>NC_141345.1:26582500-29170000 GCF_057382095.1 Aulonocara sp. 'chitande type north' Nkhata Bay
GGGATGTGGGAAGCACCATACTCACTAAAAGTAAACAAGAAAATTTCAAAAACATGTTGTTTGAAATAATTTTAATTATTTCATAATTCAGTGAAATCATTAAAGGATAAATCAACACCCAACAACATATCATGGTATGGATCAATTAATTTTACTTGGTTTTCTGTGTATTTCATAAAAGAGCATAAGCACAGTTATGTCGAGAATAACCTACTGTATGAAAGCAATGTGAAAAATATTATTTTATAAAAATGCCTATTCCTTCTTCATCACTCCTGTTCCCTTCACCTACATGTCGATTGGAGACTCTGTTGATTAGCTAACTTACTTCAAAATTCCTTTTTTTTTCTAACTTATATCCAACTTGTGGGTCATGCATACCGACAACATTCAACATCATGCCTTTGATTTCCAGACTCCATTTATGTAGGCTTGGGAATGGCACCAGGAGTCCACTGGCTTGTGTTCCCCTCCTGTGGCTGGGTTGTACAGTGCACTAAACAAAATAATATGATCAAGAATTATGCTAATTTTCACAGTGTTAAATATTAAGCATAATACATTTTGGGGAAAAATTATTTTTTTTTTTTACTGTATTACTTCATTTACTATAAGTATAAGGAAAAATTAACAATTTTCTTTACTGTCTTTTCTGACATTTTATCAGGTTTAAAATCCGAATTCGGAATGAAGAATTTATTCTCTCTTAAATAAATCAGTAGCCTTAATGTTATAAATTAAAACCAAGTTGACACTTAAAGCAAAATGGATAATGAGTCTTTTTCTGCCCTTGGATACTTGGACATTTTTCACATAGAGCCAGAGAGTTCCAGGACATTAAAACATTTAAGTTTATGTATTTAAAGCAAGCTTTACCCTATGCAGGTAATAATGTCATAGAGGGAAAGACTGACAGTCTGTTTTGTCATAGTGACATCTTTGTATGTACTAGTGACCTATAGTTACCAGTGTAAGTAGGCATAAGTCTGGATAGGTCACAGTCATGGTAAAAAGAATGCAAATCCTCTGTCATTTTTACATATTATGGAAAAAATCATCTAATGCTTAGCATGCCTTAAAATCAACTTCTGACAAGGAAGGAAGGAAACAAGGAAAATCTCTGGCTCTCACAGACCTGTAACGTCTTCTGTAAGAAGCTTTTCTGTCCCCCACTCGTTACCTGTATGAATGGCACCTGTTTGAACTCATCATCTGTATAAAAGACACCTGTCCACAGCCTCAAACAGTCAGACTCCAAACTCCGCCATGGCCAAGACCAAAGAGCTTTCGAAGGACACCAGGAAAAGTATTGTAGACCTGCACCAGACTGGGAAGAGTGAATCTACAATAGGCAAGCAGCTTGGTGTGAAAAAATCAACTGTGGGAGCAATCATCAGAAAATGGAAGACATACAAGACCACTGATAATCTCCCACGATCTGGGGCTCCACGCAAGATCTCATCCCATGGGGTCAAAATGATCATGAGAACAGTGAGCAAAGATCCCAGAACCACACGGGGGGACCTGGTGAATGACCTGCAGAGAGCTGGGACCAAAGTAACAAAGGTCACCATCAGTAACACACTACAACGGCAGGGAATCAAATCCCGCAGTGCCAGACGTGTACCGCTGCTGAAGCCAGTGCATGTCCAGGCCCGTCTGAAGTTTGCCAGAGAGCACATGGATGATACAGCAGAGGATTGGGACAATGTCATGTGGTCAGATGAAACCAAAGTAGAACTTTTTGGTATAAACTCAACTCGTCGTGTTTGGAGGAAGAAGAATACTGAGTTGCATTCCAAGAACACCATACCTACTGTGAAGCATGGGGGTGGAAACATCATGCTATGGGGCTGTTTTTCTGCCAAGGGGACAGGACGACTGATCCGTGTTAAGGACAGAATGAATGGGGCCATGTATCGTGAGATTTTGAGCCAAAACCTCCTTCCATCAGTGAGAACTTTGAAGATGAAACGAGGCTGGGTCTTCCAACATGACAATGATCCAAAACACACCGCCTGGGCAACAAAGGAGTGGCTCCGTAAGAAGCATTTGAAAGTCCTGGAGTGGCCTAGCCAGTCTCCAGACCTCAACCCCATAGAAAATCTGTGGCGGGAGTTGAAAGTCCGTGTTGCTCGGCGACAGCCCCAAAACATCACTGCTCTCGAGAAGATCTGCATGGAGGAATGGGCCAAAATACCAGCTACTGTGTGTGCAAACCTGGTAAAGACCTATAGTAAACGTTTGACCTCTGTTATTGCCAACAAAGGTTATGTTACAAAGTATTGAGTTGTATTTTTGTTATTGACCAAATACTTATTTTCCACCCTGATTTACGAATAAATTCTTTACAAATCCTACCATGTGGATTCATGGATTTTTTTTTTCACATTGTCTCTCACAGTTGAAGTGTACCTCTGGTGCAAATTACTGACCTCTGTCATCATTTTAAGTGGGGGAACTTGCACAATCGGTGGCTGACTAAATACTTTTTTGCCCCACTGTACGACTCCGTTCTGCTTCTATGCCCCATCTATGTTTACTATTTCCCACCGAGGCGTCTAGACTTCTGATTGGCCAACATTTCTACACGGTTAGGAATATATCGCCACGTGTTGCTTTGGCATGTTCCTAGCAGCGTTTTTCTTCATTTTTGCATTTACGTGTGGACGGGATTATTTTTTAAACAAAAAACGGAAAATCTCTGTTTTCAACAATACCCGTGTACGTGTGGACGTAGCCTTAGAGAAAATGATTTCTTCAAGTAATTGCTGATAAAAATAGTTATACAAGCTATTGTATAACATGAGGTGTGTTTAGATTACACACACTGCTTCTGCATTTTGGCTTAGATTTTGTTAAATAAATATTGACACACTGTAAAATGTCATGTGGTGTTGCTTATCAGAAGTTGATTTTAAGGCATGCTAAGCATTAGATGATTTTTTCCATAATATGTAAAAATGACAGAGGATTTGCATTCTTTTTACCATGACTGTGACCTATCCAGACTTATGCCTACTTACACTGGTAACTATAGGTCACTAGTACATACAAAGATGTCACTATGACAAAACAGACTGTCAGTCTTTCCCTCTATGACATTATTACCTGCATAGGGTAAAGCTTGCTTTAAATACATAAACTTAAATGTTTTAATGTCCTGGAACTCTCTGGCTCTATGTGAAAAATGTCCAAGTATCCAAGGGCAGAAAAAGACTCATTATCCATTTTGCTTTAAGTGTCAACTTGGTTTTAATTTATAACATTAAGGCTACTGATTTATTTAAGAGAGAATAAATTCTTCATTCCGAATTCGGATTTTAAACCTGATAAAATGTCAGAAAAGACAGTAAAGAAAATTGTTAATTTTTCCTTATACTTATAGTAAATGAAGTAATACAGTAAAAAAAAAAAAAAATTTTTCCCCAAAATGTATTATGCTTAATATTTAACACTGTGAAAATTAGCATAATTCTTGATCATATTATTTTGTTTAGTGCACTGTACAACCCAGCCACAGGAGGGGAACACAAGTCAGTGGACTCCTGGTGCCATTCCCAAGCCTACATAAATGGAGTCTGGAAATCAAAGGCATGATGTTGAATGTTGTCGGTATGCATGACCCACAAGTTGGATATAAGTTAGAAAAAAAAGGAATTTTGAAGTAAGTTAGCTAATCAACAGAGTCTCCAATCGACATGTAGGTGAAGGGAACAGGAGTGATGAAGAAGGAATAGGCATTTTTATAAAATAATATTTTTCACATTGCTTTCATACAGTAGGTTATTCTCGACATAACTGTGCTTATGCTCTTTTATGAAATACACAGAAAACCAAGTAAAATTAATTGATCCATACCATGATATGTTGTTGGGTGTTGATTTATCCTTTAATGATTTCACTGAATTATGAAATAATTAAAATTATTTCAAACAACATGTTTTTGAAATTTTCTTGTTTACTTTTAGTGAGTATGGTGCTTCCCACATCCCTGAAAATCAGAAATACAAACTTATGATTTAAAAATATGTAACAGAATTAGAATCATTAAAACATTAGAGCATGTGTCATGATGTAACTTTCTGACTGGTAAAACCCAATTATAAACCCTGAAAAGTAGAATCACAGGGGATAAAAAAGGTTTTAAAACATGAATTTGCCACTATTATCATGATTTTAAAAATCTAATTTTTAAACAATTTAGCTAAAATATAGGGAATCAACAACCTGTCAGCCTTTTGTCCTCATTTTATCTCCTCATAATGCTCATATGTGATGACCAGGTGAAATAAGGACTAGCTTGCCTGGCCAGGAGAGCTCCCATTCACAGCACAGCAAGCACCATCCATTTCCAAGTGACAGATCATTACAGCTCTGATGGTCGACAGATGGTGATGAATTGGCACTGATACCGGAGCTGGACAATTTTAGAGGCAGTCAGTTGCGCAAACTGCTTTATCACACTTTCTCCATGATGTTGCCATCCAGTGGGTGCCAAATGATGTCGGAAACACCACAAACCTCCTCCCACTCTCCAAGCTCCCGAGAGAGTAATACTGAAGGGATCATCCTTGAGCTTGTTATTTGAAGCACAAACAGATGTTTGATTGGATAGAAACAGTCACAATTCACTAAAGACGCTGAATAACATCCACCATATGGCAGCCTAATAACATCTAACAAATTGCATGCCACATTGATAATACAAACACACAACAACACCTGACCTCATCCCGCTGAGTAATGCAAAGAAACAGAAGCTCTAATGATCTCATGTAGTTCACCAGTTAAAAGGAATAAGTAAGACGGTGAGGAAGCCATTTATTTATGTATTAACCAATGCTGTCATCTAGTGGTCTAAATCTAAAGGCTTGAGTATTCCTTAACTTCTATTTATGTTTTTTTTTTCTGTGTAGAAGGAAAAACCTCAGATTAACTATCCTGCATCCATTAATGTATTTATATAAGTGTCATTTAGGATTTCTTTGAGACTTTTATTGCCGCTCAGTTTTCATATATATTGTTTGTAAATACATAGTCTTTTTAGAACAATAGTGATGATGTCACGGTGACACATCATATCTCATTTCTTCTACTGGACTATACAGATTGGATTACTACTAGATCAGCGGTCCCCAACCTTTTTTGCGCCACGGACCAGTTTATGCCCGTCAATATTTTCATGGACCGTCCTTTAAGGTGTCGCGGATAAATACAACAAAATAAAACTAGTACCGGTACCGAAAAAAAGAAAATTTATTCATAACACAGGTGAAAAGACCAAGGAAAACCGAGTAAACGATAAAAACGATAACAAAATAACGCTGAAAACCGATTAAAAACCCTGAGAACTATACATTTCACACCTGAACCTCAACTCTCGCGGCCCGGTACCAAACAACTCACGGACCGTTACCGGTCCGGGGGTTGGGGACGGCTGTACTAGATTATATGCAATACATTGATTATAGAATTTGTTGTAGAACATATTTTAACACACAGACACATGCAATATGAACCTGCTGGCTCAGTGATTAATCAGTGACTTGACCTAACCACACAATGGTTACTCTGCATTCACACTACAATTTTAGGCTGAAACAGCTCATCCAGTAGCTTACATCTGCGTCATCAACCGAAACGGCAGAAACAGATCAGGTGACTGACTTGACACACCATTTTTTAAATGATATTATTTGGAAAAACACTTCTGTACTATCACTCACGCCAACTGAAAGCCAATCTCTCTCTAGTGCATGCAATGGGTGTCATTTACTATATGGGTCATTATCCATATGGGACAGCATTGCTGCAAAATTGCTGAGGGAGCCATCTTAAGCCAAAGTGGCAGTTAAACGTAATATCTGGTTGATGAGTATCAACACTAGGACTGAAGACAATGAAAAGACTTCATTAACTGTATTACCTATGTACTTACCAAAGTGACTTACTTAAACACTGATAAACAGCATGTGTGGACAGTCTTTTTATGGAGTATATGCGGTGTTGCTTTTGTTCCTTTTCGAGTGTAAAATGCATTTATAAGTCAAAGGACTGCTGTAAGTAGAATACAGTGGCAGTATATAGTAAGAGTTTCAGGATAAAAAAGCCCAACTGAGTACATTTTGAGTACATCTCTTCTTTTTTGTTAACTCCAAATACAATTCTTCAAACTAAAGTCATCAGAAGGCGTGTGCTTAGCAAAAGGAAACATTTGATTATAAGGTTTTAGTTGAAAATCTATCCTATCCTTTAAACACCCCAGTCGGAGAGATAAATGTAGGTTAAGTGGTATGTTGTTATGTAATTTTCTGACTGGTAAAATCTAATGAACCTTTAGTCTGAGTGGCTTGACGATCACCATTTGCATTTGGCTGAGAAGATGAGAAAATCTATCCTTGACATATGTATCACAAGGTAGAGATATTTTAAGCATAACATTTACTTTTGATTGAAAAACCTCTTACACTCTCTTGCTTTGTACCTTAGTATAACAACTCCTCTGTAGCCAATATATTGCAATAAAACATGTTTCCCCTGCCTTGCCATTTTCTATACTGCCCTGTATTATGTTTTCCTACAAGCTAAATAGTTGAGTTTAATCCTATGACCCATTGTTAACCCAGAAAATATGATTCCTTCCCTTCCTTTTCTCCTTATTGTCTTGAATTTATCATTTTTTCCTGAATACTTTTTGTCCCTGTTTCCCACCTGTGCTGCCATTTCTTTTTAATAATATTAGTGCATTTACTTCCAGTTTACAAAATGCCACCTCCACCCGATCTCATTTAAGTTACTCCTTGGCCAAAGCAGCTGCCATCTGATTTCCCCTAATACCGAAATGTGCCAGTACCCAAATAAATTAAGAAATACAGCAGGAGTGCTTCTGTAACAGGCCCTGTTGTTGTGAGCGTGAAGACGGATTACAGTCCTGTAAAACTAGAGAAATAATGAGCAGAGGAGACGTGCCTCCGCTCGCCTGGTCAGTCTTGCCAGAATTTATTACACAGGCACCAGCAAACATCTTTGCTTCTTTTGTTACTTAGTTTACCTATAGCTGTCTGGTTTCCATCAGTTGTGTTCACCATTAATCAACGAACAAAGAAGGCAAATTTGGTTTTAAAAAAACCCATCCACTCTCCTCTGCTTATCTGTGTCAAGGTCACAAATACAACAACAAATACAAAATGGAACCCACATTATCATGCTAATGGTTTGTTATGAAGGAAGAAATCTACATCCTTACATACTGAACTTTCTAACATTTCTCATGAAATCTAGAAGAAATTAACCAAGTGCATTGAAACTAAACATTAAATGAACTGAAGCTTTGGATCGTATGGGAGTGACAGTGAATACTAAAGGACAATAGTGTCTGCCATTACCCACACCTATAGTGTACTTACTCAAAGTGGAAGAGCCGACGTAGCCTAGATAAACACAGTGAAATGCACTGCACATCATAAACTCAGCCTCAATTAACATGAGATAAACGTCACAGTATTCAGTGTCTGAGTGAAGTCACTTGGGTGAGTAATGAACTGTTTCTCCCATCTAAAAGAAGCTGCACAGTCCTGAAAATAAATAAATAAATAATAAAAATCTTTGAATAGAGGAAAACAAGAGTTACTGAAGACAAAACTAAAGGAAGATAGACCCACAAACAAGCAGCAATTAAAAGAAACTGGATTAAAGGCTTGGCACGAAATAAAGCATTTTGGTGATGTCCATAGGTTCATCCAGTTATTCAAAACTATCCTTATATTTAAAATTATGTCATGTTCATTTACTTTTAAGCCCCTGGAAAAAGAGGGCAGTGTATAACAAATGGTTAGAACTTCTAAACAACAAGAGTCATGTATGGACATATTAGTTTTGCAAAATCAGGTAACTTGTTTTGCAAGTTTGACTTTGACTACAAGCCCCATAATCCACCTATTACCAGCTTTGGCGATATTCTTTAGGTTCCGTCCAATTGTTATTGAGATTCTACAATTGACACGGCAGCTAAGGCATGTCATTGGTTTCTAAGTGGTTTCCAGGAAGTGAACGCCACCGATCTAACCACCTCCCACATGTGAGCCCCCGTCGTTAGCACCACGCGCAGCGTGTAGAGGAGAGAGAAACCGGTCGGAAAGCAACGTCATTCCTCGGACCACCGACTTGACGTAGCGCAGCAGACAGAGAGCGGAGCGGAGCCGCGTTGTCCGAGGCAGGTAAAGTACCATCCAGTATATGCCAATATTCATAGGGTCTAAAAAGCTGGCAGTTGGTTTCCATATTGTTTCCAGGGGAACACGAGGAAAGTAGGTCGTATTAGATAAGAACAGGGTGGACACTAGGGCCTGGTAGACTGTAGGCCTGTTTCCCCCGCGCTCTGCATTGAGCAACACATCCCGGTTTGAGTCTTTCCTTTACGGTCAGTCCAGCTGCCAGCACTGGCAAGGTGCCTTAACGGACACCGCGCCACTAGTTTGGAGAGGTACACGGTTCAGCGATAGATAAATTAATTTATCCGATAACACTGTAAACGATAGTCAGTTTGTTAACTGGCGGGTGCAGCGCAGATGTTTAGCTCTTCTTTTTCCACGTCTTTCAGGTGCTGAAGCGATCACAGCAGAAAGATGGCGGACGACCCCAGCGCGGCGGATAGGAACGTGGAGATATGGAAAATCAAGAAGCTGATCAAAAGTTTAGAAGCTGCCCGTGGGTAAGTAATACATTTTTGTCACATTTCGAGGTAATTGTCTGGTCGGCAGTACTTGAGTTTAAGGGTTCGGGTGATTGTGTCAATGTATACCGCAGCAGCAGCTGGAAATGGTATAAATGGGGCCGAATTTGGGAGTGGTTAGCTTAGCATAGCTAACTTAGCTAATCGTTGCTTTTGCTTGTCGCTAGTTAGCCAATTGCTAGGCGCTAACGGATGTCGCATTTAATCTCCCTGGAAGTTGAAAACATGGTTTATTTTGGACAAAACACATTTTTTTTTGTCAGTGTTTATATTTTGTAGCTGGCATTCCGAAGATTTTTATTCAGTTCAAGCTAGTAAGGTTGATGCTAGTTTTGTTGCTAATGAGAACCGCTAATAGACGTCATCTTTGGAAAGAGGCCGGCATGGGTGTCTTAAACAAAAAAAGCAGAACGTTGACGAAAAAGGGAAGGCCGGCAAGCTTGTAGTTACAGTTTCACAGTCCAAATGACGTTCGTCTGCTCTTTTTACACGCAAATCATACGACAGAGCCTCTTAATTTCCTCTAGAGTCCACTAAGTTAGTCACCTCATGGCAGCCGAACTGCTTGCCAGTTCATTACAGCGTTACTGGTTTCAAACTGGTCAGGTCAAAAAGAATTCGAGATCAGTTGTTGGCCGACTGGGACATTGTGGGCCTCTTGAATTATCAAACAAGGCATGTGAATGTGGGTGTTACTTCACTGGCTTGTAGCTTGCTCTGCGACAGTTTGACGTCTAGTGTTGCGCAGAATTTGCTGTCCTGTGCTCCCCTGCCTGCCATGTCACACACTCAGTTGACTGTTTGCCCTACATTTATCCAGCCTCTTCTACCTGGCTGTGTGCGTGTCAGCCTGTACTGCTGTGATTCATCTGTTGATTGGTTGTAAATGAAAGGACAACAATGCAAAGTAGCAAGACTTAGTCCTTGTTTCAAGGACAAAGATTGTGTACTGTGTAACTGAAAGCCCATACCATTTGTCCCTCAACCTGCCAGACCTTGTCAAGGTGATATTTTGCCAAGAAGCGTTGTGTATTTACAAAACTAAATTAGAGCAAACAATTACGCTATCTTGGAGGTAATCAACTGGTAATAAACATGGCTCAACTGGTTTGGCATAATCAAAGTTGATTATTATATGGCCTTGATATTAGATGCCAGTTTCACTATGGCATACCTAGGAGTGGCATAATTGTCAGTTATTCAGTCTATTCCATCACTTCTATGGCTTCTTGGCTGTGTACAAATGCTGTTATATGCACTAACATTACATCCTCACTTTCTCTATAGTAATGGCACCAGCATGATCTCTCTGATCATCCCTCCAAAGGACCAGATATCAAGAGTGGCCAAGATGTTGGCTGATGAGTTTGGCACTGCTTCCAACATTAAGAGTCGCGTCAACAGGCTCTCTGTTCTCGGGGCCATCACCTCTGTACAGCAAAGACTAAAACTCTACAACAAGGGTATGCATGTAAAAGAATGCCTATTTTCTTTTGGGAAATGGTAGTGGTTCTTGGGGGCAACAAAAGAAATTCATATTGGCATATCATTGTATTATTGTAATATTTTCAGCTATAATTGTTCCAAGGGGGTTTTTGAAAAAAGAGACAACTTAAAACATAGGATGTATTTACTTTCAAAACATTCAGCTCCAGTCCTCCTTTGAATATTCATGGTCTCTGGCTTTTTTCTTCCCTTCCCAGTGCCACCCAATGGCTTGGTTGTGTATTGTGGCACAATTGTGACAGAGGAAGGCAAGGAGAAGAAAGTCAATATTGACTTTGAGCCTTTTAAACCAATCAACACCTCCCTGTACCTCTGTGACAACAAGTTCCACACCGAGGTGAGAGAATTTCCTTAGTATTTTGATGCACATGCAAAATATTTTTTTAGAGAAACTCTGTGGTATGTAAACATCGCCTTGGTCTTTTTATTATTCTTTCTGTCTTCCGCATTCTTATGATCCGTTCTTCCCTCACTAATGTCCCAACACAGGCATTGACAGCCCTGCTGTCTGATGACAGTAAGTTTGGCTTTATTGTGATCGACGGTAGTGGGGCACTCTTTGGCACACTGCAGGGCAACACCAGGGAGGTGCTGCACAAGTTCACTGTGGACCTACCCAAGAAACACGGTACTGAACTGGAATGTTTAGAAAATACATTTTACGTTGTTTGTTTTGTTTTTGTTTATTTGTTGTTGTTTTTTTTTTTTAAATCTTTGCTTTGCTCTTTCAGGCAGAGGAGGACAGTCTGCTCTGCGTTTTGCTCGACTGAGAATGGAGAAGAGACACAACTATGTGAGAAAAGTAGCTGAGACAGCTGTCCAGCTCTTTGTGTCCAATGACAAAGTTAATGTGGCAGGAATGGTCTTGGCTGGCTCTGCTGATTTCAAGACTGAACTCAGCCAGTCTGACATGTTTGATCCAGTAAGTATGATGTAATGAAACAACTTTTTTTTTTCCACAAATTTCTCACTGCAGTGAATAGATGTCCAAAAGAAGGCTGGTGATCTTTTAAGTGTTTTCTCTGAGTTGTATAAATAGGTATATTTAATAACTATCTACTATTGTAAGAAATAAACACTGGTATTTGGTAGTAGTGATGAAATAGTGACATAGCAAGTTTATTTTAAACTTGGCACATGATGTGTGCAGCCATACTGTAAATGGAAAGTGCCTTCTTTAATTTGCCAGTAAGCCACTGATATAGCTAACTCTTATGTCTTTACAACCAATAATGGAATGTGGTTGCACAAACAAAGAAAGAGACAGATATGAAAATCTGCATATCCCACACTTCACTGCAAGCTTTGGTTAGCAGTTAATGAGTTTGAGGGATTTTCCAAGGCTTTGGGGAATATAACCAGCAGCATAGTCTATCATTATTGTCAGCATATTTATTGTGGTAGCTTTCTCTATTTTCTTTATCTTGTCAGCAACTTTGTTTGGTTCCTACTTTAACTGTAAACGTTACTAACAACTCTTTGATTTCTACAGAGGTTACAGGCAAAGGTTCTGAAGCTAGTGGACATCTCCTATGGAGGAGAGAATGGTTTCAACCAGGCTATTGAGCTTTCAGCAGAGGTCCTGTCGAATGTGAAGTTCATCCAAGAAAAGAAGCTCATAGGTGAGTGTGTGTGTGTGTGGTTTTCTTTTTTTTGTTAAAGGTAAAATCTTCAAACTTTTTCCTGATGATTCTTCTGTATTTACAGGGCGGTACTTTGATGAGATCAGTCAGGATACAGGGAAATACTGCTTTGGTGTAGAGGATACACTGAAAGCCCTTGAAATGGGAGCTGTGGAGATTCTCATAGTCTATGAGAACTTAGACACCATGCGTTATGTTCTTCGTGTGCATGGGGCAGAGAGCAATGGAGCAGAGAATGGTAAACAAACAACTACAGTGTTATCTGCAGTAGCTGAGACAAAAAGCAGTAAATGAATTCTAATTGTGATCCTACAATTCAAAAGTTTCTTCTTTGTTCTTCAGATGAGAAGACTTTGTACCTAACGCCAGAGCAGGAGAAAGACAAGTCTCACTTCACGGACAAGGAGGTAAGTGCTGCGGAAGAGGAACTGATCTCTGGGAGTTAAGTTGGACCCATTGCCTGTGATGTTATACCTTACTAACGCTGGTTGCGTTTCTAGACGGGGCAGGAACATGAGCTGATCGAGAGCATGCCACTACTGGAGTGGTTTGCGAACAACTACAAGAAATTTGGAGCCACGTTGGAGATAGTAACAGACAAGAGTCAGGAGGGGTCCCAGTTTGTCAAGGGCTTTGGAGGCATTGGGGGTGAGCACACTGTTGTTTAATAACAGTTGAATGTTTGATCAAAATGAAGTTAGGAATATATTTGATATATGTGGTTCAGTGATGATTTCGTCATTGGGTTGTTATGATGATCTAGTAATTGTACTCGAGTATAATTCATGTATTATGCACTTGAAGATAGTAGCAGTAGAGAAGATAAACAGTTCCTCTTCTGCTTATTCTGATTCATGCTTCATCTTGGTACAGGTAAGGCCTCATATAGACATTGTTGTACAGTAGAAATTTGTATTATAGAGGGCTTCACCATGTAAAATAGGAGAATTGGGGCAGAGGCACTGTTGAATTGTTAGTTGTATAAAAAGTAGAGATACTTGTGGCAATTTAAATTGGTTTAGTGGTGTAATACATTTTAATGAGGATCCTAAAAGGATTTCAGGACTTTGTGCTTTTCACAATAGAAACACCATCATTCCAGGACCCCTAAAAGCACTGTTGTTTTTTTTTTTTTTTTGAAGAAGTAGTAGTTAAATTGTTAATTTTCACCTAATATTTTAAATTAGAAGTAATTTTAGACAAAGGAAGCATTTAACTATTAGGGGTTTTATTAGTTATGCAAATGATTTAGGTTATTTAATTATAGGTAATAAACAAAATATATTTTAGAATTCAGTAATAAACAAATGGTACAAAACTATAATACCCAACACATCTAAATAATTGAATTATTATAGAAGAAAACTGTTATGGACAAGTTGAAGGAATTTTGCGTAACAGGTTATGGTCGTTATGCTAAAACAAAAGCATTTATTAGGAAAAGAGCACTATTGTGAAACTATTTGAATTTGACTGACGTCACAGTTGGCTGAAATAAAACAAACACAATTTCATTAATTATTGTGAAGTTTTATCGCAATGCACCTACACCTGTCTTATCCATCATCCACACTGTTCCACCTCAGTTTGTAGCTCAGCAGGCCTTGGACTCATTCATTTTAGGTATTCTGCTTTGGACTTTGCTTTTTATTAGGCCTGAGTAGATCGCCACACTCAGGGTTCTCTGCTCAGTTCAGCAACCCGTCTGGTTCTCCACATTCCACACTTCTCCGGCTCCATATCCCATCCATGACCTGTTCAGCCTGGCAGACATTCCTCGTCTTCTATCCAACTACAGTCCCCTGTATATTTATCAATGTTATCTAGCCAGCTCTGGCTTATGCAGTCTTCATATCAAAATGAGTGTAAATGATACATGTTGCTAGGCAACTGGGCAGGGTGAGTGGATTTTACATTAATTTCTGTGGGGTCAAAGTGACATGTGGTAAGTATATCTTTTTATTCCACACACTCCTAAATGATGAGTGAATCCATTTTTAGTTAGTCATGAAATCTTTTTTGTCTTCAGAGTTTTGTTTGTTTGATAACCCTAAAATGACCCCCTTGGCACTTCTAATACTAAAGTCTAATACTTTCAGAATTCATGTTTTCCCCTGCCACTGTTTAGCCAAAACAAGTTGCCATCATATCACACTACTTAATCTCTCATCTTTTGTATTCCTCAGGTATCTTGCGGTACAGGGTGGATTTCCAGGGCATGGAGTACCAAGGAGAGGACGATGAGTTCTTTGATTTGGATGACTACTAGGTAGTCTTGGACTGATATTGGGAGAAAAAAATGAATGAAGAAATAAGGAAATGAAAATGCCACCTCTCTTGCAGCAAGCGAGAGGTGCAACTGTGTTGACCTATATATATGACAGACACACCTTCCAGTTCACCTGTTGCATACACAAACTTGCACATACTTACACAACAAAATGCATCACACAGGCCGAAGAGGAGTGAGATTTTCTTTCATCCAGAGAGGGAGAAAGCCCTTCCTGAATAAATCCCTGCCTTAGAGTGCTGGTTCCTTCCCCTAGTTGGATTGGACTTGACTCATTTTTGTTCTTTTTTTTTTTTTTTTTTTTTTTTTCTTCCTCCCCTCGATTTTGAATGAACACAACAGCAAGTTCCCAGATTCCTCGTTGCCGCTGTCCCCGGTCCTAAGATGAACTTTGGATTCACTCCTGACATACAGAAAATATATTTTCCTTTAATGCATCGTCATGTCCCTATCCCCTCTCCCTTCCTTCTATGCTTTCTCTCTCTCTTTTTTTTTCTTTTTTGCATTTCATTTTTTTACTGGTAACTGCTGCTGTTGTATTTTATGAGAGTGGGGGATTTTTTTTACCTGGGTTTCTGTAGAGAAAGGGGGACAAAGTATTAAATTTCAACTGCTGAAAACCATTGCTACCTCCTCATCTGCTGTGGTCTCACTCCTGTGCCATCTCATTTACTTAAAAGGCTGACCTTTTCCTGACAACAAAATTGATATGTTTTGTGAGTGACGCGTGCATGACTTTTAGACAGTTTAGTCATCTTATTCAATCGTCAGACTTGCCACATAATGTTGAAATTTTCTACATTTTAAATTTCAAAAGGCAGTAAAATCACATCTTTAATACAGCTATTCATTATAAATCTTGGCCTTTACATGCAGTCATCTCTTTAAATGAACTTCCCTTAAATGAAATATCCCGTGTACACATTGGATTGCATTTGTACATTTATCTGACCACTTTTATAAATCTAAATTAATTAAAAATCTCAATTTGTCATTGCATTCCTGCCGACAGTTTTTATAGGATGTGTTGGTCTAGAAAGTTGGTTTTGACATTTGCGTGTCGAATAGGGGAGCAAAGGTAAGAGCAAATGACCAGGTTCTCATTCATAATGCAAAGAGCAGAATTCGTGAAGACGTGTTCCCTTAAGATTTGTAGAGAATGACCTCGGTAAATCATGCCTTAGATTATAAATATAGCAAGCTGAGGAAGTAAACCTACACTGGTGAATGATGAGTTTTCTGGCTCCAGTTGCTGAGAAGGCAAACAAACTGACCTGCTTATTATGGTATTAAACCAATGATGGCGTAATAGACCGGAGGGTTGGGGATGTGAGTAATTCAAACCCATACACTTCGCAGGGATTCGCAGGAAAGCAACAACAGTTCAGCTAAGGTGAAGTTATCCCAAAGATCCTGGTTTATTGCCTTGTCTGGATTGCTCGGCTTAAAAGACGAAACAAAAAATCTGGACCAGGCTTTCCTGCGTCTGTATTGATGGAGTTTCAGGTTTTAAGCTGCAATGTTAATTCATCTATTGAACTGGTTTCTGGTTGTTAGTTGTTCTTGTTACCAGTTTTGATTATCTGTCACTACTTCGTTGAATTTGTTTTACCCATGCATAATCCTGAGTTTGCTAAAGTGTGTATTTGAGAACTTTAAATTAAGCGTCATAAAGTATCTGTTTCTGTCATGCCACATATTTAAAATAGCCAACATCCTGCAGCATCTCAGAGAAAAGCTATGCGGATGATTGATTTTGCCTTGGTGTATTCCTCTTCAGGATAGCAACAGCATCTTCATCAGTTTGCCTTTTTGTTTGGGGGAGTCACCGGGGAAGCCTTGGTAGCACGGCAGGCCAATCAATAAAAGGCAAAGAGGTGAAACCACGCCCACTTAGCCAAAATCTATCCAATCGGCGTGTTATTAAAGTCCATGGGCGTTACCATCCCCCCACCCACCTTTTTGACACTGCCCTACCAAAGCTGTGTGGCTGAGCGAAGTGGATGACGTCTCTGAATTTGCGGGCCGCCGACGCAGGGCTGGGTTTCCATTTTCATAGCGAGTTTCGGGGGGGATCGTCAACATGGAGCAGGAGATGGAGGACAAAACGGTGGAACTGGTGGTAAGATCTTTTTCTATACGGCATTATGAACAACCGAATTGATCGCTGTCAGTGTTTTATTGAGGAAATCGCCGAGGCTCGATTCGACGCCAGGAACGGGCTGAAGCGACTTGTCGGGAGAGGTGGAGGAAAAAGGAGGGGGAACCAGAAATCAGAGGGAGGGCCTGAAATTATCGATACATTTTGCTACGAATGCTCCGCATACTGGTTGGATTGATTAACAAGTCTTAGACATCTCTCTCTGATAAATTTAAAACCTGTGTTGGTTTGGGTACAGTTTGTACATAATGGGAAAAATTAAGAGGTTGATGTGCAATCGTCGGTCGAAGGCAGACGAGAATTCTTGGGGTAGCGTTTACTGCGGTGACGCTGCGCCACTTTAACTGGGCCCTGCCTGATTCTTAGCTAGCCGCCATGCTAACACTGACTAGAATGTCGTGAAGTACGTAAATTTACGGGCAACGCGATGTTATATCATGTAGTTTTAGGGTAAGACGACTTACTCGATAAATGATGTGTCAGTCACATTTTTATACTTTATGTGAACATAGATAAAATCATAACAATGCGTTGCTTGTGTGTTTATATTTTTTTAAAGTGCGTAGAAGGAAGTGTATTGCTTTTTCATTCACACAGCGTTACCTCCACTAGCGAGCATTAGCAATTAGCTTAATAGCAAGCTTGCTAAATACGCTGCTTGACACCAACTTCTACATTTAAAAACAAACTGCTGACTATGTCTAGAAAAACTATTTTTGTAGCCACAAACATAAATTAAGACGACGGTATTATTTTCATTTTTAGTCAATTAAATTTTGCCAAAAACTATTGGGTTTATTGTATATTGATTTTCTGCCTCGATAAACTAGCCAGCTAGGCTAACTGTAGCCTACCAGCCGCTAACATTTACTCTGTGGGGTCAAAGTGGTCGTAAGGAAGACGTCAATTAATACGAGGATCTGATTTGTTATGTCAGCGAAACTGACCTTTAAAAGAATTTCAGTTTACACGTGTTTGGAAGATCTATCGGTTTGTGCAAGAAATACAGTGGTACTGTACAAATTAAAGGTTGAAAGCCGGGCCTAGTAAATAATGTCTTATATTCCGTAGTAGATAATAAGATGTAGTCCTGTTAAATTGGAAAAAAAGTTTCGTAAAAGAGCACCTAATATGTACTTGTACTAAAGAGTCATTTGCTTAAGCATTACAGGTGTCTATAGCCGCTGTCTGCCAAATAGTGATTCCCCAGATGTTTGCATTCGTTTTTATGTCTAATATACTTGCTAAATGTAATCAATAAGATTTACGAAGGGGCTATTATAAAATAAAGAAATTATGTGTATTGTAAGTATATAACTCTACAGTATTGTACCTGCTCTTCTTTCTAAATATAGTCAAGCCAGTTCTTTTTTTCCACTTAAAACATTTCTAGAGCTGGTATGTTGTTTGTTGTAATATCTGTTGCTTTCTTATCCAGATGTCTTAAAAACATGCTGTTAATCTCAATTAGACTTTTTAAAGGAGGGATAAAAATCACAAAATTGATGTCAAAAATATTTCATGAATGATAAACTATATTTTAACACGCCATTCACAACAGTTTGAGAATCCGCAATATTTTTTTTTTCCTTTGACAAATAATCACTTTTTGGTACAACATCTATGAATGACCTAAATCATTCCTCAGTAATTAAGAGCAAGTTGTCTTAAATTGGTAATCTCACCATACATCACAAAGGGGCTTAAAAGTTTATCTGGAAAAATTGGAGGTTTAAATTGCAATGTGGGTAGATAAAGTGACATTTTTGTATGATTTGAGTAGTAATTTGGCCTTTTAGTTGAAGTAAATGGTAAAACTTAAAACTGAATTTAAGTCCTTGAACAGCCTTAGAATATGTGTCTAGTGATAAAAGCTATTTATCATCTATTCAGCCCATGGTTTTCAATTCAACGCTTGGTCATAATTTTCTTGACCAAGGAAAAAAAAGCTTAACATGTGACTAAAGTCATTAAATTACACTAAAGAATAAGACAAAGTGGAGCATAAATTGTTTACCTACACAGAAAATTGAGAATTTTGTCTGGGTTGTGTTCATGTGTTTAATTTTATTTATTTATTTATTTGTCCCAGTGTTATTCACTAACCTCTCATGAGAGTGGGGATGGCAGAACAGTGGGTGGGGCTCATGTCAAAGCGAGAGTGACATTAATTGACGATTAATACCATTGCCCCTCCCTCTCCTCTACCTATCCCCACCCAGTTCATGTCTAATAATGCTTCCGTGTGTATGTTTATCAGTCTGTATCTGTGTGTGACGGGGTGTGTGTTCCTGCGCTCACCGTGCCAATGTGTGTAGCTCTAATACTGGTTTTTCCCCCTCACTATCCCCCACCTCTCTTCCTCCTCTCTCTCCACCTTTGATGGTTACACGCTCACGTCCTCTCAATTTCAAACCAAACCGTATTTATTTATCCATTCTTTTTGTCCTGTTACACACATTTACACTTCACTTGTCCTGCTTCTCACTCCCCACCACTTCCATCCATCTATCCATTCATTGATCCATCTATTCACTCACCCTTTTTGGTTTCCACCTCCCAACTTCCCAACATCCCCCCCCCTCCTTTACTTCCCACGTCTCTCTTGCTCTTCCCTTTCTCTTCCTCCCTCACCCTGTCCACTTCGTTCTCCTCCTCCCTTCCTCTCTCTCTTTCACACAGTGCTCTGTGCCTCGCTCTCTCTGGCTGGGCTGCTCCTCGGTGGCTGAGAGTTTGTGTGCACTCAGGTGCCTGCAGAGCATCCCCTCCACCCGGGCTCACAACCAGGTTCTGCCTCTCTCCTCTTAATTCTGCTGCTCCTCCTCCTTTCCCCTCCTCCCTTGCCATCTCCTCACCCTTTACTTTTTCTTTGCCCACCCCACACAACTCCTCATACCACCTTGGTGCACACAGCACCCACTCACCCCCTCACCCTCCTACCTCCTCACCTTCCGTTGTCCTGTCCTCCCTGTTCGAAGCACTCTGCTCTTGGGTTCTTCTTTGGTGCCTCCTCAAACACTCTGCTTAAAAGTAATTTTATTTATACAAAGTATAACATACTACTTTCAGATCTTTTGAAACAGAACAGTGAAAACGATAAAGTTGCCAGTGCTTTGTCTTGTTTAACCAAAAAAATTAAATAATCTGGATATGCCAAGTTTGAATAGTAAACTATTTCCTCAGTACTTTGGTATGGTAAGAGAAGGGATGCAAGGGTACCAGAGAATAACCATGCACTGAGGAGTATTGTTTTCTCTCCTTCTACCTGGAGGTGTGAGGGACGAGGTGGGGGTCCTCCTTCAAGCTCTGAGAGGCTACATGTTTGCTTGCTTGCCTGCCTAGCTAAACCTGATGTCTTTTTTGTGTGTGTGAATTTTATTTCTTTTTGCTTTTTCTTTTCTTCTATGCATGATCATTAACACTAGTAAGACCACCATCGCTTCTTATCCTGTCTGCTTTGGTAATTGAGAAGACCATTATGGCTTCTTATCCCATTTGACTTGGAACTTGAAAAAAATCCGAGTACAAAGTCTTGGTATTTGGATCTTTTTGTTTGTGTGGTTGTACTGATTGCAGCCACTCAGTTCTGTTGATTTTGCTCAAGCTCTTCCTGTAGCAGCATCACCAAAAGATGGTTATCTGCACTGAGCAAACTTGCAACAGCTCACACTTGAAGTATAAAAAAAGTAAAATAAACAACAGTGTCTACATGACCGTGCAAGCAGCTTTCAGGATAGAGCTTGTTTATACTGCAAAGAAAACTTTTCAGCTCCTGAAAAAAGCTTTAACAGATGGGCTTTTATAATGTATGGACCAACAGGTACACACTGTAGATTTGTTTTACCCCCCTGACATTACTGTTTTCAGATGATACCTATGGGTCATTCATCACCCACACATGTATACAATAGCTCTGACCCTCTCTGAGGTAAACCTCTTCCTGTTTGGGAACCTGGGGATACAAAAATGTAAACATTAAGTATAGCAGTAAACCTATAAATTACATCGATGAATTGGTGTGTTTCAAATGTAGATATGATTTAGATGGTTTTTGCTTTTTTATTTTTGCTGAGTGTACAGTTTGTTGTGAAGGCCTGTTAGCTCAGGAATATGCTTTTTTTTTTTTTTTAATTTTTTTTATTAAACTGTTAATCTTACAGAGTAGAAACAAGCCTCATAACATCAGCAGTTCGTATTTTTAACAACTCTAAATGATAAACCAGGAGCCCCCAAGAGTACAGTTGGTCTGTGATTTTTGCTGGATGGGTCTAATTAGGAATAACAATTGCTGTCTGCCTTTGGCTTCCAAACAAATATACATACTCTAAGGAGTCTAATAGTTTTAGTTGAATGTACAGAACATGTCAGTACATGAGCTGTGGATAACAATGTTAGTATTAAAGTTTCTATAGCATGTTTGCAGTCAATTTACAAAGGATGCTAGAAATAGCTTAATCTTATTTTCTTTCTATCATTTGTTTCTCAAAGACCAATATCTCTTTTATTACAGTTATACCTGAGCTGAGTGCCAGTGACATACCCAAGATTTTGCCTTTTAATTTCCTGTCCAGACTATTTGACCCACATCACAGACAAGCAAGAGGATAGATTCTTTGTTGCAGCGCTTTTTCTCTTTTCTTATTTTCTTTTCTTTCCTCACTGTGTGTGTGTGTGTGTGTGTGTGTGTGTGTGTGTGTGCGCGTGTGTGTGTGCGTGCGTGCACGTCTCAGAAACTTGATGGTTACCCCCTCCTTGGCTGTGTTTGTTGCATTCTTGCGCCAAACGCTATCCACACTGCTGTCCCAGCTCTGAAAGTGCCTTTAAACACAGACTGAGTGAGAATGAAACACTAACCTGGGGCACGTCTTTGTTTTGTTCTTTATCCACAGAACACATCAGGGATGGAGTCACAGAACCTTGTGGACGATCTGTCGCCAAAGAAGAATACAGTTCTCAAGGTGTGCTTTATTACACTATTTCAAATGTACATACAACATTGGTATGGTTTATTATTTAAGAATTGTTTTAACTTTTGTTAAAGCTTCAGCTGACTTTAAAACTATTACGATTTGGACCTTTTTGGATTCTTAAAATACAGTAACCTTTGATATTTACATGAAAGGTTTTGTTGTCTCCTGCTGCAGTTCAAATGAAAACACCACTAATCAGTCTCTCTCTCTTTCTCTCTACTGTGTGTCTGGAGCTTTATTGCGTGGCAGTAAAAATTTATTTTGAACTTTGGGCAGCATTAATCCCCTTCATTCACGCCTATACATGGGCTTCAATAAGCACAGCAACTTTGAGCTTCGGTGTCTCCCCCACCTTTTTTGCCTCAATGTATTTATTTTTATTTAGAAAGCTTTCTAGACGGGAAAAATAAAATCATTTAGTAACATTAGATTGCATTACTTGAAAAACTACATTTGAGTTCAAATTTTTTTTAATGCCATGGTGTTAGCTGGGAAACTATGCACTGAAGAACTTCAAGTAAGTTCACCAATCCACAGGTGACACTCCCAGTCAGCATTTTCTCTTCATACAAAAATGAGCTGCTGCTCAAAGTTTGGTATACAGTTGAAATGATTTCCTGTGTCACAGCAGGAGCCTGAAAGATTTAACTGACTGGATTTGCATTATGTGACTATTTATCAACATCTTCTCAGTCTAACACAACTAGACATTTAATCTTCATGTGCTCCTGATATTTACAGCTTAGTAACGGTCCTGTTGTGGGATCTCGTAAACGCCCGTCAGAGGGGAACTATGAGAAGGAGAAGGAGCATTGCATCGCCCTGTTTGACCAGTGGTCGGAGGCCGAGCAGGTGGAGTTTGTTGAGCGCCTGATTTCCCGTATGTGCCACTACCAGCACGGCCACATCAATTCCTACCTCAAACCAATGCTGCAGAGGGATTTCATTACTGCGCTGCCAGGTACCAACAGAGATTAGTGGATGTTTGTTACCCACAGGTTTTGCATGACGTGCATCTTCCCTAACGGCATCGTAGCTCAACAAAGTTGGGTGGTCAAAAAGTCTTTGACCACCCAACTGTGTGTATATATGTGTGTATAAATTTTATTTTTTTTATTTTAAAAGGTAAACAGAAACATAAAACCCTTTTTAACCTTTTAGAAGCATTTTAAAGGAATAAACGCAACTTGATTTATTGATTGTCTTTGAACAATTCAGAATAAATGAGCTCTGGGGACAGATAAACTAACGAGGTGAGGTAATGTCACTGCTTGCACTTGGTCATCTCTTTTCCCCCTCTGTCTAGCCCAAGGCTTGGATCACATAGCGGAGAACATCCTGTCTTTCCTGGATGCACGCTCGCTGTGTGCAGCAGAGCTGGTATGTAAGGAGTGGCAGAGGGTCATCTCTGAGGGTATGCTGTGGAAGAAGCTCATTGAACGCATGGTCCGAACTGATCCGCTCTGGAAAGGCCTGTCCGAGAGACACCAGTGGTAAGACCGAATGCAGGCACTCCCAGATGCAGGTTAATAAGAAAATGAAAATGATATTGTAATGTGTATTGAAAGAAATCTGTTTAAAATATGGGTAAAAAAAAATGTAAAAGGTTAATTTTACATACAGGAAAGCCTGAGGATAAAGTGGAAAGGTTATCCTTGGTTGGGCTTTAGTGTGTGCTTCACATGCAGAAATTCCCAGTGCACAAAGGAGAGTGTCATTCTCTCTCTCTCTCTCTCTCTCTCTCTCTTCCCCCCCAGGGAGAAATATCTGTTCAAGAACCGCACCTCAGAAATCCCACCCAACTCCTACTATCACTCCCTCTATCCCAAGATCATTCAAGATATAGAGGTAAGTCATAACGCCTAACGTGATTACATTCTCATTATTTTTATGACCTTCGATTTTTTTTTTTTTTTTTTTTTTATCAGTTTGTATTATTGCACCAGATATTATTTGTCATCATGATTTAAAAAAAATGGACTTAAGTAAGCAAACCATTTATAGGCATAACTGTATAAGTTTGAAAATAACAATTAGTTACTGAGCTTTACATGGATTATTATTTTGGATTCAGCAAAGAGCAATGTGAATGTAATTATCCTCTCGAATGATTAATGTCTAAAGTTTTATTTTCACGTTCACATTTTGCTACACTTGTACAAATACTTCTTGATTATGAGTAATAAATGAAAAGATGATTTATTGTTTTCGTGTTAAATTATCATCACAATAATGCTGAAACCATTTTGTAGCGTGGTAGATGTTGCATCTGTTACAGACCTCTTTGTTTCTCTTTCCATCTAGACTATTGAGGCTAATTGGCGATGTGGCAGACACAACTTGCAGAGGATTCAGTGTCGCTCAGAAAACAGTAAAGGGGTTTATTGTCTCCAGTACGATGACGACAAGATCATCAGTGGCCTTAGGGACAATTCAATCAAGGTAACTGAGACTTGGTTATAAATAAAACATATTATTCTTGTGTTTTTTCTCTTTATGGCTTACCATCTTACTGTGTGTGGTGTTGGTCTGGACCAGCAGAGTGAGACAGAGAACAAGTGAATTATAGGAAAGAAAGTCTCAACTCCAGGCATGCTGTGTGTTCCACTTATCTGTCTGCCTGTGAGGGGCCTGCAAGAAGATGAGGATGAAGAGATGGGGTGGATAGGGGAGGAGAAGAGCAGATTTGTCATCTTATTGTTATGTAGGAGGCTGACGCACAGCAAGGGAACAGCTGAATGGCTCTTATGCACATCAGTGCAGCAGTAGGGAAATGGGGCATGAATGCTGCTGTGAGACTGGGCCATTCTTAGCATGACCCAAATCTGCATTCTTTTAAAAAAAAAAATAAAAAATTCTTTCTTTGTCTAAATCTTCCTGTGCTTCACTCATATCTTCCATTTTTTTTTTTGTTTTTTTTTTGTTTTTTTTTTTGTGCTCCTTTTAGATCTGGGATAAACAGACTCTGGAGTGTCTGAAGATACTGACCGGTCACACAGGCTCAGTATTGTGTCTCCAGTATGATGAGAGAGTCATTGTGACCGGGTCTTCTGACTCAACTGTCAGGTACAGCGCATCTTTTTCCAGAAATAACACAGGGTGTTTTTTGGAGTAGGTCAAAGCTATGTCAGCAAGCTGAACAAATGGTTCAAGTTACTGAAGAGAAAGTTGTGGAAGTCTGAATAAAGCAGAGGATACCACTCAGTATGAATACATCGTATCTCTATATTTACTTCTGCTTGTGCTACAGTTTCAGTTTCAACACTCATAACTTTAACATTTTAAAAACGGTCTCAAAAGGCAGGCAAATATCTGAAAATAACCTTCTTCTTTTTTTTATAAACCTTTTTTTCTTTTTTCTTTTTTTACAATCCCATGGCATGGATATCTATGTAGATAATTGGAAGTTGGTTTAAAGCCATAGGACAGGGCTGTCAAACTCAATTGCACAGGGGGCCAAAACTCAAGGCACACTTTAGGTCGCTGGCCAAACAAGATAAAGATTTATTGAACACACTAAAACAATGTATTTTAAAAATAAATATGAATAAAAACAGACAGGAATATTATTCCAGATTAAATAAACTTAAAAAAATGAACTTTAACTTTAAATATTTTGCTCTTCATAAAAATATATCCTGTCAAAATTATGCAAGTTAGAAATATGAACATGCTGCCAGAAACCCCAGAAAAAATAAATGAAAGCATACACAAGGTTGGAGCCGCATGTAGACGGAGCTGGGACATTGCTTCAGGAATGGAACTAATAAACTGTGCGGGCCATTCATTGTCGTACTTTGCCTTGAGTGTATCATTACACTGCAGCTCCATCTGAATCTGCACAGGTGCAGTTCAGCAAAGTGCGCTGACTTGGTTCAACATTACTTTGCAACAGGGAAAGTGAGGCAGGTTGCACTAGTGCATTTGTGACAGCTTCACTTGAAATGCCTTCACTGCATCATACATGCCATGTCCATGAACTGACAGATTTCCTTGCTGAGCTCAAAAACTCTATTGAGAACTTTTCCCCAACTCAGCCAACGGACCTCTGTATGATAAGGAATGTCGGCAAACTCTGAATCTATTTCCCACACATCCCACGATTGTGTTACGGTGATCATTACATGCTCCATTTTTAGGACTTTACCACACAACGTTTCCTGGTGTATGATGCAGTGATATGCTGTTAACTCACCAGTACATTTCTCCTCTTGCATCTTTACTCGCATCCTGCCGACTAGTCCGCTTTTTTTCACCGCACAACACCGGCGCTCCATCTGTTGTAAGTCCAACAAGTTTGTCCCAGGGCAGTTTCATGTCGGTTACACTTTGATATACGTTTAAAAAAAAAAAAAAAAAAAAAAAAAAGGCTTTTCCTGTCGTTGTCCCGTGCATCGATTTAATGTTCAATATTTCCTCTCCATGGATGAAGATGGTCAGCTGTGCAATGCATGTCTATACTCTCATCCATAGCAAGAGAGTATGCAATGAAGTTTTTGCTTCTTTCACACAACTGTGTTCTTAACTCATTCACTGCCAGCCATTTTCAAATCAGGTAACTCCCCACTGCCAGGGTTTTTGAGCATTTTTACTCATTTATGAAGAGCCACAGAAAACTGTGTGTTATGATCATATAAACGCTGAACCTACCAAAATGAAGAACAGACTCTCTTCTTTCATCCAAAAAAAAAGCTTGTTTCTACCATTTTCCATTCTTTAGTAATCAGCTGTAGAGGAGAGGTGGGTTCCACCAAAAATGCCTGTTTTGACCAAAAAAAGGGAGAAAACGAGCTTTTTGTGAAAAATACATTTCAAGCAGAAAAGTGCCTTTGACACTAATATTTCTTGCTTTGTGACACCTCTAACATATAAAATAGTTTTTCACTTCTATAAAACAGAAATAACACTGAGAAAGGTTTTGTTTTATCAAAACAATTTATTTACAAATATATGGAAAAATAAAATGTACATAGTGAAACATTTATTCACAATGAATAATTCACTTTTGTGTGGTAATCATTATAACACTTTCCGGGATGCAAGGGCACACAACAAGACTTGCACCACATTTTTGTCTCACTGCGCAATCCCTTACGTGCGCAAACCCTGCACCTCCTTGCAGGTCTACTTTTACTGCTGGTGGGCTTCAGTTTTCACTGACAAGCTGCCCGAGGTTGTATTCTAGCCCCTCCCATTGAAAAACGTAATTGACGTCTATAGACGTCAATGGCAGTCAACGTAAGTTTTTCAATTGACGTCTATAGACGTCAATGGCAGTGAATGAGTTAAATCAGTGGCCATCTCACAAACCCGATCAGCAATTGTATTTCTCCTCGGGCTCACATTTGCCAAAATCTGCGTTTTGTCTGGACACAAGACGTCACACACCTTCATCATGCAGGCTGATTTGGCTCATCTGCTACAATAAAACTTGCTTTCACAACAGCTTCACTTTGCGATTTTGCTCTGGTGAAAAATGTCTGCTGAAATGTCAGATTCTTCTTTAGCTCTTCTACTTTCTGTAGTTTCTGCATTTAGGTTTTTCAGCTTATCCTGACGTTTTGTCTCGTAGTGCAGTCTTAAATTAAATTCCTTAATTACAGCCACATTAGTTCCACTAATAAGACACATGGGTTTACCAGCAATGTCTGTAAACACATATTCAGTCACCCACTGGTGCTGAAAGGCTCTGCTTTCAGAATCAACTTTTCTCTCCACCATTGTGAGCGGCTAGCTTCGCAGTAACAGAAGTTGGACTTGATTGACGCGGGAATGTTCCCAGTTAGCCTAGCGTTCAGCAAGGAGGCTGCAGCGCTGCATTATGGGATCTGTAGTTTGTATATTATTAGCGCCTCATATCGCCGGGCCATGCATAACATGGTACATAGTACATCTATATAAAATAATCTCGCGGGCCGGATATAAATGTACGCCGGGCCAGATGTGGCCCGTGGGCCTTGACTTTGACACATGTGCGATAGATCCTATGTGGTACAGGGTTTGTTTTTTTTTTTTTGTTTTTTTTGTTTGTTTGTTTTTGTTTTGTTTTTTGTCTGCATTTTCTTTTAGATCTCTTAGATTGGTTACTGATGCATCCAAAGTAAAACATAAAATTCAGTGTAAGAACATGACCTAGAACCTGGACTTTTTTCCAGCAAAGAGCTCCAATTGGATTAGAAAGAAAAAGCAACCACTCAGAATCCTTTACACTGTTCTCCCATCTACACAGCAGCAGTTTATGCTATGAGCTTGAAATCCTTGTCTCATGTCCACACTTACAGCCAGGTTAATATTCCCAGCTAACATAACTTGCATGTCTTTGGACTGCAAGAGAAAATGAGAGCTCCTGGAGATTTTTAGTAGTCTTATGTATTTTTTCTTTTTTTTTTTATGTTAATTTGACATCATTTAGTAATATGTTTGGTAAATGTGCTTTTCTAACAGCATCCCATCCGTCTTGTAAAAGCTTAGAATGCTCAAAATACTTTCTGCATGTATTGAGGAATCCTAATGTGTGCTTGTTTCACAGCCGGTCATGACTACAGCTGGTGTTGTGCATCTAAGAAATTGAATATAAAAACTTTAGCATATATCCTATCAAAATAAATTCGTTTTACTGTTTTTATTGGAGATAGTTGGATGCATTTCATTGCAGATATTGAACGTCTTGGCTTGTTGTGTATAGGTTGACACTTGCTTGGCTACTGCACACAGAAGCTCAACATTATTTCTCTTATTACTTCACACTTCAGGCGTACTCACTGGGCAGTATCCAAGGAAAATGTGACTTCACTTCCTTAGCAACAGTTTGACAGGCACTTTGTTTGTGGGATTGGTTGTCAGCTTTTCCAGAGTGTTGTGCGTTTGACTCTTGGCGCCTTAGTACAGCTCACTGTATGTACATGTCTGAAGTGTGAAATACTCTCTATTACAAATCTAGAAAAAAAACCTAAAATCTCGTGTCTCTATTGTTTTTCATTTTCCTTTGTTTTTCTTCCATGTCCTTTCCATCTCCTTTTTGACCTCTCTTCCTGTTGCCCCCATCTCATTTTTCTTTCCTTCAATCATTTTCCACTGTGTCATTTCTTCTTTCTTTGTTTTTACACCCCGTCCCTTGACATGTCTGTTTTTCCTTCTTGCCATGTTCTGTTTTCTTCCTCTTTCTGTCACCTTTGCCTTTAACATTCGACCCTGCTGACGTCTCCCTCCACTCTACAGGGTGTGGGAGGTAACGACGGGTGAGGTGCTGAACACACTGATCCACCACAATGAGGCAGTTCTTCATCTGCGTTTTGCAAATGGGTTGATGGTCACCTGCTCCAAGGACCGTTCAATTGCAGTCTGGGATATGGCCTCGCCTACTGACATCAGTCTACGCCGCGTCCTGGTGGGACATCGGGCTGCCGTCAATGTGGTTGACTTTGACGACAAATACATTGTGTCTGCCTCAGGGGACCGCACTATTAAGGTGACGACAGTTAGAGAAATGTTCCTTTACAAATCATTTCATCTTTCTTTTTCTTTTACAGAAATATTATCCATCTGATAAAATTTGGATTAATTTGATGTCAGAGTTTTAGTTTTATTTATCAGTAGAACAGATGTACATGATTAAAAACCCTCCGACTAAAATTTTCCTTAAATATTGTAAACTTTGTGTTGTCCCCCTGTGTAGGTATGGAGCACCAGCACCTGTGAGTTTGTTCGTACTCTAAATGGTCACAAGCGGGGAATTGCCTGTCTACAATACAGAGATCGTTTGGTGGTTAGTGGCTCATCTGACAACACAATTCGGTATGTGTGTGTGTGTGTGTGTGTGTGTGTGTGAAATTCATGGCTAAACTAGCAAACATATGTCCTCTAATTTAAAATCCGGTAGTCAGTTAAAACCACGGCCTTTGTTAGCAGATAAAGTCATGCTAAGTAATACAGGCAAGCAAAGAAGCAAAGTAATTTGGGATTATGTAGAATACCTGTCAATGTTTCACCATTAAACACCTCTTACATAAATTAAATGTCTGGCTAACGTGTTCAGTCTCCTGATGGGGCAAGATTACAGTAGCTGAGTTTATGATTGAGTATGCAAAAAAGAATGTCTGATATGTTTGTTCAGTTATGTTTACATCTTCTTTTATTTGTATTCACCATCAAATGACAGCATGAGTGTAGAGGGCAGCCAGTGTAATGAAGATCCCAGAGTTGGCTTGTTTATGCTCAGTTTTGGCAACAGACATATTTGTTAAATACTTAGGTGTGGCGTCATTCTGTGAGCAGCCATCAGCATTATTATTTTTGTGGTGTACATAAGTGGAAATCTTAGGTACCTCTTGGAGATGTGCCCCCAATCACCTGACTCTTACCTGCAATCTGTCACCTAACAGCTCAGTCCTAGTCGCTGTGTCTTATTTGAATCCCTGCAGTACTACAAACTGATTGCAGTTGAAAAATCTTTGAAGCTTTGTTCTGTTATTTTGATGGATTTTTGATGTACAGTAGAATTTGGTTCCAAAGCTCAATGTCAATAATGTGTTGCATTTCTATTTCTTAACTTGCAGTTTTCACAGGTGAGATTTTTATGTGAAGGCACAGCGAAAGGAATTGTGATTGCATCAGCATAATACACAATCAGCAAACACGTTAGGGCAAATGGATAAATATTGAGTCTTTGGTCTTAGCAGTCACTTTATTTGGCAACTAGATTGTGGCTTCGTGACTGACTTAAACATAAGGAGTTATGCACAACTGTTAGTTGTCTGTTTGAAGTCTGTCAGTTTCAAAGGTTGTAATATTTTAGCTGAATTTAACATGAACACTTAATTTACAAGCATTAGCAATTTCTTTTTCTCTCAACAAGTGAGCTGAAAGTTTAAAAGTCCCAGTTTGACTTGTCAGTGTTTGGAATGATTGCTGTGTAAAAACTGCAGGGTCTGGATCTTGGTGTTTGTTTACAAAGGCTTCTCTTTCTGCAGGTTATGGGACATAGAGTGCGGGGCATGCTTACGAGTGTTGGAAGGTCACGAGGAGTTGGTGCGCTGCATTCGCTTTGACAACAAAAGGATTGTCAGCGGCGCCTACGACGGGTAAGTCATGTAAATACACCGTTTTGTGCACAGACTTTTGTTTTGGGTTTGTTTTGTGACATTTTGATGTACCGTGCAGCAAAATTAAGGTATGGGACCTGCAGGCAGCCCTGGACCCACGAGCCCCAGCCAGCACATTATGTCTGCGCACTCTAGTGGTGAGTAACAGCGATTTAGCATCCCCAAGTGTCTGACTAATGATGTGAGTGCAGCACCTCTGGGGGAGGGGAAAAATGTAGATGTTTGCCTTTTTTATACTAAAAATACAAGGAAATTTTTAATTTGGATAATTTTAACTACCAGTAAATGTCACTACATTTAATGTGCGTATTTGTTGATATTCAACGTAGTCACCATCCAGATATTAGTTTGTACATTCACCTAAAACAAACAAAAAACATTATGAATGCTCTTGAAAATACTCTCCACTAAATCTTATTGCTCTTTATTAAGTGTGTGTGTGTGTGTGTGTGTGTGTGTGTGTGTGTGGCACTGGGCATGGATGATTCATTACAAATTAACTGTGTGACTCTGGTGGAAACCCCATTGCTTGAACTTCTAGTCGGGCCTCTTTAATTTATGGAGAACAGTAGTTCTTTTAATAATCTAGCTCTGTGTGCTAATTATGTAAAAATTATTTCCTAATTTGTTGTGTTTTCAGGAGCACTCTGGTCGCGTGTTCCGTCTGCAGTTTGATGAGTTTCAGATCATCAGCAGTTCTCACGACGACACCATTCTGATATGGGACTTCCTGAACGTCTCAACCAACGGCCAGTCAGAGGGACGGTCTCCTTCGCGTACCTACACGTATATTTCTAGATAGCAGGTACCTAGCGACACCTGGCACTGTAAAACCTTTCTATAAAAATCCAGCATTCTGTGTTTACCCTTGTGGTGCAGACCCACCTGTGTGACACTCTGGCTTTCTCTCCCAGGTGTCACCATCAACCGTACCCTTTCTTGGAGGAACCCAGGGCTGATTGGTTGATCGGTGTATCCGTCATGGAAAGGAGCCCATCTCTTCTCGTTCCTCCTTGTCATCTCTCTGTCCATCTCCCACTCAGACCCCACCACCTCCTCCTCTCTGCCAGTTCTGACAGACTCTAAGCTTGTGCCCATTGCCTGCCCAGTAAAGCGACATATATATATACACACACACACAGGTCAACACTGTTGAGGATTCCCTACTACAAAACCAATGCAGCGCTCCCAAGAAGCTCACCTTCTACTACTAATTTATGTTTTGTAAAGTACACTAATGACAGTATTAACTTAGACCCTATAGCCCCCCCCCCCCCCTTTTTTTTTTTTTTTTTTTGTCCCCTTGATACAAACTTAAAGCAGCTGCTTCTCCTCAGTTTTCAGTCCCAGCCAAAACTGGTTTCCACTGATATGGAATCGCTTATAGATATATATTTATAAATATATATTACATAGACAGACGCGCGCGCGCACACACACACACACACATATGTACACGCACAGTGGCACAGTTGGACAGAGGATGACCGGAGCTGTGATGCGGGAGACAGAGACTCTTTACTCAGCTCTAGGAAAGAAGGGAAGGATGGGAGCTGGAGGGAGTGAAGGAGGGATGGAGGGAGAAGTGTTTGGGATTGCATCCCTTCCTCCCTTTCACTCTCTCTTATGTCTCCCTGTCTCTCTCTTTCTCTCCACCCACCCCACCCTTCCTACGCTCCCTCTCCCCAACCTCCAGAGATGCACACTCGTTTGGAATATGGGGGTGCGCGCACATACACACTCAAAGTTTGCAAGAGTGTGTGTGTGTATGTGGACTTGTGAAATGGCAGAACGGAGCAGAAGCGTCACAGACATGCATGTGAGGGTGCCTTGGATACAGCATCCTGGTACACCTCTGCTCTTTTTTTTTTTTTTTTTTTTTTTTTCTTAAACACTTCGTTTTTTTATTACTGTTATTTTCTAATTTTATTTGAGTATTTTTGGTTCTTAGTACAAAGAAAAAATCATACTAAGCGTAGTCCTTTCTTCCCACCCTCTTGCTCTTTCTCTGTCTTCTTCCTCATTCTTTCTTCTAATCTTGACCTCTTGTCCATCTGTCCCTTTCACACCATCTTTCTCTCCTTACATCATCATCATCATCGTGCTTGCTTTGGTTATGAGAGAAGCTGGAATTCAAGAGCTCAAATTTAGCTGTAAACGGAGTTGTCTTGTCAAAAATTGTGTTGTATATTAAAAATGATTTTTTAAAGAAGAAAATGACCTTATTGTGAATAAAGTACTTGACAGTGGTGGAGTGTTGAGCCAACTGTAACATGGATGAGTGTCTAGTTGTCTTATCTGTTCTCGTCTGTGTGGATGGTACGTGTGGTGTATGTGTGTGTTGCACTGCCTCTCCATCTGACTGAAAGTTCATTAGGCCTTTATCTGAAGTATATTGTAAGCAGGCTAGATGGGAAGGCAGTAGCTGTTGTTACCTACAAGAAAACCGTTGGACCGAAAATACCCTTACACACAATGACACTTAATGTATTCTATCAGATTGCTTGCAGACACATTGTTTGGAGTACACGCAAATCTGAAAGAATGCTGCATGTAAATGCCGTCTGTCAACATGGAACATAGCCCTTTGATAGGTACTTATCTTTTACCCTATTGCGTTTTCTAAATAGAAATGGTGTTTTTTGGGGGTTTTTTCCTATTATTTTAAAAAATTAAAAAGGATGGCACGCATTATAAGCGCACACCTCGTTCGGAACATGTACATTAGGTACTGCACAAAATTTGAGTACAAAAATGTTTAACATAAAATCCATGGGGAAATTATCAATTCTCCCTGCTAGTGATCATCAATTTCAGTCTCCGATTAATGAAGACGTTCAGAAAATGAGTGCCAGTGGCTGAGAGTTTGAATTTAACAGAAGCCAGTTTGCATCTTGGCCTCAATAGTCAACTATGAGAGAGAAAGATATAGATTTTTTTTTTTTTTAAAAGAAAGGAATGCATGCTAGTGAGGTTGTATTCCCTGTTGCTACTGTTCAAGTATTGAATGCAGCCACCAGGTGGGGGTATAAACTCAGCTTTCTCCTACAGGCCGATCTGTTTATGAGTCTGTGCCTCTGTGACTGTTGGGTAGCAAGGTTTGGAGTCTAAACAACCTGTTACAGCAGATCACATGCCCACTGTTGTAAACACTAACTGTGAAGGAGGGATGTATACTTTAAAAAGCTTACAGTGGAGGACTTCTAGCAAAGCTCTGGGTAGTGTATTTGAGATCTATAATACATTTGTTATTGTGCAGTGTGTTTTCTCTAGGAGGAAGAGAAGGAGGGGAGGTGGCCTGCTGAGGGGGTTGGTTTTCTTCATTTCTGGGTTTAGTTCAGTATAGTAGAATGTTTCAAATTCTGGGAATAAGTTATGTGGGATGGATTTGTGCTTGGTGGAGCACCATTAATATATGATGTGTGTATGTGTTGGATATGGGTGTGTGTGCTTCCTCTGGGTCTGTGGGATTTTGGCCCATAATTCCTGCAGCTCTCAGGTCACAGCTCCGTTCTCACGCACATATTTGGCATTCCTTCCTCGACATGATTACCATACACCTTCCACTCCGGGTTTGGCTATGCGGAATATTTCCATCATTCCCGAGTGGAACTGGAGCAACGTTCCAAAAATGAACAGCTCGCCCCACCGCCACCACCCCCTACTCACTTGTCTTTATCCTATCCCTCCCACCTCACTGTCTCCTCCTTGTACAACCCCCCCCTACAGATTCCTGCTGCTTTGCAACAGGAATCCTCTGGTACAACCCTCCCTCCCCCCCCCCCCCCCCCCCGAGTCAGCTGTTTGTGTCTGCAGACATGATTGGGTCATTTGGCAGTGACATCTTTTCACTGACCTCCTGCTAGGATAGGGAAGGAAGGGGAGGGATGGGGGATAAGATGAGCAAAGAAGCAACTATTAAACTGTATCTCACTACTGCTTGTTGTCTGATCCTCCATGATGGAAATTGACTGCAAAGCTTTACAGCGGGGAAGTGACTGCTGGTTTTTGCACAGCAACTAATGCTCAGTATTTTTTTAAGTATTTTCAAATGGTTCCTGTGTTAGGCTGGTAAATCTTAGAGATGTATTTTCCATGCATTTTAATGTCTGAGCTACAGTGACTAATTCAGCCCATACTGACTATGAAAACTTGAGAACCTGTTCTGCCGAGGTCCCCTGCACCTTGACTCTGTTAGACATCTGCTGGTAAAAGAACTTCTAGTTTGGACGATGTATTTTTGTTGCTGTATTTCAACTTCCATTTCAACTTCACAGTACTTCCCAAACCTGGCTGGTGAAAAAGAGGCAGGTTTTTGCCATTACTCAGCATTCCTGTGGTATTTGCTCAGAAACCGTTTCAAAACTTTTTAACAGTTTAACAAAAAAAATGAATAAAATAATGTGCTATCAACAAATTTTAATTTGCAGCCAGTATCTTGTTATAAATGCAAAAAGTAAGCCTCATACAAATGGGCAAAATTGGTTGTTGTAAGTTATAAGTTTATATCAAAATACTCGATACTGTTACTGTGATATTTATCTCCTGCATGCTTAAAATATTAAGTTAAATACTGCAAACCCTGCTTGTCTCAGATTTACAGCATTAGATCACGAATTCTCCCACAAACATAAAAAAGAGATTAAACCTGCGTTTACTAGTGGTTTACACATTTGCCTAATAAATTAAAGATAGCTGGTTTGATTCTGGTAGGACACACAAATCCCTTGAGGGTTGCAAAAAGCAGGGCATCTTACATAAAAAACAAGCATAAGGATTGACCTGATCATAGCTTATGGAACTCAAACCTAATGCCTTCGAAAGCTTTTCAATCAAAGGTGATGTCTTGAGATTTCGTTTTTTCAATCAGTCCGAAAACCCAACAGTGATGAATCTGTTATTTTGTGTGTGTGTGTGTGTGTGTGTGTGTGTGTGTGTGTGTGTGTGTGTGTGTGTGTGTGTGTGTGTGTGAATATTCATCTGTAAAGAACAGAGCTCTTACTCAAATTGTTAAATTGTCTCAGAGGCTGATTGGTGACCCACAGTTGAACCCAGATATCTGTAGATATGGCCTAGACTGTTACAGCGGTTAGCTAGGTACTGGTGTTACTTAACCAGTTTGCATAGTGAGTTTCTCTTCCTCTTGTAGAAAGGCTTCTAATGCCAAAGCGTAGAACAACAAAAAACAGCTTTATTCCAGCAGCTACCACTCAGAAGTCACAATTTTGCAATCCTACATGATGCTGCATAAGTTCTATTATAATTTATCTTTCTCAGTGTGTTGTATTTAGCTTATCTTTTGTCTGCTTGTTCAGAATATCTGTATGTGAGGACCCTTAATGCAGACCAAATCTACGTAGAGGTGAGCCTGAACCTGAAAAAACAAGTTCTAAATGATATAAAACACAGAAAGCTATCGACCCATTGTATTACAGTAGCTAGAACTTACAAAACTTTTAATATTTGGCCAAATAAATTACTTAGATATTTAATTTTTAAATTAAAACAAAAAGGCTGCCAAGTGATAGGTTTTCGAACAACGTATTAATCACTAGAAGGTCAGATGAGGTGTGTCTGTGAAAGTGGCCCTTTAAACAGAACGGGGCAGGTGAAGAAGAAGTTGAATGAGGACGGGAGACAAAGAAAATGTTTCTGTAAGGTTTACTGAGTCGAGAAAGACTGCTGCACACAGAGCTGAAATAAATAAATGAAATAATTTTATCATAATAATTATAGTAACCATCATAGTAAGATTGCTTATTTAGGGTTTCTGTCTTCTTTTATATATATAATATATATATAGAACTTTCAATAAATTGTTCCCTTTAATATTTTTTTCTCCTGTGTTTATGCATGAGACTTTGGTTTGTTCCACTGAATGTCCTGGTAGCAGCACTCTGTATCCACGGTATCGCACAGGAGCATCATCCCCTGGGTCGTTTCCATAGCGATGCTAAAAGAAAAGGCACCCTCCCCGGCGGGCTCGGCCCCGGCACTCATCATCCTCTGTGCCTAAAGGCTGAGGATGTCATGTCCTGTTGGGGGGGAGGATTCATGAAGAAGGTTGTCTTCCAGTTGTCTTTGGTCAGGTTGTTAGTTTGGTTTTGCTGTGATTTTGCTGGCTGTTTTTGGTGCAGCTTGTTTGTTTTTTTTGTGTGTGTATTTTTATTCTTATACATTCCAGTTCCTAAAGCTTCAGTCCCTGCGGTGAGTTGTCACAGGTTTATGCAGGGACTACATGGTCCCTTTCCAGAGTCCCCCGTGATCCAGCTTCACTCATGGTTGTTGCACTCGCTCACTCTGACACACACACTCTAACATACATTTTCTCATTGACTTCTTGCAAACATGCAATTATTCAGTAAGCCACTCATTCGAACATTCCCTCATTCACCCTGCCATTCATCCAATAGCCTCACAGGATGGCACTAATTTAGCAGTGAGACAAATAAGTGCGACACATGTCAACAGTCCATTACTGGTCCATTTGATCTGAGCAGATCACTATATCCCTTTTGTCCATTCCACCATTTTCATGTCTTCTCCATCGTTCTTTCCCTTTATCTGCAGGCTAAGCACCCACTCTCTTGTTCAGTCAGTCTTTCTCACCCTTGTCCGTTTTGCATGGTCCAGTTGTAATCCCATACTTGACATTGTCTAGCTGGTACAGAACAGGAGACACAAAGGCCTTGTGGTTTTTGTGGTTGTGAACTAAAGGCCTTTGTAGACCCCAGGGACTCTGGCTGCCCTTCAGGTTCACTGTCAGTGTATCTAGAAAATGAAGGGAAGCACACCAGGTCCAAAGAGCTTCCAGCATTGGACCAATTATTGGTCTCGTTGGTCCAGTAAGGGGAACTTAAACTGAGAGGAATGATTATTAACTAGAGAGGCTGTAGTGGCAAATCAGGTGTAGAGCTAAACCCCATGAATGATTCATTAATATTCTGGTCAATGTTTTTCCCAACAAAGGGAAGTGTTCAGTCATGTGTGACAGAAGGAATGAAAGGGTTAGCTATTGGCAGGCTCAGGTCAAGGCTTTGGATGACAAGACAGTGGGTGCTAGAGTTAGCCACAACTAGCGGGGCCCAGTAGCGCGCACCCTCTTGCCCCGCTTGCTGACGGTGGTGAAGCGAAATGGAGTGGTGAGGTCAGGCTGCTCTCCCGGTGGGAAGCGTTTCATGAAGTGTACATCCTGCTGGTTGGGAAGCGTCTGCGGACCACGGCGAGGACGCCCTTTTTTAGTAAAGCCAACATACCAGCCCGTGTAGCGCGCTGACATTAGAGCTGTGTAGTGGTTTTCTAGGACCTTTTCCACAAAGACACAGTCTGCACTTCGATTACTGGCCTTCTGAGAGAGCAGAAAAACCACAGGTATACACACACACATACACACACACACACACACAGAGGGAGAGAGAAAGAAAAAAAGGCTGGTCAGAAAGAAGTAAGAAGATATTCTGGATTAACATGTGTCTAAAAGAAGAAGTCTCACCTTTCCTACCAGCTTCCCACGGCGGTTCATGCACAGGTAGAAATTGGTTTCTTTGCCACGGATTCTCACCTGGCTACCAAAGGTATCAGCCTCCACTACGAGCTGGGCTTGTGAAGGGACATACAAAGGGACATACAGACATTAGAGCCATAGGTAGTGTGGACACATTATGTACTTGTATATAGTCAAGATTTAAAGACTTTCACCCCACAAATAACAAGACAGAAAGTTAACGGCGTCCTAAATTTAGGGCTTGTTTAGTTTTGCATATCGGCCTAGCCAAGAACAACATTCAAACTGACACTGACAGACTTTTTCTTGAGCACCGTAGATTACTGACTGCTGTTAAATCTAAACCAGCCCTTTAAAGCAGATAAGGCATTCATACTGAATCACAGTTGTAGGATTCATAGTTGCTATTAAACACACTGATAAATCACAGACAGATGTAAATGTCTCTGGTTGGACAGATGGTTGTCAGATAAGCCTGGTCACACACATGGATGTGAGGCCGCTGACCAGAAATGGGCCTTGTAAAAAAGATAAGAGCCAAGACTAGATGGAGCACCGTGAGCAGAGAGGAGCGGGAAAACACTCAGACTGAATGTCTGTGATATTGTTGTTTTAAGATGTGTGCATGTACGCTTCTGCCTCTGAGTGTGTGCAGGTGCATGTGTGTTTATCCTTCATCCTTCCAGGCAACAGCGCTTCACTAACTACACATCTTTACAGAGCGTTTGTGCCTATTTAAAAATAAAATCCCTAAAATGGTTCCTACATGACCTTAGTCAACAAAGGGGTCAAGAGAAATCAATACCTCCCTCCCTCTTGCCCCCTTCGCCTCTCTTCCCCCAACTCTCTTCTCATCTCCCTTCTGTTCTTTCACTTAATGTTTTAGACTTTCGTGCACTTGCTTTATATCTTCGCTCTCTGCACTTGGTTCCCATGTCTAATGCCTTGTTGCCACAGTTGGTCGGATTTAGGTGGATTTGCTGTCTTTCAGGTAGTATTTGTCCAAAAAAGAAATCCTCCCTATCTCTTGCATCTGGAGTCTAGTTCCTAGCTTGACGTGGTGTGTTTGTGACCTGGCACCCTTATCAATGCAAAGGATGTGCTGCTGAGCCACATGCAGAAATGTGAACTCCACTTTTATGGCTTGGCTTTCTTCTTCCCATTGATTCAGGGGGGTTAAGAATGGGTTAGCCATCATTACAGACAGAGGAGGAAGTGGGGGATGGACAGGGACAGTGTTAGAGGATGGATGGGAGAAGGGGGGTGGTGGGGGGGGGGGGGGGGGGGTTCCTGCTGTTTTAAATCCAGAGGAGATAACAGTGAGGATGCAAAATCAATGGAGGGATCGATGAAGGAGATGAGTTTCTAACACTCAGCCAGTCACTCTACCTGGCAGGCTTCTCCATCTAACTCACACTTTATTTCACACACCAACTTCTCTCTCTCTCTTTCATTCTCTCTCTCTTTCATTCTCTCTCTCTTTCATTCTCTCTCTCTCTAACTTTCTTTTCCTCTCTAGTGAATCATTGAGTCAGCAGCCAGTCGATGAGGTCTTTGTACTCCCAAGACAAGCTCCACTGCCCCTCTGCCAAAGCCTGGGGAGATGTGTGTGTGCTTTTGTGAGTGTGGCTGCACAGTTGCATTCTGTCTCCATTCATGCATGCACTTGGTCAACCTTTAAGTCTTTGTACTTGCAGCTGTTAGATAGTGTGAGTGTGCACTTTGGTGCGAGTAAGCATCTTTCTCAGCGTGCATACACACATAACATTTAAACTTGTCCACTTTGCACCGTACCCACATGTTTGTGTGTGTGTATTACCATATTTGTCTCCATCTTCACCCCGGGCACTGATTTTGCGTCCCAGCACCTGGACGTGCTTGCCGCTGGTTCGGCTGTAGAGCTGGTATACTCTGTGGTGTCGCCGACTCATAGTGTCTCGCACCTGTGTCTGGTTCTCCACATGCACACTGAAGTTGACTCCATCCATACCAAGTACCTGCTGGAACACCCACACCCACCCATGAGTAAAGATCAATATACAACTTCATGCCGCACAATCACTCTTTGTCATGCCTGCTGTTTCTCACCTGTAATGGATTGCACATCACCAGCAACATCTGGATACATCTGAAATAATATAAAACAGATGAGCTTAGAAGAATGTAAGCAACACTGAATGCTGGAAGAGTTAAGCATGACACCATCATTTCCATCTCTTTCTTCTCTGCCGTTCTTTCTGTTCAACATCTCATTTCCTTATTGGGTCATTACTCACAGTTCTGGGTGTGCTGCTGGCACAGCAACTTGACATAAAGACAGGCAGATGTCCAAGGATCAGCAGACAGACAACACCCAGAGCAGTGTTTATTGTAACGCTACCAGCCTTCTGCCCGAACCCAATTTCTGACCCGTCTATGACTTTTGCTACACCAAAATCTGGCCTGCAAATGACCTGATTGGAGCATAGCAAAAAATGGCAAACATGCCAAGACAGCTAGAACATGTTTTGGTTCGGACATCTAAGGGAGCGGGCTGGCATATTTGGCTGCTCTGCATATGTAGACAGCTGAGTTGGACTACAGGTGTACATTCTACTGTGATGTGGCTTTTAAGAGCTGTGGACTGTGGTTAAATTTAGAAATGAATAGACGAGAGCAAGAGCTACTGAAACATTTGTTATCGCTCTCTAGCTAAACATTTAAATAATGTTTAGATTTAAACACTTAGTTACAGTTACAATTATAATTTTTCTCACTTCATCACATTGCTTAATTGAAGCCTGGACCTTGACCTTGGATATATTGAATGTTATTTACAGCCTCAGTAAGGGAGTGATTGTGTTGCGCAAAGCCTACTTTGGCAGTTCTTGAACTGTTCTAAATCAGTGGCTGAAGACTTGATGAAGTTCAGAACCCAGTGTGTGGGCTGAAAAGCAATTCTACGAATTTTGTCTTTCCCCACCTCATCTTATGCTATCTCTCTGTGTGCCTCTTCTCTCTTTCTGCTCCACTCTTTTCCTCTCCTCCCTATCTCTCTTCAAACTTCATGGTTTCTCTGCGAACTCTACCTATTCCTATCCATGCCTGCCTCCTATCTTCCTTTATGTTTAGAGTTAGCGAGGCGACTCCTCCACACTGTCATGGGCATGCACACAGATGTGCAGATGTGTGCATGTGTGTGTACAGGAGAAGCAGGCAGCTGACAGCTGGGCTAAAGCAAAAGGAATACAATCTGCTGAGAGAGGAAGAGAGCAAGGAGATGAGAGAAGTGTACAACGACAGAGGAAGGGAGGAAGGGAGGAAGGTGAACTGAGAAAAGAGAAAGAGAGACAAAGTCAAAGAAGGCTGACAGAGAATAAAAGAGGTGGGAGATAAAATCAGAAAGAACAGGCAAATGCGCAGATGTGAGGTGGAGGAGACACGCTGGAAAAAAAACCCAACACAACACAAGGTTATGCATCTCAAAATTGAGAGACACGTTTAACCACAGTGTAGACTGATGTGAGAAGTAGAGAAAAAGATAAATAACAGGAAAGAGAAGAGGTGTTCGGTTCATGCCCATGGTAACACGCTACTGCCTCCTGTCACACACACATGTATAAACAAAACGTCATCACAACCCTTTTGTTTTCTTTCTCTTTTCCTTCTTTCTCAGCGTTGCCTTGCGTTGGCTTCTGAATCGTTCTAATAGATGCAGACATCCTGGGAAATGCAGTAGAGCATTGGCCCTCACATTTTGCCTGCGCAGGCGAAAAAACCTGAGCGCCTGTGCATTGTGAGGACTCTCAGCTGTTAAAACACCACGGCTGCACTGCTGCCGAGGACACTGTAGGAAAAGTGCCTCAGCACTGGATTCTCCCGCTCCCACAAAAACCACAGACACTCCATATTATGCCAGCCACAGAGAGAAAAAGAAGCAGAGAGGAAAGAGGGAGACAGGATCAGCCAGGAGTGGGGGAGGGATGAGAATAGGAGAGAGTAAAAGTTGGGGAGAGTAAAGACAGAAGGAGGTATGGAGAGAGGGAAAGCCCGGTACACCTTGGCCAGTGGCCAAAGCAAGCAATGATCTGACATCATAAATGTGCGTCCCAGCAGATCTACCATATGGAGTCTGTGGTTAGACGAGCAGGCCTCAGTATCGAGGACTGGGCACCGGTGTGGAGTGAGAGTGGTCGACCTGGTGGGACTTAGCACAGAGCAGCGGTTTCAGCTGTGTGTAGCAGTGGTTAACGTGGTAGGCCAACGCTGGAGCAGTGGGCTTCAGCACAGTGCAAAGAGTTTCAGATGTTCTGCGGCAGGCCTTAAGAATACTGGTTCAGCGAGTGGGTGTGTGAGTGGTATTGGCAGTAACAGGGCTTACAGCGCAACATTTGTGAGAAAACCAGAGGGCCTAGACATTGTTCTGTGGCTTTAGCAGAAGAGCAGTAACAGGTTGTTGTGGCTAAAGGCCCTTGGTTTTTCTCACTGGCTGAAGAATTATGATGAAGTTGGTTAAACAGTATGTAGATGAATAAATGGAGCTGTTGTAAAAATGATAGGTGAGGCAGAGATGAGTGGAGAGATGATTGGCTCAGGGAGACCTAAACTAAAACCAGCAGACTAAACAGTGAGTCTGCTCATCTTCAGACACTGCCAGGGGCGTCATCATTCATCAGTTATTAATTCATACTTTTTTCTTTTTTCTTTTTTTTTTAACTGAGCAAGTATCTATGGAAAAAGCATTATAGGGAAGAAAGCAAGACAGATGTATGCAGTTAGATGGGTAGGTGGAGAGAGGGTGAGGGAGACACACAAAGAGAAGGAAAGTCAGGAAGACACCAGCAGCAGCAGGAGCACACACCCTGTCCAGGTTGTGTGAGGAATGAGAAGTATCTGGAGATGACTGCCATCTGGGAGAACACCGCCGACACAAAGAAAGAAAAATAAACCCCTGGCTTTTAACAAGACACACCTCCAATGGGCAAACTCGAGCCCCTTGAGCCCATATCCTCCTCCCTTAGATTTGCTCTTGGCACTTTATCATTTTCCTATCACACTAGATAAAGCTTGTGTTATTTGACTTCTGAAATATTTTCAATAGGAAAAAACATTTTCTTGGAGATGAGAAATGGTCTTTTCTAAGCCAGCCTGGCCATCCCTGAAGTAAATGCAGATGGTGATGGAGATGTTTATGGCAGGTTTTATGAGTTACGGCCCTGACTCTGACCCAGTGACCCTGAACTGTCAGCCAATCAAAACAGGGCTCTATGGCATGTTTTCTATGGGGACTGATTAGGAGTGATGTAATCGCTAGATTCTGCAACCTTTCTCTCCATCGTCTTCTCGCCTACCCAGAAACTAGTTTAAACAACTGAAACACAATAGAACCTGAGGAGTGAAGCAATAATATTTGATGATAAAGTGATAGAAGTGACTTACAAGACGGTCAGCGTGGAAAGAAGGGACCACATTGCTTCCCCCCTCCACTATGGAACTTGTCCCAGAGACAGTCTCCTCGCTCGGTTTGAGCCAGTCCGACAGAGTGGCTCAGAGTCCCCCTCTGTGTTTTGAAACCGGTGGACGTTGTGCAGAGTCAAAGAGTGAGCGGACACTCCTGTTGGCATCGGCGGCGTTGTGCCCCGGTTGCCCCGGCGTAAGTAAATGTGCGGGCACGGGCAAGTTGGGGTCTGAAGCTGGGTGAACTGTGCCACTGTGACCGCCGGGCAACCTCTAACAGCTGTCCAGACCGGGGAAGGAACGGATGGGCGGAGGAGCAAAGAGTTAGAATTTTAAACGCTCGCTGCGCGTACCCGACAAGGAGAGGAACAGGTGAAAGCGCGCTCACGCCTTAAAGATCGCCAATTCCAGTCGACCCTGTTGACCCTCAGAGTGATGCTTGGCCGAGTGAACAGATGCGGCGCGTGCGTAATCTTTTGTGTAATCCAATGCGTAACGTTTAAGCGTAACAGCAGGCTCCCGGACACCAAAATGAGTTATGTGGTTGCTGGGATGAGACGGGTTGTTTGCCACGCCGCAGACGGGAGCAGGAGGCAGGTTTAGTCCCAGTAGAGCAGGGTCAGTTGCTGTTGGAGGTGGGGTACCTGGGCGTGCTGGTGGACGAAACTGCGACCTGGAGAAGGTTGCTCTGCGGGCCCAGGGTAATGCAAGGCGGGCACGGTCATGTCTGCGTCCCCACGCTGACTCAACTGGTCTGTGGCTCAGGTGACACCGACCAACAGCGTATGACAAAGTGGGTGATAAGGTCCCGGAGCGGTCCAGCTCAGAGGGGTATATGGAGAGTGCTGAATGAGAATCGGAGGGGGAAATAAAGGGGAAAGAAAGATGAGGAAGGGAGGGGTGGCTGGAGATGATGGGAACAGCTGTGACTGGGTGGCGGACTCAGCCACCCGCGACACGGCGAGGAAATGACAGCCGCACTTTGCACCTGATTTTCCGGACTTCCCCGCTTTCCTCAGCCGCTGGTTACCGCCTGGCTGCAGTAGTCCTCCCTGCGCCCTCTCGACACAATACCTGCCAAAACACAGCACGATGACATCACCTCCAAAATGTTTGAAGGGGGAAAATGCAATCCGATCTTTTTATTTATTTATTTTTTTCAAACGCAGAAAGTTTAAGCAGTTTCTCTGAAGGGGGGGAAACACCAAAGTCTCTTCGTTCCGAGAAAAAACAACTCCGCGGTGGAAGAGGAACGGAGTCGAGTTCACCAGTTTGAGAAGGACTAAAAGTTAACGCGAGCTAGCAGGAAACATGTTTACGCAAAATCTCACTGACAGATCGACTCCCAGTGCAAAACCTGCACACCTCCTCTTTCCCATATATCTGTTTCTGTTTCCCTGTTTCATTCAGGCACCAGAGGAGGAAACGAAGGAGGGAACGCAAAAAGAATCCAGCCGTGCGCTTTTATCCACTTCACTGGTATTATGTAGATTCTTCTCCCTTTCAAAAAATTCCAAGGTTTCTTTTCTTAAAAAAAAGAGAAGCTCTTCTTGAAGGGGGCTGCACAGGAGAGGCGCGTCGGCAGGCACAGACCTCACTCCAAGAAAAACCAGAACAAGATTTTAACAGACGCGGATCAATCCTCCCTCCCTCCCACCCCTCTCGCTCTCTCTCTGCCTCTCTCTCTCTTTCTTGCTCTCCTTCACACACACACACACACACACACACACACACACACACACACACACACACACACACACACACACACACACACACACACTTACTTATTGGATCAAAATGGGATTAGTTGGTCGCTCTGCCCTGCCGACCAAAACTTACACTACACAAATATCCATTTTAACAAGTGCTCCGTTCCATGTGAAAACATCTGGTAATGAGGTGAGATAATTTCAGTTGTTTACAATACAAACCGTTTTGTTTCAATGATTTTATCGAATCGGGCACTTTTCCTCTGTACTTTGTCTGTCCAGTTACAGCTAATATTTGTTTGTGGCAATTCTTGAATCAAGCTAAATCAAGCTTAACTCTGTAACTTCTGTTAACTCTGTAACTTCTGTCGGTGCTGTGCTTTTTTGGAAATCGAATTTCCCAGAGGAACCCACCCGAGGGATTAATAAAGTTCTATCTAATCTAAAATGCATTGGAAACAATTAGAATGATGTCATAGTACCGGGAGTAATTCGCTTTTCAAAAAAAAAAAAGTCCCTTTCAGAACAAATGGGCTTGTGAAAGTATTTTTGGCCAAAGAGAATGTAAAATAAAAAAGTGCATTTAAAAGAAATCTCACAACACAAACACCTGCCTTAGCCAGGTGAACAAATCTCTGATCACCAAAGCAGACTTCTTGCCCTCCGTCATCTCTCCAAAAGATAACATCACCTCCGTAGCCTCAGTGGCCCCGGATTTTGGATAAAGGTTGTAAGGTGGAGAGGGCAGAGCTCCATATCTCTCTCTCTGTCTCTCTGTCTCTCTCTATTATTCTCGCTCAAACACGCGCACGCGTTCACACACCCTTCAGAGTCGCCGCACTTTTAAGTGATGTATATTGACTCTCAATTTCATAACTTTTAAGTTAAACCTTAAGAAGGAAAAATGAAACGGAGAATGAGAGACAGTCGGGAGGGCGGTATGTAAGCACGGACACGGATCCAAAACGAACATTTCTCAGGGATTTCGGCAGCAACGCCCGCTCTGCGCTCCCAAAACTCCCTCTCACCGCCGCACAACCGCAGACGGTCAGCCAAGCCAACACAACACTCCTGCCATACCTTTCACACACACACACACACACACACACACACACACACACACACACACACACACACACACACACACACACACACACACACATATAGGGAAATAATAGAGAGACAGAGTAAATTTATCCTTGTGTGTGTCTGTATCTGTGTGTGTGTAACAGAGGTTGGTGGGTGTTGGCTTTATACATCAGGGACACTTATCTTGGCTCCAAGTGCAGGCTTATTCTTTTCTACATTGTAGGCTACTTTCAAATCACACACACATGCAGAGACTTCTGCAACTGGACAGAGTTGAGCTGGGCTGGGTAGGGGTTGACTGTGGTTGAATGCCTTTCCAGTCATGCTCCATAGACAAGCCTCTGGCCTTCTTTCCTACTACTGGCTCTCTCTGTCTTTGCACCTGTGTCTGGGCTCTTTTTCACCACTCACCACAATGCTGCAAGGGACACGAGTGTAAATGTTGTGAAGAGGGATTTGAACCACATTTTGGTGATGAGGTATGGGCCTGTCTGGTACTCTTAAGCCCAGATGGAAGGGTTCAGAGCAGGAACTATAGCACATCTTGAAGTAAGAAAAAACAGGCAGAGTAGCTCAGATCTATTCATTTACAGTATAAAAAAAGCCTAAGCGTAGTAGGCCTTTTGGCTTAACAGTAGAAGGAGATTTGTATTTTGTAGTAACAGATTTTTCCAAAGGCTCTCATTGTGAAATGAAATTTATGCTACACAAATGATCTATTGGAAACGAGCAATAATGTATCTTAGGTCATCAGTACTAACTGGGTGCAAAGAGAAAAACAAAAGACAACTAAAAGGCAGTAGAAGGAAAATCTGGGGTATGTTCCCCAGGTTTTTCAGGTTTGATACTTTTCACTGGGACGATTTCATGTTTTCCTTTCACGCCAGGGACCAAGGGAAATGGAGCTCTGTATGTCTGTATGTTCCCAAACTTTGGACCTGTCCCTCTCTTCTGACATCAGAAATGTTGACATAAAAGGACAATTTTAGTCATTACTCAAAATCAGCACTTTGGTGTCCCCCAGAACTTTGCATCGTCTTAATTTCACTTTTATTTACATTGTGTTTCACGCAATAGGCTTAAATCTATGTTGATATTGTTAGGAACTTCCTGTATGTTAGGCACTTTAAAAATATAAAAAAAATAAGGCCAGTCTTCACAATAAGCAGTTACATCCATGTATGTTACCTCTGCATGCTGCTGAAAAAAAACCCAAACTACATTGACAACCTTTAAAATAACAAAGTTCAAGAAAACGTCACATGAAGCCAACCAGACCTTTTCTTTGCTCTTCTCTCCTTCTGTCACCTTTCTTTGCCCATTCATTTTCTGCCTGTCCTATCTGTCTTTAATCTCTCTGGCTGTTTTTTTTTTTTTTATCTGCTCGCTCTGTCCCTCCCTCTGTTTGCAGCCAGCATATTGATTGCCCATGTCTTTGCCTCTGCAGCTCCTGCTTATTGATCCTTAACTAAGACACACAAACTTGTATGCACAAACATCCTCAGATACATGGATGTACCCTTCCCATTTCCCAATAGCCCCAAAACCATCTTACTTTGCAGCCCAGTTTTGTCACACACATTATTCATACATGTACATGTGCCTGCGCTCCCATGTGCATAAACAGAACCAAAGCAGCACTCACCAGGACACCAGATATTTTTTGCATATACCCTCTGTTGTGTTGAATAGACTTGGCATTGATGGACGTTATGCCTTTGTGCTCCTCTCATGACTCATTAAAGTGAATGAGACCCGTGTGTGTTTGTGTTGGTGTGAGTCTGGGGCCCTGTAGCTGCTGTAGGTCTGGGCCCAGCTCTCTCTTCGTATTTTTCTCTTTCTCTTTGACTGGGCCTGCAGGCTTCTTCCAGGGAGCCTGGTCAATATGGTCATTCTGTCAAGCAATTAACATCGATCAGCGCTCGTCAATACCGTCAGCACCCAGACAAAGACCCAGGGTGCATTGCGTGCGCTCGCCCTTTCTCTATCACAGTCCAACAAATCCCCAAACAGCACTCTCATTATATGAGGGCATTCTGCCCTGACCCCAAGGTCATCATGCAGGATTCAATGTTATGGGTGACTGGAGTACAACCTAATGCAGAGCTCAGAGGGTTCTGAGCCGCAGGCCAGTTGTTGACTCATTATTGCAGTTGTGCATACGTGTGTGGAGGTGTGGAGAGGGAGTCAAATAGTTTGGTTTAGATATAGGCAAAGACAAGTTGGCAGGCATGCAATATCGTCCCCCTGCTGTTTATTCCAAAGCGCTAGACATTTTGAAAACTTTGAACAGTATAAATGCAATCCATCATTCTGATGACATACTGTGCAGACTTGGAAATTTCAGATGTGTCAAGTGCAGTGGATTGTGTCCAATTAACTTTGTCTATAAGATATGGGCTGTATATGTTAGCATGTGAAGAGGGATCAGGTCTGTGTGTATGTGGGACCTCCAAAGGGAGAAGAAGACTTGTGGCTTTGATTAATACCTGCAGACATGGACCCTAAACTTCACATCAGATGTTGAGATGTCAGCCTAACATTGGTTTCTGGTATAGATATCCCTACTCTGTTAATCATGGGCCAAGTTTAAACTGTTCCCCAATGTGTAAATGTATGAGACACTTAATAAAGGCCCTTTGATGACAGGGGGCCCATGCAAAGTCAAGGAATGTGTACAGTGTGCCTGGCTTTGAAATGAGAACCTGTTCGCCACTTGTCTGCATCTGCAAGATGAGAGAATCGACAGCTGCAACTAAGCAAGAGCAGGAATTAATTAGTGGAGAGCAATAGCGAGCCATGGCTGAGATGAAGAGAAGAGCAAAATATTGTTTTTATTAGCAGCGATGTTGGTGGTGCACAGCCTGCTCCCTTCTCTTGCTTAGGAAGATTAATCCAGTGAATATGAACGTTTACTCTGCTCCATCTCGGAATCCATTGCAGCTGTTGTCTCTATACATAGCCCAGCTGAGGCACTGGAATAACTTTACTTTGACACTTTCAAGTTGGAGGGTTTGATGCTGCTTTGGACTCATGTCAGGGTAATTATTCACGCAATCTATCTTGTCAGTGTTAGGCCAAGTCCTAGTCCTACAGAGTGAATTGTGCTCAGGTAGTCGAGTTTCTCAGACAACACCTGTATTCTGGTCAGCAGTACAATTTTAATTATGTAAGTTATTTAGTGGTTTATTGTCATTATTCTGAGTGAGGTCTGACAAAGTACATAATAATACAAAACATCTGTACCTTGATTAACAAAGAGCATAACGCTGCCTCTACAGTATATCCAGAAACATATCAAATCCAGCAGCGGGACTGTCTCATCTTTGCCTCTGTGCCATCTGGCAAGACCACTTGTTGAAGTTTGGATATTTTGCACTGATGAAGTGGTATGTGAAAAAAAAGCATAAAAAACCAAAACAAAACAAAACAAATACATAAAGACATCAAACTTGGAAGGCACCATCTTTATGCACCTGGATCATATATCAATAACATAAGGAACTCATGACAGAAACTCAAAACTATTCAAAAACGTTCGACCATCCCAATAGAATTAAACTGGAGGCTGAAATGAATTTCATCAACAACAAGGAACAGCTGAACATTTAAACTGACATTGATGTCCAAAATAGCAATATATGCTACAAAACTACAAGATAAACTACTAAAAATCAAACAGCGAGATGTAGAGATGTACGACAGGAGTGGCATTGCACTCTGTGACACAGCTGAGGCTGTTTTGTGTGCTCTGCGAGGATGTACAAGTTAATTGCTTTTGACCAATGATGTTTTACATAAATATGCAATGCTCTGCGACTGGGTGGATGTTTGTTTAATTATGGTCCTTGTGGTTGTGTGTGTTTGGTTGAGGGAGTGTGCCATGACCCTCAGTGACAGCCTGTGCACAGCTGAGCACGTGGGGTTTGTGGCTATAGTGTGAATGGTTACTGGTTATATGAAAAGACTGTGTCAACAGGGGTATGCATAAAGTTGTACGTTCCATGGCTGAAATGTGTGTAAGAGAGTTCTCCTGCTTCCCATTCACTGTGATGTGAATTGCAGCTGTGGTTTGTGTTGGACGCTGATGTGGCGTGGCTGTTTTTTTTCTTCCCGTTTCATGTTCAGATGCTCAGTGATGGAATCCATGAGCATGGTAACCTTCACTCCTGTCATCTTTTTCTGTTCATGTCTTCCACACTCCTCCCTTTTCTCTTCCTCCCCCTTGTTTTCAGTAAGTGCCCTTTACTCTTCCCTTCTCCTCTGCTCTGCTCTCCTTTGTTCTGCTTCAGCTCCTGCTCAGTGGGTCCGTTTCTCCCATTCTGTTTTTTCCCTTTCCCTGCCTCTTTAGCCTTGCCACTGGGCAGAGGAGGAACTGTAATGTTTATGAAACCCTTTAATGTGCTATGTAATTACCCTGGCAACACCTCCCATCATTACTCATGCCAATAAAGCACCTTCAAATTGACATGTCAGAGTCGGAGAGAAAAAGAAAGAGCGAGGGGGCATAGCACACACTTTCCATCATCTGCCCTCTTTTACCATTAATCTCTCTCCTTTTCTGGTCTTTCCGCAGTCTCCATTTGTTCATCTTTGTTTTGTCATTTCTTTCATTCTTTCCATCCACAGTTCCTTCCTCCCTGTCTGCATTGCCTTCACTCTGGCTATCTGTGACTTCTTCCAGATGCCCAGGTGGCGGGCAATTACAGCAGAACTGCTTTTGGAATAATATTAATAATAGTGATAAAAAAAAACAAACATTCTTAAACTTCCTCCATTGAGTCTGTTTTAGGAATACTTCTCTGTATGTTGGAAAGAGAGTGAATGGGCAAGAAAGGAGAGGAGGAGAGTGCAAATTATAAAAAAGAACACTTAAGGTAGGAGTGTAAATGAGGATGCATAAAACAGGCAGGGAGCTGCTGAAGCAGGCATGAATGATGCATTCCAGAAACTAATTGTTGTGAGTAATGCAGAAATGTTTGTTTATGCTAAAAACTTCCATATGCAATTAACACATAGTCTTACAGCAGTCCCACCCTTTCCAGTGCACCCACCCATACTAGTCCTCCGGTCACTATACCTCCCACTTAGACAGCTAAGGCCCTAGCCCTTCTTGTGTTAGCACTTATGCTAAGACCCCAAGCTTTTCCCAAACTGTAATGTGAATGCTAAAGCCCCCTTTAAGCTCTTACTCTAATACCCTTTGCACACCTTCTTTTCATTATTGTCTTATTCTGCCTTTGTCCTGGAAAAAAATCATCATTTGTAAGACAAATATTATAACAAATTAAGCAGCAAAACAATGGGTGGGTGTCTGCCTGACGTCAGCCTGCATTTCATTAGCATTCGCTAGGCTAACACAATCCATATGGAGTAGCCTGCAGGGTAGCCCCCTGCTGCCCAGGCTCAGCCCAGCCCAGCCCAGCATGGCCCAGCTACACTTGGTTGCCACAATCTGCCCCCACCCTCATTCTCAGTCGGCCCCCAGTTTGGACCCCATCCGGGCCCCCGCCATTATGTCATCTTTAATTTGGACTTGTCACACATCACCTGACACCTACCCCCGTCATGCTGTAACCTTTTGTCCCGTTGGAGCAAAAAAGCACTCCGGAGGATTTCTCCCCTCTCTTTTTCTCTCCCACTTTGCCTGTTGTTTTATTCTCCCTTTTCTTCTCATTCTTCCTCTTTCTCTCATGCTCTCTCCCCTCACTCACACTCTCTCTGTTGCTTCTGTCACTTTCTCCCTTTCTCTCCTCAGCCTCTCACTCCATTTAGGCCCACCTGCCTTTCACCATTCAAACACAGGTCCGATGTGTGCCCGTGTATGTGTTAGAATTGGTGGGAACAATGAAGAAAAATTGAGACAGGATTTTGATGACACATCGGCTCAGTCACCCAGAGCCCTTTTTCCTAGACCCCCGACAAATGAGCTGAATGACGATGATGTATGGGAAGTGACAGTCACAGGGAAAGTAAAGTGTTCTGGAGAGAGCTAAATTATAGACCATGACAGGATTCTGGAGTGAGACGAGGGTGTTGGACAGAGCGGTGGACTTCTGGAGAGCAGCACGGCCATGGAGCTGTCTCCTGTGATGGAAACATGGAATGTGATGGATCTCTGGAATTTACTTGAGGAAGAACAATAGACAAAAAGAAATGCAAAGAAACATAGAAACAAAGAAGAGATGCATGACAATAATCAGGAAGTTATGTGTTTAGTGTGTTCTGAAACAAACCTGTGCTTATAGCGTATTGTTCTTGGGTCTGCACATACATATACATACTGAGCATCGCTTGTATGTGTGTCTGTGTGTGTAACCATGTGTGTTCCATAAGGCCCCAGTGCACTAGCGTTGCCTTGTACACACCCATGTGACTTGCTGGGTGTCTCTGGTAGCCATCCCTCATCACTGCTCTGTTCCCTCAGGTTTCTGTTTTGGCTTAAATCTCCAGTTCTGCTGTGCTGCTTTGTGTTAAGCACTATTCTATTGTACTCTAATCTATTCTATTGTTTAAAGCGTAACTACCTGGGGCACTTTGATATAGTTTGTTACAAATGATATGATACGTTTTTTATTATCTTTGACTGCTTTGAAAGGCTAAGAAGGACTGATGGAGGATTAAACTGTAGTGACAATAAACTGAGTTTTTAGAGCTCTATTTTTGTAGCGTGCAAGTCATGGGTTCAATTAGCCTCTGTAATAAAAGGATGAATGAATCAAGTAGTGACAGCTGGTAGACAACCATTAGGTTAAATTATTCTCTTCAGCTCAACAGCCTGTATTCAGCTGTATTGGGGGAAAGTAATTTTTATTATGAAGGAACTATTTTGGACCCTAATGATCCTGTGAGAACTGCGCTGACCCAAGTGAAAGGAAACTTCAGAGGCTATAAATACCCAAACAGCTACACATTGGATAAAATACTGAAAGTGGAAAAAGAACAGAGAAACACATAACAAAAACATCAAATTGACTTGTTGTTTTGATATAATTCTTTAGTCTCGCTATCATCCAAAGCCAAAAAACATTCCCACACAGCCACCAAATGCTAAAGAAATCAAATAATTAAATGCTTTCATATAAACCCATGGTTCACAGCATGGAAATCATGGCCTTTATAGGCACAATGATTATCTTTGAGAGGCTTTTGTGGAATAGGGTAACTTGTTATTACTGAGAAAACAAAAAATGAGAATAACCTGCAAGAAACTGTATACAGGTATGTAAAAAATATATTTCTTACTCTACACTCTCTATTTTGGTTGCTGCTTTTAGAGGTCACCACAGCATATCATCTGCCACCATCTCATTTTATCCTTCTTCTGCCACACCAACACTCTGTATGTGCTCCATCACTACATCCATAAATCATCTCTGTGGTCTTCCTCTTTTCCTCGTGCCTGGCAGCTCCATATTCAGTATAATTTGCTCAGTATATCCACTAACCCTCCTCTGCACATATCCAAACCACCTTAACCTGGAAAACTAAGTACATCCCATGATTCAGTAGCTTGCAGAACTGCCTTTAGCAGCAATAAATTTAAGTAATTGGTTTTTGTTTGGCTTTATCAGTCTCTCATATCTTTGTGGAAGAATTTTAGGAAACTACCCTTTACAACATTGCTTCAATTTTTTTTTGCAAACATTCATTTATCCACAGCTCTGTTATGGTCCAACCACAGCATTACAGTTGTGTTGATATGTAGACTTTGACTAGGCCTGTAGTCAAGTCATTTTTCCTTTTACTGCTGTAGTTGTGATCATTTTCCTTCCCAGTTTGGGCCAAGCTTTACCTGCCAGACAGATGGCCTCACATATGATTCTGGAATACTTTGGTATAAAGACAAGTTTATGTTTCACTTAATGGCTGATGGTGTCCACATTCTGTGGCTGCAAAACAAGCCCAAATCATCGCCCCTCCACCACCATGCTTTATAGTTGATAGAAGATGTTTGTGTCCTTATTCTGTGAATGGTTTTCTTCAAATGTAGCACTGAGCATTATGGGCACACATCTCGACTTTGGTCTTGATGTCTCCAATGGGAACTGTTCCAGAAGTCTTGAAGTTTGTTCAGATGCAACTTTGCAAACCTAAGCCCTGCTACCCTGTTGTTTTCAGAAGAGTTCTTAAAGGCTCTTTCAAAGGAGATTTTCTCCTTGAACTCCTTCCAAACAAGCCTTACTTGTTCAGTCTTTTAATATTTGTGATGTCATGAACTTTAACATTTAACATGCTGAGGCCTGTAGAGTCTTAGATGTAGCTTTTGGCTTTTTTGCAATTTCTCTGAGAAATGCACCGTCTGACACTGGAGTGTATTTGCTGGGACGTCCACTCCTGGGAAGATTGTGGTATTTAGGTGTGCTAACAAACACACCAGGCCAGCACCCTGCCAAAATGTCTGTTTTTATAGGGCTGCTAACATTTGCTGATGATAAGTTAATCAAGTGGTTTTGATTAGCAACACCTGGCTCCCACTGACCTTTTTAATTCCTGTGGAAGCTGTAAGGGTGTGCTTAGTTTTCACAGAACTGCGAAGAATCTTATGAAAAGATTCTTTTTTAAGATGAATGAACAAATGCATAAAAGAGGAATTTAAAACAAATATGTTCCAGCAGTGCAGGCTTTAGAATGTACAACATAGGTAGGTGATTACAGACCGGTCCAAAAAAACAACTCTATCGCTAATTTTCCTCACTCATGACAAATATACTTTGGATGGACTTTTATGTTACTCACTTTTTTACTGGCTGCTTTGATTGACAGGTGGTATCAATCAAAGCAGCTTGCAAATGTTTATTGAAAACTTAGCAGTTTGCTCTTTTATCCTAAGATGTTTACTTTTGATCCCAGTGATGGCAATGGGGTTTCCAAACTACTGGGTGATATCATGGTGGCTTTTTGCACCTTTTTAAAAAAAAAGAAAAAAAAAGAAAATCCTATCATATACCATAAACGGACCCAGGACAACTGCTTTCAATTCACAATTCCAGTATTTGGACTGCAGTACACTGAGTTGTCTTTTCACATAAAATAAGACAATGAATATGAATCTGTTTTTCTTTTTTTGTATCATTAGTTTCTGAGTTCTGTTTTGTCTACATTACACTTCATTTATAGATCTCATATAGATAATACATAAAGGTTTTCACCTTTTTTCTGCAATGAAACAGAGATGTAGCACTGCAGCTGTGTTTCCAACCAATAACTGTCACATTATGTGAGCTGTACTTTCAGCACACAGCTAAAATCACAATGCTTACGTATTCAAAGTAGTGCGACTGGCTTATAAAATGACAGTGGTGGAATGGTAAATACCAGAGTGACAACATCAGACGTTTGTTTAGTGAGTTTCGAGTGTCTGGTTGCACAGTATGCTCAGTAGCAGAGTGTTTTCAGTGGCTGTGGTCTGTGTGTGTGCGTGTGTGTGTGTGTGTGTGTGTGTGAGAACGTACAGTTTGCTCATATGAGTGCACTTTATAATAAGCGTGTGTGTATGTTTGTTAATCGAGTCAGTAGCTTGTTCATCCAGTAGCTCTGTGTGTGTGCGTGTGTGTGTGTGTGTGTGTGTGTTGGCTCTCTGTGGGGTTGTCGGTTTTTCATGCTGGTTGGAAGTTTATGATCAGTATTTTCCGGCTTGCATGACTTAGCGTGTGAAAATCCATTCACACCCAACACAAACACACACACACACACACACATGCCTACACAAAAACACCCACACATAGACACACACACAGTAATGGTGTGGATCTTGATGATATTCCATGTTGTGTCCCTTACAGTATGGTAGTCTTGGTAGCGGTGCTTTGTGGGGGGAGTCAGTGTGTGTGTGTATGTAACTTTGTGTATTTGTGAGTGCAGCTCCATGTCGGTGTGTGTGGAATGAGTGTAAAAGACATCAGACACCGCCGCTAATGGGTTTAATCAATGACAGATGAAATTCTTGTTGTTTTTCTCACCGCAGCACTGTCTGCTCCAATAGGAACAAGGCACAGAATGTGCAGAGAGGTTGATGGGGAGGACTGAGTTTGAAAATCTCATTTATACGTTCAGCCCCTATACATATACTAACAAACACTTGCACACATATTCATAAACCCAGGGAGGAAAGTAACTCTATTGGCATGAACCTGCTTGCATTTTGCTCTGCCATAGAGTTTACGAACTGCATGAAATATGCATATTACAAATAAACTATGCATAGACTGGTTACTCATATATGTCCACACACACTCACTCACATACACGCACTTGCCAAAGTCTTTTCTGTGCTCCAGCTGGGGACCCAGCTGCAGTGATGTCATTGCTTGCTGCCACTTTGCTGATTGTGACTCTTATTGAAAGCAGAGCAATTTGATTCAGCTTCAAGAGCGGTCACAGTGCAAAGACATGCACATGCATACACACAACGCACCAAAACTAAAATAGATTATGCACGTACGCTCCTGTCGGTTCATTCCATCAGCATATTTTGAGTGTGCACACACGGACACACAAAGTGCTTTAATGTCGGATCATAGTGCCACATCACTTTCACAGCACTTTTCCAAAGTAGACAAACAGATTGAATGCTCAGGAGATGAGATGGAAAGCAGGGTTAGAGAGAAAGAAAGAAGAAAAATATGCCCTTGAAGACTTGATTTTGACAAAGAGAAAGATAAGAAGAGAGAGAGGTGGGAACGCAGTATTGACAGTTTACTTTGAGAGCTGAGATAAGAGAGATGAATTTATGCAATGAGGGAATGTCTCCTTCTCCAGGCCATCCCCAAATACATCCATCTCTTTCACACATACACGTTTATGCACACAAACAGCTACCACACTGCGCACTGACAAATAAAATCTTATAACTGTGTGCAGATTTGCGTACGTACAGGCACACACCCCAAATAGTTCACCAGAACTTTTTTTAAATGATCAAGCTTTTCTTCAAAACATCATTCTCTTCTTAAGCTTCTCATCTCACTCACACACACACACACACACACACACACACACACACACACACACACACACACACACACACACACACACACACACACACACACATTGACAAAATCAGTTACAAGGCTCTCTGAAAGTCCTGCCAGTGTAAAACCTGCAAACATATGAGAACAGGCCTGAACATCTGGAGTTGTCCCAGCAACCCCCCCCCCCCCCCCCCCATTCTGGTCTTTGCACTGTGTCCTCAATGCCAGTGGCACAATTTCAAGTTCTTAACCCTGCATCAGCTCCTCCGTGAGACCTTTCTACCCATTCATGTCCTTTTCGCCTGGTCCCCTTCACCGTCCCCCTTTTGCTGCCATCCCACCTATTCCCTCCTCCCTTCCTCTGCCTTGTATACACTCGTCTGTTGGCATGTCCTCTGTCTTTCCAACCTTTGAAGGCTTTTCAGGCTGCTAATAAAAGACAGGTCCCCACCACAACAAAAGAGCTCAGCGCTGCCTTTGAATAAACAGTTTATTTCGCTCCGCTCCGCTCCCCCCACCCACCCACCTCCCATGCACCCTACCCCACCCCTGTGTGTGCTTTTTCACTCTTGGCTAAGGGGGAAATATGTGCACTTGCTATGTTTTTTTTCCATGTGATCACAATGCTCTGGAACAGATTAACAGAAGACGAGGGAGGGAGAGAGCAATGAAAAAGAGCAGAAGAACAGAATGAGAGAGCAGGTAACTGTGGCAAAGTTGGCTTTTTTTGTATGTGTGTATGTCTGTATCTATCATTCTATCAATTGCATATTGGAACAGATGCTCTCCTCCCATCTCAGCATCTTATCTTCAGAGCATGACAGCACACTCCTACAAGCACCTGTAGTCTGCACTCTGAGGTAAACTCCCTAAACCACATTAGGCCTGTGTACACTGGCAACACCTGGCTTTTCCCAGTGGGATTCAAATAAACATCTAGTTGAAGAGAGACCTGTTTTGTTGGATAAACTGGAACAACCTAGCTTTGAATCTGAGCATAATCCACCACATCCAGGAGAATCACGTCAAAGTTAAGTTGACAATTTGTGCTGTTTACATGTGTAGAAATATTTCTCTGGCTAGAAGTGACTTGTAAGGCATATTTGAAAAGGCGTATTTTCCCCCAAATGTAAATAAGTTCTCAGTTTGTTGGACCTGGACCGAGTGTGGCCCTGAAAGCTGGAAAGACACTCAGCTACTGAACGGAGCCCCAACAGCTGGGCCAGGAGCAAGCTGGGTAGGACAAAATGCTCACTCCAGCAGACCTGTACAAACATAAATATGATTCAAAATATTTGAACTGCTTGAGGTGAACCTTAATTTGCCTCATCAAGACACTTACAACCTCAACATGGCTGAAAATCACTTGGAAGATAAGTTTATTAAGCACTTGTTATATGTGTTTTTTGAGCAAATTCACCTACTCGCCCCCCCTACTCATTGCAACCCAACCCACACAAGCCACAGCCAAACTGTAATACAACCAAATGCTGCACTGGACCAAACCACAACTCACTACTTAACATCCACCAGCAAACTCTTTCAGTGTCTCATAACCTTTAGCTCTTTAGGGCTCTTTCTTTTCTTGTTTGTCCACTGCTCCTCCCTCTGCCCGCTTCTGTTTTAGCCTACCTTTGGCCTTCCTGTCCTCTCCTCTGGTTCACTCTTAGAGTCTTTCTGTCTTTCTTTATAGGGTTGCACAAGAACACTGCCAGTTTTCCCAAAATAAACTTTTTTTTGGCTATTTTGACACTATAATCAAACCCATAAAGGCTAATGCTCTCAAATAGCCAGATGCATTTCTTCTTTAATGAGCGCAAAAGTTTTCAGCTGTGCTAACATTGCTGAAAAGGGGTTTTCTAATGATCAATTAGCCTTTTAACATGATAAATTTGCATTCGGTAACAGTGTGTGCCATTGGAACACAGAAGCAATGGCTGCTGAAAATGGACCTTTGCACAGCTACATAGATATTCCACTAAAAATTATAAATGATTTATAAATAATTATGTGATTAATCATTAATTGCCATGTACATGTCTGATCAATTTTATGTTATTTTAATTAAAACCAAATGTGTGTTTCTTTCAAAAACAACAACATTTCTCAATAAGTAGTTTTCAGTGGTACCATACATACTTATATAAGTATGTGTTCATGTGTGTGTGTGTGTGTCTGTATGAGCCACCACAGGCTTGTTGGAGCTATTAGAGTGCTGGCTGAGGAGCACAGCATAGAAGCTCCAGATGGGCAACTTGAGGTAGACACATGTAGATTCACATAACACATACACACCATAAATACACACAAAAGACATACAATGTCCACAGACACACTGTGCATATTAATGATGACAGAGTGACCGGAGGAAAATTAATACCTACAATACACACAAGTTCATAAACAGACTTTGAAATGTATGCAAGCAGTTGATTGCACACACACGTTCACTTGCACACAGCTGGTATGCACAGCTGCTGCACACTCGCCCCATGATGCTCGCAGTGAATGATGGACAGAGTGAAAGTGAGGACGGGTGACACAAAAGAGCATCCCTTCATCTCTGTCACTCAGCTAATCCCTCTCCTCTCTCGCCCATTACTTCACTCTACTTCTTGCCAGCAAACCCCCTCCCCCAAAACCCTTGCCCTGTTCTGTGCGTCAGCCGCTAACTCTTTTCCTTTTCTGTTTTCCTACTTTCCTCTCCAACATCTATCTTTTTCTCTCTTTTCCTTTTTCCTACTCCTACTTTCCTTTGTTTGGTGCAAAAAGAGGGAAAATTTGGCTTAAAATCAAAGTAAAAGCAGTGATGTACTACAATGGTAGTGGTCAACATTTCAATACTGTAACTGCAACATTTTTAGCTACTATTTTATAGAAACATTACATTCAAACTAATTAGCAAATGCAGCTGTCAAATAAGTTCACTTCTATTAAAAGTAAAATCGCTCTTATGAATTTAAAGTATACAGTACAGTACTTGAGCAGATCTCATTTTCCACAATGGGTTACTAGCACCTACACAGACAGGGATGTTTTGAAATGCTTTAAAATCAGTGTGTTTTTCTCTGTCCTATAATTTGTAACATTTATTTGCCTCTATAACCCAATCTCTTACAGTTGTGCACTATGATTTGTTGCATAAGGCATTTAAAAAAAAAAAAAGTTTTTGAAAATATGATTCTCTCCACCTTTGTGCTTTACAGCGTTCATTGTGTTGGTGTAAACTTTTTTAACTCAGCTTTTTTACTCTCATTAACTACAGCTCACACTTATTTTTTGTACAGCAGCCTGGCTAGAATTTCATATTTTCCCAGCAACATTCATTTTGCATCTCCCTCTTGGCCAACAGGAATTTACTGCTAGCTCCAGTGTTACCCCTATGGTTCTCCCATTTGTCATCCGTCAGGCCCAGCAAAGTTATTGGAACGTTGCAGTTGCTCTTCCCGTGGCGTGGATGCGGCTGGCGGGCACGTTCTTGGGGTTACAGTAAAACAAGCATCTAATGACACCCCCTGTAACCACAGCAAAGGGGGGCCACGCGTCACCAGTGCTAACCCAGGAAATGCTTTGGTTGGCCACAGGGTAATTGGGACTGTCCCATGTAATTTGGGCAGAGAGGCAGGCAAGTCTGGCCAAAACTCCTGCACTTGTCTCTCCCTGGCTGTTGGTCAACCCCACAGCACCACAGAAATGACAAAGAGATGGAGAGCTGAAGGAGATAGGGTACCGAAAAGAAATTGAAAGAACGAGTTGAGACAGAATACTGAGAGGCTGCATGAAAAGAAATCAGTGAATAGAGCAGAAGGAAAGTGCAGAGATTGACAGACTGGATTAGTGGTGTGTTGATGTGTGTGTGTATGTGTTTAAAGAAGTGTCACAGCAAAGGAAGAGAAAGTGAAGCGTGGCGTGTGTATGGTGGGCATTATTTTTCCCTGTGCAGGTTCCCCTGCGCTGAGGCAGATGGAAAATAGGAAAGGGGAGCAGGGGGAAATTCAGCTTAGTCAGGTCTTCTGCTCCAGCAGTGTACCCATCAGTGTGTGTGTGTTTTCTGACTGTCAGGTCCTCTTCACAAGCTCCGCTCACTTTAAGTGGGACAGACAGCTCAAAGACTAAAGAGCTCTCTGTGTGCTGGCCTGAAACCACAGGTGTGTGTTTGTGCACACTTGTATCTACTGTATGTGTGTCTGTGTGTAAAAATTTTATGTGCATATATTTCTATTTTCTGTGCGCAGGTTTAAATGTGGTTATTATGCATCTGTGTGTATTTAGACATTTTTTGTAGTGTGTCTGAGTGTGTATGCCTTCATTTAACACTGTTTAGCTTTGATGTGACTAGTTATCAGGTGTTTCTGTGTATGTGTGCATAGCTGTCTGCATGTGCACCTACGTATGTGTAGCCTTAAACCTCACTAAACACAGAACTACGTACTAGAGTGTGTGTAATGTCTCTCTCTGTGTTTGTAATGGCTACTGTGTTATACCTGTCTGTCTCCAAAGATCTTTTCGTATTAGTGGAATTAGACGGCTTCTTCCGCATGTTGTCTGCGTGTGTGTGATCTGTCTGTGTTTCTTTAGTTCACTTGTGTCTGTGCTTGTGTAGCTAGGGAGCAATATGTCCGCTTACTGCGTATGCATGTGCATGAGTGTGCATATAGAAATGTGCAAGAATGTGTGTTTCAGGCATCGGGGTCACCGACAGGTCCTCATCTGCTCAGACCAGACCAGACAATGAGGAGGGGAGAGGCATGGTGTGGTGCAGAGTACATCGGTGTGTCGTGGAGCAGCCTCCAATCTGGGACATGGCCTTGGGCTGCAACTAAATGAAAAATCAAAGAGCACAGCAGCAGGGCCTTAAATGTTTGCAAATCTGAGACTGACTAAACCGTGCTAAACATAAAAACATACACAGAGGAGACTTTAAGCAGATCTCCCGCAGAACAGCACCCCATGACCTGCTTTCCGGGCCTCGTTTTGGCTCAAGTCCAAACCCGGTCAGGTACACACCGAAGGCAAATTCCCCACTAGCAGGCTCCCTTTATTTACCTTTCCAATGCTGCTTTGTTTTCAGGATTAATCAGAGTGTAGCATTCACAAGAAGAATCCATGACTGTAATTGAATGCATTTTTAACTTCAATAAACAACATATTTAGCAAGTGTTGTTGTTGTTTTTGCCCCAGATGCTTGCGTAACAGTAATATGTTTAACAAAGCACAGATGCTGAATTAGCCTGAAGACATAGGTCTGCATTACAGAGGGAGAAAGACGAGGAGACAAACTGTTTAAGAATGTCCCTACCTTTCACATTGCTACAAAACACACTACCTCATCAAGCCAAGGCCAAAGGCTGAGTCCAAAGAAAGAGAAAAAACCCCCAAAACACTCTGACCTTTCTTGAGATCAGGCTGACCTATTAAACTGGTATCATGTTTTGTTTGTGACATTTGGGCTGTGCGCTCCACATGTAGCTCATGGGGGGAAGGGGGGGAGGGGGTATTACAGGAATAGGCTTAAGTGAAAACACAGGGGAGGCGGAGAGAAGGAGATGGTGTAAAATGTGATGAAAGAGGAGATGAGAAGGAACACAAAGGGAGAAATATACAGAGTGAGAGTCTAAATGGGTTGGGATGAGGCAAACGTGTTCTGTCATACAGAGGGAGTATGAGGTACTAATAGAATTTTAAGCCTTTTGTGCTGCAGTTGAGGTTTCAATTCAGGAAGGACTCTCCAAAACTGTTCCAGTACTCCTGCACCAGTACAGCAGACAACGCCAAAGCTCTGCACAGCTGGGAAAGTCCAATCTGACTCATTTGTGGACTTCATTCAAATTCTATGCATCTACAGATGGAGAAATAGTGCTGCAGTGCAAATAAGTTTGGAATACTGAAATGCAACGGTGTGCAGCTCACATTCTCTTCTCGTCTATTTTGATGGTTAACCCCGGTGATGTGAAACAAAAGCAGTAGCATCTTTTATTCTTTTTGTTTTTTTTGGCTTGGGTAAAGAATATGAGGAAAACATAAAGGAAGCAAGAGTAATTGCTAGAACACAGTATATGCTTTGCAGATGAGACTTACTGATTATGTGGACACATCCATCCATCCATCCATCCATCCATCCATCCATCCATCCATCCATCCATCCATCCATCCATCCATCCATCCATCCATTCATTCTCTTCCATTTCTCCTTTACTCCTCTTTCTACACTCTCTTCCCTCCCTCCTTCTCCCTCATTCACTGTCCTCTTTCATCTCAGGCCAGACATGCCCAACTGCACCCAATTAGCATTTTTCTCCCTCTTTTCTTTCTCCCCCTTATCCCCTCCATTTTTGCCCTCTCTTCTCTCCTCTCTGTTTGTTGTGTAAATTAGATTTGGGGGCTCTAGACAGATTTTGTACTGTTTAAGCTCTCTCTTTCTTCTGCTCTCTCTCTTTCTTAACATGTATAAACCTGCTGGCAATTAAACATTTATAGAACTGGCATGCCCCCATTTATCCCATCTCACTCCGTCTTTTCTCTCTCTCCCGCCCACCCTTCTGAGCCATTCACCTCTAACCTGCTTTTATCTTGCTCTGACACTCTCTCTTTCTTCTTGAATTTTCAGCCTGACACTTGTATTGTGTCCTGCCTCCTCACCTTTCAACACCTGCTATACAGGTCGTGCAGTCCCCACGTTGGTCTGTCCTCATCCTTTAGTTCTCCCCATCGCTCTCTCTCTCTCTCTCTCTCTGAGTGGAATAGGGGACTGATTAGTAAGAACACATTCAGATTTTCCTTCCATGTGTCGTGCCAGTGAAACGCCTGCGTGCCCGCAGCATTTAGGACAGCTGTGCCAGGGAAGAAGTGGTGTTTGTGTGTGTACGTGTGTATGTGTGTGAATGTGTAGGCAAGCATGATAGTGTGGATCTTAAGCGTTTGAGAAACAAGGGTTAAAAAGCAACAGGGCACTAAAGAGCAGTTGCATAAATGAGGAACTATGTAACTGGTTGTACAATGTGTGTGGTAGCTGAGTGTGTGTGCATAAAAACTGTATATTGCACTGGTATTTATGGTGGAGAATATGCACATGCTGACTGTTTACACATCACAGATGTTTGTGTACCAATAGTGGTTTATCAAGGTGTTTGTCAATGCATGTGAGTAGGTGTAGGCTACGTGTTTTCAATTGTGGGAACTTTCATTCAGCCCTTGCAGCCCATGTAATGCATGGTACTGTGAAATCTGACCCCCCCACTCAATGCACACACACTCGCTTACACACCAACTATAGCAGCCCTTCTCCTTGCTTGTCCTCCAGAGCCGCCCAGAACTCTGCATTAAGACACATGTGGAAACAATTCAGTCAATGCTCTGAGCAGGGTAGCCCTCACACACACAAACAGACATATACACCCCCCCCCCCTCCACACACACACACTGACACAAGAGACACGCTCATTTCACGCTCACCCTTTACATATACTACACACAGACATACACACACTCAGCATGTGATCATATGTTACTCTTATCTGTTCCTTGTTGAGGTGCTCATTGCTTGGCATTTGACAGTGTGTTAACTCTACTGTGATCCTAAACTGCTATCAGGTTGTCTTCACTCAATCACTGAGTCATGTGTATCCCCAGGATTTCTCAGGGTTTATGGCGGAGGTGAGCAAGAGGTCTACACATTCAAAATCATATGTGCCGAAAGAAAACTATAGATTGTAAGCGATGTTCTAACACTGTAATTGTTGCTAGCTATGCTATGCTAGTTTCCTGGGTCATACTGCAGTCTTTGACATTAGCAAGTTTTCTGCTATGGCAGAAAAGGTATTTCTTTATTATTCAATAAAGAAATACCTTTTCCACATCATGTGCAGCAGTGTTGTGCTTGAGATCATTTGTTTGAGGGGTGGTCTCATTTATTAGGGTTTCCTTCCTGTTCCAGGCTTCATCATCATCAAAACAGATGATGTCACATTTCTGTGTAATCTCATAATGATCAGTTCAGATAACACAGAATAAACATCCACTCGCTATGTCATCTACCTTTGCTGATACTCGCATGCTTAAGGCAACAAGCACTGTACTAATAGACAAAACTGCAAGCAACAAAACATTATTCAGAGGAAGCAACTGGAGATCTAAAGTGGTTTAAAAAAGTGCTGTGAAATGTTCAAAACTCTGTCATTCTGGTTTGTTATTTTTTCTGTTTTTGTATTTTTACATTTTGCTGTTTGACTTGAAACTCTATTATTTTACTCTTGTGTCTAATAAGTTTCACTGTGGATGTAACTGGCTAGCCTTCCTGTGTTATGACACTGGATTTATAACTTATGCAATATGCTGAGTTATTGTAGCATGCTGAGTTTTGAAGACATGATCACTAACTATGTGACGTTAGCTATCACACCACTGCACATGTAACAATGTAGACATTGAAACACACAAACCTAGAGACTCGTTCGCAACCATTTGACAACCACCGGTTGTGGGGGGAAAATGTGTGTTTCCCCAACTTGTTGCGAGTGATTGATGGAGATTGATGGCAGTCGCTAAGAAAATTATTGCTAAAGACCAGCCATTGAGGCCTACAGACATGGTCAGTGACTCTGTGGTAATGCCCTGTCACCAGGGAAAAACATGTATTCCCCAACTGATTGATGAAAACCTCCTTGTAATTGCTTTGGTCGCTAAGACATTGCTGCATTCTGAGTTTGAATGGAAGTAGTGAGCTGGTCTACAAACACTGTGCACATACTCGAGCTATAGTGAAACTGTAAAAAGTGTGACACAACTGGAAATGAGAACTGTTTGCCTTCAAAGTAAAATCTGCAGCTTATGAAACATGTTGGCTGCACTCCTGAAGCACACATTTCACTTTGAAGGTGAACCTCTATTTTGGTTTGCATCACACTTTTTTATTACCACTGGGCTAGTAGTTGGCAAATATGGGCAGACACACATGAAAAACTACAAGCAACCAATGCAAACAGGTTTTTTATGCAGCACTTTCTTTGCAACTGACTTCACCCAGTGACAACAAGCAATCTACATGAATCACTGCCAAGCAACCAGTGATTGTACCATGTTCTATATGTTACTGCCTCAAAAACTGACAGTCATGAATTTGATTTGATCTGACTTTAATTTGATTTGACTGATGGCACCTCCTTTAAACCTGACATAGACACATTTTGGCCATGGTGATTCTAGCATACACTGTAAAAACTGTGACTTGGGTTAATTAGTATCTAATAGGAAAGTAATAGTAACTATTACTCAGTAAAAACCTGTATGTCTCGTTTTAATTAAATCTAAGCATAATTAAACATTTTTGAGATTTTCAGTTATTTAAATGTACACACTTTTGTTTGGGGTAAATTAAGCAATGGTTTGTTGAGCAGATTTAACAAAAATGTATGAGTACCGTGAAAAATTAAGAAATCTAACTGATCTAACTGATGAAAGCATTTTCATTTTCATCATTGTACACTTCCACCCATAGTTCGTTGTGCCATGTGCATAAAATTCTTACGATTTTATATCGCTTTGTATACTAGCAATGCTGTTAGCCACTGAAGCACTTGGAGATTTCTCTGCACAACTGGTTATGCACTTCTTTACTGGAAATTAAATCTGATTTACACATTAGCATCACATTAGTTGGCATCTTTAGTGTTAATACGCTTATTCTTTTATTATTATTTTTTATAAAGAAATAGAATTCACAAGATGTTTTTTGTTTGTGGATGTTTCTTCTTAATTTCTAGATTATTTTGGACTGCTATTGATAACCGCAATAGTTAGCAGCATGGATAATGCTAACAATACTGCACAAAGCAATATCAAATCCCAATAAAGTCCTTTTAAACTCCAACTACACATTTCAGTGGTATGGTCATACGAAAATACTAAACTAAGGCTTGTACTATGAAGCACGATTTCAACGTATTCAGTTATATTAGCCTTTAATAGTGTATCTATTTGTAGTTGCTGATCTCACTTGTCATCTGCAGTCTAAGCATATATTTGAATTCTGTTTTTTAAATTCTTTATTCGCACTCTGTGAAACACCACTGAGGCTGCAGCTGACAGAATAAAAACTAAATGTGTTTTAATGTTAATTTAATGAAATATTATCCCATTTTTTAATGATAGAGCTATGATACTACATTTTTCAAGTAACGAGTAAAGTAAGGCATTACTATTGCAAAAAAGTAATTAGTTACTTTCTCGTAAGTACGCTGTGTTACTGCGTTACCAAACCGTGATTTTGTTTGTGAGAATGACAATGACAATAATGTATGAGTGTGTGACGTCTGTGTCAGCAACAGACGTGTGTAGATCAATAATAATATGGAGTGTGGGAGAGAGTACAGCCATGCAGTGTTTAAAGCTTGGAAGTACTTAAATTACTTTGAGTTTGGGTCGGTAAAAAGTGATGAAACGTTAGCGTACGCTGTACACTCTGCGTGGGAAATAAACTTCTTTCTACAGTTCAAATCTGAGCAAGCACCTAGCACGCTGCCATGGGAATGTGAAATTCACAGAGAAACCCTCGGATCCCCCCACTGACATGACTGCTGCGGCAACGGGCAAACCTCCAATGGCCCCACTCTTGCTAAACAAGTGAAAATAGATTTAAGAGCGACAGGACTTAGTGCCGCTGAATCTTTGATTTTATGTTTTGTTTTTGTTTTTTGCTGTGTTTTACTTGCATCTATTTGAAAGAGTGAGTGTGAACACAAAAAATAATTTTATTTTATATTCTGAAATCTGCAGAAAATAGGTTTAAATGTTAAACAAATTTCTTCAAGTCAAAGAATGTTACGTATAATTTAATGTTTGCTTGATGCATAAAGTTAAAAGATTAAAACAAATAGAACAATTTTTAAAAAGAGACTTTTTTATTTTGATTCAATTTTATATGATGGATTATGCAGAAAAAATAGAATTGGGCTGAAAGGTCTACTGCTTTATAAATAAGTAAACAGTAAAGTAACAGGATTACTTTCCTAATCAGTAATTAGTAACAAATTACTATTTTCAAGTACCTTGACCAACACTGCTCATAACTCACAGAGTTGGCATTTTCACTGGCTTTCATTATTGATTTCAAATAGGCTAAACTTATTATAAACTTTCATAATAGGAGCTCTTTTCCGGCATTATTGTCCAAAGCCCTTAAAGTGCACATCTTTAACACTACTCTACAGTGTTTTCAATGCCCCACACACTACTGTATTGCTTTCAATCTGTTCAGTCTGGGTGTTCAACCTCTTTATATTCATCCCAAATTATAGTTTAATGTTGAGTTGAAAAATCAGGAACTCTGTTGCCAGTACACATATCAATAATTGTGAATGGTGTTGCTGTATCTTTAAAGTTTACTTTTTGTCACGGAAACAGTATTATGTCATTGCCATTGCGCCTTTTTATTTTCGGACAAAATGCATCCTGGGATACTCGGCTGCACCTGGTACACACAAGTCACTACCAATGCATCCTCAATAGAATAGGCGGTGCAACAACACATCTTTTCATTGTGAGCATTTTCTGACTTGAATTGGAACTGTACTTAGGCTGTGACTGGTGACATTTCTCAAGTCCATACGATCACAAGTATGAATTTTGAGAAACCAAAAGGTACCATGAACTTGTCTTGTAGTACAGGCCTCTCTTTAGCAGGCAGACATGTTTTGTGACTGATCAGTAGAAATAATGCCAGTTGGCTGTCTGTTTTGAAGCACCTTAAATGCCCAAATTCATCATGTAAATGCTTGTCCCAGATTAACTGTTTCTTTGTCCCATCTTCTTTCACCCTCCCACTTCTCGTTCTTTTGATAAAGCAGCCCTTTTTCTTTGGGGTGGTTGCATTTCTAACAGTAGAACTATTCATGTATCCGTAAAGCAAATTAACTAACGGTACCAAATGTACCAGTATCTGTACAATGGATTGCACTATCTAGCAGCTTTAAGAAGTAAACTAGCTCTAGAGCTTACTGCTGAAATGTATCTGTTGAGTTTAACAGAGAATTATTAGGGTTTTGTGTTGCTTTTTACAGTAGCAAAACTGCTAGCCACTGAGCGCTTGTTAGCTTCAAAATGCCAGATAGCCACTAAATGCTTTCAGATTTATTTGTGCACTTGGTGACATTTTCTTCTTTGCCATAAATTACATCTGATATAGTGCAGGGATATTCTAACCTGGCAATCTGATGGCAGCTCTGAGAGAAAGATTTATGGGGAACTAATCTAATGATGTCATTTTTCCGATGATGTCATTTTTCTATGCCGTTTACAAAAACAAACGCCAATAGATTTCATTAAAGACAGGTTTGACAAAAACTGCTATCTAAAGCTTCTTTAAACTGTGGCCTGACTAGGCTGGCCCCACTCCACCTCCAGCTGTCAACAAGATAGTGCCATACTAAGCAGTACTGTGGCACTAACAGTTCGTATAATCATTGTTATTGTAGCCATGAGGGATATCTACCCTTATCTACCTGAATGCATGCAATGCACTTTAACTGACTATGATCCCAGTTATAAGTTTAAAATTGATACTGATTGATTGATACTACTATTCAAATGTATTAAAAGTAAATAATTTGAATTAAAAGAATTGTCTTAGACTGCACTTCATAAAATGTTGTGTTATTCAGTGATAAAATCTATTTAAAACATCTATCTATTTGCATACAGTGCTTTATCTTTCAAACATCGATTGCCCATCTGAGTTAGTTTTGTGGGGTTCACTATCTAACCCAAAGTTTCTGACAGACCTTATGATTAGTGAACAGCCCACTCTCTCGCCAAAGTCACAGCCTTCCCAGGAAGAAGCTAAGTAGCATGAGGACAATGTCAAGTTGGTGGTCTCATTTTTGAAATATTCTCTTTTTTTTTTGCTAGAAAAAAGACTTAATTATTAATATAAAGGCTCAACAAGAAAAAAAAGGAAATCCACAAAATCTAAAATTATCCTCCTTAGAGTTTCACTGAGTTCATCTGACTTTCCTATTGTTCTGAGTATTGGTCAGTTTAATGAGTGCTGTCAAACAAATCCTGCTTATGCTGGCAAAGTTAAACCAGCTGCAGTCAATCATGATCGCTAATGAGAAGCTAGCCCATGGCCCTTTTCAAGTGAAAAGACATTGTATGTATATATTTAAACCTGTATGTATACTTTTGAGCCCGTGTTGATTACAGAAATTCAAACCTTCATCCATCCATTTGCTCCTGCTTATCCTTTTCAGAGTCACGGGGGGCGCTGAAGCCTATCCCAGCTGTCATAGGGCGACAGGTGGGGTACACCCTGGACAGGTCGCCAGTCTTTCGCAGGGCTAACACACAGGGACAGACAACCATTCATGCTCACATTCATATGGGCAATTTGGATTAACCAATTAACCTATCCCCACTAACTGCATGTCTTTGGATGGTGGGAAGAAGTCAGAGCACCCAGAGGGAACCCACGCAAACTTCACACAGAAAGACCCCAGCCTGATGGTGGAATTGAACTCAGGACCTTCTTGCTGTGCAGCACCAGTGCTAACCACCGTGCCACCATTCAAACCTATCCACCCAATTCTTGTGTTCTTAAAGTTATTAAAGGTAAAGGTGTCATTCATCCCTGGAGAAAGAACTTTTCAAATAAATCATTAAAAGCCCTAAATTACCAAGACATCAATACCCATGATACATTTATGTAAATTCCATCCATAACTGTAAATAATATATGAATTAATACATTAAGAATGAACCCTACCCAGACAGCACCCTCCATCACTGCAACATTGGCAGTATTCATTCAATCACGCTTCATCCAGCACAGCGCTGTGACATGTTGCAGACATAGCATATTTGCCCTATGTGGGTGGTGTTAGCCCCTACATAGCAGTGACATGTGTTTGCTCATTGGGAAGTTTCTACATCACTTAGCGCTGCTTTGCCTACATTCTACCTGTCTCTGCATGACCCACATGAAGAGGGATTTGGTAGTGCACTGGGTAGCTTGGCGATTGCTTGGGGCTCATAAATACTGTATTTGAAACAACAGATTTGGATTTGAAACTCAATCAGGGAATCCAACAATGGCTCCCCCCATGCTAACCAAGGGTACTTGGGAATATGAGCGAGAGATAACTAAAGCTTACCAGCTTGGACATCACCCAGATTAACAAGGTTTGTGTCAGGTGTTGAGGAACAAGGATATACTGATGAGAAATGGGCTACTGGAACAAGGCATACATGGAGAGGGGTTATATGTAACACATGTGGGAACTATGGCTGGATAGATCATTTTTTAATACTGAACAGATGTTTGTAGTAGCCTACACATTGAATTTTAGCATGTAACTGTAAAAGTATTTAGGTGTTATATTTCTCTATTTGTTCAATTAATTAAAGATTATTACCATTTATGTAGATGGCAGAATATAGGAAAGCTTGATGCATTTTAAAGCATACATTAGACAATAGTTTTGGTGAGATACAAGGAAGATCATTGGCTTTTGAATATAACATAGAGAGCAGTAGGAAGTTGCTGTTACATGTTACACCTTTTTAGTGAGAAAACAATGTCAGTGCTATCTGATGCCTCCCTTGTCAGATTGCGCAGACAGCGTCAGTGAAGTGGAGGTAGGTCACACTGCCCCGACGTCTTGCCTATTAAAAAGATACAATAATTCTACCGAATCCCTCTCTATGTGGGTTGTGCAGAGAGAATTTGAATGTAGACAAAGCAGTGCTAAGCGGTAAAGAAACAACTTCTTTCCAATGAGCAAACACATGTCACTGCAATGTAATTCCTACCACTACCCACACAGCAGATATATGTCAGTAATACATTGTTGTGCTGTCTGGGTAGGCATAGAGATAAATACTACTTCCATATACGGATCAGTTACAAATGGTGGCCTGATGTTGCGGTGGTTGTCTCACAGCAAGAGGGTCCTGGGTTTGAATCCATTGGCTGACTGGGGCCTTTCTTGTGTGGAGTTTTCATGTTCTCCCTATTCTTGTATGTTCTCTCTCTAGGTACTGCTCTTACAAAGACATTAGGTTTTTCGGTGATTCTAAATTGGCCGTAGGTGTAAGTGTGAGTATGAATAGTTTTCTGTCTCTTTGTATTAGCCTACATGACAGCCTGTCCAGGGTTGTCCTCTCTCCTCCTTTGACAGCTGGGATAGGCTCTAGCCCTATCATAAATCCTGAATTGGATAAGCGGAAGAAAATGGATGGTTACAAATGAAAGGAAAAACCTAGTGAGGGGATGGATCCATTAGCTAGAGTATGCTGTCTGGGATCATTTTTGCTAAAATGGTTTGGGTCCGCTTGTCCCCTTAGAGAGGCAGTTTGAATGGGTTCTTTATCCATGATGAAACTCTTCTCTCCTGATATAGATTCCAGGATAACAATCGATCCACGAACAGGTCACCAGGGGTCAGTGAGCAGTTCACCGAGTGTAAAAATGATGTGAATCATATGCCATGGCCTTCCCAGTAACATCCCAACCCAACTGAACACCTATGAGAGTTTTGGGACTCATGTGTGAGCCAATACTCTCCACTCCCAGCATGTAAGATGATCATCAAAAATGATTAGATGCTGGGGATAATATTCTCAGTGAGGGAATATCTTTGAGAAAAATAGTGCTTAATCTCCCAAGCTGTGTTCCAGAGACCTGGAGAATTAATAACAAGGTTCAGTGAAACCGTTCTGGTGGCACGTGGCAGGCCAAAACTTTATGTTGGTTTTTCCTTCAATTTGTCACCTATCCCCATATACAATTTCATGAAATGAAATGAATTGGCTTGAAACACACAATTTTAGGCCTAACTTTATTTCCAGAACCTCCCAGTTCTGGGAATAAACATGAAGTAAACTTTCAATGATGTTTCATTTCATGTTTTTGTTCCAAACCTGCAATGATGAAATGGTCGTTTGACTTAAGCTTAGTAAGCGCTTACATGGAGCTGGCATTTAAAGGGACTGCATTTCAATATACTTTTTCATCTCCAAAATCCGTGCAATGATTGCTGCTCGTCTCTGATTTTGAGCTACATCAAATGAAAACTTGAACACATAGTGATAGCTCTATTTTCAAACAAATGATAAAGGCCCTGGACACAAGATAGCTGTTGAATAGTCACACATATTTCAAATGTTGTTATCTAAAAGTGTGAATGTGTGTGTGTGGCAGGTCAAGAAAGAGCAGAGGCTGAGTTGTTTTTTGATGTAGCCAAAGTGCAGAAACAAGCCAATTTCTATAATTTTATATTTCACTGCCTTCACATCTGGAGCTGCATGTAAAAATGGAAAATAGAGGGGTGGGATAAAAGACTGACATGAAGAGAGGGAGGAAGAAAGAGTAGAGAAAAATACACCCGCTTCTCCAGCACACGCATCCCTAACCTTCATTCACTCACCACATGCTTGTCTGAGCACACACTTTTCACAGTAACAGAGGATGCATACGTGCTGCATATACTTCTTATATTTCATTTTTCTTTCCCTCTCTCAATCTCAGTCTGCCTTTTTTTTCTTAGACACACATACACACACCACTCTGGAGTGACTGGTGTTGTAAGTTGGCGTGAGCGTGTAGGTGATCTGGGTGTGATTACTGCTTGGCTCCCCGACAACTCTGATGATGACATTCAGTGCTTTGAGCTCCTCTGGCCTGGGCCTGCTCCAAACACAACTGGGCAGAACAGTCTCTCTACCTCACAACCATGCATACATATGGCCTACATACTACTGAAATGCACATTGTCTGTCTGAAAGCTATAACGTTTAGATGTCCTTTTGGGTTTTGGTATGACAGTGTGAAGTTAGGCGGTGACAAAAAGAGGGAACAAAACAAAATGGCAACAACAACAACGAGAAAAAGAAATCGTGTCACCCTTCTCTGTCTCAAACTTTACTCTCTATGCACATCACTGCTTTGTTGTTTACTCAAGTTCAACCTGCTCTTGAGTCCGCTGCTGCTCCTCAAATCTCTTCGATCTGTCTGTGTTGTCACCGCCTCTGTCTGTATTCCATTTGAATCAAGTGTCTGTTTGCCTCATTGAAATGCCAAGCTCAGAGAGCAGCTGTGTGTTGGATCGTTGCTATCAAGACAGAGTCATTATATGTACACACACACACTACTCTCGAAGTTGTAGGGCTTTATGCCCAGATTGTGTTAATCCTCTCTGTCCTCCACACATTTCTCTACAGCCATCAACGTCAACGCCGCTTTGATGAAGACACACACGCGTGCACACACACACGTACTACTCTCCATCATTATCATTGTTTCAGCTGGAGAAGAGTCAGCGCTTTTGTTTGTAATTACAGGGGTTTGAAGTGAGAGGGAAGAATTTTCAAGAAGAGAGAAGAGGATGGATGGAAAAGAGAAAAAAAGAAATAGCAGGTCAGAAAAAAACACACACCAGTATGTCTGTGACATATTAGTCACATTTTACCGTAATTGTTGTTCGACCCCATCCCACACTTGTAAAAAGAAGAGAAATACTTTGGGAATGTGCTTTGCAGTGGATGGCTTCCAAGGTTTTGTCTGGTGTGTTTCTGTACAAAGGGTAAAGGAGCTTTGTGGCTGGCTGGTATGGCTTTAAAAACATTACAGCTAAGGGTAGAGGCCTTTTCGCTTCCTAAGCCGAGGGCTTCAGTTAGGATTGACCCCATCAAAGCAGAATAGATTGTAGCATTTGTAAAGGTACTAAAGATTTTTCAGCTTTTGCTTTCCCTAAAATCTAAATGAATCCCTTAGTGCAAAACCCAAGATAAAGGAAACATGAAACCAGCTTGGTTCTTTTCCATCTGGACATGAAGAGATAAGCCAACCTGAGGATCTTGAAGACAGAAAATCCAATTGATTGATGAACAGGGTGATTTTTCAGCAAATCTATTGATTCATCAACAGAAACAGTCTGTTTGGCAGCAGCATGTTTGACTGAGCCACAAAAATGTTCAAAAACAACACTGCTGAATGATGACAGGCACGTGGCACAGTGCAACATCCACACAGCTTGTTGCGATCCCTCAGGGTTCATAAAACACAAGCCTCGTTAAAGCCAGCGCCCCCACTGTGACAAGCAAGCCAAGTTCACAGTTGAGGGATAAGGGTCGCCATGAGTAAAATCAGAGGACAAGGGAGACTTACTGTAGTAAACACTACTTGTCAGTCCTACCACTAATCCATCTCTTTGGGATTTTCCTGCTGTGAATATAACATCATGCCAGATTTCTGCACTTGGTGTGCCTTTGCTCTCTTAGATCTTTAGTTTTTTTGGACAGTTTTGCACACTGCTATGCTACATTCATCGTGCAACAATTCGTGCAACATTTTGTAAAATAAGCACCGGTTTCACTTTTTTTTGCACGAGCACTGTTCTAGAAAGTGTAACGTGTTATGCAAAAGCACAACAACGTACAGCAGAAGCATATGTACAAAATGCATACATTCACACATGCATCTACTTTCGAACTGGGGAGGTGTGTGACCGATGTACGTCCTCTCCTGACTCCCGATGTTGCCCAACAGGGAGTGTTTGTGTGGTTTCCAAAGGCAACGGTTAGAGAGGGTGGGGGAGGCTGAAGCAGAGAGGCAGGGCTGCAGCCACACGTTCTACTCTGGTTTGTTTGCATGTCTGATTGCTGTATGCATATGTGTGTGCCTGTAGAAGCTGCAGGTGGGCTTTTTGCACGATGTGACTGAATGGCTGTGTTTGTGTATGGTTGTATGTGCATATGGTTCGATGTGCATATGTGTGTGCCTGAGCACAGTGTGGAAAGTGTTGTTGTCTACAGGCTAACTGTTACTGACAAGCACACACTGACTACTGGAGTCAAAAAGTTAAATGCACTCTATGCTCTTTTCTTTCCCCGGAGGCTCCCTCTTTCTGCCTCTCTAACTTTCTCTCCTCCCATTTTTATTTTCTATATTTTTCTCTCTGTCATTCTCTCCTGCTTTTTCTCTCTCCCTGACGATTTCTTTCTTTTGCTCCCTCCCCTCTCCCTCCATCTCTGATGATTTTAGCAGAGGTGTGACTCATTGGGCATCGAGCCACAATGTCAGGTAGTGAGGGGAGAGCGGGAATGAGGTGGCGAAAAAGAAAGACAAAAAGAGAGAATTGGGGGGGGGGGGGGGGGCAAGTTGTGTTAAGAAGTGGTGAGGTATAGTGGAAGGGGGAGAGTCAGAGATATGCAAAATGGAGTGGAATGTGCAAGAGGAAAAGAGTGAGAGTGAAAGAAAGAGACTGGGGAAAGGGAGGGGTATAGAGTCAGCATAAGGAAAACATAAAAAAGGAGGGAAATGAATAATTTCTGCAAACAGTTTCCGTCACAATTGAGTTTTTTCTCCTCCTTGCATGTTTTCTCGATTGCTGTGCATGTTTTGGCCATGCAGCGCACTCTCTGAGCTGACCAACGTGTTTATGTGCAAACCTGTTCATAGCTTAGTCTCCATTCATGACTTTTTTATGCTTTAAAGTAGCTAATTACCATGGGGGTCATTAATATACTCTCAGCAAAGTAGGCCAAGAGGAAGCAGAGAGGTGGTCAAAAGAGTAAGAGGGTAGAAAATGATGGGGACTGGAAAGAGGGGAGCTGGAAGTAGGGACAGGTGGAGTGGAAGCACAAAAGAGGAAAGGTGGTGTGAATACAAGAATTTAATACAGAGAGGTTTACACAGGCACATTCATGTTCATGCGGCTTGTCAATCAACTGTCTTTGTTGCCCCTAAGGCAGGGGCTCTCCACTCTCATCTCTGCCTTGGCACTCACCCACCGACATACACGCACATGCACACCCAAACACAGACACACACACAATCTTGGCTGATGTAACGGACATTCTGGAATTTTCTGTTTTGCAATGAAACATTGTACTGAATGATTTTTTTAAAATAAGTCCTTAAGTTCAGGTCACCCTGAAAACACACACATACGAGGGAACAAACACACACATACTTAACCTTTGGCATCTGTCCTCAGTAGACACTGCATTTGTGCCAGCTCTGTGTCTCTGTCTCCTCTCTGTCTCTTCCTTATTTCCTTCCTCGTGTTTTTCTTCCCTCCCTCCAACCTCAGATCATCTTGTTGACAATCTTGGGAAAAATATAAACATTAAAAGATCAAAGTCGACTGTGTCAAATTCTGCTGTTTTATTTCACCTATTACACTCCTATTAAGGTATTTGTAATGTTTCAGGTGTAACCCAACTCAGCTCCCTTTGGGTTCCCTCAACACTGCCCCCTTCAGACAATTTTCTCTCACTGAAAAAAGCTCCCAAGACTCTGATTTACTTTGGCAAGAAAATGCAGGGAAGAGTGGGTAGAAAAACATTAAGCATAGTATAAAAAGAATTCCATGCCACTTATTTTCACCTTGCTCCACAAAAGCAACATTTTTACTGTGCAATTATTTTGCTGTGGCACTGTACATATTGGAATAGATATGCATTATGATTAGCATGTCCTGATCCATCCACTGTACTTCAGTGGTGGTGACAGAGGCACGAGGAAGATCAAAGTCATCCTAATAGATTTCTATCACCACTCCCACCTGTTCCCTCCGGAATTTCCTCTCTTCCCAGCATGTGTGCATGCGTGTGCACGTCTGTTATGTCTATCAGACTGTTTGTGTTTCTGCATGTGTGCCTGAGTTTGCATCTGTTACCAAGTGGTTATGGACCTGTATGCCAGTGAGTGTGCATATATCTGTGTGTGTATGCATGTGTATGTGTGTAGTCTGTTTCAACATGTCTACTACTTGCGGGAATCTTATAATCTGGAACTGGAATATGTGCTCATGTCTGTGTCTGTCTAGCCTTGCTCCACCTCTCTCTTTCTCTTCCTTTCTCTTACTCTCACTCCTTGACAACTCTAATAAGTTTGGTAGATCAGGTTACACCCCTTGATACAACATGCCAGCTTCTCCCTTTTTCCCCCCTGTTTTCTCTAATTTGGTCTTCTTTTTCTTGCCCATTTCATATAACTGCTCTGTCTCAACAACAGACAGTTTCTCACGAACATGAGGAGACACACGCACAGCAGACGCACACAGACACTGACGGGGAGTGAGACAGACTACATGCACACGTCTGTCTCTGTAGGCCTCTCAGGTTGCTGACATTTTCCATTTTTGCGCATATAAAGTAATAATAATAATATTAGTGGGTGTGACAGAGCAAGGGTCCATTCACTACCGCTGCCAGCCTCCTATAAATATCCCCCTTCTTCGGGGGAATCCGAGAAGCAGCAGAGACCTTCAGTTTACACAGCTGAGGAGCATGTGGACGAAAATCTCTATTCTTTCTCTTTCCCTCTTTTTCCTGCCTCTCCTTTCCCCTATCCCTACTCTTCATTTTCCCATCACTTCACTGCTTGGTTATGTGACCATGTGTCTTTAACATTTTTTCCTGATCTCTTTGTCCTCGCTTGTCTCTTCTCACCTGTCTCCCTCCCTCATGATTTCATGATATCTCTTAATCTCGCATGGCCTCCCACCTTTCCTGTCACCTTTACATCTACACTTTTCTGTTAGTCTTCTCTGATGGATATTATGGAGAAGCACCAGACAATATACAGCAGGTTATTATGGGAACTGCAGAGTGATGAGGTGAAGCTAACTGCAGGTGGAAGTCATCCTCCCTTTCATCACATCTCTCTATTTTGTCTCCTGACTCACCCACTTCCCTTTGCCCCCCAACACACGTGCCGACACTTGCTGAGCAACATCTGCTTAAGTAATCAAAATAATCTCTCTCTCTCTCTCTCTCTCTCTCTCTCTCTCTCTCTCTCTCTCTCTCTCTCTCACACACACACACACACACACACACACACACACACACACACACACACACACACACACACACACAAGACTTATAGTAAGATGTCCAAATATGATATGTATTGGCCCATTTTCACGTGTGTGTATCAGATTGGGAGACAAAATCTGGAAATAGACTTCGCAGGTACTTTGTTGGTCTTTGGCTCCTCCTAGTGGATATTTGGTGATAACGTGGCTCTATTGTTTCCTTCACTTTCTGAAAAGGAAGACGTCATTTAAAGCCCACCTGTGAAATGTCATCACTCACGTCCCGGTTTCACTTTTAAAGAAACTAGCAGTTGACGTGTAAAAGCAAAGGGGAGTAGAGAAATTAATGCGGATTGTTAACCATTGTGATGCCAGTTAATTACCCGAAACGCTAACTTGTTTGTCTGCGCTCAGTTACGTGATCACCCTAACACTAGCATTAACCCCAAAAATCAGTTCAAACCAGCCATGACACAGCCCGAGACGTGCTCACACTGATAAAGAAGTTGTAGGGTACTCATAAATCCGTCGCATTCATAAGCCTGACGACGATATTTTTTCATCTCTGTAAGGTTTTCTTTTGCAGTGCCTAACTTTACATTTTTGTCGTTGAGCTTCTCTTTAAAACTGCAGTAAAATTCCTTAAATGTGTAACTTTGTGACGTAAAACACAGATCGTATACAGTTCTCCTTGACAGTGTATATAAATCATTTACACCATGCGTACACCATGCATGACAAAACAGCGTAACACAAGTATAATTAATGATAATAGACATAGAGTGGTTAAAAATGATACCTAAAAAATGTAGAAAATTATTATCTGACACACACACAGATTAATGAATCAGACAATAAATAAGATCAACGGAAAGTAAGTGTATAAGGTGTATACAGTTTGGTGCTCTTTTGTTCCTGTTTCTCTGACTGTTATGCTGATGAATATCCGGTAGATGGCCCCCTAGGATCACAGAAAAAAGTCTCAAGCCAGAAAACGATGGCTTCTGGAGCGAAGTGACATGGCTCCAGAAACCTTTGACAATTCAATTCAATTCAATTTTATTTATATAGCGCCAAATCACAACAAAAGTCGCCTCAATGCGCTTAAACAATTTCACATCGGTGCTTCGCTCCTTTAGCAACTTTTAACTGAGAAGTATGTTCTGTGAGAAGGACACCCATGCAATAACTCTCATGTAATCCTGTTCAATACGATCATTTCACTAATAGTTACATCCAGCTTCAACGCGTTGGGTTCCCCCAATGATGGAAAATACAGGCGGAAACATGCTGGTTTCATTAATAAACTCCTTTAGTTAAAACCATGAACTAGTGTTTGCTGAGCCAATTTATTAATGTGGTATCACCGAAACACAGATTGAAGCAAATATAGTTAAAAGATGATGCTATGCTTTAGTGGAAGGGTGATTTGGGGGCCATCATTACCTAAAAACACACAAGATGAATAATTAATGTTTTATGCTTTAGGGTGAAATGTGCAGGATTAATTGTATGGAGTAGATACTGATAAGGATTCATTTTTAATACATCTAAAGCTATGCGAACAACACTGTGAGCAAATGTGAGCACTTTAAGACTAAACACATTATGGCCTCCACTAATAAGCTTATGTTCAGTCTTCCTTGTGTTTCTCTTGATTTCCTGTGAGGTGCAGAACTACAGATAACTTTATCCGATTTAATTTTGTATCAGCAAAAATTATCCAGTGCTGTTAAAGAGAAGCAACACTTTTCTTTGGCACACAATACATTTTAAACCGTTCCATTTATTGCGGTATCGCATATTGTCCGATAGATGGCGCCACAAGATCACGAATGGAAAAGAAATATAGCGTTTTAAGTGCACTTACATGTGGACATTATGAGCCAAATAAAACATAGACGGCACTAAAGTGGAACTGAAAGCGCTTATAGAGAAAACAGCCCCCTTTATTTCAAGTGCATAAAAAAAACAAATGAGTTTCTAACCACTTTACCATCCTTCATCCACCCACCAGTACTTTTTCATTCTGTGGGGAGGAACGGGTCACGGTCAGATGGCTTCTGAGCGGTAGTTCAGAGAAAGTAGTCTTTCTGTCGGACAATTGGGTGAGCGAGGCGATAGGGGCGGATGAGTCCGGCTTAATGCTGCGTGTAATGCATGTTAATGTTACAGGCACCGAGGGACCGCCGGCCCGAGGGCTCTGGGATTATTTATCACAAAACATTTGTATTCTTCCGTCGGAGAACGGTTGATCCCGGATAGCTGCACACTAATCCTTCACTCCGTTAATTAAAAAGAAGGGAAAAGCAATGGAACTGGTGGTGGTGGTAATTTTTTTTTCTTTTTCCAGAAATGTAATCATTTCTGGAGAAGCTTAACCATCTGCTTGAGGTTAAGTCTACAAGCAGATTGTATTTTCTGCTTATTTAAACCTGGGGATTTTAGTTTTTCCTGAAAAGGGGAGGGAAATGCATGCCAGTGCTGCTTATTGGAGAGATAGAAGTGCAGCAACTTTAGTTCCCAGGGGAAGTAAAAGTAATGCTTTTTTTCCTGCGATTTCTTCCTCCGGGATGAGGATTTATGGTTTGATAGCATTGCGGTTTTATTCAAAAACAAGTAGTGACCTTTCTTACCTCTCCTTTAAAAACCCAGCTGAATATGAAGAGGGAACGTTATTCTCTCAGTTGCTTAAGAGAGAAATGTCAGAAACAACCACTGTCTTCAAGTGGAAGTATTCCCTTTGGCCCTGTTTGATTTGTTTTGAAAGTGAAAAGATCGCAGCAACATTAGACTTTGTTTCCCTGATCACCCTCAAAGAGGACCAACCATCAACACGATTTTCCACAGAGGTTTTAGTCCCCAGGTTGTTGGGAGCAATTTATAGAAAAATGCAGCGTCTAGTGTAAAAGGAAATGCTGCCCCTAAGAAGCAGAAATGTTTGTTTCTTGTTCTTTCTCTCTCATCTCCTTCTCGCTTCTTTTCCTTTTTAGTTGCTAACAAGCCCAACGCTGCCCGGGGGCCAAGGCTGTGTCGTCAGTCCCATGAAGAGACTTTCAGATTTCCACCATTTTTTTTGGCATTAGGATGCTAGTCGTGTCTGTCTGGAGAAGAACCTGAATTCACAAAGGCAGCCTTTGGTCGCACTCTAACTCTGTCTTTAACTGCTCCCTGCCGCTCACTGCTTGTCTAACTGACCAGGATATACAGGAAAGCGATTAGATGTGAACAAACATGCGCGGTGCTCTAAAGAGTTGTTCTCTTTATCTCAAAACTATAATGGCACTCTGATACAGCCTTTTCTGTTTATGCCAGTCTGTAAACAAATCATCTATGAGATATTTATCTAATCCCAACCACAGTATAATACCTGATTAGAGACAAGTATGATTGAGGCTTTATGACACTGCTTTTACGTTGATTATGTTGATACATGTACAGACCCACTTAAGTGAATTAAAGGCGTGTAATGCGTATTTGTATTGGTCTTTTGTCCGTTTATGATTCTCAAAGTAATCGTTTTAAGTTCCAGGACCTGTAGCTCACACTCATTTAAACACTGATTAAAATGAATACTCTGACCTATCAAAGATTCTTTTTGTAAAACCCAATTTCGCATGTGATGATTAATGAATGGGACTGTTTTATAGTGTTTGTATTCATCTTCAAAGGGCTCTAATTCAAAAGCATTATGAAGTCCCAGGAGCCTACTGTTAGTGGCCACTGGGCCATTTGAAGCAGAGCGAGTGAGTGCTTAAGCTTGTGTGTTTTGTTTACTGTATTTCAACACGTACTCATGGGACCTCAGAAGAATAGTTTATTATTTTTCTGAAGGTGCAGTGGGGATTGCAATAAAACAATAACACGATGTTGGCTATCACCACGGTCCTGGCGCAGTAAGGAGCTGGGAAAACCAAGACAAATCCTTACTCATCCTCATCTAGTAAACCCAGCCTAGGAAAGGACACTCGTGACACACTTTGACTCCTAATCCAAATCTGGCTCTGACGTCTGGTATCAAACTTACGCCCTGTCCTCACTTTAATGGGTCAGGCGAACAGACACGCGGATGTGAAAGGGTTAAACGTCTACAGTAATTAGAGTCGTATTTCGCGTCTGCGTCCTCCAATACGGAGCTGCGAGAAGCCACGTCCACCCCCTCCATCTCTCTTTCCATCTCTCTCTCCCCCTCTCTCTCTGTCACACACACACACATACACACGCACCTCCCCACCGGCTCCTCCAAGTGCCTAATACACTGTAAAATCAAAGCGCGAGCCTCCCCCGTTCATACCGGTGTTGCGCGTGGAGCACAGCACCGAGAGAGGTGCTTTCATTCTGCTCCCGCTCTCTCATTCTAAGTATTTGGCAAAGTTACCCATACAAATAAATGTGACTAACTTCAATCTTAGGACAGGCTCCTTTTCTCTATTATGTACAGCTGGATGTCTTTATGAGGCGAAAGATGTCCGTGTGAGGTGCTTTACGCACGGGGCTGAAATGGATCACATTCTCTCCAGAGGCAGCTGGGTGCCGGTGACTGGCCTGGTTATATGTCTGCTTCTGTGCGCGTGTGTCGTGGACTTGGTTCTCGCGCAAATTCGCTACTCTATCCCAGAAGAGCTGGAGCATGGAGCTTTTGTGGGCAACATCGCCGAAGACCTAGGTTTGGATGTGGCAAAGCTGTCAGCCCGTCGGTTTCGTATCGTTTCTGGCGCAAAGAAACAGTACTTAGAAGTGAACTTGGAGAACGGGATTCTCTTCGTCAACGAAAAGATAGACAGAGAAGAGCTTTGTGAACGAAGCCCAAACTGTTTTTTGCACTTACAAGTGGTCATAGAAAACCCGTTAGAACTATACAGAGTTGAAGTGGAGATTTTAGACGTGAATGACAACTCCCCCAGTTTCCCGTGGAGCGAGTTTAATCTTGACATCACAGAGTCCGCTGCGCCCGGCTCTCGTTTCCCGTTGGAGAGCGCCCAGGACCAGGACGTTGGCACCAACTCTCTGCGCTCATACCTGCTGAGCGCAAACGAGCACTTCGCACTGAACATCCAGACGCGCAATGATGGGAGCAAGTTTGCTGAGCTCGTGCTGGACACCCCACTGGACCGGGAACAGCAGAAAAAGCATGAAATGGTTCTGACTGCTTATGACGGGGGCTCACCGGAACGCTCAGGGACAGCGCTGATAACTATTACAGTTTTGGATGCCAACGATAACGTGCCTGTGTTTGACCGCGCAGTTTACCGCGCGAGCCTGGTGGAGAACGCACCGAGAGGGACGCTGGTGCTGAAACTGAACGCCACAGACCTGGATGAGGGCTCGAACGGGGAGGTTACTTATGCGTTCAGCGGGCACGCACCACTCAAGGTGCGCGAACTGTTCAGCGTGGACCCCTACATGGGTGAAATCCGAGTGAAGGGTATTGTGGACTATGAGAAAGCAAGTGTTTATGAGTTGTATGTACAAGCGAAAGACAGGGGACCCTCGGCCGTGGCCGTACACGGCAAAGTGCTGGTGGACATCCTGGATGTAAATGACAACGCTCCCGAAGTTATCCTCACATCAGTGTCCACTCCCGTTCAGGAAGATGCGCCAGCAGGTACGGTGATAGCGGTTATCAGTGTTATGGACCGGGACTCTGGAGAGAACGGAAACGTTGACTGCCAAATTCCAAACAACGTTCCCTTTCAGCTCCACTCATCTTTTAAAAACTATTACACTCTTGTGACAAGCGAGTTTCTGGACAGAGAAACCGTGTCCGAATACAACATCACCCTCACAGCACGAGACCTGGGCTCTCCTTCGCTCTCTACCAGAAAAACCATTCTCGTTCAAGTGTCTGACATTAACGACAACCCCCCGCGGTTCTCCCAACCTTCATACACAGTTTATGTGACCGAGAATAATGCCCCTGGCGCTTCCATTTGCTCTGTAACTGCATTCGACCCCGATTCTAACCAGAACGCCTATCTGTCTTATTCTATTCTGGAGGGTCAGATTCAGGGCATGCCCGTGTCCACTTATGTCTCAATCAACTCTGACAACGGCAACATCTACGCACTGCGCTCCTTTGATTACGAACAATTAAGAAACTTTCAGATTCTGGTACAGGCACAGGACGCAGGCTTCCCCCCTCTCGCGAGTAATGTCACAGTTAACGTCTTTGTCTTGGACCAGAACGACAACGCACCTGTTATCGTATCCCCACTGCCGAAAAACGGCACTGTGGCCACAGAGGTGGTTCCGCGGGCAGTAGACGCTGGCTATCTGGTTACCAAAATAACAGCGATAGACGCAGACGCGGGGCAGAACTCCCGCTTGTCCTATCAGGTGTTACAGGCTACAGACCCGGGGCTGTTCAGCGTAGCTCTGTACACGGGAGAAATCAGGACTATTCGTCGAATAGTAGAAAAAGACGCAACGAGACAGAGACTGGTAATATTAGTCAAGGACAACGGGCAGCCACCGCTTTCCGCCACTGTCTCCATTGTCCTCACAGTGGTAGACAGCGTGCCCGAGACCCTGTCAGATTTCGGGGACCTCACACTCAGCCCGCAGCCCCCTTCAAACCTCGCTCTCTACTTGATCGTGTCGCTGAGCACTATATCCTTAATATTCCTGGTGGCTATCATCGTGCTGGCTGCAGTAAAGTGCTACAAGGATAGCGAGACTCTCAGCGGGTACAACCTGCCCCCCCTATCCTGCTGCTGCTGCGGGGGGTTTCAGCCAGAGCCGCCCCCGGAGATGTTCAAAAAATCCAACCTCAACCTGCAGATTTCATCCGCCGCCAAAGTGCCCACGAACTGCATGGAGGTGAATGGAAATAGCAGTCTCTCTCAATCATATTGTTATAAAGTGTGTCTAACCCCCGAATCAGCCAAAAGTGACTTTATGTTTCTGAAGCCGTGCAGCCCGAGCAGCACACCGAGGAACAACGAGGCAAAGAGCGCGGAAAACTCGTGGAACGCGCAAAGCCGGAGCGCATCTGTGAACAACGGAACAACTACTCCCAGTGAGGTAGAGTGAAATCAGCACATAGTATAAAACAAAGGAGAGCGAGCGTTTAATTCCACCCCATTCCACACACTGACACAATAACAACTATCAACTCAGTTTCCATCAGATGTGAATCTAGACTGTGACATTCTCCCATGAAGGTCAAATCGCGCATGCCATACAGGCTGGTACTCAACTTGAGGAAAACCTTCAGTAAAGTCACTCTTTTCTTCTATCACTCCCTCGTTAGTGTTTTCGCACAGCGTGTCGTCTTCACAGCGTTTTAATATAATTGTGGCAATAATGAATTCTAATTGTGCTGCCCATGTTAATGTTTTGCACCCGGGAAATGAAATGAGACGACGTGAGATTACATTTTAATTGACATGTTAATGAAAGTGTAAAGCCCCATCTTGCGAGGAGCATATGCTGTGCAAAAAACCGTGTCTGAGAACGAAGTGAGATGTCAATTACTGCACGAGAGGAAGATGAGATGTAGTTCAGGCAGTCTCCTCTGTTCAGTCTTGGTATCAATTCAAGCATTTAATAATAATTCGAGAACTAATTATAGAGATTGTGACCTGCGAGAACAATGTCTACATCATCCAGTGTTATTGCCACACAGTTTTCATGCAGTGACGTGCACACACCTGCTTCCAGCGTATCTACCTGAACAAAAAGTCAAGGTTACAAACATGAAGGTGAATGGCAGCTGTTTGAAATTGTCAGCCTTGGGTTCAGGCAATCCATGTCACGGGCACTCGGGTTTGTGAACACGCCTTCTTGTTTTCAAACTAACAATACAGGACAGATAACCTCACTAACTATGCCTCAAGGGCACAAGGACGACCGAACCATTATACCAGACACAATGTGGCGTATTCGCAAGAGGGGGGTGGCTGTCCATTATTGATGAAAAATGGCAAATGGTCGGTTTTGGGGAGACAGGGGAGGACATCGCGAGGGGAGGGGGCAAGGAGAAGGAGGGGGCGCAAGGACATGGCTGGACTGAGACGTGGACAGCCTGTAGATCGGCCCCAGCACTGTCCTCTGAATGCGAGGAGAGAAAGAGAGATGTGGCTTCATATTTGTCGAGCAAGGGTGGGGAAGAGGAGGGGGTGAAAGGGAAGGAAGGAGAGGGGAGAAATGAGACGAGGAAGGGGGGTAGTTTACAGAGGAAGGGTGTCTACGCCCGTGTTTTTTTTATTTTTATTTTTTTTATTATTATCATAATAGACGGAGCAGCAGACCATAAATATGTGCGTAATGCCGATTCCGGTATGAATCGGCCCTGACTCTTTGTCCCCTCCGGTCTAATAGCGTGGAGGGGACAAAGAGTCAGGCCCTTGATACCAGACTCCACCAGGCTGACTGAGAAATGTCAGCCCGGTCACTGACACATACACCTCTGGCCACAAGAGGGAATTCGAGGTCACGGTGAATGTGCCGCCTGTAGCTAAACTCCTTCAGGAGAAAGTGTCCTTCTTTTTATTAATTGGCTCCACCAAATCACCCGGTAGTGCCCCTCAGCGTGCTCACGTGAGTCACAGTGAGGTTGTCTCTGGCGCGTCAAAGACAAATCACAACGAATCACAAATACTCGAAGCAAGTGCATAACCGCGCTTAAGTTGACGAATTGAAGGTGAAAAGGGAGATTAAACACACATCTAAGCGCGCACGACACACAGGAAAGGTAGGCAAATGTGATGTGTGCCACGGTGTGAATGCGTGGCGAGACGTGCTGGGTTATTCCATTTACAGCTGCGAGGGCCGCAAACTTTTCAAGGCTCTCTGCGAGACTTTTAATTAAAAACCTTGCTCGAGGAGCGTCAGGCAAATATTAATGTAAAATGATGCATAAAATCCACAAAACAATGACGTGTGTAATTTTCTTAATTTCCTCCCTGGCACGGTTCCCTTTGAAGATTAAAATCATGTTTCGTTTCATCCCGGTGGGGTTCTAATTGGTTTTGTGCACAGCTGGCTGAGGACAGTATTTTGAATACCGATTCTAATAATAGCTTACGTCGCATTCTTCTCGTTAACAACTTTAGGTGAATTAATGGAGCGTGGAATCCGTACTATGAGAATCAAATTGGAATAAATATCACTCGGGTGCTCTCTTTCACCCTTCCCGCTGCGCCACGGAGGATAAAAGCAAAACTAAGTGACAGGCGAATCGTAGCTGGAGGCGTCACCACCTCTACTCTTGAAATGAGCATGTTCTGCCAAACATCCACGGGGCGGCAGCCACGATCCATCTGAAAAGAATCGTGTCTTCAATTCAGGAGGGATCCCAAGAAAGTCTACTCCTGTCAGCTATCAGTGACCTCTATCATAACAGACATCGTTTAGATGAAATTAAAAATAGAGCCACACGGAACTGATCGTTGACATGAATACCCTTCCATTAACTCTGACAATATCTTCCCTCTGCAGCTAAAGCAGCCAAACACAGACTGGACTCTCACGAAGAACCAAAACTCCTCTATTAAAAGGTATAGTTCTGAACTTTGACCTGATTTCTGTAGAGCAGCATTATGACCTGCCCCCCCCCCCCCCCCCCCCCCCCGCCCCCCCCCATCACACACAAACACACACACACAAGTATGTGCTCAATAAAGCTCTAAAGCATACAGTCTGCATAAAAAATGCTCATGTCAATATGATTTGCATTTTCATAAATATGAGTCAACGGTGTTGTTACACAGACTTATTTCATTTGTAGTTACAATTCCATAAACATGGATGGCACCCTCATGCGAAAAGCCATGCATGCAGACCCAGAAAACTATGTCACCTCAATGGCACCTGGACAATACTGGACCTGGGGTACTCACATGAGAGGCACGAAAGGTGAGAGAGGCTAAATGCATTCCTGCTTATGTATGCATATGGAGTATTTCATCGACACTACTTTAATATTACACACGCTGCGCATCCTCGTTCTTTAATTTTTTGACTTTTTTGTTATTCCCTTAACTCACTTGTAGCTGACGGCCTACCTCATCCTCACTAAACTGACCACTAAACAGATCACTGCTCCTTTTACTGCATTTAATCGTTAACAGTCCTTACAACAAGCTGTAAAGACATGAGTCAGTATTGAATAATAAGCAGTTGTTTCTTCTCTCCTTTCTCCTCATGTTATAGATTATAAAATGTCTCCTTCACCCAGTGGGATTCCCTCTCGCCCCTGGACTCCTCGGTGTACACCTCCTCCCCAGCAGCAGCAGCCTTCAATCCCCTCCCACCCGCACCCACACCCACCACCCGATTACCACCACAATGTGTACATCCCTGGGACGCCATCAGGCTTTTGCACCCTGAGGCCTGCCGCACAGCGAAGCGACCTAGATGTCCACAATTCATTTTCTACTTTTGGAAAGAAGCGCCGTCTCCAGATGTCGCCCCAGGGAGAGACTGCGATCATAAATAATGACCTGTACAATGACTGACTTTTCAATAACTGCCCTAGTGGATGATTAAAAAGATGGATATCCTTATATGAAAACAGAGGTAGAGCCCACCCAGTACATAAATTAATGAACATATGATTTATAAGTGGTATGAAAATAGAAAGGGAAAGAGGAATAATGTATGGACAATCTGTTTTGAAGAAGGATAATGAAGGTCTGATGGCTATTTATTTGACATGCCACTGCAACATTGTCAGCATATGTGTCTGTTTTTATTATTAGAATTATCATTATTATTATTTAGACAATCAAACTGGAGCAGCAGTTACATCCAAAATAGTTTTCGAAAAAGCATTCGTGGACAATAATTTTGCACATCCTTATGAATTTATATTTTTTGGTTACATGAAAAAGAAGACGTGTTTTTCCTTTTTGTATCTTTGTTTGCTAACAGAGCTTGTGTGAATATGAAACAGTGAGTATGTATATGCAAGCTGCACCATGAAGCAGACTACTGTAATGACAGGGGAGGGTTCCTTCCTTTACACATGTACTGTATACATTTATGAAAATAAAGTATTTTTTTCATATGGCCTTCCTCTTTTCTTTCAAGCAAGCATTTGTGACCTGCTGTGATTCATAAAACATAATCCCTGCACCAAAACACAGATTCAGTCGATGTGCACGCATAAATGATTTAGATGTAAGTTTTCCAGATCTATGTTTAATTAGCCTGAGTTAATTATTTTGAGGTGAAAAAGTTCCAGAGCTACTCGTACAAGGGTGAAAAGCTTTTCGCCTTGGTAAGCTGTTTTCCACGGTGAGGAATAAACATAGTAAAATGCTAACATATGCTAATTGGAGTGCTTGCATTTCCATTTGCCCGCAGAGAATAGTGGGGTTCATTAACTGAACAAACAGAACCTCCTCTCTCGAAATATCACTTTAATTAAGACCACGAACAGGAATACAAGGGAGGAAAGAGAAAGGATGGGGGTGGGGGGCTCTTAACTCCAAATGCCACACCTGAATCTGAGCAAGGGGGCCTGTGGCTTCTCTCTCTATGTATGCCCTTTTATTTCTTTCTTCTCTGGGAATTAGTTCACAGCATCAACAGATGGGAGCTGGCCACTGGCCAGAAATGAGCAGGGTAATTAGGTTGTCCTATGGCTCAGATTGAAAATAATGTCGTTAATAAGGAAACGGGTGTCCATAGAGAGCATGAAGGGGAGCAGAGTAACCTTCTCTGTAGTAAGGTGATCCACAGGGACAGTGAAAGGGGCAGCCATTTTTAGATCGGCTTGGCTCATTTTCAGGTTTTGATCCTTGAAATAAAGTGGAAGTTGGACATTGTTTTTTTCTTTTCTGTTTTAAACACGTTCAGAAACGCCAAATTCGTGTATATAAAATAGATCACATACATATCAGCTTCCTTTAAAGTCAGCAACTGGTGAAATTGTAGTGAAATGATAAAATATAAAATCTCAACGTTTCTTCTCTTATAGCATAGCAGGACCTGTAAGGCAGACAGACTCGCTTCATTTCCACATCATGTAACCATTACTGTCGGTCGCACTGGGAGCTGTCCATTGTCATAGTGCTGAAACGGCTTTGTCCATTTGTGCCTCTAAATCCAACTGCAACGTTTCCTGTTGTCCACCAGAGGGCGCTTAGAGCACGGTGCAGCAGGCTGGATTTAATGCTTTCACAGCAGCCTCTCACATACATAAATCATGACCTCTTAAAATGTTTTGTTTTTAATTTTTAAGTAGTGATAAGAAAACAAAGTCATGAGGTGTAAATTATGCTCGTAAAATACAAATAAATTGCATACCCCTCCCCCCCTCTCTAATGTCAGTGGTAGGTTTAACCAAAAAAATACCAATAATGCAACAACATAACATTAGATGAAAACGCTGTTACAACACTGTTGCAACAACCTTGCATTCATTAATGTAAAAAAAATGCTCTACTTAAATGAAGCAATTGAATGTTGCAGCTTGCTGTGGTGAAAAGCTTTAAATACTGTTGATTACATTAATCTCTGTTTGTTCGTTTTTTTCGTTAACCACATCTTACTCTGCAAACTAACTACTACAGTTTCCCCAAAATATAAACACATAAACAAAGTAGTTGAGTAAAAAACACACAATTACACAAAGAAACATAGATGAAATGTGGTTTAAATACTCAAGTAAAGGACAAAAAAGGACAAGTGCCTCCGAAAACTACTTAGTAAACTGTAAGTTAAGTTATTTATATATTATAGATGTTTAAATTTGATTAATTTATGATCACAACGTTTTCACAGTCACTATACTGACCAGTTTTTCCACAGAATAGTTCCCCGGTAGAGGGCATCATTGAGTAAAAATTATTTTAGTGATCCACTTATTTAAAACTCTTATCCAACCCAGGGAGAAGTGTTCCCCTCCAAACAAAACTTGTTGGACAGAAAATATAACAGAAAATATTATGTGGACACCGTGTAATGTACAAACAAAACAAACAAGCAAAAACAAAAAACTGGTCGAATCTCAGTGGGAGTCATACTGTCTGTTGCATGGGCCCCCATTTTTTTGTGTCTCTGAAGCCCTTTATGACTCAGTCTGTTTGCTTAGGGTTGTTGTCATATGGGCAGATCAGATTCTTCACTAATAGTCTCATGCGTGATAACATCTGAGCCTATATTGCAAAGCCTAGTGAGTTCTTGGCAAAAAGCATAATGAAAAAGTAATTAAAAATAATTGTAATAAAATGTAATAAAACTTTGGCAGTCAAGGAGTACTACCACTACTACCACATATATTAGTGAGCCACCATTTCATGAGTAAGATGGCTCAGTGTACATTTTTAAACTTAATTTTCAATCTTTAAGATAATTAAATGAATGTAACAATCATTTCCATCAAATCTGACTTTTTATATCAAGTGTGCATGGATTTTTTAAATGTAAAATTGTGGTTTCAGATAATAAAATTTTTTAAATAAAGCATTCCAAACCATGAAGTTACATAAAGTAGTGGCTCAGACACATTCACATTCTAGTGACCAGTGCTGTTTCCAAATTAGTTTCATCTTCAACAAATCTAAAATTATTTTGACCAAGACTATTTATTAGAAAAAGTCAGGTTTCACATTTTCAGAGGCATTTTCTAGCCAATCCTTACAGTGTATGTACAAAGGAAATGGCATTTTAAGCAGTGATTGATTAGAAAATAACACATGTTGAATTAACACAAAAAATTACAAAAAGTGAAGATTACAGTTGGGTGTGACCTGATTAAAGCATCCATAGATACAGGCCAGACTCATCTAGTCCACTTGTGGGACCAGAAATAATAGATAATCAGATAACTGAGGTTAGATTGATAGAGGCTGTGATGATCACTGGCACTCCTTTTGGCTCTTTTAAACGCAGGGTTCTCCTCATCATGATGAACTGTCAGCTTAGGTCTTTAAGGGAAACTTGATGGATTCAAGGAGATTTATTGTCATTCGCATCACATGTTTACATGAGGTGGAACCTCATGTACACATGGTCCCGGAGCAAGAAGAAACAGTATTTTAAATTGTAAGTAAATTAATAGTTAAAAAAACAAATACAATTACCAGTTGGGAGAATAGATATAGAAATGTAGGTATAAATATAGGTATAGATACTTTAGCAGCAAACGGGCATAATGACCAGCATTGATAAAGTGACGGTGTCAGTAAGTGTCTTATTGTAAACTGTGATGTAATCCAGTTGCAGTACAGAAGGTAAACCAAAATACCCAAGGTATGTGTAGCTCTCTCTCTCTTCTGTGAACATGATGATCCATATACAGTGGAAGTCCCCAGTGAGCTGTTTATTACATTTATCAATCCCATTCTCCTTTGCCTTAAAACTATTGCACAAAAACACTTTTCCTTCTATGGGCTTCTCACAACAGCAGTTATGAGTGTACTTTAATGAGCAGATAATAATTTTATTGCAGCCCGGAAATACTTCCAGGCACTAAGTGTACTGAGTGTATCCTTGACTATCATAGAGCTCACACTAATTAGAACATTGCTTAACATATTTTTTTTCCATCAGTGAGATCCGCCTGTGGATCGCAGCTTGTACTCTGGCTTGCAGAGTACAACAGTCAGACTGAAATCAGGAACATAACGGTGCATGATAACTGTGCAAACATTTTAAATACACAGCCAGTGGTGGGAGGTAAAAAGCTGATCTTAATTTGCCTTTTTGTCAAGAACTTTGACAAGACAGTAATCTAAAAGGAGACGAATTGCACAGTGAGAGATTTTGCTAAGGCAGCTGCAGTAAACTCTGACACATGCTCTCTATCTTTCTCTCTTTCTCTGCCAACTGTAAACATCCTTTGATTGAGAGTATCACTCTTTCCTGATTCCAACCAGTCAGATTTTGGCACTACTCTCTGCTGCTGTCAGCTGTCATTTAGGTGTCAGATCAAGGAGGGACGCACGTCTCCTTCACACAATTCACCTCCAGGTTTTATCAGTGTCTTCTCACTGATTACATCACACCCACTCACATCTTCATCATTGTTCTTCACCCCTACTGTACCTCTCAAATGTGTAGCCTTGTTGAGTATATGTGGTAAAATCTAGTGAACACTTGACTCTACTTACACTTCAACTGTTACTCATTGTGGATGTTTACCCTAAAAAACTTTCTGTTACTTGAGTCTCCTTAGACTGAATGCTTCCACCCCCTAAACTACTATAAAGTTAAATGCATACAATGTGTTTGTTTTAGTCCAAGACCTACTTCAACTTCACTACAATTTGGCTGCTATCTTGTAGAGACCAACTACATGCGGATTTCTTGACTGTTTCCATATTACAGGCAAAACAAAACAAAACATGTTTTAAACTTTTAAAAATTAATATAAAAGTAAATGGAAATAAAAGTCATAAACTACAAACTGTAAAATAGCATCTACCAGCACAGGTCATTTGCCAGCTTAGGGCAGACTGTAGTAGGCTGGCGTCAAGTAGTAACAGCGCCAACAGGCTTGTGTATAAAGGCACAGAAAGCTAGAAAAGGTTTATGTCTTTATTATACAATCATATACCCTAGTAATGTAGGAGCTGTTTTAAACAGCTGTTTTAAATCATCTAGTGGCATGTAAATAAAATAAAGACATGCCAACTTAAGGATAGTAGATTGTTTTATCCTCCATGATTTATTCCCTTGTTATAAAGACCTCAGACAATATTTGAAATTAATCCTTTATTATTGCAAAACAAACAACTGTCTTTTGAAGACATGCCCGATGAATGAGAGATGTTGTCAGGATAAAGCACACAGTGCTGCTCGTGCGCCTGTGTGTGTGTTTGGGGATGTCCTTCCATGCGTCAGTGCCTTGCGAAGCTGCAAAGCTGATTTCAGAGCTGAAGAATTCAATACACTATGTTTAGCGTGTATCGCACGGTGTCACTGTTGACCACTAGAGCACACTACCACACTACTCTTCTTCTCTGAAGTCATGACACACCCATTTGTAAAGGCAAAGGACTGGTTTCTTAAATGGGCGCTTATGATTATTTACACACAGAACCTTAATTCATTCTTGTCTATTGTTTTTCTGGATTTTTTTTTTTTTGCAAAGATACTCTGTGAAATCTTAAGAATCACAGACATAAAACGGCTTTTAGGATCTGGCTTATTTTTTTCCTGCAAAGGAAAGGATGAGATTTTGCATTGCCGTCTTTGTCTTGTGTGCAACATGGCCAGCCGCTTTGTCGGTGACACGGTACTCCATACCCGAGGAGAAGGAAAGGGGATCTGTTGTGGCTAATCTGGCTGCAGATCTGGGACTTGAGCCAGGAGGTTTGGCGCAACGAGAGGTAAAACTTGATATTTTTTCCAACAAAAAATACCTAGATTTTAACAAAAAGACGGGCGAACTGTACATCGTAGAAAAAATGGACAGGGAATATCTTTGTCCGGCGAAACCCGCGTCCTGCTTTTTAAAGCTCGATGTGATCATAGAAAGCCCCTTACGTATCTTCAACATCGAGCTTGGAATAACGGACATAAACGATAACGCTCCACATTTCCGACGGGACAGAGTAGAGCTCGACGTTTCAGAATCTGCAACGCCGGGCGAGAGGTTCTCCCTGCCCAACGGCGTGGATCCAGATGTTGGTATAAATACAATTAAAACGTACAAACTCAGTGTTAGCGAACACTTCACAATCGAAATTCAGACAGGTAGCGACGGAACTCAGTATGTAGACTTGGTGTTGACCAAATCGTTGGATAGAGAACAGACTGCTGTTCATAATTTAATATTAACTGCAGTGGATGGCGGTGTCCCGGTGCGCTCTGGCACTGCTAATATTATTGTAAGAGTACAGGACACAAACGATAATCCCCCACGGTTTGATAAGCAGACTTATACAATTAACATGACGGAAAACACCCCAATAGGGACCTTAGTGATGAAGCTAAACGCCTCGGACCTTGACGAGGGTTTGAATTCAGAGATTGTGTACTCATTCACCCTTTACACGTCGGAGAAAACACAAGAGGTGTTTTCACTGAATCATAACACTGGAGAGATAACTGTGAAAGGAACTATAGACTATGAAGATATGAAATTCTATGAGATGCACATAGAGGCCAGAGACAAAGGCACGCATCCCTTGCTTGGTCAGTGCAAAGTGGTCGTTAATGTGAAGGACATGAATGATAATTATCCGGAAATCATCATACAGTCTGTTAAAAACACAGTGGAGGAGAACGTAGCAGTAGGAAGTGTTATTGCACTTGTAGATATAAGTGATAGAGACACGGGGGATAACGGAAAAGTAAGCTTGACTATACATCGACCCATGCCCTTTACAATTAACACATCTTCAGATCGACCCATGCATTACAAGCTCATTGTGTCCGAGCCTTTAGATCGCGAAACAGTACCTGAATATGACATTACTCTAATTGTAACAGACGCAGGGATGCCACCTTTATCTGATAATGAAACAATAACTGTCCATCTGCTGGATGTTAATGACAATGCGCCACAGTTCCCCCAGTCATTTTATACTATACGTGTCATGGAGAATAACGCACCTGGGGCCTTGCTCAGCTCACTCACTGCCTTTGACCCCGACCTCCATGAAAACCAGTATCTAGTTTATTTCATAATAGAGAAGGAGATAGCTAACACATCCATGTCTATGCTGTTCTCCATCAATCCAGAGAACGGTAATCTTTACGCACTCAAAACCTTTGATTATGAGATTGAGAAGGAGTTTCTGTTCCACATCGAGGCCAGAGACTCTGGCTCTCCTCCTCTCAGCAGTAACGTGACCGTCCACATCATTATTGTGGACCAGAACGACAATGCTCCAGTTATTGTGTCTCCGTGGCGTGCACAAGGCTCTGTGGTGGAGGAAAAGATCCCCAGATCCACTGATAAAGGATCCCTGGTTGCCAAGGTGATAGCCTTAGACACTGACTCTGTGCACAACTCTCGGATCACCTACCAGTTTCTACAGGTGACTGACGCCACCTTGTTTAGTCTGGACCAATACAATGGAGAGATCCGGACTATGAGGATGTTCAGTTACAGAGATCCACGCCACCAGAGACTGGTTGTTGTTGCCAAGGACAACGGAGAGCCTGCTCTCTCTGCTACAGTCACCATCAAGCTGACCACAATGGAGACTGCTGTTAAAGCCTACTCTGACATGACTGAGGAGCCTCTGGAATATGACATCTTCTCAGACATCAACCTGTATTTGGTCATCGGTCTGGGCTCGGTGTCATTTCTGCTGCTCATCACCATATTGGTCACCATCGTGATCAAGTGTCAGAAACCCAAGCCCAGCAAAGCAGCTCCTCCCTCCAGGAACAGTGTGATCAGTGAGAGGAACTCCACCATCGCAGACTCCACTCTGGTCTCCAACGATGCCTACTGGTACAGTCTGTTTCTAGCAGAGACCAGGAAAGGAAAGCTGGTGGTTAGACAGCCTCTGCCAAAGGGCTCCAGGTACATTGTGTCCAGCATACCGAGAGGGACAGGACTGACAGACACTAGTGACTCAGCAGCTTCTACTCTGCAGGTGAGAGTTCAGTGTCGATATTTGTATTTATGTTCATGATTTTTTATATTCATTATTCATTCATCATATACAGTAGACTCCTTCCACAATGTAAAAGTTCAGGAGTGATTTACTGTTATTTAAGCTCATTAATAGTATTATAGTATTTCTAAATATATATCTATATATATATATCTATATATATAAATATCTATCTATCTATCTATCTATCTATCTATCTATCTATCTATCTATCTATCTATCTATCTATCTATCTATCTATCTATATATATATATATATATATATATATATATATATATATAAATTGAAATTTATTACAGAATGTTCGGAGAAACATTCAAAATCTCTGATATAATATTATATATTACCGGTGTCGCTGTTCCGTTAGTAAAAGGTGGAACTACGAACGTAACCAGCATTCACTGTGGAAGTCGGGATACGACCAGAAAGCTCAGTGGTGCTGAAATTGCAATGCGAAAAGACGTGTGGCCATTTTACTACGGGAACAACGTAGCGGGAAAATTTTTGTGTGAAAATATTTGTGTTCAAATCCGTTACAGGAAATTTTTATATCATTGGAAAGTAAAGAATATCGTTTAAAGTGCTGCAAGTCCGTGAACAACAAAGGGTTCCTCATAACAATGGAGTCAGAGAAATGGTACGTGCTGTTCATTGCTCTTCTGTTTTCGATTGTGTGTCAGATATCGGGTTCAGTAACTCATTATTCGATGCCCGAAGAAATCAAAGAAGGATCCGTCGTGGCTAATCTCGCCACCGATCTCAGTCTGGATATTAAATCACTGAATCAGAGGAAGATGCGTCTTGATATCATCGCGAACAAGAAATATCTGGATGTGAACAAAGACACTGGTGAGCTGTATGTTGTTGAGAAGATTGACAGGGAAAATATTTGCACCACCAAGTCGTCAGCGTCTTGCTATCTTAGACTGGAGGTTATATTAGAAAACCCTTTACGAATATTTAATATAGAAGTAGAAATTCTTGATATGAACGACAACGCCCCACAATTTCGAAGAGACGCCATACATTTGGATATATCTGAAGCGACGCCAAGAGGAGAAAGATTTTCTCTGAGTAATGCAGTCGATCCTGATGTAGGGTCCAATTCAGTGAAAACCTATCATTTGAGTGAAAGTGAATATTTTAATATAGAAGTTCAGACCGGAAGAGATGGAACAAAATTTGCGGATTTGATCTTAAAACAGACATTAGATCGAGAGCAGCAGGCTGTTCATAATTTGATACTTACAGCTGTAGATGGAGGAACACCCGCTCGTTCTGGCACTGCCAGTGTTATTGTTCATGTTCTGGACACAAATGACAATCCACCTGCCTTTGAAAAAGAAAATCTTAGTGTTAAAATATTGGAAAACTCTCCAATTGGAAGTCTTGTTGTTGATCTTAATGCAACAGACTTAGATGAAGGATCAAATTCTGATATAACATATTCATACAGTTTATATACATCAGAAAAAACACAGGAGACATTTAATCTGAATCCAGCCACTGGTGAAATTACAGTTAAGGGAGTGCTGAACTATGAAGATTTCAGGATTTATGATATGGAAGTTATAGCTGCTGATAAAGGAGCCACCAGTTTAACAGGACAATGCACCATAAAGATTCTAGTTGAAGACATGAATGATAATCATCCAGAAATATCAATTAAATCATTTCAGAGTCCAGTGACTGAAAACATCGAGTTAGACACAGTGATAGCTGTAGTTAGTGTCAGTGATAAAGATTCAGGTGATAATGGAATAGTTGATCTTCGTGTTCCAGATAATATGCCTTTCAAACTGAGGGAGTCCTCTGATAACTATTATGAATTAGTAGTGTCGGAGCCATTAGACCGTGAGAAGGTGTCAGAATATGACATCACTTTCACTGTGACAGACAGAGGCTCTCCTCCTTTATCTGACAATGAAACTATGACTTTAGAGCTGCTGGATGTTAATGACAATGTCCCACAGTTCCCCCAGTCGTTTTATACTATACGTGTCATGGAGAATAACGCACCTGGGGCCTTGCTCAGCTCACTCACTGCCTTTGACCCCGACCTCCATGAAAACCAGTATCTAGTTTATTTCATAATAGAGAAGGAGATAGCCAACACATCCATGTCCATGCTGTTCTCCATCAATCCAGAGAACGGTAATCTTTACGCACTCAAAACCTTTGATTATGAGATTGAGAAGGAGTTTCTGTTCCACATTGAGGCCAGAGACTCTGGATCTCCTCCTCTCAGCAGTAACGTGACCGTCCACATCATTATTGTGGACCAGAACGACAATGCTCCGGTTATTGTGTCTCCGTGGCGTGCACACGGCTCTGTGGTGGAGGAAAAGATCCCCAGATCCACTGATAAAGGCTCCCTGGTTGCCAAGGTGATAGCCTTAGACACTGACTCTGTGCACAACTCTCGGATCACCTACCAGTTTCTACAGGTGACTGACGCCACCTTGTTTAGTCTGGACCAATACAATGGAGAGATCCGGACTATGAGGATGTTCAGTTACAGAGATCCACGCCACCAGAGACTGGTTGTTGTTGCCAAGGACAACGGAGAGCCTGCTCTCTCTGCTACAGTCACCATCAAGCTGACCACAATGGAGACTGCTGTTAAAGCCTACTCTGACATGACTGAGGAGCCTCTGGAATATGACATCTTCTCAGACATCAACCTGTATTTGGTCATCGGTCTGGGCTCGGTGTCATTTCTGCTGCTCATCACCATATTGGTCACCATCGTGATCAAGTGTCAGAAACCCAAGCCCAGCAAAGCAGCTCCTCCCTCCAGGAACAGTGTGATCAGTGAGAGGAACTCCACCATCGCAGACTCCACTCTGGTCTCCAATGATGCCTACTGGTACAGTCTGTTTCTAGCAGAGACCAGGAAAGGAAAGCTGGTGGTTAGACAGCCTCTGCCAAAGGGCTCCAGATACATTGTGTCCAGCATACCAAGAGGGACAGGGCTGACAGACACAAGTGACTCAGCAGCTTCTACTCTGCAGGTAGGAATTTGATATACAGATAAGATATTTTACCTACATAACTGGAACATTAAAATTAATTACGATTATTTTTTCTATTTTCCGCTTTACCTTAATCCACAAAAAAAATTCAGTGAATTATTCAAAAATCTCATAAATTATCATGAGGTACCACTATCAAATGCACTACTTAGTACATAACCAACATAGCAATAATCCATCATCATGATTTAGCAGCTTTTAATTGTGTTCAGGTCTTGTCCTCAAAAGTCAAGTCTGCAGTTTAAAGAACAATCTAAAAACCTGTGTTTTAATAGCAGTATAAATAATGTATATTTAATAAATGAAATGCAGTATTTAGGATCCACAAAGCTTAACTTCTTCATGACTTATTCACGTTTATTGTTTTTTATATACTTTTTGCGTTAGTACTGTTAGCACAGTTTTTTTTTCTTATTTAACAATCAGTTTTAGGTGCGCCGTTATCTTCATGTTGTTAGAGTAACTTAATCTCAACTAACTTCTCTGGCTGTGTCCATTCTTTACAGCCATTTCCTCCCTGTTCTTGTTTTTGTGTAAATAAAATGTAATATCATGTATTTTCAATATTTTCCTGTGCATTCTGTATATGCAATATTGGCAACTCGTGCATTTATGATTAATACAATTGAGTACTTTATTATCTCTAATAATTTGTTTTTATCAGTGGTAAAGAGCGACTAGATTACTACGTCATCTAAAGTACCATGGTCATAAAGATATGGATAGAAAATCATTAGATCTATAATGAGACATTATGCAAAGTTAATGATAACTCGAAGTGCTACCATATTTGAAAATCGTCTGCAGCATTTTAGTGGTATCTCGTTTTATAATGCAGTAATCGTGAGGTCATTACGGTTCATTGCTTTGACTGGTGGATTGTGTCTGAAATTTGATTGTTTTTTCAGCAATAATCAATTTGAACTGATTACATTTAGTAAATGTCACCTTTTATGTTTTGGGACCACCATTAACGGTATCCAGGTCCGTGTGTAGTAAAAACAAAAATATATGCAAAAATCAACGAAAATCAAGAATAATTTGAAGACGTGTGGTGTTCATTGTGGCTCAAAGGCTCCGACAAAATCTCAGGGGTGGCGCTATTCTATCAGTAAATTGCAAAGCAAAGAACGTAAAAGCAGAAAAGCGTGATGGTCTTCGCACGTTTAGAAGCAAGAGGACAGCGTCGTAGTGCTGAAACTCCGCTGCGAAACGCGCTGGCTAAGATTTAAGTTTAAATGTGCTTTGGAATTCATACAATGTGTATTTGGCTCGAAAGAAACAGGGGAAGTTTTTTTTAAATGAATATTGCTAGAAACAAACATTATATCGTTAGAAGTATGATGAACTCCCATACAAGACGGGTTTCCAGAACAATGGAGTCTTACGAGAGGTACGTGATCCTCGCTATAATTTTTTCTTTTGCCCGGTACACATCGGCCTCAGTGACTCATTATTCAATACCAGAAGAAATGAAAGAAGGATCCGTCGTGGCTAATCTCGCCACCGATCTGACCCTGGATCTTAAAACACTGAATCAGAGGAAGATGCGTCTTGATATCATCGGGAACAAGAAATATCTGGATGTGAACAAAGAGACTGGTGAGCTGTATGTTGTTGAAAAGATCGACAGGGAATACATTTGCAATACCAAGTCCTCTTGCTATCTAAAATTAGAGGTTATACTAGACAACCCAGTAAGAATATTTAATATAGAAGTAGAAATTCTTGATATAAACGACAACGCCCCACAATTTCGAAGAGACGCCATACATTTGGATATATCTGAAGCGACGGCAAGAGGAGAGAGATTTTCTCTGAGTAATGCAGTCGATCCTGATGTTGGATCCAATTCAGTGAAAACATACCATTTGAGTGAAAGTGAATTTTTTAACATAGAAGTTCAGACCGGAAGAGATGGATCGAAGTTTGCGGATTTGATCTTGAAAAAGACTTTAGATCGGGAGCAGCAGCCTGTTCATAATTTGATACTCACAGCTGTAGATGGAGGAACACCTGCTCGCTCTGGCACTGCCAGTGTTATTGTACGAGTTTTAGATACAAATGATAACGCACCCACCTTTGATAAAGAAAATCTGAATGTAAAGGTAATGGAAAACTCTCCGATTGGAAGTCTTGTTGTTGATCTTAATGCAACAGACTTAGATGAAGGATCAAATTATGATATAACATATTCATACAGTTTATATACATCAGAAAAAACACAGGAGACATTTAATCTGAATCCTGCCACTGGTGAAATTACAGTTAAGGGAGTGCTGAACTATGAAGATTTCAGGATTTATGATATGGAAGTTATAGCTGCTGATAAAGGAGCCACCAGTTTAACAGGACAATGCACCATAAAGATTCTAGTTGAAGACATGAATGATAATCACCCAGAAATATCAATTAAATCATTTCAGAGTCCAGTGACTGAAAACATCGAATTGGACACAGTGATAGCTGTAGTTAGTGTCAGTGATAAAGATTCAGGTGATAATGGAATAGTTGATCTTTATATTCCAGATAATATGCCTTTCAAACTGAGGGAGTCCTCTGATAACTATTATGAATTAGTAGTGTCGGAGCCATTAGACCGTGAGAAGGTGCCAGAATATGACATCACTTTCACTGTGACAGACAGAGGCTCTCCTCCTTTATCTGACAATGAAACTATGACTTTAGAGCTGCTGGATGTTAATGATAATGTCCCACAGTTCCCCCAGTCATTTTATACTATACGTGTCATGGAGAATAACGCACCTGGGGCCTTGCTCAGCTCACTCACTGCCTTTGACCCCGACCTCCATGAAAACCAGTATCTAGTTTATTTCATAATAGAGAAGGAGATAGCCAACACATCCATGTCCATGCTGTTCTCCATCAATCCAGAGAACGGTAAACTTTACGCACTCAAAACCTTTGATTATGAGATTGAGAAGGAGTTTCTGTTCCACATCGAGGCCAGAGACTCTGGATCTCCTCCTCTCAGCAGTAACGTGACCGTCCACATCATTATTGTGGACCAGAACGACAATGCTCCTGTTATTGTGTCACCATGGCGTGCACACGGCTCTGTGGTGGAGGAAAAGATCCCCAGATCCACTGATAAAGGATCCCTGATTGCAAAGGTGATAGCCTTAGATACAGACTCTGTGCACAACTCTCGGATCACCTACCAGTTTCTACAGGTGACTGACGCCACCTTGTTCAGTCTGGACCAATACAATGGAGAGATCCGGACTATGAGGATGTTCAGTTACAGAGATCCACGCCACCAGAGACTTGTTGTTGTTGCCAAGGACAATGGAGAGCCTGCTCTCTCTGCTACAGTCACCATCAAGCTGACCACAATGGAGACTGCTGTTAAAGCCTACTCTGACATGACTGAGGAGCCTCTGGAATATGACATCTTCTCAGACATCAACCTGTATTTGGTCATCGGTCTGGGCTCGGTGTCATTTCTGCTGCTCATCACCATATTGGTCACCATCGTGATCAAGTGTCAGAAACCCAAGCCCAGCAAAGCAGCTCCTCCCTCCAGGAACAGTGTGATCAGTGAGAGGAACTCCACCATCGCAGACTCCACTCTGGTCTCCAATGATGCCTACTGGTACAGTCTGTTTCTAGCAGAGACCAGGAAAGGAAAGTTGGTGGTTAGACAGCCTCTGCCAAAAGGCTCCAGGTACATTGTGTCCAGCATACCGAGAGGGACAGGGCTGACAGACACTAGTGACTCAGCAGCTTCTACTCTACAGGTAAGAATATAATAAACAGATATATTTTTCTTCGTTTTCCCCCCAAATTATTAACATTGATGGTTTCTCATTCATTGTTTCTTTTATGTCTGGGGGCTAATTAACAAAAATAAGTGAGGTCATGAACAAACTTTTTCATTATCTTAAAAAGAACCTGGAGTCAATCAGTCACACCTGACAATACAAGAAATAAATTAAAATATTCATAACTTATCTTCATGCCAAGCATTTCAAAACATTATAAAATCCAAAAGGTGGCGCTGTTTGGTCAAGAACAGCTCAGACCATAACGTCATGACTGTGTGTCGTCGCCATTATTGGTCATAGTAAGAGAAGCGACAGTTTCCAGGTCCCGAAACACCCCCGTTCAACGCGTCTTGCTCATTTTACCCTGGGATATAGCTGGGAGTGAATCGGCTGCATATTTTTTAATCAAGGAGGGAAGAGAAATACTGAAAACTGCTATACACGTACAGTATATCGCTTGAAATGCAGTGAAACCTTAAATAACGGGAAAAACGGGTCCCACGCAACAATGAAGTCATTTAAGAGGTATGTTCTGCTCGCCGTTATTTTTAGTTCTGTTCATAGCGTACGGGCCTCAGTGACTCATTACTCCATACCCGAAGAAATGAAGGAAGGGTCAGTTGTTGCTAACCTTGCTACTGATCTCAGCCTAGACGTTAAATCACTCGGTAAGAGGAAGATGCGACTTGACCTTATCGCCAACAAAAAATATCTGGATGTGAACAAAGAGACTGGTGAGCTGTATGTTGTCGAGAAGATTGACAGGGAATATCTTTGTACACAAACGTTTACGGTGTGTTACTTAAAAATGGAAGTAATACTAGAAAATCCATTGAGAATATTTAATATTGAACTGGAAATTTTGGATATAAACGACAACGCCCCACAATTCCGAAGAGACGCCATACACTTGGATATATCTGAATCAACGCCTACAGGAGAAAGATTCTCTTTGAGCAATGCCGTTGATCCCGATGTGGGCAGCAATTTAGTGAAAACGTACCATTTAAGTGAAAGTGAACAATTTACAATTGAAGTTCAGACCGGAAGAGATGGATCGAAGTTTGCGGATTTGATCTTGAAACAAACATTAGATCGTGAGAAGCAGGCTGTTCATAACTTGATACTCACAGCTGTAGATGGAGGAAAACCTGCTCGTTCTGGCACTGCCAGTGTTATTGTTCATGTTTTAGACACAAATGACAATCCACCTATATTTGGTCAATCAGTCTATAATGTAAAAATAATGGAAAATTCTCCGATTGGAAGTCTTGTTATTGATCTTAATGCAACAGACTTAGATGAAGGATCAAATTCTGATATAACATATTCATACAGTTTATATACATCAGAAAAAACACAGGAGACATTTAATCTGAATCCTGCCACTGGTGAAATTACAGTTAAGGGAGTGCTGAACTATGAAGATTTCAGGATTTATGATATGGAAGTTATAGCTGCTGATAAAGGAGCCACCAGTTTAACAGGACAATGCACCATAAAGATTCTAGTTGAAGACATGAATGATAATCACCCAGAAATATCAATTAAATCATTTCAGAGTCCAGTGACTGAAAACATCGAGTTAGACACAGTGATAGCTGTAGTTAGTGTCAGTGATAAAGATTCAGGTGATAATGGAATAGTTGATCTTCATATTCCAGATAATATGCCTTTCAAACTGAGGGAGTCCTCTGATAACTATTTTGAATTAGTAGTGTCAGAGCCATTAGACCGTGAGAAGGTGCCAGAATATGACATCACTTTCACTGTGACAGACAGAGGCTCTCCTCCTTTATCTGACAATGAAACTATGACTTTAGAGCTGCTCGATGTTAATGATAATGTCCCACAGTTCCCGCAGTCATTTTATACTATACGTGTCATGGAGAATAACGCACCTGGGGCCTTGCTCAGCTCACTCACTGCCTTTGACCCCGACCTCCATGAAAACCAGTATCTAGTTTATTTCATAATAGAGAAGGAGATAGCCAACACATCCATGTCCATGCTGTTCTCCATCAATCCAGAGAACGGTAATCTTTACGCACTCAAAACCTTTGATTATGAGATTGAGAAGGAATTTCTGTTCCACATCGAGGCCAGAGACTCTGGCTCTCCTCCTCTCAGCAGTAACGTGACCGTCCACATCATTATTGTGGACCAGAACGACAATGCTCCGGTTATTGTGTCTCCTTGGCGTGCACACGGCTCTGTGGTGGAGGAAAAGATCCCCAGATCCACTGATAAAGGATCCCTGATTGCCAAGGTGATAGCGTTAGACACAGACTCTGTGCACAACTCTCGGATCACCTACCAGTTTCTACAGGTGACTGACGCCACCTTGTTCAGTCTGGACCAATACAATGGAGAGATCCGGACTATGAGGATGTTCAGTTACAGAGATCCACGCCACCAGAGACTTGTTGTTGTTGCCAAGGACAATGGAGAGCCTGCTCTCTCTGCTACAGTCACCATCAAGCTGACCACAATGGAGACTGCTGTTAAAGCCTACTCTGACATGACTGAGGAGCCTCTGGAATATGACATCTTCTCAGACATCAACCTGTATTTGGTCATCGGTCTGGGCTCGGTGTCATTTCTGCTGCTCATCACTATATTGGTCACCATCGTGATCAAGTGTCAGAAACCCAAGCCCAGCAAAGCAGCTCCTCCCTCCAGGAACAGTGTGATCAGTGAGAGGAACTCCACCATCGCAGACTCCACTCTGGTCTCCAACGATGCCTACTGGTACAGTCTGTTTCTAGCAGAGACCAGGAAAGGAAAGCTGGTGGTTAGACAGCCTCTGCCAAAGGGCTCCAGATACATTGTGTCCAGCATACCAAGAGGGACAGGACTGACAGACACTAGTGACTCAGCAGCTTCTACTCTGCAGGTAGGAATTTGATATACAGATAAGATATTTTACCTACATAAATGGAACATTTAAATTAATTACGATTATTTTTTCTATTTTCTCCTTTACCTTAATCCACAAAAAAATTCAGTGAATTATTCAAAAATCTCATAAATTATCATGAGGTACCACTATCAAATGCACTACTTAGTACATAACCAACATAGCAATAATCCATCATCATGATTTAGCAGCTTTTAATTGTGTTCAGGTCTTGTCCTCAAAAGTCAAGTCTGCAGTTTAAAGAACAATCTAAAAACCTGTGTTTTAATAGCAGTATAACTAATGTATATTTAATAAATGAAATGCAGTATTTAGGATCCACAAAGCTTAACTTCTTCATGACTTATTCACGTTTATTGTTTTTTATATACTTTTTGCGTTAGTACTGTTAGCACAGTTTTTTTTTTCTTATTTAACAATCAGTTTTAGGTGCGCCGTTATCTTCATGTTGTTAGAGTAACTTAATCTCAACTAACTTCTCTGGCTGTGTCCATTCTTTACAGCCATTTCCTCCCTGTTCTTGTTTTTGTGTAAATAAAATGTAATATCATGTATTTTCAATATTTTCCTGTGCATTCTGTATATGCAATATTGGCAACTCGTGCATTTATGATTAATACAATTGAGTACTTTATTATCTCTAATAATTTGTTTTTATCAGTGGTAAAGAGCGACTAGATTACTACGTCATCTAAAGTACCATGGTCATAAAGATATGGATAGAAAATCATTAGATCTATAATGAGACATTATGCAAAGTTAATGATAACTCGAAGTGCTACCATATTTGAAAATCGTCTGCAGCATTTTAGTGGTATCTCGTTTTATAATGCAGTAATCGTGAGGTCATTACGGTTCATTGCTTTGACTGGTGGATTGTGTCTGAAATTTGATTGTTTTTTCAGCAATAATCAATTTGAACTGATTACATTTAGTAAATGTCACCTTTTATGTTTTGGGACCACCATTAACGGTATCCAGGTCCGTGTGTAGTAAAAACAAAAATATATGCAAAAATCAACGAAAATCAAGAATAATTTGAAGACGTGTGGTGTTCATTGTGGCTCAAAGGCTCCGACAGAATCTCAGGGGTGGCGCTATTCTATCAGTAAATTGCAAAGCAAAGAACGTAAAAGCAGAAAAGCGTGATGGTCTTCGCACGTTTAGAAGCAAGAGGACAGCGTCGTAGTGCTGAAACTCCGCTGCGAAAAGCGCTGGCCAAGATTTAAGTTTAAATGTGCTTTGGAATTCATACAATGTGTATTTAGCTCGAAAGAAACAGGGGAATTTTTTTAAATGAATATTGCTAAAAACAAACATTATATCGTTTGAAGTATGATGAACTCCCATACAAGACGGGTTTCCAGAACAATGGAGTCTTACGAGAGGTACGTGATCCTCGCTATAATTTTTTCTGTTGCTCGGTACACATCGGCCTCAGTGACTCATTATTCAATACCGGAAGAAATGAAAGAAGGATCCGTCGTGGCTAATCTCGCCACCGACCTCGGGCTGGATGTGAAAACACTGAATCAGAGGAAGATGCGTCTTGATATCATCGCGAACAAGAAATATCTGGATGTGAACAAAGAGACTGGTGAGCTGTATGTTGTTGAGAAGATTGACAGGGAACATATTTGCCCTTTTAAGTTATCAGCATCTTGCTATCTAAAATTAGAGGTTATACTAGATAACCCAGTAAGAATATTTAATATAGAAGTAGAAATTCTTGATATGAACGACAACGCCCCACAATTTCGAAGAGACGCCATACATTTGGATATATCTGAAGCGACGGCAAGAGGAGAAAGATTTTCTTTGAGTAATGCAGTCGATCCTGATGTTGGATCCAATTCAGTGAAAACATACCATTTGAGTGAAAGTGAATGTTTTAATATAGAAGTTCAGACCGGAAGAGATGGATCGAAGTTTGCGGATTTGATCTTGAAAAAGACTTTAGACCGAGAGGAGAAACCTGTTCACAATTTGATACTCACAGCTGTAGATGGAGGAACACCTGCTCGCTCTGGCACTGCCAGTGTTATTGTACGAGTTTTAGATACAAATGATAACGCACCCACCTTTGATGAAGAGAATCTGAATGTAAAGGTAATTGAAAATTCTCCGATTGGAAGTCTTGTTGTTGATCTTAATGCAACAGACTTAGATGAAGGATCAAATTCTGATATAACATATTCATACAGTTTATATACATCAGAAAAAACACAGGAGACATTTAATCTGAATCCTGCCACTGGTGAAATTACAGTTAAGGGAGTGCTGAACTATGAAGATTTCAGGATTTATGATATGGAAGTTATAGCTGCTGATAAAGGAGCCACCAGTTTAACAGGACAATGCACCATAAAGATTCTAGTAGAAGACATGAATGATAATCATCCAGAAATATCAATTAAATCATTTCAGAGTCCAGTGACTGAAAACATCGAGTTAGACACAGTGATAGCTGTAGTTAGTGTCAGTGATAAAGATTCAGGTGATAATGGAATAGTTGATCTTCGTGTTCCAGATAATATGCCTTTCAAACTGAGGGAGTCCTCTGATAACTATTATGAATTAGTAGTGTCGGAGCCATTAGACCGTGAGAAGGTGCCAGAATATGACATCACTTTCACTGTGACAGACAGAGGCTCTCCTCCTTTATCTGACAATGAAACTATGACTTTAGAGCTGCTGGATGTTAATGATAATGTCCCACAGTTCCCCCAGTCATTTTATACTATACGTGTCATGGAGAATAACGCACCTGGGGCCTTGCTCAGCTCACTCACTGCCTTTGACCCCGACCTCCATGAAAACCAGTATCTAGTTTATTTCATAATAGAGAAGGAGATAGCCAACACATCCATGTCCATGTTGTTCTCCATCAATCCAGAGAACGGTAATCTTTACGCACTCAAAACCTTTGATTATGAGATTGAGAAGGAGTTTCTGTTCCACATCGAGGCCAGAGACTCTGGCTCTCCTCCTCTCAGCAGTAACGTGACCGTCCACATCATTATTGTGGACCAGAACGACAATGCTCCAGTTATTGTGTCTCCGTGGCGTGCACACGGCTCTGTGGTGGAGGAAAAGATCCCCAGATCCACTGATAAAGGCTCCCTGGTTGCCAAGGTGATAGCCTTAGACACTGACTCTGTGCACAACTCTCGGATCACCTACCAGTTTCTACAGGTGACTGACGCCACCTTGTTTAGTCTGGACCAATACAATGGAGAGATCCGGACTATGAGGATGTTCAGTTACAGAGATCCACGCCACCAGAGACTGGTTGTTGTTGCCAAGGACAACGGAGAGCCTGCTCTCTCTGCTACAGTCACCATCAAGCTGACCACAATGGAGACTGCTGTTAAAGCCTACTCTGACATGACTGAGGAGCCTCTGGAATATGACATCTTCTCAGACATCAACCTGTATTTGGTCATCGGTCTGGGCTCGGTGTCATTTCTGCTGCTCATCACCATATTGGTCACCATCGTGATCAAGTGTCAGAAACCCAAGCCCAGCAAAGCAGCTCCTCCCTCCAGGAACAGTGTGATCAGTGAGAGGAACTCCACCATCGCAGACTCCACTCTGGTCTCCAACGATGCCTACTGGTACAGTCTGTTTCTAGCAGAGACCAGGAAAGGAAAGCTGGTGGTTAGACAGCCTCTGCCAAAGGGCTCCAGGTACATTGTGTCCAGCATACCGAGAGGGACAGGGCTGACAGACACTAGTGACTCAGCAGCTTCTACTCTGCAGGTAGGAATCCAGTGTTCGCCTTTGCAGTAATTTCTCTGCTTTATAAACCTTATTATTTGTATTTATAACATGTACAAAACAGCGGATTCTCGTTTTACATGCTATACTTTTTCAGGTAAATAAATATAATTGACTTTGGTAAAAATGCAAAATACATTTTTTCTATTATCAAAACTAATCTCACGAAATATAAAATGAATACTTCATTGTCTTTATTTTTATTTTTTTTACTTTTTCCCCTTCCTTTAACACAAGTAAAATGTGGTATGATATTTTCGGTGGCGCTGTTCCGTCCATAAAAGGCCAGCCCATCAACGTAGTCACAATGCTAACTACGTCTGAGCGAATCGGAAAAAAGACCAAACAGCTCCGTGGTGCTGAAAGTGCGAAAACGCACTAGCAAACTTTACAGCGGAAAAAACGGTGCGATAAAATTCAGTTTGAACGTGTTTCGAGTAGAATAGGTCTCAGCGCAAATTAGTATTGCTAGAAACGTCAAATATTCCGAGTGAAATAATATGATTGGATACAAAACCAGGGGTGCTTTTGTAACAATGGAGTCGTCGGAAAGGTACGTGCTGCTCAGTCTTTTCCTGTTTTCGATCCTCAATCCACTGTCGGCCTCAGTGACTCATTATTCGATACCAGAAGAAATGAAAGAAGGATCTGTCGTGGCTAATCTCGCCACCGATCTGACCCTGGATCTTAAAACACTGAATCAGAGGAAGATGCGTCTTGATATCATCGCGAACAAGAAATATCTGGATGTGAACAAAGAGACTGGTGAGCTGTATGTTGTTGAGAAGATCGACAGGGAATACATTTGCAATACCAAGTCCTCTTGCTATCTGAAACTAGAGGTTATACTAGAAAGCCCGTTACGAATATTTAATATCGAAATAGAAATCCTTGACATGAACGACAACGCCCCGCAATTTCGACGAGACGCCATACATTTGGATATATCTGAAGTTACAGCAAGAGGAGAGAGATTTTCTCTGAGTAATGCAGTCGATCCTGATGTTGGATCCAATTCAGTGAAAACATACTATCTGAGTGAAAGTGAATATTTTAATATAGAAGTTCAGACCGGAAGAGATGGATCGAAGTTTGCAGAATTAATTCTAACAAAGACATTAGACCGAGAGCAGCAGCCTGTTCATAATTTGATACTCACAGCTGTAGATGGAGGAACACCCGCTCGTTCTGGCACTGCCAGTGTTATTGTTCATGTTCTGGACACTAATGACAATCCACCTACGTTTGATAAAGACAATCTGAGTGTAAATTTAATGGAAAACTCTCCGATTGGAAGTCTTGTTGTTCATTTAAATGCAACAGACTTAGATGAAGGATCAAATTCTGATATAACATATTCATACAGTTTATATACGTCAGAAAAAACACAGGAGACATTTAATCTGAATCCTGCCACTGGTGAAATTACAGTTAAGGGAGTGCTGAACTATGAAGATTTCAGGATTTATGATATGGAAGTTATAGCTGCTGATAAAGGAGCCACCAGTTTAACAGGACAATGTACCATAAAGATTCTAGTTGAAGACATGAATGATAATCACCCAGAAATATCAATTAAATCATTTCAGAGTCCAGTGACTGAAAACATCGAGTTAGACACAGTGATAGCTGTAGTTAGTGTCAGTGATAAAGATTCAGGTGATAATGGAATAGTTGATCTTCATATTCCAGATAATATGCCTTTCAAACTGAGGGAGTCCTCTGATAACTATTATGAATTAGTAGTGTCGGAGCCATTAGACCGTGAGAAGGTGCCGGAATATGACATCACTTTCACTGTGACAGACAGAGGCTCTCCTCCTTTATCTGACAATGAAACTATGACTTTAGAGCTGCTGGATGTTAATGACAATGTTCCACAGTTCCCCCAGTCATTTTATACTATACGTGTCATGGAGAATAACGCACCTGGGGCCTTGCTCAGCTCACTCACTGCCTTTGACCCCGACCTCCATGAAAACCAGTATCTAGTTTATTTCATAATAGAGAAGGAGATAGCTAACACCTCCATGTCCATGCTGTTCTCCATCAATCCAGAGAACGGTAAACTTTACGCACTCAAAACCTTTGATTATGAGATTGAGAAGGAGTTTCTGTTCCACATCGAGGCCAGAGACTCTGGCTCTCCTCCTCTCAGCAGTAATGTGACCGTCCACGTCATTATTGTGGACCAGAACGACAATGCTCCAGTTATTGTGTCTCCATGGCGTGCACACGGCTCTGTGGTGGAGGAAAAGATCCCCAGATCCACTGATAAAGGATCCCTGATTGCCAAGGTGATAGCGTTAGATACAGACTCTGTGCACAACTCTCGGATCACCTACCAGTTTCTACAGGTGACTGACGCCACCTTGTTCAGTCTGGACCAATACAACGGAGAGATCCGGACTATGAGGATGTTCAGTTACAGAGATCCACGCCACCAGAGACTGGTTGTTGTTGCCAAGGACAATGGAGAGCCTGCTCTCTCTGCTACAGTCACCATCAAGCTGACCACAATGGAGACTGCTGTTAAAGCCTACTCTGACATGACTGAGGAGCCTCTGGAATATGACATCTTCTCAGACATCAACCTGTATTTGGTCATCGGTCTGGGCTCAGTGTCGTTTCTGCTGCTCATCACCATATTGGTCACCATCGTGATCAAGTGTCAGAAACCCAAGCCCAGCAAAGCAGCTCCTCCCTCCAGGAACAGTGTGATCAGTGAGAGGAACTCCACCATCGCAGACTCCACTCTGGTCTCCAACGATGCCTACTGGTACAGTCTGTTTCTAGCAGAGACCAGGAAAGGAAAGCTGGTGGTTAGACAGCCTCTGCCAAAAGGCTCCAGGTACATTGTGTCCAGCATACCGAGAGGGACAGGGCTGACAGACACTAGTGACTCAGCAGCTTCTACTCTACAGGTAGGAATTTAATTCACAGACATGGTATTTTAGCTACATCGCTAATATATGTAAATTAATTACTATAATTTTAATGTTCCTTTTTTCCTCAACGTGATCTGCTAACAATTTTCAGTTAACTAATATAAAATGTCATAAGTTATCATGAGGGTACCACTATTAAATTCACTACTTAGTACATAACCAATAATCCATCATCATAATTCAGCAGGTTTTATTGTGTAAAAGTCTTGTCCTCAAAGGTCAAGTCTGCATTTCAAAGAACAGTCTAAAAACCTGCGCTGTTAGCAGCGAAAATAACTTATATTTAGTAAAAAATGCTGCATCCACGATCCACAAAGTTTAACTTTTTCATGACTTATTCAAGTTTATTGATTTTTATACATATATATTTTTATGTTATTACTGTTAGCATAGTCATTTTTTTTCTTATTTAACAATCAGTTTTAGGTGCGCCGTTATCTTCATGTTGTTAGAGTAACTTAATCTCAACTAACTTCTCTGGCTGTGGCCATTCTTCAGAGCCATTTCCTCCCTGTTCTTGTTTTTGTGGAAATAAAATGTAATATCATGTATTTTCAATATTTTTCCTGTGCATTCTGTATGTGCAATATTGGCAACTCTTGCATTTATGATTAATACAATTGAGTACTTTTTCTATCTCTAATAATTTGTTTTTATTAGTGGTAAAGAGCGACTAGATCACGACGTCATCTAAACAACCATGGTCATGGAGATATGCGTTCAGAATCATTAGATCTATTATGAGAAATTATATAAGGTAATGACAACTCGAAGTGCTACCATATTTGAAAATCGTCTGCAGTATTTCCGTGATATTTCGTTTTATAATGCAGAAATCGTGAGGTCATTAAGGTTCATCGTTTTGACTGGTCAATTGCGTCTGAAATTTGATTGTTGATTGTTTTTTCAGCAATAATCAATTTGAAGTCATTTAATGTACTAAACGAGCATCGTTTATGTTTTGGGACCACCATTAACGGTACCCAGGTCCGTGTGTATTAAAAACAAAAATATATGCAAAAACAAACGAAAATCAAGAATAATTTGAAGACGTGTGGTGTTCATTGCGTTTCAAAGACTCTGACAGAATCTCAGGGGTGGCGCTATTCTATCAGTAAAATGCAAAGCAAAGAACATAAAAGCAGAAAAGCGTGATGGTCTTCGCACGTTTAGAAGCAAGAGGACAGCGTCGTAGTGCTGAAACTCCGCTGCGAAAAGCGCTGGCCAAGATTTAGCTTAAATGTACTTTGGAATTCACACTATGTGCGTTGGGCTCAGAAGAAAGAGGGAAATTTTTTAAATGAATATTGCTGGAAACAAACATTATATATGATGAACTCCCATACAAGACGGCTTTCCAGAACAATGGAGTCTTACGAGAGGTACGTGATCGTCGCTATTATTTTTTCTTTTGCTCGGTGCACATCGGCCTCAGTGACTCATTATTCAATACCAGAAGAAATGAAAGAAGGATCCGTCGTGGCTAATCTCGCCACCGACCTCGGGCTGGATATGAAAACTCTGAATCAGAGGAAGATGCGTCTTGATATCATCGCGAACAAGAAATATTTAGACCTAAACAAAGAGACTGGTGAGCTGTATGTTGTAGAGAAAATCGACAGAGAGCATATTTGCCCTACAAAGTCATTAGCGTCCTGCTATCTAAAATTAGAGGTTATACTAGATAACCCAGTAAGAATATTTAATATAGAAGTAGAAATTCTTGATATAAACGACAACGCCCCACAATTTCGAAGAGACGCCATACATTTGGATATATCTGAAGCGACGTCAAGAGGAGAAAGATTTTCTCTGAGTAATGCAGTCGATCCGGATGTCGGATCCAATTCAGTGAAAACATACTATCTGAGTGAAAGTGAATATTTTAATATAGAAGTTCAGACCGGAAGAGATGGATCAAAGTTTGCGGATTTGATCTTGAAAAAGACTTTAGATCGAGAGAAGAAACCTGTTCACAATTTGATACTCACAGCTATAGATGGAGGAACACCTGCTCGTTCTGGCACTGCAAGTGTTATTGTACGAGTTTTAGATACAAATGATAACACACCCACCTTTGACAAAGACAATATGAACATTAAAATGATGGAAAACTCTCCGATTGGAAGTCTTGTTGTTGATCTTAATGCAACAGACTTAGATGAAGGGTTAAATTCTGATATAACATATTCATACAGTTTATATACGTCAGAAAAAACACAGGAGACATTTAATCTGAATCCTGCCACTGGTGAAATTACAGTTAAGGGAGTGCTGAACTATGAAGATTTCAGGATTTATGATATGGAAGTTATAGCTGCTGATAAAGGAGCCACCAGTTTAACAGGACAATGCACCATAAAGATTCTAGTTGAAGACATGAATGATAATCACCCAGAAATATCAATTAAATCATTTCAGAGTCCAGTGACTGAAAACATCGAGTTAGACACAGTGATAGCTGTAGTTAGTGTCAGTGATAAAGATTCAGGTGATAATGGAATAGTTGATCTTTATATTCCAGATAATATGCCTTTCAAACTGAGGGAGTCCTCTGATAACTATTATGAATTAGTAGTGTCGGAGCCATTAGACCGTGAGAAGGTGCCAGAATATGACATCACTTTCACTGTGACAGACAGAGGCTCTCCTCCTTTATCTGACAATGAAACTATGACGTTAGAGCTGCTGGATGTTAATGACAATGTCCCACAGTTCCCCCAGTCGTTTTATACTATACGTGTCATGGAGAATAACGCACCTGGGGCCTTGCTCAGCTCACTCACTGCCTTTGACCCCGACCTCCATGAAAACCAGTATCTAGTTTATTTCATAATAGAGAAGGAGATAGCTAACACATCCATGTCTATGCTGTTCTCCATCAATCCAGAGAACGGTAATCTTTACGCACTCAAAACCTTTGATTATGAGATTGAGAAGGAGTTTCTGTTCCACATCGAGGCCAGAGACTCTGGCTCTCCTCCTCTCAGCAGTAACGTGACCGTCCACATCATTATCGTGGACCAGAACGACAATGCTCCAGTTATTGTGTCTCCGTGGCGTGCACACGGCTCTGTGGTGGAGGAAAAGATCCCCAGATCCACTGATAAAGGATCCCTGATTGCAAAGGTGATAGCGTTAGATACAGACTCTGTGCACAACTCTCGGATCACCTACCAGTTTCTACAGGTGACTGACGCCACCTTGTTCAGTCTGGACCAATACAACGGAGAGATCCGGACTATGAGGATGTTCAGTTACAGAGATCCACGCCACCAGAGACTTGTTGTTGTTGCCAAGGACAACGGAGAGCCTGCTCTCTCTGCTACAGTCACCATCAAGCTGACCACAATGGAGACTGCTGTTAAAGCCTACTCTGACATGACTGAGGAGCCTCTGGAATATGACATCTTCTCAGACATCAACCTGTATTTGGTCATCGGTCTGGGCTCGGTGTCGTTTCTGCTGCTCATCACCATATTGGTCACCATCGTGATCAAGTGTCAGAAACCCAAGCCCAGCAAAGCAGCTCCTCCCTCCAGGAACAGTGTGATCAGTGAGAGGAACTCCACCATCGCAGACTCCACTCTGGTCTCCAACGATGCCTACTGGTACAGTCTGTTTCTAGCAGAGACCAGGAAAGGAAAGCTGGTGGTTAGACAGCCTCTGCCAAAAGGCTCCAGGTACATTGTGTCCAGCATACCGAGAGGGACAGGACTGACAGACACTAGTGACTCAGCAGCTTCTACTCTACAGGTAGGAAGTTAATGCATAGATATGGTATTTTATTTACACAATAACATATAAATATCAATTATTTTCATTATAATTTTTATTTCCCCCTCGACTTCATTTATTAAAACATTCTAGTAAATCATTCTAAAATCTCAGAAATTATCATGAGGTAGCATTTTCAGATGCATTACAAACATAATATTTTAAATTATTCTCCTAATTTTTCTAAATGTATTATTATTATTATTATTATTATTATTATTATTGTATCAACTCGTGTTCATGCATAACTTAGTTTCAGTGATCACATAAACGTTCAAATCCTTGCTGGAGGCACCAGTGTCGCATCCATAAAGTAGTATACAACGAAGAAATTAATACCTTCAATAAATACGTTTTTTGATTCATGTTTTTTCAATAGGGGTGAATAAGACTTTTTTTTTAAATATACATTTAATTTAATATTTGGTATTGATTGGTGGTAAAAGACACACACACACACACACACACACACACACACACACACACACAGGAGTGACTCACTGCTTTATCTAACGGGTCTCCAACATGAATAATTAGAAAAACATAGAACACAGGAGAATAAGTGGAAAAGCAAATAATCATAAATGAATTATATTTATAAATAATCTGCACATATTCAGTGACATGTCGTTTCCACTGTTACATTTTTGAAGCGATTGGACGTAATAATTTGCACGCATAAACTGTGTATTAACTATGAATGTAATTTTCAAAATTACTAAATTTAAGCCCACTTAAAGGGAATAAACGAATTTAACCCGAGTGATCCCACCTCATTAGTTGTTATACACACACACACACACACACACACACACACACACACACACACACACACATACATATACATATATATATATATATATATATATATATATATATATATATATATATATATATATATATATATATATATATATATATTACGGTCCGCACTGCATACATACATGAAACAATTGTGAGTCGAAAATAATTTTTTGGCATATCATGTTCAACGTAGTTAGGAAGATCTTGTAAAATCAAAGGGGTGGCGCTATTCTATAACTAAAAAGCCGACACACGGACGTCATGTAAGAACAGCGTGGTGGTCTGAGAAAAGAGGTAAAAAGCGGACAGCTCCGTAGTGCTGAAGGTCCCCTCCGTGGGGCGCTGGCATTATTTTGAGAAGGAAAAGGTCGATATTGAAATGCATGTTTGCCTGTGATGAAAGACAGAATATCAAAACTGAATATTGCTGGAATAATATACTTGATGGTTCGAAGAGCAATTAACTCACTTAAAGACGGCTTTCCAGAACAATGGGGTTCCATAAGAGGTATGTGCTGCTTGCTGTTATTTTCTCTTTTGTTCGATACACATCGGCCTCAGCGACTCATTATTCAATACCAGAAGAATTGAAAGAAGGATCCGTCGTGGCTAATCTCGCCACCGATCTCAGCCTGGATGTTAAAACACTGAATCAGAGGAAGATGCGTCTTGATATCATCGCAAACAAGAAATATCTGGATGTGAACAAAGAGACTGGTGAGCTGTATGTTGTTGAAAAGATCGACAGGGAACATATTTGCAATACAAAGTCCTCAATGTCTTGCTATCTAAGATTAGAGGTAATACTAGAAAATCCAGTACGAATATTTAACATGGAAGTTGAAATTCTTGACATGAACGACAACGCCCCGCAATTTCGAAGAGAGACTATACATTTAGACATAACTGAATCAACGCCTACAGGAGAAAGATTCTCCTTGAGCAATGCCGTTGATCCTGATGTGGGCAGTAATTCAGTGAAAACGTACCATTTAAGTGAAAGTGAACAATTTACAATTGAAGTTCAGACCGGAAGAGATGGATCAAAATTTGCGGATTTGATATTAAAACAGACATTAGATCGGGAGCAGCAGGCTGTTCATAATTTGATACTCACAGCTGTAGATGGAGGAACACCTGCTCGTTCTGGCACTGCAAGTGTTATTGTACGAGTTTTAGATACAAATGATAACGCACCCACCTTTGAAAAAGACAATCTGAGTGTTAAAATAATGGAAAACTCTCCGACAGGAAGTATTGTTGTTCATTTAAATGCAACAGATTTAGATGAAGGATCAAATTCTGATATAACATATTCATACAGTTTATATACATCAGAAAAAACACAGGAGACATTTAATCTGAATCCAGCCACTGGTGAAATTACAGTTAAGGGACTGCTGAACTATGAAGATTTCAGGATTTATGATATGGAAGTTATAGCTGCTGATAAAGGAGCCAGCAGTTTAACAGGACAATGCACCATAAAGATTCTAGTTGAAGACATGAATGATAATCACCCAGAAATATCAATTAAATCATTTCAGAGTCCAGTGACTGAAAACATCGAGTTAGACACAGTGATAGCTGTAGTTAGTGTCAATGATAAAGATTCAGGTGATAATGGAATAGTTGATCTTCATATTCCAGATAATATGCCTTTCAAACTGAGGGAGTCCTCTGATAACTATTATGAATTAGTAGTGTCGGAGCCATTAGACCGTGAGAAGGTGTCAGAATATGACATCACTTTCACTGTGACAGACAGAGGCTCTCCTCCTTTATCTGACAATGAAACTATGACTTTAGAGCTGCTGGATGTTAATGACAATGTCCCACAGTTCCCCCAGTCATTTTATACTATACGTGTCATGGAGAATAACGCACCTGGGGCCTTGCTCAGCTCACTTACTGCCTTTGACCCCGACCTCCATGAAAACCAGTATCTAGTTTATTTCATAATAGAGAAGGAGATAGCCAACACCTCAATGTCTATGCTGTTCTCCATCAATCCAGAGAACGGTAATCTTTATGCACTCAAAACCTTTGATTATGAGATTGAGAAGGAGTTTCTGTTCCACATCGAGGCCAGAGACTCTGGATCTCCTCCTCTCAGCAGTAACGTGACCGTCCACATCATTATTGTGGACCAGAATGACAATGCTCCGGTTATTGTGTCTCCGTGGCGTGCACACGGCTCTGTGGTGGAGGAAAAGATCCCCAGATCCACTGATAAAGGCTCCCTGGTTGCCAAGGTGATAGCCTTAGACAATGACTCTGTGCACAACTCTCGGATCACCTACCAGTTTCTACAGGTGACTGACGCCACCTTGTTTAGTCTGGATCAATACAATGGAGAGATCCGGACTATGAGGATGTTCAGTTACAGAGATCCACGCCACCAGAGACTTGTTGTTGTTGCCAAGGACAATGGAGAGCCTGCGCTCTCTGCTACAGTCACCATCAAGCTGACCACAATGGAGACTGCTGTTAAAGCCTACTCTGACATGACTGAGGAGCCTCTGGAATATGACATCTTCTCAGACATCAACCTGTATTTGGTCATCGGTCTGGGCTCGGTGTCATTTCTGCTGCTCATCACTATATTGGTCACCATCGTGATCAAGTGTCAGAAACCCAAGCCCAGCAAAGCAGCTCCTCCCTCCAGGAACAGTGTGATCAGTGAGAGGAACTCCACCATCGCAGACTCCACTCTGGTCTCCAACGATGCCTACTGGTACAGTCTGTTTCTAGCAGAGACCAGGAAAGGAAAGCTGGTGGTTAGACAGCCTCTGCCAAAGGGCTCCAGGTACATTGTGTCCAGCATACCGAGAGGGACAGGACTGACAGACACTAGTGACTCAGCAGCTTCTACTCTGCAGGTGAGGCACTTTTTTGAGTCACCCTGATTGGGTATAATATCATTCAGAAAATGTTCATTTTATAACCCAGTACTGGATTAAATAGCTTTATTCCCAAGCATTAATTTAGAAATGGTCCCTTTGTTTGAGATGCAAATTTTATTAAATGTCATCCTTATTATTCACACTCATGGTCTTTTATATGCAGCACAGTTCAGTGATGTCCTATCCTAAAATCTTTATTCGACATTTAGTTCAATGTAGTTATCTAAAGCAAACTGATGAAACATACTATTTTAGGTGAAACAAACGTTTTCCCCTTTTGCAGTTTATATAAAATATTTTGGAAATAAAAAGAGACGTTTTACAGAAAATGATATGAATATACTTATTCTATGTCGTGCAGCGACCCATTCAAGTGAAAATAAAAAAAGTAAAATACTCCCATGAAAACGCATCTTCCACATCAGCCGTGTAAATCATTACGAATAAACTTCCTAAGCATTTCTTAGTGTTTAAGTTTAATCTTGGGGCAAATTAGTAAATTATTTTTGCATTAAAAAATATTGTGTGATGGCCATTTTATTTCAGGCAGAGGCGCTGTTTCCCAATCTAACTTACGGGACAATAGTGACATCTCGATCGCCACCCCAGTAAAATTTTAAATAAGAGGAAGAGAACGGAAAACGAGCAGCTCCTGGTGAATTTGGATTTCAAGGATTTCCAGACACTGTACTTGCATTTTCGGGGGAGATTTAACTGACGCCTACCTCTTCTTTAAAGCCCACTTGTTTTAAATTGCTTAAGAAAAGAAAGGTCGTAGTAAGAATGAAGGGATTTGTCTGCTTTGGACACTGGAGAAGGTATGTGCTGATATTCATTCTCCTCGCTTCCAATATAAAGTGCACTGCAGCTGTGACACACTACTCTGTTCCCGAGGAACTGGAAGAAGGCTCTGTTGTAGCAAATCTAGCCGGGGATTTGGGAATAGATGTGAAGACACTGGTCGAACGGAAAATGCGTCTAGAGATCATTGCAAATAGAAAATATCTGGACGTGAACAAAGAAACAGGGGAGCTGTACATTGTTGAACGAATTGACAGAGAATCTCTCTGTCCCGCTAAGACGTCATGTTATCTGAAAATGGAGGCAATAATCGAAAATCCCAAAAGAATTTTTTACATAGAATTGGAGATAATGGACATAAACGATAACGCGCCCCACTTCAGAAGAGACACCATAGATTTAGACATTTCAGAAGGGACAGAGGCTGGAGAGCGTTTTTCAGTGAGCAACGCAGTTGATCCAGATGTTGGATCGAACTCCGTAAAAGCCTACCACTTGAGTGAGAGTGATTATTTCACTATCGAAATTCAAACAGGAAGAGATGGATCAAAATTTGCTGATTTGATCCTTACAAAAAAACTAAATCGAGAAGAACGCGCTGCTCATAATTTAATTCTTACGGCCGTAGATGGCGGTATACCGCCTAGTTCAGGAACTGCTACTGTTTTTGTTCACGTTTTAGATACAAATGACAACGCCCCTAAATTTGAAGAAGACAGTTATCAGGTTAGTGTACTGGAGAATTCTCCAGTTGGAAGTATTGTTATTCATCTTAATGCGACAGATTTAGATGAAGGCTTAAATTCAGAAATAGTATATTCATATAGTCTGTATACATCGGAAAAAACACAGGAAACCTTTAATCTAAACCCTACGACAGGTGAGATCACTGTAAAGGGGGTGTTAAATTATGAAGATTTCAGGATTTATGATATGGAAGTTATAGCAACCGATAAAGGGGTTGGTGCATTATCAGGCCAATGTAAAATTAAGATTATTGTAGAAGACATGAATGATAATCATCCACAAATTTCTATCAAGTCTTTTCAAACTCCAGTCACTGAAAACATTGAATTGGACACAGTGATAGCTGTAGTTAGTGTCAGTGATAAAGATTCAGGTGATAATGGAATAGTTGATCTTCATATTCCAGATAATATGCCATTCAAACTAAGGGAGTCCTCTGATAACTATTATGAATTAGTAGTGTCGGAGCCTTTAGACCGTGAGAAGGTGTCAGAATATGACATCACTTTCACTGTGACAGACAGAGGCTCTCCTGCTTTATCTGACAATGAAACTATGACTTTAGAGCTGCTGGATGTTAATGACAATGTCCCACAGTTCCCGCAGTCGTTTTATACTATACGTGTCATGGAGAATAACGCACCTGGGGCCTTGCTCAGCTCACTCACTGCCTTTGACCCCGACCTCCATGAAAACCAGTATCTAGTTTATTTCATAATAGAGAAGGAGATAGCCAACACATCCATGTCTATGCTGTTCTCCATCAATCCAGAGAACGGTAATCTTTATGCACTCAAAACCTTTGATTATGAGATTGAGAAGGAGTTTCTGTTCCACATCGAGGCCAGAGACTCTGGATCTCCTCCTCTCAGCAGTAACGTGACCGTCCACATCATTATCGTGGACCAGAATGACAATGCTCCTGTTATTGTGTCACCGTGGCGTGCACACGGCTCTGTGGTAGAGGAAAAGATCCCCAGATCCACTGATAAAGGATCCCTGATTGCCAAGGTGATAGCGTTAGATACAGACTCTGTGCACAACTCTCGGATCACCTACCAGTTTCTACAGGTGACTGACGCCACCTTGTTTAGTCTGGACCAATACAATGGAGAGATCCGGACTATGAGGATGTTCAGTTACAGAGATCCACGCCACCAGAGACTTGTTGTTGTAGCCAAGGACAATGGAGAGCCTGCTCTCTCTGCTACAGTCACCATCAAGCTGACCACAATGGAGACTGCTGTAAAAGCCTACTCTGACATGACTGAGGAGCCTCTGGAATATGACATCTTCTCAGACATCAACCTGTATTTGGTCATCGGTCTGGGCTCGGTGTCATTTCTGCTGCTCATCACTATATTGGTCACCATCGTGATCAAGTGTCAGAAACCCAAGCCCAGCAAAGCAGCTCCTCCCTCCAGGAACAGTGTGATCAGTGAGAGGAACTCCACCATCGCAGACTCCACTCTGGTCTCCAACGATGCCTACTGGTACAGTCTGTTTCTAGCAGAGACCAGGAAAGGAAAGCTGGTGGTTAGACAGCCTCTGCCAAAGGGCTCCAGGTACATTGTGTCCAGCATACCGAGAGGGACAGGACTGACAGACACTAGTGACTCAGCAGCTTCTACTCTACAGGTATGGAGAAGCAACGAGTGAAATTTTTACACTTACCAGTTCTATGGTTTTACTGCTGTTTCTCTGCTTAATCAACACCGTTAACACTGTGTATCCATTATTTTTTAAAACCACTCAACCAAATACCAATAAGAAAACAAATTATGTGTTTATTAATCAAATTAATTATCTTGCTGTGCTTTTGTTGGCATCTAGTAACTGCAGTTGAATGCTACAAACGATCTATATTTTAGGTAAATTAGGAGGACAGCTGTAGGAGCAACGACACTAATAACTATAACAACTACATTTGTAAAGCATATCAGCGTTATACTTTCGAAGTCGGTTAATTCAAGTGAGAGATAACACAACGCGTCGCTCTTTACCACAAAAAAAAAATCAGGTCCACGTGACGTCACCATCCAGATAACTGAGGAAAGTAACAGAACCTCCATTTTTACATGGTTCTTTCTTCTAGCAGCCCGAGGTCATAGTATATAACCTCTTTGTTGATATTCATAGAGGTGTGCTTTCTTGGAACCGAGACATCGATTTTGCCCATCCAGAGGCGTTTTATTTGTGAACGAGACGAACTAATAATCATGGATTTTAAATTATGTCATCGCTCTGGGGTGAGGTACGTGTCGATGCTCATTTTTTTCTGTGTGGCCGTCTCCGTTATATCTGCTGTTACACACTACTCAATCCCCGAAGAGATGGAACAAGGTTCCGTGGTCGCTAATCTAGCATTGGATTTGGGTCTGGACGCAAAATCACTGGGTAGACGCAACATGAGACTGGATGTCATCGCCAATAAGCGATATCTTGAAATCAATAAAGACACAGGAGAGTTATTTGTTTCTGAAAAGATTGACCGCGAATACATATGTAACAGCAAGAATCCATCGTGTTTTCTTAAAATGGATGTGACGATCGAAAATCCAATTCGTCTGTTCAACATTGAGGTTGAAATAATGGACATCAATGACAATGCGCCTTTTTTTCGTAGAGACACGATGCATTTAGATATATCCGAATCGACCTCGCCAGGGGAGCGCTTTTCCCTACCTAATGCTGTGGATCCCGATTTTGGTTCAAATTCAGTAAAAAATTACCATCTTAGTAAAAATCAACACTTTGCGCTTGAAATTCAGACCGGGAGAGATGGTTCAAAGTTTGCAGACCTGATTGTGAAAACATCTTTAGACAGGGAGAAGCAGGCTGTTCATAATCTAATACTCACTGCTGTGGACGGTGGAGTCCCCACCCGCACAGGTACAGCCAGCATCATTGTTCGAGTGCTTGATGTCAACGACAACGCCCCTTCTTTTGAAAAAGAAAAATATGTCGTAGATGTGATGGAAAACTCTCCAGTTGGCAGTCTAGTAATTAAACTTAATGCCACTGATTTAGATGAAGGATCCAATTCTGAGATTGTTTATTCATACAGTTTGTATACATCAGAAAGGACCCAAAATATGTTTAACCTCAATCCAGAAAATGGTGAGATCAGAGTCAAAGAGATGATAAATTATGAAGATTTAAAACTTTATGAAATGGAAATTATAGCCAGTGATAAGGGACCTAACTCAGTATCTGGACAGTGTAAACTTACAATACAGGTGACAGATATGAATGATAATCACCCAGAAATATCAATTAAATCATTTCAGAGTCCAATAAAAGAAGACACACCCACAGACACAGTGATAGCTGTAGTTAGTGTCAGTGATAAAGATTCAGGTGATAATGGAATAGTTGATCTTCATATTCCAGATAATATGCCTTTCAAACTGAGGGAGTCCTCTGATAACTATTATGAATTAGTAGTGTCGGAGCCATTAGACCGTGAGAAGGTGCCAGAATATGACATCACTTTCACTGTGACAGACAGAGGCTCTCCTCCTTTATCTGACAATGAAACTATGACTTTAGAGCTGCTGGATGTTAATGACAATGTTCCACAGTTCCCCCAGTCATTTTATACTATACGTGTCATGGAGAATAATGCACCTGGGGCCTTGCTCAGCTCACTCACTGCCTTTGACCCCGACCTCCATGAAAACCAGTATCTAGTTTATTTCATAATAGAGAAGGAGATATCCAACACTTCCATGTCCATGCTGTTCTCCATCAATCCAGAGAACGGTAATCTTTACGCACTCAAAACCTTTGATTATGAGATTGAGAAGGAGTTTCTGTTCCACATCGAGGCCAGAGACTCTGGCTCTCCTCCTCTCAGCAGTAACGTGACAGTACACATCATTATTGTGGACCAGAACGACAATGCTCCTGTTATTGTGTCACCGTGGCGTGCACACGGCTCTGTGGTGGAGGAAAAGATCCCCAGATCCACTGATAAAGGATCCCTGATTGCCAAGGTGATAGCCTTAGATACAGACTCTGTGCACAACTCTCGGATCACCTACCAGTTTCTACAGGTGACTGACGCCACCTTGTTCAGTCTGGACCAATACAATGGAGAGATCCGGACTATGAGGATGTTCAGTTACAGAGATCCACGCCACCAGAGACTTGTTGTTGTTGCCAAGGACAATGGAGAGCCTGCTCTCTCTGCTACAGTCACCATCAGCCTGACCACAATGGAGACTGCTGTTAAAGCCTACTCTGACATGACTGAGGAGCCTCTGGAATATGACATCTTCTCAGACATCAACCTGTATTTGGTCATCGGTCTGGGCTCGGTGTCGTTTCTGCTGCTCATCACCATATTGGTCACCATCGTGATCAAGTGTCAGAAACCCAAGCCCAGCAAAGCAGCTCCTCCCTCCAGGAACAGTGTGATCAGTGAGAGGAACTCCACCATCGCAGACTCCACTCTGGTCTCCAACGATGCCTACTGGTACAGTCTGTTTCTAGCAGAGACCAGGAAAGGAAAGCTGGTGGTTAGACAACCTCTGCCAAAGGGCTCCAGGTACATTGTGTCCAGCATACCGAGAGGGACAGGACTGACAGACACTAGTGACTCAGCAGCTTCTACTCTGCAGGTATGATAAAAAAAAGTCACTTAAAGACACCTTCAGCACATATATATATAAATCTTTTGTTGCACTTTTATGAAATATAGGCATAAAGGAACATGTTGAACAGAAAATTTCAGAATTTTTTTTCTTTTTCTAAAACTTTGAAATGTTAAAACCCCAGTTATGTCTCCCTTTTAGCACCCAAAGATGCATCTATTGTGTATAGAAAAACTTCCAAAACTTACAGCTTCAAATTTTAGAAATTTGCACTGAGACATACTGTCTTCATTCTGATTCTGGTCAAAGCTGTCATTTAGATATACGTTGAGCATTATCAAATTTATTTTTATTAAGAGTTGATATTTATAACCTTCACATTTTTTGGATAATACTTAAATATGGATGGATAATAATAATTTCTCGAAATTTAACTAAATGAATTCCAGAGGCCCATCACTTACACCAGAAAGTCATATTAAATTGTTTGGATTGCATTTTTCAGAAGTCGCTGATTGAAAGCCTAATGCAGAGTCATTTGTTGTGTCTTTATGTTTTACATGATGCAATTTAGCCTATGTTTAAATAAAATTATATATCATTATAAGAAACACGAAGAATAAAAACTACAATGAGAAAACAGAATAAACAGGAAGTATATTTGGAGTATGAAATTCAAATCTTAAAGCAGGCAAAAATATAATTGAAGTATTTCATAACATTATTGTTTTTTGTTTTTAATAAAAAATAAAGTTCTAGTTTGTTACGACTCGGAAAAATTCTCTAAATACTGTTGATGGCGCTGCTCTTCAGTAAAACCTAATCTCATGTGACGTCATAATTCTCACGATACTTCATTGTAGGCGTTGTATACGGCATATTTACACCAGGCTCGGAAGACAGCGGCATAAAGATATTTTCTCCAGAAATTACCGTATTGCCTTTCGTCAGAGATTTGAGGATTGCTTCACCTTGTCTGAACATAGAAGAAATTAAAAGATTTTAAATACGCATTCTTTTCCTCAATGGCTCACCGTAATCTCAAGTGTTCCCGAAGATGGTATGTCTCAGTATTTCTTTTTCTTTTTCCCATCATGAATCCGGTATCGACAGTCACCCATTATTCGGTTCCCGAAGAAATGGACGAAGGTTCTCTTGTTGCGAATTTAGCAACAGATTTGGGATTAGATACAAGAAGTCTGAGTAATAGAAGAATCCGCGTTGACGTTGTAGGCAATAAAAAATATCTTGACATCAAAAAAGACACAGGAGAGCTCTTTATTCTGGAAAGGATAGACAGAGAGTTTTTATGTCCTCTAAAGACCGCCACGTCTTGCTTTCTTAAATTAGACGCTTCCGTTGAGAATCCAGTGCGAATGTTTAACATTGAAGTGGAAATCGTGGACATTAATGACAACGCTCCACATTTTCGGAGGGGGACGATGCATTTGGACATTTCTGAATCGAGTCCGGTGGGGGAGAGATTCTCACTGAACAATGCTGCAGACCCAGATGTTGGAACAAATTCTGTGAAAAATTACCATCTGAGCTCAAGTGAACATTTCTCAGTTGAAATTCAGACCGGGAGAGACGGGACAAAGTTTGCAGACTTAATTTTAAAAAAACCTTTAGACAGGGAGAAGCAGGCTGTTCATAATCTAATACTTACTGCTGTGGACGGTGGAGTTCCAGCCCGCACAGGTACAGCCAGCATCATTGTTCGCGTGCTTGATGTCAACGACAACGCCCCTTCTTTTGAAAAAGCAAAATATGTCGTAGATGTGATGGAAAACTCTCCAATTGGCAGTCTAGTAATTAAACTTAATGCCACTGATTTAGATGAAGGATCCAATTCTGAGATTGTTTATTCATACAGTTTGTATACATCAGAAAGGACCCAAAAGATGTTTAACCTCAATCCAGAAAATGGTGAGATCAGAGTCAAAGAGATGATAAATTATGAAGATTTAAAACTTTATGAAATGGAAATTATAGCCAGTGATAAGGGACCTAACTCAGTATCTGGACAGTGTAAACTTACAATACAGGTGACAGATATGAATGATAATCACCCAGAAATATCAATTAAATCATTTCAAAGCCCAATAAAAGAAGACACACCCACAGACACAGTGATAGCTGTGGTTAGTGTCAGTGATAAAGATTCAGGTGATAATGGAATAGTTGATCTTCGTATTCCAGATAATATGCCTTTCAAACTGAGGGAGTCCTCTGATAACTATTTTGAATTAGTAGTGTCGGAGCCATTAGACCGTGAGAAGGTGCCGGAATATGACATCACTTTCACTGTGACAGACAGAGGCTCTCCTCCTTTATCTGACAATGAAACTATGACTTTAGAGCTGCTGGATGTTAATGACAATGTCCCACAGTTCCCCCAGTCATTTTATACTATACGTGTCATGGAGAATAACGCACCTGGGGCCTTGCTCAGCTCACTCACTGCCTTTGACCCCGACCTCCATGAAAACCAGTATCTAGTTTATTTCATAATAGAGAAGGAGATAGCCAACACCTCCATGTCTATGCTGTTCTCCATCAATCCAGAGAACGGTAATCTTTACGCACTCAAAACCTTTGATTATGAGATTGAGAAGGAGTTTCTGTTCCACATCGAGGCCAGAGACTCTGGCTCTCCTCCTCTCAGCAGTAACGTGACCGTCCACATCATTATTGTGGACCAGAACGACAATGCTCCTGTTATTGTGTCTCCGTGGCGTGCACACGGCTCTGTGGTGGAGGAAAAGATCCCCAGATCCACTGATAAAGGATCCCTGATTGCAAAGGTGATAGCGTTAGATACAGACTCTGTGCACAACTCTCGGATCACCTACCAGTTTCTACAGGTGACTGACGCCACCTTGTTTAGTCTGGACCAATACAATGGAGAGATCCGGACTATGAGGATGTTCAGTTACAGAGATCCACGCCACCAGAGACTTGTTGTTGTAGCCAAGGACAATGGAGAGCCTGCTCTCTCTGCTACAGTCACCATCAAGCTGACCACAATGGAGACTGCTGTTAAAGCCTACTCTGACATGACTGAGGAGCCTCTGGAATATGACATCTTCTCAGACATCAACCTGTATTTGGTCATCGGTCTGGGCTCGGTGTCATTTCTGCTGCTCATCACCATATTGGTCACCATCGTGATCAAGTGTCAGAAACCCAAGCCCAGCAAAGCAGCTCCTCCCTCCAGGAACAGTGTGATCAGTGAGAGGAACTCCACCATCGCAGACTCCACTCTGGTCTCCAACGATGCCTACTGGTACAGTCTGTTTCTAGCAGAGACCAGGAAAGGAAAGCTGGTGGTTAGACAGCCTCTGCCAAAGGGCTCCAGGTACATTGTGTCCAGCATACCAAGAGGGACAGGACTGACAGACACTAGTGACTCAGCAGCTTCTACTCTACAGGTATGGGAAATGTTTACATTCAGCATTTATTTATACTTTTGTACTCTGTCAATGTCCACCCCTCCACTTACAAGTGATCAGTGTTGGACTGAATCATTAATTCAGCTTTGGAATTTGAATCCATCCCAGTCCAGTCAGTTTACTTACATCTACTGACCTCTATTTGTTTTTTAATTGCTATATTTGGTATTTGGGTTAATAAGCAAATCAGAGTTTCTCTCCATCATCATTAGTGTGGTCAAAGGAATAACTTTGTTAATCTGACTAGATATCTACTAAAGGATTATTTGTTGGGAAGAATGAAAAATAACTTATTGTTCAACTGTACATTTTGTGCGTACAGTTCTTTTTTTTAAAGAATTACACCCAAAACATGTAACAAAGGAAGATGAGAGAGTAACAGTATACAAAAGTTGTCTAAAAAGAAAAATTAGACATGTTTTGAGGAAATTAAATGTGTCATAAATATGATATTTACATTTTGTTTAAATATTTGAAATATTCTGACTATATAGCAACACACCTAATGGTGAAACCTGTCCACTGTGATTTTTGGGAGGAAACTTCTACACAGTATAAATGCAGAACCACAGAGACTTACAAATGAGCCTATGTGAGAACTTAGTTTTTAAGTAGCCTGTGCCAATAGAGGCAAGGTCCAAAACTCAGTAGAAACACTGCAAATAGAGTGAATAAAACCACAGACAGTAACATGACCCCCCCCCCCCCCCCCGAAAAAAAGAAAAGATAAGAAAATACTACATAGTCAGTTCAAGCGTTCAAATAAATATGTTAATAATCGAGCATGCACAAACATTTAAGAACGAAAACCTTTATATATACACGCACTGAAACTGTACATAAACAGACATGCTTGGTGTGTTTGTTTAGTTTTGTTGACTGGTCTGATCACTAACTGGCACTTACTTTTCTGTATTTGGCTGAAATTCTTCTTCTTATTATTATTATTATCTTAACTCTTTCCATTGTCTCTTTGAGATCACACTATATCGAGTAGCTTGCCTAACTTTTATGTGTAAAGTAGCAGGCAGGCATTGTGTACCTTGCCAATAGCGAGAGCAAACAGTCTTTAGGTGAGTGTGACAAAGACCCGGGTGATGCATACAGTTTATTAAATCGCAATAAAGCTTTATACCACAAAACATGTAATATAATTTTAGCGCCGTTTCAAAAATAGATGTGTCTTGCAATTAAACCGGCCTTTATATCATTCCTTAGGCATTGAAAACAGACAGAAAGGACGGGAAAATCGGTAGCACATCATAACAGAGTAACTGCCATTCGCAATGAGCAGTGATAAATTTGATGTCATTACTTGTCCAGTACTGTTTCATGCATCAGCACAGGAAACCTCGCACTCCGACAGGCAAACGGGATACTGTGTTACAAACTCGCTGTTTTCCTCATGATAATTGCGTAATAAAGAAAAAAAGTGCATGAAGAAATGGAAAGATGCCGAAAACTGGGAAGTACTTCGTGTGCATTCACTAATTCACGTCCCAGTTCGCATCAGCAACTTCTTAAACGGGAATTGAGACGCCCTGATTCTGTTGTTATTTAATGAAAACAACTGTATTTTATTTTTATGTTGTTTTTTTTTATTGAAAAAGTTGCGCAATTGTTTCCGTCGCTGTTTTGCAGAAAAACACACCCATTAGTGAGGTCATCGATTTCACGTAAATTTATTGGAGGAAGGAGAATAGGTGGTCCCATTTAAAATGTACGTCATTCGTGAGGAAGAAACATTTTCTCTGATGATGTCCGTTTCGTGTGTTTAGTCAACAAGAGGACGATTTACCTGCGTTTCCGCACATTTCAAGGTGTTTCAGAGTTACGGAAGCTTCACGATGATGCACCATCTCAAACAGTCATGCGGGACAGGGTACGTTTCCCTGATTTTCTTTCTTTCTGCTATCGTGAATACTGCGTCTTCAATCACCCATTATTCTATTCCTGAAGAAATGGAGGAAGGTTCTGTTGTTGCAAATTTAGCAACCGACCTGAGGTTAGATGTGAAGACGCTGAATGAAAGAAAAATGCGCGTGGATGTAGTAGCTAACAAAAAATACCTCGACATTAACAAGGTAACGGGGGAGCTGTTCATTTTAGAAAGGATTGACCGTGAGTTTTTGTGTCCATTGAAGACAACGTCATACTGCGTTCTTAAATTAGACGCTACTATCGAGAATCCTGTGCGGATGTTTAATATTGAGGTGGAAATAACGGACATTAATGACAACGCTCCACATTTTCGGAGGGGGACGATGCATTTGGACATTTCTGAATCGAGTCCGGTGGGGGAGAGATTCTCACTGAATAATGCTGCAGACCCAGATGTTGGAACAAATTCTGTGAAAAATTACCATCTGAGCTCAAGTGAACATTTCTCAGTTGAAATTCAGACCGGGAGAGACGGGACAAAGTTTGCAGACTTGATTTTAAAAAAACCTTTAGACAGGGAGAAGCAGGCTGTTCATAATCTAATACTTACTGCTGTGGACGGTGGAGTCCCCACCCGCACAGGTACAGCCAGCATCATTGTTCGCGTGCTTGATGTCAACGACAACGCCCCTTCTTTTGAAAAAGCAAAATATGTCGTAGATGTGATGGAAAACTCTCCAATTGGCAGTCTAGTAATTAAACTGAATGCCACTGATTTAGATGAAGGATCCAATTCTGAGATTGTTTATTCATACAGTTTGTATACATCAGAAAGGACCCAAAAGATGTTTAACCTCAATCCAGAAAATGGTGAGATCAGAGTCAAAGAGATGATAAATTATGAAGATTTAAAACTTTATGAAATGGAAATTATAGCCAGTGATAAGGGCCCTAACTCAGTATCTGGACAGTGTAAACTTACAATACAGGTGACAGATATGAATGATAATCACCCAGAAATATCAATTAAATCATTTCAAAGCCCAATAAAAGAAGACACACCCACAGACACAGTGATAGCTGTAGTTAGTGTCAGTGATAAAGATTCAGGTGATAATGGAATAGTTGATCTTCATATTCCAGATAATATGCCTTTCAAACTGAGGGAGTCCTCTGATAACTATTATGAATTAGTAGTGTCGGAGCCATTAGACCGTGAGAAGGTGCCAGAATATGACATCACTTTCACTGTGACAGACAGAGGCTCTCCTCCTTTATCTGACAATGAAACTATGACTTTAGAGCTGCTGGATGTTAATGACAATGTCCCACAGTTCCCCCAGTCATTTTATACTATACGTGTCATGGAGAATAACGCACCTGGGGCCTTGCTCAGCTCACTCACTGCCTTTGACCCCGACCTCCATGAAAACCAGTATCTAGTTTATTTCATAATAGAGAAGGAGATAGCCAACACCTCCATGTCCATGCTGTTCTCCATCAATCCAGAGAACGGTAATCTTTACGCACTCAAAACCTTTGATTATGAGATTGAGAAGGAGTTTCTGTTCCACATCGAGGCCAGAGACTCTGGCTCTCCTCCTCTCAGCAGTAACGTGACCGTCCACATCATTATTGTGGACCAGAACGACAATGCTCCAGTTATTGTGTCTCCGTGGCGTGCACACGGCTCTGTGGTGGAGGAAAAGATCCCCAGATCCACTGATAAAGGATCCCTGATTGCCAAGGTGATAGCGTTAGATACAGACTCTGTGCACAACTCTCGGATCACCTACCAGTTTCTACAGGTGACTGACGTCACCTTGTTCAGTCTGGACCAATACAATGGAGAGATCCGGACTATGAGGATGTTCAGTTACAGAGATCCACGCCACCAGAGACTTGTTGTTGTTGCCAAGGACAATGGAGAGCCTGCTCTCTCTGCTACAGTCACCATCAAGCTGACCACAATGGAGACTGCTGTTAAAGCCTACTCTGACATGACTGAGGAGCCTCTGGAATATGACATCTTCTCAGACATCAACCTGTATTTGGTCATCGGTCTGGGCTCGGTGTCATTTCTGCTGCTCATCACCATATTGGTCACCATCGTGATCAAGTGTCAGAAACCCAAGCCCAGCAAAGCAGCTCCTCCCTCCAGGAACAGTGTGATCAGTGAGAGGAACTCCACCATCGCAGACTCCACTCTGGTCTCCAACGATGCCTACTGGTACAGTCTGTTTCTAGCAGAGACCAGGAAAGGAAAGCTGGTGGTTAGACAACCTCTGCCAAAGGGCTCCAGGTACATTGTGTCCAGCATACCGAGAGGGACAGGGCTGACAGACACTAGTGACTCAGCAGCTTCTACTCTGCAGGTATAGGTCCTCAATGTTTTTTGTATTTTTTAAAAAACTCTTTTTAAAAAAGGATACCTACTACTTATTACAATTTCTTGTTTAACAAACTCCAAAGTGAAAAAAAAAATGTAAACCTTTAATCGCTGGTACACACTTGCAATATCTGCAATGGAAATGTTTTTCTCTTTGCATGAGAGACATTACAACCTTTAGAAAATGAGTACAGATTAAAAAATGCCAACAATAATGTTTCACATGTGTGAAACCCAAATATGTTTTTGCTCTGGTGTCAATGTGTTTAGTTTTATGTTAACTGGCACATGAGCAAAGGTACACGAGTCAAATAAGATTTATTTTAAAACAAACAGGAGAAATGCATTTTGAGATCAGATAGGAGTGTGACTTTCTTTGCAGGTTTTCAAAGAGTTATATCGTCCTTACTATTTTGTTTTGTTTGTTTGTTTTTTGCTGTTGATGACATGACCTTTCAACATGAAGAAGATACAGAATATGAGATTGCTGGTCATCAGAACAACTTCAAACTTAAGTCTGCACTATGTTTGCAGGAAACTATGACATTAGGGTAGGCAGTTCATCTCCAGTAGTTGAGATGAACAGGTTTTGAGAGAAGAAACAGAAATTTCTTAATTTATTGGTTAGAATAAACAACTTAAATATGATACAATTTTGCCATTATTCTATGTCATATCTGTCTGTCTTTCTTTCTTGGTAAGTATGGTACTCTAAATGTAAAACTGTGTTGTGACCTACTTCTGTAGCACACGTAACAGTATTCCCTTCTAAGGTTCACACTAACCACGCTTATTCTGTGCTATTTATAAGTCATAACATTCAGTTTATAGTGCCAACTCTGTGATCACTGGATTCATACACACATACACAAAGAATCCTTCTGTGCTTGTATTGACCTGACCACTGAATTGCTTTTTTTTTCTCCCCACTCTAAAGTACCCTAAATGAAGGAAGTCCGCTCTGCAGTTGGAGGTATGCAGAAGTCTCACTCCCCCACCCTGGATAACTTTTCTATTAATTATTACAGAACTATTGTTTCAATTGTTTTTCTGTTTGTTTTGTTCTCGGTGGATGTTAGTATTATTCAGTGTCTTGTATTTCATTTTCTTTGAGGAGGAGATGTTTTTTTTTTTTTGTTTTTTTTTAGATCACTTGACTTACTTAACATTACATGCATTTTGCCACTTTTGTGTCAGCTTTAATGCTTACAGTCTCATCCATTAGGCCTAATGAAAGCTTCTTATACAGTCTAACCAGCACAGTGATTAACAGCATGCTAATATATTTGAGTACTATGTTTTCTCCCTTAATACTTTTATATTATTTTGGTGCATAAAACATTACTATCATGACCTTTATTGACCTCAGACAATAAAAAAAGATTAAACAAAAATAATCGTAATGGCTTACAGTCTTGCTTACATTTCAGCGAATACAGTCATCCAAATTAAGTAGTATTAAATTAGTATTCCTGTCATAGTCATTGCTTTTGGTGAACAAAGTGACAATCATGTTGAGAAACTAAACAAAACAAAAGAAACCGAAGCAAAGCAAAACAAAACAAACAAACAAAAAAACCCTTCACTTCAGTCAACACTGTTGTCATTTGCTGGCTTAGGTTCTGGCCTTTGCTGTTACAGGTTTTCTCAGTTGCTTTGGTAGATTTCTCAAAACATTTTCAACACTCTCTGCATTGAAGATTAATTACCAAGAGCAGCACATGCATGCAGCAAACAAACAAACAAAAAACAAACAAACCCTACCGTGAAGAGGCTGTAACTCACTCAAAACTGAAAATTAACTTCACGAGCTAGCAAAAATACCTCTGATATCAACATGAAAAGTGTGAACCAGGGATATTTTGACCGAAGACAGTGATTGTTATTTCGAATTTCCTCACTTCTAGTCTTTTCCTCCAATTCTTTTCACTTTGTATCAAAGTGAAAATTCTGTGTTTGTAATGAACCACTTACATTTCCATGTAGTGTGAGGGTTTTTCCTATGCTTCTCTATGTTTTTCCTGCAATTGTCACAATATAAACTATACTAAATGGGGGGAAAAAACAAAAAAACCTCTGGCCCCAGGTTTTCATACTTCACATATTTTTCTGACAGCTCAGCTCCGTTTTTTTTTAAATTTTAAGTTTAAGGTTTCATACTTGTAACATATACTATAATAGAGTTTAAGATTAAAAACTATTCCATGGAGAAAGAATAATTTATATTGATGACAAAGACAAATACAACCCATGAGCATTCAAATTGTCTAGACCTGCTGAAAGATTTACAAATTTAAAGAATAATGAAAAATTTTCCTTATGCTGTGGATGAGCAACACAGTGCTGTGAATGATTCTGTATATTGTTTTGACAGCATTAACTCTAATTCAGGAACTGAGCCTAAGCAACTGAGAAAAACTGAAATATATGCCAAGAAAAAAATGCCCTTAATTGAATCACTATGTTCTCAAAAGAATGGTGTGTGTGTGTGCATGTCTGTTCATCCCCTAATGATCCATCACTTATATATTAGGACTATTTCCTGTTTTTGAATGTTTGTAAGTGAAATTGGGCTGTGCTGTTAAACCGGTGATTCTACTAAATGTTTCTGACTTCACAGAATGACACGTTTGAACATGAATGACACAATGTCTGTTGTAGACTGAATTGTGACCTAAATCTTTGTGCAGGAGACGCGCAAAGAGAAACCGGTCACCCAGTTACCTAGCAACCACTCTCCTTCACATAATTTTGCAGCATGGTATTCATAGATCTGCCTCCTCCCCACTACATGTTCAAGGATCCGCCCAATCCCTCAACCCAGTCTGTCCTCTGCTTGAAGCCCCGTATAAGCGACAGACGTCGGCTGCATGAGATGTGTCAGTTTGCCCAGTCCCAAGTGCTCTTGTTCTTTTTTTGAAATTTGTCTAATTTTCATCTCGTTGGCAGGCATCCACAACCAGCAGCAGCAGCTCCACATAAGACCCCCATCCACCTGCAGCGTACAGGATTAACACTGACAAGAATGGCTTCACAGAGGAAAGAAGAAACCTCTAACCATACACCCCCCTCCAGGTCTGTCCTGCTGAGTCTGTAAAAACATGGCCCAGAGCTTTATCTTTGAACCCATGAAAAGCCAGTCAACAATGCATCCCTGTCCATTCAGTATGCATGATAAGACAGCATGGTTTCAACCACACTTCAACTGTCATATGTTAAAAAGAAAATTTCAAGAGGAGATGCAATGAAATGGACTATCTGAAAAACTGTGCCAGTGGATATTAAAAGAAGCCACATCAAAGAGTAAAAAGGTGGACATTGAAATGTTGAAATGCCTTGAAAATACACACACTCTCTCTCTCTCTCGCTCTCTTCAAAAAATGAAACCCATAAGATATCATATTTTTAACTGCTCTGCTTTGTCTTGGTCTACTACAGCTTTGTTGTATGATAAATAGGGTAACTAAGGTGAAATAGCACAATTAACTAAACATCAGAAAAGCACCAACCTACAGTTTTAATGTATGAAATAAGAGAAAATCAGTATTTTGTAAATGTGGTAACTTTGAGTACTTTTATGTTTTGTACTTGACTTTGTGCTTTATATGTGAACTAGGCCTGAAGATACTGTATGACTTAGAGCAGCGGTCCCCAACCTTTTTTGCGCCACGGACCGGTTTATGCCCGACAATATTTTCATGGACCGGCCTTTAAGGTGTCACGGATAAATACAACAAAATAAAACTAGTACCGGTACCGAAAAAAAGAAAATTTATTCATAACACACGTAAAAGACCAAGGAAAACCGAGTAAACGATAAAAACGATAACAAAATAACACTGAAAACCGATAAAAACCCTGAAAACTATACATTTCACACCTGAGCCTCAACTCTCGCGGCCTGGTACCAAACGACTCACGGACCGGTACCGGTCCGAGGCCCGGGGGTTGGGGACCGCTGACTTAGAGTGCTGAGAGATAAGATCAATAAGTGTACAGAACAGAAAAGATCAAGGCCTTTAGCCATTATGCCTTTAAGTTGTTTTTGCATGGAAGAATTCAAGTACTTTTGACAGCTTTTGTTATTTTATTATATTAAGCAACATTTTTGCAGTTAAGTCTCACTGTTTCACTTGATTTTTCCGAACAATATGGAGCGATTTTAATGGGACAATAATGGCAGTAAATCAGTATAACACCTTTTAATCATGATGTCCTGAGAGGTTTAGAAGATGTCAAACAAAATCTATAAAACAGCACAATGACATTGCTTTGGACTCAGAAAACGATTTAATCAAAGCCTAAATTAAAATGTGCAATGTCGCTTATTATTTATTTTATGTGCTCCTCTAGAATGAGGCTTGGATTTTAAATGCAACACAAGTGAATACAGTGAGCCTTTAGCACTCTGTACGGTATATGCACCACAAACATGAACATGTACAGTCACCTGTCAATGTCTAGATCCAAGTTCTGGCTGTTCCTTCATTTTGATGTCTTCTGCAGTGTTTAAAACCGAAGAACCAAACATGTTCGTTTAATCCTTACACTTCAGAAACAATGTTGTTATGGTTGATTTCACTCAATGAAAGCTGTTCTAATGTTTATCACTGACTAACTGTATGTATATGGATATGCATATGCAGCACCTTATCTAGGATACAGATATAATTCATATATACAGTATCTCATTTGTATGTATCTATGAATATGCCTTTCATTTTCAGTACCAGTGCTTTTGCAACTTTTAATGTGAAAAAAGTGGAACTCCTGTGCCATAAGATTTATGACTCCAACTAGTATGTTTAGCACAGCTCATAAAGCATTACTTTTAAGAAGCTCAAATATCTTAAAAACATATGCAGTAAGGGCCTTTGTACAGTGGTACTTTTATGGTGCAATATATGGTAATTTGTGTAATGTGTGATCTGTGGTTTGGTCTGTAAGATTCATTAAATACTAAACAGAATAAACTAAAAGGCATTTAGTACTCATTTTAGATAGCTGGATTATTTAATAATTGTTTCAAATGTAATACATTTTAAGCAATACTTGTCTAACCATCTAAATGGATAGTATCGAGAGTGAGAGAGACACACTCGTCTATTATAATAAAATGCATTAAAATGCCAAAGTTCAAGTTCCTGTCCCATCTTTGTAAACTTGTCAACCAACTCAGTCAAGTTTCTCTACAGTAGAACCTGCTTGTATTAATGTATTAATACTTATTGAATTGACTGTATTAATTTCAGATTTATTTACCTTATTAAGATATTTGCTCTTTCACATTTTATTTTACCATTCTATTAAATTCATTATATATTTGTTGCTTTTTTACTTCTTTAAAAAGAAAAATCTGTGGCGTATTAAGACAGGTTTAGAAACAAAAACCCATATTTTCACAAGACAACGTGGGAGGATATTCTACAGATAAGTTTTGCAGTCATTCTTTCACTGTCTCGTTTTCTTGCAGTTCAGTTTCCACAAAAATTATAAAAGCATGGTAAGGTTTGCACACAGTGCTGTTCCTGTTTCTGTAGGCTGCTAAGACTTTTTTTATTTGTTTGTTTTTCTTATCCCTAATATGGATGGTGTGAAGAAAAATATCATGAATACGAGTACCAACAAGACAAACAAAAACTGAAAAAAAACAAAACTCCTAAAGTAAACCATATACAAACATTTCCACAAAAATCTCCCTTCTAGAGCTGCTCTCCTTCAAGATCTGAAGTTTCCACCACTAGAATGTAAGTATGGATTAAAATTCAAATTATCAAATTATATTGTCATATATATTTAAAACATCCATCCACCCGCTTCCGCTTTTTGTTTTGCTTTTTGATTTTTGTACTAAACTAACCAGCTTTTCTTGATTTAATCTATATTAAAAAAAAAAAAACAAACAAAAAATTTTAGATATTTGAAGAATATATCACATGAAGTGAAAGCAAGAGGGACATTTTGACAGGTAAGTATTTCAGGAAATCTATGAGGGTTCCTCTGTCATGATGGCAAAGGGAATGGCTCCAGCTATGTGTCTGTACTGCGCTGCCTTCTATGAGCCCTATATATGCACGATGTGTTATTATATTGCCAAACAAACAATCATAATAAAAGAGCAATCACATCATGAGTCTGCAGTATATGAATCTTTAAACAAAGCCTTATTAATCGTGATAAATGCCACGAGCTGTGTAATAAATTAAGGGCATATAAAACATTTTGTTACAATGCAAAATGTTTTGTTTATCATGAACACTGCTTTAAAGATAATGAGTGTATTTGTATTTTATTCAGTGGCTGGTTGAAAGCATAAGGCTGTCTCTCTTTGAGACTCTTTGTGTGCAGACATGACCTCATCTCCCCTGAGAGATGAGGTCATGAGGAGGTAATAATAGTAATCAGGCCAACAGCACTAGTTATTTTAGCATCTTCTATTCACACTTTAACTTCAGAATCACATTCTAGCATAACCAAGAAAAACCTCCATATATGTCTGCGTCTATATATGCAAAACAAGAACAAAGGCTTCTAAATTGACTCTAGTTATGATTAAACTGTGTTGGAGCCAATTGAAGTAGGAAACAGGATGAGAAAAGAAACATTTCTCCGCCTCTTTCTTCATTAATATGGTTTCTGTTGTCCGCTGCTCTGCTCTACTAACAGACTAGCACAGTGATGCATGACACAGCAATGCACCAGTGTGTAACAAAAGCGCTAGAACGACAACCAGCTGGCACTAGTAGGTTAACACATGCACACCACACATCAGTGGTTTTTTTTTATTTATGTCTGGTATCTCAGTTGCTCTCTCTCTCTCTCTCTCTCTCTTCAAATATATATATATATATATATATATATATATATATATATATATATATATATATATATATATATATATATATATTTTTTTTTTTTTTTTTTTTTTTTTTTTTTTTTTTTAAGTACATGGATGCAGTTTATATTGTCCGCAGAATTCACAGCTTCCGCACCCCTCCCCCTCTCCTTCTCGCGAGGGCGCCTACTTGCTGTCAGCACCACGGACAGAGACCCACCTAAAAGAGCTGCGTTGCCATGGCGACCTGCTCTGCTCACTGGAGTTGTGAAGGTGCCTGTAATGTAATATCCGCACGACTGCACCACTCCCTCAACTTAAGCATGCACAGCTTCCAGGCTTGGCTGTGAAAATATAACTGCAACCTTCGTTTAGCAGGGGTTTATAATAAAAGAGAGAAAATATGTGCTTTGTAACACTCTGCATCACTGCTGCAGCAAAGAGAGGGTGATCGAGGTTGAAAAGGGAGGAAGTGATGCAGAATGCTGCAACACTCGTGCACGCGCACGTATATATTTAGCGTAAATCCAAAACCAATACGTGGGTAGCAAGTGGGAGGGGTGCGACTATCTGAGGCTATATGGTCACTTGCTTTTCTAATTGTTGCAAGGAGGATTGTTGTGTTCTTCTTTCTCTTACAATTCCCCACGCATTTCTATATGCACTGCGGTAGAGAGGCAAGCCTGCTGTTATTTTCAGATAAGAACAATGTGTTCCACGTGAATGGACTCCTAGCTGTACTTGCAGGTTGATTCCATGCGATGTCACTGCTCACATCTGAAATAGACTAAAGACTGTGGGTGTGTGCTGGAAGGCCGCATGCAGTGTAAGAAGAGAGAATGTGTTCAGGTTTAACATCAACATACTAAAGTAGTTAAAACTTTGTATTACATATCAATCCTTGTAGAATGTTTTCCTATTGTTTGCATGGAGATTTCCTCCCAAAAAAGATTTAGTTTGCCAGAAATCTAGAAGGGAAGAAGAATCTAAAATGAAAAGAAAAGCTCAGTTCAACTTACTATTTATTGAGAGCAGTTAAATGTAGGGATAACAAGAAAATATTGGTTATTCCATGATGGTCAGCTGAAACGCAAGAGGGTGAAATCTGTCAAGGCTATATTCAGGACTTACTGGGAGTAAAACTTTCAACTCCTAAGAACTGGGGCGGGGAGACTTCCTCTCTCGACTCTCTCGAGTTTGTACTTCAGAATGTGCTTGTACACTTTAAAAATAAAAAGGAAATATTCAAAGTGTCAGCTCATAATTTCTATTTAGTATTGTGTAAAATGCTGATGTGGGCTAATGTTTGAGCAACAATATTCGGGCTAAATTGAAAGGGATAGGTTATATAGTCAGTGCAGCATCGTTACAGTGACAGCGGGTGGTGCTATCACACTACATATCACCACACTGATGGCGTATGAATGGCCATCTTTTCTTCTATATGTATACTCAGTAACAACCAAAGAGACGGTTTGACAGAACGACCTAACAGACGCCCTGCTGCTAAAATTATGGCTTTCGCAGACATTTATACTTTATTTTTCATTCGAGGGAATTAAAAGTTCCTAAATAGGCTAGTTTAAGGATTTTTTCCACCGCCAATTAAAAAGCTTTTGTCAAACAATGGAGATCACGGACGTGAAAGCACGATGGAAGGATGTGTGGTTTTCCTTTTGTCTGGCGCTGCTGATTCTGACCAAATTAGAAGGAATCTCTGCTCAAATAAGGTACTCCATTCAGGAAGAATTAAAACCAGGGACAGCGGTTGGAAATGTAGCCAAAGACCTCGGACTGGATCTTGGGAGACTGGCTGATAGGAATCTTCGAGTTGTGCAAGGAACAAAGCGAGATCTGTTCGAGGTAAATCCAAGGGATGGAGTTTTGTTAGTGAACCAGAGATTAGACAGAGAGGAGCTGTGTGCAAAAACTGCCCCATGTGTCACGAATTTAAAAGCAGTTGTAGAAAATCCACTCGAAATGCACCAGGTCGTAGTTGAAATCCTCGATGTAAATGACAATTCGCCGAAATTTCCTGAAGAAAATTACACACTGGAGGTGCTGGAGTCTGCCTTAGTGGGGTCTCGATTTCAGCTGGAAGGAGCACACGATTTAGATGTGGGTTTAAATTCATTACATTCATATAAGCTAAATCCGTACCAGTATTTTCGTTTGGAAACAGAGGAATTTGGGGATGACGGGAAAGTTCCGTTCCTAGTATTACAAAGACCTTTGGATAGAGAACATACAGCTCAGCATTGGTTACTATTAACAGCTACAGATGGAGGAAAACCATCAAAATCTGGAACGATTAATGTCACGGTAATTGTATCAGATGTAAATGACAATCCACCAGTCTGTGAAAAACAAAAGTACACAGTAACGATAAAGGAAAACGCACCCGCTGGAACATTTCTGCTGACGGTAAATGCATCTGACTCAGACGAAGGGCTGAATGGTGAGATTGAATATTCTTTAAAGAGTAAACTTAGAGGACTCTCGTCCGATACGTTTGATTTGGATAGTAAAACTGGAAAACTAGTTGTGAAAGGACGCCTGGACTACGAGGAAACCCAAGTTTACGAGATTAAAGTACTGGCTACGGACAAAGGTGTTGTGGCTCTGTCCACACTCTGCAGCGTAATTATTAGAGTGGAAGATGTGAATGATAACCCACCAGAAATAGAAATCACATCTTTTTCGAGTCGCATTCCAGAAGATGCGCCCCCTGGAACCGTGGTGGCATTAATGGGTGTGACGGATCTTGACTCAGGTGTGAACGGACAGGTGGTTTGCAGCGTGCCCCTTCATTTACCTTTTGATTTGAAGCCCTCCCCTGACGGTCAGTCATACTCTTTGGTTACCAAAGATTACCTGGATAAGGAAACAACGCATATGTATACCATTACAGTAACAGCTAAGGATTTAGGAAGCCCAACTTTGTCATCAACGAAGGTAATACAGGTAGAGGTGCAAGATGTTAACGATAACAGGCCTCTTTTCACTGAAAGCCCGTATACCTTTTATGTACTTGAAAATAACAAGGCAGGAATGTCCATTTTCTCAGTCAGTGCTACTGACGCGGATGGAGGTGAAAACGCGGCAGTGACATATTCACTTGTCCGTATGAGCCCGGGGCTCACTATAACCACGTTTTTAAATATAAACGAAGCAAACGGAACGGTTTCAGCACTAAAAAGTTTTGACTTTGAAACGCTGAAAACTTTCCAGTTCCAAGTTGTTGCCTCAGATTCTGGAACTCCGTCATTAAGCAACAATGTCACAGTCAACGTCTTCATCCTGGATCAGAACGACAACGCTCCAGTCATCCTGTATCCACTCAGCTCCAACGGTTCTGCTCAAGGTGTGGAGGAGATTCCCCGAAACGTCAACGCAGGACACTTGGTGACTAAAGTCAGAGCCTATGACGCTGATATGGGATATAACGGCTGGTTGCTCTTTTCACTGCAGGAAGTGAGTGACCACAGTCTCTTTGCTTTGGACCGCTATACGGGACAGATCAGAACACTTCGCTCATTCACAGAGACAGACGAGGCTGAGCATAAACTGGTAATACTGGTCAAAGACAACGGCAACGTTTCTCTCTCAGCAACAGCTACTGTGATTGTCAAACTTGTGGAGCCCAAAGAGGCTTTTGCAGCTTCTGATGTTAAAAGTACAGCAAAAGATGATGAGGACAGTAACGTCATATTTTACCTCATGATAACTTTGGGAGCAGTTTCTGTGCTTTTTCTCGTCAGCATTATTGTGCTGATTGCAATGCAGTGCTCCAAATCCACAGACTATACTTCCAAATATCTGCCAGAGACTAATTATGATGGGACACTGTGTCACAGCATCCAGTACAGATCAGGAGAGAAGCGGTACATGCTCGTTGGACCCAGAATGAGTATAGGATCTACTATAGTACCAGGAAGCCATGCAAATACACTTGTGCTTCCCGACAGAAGAGGTGCTACTAAAGAGGTAAGACCTTAATACCAATCTTATGCACAACCACGTTTATCCTTGTGTTCATCTAAATTTTTTGCTGTAATGCTGTCTCTGAAACTCTTGTTACAATGTGGTCTTTTAAAGCATGTGTTTCACTTTTGTTCCAATGTCCCAATTATGTAACTGACATATATGTATTATGGAACATCGGTTAAAGTTAGCTGTAAAAAATTTATATGCTTTCGAAGCCAATCTGTTCTCTTCAAGAAAGTCCCACTGCTTGTCTTGCTTGCTGCTGACAAACATTAATCAGTTTAAGTAAGTGAAGACAGTGTTATTAAAAAAAGAAAAACGATAAATGCAGTTATCGATATAAATATTTCCTCTTTTGACTGTGTCAGCGTAATTGCGCTGTCCAATGTGCTGAAATTGTTTAATTCTGGGGAATGAACCATTTAAGACAACAATCACTTCACCGGTCTTTCAAATAACGTTTAGATGTCCATTTCTCTCAGCATTCTTACGCTCCGCTTCTTTGGAATATACAGTATATCTTTCCTGTCTGCCCTGACTTAATTATACACTATCAGAAAGTCTGTAGTGGGCGGGATTGCGTGCCCTTTAAGTATTTTCCACTGAAGGCATTATTATTGATCCTATTTACTTGCTAATAAAAGACATTTGACTCACAGTTTTGAGTTTCTGACAGAATACTAGATATGACGGCGACCAGCTGTAGCAGGCAGGCTTCAGTTTCCTCCAAAGCGTTAGACTTCAAAAAGTCAAAAGTAAAGTGGCGGGAAAAGGGAACAGGTGAACTGTTTTGGTTTCGTACCATTATGTAGTGGCCACTTGGTGTCGGTATGGCATAGGGAATGGTTGCGCTTCATTCTATACAGGCCCTGCCCATCTGTGGTTCCTATCTGGTGGAGGTGTACACAGGGAGTGTGCAAAGGAGGCTAGATATCAAATAAAACCAAAAGCGGTAAATTTTCGTCAATGGAATTTCACCTTTTACAGTTTCGTGAACATATTCTAATACGACTGACTCCATAAGCGATGGGATCACTGAGTTTGCCTCCGAGTAAGCCCTTATATATTTACCTCGGGATGGGGGAAGGAGGACAAAGACACCGTGCGAATTGCTGGTGGGTCGCCGGGATTGTGTTGCTGTGCTTTGCGGAGAGGATTTTGGCGCAGTTAAGATACTCCATTCCAGAAGAAGTTCAGGTGGGATACCCTGTTGGAAATGTTGCAAAGGATTTAGGACTAGAGATCAGCAGTTTAACTGGCAGGAAATTCCGTATTGTTTCGGTTCCAACTCAAGATCTGTTTCAGTTAAATCAGAACAATGGAGTGTTGTATGTTGGGAAAAAGATGGATCGTGAAGAGCTCTGTGATGGAAGCAAGGTTTGTTTGATAAACCTGAAAATTGTTGTTGAAAGCCCCTTGGAAATACATTATGTTGGAGTTGAAATAACCGATATTAATGATAATTCACCGACTTTTCCAGAAAGCGAACAGCGACTGAAAATCGCAGAGAATACGCCTCCAGGTACTCGTTTCCAAATTCATGCCGCTCGAGACCCTGATTTTGGTGCTCATTCAGTTCGAAAATACATACTGAGTCACACGGATTTATTCGATATTGAAGTCAGAGACAGTGAAGAGGACAAGATGCCCTTTTTAGTGCTAAAAAAGTCTTTGGATAGAGAGCAAAAGGCTGAGCATCGTTTACTGTTAACAGCCGTAGATGGGGGGAGTCCAGCGAAATCAGGAAGCCTTAATTTAACCATCACCGTGCTAGACGCGAATGATAACCGACCTGTGTTCAGCAAAGATGTATATACTGTGTCACTGGATGAAAATGCACCAATAGGAACATTTGTTGTAAAATTAAACGCTACAGATTTGGATGAAGGTTCCAATGGCAACATTGAATACAACTTTGGTAAAATACAAAGGAAAAAAGTGCACGACACCTTTGAATTGGACAGCATAACCGGTGAGATTCGTGTAAAGGGAAAAGTAGACTTTGAGGAAACGGAGCTGTACAGGCTAGATTTGCAGGCTTCAGATAAAGGTCAGCCACCCTGGACAGTCGAAAGTAGAGTTGTGATTAAAATAAAGGACGTGAACGACAATAAACCAGACATTGAAGTAACATCACTGTCCAGTTTAATCCCAGAGGATTCAAAGCCCGGCACAGTCATCGCCCTCATCAGCGTTGTCGACAACGATTCAGGCTTTAATGGGAAGGTTATTTGTAAAGTATCGCAGGATGTTCCATTTGATCTGACGCCATCACTTGAGGAAAACATGTACTCGCTCGTTACAAAGGGCCGTTTAGACAGAGAAACTGTTTCCCGCTATAATATCACAATAACAGCTACTGATTGCGGTGAACCTCAGCTTTCAACAGTGAAAACACTGAGTGTTCAGGTGTCAGATGTAAATGATAACACACCAGTTTTTAGTCAGAATCCATTTGAGTTGTATTTGATAGAAAACAACACCCCGGGCGCACCAATATTTTCTGTGAGCGCAGTTGATGATGATTTGAATGAAAATGCAGCAATTACATATAAAATCGTGAGAGGTGATGGTCTACAGGATGCTATTACATCTTTCCTGAATGTAAATTCGGATAATGGACAAATCACTGCGCTGAAAAGTTTTGACTTTGAAACGCTGAAAACTTTCCAGTTCCAAGTTGTTGCCTCAGATTCTGGAACTCCGTCATTAAGCAACAATGTCACAGTCAACGTCTTCATCCTGGACCAGAACGACAACGCTCCAGTCATCCTGTATCCACTCAGCTCCAACGGTTCTGCTCAAGGTGTGGAGGAGATTCCCCGAAACGTCAACGCAGGACACTTGGTGACTAAAGTCAGAGCCTATGACGCTGATATAGGATATAACGGCTGGTTGCTCTTTTCACTGCAAGAAGTGACTGACCACAGTCTCTTTGCTTTGGACCGCTATACAGGACAGATCAGAACACTTCGCTCATTCACAGAGACAGACGAGGCTGAGCATAAACTAGTAATACTGGTCAAAGACAACGGCAACGTTTCTCTCTCAGCAACAGCTACTGTGATTGTCAAACTTGTGGAGCCCAAAGAGGCTTTTGCAGCTTCTGATGTTAAAAGTGCGGCAAAAGATGATGAGGACAGTAATGTGATCTTTTACCTCATAATAACTTTGGGCGCAGTTTCTGTGCTTTTTCTCGTCAGCATCATCGTGCTGATTGCAATGCAGTGCTCCAAATCCACAGACTATACTTCTAAATATCTGCCAGAGACTAATTATGATGGGACACTGTGTCACAGCATCCAGTACAGATCAGGAGAGAAGCGGTACATGCTAGTTGGACCCAGAATGAGTATAGGATCTACTATAGTACCTGGGAGCCATGCAAATACTCTCGTGCTTCCCGACAGAAGAGGTGCAACTGAAGAGGTAAGGCCTTAATACCAAACTTTTGCACAACCCTGTTTATCCTTGCGCTCCTATAAATGTTTTGCTGCAATTTTGTCCCTGAAACTCTTGTCACAATGTATTTTTTAAAGCATGTCTTGTTCAAATTTTCCTATCTGCAATATGTAACTGAGATATAAATATTAAGAAACATCGCTTTGGTTAGCTGGATGAACTTTTCATGCTTCCGAAGTCACTCTGTTCTCCTTGATAAAGTCCAACTGCTTGTCTTTTTGCTACCGACAAACATTAATCAGTTTAAGTAAGTGAAGAGGTTTTGTTTTTAAATTAATTACACGAAGAAAGCTTTCTAATAGCGTTATTAACCTTCCTGTCGTGTTCGGGTCAAATCTGACCGATTTACAAATAAAAAACCTCACAAATACTTTGTTTTACATCCGATTGCCTCGAGTCCTGATGAAATTCTCCACACTATGCACTTGAACATATAAAAGTGATGAGCACCTCTTCAACTGTGTTACATCCGTGTGACCACCATTACAAATGAATGTCTGCCCTGACTTAAATACATCCCTTTCAGAAAGTCTGTAGTAGGCGCGACTGAGTCCTCTATAAGTGTTCTCGACTGAAGGGATTATTATTGATCCTATTTGCTTTTTAATAAAAACTATTTGAATCACATTGTTGCGTTACTTACAGAATACCAGATATGAAGGTGACCAGCTGTAACAGGCAGGCTTCAGCTTCATCCAAAGCGTTTCGTATCATACTATAGTAACCACTTGGTGTCGGTATGTCATTGGGAATGGTTGTGCGCTTCATTCTGCACAGGCCCTGCCCATCTGTGGTTCCTATCTGGTGGAGGTGTACACAGGGAGTGTGCAGAGGAGGCTAGATATCAAATAAAACCAAAAGCGGTAAATCTTCGTTAATAGAATTTCATCTTTTGGAGAATCGTGAAAATGTTCTAATGAGACTGACTCCATAAGCGATAGGATAACTGAGTTTGCCTCCGAGAAAGCCCTTATATATTTACCTCGGGATGGGGGAAGGAGGACAAAGACACCGTGCGAATTGCTGGTGGGTCGCCGGGATTGTGTTGCTGTGCTTTGCGGAGAGAATTTTGGCGCAGTTAAGATACTCTGTTCCAGAAGAAGTTCAGGTGGGATACCCTGTTGGAAATGTTGCAAAGGATTTAGGACTAGAGATCAGCAGCTTAACTGGCAGGAAATTCCGTATTGTTTCGGGTCCAAATCACTATCTGTTTCAGTTAAATCAGAACAATGGAGTGTTGTATGTTGGCAAAAAAATGGATCGTGAAGAGCTCTGTGATGGAAGCAAGGTTTGTTTGATAAACCTGAAAATTGTTGTTGAAAGCCCACTGGAAATACATTATGTTGGAGTTGAAATAACCGATATTAATGATCATTCGCCGACTTTTCCAGAAAGCGAACAGCGACTGGAAATAGCAGAGAATACGCCTCCAGGTACTCGTTTCCAAATTCATGCTGCCCGAGACCCTGATTTTGGTGCACAATCACTTCGAAAATATACACTGAATCCCACGGATTTATTTGATATTGAACTCAGAGACAGTGAAGAGGACAAGATGCCCTTTTTAGTACTAAAAAAGTCTTTGGATAGAGAGCAAAAGGCGGAGCATCGTTTACTGTTAACAGCCGTAGATGGGGGGAGTCCAGCGAAATCAGGAAGCCTTAATTTAACCATCACCGTGCTAGACGCGAATGATAACCGACCTGTGTTCAGCAAAGATGTATATACTGTGTCACTGGATGAAAATGCACCAAAAGGGACCCAAGTTATAAAATTAAACGCTACAGATAAGGATGAAGGTTTGAATAGTGAAATTGAATACAACTTTGGAAAAACACAAAAGAAAAAAGTGCACGACACCTTTGAATTGGACAGCATCACCGGTGAGATTCGTGTAAAGGGAAAAGTAGACTTTGAGGAAACGGAGCTGTACAGGCTAGATTTGCAGGCTTCAGATAAAGGTCAGCCACCCTGGAAAGCCGAAAGTAGAGTTGTGATTAAAATAAAGGACGTGAACGACAATAAACCAGACATTGAAGTAACATCACTGTCCAGTTTAATCCCAGAGGATTCAAAGCCCGGCACTGTCATCGCTCTCATCAGCGTTGTCGACAAAGATTCAGGCGTTAATGGGAAGGTTATTTGTAAAGTATCGCAGGATGTTCCATTTGATCTGACGCCATCACTTGAGGAAAACATGTACTCGCTCGTTACAAAGGGCCGTTTAGACAGAGAAACTGTTTCCCGCTATGATATCACAATAACAGCTACTGATTGCGGTGAACCTCCGCTTTCAACAGTGAAAACACTGAGTGTTCAGGTGTCAGATGTAAATGATAACACACCAGTTTTTAGTCAGAATCCATTTGAGTTGTATTTGATAGAAAACAACACCCCGGGCGCACCAATATTTTCTGTGAGCGCAGTTGATGATGATTTGAATGAAAATGCAGCGATTACATATAAAATCGTGAGAGGTGATGGTCTACAGGATGCTATTACATCTTTCCTGAATGTAAATTCGGATAATGGACAAATCACTGCGCTGAAAAGTTTTGACTTTGAAACGCTGAAAACTTTCCAGTTCCAAGTTGTTGCCTCAGATTCGGGAACTCCGTCACTAAGCAGCAACGTCACAGTCAGCGTCTTCATCCTGGATCAGAACGACAACGCTCCAGTCATCCTGTATCCACTCAGCTCCAACGGCTCTGCTCAAGGTGTGGAGGAGATTCCCCGAAACGTCAACGCAGGACACTTGGTGACTAAAGTCAGAGCCTATGACGCTGATATAGGATATAACGGCTGGTTGCTCTTTTCACTGCAAGAAGTGACTGACCACAGTCTCTTTGCTTTGGACCGCTATACAGGACAGATCAGAACACTTCGCTCATTCACAGAGACAGACGACGCTGAGCATAAACTGCTCATACTGGTCAAAGACAACGGCAACGTTTCTCTCTCAGCAACAGCTACTGTGATTGTCAAACTTGTGGAGCCCAAAGAGGCTTTTGCAGCTTCTGATGTTAAAAGTGCGGCAAAAGATGATGAGGACAGTAATGTGATCTTTTACCTCATGATAACTTTGGGCGCAGTTTCTGTACTTTTTCTCATAAGTATCATCGTGCTGATTACAATGCAGTGCTCCAAATCCACAGACTATACTTCTAAATATCTGCCAGAGACTAATTATGATGGGACACTGTGTCACAGCATCCAGTACAGATCAGGAGAGAAGCGGTACATGCTAGTTGGACCAAGAATGAGTATAGGATCTACTATAGTACCGGGCAGTCATGCAAATACTCTCGTGCTTCCTGATAGGAGAAGAACATCTGAAGAGGTAAGAGCACGTTTTTACTTAAAGCTGTTTCGGGAATGAAAACAAAATTCCCTCCTGGCAAACACCACTCTCTTTGGAGATAAAACATGCGGTCCATTTTACTATATAATGCAAATAATTTTAATCAGTGTTCTGTATATCCGTGTTGAAGTTTTGTAGTGCAGGTAAATAACAGGAAATCATATTTTGTTTGGTTCTCATTAAGTGCAGTGTACTGGTTCCGTAAAGAAAAGCAAGAAAGAAATGTCTTTATTCTGAATTTTTAAATTTTTTTTTATCCTATTTTATCTTATTTTGTTATTTTTATTTATTTAAGTATTTTTGTAGTAAAGGAGGGATGCATACCTGAATAACGTTGTATTTATGGAAGGTAATATTCACTATTATGATTAGGGTACGTGAACTGAAAGCTTTGATCGTGACACTTCCCTGTCTTTGCAACTTGAAAAGCTATATAAATACGTAATAAGCACAATGGAACTATCCAATTTGCAAACACACTGATATTGCTGATTTTTTGATGGTATATTTTAAAAATAGTCCGTAATACTGTTTCCAGCTGGATTAAGTAGACGACCCAAATGCCCTAAGCCCATTCCGGGTCCTGTTATTGCGTCAATTCTCAACTATCTTAATATACAAACAAACAACAACAACGACAAACAAACAAACAAACAAATCTTCAAAACGTAAAAATGTCTTAATTTTTTTGAATCCACACGGTGTCAGTGTCATATCAGCATCCAGTTTTTGTGTTATAGCACTGGTCCTGCCCCTTCCACAGAGGTTTTGTTGTGGTGGACAGAAAGGAGACGACACTATCCACAGACACAAGTGTAGCCGTGATTTATACATGGGAAGCTTCGGAATATTGGGTATATTTCAGAGTGGATGTTATGTTTTGAAAAATTAATGTTAGACCACGGTCTTGGATGTAAAGACCTCTAAGTGGATACATATTTTGTTATCTTAACGAAAACGATGGAGCCAAGAGGACAAAGACGAGGAACGCAGTGCTGGTGGCTTGCTATCAGCTTTTCTTTGATGCTCAGCTGTGTGGAGCGGGTTTCAGCTCAGATAAAATATTCAATTCAAGAGGAAGTAAAGGTAGGAAGTGTTGTTGGGAATGTGGCAAAGGATCTGGGACTGGACATCAGTTCATTAGAGGAACGACGGTTTCGTATTGTTTCTGGAGCTGAAGATGCTCATTTTGAAGTAAATCCGAACAATGGCGTTCTGTATGTTCACGGAAATATCGACCGAGAAGAGCTGTGCGAAAAAATACATCCATGTATTAAAAACCTAAAACTGGTAGCTGAAAACCCCATGGAAATACATTATGTAGGAGTGGAAATAATAGATGTAAACGATAATTCACCAAGGTTTCCTGATGAAGAAAAAATATTAGAAATTCCTGAATCAACTCTCCAAGGTAAACGATTTCAGTTGCCAACTGCACATGATCCAGATGTTGTTACTAATACAGTACGAACGTACAAATTAAACCATAACGATCACTTTAGTTTGCAAATTAGAGAGAGGGGAGAAGATAAGATACCATTCTTAGTTTTACAAAAGCCTCTGGATCGGGAAAAGGAGAACGAACACAAACTGATACTGACAGGAACTGACGGAGGAAATCCACCGAGATCAGGGACTCTTAATGTCACAGTCATAGTCCTGGATTCAAATGATAACCATCCTGCATTTAGTAAAGAAGTTTATTCAGTAACGATACCTGAAAATGTAGATGCGGGTACAAGTGTAACTACCGTAAAGGCGACTGATTTGGACGAGAGTTCAAACGGAGAAATTGAATATTTTTTTGGTGAAGAACTTGACCCTAAATTGTATGATACATTTAGCCTAGATAAGGACACTGGTGAAATTCGAGTGAAAGGCGAAATTGACTTTGAGAATATGGAGGTATACAAGTTGGACGTCCACGCCACAGACAAAGGACAACCTCCGATGAGTACCGACTGCAGGGTGATTATCAAGGTGCTGGACATAAATGATAATAAACCTGAGATAGAGGTAACATCTTTGTCAAAGATTGTATCAGAAGACTCTAAACCTGGGACCGTGGTGGCTTTGATCAGTATTACAGACCAAGACGCGGGTTTAAACGGTAAAGTAATATGTAGTCTTTCAGACAATGTGCCATTCGATTTAAAACCGTCATTTCAAGATAACATGTACTCTTTAGTTATTAAACATAAATTAGACCGAGAATCAGTTTCCCATTACGACGTCACAATAACAGCTACAGACTGTGGCGTGCCTCCTCTGTCTACATCCAGAACTTTAAGTATTGATGTGTCAGACGTGAATGATAATGCGCCACAATTTGCACAGAATCCAGTTGAACTTTACCTGGTAGAGAATAACGAGCCTGGAAAGCCGATATTTTCAGTTTCTGCCTCAGATAAAGATTTGAATGAAAACGCGGCTTTAACGTATCGTATAATCAGAGAGGAAAGCAGTCAACAGAAAAACGCAGCATTTTTAAATATTAATTCAGAAAATGGACAAATCACTGCCCTTAAAAGTTTCGACTTTGAAACGATGAAAACTTTCCAGTTCCAAGTTGTTGCCTCAGATTCTGGAACTCCGTCACTAAGCAACAATGTCACAGTCAACGTCTTCATCCTGGATCAGAACGACAACGCTCCAGTCATCCTGTATCCACTCAGCTCCAACGGTTCTGCTCAAGGTGTGGAGGAGATTCCCCGAAACGTCAACGCAGGACACTTGGTGACTAAAGTCAGAGCCTATGACGCTGATATAGGATATAACGGCTGGTTGCTCTTTTCACTGCAGGAAGTGACTGACCACAGTCTCTTTGCTTTGGACCGCTACACAGGACAGATCAGAACACTTCGCTCATTCACAGAGACAGACGAGGCTGAGCATAAACTGCTCATACTGGTCAAAGACAACGGCAACGTTTCTCTCTCAGCAACAGCTACTGTGATTGTCAAGCTTGTGGAGCCCAAAGAGGCTTTTGCAGCTTCTGATGTTAAAGGTGCAGCAAAAGATGATGAGGACAGTAATGTGATCTTTTACCTGATGATAACTTTGGGCGCAGTTTCTGTGCTTTTTCTCGTCAGTATCATCGTGCTGATTGCAATGCAGTGCTCCAAATCCACAGACTATACTTCTAAATATCTGCCAGAGACTAATTATGATGGGACACTGTGTCACAGCATCCAGTACAGATCAGGAGAGAAGCGGTACATGCTCGTTGGACCCAGAATGAGTATAGGATCTACTATAGTACCGGGCAGTCATGCAAATACACTAATGCTTCCTGATAGGAAACGTCCTTCTGAAGAGGTAAGACCATGTTTAAGTTTTAACTGTCTTACCAGACGTGTTCCCTTTAGAAGTAAAACATATAATGCTCCTGATTTAAAGATAATATTACACCTGAATTGCAGCATATTTGTTAGCACTGTCCATGGTCCTGGCAAGTGGTTAAACTGCTGAAATTTAAGTTAGTTTGTTTTCTTCATAATATGAGAATTCGATTCTCTGTGTTGTTGTTGTTTTTTTTTTTTTTTTACTAAAAATGTCGCGTGTTTATTTAGGGATTAAATTACACGATTCAGTAGCTATATTGATTTAGGCGTCTATGAGTTTGTTTGTTTGTTTGTTTTTATTAGAAATCCATAGGTCCCTTGTAGTTGATTCTTATTTGTTTTCCTTGGAAAAAATGTTGTTAATTGCCTTCAAACCCTGTCATCGTTTCACTCAATCATCATTCAATTTTGTCAAAATCACACTTTTTCTTTTAGAGAAATAATCGCACACGAAGCTAAATTGCTTTGACCTAAAGAAAAATACAACACTTGGATATACTAATACTAATAAGATGTTGACTACTACGATTAGGGACGATGATATGACAGCCTTGAAGTGGGTTAACTGATCAACATACTCTTTTGAAAAAAACTGAAAATTTGCTGCCTTTAATTCGTAGAAGTAAATTGTTATTCGGATGTATTACTTTGAAACACATACGTTACTAGCAAAAATTAGAACAATTTTCTAGACACGAAGCGACAACTTGCAGACGGGCTGATGTTGCAGTTTATGTGGTAGTTTTGTTTATCAACATATACTCATATGTTCAGTCCACAAGGTGTCAGTGTCATATCAGCATCACACTGGTATATTTTAGTGCTGGCCCTGCCCCTTCTATACAGTTTTTGTTCTGGTCGACAGAGAGGAGACGGTACCTTCCACAGAAACAAGTGTAGCCGTGATTAATACATCGGTTTGTTTGGAATCTGCAACACATTTCGCACTGGATATTTTGTTATTTAAACTACTTCCTTTGCTCAAAGGACTTTTAAGCGGGTATATAATTGGAAACATAAAGCGAAACGATGGAGCCAGGAGGACAAAGACGAGGAACGCAGTGCTGGTGGTTTGCTCTCAGCTTTTCTCTGATGCTCAGCTGTGTGGAGCGGGTTACAGCTCAGATAAAATATTCAGTTCCAGAGGAAGTAACGGTAGGAAGTGTTGTTGGGAATGTGGCAAAAGATCTGGGACTGGATATCAGTTCACTAGAGGAAAGACAGTTTCGTATTGTCTCTGGGGCTGAAAATAATCAATTTCTAGTAAATCCGAGAAATGGCGTCCTCTCTGTTCAAGAGAACATTGACAGAGAAGAGCTATGCAAAAGCATTTCTCCTTGTCTCATAAACCTAAAAATGGTAGCTGAGAATCCCATGGAAGTACATTATGTAGGAGTGGAAATCATAGACGTAAATGATAATTCACCCAGCTTTCAAGAGGAAGAAAGCATACTGGAGATTTCAGAGTCTACTTTCCCAGGTAAACGATTTCAGTTGCCAGCTGCACATGATCCAGATGTTGTTACTAATACAGTACGGATGTACAAATTGATCAATAACGATCATTTTAGTTTACAAATTCGAGAGAGGGGAGAGGACAAGATACCATTCTTAGTTTTACAGAAGGCTTTGGATCGAGAAAAGGAAAATAAACACAAACTGATCCTGACAGCAATTGACGGAGGAAATCCACCGAGATCAGGGACTCTTAATGTCACAGTCATAGTCCTGGATTCAAATGACAATAACCCTACATTTAGTCAAGAAGTGTATTCAGTAACAATACACGAAAATGTAGAGGTGAATACATGTGTAATTACCGTAAATGCAACTGATTTGGACGAAAGTTCAAACGGAGAAATAGAGTACGTTTTCGGTGGTCAACTTGACCGAAAGATTTATGAACTGTTTAGCTTAGATAAAAACACTGGTGAAATTCGAGTAAAAGGAAACATTGACTTTGAGACGGTGGATGTTTATAAACTAGATGTACACGCCACAGACAAAGGACAACCTCCGATGAGTACCGACTGCAGGGTGATTATCAAGGTGCTTGACGTAAATGATAATAAACCTGAGATAGAGGTAACATCTTTGTCAAAGATTGTATCAGAAGATTCCAAACCTGGGACTGTGGTGGCTTTGATCAGTATTACAGACCAAGACGCGGGTTTTAACGGTAAAGTAATATGTAGTCTTTCAGACAATGTGCCATTTGATTTAAAACCGTCATTTCAAGATAACATGTACTCTTTAGTTATTAAACATAAATTAGACCGAGAATCAGTTTCCCATTACGACGTCACGATAACAGCAACCGACTGTGGCGTGCCTCCTCTGTCTACATCCAGAACTTTGAGTATTGATGTGTCAGACGTGAATGATAATGCGCCACAATTTGCACAGAATCCAGTTGAACTTTACCTGGTAGAAAATAACGAGCCTGGGAAGCCGATATTTTCAGTTTCTGCCTCAGATAAAGATTTGAATAAAAACGCGGCTTTAACTTATCGTATAATCAGAGAGGAAAGCAGTCAACAGAAAAACGCAGTATTTTTAAATATTAATTCGGATAATGGACAAATCACTGCCCTTAAAAGTTTTGACTTTGAAACGCTGAAAACTTTCCAGTTCCAAGTTGTTGCCTCAGATTCTGGAACTCCGTCACTAAGCAACAACGTCACAGTCAACGTCTTCATCCTGGATCAGAACGACAACGCTCCAGTCATCCTGTACCCACTCAGCTCCAACGGCTCTGCTCAAGGTGTGGAGGAGATTCCCCGAAACGTCAACGCAGGACACTTGGTGACTAAAGTCAGAGCCTATGACGCTGATATAGGATATAACGGCTGGTTGCTCTTTTCACTGCAGGAAGTAACTGACCACAGTCTCTTTGCTTTGGACCGCTATACAGGACAGATCAGAACACTTCGCTCATTCACAGAGACAGACGAGGCTGAGCATAAACTGCTCATACTGGTCAAAGACAACGGCAACGTTTCTCTCTCAGCAACAGCTACTGTGATTGTCAAACTTGTGGAGCCCAAAGAGGCTTTTGCAGCTTCTGATGTTAAAAGTACAGCAAAAGATGATGAGGACAGTAATGTCATATTTTACCTCATGATAACTTTGGGCGCAGTTTCTGTACTTTTTCTCGTCAGCATCGTAGTGCTGATTGCGATGCAGTGCTCCAAATCCACAGACTATACTTCCAAATATCTGCCAGAGACTAATTATGATGGGACACTGTGTCACAGCATCCAGTACAGATCAGGAGAGAAGCGGTACATGCTAGTTGGACCCAGAATGAGTATAGGATCTACTATAGTACCTGGAAGTCACGCAAATACTCTCGTACTCCCTGACAGGAGACGTCCTTCTGAGGAGGTAGGTCCATTGTGCGATTTTAAATCAAGGTTATTTTGGTTGTCAAGACGAAGTTTCCTTTACGATGTATCATTAACTTTTGAAACAGATGGAAATGTATTTAAGGTTTTTAATCGTTTTATTTCATTCTTCTCTTCTTTTTGTTTTACACACTTTATTTTCAAACAGTATTTTAGTTGTTATCACCATCATTTTGAAAGACTGCCCATTATATTCTGTAGTCTTTTGACACTGCACTAATTGCTGGGATATCCACGTATGCATAGGGAAAGAATAGTTTAGAAAAGATAAGTAACTAAATAAAGAAGGTCACGCCACTCAGATTGGGAAACTGTGGCAAAACACATGCATATTCATTAGCGTTGTCCATGGACAGGTGACCTTCAGACATAAACTCGTGGTCTTCAAGTTCAAATCTGTTTTTCGTTTCAGACCTTTTTGTATTTAGCGCCAATCCTATGTTTTCTATCACATTTATTAGAAATCACTAATTGTGTTACATATTACTGCGTCGTGGAAATAGTAATATACCTATCCACTGTTCGAATGGGATCCTGTTAATTCATCTGAAACGTGAAACTTAGCAGTACAAGCCTGAAACTCGCGTGTGCTGTGTCCTCGATTATTTTTCATCCAGTCTGCGCGCAGTTTTATCAGAATCACTTGTGCGTTTGGCTAATCCTGCATCATTACACAGCATTAATGTAATACTGACAAATATCAGAATTCCCTGTTGCAATTAGTCATTATGATATACTGTACGCGTCTATCAGCTGATCATCATATGACGCAAAAATACATGAAATTTTATTCCTGAGACTCTGAAATATGTGACAAATTAAATCCATCACGGTACAAAAAATTCTTAAGAAAACATTTTTAGACTTGTTTTAATAGTGACTGGGACACATTTGGAAACATACTTGTATATTACATGTAGATGTTTGCTCTAACAATGAGTCACAAGATGTTCAGTCCACAAGGTGTCAGTGTCATATCTGCATCAAACTAATATGTTTTAGCTCTGGCCCTGCCCCTTCCACAGAGGTTTTGTTCTGGTTGGCAGAGAGGAGACGATACCTCAGACAGAAACAAGTGTAACCGTGATTTTTCCATGAATACCAGGGAATATGGGAAGAAGTGTTGATTTAGGCTACTTCCTTTACGGTAAACACCTCTGAGTGGATACAGTATTTATTATCTAAACGACAACGATGGAGGCAGGAGGACAAAGACGAGGAACGCAGTGTTGGTGGGTTGCTATCAGCTTTTCTTTGATGCTCAGCTGTGTGGAGCGGGTATCAGCTCAAATAAAATATTCAGTTCCAGAGGAAGTAAAGGTAGGAAGTGTTGTTGGGAATGTGGCAAAGGATCTGGGACTGGATATCAGTTCACTGGAGAAACGACGGTTTCGTATTGTTTCTGGAGCTGAAGATGCTCAGTTTGAAGTAAATCCGAACAATGGCGCGCTGTATGTTCACGGAAATATCGACCGAGAGGAGCTGTGCGAAAGAATGCATCCATGTATCAAAAACCTAAAATTGGTAGCTGAGAACCCCATGGAAATACATCACGTGGGCGTGGAAATCATGGATGTAAATGATAATTCCCCCAGTTTTCAAGAATATGAAAAAATATTGGAAATGTCTGAATCCACTATAACAGGCAGACGGTTTCAATTGCCAACTGCGCATGATCCAGATGTTGTTACTAATACTGTGCGTATGTACAAATTAAACCATAACGATCATTTTAGTTTACAAATTCGAGAGAGAGGAGAGGACAAGGTACCATTTTTAGTTTTACAAAAGTCTCTGGATCGGGAAAAGGAAAGTGAACACAAACTGATACTAACAGCAATTGACGGCGGAAATCCACCGAGATCAGGGACTGTTAATGTCACAGTCATAGTCCTCGATTCGAATGATAACCACCCTACATTTAGTCAAGAAGTTTATTACGCTACAGTACGTGAGAATACAGATGCGGGTGTGTTTGTAATTAAGCTAAATGCGACTGACCTGGATGAGGGACTAAATGGACAAATTGAATACTTTTTTGGTGAAGAACTTAAGGGTAATTTATATGAGATTTTTAATATGGATAAGGACACTGGTGAGCTTCGAATCAATGGGGAAATTGACTTTGAGAAAACAGATATTTTTAAGTTGGACGTCCACGCCACGGACAAAGGACAACCTCCGATGAGTGCGGATTGCACAGTAATCATCAGTGTCTTGGACGTAAATGATAATAAACCTGAAATAGAGGTAACATCTTTGTCAAAGATTGTATCAGAAGATTCCAAACCTGGGACTGTGGTGGCTTTGATCAGTATTACAGACCAAGACGCGGGTTTAAACGGTAAAGTAATATGTAGTCTTTCAGACAATATCCCATTTGATTTAAAACCGTCATTTCAAGACAACATGTACTCTTTAGTTATTAAACATAAATTAGACCGAGAATCAGTTTCCCATTACTACGTCACAATAACAGCTACAGACTGTGGCGTGCCTCCTCTTTCTACATCCAGAACTTTGAGTATTGATGTGTCAGACGTGAATGATAATGCGCCACAGTTTGCACAGAATCCAGTTGAACTTTACCTGGTAGAGAATAACGAGCCTGGAAAGCCGATATTTTCAGTTTCTGCCTCAGATAAAGATTTGAATGAAAACGCGGCTTTAACGTATCGTATAATCAGAGAGGAAAGCAGTCAACAGAAAAACGCAGTATTTTTAAATATTAATTCAGAAAATGGACAAATCACTGCCCTTAAAAGTTTTGACTTTGAAACACTGAAAACTTTCCAGTTCCAAGTTGTTGCCTCAGATTCTGGAACTCCGTCACTAAGCAACAATGTCACAGTCAACGTCTTCATCCTGGATCAGAACGACAACGCTCCAGTCATCCTGTACCCACTCAGCTCCAATGGTTCTGCTCAAGGTGTGGAGGAGATTCCCCGAAACGTCAACGCAGGACACTTGGTGACTAAAGTCAGAGCCTATGACGCTGATATAGGATATAACGGCTGGTTGCTCTTTTCACTGCAGGAAGTAACTGACCACAGTCTCTTTGCTTTGGACCGCTACACAGGACAGATCAGAACACTTCGCTCATTCACAGAGACAGACGAGGCTGAGCAAAACTTGCTCATACTAGTCAAAGACAACGGCAACGTTTCTCTCTCAGCAACAGCTACTGTGATTGTCAAGCTTGTGGAGCCCAAAGAGGCTTTTGCAGCTTCTGATGTTAAAAGTGCAGCAAAAGATGATGAGGACAGTAATGTCATATTTTATCTGATGATAACTTTGGGCGCAGTTTCTGTGCTTTTTCTCGTCAGCATCATCGTGCTGATTGCAATGCAGTGCTCCAAATCCACAGACTATACTTCTAAATATTTGCCAGAGACTAATTATGATGGGACACTGTGTCACAGCATCCAGTACAGATCAGGAGAGAAGCGGTACATGCTCGTTGGACCCAGAATGAGTATAGGATCTACTATAGTACCTGGAAGTCACGCAAATACTCTCGTACTCCCTGACAGGAGGCGTCCTTCTCAAGAGGTAAGAACATATCTTGATTTAAATTGAAGGTCTTTTTGCTTGCAAAGATTATAAAGATGAAAATTCTTTCTACCAGAATCATTTTTCCTTTTAAACATATAATATGATTAGTGTTTAGAACATGGAAGAAATGTGCTCAAGGTTTTTGATTTGTATTTTTGTTTTTTGTAACTGAATTATAAAGTTTTTTAGTTGCTACCTCTAAAAGTTGTCTCGCGAGGTTATCATAACTAGTGGCACAAATTTTTGGAACATAAATTGTTAATAAGGCGGAAATTGCTTCATAAAAAACCCACAATAAATAAGAAAGATGACCAATATATCGGGAAACTATGGGGGAAACAGCGGTATTCTCAAGCGCTGTCCGTGGTTCTGATAAGAGATCACGTTTAGTCAGCTAGTGGTGGTGTTCAAGTTCAAATCTGATGGTTTCACATTTATTCATTTGCACTGTGAAAGTGATTAACACAGCCCTTACATTTACTTGAGTCATTCTATCTTTTATTTTCATCCAGTCTGAGTGTAATTTTTTCTAAGTCACATTTTTGTTAAGGAAACAGAGTGCGCATTTGGCAACTACTGCGTTACTAAACAATAATGCCACAATAACAAATAGAGTTCTCTGTTGCAGTTAGCCCTGCATGATATATTAGTCTGTTTACTAAATGTCACAAAAATACTAAGATGATCGTGGCTCAAGAGTTGGGAGTTTGCCTTGTAATCGGAAGGTTGCCGGTTCGAGCCCCGGCTTGGACAGTCTCGGTCGTTGTGTCTTTGGGCAAGACACTTTACTCGTTGCCTACTGGTGGTGGTCAGAGGGTCCGGTGGCGCCAGTGTCCGGCAGCCTCGCCTCTGTCAGTGCGCCCCAGGGCGGATGTGGCTACAATGTAGCTTGCCATCACCAGTGCGTGAATGTGTGTGTGAATGGGTGGATGACAGGTTGTGTAAAGCGCTTTGGGGCCCTTAGGGACTAGTAAAGCGCTATACAAATACAGGCCATTTACCATTTACCATAAAGAAAAAGGGCTTCAGAAACTGCAAAAGTACTCCATCATTTGAACATATTGCTGTACAAATAACAAAGAAACAGCAAACAAAAAAAATGTTCAGTAAGAAAGACTGTTAATTTTTAGTGAGCAGACTACATGTTGGAAACATATTTGTGTAACACATGTAGCTGATTGCTTCAACAATGAGTAACAAGATGTTCAGTCCACAAGGTGTCAGTGTCATATCTGCATCAAACTAATATGTTACAATAGTGGCCCTGCCCCTTCCATAGAGGTTTTGTTCTGGTTGCCAGAGAGGAGACGGTATCGTCCAGAGAAACAAGGGTAGCCGTGATTTTTCCATGAATACAAGGGAAAATGGGAAGCATTACAGACGGGATATTTTGTGATTTATTCTAGCTTCTTAATGATAAATACCTGTGGGTAGATACAGTATTTGTTATCTAACACGATGGAGGCAGGAGGACAAAGACGAGGAACGCAGTGCTGGTGGCTTGCTATCAGCTTTTATCTGATGCTCAGCTGTGTGGAGCGGGTATCAGCTCAGATAAAATATTCGATTCAAGAGGAAGTAAAGGTAGGAAGTGTTGTTGGGAATGTGGCAAAGGATCTGGGACTGGATATCAGTTCACTGGAGGAACGACGGTTTCGTATTGTTTCTGGAGCTGAAGATGCTCAGTTTGAAGTAAATTCGAACAATGGCGTTCTGTATGTTCACGGAAATATCGACCGAGAGGAGCTGTGCGAAAGAATACATCCATGTATTAAAAACCTAAAACTGGTAGCTGAGAACCCCATGGAAATACATTATGTAGGAGTGGAAATCATAGATGTAAATGATAATTCGCCCAGCTTCACTGATGAAGAAAAAATAGTAGAAATTCCTGAATCCACTCTTCAAGGAAAACGTTTCCAGTTGCCAGCCGCACGGGACCCAGATGTTGTTACTAATACTGTACGTATGTACAAATTAAACCATAACGATCATTTTAGTTTACAAATTAGAGAGATGGGAGAGGACAAGGTACCATTTTTAGTTTTACAGAAGTCTCTGGATCGGGAAAAGGAGAATGCACACAAACTGATACTGACAGCAGTTGATGGCGGAAATCCACCGAGAACGGGGACTCTTAATGTCACAGTCATAGTCCTCGATTCAAATGATAATCACCCTACATTTAACCAAGAATTATATTCAGTTACAATACCTGAAAATGTTGATAGGGATACTAGTGTAACTACGGTAAATGCAACTGATCTGGACGAGGGTGTAAACGGAAAGATTGAATACTTTTTTGGTGGCGAACTTAACACTAAATTGTATGATACATTTAGCCTAGATAAGGACACTGGTGAAATTCGAGTGAAAGGCGGAATTGACTTTGAGAATATGGAGGTATACAAGTTGGACGTCCACGCCACTGACAAAGGACAACCTCCGATGAGCACTAACTGCAGGGTGATTATCAATGTATTGGACGTAAATGATAATAAACCTGAGATAGAGGTGACATCTTTGTCAAAGATTGTATCAGAAGACTCTAAACCTGGGACTGTGGTGGCTTTGATCAGTATTACAGACCAAGACGCGGGTTTAAACGGTAAAGTAATATGTAGTATTTCAGACAATGTGCCATTTGATTTAAAACCGTCATTTCAAGATAACATGTACTCTTTAGTTATTAAACATAAATTAGACCGAGAATCAGTTTCCCATTACGACGTCACAATAACAGCTACAGACTGTGGCGTGCCTCCTCTGTCCACATCCAGAACTTTGAGTATTGATGTGTCAGACGTGAATGATAATGCGCCGCAATTTGCACAGAATCCAGTTGAACTTTACCTGGTAGAAAATAACGAGCCTGGAAAGCCGATATTTTCAGTTTCTGCCTCAGATAAAGATTTGAATGAAAACGCGGCTTTAACGTATCGTATAATCAGAGAGGAAAGCAGTCAACAGAAAAACGCAGTATTTTTAAATATTAATTCGGATAATGGACAAATCACTGCGCTGAAAAGTTTTGATTTTGAAACACTGAAAACTTTCCAGTTCCAAGTTGTTGCCTCAGATTCTGGAACTCCGTCACTAAGCAACAACGTCACAGTCAACGTCTTCATCCTGGATCAGAACGACAACGCTCCAGTCATCCTGTATCCACTCAGCTCCAATGGTTCTGCTCAAGGTGTGGAGGAGATTCCCCGAAACGTCAACGCAGGACACTTGGTGACTAAAGTCAGAGCCTATGACGCTGATATAGGATATAACGGCTGGTTGCTCTTTTCACTGCAGGAAGTGACTGACCACAGTCTCTTTGCTTTGGACCGCTACACAGGACAGATCAGAACACTTCGCTCATTCACAGAGACAGACGAGGCTGAGCATAAACTGGTAATACTGGTCAAAGACAACGGCAACGTTTCTCTCTCAGCAACAGCTACTGTGATTGTCAAACTTGTGGAGCCCAAAGAGGCTTTTGCAGCTTCTGATGTTAAAGGTACAGCAAAAGATGATGAGGACAGTAATGTCATATTTTACCTCATGATAACTTTGGGCGCAGTTTCTGTACTTTTTCTCGTCAGCATCATCGTTCTGATTGCAATGCAGTGCTCCAAATCCACAGACTATACTTCTAAATATCTGCCAGAGACCAATTATGATGGGACACTGTGTCACAGCATCCAGTACAGATCAGGAGAGAAGCGGTACATGCTAGTTGGACCCAGAATGAGTATAGGATCTACTATAGTACCTGGAAGTCACGCAAATACTCTTGTGCTTCCTGATAGGAGACGTCCTTCTGAAGAGGTAAGAGCTTTAAAGTGTGATGTCACATGTTTTTGTGCATTCTTTTCCATCAATTTGACTTTTTATATCATCTAAATTTTCTTTTCTTTTTTGAAATCACAATTCTAAAGTATCATAGCTAAAGACTACAGTGCTAACACTAAAGTTAGTTTCATTGACATTTTGGTTATGATAAATGGTGATTCATAATGCTTCTACTGAATCAAATATGGGTCTAGGTAATGCGGTCGATTCTCATGAAAAACCGGTGGAATTGCACGTTACCAGACATGTTGCATGCTACTTTGCTGAACGGCACTTTTCTTAAATCAAATATATGCTGCTGAACAGTGTTGGTCCGGGCTGATCTTCTTTCTTCAGAAGCGGGTTAAATAACATCTTCTGAGATAATCAACATATGGAACAAAATTTAAACCCCCTGATAACGTATTTAATTGTTGGAATAACGGTTTCTTTTTAAACACTGTAATTTATGACTATATACTTCTCCAGTAACCTCTGGGTGTCAGTATTACATTGACAAACTGGAGACCACTTTACCCATCCTCTCACAAAGCTTTTGTTTTCCACTGCTATAAGCAGAGAAGACGCTTGACTCGAGCTCGCAATCTTTCCAAATCGCGCTTTATACATTATATTACAACAGGCAATGAGCTAGGTAGTCCAAACATTGTTTTTAAATCTTTTGTTTGATTACAATGGAGAACGAAAAACGAAGTCGTGGAAGGAATGGGGTCTGGTTTATTCTCCATGTAGCTTTGCTGCTGTTTTTCGGGAAAGAGGCTTCGGCAGAAATAAGATACTCTGTTGCAGAAGAGGTGAAAGATGGAACTGTTGTCGGAAATGTTGCAAAGGATCTCGGTCTTGATATCAGCTCTTTGACCAGCCGGCGGTTCCGTGTTGTGTCTGAATCCAAGGATGCGTTTTTTGATGTAAACCAGGACAACGGGGATCTATATTTGTTTAAGAAAATCGACAGAGAGGAGCTTTGCCTGGGCAGTGGGGCATGCATAATGGAGCTAAAAATTATAGCAGAAAACCCTTTGGAAATACACTACGTAGTTGTAGAAATTATTGATATTAACGATCACTCCCCTGTTTTCCCCGAAAAAGAACAGAGGTTTGAAATTTTTGAACAAACCATGGCAGGAAGACGATTTCAGCTGCACACTGCTCGGGACCCCGATTCTGGAATTAACGCAATTCGTACATATACTTTAACCTCAAACGAAAATTTTGAAGTAACAATCCGACAGAGCGATGAGGATATAATACCATTTTTGGTGCTGAAGAAATCGTTGGACAGAGAAAAAATCAACAAATACACGTTAACTGTCACTGCAGTTGATGGAGGAAAACCTCCGCGATCAGGCACCATAAATGTTACTATAATCGTTCTTGACACAAATGACAACCGTCCAACATTTAGTCAAGAGAGCTACCAATTAGAAATAGATGAAAATGTTCAAGTAGGGACTTCAATATTTAGAATGAATGCGACAGACCCAGATGAAGGTTCCAGTAGTGAAATTGTATACAGCCTTGGAAAAACACTCAAGAAAAAAGTCTATGATATATTTGAACTGGATAAAATAAGTGGGGAAATAAGAATAAAGGGAATAGTGGACTATGAAGAAAACGACGTTTATAAACTGGATATCGAGGCATCAGATAAAGGAACACCTCCATTAACTGGTGAGTGCAGATTAATTATAAAGATAAAAGACATCAATGATAATCCGCCAGAAATTGAAATCACATCGCTTTCAAATACAGTGTCTGAGGATTCAAAGCCCGGCACAATGATTTCACTCATCAGTGTGCGAGATAAAGATTCTGGTGTGAATGGGAAAATTATTCTCAGCCTAACCTCAGACTTACCGTTTGAATTAAAACCATCATATAAAGAGAACGTTTATTCCGTTGTCACTAAAGTTCTTTTGGACCGAGAGGAGGTATCTCAATATGAATTGACAATAAAAGCGACCGACTGTGGAGAGCCCCCTTTATCTACTTTTAAAACTTTGAACATCCAGGTAGCAGATGTAAATGACAACAGACCACATTTTCCCATAAATCCACTACACTTTTACCTGTCCGAAAATAACGTTGCTGGGAAATCAATATTCTCCGTAAGCGCAGTGGACAAAGACTTAAGTGACAATGCAGCAATTTCATATCGAATTGTGAAAGAGGGGAGCCAAAATGACATTATGTCATTACTAAGTATAAACAGTGATAACGGACACATTTCCACGCTGAAAAGTTTTGACTTTGAAACGCTGAAAACTTTCCAGTTCCAAGTTGTTGCCTCAGATTCTGGAACTCCGTCACTAAGCAACAACGTCACAGTCAACGTCTTCATCCTGGATCAGAACGACAACGCTCCAGTCATCCTGTATCCACTCAGCTCCAACGGTTCTGCTCAAGGTGTGGAGGAGATTCCCCGAAACGTCAACGCAGGACACTTGGTGACTAAAGTCAGAGCCTATGACGCTGATATAGGATATAACGGCTGGTTGCTCTTTTCACTCCAGGAAGTGACTGACCACAGTCTCTTTGCTTTGGACCGCTATACAGGACAGATCAGAACACTTCGCTCATTCACAGAGACAGACGAGGCTGAGCATAAACTGCTCATACTGGTCAAAGACAACGGCAACTTTTCTCTCTCAGCAACAGCTACTGTGATTGTCAAACTTGTGGAGCCCAAAGAGGCTTTTGCAGCTTCTGATGTTAAAAGTACAGCAAAAGATGATGAGGACAGTAATGTCATATTTTATCTGATGATAACTTTGGGCGCAGTTTCTGTGCTTTTTCTCGTCAGCATCATCGTGCTGATTGCAATGCAGTGCTCCAAACCCACAGACTATACTTCTAAATATTTACAAGAAGCAAATTATGATGGGACATTGTGTCACAGCATCCAGTACAGATCTGGAGACAGGAAGTACATGTTAGTTGGACCCAGAATGAGTATAGGATCTACTATAGTACCAGGAAGCCATACAAATACTCTGGTGATGCCAGACAGAAGACGGCCATCTGAAGAGGTAGGATAAATTCACGATGATTATTTTAATGCAATTGCCTAATTTCGCCTCACCTATTGGATAATCCTTACGACTCCCTGTCGTTTTTTAAGATAATGGAAGTGCTGGCACGTGGTATTGGTGAGGCATCTTAGTAGTTTTGAGTGATGTCCTTCTATTTGTATTGTAAATGTGTTAGCAATGTTACCACTAAACATATTTTGTATTCCTGCCCACGATACCGACGTGGTTATTGGTCATCGAAGAGAGAATCGAGCACGCTGTTGTTATTGATGTGATTTTAAGACTTTTCCACTGTCCATGGTGCTGAAAAGCTCTTATTAAGGTATTTAACTATGCTCGGTTATCACAGGACACTGAAGCTCTTTAACTACTACATTACAGAGTTAGTGCTTGTGATGATGCCCTAGGATATTTTTCCCTTGTCACACGGATAGCCATTTGAATAAAACTTTTAATATATTAAATTACAAAAGTTTCTATTTAGTCGAATCTGTTTTTCCCCATTTCCTACTAAATGTAAGCGCTGAATGATCCTGTGGGTGTCAGTGTTACTATAAGGAAGTGCGAAATTCCACTCAGCCCCTTGTAATGTGTGCGTTGTCACCTCGGCCACAAAGAATATCAACGTTTGGGGTTTCGCCTGTGTATTTTTCTTTTCACGAAAACGGATGTCTGGAGTAAAATCTCAGGAAAACTGGATGATTACTAAGTGGAAAAATACGCGTGGATTTTATTACATATGATTTTTCCAAAGGACAAAGAGGCAGAATGATAACTTGGCCGTATCCTCTGGTTTTCGCCGCGCTCTTCTGTTGTGTGCAGGTGATTTTAGCTCAGATTAAATATTTGACTCCAGAGGATGTTAAAGTGGGAGCTATTATTGGAAATGTTGCGAAGGATCTGGGGCTCGATGTCGGTACATTGATAAGCAGGCGTTTTCGTATTGTGTCTGGAGCCCAGGGTACGCTGTTTGAGGTAAACCCGAACAATGGGGCGTTGTATGTTCACGAAAATGTGGACAGGGAACAGCTGTGCGATAGAAATGTTGCCTGTTTATTAGATCTAAAAATTGTTGTTGAAAACCCCCTTGAAGTCCACTATGTTACTGTTGAAATAATAGATACTAACGACAATAGACCCAGTTTTGCTGAGAAAGAAAAGGTAATAGAAATAGCAGAGACCACACTGCCAGGAGCACGATTTCAGTTACCAGGCGCTCGTGACCGAGATGTTGGAGTAAATGCGGTGCAGATTTATAAACTCAGTCAAAACGATCATTTTCATCTTGAAATTCGAGACAGAGGGGAAGATAAAATCCCTTTCCTCGTACTGCAGAGAAACTTGGACAGAGAGCGGAAAACAAACCATAGCTTGATTTTAACCGCTATGGATGGGGGGACGCCGCCAAAATCCGCAAATCTGAGCCTTACTATAAAGGTTCTTGATAACAACGATAACAGACCAGTATTTTCTCAAGAGGTTTATTCCGTTACATTGCAAGAAAATGCCCCATTAGACAAGACTATAATCAAAGTCCAAGCAACAGATCTAGACGAGGGTATTAACGGGGACGTCGAGTATACTTTTGGGGGTGATATTACTTCCAGTGTGTTGCGACTATTTACTTTAGACAGACTCACGGGAGAAATTCGAGTTATCGGAGAAATTGATTATGAGACAGCCAGTGTTTACAATTTAGATGTCCAAGCCTCAGACAAAGGTCAGCCGCCGATGACGACTGACTGTAGAATTATAATAAAGATTCAAGATGTCAATGACAATAAACCAGAAATAGAAGTGACTTCAATATCCAGCATAGTCCCAGAGGACTCAAAACAGGGTACCGTGGTCGCTCTCATTACTGTTACAGATGCTGATTCTGGTTTAAATAGCAAAGTCATATGTCATCTAACAGAAAATGTACCATTTGAATTAAAACCGTCATTTAAAGAAAACATGTACTCGTTAGTAACAAAAGAATCACTAGATAGGGAAACTGTGTCACATTATGACATTTCAATAACAGCTACAGACTGTGGTGAGCCGCCTCTTTCCACCTTTAAAAAGTTCAACATTCAGGTGTCAGATGTGAACGATAATATTCCGGAGTTCTCACATAATCCACTAGAATTATACTTGACGGAAAATAACGCGGCTGGCGCGTCAATATTCTCTGTCAGTGCATTTGATAAAGACTGCAATGAAAATGCAGCAGTATCCTATCAAATACTCAGGGGGGGAGCTGGCCGCAATGTTATAGCATCCTTTGTGAATATACATCCCGAAAGCGGACAAATTACTGCGCTGAACAGTTTTGATTTTGAAACGATGAAAACTTTCCAGTTCCAAGTTGTTGCCTCAGATTCTGGAACTCCGTTACTAAGCAACAATGTCACAGTCAACGTCTTCATCCTGGATCAGAACGACAACGCTCCAGTCATCCTGTATCCACTCAGCTCCAACGGTTCTGCTCAAGGTGTGGAGGAGATTCCCCGAAACGTCAACGCAGGATACTTGGTGACTAAAGTCAGAGCCTATGACGCTGATATAGGATATAACGGCTGGTTGCTCTTTTCCCTCCAGGAAGTTACTGACCACAGTCTCTTTGCTTTGGACCGCTATACAGGACAGATCAGAACACTTCGCTCATTCACAGAGACAGACGAGGCTGAGCATAAACTGCTCATACTGGTCAAAGACAACGGCAACGTTTCTCTCTCAGCAACAGCTACTGTGATTGTCAAACTTGTGGAGCCCAAAGAGGCTTTTGCAGCTTCTGATGTTAAAAGTGCAGCAAAAGATGATGAGGACAGTAATGTCATATTTTACCTCATGATATCTTTGGGCGCAGTTTCTGTGCTTTTTCTCGTCAGCATCATCGTGCTGATTGCGATGCAGTGCTCCAAATCCACAGACTATACTTCTAAATATCTGCCAGAGACTAATTATGATGGGACACTGTGTCACAGCATCCAGTACAGATCAGGGGAGAAGCGGTACATGCTAGTTGGACCCAGAATGAGTATAGGATCTACTATAGTACCAGGAAGCCATGCAAATACTCTCGTGCTTCCTGATAGGAGACGTCCTTCTGAAGAGGTAAGACCTTAACACCCTTTTGTAAAAGCATTTTCCCTTTCCGTTATCGGCTTGCTTTACAATATCAGTTATAATGGCAGCAAGTAGCATAATGGTGCAGTGGTTCGCGCTATTACTTCAAAGAAAGAAAGTTTGGGTTTGTCTGGCTGGGTGGAGTTTGTACGCTTCCCGAGCCACTCTGTTCAATGTGCTATGTTTTCTTGCTGTTTCTTTTTAGATCACATTCACTGATAAGCTAGAAAGCCATACATGTACAAATAATAATAATAATAGTAATAATAATAGTAATAATAATAATCGTTTGTAGTTTTGCGAACTATTCGCTGCCCTTGGTGCTGATTGTTTTTTTTTCCCTTTCTTTTTTTTTTTTCTTTGAGCATGTGTTGGGAGCCTTTACTGTCTCTCTTGGTAGTTGTTTATATGCTACTTTTTGCGATTAAAGTTCTGTGGGAGATCCTGTGATCGCTATCCATGGTGCCAAAAACTATCAGGCTATCAGGTGAAGGAATGTTAAAGAAACACAATGATTGATTAATGACATTATCTGTTGGAGCAAGTTATCAGCAAGTTTTTATGGGGTAAATCGAGAGAAAGAGGGAAGAGACTAGAAAATGTTAAAATACTAAATTTATATTTGTTGTTCGAGAGCCAGTCAACTTTAATTCAGTTCTCAAGCCTAAAAGAGGATTCAATCAATGGGAAAAAGAAAAAAAAAACAGCATATGAGGTTCTTTCTCAGCACAGCCTCTGGGTGTCACTATGAAATCAGAAAACCTTTAAGAACATTGTCCCTCCCCTTGCAAACCCTTTGTCTAAGCTGAGCAAAGCACTTGGACCAAATATACCAGCCGACAAAACCCTGTTGTTGGTTTTGTAAATATGTGGCGGTAAGCGAGTCGGTTATTGCTCTTGGCATTAACAGCTCCTGTGGATTTATATGCTGTTGAAAAATGATGGAGACTCCAACAAGTCACTACTCCCGGTTTGCCTTTTATTTGGCGTTGATGCTATTTTCCGGAAGAGAAGCTTTGGCTCAAATAAGATATTCTGTTGCAGAGGAGGTGGACGATGGCACTGTTGTTGGAAATGTTGCGAAGGATCTCGGGCTTGATGTAACCTCTTTGGGTGACCGACGGTTCCGTGTTGTCTCTGGAAGTGAGGACAGTATTTTTGAGGTAAACCAGAATAGTGGGGCATTGTATGTCAGTAATCATATCGATAGAGAGGAACTCTGTCAGGGCAGCGGTGCTTGCCGCATGGAGGTAAAAATTCTTGTAGAGAACCCTTTGGAAATACACTACATAATCGTAGAAATTACTGACATAAATGATAATTCTCCTAGTTTTCCTGCAAGAGAGCAGACATTTGAAATAGCTGAACAAACACTGCCAGGGAAGAGATTTCAGCTGCACACTGCTCGCGATCCCGATGCTGGATTAAACTCTATTCGTACATATACTATAACCTCAAATGAACATTTTGAAGTAAATATCCGTCAAAGTGATGCAGGAAAGGTACCGTTTTTAGTGCTTAAGAAATCACTAGATAGAGAACAAAATAATGAACACAAGCTAGTGATGACAGCTGTCGATGGAGGAAAACCTCCAAGATCAGGCACATTAAATGTTACCATAACTGTTCTGGACAGTAATGACAATCGTCCAATATTTAGTCAGGAGATTTATCACTTGTCTATAAAAGAAAACATACCCGTCGGTGCATCAGTATTTAGAATGAATGCGACAGATTATGATGACGGTACTAATGGAGAAGTTGAATATACTCTCGGAAAAACTTTATGGCAGAAAGTTTATGATATTTTTGAACTGGACAAAATAAGTGGAGAAATTACGGTCAAAGGAGTAGTGGACTATGAAGAAAACAACGTGTATGAACTGGATGTTGAGGTATCGGATAAAGGAACGCCTCCATTGATGGGCGAGTGTAGACTAATTATAAAAGTACTAGATGTCAACGATAACCCGCCTGAAATCGAAGTTACATCACTTTCAAACACAGTGCCTGAAGATTCCAAGCTTGGCACCGTTATTTCACTTCTTAGTGTGAAAGACAAAGACTTCGGTGTGAATGGAAAAATAATATCAAGCATTATTAATGAAGTCCCTTTTGAATTAAAACCTTCTTATAAGGAAAACACATACTCAGTGGTAACTAAGGATGTTTTGGATCGAGAGGTGGTGTCCCATTATGAAATAACAATAAAAGCCACCGACTGCGGTGAACCTCCACTATCTACTTTTAAAACTCTGCGCATTGAGATATCAGACGTAAATGACAACAGTCCACATTTCAAACAAAATCCTTTAGAGTTTTATCTCGTAGAAAACAACGCTGCTGGAAAGTCTATATTTTCTGTAAGCGCTTCAGACAATGACTTAAATGACAATGCAGCCATTTCATATCACATTATGAGAGAGGGGAGCCAAAATGACGTTATGTCATCCCTGAATATAAACAGTGATAATGGACAAATCACTGCGCTGAAAAGTTTTGACTTTGAAACGCTGAAAACTTTCCAGTTCCAAGTCGTTGCCTCAGATTCTGGAACTCCGTCATTAAGCAACAACGTCACAGTCAACGTCTTCATTCTGGATCAGAACGACAACGCTCCAGTCATCCTGTATCCACTCAGCTCCAACGGCTCTGCTCAAGGTGTGGAGGAGATTCCCCGAAACGTCAACGCAGGACACTTGGTGACTAAAGTCAGAGCCTATGACGCTGATATAGGATATAACGGCTGGTTGCTTTTTTCACTGCAAGAAGTGACTGACCACAGTCTCTTTGCTTTGGACCGCTATACAGGACAGATCAGAACACTTCGCTCATTCACAGAGACAGACGAGGCTGAGCATAAACTGCTCATACTGGTCAAAGACAACGGCAACGTTTCCCTCTCAGCAACAGCTACTGTGATTGTCAAACTTGTGGAGCCCAAAGAGGCTTTTGCAGCTTCTGATGTTAAAAGTGCAGCAAAAGATGATGAGGACAGTAATGTCATATTTTACCTCATGGTAACTTTGGGAGCAGTTTCTGTGCTTTTTCTCGTCAGTATTTTCGTGCTGATTGCAATGCAGTGCTCCAAATCCACAGACTATACTTCTAAATATCTGCCAGAGACTAATTATGATGGGACACTGTGTCACAGCATCCAGTACAGATCAGGAGAGAAGCGGTACATGCTAGTTGGACCCAGGATGAGTCTAGGATCTACTATAGTATCTGGCAGCCATGCAAATACTCTAGTGCTTCCTGATAGGAGACGTCCTTCTGAAGAGGTAAGACGTTGCCCATCATTTTTTAATTCGTTTAATTTCTATTTCACAAACAGACGCCCTGAAACAGTACTTACTGGGGTATTTTAACATCTATACCAATACAAATACACGTTTCCTTTTAATTATTTTGGTCTCAGCTTTTGAGAAGTTTCCCTTACAAAGTTGAAAAAAAGTTAAGAAATGTATAGTTGTGACGCGTGGGTCTTACACGTTCCCAGCTTTAAATTTAGAATTAGTCAATTTATGGGCAGTATACATCAGCTTTGTTGTTTTAACACACATCTACATTCGCTGTGTAAAACAAACTCTGTATAACTACTTGATGCCCATTGCGATCAAAGTATGTCAACATGAAATTCATCCCTATAGAATTAATCTGAGTACTATCAGATCCATGTTTCCTAATGCTTCTTCGATTGCATTAAGTTCTATGGCAGGAAAAAATAGTACAGTCGCTTTAATTTGTAAGGCGGAAAGAAAGCATATAGAGAAGACAAAATATATGTATCATATGAATCACGTTTTGTAACACATCTCCTCTGGGTGTCACTCTTACATCGGAAGAAAAAAATGACTCCGTCCCTCCTCTTTCAAAGCTTTTGTTTCAGATTGAGGAGGGGAAATCGCGTATTAAAACCAAACCCACCAGCTGATGGACGGTTTATATTTTAGAAATATGCTATAACCTGCTGTTTGTCGACTCAGGGAGCTTCTGTGTATGTAGGTACTGTTAAATAGCTATGAAGATCACTACAGGATCACGAACGATGAAGGGTTACTGGTTTGTTTTTCATGTGGCCGTATTGCTGCTTTTTGGGAAGGAGGCTTTTTCTCAGATACGATATACTGTTCCAGAGGAGGTTGCAGATGGAACTGTAGTTGGAAATATTGCGAAAGATCTGGGCCTTGACATCAATTCTTTGGCTGATCGACGTTTTCGTGTTGTGTCTGGAAATACGGATGCCTTTTTTGAGGTAAACCAGGACAATGGGGCTCTCTATGTTCGCAAGAAAATCGACAGAGAGGTTCTCTGTCAAGGAAGTGGCGCATGCTTACTGGAGCTTAAAATTCTTGTTGAAAACCCACTGGAAATGCATTATGTAGTTGTGGAAATTACTGATGTAAATGATCATTCTCCTAATTTCTCCGAAAGAAATCAGAGATTTGAAATAGCCGAACATACACTGCCGGGAAGGCGGTTCCAGCTACACACCGCTCGTGATCCTGATGCAGGACTTAATTCCATTCATACCTACACCTTAACACCAAACGATCATTTTGAATTAGATGTCCGCCAAAGTGACGAGGACAAAATACCATTTTTAGTCCTAAAAAAGTCGCTGGACAGAGAGCAAAAATGCAACCATTCGCTTGTGGTTACAGCAGTTGATGGGGCTAAACCTCCAAGATCCGGAACCCTAAATGTTACAGTTATTGTTCTAGACAGTAATGACAATCGCCCAATGTTTAGTAAGGATATTTATGAAATTTCAGTCCCAGAAAACGTTTTGGTTGGCACCAAAATATTTAAAATTAATGCGACAGATCCAGATGAAAACTTAAATGGAGCAGTTGAATATAGCCTTGGAAAAACTCTAAAGAAGAAAGTGTATGATATATTTGAACTGGACAAGTTAAGTGGGGAAATTATAGTAGAGGGATTGATTGACTATGAAGAAAATGACGTTTACAAACTTGATATTGAGGCGTCCGATAAAGGAACACCCCCACTCACGGGTGAGTGCAGAGTCATCATAAAAATCACAGATGTTAATGACAATCCACCAGAAATAGAAATCACGTCACTATCAAATTCAGTATCCGAGGACTCCAAGCCTGGCACAGTTATTTCTCTACTCAGTGTAACAGATAGAGATTCCGGAGTGAACGGAAATATTATCACAAGCATAATCTCAGACGTGCCTTTTGAATTAAAGCCTTCGTATAAGGAAAATATATATTCAGTTGTAACCAAGGGACTTTTAGATCGAGAAAAAGTGTCTTATTATGAAATAACAATGAAAGCCACGGATTGTGGTGAGCCTCCACTATCTACTTTTAAAACCCTTAGCATTCAAATATCAGATGTAAACGATAACATCCCACAATTCTCGCAGAATCCACTACAGGTTTACCTGTCAGAAAACAACGTTGCTGGAAAGCCAATATTTTCAGTAAGCGCGACGGATAAAGACTTGAACGACAATGCAGCTATTTCATATCACGTTGTGAGAGAAGGGAGTAAAAATGATATAATGTCTTTCCTAAGTGTGAATTCAGACAATGGACAAATCACTGCGCTGAAAAGTTTTGATTTTGAAACGCTGAAAACTTTCCAGTTCCAAGTTGTTGCTTCAGATTCTGGAACTCCGTCACTAAGCAACAACGTCACAGTCAACGTCTTCATCCTGGATCAGAACGACAACGCTCCAGTCATCCTGTATCCACTCAGCTCCAACGGTTCTGCTCAAGGTGTGGAGGAGATTCCCCGAAACGTCAACGCAGGACACTTGGTGACTAAAGTCAGAGCCTATGACGCTGATATAGGATATAACGGCTGGTTGCTCTTTTCACTGCAGGAAGTTACTGACCACAGTCTCTTTGCTTTGGACCGCTATACGGGACAGATCAGAACACTTCGCTCATTCACAGAGACAGACGAGGCTGAGCATAAACTGCTCATACTGGTCAAAGACAACGGCAACTTTTCTCTCTCAGCAACAGCTACTGTGATTGTCAAGCTTGTGGAGCCCAAAGAGGCTTTTGCAGCTTCTGATGTTAAAAGTGCAGCAAAAGATGATGAGGACAGTAATGTCATATTTTACCTCATGATAACTTTGGGCGCAGTTTCTGTGCTTTTTCTCGTCAGCATCATCGTGCTGATTGCAATGCAGTGCTCCAAATCCACAGACTATACTTCTAAATATCTGCCAGAGACTAATTATGATGGGACACTGTGTCACAGCATCCAGTATAGATCAGGAGAGAAGCGGTACATGCTCGTTGGACCCAGAATGAGTATAGGATCTACTATAGTCCCGGGTAGCCATGCAAACACATTAGTTCTACCCGACAGGCGGAGAGCATCTGAAGAGGTAAGACCTTAACACCCTTTTGTAAAAGCATTTTCCCTTTCCGTTTTCGGCTTGCTTTACAATATCAGTTATAATGGCAGCAAGTAGCATAATGGTGCAGTGGGTCACGCTATTACTTCAAAGCAAGAACCTTTGGGTTCGTCTGGCTGGGTAGCCACTCTGTTCAATGTGCTAAACACCAGCTGTTTTCGTGCTGTTTTTTAGATCATATTCACTGATAAATTATAAAGCCATAATAACAATAACAATTACAATAACAATCCTTTGTGGTTTTGCGAACTATTCGCTGCCCTTGGTGCTGATTGTTTATTTTTTCCCTTTCTTTTTATTTCTTTGAGCATGTGTTGGGAGCCTTTACTGTCTCTCTTGGTAGTTGTTTATATGCTACTTTTTGGAATTAAAGTTATGTGGGAGAGCCTGTGATCGCTATCCATGGTTCCAAAAAACTATCAGGCTATCAGGTGAAGGAATGTTAAAGAAACACAATGATTGATTAATGCCATTATTTGTTGGAGCAAGTTATCAGCAAGTTTTTATGGGGTAAACCGAGAGAAAGAGGGAAGAGACTAGAACAATGTTAAATTACTAAATTTCTATTGGTTGTTCGAGATCCAGTCAACTTTAATTCAGTTCTTAGCTTGTAGCTTGTTCTCAGTAGCAGTGTTGCTCATCTAGTCACACTCAGGTTATACAATTGCTGCATGTGTTACCGTTTCCTTGAAATCACACTACAGCAAAACAGTCATCATTATGACGTAGTATATGTCCCGCTTTGCATTGTGGTGTTTTTGAAAATGAAGTACTTTAAAACATGATTACATTTTCATTTTTTACTGTAGTTACCTTTGAGACGGTTTTAATTACCAATACTATTACCAATATTATAGCTAAGCTGCAATAACCAGAATAGTTTCTTGTGAATAGGAGAACAGTTTTTGATATTACTATGTTACATTTTCTAGTTACGTTTGTCAACCTCCGCTTTCTGTTGGTGTTACAATTACAGGTATCTTTGGTAACGAGAGCAGCTATGTCAAGAGCAGCTATCGCTGTCTGTAGTGCTGAACTATACTGTGGCGCGTTGCCGGTTCCATTCAAAGTAGGGTGTCAGATTAATATACTGTTATGTAAAAGCAGAAAAATTAAATCTTTCTTCAGTACTATTAAAAAATGAATACAAAATTCAACTGGTGAAATTCAGGGGAAAGAAATACCTCACGTATCCTTAAGTAAGTGGATAGAACTCTTTTATCACTATTGTCCTTAGTGACAAATTTTGCACATAAAATACATACCTATACTGGTCCTTACTTAAAATCATCAGAAATAAACATACAGAGTTGTCCTCTTGGTGTCACTATAACATAAATGACCAGAAAACACAGTCCCTCCCCTAACAAAGCTTTTTGTCTGGTGGTTCACAGCAACGAATGCATAATATCTAAAAACGGGAGTCGGATGAGACCGTGAAGTAATCGCAAATATAATTATTATAGAAACAGATTCAGGTGTCATCGTGTGCAACTGGACAACAATGAGGAATGGAAGACCGTATCGATGCTGTGAGTGCTTCTGGGTTGCTTTTTATTTGACACTGCTGCTGGTTTTCGGAAAGCGGGCTTTGGCTGATTTGAGATACTCTGTTCCGGAGGAGGTCAAAGAAGGAACTACTGTTGGAAATGTGGCCAAGGATCTTGGTATTGACAAAACCTCTTTGACTGATCGTCGGTTCCGTGTTGTTTCTGGATTTAAGGACGCGTTTTTCGAGGTAAACCCGGACAATGGGGCTTTACAGGTTCGTAAGAAAATCGACAGAGAAAAGCTTTGTCACGGTAGCGGTTCATGCCTCATTGAGCTAAAAATCCTTGTTGAAAATCCCCTGGAAATGCATCATATTGCTGTAGAAATTGCTGATGTAAATGATCACTCCCCCAGCTTTTCTGAAAAGGAGCAGACCTTTGAAATGGCCGAGCATACATCTCCGGGAACACGATTCCAGCTTCACCCGGCTCGTGATCCTGATGCTGGAATAAACTCTATCCGCATATACACACTAACGTCAAACGAGCATTTCGATATTGAGATTAGTCAAAGTGATGAGGACAAAATACCATTTCTAGTGCTGAAGACATCTTTAGACAGAGAACAAAAGAATAAACACTTGCTAACTGTAACAGCAGTTGATGGAGGTAAACCTCCAAAATCTGGCACGCTTAATGTATCCGTTATTGTTCTTGACAGTAATGATAATCGCCCGACATTCAGTCGGGAGACTTACCAAATTGAAATAAAAGAAAATGTCTCTGTTGGTGCTGTTGTTGCAACTGTAGCTGCTATAGACCCAGATGAAGGCACTAACGGGGAAATAGAATACAACCTGAGCAAAACATTAGCGCGTAAAGTTTATCAGATATTTGAACTGGATAGTGTAAGTGGACAAATTACGCTAAAAGTAGCATTAGATTTTGAGGATTCTGAGATTTATAAACTAGACGTTGAAGCATCTGATAAAGGACAACCTCCATTAATCGGAAGGTGTAGAGTAATAATAAAGATACAAGACATTAATGATAATGCACCAGAAATAGAAGTCACGTCACTATCAAATACAGTAACCGAAGATTCAAAGCCTGGCACAGTTATTTCACTTATCAGTGTAACGGATAAAGACTCTGGACTTAATGGAAAAATAATTACACACATGACCGACAATGCACCTTTCGAATTAAAACCTTCTTACAAGGAAAACATATATTCCGTGGTCACGAAGGGAGTGTTAGATCGAGAAACTGTACCAGAATACGAAGTAATAATAACAGCTACAGACTGTGGTGAGCCTCCTTTATCGAGTTTTAAAACTCTTAGCATTCAGATAGCAGATGTAAATGACAACAGTCCACAATTCACCCAAAACCCATTACAGTGTTACCTGACAGAAAATAACTTCGCAGGTGCGCCAATATTTTCTGTGAGTGCGGTAGACCTCGATGCAAATGAAAATGCAGCTATTTCATATCATCTTCTGAGAGAAGGTGGTGAAAATTATGTAATATCTTTTCTAAATGTGAATTCAGATAATGGACAAATCACTGCGCTGAAAAGTTTTGATTTTGAATCGCTGAAAACTTTCCAGTTCCAAGTTGTTGCCTCAGATTCGGGAACTCCGCCACTAAGCAACAATGTCACAGTCAACGTCTTCATCCTGGATCAGAACGACAACGCTCCAGTCATCCTGTATCCACTCAGCTCCAACGGTTCTGCTCAAGGTGTGGAGGAGATTCCCCGAAACGTCAACGCAGGACACTTGGTGACTAAAGTCAGAGCCTATGACGCTGATATAGGATATAACGGCTGGTTGCTCTTTTCACTGCAGGAAGTGACTGACCACAGTCTCTTTGCTTTGGACCGCTATACAGGACAGATCAGAACACTTCGCTCATTCACAGAGACAGACGAGGCTGAGCATAAATTGCTCATACTGGTCAAAGACAACGGCAACGTTTCTCTCTCAGCAACAGCTACTGTGATTGTCAAACTTGTGGAGCCTAAAGAGGCTTTTGCAGCTTCTGATGTTAAAAGTGCAGCAAAAGATGATGAGGACAGTAATGTCATATTTTACCTCATGGTAACTTTGGGCGCAGTTTCTGTACTTTTTCTCATCAGTATCATCGTTCTGATTGCAATGCAGTGCTCCAAATCCACAGACTATACTTCTAAATATCTGCCAGAGACTAATTATGATGGGACACTGTGTCACAGCATCCAGTACAGATCAGGAGAGAAGCGGTACATGCTCGTTGGACCCAGAATGAGTATAGGATCTACTATAGTCCCTGGAAGCCATGCAAATACATTGGTGATGCCAGATAGGAGGAGAACATCTGAGGAGGTAAGACTAACATATAACACATACTGTGCATCCAGCTCAGATGTGTCAGCTGTTATTTGGTCTGCAAGATTAAACCTTTTGATAACTCATGATGAATGAATTAATGGGTTAGTTGCTTTTTGAATCCATATCAATACAAAAATGTGTACAAATTCAAAATAATTACCAATACTATAACGTTTTCTTTCATTATCAATATAAAGAAAGCCTATGAGTTTGTTTGTTTTAAGATTTCTTTTAGTAGAAATATCGGAGAAATATATACAACAACACCCACTACTACTGTTACTAACAGAAACAAAAACAACAACAATAATAATAAAGAGAAGAAGAAGCAGAAGAAAAGAAGAAGAAGCAAATATTGCGCAGCGTTTTGTCTCGAATCCTGCATGTACGTCCTTCCGACGTGACGTGTTAAATTGTTACTGTGGCGGAGTTCACTAATATACACCGTTTATTTTCTCAATGACACATGAGACTAATAAAAAGTCTCTGACTGTAAAGATGGCGCAGCCCTTCCCTTAGCATATTATAGTGTGTTTGCTGCAACTTGAGTTTATCTGCTGACTTATGTTGATGTGGCTGTTGTTACTAATGTATAGGAAAACCTTTCAGAGTATAAATCGTCTAAAATGTTGTCCTCTTGGCGTCACTGTTACACCGAGCATTCCATAAAGGAATTAGGTCCTCCCCTAAGAAGGCTTTTGTTTGATACCTCACAGCAAAGCTGATGTGAGTCGGATGAGGCGGTGCCATATGTTTTCTTTACATACTTTACGAAAAGCCAAGGATATATAAATTGAGCTTCCTAGAGAAATATGTTTTATGTGTAAATGTGTTGTTTGAGAAGGATGGCTGAGAGAACACGAAGCAGAACAGGCAACCGCTGTTGCTTTGCTTTTCATTTGTCTTTGCTGCTGATTTTCGGAGAGCAGGCTTTCGCTGAACTGAGATACTCGATTCCAGAGGAGATGAAAGAAGGGACTATTGTTGGAAATGTTGCTAAGGATCTTGGTCTTGACAAAACCTCTTTGGCTGATCGTCTGTTACGTGTTGTATCGGGCTCTAAGGATGCGTTTTTCGAGGTGAATCCGGACAATGGTGTGTTACTGGTTCGTAAGAAAATCGACAGAGAGGAACTGTGCCATGGAAGTGGTGCTTGCATGATAGAGCTAAAAATGCTTGTAGAGAACCCACTGGAAATCCACTATGTAGCTGTAGAAATTACTGATGTAAATGACCATTCCCCGAGTTTTTCTGAAAAACAACAAACCTTTGAAGTAGCAGAACAATCATCCCCGGGAACACGATTGGAACTGCATGCGGCCCGTGATCCTGATGCTGGCATAAATTCTATCCGCACATATTCATTATCTTCAAATGATCACTTTGATATAGAGATTAGTCAAAGTGATGAGGAAAAAATACCATTTCTAATTCTGAAGAATTCCCTAGACAGAGAAAAAAAACATAAACATTTCCTCTTTGTAACCGCGGTTGATGGAGGTAAACCTCCGCGATCAGGAACGCTTAATGTTTCCATCACTGTTCTTGATACTAATGATAATCGCCCGACGTTTATACAGGATACTTATCAAATAGAAATATTTGAAAACGTTTCGGTTGGGACGACTGTTGCAAATGTAAATGCAACAGATCCGGATGAAGGGACAAATGGGGAATTAGAGTATAGCCTTAGTAAAACATTAGCGCGTAAAATTTATGACATATTTGAACTGGATAGTGTAAGCGGAGAAATTACACTGAAAGGAGGGTTGGATTTTGAAGATTCCGAGGTTTATAAACTAGATGTGCAGGCGTCAGACAAAGGAACGCCTCCGTTAACAAGCAGGTGTAGAGTGATTGTGAAAATTAAGGACGTCAATGACAATCGACCGGAAATAGAAGTCACGTCACTGTCAAATACAGTAACCGAAGATTCAAAGCCTGGTAAAGTTATTTCACTTATCAGTGTAACGGATAAAGACTCTGGAGTTAATGGGAAAATTATTTCACGGATAACTCAGGGCATTCCTTTTGACTTAAAACCATCCTATAAAGAAAATACTTACTCAGTTGTTACTAGCAGGTTTCTGGACCGAGAGGTGGTGTCACATTATGATATTACAATAGAAGCTACAGACTGTGGTGAGCCTCCTTTATCCAGTTTTAAAATTCTTAGCATTCAGATAGCAGATGTAAATGACAACAGTCCACAATTCCTGCAAAACCCATTACAGTGTTATCTGTCAGAAAATAACTTCGCAGGTGCGCCAATATTTTCTGTAAGCGCGTCGGACAACGATGCAAATGAAAACGCAGCTATTTCATATCATCTTCTGAGAGGAGGTGGTGAAAATGACGTCACAGCATTCCTAAATGTGAATTCAGATAATGGACAAATCACTGCGCTGAAAAGTTTTGATTTTGAAACGCTGAAAACTTTCCAGTTCCAAGTTGTTGCCTCAGATTCTGGAACTCCGTCACTAAGCAACAACGTCACAGTCAACGTCTTCATCCTGGATCAGAACGACAACGCTCCAGTCATCCTGTATCCACTCAGCTCCAACGGCTCTGCTCAAGGCGTGGAGGAGATTCCCCGAAACGTCAATGCAGGACACTTGGTGACTAAAGTCAGAGCCTATGACGCTGATATAGGATATAACGGCTGGTTGCTCTTTTCACTGCAAGAAGTTACTGACCACAGTCTCTTTGCTTTGGACCGCTATACAGGACAGATCAGAACACTTCGCTCATTCACAGAGACAGACGAGGCTGAGCATAAACTGCTCATACTGGTCAAAGACAACGGCAACGTTTCTCTCTCAGCAACAGCTACTGTGATAGTCAAACTTGTGGAGCCCAAAGAGGCTTTTGCAGCTTCTGATGTTAAAAGTGCAGCAAAAGATGATGAGGACAGTAATGTCATATTTTATCTCATGGTAACTTTGGGAGCAGTTTCTGTGCTTTTTCTCGTCAGCATCATCGTTCTGATTGCAATGCAGTGCTCCAAATCCACAGACTATACTTCTAAATATCTGCCAGAGACTAATTATGATGGGACACTGTGTCACAGCATCCAGTACAGATCAGGAGAGAAGCGGTACATGCTAGTCGGACCCAGGATGAGTATAGGATCTACTATAGTCCCTGGAAGTCATGCAAATACTCTAGTGCTTCCCGACAAGAGAAGAACATCTGAAGAGGTAAGATGCCTTAAATGGCCAAAACTCTAGTTTTGCTTTTAGTAGAGTTTGACAACAAACTTGTCTTGATTTGCCATTTAGAGGTGTTGGTGAATGCTGTCAGTGGTGCTGAAACCACGCGCTATTTATCTTCTTCTTTCTTTCCTAACACCATGAAATTTGACATGTCCTTCTTAACACAAGTGCAAGTATCAACTTAAAGATGAGATACTTTAACATGCACTATTATCCAGGGAAAAAAAAACTTTGATAGTCACTTGGTGTCACTATCTGAGCAGAAAAGTGTTTAAAGATAAGCTCTTTGTCAGCAGTATGGGACCTCCTATTTGTGGGATGGGTTTCACTCTATGCCTCCTCTTCATTTAGAGCATATATTCATCTTATGTGAACCTGATACTGCACGGTAGCCTGTCTGGTGATATGAATATTTTTTATTATTTTTCTCAACTCGTGGAAAACTCGGTATTGTAAATCACAGAGGAACATTTTTACCTCCTAATTATGGAGCGAAAACAACCTGGAGCATCAAAAGACGAATTGCGGTGGATCGCTTTCATTGTTGTAGTTATTCTAGTGTGGAGCCGCGCTTCGGCGCAGATCAGATATTCCATTGCCGAGGGAGTCAATGAAGGAACTGCTGTTGGAAATATAGCAAAGGATTTGGGATTGGAAAAGAATATATTGAAAGAGAGAGGATGTCGCATTGTTGAGGGTTCATCGGAGTCGTTTTTTCACGTGGACCAAAACGATGGAATACTATACGTTGACCGTATAATTGACAGAGAGAAGGTTTGTGAGAGAAACACAGCGTGTTTGATCAACCTAAAAACAGTGCTTGAAAACCCTCTTGAAATTCATTATGTGACTGTGGAGATTCAGGATGTGAACGATCATGCTCCTAGCTTTTCAGTTAAACAGTACCGTCTCGAAATTTCAGAGTCAGTTTTACCAGGTTTGCGCCTCCAGCTGCAGGCAGCGCATGACCCCGATGTTGGTCAGTTTTCTGTCCAAGAGTATAAGCTCAGTCCCAATAATCACTTTCGATTAGAAGTTAAAGATCGCGGAAAAGAGGGGAAAATACCGATTTTAGTTTTACTCAAGACGCTAGACAGGGAAACAAAGAAAATTCATAAGCTACTTCTTTCAGCTATTGATGGAGGGAAGCCAAGTAAATCTGGAACAGCTGAAATATTTATCGATGTGTTAGACGTTAATGATAATATGCCAGTTTTCAATGAAGACACGTACTCGGTACTTGTGAACGAAAACACTCCCACCGGTACAACAATAGTAAAAGTAAATGCTTCTGACTTAGACGAGGGATCAAACGGTGAGCTTATCTATTCTTTAGGTAGCAATGTAAACCACAGGATACGCGAACTATTCCGTGTTGATCCAAACACCGGTGAAATTATTATTCAAGATGTGCTAGATTTCGAATCAGAGGAAAGCTATGAAATTGATATACAAGCGTCTGATAAAGGCTCGGCTCCGTTAAGGACAGACAAAAGTGTGTTGGTGAAGATTGTTGATTTGAATGATAATGCCCCTCAGATAGAGGTCACTTCGTTTTCAAAGGCAATACCCGAGGATGCAAGACTGGGAACTACTGTGGCATTAATCAGTGTTATCGATAAAGACTCTGGTCTTAACGGGAAAGTAATTTGCTCATTTAATGAAGAAGTCCCTTTCAAATTGTCACCTTCAACACACGACAACATGTATTCCATAAGTACAAAATCGCCACTGGATAGAGAAAAGCAGGCCATATATGATGTAACAATAGTTGCAAAAGATGCAGGCACACCCTCGCTAACTTCTGTAAAAAGCATTACTATTATTGTATCGGATGTGAATGATAACAGGCCGGAGTTTTCAGCAAACCCTTACACTTTTTATGTTACTGAGAACAATTTACCAGGGGTTTCAGTGTTTTCTGTGAGGGCATCAGACCAGGACGAGGGTGAAAATGCCCATATTTCATATCATATCCTGAGAGACGAAAAAGAGAATAGTAAACTTTCTTCATACAGTCTTAATATCAATTCTGATAATGGGGAGATATTAGCGCTGAAAAGTTTTGATTTTGAATCGCTGAAAACTTTCCAGTTCCAAGTTGTTGCCTCAGATTCTGGAACTCCGCCACTAAGCAACAACGTCACAGTCAACGTCTTCATCCTGGATCAGAACGACAACGCTCCAGTCATCCTGTATCCACTCAGCTCCAACGGTTCTGCTCAAGGTGTGGAGGAGATTTCCCGAAACGTCAACGCAGGACACTTGGTGACTAAAGTCAGAGCTTATGACGCTGATATAGGATATAACGGCTGGTTGCTCTTTTCACTGCAGGAAGTGACTGACCACAGTCTCTTTGCTTTGGACCGTTATACAGGACAGATCAGAACACTTCGCTCATTCACAGAGACAGACGAGGCTGAGCACAAACTGATCATACTGGTCAAAGACAACGGCAACGTTTCTCTCTCAGCAACAGCTACTGTGATTGTCAAGCTTGTGGAGCCCAAAGAGGCTTTTGCAGCTTCTGATGTTAAAAGTGCAACAAAGGATAATGAGGACAGTAATGTCATATTTTACCTCATGATAACTTTGGGCGCAGTTTCTGTACTTTTTCTCGTCAGCATCATCGTGCTGATTGCGATGCAGTGCTCCAAATCCACAGACGATACTTCCAAGTATTTACAAAAGGCAGATTATGACGGGACACTGTGTCACAGCATCCAGTACAGATCAGGAGACAGGAAGTACATGCTTGTTGGACCCAGAATGAGTATAGGATCTACTATAGTTCCGGGCAGCCATGCAAATACTCTGGTGATGCCAGACAGAAGACGCCCACCTGAAGAGGTGAGTAATAACGTGTTGCCACGTATTCTACCTATTGATTTTTGTCATTATTCTCAATGGTGGTGAAACTGGATTTGGATAGAATTTCGACAATGACCTCAAACACGTCAGTTTAGTGATGCAGTAGCCATAATTATTTGTCAGCTTGATATCATAAATTGTACTATTACACATATTCACAAGGTGGCGGTACCTTGTCAGTATAACGCCTTATAGCGTCTCTGAACGTCATACTCGAGTCCAACCACGCTACATGCAGTCTGGTTTGAGAGCGTTTAGTTGAAAGACTTGCTCTAAGCGTGTGGTGACTATTATTTTACACTGGCAAATAATATACGAGAAGTGGATTTATTTCTTGCTGCTATGGAGACAAAAATCTAAACATGTGGCGAATGATGGAAGCGTTTGGATTTTTACGTTTACCTCACAGTATGAAACAAAGGCGACGGGAATCATGGCGACAGCGATCACCACTCATCAGCGTTTTTGTTGTGCTTTTATTTTTCACAATCGCTTCAGGACAGCTGAGGTACTCTATATCAGAAGAGCTAACAGAAGGGAGTGTTGTTGGGAATATCGCTAAAGATTTGGGAATAGATCTGAATATAATGAAGCAGAGGGGATTTCGCATTATATCTGGCTCGACTGAACCTCTTTTCAATGTAAATGAGGATGATGGGGTCCTTTACGCAAAGCGCAAAATAGACCGAGAGGAAGTATGTAAGGATAATAATGTTTGTGTAATTAGTCTCAAAACTGTGCTTGAAAACCCACTAGAAATACATTATGTCATAGTGGAAATAGCGGATTTAAACGACCACTCTCCTGCATTTCCCGACAAAGCTCAGAAACTAGAGATCTCCGAGTCTGCATTACCAGGAGCACAGTATCAGTTACAAAACGCTCACGATCCGGATAGTGGCACAAACTCTATCCAACAGTATAAAATAAGTCAGAACGACCATTTTCGTTTAGAGATTAAAGACAGAGGCAAAGATGGTAAAACTCCAACTTTAACGTTGGGTAAACAGCTAGACAGAGAGGTTAAAAGTAGCCATAAATTGGTGCTCATGGCTATAGACGGTGGAACACCCCAAAACACGGGCACAGTTGAAATATACATAGATGTTTTAGACGTTAATGACAACATGCCAGTGTTTATCCAAGATACATATTCAGCTGTACTACAGGAAAACACCCCGGCTGGCACAACAGTCATTCAGGTTAACGCAACCGATTTGGATGATGGTCCCAATGGGGAAGTAGTTTATTCATTTGGCAGTGGCGTAAAAGGTAAAATTCGAGAGCTTTTTGATATAGACTCTGTTACTGGGGAGATAATTGTAAAAGGTCACATAGATTTTGAAGAACAAGACAGCTATCACATCGATATACAAGCCTCTGATAAGGGAAGCATTCCATTTAAAACTTATAAAAGTGTGATAATTAACATTGGAGACATAAATGATAATCCCCCTGAGATAGAAGTGGCATCGCTGTCAAGTGCAGTTTCAGAGGACTCTAGACCAGGAACAACGGTCGCGCTTCTCAGCATTACAGATTCAGACTCTGGGTTAAATGGAAAAATAATCAGCTATATCGCAGGGGACAGCCCTTTTACACTAACTCCGTCAATACAAGATAACATGTTCGCCGTGGTCACCAAGTCACAGCTGGACAGAGAGCAAAAATCAACATATGATATAACAATAATTGCAAAGGACGCTGGTGAGCCAGCCTTAACATCGGAAAAAACAGTAAACGTGTTTGTGTCAGATACGAATGATAATAGTCCGCAGTTTTCAGCGAGTCCCTATACGTTCTTCATTGCCGAAAATAACCCACCGGGAGCTTCTGTGTTTTGTATAACCGCATCCGACAGTGATGAAGGAGATAATGCGATTATCTCCTATCATATTCTTAGGAATGCGGGTCATGAAAATAAAGTTACATCATTTCTAAATATTAACTCCGAAAATGGGGATGTTTCAGCCCTGAAAAGTTTTGACTTTGAAACACTGAAAACTTTCCAGTTCCAAGTTGTTGCCTCAGATTCGGGAACTCCGTCACTAAGCAACAACGTCACAGTCAACGTCTTCATCCTGGATCAGAACGACAACGCTCCAGTCATCCTGTACCCACTCAGCTCCAACGGCTCTGCTCAAGGTGTGGAGGAGATTCCCCGAAACGTCAACGCAGGACACTTGGTGACTAAAGTCAGAGCCTATGACGCTGATATAGGATATAACGGCTGGTTGCTTTTTTCACTGCAAGAAGTGACTGACCACAGTCTCTTTGCTTTGGACCGCTACACAGGACAGATCAGAACACTTCGCTCATTCACAGAGACAGACGAGGCTGAGCAAAAACTGATCATACTGGTCAAAGACAACGGCAACGTTTCTCTCTCAGCAACAGCTACTGTGATTGTCAAACTCGTGGAGCCCAAAGAGGCTTTTGCAGCTTCTGATGTTAAAAGTACAGCAAAAGATGATGAGGACAGTAATGTCATATTTTACCTCATGATAACTTTGGGCGCAGTTTCTGTACTTTTTCTCGTCAGCATCATCGTTCTGATTGCGATGCAGTGCTCCAAATCCACAGACTATACTTCTAAATATCTGCCAGAGACTAATTATGATGGGACACTGTGTCACAGCATCCAGTACAGATCAGGAGAGAAGCGGTACATGCTAGTTGGACCCAGAATGAGTATAGGATCTACTATAGTGCCGGGTAGCCATGCAAATACACTTGTGCTTCCTGATAGGCGGAGGACATCTGATGAGGTAAGATGAACAGTTTACCTCTGTGCTGTATTTTAACAGCTCAAAATGTTGATTTTTACTTTAATGATATGTTCACGGATCAAAAATTTAATTTATTATAATCAAATCATCGTCCTCTAATTTATATTTTTCGAATTGAAATTATTAAAATCACCTGCCTTCATACAGTTTCTAAAATCTTCTTTGCCACTATATATAGAACGTGTTTCAAATATACAACGTTTTCCTCGTTATGTACTATCAATATTGGAACAGTGGGTCATGATTATAGGTCCTTTATGTACATCACTTATATTGCTGCTGTTGTAATGCTAGCATTAGCATACATGAGGATCCTAGACTCGTTAGCTTCACAGCTTCAGCTTATCTGTCCGTTTTAATACCCTCTAAATATGCCAGTGTAAATACTCCTGGTATTTCAGTCGGATTTGTATTTGTTTCGTATTTGTCTGGAAGTTTACCTTTTACATTGTCGCTTTCCGCGGTGCTGAAATTTTCTGTGGCAAGTTCGTGTCCCTCTGACTGGAATTGCATTACAACAACAGGCAGCGTAATCATGAACAGCAACAGCACATGCATGGAGTAATGTCAAAAGAAATTTGGATAGAACGGTTTTGCTTACTTTTGTTTTAGAATGGTGAAAGTGGAGTAGGCTGAATGTTTTTCTTTTCTTTTTTTTCTAAATTTGGTTACAACATTTATTATCTCGACAAGTTTGCTGTTTCTGAAGCATGCTTCTTTTTGAAGTCTGCAGTGTGATTGTTTGTCACTTGGTGTCAGTGTAAGGACAAATAATGCTTCCACAAGGTTACAATTATATACACAAGAGCCATCCCCTTCCTTTAAAACAGTCGAATGGAGGACGTTTCTGTGTGTGAAGGACTAGAGACAATTTAATCGCTAAGAATTTTTATTCTGAAAAACTGTCAGATTGTAATAACGGGTGTGGCGGAACAATCCTATTTGAGTGTATGAGTGTAGCGATTTGAAAGTTGCTTCATTTCGCTGTTTCATCTTTACGCCATGGAACAAAGGCGATGCCTAACGTGGAGAACGAGGAGAATATGGATTGTATACATTTTGGTTTTGGTTCTGGTCTGGAAGACCGCTTTGGGACAATTTAGATATTCAATTTCAGAGGAAAATACAGAAGGAACTGCTGTTGGAAATATCGCGAAGGATTTAGGTCTCGATAAGGCTACACTGAAAGAGAGGGGGTACCGCATTGTCTCCGGCTCAGCAGAGCCTCCTTTCCGAGTAAACACAGATAATGGGATCTTGTATGTGAACCGAAAAATCGACAGAGAGGAAGTGTGTGACCGAAACAAGATGTGTGTTATCGACCTAAAAACAGTGTTAGAAAATCCACTCGAGGTGCACTACGTGGCAGTGGAGATTCTGGATGTAAACGACCACGCACCGATCTTTCCTGAAAAAGAAAATACGTTGGAAATTTCTGAATCTGCACTACCAGGAGCACGATTTCAGTTACAAGCAGCCCGTGATGCTGATAGTGGTTCGCTGTCTGTCCAGCAGTACAAGCTGAGTCACAATGAACATTTCCGTTTAGAAGTGAAAGACCGGGGCGAAGACCGTAAAACACCGAGTTTAGTCCTTCAAAAATCACTTGATAGAGAATCTGTTAAAACTCATGTGTTGCTTCTGACAGCCTTTGATGGAGGTAAACCTCCAAGATCTGGTAACATGACAATAATTGTTAATGTTTCCGATGTTAATGACAACCCTCCTGTTTTCAGTAAGGAGGCATATAGTGCGCACCTCAAAGAAAATTCTCCTTTTGGTACGACTGTGATTCAAGTTAATGCAACAGACCTGGATGAAGGATTAAATGGTGAGGTTGTGTATTCATTTGGAAATGACGTGGAAGCACGGGTACGTGAACGTTTTGACTTAAATCCGGTTACTGGAGAAATCATAGTGGCGGGACAAATAGACTTTGAAGAAAGCGGCAGGTATGAAATCGACATTCAAGCATCCGACAAAGGAGCAGCTACAATGACAACAGACAAAATCGTCATTATTAATATAATTGACGTAAATGATAATGCACCAGAGATTGAAGTGACATCTTTTTCTCATGCACTCCCTGAAAATTCAAAACCAGGAACCACAGTGGCGTTAATTAGTGTCAAAGACTCCGATTCTGATTTGAATGGAAAAGTAGTATGTTATGTAAGCAAAGATGCTCCCTTTTTGCTCGCACCTTCTTTACAAAGTAACATGTATTCTCTAGTAACGAAACAGGTTTTAGACAGAGAACAACAATCCCAGTATAATGTCCTGATAGTTGCTAAAGACGCAGGCAAACCTTCCTTATCATCGGAGAAAAGTATAAATATTGTTATTTCAGATGTGAATGACAACAGCCCTGAGTTCTTACAGAATCCATATACTTTCTACATAACTGAGAATAATAGCCCAGGGGCGTCGATCTTCTCAGTGGCAGCCCGAGACAATGATGAGGGAAGTAATGCTCTTATTTCATATCTTATCTTAAGAGAAAGGGGGGGAGAAAATACGCTCACCTCTTTTCTAAATATTAATTCTGAAAATGGAGAAATTGTGGCACTGAAAAGTTTTGACTTTGAAATGCTGAAAACTTTCCAGTTCCAAGTTGTTGCGTCAGATTTTGGAACTCCATTACTAAGCAACAATGTCACAGTCAACGTCTTCATCCTGGATCAGAACGACAACGCTCCAGTCATCCTGTATCCACTCAGCTCCAACGGTTCTGCTCAAGGTGTGGAGGAGATTCCCCGAAACGTCAACGCAGGACACTTGGTGACTAAAGTCAGAGCCTATGACGCTGATATAGGATATAACGGCTGGTTGCTCTTTTCACTGCAGGAAGTGACTGACCACAGTCTCTTTGCTTTGGACCGCTATACAGGACAGATCAGAACACTTCGCTCATTCACAGAGACAGACGAGGCTGAGCATAAACTGCTCATACTGGTCAAAGACAACGGCAACGTTTCTCTCTCAGCAACAGCTACTGTGATTGTCAAACTTGTGGAGCCCAAAGAGGCTTTTGCAGCTTCTGATGTTAAAAGTGCAGCAAAAGATGATGAGGACAGTAATGTCATATTTTACCTCATGATATCTTTGGGCGCAGTTTCTGTACTTTTTCTCGTCAGCATCATCGTGCTGATTGCAATGCAGTGCTCCAAATCCACAGACTATACTTCTAAATATCTGCCAGAGGCTAATTATGATGGGACACTGTGTCACAGCATCCAGTACAGATCAGGAGAGAAGCGGTACATGCTCGTTGGACCCAGAATGAGTATAGGGTCTACTATAGTTCCGGGCAGCCATGGAAATACACTCGTGCTTCCTGATAGGAGATGCACATCTGAAGAGGTAGGGTTATTTTATATTAGCTAACAGTGGCTTAATGAGTTTTTTGAATGGTATATGGGAGAATTTGATTTCATTTAAAGCGTTTTTAGTTTAATTTTTATTATATTTAACAAGAGTAATACTTTTACCAGTACTCTGTGTTCACTCTCCATGGTGCTGATTTGTTACTAGTGTCACAAATGTCGGGCATTAGTAAACACTGAAAACCGTTTTCCTCTTCCACTTGTGGGTTTTTGGTAAGGTTATTTGTGTGGTATTTTTTGCTGATGTTTTCTACTTAGTATATGCTAACTACACAGTTACAGTAAAGCACAACACATAATGTATACGTGTTGTACTTTGTACTTGTATATTTTCAAATGTATTCGAGTGTCCAGAGTTGGGCTTTGTGCAAAATCCGGTCCTATAGGTCAATAAAGACCTGTTTACGTCAGCGTGAGAATATAACTCATCTGGGGGATTTTAATTTTTTTCTTTTTTTTTAACTGTAGTCTGTGTAAATAACAAAACCTAACGCTTGATGTCAGTGTAGTTCAGTGGTTCTCTGTATTTGGCAGTACCTTACGTCACGAGTGGTATTTCAACCGAGCCGATATGCTATTTTTCTCTCAAATAGCAAATTTCAAGGTAAGATCGTGATTCACGGCAACGAGTGTGCTTTATTTTCAGAGCATTCCCCCAAAACAGATCCTGGTTAACATACAGGATCATCGGACACTGGCTGGCTTTGCAAGCAGGGATTTTATGGACTATTTTCAGTCATCTTTGTCATGGAACAAAGGGAAGGCAAAGCACGGAAGGACCGGCGGTGTTGGTTCGTCTTCATAATTGTTTTGGTTATTTTATGTAGCGGAGCTTTTGCACAGATCAGATATTCCATATCCGAGGAGGTTCAAGATGGAACCATCGTGGGAAATATAGCTAAGGATTTGGGGCTTGATAAGAGTGCACTCAAAGGCAGAGGATACCGCATTGTAACAGGCTCAACGGAATCACTGTTCCAGGTGAATCAAAACGATGGCATCCTGTATGTGAAAAGAAGGATAGACAGGGAAGAGGTGTGCGAACGAAGCAGTGCATGCACCATCAACCTAAAAACCGTGCTAGAAAACCCACTAGAGATTCACTATGTGGCAGTGGAAATACTAGACATAAATGATCATTCTCCCGTTTTTCCAGAGAAAGAGAAAAGGCTTGAAATTTCCGAGTCGGCTCTACCAGGAGCGAGATTTCAGCTACAGGCCGCGCGTGACCCCGATGTGGGCCAATTCGCAATTCAGCAATATAAACTAAGTCATAATGAATATTTTAGAGTAGAAGTAAAGGACCGTGGCAAAGACCAGAAAATACCATTCTTAGTTCTGCAGAAGCAGTTAGACAGAGAAACAAACGAGAAGCACAAGTTACGTTTAACAGCCGTTGATGGAGGGAAACCGGCGAAATCAGGCGATATAGAAATCACTGTGGATGTACTTGATATTAATGACAATTCCCCAGTGTTCACCAAAGAGCTGTATTCTGCTACACTTAAAGAAAACATCCCCACTGGTACTGTCGTCATTCAAGTGAATGCAACAGATTTGGACCAGGGAGCAAACGGTGAAATAATATATTCATTCGGTAACGAAGTCGATCCAAAAATAATGGAGCTTTTTAGTATAGATGCAAACACTGGCGAAATTCATGTAACAGGTAAGTTAGATTTCGAGAAAAGTACAAGTTATGAAATTGATATTCAGGCATCTGATAAGGCACAGGTTCCATTAAAAACTGGCAAGAGTGTCGTGATAACCGTTGCTGACGTGAATGACAATGCACCTGAGATAGAAGTGACATCATTTTCTAGTTCTATCAAGGAAGATTCAAAGATAGGAACTACAGTGGCCCTCATTAGTGTCACCGATTTAGACTCTGGAATCAATGGTAAGGTCATTTGCTCAATCAAACAAGGAGTCCCGTTTACGTTATCTCCATCATTACAGGAAAATATGTACGCTATAGTTACCATCTCCCAGTTAGACAGAGAAATTACTTCTCAATATGATGTCACGATTATTGCAAAGGACTCAGGTGAACCTCCCCATTTAACTGAAAAGACTATAAGCGTGGTTATATCAGATGTAAACGACAACAGTCCAGAGTTTTCAACAAGTCCTTACACGTTTTATATCACAGAGAATAACAGTCCAGGAGCCTCCGTATTTGCGGTGAAAGCCTCTGATCGTGATGAAAATGACTGTGCACGCGTTTCCTATCATATCATCAGAGACGGAAGTGAAGATAATAAAATCAGTTCATTTCTAAATATAAACTCGGATAATGGGGAGATTTTAGCGCTGAAAAGTTTTGACTTTGAAACGCTGAAAACTTTCCAGTTCCAAGTTGTTGCCTCAGATTCGGGAACTCCGTCACTAAGCAACAACGTCACAGTCAGCGTCTTCATCCTGGATCAGAACGACAACGCTCCAGTCATCCTGTATCCACTCAGCTCCAACGGCTCTGCTCAAGGTGTGGAGGAGATTCCTCGAAACGTCAACGCAGGACACTTGGTGACTAAAGTCAGAGCCTATGACGCTGATATAGGATATAACGGCTGGTTGCTCTTTTCACTGCAGGAAGTGACTGACCACAGTCTCTTTGCTTTGGACCGCTATACAGGACAGATCAGAACACTTCGCTCATTCACAGAGACAGACGAGGCTGAGCAAAAACTGATCATACTGGTCAAAGACAACGGCAACGTTTCTCTCTCAGCAACAGCTACTGTGACTGTCAAACTTGTGGAGCCCAAAGAGGCTTTTGCAGCTTCTGATGTTAAAAGTGCGACAAAAGATGATGAGGACAGTAATGTCATATTTTACCTCATGGTAACTTTGGGCGCAGTTTCTGTACTTTTTCTTGTCAGCATCATCGTGCTGATTGCAATGCAGTGCTCCAAATCCACAGACTATACTTCTAAATATCTGCCAGAGACTAATTATGATGGGACACTGTGTCACAGCATCCAGTACAGATCAGGAGAGAAGCGGTACATGCTAGTTGGACCCAGAATGAGTATAGGATCTACTATAGTACCTGGGAGTCATGCGAATACACTCGTGCTTCCTGACAGGAGGAGAACATCTGAGGTAAGGCATACCTTAAAATATAACGTTCTTCCCCTAAGTTGTACTTTTCATTTTAATCACTAGTCATACAAAAATGCATCCTTTTCATCTCCCTCACCTCGATCAGAGCAGCTGTGATATTTTAAAGTGTCTCATTGGACATTATTATAATACCTTGTTATTCTGAAATTATTGAGCAACAAATCAAGGTTGATTTATTTCAGACAAGTGAGTGTTTTTAGCTACCAGTCAATTAATGAGATACAAAAATGTGCGGGACTCACTCAGTGAAAGCAATTTGCAAACTAAATAACTATCCTTGGTGCTGAAAAGTGCCTTGCTTCGTTTCAAGGTAATTCTGCAGTGACACGATTTGCTTAACTCGTGAGATAACAACAATACAAATTTAAAATACTCGCTGGTTCTGCGTGAAATAAAGAGATTATATATTTTTTAATTTGTGTTGGATTTGTAATCTTCTGATGGACACTAAATCTCTTCTTCGCTTTTCATAAACCGATCATACTGCTCTAATAATCCAATATGAAGCCAATTTTCTGTAATGAGAATAAAACTCGCATGGTGTCAGTGCGATATAGAAAACCTTCCACCCACAAGCTTGTCCTTACTGCTTTTTGGTTCCACCCCTTAGCTATTTCACATCGACAAGGGGAGCATCGTTTCGCGGATTGTTCTCTGGGTTTACACCAGGTTTTGCATGTACAAATATCACAGGAGTGTTTGCAAGAACGAGGTTGTTCTTTTTTTGCATTTCCAACAGATTTATAGTCATTGTGATGGATTATTGAAAATTTTCGTTTTCATCATGGAACAAAGAAAACGCCAGTCGGAAATGAGGAGAGGATATCTGGTCGGATGCGTATTTGCTGTGCTTTTGTGGACTGTAGCATCAGCGCAGTTGCGATACTCGATCTCCGAGGAGGTTAACGAAGGAACTGTGGTTGGAAACATAGCAAGAGATCTGGGATTAGATAAAAACACGTTGAAAGACCGGAAGTATCGGATTGTTTCAAGTAATGCGGATCCCCTGTTCTATGTGAATCCAAACGATGGTGTTCTGTATGTGAGCAGAAAGATTGACAGAGAGGAAGTGTGTGCGCAGAGCAGTGCGTGTGTAATAAATGTTAAAACTGTGCTAGAAAACCCACTGGAGGTCCATTATGCTAGAGTAGAAGTGCTGGATATAAATGATCATTCACCCAGCTTCCAAGACAACCAGACAACCCTTGAGATTTCAGAGTCAGTATTACCCGGGACACGATTTCAGCTGAAAGCAGCACGTGACCAAGACAGTGGACAGTTTTCCGTGCAGCAGTATAAACTTAGCAACAACGATCACTTCCGGTTGGAAATTAAGGATAAAGGAGATGATGGAAAAATACCTATTTTAGTTGTTCAAAAATCCTTAGACAGGGAAGCTACAGGGAGCCATGTATTATCACTGACGGCGCTGGATGGGGGTAAACCTCCGAAATCAAGCGAAATGAATATTCTGGTAAATGTTCTTGATGTTAATGATAACGCTCCTGCTTTCTCTAAAGATGATTATTCTGTTACGCTCAATGAAAATACACCACTTGGTACAATAGTCATACAAGTAAATGCAATAGACTTAGATGATGGACCTAACGGAGATGTAGTTTATTCATTTGGTAAGAGTATAAATCAAAAAGATTTAAATTTCTTTGCTATCAGTCCATTAACAGGAGAGTTAAGCGTTAAAGGGTTGATAAACTATGAGGAGAGGGAAAAATACGAAATAGAAATCCAGGCGTCAGATAAAGGTATGGCTCCTCTAACTACAGAAAAGAGCGTAAAAATAAAGATTGTTGACTTGAATGATAACGCACCTGAGATTGAGGTAACATCATTTTCAAGCTCAATCCCAGAAGATTCCAGACCTGGAACTACAGTAGCTCTTATTAGTGTAAACGACTTGGATTCTGGTCTTAATGGAAAAGTTATTTGTTTCGTAGGTGAGGATGTTCCGTTTGCTTTATCACCATCTTTACAGGATAAGATGTTTTCATTAGTGACCAAATCCCCTCTGGACAGGGAAAAACAGTCACAATATGAGTTGACAATAACAGCAAAAGACGCAGGTCAGCCTCCGTTATCATCTGAAAAGACAATAAGCGTTACGGTGTCAGATGTGAATGACAACCGTCCAGAGTTTTCACTCAGCCCATATACTTTCTATGTTACTGAGGGGAACAGTCCAGGAGCTTCAGTGTTTTCTGTTAATGCCTCTGATCGTGATGAGAATGACAATGCGCGCATTTCGTATCATATTATCAGAGACGGAAGTGAAGAGAATAAAGTCACTTCATTTCTAAACATAAACTCTGAAAATGGGGAAATTTTAGCGCTGAAAAGTTTTGACTTTGAATCGCTGAAAACTTTCCAGTTCCAAGTTGTTGCCTCAGACTCTGGAACTCCGTCACTAAGCAACAACGTCACAGTCAACGTCTTCATCCTGGATCAGAACGACAACGCTCCAGTCATCCTGTATCCACTCAGCTCCAACGGTTCTGCTCAAGGTGTGGAGGAGATTCCCCGAAACGTCAACGCAGGACACTTGGTGACTAAAGTCAGAGCCTATGACGCTGATATAGGATATAACGGCTGGTTGCTCTTTTCACTGCAAGAAGTGACTGACCATAGTCTCTTTGCGTTGGACCGCTACACAGGACAGATCAGAACACTTCGCTCATTCACAGAGACAGACGAGGCTGAGCATAAACTGCTCATACTGGTCAAAGACAACGGCAACGTTTCTCTCTCAGCAACAGCTACTGTGATTGTCAAACTTGTGGAGCCCAAAGAGGCTTTTGCAGCTTCTGATGTTAAAAGTGCGACAAAAGACGATGAGGACAGTAACGTCATATTTTACCTCATGATAACTTTGGGCGCAGTTTCTGTACTTTTTCTCATAAGCATCATCGTGCTGATTGCAATGCAGTGCTCCAAATCCACAGACTATACTTCTAAATATTTGCCAGAGACTAATTATGATGGGACACTGTGTCACAGCATCCAGTACAGATCAGGAGAGAAGCGGTACATGCTAGTTGGACCCAGAATGAGTATAGGATCTACTATAGTTCCGGGCAGTCATGCAAATACACTAGTGCTTCCTGATAGGAGACGCACATCTGAAGAGGTAAGGAATATTCAACATTTTCCAATTAAATAAATGCACAGTACATTCGCATTCATGCACTGATTATAGTTTGTGGAAATTTGTGTTTACAACTAATACTTATGGAAACAACTTGAGCGATATCCAAGAACATCTGCCAAGATTTTATTCGTAAGAATTATTCTTCTCTCTCTGTGTCAGTATAAAATGAAATGAGTTAGGCTTTTCTTTAAAATACGAGACAAGTCATTTTAGACATAGAGTATATTTAATATATTAAATGCCATTCTAAAGTCAAACAACTTTTAAAAAACATCCAGCTGCAAAGACAGATTAAGGAACTAAAACAGATTTAAAAAACAATATTTTAATTAGGGGTGTTTTTACGTTTTTCTTCTTTATAAAAAATATGAACGATAACAACGCATAACTCAACTGGACCAAGGTGAAGTTTCTGACTATCGCTTTACATGGTGTTGAAAATCCTGTTTCAAGTATGTGTAGTTGTAACTCATATAACGAACCAGGAATCTTAACTTGTTCTTTGCAACAATTGTAACGATACAGAGTAAACATTTAATATTCCTACATGATGAGAATACAACAAAAGAAGCATTGGGTTGGTATTACCCCAGGGTACTCATTTTACTTATTTTTAACTAATGCATTACTAGTGTGTTGTCTGCAGTTAGACTTTTGGTCATGTGGTGTCAGTATAATGGAAGCAAAGTCAGGATTAATAGTTTGTCGTTACTGTGTGTATGTTTTAGATGTTTGGACTCATAATTTAAGCACACAAGAAGGAATAGCCTCAGCCACAGTAGCGTGTGATTGAAGGTGAAGGCTTGTCTCTTTTCAACTATCGATCGCGTTTGGTCACAGATTTACAGGCAGATACAGAACAGTGTACCATTCAGCTGGTACGCTAATACTTCGTTTCACCGAAGAGAAACACTTGGTCGCATGGTGTCAGTACAATATCACAAGTCAGCAGTGTGTGACGTTGTCTCATTGTAATGTGGTTCCTCCTCCTGATAAGGCTCTCACTTCGACGTTACCGCATTCTCTTCTGTTCTCATTCTTCCCTGTAACTGCGATAATTTTATTCCTATTTTCTTAAGAACAGGATTGTTTACAGTAGTGAAAAACACTGTGTTCTATCACGACGTCGCGATGTTTTCTGTGATAGATCTTTGAACATTAAGGACAAGACCATGGAACAAAGAAAACGTGAACGAGAAATAGCGAGAGGATATCTGTTTGGATGTGTAGCTGTTGTGCTTTTGTGGACTGTAGCCTCAGCGCAATTAAGGTATTCGATCTCTGAAGAAGTTGAAGACGGAACTATGGTTGGAAACATAGCAAGAGATCTGGGATTAGATAAAAACACGTTGAAAGACCGGAAGTATCGAATTGTTTCAAGTACTGCGGATCCCCTTTTCTACGTGAATCCAAACGATGGTGGTCTGTATGTGAGCAGAAAGATTGACAGAGAGGAGGTTTGTGCGCAGAGCAGTGCGTGTGTAATAAATGTGAAAACAGTGCTAGAAAACCCGCTGGAGGTCCATTATGTGGAAGTGGAGGTTGTAGATATAAATGACCATGAGCCCATTTTCCACGAAAAAGACAAGAAATTGGAGATTTCAGAGTCAGTGTTGCCCGGAGCACGAATCCAGCTGAAAGCTGCGCTTGATCGAGACATTGGTCAGTTTTCCGTGCAGCAGTATAAACTTAGCAACAACGACCATTTCCGTTTGGAAGTTAAGGATAAAGGAGACGATGGTAAAATACCTATTTTAGTTGTTCAAAAATCTTTAGACAGAGAAATAGCAGGAAGCCATTCACTAATACTGAAGGCCCTGGATGGGGGCAAACCTCCGAAATCAGGTGACATGAATATCCTGGTAAATGTTTTGGATATTAATGATAACGCACCTGCTTTCCCTAAACATGATTATTCTTTTACACTCAGTGAAAATATTCCCCTCGGCACAATAGTCGTACAAGTAAATGCAACGGATTTGGATGATGGGCCTAATGGAGAGATAGTTTACTCATTTAGCAACAGTATGAATCAAAATATATTAAATCTATTTGACATTGATTCAATGACAGGGGAAATAACGGTTAAAAATTTAATAGATTACGAAGAAAGGGACAAATATGAAATAGAAATCCAGGCATCAGATAAAGGTTTCGCTCCTCTTACCACAGAAAAAAGCGTCATAATCAAAATAGTTGATGTGAATGATAACGCACCTGAGATTGAGGTTACTTCGTTTTCAAATTCCATCCCTGAAGATTCCAGGCCTGGAACTACAGTAGCTCTTATTAGTGTAAATGATTTGGATTCTGGTCTTAATGGAAAAGTGATCTGCAGTGTAAATGAAGATGTACCGTTCATTCTATCAACATCCTTAAAAGACAAAATGTTTTCATTAGTGACCAAATCCCCTCTGGACAGAGAGAAACAGTCACAATACGAGTTGACAATAACAGCAAAAGACGCAGGTCAGCCACAGTTATCATCTGAAAAGACAATAAGCGTTACGGTGTCAGATGTGAATGACAACCGTCCAGAGTTTTCACTCAGCCCATATACTTTCTATGTTACTGAGGGGAATAATCCAGGAGCTTCAGTGTTTTCGGTTAAAGCCTCTGATCGTGATGAGAATGACAATGCGCGCATTTCCTATCATATTATCAGAGATGGAAGTGAAGATAATAAAGTCACTTCATTTCTAAACATAAACACTGAAAATGGCGACGTTTTAGCGCTGAAAAGTTTTGATTTTGAAACGATGAAAACTTTCCAGTTCCAAGTTGTTGCCTCAGATTCTGGAACTCCGTCACTAAGCAACAATGTCACAGTCAACGTCTTCATCCTGGATCAGAACGACAACGCTCCAGTCATCCTGTATCCACTCAGCTCCAACGGTTCTGCTCAAGGTGTGGAGGAGATTCCCCGAAACGTCAACGCAGGACACTTGGTGACTAAAGTCAGAGCCTATGACGCTGATATAGGATATAACGGCTGGTTGCTCTTTTCACTGCAAGAAGTTACTGACCACAGTCTCTTTGCTTTGGACCGCTATACAGGACAGATCAGAACACTTCGCTCATTCACAGAGACAGACGAGGCTGAGCATAAACTGCTCATACTGGTCAAAGACAACGGCAACGTTTCTCTCTCAGCAACAGCTACTGTGATTGTCAAACTTGTGGAGCCCAAAGAGGCTTTTGCAGCTTCTGATGTTAAAAGTACAGCAAAAGATGATGAGGACAGTAACGTCATATTTTACCTCATGACAACTTTGGGCGCAGTTTCTGTGCTTTTTCTCGTCAGCATCATCGTGCTGATTGCAATGCAGTGCTCCAAATCCACAGACTATACTTCTAAATATCTGCCAGAGACTAATTATGATGGGACACTGTGTCACAGCATCCAGTACAGATCAGGAGAGAAGCGGTACATGCTAGTTGGACCCAGAATGAGCATAGGATCTACTATAGTTCCGGGCAGTCATGCAAATACTCTAGTGCTGCCTGACAGGAGAAGGACATCTGGAGAGGTAAGAGATATTAAAAGTTTATATTTTATTTTGCGAAATAAGCATATTTCTATTCATGAATTTATGATGGCTTAAGAAATCTTACGTATTCATAACCAGACCTCTTACAAAAAACCCTAATGTGTTTCTGGCAACATATGCAGTATTTTATGTCCTAAAACATTTTTCCACGTTTGTCATATTTTGAAGCTTCTTAACCTGACACTTAGCAGTTTATAATATACTTATGTTTATCTAATATAATATGTAAATATCAATCCTTATGCAACCAGCTTAATGGGCCGTAGCTTTCCTTGTGGTTTGTAATTGCTGTCCATGGTGCTGAAAAGAATTCCCACGCTTTCTCTGTTCCTCGAATATTACAAGTACAAAAAGACAAACGTACAGTTTGTAGATCATTTAACGTATTGTTTTGGCTTTAGAAAATAACGTTAGATCATTGTCTGAAAGGCCGTGTTTTTGTTTTTTGTTTTGTTTTTTATTAGGGGAATCATTGAGATCTCTTATTGACTCTGGACACCACGTCTTTATCTTTTCTTGTGGCTTGACAGTATGAGTTGTAGCAAAGTATAAAACAATTTTGCATTAAACAGATATGATAAAAACTGGACGAATTCTCTGCTGTGAGACACCTGCTCGCATGGTGTCAGTGCGATAACAAAAATCAGCAGCTCAATATATTGTCGTCATAGCTTTGTAATCCGTCCTCCTCACACCAGCCTCAGTAACACATTAGCGCAGTTTTTCTGTTCTTATTCTAGTCTGCGTTTGCCTCATTTTACCTGTTTAGAAAGGGAGTATTTGTAATCAGGTAACCCCTGGAGTCTTTTTTTTAAAGGTCAAAAAACTATTTGTGATGGATTACTGGTGATTTTGGATAGAACCATGGAACAAAGAAAACGCCAGTCGGAAATGAGGAGAGGATGTCTGGTAGGATGTGTAGCTGCTGTGCTTTTGTGGACTCTAGCCTCAGCGCAATTACGATATTCGATCTCTGAAGAAGTTAAAGAAGGAACTATAGTTGGAAACATAGCAAGAGATCTGGGATTAGATAAAAACACGTTGAAAGACCGGAAGTATCGGATTGTTTCAAGTAACGATGATCCCCTTTTCTTCGTGAATCCAAACGATGGCATTCTGTATGTGAGTCGGAAGATTGACAGAGAAGAGGTGTGCGTGCAGAGCAGTGCGTGTGTGATAAATGTGAAAACAGTGCTAGAAACCCCACTGGAGGTCCACTATGTTGAAGTGGAAGTTTTGGATGTAAATGACCATTCACCTACTTTTTCGGAAAATAGTGCTACACTGGAGATTTCAGAGTCAGTGTTGCCCGGGACACGATTTCAGCTGAAAGCCGCCCGGGATCGAGACAGTGGTCAGTTTTCCGTGCAGCGATATATAATTAGCAACAACGAACATTTCCGTTTGGAAGTTAAGGATAAACGAGATGACGTAAAAATACCAATTTTAGTTGTTCAAAAATCTTTAGACAGGGAAACGGCAAGAAGCCATTCACTAATACTGGCAGCACTTGATGGGGGTAAACCACCAAAATCTGGTAACATGAATATTCTCGTAAAAGTTTTGGATGTTAATGATAACGCGCCTATTTTTTCTAAAGACATTTATTCAGTGACACTAAATGAAAACGTTCAGGTAGGAACACCAATTATTCAGGTAAATGCAACAGACTTGGATGATGGCCCGAACGGAGATGTGGTTTACTCATTTAGCAACAGTATGCATCAAAACATATTAAGCATTATTGACATTAATTCACTAACAGGACAATTAACTGTTAAAGGTTTAATAGATTATGAGGAGCAGGACGGATATGAAATAGAAATCCAGGCATCAGATAGAGGCCTGGCTCCTCTAACCACAGAAAAAAGTGTAAATATTAAGATAATTGATGTGAATGATAACGCACCTGAGATTGAGGTAACATCATTTTCAAGCTCAATACCAGAAGATTCCAGGCCTGGAACTACAGTAGCTCTTATTAGTGTAAATGATTTGGATTCTGGTCTTAATGGAAAAGTGATCTGCAGTGTAAATGAAGATGTACCGTTCATTCTATCAACATCCTTAAAAGACAAAATGTTTTCATTAGTGACCAAATCCCCTCTGGACAGAGAGAAACAGTCACAATATGAGTTGACAATAACGGCAAAAGACGCAGGTCAGCCTCCGTTATCATCTGAAAAGACAATAAGCGTTACGGTGTCAGATGTGAATGACAACAGTCCAGAGTTTTCACTCAGCCCATATACTTTCTATGTTACTGAGGGGAATAATCCAGGAGCTTCAGTGTTTTCTGTTAAAGCCTCTGATCGTGATGAGAATGACAATGCGCGCATTTCCTATCATATTATCAGAGACGGAAGTGAAGATAATAAAGTCACTTCATTTCTAAACATAAACACTGAAAATGGGGAAATTTTAGCGCTGAAAAGTTTTGATTTTGAAACACTGAAAACTTTCCAGTTCCAAGTTGTTGCCTCAGATTCTGGAACTCCGTCACTAAGCAACAACGTCACAGTCAACGTCTTCATCCTGGATCAGAACGACAACGCTCCAGTCATCCTGTATCCACTCAGCTCCAACGGTTCTGCTCAAGGTGTGGAGGAGATTCCCCGAAACGTCAACGCAGGACACTTGGTGACTAAAGTCAGAGCCTATGACGCTGATATAGGATATAACGGCTGGTTGCTCTTTTCACTGCAGGAAGTGACTGACCACAGTCTCTTTGCTTTGGACCGCTATACAGGACAGATCAGAACACTTCGCTCATTCACAGAGACAGACGAGGCTGAGCATAAACTGCTCATACTGGTCAAAGACAACGGCAACGTTTCTCTCTCAGCAACAGCTACTGTGATTGTCAAACTTGTGGAGCCCAAAGAGGCTTTTGCAGCTTCTGATGTTAAAAGTGCAGCAAAAGATGATGAGGACAGTAATGTCATATTTTACCTCATGATAACTTTGGGCGCAGTTTCTGTACTTTTTCTCGTCAGCATCGTGGTGCTGATTGCAATGCAGTGCTCCAAATCCACAGACTATACTTCTAAATATCTGCCAGAGACTAATTATGATGGGACACTGTGTCACAGCATCCAGTACAGATCAGGGGAGAAGCGGTACATGCTAGTTGGACCCAGAATGAGTATAGGATCTACCATAGTACCTGGCAGCCATGCAAATACACTTGTGCTTCCCGACAGGAGGAGAGCGTCCGAGGAGGTAAGACATTTGCGTCACATTTCCTGGTCTCAATCCTTCCTTACATTTGTTTTATTAGTAGCGCGTCTGGAATGAAATTAATGGCATGCTTCGTAACGAAATAACCATTTAAGACGACAAGGTCGTGAATATTTACTATTCTTAAAGTAATCAAAAAACAACTTTTGCAATTTGTCTTTGAACAGTGATGAACGTGGGATTTTTTTCCCACAATCTCCACTGTTTTCTCTTCTTTTCCGTTTCCTTCTCTTCTATTGCCAACCTTCTTTTGCTTAAAACACTGGCATAAATGAAATAAGGAGCCTGAGCAATCCAAAAGCCTCAGCATGTGTCAGGCAGCACTGTAGTGCACAGCATTAGCAGTTCTTTATTGGACTCGCTTGATTGAGTTTCTATTGAACTGAAATATTTTTTTATACTTACTGATGTTAACGCAGCGTGTTGACTCATATCACTTTATTTTGTCGTGTAATAACTGTTTCTTGTATAATGTTATGCCGACCCTTCTGATGTTTTTGAGATTTGTGTCACTTTTTTTGTCAAACATGAAAAAATCTGTTATAATATTTTTCCCTGCAGTGAGAACGCAGATCGCGTGGTGTCAGTGTAATCCAAACAGGAAGCCTTGCACGAGTTTCCCACCAGGGTTGTTTGGTTCCATTTCTTTTTTCGCGGCCGTTGTTGAGCTTACTACCGTGTTTCTTTGGCATTATGTCCCTCATTGTAGACAGAAGATGAGTATTTTCATATAAGGAACGTTTGGATTTTGTCGTTATGTTGCAGCAATCGATTATCTGAAGACATACTTGTGATCTAGGGTGTAACCATGGAACAAAGAAGACACGAGAGGCGAAGTGGGAGAGGATCTTTCCTTAGCTGCATGGCTGCTGTGCTTTTGTGCACTGTGGCTTCGGCGCAGATGCGATATTCTGTCTCGGAGGAGGTTAACGAAGGGACTGTGGTAGGAAACATCGCAAAAGATCTGGGAATAGATAAAAGCACATTAAAAGAGAGAAAGTATCGGATTGTTAATAGTGATGTAGATCCGCTTTTCCATGTAAATCCAAATGACGGTATCCTGTATGTGAGTCGGAAGATTGACAGAGAAGAGGTGTGCGCGGAGAGCACTTCGTGTTTAATAAATCTGAAAACTGTACTAGAAAACCCGCTGGAGATACATTACGTTGCAGTGGAGGTGTTGGATGTAAATGACCACTCTCCTCGTTTTCCACAGGAAGAGAAAAGGCTGGAAATTTCAGAGTCTGCGTTACCCGGTGTACGTATACCGTTACAGCCCGCACGAGATCCAGACGGCGGTCCTTTTACCATTCAGCAGTATAAACTTAGCTCAAACGACCACTTTCGGTTAGAAGTAAAGGATAAGGGAGAAGATGGGAAAATACCAATATTAATTGTGCAGAAATCTTTGGATAGGGAAGCAGCGGGAACCCATTCATTAGCACTGACGGCCCTGGATGGGGGCAAACCTGCTAAATCTGGAGAGATGACAATTCTAATATATGTTTTGGACATTAATGATAACGCACCTGTTTACTCCCAAGATGTTTATTCTGTTACGCTTAATGAAAATGCTCCTGTAGGTACAGTAGTCGTCCAAGTGAATGCAACGGATTTAGATGACAGTCAAAACGGAGATATCGTTTACTCATTTAGCAGTGTTGTTCATCCTAGGTTATTGAAGCTTTTTGACATAAACCCTGTGACAGGTGAGATAACTGTAAAAGGGCAGATAGACTATGAGGAGAAGGATAAATATGAAATTGATATTCAAGCTTCAGATAAAGGTATGGCTCCTCTATCAACACAAAAGAGTGTAAATATTAAGATAGTTGATGTGAATGACAATGCGCCTGAGATTGAAGTTACTTCATTTTCAAGCTCAATCCCAGAAGATTCCAGACCAGGAACTACAGTAGCTATTATAAGTGTAAATGATTTGGATTCTGGTCTTAATGGAAAAGTCATTAGTTCCTTAGGTGACGATGTTCCGTTTGCATTGTCACCATCTTTACAGGACAAAATGTATTCATTAGTGACCAAATCTCCTCTGGACAGAGAGAAACATTCACAATACGAGTTGACAATAACGGCAAAAGACGCAGGTCAGCCTCCGTTATCATCTGAAAAGACAATAAGTGTTACGGTGTCCGATGTGAATGACAACAGTCCAGAGTTTTCACTCAGCCCATATACTTTCTATGTTACTGAGGGGAACAGTCCAGGAGCTTCAGTGTTTTCTGTTAAAGCCTCTGATCGTGATGAGAATGAGAATGACAATGCGCGCATTTCCTATCATATTATCAGAGACGGAAGTGAAGATAATAAATTCACTTCATTTCTAAACATAAACTCTGAAAATGGGGAAATTTTAGCACTGAAAAGTTTTGACTTTGAAACGATGAAAACTTTCCAGTTCCAAGTTGTTGCCTCAGATTCTGGAACTCCGTCACTAAGCAACAACGTCACAGTCAGCGTCTTCATCCTGGATCAGAACGACAACGCTCCAGTCATCCTGTACCCACTCAGCTCCAACGGTTCTGCTCAAGGTGTGGAGGAGATTCCCCGAAACGTCAACGCAGGACACTTGGTGACTAAAGTCAGAGCCTATGACGCTGATATAGGATATAACGGCTGGTTGCTCTTTTCACTGCAGGAAGTGACTGACCACAGTCTCTTTGCTTTGGACCGCTATACGGGACAGATCAGAACACTTCGCTCATTCACAGAGACAGACGAGGCTGAGCATAAACTACTCATACTGGTCAAAGACAACGGCAACGTTTCTCTCTCAGCAACAGCTACTGTGATTGTCAAACTTGTGGAGCCCAAAGAGGCTTTTGCAGCTTCTGATGTTAAAAGTGCAGCAAAAGTTACTGATGAGGACAGTAACGTCATATTTTACCTCATGATAACTTTGGGAGCAGTTTCTGTACTTTTTCTCATAAGTATCATAGTGTTGATTGCAATGCAGTGCTCCAAATCCACAGACTATACTTCTAAATATCTGCCAGAGACTAATTATGATGGGACACTGTGTCACAGCATCCAGTACAGATCAGGAGAGAAGCGGTACATGCTCGTTGGACCCAGAATGAGTATAGGATCTACTATAGTACCGGGAAGCCATGCAAATACTTTAGTGCTTCCTGATAGGAGAAAGACATCTGAGGTAAGGCATATTTAAAGAACCTTTTTCCCAAAACCTACTCTAAATGCATCAATATGCACCAGGCACAAACTGATTTGTTTAGTGTGAACCTTTATTTTATGACAAATGTATGTCAGAAAAAAGACATTACTATTTCAACACAGCCTAACAAAAAAACAAGAAAGAAAGAAAGAAAGAAAGAAAGAAAGAAAGAAAGAAAGAAAGAAAGAAAGAAAGAAAGAAAGAAAGAAAGAAAGAAAGAAAGATTTTTTTTTAAATTTACCTGAATAGGTTTCACTGAGTCTGACTGAGTTGGATAACTTTTTAGTCAAAATGATGACGAGATTGTGATCATGGTAAAACTAAGAATTCTTTTGATGATTTGGCATGACATGGATTTGCTGCTTTTAAGTAGAACTTTTAACATTATGCACAATACTGTTTATTTCTTTGACCAAGCATACTCTATGGTATATACTTTTCTATGGCCTTAGCATACTTTTAGAAAAAGGGGTACTCATTTGTTTACCTTGGCAAACTTTGTGTGTTGGTCATTACATTTTCCTTTATGATTAGGCGGTTAGTAGGTCTCAGTTGCTTGAACTGGACAAGAACAAATAGACGAAACGTCATTGTCTGTCTTTTCATGCTGTCTTCATGTCCTTTTTCTTGAACATTATCTTTCATAACCCAAGATGACCATATTTTCTCTGGTAGTAGCAGATAAGATCAGTCTGCAAACAAAACTGACTGAATGTACTGTAGCAATAGACTACAAAAAGTTAAAATTCCTCTGGTGACTTGTGTAGGAAATGTAATATTGTCAGAAAATGTAGCTAGAAATTCTTGAAGTTTATGGCATGTGCTGTCCATGGTCCTGACCATGTTCATGCTCACTTCACAGTAAACAGTCCCAACAGAGCTCTATTAGCTGTAACTGATATGATATATAAATCAAATTTAATGACATGAAGTAATTTAATTTACTGGTCATTTAGAGGGAATCTTCTCCACACTTTCAGATACTTTTTTTCTTTGAGCGTTTTTTCAAGAGTGCACTACCTTATAATTTATTTACAAATACCCCTCAATTTATGTCGAAAACTTCAAAATAAGAATAACACATGAGTTTGATCTTTCGATTTAAGTTTCACATAGTTCTGATTTTCTGTAGTGATTGTTTTGCTCACAAGGTGTCAGTATAGTGAAAAGAGGCAGCATTAAATGTGTTTTCTATCGTTGCATTTTGATTGAGCCTCTTGATAGCGTCCCGGTTTGGATATTAAAGCAGTCGTTTCTGAGCTTGGGAATACGCTGTTCGTGCTTATGCTTGTTTTAGGAAAAGGGTGATTGTTCTTTACTCATGGACGATTTGTATTGGATCGCTGCAGTGCTGGATTGCCCTTATAAGTGACACTGATGCTTTTGGGTGTAACCATGGAACAAAGAGGACATGAGAAAGGAATGTGGAGACGACGCGATGTCATCTGCATTGTTGTCCTGTTTTTGTGGAGCTTGGCGTCGGCACAATTAAGGTATTCAATCTCAGAGGAAACTAACGAGGGAACGGTTGTTGGAAACATCGCAAAAGATCTAGGATTAGATAAAAGCACACTGAAAACAAGGAAGTACAGGATTGTTTCTAGCGGTGCTGAACCCCTTTTCCACGTAAATCAGAACGATGGTATCCTGTATGTGAGCCGAAAGATCGACAGAGAAGAGGTGTGCGCGAAGAGCAGTACGTGTGTGATAAATGTTAAAACTGTGCTAGAAAATCCACTGGAGGTCCATTACGTAGGAGTAGATGTGCTAGATATAAATGACCATGCTCCAGTTTTTCCAGAGGAAAATAAAATACTGGAGATTTCAGAATCCGTTCTACCCGGAGCACGATTTCAGTTAAAACCTTCACGGGATCTAGACAGTGGTCAGTTTTCTGTGCAGCAGTATAAACTTAACCACAACGACCACTTCCGTTTGGAAGTGAGGGATAAAGGAGATGATGGTAAAATACCTATACTGGTTTTACAAAAAGCACTAGATAGGGAAGCAGCGCACAGTCACTCATTGGTGCTAACGGCACTAGATGGGGGGAAGCCACCAAAATCTGGAGACATGAACATTTTGGTAAATGTTTTGGATGTGAATGATAACACGCCCATTTTCTCAAAAGATCTTTATTCGGTTAAGCTCAATGAAAATGCTCCTGTAGGTACAGAAGTCATACAAGTGAATGCAACTGATCCAGATCACAGTCAGAACGGAGAGGTAGTTTACTCATTTGGCAACAGTGTGAGTAATAATGTGTTTAACCTTTTTGATATTGACCAGTCAACAGGAAAGATAACTGTAAAAGGTCTGCTAGATTATGAGCAAAAGGATAAATATGAGATTGAAATTCAGGCGTCAGATAGAGGTTTGGCTCCGTTAACTACGGAAAAGAGTGTAATTATTAAGATTGTTGATGTAAATGATAACGCACCGGAGATTGAGGTAACATCATTTTCAAGCTCAATCCCAGAAGATTCCAGACCTGGAACTACAGTAGCTCTTATCAGTGTAAATGATTTGGACTCTGGAGTCAATGGAAAAGTCATTTGTTCATTAGGTGACGATGTTCCGTTTGCATTGTCACCATCTTTACAGGACAAAATGTATTCATTAGTGACCAAATCTCCTCTGGACAGAGAGAAACAGTCACAATACGAGTTGACAATAACGGCAAAAGACGCAGGTCAGCCTCCGTTATCATCTGAAAAGACAATAAGCGTTACGGTGTCAGATGTGAATGACAACAGTCCAGAGTTTTCACTCAGCCCATATACTTTCTATGTTACTGAGGGGAACAGTCCAGGAGCTTCGGTGTTTGCTGTTAAAGCCTCTGATCGTGATGAGAATGACAATGCGCGCATTTCCTATCATATTATCAGAGATGGAAGTGAAGATAATAAAGTCACTTCATTTCTAAACATAAACTCTGAAAATGGGGACATTTTAGCGCTGAAAAGTTTTGACTTTGAAACGCTGAAAACTTTTCAGTTCCAAGTTGTTGCCTCAGATTCTGGAACTCCGTCATTAAGCAACAACGTCACAGTCAACGTCTTCATTCTGGATCAGAACGACAACGCTCCAGTCATCCTGTATCCACTCAGCTCCAACGGCTCGACTAAAGGCGTGGAGGAGATTCCCCGAAACGTCAACGCAGGACACTTGGTGACTAAAGTCAGAGCCTATGACGCTGATATAGGATATAACGGTTGGTTGCTATTTTCACTGCAAGAAGTGACTGACCATAGTCTCTTTGCTTTGGACCGCTATACAGGACAGATCAGAACACTTCGCTCATTCACAGAGACAGACGACGCTGAGCATAAACTGCTCATACTGGTCAAAGACAACGGCAACGTTTCTCTCTCAGCAACAGCTACTGTGATAGTCAAACTTGTGGAGCCCAAAGAGGCTTTTGCAGCTTCTGATGTTAAAAGTGCAGCAAAAGATGACGAGGACAGTAATATCATATTTTACCTCATGATAACTTTGGGCGCAGTTTCTGTGCTTTTTCTCATAAGCATCATCGTGCTGATTGCAATGCAGTGCTCCAAATCCACAGACTATACTTCTAAATATCTGCCAGAGACTAATTATGATGGGACACTGTGTCACAGCATCCAGTACAGATCAGGAGAGAAGCGGTACATGTTAGTTGGACCCAGAATGAGTATAGGATCTACTATAGTACCTGGGAGTCATGCAAATACTCTAGTGCTACCTGATCGGAGACGAGCATCTGAAGAGGTAAGACATTTATGTTAGAGAACGCAATAGTTTGCAGTCATATTACTTCATTCACCTTCTATAACTTCACAGAAAGGCATTTGGACCAGCCGTTATTCACTGTCCGTTTTCTTGAGATAGTATTCATATCCCGATTAGAAAATTATTTTAAAAATAAATTTAAATACTATAAATATTTTGTATAAAAATATCAGACTATTAGTATTTAAAGTTATTATCTGGAAACATCTAACGTTTTTCAGAATCTAATTATACTGTCTCTACTTAGAACCTTCTAATTAGCTAATGAGGAAAAGTGATTTTCAGATTCCTCTAAGCCTGTAAGTCAAAGTAAATAAAGATGCTCCTTTAGAATTACCTGGAAACAGCTGCAGTATTTTGACTTTCTTGCAATACACAACGAATTCGCACGGTGTCAGTGTGCTGGCAAAAGACAGACTGTATCTTGTCGTCATTGCATTAGGGTTCCACATTTTTATTATCTCCTGGGTTCCCTACAGACAGAATAAGTTGAATGGATGCTGCGATCGTTTTACAAATTTTCCGGATTTGTTACGTCTTTTGAAATAAGCATCTCATAGGTATGTGCGTGTTGGACTCTTTTCTTATGACACTGTGACTTACACCGCGAAGAGTTGGTTAATTTTGTTTTAATGATGGGACAAAGAGGATGCGACCGAACGTGGATGAAAGGACGGAGTGTTGTGTGCTTGATCGCTATGCTTCTGTGCGGTGTGGCATCGGCTCAATTAAGATATTCCATTTCTGAGGAAGTTGAAGAAGGAACTGTGGTTGGAAATGTAGCAAAAGATTTGGGATTAGAGAAAAGCACACTAAAAGGCAGGAAATACCGGATTGTAACTAGTGCCATAGATCCTCTTTTTAATGTGGATCAAAACGACGGGATCCTGTACGCGAGGAGAAAAATCGACCGGGAAGAGGTTTGCGAGCGGAGCAGTACTTGTACAATAAATCTGAAAACGGTGCTAGAAAACCCACTGGAAGTTCATTATGTTGCTATAGAAGTGGTGGATTTAAATGACCATTCTCCCACATTCCCTGAAAAAGAGACAACACTGGAGATTTTTGAGTCTGTGCTACCAGGCGTGCGAATTCCGCTGCAACCCGCACGAGATCCAGACAGTGGCCCCTTCTCTCTTCAGCAGTATAAACTTAGCTCTAATGACCACTTTCGTTTGGAAGTTAAAGACTCAGGAGACGACGGTAAAATACCTGTACTGATTGTTCAAAAATCTTTAGACAGAGAGACTGCAGGAAGCCACACGCTCATACTAACGGCCATGGACGGGGGTAAACCTCCGAAATCGGGTACTATGAATATTCTAGTCAGTGTTTTAGATGTAAATGATAATGGCCCCATTTTCTCTAAAGATGTTTACACAGTGATGCTTCATGAAAATGCTCCGGTAGATACAACAGTCATTCAGGTAAACGCAACAGATTTAGATGATGGACCCAACGGGGATGTGGTTTATTCGTTTAGCAATGGCGTGAATCGTAAATTCTTTAAGCTTTTTGATATTAATCAGAAAACAGGTGAGATCATTGTAAAAGGGTTAATAGACTATGAGGAGAGAGACAGATACGAAATTGAAATTCAGGCATCAGACAAAGGCCTGCCTCCAATGGCTACACAAAAAAGCGTGATTATTAAGATAGTTGATGTGAATGATAACGCACCTGATATAGAGGTTACATCATTTTCCAGCTCAATCCCAGAAGATTCCCGACCTGGAACTACAGTAGCGCTTATCAGTGTAAATGATTTGGACTCTGGAGTCAATGGAAAGGTTATTTGTAGTGTAATTGATGATGTCCCTTTTGTTTTATCACCATCTTTACAGGACAAAATGTATTCATTAGTAACCAAGACAACTCTAGACAGAGAGAAACAGTCACAATATATAATAACAGTAGTTGCAAAAGACGGTGGCCAACCATCGCTATCATCTGAAAACACAATAAGTGTTACGGTGTCCGATGTGAATGACAACCGTCCAGAGTTTTCACTCAGCCCATATACTTTCTATGTTACTGAAGGGAACAGTCCAGGAGCTTCAGTGTTTTCTGTTAAAGCCTCTGATCGTGATGAGAATGACAATGCGCGCATTTCCTATCATATTATCAGAGATGGAAATGAAGATAATAAAGTCACTTCATTTCTAAACATAAACACTGATAATGGCGAAATTTTAGCGCTGAAAAGTTTTGACTTTGAAACACTGAAAACTTTCCAGTTCCAAGTTGTTGCCTCAGACTCTGGAACTCCGTCATTAAGCAACAACGTCACAGTCAACGTTTTCATTCTGGATCAGAACGACAACGCTCCAGTCATCCTGTATCCACTCAGCTCCAACGGCTCGACTAAAGGCGTGGAGGAGATTCCCCGAAACGTCAACGCAGGACACTTGGTGACTAAAGTCAGAGCCTATGACGCTGATATAGGATATAACGGTTGGTTGCTATTTTCACTGCAAGAAGTGACTGACCATAGTCTCTTTGCTTTGGACCGCTATACAGGACAGATCAGAACACTTCGCTCATTCACAGAGACAGACGAGGCTGAGCATAAACTGCTCATACTGGTCAAAGACAACGGCAACGTTTCTCTCTCAGCAACAGCTACTGTGATTGTCAAACTTGTGGAGCCCAAAGAGGCTTTTGCAGCTTCTGATGTTAAAAGTGCAGCAAAAGATGATGAGGACAGTAATGTCATATTTTACCTCATGATAACTTTGGGCGCAGTTTCTGTGCTTTTTCTCGTCAGCATCATCGTTCTGATTGCGATGCAGTGCTCCAAATCTACAGACTATACTTCTAAATATTTGCCAGAGACTAATTATGATGGGACACTGTGTCACAGCATCCAGTACAGATCGGGAGAGAAGCGGTACATGCTAGTTGGACCCAGAATGAGTATAGGATCTACCATAGTTCCGGGTAGCCATGCAAATACTCTAGTGCTACCTGATAGGAGACGCACATCTGAAGAGGTAAGAAAGACTTTATTTAAACAGTTGTTTTGAGAGTAGTTCACAATTCTCAGACACTCCAAAAAATACTGACTCAACATATTTAGAGCTTTATTTCCGTTGATATAAATATGTTCAAAGTGCTGCGTTAAACTTTCTCTTTATAACAGCTGAATAGAAACAGAACATAAATTTGTCGTGTGTATTCATCACCCAAACTAGCTGTGTGTGTGTTAATGAGATCGTTGTTGTATGTGTTTGCTAACAAGTAACGAGGTGATCTGTTAAAATCATAAATTAAACTACAGTTAGTGTGCTATGGTTTAATGTTAATTTTTATCCCTTTTGCCTTTGAAACTGAAAATATCTAATCAATCAGAAACAGACAACCTTTCGACTGAACATGAAAGATTTAATTTTAAAAATTCAAGAAAACAATAATTGCTTTTTAGAACTAGAACACCTGAAACATTTCTTTGGTAGTTTTCCCACTTTAGAGGCCCTTGACAAAACTGTAGCAGATTTCAAGGAATTGCAGGGAACTGAATTGTATCACTGAAGTTACTGGGTGTTCTATATTTTCCAAATGAGGAAGCCACAGTGATGACCTTTTAGAATGATGGGCGTGCTCAGAGCAAATTATGGCGCAATTTCTGACGTTTAAAAGTCATTATCGATAATGACACCGTGTTTTAATACATATAATGCTGTCTTATTGTCGTTGGATAGTTAAATCTATAACGCGCATGTTTATTTAATTCCCATAACATTTATGTGTGCTGAAAGTGTATCAGACTTTGTCGGTGTGCGTCTGCCTGTGGTCGGTAGTGTTGCTGTCCGTAGTGCTGAAAGTTGTTTCAGTTCTACAAGCCTTTTTATTAGAAATAATACAGAAATAACTCATATAGATTTCCAAAGAAGGAACCTTACAAATCATCGATAATATATCTTATTCTTAGCAGAACGCTGTTTTGTTTCCTGCAGTTGCCAAATAGTTTTGTTGCTTGAATTTAGTTGATTTTATTTCATTTCTTAGGTTCACGGTGCTGCAATAACGTCATATATCGCATGGTGTCGGTGTAATTACAAATGTTTTCGTCTTTTTGTCGTCACCAGCTGGTCCAGCCCTGTATTTTAGCATTTCGTGCAACGAGCTTAAATAAGAAATCAGCTGCTTGTCGTTCTCGGTGGTGTGCACAGATAGGTTTAATTTATGGAGAGCAGGTTAAAAAGGAACCCTGCTGCACTTTATGTCTAAACGACACAATAATTGATCCTGAAGTCGTAATTTTATTCTGCACATAATGGAACAAAGAGGACGGCGGACGTGGATCGAGCGATGGAGATGCATAGTCTATGCGGTGGCATTGGTGATGTTTGGGAGCGAAGCCTCGGCTCAGATCAGATATTCCATCTCTGAAGAGGTTAAAGAAGGAAGTGTTGTTGGAAACATTGCGAAAGACGCGGGGATTGATAAGGTTACGCTGAAGGAAAGAAAGTACCGCATTGTTGGCAGTTCAAAGGAACCCCTTTTTCATTTGAATCAAGACGACGGTGTTCTGTATGTGAGCAGGAAAGTGGACAGGGAAGAGATTTGCGAACGAAGACTCGATTGTGTAATAAACCTTAAAACAGTGCTAGAAAATCCTCTGGAAATCCATTATGTGACCGTAGAGGTGGTGGATGTAAACGACCACTCCCCCATCTTTCCAGAGAAAGAGAAACGACTTGAAATATTTGAATCGACGATACCGGGTGCAAGATTTCAGCTCCAACCTGCACGAGACCCAGACGGTAGCCAGTTCTCTGTTCACCAGTATAAACTAAGTCACAGTGATCACTTTCGTTTGGAGTTAAAAGATAGAGATGATGGTAAAATGCCATTTCTAGTTTTACAGAAGCAGTTAGATAGAGAGGCTGCGAGAGAGCACAAGGTTCTCCTTACCGCTATTGATGGGGGGAGACCGCCAAAGTCGGGAACAACGCAAATACTGATTGAGGTACTTGATGTTAACGACAATGCACCTGTTTTTACACAAGATGTATACTCTGCTATGCTGAATGAAAACGCATCCCCCGGCACGTTAGTCATACGGGTGAATGCCACAGATTTAGATGAAGGAGCAAACGGTAAAATTGTTTACTCTTTTGGTAAGGAAGTAGAAATCAAACTGCAAAAACTGTTTTATATAGACTCGAGCACAGGGGAAATTAAAGTGACTGGTGAAATTGATTACGAAGAAAATGAACGCTATGAAATTGATATAAGAGCGTCTGATGAGGGGACAATCCCTTTATCAACAGACAAAAGTGTGATAATAAAGGTAATCGACCTGAACGATAACCCACCCGAGATTGAAGTCACGTCATTTTCTAAGTCAGTTCCCGAAGACTGTAGGATTGGAACAACAGTAGCTTTGATCAGCGTGAATGATTTAGATTCAGGTCCCAGTGGGAAAGTCTCCTGTGTCATACCTGAGGATGTTCCTTTTGCTATATCGCCATCCCTCCAAGATAATATGTACGCCATAGTGACCAAGTCACTGCTGGACAGAGAAGAAAGGTATTTTTATGAACTTACAGTTGTTGCAAAGGATGCTGGTGTTCCATCACTCTTAAGTGAAAAGACAATAACTGTGGCGATATCAGACGTGAACGACAACAGGCCTCAGTTTTCAGTCAGTCCTTACATATTTTACATCACTGAAAATAACGATTTAGGTGCACAATTATTTTCAGTAAAGGCGTCCGATTGTGATGATAGTGATAATGCGCGTATTTCATATCACGTTTATCGGGACAACAGCGAAGGCAGTATGGCATTGTTTTTAAATATTAACTCGGAAAGTGGAGATGTTACGGCGCTGAAAAGTTTTGACTTTGAAACGCTGAAAACTTTCCAGTTCCAAATTGTTGCCTCAGATTCTGGAACTCCGTCACTAAGCAACAATGTCACAGTCAACGTCTTCATCCTGGATCAGAACGACAACGCTCCAGTCATCCTGTATCCACTCAGCTCCAATGGTTCTGCTCAAGGTGTGGAGGAGATTCCCCGAAACGTCAACGCAGGACACTTGGTGACTAAAGTCAGAGCCTATGACGCTGATATAGGATATAACGGCTGGTTGCTTTTTTCACTGCAAGAAGTAACTGACCACAGTCTCTTTGCTTTGGACCGCTATACAGGACAGATCAGAACACTTCGCTCATTCACAGAGACAGACGACGCTGAGCATAAACTGCTCATACTGGTCAAAGACAACGGCAACGTTTCTCTCTCAGCAACAGCTACTGTGATAGTCAAACTTGTGGAGCCCAAAGAGGCTTTTGCGGCTTCTGATGTTAAAGGTGCAGCAAAAGATGATGAGGACAGTAATGTCATATTTTACCTCATGATAACTTTGGGCGCAGTTTCTGTACTTTTTCTCGTCAGCATCATCGTGCTGATTGCGATGCAGTGCTCCAAATCCACAGACTATACTTCTAAATATCTACCAGAGACTAATTATGATGGGACACTGTGTAACAGCATCCAGTACAGATCAGGAGAGAAGCGGTACATGCTAGTTGGACCCAGAATGAGTATAGGATCTACTATAGTTCCGGGTAGCCATGCAAATACACTTGTGCTTCCAGATAGGAGATGCACATCTGAAGAGGTAAGAAAGGCTTTATTTTAACAGGATTTTTTTTTTTTTTTTTTGAGTAGTTCACAATTCTCAGACACTCCAAATACTGACTCTACATATTTAGAGTTTGAATTCGGTTGATATAAATATGTTCAAAGTGCTGCGTTAAACTTTTTCTTTATAACAGCTGAATAGAAATAGAACACAAATGTGTAGTGTATATTCATCACACAAACTGATGAGTATGAGTATCCTATGAGTATAGGATCTACCATGCAAATACACTAATGCTACCTGATCGGAGAGGGACATCTGAAGAGGTAAGAATGTCTCTCTTAATTTGAATATCTCATGAAGTAAAATTAACATTAATATGTTTTTGGAGGAGTTTGAACGAGATGATTTTGTTCATGTTGAAATGATGTCGAGTGCACTTTTCCCGTGTTTTGCTTGACCCCTCGACACGAAGTTGAAGCTTTTAAACACTATTTTTATTATCTCCATTGTAACGTCAGCTCGCATGGTGTCACTGTTTGTGAAAATTAACGACTCCCGACTGTACGTCTTCTACGTCAGTAGTTTTGCGCTACAGTATTTCTCGACAGGGTGCACTTGCGCTTTGGGGGGCAATGGCTTTAAATCTTTGATACCCTCGGAAACATTATGTTTCGGAATCCTGGAATATTTGGTTTTCATCAGCTCCAGTGTTTCGGTGTAAATTCATATTTCAATGTTTAACCGTCCTGTTCCTATTATTTTACTTATTCTGTGAAATCGCCATGGCAAGACGGGGATGCGGAGTACTGTTGGAGCGCCTGGTCGTCTTTATTGTTTCTTTGGCTCTCACTATGAATTCTTCTTCCGCACAGCTGCGATACTCTATTCCCGAAGAGCTAACGGTGGGTTCTGTTGTTGGAAATATCGCTAAAGATTTAGGGATGGATCACAGTGCTTTGCATGCTAGAGGATTTCGCATCGTTTCTGGATCGACTGAACCCCTGTTTCAACTCAACAGCAACGGCATAGTACACGTTAACAGAAAAATAGACCGAGAAGAGGTGTGTGAACGGATAACCACCTGTATTCTCAACATAAAGACTGTGCTGGAGAATCCCTTAGAGGTCCACTACGTCGGCATTGAGGTTTTAGATGTAAATGACCACTCTCCCATCTTCACGGACAACCAGACGCATTTAGAGATATCCGAATCTGCTTTACCTGGGGCGCGATTTCAGCTACAAGGCGCCCGTGATCCAGACAGCGAGATGTTTTCTATTCAACAATATAAGCTCAGTCAAAATGACCATTTTCGTTTGGAGGTTAAGGATAGAGAAGAGGATGGCAAAATTCCTGTTTTGTTTTTACATAAAGCGCTGGACAAAGAGGCTGCGCGAAGTCACAGATTGCTTCTGACAGCAGTTGATGGAGGAAAGCCCGCTAGATCAGGGACGATGGAAATTATTGTTAATGTTCTGGATGTGAATGATAATATGCCAGTTTTTGCCAGAGACTCATACACTGCTGAACTTGATGAAAATTCACCAATTGGCACAACTATCGTACAAGTAAATGCCACAGATTTAGATGATGGTTTAAATGGGGAGGTGGTTTATTCATTTGGGAATAATGTAAATAAGAAATTACGTGAAATTTTTGAAGTCGATAGCAATACAGGTGAAATTATTGTGAAAGGGCCCATAGACTATGAAGAAAAAGACCGATATCAAATTGATATTAAAGCTTCTGATAAAGGGCAAGTCCCCCTGGCAACAGAAAAAAGTGTTAAAATAACTATTTTGGACTTAAATGACAACACACCTGAAATTGAGGTGACATCCCTTTCAAGTGCAGTCCCTGAGGACTCCAAACCAGGAAGGACAGTAGCACTGATAAGTGTGAATGATAAAGATTCAGGAGTAAATGGAAAGGTGATGTGTTCTGTAAGTGAAGGTGTACCTTTCATATTAACGCCTTCATTGCAAGAAAATATGTACTCTTTAGTCACCAAGTCAATGCTGGATAGAGAACAGCAACCCAAGTATGACATAAGAATTGTTGCAAAAGATGCTGGTAACCCGCCACTGTCATCTCACAGGATAATAAGTGTGATAATATCAGATGTGAATGACAACAGTCCAGAGTTTTCAACAAACCCATATATGTTTTATGTGACTGAAAACAATGCTGCTGGAGGATCTTTATTTTCTGTCAGTGCTCATGACTGTGATGAGGGTGATAACGCCCATATATCATATAATATTATGAGGAATGCTGATGAAAAATTGACATCATTTCTAAGTATAAACCCTGAAAATGGAGAAATTGTGGCACTGAAAAGTTTTGATTTTGAAACAATCAAAACTTTCCAGTTCCAAGTTGTTGCCTCAGATTCTGGAACTCCGCCACTAAGCAACAACGTCACAGTCAACGTCTTCATCCTGGATCAGAACGACAACGCTCCAGTCATCCTGTACCCACTCAGCTCCAACGGCTCTGCTCAAGGTGTGGAGGAGATTCCCCGAAATGTCAACGCAGGACACTTGGTGACTAAAGTCAGAGCCTATGACACTGATATAGGATATAACGGCTGGTTGCTTTTTTCACTGCAGGAAGTTACTGACCACAGTCTCTTTGCTTTGGACCGCTATACAGGACAGATCAGAACACTTCGCTCATTCACAGAGACAGACGACGCTGAGCATAAACTGGTAATACTGGTCAAAGACAACGGCAACGTTTCTCTCTCAGCAACAGCTACTGTGATTGTCAAACTTGTGGAGCCCAAAGAGGCTTTTGCAGCTTCTGATGTTAAAGGTGCAGCAAAAGATGATGAGGACAGTAATGTCATATTTTACCTCATGATAACTTTGGGCGCAGTTTCTGTGCTTTTTCTCGTCAGCATCATCGTGCTGATTGCAATGCAGTGCTCCAAATCCACAGACTATACTTCTAAATATCTGCCAGAGACTAATTATGATGGGACACTGTGTCACAGCATCCAGTACAGATCAGGAGAGAAGCGGTACATGCTAGTTGGACCCAGAATGAGCATAGGATCTACTATAGTTCCGGGCAGTCATGCAAATACACTAGTGCTTCCAGATAGGAGATGCACATCTGAAGAGGTAAGAAAGACAATTTTATTTCTAGGCAGTTATGCTATAATTTTAATCAGAAATAAGAAGCTGATCCTACAAAATAATCTACTCAACAGGAACCGTCAAGAAGCATAAAAAAATATTCACTGTGTGAAATAAGTAGGCTGTGTGTTGATAAAATGCCTTACATGTGGTTTTCTGGTTAGCTCTCACACAGTCCAAACTTCTAATTCATAAGCAAATTGAACTGTTGCTTCTATGCCGTGTCTATACCATAATATGGTGCTCTGCTTTTGAAGTTTAAAATTATTTATAATACTAATATCACCCAAATATCCAGTCAGACACTTATTGTGGTTTGCATGTATTTATGTCTGAGTCTGAATGAAAAACTGTGAGCTTTGCGCTGTATACGCTTGGTTTTTTTTTTTTTTCATCTTTAATTGCATCTATATATCCTTCCTGTCTATGAGGTTTCTTACATGGGCTTAAAGCAACTGAATGACTGGCTATGAGATTTCTTGTGGTTTGTGCTTGCTGATGCTGTTGAGGTGATTCAATGGGCCATGAATGGCTGGAGCTAAGACAGAGAAGAGCAGAGAGTGCCTGAGGCGGGTGTGCAGTGCATCACAATGTGCAGCAAGTCAGGTGGGGTTGTTTCAGCAGGGATGTGAATTCATTCCAGGAGTGAAAAACAAGCAATATAATTTTACTATTTTTTTATTTGATTGGTTTGTTGTGCTTTGGAATTGAGAAATACTGATGTAGAAGACTGTATATTTAGCACACTGCACACAAGCTTCAGAGTGCATGATCCCCTTTGACTTACTGAAAATAGGTCACATTCTATGACATGTGCGAAGGTCTGCAAGCTAGAGTCTGAGAGGTGATTCTCTATCGAATATTGTGTGTTGCCCATAGCAACACACTGGGAGATCCACCTCTCAGACTCTACTGGTTTCCACAGACTAGCATGCACTCAACGGTCTTAGCAACAGCAGTGGAAGAGGATGAACGAGGGAGGGATGGAGAAAGCAGTAGAGTAGGGGGAGGGGATGTGGCTTTTGTACAGCTCATCTATAGAAACCTCACAATATTTGATAAGAATTGGTTTATGTCTATATAAACTCGTGGATTATAATACCACATTCAGCACTGTAAATTAGAAAGAACATGCTGCAGATAGTAAAGGAATAGCAAAGGCAGGAATATTCTAGCTTTTAATTAGATATTTTATAGTATGGAGGATAATCTATTCACCCAAAAAACTGGGTCAACGTTAGATTCCCTACACAGGAAACTGACAGAAAAAAAGCACATTTTAAATTATAAACATATATGTCTGTGCTGAAAACTGGTGCTGTATGAGAAGCTACTGAGCAGCATGTGAAATAAAGCAGCAAGCTAAAGCTTGAATACAGGAAGGTAAAGGATCGGTTCAGATTCAGAGTAAGAGAGGCTGGCCACACTTTCTCTGCAGTTCATCTGTCCAGATTTATTTAGCTCTGCTAGCAATAACTGCCCCTCTGAGCGTATGTGTGCATGAATGAATATTTTATATGCACGTGTCCATGCGTGAGTGTGAGAGAGATAGAAATCAGGCTTTGTGTGTGTGTTGCAGCACAGCAGCAATGCTAAGCTGTGCCTGGACAGCAGATGCCCAGAAAAGATGTGATTAAAAATGAGAGCATCTCATTAAAACTAATAAGTGCTTGTAAATGTCATTGCATCACAGACTGTGAGCTGATTGCATGTCTTTTAAAGAATTATAGTGTATTTTTATTTATTTTAATCCTGCGCCATCATAGTTTGTTTTTTAATAGCTAGGAAAAAAACAGATGGTAAGAGGAGTGGATGAGCTGTAATTACTTTAATGCAAGCACATGGGATGCACCTTTGTTGTACAGTAAATAAACAATTTTTAACATGTATATTACTATTGCAAAAACAGATGAAAAAAATGACTCCTGCATTTGAAACTTGCTGATCTTAATTTAGTTTGATGTAAGAAGACGTAAACTGTTTACAGTTTTCATTCTGTATGCTCTCCTCTGTGGGGGTGTGGCTGCTTGCTCCAGTGGCTTTGTCTGCTTGCTTGGCTGGCTCAGCAGATCTCTGCAACTGTGTTTGCATGCGGTATGTCTACACAAAATGTTATCTACAGTGCAGTTACCTAAGTGTGTCTGTATACATTGCTTTTATTGAATAGGTGACAGCACGTTCCTCATTAAACTGCATTCATTGCAGTTTGGGAATGTTGTAAGAAGCCAATCATGTACAACAGTAGTGTGTAGTCATTTCAGCAACTTTCCTCCTATTTACCTTTCTTTTTGTGTCTTTTCTTCTAAAGTAACACATAAAATGCTGACAGCTAAACACACTCATATCATGCTTCACTCTACTTGCCTTTGCGTTTTAACTTATTCTGCACCTAATCTTCTGCACCTAATCCCTCTCTCAAATTTTATGAAAAATAACCTGCATTCTTTTTTTTTCACTGTCAATTTGCTGTAAGTTTTGTTTTCTGCTTTTATAGCAATGAGTGTTCCATCAGTATACTACTCCATGCAGTGCTCACTGTTCTGCCTCTGCTCTGAGGACTGCTTATCCTTCCTCTTTTTTTGCAGCTTCTCTCTCTCTCCCTCTCTCACTCTCTCCCCTTTCATACTGATTTTGCTCTCAGTAGTTCCCTTCCCCCTTCCCACTCTTGGCCTCCTTTTCCCACTTCCTTGTTTCTGTTCTTCCTCTTCTCCTTCATATGGTGCACTTCTTTATTTCCCGGGTGATATTTGACTTGCTTTCTGCAATCTTTCTCTGGTTATGCCACATGCTCTTAAGCTGTGTGCTGCTGTGCCTCATGCCTGTAGGGTCATAGCAGTGGATGCTGAATGTGCTGTTGTATGTCAGTAGGGCACATTCTCCCTTATTGCTCCAGCTTTGTATGAAGACGCCGCCACTCACATTGAGGTCAGCAGCAGTGATGGTAATCTAATTTTGGACACATAGTGCAGTACAGCAAAAACAGCTACCATCATCATGTTCACACTTTACACATGCACACTTGTCCCCATAGATGCACATGCAATATCACATCACTGATATCACCTACTGTGTCTAATCCTCTTTATTCAAAGGCACTTTCACAGATAAACTGACTGGTGTGTGTGTGTGTGTGTGTGGGGGGGGGGGGGGGGGGGGGGGTAGAAACTTAGTGAGTTTCCTTCCAAGTAAGCTTTCATGTTCTTTATTAACTTCCGACTTTTCTCAGATGCTGCTGTTGTGGAAAGTCCTACAGCACACAATTCTTTCTTAATAACAGCCTTTATTACAGAACGGCAAGGTGTGAGTCTTCACCAAGTGCCGTTACACTACTTGAGTGTTATACCCCAAAATGGAAAGGGGGGACAAAACATGATCACAAATGTTTGTTTGTTCAGGAAATAAGAAGGCATGCACAATTTTAACTTTGCTAAAACTGAATTGTGAAGTTGAGTAATGATAAATGTATTTTATGTTTAGCAAAAACTTAGGTAACTGGAACTGTATTTAAAAATAATCAGGTTAACTTATGACAACTTCAGCCTTTTAAACTGATCAAATGCATCTAATATTTTTTGTTTAATTAGACTTTTCTTGAACTAGTGCACAAAACTCTGCAACAATACCTAAAATACAATACAAAAAATAACTTCCATGCTTGTTTATATTTTATGATGAGCATACTAAGTAGATTCACATTGTTATTGAACTTTTTTTTTCTTTCACTGGACATTGATTTTTATTTTTAAGGTGCAATCACTTACTGTTGATTGGGGATTTGCTTTTCACTGCAGAAAAACTGATGTGGCTCAGTGGAAGAATTCAAGCAACACATTGACTTTGACAGTCTGGTTTTTATTAGTGTTGAACTGAAGCACGTGATTTGTAGATGTTTCCAAACAAGTTGTCTGAGCTGCTATTTACTACGTATCTCTGCTATGAGTGCTTGTGTTCATATCTGTACTTCCTCTTAGTAAACATTTAGGCAATATGGTGCTGGTTAATCAGGAGCTTAATGTCAATATCAACAAGCATTGCAGCAATGCATCTTTTAGTGTTCTTAGTAAATAATCTGTTTGTTGACCTCTGTGTGCTGCACTTTGAACAGAGTGTCAGAGAAGGGCTGAACGAAGATGTGTTTTGTGTCAAGATGTTTTTATGTCAAGTTAAACTCAATTATTTAACTTTACCTTTGAGTCTTGTATATTCAATTTTAAAATTTCCACTTCGTATGTTTAATGCATGACACTCACTGCAGTTTCAACCACATGAACCACTCGCACAGTACAGAAAATGCCCTTATTTGATTAAGCTCATTTAATAAACACAATAAATCAACTAGAAACATGACAAGAAGATGACCTGGATTTTTTCAGTTGCTTCTGGACAAACAGGGCAAAAATAGAAGTCAATGGGATAAAAATGTAATTGCAGGCTGCACTCACATCTGTGGGGCAACACTGCTTGGCATAGCTCCTTTAGCTCTTGTCATTTGCACTAGGACATGACTGATTTAGAGCCATGTGTAGCTTTAATGTCAGATGGCAAAAGCGAGGCAGTACTCGTCAGTATTTGGGTCAAACTTTCTTTAGTGTTGATAAAGATACAACTAGAATTTATCGGGTGTCCAGCAAAATTTGACACAGCAAATCATAAAGAATAATAGCAAAAAGAAAAAAAAACCTACATAATTCCTGTCTTTTATTTTTACTGTTTGAAAAGGTCTGACCCTTTGCTATCTCTACCACTTGGTTATATAAGCCATCAGTTTCATTATCTCTCAGTCCATTGACTCATGAGTCCCATAGATTGGTCCTTGCTACTCTTATTTTAGAATCACTCTAGTGCAGCTGAATCAGTCCACGGAGGCCTTTCTCTGGAGCTTTAGCTGGGTCAACTTCTCTAAGCATTAAAAACATTGCACCAAAAAAAGTCATTTGCATACACTATCTCCATGTGTCCCTTTAACTCCTTGATGGATGATATGAGCCTTGCTTAGTGTACTGCATTGTGATGATTTGTTCACTGTCTTTATGTCAAGCTCTCTTTGCAATGCTTTACTTTCCTAACAATAGTCATATTAATAGTATCATAATGCTTAACAGTACTTAAGTCTAGACATATATGTCTGTGTGTTGTAATGCAGAGTGATTGGTAGCTTTGTTAAGTGCATTGAGCCATGTGCAGTGTTTACAAGTTGTTGTTTTTCCTCTTTTTTTCTGAATCAACAGAGATAAGAACAGATGCTGGTCTGTGCTGCTCTTGTTTGGCATCAGTGCTCATACAGCCAGAACATCTGCTGCTGTGCTTAGGTCATCATGCCATGCCCGGAGGATTGAACTGACTGATGGGTCAGGGCAAGGATACACGCAAGACAGCCAGCCATTAAGCAGAACACTAGTAAAGACACATATGGCTTAAAAACCACTTTTAATTTATCCTGTACCAAAACCTAAAAACAGCACAATGAAGTGTCCTGAGATCTAGATTTAGGAAATAGAAATTTAGTGAATTGTGAGAGAAAGCATGAATGAGTGAGGGAAATTCAGAGTCTGCTGCTTAGATGCTGGGTGTAGCCTTGCTAAGAGGATTGCCTTCTTATCCTTGCACTGCTCACTGCGGGGTAAATGGGGTAAATGAGGTATACGGTCACAAATGACATATACTTGTCTAATTAATACCGTATTTGTTGCCACACATGGATGGAATCAAATGTTGGCCATTAGAGGGATTGAGTCTGTAGCTGCAGGGTTCCTCTTCCCCGTGTGGCTATTCGGCCTGTCTAGTTCCCCTACTAAACATCTTGAGTGAAGTCAATGCCTTGTTTATTCTTATCTTTCTGAATGTTCCAGCCCAGCTTTCAATGTGCTAATGTTTTATTCAATGTAACCAAATCACAAGACTTTTTGTTCCTGCAGTGTATATCTGGCAAAGCTCTGTGTTGCATGTCACACCCCTCTTTCACTCTAAATGTTCTCAATCTAATTTCTTTTAAAAGAAAAGCTCTACAAGGTTTAATACAACACAAACCACACATTATCCCGTTAAAATAGGTCTTATTAGTTATATTATTAAAACTTTTCCCAAAGAAAACCAATGGGACAAAGTCAAACTAGATTGTTTATTATTTCTCTTAAAGGTTGAGACTTGAAGTTTCACATGATATGGAGGAATAGTATGTGCATGTATGCCGCAAACAATAATACTATATATACTGTAGCATATACCGCACAGCCTGGGTGGGTACAGGTATATCATACATTAATCCATGGTATCTGAAAGGATGCACAGTGTGTGTGTGTTTGTGTTTATGTATGATCACATGACACTTGACGCAGACACATGAGAAAGCCCATTTTAACAGTGATTAAAGCTACAGTGTAAAAAAGTCTCCTTGTATTCTCTGTGTTTTTAAAATGGACATTCAGCTCCTCCAGGTCATTTTTCTTAGTGTGTGATGCAGTGAGTTTTTCTGTTCAGGACGTGAGTCATCTCATCCCACATGTAGCTTTTCATTTTGCGAAGTTGGTCTGCTGGGTTTATTTCAGGATGAACCATCTGTCATAAAAAATGAATCAGGAATGTGGGCATTTAGGGTTGGTGCTAGTATTATTTTAACATGATATTAGAAAGATGATAGGCTATGACATTCCCTGTAGTCACACAGGCACACAGACAAACATACACACACACACACATAGCTGTGTTTTTGTGTTTACATGTCTGTTCATTCCTAGACCTTTCTCTGTTTCCCACAATCAAATCTAGTAGTGTATGAATAAAACAATGACACAAGGGTGTGGAAGATGATGATGCTGTGGCTCATACCACACGCTCTCCTCCCACTGACTGCTCCCCCCCCCCTTTCCCCAATCTTTGTTCTCTTGATTACTACCCCACTTTTCTCAGCCTCATGTGCTTTCCTTCTCATCTTCATCTCTCCCTCATTTCCTTGCCATTTCTTGCTCGATTCTTCAATCAGTGTATTTGTCTTCATATTTCTTCATTTCATTTCTTAAACAAAGAATCTCTTCTCCTCCTCCTCCTACGCATCCTGATTTCTTTTTGCTGATACTCTTTCTTATGCCCTCTCCTGTCGCTTTGTGCAACTGCAGGCTCACAGAAAATGGCTGACACATTTTGTAAGCTTGTTTACTCTTTCTTTTGTTATCCCCCAGTTCTCTGTTTTTTTGCTCAGCCTGGTGTTCGTTTTGGTTTGACTTGGTTGCTAACTGCTATTACAAAGCTTAGTTGAAGCTATACAATCCTTCCTTGCCGCTGAAAACATAGGTGGCCTCTTTTCTCAACTCTACCTCCTCTTTCTCAATAAACTGGAGCTATGAGCTGAGTTTGTTAGAAAACCTTTTTCTCTCTCTTCCCTATGGCTGTAGTAGGGACACGTGAAGCATAGCCAAGTCTAGTGTTGTTTTTCAAAGCCAGAGGTCCTAGAGGAAAAATAATAATAATTTTGCCTGCATATGAATCCAAAGTAACATTTTTTCAGCTTGTTGCTGTTGACTTGAGTTAAATACTTCTTATACAGGAGGATGAAGGATGGGATTACATGAACAATGTTCTTAGAATTTGCATATTGCTATTCAATTTTGTTAGATTTAAGGTAAGGATGGGTATTTTGGTTAATGTTAGGGAATATTTTGGTCATCGCATCATTTCTTCGGTTTGTTCGCGGTCTGCATAAATAATCATTATGCTGTTCACAATTACTATTTTTCCTGTTTTCAGGAAACAATACATTTAACAATAATGTGTTTCATTTATTATTTTGTGGGTCATAAACCTACAGCTATCCCTTATTTGGGGGAAATGGCTATCAGAATTTATTAATTACATTTGTTTCATGCTTTTTCATGCTTTTTGCTATTTACATTTTATCAAAATGATTGGTATAAGTGTTGTGTTCAGTCAGACATTACCTTTCTCATTATTTTGTTTTTAGTCACAAAAGCATGTCACTCATTCAGAGACTATGAGCCTAAGGGCCTTTAAAACATTAATCTCACAAACTGAGCAACAGCAGCTGTACAAGGGCTAGTGCAATAAATTTCTTATTTATATTATATTATAATTGCAGTACCACATAATTGAGACGTACCATTAGTTTCAAAAAGAGTGTTACTGTGTACCTCTGCTTCAATGCTGATAGTGTGTCAAATTACGTTAAGGCTTGATTTTATAGTAGATAGTGAGATCAGGTAGAAAGGGATTTAGCAAACAGATGAACTCAGTCTTTTATGCAGACCAAAACTCACAGTAGATACTGGGCCAGATAATCTATGCATCGCATTACAGATAATGAAGTGAGAATCTGCTTAATGGGAATGAGGGGAGCAAAGTTGTGCAGAGACAAAAAAAAAAAAAAAAACGTGATACCAACATAACAAAATGTGTTTATTTTGCTTGTTAACAGACTGCTATAAATGAGGTGCTCATGATAAGGCTGGAGTGTAATTTCTCCCTAAGCCCTTTACTGCCCGATTTTTGTCACTTTGCTTTGTCCTAGAGCAGAGAACTAAAGTAATGAATTATAGTGATAATGCTTCTAATAGAATAATGATAGAAATAGACAGAAATTGTGAAATGGCATAAAAATACTCAGTACTTTGTAAGCAGTATATTAGAAACAATTCAGTGTAAACCTGCAACACATGACCTTTGTGAAAGCATCATGTTAAATCTCCTTGCATTATATAAAAAGCTGTACTTTTGGCAGTTTGTCATGCCAAATGTTTAAAAGTGCCAAAATATTGCTGCTGTTGCTTTAGGTGTTTTCAAAAGAGAATTCCTATCCAAGCATTTTTTCATCTGCTATAACTGTCACTATCCCCATTTGTGTTGGATTAGGGCTTCTGTAAAGTATGTAAAGTAATAATTCTACTATGTTGGTCCTCCAATGTGATTAGGTGGAATCATCTTAACGATGCCATGAAGAGCAGCTTTGAAAGACAGCAGCGCATAAAATAACCTAGGATTTCACTCAGCTTTAAACTTCAGGCTAATGGCTAGACAGCATTATTATTATTATTATTATTATTATTATTATTATTATTATTATTATTATTATTATTATTATTATTATTGCTATTATTATTATTATTAGTAGTAGTAGTAGTAGTAGTAGTATTCATGCATCCATTCTCTTCCGCTTATCCTTGTCAGGGCTGTGGCTGGAGCCCATCCCAACTACCATGGGGGGAGAGGCAGGGTACACACTGGACAGGTCACCAATCTTTCGCAGGGCTAACACATAGAGATAGACAACCATTCCCACTCACATTCACACCTTTCGGCAATTTAGAATTACCAGTTATGTAATTCTAGCTGTCAGTAGCTGACATCCCCATCTAACCCAACCTCACTAACTGCATGTCTTTGGACGATGGGAGGAAGCCGGAGTAGCCAGAGAGAACCCGCACAAACACAGGAAGAACATGCAAACTTCAGACAGAAAGGCCCTGGCCAGGTGGTGGAATAAAACTCAGACCTTCTTGCTGTGAGGCAACAGTGCTAATCACCATGCCACCATGCTGCCACCATGTTGTTTTCTTTAATCTGTTATGTATTTGCTTTGTCCTTGACTTTAAACTTTGCATGCTTATACCCACTTAAAAAGATCTGTCCCATTGAATTATTTTTTAAAGCTGCATATATTGTATGCTAAACATATGGTATGAGAGGACTGTGAATTCAACTTTACAGTCTGTAAGAAGCTGTAGTTTGTGTTGCTGTTGGATTGTGCTGAACAATACAGAGGCATGTTGTTGATATTTAATCTGACAAAAAGGGCCTGACATATTAAAAAAACAATAGCCACATATATAAAAAAACACAGTTTCAAAAAGGCAACTGAATTGAGTAACACTAAAGCAGAATTCCATAACAATAATGAAGGTGGCATTTATGTCAGCAGTCATGTATCAGTGAGTCTTAGACAGAAAACATGTGGGGAAACATTAAACTAGCAAGTGGCAATAGGTTTTTTCTTCCCTCACTGTTTAACACTCCTCAGCCAAAAACACACATGCATGCAAACTAACATGAACACTCAAACAATATGTGACACTTAGAGCAGATCATTTATATCCCTATCATCACACCTTAAGAAGGAACATTATTTTTGCTGCTGCACAAGTAGATGTTTAAGTTTTGATGTTAATGAGAGTGGAAATTGGTGTTTGTTATTCTCGGTAAACGGAAGTATGCTTAAACGATTTGTAGGCAAGTTATTATTTTTATAAATAGTTATCTTCATTTCTGTGGAAAGTGGAGCAACCTCACAGAACCATCTCAGTCATTTCTCAGTGTCAGATTCTCTGCAGGCCAGCGCTCTCCTCTATAATTCATTCTTTTTTTATGCTCTTCCACCGAAGCTCTGCCCTTCGAATGCACCTCTGAATGATGCATGTTTCATGCTGCATGGCTATTAAGAACGTAAAAATAGATATTACACAAAGCTGAAATGGTGTGCAGGTGTAATGTGTGTGTAAAATATATATGACACATTTAAGTATGGATAAATTATGCCTTGCAGCTCTTTGTGTGTAAATTGTGTACAGTAGAAATGTCCGATGCTTGCCATATATTCTGCATAATCTTTACTTGTTTTGATTTGTAAATGATAGAAGAATTTCTCTGTTTTCTTCTCCCTTTTCTTTGTTTTGATATGTATCAGGCTGGATGAGATTGTGCAGGTATTGTTAGACTCAGTAGCTGACATCGGCATCTTCTTTCCCATCTGGGACAGTTGACATTTTAATTTCCGCAGGCAGAGGAAATGTGTAGTAGACACACAGCCTGTTAGTGTATCTTTAGCACTGATACAATTTTGGAAGTGTGTGATGGTGCTAATCTAATTTAAGGCTTTATATCTTTGCCTGCCTCTGATATCAGTCTATGTCTGTCTGTGGATATGGAAACTGCAATGGAGAACAAAGAGAGTGATTTTTTAAAAGGCTCCCCCTTGTGGCAACAAGTGGATATTACCAGCCTGTCTAAATATCAATGCATTCAATTATTTAACGTGTTACCACTCTGCATGTGGTAGTATATTGAATGCTATTTTTTACTGAGTTTCTCATGCAGTATTGATCTGCAGATAGCAGGTCTGTCCCCAATTTCCAGCCATACCAAAAGCAGTACACTGACCTATTCCCCAGTGAACTGTTTGATTGACAAATCTAGGTTATCCATGCATATAAAGCTAGATTTATTCTTAATCCCACTGAGAATTGTTTGAGTCAAGCTATTTCAGTGTGTGAGTGAGGGAGAAAAAAGAAAAGAGGAGGAGATGACAGAGACAGACTGTACCAGATGCTTTCTGTGCTCTATGTTACACTCCATGGTTGAATTTAATGTATCACTGTGGACAGTGTGAAACAAAATATGATTTTTAATCAAACACAATCCTTTTTTTTTTAGTTTATATGGTTGTGTTTAAATGCCTTGTCCTTGGCTTATGTACTGACTGCTCATAAAGAAGGGTGTGGTGGAGGTAGAGGGGGAGGCAGGGTGGGGCATAGACAGGGGCTGCATCTGCGTCACCATGGGTACCAGAAGGGAGATAGTAAATCAATTCTGGGTGCTTTCTATAACACTGCCTTTGTTGCTAGGCACAATACTGAGCCAATCACTGTCCATTTCAGCCACAGTGACCAATCAGATTTCTGTGCTACCTTTGCTGTTACCAAAGCCTGTTGAAGCTCCTGTTTATTGACAGCTTTGATTGATGCTCTGTTTTTGCAAAGTAATCCATGGCTGTTTTTCTGCTTGCACAACCAGTTGCTGAATTACACATTTTAAAATTTGAGTCACAATGCTGAACTATATGTGAATGGAATTCATGCTGTCTCTCATACCTTTTATATTTCTCACTCTCACACCTCTCTCACACAAACCACACAAACCACACAGAGCCTGATCAGCCCTTCATGTATTTGAACTCCAGACTGCAATGTTGCCATTCATGCTGTGCAGATGCTTGTTACTAATTAGATACAGTATCACAGATTCAATAACACATCGTCTTTGATCAGCCCTGCTCTGCACATTAGTGATCATTTCCTAACTGATCAAACTTATGGAGGTTCTTACACTAAATGAAAACATTGCTAGTGTAAATAAATTGTTGAATACATTAAAACATAAAATGAAGAGTGAAGTTTTTTTTTACATTTTAAAGCAAAATACACTATATGGAAAATGTTTTCTAAATACTAAATAGTATATGGGATCCTTAATCCTTAGGGATTAATAAAGTATGATGATTATGATTATGATTATGTTTAATATTTACTTAGTTGATAGGTCACTATACTGTTTTATTTCCCCAGCAAGTCTGTGATAAATCATGACACACAATAATCACACTGTAGCAGTGGCAGGATGTTGCTCCTGTATGTTGTTTTACAGTAGAGTAACTAATTATGTGATTTTTGGGCATTGTGCCATTGTTTTCCAAATGAGTGAACACTGTGTTCTATTGTGTTGGTGTGCCTCTCAGGGCTGTGTGCATGCGTATGTTTGGGCATGCTCCATATTGCTGTGTCCCGGTTTTGATCTTGCTCATGTTTCCGCGGACCCGCCCCTGTCCTACTTAGTCCAGAAACCAGTGAAGGCAGGCACAGATTTGGAAATAAATGATTAAGTGGTAGTTGGTTTTAAAACTAGGAGTGATTCATCTTTTCTTGCATCCTTCCTCTCTTTATTATATTAGTCATAGATTATTTCACAAATTGTGTAAGTAGGTAAACAGCTGATTGCATGCCCAGCTTTCCAGTACATAGATGTTATTACAGTTACGCTGATATGCACATAATTGTATGCACAGTTCTCTAGTAAGTGGATATTATTCTATATAGTGAATTTACATCTGCATATGTCAGAGCTAAAATGCATATAAGATCATTGAAAAGTAATTTTTCCATTATTGTATTATATTACTCTATTGCAATAGTCAAGTGCTGGATAATTCATATCACGCCTGCTTTTCTGACAATAAGCAGACACTGCATATTAAATGGGCCCAGTGCATAAAGTGCACAAAGTGAAAAGGATTTGAAAAGTAAAAAGCATAATATAGTAGTACTTATACACAAGGAGTAGGTTGCCCTCTTGTGTCATGATGAGATACATGCCACATAAAAACCCCACTATGACATTAGTATCTCATCATATGAAAAGGATGTAATGTGCAAATGGCAGGAGGGACTATGTGTGTGTGTTTGAGGTCTCCAGAGGCCTGGCACCAAGAAGGTAGGATGTGCATGGCTGAATGCAAAGGTCAGGCTCTCTGAGGGTTTGTGGGGGGTGGAAAGAGAAGCAGACACTTCTGTAAAAGTGCTGTGACAGTGAATGTGCCGCTGCAGTGCTACATTACCAATTACAACTGCAGCCCTGCACAGTCTGGTGAGGTATGCGCAAGAGTATGGTTTGTGTGTGCTTGAGTGAGTTTGTGTGTGTGTGTGTGGGGGGGGGGCACAAGCAGATAAAATGTGGAAGTAGATATGAAATCTAATTTGTCATTTTTGTGCTATCTGACGCATTCTGAAAGCTAAACACACAGGCTACTGCATTAGTGTGTGTGTGTGTGTTCACATATGCATTCATGCCTGTGCCCAAGATGGCGTTGCTATGGAGATGAGAGCTGTGCAGAGGGAGAGAGGAAAAGTGGGGGTAGGACTCGCCTAGAAGCATGTTTAGATCACACCCTTCCCCTATCTACTCACGCACACAGATCAACAGTACAGTATACATCCTTAGGACACACACACACTTACTCATAAACACGCACACAAAACCGATGGCTGTGTGAAGGCATGAGATGATTACATGCAGGCAATATAGAAGCTAATGTGGTGGCTGTACTGTATGTGGTAGTATCCCTTTAATAATGCAGTGAACACACCTAAAGCAGTGCTGCTGACTGCTTCCGCCCCTGCAACCCCCTCCCTTCACCTACCTCTCACTGCTTTATCTGACCCTTTCATCACACTGCCAGTGGTGATTCTAGTTTCACCTCTAACATTATCGTGTTATGGGCAAACAACAGACAGAGAAGAAGGTTAAGTACATGTGTACTTAACCACTAGACTTATTTTTAACAGCTCTCATATTTTAGGTAGCAAATAATGTAAATTTTTCTATACAACAGTTTAATCACTATTAATTATTCAGAAGTTTCAATTATTATACCCAGAGGAAGAATGACTTTTATCAATGCATGCATGCATCGGTTTTAAAAACAAACGCACACCTCTCTCGCCTATGGGGTGCCACAGCATTCTGTCTTGGGACCGTTACTGTTTCTGTTGTATTTAGTCCCTCTTCTTCAACTTCTTAGCTCTTTTCTGAATATTTCATATCATTGTAATGCAGATGATATTCAGCTTTATATCTCTTTTAGGCCACCTGATGTTTCTAAGCTTCAAAGCTTCAAATCCTGCTTAGATTCCAGCAGAGATTGGATGGCTGATAATTATCTTCAACTAAATACTGATAAAACTGAAGTCATTGTCTTTGCTCCTGAGAAATTTGTTCCCCTCGTGGTTAAAATCTAGGCCCTCTTGCTTCTTATATTAAACCCTCCATTAGGAACCAGCTCTGACGCTGCACACGCACGTTAAATGTTTGGTTCGCTCTTGTTTTTACCATTTAAGAAATATTGCTAAGCTTAGTCCCATTGTGTCACACTTCGAATTGGAAATGATTATTTATGCTTTTGTTTCATCTCATTTAGATTATTGTAATTCCTTGTTTACTTGCTTAAGTAATGCCTTCCTGGAATGACTGCAGGGTGTTCAAAATGCTGCTGCTAGGCTTCTGACAAAGTATCCCAAATGCTCCCATGCCACTCCCCTGCTGATTCAACTGCAATGGCTCCCTGTCAAGTTCAGGGTCCATTTAAAGATTATAATCATGACCTATAGGGACCTGCACGGTGTAGCTCCAACTTACATCAGTGATCTTCTTCTTCGTTATCGCCCCAGCGGGTCCCTGAGGTCTTGTGACCAGGGCTTGTTGGTTGTCCAGCATACACGGTTAAAAACAAAAGGTGACAGAGTGTATGTATCAGTGGCGACCAGACTCTGGAACTCACTCCCTTTGAGTTTGAGAACTGTGGACTCAGTCATTTCTTTTAAAAAGCAGTTAAAAACTTATCTGTTTAACTTGCTTTTGGTTGATTTTGTTTGTTTGAGGTTGGTCTAGGTGTATAGGTGTTAAAAATCAATTGTTATTTTTGCATTACTGTTTAAACAACTATGTTTTGATGAACTAAACATTCTGCATGTTTCCCTAATTAACTCTATCACCGAATGAAGAGGTGTGGATGGCCTTATGGATATGCTCAGTAACCCACCACTAATTCCGGGGTGTATTCAGAGCTGCTGGCTAATATACTGTGTTTCATCTATGTGGAACTAGGTTTTCCATAATTACAGAAGCCATGGATTTGTTTCTTTTAAAAATGTATTGTTTGTTTAGAATAAGAAAAAAAAAGTGTTCATCCTCTCACTGGGCAGCAAAGAATACCAAGTGTGAAATTTATGGAACATTCATATGTGTTTCATGGTGACTTTAGGAGAATGATAATCCAGACTGAAGTCCTGTAAAGTCAAAGTAGTGTAGTCTGGCCCTAAAATAAACCATGAATAATTGAATTTCATAACGGGTTGCATAATTGCGATGGTGGATATGTATGCATTTGCTTGTGTATGTTAATAAACCACAAGAGCACTATACTCTCTCTTCTATACTTTACCTACTGTTTTCTATTACATGCATTAGGAAAATGAACACACAGATCATCCTATGTGAGCCATTATTATTATTAATATTGTCTGTGGGGGCTGACAGATGATTGTAGTTGTGGGATAATATTTTCAAATCAAATCGTGTTTTCTGAGGAATGGAAATAGGGCAGGAGTTTCTGAATCTAGGGCTTGGGATTACAAACAAGCTCATGACTACTGTCTCTGTGGAAATGTGGAGTAATACTAAAATGCACCAAAAATACAACACGAGAAGCAGACACCCCCTCCTGTGCTCATATGTGCAGAAGAATAACTAGGTACGATTAAATATATTTATTGCCCAAAAGGCTGAAAAAGAAAATTTCATTAAAAGATAAATAAAGAAGCCATTGATGTGGGTGCAGAAGAAGAAACTGTACTATTTTTTATGGTTTAGGGAGGGTTTTTTTGTTTGTTTGTTTTTTACTGTTTTTGTTTGTTTGCTTGCTTGTTTGTTTGTTTTTACGCACTCTTAGGGAAAAAATACATACAAATTTGTAGACATGATAAAACTTGTGGTGCAATTCACACATTGCTATATAGGCATGGCTGAATGCTAAAAATTTCAGGCAGCCTCCAACTTTTTATCCGTTTATTAAGCTCACATTAGTAGTTAATAGAATCTACAAATAACTCTTAAATTGAATGGAACAAAGAGGTTTAGTGGAAAAAGGTAGAGTAACGTGGGATGCGATGTATTTGATACTATCACTTTCTACAAGGACACTCATTCAGGTGTTGTCCATGGTGCAGAGAAGAGTTGTTCCGATTTCTGATGTTAAGCTTTTCAGATACCTTTGGTGTGACCTGATGGCTGCAGGAGAAGCAACTGTTTTCACTGGCCTCTGCATTGCGCTCTTTTCACCACGTGGCGTCGCTGTTGGTCCATTAGTTACAGCCCTGCTCTTTAATAGAACTTGGCCCCTCCCGTTTACAAGCGATATGAACGATTTCTGTCTTTGTTATAAGACTCAAACGACGGTGGAACAAACAGAATACTACAGTCAAAAAGCTCCCTGATCGTCCATTCTTTCCTAAATATCTGAATGCCACTGGAGCTCAAATTTATGCTTTGTTCACATTGAACAGAGATGTCGCCCTTTAAATTGAGCTATTTTGGGATGTATTTGTGCCTTTTTTTACTGGATGTTTACTGGCAGACTGTGGCTGGGCAGCTCTCCTATTCAATCTCAGAGGAGGTAAACCCGGGGACTCCTGTTGGGAATATCGCTAAGGATCTAAACCTGAATTCACAAGAGTTGGAATCTCGTATGTTTCAAATCGTTACTGGATCAAAGAGAAAATTTTTCGAGGTAAATCTAAAGACTGGTGTTCTGTATGTCAGTGAGAGAATAGACAGAGAGGAGCTCTGCTCGGAGGAACTAAAATGTCCAGTAAGTGTAGAAGCCGTAATAAATAACCCATTGAAGCTTTATCGTATTGATGTAGAGATCTTAGATGTAAACGACAATGCTCCTTTGTTTACAACCAAACTGCAAAATTTATATATTGCAGAGAGCACATTGCCTGGAGTGAAATTTGAATTATCCGAAGCAACTGATGCGGATATGGGGAAAAACGGAGTAAGCACTTACAAATTAAGCCAAAATGAAAAATTTTCGTTGGCCGTGCACAAAGCAGGTGACCGTGTGTCTGCTGAGTTGGTGCTGCAGAAAGCCTTAGACCGAGAAAAGCAGGCAGTCATCACTATGACACTGACAGCTGTAGATGGAGGGACCCCACCGAAATCCGGCACCTCGCAACTCGTTATTAATGTATTAGACAATAATGATAATATTCCGATCTTTAGTGAATCCTTGTATAAAACAAAAATTCCAGAAAACATTCCACTGGGGTTAAAGGTAATCACAGTGAACGCCACTGATGCAGATGAGGGTTTAAACAGTGAGATTGTATATTCGCTGAGAAGCAAAGACCAAGATCACGTACTTGATATATTTGAAATTGAACCTCAGACTGGTGTCATTAAGGTCAAAGGGAAAATAGACTTTGAAGAGAGGAGGGCTTTTGAGGTACGTGTTGTGGCCAGTGATAAAGGGCATCCTCCGATGTCCGCTCACTGTAAAGTGCTGGTAGAAGTGGTGGACTTAAATGATAATGCTCCTGAGATCACGGTGACGTCATTACATAGGAAGGTAAAAGAGGATGCTCCTGTAGGCACCGCAGTTGCACTTGTATCTGTCCTCGATAAAGACGGTGGAAAAAACGGTGATGTGGAGATCCAAATTAAAAACAAAGCGCCATTCAAACTCGAAACTAACTACAAAAATTATTATTCGCTGTTAGTTGATGGACCTCTGGACAGGGAGAAATTCTCTATTTACAATGTCAATATAATCGCTAATGACAAAGGGATTCCACCACTTACCAGCACAAGTGTAGTTTCCATACACGTTTCTGATGTCAATGATAATGCACCTCTGTTCACGGAGGCCGTAATTGATGTTTATGTGAATGAGAACAGTCCAGTGGGAGCAGTCATTAAAAGAGTGACTGCAACTGATGCAGACATAGACCAAAATAGCCAAATCAGCTATTCATTGTTAAAAATTGGCAATAACCAGCTGCTGTTATCTACAATGATTAATATCAACTCGGAGACAGGAGATATAATCAGCCTGCAGTCTTTTAACTACGAGGAGTTAAAAACATTCCAGTTTAAAGTTCAGGCCACAGACTCTGGTGTTCCTCCGCTCAGCAGCAACGTGACTGTGAACGTTTTACTCCTCGATCAAAATGACAACAGTCCCACGATTCTCGCGCCATATTCTGAGCATGGCTCCGTTAATAGTGAGAACATCCCCTACGCTGCTGAAGCGGGATACTTTGTGGCAAAGATCAGGGCTGTAGACGCAGACTCTGGATACAATGCGCTGCTTTCTTATCACCTGTCTGAGCCCAATGGAAACAACCTGTTCAGGATCGGAACCAGCACCGGGGAGATCAGGACTAAGAGGAGAATGAGTGACAATGACCTGAAAACTCACCCCTTGGTGGTCTTGGTCTCTGATAACGGAGAACCCTCCCTGTCAACTACTGTGTCTATTGATGTGGTGGTGGTTGAAAGCACGGCTGAAATCCAGACTCCGTTCAGACATGTGCCTGTAAAGGAGGACAGCTTCTCGGATTTGAACCTGTATCTGTTGATCGCCATTGTGTCGGTGTCCGTCTTCTTTCTGCTCAGCCTCATCACTTTAATAGCAGTCAGATGCCACAGGACAGACGGCACTTTCAGCAGGTACAGCGCCCCCATGATCACCACCCACCCTGACGGGAGCTGGTCTTACTCTAAAGCTACTCAGCAGTATGACGTGTGTTTCAGCTCAGACACGCTCAAGAGTGACGTGGTGGTTTTCCCCGCCTCGTTTCCACCTGTAGATGCAGAATTGATCAGTATTAACGAAGGAGACACTTTTACCAGAACTCAGACTTTACCTACCAAAGAAAAGGTGAGTCCATGAAATTTTAAAATACTTGCATATTGTCATTCCTCGTCATTGCAGATTAAACGGTACCATTTTTTCTTATCTTAGCATGGTGTATCTTCTGATTTAAACTAGATTCCAAATATATATATGCTTCAGCTTTAAAACGTTTAGTTGTGCCAATTTAATAATATCCATCATTTGGACAGCAGTGCGTTCATGTAGCTGTCCATGGTGCTGGTGTAGGCATTCTAGTATATATAAAAATGTGATCTGAATGCCGCAACAATTATAATAATAATTAAGTCACATTTCTGATATGTGCATTGCTCTTTGTCTCTGGTTACTCAAAGGATAGACAGATAGCACATTAAGCTGATATACGCCTTGACAATTGTATTATTCATATTTGCTCATATTTTCATGTTTTGTGAAAAGGAGATAAGGCAAGTTTTAATTCAATTTGGTTTATATATATGCTACACCTGTCTTTAAATAAATATATAAGGGAGCTGGACATTATTTGCCATTACCAGATTGGCATCTTGATGCATTTATCTTGAAGGCTCAAACGAACTTATGAGATTGTTTTGTGATAATGTAGTATTTTTAAATGACCACATGGGGACATTGTAGACCATCACATTTTCATAGTGCTGTTGGTTGTTCGAAGCTCCTCCTAGATTTAGATGATGGTGACGATGATGCTTTGCAGGGCTTTGTTACAAGAGGGGCAGTATGAGAATACATTGTGCGATCATCGCTTTGTCCTTTACTTCTTATATACACGGAAATCTGGATTCTGCCACTCTAATTTCACCTTGAAGACTACGATCCATATGCTGTGCTCGCACAGGATAGAAAATGTCGACAGGGAGGATACGCAGTTCTTTTGGGATTTATGTAGTCGTTGTTCTTTTGGATTGCTGCTGGCAAGTGGTGACTGGGCAGCTCTCTTACTCTGTATCAGAGGAGGTAAACCCGGGGACTACTGTGGGAAATCTCGCTAAAGATCTAAATCTTAACGTGCATGACTTGAGGACGCGTATGTTTCAGATTGTTAGCGGATCAAAGAGAAATTATTTCGATATAAATTTGAAAACGGGTAGTCTCTATGTCAGTGAAAGAATCGACCGTGAGGAGCTTTGCGCAAAAGCTGCAATATGTACTATTAGCGTAGAGGCCGTGATCAACAATCCACTGAAGCTTTATCGTTTAGATGTAAATGTAGTCGATATTAATGATAATGTGCCACATTTTCCTGAGAATTTGCAGTATCTTAATATTGCGGAAAGTACTGTGCCAGGGGGGAAATTTGGATTTATAGGGGCATCGGATCTTGACGTTGGAAAGAATGACGTTAGTTCATACAAGTTGAGTCAAAATGATTACTTTTCTTTAGAGGTCCACAAAGGAAGGGATAGTGTGTCTGCCGAGCTGGTGCTACAGAAAGCTCTAGACCGAGAAATACAACCTACTGTTAATCTTACCGTGACTGCTATCGACAGCGGAAACCCACCCAAGTCAGGAACATTGCAAATCATTGTAAATGTTTTAGACATTAATGACAACGCTCCGGTTTTCAGTAGGGCTTTGTATAAAACACAGATTCATGAAAATCTACCAATGGGTAAAACAATTATATTTTTAAATGCAACAGACGCAGATGACGGATTAAATGCTGAAACTGAATATTCTTTTAGAAGTAAAGGTCAGGATCATGTTTTAAATGTATTTCAAATAGACTCTAAAACGGGAGCGATTTCAATTAAAGGTAAAATCGATTACGAAGAAAGTTCTGCATTTGAGATTCATGCTGAGGCGACTGACAAAGGCCAGCCTCCGATGTCTGCTCATTGCAAAGTGTTGGTAGAAGTGCTGGATCTAAATGACAACGCTCCTGAGATCACGGTAACGTCACTACTAAATACAGTGAAAGAAGACGCGGAAGTAGGTGCAGCCATTGCACTTGTCTCGGTTTTGGATAAAGATGGTGGGAATAACGGGGCAGTGAAAGCTGTGATTGCAAATGAGACTCCATTTAAACTGGACACAAACTATAGAAATTATTACTCTTTAGTGGTTACTGGTCCGCTTGACAGAGAAACTACAAACGAGTACAATGTTACTATAATAGCAACTGATGAAGGAGCTCCTCCTCTCTCCAGCACCAGCATAATTAGTGTTCACGTTTCTGATGTCAATGACAACTCGCCTCGCTTCTCTGATCCGATACTTAATATTTATGTTAAAGAAAACAGTCCAGTAGGAGCAGTCATTAAAACTCTGACTGCAACTGATGCTGATGTCGATAAAAATGGTCAAGTGAGCTATTCTTTTTTAAAAAGCAGCAGTGACTCACTACCGTTTCCTACAATGATTAATATCAACTCAGAGACAGGAGATATAATCAGTCTGCAGTCTTTTAACTACGAGGAGTTAAAAACATTCCAGTTTAAAGTTCAGGCCACAGACTCTGGTGTTCCTCCGCTCAGCAGCAACGTCACTGTCAACGTTTTAATCCTGGATGAAAATGACAACAGTCCCACGATTCTCGCGCCATATTCTGAGCATGGCTCCGTTAACAGTGAGAGCATCCCCTATTCTGCTGAAGCGGGATACTTTGTGGCAAAGATCAGGGCTGTAGACGCAGACTCTGGATACAACGCGCTGCTTTCTTATCACCTGTCTGAGCCCAAAGGAAACAACTTGTTCAGGATCGGAACCAGCACCGGGGAGATCAGGACTAAGAGGAGAATGAGTGACAATGACCTCAAAACTCACCCCTTGGTGATCTTGGTCTCTGATAACGGAGAACCCTCCCTGTCAACTACTGTGTCTATTGATGTGGTGGTGGTTGAAAGCACGGCTGAAATCCAGACTCCGTTCAGACATGTGCCTGTAAAGGAGGACAGCTTCTCGGATTTGAACCTGTATCTGCTGATCGCCATTGTGTCGGTGTCCGTCTTCTTTCTGCTCAGCCTCATCACTTTAATAGCAGTCAGATGCCACAGGACAGATGGCACTTTCAGCAGGTACAGCGCCCCCATGATCACCACCCACCCTGACGGGAGCTGGTCTTACTCTAAAGCTACTCAGCAGTATGACGTATGTTTCAGCTCAGACACGCTCAAGAGTGACGTGGTGGTTTTCCCCGCCTCGTTTCCACCTGTAGATGCAGAACTGATCAGTATTAACGAAGGAGACACTTTTACCAGAACTCAGACTTTACCTACCAAAGAAAAGGTGAGTCCATGAAATTTTAAAATACTTGCATATTGTCATTCCTCGTCATTGCAGATTAAACGGTACCATTTTTTCTTATCTTAGCATGGTGCATCTTCTGATTTAAACTAGATTCCAAATATATATATGCTTCAGCTTTAAAACGTTTAGTTGTGCCAATTTAATAATATCCATCATTTGGACAGCAGTGCGTTCATGTAGCTGTCCATGGTGCTGGTGTAGGCATTCTAGCATATATAAAAATGTGATCTGAATGCCGCAACAATTATAATAATAATTAAGTCACATTTCTGATATGTGCATTGCTCTTTGTCTCTGGTTACTCAAAGGATAGACAGATAGCACATTAAGCTGATATACGCCTTGACAATTGTATTATTCATATTTGCTCATATTTTCATGTTTTGTGAAAAGGAGATAAGGCATGTTTTAATTCAATTTGGTTTATATATATGCTACACCTGTAAATATATAAGGGAGCTTGACATTATTTGCCATTACCAGATTGGCATCTTGATGCATTTATCTTGAAGGCTTAAACGAACTTATGAGATTGTTTTGTGATAATGTAGTATTTTTAAATGACCACATGGGGACATTGTAGACCATCACATTTTCATAGTGCTCTTGGTTGTTCGAAGCTCCTCCTAGATTTAGATGATGGTGACGATGATGCTTTGCAGGGCTTTGTTACAAGAGGGGCAGTATGAGAATACATTGTGCGATCATCGCTTTGTCCTTTACTTCTTATATACACGGAAATCTGGATTCTGCCACTCTAATTTCACCTTGAAGACTACGATCCATATGCTGTGCTCGCACAGGATAGAAAATGTCGACAGGGAGGATACGCAGTTCTTTTGGGATTTATGTAGTCGTTGTTCTTTTGGATTGCTGCTGGCAAGTGGTGACTGGGCAGCTCTCTTACTCTGTATCAGAGGAGGTAAACCCGGGGACTACTGTGGGAAATCTCGCTAAAGATCTAAATCTTAACGTGCATGACTTGAGGACGCGTATGTTTCAGATTGTTAGCGGATCAAAGAGAAATTATTTCGATATAAATTTGAAAACGGGTAGTCTCTATGTCAGTGAAAGAATCGACCGTGAGGAGCTTTGCGCAAAAGCTGCAATATGTACTATTAGCGTAGAGGCCGTGATCAACAATCCACTGAAGCTTTATCGTTTAGATGTAAATGTAGTCGATATTAATGATAATGTGCCACATTTTCCTGAGAATTTGCAGTATCTTAATATTGCGGAAAGTACTGTGCCAGGGGGGAAATTTGGATTTATAGGGGCATCGGATCTTGACGTTGGAAAGAATGACGTTAGTTCATACAAGTTGAGTCAAAATGATTACTTTTCTTTAGAGGTCCACAAAGGAAGGGATAGTGTGTCTGCCGAGCTGGTGCTACAGAAAGCTCTAGACCGAGAAACACAGCCTACTGTTAATCTTACAGTGACTGCTGTCGACAGCGGAAACCCACCCAAGTCAGGAACATTGCAAATCATTGTAAATGTCTTAGACAATAATGACAACGCTCCGGTTTTCAGTAGGGCTTTGTATAAAACACAGATTCATGAAAATCTACCAATGGGTAAAACAATTATATTTTTAAATGCAACAGACGCAGATGACGGATTAAATGCTGAAACTGAATATTCTTTTAGAAGTAAAGGTCAGGATCATGTTTTAAATGTGTTTCAAATAGACTCTAAAACGGGAGCGATTTCAATTAAAGGTAAAATCGATTACGAAGAAAGTTCTGCATTTGAGATTCATGCTGAGGCGACTGACAAAGGCCAGCCTCCGATGTCTGCTCATTGCAAAGTGTTGGTAGAAGTGCTGGATCTAAATGACAACGCTCCTGAGATCACGGTAACGTCACTACTAAATACAGTGAAAGAAGACGCGGAAGTAGGTGCAGCCATTGCACTTGTCTCGGTTTTGGATAAAGATGGTGGGAATAACGGGGCAGTGAAAGCTGTGATTGCAAATGAGACTCCATTTAAACTGGACACAAACTATAGAAATTATTACTCTTTAGTGGTTACTGGTCCGCTTGACAGAGAAACTACAGACGAGTACAATGTTACTATAATAGCAACTGATGAAGGAGCTCCTCCTCTCTCCAGCACCAGCATAATTAGTGTTCACGTTTCTGATGTCAATGACAACTCGCCTCGCTTCTCTGATCCGATACTTAATATTTATGTTAAAGAAAACAGTCCAGTAGGAGCAGTCATTAAAACTCTGACTGCAACTGATGCTGATGTCGATAAAAATGGTCAAGTGAGCTATTCTTTTTTAAAAAGCAGCAGTGACTCACTACCGTTTCCTACAATGATTAACATCAACTCAGAGACAGGAGATATAATCAGCCTGCAGTCTTTTAACTACGAGGAGTTAAAAACATTCCAGTTTAAAGTTCAGGCCACAGACTCTGGTGTTCCTCCGCTCAGCAGCAACGTCACTGTCAACGTTTTAATCCTGGATGAAAATGACAACAGTCCCACGATTCTCGCGCCATATTCTGAGCATGGCTCCGTTAACAGTGAGAGCATCCCCTATTCTGCTGAAGCGGGATACTTTGTGGCAAAGATTAGGGCTGTAGACGCAGACTCTGGATACAATGCGCTGCTTTCTTATCACCTGTCTGAGCCCAAAGGAAACAACCTGTTCAGGATCGGAACCAGCACCGGGGAGATCAGGACTAAGAGGAGAATGAGTGACAATGACCTCAAAACTCACCCCTTGGTGGTCTTGGTCTCTGATAACGGAGAACCCTCCCTGTCAGCTACTGTGTCTATTGATGTGGTGGTGGTTGAAAGCACGGCTGAAATCCAGACTCAGTTCAGACATGTGCCTGTAAAGGAGGACAGCTTCTCGGATTTGAACCTGTATCTGCTGATCGCCATTGTGTCGGTGTCCGTCATCTTTCTGCTCAGCCTCATCACTTTAATAGCAGTCAGATGCCACAGGACAGACGGCACTTTCAGCAGGTACAGCGCCCCCATGATCACCACCCACCCTGACGGGAGCTGGTCTTACTCTAAAGCTACTCAGCAGTATGACGTGTGTTTCAGCTCAGACACGCTCAAGAGTGACGTAGTGGTTTTCCCCGCCTCGTTTCCACCTGTAGATGGAGAACTGATCAGTATTAACGGAGGAGACACTTTTACCAGGACTCAGACTTTACCTACCAAAGAGAAGGTAAGAAATTAGCAAAAACAATGCAATGCATAAATCCATGCCTTGGGTAATCTCCATGTTTTGTTTGCTTATTGTTGTTGTTGTTTTTTTTAAGTGGAATATGTTAGTACTAACTTCACAAACTATTTAAAGATGTGATTTTTCTTTATCGGTTTGGAGTTGAGTTGAAATGTACAGTTGTTAATAAGCCAAAATAAACAAAGTTCATGAGCCTTTCAAGTTTAGACAGAACGTTATTGTCGCTATCCGTGGTGCTGAAATCAGAAAGGTGCAAGTTGCCGGTCATTTGGAGGGTGCATCAGGGGACTTAATTGGGGCACGGTCGACAAAGACAAGTGTTTTCCCTGGAAACTTGACATACAATTCATGATAGATCTTTTTACTTAGTGGAGAATGGTGTAAAGTTTGTTTTATCGCATTTAGCAAGGTTATTCGACCGCTTATTCAATCACCTTCGCTCTCATACTTTTAGAAATTAGGAAAATGTGTTTATTTTATGTCATAATAGTAGTAAGTTCTTGCTGTATCTTTCTTGTGTCGAAATATTTTCAATAAGGTCTGTCAATTCTAACTCGTGTACTTTTAGACGGGGTATCACCAAGAGGAAAGTTATGATTTTTTTTTTCTTTGTTAACTGAGAATTAATCAGAATGGGAAAAGGAAAAAAATCCTTTGAAATTCACCATAACATATAAGTTAACAGGGTTATGCTCATAATTAATGAGAAGTTGATCGACTTGGACGGGTGGGTAGTCATTTAATTGTTGCTGTTCCTAAAGCTTAAATGCAGTTACTTTACATTACCAGATGGTGGCACTGAAGACCATGACATCTAGATGTTATTTCTAAAGGCATAAGACTCCACCCAGAAACAGAGGATGATCTTTCTCTGGGCTTTGTAACAAAGAGGCGCAGAGCGAGAGAGAAAGGGCGAAAAATTTATCAGGCTGACTTGTTGTGATTGCCTTTGTTTGCGGATATCTGACGGTTGCTGGTGGACACAAAGTGTGCCTGATTTCGGTGGATTTAATCATGCATTTCCCAACAAAAACAGATATTTTGCGGGCTTATTCTGTGGCCGTGCTGCTGAATTATTGCTGGGAAGCGGTGTCTGGACAGCTCTCGTACTCTGTATCGGAGGAGGAAAATACTGGGACATCTGTTGGAAATATTGCCAAAGATCTAAATCTCAATGTACAGGATTTAGAGTCTCGTAGGTTTCAGATTGTTAGTGGATCACAGAAGAAGTATTTCGATGTGAATTTAAAAACTGGTGTTCTTTATGTCAGCGAAAGAATCGACCGCGAGGAGCTTTGTGGAAGGGCTTCAAAATGTACTGTCAATGTAGAGGCGGTGATCAACGTCCCGCTGAAGCTTTATCGCTTAGAGATAAATATAAAAGATATAAACGACAACGCACCAGTTTTCTCTGAGAAGCTGCAGTCACTTGATGTTCCAGAAAATACTTTACCGGGAGTCAAATTTGGACTGATAGAGGCATCAGATTTGGATGTCGGTAAAAACGGTGTTAATACATATAAACTTAGTAATAACGACTATTTTACATTAGATATTCATAAAGGAGAAGACAGCGTGTCTGCTGAGTTAGTACTGCAGAAATCGTTAGACAGAGAGCAGGATTCTGTTATAAAACTCACGCTGACTGCAGTAGACGGAGGAAACCCACCCAAGTCAGGGACATCGCTTATTATCATTTCCGTGATGGATACTAATGACAACCATCCCGTGTTCAGTAAGTCTTTGTACAAAATTAAAATTCCTGAAAACTTGTCCAGTGGGTCGACAGTGATTACGCTGAATGCAACAGACACAGATGAGGGTTCCAACAGTGAAATTGAATATTCTTTGAGAAAAAAAGGCCAAGATCATATTTTAGATTTATTTGAAATTAATTCAAAAACGGGAGTGATTTCAGTTAAGGGTAAAGTCGATTATGAAAAAAATCGTGCATTTGAGATCCATGCGGAGGCAAGTGACAAGGGTCAGCCTCCGATGTCTGCTCATTGCAAAGTGTTGGTAGAAGTGCTGGATCTAAATGACAACGCTCCTGAGATCACGGTAACGTCACTACTAAATACAGTGAAAGAAGACGCGGAAGTAGGTGCAGCCATTGCGCTTGTCTCGGTTTTGGATAAAGATGGTGGGAATAACGGGGCAGTGAAAGCTGTGATTGCAAATAAGACTCCATTTAAACTGGACACAAACTATAGAAATTATTACTCTTTAGTGGTTACTGGTCCGCTTGACAGAGAAACTACAGACGAGTACAATGTTACTATAATAGCAACTGATGAAGGAGTTCCTCCTCTCTCCAGCACCAGCATAATTAGTGTTCACGTTTCTGATATCAATGACAACTCGCCTCGCTTCTCTGATCCGATACTTAATATTTATGTTAAAGAAAACAGTCCAGTAGGAGCAGTCATTAAAACTCTGACTGCAACTGATGCTGATGTCGATAAAAATGGTCAAGTGAGCTATTCTTTTTTAAAAAGCAGCAGTGACTCACTACCGTTTCCTACAATGATTAACATCAACTCTGAGACTGGAGATATAATCAGCCTGCAGTCTTTTAACTACGAGGAGTTAAAAACTTTCCAGTTTAAAGTTCAGGCCACAGACTCTGGTGTTCCTCCGCTCAGCAGCAACGTCACTGTCAACGTTTTAATCCTGGATGAAAATGACAACAGTCCCACGATTCTCGCGCCATATTCTGAGCATGGCTCCGTTAACAGTGAGAGCATCCCCTATTCTGCTGAAGCGGGATACTTTGTGGCAAAGATCAGGGCTGTAGACACAGACTCTGGATACAACGCGCTGCTTTCTTATCACCTGTCTGAGCCCAAAGGAAACAACTTGTTCAGGATCGGAACCAGCACCGGGGAGATCAGGACTAAGAGGAGAATGAGTGACAATGACCTCAAAACTCACCCCTTGGTGGTCTTGGTCTCTGATAACGGAGAACCCTCCCTGTCAGCTACTGTGTCTATTGATGTGGTGGTGGTTGAAAGCACGGCTGAAATCCAGACTCAGTTCAGACATGTGCCTGTAAAGGAGGACAGCTTCTCGGATTTGAACCTGTATCTGCTGATCGCCATTGTGTCGGTGTCCGTCATCTTTCTGCTCAGCCTCATCACTTTAATAGCAGTCAGATGCCACCAGACAGACGGCACTTTCAGCAGGTACAGCGCCCCCATGATCACCACCCACCCTGACGGGAGCTGGTCTTACTCTAAAGCTACTCAGCAGTATGACGTGTGTTTCAGCTCAGACACGCTCAAGAGTGACGTAGTGGTCTTCCCCGCCCCGTTTCCACCTGTAGATGGAGAACTGATCAGTATTAACGAAGGAGACACTTTTACCAGGACTCAAACTTTACCTAACAAAGAGAAGGTAAGCGCATATTGGTCTTAAATATCCTGGAATGTTATTTATTGTGCAAAACCACGGTCGAGAACAGAGTATGAATCAATAGGGGTTCACCCGAATTAAATTAAAAGAACTTAATTGCCACGAAAAAAATGGGGATAAATCCAGTTCAAGTTAACTAATAAAATAAATCACTTGGATATATTTTGTTAGGCTTCTTTTACGCATACTCATAGTTTGTGGTATTTACTTCTAGCAAAAGATGTGCAGATTTTGAATCATACCCTAAACGTTGTTCTTCATGGTACTGAACGGACGATTATCCACGATGCCAACATGCTGGGCAGTTATACTGTACTTTAAATAATGTCTCGCTAAACATGTGTTCGAGTATTCATATCCTGGCTTTGTTAACCTTAACATGTTGCAGCAATGTATATTCAAAACAATTCTGAAAAAAAACCTCTTTTTACATGGCTTGGTTCTGTTAATTTCTCAGTTTTGTATTGTAAATATTTTTATTGTCTGAATAATGCTGAAGGTATCATATATTAGTATATGTCTATGAGAGTTCATTCATAATTTTTTTATAAATGTATGAATTTAAAAAAAACCCTGAATGATAACAGTATTCAGAATAATGCCAGAATGGCAGCACGTCATGGTTGTTGTTCCTCAAAGCACACAACTGTTTAGCTAGATAATTAAGGACACTTAATTTCCTGATATTGAATGCACTTCTGGAAAATGTCCACACGGGGACATTGTAGACCATCAGATTTGAATTTCGTCTTTGGTGTCTCGGACTCCTCCCAGAGTGTATTTTTCTGGAATTCAGACAAAGAGAATCGGAGGGCGAAAGAGAACGGTGCGACAACCATTTTCTGATTCATGGGAGATGAGTCAAAAAGCATCACTCTCATGTCTTACTCTGTTTAATTGTTTGAATTTGTTAATGTAATATACGGGTTTGAATTAATCCGCTTCCCGGTGAATGTAAGAATGAATATACTGGGCAAATCGAGCTGTATATGGATATATCTCGTCTTCGTGCTGCTGGATTGTTACTCTGAAACGGTTTCTGGGCAGCTCTCTTACTCCGTCTCAGAGGAGGTGAATCTGGGGACTGTTGTCGGAAATGTCGCGAAAGATCTGAACATCAATGTCCAGGATTTGGAGCCCCGCATGTTTCAAATCGTTACTGGATCAAAGAGGAAATATTTCGAGGTAAATCTAAAAACTGGAGCCCTCTATGTTAACGGGAGAATAGATCGAGAAGAGCTTTGTGGTAATGACGCCAAATGCTCACTCAGTGTAGAAGCTGTTATTAATAATCCACTGAAACTGTACCGTATGGAAATTACGATTTTAGATGTAAATGATAATTCTCCTTTATTTGAGAGTACGTTGCAATCAATGAACATTACTGAGAGCACAGCGGCGGGAGCAAAATTTCCTCTGCATCAAGCTCACGATGCTGACGTGGGTAAAAACACTGTAAACACCTACAGGCTGAGTCAAAATGAACATTTCTCTCTTGATGCACACAAAGTTCAGGGTGTAACTCCTGAGATGGTGCTTCAGAAAGTTTTAGACAGGGAAAAACAGTCTGTGATTACGCTCACACTGACTGTCATCGATGGGGGAACACCTGCTAAATCCGGAAGCATGACAATAATAGTTAATGTACTGGACGTTAATGACAATCCTCCCGTTTTCAGCCAAAGGTTGTATAAAGCTAGAGTCTACGAAAATGTTAAAATAGGCACATCAATAATTACATTAAATGCGACTGATTTAGATGAAGGACAAAATGGAAAAGTGATATATTCATTTAGTGAAGTTGGTCAGGGGAAACAAACTAATTCATTTGTTATAGATGAGAAAACAGGAACTGTAACGAATAAAAGGAATATTGACTATGAAGAAAGTAATGCTTTTGAACTTCGAGTACAAGCCAGTGATGGAGCCTCTTCCCCTCTCACGTCACATGCCAAATTACTGATTGAGGTTTTAGATGTTAATGACAACCCACCTGAAATTTCAGTCACATCGTTATTGAACACTGTTAAAGAGGATGCATCAGTTGAAACAGCCATTGCTCTTGTTTCAGTATTTGATAAAGATGGAGGTAAAAATGGGATGGTGACATGTAAAATTTCCAATAATGTTCCTTTTAAATTGGAGTCAAATTATAAGAATTCATATTCATTAGTTGTAGACGGTCCTCTTGACCGAGAGACTGCACCTCAGTACAACATCAGCATCACTGCTACTGATGAGGGCAGCCCACCTCTCTCCAGCACGAGTGTTATAACTGTTCATGTGTCAGATGTAAATGACAACAAACCTCAGTTTTCAGAAAGTGTGATCAACATCTACGTGAAAGAAAACAGTCCAGTAGGAGCAGTTATTAAAACAGTGACAGCAGTTGATGCAGATATTGATCGAAATAGTCAGGTGAGTTATTCCTTTTTACAAAGCAGTAGTGACTCAGTGCCGTTTTCTACATTATTAAACATCAACTCAGAGACTGGAGATATAATCAGCCTGCAGTCTTTTAACTATGAGGAGTTAAAAACGTTCCAGTTTAAAGTTCAGGCCACAGACTCTGGTGTTCCTCCGCTCAGCAGCAACGTCACTGTCAACGTTTTAATTCTGGATGAAAATGACAACAGTCCCACGATTCTCACGCCATACTCTGAGCACGGCTCTGTAAACAGTGAGAACATCCCCTATTCTGCTGAAGCGGGATACTTTGTGGCAAAGATCAGGGCTGTAGACGCAGACTCTGGATACAATGCGCTGCTTTCTTATCACCTGTCTGAGCCCAAAGGAAACAACCTGTTCAGGATCGGAACCAGCACCGGGGAGATCAGGACTAAGAGGAGATTGAGTGACAATGACCTCAAAACTCACCCCTTGGTGGTCTTGGTCTCTGATAACGGAGAACCCTCCCTGTCAGCTACTGTGTCGGTTGATGTGGTGGTGGTTGAAAGCACGGCTGAAATCCAGACTCAGTTCAGACATGTGCCTGTAAAGGAGGACAGCTTCTCGGATTTGAACCTGTATCTGCTGATCGCCATTGTGTCGGTGTCCGTCATCTTTCTGCTCAGTCTCATCACTTTAATAGCAGTCAGATGCCACAGGACAGACGGAACTTTCAGCAGGTACAGCGCCCCCATGATCACCACCCACCCTGATGGGAGCTGGTCTTACTCTAAAGCTACTCAGCAGTATGACGTGTGTTTCAGCTCAGACACGCTCAAGAGTGACGTAGTAGTTTTCCCCGCCCCGTTTCCACCTGTAGATGGAGAACTGATCAGTATTAACGAAGGAGACACTTTTACCAGGACTCAGACTTTGCCTAACAAAGAGAAGGTAAGGAAGTATTACATTTCGTATTCACTGCTGCACTTCTTCGTTTGGAAATCTTAAAAGCCTAATGTAATTTATCTTCATCTCGTAGTTTTTATCATCTTTAGCAATACATTTACACACTTCTTAGCTGTGACTAAAATAATACAAATGCGAAGAAATTACTGTTGCTGAGTTTACAGCACGACAGGATCTTCTCCAACTCTGTGTTGTTGTTCTCTTTTCTGTTGTAACGTGAATTTTTCATGGCAGTTTCGCATTATCACGCATTTGTCGCTCTCCGTGGTGCTCAACGTATGTGTCCTTGTCGGGTTCACGTGCACGGTTAAGGATGTGTTTTGACATATTTAGTAGACGTTAAACAACGTATCACAACATCGATAACGTTTTTAAACATACCCCTATATATTTAACATTTGTGCTCGCTTCTCTATTCACTTTAAACAAACAAGTGTATTTGCCCAATTATTTTTTAAATTTAGCATTTAAAATATCACATACCTTAACATCTTTCCATAATAAAATGTTAATTGTAATCATCCGTTTAACTGATGAACTATTATTTCTAACCTTTAATCTAGTGATTTATACTACTCTTTTTAAACACTAGGAATATACAGTGCACCATTGTCCGCTGGTTTTGCTGACGTGTAATGTAGTTAGAGCAAGTGACCACGTAGGGACGGTACAGACCGTCACATTTAGACGTTCTGGTCGATGACTTCGGGCCCCTCCCATCCTACGTTCAGCAAATGATGCATTTGTGTGCTTTGTTACAAAGAGAGCTCGGAAGAGAACGAACGGTGGTCTTTATTTGAGAAGATAGAGAAGATTGCTTTGGAATAATTATACATTCATTTCCATTTATTGGTTGCTGTAACATATTATCTGGAGTATTGTGCCTTCGCCTGCTGTGTAAATATGCTTTTACCGCATAGAAGAAGCTTTCTGTGGATTAATCTGTTATTCGTGCTGCTGGATTGTTATTGGGAAACGGTTTCTGGGCAGCTCTCTTTCTCCGTCTCAGAGGAGGTGAATCTGGGGACTGTTGTCGGAAATGTCGCGAAAGATCTGAACATCAATGTCCAGGATTTGGAGCATCGCATGTTTCAGATCGTTGCTGGATCGAAGAAAAAATATTTCGAGGTAAATCTAAAAACTGGAGCCCTCTATGTTAACGAGAGAATAGATCGAGAGGAGCTTTGTGGTAATGACGCCAAATGTTCACTAATTGCAGAAGCTGTTATTAATAATCCACTGAAACTGTACCGTATAGAAATAAATGTTTTGGATGTGAATGACAATTCACCCTCATTTCTCAGCACATCCCAGACAATTAATATTACCGAGAACACAGCGGTAGGAACAAAATTTCTGCTGAAACGAGCTCACGATGGAGACGTTGGAAAAAACTCTATAAATGCCTACAAACTGAGTCAAAATGAACATTTCTCTCTAAATACACTTAAAGGGGGTAGCATAACAGTCGAATTGGTGCTTCAGAAAGTTTTAGACAGAGAAAAACAATCTGTGATCAAACTCATACTAATTGCAATTGATGGTGGAACACCTCCTAAATCTGGAAGTATGACCATTATAGTAAATGTCTTAGACATTAATGACAATCCTCCTGTCTTTAGTCAAATGCTGTATAAAGTCAGCATACATGAGAATGTGAATATTGGGACTTCAATAATCACCCTGAATGCGACTGATTTAGATGATGGAAAAAATGGGCAAATATCGTATTATTTTATGGAAATAGACGAAGGAAAACAAACAGATGTGTTTTCTATAGATGAACAAACAGGGACTGTAACAAATAAAAGGAATATTAACTTTGAAGAAAATAATGCTTTTGAACTTCGAGTGAAAGCCAGTGATGGAGCTTCCTCGCCTATGAGTTCACATGCTAAATTACTGATTGAAGTATTAGATGTTAATGACAACGCACCTGAAATTTCAGTCACATCACTGTTGAACACTGTTAAAGAGGATGCATCAGTTGGCACAGCCATTGCTCTTGTTTCAGTATTTGATAAAGATGGAGGGAAAAATGGGATGGTGACATGTAAAATTTCTAATAATGTTCCTTTTAAATTGGAGTCAAATTATAAGAATTCATATTCATTAGTTGTGGACGGTCCTCTTGACCGAGAGACTGCACCTCAGTACAACATCAGCATCACTGCTACTGATGAGGGCAGCCCACCACTCTCCAGCACGAGTGTTATAACTGTTCATGTGTCAGATGTAAATGACAACAAACCTCAGTTTTCAGAAAGTGTGATCAACGTCTACGTGAAAGAAAACAGTCCAGTAGGAGCAGTTATTAAAACAGTGACAGCAGCTGATGCAGACATTGATCGAAATAGTCAGGTGAGCTATTCCTTTTTACAAAGCAACAGTGACTCAGTGCCACTATCTACATTATTAAACATCAACTCAGAGACTGGTGATATAATCAGTCTTCAGTCTTTTAACTATGAGGAGTTAAAAACTTTCCAGTTTAAAGTTCAGGCCACAGACTCTGGTGTTCCTCCACTCAGCAGCAACGTGACTGTTAACGTTTTAATCTTGGATGAAAATGACAACAGTCCCACGATTCTCACGCCATATTCTGAGCATGGCTCCGTTAACAGTGAGAGCATCCCCTATTCTGCTGAAGCGGGATACTTTGTGGCAAAGATCAGGGCTGTAGACGCAGACTCTGGATACAATGCGCTGCTTTTTTATCACCTGTCTGAGCCCAAAGGAAACAACCTGTTCAGGATCGGAACCAGCACCGGGGAGATCAGGACTAAGAGGAGATTGAGTGACAATGACCTCAAAACTCACCCCTTGGTGGTCTTGGTCTCTGATAACGGAGAACCCTCCCTGTCAGCTACTGTGTCTATTGATGTGGTGGTGGTTGAAAGCACGGCTGAAATCCAGACTCAGTTCAGACATGTGCCTGTAAAGGAGGACAGCTTCTCGGATTTGAACCTGTACCTGCTGATCGCCATTGTGTCGGTGTCCGTCATCTTTCTGCTCAGCCTCATCACTTTAATAGCAGTCAGATGCCACAGGACAGACGGCGCTTTCAGCAGGTACAGCGCCCCCATGATCACCAACCACCCTGACGGGAGCTGGTCTTACTCTAAAGCTACTCAGCAGTATGACGTGTGTTTCAGCTCAGACACGCTCAAGAGTGACGTAGTAGTCTTCCCCGCCCCGTTTCCACCTGTAGATGGAGAACTGATCAGTATTAACGGAGGAGACACTTTTACCAGGACTCAGACTTTGCCTAACAAAGAAAAGGTAAGAACACAGTGTTTATAACAGCTTACAATTTTACACAAAAGAAGCGCGTCATCTTACACTGAACTCGTCTACATGTGGTTAATTTCTCCTGCTTTCAAAGATTACCCTTTACAACTGTCCGCAGCTTTAAGCCAGTCTTTTCCATTTAAATACTCGCTGTTTAAATGCCGCAGAAGAGAAGCCAGTATGCGGATAAGGAGCTTTTGGTGGTTTTGTTTAAAATTAATATAATCACTGCAAGTGAGAATATTTATTTGATTTTCCTTTCAGATTGTTTCATATATATTTGCGTAGTTCATTATTGTTTTAGGGTTCGTTTCCTTCTTGTTTGCGTTTATTTTTTCGTTCATCGTTGCCTTGTTGCTCTTTGACAGTCATTTCACTCGATGTTGTAATAACTCAGATTTTGCTTGTGTCCTTACAATTTCTTTCAATATACCCTTTGCATATACCTAAAACACAGCGACATTTTGTGAATACGCCGTTTTTGACACACTGCAATGGGTTTCACGCCTTAGATGGTATATTTCAGTTAAAGGCTGAAACAAGCGAAAAACAAACAAATATATTCTAAAATTAAAACAAATAAATAAGACAGTGTTATACACTAACAATATAAGCAGTGTTTTATTTTCCTAACAAATCAACCTGATGTTTTCTGGTTCTGTAAAACTGGACTGATGATATTTATTTTATTTTCCCTTGGTTTCTGTTGTAATTGGTGTATAGAGCCATAAGAGGGCGGTGTAGACCATAAATCAGAGACATAAGTCCCGAGGCCCCTCCCAGATTGATAACGTAATGATGTCTTGTTGGGCTGTGACACAAAGAAACAGAAGCACGGAGAAAGGCTCGAGCATGATCTGCGCTGAGGATGAAGCAGAAGAAAATTGATAACATTTCCTGTCAATATTTGGCATAAACGGGACCCGTTTAAAGTTGGTTTGATGTCATTTTGGATTATGGCTTCAATTAACACAAGTCCTGCGGTGATATACTTTTTTTTTGTCCTGCTGGATTTTTATTCGGAAACGGCGTCCGGGCAGCTCTCGTACTCGATATCAGAAGAGGTGAATCGAGGGACTTCTGTAGGAAACATAGCCAAGGATCTAAACCTAGATGTCCATGAGCTGGAGCCTCGCATGTTTCAGATCGTTAGCGGATCAAAGAGAAAATATTTCGAGGTAAATCTAAAGACGGGCGTTCTCTTTGTCAGTGATAGGATAGACAGAGAGGAGCTCTGTGGAAAGGCCACGAAATGCACACAGAGCGTGGAGGCTGTGATAAATGCCCCACTCAAGCTATATCGCTTAGAAATAAATATTCTAGATGTTAATGATAATTATCCAGCTTTCAGTACTGACTCGCAAAGTATTGAAATAGCAGAAAGCACATTACCCGGGACTAAATTTCTTGTATTGTCAGCCTTTGATGCCGATGTGGGGAAAAATGGCATCAGTATGTACAAATTAAGTGCAAATGAACACTTTTCATTAGCAGCGAATAAAGGAGAGAGCGTATCTGCTGAACTAGTCCTCCAGAAACCTTTAGACCGAGAAAAACAACCAGTAATAAGACTCACGCTGACTGCTGTAGACGGCGGAACACCACCGAAATCCGGAACCTCACAGTTAATAATCAATATCTTAGACAATAATGATAACGTCCCAATATTTACCAAACCACTGTATAAAACAAGTGTCACTGAAAACACGCCGCCAGGCACATCAGTGATAACTGTGACGGCGACAGACAGTGATGAAGGGCCAAACGGGGAAATTTCATATTCACTAAGCAGCAAGGACCAAGACCATGTTCTCAATATATTTCAAATTGATGAGCACACGGGATTATTGACAGTCAAGGGGAAGATTGACTTTGAAGAGCACCCGGCTTTTGAAATCCGCGTGCAAGCTTCTGATAAAGGCTCTCCTCAAATGACAGCACAGTGCAAAGTATTAATAGAAGTAGTGGATTTAAATGACAATAGCCCTGAAATTTCTGTAACCACCCTCAGTAACACTGTAAAAGAGGATGCAAAAATAGGTACTGCTATTGCACTTGTGTCAGTTGTGGACAGAGATGGGGGTAAAAACGGAATAGTCCACTGTGATATTAAAAGTGAAAGCCCCTTTAAGTTACAAACGAATTATAAAAATTACTACTCCTTGGTAGTAGATGGTCAGCTAGACAGAGAGAGTCATTCTCAATATAATATCACTATCACAGCTAAAGACGATGGAATCCCAGCTCTCACAAGTACGAAGGATTTTAATGTTTATGTTTCAGATGTCAATGACAACCCCCCTAAGTTTTCAGACACTGTGTTCAATGTATATTTAAAGGAAAACAGTCCACTGGGAGCTACTCTGCAACGAGTATCTGCACTGGATGTAGATATTGATCAAAATGGACAGGTAACCTATTCCATTGTTGAGAGTAAAAGTAACTCCTTGCCAATCTCGACAATGGTAAATGTAAACTCTAAGACTGGAGATATAATCAGTCTGCAGTCTTTTAACTATGAGGAGTTAAAAACGTTCCAGTTTGAAGTTCAGGCCACAGACTCTGGTGTTCCTCCACTCAGCAGCAACGTGACTGTTAACGTTTTAATCCTGGATGAAAATGACAACAGTCCCACGATTCTCACGCCATATTCTGAGCACGGCTCCGTTAACAGTGAGAACATCCCCTATTCTGCTGAAGCGGGATACTTTGTAGCAAAGATCAGGGCTGTAGACGCAGACTCTGGATACAATGCGCTGCTTTCTTATCACCTGTCTGAGCCCAAAGGAAACAACCTGTTCAGGATCGGAACCAGCACCGGGGAGATCAGGACTAGGAGGAGAATGAGTGACAATGACCTCAAAACTCACCCCTTGGTGGTCTTGGTCTCTGATAACGGAGAACCCTCCCTGTCAGCTACTGTGTCTGTTGATGTGGTGGTGGTTGAAAGCACGGCTGAAATCCAGACTCCGTTCAGACATGTGCCTGTAAAGGAGGACAGCTTCTCGGATTTGAACCTGTATCTGCTGATCGCCATTGTGTCGGTGTCCGTCATCTTTCTGCTCAGCCTCATCACTTTAATAGCAGTCAGATGCCACAGGACAGACGGCACTTTCAGCAGGTACAGCGCCCCCATGATCACCACCCACCCTGACGGGAGCTGGTCTTACTCTAAAGCTACTCAGCAGTATGACGTGTGTTTCAGCTCAGACACGCTCAAGAGTGACGTAGTAGTCTTCCCCGCCCCGTTTCCACCTGTAGATGGAGAACTGATCAGTATTAACGAAGGAGACACTTTTACCAGGACTCAGACTTTACCTAACAAAGAAAAGGTAAGCATATGGATGAATTAAGTATTTCTAATTGCGCATCTTGTGTGATGGGTGTAAATTAACGGCCAATGGATAAAGTTTTCTTAAGCTATCTAATTTTTGGTCTATCCTGCCCAAGTAGGGAAAAAAAACTGCAATTTGACTTAAATACAGAAATACTACGAGTGTAGTACCTTGGAATAAACTGTAACTAGCTCTGGTTTCTTGTGATGCTTTTCCCATCTAAATAAGTGGTGCATGATGGATCATATTTTTTTCCTTGCAAATTTCAGAACACTTGGGGATTTGGTGCATCCAACTGTCTTGTGGGGTTTGGAACACGGCAGTCTTCAACGTAGCACAGTAGAATAAAACTCTACTTTTAATGTCTTACATTGGATTTTTAAATCCAATTTAAATTTAAATTTAAAAATTTTTTGTGTAGCCAGAGTGACGTTCTAACTGAGAACGGTAAGGAGCATCGAGAAATCATGCATGTTACTCCCAGAAACGTGTGGAATACATGTTAATTAATGAATTTTTCAATCAGCAAATAATGAGGCAGATGTGCTTTTTTGCATTCATGTAGAGTATTTTCAGATTAAATCGCAATTTTTATATTCAGTATCCCTGGACTTTGTGTGTGATAGGACTCCATAGACGTGAAAAAAGACTGATCTGATGAACCCTGAAAAACGAAAAAAAAAAAGTTTATCGATTTTTTTTGTGTCGGAAATTGTCTTCGAATTTCAAAGCTCTTTAGTGCAGGAAAATCGCTCAGCAGTTTTCTTTAGTTAGCTTTAGTGTGAAAACACCTTCCTGAAAAATGAGTGGAATGACATGCGGTCACAATGTTGGTGAATGTGGTGAATGTTTCAGCGTAAAAGCAGTAGGACTGGCATCTAAACTGCTGTAGAACTGAAGTGTAATGACATGTTGGAAGTTGAGTGCAGTCCTTCCGATTGTCCACACGGGGACATTGTAGACCATCACATTTAAATTCTCTCTGTAGGGTCTCGGTGCTCCTCCCAGATTCAGAGGATGATGATGTCTCTCAGGCGATTCAGACAAAGAGATTTAGAGGGCGAACGAGAACGGGAATGAACACTGATTATGTTTATAGGAAATATGCCAGAATAAACGTGGGCGCCTTTGGTTTTTTATAAGGTTTGATTGTTTCATGATAAACGCCGTGACTATTTTACACCTTTTCTTGTTGAATGTAATTATGACTGGATCCGGCAGATCGAGCTGTGTGTGGATATATCTCGTCTTCGTGCTGCTGGATTGTTACTCTGAAACGGTTTCTGGGCAGCTCTCTTACTCCGTCTCAGAGGAGGTGAATCTGGGGACTGTTGTCGGAAATGTCGCGAAAGATCTGAGCATCAATGTCCAGGATTTGGAGCCCCGCATGTTTCAGATCGTTGCTGGATCAAAGAGGAAATATTTCGAGGTAAATCTAAAAACTGGAGCCCTCTATGTTAACGAGAGAATAGATCGAGAGGAGCTTTGCGGTGATGAGCCCAAATGCTCACTCAGTGTAGAAGCTGTTATTAATAACCCTCTGAAACTGTATCGTATTGAAATTATTATTTTAGATGTGAATGATAATTCCCCTTCATTTGAAAGCACGTCACAAGAAATCGACATTTCTGAGAACACAGCGGAAGGAATGAAATTTCCTCTGCATCAAGCACACGATGCAGACGTGGGAAAAAATTCTGTAAATACCTACAAGCTGAGTCAAAATGAATATTTTTCATTGACTACACATAAAGAAGAGGGTGTAACTCCTGAGTTGGTGCTACAGAGAGTTTTGGACAGAGAAAAACAGTCTATGATTAAGCTCACACTGGCTGCCATCGATGGAGGAACACCTGCTAAATCCGGAAGTATGACGATAATAATCAATGTGTTAGATATTAATGACAATCCTCCGATTTTCAGCCAAAGGTTGTATAAAGCCAGAGTCTACGAAAATGTTAAAATAGGCACATCAATAATAACACTGAATGCCACTGATTTAGATGAAGGACAAAATGGAAAGGTGATTTATTTATTCAGCAAAGTTGGTCGTGGGAAACCAATAGATGTGTTTTCTATAAATGAACAAACAGGGACTGTAACGAGCAAAAGGAATATTGATTTTGAAGAAAATAATGCTTTTGAACTTCAAGTACAAGCCAGTGATGGAGCTTCCTCGCCTATGAGTTCGCATGCTAAATTACTGGTTGAAGTATTAGATGTTAATGACAATGCACCTGAAATTTCAGTCACATCACTGTTGAACACTGTTAAAGAGGACGCATCAGTTGACACAGCCATTGCTCTTGTTTCAGTATTTGATAAAGATGGAGGTAAAAATGGGATGGTGACATGTAAAATTTCTAATAATGTTCCTTTTAAATTGGAGTCAAATTATAAGAATTCATATTCATTAGTTGTGGACAGTCCTCTTGACCGAGAGACTGCACCTCAGTACAACATCAGCATCACTGCTATTGATGAGGGCAGCCCACCTCTCTCCAACACGAGTGTTATAACTGTTCATGTGTCAGATGTAAATGACAACAAACCTCAGTTTTCAGAAAGTGTGATCAACATCTACGTGAAAGAAAACAGTCCAGTAGGAGCAGTTATTAAAACAGTGACAGCAGTTGATGCAGATATTGATCAAAATAGTCAGGTGAGCTATTCCTTTTTACAAAGCAGCAGTGACTCAGTGCCACTATCTACATTATTAAACATTAACTCAGAGACTGGTGATATAATCAGCCTGCAGTCTTTTAACTATGAGGAGTTAAAAAGTTTCAACTTTAAAGTTCAGGCCACAGACTCTGGTGTTCCTCCGCTCAGCAGTAACGTCACTGTCAACGTTTTAATCCTGGATGAAAATGACAACAGTCCCACGATTCTCACGCCATATTCTGAGGACGGCTCCGTTAACAGTGAGAACATCCCCTATTCTGCTGAAGCGGGATACTTTGTGGCAAAGATCAGGGCTGTAGATGCAGACTCTGGATACAATGCACTGCTTTCTTATCACCTGTCTGAGCCCAAAGGAAACAACTTGTTCAGGATCGGAACCAGCAGCGGGGAGATCAGGACTAAGAGGAGAATGAGTGACAATGACCTCAAAACTCACCCCTTGGTGGTCTTGGTCTCTGATAACGGAGAACCCTCCCTGTTAGCTACTGTGTCTGTTGATGTGGTGGTGGTTGAAAGCACGGCTGAAATCCAGACTCAGTTCAGACATGTGACTGTAAAGGAGGACAGCTTCTCGGATTTGAACCTGTACCTGCTGATCGCCATTGTGTCGGTGTCCGTCATCTTTCTGCTCAGCCTCATCACTTTAATAGCAGTCAGATGCCACAGGACAGACGGCACTTTCAGCAGGTACAGCGCCCCCATGATCACCACCCACCCTGACGGGAGCTGGTCTTACTCTAAAGCTACTCAGCAGTATGATGTGTGTTTCAGCTCAGACACACTCAAGAGTGACGTGGTGGTCTTCCCCGCCCCGTTTCCACCTGTAGATGCAGAACTGATCAGTATTAACGGAGGAGACACTTTTACCATGACTCAGACTTTACCTAACAAAGAAAAGGTGAGTCCATGAAATTTTTAAATACTTGGACATTGTCATTGCTCGTCATTACAGTTTCAATGGTCCTTTTTTTTCTTATCTTAGCCGTGGTGTATCTAGTGATTTAAACAAGAAATGTCAGATGCTGTGTATTTGATGATGAGTTCTCATCTAAATCACAGCTGTCTATCGGTTAGATATTTCAACGTGTAGTTCACCATTTGTGGTCCTGTGTTTTTTCCTTTTTCTTTTTTTCTTGAAGATCTTAGGATATGTGTGTACTTTGACTGATAAATTGACACATATCTTGTGCAGTGTACTAAAGGTTATCATTGCTCTTCAAGGTTGAGTTGTGATTTACATATTCAATTGAGCATTTTGAATAAAAAAAATTCAGTTATTTGATTTAATTAAAGAAAATATAGAGAAAATATTAACGAATACTGAATGTGTATAAAAATGCAACGTTTTTGTTTGTGTCATTTTTAAAAGGGAGAATATGCTAATGTGGGCTTTCTCCATTTTTATGTCTAAATTAAACTGGTTTTGTAACGTGAAAATCACTCACAATGTAGCTGTGATGATGCTCTAATAAACACAGAAACATTCAAATTAGGAAAAGAATATAGAAAAAAAGTGTTCGGATGATTAATTAATATCCCTCTTTAATTTTTTTTGTTGTTTGTTTGTTTGTTTGTTTTTTAAAATCTCCTTAATCGCAATAAGACGGTTCATTTTTTACCTTTACTTCTAAGTTAGCTTCCAATAGAAATAGTATTCATAAAAACACAGAATACCAGAATGGCATATATAATCATGATGGCAACGTCTTACACTGGGGTTAATATTTGACTGTTCGTTTATGAGGGTCAAGTGTATTAAGACGTTTGATAATGTGGGTAGTTCTCGCAAATGTCCACACGGGGACATTGCAGACTTTTCCATTTAAGCTTCCTCTTTGAATGCCTCGGGGCTCCTCCCAGATTCAAATGACGATTATGTTTATCAGGCAATTCAGACAAAGAGAATCAGAGGGCGAAAGAGAACGGTACGAGAAACGCTGATATCCTGCCATAGACCTATTGATTTTTTTCTGTTTATGCCGTTACACACCGTGTCAATTTTTATGCTTTTTCTTGTTGAACATAATTATGACTGGACCGAGCAGATCGAGCTGTGTGTGGATATATCTCGTCTTCGTGCTGCTGGATTGTTACTCTGAAACGGTTTCTGGGCAGCTCTCTTACTCCGTCTCAGAGGAGGTGAATCTGGGGACTGTTGTCGGAAATGTCGCGAAAGATTTGAGCATTAGTATCCAGGATTTGGAGCCCCGCATGTGTCAGATCGTTGCTGGATCAAAGAAGAAATATTTCGAGGTAAATCTAAAAACTGGAGCCCTCTATGTTAACGAGAGAATAGATCGAGAGGAGCTTTGCGGTGATGAGCCCAAATGCTCACTCAGTGTAGAAGCTGTTATTAATAACCCTCTGAAACTGTACCGTATTGAACTGTTAATATTAGATGTCAACGATAATTCCCCTTCATTTGAACGCACGTCGCAGGTAATCAACGTAACTGAGAACACGGCAGTAGGGGCAAAATTTCCTCTGCATCAAGCTAACGATGCGGACAGTGGGAAAAATTCCGTAAATACCTACAAGCTGAGTCAAAATGAATATTTTTCATTGACTACACATAAAGAAGAAGGTGTAACTCCTGAGTTGGTGCTTCAGACAGTTTTAGACAGAGAAAAACAGTCTGTGATTAAGCTCGCACTGACTGCCATCGATGGAGGAACACCTGCTAAATCCGGAAGCATGACTATAATAATCAATGTGTTAGATATTAATGACAATCCTCCGATTTTCAGCCAAAGGTTGTATAAAGCCAGGGTCTACGAAAATGTTAAAATAGGCACATCAATAATTACACTGAATGCCACTGATTTAGATGAAGGACAGAATGGAAAGGTGATTTATTTATTCAGTGAAGTCAGTCAGGGGAAAAAAACTAATTTGTTTTCTATAGACAAACAAACAGGAACTGTAACGAGTACAAGGAATATTGATTTTGAAGAAAATAATGCTTTTGAACTTCGAGTGCAAGCCTTTGACAGCGCAGTTTTTCCCATGAGTTCACATGCTAAATTACTGGTTGAAGTATTAGACGTTAATGACAACGCACCTGAAATTTCAGTCACATCACTGTTGAACACTGTTAAAGAGGACGCATCAGTTGACACAGCCATTGCTCTTGTTTCAGTATTTGATAAAGATGGAGGTAAAAATGGGATGGTGACATGTAAAATTTCTAATAATGTTCCTTTTAAATTGGAGTCAAATTATAAGAATTCATATTCATTAGTTGTGGACAGTCCTCTTGACCGAGAGACTGCACCTCAGTACAACATCAGCATCACTGCTACTGATGAGGGCAGCCCACCACTCTCCAACACAAGTGTTATAACTGTTCATGTGTCAGATGTAAATGACAACAAACCTCAGTTTTCAGAAAGTGTGATCAACGTCTACGTGAAAGAAAACAGTCCAGTAGGAGCAGTTATTAAAACAGTGACAGCAGTTGATGCAGATATTGATCGAAATAGTCAGGTGAGTTACTCTTTTTTACAAAGCAACAGTGACTCAGTGCCACTATCTACATTATTAAACATCAACTCAGAGACTGGTGATATAATCAGCCTTCAGTCTTTTAACTATGAGGAGTTAAAAACTTTCCAATTTAAAGTTCAGGCCACAGACTCTGGTGTTTCTCCGCTCAGCAGCAACGTGACTGTCAACATTTTTATCCTGGATGAAAATGACAACAGTCCCACGATTCTCGCACCATATTCTGAGGACAGCTCTGTAAACAGTGAGAGCATCCCCTATTCTGCTGAAGCGGGATACTTTGTGGCAAAGATCAGGGCTGTAGACGCAGACTCTGGATACAATGCGCTGCTTTCTTATCACCTGTCTGAGCCCAAAGGAAACAACCTGTTCAGGATCGGAACCAGCACCGGGGAGATCAGGACTAGGAGGAGAATGAGTGACAATGACCTCAAAACTCACCCCTTGGTGGTCTTGGTCTCTGATAACGGAGAACCCTCCCTGTCAGCTACAATGTCTATTGATGTGGTGGTGGTTGAAAGCACGGCTGAAATCCAGACTCAGTTCAGACATGTGCCTGTAAAGGAGGACAGCTTCTCGGATTTGAACCTGTATCTACTGATCACCATTGTGTCGGTGTCCGTCATCTTTCTGCTCAGCCTCATCACTTTAATAGCAGTCAGATGCCACAGGACAGACGGCACTTTCAGCAGGTACAGCGCCCCCATGATCACCACCCACCCTGATGGAAGCTGGTCTTACTCTAAAGCTACTCAGCAGTATGACGTGTGTTTCAGCTCAGACACACTCAAGAGTGACGTAGTGGTTTTCCCCGCCCCGTTTCCACCTGTAGATGGAGAACTGATCAGTATTAACGAAGGAGACACTTTTACCAGGACTCAGACTTTACCTACCAAAGAAAAGGTAAGGCTGAACCTTAGATAATGTAAGGTGAGCTGTAACATAAAATAAAAAATTTCTACTTCATGTTTTGATCAAAAATTTAGTTAATTTTCCATTTATTAATTTTATAGTGTATTCATATTTCATAGTTTTTGTATCTGTGTTTTATGTCAAAGGGTAAAAAAAAGTGTTACTGTAGAAATCTTTACGGTAAAAGCTTAGATATGAGCTATACAATATATTTTGAGGGTTTCTGGAGAAAACAAATAACTTTTAGCTTGTTGTCATTCAAATGGTCTGTAAGGGACTGTTCGCTGACATTTCCCCTGGGCTCTTTTTGCAGTCTTTAGAACATCTGGCCTTTGACATGATAATTTTGCCAACAATCACCAGTCATTTTGAAACAAATCACAGAAAAGTGAAATGTATCAAACAGTAACTAAACTCACTGTATACCTGAATATAAATGATCAAGATTTAAAATAAGCACTTCCATTTAACAAAACTTAGAGTCAGGTTTTGTGTTGTTTTGTTTTGTTTTTCAAGCAGCCTTGATATAAACTTTTGTTTGTAAATATACTTGTTATCCATTCACTTTTAAATTAAATTAATATACAATAATATATTTTTTCTTGGATTAAAGCTGTGGCTAGAAGTTAAAAAGGTTGAAAGCATAACAACAGAAATCACATTTTCAACTATGTCTATTTGTTGACTTATGAAGCCTGTTTATGTTATCATTTGTAATTTGTTTAGAAATAACCAAGGCTCGGTTCTGAAAGTCTTTTAACGGCGTGTCCCTTGGTATAAGGTCAAACAAATAAGGAGTGCCTGCATCAACATAATGATACTCTCTCCATGGTTCTGAAATATGTGGCGATTACATTATACTGTACTATTAGGATCTCACAATATAAAGAAAGAAGGTGTGAGTGACTCGATTAAGAACAAGTCTTATTATTTCAAACACAACAGCAGGATTTGATTGCATTCATTCCTTAACTGTAGTTACTTAAAATGACCATGGGGCGACAGTCTAGACCGTAATACCGCCGGCTGATCGCTGATGGTTGAAGGCCCCTCCCACAATAGAAGGATCATTTTGTCTGTGCTTTGTTAGGATGAGAGGCAGGACGAAGTGGGGAGGCTTGAGAAAAATGCACTGGCATTTACTTTAGTCTCACAAAATACATTTCGCCGCCAAAAAGCGAAAAACAGACCGACATAAGGATCTATGTTGTATGGAATTATGTATCTGCCGAGAAGAAAGGCGTCCTTCGGGATATATCTAATGCTTGTTGTCTTGGAGTATAACTGGGGAGCGGTATCCACTCAGCTCTCATATTCCGTGTCTGAGGAGGTGAACCTGGGGACTTCCGTTGGAAATCTCGCCAAGGATCTGAACCTAAATGTACAGGATCTGGAGTCACGTATGTTTCAGATTGTTACTGGATCAAAAAGGAAGCATTTCGATGTAAATTTGAAGACAGGTTTTCTCTACGTGAGTGAGAGAATAGACAGGGAAGAGCTCTGCGCTAAAGCTACAAAATGCACAATAAACGTGGAGGCTGTGATAAACAATCCGCTGAAACTTTACCGTATTGAAGTCAATATTCTTGACGTAAACGATAACCCCCCGTCTTTCAGTGCCAAATCTCAAACTATAGACATTGCAGAGAGCGTGTTGCCGGGAGCTACGTTCCCTGTGCTGTCGGCTTACGACGCCGATGTGGGGGGAAATGGTGTTAACACTTACAAGCTGAACCAGAATGAACATTTTTCTTTAGCGGTGCACAAAGGGGACAGTGTTTCGGCAGAGATAGTTCTTCAGAGAGCGTTAGACCGAGAAAAGCAGGCTGTAATTAAACTCACACTGACGGCTATAGATGGAGGGACACCTATTAAATCAGGCACGTCAGAGATCATAATTAATGTGTTGGATATAAATGATAATATCCCAACTTTTAAAAAATCATTGTATAAAACAAGTATTAAAGAAAATGCACCATCAGGCACTACAGTAGTAACAGTGACTGCAACTGATGCTGACGAGGGTGCAAACAAAGACATCGTATATTTACTTAATTCGAAAGATCAGGATCGTGTATTAGAAATCTTTGAAATTGATTTGCAAACAGGAATAATAACAGTTAAAGGAACTATTGACTATGAAACAAACCCTGCTTTTGAAATCCGTGTGCAGGCTACGGACAAAGGCCAACCTCCGCTAACAGCACAATGTAAAGTACTCGTAGAGGTGGTGGATCTAAATGACAATGCCCCCGACATCACCGTGACGTCACTGCTCAATACAGTTAAGGAGGACGCTGAAAGTGGCACTGCTATTGCACTTGTTTCGGTTCTCGACGAAGACGGGGGCAAAAACGGTGAAGTCAAATGCGAGATATTGAATTCGGTCCCCTTTAAATTGGAGACAAATTATAAAAATTATTATTCTTTGATCATTGGTGGCGTTCTAGACAGGGAACTTGTGTCGCACTACAATATCACTATTAAAGCTACTGATGAAGGCAGCCCCCCTCTCTCTAGCACCAGTGTAGTTACTATTCAGGTTTCTGATGTAAATGATAACGCACCGTTGTTTGGAGATACTGTAATTAATATATATGTGGCAGAAAACAGTCCTGTCGGGACTGTTTTAAAAACTGTATGTGCAACTGACGCTGACGCTGGCGAAAACGGGCAGGTGAGATATTCATTAGTCAGTGATAACGCAGGGCCGCTCTCTACAATGATCAGCATTAACTCAGAGACTGGAGGCATAGTCACTCTACAACCTTTTAATTATGAGGAGTTGAAAATGTTTCAATTTAAAGTCCAGGCCACAGATTCTGGTGTTCCTCCGCTCAGCAGCAACGTGACTGTTAAGGTCTTAATTCTGGATGCAAATGATAATAATCCAACAATTCTCGCTCCTTACTCTCAGCACGGCTCCGTTAACAGTGAGAGCATCCCCTATTCTGCTGAAGCGGGATACTTTGTGGCAAAGATCAGGGCTGTAGACGCAGACTCTGGATACAATGCGCTGCTCTCTTATCACCTATCTGAGCCCAAAGGAAACAACTTGTTCAGGATCGGAACCAGCACCGGGGAGATCAGGACTAGGAGGAGATTGAGTGACAATGACCTCAAAACTCATCCCTTGGTGGTCTTGGTCTCTGATAACGGAGAACCCTCCCTGTCAGCTACTGTGTCTATTGATGTGGTGGTGGTTGAAAGCACGGCTGAAATCCAGACTCAGTTCAGACATGTGCCTGTAAAGGAAGACAGCTTCTCGGATTTGAACCTGTACCTGCTGGTTGCCATTGTGTCGGTGTCCGTCATCTTTATGCTCAGCCTCATCACTTTAATAGCAGTCAGATGCCACAGGACAGATGGCACTTTCAGCAGATACAGTGCCCCCATGATCACCACCCACCCTGACGGGAGCTGGTCTTACTCTAAAGCTACTCAGCAGTATGACGTGTGTTTCAGCTCAGACACACTCAAGAGTGACGTGGTGGTTTTCCCAGGCCCTTTTCCACCTGTAGATGCAGAACTGATCAGTATTAATGGAGGAGACACTTTTACCAGGACTCAGACTTTACCTAACAAAGAGAAGGTAAGGAAATGCTGCTCTGAATAAGTAAGATTTTTGTATATCACTGAATGTCGGATAATGAATTAACAGATCTGTTAAATATGTGTTAAATATACGGTGGCCCTGAGAGGCCAAACGGACTGCAATTTAAGAAAACACCAGCAAAAAGAAAAACACTACAAAAGCACACAAACACAACGGAAATAGGAAAAATTAAAACGGAAATAGAAAAAAAACAGATTTCCAAAAGCACAAGGGAAGTGTTTCTGGGGAGACAAGAACCCGACGGACCAGTTGGAGGAACCCAAAACAAGCTAGGTGTGTTTTATCATGATTCCTATAATACTGATGATGGATTTTTAGGCTAACACGCTTACCTCTTATCTTTTCTTTCCTCACAAAACCGATAGATCCTCCACTTCTTTTAAGTGTCTCCCAGCGCAATTCTTAGCATATTTTGGTTCCTGCAACTGGTCCGTCGGGTCATTGTCTCCCCAGAAACAGTTCCCTTGTGCTTTTGAAAATCAGTTTTTTCGTATTTGTGTTTTCGTTTTTCCTATTTCCTTTGTCGTTTTTCCTGTTTTCTTAAGTTGCAGTCCGTTTGGCCTCTCAGGGCCACCGTATAAATATAATAAACGTGTCAGAGTAAGTCGGTAAATTGTTCTTAAGAACGTTTACAACTTTTAAAGGGCATCCTAAGATTTTTATTGGTTTACGGCCACATAGAGATTAGTGGCATATAGTTTAATAGCTGTATTTTGGTAAATCGGGTACTAATTATGTTTAGCAGTTGAACCGCATGCATTGAAAGTGCACTGAACCGCTGTCCATGGTGCTGGCAGCAGCTTTCTTCTGTTTTGTCTCGTTATAGTCTGGTGCTGTCCGTTGTGCTGAATATTGGGCGGTGTACAAAAATAAAGATGAATAATAATTTTAAAAAAAGATAATTAATAATGCAAACGAATTCATTAAACTGTATATGTCATCCAAAAAAAACGTAATTTGTGGATTATTCTGCATGGATTTTAATTCTGTTATACCTTATATTAAAAAAAAAAAACATCTTATATTTCGGGCCATGTAACCGAATACAGAAATGCCACAAGATGCCGCTAGAGACCATGCAAAAAAATATAGTCGTTGGCGTTTAGAAACTCCTCCTCATTTAATGACGAAAAGATGAAACGTCACCATCTGGCATTGCTTTGTGAAAGAAGCGCACAGACGATCAAGGCCCTAATGAGTGAGGATCCTTGGCGAGAGTGGATACATGAAGGGATATTTTTCATATTTGGCGTTTCTTTCCAGGAAGTATAAATCAGGATTTCATACTTTTGTATAAACAGCGATGGCTGCTCGAAGACAATGGGATAATATTTGGAGTCTGTTTTTCAGCCTTCTTTGTCTCTGTGAATGGTCCGTGGCTCAGATATCCTATTCCATTTTTGAGGAGGTGGACAAAGGCGCTGCGGTGGGAAATCTAGCGAAGGATTTAAATCTTAGTGTGCAGCAGCTTCAGTCAGCGGGTCTTCAGATTACATCTGGGTATAAACCCCCGTATTTTGATATCAATCTTGAATCTGGAGTACTTTTAGTTAGCGAGAGAATTGATCGGGAGGAGCTATGTCCTAATACGGTAAAGTGCTCTTTAAATATCGAGGCCATACTGAGTAACCCTCGCAGTCTTCATCGAATTGAAGTTGTAATCAATGATATTAATGACAATGCCCCGTCTTTTCAAGAAGATATATCTACAATTGATATGTATGAGTCCTCATATGTCGGAGAAAGGCATCCATTGCCGATAGCGCATGACCCAGATGTTGGCGCTAACTCAGTGAAGACTTATAAATTGAACGCGAATGATTATTTCTCTTTAGATATACAGAGTACTGGCGACCAGAGTGTGTCTGCTGAGTTGGTGCTGCAGAAAGCCTTAGATCGAGAAAAACAAGCTGTTATTGAGCTCACTCTGACTGCGATAGACGGAGGAAAATCTCCCAAAACGGGGACTTTGCAAATACAAGTTAATGTTCTGGATGTGAACGATAATTCACCCGTGTTCAGTAAATCTCTCTACAAAGTCCAAGTAATTGAAAATGCAAATATTGGCACACCGTTACTAACACTCACTGCGAGTGATTTAGATGATGGTATTAATGGTCAGGTTGTCTACACATTTACAGAAAGAGGACGTTTAAACCCTGATGACAAATTTTCCCTGAATAATAATACTGGGGAAATTACTGTGCGAGGAAATATTGATTATGAGGAAAACCAAGCATTTGAGATCCGCGTTCAAGCCCGAGACAGAGGAACTCCTCCTCGCAGTGCACATGGCAAAGTTTTAGTTGAAGTCATTGACGTTAATGACAATGCTCCAGAAATCTCAGTGTCTTCAATCATGAGTTCAGTGAAAGAGGACGCCGAAATAGGCACAGCTGTTGCTATGGTGACTATCACTGATCAAGACGGGGGTAAAAATGGCCTCACAAACTGTAAGATAACGGGTTCTGTGCCATTTAAATTAAAATCCAACTATAAAAACTATTATTCTTTGCTAGTGGACAGGCTTCTTGACAGAGAGACTGTTTCCCGATATGATATATATATTGTAGCTACAGATGAAGGGACGCCCTCTCTGTCCAGCACAACTGTTATCACTATTCACGTTTCTGATGTAAATGACAACCCTCCTAAATTCCCGAACGCTCCAATTACTCTGTATGTGAAAGAGAATAGTCCGATTGGAACTACTATTCATAAACTGACAACAACAGATCTGGATTTAAATGAAAACGCAAAATCAATGTATCATTTAATTAGCAGCTCTTCCAAGACCATGCAAATGGCTTCAATGGTAACTGTTAATTCAGAGACAGGAGATATAGTCAGCCTGCACTCGTTTAACTACGAGGAGTTAAAAACTTTCCACTTTAAAGTTCAGGCCACAGACTCTGGTGTTCCTCCACTTACAAGCAACGTCACTGTCAACATTTTAATCCTGGATGAAAATGATAATACTCCAACAATTCTCGCTCCTTACTCTGAGCATGGCTCCGTTAACAGTGAGAATATCCCCTATTCTGCTGAAGCGGGATACTTTGTGGCAAAGATCAGGGCTGTAGACGCAGACTCTGGATACAATGCGCTGCTTTCTTATCACCTGTCTGAGCCCAAAGGAAACAACTTGTTCAAGATCGGAACGAGCACCGGGGAGATCAGGACTAGGAGGAGAATGAGTGACAATGACCTCAAAACTCACCCCTTGGTGGTCTTGGTCTCTGATAACGGAGAACCCTCCCTGTCAGCTACTGTGTCGATTGATGTGGTGGTGGTTGAAAGCACGGCTGAAATCCAGACTCAGTTCAGACATGTGCCTGTAAAGGAGGACAGCTTCTCGGATTTGAACCTGTACCTGCTGGTTGCCATTGTGTCGGTGTCCGTCATCTTTCTGCTCAGCCTCATCACTTTAATAGCAGTCAGATGCCACAGGACAGACGGCACTTTCAGCAGGTACAGCGCCCCCATGATCACCACCCACCCTGACGGGAGCTGGTCTTACTCTAAAGCTACTCAGCAGTATGACGTGTGTTTCAGCTCAGACACGCTCAAGAGTGACGTGGTGGTCTTCCCCGCCCCGTTTCCGCCTGTAGATGCAGAACTGATCAGTATTAACGGAGGTGACACTTTTACCAAGACTCAGACTTTACCTAACAAAGAGAAGGTAAGGGTAAACTTTCTTTTCTGAACCTTTTAGGTCAACCGTAGCATAAAAAAATTGCACCTGTACTTCACGGAGACACTTACAAGGACCCAGGCTGAACCTGTTAAAGCGGTATTTAACATTTCCAGTTGTGTTATTTCATTACAGAAATTAACCAGTATATTAAGTACAATTTGGAGAACATTTTATATTTTCTGTTTTATTTTCGTTTTATACATACACAGTGTGGATTCGGTGGTGTGTATATGTGTTTTTTGTTCTGTTCATTATCAGACGAAATCAATCAACTTGTGAATTTAATTTACATATAGTATTAAATTAATTTAGTAACATTTCAGATGCATTTTACCAACAGTAAAAAAGAAGGTGAAATACTAAGAATCGCTCACAAACATCCGTTGACTATTTATGAAAGAGATATTGTGACAGTTGTGGCAGATGTCCACGTGGTGGCGCCGCAGACTGTGACACTGAGATTTCTGTGTTGTAGTTTCGTGCTCCTCCCAGTTGTACAAGAGGATGTGGCTCTCCGGGCTTTTTGACAAAAACGGCAAGGACGGTGCGAAAGGACCGAGGGTGTATATATTATTTTGTACATGTAGGTGTACACTATAATTTAGCGCATATCTGAAAGTGTATTTATAGTAACTATAGAAATTGTGAAAAGGTGACCTTGTTGGGATCTGCGTTTCAATTACGTTGTGGATTTATGCATGTACCAATGAGGATGTCTATTGTTTCATATCTGGTGCTTGTGCTGCTGGAGTGTTGTCGGGAAGCGCAATCTGTGCAGCTCTCATATTCCGTGTTTGAGGAAGTGGATGTGGGGACTTCTGTGGGAAATATCGCTAAGGATTTAAATCTCAGCCTTCAGGAACTGGAATCTCGCATGTTTCAGATTGTCAGCGGCTCGAAAAGAAAATATTTCGAGGTAAATCTAAAAACCGGTGCTCTCTATGTTAATGAGAGAGTAGACAGAGAGGAGCTCTGTGCGAAGACCCTAAAATGCACAGTCAATGTAGAAGCTGTGATAAACAATCCTTTAAAGCTCTATCGCGTAGAAATAAATATTCTAGATGTCAACGACAACGACCCGTTATTCACGGAAAGGTCTCAGATTATAGACATAGCAGAGAATACTCTGCCTGGGATGAAATTCGCTTTGTCTGAGCCTATTGATGCAGATGTGGGGAAGAATATGGTTAACGCTTTTAAGCTGACGCCGAATGAATATTTTTCTCTCGCTACTATCAAAGGCGGAGAAAGCGTCTATGCCGAACTAGTCTTACAGAAAACGCTGGACAGAGAGAAGCAGCCTGTGATAAATCTCACAGTGATTGCTACAGATGGAGGGACTCCATCCAGATCTGGCACGTCACTAGTTATTATACACGTTTTAGATATAAACGATAACCCACCAGTGTTTAGTACCCCCTTGTACAAAACTCGTTTATTCGAGAATACACCAATCGGGACAAATGTGATTACACTAAATGCAACAGACGCAGATCAGGGAACAAACGGTGAGATAATGTATTCTTTGAGAAGTAAAGGGCAGGATCGTATATTAGAGATTTTTCACATTGATCCTGTAATGGGGGTGATCACAGTCAAAGCTAATGTTGATTATGAGGAATATACAGCGTTTGAGATCCGCGCAGAAGCTAACGATAAGGCCCAGCCACCGATGTCTGCTCACTGTAAGGTGCTGGTTGAGGTAATAGACGTAAATGACAACGCCCCGGCGATAACAGTGACGTCACTCCTCAGCAGCGTCAAGGAGGACGCAGGTGTAGGTACTGCGATAGCACTTGTATCCGTACTCGACCGCGATGGAGGTAAGAATGGGGAAATTAAATGTAAAATAAAAAATGATGTTCCCTTTAAACTAGAAACCAACTACAAAAACTATTATTCTTTAGTCGTTGACGGGGCCCTTGACAGAGAAATTACCTCCCAATACAACGTTACAGTTTCAGCGACCGATGAAGGGAGTCCGCCCTTAATGAACACAACTGTGATTACTATTCGCGTTTCTGATATAAACGACAATTCGCCTAATTTCTCAGAATCGGTTGTTAATGTCTACGTCAAAGAAAACAGTAAAGTTGGGGAGATTATTAAAAGGGTAACTGCACATGATGCGGACACTGACCGGAATAGTCAGGTGAGATATTCATTTTTAGAGAGTAACAGTAAATCAGTGCCGGTGTCTACAATGGTAAACATTAACGCAGAGACTGGAGACATAATCAGTCTGCAGTCTTTTAACTATGAGGAGTTAAAAAGTTTTCAGTTTAAAGTTCAGGCCACAGACTCTGGTGTTCCTCCGCTCAGCAGCAACGTGACTGTTAACATTTTAATCCTGGATGAAAATGATAATAATCCAACAATTCTCGCTCCTTACTCTGAGCATGGCTCCGTTAACAGTGAGAGCATCCTCTATTCTGCTGAAGCGGGATACTTTGTGGCAAAGATCAGGGCTGTAGACGCAGACTCTGGATACAATGCGCTGCTTTCTTATCACCTGTCTGAGCCCAAAGGAAACAACTTGTTCAGGATTGGAACCAGCACCGGGGAGATCAGGACAAGGAGGAGAATGAGTGACAATGACCTTAAAACTCATCCCTTGGTGGTCTTGGTCTCTGATAATGGAGAACCCTCCCTGTCAGCTACTGTGTCTATTGATGTGGTGGTGGTTGAAAGCACGGCTGAAATCCAGACTCAGTTCAGACATGTGCCTGTAAAGGAGGACAGCTTCTCGGATTTGAACCTGTATCTGCTGATTGCCATTGTGTCGGTGTCCGTCATCTTTTTGCTCAGCCTCATCACTTTAATAGCAGTCAGATGCCATAGGACAGACGGCACTTTCAGCGGGTACAGCGCCCCCATGATCACCACCCACCCTGACGGGAGCTGGTCTTACTCTAAAGCTACTCAGCAGTATGACGTGTGTTTCAGCTCAGACACGCTCAAGAGTGACGTAGTGGTCTTCCCCGCCCCGTTTCCACCTGTAGATGGAGAACTGATCAGTATTAACGGAGGAGACACTTTTACCAGGACTCAGACTTTACCTAACAAAGAGAAGGTAAGATGCTTTCAACCACTAATTCCAGTTAAAGGGATACCACCCCTGTCTGTATTTTGATACCCACACATAGCATAATACTGTAATGTCAGTGTACATGGTTTAATGCAAAATTCGTACATTCATACAGAAAAGTAGATTACATACGTTTTTATTAGTGTAATGCTGCAAATATGACTTCCCTCACTGAAGTATTTTCTTAATCAATCGACTATATGAAAAGTGCTGGTCTAACACAGTAAATAACTAGTAATTATATGGTCTGAAGCTGCATAATGGGAAAGGCGCTCTCCGCGGTGCTGATTTCTCTTTGTCTGCGAGTCTTTCGTGTTTAGCTTCATGTCCTAAAATAGCTTATCTGTGAGTCTCAACACCATAAACTTGTATAAATAAAATTTTGAAGTTACATGCCCATAAATGATCAGCTGGTCCATAATTTGTACCATATAATTTACAGTACCTAATATGTTCACCTGGAAAGGCAAAATCGTTGGTTTTATAACTTGTAATGTTTTAACTGAATGTGAAGATTTTCTCTTTTCTAATTAACAAAACTCTTCCCTGATTGCGTAGTTCCAATTTACCTGGCTTTTTTTAGTGTGCACGACGTTTTCTGCAACACAAAAAGTTAATATCTTATGACATCTGATATTCGTGATCCATTTCTGGTGTGTTTGGGAAAACAAACAATCTCTAAATATTAAACTGTTGTCGATAAAAGGAACACTAGATGTCGCCCAAGACCACAAACTCACTGATGTAAATTATGAGTTAAAGCTCCACCTTCACTGTTGGTGAAATAAGAGACAGCCTCTGCGTTTCTGTCCGGGTTAGTAAATCGCCTCGTCATGAACGATGGTATCTACATGTAGAGAGCTTGGTAGTCTTTCGGATATTTGTCTGCATTAGTGAATGAAGTGCGTTTATTTCTCTGGAATAATATCTACAAAACAGAATGAGTCTCCGACACCACAGAGAGGGGGAATGGATGTTGTTCGCCATTACTCTTTGTTTATCCGGCTACTGTGTTGCTCAGATTTCCTACTCCGTTTCTGAGGAGGTGGACAAAGGCACGGTAGTGGGGAATATCGCGAAGGATTTGAACATTAATACACAACAACTGGAGGAACGAGGATTTCGGATTGTATCGGGATACAGTAAGGCATATTTTGAGGCTAATTTACGGACAGGAGCTTTGTTCGTTGGCGAAAGAATAGACCGAGAAGAGCTTTGTCCTAATTTACCAAAGTGTTCTTTAAATATAGAGGGACTGTTAAACCATCCCATGAATATTTATCGCATTGAAGTCAGCATTGTGGACGTCAACGATAACGCTCCGACATTCCTTGAACAAATCCATGTGTTTAATATCTCCGAATCGTCTTCAACGGGAGAGAGGTATCCGCTCCCGGCAGCTCAGGATGCAGACACTGGCAGCAATTCAGTGAAATCCTACAAATTAAGTCCAAACGAGCATTTCTCCACAGATGTCAGTAGCGGAGGAGACCATTTGTCTGCTGAGTTAGTGCTGCAAAAAGCTTTAGATCGAGAGAAACAATCCGTTATTAAACTAACATTGACAGCCGTTGATGGGGGAAAGCCTGTGAGATCTGGCACCATGCAGATTTTTGTGAATGTCATAGACGTTAACGATAACACGCCTTCATTTAGTAAGCCGCTTCATAAAGTAATCGTCAGTGAAAGTGTGCCTATAGGTACAACAATACTCAAATTAAATGCAACAGACTTGGACGAGGGTTCAAACTCAGACGTCAGGTATTCTTTACTGAAAAGAGGAAATGTAGATTCCCCTGAAAAGTTCATTGTTATTCCTGAGAGCGGTGAAATCATTGTGAAGGGTAATCTGGATTACGAGGAAAACACTGCATATGAATTACGAGTGCGCGCTAGCGACCAAGGCGCTTCCCCTCGTAGCGGTTATTCTAAAGTGCTGTTAGAGATTGTTGATGTCAATGACAATGCACCACAGATTTCAGTAACTTCACTTATGAGCCCAGTAAAGGAAAATGCTGAAATTGGAACAGTAGTTGCACTTGTGACTGTAACGGATAAAGACGGGGGGCAAAATGGCCTCACCACTTGTAAATTGAAAGATTCCATCCCATTTAAATTGAAGTCAAATTACAAAAACTATTACTCAATAGTAGTTAACGGTCAGCTTGACAGGGAGACTTTATCACAATACAGTGTAACTATAATCGCTACCGATGAAGGCAGTCCGCCTCTTTCAAGCAGTGCTGTAATCACTGTGCACATTTCTGATGTTAATGATAATGCACCGAGTTTTCCAGATGGCTATATTAATATTTACGTGAAAGAGAACAGTAAAGTGGGAGACATAATCACAAAAGTGACAGCATGTGACGCTGACACAAATGAAAATGCTAAATTAACGTATTCGTTAATAGAGAACTATCCGAAAGAATTTTCGATTTCAACTGTTTTAAACATAAACTCAGAGACTGGAGACATAATCAGCCTGCAGTCTTTTAATTACGAGGAGCTGAAAATGTTCCACTTTAAAGTTCAGGCCACGGACTCTGGTGTTCCTCCACTCAGCAGCAACGTCACTGTCAACGTTTTAATCCTGGATGAAAATGACAACAGTCCCACGATTCTCGCGCCATATTCTGAGCACGGCTCCGTTAACAGTGAGAACATCCCCTATTCTGCTGAAGCGGGATACTTTGTAGCAAAGATCAGGGCTGTAGACGCAGACTCTGGATACAATGCGCTGCTTTCTTATCACCTGTCTGAGCCCAAAGGAAACAACCTGTTCAGGATCGGAACCAGCACCGGGGAGATCAGGACTAAGAGGAGAATGAGTGACAATGACCTCAAAACTCATCCCTTGGTGGTCTTGGTCTCTGATAACGGAGAACCCTCCCTGTCAGCTACTGTGTCTATTGATGTGGTGGTGGTTGAAAGCACGGCTGAAATCCAGACTCAGTTCAGACATGTGCCTGTAAAGGAGGACAGCTTCTCGGATTTGAACCTGTATCTGCTGATCGCCATTGTGTCGGTGTCCGTCATCTTTCTGCTCAGCCTCATCACTTTAATAGCAGTCAGATGCCACAGGACAGACGGCACTTTCAGCAGGTACAGCGCCCCCATGATCACCACCCACCCTGACGGGAGCTGGTCTTACTCTAAAGCTACTCAGCAGTATGACGTGTGTTTCAGCTCAGACACACTCAAGAGTGACGTAGTGGTTTTCCCCGCCCCGTTTCCACCTGTAGATGGAGAACTGATCAGTATTAACGGAGGAGACACTTTTACCAGGACTCAGACATTACCTAACAAAGAGAAGGTATGTGCTTTTGAGTTTTTATTCGAGTGCTTTCTGTTTACAATTTAGATTTTATATTCACCGCATCATCAGACTCTCAAATTAAAGCAACGAAAAAGTAGGAATCCCCCGGTTGTCATAGCCGTTAATATCACCGCCTATTGTAATATCAGCACTCACGATTAACCTTCTTATCTACCACACTTCGAGAACAAAGCGATCGTGCCCATTTTGTTCCCCTGTTTTTTTAGATTCCTGTCTGCTTAACAAATCATTGTTCATGCTGGCGGCTACAGCGCTATCCGTGGTTCTGAAACAAAGATGCAACGTTACGGTTGAACTCTCAGTGCCAGTATACTCAGAACCTTTTTTTTTTTTTTATTAAAATTAGTTAAAAGCACAAGGTCATATTTTGGCGAAGAGGTGTTTTCTTTTTTATTATTATTATTATTGTATCACTTCTGTTTTATTTCATTTTAATTTGCTGTGAATTCACTTTCTTTCTAAATACACTGCACTACTGAGGTAATATTCTAGCCTTTAATGCCTCTTCAGAGTTTCGGGTTCATGTCTAAAAACGGATATGCGCAAATATTTAAGTATTATATATAAAAACTGACAACTGACCAAGACAAAAACTCTAAGACTGGAAATGTAATTGTAAAATATTTGTAATGCAACAAATCATGGGGGCTTAATGTTGCTCATATTTCTCTTGAGTCGTCTAACATTTGCCACACGGTGTCGTTGGAGACCGTAGAAACAATTGTATATCTATAACTCCACCCTGTACGGGAATACTGAGGCCGTCATTGGACACCAGTTTAAAGACACACTGGGACTATACTGTGGCGAGAAGGGCTGCTGCTGCTGGATAATGGTGTTTATAGCGGATATTTACAGGATATAGAATCATCTGGATTTACAGATTTATGCGTTGACTGTTCAACTATGGGAAACCGAGATTGTGCATGGATTCATATGGTTATACTTCTTTGTCTCTGTCACTGGTCTGCTTCACAATTATCGTACTCCATTTCCGAGGAGACGAACAAAGGCACTGTGGTAGGGAATGTCGCAAAGGACTTAAACCTCAATGTACAAGAGCTGGAAACCAGGGATCTGCGTATTATTTCGAGTTACAGTAAGAAATATTTTGACGTGAATTTAAGAACCGGAAGCCTCTTTGTTAACGACAGAATTGACAGAGAGGAGCTTTGTCTGAGAACGGTGCAGTGTTCCCTAAGAGTACAGGCTGTTTTAAGCAATCCAGTGAATGTGCATCGCATCGAAGTGACCGTGTTAGATATAAATGATAATTCACCAGAATTCATTGAAAAGTCATTTTCGTTAAATATATCTGAAACAGTCTCAGCAGGAGAACGATACCTACTGCCTATAGCGGAAGATGCAGATTTAGGCAGTAACTCGGTGAAGTCCTACAGGCTGAATCAAAATGAACATTTCTCGCTTGATGTACAGAGCGGTGATGAACATGCAATTTCTGCTGAATTAGTGCTGCAGAAAGCTTTAGATCGAGAAAAACAGTCGGTAGTTAATCTCATTCTGACCGCTGTAGATGGAGGAAAACCTGCCAAATCAGGAACACTTCAAATAACAGTAAACATAATAGATTCCAATGATAATGCGCCGGTGTTTAGCAAATCTCTATATAAAGTGAGAGTGACAGAAAATTCTACACCCGGAACACTTGTGGTTAAGTTAAATGCCACAGATTTAGATGAAGGCATGAACAGTAAACTACTGTATTCTTTCATCAAAAGGGGCAGCAGTGATCCATCAGATATGTTTGATCTCAATTCAGAAACAGGAGAAATCACAGTGAAAGGTGGATTAGATTATGAAGGGACGCATGCTTATGAAGTCAGAGTACAAGTAAAAGATCACGGCATCTCTCCTCGCAGTGCGCATGCTAAAGTGCTTATAGAAATATTTGATATGAATGATAATCCCCCACTGATATCAGTGACGTCACTAATGACACCGGTAAAAGAAGACGCTGAACTGGGGACTATTGTTGCTTTGATTACAGTGAGTGATAAAGATGGAGGGGAAAATGGTGTAACCAGCTGTAAGGTAGTTGGATCTGTTCCGTTTAAACTCAAATCCAACTACAAAAATGATTATTCTTTAGTTGTAGATGGACCGCTGGACAGAGAAACCACTTCTGTTTATAATGTCACCGTTACAGCCACAGATGAAGGAAATCCACCTCTGTCCAGTAAAATGGTAATTACTGTTCATGTTTCTGATGTTAATGATAATGCACCTCGATTTACGCAACCTGTTATGGATGTGTATGTGAAGGAAAACAGTCCAACGGGCTCAGTAATTTATACAGTAAATGCCTTTGATGCTGATCTAGATGTTAACGCAAAAGTGACTTACACGCTGTTAGATAGTTCTCTTAAAAACATTCCAGTTTCATCTGTTTTAAATATAAATTCGGAGACTGGGGATATAATCAGTCTGCAGTCTTTTAACTATGAGGAGTTAAAAACGTTCCAGGTTAAAGTTCAGGCCACAGACTCTGGTGTTCCTCCGCTCAGCAGCAACGTCACTGTCAACGTTTTAATCCTGGATGAAAATGACAACAGACCCACGATTCTCGCGCCATATTCTGAGCATGGCTCCGTTAACAGTGAGAACATCCCCTATTCTGCTGAAGCGGGATACTTTGTAGCAAAGATCAGGGCTGTAGACGCAGACTCTGGATACAATGCGCTGCTTTCTTATCACCTGTCTGAGCCCAAAGGAAACAACTTGTTCAGGATCGGAACCAGCACCGGGGAGATCAGGACTAAGAGGAGATTGAGTGACAATGACCTCAAAACTCACCCCTTGGTGATCTTGGTCTCTGATAACGGAGAACCCTCCCTGTCAGCTACTGTGTCGATTGATGTGGTGGTGGTTGAAAGCACGGCTGAAATCCAGACTCAGTTCAGACATGTGCCTGTAAAGGAGGACAGCTTCTCGGATTTGAACCTGTATCTGCTGATCGCCATTGTGTCGGTGTCCGTCATCTTTCTGCTCAGCCTCATCACTTTAATAGCAGTCAGATGTCACAGGACAGACGGCACTTTCAGCAGGTACAGCGCCCCCATGATCACCACCCACCCTGACGGGAGCTGGTCTTACTCTAAAGCTACTCAGCAGTATGACGTGTGTTTCAGCTCAGACACACTCAAGAGTGACGTAGTGGTTTTCCCCGCCCCGTTTCCACCTGTAGATGGAGAACTGATCAGTATTAACGGAGGAGACACTTTTACCAGGACTCAGACTTTACCTAACAAAGAAAAGGTAGGCAACAAAACACCAACCTTAATCCATCTTCACAAGACTGTTTGACGTTGATACATTATTTTGAACATAAGAACAATTAAGCTTTGATTTAGCTTTCAGTACTTTCAACACTTAGCCAAAAAATCATTTAAGTGAATTTCTGGGCGCAAAAATTCAATGGTTAATGATATTTTGAGATTTAGTTATTAATTCATTTATTAGTCTTCACAGTTCATAAGAAAAAATAGCTGATCTTTTGTGGCCCTTGATGCCGTGCTATCACCTCCTTTCTTGGAATAATTGTCAGTCATTTTTATGTAATCAACACGGTTCGCCATGTTGACCAAAACCACAAACTCAAATATGTGACAGCTGCTGTCGTTTTCTAGTGATGTGAAAGACGTGAAATTTTATGTGGTGAAAACTCACTGTCCGTGGTGCTAGACGTTGTGCACCAAGCTTTATACGAGGTGATTGTGTAGGATCATTCAATAACACGCTTTTAGTTATTATATATGTATATATATATATATGTGTGTGTGTGTGTGTGTGTGTAGAGAGAGAGAGAGAGAGAGAGAGAGAGCTTCAAGACTGCCTAGATTTAAAATCAGAATTATAATCTTTGTTAGTGTAAATAATGAATTACTTTAACTGCGTACATGCTTGTTAACTCACTGAAATAATCGAGCTTTTCCACTAACGAGATTTTCCCCTTACATTCTAAATACAACAAGTTTTTATTTCCAAACAAAAACGAAACATTCACTATTGCTTAAGATATTCGGCTATGTAGAATGCTGTTAGTAGTCTTTGTCCACATGATGTCGCAGGAGACCATAGACCTGAATGTATTCATGTAGTTAAAACTCCTCCCTGCACGGGAAAAAATGAAATACTCATCGGCCATTGCACACACGCGGAAGGTGCTGTGTCCATGAGAGTAGGAGCTCCTTATATAACTTATCGCTTCGGGTGTACATTTCTCAAATGAGGATTAATGTTCACTTGTGTTCACTTCTTTTTGTGGATCAACAATGTATATTCGACCAAAGGAGGAACACGTCTGGATTCGCATTGTTGTGTTTCTTTGTCTTTGGCACTGGGCTGCTTCGCAGTTAGCCTACTCGATTTCCGAGGAGGTGAACAAAGGCACAGTGGTGGGGAATCTCGCAAAGGATTTAAACATCAATGTACAGGAACTAGAAAACAGGGATCTACGCTTGGTTTCCAGTTACAGTAAGACATATCTTAACGTTAACTTACGGAGTGGGAATCTCTTAGTTGAGGAGCGGATAGACCGAGAGGAGCTTTGTCCACTGACTATAAAATGCTCCTTAAAATTACAAGCTTTTCTAAGCAATCCAATGACTGCACATCGCATAGAGGTTATTATATTAGATGTAAACGACAATTCACCTGCATTTCTCGAAAGCAGGTATTACTTAAATATTTCTGAATCATCGTTGACGGGAGAGCGATATCTTCTCCCTGTGGCCGTGGACGCAGACATAGGAAGCAACTCAGTAAAGACCTACAAGCTCAGTCAAAATGAGCATTTCTCACTTGATGTGCAGAGCGGCGGAGAGCACGGTGTGTCTGCTGAGCTGGTGCTGCAAAAAGCTTTGGACCGAGAAAAACAGTCAGTAATCAATCTAATACTGACCGCTGTAGATGGAGGAAAACCTCCAAGAACGGGATCATTACAAATACATGTGAATGTAATCGATGTAAATGATAATATTCCCGCGTTTAGCAAACTGCTTTATAAAGTGCGTGTCAAAGAAAATGTCACTCCCGGAACACTTGTTATCAAGTTAAATGCCACAGATTTAGATGAAGGCATGAACAGTAAAATCTTATATTCCTTCATCAAACGAGGGAATATTGATCCATCAAATATTTTTGATCTCAATTCAGAAACAGGAGAAATCACAGTGAAGGGTGGATTGGATTATGAGGAGACGCCTGCTTATGAAGTCAGAGTACAAGCAACGGACCAGGGTCCCGTTCCTCGTAGTGCACATGCTAAATTACTGATAGAGATAATTGATATGAATGATAATCCCCCACAAATATCAGTGACGTCACTGATAACGCCAGTAAAAGAAGACGCTGAACTGGGGACTATTGTTGCTTTTATTACAGTAAGTGATAAAGATGGAGGGAAGAATGGTGTAACCAGCTGTAAGGTAGTTGGATCTGTTCCGTTTAATCTCAAATCCAACTACAAAAATGATTATTCTTTAGTTGTAGATGGACCGCTGGACAGAGAAACCACTTCTGTTTATAATGTCACCATTACAGCCACGGATGAAGGAGCTCCACCTCTGTCCAGTAACAAAGTCATTACTGTTCATGTTTCTGATGTTAATGATAATCCACCCCGATTTACGGAGCCTTTTATTAGTGTTTATGTCAAAGAAAACAGTCCAACAGGCTCAGTAATTTATACAGTAAATGCCTTCGATGCTGATCTAGATGTTAATGCAAAGGTGACTTACACACTGTTAGATAGTTCTCTTAAAAACATTCCAGTTTCATCTGTTTTAAATATAAATTCAGAAACTGGAGATATAATCACCCTGCAGTCTTTTAACTATGAGGAGTTAAAAACGTTCCAGGTTAAAGTTCAGGCCACAGACTCTGGTGTTCCTCCGCTCAGCAGCAACGTGACTGTCAACGTTTTAATCCTGGATGAAAATGACAACAGTCCCATGATTCTCGCGCCATATTCTGAGCATGGCTCCGTTAACAGTGAGAGCATCCCCTATTCTGCTGAAGCGGGATACTTTGTGGCAAAGATCAGGGCTGTAGACGCTGACTCTGGATACAATGCGCTGCTTTCTTATCACCTGTCTGAGCCCAAAGGAAACAACCTGTTCAGGATCGGAACCAGCACCGGGGAGATCAGGACTAAGAGGAGAATGAGTGACAATGACCTCAAAACTCACCCCTTGGTGGTCTTGGTCTCTGATAACGGAGAACCCTCCCTGTCAGCTACTGTGTCTGTTGATGTGGTGGTGGTTGAAAGCACGGCTGAAATCCAGATTACGTTCAGACATGTGCCTGTAAAGGAGGACAGCTTCTCGGATTTGAACCTGTACCTGCTGATCGCCATTGTGTCGGTGTCCGTCATCTTTCTGCTCAGCCTCATCACTTTAATAGCAGTCAGATGTCACAGGACAGACGGCACTTTCAGCAGGTACAGCGCCCCCATGATCACCACCCACCCTGACGGGAGCTGGTCTTACTCTAAAGCTACTCAGCAGTATGACGTGTGTTTCAGCTCAGACACGCTCAAGAGTGACGTAGTGGTCTTCCCCGCCCCGTTTCCGCCTGTAGATGGAGAACTGATCAGTATTAACGGAGGAGACACTTTTACAAGAACTCAGACTTTACCTAACAAAGAGAAGGTAGGTAATTTGAACTTAAGTCTTGTAAAACCTCACAGTGCGATCATAAAATTATTATGTCATTTCCTGTTAACAGTTCTTACATATATACAAATTATACAGCTTCAAGTGAACAATCCTAAGAACCAAAACACTAAGACTGACTTCTTCTTTTTGAGTTTGCTTGACAGAACTTTGGAGCATTTTGCTTAAAATGAGTGACATAATCTGTCGAATAGTGTTTAACCCTTTCATTCTTTTACGAGCGATTTTTAAACTTAAATTAGTGCGTCCAAAATCTAGGAGGCGTCAAGACTACCTTTAGTCACTTAAGTAAATAATTCATGTCCCACAGAGGGTGATTGGTGTTGGTACTTGTCACTGCACTAATAGGCTTTTTTAATCTCGTTGACATATTTATACTTTACTGTTTATATAACTTACAGTGGCTGCCATGGTGACTCAAAGTGCAACACAGGGTGTAGTACCAGGTATCTTATTTTTATTCAAGACGAGTATAGAATATCATGAAAAGTCGCTGTCCGTGGTGCTAGAATGTATGGCGCCATATTTTGAATACGTGCATTTTGTGACATCATTAAGTGAGCAAAGGTTTTGTTTTTCTTCTTCTTCTATTTCTTCTTCTTCTTGATTTTAATACATGTGTACGACTGAAAATTAAGCAATAATGGACTTTGAATAAAAGACAATATGTGTGTTGAATTGTTATAACGTCAAACGAGCTCGTTAGCTCACTGAAATACCGATCTTATCTTTTTTTATTGACCGGGTTTCACACAACACAATCAAATTTTTAAATATTTTCATGTCCACACTGACACTAAATGTTCACGGTTTCTATGTAGAATGCTGATAGCAGTCTTTCGCCACTTGATGTCGCAGGAGACCATAGACCTAAATGTATTTGTGTAGTTAAAACTCCTCCCTGCACGGGAAAAAATGAAATCCTCATCGGCCATTGCACACCCGCGGAAGGTGCTGTGACGATGAGAGCAGGAGCTCCTTATATCATTTATCGCTTCGGGTGTACATTTCTCGAATGAGGATTAATGTTCACTTGTGTTCACTTCTTTTTGTGGATCAACAATGTATATTCTACCAAAGGAGGAACACGTCTGGATTCGCATTGTTGTGTTTCTTTGTCTTTGGCACTGGGCTGCTTCGCAGTTAGCCTACTCGATTTCCGAGGAGGTGAACAAAGGCACAGTGGTGGGGAATCTCGCAAAGGATTTAAACATCAATGTACAGGAACTAGAAAACAGGGATCTACGTGTGGTTTCCAGTTACAGTAAGACATATCTTAACGTTAACTTACGGAGTGGGAATCTCTTAGTTGAGGAGCGGATAGACCGAGAGGAGCTTTGTCCACTGACTATAAAATGCTCCTTAAAATTACAAGCTGTTCTAAGCAATCCAATGACTGCACATCGCATAGAGGTTAATATATTAGATGTAAACGACAATTCACCTGCATTTCTCGAAAACAGGTATTACTTAAATATTTCTGAATCATCGTTGACGGGAGAGCGATATCTTCTCCCTGTGGCCGTAGACGGAGACATAGGAAGCAACTCAGTGAAGACCTACAAGCTCAGTCAAAATGAGCATTTCTCACTTGATGTGCAGAGCGGCGGAGAGCACGGTGTGTCTGCTGAGCTGGTGCTGCAAAAAGCTTTGGACCGAGAAAAACAGTCAGTAATCAATCTAATACTGACCGCTGTAGATGGAGGAAAACCTCCAAGAACGGGATCGTTACAAATACATGTGAATGTAATCGATGTAAATGATAATATTCCCGCGTTTAGCAAACTGCTTTATAAAGTGCGTGTCAAAGAAAATGCCACTCCCGGAACACTTGTTATCAAGTTAAATGCCACAGATTTAGATGAAGGCATGAACAGTAAAATCTTATATTCCTTCATCAAACGAGGGAATATTGATCCATCAAATATTTTTGATCTCAATTCAGAAACAGGAGAAATCACAGTGAAGGGTGGATTGGATTATGAGGAGACGCCTGCTTATGAAGTCAGAGTACAAGCAACGGACCAGGGTCCCGTTCCTCGTAGTGCACATGCTAAATTACTGATTGAGATCGTTGATATGAATGATAATCCCCCACAAATATCAGTGACATCCCTCATGACACCGGTAAAAGAAGACGCAGAGCTGGGGACTATTGTTGCTTTGATTACAGTAAGTGATAAAGATGGAGGGAAGAATGGTGTAACCAGCTGTAAGGTAGTTGGATCTGCTCCGTTTAATCTCAAGTCCAACTACAAAAATGATTATTCTTTAGTTGTAGATGGACCGCTGGACAGAGAAACCACTTCTGTTTATAATGTCACCATTACAGCCACAGACGAAGGAGCTCCACCTCTGTCCAGTAACAAAGTCATTACTGTTCATGTTTCTGATGTTAATGATAACGCACCCAAATTTATGGAGACTGTTATTAATGTGTATGTCAAAGAAAACAGTCCAACGGGCTCAATAATTTATACAGTAAATGCCTTTGATGCTGATCTAGATGTTAATGCAAAGGTGACTTACACGCTGTTAGATAGCTCTCTTAAAAGCATTCCAGTTTCATCTGTTTTAAATATAAATTCAGAAACTGGAGATATAATCACCCTGCAGTCTTTTAACTATGAGGAGTTAAAAACTTTCCACTTTAAAGTTCAGGCCACAGACTCTGGTGTTCCTCCACTCAGCAGCAATGTGACTGTAAACGTTTTAATCCTGGATGAAAATGACAACAGTCCCACGATTCTCACGCCATATTCTGAGCATGGCTCCGTTAACAGTGAGAGCATCCCCTATTCTGCTGAAGCGGGATACTTTGTGGCAAAGATCAGGGCTGTAGACGCAGACTCTGGATACAATGCGCTGCTTTCTTATCACCTGTCTGAGCCCAAAGGAAACAACTTGTTCAGGATCGGAACCAGCACCGGGGAGATCAGGACTAGGAGGAGAATGAGTGACAATGACCTCAAAACTCACCCCTTGGTGGTCTTGGTCTCTGATAACGGAGAACCCTCCCTGTCAGCTACTGTGTCGATTGATGTGGTGGTGGTTGAAAGCACGGCTGAAATCCAGACTACGTTCAGACATGTGCCTGTAAAGGAGGACAGCTTCTCGGATTTGAACCTGTATCTGCTGATCGCCATTGTGTCGGTGTCCGTCATCTTTCTGCTCAGCCTCATCACTTTAATAGCAGTCAGATGCCACAGGACAGACGGCACTTTCAGCAGGTACAGCGCCCCCATGATCACCACCCACCCTGACGGGAGCTGGTCTTACTCTAAAGCTACTCAGCAGTATGACGTGTGTTTCAGCTCAGACACACTCAAGAGTGACGTAGTGGTCTTCCCCGCCCCGTTTCCACCTGTAGATGGAGAACTGATCAGTATTAACGGAGGAGACACTTTTACCAGGACTCAGACTTTACCTAACAAAGAGAAGGTAGGACATTTGTACTTGTTTTGTAAAACGTCATAGTGCGATCATAAAATTATAGCTTCTGCAATTTCTTGTGTAGTTGGTGTAGACATACATACACATTCTGCAGCTTTAGTTGAGCATCAGTTAGGCAGTAGTACACCAAGTCTTATTCCCAGTCCTTCAGACTTCCAAACAGTTTGAATAACCTTTGTGGCATTATGCTGAAGATGAGTAGGTCACCTTAAGCTGTAGCATCGCTTTTAAGCTTTTTCAGCATTAAAGACAGCGTGTTATTTTATCTTCATCAATTTTTATTTTCGTTTTGAACTTCAATAACAAAACAGAAAACAAACAAATAAACAAAAAATAAAAAATTATCATATTCTTTCTTCACACACTCTCTCATTACTCCTCTGCCCCTCAAGTTACAGAAAGTCAGTTAGTGAAGGGGGACCAAATACAATTATATTGGTACAATTTATCTAATAAATCATAAGTCACTTTTTCGTAAGATGCCAACTTAACCATCGTCATTAGCCACTCCTCATAGTGAGGGGGTTTCTTTTTGTGCCCATGTCTTAACAAGACTCATTTTGCCGTAGTAACAGCCAAGATAATCCTTTTTTTTTTTGTATTGCAGGAAAAGTCTCAATCGGAAAGTTCTGTAGTTATACCAAGTATGGACAATTTCGGTGAGATACCAAATCTTTTCAAAACACTGAAAATGACCTCCATTGTGTTTTCCCACCAGTCCTGAAGTGTCAAACAGCTCCAAAGGATATGTAAAATCGAAGCATTTTGACCGTCACATCTCCAGCAATCGTCTGTGGGGGGCCAAGTTCCATTTATACAATTGTTGCAGTGTTCAATGCCACTTATGCATTATCTTAAGTTGGATAAATCTACTGCCTATTTCTTTAAACATAGTATTAACGTTATGGAGACATGAGTCCCATTCAACTGAAGATATATCCAATGCCAAGTCCTGGGCCCAATAGCCCTTAACTTTAAGAAGAGGTTCAGCTAACCGACCCTGCAATAAATGATAAAACTTAGAAGTGATACCTTTACCCAAGGATGATCTCGAGAGCAGTACTTCCACAGGACTGCCCACAGGACAACACAAGGGGGTTCCCAGCCACTTCGATAGTGAGCTGTGTATTTGAACATATCTCCACAACTGATTAAGCTGCAAATTATCTCCACAACTTGATCAAAGGTTAAAAAACATTTGGTCCCACAGTCAACCAAAATCTGATAGATGCCTGCCTTACGCCACTGTAGCCAGTCAACCGGTGTCCCTCCAATTAAAATTATTTTATTCCCCCATAAAGTTGCTAAAGGAGATTTAATAAAATCCCAACAACCCGGCTTTTGTAATTTACACCACAATATCTTTGCATTTGCAATTATAGGATGGGTAAGTTTGTGGCTGGTGTCAAACAGTTCCTTTCAAAGAGAAATGCCGCCATTAACTTCCGTCTCTATTTGGGACCAAATGGGTTTGACTGCTGCAGTAGGTAACAAGCTCTAAGTTGTTTCACATTCATCACCCAATAATACCATTTGAAGTTAGGCAGTGAAAATCCTCCTCTCTTTGCACATGCTTGCATTTTCTTAATTATTTTGTTCTTTTTTTAATGTGACATGGTGCGTGTAAATTTACCAGGCTTTAAATGCCTATATGTTTTCTATCACTTCTGTATTTACATAAACGGTTCATTTATTACTGAGTGATAGAGGTTCGTGGCACTATGCTAATATACTACTTTTGACTGCTGAACAACGTTTCAGTGACATTTTGTGATCTACGCTGATTGCCATGGTGACTGAGCCTTAAACGTTGACTTTTTGTAGCAGTTGTCATTTTGTTGTAATGTTGAGTGACTGTGCTTGAATGTGGTGAAAACTCGCTGTCCGTGGTATTAGACGGTACGTTGCCCTGTTTAGGACGTATGGATGTTGTGTTTTCATACACTAAAAAACAAAACATTTTCCTTTCATTCTTTTAAAAAAATCATATTACTAAGGAATAACTATTTCTGGAATTCGAATCAAAGTAATCATTTACATTGAATTTTCATAATGTTACAGATGTTCCTTTAGTCACGGAAATAGCGAGATTTTTTTATCAACCAGATTTCTCGCTTACAATCAAAATATTAATATTTGTTTTATTTCTATACTGAACTTCAATATTCACAATTTTTAACAGGAATTTAGTACTCTTTATTGTGTTTTGTTATCAGTCTATCACCACATGATGTCGCAGGAGACCATAGACCTAAATGTATTTGTGTAGTTAAAACTCCTCCCTGCACGGGAAGAAAATGAAATACTCATCGGCCATTGCACACCCGCGGAAGGTGCTGTGACGATGAGAGCAGGACCTCCTTATATCATTTATCGCTTCGGGTGTACATTTCTCAAATGAGGATTAATGTTCACTTGTGTTCACTTCTTTTTGTGGATCAACAATGTATATTCTACCAAAGGAGGAACACGTCTGGATTCGCATTGTTGTGTTTCTTTGTCTTTGGCACTGGGCTGCTTCGCAGTTAGCCTACTCGATTTCCGAGGAGGTGAACAAAGGCACAGTGGTGGGGAATCTCGCAAAGGATTTAAACATCAATGTACAGGAACTAGAAAACAGGGATCTGCGTGTGGTTTCCAGTTACAGTAAGACATATCTTAACGTTAACTTACGGAGTGGGAATCTCTTAGTTGAGGAGCGGATAGACCGAGAGGAGCTTTGTCCACTGACTATAAAATGCTCCTTAAAATTACAAGCTTTTCTAAGCAATCCAATGACTGCACATCGCGTAGAGGTTAATATATTAGATGTAAACGACAATTCACCTGCATTTCTTGAAAGCAGGTATTACTTAAATATTTCTGAATCATCGTTGACGGGAGAGCGATATTTTCTCCCTGTGGCCGTGGATGCAGACATAGGAAGCAACTCAGTGAAGACCTACAAGCTCAGTCAAAATGAGCATTTCTCACTTGATGTGCAGAGCGGCGGAGAGCACGGTGTGTCTGCTGAGCTGGTGCTGCAAAAAGCTTTGGACCGAGAAAAACAGTCAGTAATCAATCTAATACTGACCGCTGTAGATGGAGGAAAACCTCCAAGAACGGGATCGTTACAAATACATGTGAATGTAATCGATGTAAATGATAATATTCCCGCGTTTAGCAAACTGCTTTATAAAGTGCGTGTCAAAGAAAATGTCACTCCCGGAACACTTGTTATCAAGTTAAATGCCACAGATTTAGATGAAGGCATGAACAGTAAAATCTTATATTCCTTCATCAAACGAGGGAATATTGATCCATCAAATATTTTTGATCTCAATTCAGAAACAGGAGAAATCACAGTGAAGGGTGGATTGGATTATGAGGAGACGCCTGCTTATGAAGTCAGAGTACAAGCAACGGACCAGGGTCCCGTTCCTCGTAGTGCACAAGCTAAATTACTGATAGAGATAATTGATATGAATGATAATCCCCCACAAATATCAGTGACGTCACTAATGACACCGGTAAAAGAAGACGCTGAACTGGGGACTATTGTTGCTTTTATTACAGTAAGTGATAAAGATGGAGGGAAGAATGGTGTAACCAGCTGTAAGGTAGTTGGATCTGTTCCGTTTAATCTCAAGTCCAACTACAAAAATGATTATTCTTTAGTTGTAGATGGACCGCTGGACAGAGAAACCACTTCTGTTTATAATGTCACCATTACAGCCACAGATGAAGGAGCTCCACCTCTGTCCAGTAACAAAGTCATTACTGTTCATGTTTCTGATGTTAATGATAATCCACCCCGATTTACGGAGCCTGTTATTAATGTGTATGTCAAAGAAAACAGTCCAACGGGCTCAGTAATTTATACAGTAAATGCCTTCGATGCTGATCTAGATGTTAATGCAAAGGTGACTTACACGCTGTTAGATAGTTCTCTTAAAAACATTCCAGTTTCATCTATTTTAAATATAAACTCCGAGACAGGAGATATAGTCAGCCTGCAGTCTTTTAATTATGAGGAGTTAAAAACGTTCCACTTTAAAGTTCAGGCCACAGACTCTGGTGTTCTTCCGCTCAGCAGCAACGTCACTGTAAACGTTTTAATCTTGGATGAAAATGATAATAATCCAACAATTCTTGCTCCATATTCTGAGCACGATGCCGTTAATAGTGAGAACATCCCCTATTCTGCTGAAGCGGGATACTTTGTGGCAAAGATCAGGGCTGTAGACGCAGACTCTGGATACAATGCGCTGCTTTCTTATCACCTGTCTGAGCCCAAAGGAAACAACCTGTTCAGGATCGGAACCAGCACCGGGGAGATCAGGACTAAGAGGAGAATGAGTGACAATGACATCAAAACTCACCCCTTGGTGGTCTTGGTCTCTGATAACGGAGAACCCTCCCTGTCAGCTACTGTGTCTATTGATGTGGTGGTGGTTGAAAGCACGGCTGAAATCCAGACTCAGTTCAGACATGTGCCTGTAAAGGAGGACAGCTTCTCGGATTTGAACCTGTACCTGCTGATTGCCATTGTGTCGGTGTCCGTCATCTTGATGCTCAGCCTCATCACTTTAATAGCAGTCAGATGCCACAGGACAGACGGCACTTTCAGCAGGTACAGCGCCCCCATGATCACCACCCACCCTGACGGGAGCTGGTCTTACTCTAAAGCTACTCAGCAGTATGACGTGTGTTTCAGCTCAGACACGCTCAAGAGTGACGTAGTGGTTTTCCCCGCCCCGTTTCCACCTGTAGATGGAGAACTGATCAGTATTAACGAAGGAGACACTTTTACAAGAACTCAGACATTACCCAACAAAGAGAAGGTGAGTTGATTTTAGTCTTTTAGTCCATACTACAGATTTTCACACAAACAAATGGACACATTCCTTGTCTAATTTCCTTTTAAAACGTCCTATCTGTAGTATGTGTAAAATTAGTCTCTATTCTTGAACTTCTATTCTATTCTTGAAAAAATGAACTTTCAGAAATTACAATGGTAACTAAAGATTCCTAACTAAAAACTAAAAAAGTTTCCTGGATGACAATACCCTAGTTTCTTTTTTTTTTGTTAACGAAAACTGACATAAATCAACCAGAGCTCCGTCTTGGGTTTTTAAGCAGTGTAACAGTTAAACTTGCTTGATGTTAAGATTTTTCTTTTGTTTTATTCTATGTACAATAATCTCGCCCTGTTTTATTTAGTGAAATTGGAGGAATTAATGGTAATTCTTCACATTTCTTCTATATCTTAACAGAGTTATTCATTATGTGTTGTCAGCCTGTTTAAAGGGTCTCTTTGGTCAGTAAAACTGCATCTGATAATAAAACATACTGGTTGTGCTCCTCTATTTTTAAACCATAGTCATATCTAATTTGTAACGCATGGGGTCGGTATTGACCACATGTTTAAGAAAGCTGGGATTTTTCAGTCTCCTCCTTTACGTATGAAGCGTCAGCAGGGTGGCAGTGCTTTGTGCGAAGGACAGGAATGGCGATAAAAAGCAGAAAACCAGAGAGGATAAATTTTTACACGTTGGCTGGTTCTTTGGTGTTTTGTAGATGAAAATAATTTGAATTGCGTCTCCGTCTTTGAAAACAGCGATGGGAAGTATAAGGAATAATGAAATTCTGTGTTTGCCGATCGTCCTGCTTTTATCTGGCTGGTCTGTGGCTCAGATATCGTACTCTGTTTCTGAAGAGGTGGACAAAGGGACTGTGATTGGAAACCTCGCAAAGGATTTAAACGTCAATGTTCGAGACCTGCAAACGAGGAATCTAAATGTTGTGTCTGGATACAGTAAGAGATATTTCGAGGCTAATTTTAAAACAGGGGATCTTTATGTTAATGAGAGAATAGACCGCGAGGAGCTCTGTCCAAACGTGATAAAATGCACACTAAACTTGGAGGTTATACTGAGCAATCCTATGGTGCTCCGACGCATCGAAGTCACGATTGCTGATTTAAATGACAACGCGCCGGCCTTCGTAGAGAAATCATTTTCACTGAACATTTCTGAATCTTCACCCGCGGGCGAGCATTTCTTGCTTCCGCTGGCTCTTGATGCAGACACAGGCAGTAATTCGGTAAAGACTTACAGGCTGAGTGCAAATGAATACTTCTCTCTAGATATACAAGGAGGCGGAGAACACACTGCATCCGCTGAACTAGTGCAGCAGAAGGCTTTGGATCGAGAGAAACAAGCCGTCGTTAAACTAACACTGACCGCTGTAGATGGAGGCAAACCTCCTAACACCGGAAGCGTACAAATTATAGTCCATGTTCTGGATGCAAACGACAACACACCAATGTTTAGCAAAACACTTTATAAAGCACGTGTAAATGAAAATGCTCCAGCCGGATCATTAGTAATTCAACTCAATGCCACAGACTTAGACGAAGGGGACAACGGGAGAGTAATTTACACTTTTGTCAAACGTGCAAACTTCGATCCAGCTGATTTGTTTTTTATAAATGCCGAAACTGGTGAAATCACAGTTAAGGGTCATTTGGATTATGAAGCACAGTCAGCATATGATATTCATGTGCAAGCAACAGACAGAGGTCCGTCACCTCGAAGAGCAAATGGGAAGCTATTGGTTGAGATAGTTGATGTAAATGACAATGCCCCAGAAATTGTGGTGACGTCACTCATGAACCCTGTCAGAGAAGATACTGCAATAGGAAGCGTTGTCGCTTTGGTGACAGTGACTGATAAAGATGGAGGGAAAAACGGTCAGACTCGCGGTAAACTTGCTGGTTCCACACCTTTTAAGTTGATTTCAAATTACAAAAACTATTACTCTTTAGTTGTAGACAGAACTCTTGATAGAGAGCAGCGGCCTGTTTACAACGTCACAATTATAGCTAACGATGAAGGTACCCCGTCTTTATCGGCCTCCAGTGTTGTTAATGTTGATATTTCTGATGTCAATGATAATGCGCCTGGTTTCGCTGAACCTGCAATTAATATTTATGTAAAAGAAAATAGACCAGTTGGTGCTCGGCTCTATACTATCAATGCAGTCGATCCCGACATAAATGAAAACGCTAAAGTAACGTATTCGCTAGAAGGCGATTCAAACAGTATCCCAGTAAATTTATTTGTAAGCATCAATTCAGAAACAGGAGATTTAATCAGCCTGCAGTCTTTTAACTATGAGGAGTTAAAAACTTTCCACTTTAAAGTTCAGGCCACAGACTCTGGTGTTCCTCCACTCAGCAGCAACGTGACTGTCAACGTTTTTATCCTGGATGAAAATGATAATAATCCAACAATTCTTGCTCCTTACTCTGAGCATGGCTCCGTTAACAGTGAGAGCATCCCCTATTCTGCTGAAGCGGGATACTTTGTGGCAAAGATCAGGGCTGTAGACGCAGACTCTGGATACAATGCGCTGCTTTCTTATCACCTCTCTGAGCCCAAAGGAAACAACCTGTTCAGGATCGGAACCAGCACCGGGGAGATCAGGACTAAGAGGAGAATGAGTGACAATGACCTTAAAACTCACCCCTTGGTGGTCTTGGTCTCTGATAACGGAGAACCCTCCCTGTCAGCTACTGTGTCTATTGATGTGGTGGTGGTTGAAAGCACGGCTGAAATCCAGACTCAGTTCAGACATGTGCCTGTAAAGGAGGACAGCTTCTCGGATTTGAACCTGTACCTGCTGATCGCCATTGTGTCGGTGTCCGTCATCTTTCTGCTCAGCCTCATCACTTTAATAGCAGTCAGATGCCACAGGACAGACGGCACTTTCAGCAGGTACAGCGCCCCCATGATCACCACCCACCCTGACGGGAGCTGGTCTTACTCTAAAGCTACTCAGCAGTATGACGTGTGTTTCAGCTCAGACACACTCAAGAGTGACGTGGTGGTTTTCCCCGCCCCGTTTCCACCTGTAGATGGAGAACTGATCAGTATTAACGGAGGAGACACTTTTACCAGAACTCAAACTTTACCTACCAAAGAGAAGGTGAGTTCACCATAACCTTAGACTGGGTTTGGTCTTTGATTTAATCGTAATACGGCAAATTTATTTGTATAGCACTTTTTAGCACACAGCTTATGAAACGGTTACTGAATGGTACTTAAAGCCAGGATTGAGTCGAGCTCCTAAATGACTTAGTACTGAGTACGCTGTCTATGGTGCTGAACTGACCATCGACCATCATTTCTTTGCCAACCGTTTGTTATTGTTTGTTATAAAAAGTTGAACAATATGTTGTGAATTTTACATTCATATTTTCTACTGCTTTGTCTACTTTTACAAAATATACCGTTTCAAAGATCCAATTACGACACATGTTCTAATATTTCTTATGCTTGGTAAATATCATACATATCTGGACCAAACAAACAGTTGGTGTCGCTCGAGGCCATAAATTTATTTATGGGTCAGGGTTTTGTTTTTTTTGTTGGGTTTTTTTTCCCCCAGACTCCTCCTCTCCCTGCGAGTCTGCCGTAGTCCACTAGTGCTTTGTCAAAAACAGAAAAATTGCCACAAGACGGAAACGGCTTTCTCTGTTAGTCACCTCTGAAGTGGATATGTTCCGAAATTATTATTTCGTTCATTGTGTGGCAGCGACGAGGCGTGGAGGACAAAGACTCACAATGTGGATAAAAATCATAGCTTTGCTCTGTTTGTGTGACGCGTCTGCAGCGCAGCTCTCGTTCTCCGTTGCCGAGGAGGTTGACAAAGGAACGGTGGTTGGAAATATCGCAAAGGATTTACACATTAACGTTAACGAGCTGGAAAAACGGGACTTACGAATTGTATCTGGGAACTCAAATAAACATTTTGACGTGGATTTAAAAACTGGTGCTCTGTATGTTTGCAATAGGATTGATCGTGAAGAGCTCTGTCCAAATACTGCGAAATGTTCCCTGAGCGTAGAAGCAATTCTGAACAACCCGATGCATCTGCATCGCATAGAGGTGCAGGTTACTGATATTAACGATAATGCTCCATCCTTTATTGAAAATGAAAAAATTTTAAATATTTCAGAGTCTTCTTCCACTGGGGAGCGATATCTGCTCCCAGTGGCAAACGATGCAGACACGGGCAGCAACTCGGTAAAAAGCTACAAGCTTGGTCCAAATGAATATTTCTCATTGGACGTGCAGAGCGGCGGACAGCACAGTGAGTCTGCTGAATTAGTACTGCAAAAATCTTTAGACAGAGAGAAAAAATCTGTTATTCACCTTGTTTTAACAGCTCTGGACGGAGGAAAACCTCCCCGATCTGGAACATTAAGGATAGTTGTGCATGTTATGGATATAAATGATAATTCTCCAGTATTTAGTCAGCCTCTGTATAAGGCCCAGGTAACTGAAAATACCCAGTTTCAGACCTCTATAGTCACTGTAAGTGCCACAGATTTAGATGAGGGAATAAACAGTGAAATACTGTATTCGTTTATTAAAAGGGGAAATTTCAAACCAGAAGCTTTATTCTCAATAAACCCAGGCACGGGGGGAATAACTGTAGTAGGAGAAGTAGACTATGAAGAGAATACAGCATATGATATTCGTATACAGGCAAGAGATAAAGGTACGCCATCACGAAGTACGCATGGTAAATTGTTAGTGGAAGTAATTGATGTGAATGACAATACGCCTGAAATCACTGTAACTTCTCTTATGAGCCCAGTTAAAGAAGATGCAGAGATAGGTACAGTTGTGGCTTTGGTGACTGTAACAGACAAAGATGGGGGCAGTAATGGACTCACCAGTGCTAAACTTCTTGGGGTGGTGCCTTTTAAACTCAAGGTAAATTACAAAAATTATTATTCATTAACAGTTGATGGGCCTCTAGACAGAGAGAGTATTTCTCAATATAATGTAACCATGATAGCCACTGATGAAGGCACTCCACCTCTTTCTAGTACTAGTGTTATTCCTGTTCACATTTCTGATGTGAATGACAATGCCCCTTTATTCTCAGAACCTGTTGTTAATGTATATGTAAAAGAGAATAGTGCAGTGGGAGCTATTATATCAACAATTACTGCCGTCGACCCTGATTTAGTGGAAAATGCTAAAGTGACATATTCCCTGCTCAGTGACTTTTCAAAAAGTATTCCAATAACCTCTGTTGTAAATATAAACTCAGAGACTGGAGATATTATCAGCCTGCAGTCTTTTAACTATGAGGAGTTAAAAAGTTTCAACTTTAAAGTTCAGGCCACAGACTCTGGTGTTCCTCCACTCAGCAGCAACGTAACTGTCAACGTTTTAATCCTGGATGAAAATGACAACAGTCCCATGATTCTCGCGCCATATTCTGAGCACGGCTCCGTTAACAGTGAGAGCATCCCCTATTCTGCTGAAGCGGCATACTTTGTGGCAAAAATCAGGGCTGTAGACGCGGACTCTGGATACAATGCGCTGCTTTCTTATCACCTGTCTGAGCCCAAAGGAAACAACCTGTTCAGGATCGGAACCAGCACCGGGGAGATCAGGACTAAGAGGAGAATGAGTGACAATGACCTCAAAACTCACCCCTTGGTGGTCTTGGTCTCTGATAACGGAGAACCCTCCCTGTCAGCTACTGTGTCTATTGATGTGGTGGTGGTTGAAAGCACGGCTGAAATCCAGACTCAGTTCAGACATGTGACTGTAAAGGAGGATAGCTTCTCGGATTTGAACCTGTATCTGCTGATCGCCATTGTGTCAGTGTCCGTCATCTTTCTGCTCAGCCTCATCACTTTAATAGCAGTCAGATGCCACAGGACAGACGGCACTTTCAGCAGGTACAGCGCCCCCATGATCACCACCCACCCTGACGGGAGCTGGTCTTACTCTAAAGCTACTCAGCAGTATGACGTGTGTTTCAGCTCAGACACACTCAAGAGTGACGTGGTGGTCTTCCCCGCCCCTTTTCCACCTGTAGATGGAGAACTGATCAGTATTAACGGAGGAGACACTTTTACAAGAACTCAAACATTACCTAACAAAGAGAAGGTAAGAATGTTGACACATTCAGTGCAGAAAGGTGAATGATTTTTTCCCTCCCAAATTATCCTGCATCAGCTTTTTAAAAAATCTTGCAACACATATTAACTTCAGGTAGGTAGGTAGGTAGGTAGGTAGGTAGGTAGGTAGGTAGGTAGGTAGATAGATAGATAGATAGATAGATAGATAGATAGATAGATAGATAGATAGATAGATAGATAGATAGATAGATAGAACCGCTTGTCTTTTTAGCAGGTGGTAAATCAAAATGTTATTCCATTAAAACCCTTAATGCGTTCAGCATCTCTTTTTATGCTGTTTTTTATTGTTTATAATTACCACAAGATGTCGCCAACAGCTCATGGCGATTAAACAGGGGGGAGGGGGGGGGGTCTGTTCGACGCTCCTCCCTTTACAGCGGGTTTGTAATTCTTTCTTTGTCACAGCAGTAGCAGAAAATCCTCCCTGTATTTAAGGGCAATAGACTGGACGTACTCTTATCGCGCAATGTTACCGTCTGTGTGATTTTTTGTCTAATTAACTTGGTTAGTAGGATATGACGAGAATGCTACAAGGGACTATTTTCCGGAACTGGATTTATTATTTGTCCCCTGTATTTTACATATGGAGTGAAGCGGCGGCACAGATTGTGTATACTATTACGGAGGAGTCGAGCCCGGGTACCAGTGTGGGAAATTTGGCAAAGGATTTACATTTAGATGTTAATGAACTGGAAGCCAGAGGTTTTCAAATTTCAGGACCTAATACGAGGTATTTCCAAGTAAACGTTAAGACGGGAGTGCTGTTGGTGAAAGACAGAATAGACCGAGAGGAGCTATGTTCTCGAAATGTGAAGTGCTCACTGGAAGTAGAAGCCATTGTGAGCTCCCCGCTGAATCTATATCGATTCGAGGTTAAAATTTTGGATGTAAACGACAATGCGCCCTTGTTTCGGATACCGGAGGTTGTTTTGAACGTCTCCGAGTCAGCGTTTCCTGGTGAAAAATTCGCTCTCCCAAAGGCATTTGATGCAGATGTCGGAAGTTATTCAGTGAAGAGCTACAAGCTGAGCCAAAATGAGCATTTCACACTGGATGTGCAGAATGTTGGAGAGCCCACTATGTCTGCTGAAATGGCACTGCATAAAACCTTAGACCGCGAGAAACAGGCTGTTATCAAATTAACACTGACGGCTACAGACGGAGGAAAACCTCCTAAATCAGGCACGTTATACATCACCGTTAATGTGCAAGACGTCAATGACAATATTCCAGAATTTGACAAACCCCTGTACAAAGCCACAGTGGTCGAGAACACGCCGCGTGGTGCAAGCGTAATTTCCGTGCATGCTCGAGATTTAGATGAGGGTCTTAATGGAGAAATACAATATTCTTTTATTAACCAAGACAATGATAACGATGTCGACAAATTTGCCATTAATCCCATAACAGGGGAGATCACAGTAAATGGGGAGCTGGACCACGAAAAACACAGTGCAGTTGAAATTCGAGTCCAAGTGAAAGACAAAGGGCAAAACCCAAGAGCATCTCATTGTAAAGTTCTCATTGAAATCACAGATGTTAATGATAATCCACCAGAAATTACAGTTACATCTTTAGCCAACATGGTGAGGGAGGATGCACCCCTAGACACAATGGTTGGGCTTTTAACGGTGAAGGACTATGACGCAGACAAAAATGGCATCGTTCAGGTTAGAGTACTTGATTCTGTGCCCTTTAAAATTAAGAACACATATAAGAATCATTACTCTTTAGTCGTAGACGGAACTCTAGACAGAGAACGGGCTTCTCAGTATAATTTAACAATAATGGCGACAGATGAAGGGCTACCGCCTCTTTCCAGCACGAGCGTGATTACGGTTCACGTTTCTGACGTTAATGATAACGCACCGCGTTTTGCAGATCCTGTGATAAACATTTTCGTAAAAGAAAACGGTCCAGTCGGCGCTGTTATTTATAGCATGAGTGCAGATGATCCTGATGTAGACGAAAATGCAAAAGTAACATTTCAAGTCATACATAATAACAAACCCAATGTTATAGGGTCAGTTATTAACGTGAACTCTGAGACTGGAGATATAATCAGCCTGCAGTCGTTTAACTACGAGGAGTTAAAAACTTTCAACTTTAAAGTTCAGGCCACAGACTCTGGTGTTCCCCCACTCAGCAGCAACGTCACTGTAAACGTTTTAATCTTGGATGAAAATGACAATAATCCAACAATCCTCGCGCCATATTCTGAGCATGGCTCCGTTAACAGTGAGAACATCCCCTATTCTGCTGAAGCGGGATACTTTGTGGCAAAAATCAGGGCTGTAGACGCAGACTCTGGATACAATGCGCTGCTTTCTTATCACCTGTCTGAGCCCAAAGGAAACAACTTGTTCAGGATCGGAACCAGCACCGGGGAGATCAGGACTAGGAGGAGAATGAGTGACAATGACCTCAAAACTCACCCCTTGGTGGTCTTGGTCTCTGATAACGGAGAACCCTCCCTGTCAGCTACTGTGTCTATTGATGTGGTGGTGGTTGAAAGCACGGCTGAAATCCAGACTCAGTTCAGACATGTGCCTGTAAAGGAGGACAGCTTCTCGGATTTGAACCTGTATCTGCTGATCGCCATTGTGTCGGTGTCCGTCATCTTTCTGCTCAGCCTCATCACTTTAATAGCAGTCAGATGCCACAGGACAGACGGCACTTTCAGCAGGTACAGCGCCCCCATGATCACCACCCACCCTGACGGGAGCTGGTCTTACTCTAAAGCTACTCAGCAGTATGACGTGTGTTTCAGCTCAGACACACTCAAGAGTGACGTAGTGGTTTTCCCCGCCCCGTTTCCACCTGTAGATGGAGAACTGATCAGTATTAACGGAGGAGACACTTTTACAAGAACTCAAACTTTACCTAACAAAGAGAAGGTAAGATATAAAATCGAGTATTAAAATTGCTTACTGCTCTATCTGAAGGCGTTTGGTATGAGACATTATTATGAGCACTGTCCTTGGTGCTGAAATCATGGGCGCCCGTTAGAACTCTTTTGCAATATTTACTGCATCACCCTACGCTGGGGTACATAGCCATTTAAAACATTAGAAATTAAAAAAAAAATTATTATATTGGTTAATACAAAGACCATAAATAGACTAATAGAGTAAATTAAGCAATTAGACTACATTGCATTGCAGAAGGAATTCGTTTAAAAGCTCACAAGAGCCGAAGAAGTCTAACGTGGATACAGGAAGTTTTACTGTTGGTGTTGTGTGGAATCTCAGCACAACAATAACATTCAGTGTACTCACTCCATTCTTAATGCAGTGCTCCGACTCGGTACGAAGGGAGCGTTCACTGACCATATACATTTTAATACTGGTTTTGCCACAGTTTTTAGGGGTTTCACGAGAAATTACGGGATCAGGATCTAGCAGGACCTTATCCATAACAAAACACGTGAACAATGATATCATAGTCTCCGCTACCGACGTGGGCTTTTACTAAATCGGTTGCTAGCACCCATGTTACGAAAAACTAGCCAGAAGAACAATAGTAACAATATTCACAATCTATGGAGCTTGAAATGTCATTTCTAACGTTTGCTCATTCACAACAGGTAGACAGATAGCCACAGCAGCTGCAAAAGGGATCAAAAATCTATTTAAACATAAGACAACTGATATGCCGTAAACAGCTTTGATTTGAAAAAAAAAATGCTTATTTGAGACTTCGCTGCTACCAAAGAGAGCAAAGAGAGTTTTAACACACTTACTGTTTTCTTGGAGTAGAAAGTGATTTTGCAGAGGTGGTTGTGATGAGTTACTGTCCTGACAAGTCTGAAGCAATCTTCTGATAATCCATCATAGTTCGTGGTCATTCGGTTACTAATGGAAGCAAAGAGGAAACAAAAACTTATCGGAGGAATTGAATGAAGCAGAAACTCGACTGCTTTTTTCTGTCATGCAGAGAAACTATTCTCCGTGAGCGCGAATACAGTTCGTATGTGACATTTTTAAAAACTTCTTCGCTTGGCAACACCAGGTTAGCAGAGCAGAGCTGACCGGCACTGAGCTCAGTGCTGCCGCTGGTGGCTCCAAACTGTATTGCAGCCATTCTCTAAGCTAATACTATTTAGAAATTCAGTTTAGCTCAGTAACTCCTGCTTCTGTGTGTATATTTACTTTTATTCCACTCAGTTTAGTTCCATTTGAAGATGTACCCTGTCCTGCTTTATGGCTTTTCTATAATTAAGATTTGGCTATAGACTCAAATCAAAAGCATTTTGATTTCATGATTTTGCATTACCCAAACAGATCGAAAAGGGTGATGCTTTTATGGAAATGTCGCTATTTTCTTATGATGATATAGATTATTATTAGCCTCATATTATTTCTTTACATCTTTACATAATGCTTAAAGAAGTTTTGAACTTAATATCTGCTTCCAGAGTGTAGTTTCAATGTTTTGGGGTTTTTTTCCAATGAGGTGTCTTATTTTGTTTTTTGTTTTTTTGTTGTTGCTGTTTTTGCTAGGCAGTTAACAGGTAAAGTCTGTCACTCCTAGCACTATTCATCATCAATAAAACTATTTTTTAAATGTATGAAGTCAGGCCATGATATTACTATTCAGATAGTATTTTTGGCTTTGATGTTGCTACAAAATGAGATGCCAGAATAAGAAGACTTTAGCTGAGAATAAAGAGACAGTAGTTAGATCTAACAGCTACAGGAAAGGGACTCTGTATAGTTCTATTTGCACCGACATCAAAGTTTAAGCACTAAGTGTTACAGCTGCCTCTGCTGATGCTAACATGCCCAAAAATAGCCATGCCAGGTAGAAGCAGAAATGTCAATGGCAAGTTATAAGGATGTAAGTTCTCATAAACACAACTGAATCACATCAGTAATGTATGCCTGCACCAGCAGCACTGAACTGATAGGTCTAATCAAGGCATTTGTTTTCTTGCCTGCAGTTAATTCATTAAGCTCTCTTTGCATTTTGTTCACTTTTTGTCTATAAATATCCACAAACTTCCACACTTCCACACAGATGTTTACTTTTGGAATTTGCTGTTGAATCTGATGCCTTAGTGGATTTGTCAGCCTTTTCCATAGTTGACAATTAGACTGGTAGCAGCAAAAGCACGGGTGTTACTCATAACTGTAACTAATCGTCTGTTATGTTCAATAATCTATAAGAATGTTGCATTAGCATTGTCAAGAGAGGAGGTTAAACAAAAGTCAATGTAAGTAAAAATACCCACAGAGAATTCTAGACATGCATGGCCTTTAATTCTCTTGGGCTGTCTCAGACATTTCAGTCAGTCACTCTGTCAACCATTAGAGCTCTTAATTTTCCACTGTTTGTATTCAAACTGTCGCTGCAATATACCCAAATCAATTGTTTATTAAATATTTTGAAAAATTAATATGGCTACTTTTTAATGGATTAGTATGCAATGTGTTATTGCCCTCATACTGCTGTCATGCCTCCTTGCTTTAATATTATAGCTGTCAAGCTCTGCACTTGCACTCGATGAACTGTTAAACACAGTTATGCTTTTATAGGCCACTGTGATAGTTTGTTTAATAATAGATAGTCGTTTAACTGTGTATATACACAATAGTATATATACTCATGAAGCAAGATCCTCTTTCCCCTCCCCCCCTCTTCCTCTTCTCTGAACAATCAGAGAATTACTGTCCATCTTTGCAGACATGTGGAGCACTGCAAATACGATCTAATATATTTTCATAAACATCCATAATGTTTGCACAGAGCCCTAATCAGCTCGTGTCAAGCAGCAAAGAAGCGCCTCGTATTCTTTGATCCTATTAGATTTTTTACATCTATTCGTGACATTTGTATGCATTTGATATCGCTGTTGCTTTAAACTGGTGGAATATGTTCAGATAATGCAGGTTACGTTTGGTAGTACACTGTGTAACGCCGGATCCGTGATCCTTTGAGTCACTGAGACGGTATGACCTCATTTCAGGGAGTGGTTCAGCCCAAACAAGCGTGGCCTGATCTGTCAAAACTCCGTTCGTTGGCTGGCTCACCGTGAAGACGACTGATCCAGGGTTTTCCCTCCCTCTTTTTCAAATCTGTTAGACACAATTTGAATACTGTGAGCGACTAGTATGGGCTGTGCAACTTATAAGTGGGTCAGCGTGTGATTTAAATATGACAGTGCTATGTGACTTAACCTGGGATTTGTGATTGCGTTGCTCTGTGTGCGACACAGTCTCTGCTATATGCACAAACTCTCTGCACAACGTGGATCCTGAAAAAATGGTAAACGGCCTGTATTTGTATAGCACTTCACCTGGTCCTAAGGACCCCAAAGCGCTTTACACTATACACAGTCATCCACCCATTCACACACACATTCACACAATGTCTGAAGCTGTCTCTCTGCGGTAAAGGAATCCACTAGCTTGTGTGCTCTGTATGCTGCAGCTCTCTGTGAATGTGTATGAGAGAGGACGAGATGGGGGGAGGGGCAGGTAATTTTCCGCTACTCGTTGCAGTGGCAGTAGCGGCAGGGAGCTTCAGTACCGATCGAGGTATCAGCTCCGCTAGGCTCAACCCCCCCTCCCAACTCGGCTCTGCGGCTGGGCGGGGCCGACAACACCTAGTGTCAATCACAGCTAAATCGGTTGGTTGGGGCATAGGCTGAGGATGAGGAGGAGAGGCTTTTATCCAGGCAACCATCAGAACATTTATCTGTACTCCCTGGTGCTCCAAAATCTATTAAATTATTGATTTTGAAGTACATTATCGTTGTCGAAGCTAAGCATTTATGGCTTGCAACATGACAACAACTCATGCCTGATGAGTTCAGCAGTTGGATAGAAGGCATTACAAAGAAATGCCCTCACCTCAGTTATAACACAGGGTGACTGACCAGCACAGATTCATTCATTGTTCTTTATTGTTCTCTCTTTGTCTGTATGTCACACAGACATACATCTTATGTAGCACTTCCTGTTTGTCTCCTTTGCAAGGGTGTGTCCTTTGTGACAGAGTGAGGTTAGTGCTGCCATCTGTGGTTACCATGACGACTGTTTGAGCCATAATGAAAGGATGAACTAGTCTGTTTCCAGCGAGCTGCCAGTATACACCCGCCCCCACCCAGGCATCCTTCCCAGCATGTGTTACGTAGATGCAAGCACAAAGCAAACATGGTGGATATGTTGAGAGAAACAGAGACAGAGGAAAGGGAAGGATGCAGTCCAAAGATGCAGTGCTTCTGCAGCACAAATGCCTAGTCAGAAAAATTAGGGAGCAAAGCGAGTGAGGGAAAAGTGTGTGAGATTAGAGAATCTGTTCCAAAATAGGACAGGATTTTGAAGGAAGTCACATGCAGCAGCACAGACAAGAGCCTTGAGTGTGAGATGGTGAAAAGAAACGGGAGTTTGTGAGGATGTGATGGACAAAAAAAAGCACATATAATAAATGCCCTGCAGCTAACTGAGAACATCACAAGCTTACAATTGGTCACAGATAAAAGGAAGAACTTATCACCACCCCTCCCCTACTCACCCTCTTCCACTAACCCATCTTCCCCACATGCTCCCTCTTAGTGGCATTTGGATGTTTTTCACTGTCGTTAGATTAGCTTTGTCATGCTCAGAACCATGGCTTCCATCATCCCATATGGGAAGGATGGAAAGCCAGGGCATCCTGAGAGGGAAGTATCCAAAGCCTGCCTGCATTTTCTGATAGCTTTGTTCAGTGCCACAAGGAAAATCTGTTTGATTTATGCACAGCCTGAATCAGGACAACCAAGAACCCTTGGAGGGTCCCACAGGGATGGATTGGTGTCCTCTCAAACCCTTTATTTTTTAGAAAAAGGTACACAAGGGATCATACCCAGAGAATGCCTTTTACATGCACTTACTGTGTCCACCTGAGCAAGAGGATTGGCTTATCATGGGACCTTTGTTTTGAAGATTTTATAATGGGAAAGTTCTTGAGCACAGGGGAGAGAAAGCATGAGAATTCAACTCTGTCACAGTGTGATAAGCCCATATATTCAGCAGTAGCACTCATCAGCCTTTGCTTTTTGCATTTTTGCATTTTATAAAAAACACACAGCATAAGCATGTGTGTGTTTGTGCGTGTATGTGTGTGTGCGCGCGCGTGCGCGTGTGTGCGCGTATGTGTATTTTGAAATCTTTTTAATTATGTATGTGTGAGATTGGCATTCTCTGCATTGCTATATCTCATTTTACCTCTGCAGGGTGCCTTGGCTTTATAGCTTGCTTTTTTCCATTGAGGTCACTATACTGAAAATGATAAAGAAAATGACTGCCACTGCAGCTTGACATCTGTGCCCTTGCTCCCTCCCTCTCTCTCAAACACATGCACACTCATATATGGGATTAGACTCTAGTGCTTTGGCTTAATGAAAAAGCCTGGGGTTGGGCGGTGGGGCGATAGTCACGTGTCCTACCCTTGTACTACCAGTGTATTCCAACAGAGGGACCAATTTCACTGTCTTTTCCACCTCTATTCCCTCCTGCCCAGATTTCCTCTTCCGCTTGGGGAAGGTTTAAATGTGTATCACCAATGACCTTGCCTTTTAACCTTCCTTTTTTTACTAAGACAGCAAATGTGAAAAATATCCTAAATATACTGTTTTATTTTTTAATTTAATCAGTTGAACAAGATATTCCTTTACTCACTTCCTCTGTGTTAAGGGTGTATAAAGGCTTCTTAAAAGAGCAGTTTGCCATATTTATTTCAGAACATTTTAAAAATTCATGACAGACATCTGCTCTATTTTTTCTTCTCACCTTCTATGTGAAGAAGCATTAAGAAAAATGAAAATCTTATAAGTGTTTGTCTCCGTCTGCAAATACTAATACAGTGTGACTGCTGTCATATTGCACAAAGAGACTTCAAAGCAAAGCTTTGCACCATATGAATTTGTCCAGAATAACATAGATTTTAATACTTTAGGATTTCTTTCTCTCACAGTGGCATTACACTGGGGAGCATTATGGTCGAATTTTTTGTTAATAAAGTCTGCAATGCGATCAGCTGTGGCCAAGCTTTTTAATTGCTTCATGCAGGAGAGCTAACAAACATACAACATCACAGTTGTATGTGAGATCTCTGTCATGAGATCTCTGTCTTTGGGTTCTCTCAGCTCCTCTTTTATACCCTCACAAAACAACTCTCTGTATCTCTTCAGTTACGACAGTTGATTATCCCACCTGGGCTGTTGCTGGATAGGGAGGACTCCCACTGTCTTCTTGGGAGTTTTCTCTTCAAAGCAAAACAGTTAGCACATAACACAGTTGAGCATAGCAAAGCAGTTATACTAGGTGATATTGACACACACATGTCCTTCACCTAAGAAATAAAAGGTTATACAAAATTCTACAGTGAAATTCTAAGCACCTGAATCTAAATGTGAGAATAAACTTGAATTTTTCCAATTACAATGTCCTGAACTTTATTAGAGAACCACTATTAGAGAACCACTAGGTAGGCCTAAGAGTTTGCATGCACCGATTTTCTAGTAAGGTCATATTGTCAATGATACTTTTCTGGCATTTAAAAAAAAATATGAGAGAACAGACAGATCAACAGATCTTCTGACATCCCTTCAGACACAGCCATGTTATTATACAGTGGTATTTTCCTTATAAATGCCTACAGCAACAAATGCCCTTTAAGTTGGAATGACTGCCTTTGTTTGTATGTGTTCACGGAGGGAATGATGCAAGGACTTAATGATTGCCCAATTATGACCATTTTCTATGAGGGTCTCTGTTGTCAGCTCTAACTCACTAAAATGGGGTGTGCCATATAAAAACCTCTTAGGGCAAGTAATATGAATGGTTTTTAGAGTACCCGCTTACAGTAGTAATGAGGTTGAAGAGAATGTTATTAATATCATGATCATCTTGCATAATTGATGTAATGGGGCTCTTAATATTCTGCTGCAATAAAAGGAACAAAGGCAAAGTCAGAATATTTCTCTTGTCACAAGCTCGCACGTTGAAAACTGCACGTCACGAAACGCGTAAGAACCCAGTATCTCCCTCAGCCAGTCATCAGCTGGAACAGCGGCTGCCGGACAAAAGCGCAGCTTGAGACAGTCCAGATTGGAGATTGCAGAAGGTGTGAATATTTAAGGAGAAATAAATGGAAAAAATAGATGAGAACCGAACCTTTGATAACCTGTGATTTTTAAAAAAAAAAAACTGCGCAAACTGCAGTAAAGGGAAACACAAATGAGCCAATTAGCGCTTTGAAATCAGTATTTGTTTAGGCGTGACAGGCGTCTGTTTGCAGGTGGGACATTGTTAATAACTTTATCTGCAACACCCTTGAGTGAAAAAAGAAAGAAATAATCTAGAGCTCAGAGGCACGCAATTAACGCTGAAACAGATGGGCGTATATGAAGCAGGAATGAGTATTAGACAGCTGTAGAAAAAAAATGCGCTGGGAAAAATAGCGAGGAGGGCGGAAAGGAATGTAAAAGATCGGTGCAGAGAACACGTGTAAATTCAGCTCTGTGTTTGTTGTTTATAAGATAAACGTCGTCTCTCTCTATTTTTGTATCATTGCCAGACTCGAAGGTTTAAACACCCCAGCGGGAAAATCTGCTAAATGTCACGGTTAGTGTGGCAGACCCATATAAACCCAGTGATGCTGCTCGCTCTGTTGATAATGCACATGTAGAAATCCACGAAGGATTTAGCACTAAAAATAATAATATTCAAATGACGTAATGTGAAAACACATTTTTTAACAGAACGTCTGACTTTCGCACATAACATTTGCCTGCTTCTCCAATTACGCCACCTATTCGTGTCGCCTTGTATCCGTTCATCCACTAGCAGCATCCCAGTGAGTCACTGTCTTCTCTTTGTCTCCCGAGATGCCAAACGCTGTCATCGCCGTGGGCAGACCAGGCGTGGGTGACAGTGGCAGAGCACCAAGGAAGAGAAAAGATTATGTGGGCGGTAGACGCTCATCTTGGCCCAGTGGCCGTGTTGAAGAAGATTCGGGGTTTCACAAGGCCAAATCGTCACAACGAATAACTTTACACAAGTTAGTGTTTAAAGAGTGTGAACAGATCACATTAGCACTTTTTAGATATCGGTACTCTACTGGATGCATCACCGAATTTGCTGAAAATTACTTTTATTCTTGGTGGGCTTCACCAGGACGTTTCAACACGAATCTCTGTTAGTCGTCAACCAAACACGTGACAAAAGCGTCCAATACTGTCTGTCCTTTTGATTCGCGTTTGGCCCAAGGCTCCAGTTAGCTTCAGTTAACTTGTATACTGGGAACCAGAGGTGAGCAGATCAAGCCAAATATCATACTGATTCCAACTGGTATTGGTATCAGATCCATACTAGCGCGATAGGATCGATACTTCTCATCTTCTAAGCTCAGTAAGGGGCTGCTTATGTGGGTTAAAAAAAACACCACGTAAAATACACACTGCTCTTCCCGATATAAATTGCCTTTATAGGTTAGAAATATCGGTCTCAGTACTGTTATTGGTAGTATTGACATTTGTTTACTTGGCATTGGATCGATACCAAAATATGCAGCATTGAACTGCGCTACTGAGCATCGAGCTAGCAAAGTAATTTAAGGGCACCCCGCAAAAGATGTTAACGTTACCACCTGCTACACATGCGCAATTTAATCCATTTAATTTAATGAATGAAACTTAACTTAACTTGGTGTAGCGTTTTAGTAGCTGCAAGATTTATGCGCTATTAATTGAGGACTTGATGCTGATAACCGAGGGAAGGCGTGCATGTTGACAAGAATCCTTCTAACGCTTTAAGTGCTTCACATCTGTACTGCCTATTAGGGGAAAGCCCTGCCTTGTCTTTATGCAGATGTGGAATAGGTTAACATCTGGAGCATTTGCCTGTGACCCGGTTAGTCTGGTCACCATTTAACAACGTTATTATGTCATGTGCTTTTTCTTTTATGTGGGACTGAACCAGTTCTAATGGCTCTGCAGCTGTGGTGTTAAAGTGCAAAGCATTGTCAGCTGTCACTGAAGGGCAGAGTGGTATCATGAAGGAACAGAAATGTGTTTGTTCTGACAGAAGTCACCTGTCTCGCAGCACTTAACACGTGATTAGGACGGGGTTAAAAAGACAAATCGTGGTCAGTTTACCCGTCACCTCCTCTTACCCCCACTGTATTTTCTGTGATATAAAACTGGAGTTAATAAAGCCCTCTTTATATTGAACAAATACACTTAATATTGTGTCACACCTTTATGTGGATCCCTTCCTAAATTGGTGCATTTATGTGTTTCTTTTATTCCAAAACACATCTCTTTTCGTTGGAGTAAAGCGTTTTTGTGTTGTTCTGGATTTGCATCAGCGAGGAAGTCTAATTTCCAGGCTGCTTCATAAATCAGTTTCCCAGCACACAATGAAAAGGGCGGTGGCACTCACAAAAAAAGAGGGAAAACGATTCTGTTCATTTCTTCGAAATCAGTACACAGATGCCGCTGCAGGTTTATCTTGATTTGTAGATTAGACATATCGATAAAACTACCGAGGTCTGGTCTTTTGAAGTTTAATTTTATTAGACGGTGTTTGATTATTTTTGTCGGAGGTGCTGAAATGCAGTCAGCGTCGTTTGAGCGAGAAGCTGGCCCTCCCCCTTTGCCCACAGACAGCATCGCCACATCGCAGAGAGAAAGAGAGAGAGAGCAATAGGCGGCATCTGTGAAAGGAGACAGGCTTGCTAGAGGGATAGATTCGTTTAATAACACCACTCAGACAGACAAAGCAAAATATGGATGCGGAGGAAAAATTTTCATTCATGCAGGCACCTGTGAAGATGCGGTTTTTATCCTGCACATAGTCGGAGTTATGCGCGGTCTGTTCCCTCGTTTTTAATGAGGCGGGTGGGGACCAACAGTAAGCTGAAAAGGCGGAAAGATTTCTCCAACCCGTCCGCAAATTCTGCCCGCCTGCGATGGCTGTGACGGCGCGATGCTGTTACAGTGTAAAAGGGAATGTGCCTTTTTCTTTATATTTGGTTATCGTCGTACTCAGTGGCCTTACAAATGCACAAATTCGATACTCCATTCCAGAGGAGCTGGAGAACGGAGCACTGGTAGGTGACATTGTCCGAGATCTGGGTCTGGATCTAAGAAAACTTTCCACTCGACGCATCAGAATTACATCGGACAGTGGACGGAGATATTTCACCATAAACCACAAAACTGGGAAACTGGTGGTGAGTGACCGCATTGACCGAGAGACATTTTGTGAATTCAGTGGCACCTGTTCACGCAGCCTTGAGGTAGTATTAGAGAATCCGCTTGAGGTGCACAACGTGGAGGTTGAGATTTTGGACGTGAACGATAACGCGCCGCAGTTCCCTCGAGATGAATATCAGCTTGAGGTGTCCGAGTCCGCTGTGCCCGGGTCTCGTTTCCACATCGAAGGCGCTCAGGATGCAGATGACGGCTCCAACTCTGTGAAGCAGTATCGACTCAGCCCAAGCGAGCACCTCACTCTAGACGCAATTAAAGCCTTCTCTAATAATAAGCACATTGAGCTCATTCTCAAAAAGTCCTTTGACCGGGAGCAGATGCCCTCTCATCAGCTTATCCTGACAGCAATGGATGGAGGCACCCCACAGCGAACTGGCACGGCCAAAATTAATGTCCGTGTGCTCGACGCTAATGACAACTCGCCCACATTTGACAGCTCTGTGTACAAAGTAAAACTGTCTGAAAACTCTCCAAAGGGTGCACTTGTAATCAAGTTAAATGCAACAGATCCCGACGATGGCTTAAATGGCGAGGTTTTTTACTCTTTCAGCAGTTACACGCCAGAAAGAGTCAGACAGATGTTTTCTATGGACACAGACACAGGGGAAATTAGGGTAAAAAACAACATAGACTACGAGGAGACAACCTCTTATGAAATGTATATACAGGCAATGGACAAGGGGCCAGCCCCCACAGCAGTACACTGTAAAGTAGTTGTAGAAGTTTTGGATGTCAATGACAACATTCCTGAGATTGTACTGTCTTCACTCTCCAGCCCTGTACGTGAAGATGCCCGGGCTGACACAGTGGTAGCATTGATCAGTGTGATTGACCGTGACTCTGGACCAAACAAGCAAGTAACCCTGGAGATCATGCCCAATTTGCCTTTTAGGATCAAGTCCTTCCGCAATCACTATACTATTGTCACATCAGCTTTCCTGGATCGTGAAACCATCTCATCCTACAATGTCACAGTCAATGCTGTGGATGGAGGCACACCACCCCTGTCATCTCAGATGACCTTTAAAGTGGATGTTGCAGATGTTAATGATAACCCACCTCGTTTTGAACAAACGTCATATACTGTTTATATTACAGAGAACAATGCTCCTGGTGCATCTCTCTGTATTGTTAAGGCCACAGACGCTGATGCTGGAGAAAATGCACGGATCACCTATACCGTCCTCAATGACAACAACCATGGCATCCCTATCGCCAGCTATGTCAGCATCAAACCTGATAAAGGTGAGGCCTATGCCCTGAGAGCCTTTGACTTTGAGAAGCTGCGAGAGTTTCACTTTCAGATTAAAGCCCAGGACAACGGTGTACCTCCCCTCAGTCGTGTGGCCACAGTTTATGTTTACGTTATGGATCAGAATGATCATGTGCCCAGGATAGTGTACCCACCTGCCAATGGAAGCCGCACTATGGAGACACTAATGAAGAACGTTGAAGCAGGAGTGTTGGTTAGCAAGATTACTGCATGGGATGGTGATGCTGGGCAGAATGCTTGGTTACTTTATTCCCTGGAGCAGACCAACACAGATGTTGATCTGTTCAAGGTGCATGAGTACACAGGTGAGATCCGCACCACACGGCGTGTCATAGAAGATAACTCCACCTCCTTCATTCTGACTGTACTGGTGCGCGATAATGGACTACCCCCACTCTCCTCCACCGCTACAATCTATGTACATGTGTTGGAGTCCCCTCCAAAGTTGGCACCTGAAACCAAACGCATCATCAGAGCTGACAGTGGCCTAAAGCTTTCCAGTGTCACTATCTACCTCATCATTGCCTTGAGTGCCACAACCTTTGTATTCCTGGTCACTATCTTTGTGCTGGCAATTGTGCGATGCCATGCCTATTGTACCCAGCCTGGCTCCTGTTGCCCTTGTTGTGTGTCCAAGAAAAATGTGCCAGAAGGAGGCGCTACAGCAGCTGGAGGTGGGGGCGCAGCAAGAGCTGCAGGTGGAGGGCAGCAAGCCAACAATGTGGCCCTGCGACGTGACCTCAAAGTGGAACCACATTATATTGAAGTGCGGGGAAACGGGTCTCTCACCAAAACATACTGTTACAAGACATGCCTGACTGCCACATCAGGAAGTGACACTTTTATGTTCTACAACACTGGACGGCCGCATAGTGGCACTTGGGGTTCAGGCTACGTCACCAGTCACAGTGGACAGAGCCAGATATTTGTACGGCGTCTCAGTATGCCAGATGCAACAGCAATTCAGGTGTGTTTGTGGTCTGATCTCTGTGTTTGTTATTTTAGATTTCTTTAACACTAAATGAAGCACACCATAAAAAGAAAATTCTCAGGGTTTTCTCTTCGGCAGTGTTTTAGCAGTGGGGCTGTGGGGCTGTGATGTTTTAAAAATATATTGCATGGTGCCACTCCCTGTGATTGGTTAGTTCTCTTAGTCTAACTTTGTCTGCTAGGATGAAGAAATTGTTTTCATCATGATGTTAATGGACATAGTTTTCATCTTCACATTCCTTATCTTTAGGTGTTGCATCTTGATAATGGTTTGGTATGACAATGTGGATTGCTTCTCTGGATTGTGTTGTTATTTGAGTGAATGGGTGTTAACATTTTTAATTGAATATTTGGTAGACTACATATTGTTTTTCTGTGTTTCACAATGTTTGATGATTCACGGTTTAAAATTTTGAAGTGTGTCTGTCCTTCACAGTAAACACTGAGTCTGTATATCAAGGTGCAAATCCTCTCACTCACTGTATCTTTCTTTCCCTTTACTTATTTTGTTTTCAAAACAAACTGGTAGATTTAGCATTGCTTGTTCACCTGTGACCCCACACAGCCTGTGCTGTTTGTCTAAGGTCATCTTTGTGCCACAGTATTCAGTAGTTTTAGAGGGCAATAGGTGGTCATCTCTAAAGACAGAAAAAAGGAGACAGAGAATCTGTGAAATAGTGCAGTTTGCCAGCTGTAAGAGCCCCCAGTCCCACTGCACCAAAATATCCGCTTCTGGTCACGTACTTCTTTGGTACTAAAGAATAAGCTGGGCTCTGGGAATTAGTAAAGAATACAGAAATGAGGCAGAGACTGAGTTTCATTCAGCATAGAGCTTCATTTTATACATTTATTTCTTTTCTCTTCTTTCTTTTTGTTATGTGGAAGTTTGAACTGTTTGCCTCATTTGTAGTTATAGTGAAACGGCATTATTTTGGATGCACATTATTATTATTATTATTTTTTTAGTAATTATGTTTATCCCAGAGCCTGTCTGAAAAGTGCCGAGAATGCAGGAGAGATTAGGTGATAAAAAGAGAGCTGGAGAAAAAGGTAATTGTTCAGCTATCACTTGAAGTGTTCCTCATTAAATGCCAGTCATGTTCGATCTTGATATGTAATTAAATGGAAGCGATGTGTTTCTCAGTGCTGTCCGTGGATTGGCTGCCTCCAAACAGATGAGGCGGGGGATAAAAGGTGATTGGACACAGAGTTGATGGCGGAGGTGTGAGCTCTGTATCCATGCTAGGAGTGTTCACTCAGAAGGAGAGGGAAGAATAAAGGAAAAGGCGAGAAAATGGGAGTGCGACACTATTCCTATTCCTTAATTTATCACGTATTGTGAGGCAAGGAAATTAATATACCGAAAAACCCCATGGGAATTTTGTTTTTTCATCTTCACTTAATTCATATTCTCCCTTTCAAATGATGAAATAGGATGCGTTGATTTCTCATTCTCTTAGGTTTTTATTTCTTTGTTGTGTTTGTTTTTGTTTACATTTACTATGTGAATGCTTTAGTTTTGTGGGTTTGTTTTTCCTTAGGAGGAATACTAACTAAATTACCAACATATTTATGTTCCAGATGTTTCTATCTAATGTGTGTATAGTCTACTGTGTGTGATTTCATTTACCCCCATAAACACCATCCGGCCAGGCAGACCAGTTTCCCTTTGGCCACTGCTGTGTAGCAACAGGGCGAACATTAAGCAAAGCTGTTTAGTTCCATTTGTGGACAATCTGGTCTTATTTGTAGAGGTTATTTATTTATTTATTTCTTGTTCTACCCTCTTTATTTCAATTGTTTACAAAGTAAAATGAGCAAAATAACCTGCGTTAACTGTGTATTTAATGCCAAGCTAATGTCTTTTACTTCCTTCTAAATTACTGATCTGTTCACTGATTGCCTTTTGGTGAAAAATTGTCTCCATATAATTAAGTTCACCTTTAGTTCCTAGTATGAAAAGATGCTACAGCACTCTATATCCCTGCAGACATTATCCTCTGTTTGAAAGACTCCAGGAGGAATACCAGGCTTCTCTCATTAAGACCAAATATTGGATTTCAAGGGTGATGAATGTCCACTGCAGACTCATGGAGGTCAATGCAGCTTCAGTAGCAAGTGAACATCTGTCATATTTGAAAGGAAATGGGATTGTAAATGGGTCTCTTATGAGCTGCATGGCCAGGCAGGGGGGATTTAGTGTCCTTGGTCAGGTTGTTTTGTCTTTGTCAGTGGTTTAGGATGAGATCTGAGGAAATGCTATCTCATCTCGGTGATGTGGTTGCTGCAAACAGCCCATTTTGACGCAATTTGAGTCTCATCTTAGGAAGCTGCAAACAAACAATTAGTACTATAATTGCTTTTTTCAGGATATATGATGTTTTACCTTTGTGTCTGAAGTCTCATAATAGGATCTCATTAACAAATTGCACCACTGACAGTTAATCAGAGATTGTGGTGCTCATTTATCCCTCTTTTGTAGAATTGTCTGAGTCTAAATATAGAGGGACTTAATCTGATATCTGCCCTCCCCTCCCTCTTCCTTTCTCCACCTGTGACCTTCACTGGGCTGAACTAACAGAGGGAGGTGGGTGTAGAGTAAAATATACACTGGGCTCTTCACAGTTACCATGGTGAGATGTGTCAGACTCACTCAAGCAAATTGTGTGGCAGTGAAACTCAAGGTTTTTATCAGCGTAAACAAGACAGAACAGAAGGAACTCAAATACAGAAGAGTAGGTGGTGAATATATAGAGGCAGGGTAGAAAGGGTGGGTCTTTGGTGAGAAGGAAAAATCTAGCTGATGATACTGTCTTAAAAAAAATACTGATTAAGCATTGCTGAAAAACATGCCCAGTAATCGTCTGGGAATGGAGAGGAAGCAGAAGAGACGTTGGGTTAACAGCTGAAATTTGAGTCGATCATTAATATATAAAACGAGTGGTGATAAACACACAACACCCAGCTGAGTCCAAGAGGACTTATTCTGTCTGTGTGGCTTCAGGTCTTTTGTGAAACACTACAGAGTTGGTAGGCTGCTGGAGGTAAATCTCTCAAAGTCATTTTTCCTTCAAAGTGATGGATGAGAGTAGGGAGGGAGGGGGGAAGAAACTAGTGTGTGAGGATAGGAGGCCATGAGCACACCTACATGATTCAATCCATCAGTCATTTTTCTGCAAACGAAGAGGCAAGCTATCGCTGCTATAGATTGTGGTTGGGTGCCTTAGCTTGTGTGTTAATGTGTGTGTACTGCACTAGGAGTTGTTGCCATGACTTATTAATGAGATGGTATTGGCTTTCACCTGTACTTAAGACTAAATTTCTCTCACTCTCTCTTGCAGCCCAAGGTACCAAATTCAGACTGGAGATATTCAGCCTCCCTGAGAGCAGGAGGTGTAATGCAGAGGTAAGGATCCAATTTTACTTTGTGACTTTACACTAAAAGTCTCTTCATACCTCACTAGTTGATTTCCAATGTTTGGTGAAAAACAAAAGGTAAACAAAGAAAAAAAAAATCATATTTTCAAGATTTAAGCCAATAATTAATTCCTGCACAGTTTTATAAATGACTGATCTGTAGTAGTTGACAAATTTTATTAATCCCTATATATGGAAGTTGCATAACCTATTCCCAAATAGTATATAGAAAAAGATTAGTGTCATATTTAAATTCTATCCGATGTAACATCTAAACATTAAATAAATGAATGCAAACCCAAGTTAAACTCGTCTTCTTCCAAAAACAAGTTTTGCTGGTGTCATTATCCCTCCAAATATCTGCATATAAAGATATTGATCTAGCATGCTTCCGCATATTATGCGGAGTAATTTTAAAATAAACAAAGACCTGCAAGTACATTGGGGTTATTTACAAGTTTATTAGTTGAAGGGAGTCTGTTATTTTTAGAGCAGGCTGTTATTTAAACATTATCTTAGAATTGAAGCAGAAAATATATGCATAGACAATAATGTATATTTTAAAAAAAATAGCTTTTTTTGGGCAATGATACTGAGTTGACATTGAGATCTGTTGTAAAGGGTATGGAGTTTTCCCATTCCAATGGCTACCAGGCAAAAATTTAAAATATTTAACAAAGCCTACCCAGCTACATATCAAACATTTAGCCAGGTTAGGCATTTGCATTCATTAATTCCAGTAAGGATTATCTTTGTGCATTCTTCGCAGTGATGTGAGTGCTGCCTTAAGTGGAAGGATTTAATCTTAACATCACCCATTAATTACCATTTTCCACTGTACATTATGTTTATTAAACATATAGTTAAGGTAAATTTAGAGAATTTAGAGAAGTACCTTAGATTTTATTTAAGCATTTTGTTCAAATAAGCAGAAATAATTAATCTTTAATACTCTATAGGAGAAGAGAGACACAGCAATAAGAAATACACTCAGGAATTGCTCTATGTTACCATGCCCAGATGGGGACCGGATTGGAGGGTTAGAAGCAGAGAGGGGTCAGTGATGTATGAAGGGCAGTTTTTTGGGTGGAAACATAGCTACAAGGAGACAGGGAGTGTGCTGCATGACCACGGTAGTGATCGCATTACAAATTACAAAATCGAGGGTCATGCTTATGAGATGGCACCATAATTACAAACAGTTACATGTTTAATGAGGTAGGAAAGTTATCTCTATCTAACTATCTCATTTATTGCTTGACTAAATTAATCTGTCCTCATCTTACAGATGGTGGCATTTAAAAAATATCAGAAGTGTTAATGCCAAACAACTAGAAACATTGCTTAAGACACCCATGCTGAGAAACACTTTGCCTTTGTCACTTTGTCTCTCCTAAGGCCCTTGTGCATATGTATATGCATGTCATAGTGTGTATGATTAAAACAGCTCCAATCGTTATTTATACTCAGTGCTATTGTCCCACCTGTATTTGAATGGAGTGGCACATCTGTCTTAACACAGATGCAACCTGAAACACTGAATCGAGTGTTGGTTTCTTTTCATTATTCAAACATCATCTCTGTAGATACAAATATGTATGTACTCATGTATGCGATCTGATGCCAGATTATTAACATCGCATCATCTGAGTGTCATTAATGTTCCATAGATTCCCTCGTAATTACAGCGGGGATTATTGAAGTTAATGTGTCTGAGTGAAACAGTCTAATATAGTTAATCTTTCTCATGACTGACTCTCGCTGATGTGTTTCAGGTTGACTATCACTAAGCATCACGTAATTTTCATCTGTTTATACAGTATCAGAATCATATCTTGTGTGAGAGGCTTTGGATACAACACCCGAAAAACCATTTAATAGAAGTGACCTATTTCATTTTTTTAATCTAATCCCTGGGGAAAGCACATTTTCTCCTGTGTGTTATAAAAGTATGAGAGTATGAGTTAATTTTGAGATCATAGTAGTTATGAAATAAAACAATAAGTGGCTGAAAAATCCTGAAAATTGATAAGACAGTGGTTGCAGACAGTAGGAGAGGGTTACAAGGGAAATGAGAAAAAGAGACTACCATTAGGTGAAATATATACTGTCTGCCTGTTGCCACTGTAATGTGCTTTAATATTTAATCAGTGTACCCGATAATGCTGTGTTTTAGCAGCGCTTAAAATTCCATCCATCACCAAATCGCTTCTCGTCATGCATCAATGCATAATCTAGTTCTAGCTGTATACTATTTTAACTGTTCACAGTATTAAAAAGAAAAGAAAACTACAATATAATCAGTTGCAAAACTTTACTTTACTACACTGGTTCTGGTTCAGATTTCTGATAGACATTAGATTTCTTGTTTTAAAACACAATCACTGACAGGTTTTAATCACAGAAAGTACTGCACATGGATATTTGTAAAAAGAAATAAATAATTTTCTACATATCTATTTTTAAGCTGATAATTGTGAGAAGAACTATAGTCAGTGCCAAAATTTGTGTGGATCAATGAATTGAATTAAAGTAGAAGCAGGCTGAGAAGCAGAATAAAACGATGCTTTAGAACAGCAAATTAAGATGGTATGTATATTTTGTAAAATCATTTTATATTGGTAACTGCATGCTGTGATAGCCTGCCATGGGATAATGAATCACAGGTATATAAGTGTACAGTTTAGGTGAATTTTAGGTGAATTCACCTTTGAACAGAGGCTGTCTCATCCTCCCATCCTTAGATAACAGATATTTGGGACCACTTTTAAAGACATGTAGATATAACCAAACTGTGCCCTCTTTTTTAAATAATTTTTTTTTTTTTATTACTAAAACCACAATGTCTGAGCCAGACAGTATAATCTTCCACTTTTCAAGACAAGGCAGACACAGTGAGATTGGACCATGGTTTGTAGTAGAATTTCTGTTGTTGCTTTTTAACACTACACAGATTGTGGTGTTTTTCAGTAGAGCAGAGGGTGTTGGAGTCCCACAGAGTTGGTGTGAAAATGTAAGAACAGCCCTCTGTAATCCATAATCCAGAAAATGTTGGGAAAATGTAGAGTAACTACTTTAATCTTAATCTGAATGAAGCTGTTCTGGGATTTCTGCACCATTAACCAACCCCCACTGTTATTATAGTGTGTATTAAAAGAAACATATGGAGATAGGAAAACTGGATTTTGAATCCATACCTTGGGCTGTGAAATTCAGATGTGAAATCTTAACATACTATTAGAAAAAACTTATCTTAATGGATATTGTTTATAATATGTGTGCAAAAATACTTTTGTGATCTTTAATATGCTGATGTGTGTGTGTGTGTGTGTGTGTGTGTGTGTGTGTGTGTGTGTGTGTGTGTGTGTGTGTGTGTGTGTGTGTTTCAGTTCAGTGCATATGGAGGAGTCCTCAGTAATGCAGGGAGCCCAGGGGGTTCTGGTTCAGAACTGGCCCACTGCTTCCAGTGCTGCTGGTAAGAATCTCTCAAGCTACTTCCACCTAGAATAAGCACAGTTAATTATACCTCTGGCTAAAGATTAAAAATTAAATATACATATACTGGGAGGTTTCCATGATACACATAGTGCTAGTTTAGTCCAGAAAATCTAAAACAATGCTCAATGATTCTGTGTCAAGCACAATTCTTGACACAGGTTCATACAGTTATGATGGAAATTTCTGTTAATAAAGTATGCAATGCAAACATCCCAGTTCTACAGTCATGAGAGCTCTGTCCTTGGGATGTCTCAGCTCCTCTTTTGTACCTTGACAAAACAACTCTCTGTATCTCTTCAGTTACGACAGTTGCTTATCTGACCCAGGTTGTTGCTGGGCAGGGAGGACTCGGACTATCTTTTTCCAGGAAGCACCTGGGCTGGTCTTGAGCATAGCAGTTGAGCATAGCTAAGCAGTTACACCAGGTCATATTGACACACATGTGTCCTTCACCTAAAAAATAAAAAATTCTAAAATGAAATTCTAAGCACCTAAATATAAATGTGACAATAAACTAGAATTTTTCCCATTACAACATGCAGTTAAGATTGTCATACACCAACAACAGCACATCATTTAAAGCTTATCAAGGAGTGTGTACAGTGGTTATCAAATACAGGACTGTAATAAAATGATCACGACAGAGATACCATCTACGAGACTGCCTGACCATCTCCTACCGCTTCCTGCTGCCAAAGGGAAAGGAAATGACATGTGCTAGGTAGGTGGAGATGGATATCTCTGCTCTCTTGTAGCAGGAAGAGAAAAAAATTTAGAGAAGGAGAGGAAGTGAAAGTGACAATAGCTGATTGAATTATCAGCAAGACGTTTGGGGAAGCACAAGCTACTGATTCACAGAGGACAAACATTAACATAAACACATTAGTGAAGCATAATTATAAATGATTACAGTCATCCTCCTTTAAATGTGGATTAGGGATGAGCTAAATGTAATAGCATTTTTCAATATTTAAATGCATTTGTAATCTTTTAAAATTGAGATTAAAAAAAATCACATTGTATCTGTGCATTGTTGCTTGCACTGAATGCAATCATATGCAAGTCATCTATTGTTGTTGTCAGGTATTATGCAGATCCTGCAAGAGTGAAAAAGCCTCAAAAGGGCCACTATGCCATTGTGACTCATAAAGTTAGGGATTTATCCTTAATGTGCTAAACAATTATGACAATAGAGTGTTCCACTCAAAGATAGAAGTCCTTTTACTTACAGAAAACAGGAAATTATACATTTTTAATATCTGGCCTTCATTAGGGTGAAAAAGACCTTGTTAATTATTCAATGAAATACTGCAAAGAAGATTATAGGGAAACAATTCCTGCAAACAGTGACAGCACGAAAACAAAAATGCTAAATGACAGCTTTTATGTGAGCTCTTACAGGTATTGTAATGCCAATCGCAGTGCATTTCCAGTGCCCATAACTAAAATTTAGAAGACAGAATTAGCACCCTCAACAGAGGGATTTCAGTTGTGAACTCTTGACTTTTGTCATGATCATGGGATCCAAAAAGATTAGGAGTTAAATAGAGAAATAGTGGAAAAAAGTGCAAGTGAAGACAGGCGAACAAATGAGACTGACATATGTACATTAAGAAGGTTGTAGCAAGGATGAAATTGCAATTAGATTTAGATAAAGAGGTGATTTGTAGTAATTAAGAATGTGGAGCTGGCATGGCCTGGTATCTTTTATAGACAGGAGGCGGTGGGCTCAGCAGGCAGACAAACTACCCACACAGAGACTACTGTTTCTTCCTATCCACACATGTATGCACATCCTCCTTCGCTGTGCCATCGATTTCTTGCCTTGGCTGACTTACAGCCTGCTGGCACTTAAAAACCTGCGAGATAGAAAAGAGAGGAATAATTCAGGGATAAAAATGTCAGATAATATTAAAAACATTTTGTTTTAGTGGAGGAAAATAATGAAAATGATTCGTGTTTTTACTTTCCTGTTGATTCTTTTTATAATATCTCAGAAATGAGACAATGTGAGATAAGGATTAAATGTGGCCTGTCATAGGCTGTACTGTTTATAATAAAAATCATGTTTGTTAGGCCAGCTTTAGAGTTGATTGTTAAGAGAATATTTTGGGTGGTGAAAGTAAAGGATGCTGTTCTACCGCAAAGTCCGTTTCATTGCTCCAGTGTGAGACGCAGAGGGACAGCCGACAGCGCCCCTGTTTTTTTCTTTTTTATTTAGTATATACGGATTTGCAAAGCCGTATCAATTTGTGTGTCTGTTTTGTTGTCTTGTGTTTTCATGTGTATGTGAATGTGTCTGTGAGTCCTTGGCTGTGCTTCTAAGTGTGTTTTGGCTGCCTGCTTTGTGTGCTGCTCCTGCTGTGACAGATGGAGAATAGCCCACGCCCAGATTAACAGGCCCATATTAATGAAATCAGGGTTCTGCTTGGTGCGTAACTCTCCCTCTTCCTCTCCTTTGTCCATTCCTTCTCGGTCTTTGTCTCCTGCCCCCATCTATATCACAGCTTAGTCACTAAACCAAGCACTCATTGGGACTGCACAGAGAGCTGCACAGCACTGCAGCAAGGGTGATGGGAAGGAGATGGGTAGGTTGTAATGCAAAGGGTTTGAAATAAAAATCCTATCAGACAATAACAGACAAGGTGAAGATGAAGGCAGGATCAGAATGATTGAGAAGAAGTGAGAAAGAAATATGAGTCTCATGTTGCTGGGAGACAGAGTGATCCCAGTATTATTTTCCATCACCATAAGCACTGTCACCATGACTCCTTCTTATGTCCTACTGCTTCACTGGAGGATGTAGTTTCCATAGCAACCATTCATGGCTGCTAATATTGGCAGGGCAGGCAGGAAGGTGGGGAGAGCTGTTATGTTTGGGGGGAGGGGGTGCAAACATATGGTATAGGACAAAAGATAATGGAGAAGAGAAAGCACGCTGGGGGCAAAGGAAAAAAGCACCCTGTAGCATCAGGTGAAGGGCAGTGGGAGGAGGTGAAATCTCCATGAGCAAAAGGGAACGAGAGAGTTAAAGGAGAAAGGATATGTTTAGATAGTGAGAGTTGGAGTGAGGAGGGTGACCTACATTCATTGGGGCGGTGGTGTACTGCAGAGGTGGATGCAGGTTTTGTGTTTTCTGTATTACGCTAGATCTTGCATGCAAACTGAAATGTCCCATATACACAGAGGAACAGAAAAATGTTTTAGACTTAATAGTGACCAACTACAGTGGCAACAATTAACTGAAGAGTAAAGTAAAAAGGACAACTCTGAGGGAGACAGTTTAGAGAGACGCTGCATTATACTCATTTAGTGCCTCTTCCCTTAATCCTATAATTGCTCTCCAGAAAATAGGAGCATAAAATCGTCATTTACATTCACTTCGTTAGTCAGTCTCATTTGAAAGGAAGTGTGCATTTGCATAGGTGGTAGGTAAAGAAGACTTTCCGACAGACTAATGGTCAAATTCAAGGCCACGTGTCATAATTTCTTGATGCAGTTTTTTGGTTAAGTGAGTGGTCTTAAAACTATAATATAATAATCAGAGAAAAATATGTAGTGAAACTAAGTTGACTTAATATGAGTTTAGTATGAAAAATAGGAAATTTGCTGATGGTATTATACTGACCATAAAATTAGGCTAGACTCCTTTGTTCTGCAGATTTTTGGATTAAAAAAGACATATGGCCTTGGGAGTTGGGGACTGAAAGGTGGCATGCCATAACACTGTAAGAAGAACTATTTTAAGGTGTATCTAATGTTTGTGTGTGTGTGTGTGTGTGTGTGTGTGTGTGTGTGTGTGTGTGTGTGTGTGTGTGTGTGTGTGTGTGTGTGTGTGTGTGTGTGTGTGTGTGTGTCAGATTAAAGGTAAGGTAGAACAGTCTAGAAGCTATGTGGGACTGTTTCTGAATTTCTACTCACCATCTGCCTTCTATTCCTAGCTCAGATATTTACTTTCCTTTATTGTCAGTCTGTTCTTTTATTCCATCCCATATTTAAATATCTTGCCAGTTCTCTTACTTTTCTCCCTCTCTCTGGAGAATAAATCGATCTCCACTTTCTAAATGTTGTTGTTATAGCACCTGCATGGCTACATAAACCCTATACAGACAAATAGGAATGTCTCAAACTTCTACTCATACACTGAAAATTATTGTCATTTTACATTAAATTTAAACCCTGTCTCTGGGGACTTGTGTCCACCATCTGCCACATGATCTAGGTGGGTGCAAATAGCAAGGTGATCAGTCTGGCATGAAACCCAAACAGACACATCCAGACACATACATACTGCATATTAATGCATAATTGTCGTTGAATACCTGCAAACACCTGCAGCTGCATAGTATTTTTACCCTTAGCTGTATCCTTATTTCATTTGCCGTCAGCACAGTTTAGAATGTGTGGTGATTTATTCAGCCACCCAAATGTATTCTTCTATCAACACAAAGGCAGTAAAAAAAACTGGATGCATGAATTAGAATTAGGCTTTTAGGTATACGGTATTATCACATTTTGTTTTTATTAAAATGTACACACACTCAATGCTCAGCACAGAACAGTAACAGAGACTGGTGCTATTTTAGAAAAGGGTGTGGTCCCACTGCAGTATGGTAAAAGCAAAACAAAATGCACCTTGAGGATCTTTTAATACATTTTTTTCTCTGCTCCCACCCTCCGTTTTGGTGGTGAGTGCTTCATATCTGCATCCATCCTTGCACATTCTGGCTCCTTTTTCTTCCTCCTCCTCTTGCTTCTCAGCTCGTTATGTAACGCTGCACTGCGCTCCACTGCGCTTCTGCCCGAGTGGCCGATGGTAAGGCAGGACAAGCGGATGAATAAAGTAGATGTGGCAAAATGGAGCTGGGGTGATTTGAGTGGCTGTGAAAACCTTTGGCTGCACAGGGGGAGCAATGGGACATTTGCATGCAGAGAAGCACGACTGGGGACTCCAGAGATCAGCTCAGGAGAGCACTGACAGTAACCCAGACTGCTAATCCAAAATTATTAATTGGAGTGGCTTGTATCTTTCTAGCAGTGCAAAGGCAGGAGGTTTTCAGACAGGGGCAATAGTCATAACTATGAAATACATGAACATCTTCATCTCTAATGTGCATGGTAGTTATCACTGATGGACAAACTGTTTAATACCCAGTCACATTGATGTTACTATAAACACTGTTAGACTTGATTAAGACTCTTGTCATTAACTGGAGGGATGGCAGTTGGATGACTAAATTTCCATGCTACATTAGTTGAAAGGTCAGGGGAAATGAGAGATAGACAGAGGAAAGAGGGTGTGGAGTTTTAGTGTGCGAAAAACATGAGCATTTAATATTGATGCAATAATGTTGAGATCAGTGTTGAGTGAGGCGAGTGTGTCACCACTGTGAAGTAAAAGATACAAAGAAGATGGAATGAAGAGACATACAAGCACTTTTATATTTAGCACATCAAAGTGCTAAATATAAAAGTGACAGATGTGCAGTTACATCTCAGATCTAATACACATCACTGTCTACTGTAGTTAGTAACATCAAAATGACCCATGAGCCTTACAGAGTTGGGATTCTGTTATGATATTACCTTTTTAGTTGCACCAGAGCCGATCATGACCAGACTATAGTCTCACTTGACCCCACATCCCTATAATCCCGCATAACACAGTGTCTTTTTTTATTAGTGTCACTCTACTCAGCCTTACTGTTTCCCATCTGCATGCTCCCAGCATGACTCATCACTCTCCAGGGTGTTATTCCGTTTATGATTGTAACTTTGCATGGAGGCACTGCTGTCTCATCAAGTTCACACATTGAATTAGACAGGTAATTTCTTAGAGGCAAGAGACTGGACACTTTAGAGCAAAGCTTTGCCAGTATTTCAGTGTTATGCATTTTCATTTAGTGCTTCAGTTTTTCTTTTCTTTGTTTCTCCTCTGCTTTTGCGATTATAAAATTAGTCTTATATTTCTGCTGGGGGGAAAGGGATAAGGGCTTATCCATGGGAGAAAGGCTGTCATCTTAATGAATGTGACTTTTTCTGTCTCTCGGTCTACATTTAGAGAAAGCCTGTCTGCCCTGATCTTCTCAGTCTCTTTGTCAAGTTCAGTCTTCTCTCTATAGCTCTTACAGCTGTGTTGTCACAGTCAATGAAAGCATGATATTTGCGGGCTATAGCAATGGGGAATGATGCAAATACATGGCCCACTTAATTATTTTCATTTTTATTTCAATGATTATTTTTTTTATTTTTTTTAGTGTATTACTATTCATTGTTTCTTAAAGCCCAACCAACTGTCTAAAACACATATATTCAAATTGCAGTGTAATAAAGTGCAAATGAATATGCAAGTGTTTACACTGGAGAAGGTAAAACTTTAAATTGCTTATTTGTTTCGCTTGAAAATTATTGAAATGTTGAACCGATTGTTAGTAGGTGCCTGGTAGTTTCTCTATTCCACCTAATCATGTCAGCTATTATTCAAATTTGAAAAAAAAATCCTGTTTTCTGATTCAGCTTGGGCAGTTTCCCAACAAGACAAGCTTTAGAGGAGTACCCGCCTCAATCAGCGGGACACATCTCATCCCAACTAATAAGTTTAAAGGAGGGAACAAGTCTAAGAAACAACGAAGACATTTTTTTTTAAATTAAATAGAACATAAGAATTGGATTTAGTTTATTATTCTTCAACTTGATGGAACCCGAGAGTTTGGGTGTATCACTCTTTCACTATAGCCACTATAATTCCTATCAATGTAATGTTTATGTGGGTTATCCGGATTTATTGAAACAGTTCCCCCAGTTCTGCCTTTGCTCACATCTACTGTTACATTCATGAAGTGAAAATTATGTTTTTATGTCTGAGGTTCTTTTTTAACTACACAAGATAATCATAATAATCATAATTAAAAAGTTATATTTAGTGTATTTAAAAGTTTTCTGTCACACTGGCTTAGTATTACGTTTTCAACAGCAGATTAATGTTATGGCCCTGCAGGCCTCTCAGGTCTTACTTTGGTAAGACACATTTTTACCAAAGAACAACAATTTTCTTTCGCTGCCTCAGTCGAACCTCCCATGTGTTTGTGCATCTCCTCTGGCCTGTGCATTAGGCCTCTGTATTAGGCACTGAAACGCCACAAAGCAAATTTAAATGTCAGGAAATTACCAAACAGTGAGTGCTGTTGAGTGCTTTCTGTAATAGTTATAGAACTGCCACAAAAACAAAGCCTTTCATGTTTGTATTTAGGCTGACATTTGACTTGAAATAAAAAAAAATTAAGACATAGTGTGTAACATGAAAGCTCAGTAGGTAATAAAAGAATAAGATAATTTTGGAAGCTGGTATTCTTTACTCTGGGTACTGCATTAGGTCACACTTCTTTTCCCAGACTCTGTTACTTTTGGTTGAATAGAGCCGTGTTCAGTTTATCTCCTCTTTGCAAAGAACACAGAAAAGGAGTCAGAGTAATATAAGGAATATGAAAAGCAAGTGTGGCAAGTAGGTAATTTCTGTGAGGAAAGAACCAAAGTGACTGTGCCTTATGTTATCATGTTCTGTGCAATAACAAAGTACCAACCAACTAAGTAAGGATGTGATCATGCATTGAAGCATTGTCAGGCTGGCTGTCCAGGCCTTTCGAAATACAGCTGTTTGTGACTGAATAATGGTGTGTTATGTCTGCATCCATTCATAAACATGCTACCATTTCTAGCAGTGCAGTGTATAACCCAAGAGCTGGCTGCAGCAGCTAATACATTATCTAATAAAATTGAAATGTTTCTCCAAGGTAAATTCCTCTCACAGCTTCAGTTCAAGACCTTTCTCAGCTTTTAACATAGTAATTAAAGTCATATTAGCTTGGATAGGTAGGGAGATTTTGATTTACTGCCCACTTTATATTTTCTTTCTTTAAACCTCCCACAAAGTTCAACCACTTCCCACCTTTTATATCATGTCATGTCTGTTGTTACCAATAATTATGTACTGATAATTTTTTTTTTCATTGACTGCTGTGGAGATCATTGACATTTAACTGCATTTGGACTTTTAACCTAGTAAATCTGATTAATGTATATGAATGTGAAGGACAGATTTTCCCTGTGCTTTTCATTTACTTTGCAGTAGCAGATTACACAGTGATTGCCTCTTATAGGCATGCTTTATAAGCTAAAATGATTACTTTTATCTGATATCTTTAAGAAATTAAGAATCAAAAATATAAATCTGATGACATGAAGACATTTGAAGGACACAGAATAATGGAAAGGATGACCATAAAATACCACCATAGTTTACCATTTTTTTTTTTTTTTTGGTAGTAAACGTACAGTGCTATAGTAGCACACAGCCACCACTGAGTCATTTCAAGAAAAAAAGAAACGTGATATAAACTATTATTCCATCTTTTCTTTTCTTTCAGATGGTGAAGGAGGAGAGGTTTCGCCCCCGATGGGTGCTGGCGTAGACAGCAACAGCTGGCACTTTCGCTATGGCCCCGGTGGTCCAGGTGCACCTCCACAACACCTAAAACCTGGAGAAGTTCCCCCAGAAGCCTTCATTATCCCTGGCTCCCCTGCCATAATATCTATCAGACAAAACCAAGGAGGCGAGGACGACAAGAGTGATTTCATTACCTTTGGAAAGAAAGAGGAGGCCAAGAAGAAAAAGAAGAAGAAGAAGGAAAAGAAAGACAAGAAGGATAAAGGAAAAGATGATGGAGATGAGTAGATGAGAAGAGAATTAAAACTACAAAGTAGAAAAGGGTGTTGTTAAAACAGAGGTATCAACTTAAGTCCACTGGGAAAAATACATTGTAAAACTATTTCCTAATTTCACATTTTGATCATAATATTAATTTAAAAATCTCTCTCCTTTGTGAACCTGGCCTTTTCAAGATTTATTTTACCTTCAGTTCCTGATTGTGGTAAATTACAGATCTTGCCTTGATTGAACAAATAATACAATACCTAATAAAATTATAGCGTTTTCCCCACACCCCTATGTGCCTACACACCCCAAGTCAACTCACGACATCCTTTAACCCACTGGGCTTATTGGCACCTCTGTCTTACCCCATCCAAACTAAAGTGTATAAATCACTCCCTCTCTCTCTCTCTCTCAGAGGAGATGAGATGCTTTTACGAGAACAACTAAAAGCTGTGCCAGCAAAGGAAAAGAAGAAACAAAAAAAAAAGACTGAGACAGATTTCTGCAGTCTGGAGCTGGACACACTCTACTTGTAAATATCATGGGCGAGAGTCACCTAAATTAAGGCTAACAAGAAACTGCTGCAGATTCCTCTGGTAATTACCAACAGTGTTTCCTGAGATCTCAATGAAACCACATGCACATACGCATGCTCACATATTCAAACATGCAAACACAAACTTATCATGAAAAAGTGGACACAGAAAGCACTTGACACTAAGAGAGAGGGAGCAAAAAACAGCTGGCATAAAAGAAAAGTGCTTGAAACCAGACACTGCAAGCTTTTTGCCCTGCACAGTTGCCTATGAGGTGCACATCAACTCTCTCAGGATTGATGCAGCATGATTTGCAATCACTCTGTATTTGCTCACTGCATTGAAAGAACACATCTTCCGCCAGAACCCCAACTGAGGAATGCAGAGAACACTGGAAAGATGGAGAGAAGACACCTCAGATTCTCCTGAGTATCACCAAGGGGAGAGTCCAGCAGGGCTGGCACATGACTCCATGCTGAGTCAGTGGACTCTAATGAAAACTTTGAGTTCATCAGGAGAGTCTTTGATAACACCATCTTTCCTCCCCCGCTGCAGCAAAAGCCTAATGCTTTCTGCTTTGAATGTTTGGTAGCAACCAGTCCTTACCCAATACCTTGAGTTTACAAATGCTCACCTGCTTGTACTTGCCCCATGCTGCCAGGAGCCATCTTCTCCTGCCCAAACCGCCTTTTTTTGTGACAATGAAGTTTGTAAACATGTTATGTTTTCATTCATTTTCTGAAGAGATTCATTATAACATACTCTTTTTTTCTTCATAGCTTTAAATGATTTTTGCTTGACATACCCATCACCATTTACCCTCAAACACTGACCCTAATCCCCACTCTAACCCCCTGCCCAGGATCAGTCCTGGGAGTGGCCCGTTCTGAACATTGTGGTGTGCTGCTGAGAGCAGCATGGAGTAATGTGGATGAGGCCTGGGGAAACCCAGTTGGGGAGAGGGGCTATGCCCTGAACTCTTGTCAGATGTTTCTTAAGTGCAAAACGGTTCAGCGCTTTTAACTTGTGAATAATACACTATGTGGTTCATTTCCTGTTTGTAGCCACTAATGAGAGAGGACCAGGTGGGATGAGACTGATTACAGGGACCCTGGAGGACTGGGATAGAGTGAGGAGACAGGTGCCGTGGGCTGGCCCTCCCTCTCCATGTACAAGAGAAGTTCTCCAGCTGATTGTTCACATATTAGCTTGTATGTACGCTGTAAATGTAGCGTAGACTAGATTGCCTCTACATTAGCAATTGAAACTTGATAAGAATATGGGCAACTAAGGACTCCGATCCCAGAGCTATATCCCACCAATCCTCTCTCAAGAGGTTTTGAAGTAGGGGCACACACACTAGCCTCAAGGCCTGCTTCTGTTGGTTTCCCTCCCCCTGCCTGTAACTTGTTGCCACATCCCCAGAGTTTTGCGGCTCAGTATGACGTCACTCCATTAAGTGGCTGCTGCATGTACTGCTCTAAGGAAACACATACTATATAGAGAAATATATATATAAATAGATAGATGGCTATGATTTTATTCTTTTGTATTATCATTTTTCTTCATTACTCGCACAGGAGATATTTGTATGTACTTCTGTCTCTGCCAAACATCGATGTACTAAAATCTTCACGCTCCACAGATGTTGTATGGCATCCACTAAACCTCTTTAGATATTTGTAAATGCTATAGTGTGATACCTTTCAACGCAAGTTCATTATTTTTCTTTCACCAATGATAATTTTGTTTTGGAGAACAAACAAAGCAAGAAAAAAAAGAAAAAAAATCACTCTGTGTCTGGCTTTGACATGATGACCTAACTAACACTGTATTATTGTAACTGAAATATGTATGATCCTATGATGAGCTATCACTTCCCTTTCACTCTTAAAAAATAAAAAAGAGAAAAAAATCCAGTGTAAAAAATAAAAGGATATATGTAGTGTATGCTTGTGTTTAGTGAGTGTTCATGCTGTCATTCTTTTCCAATGTATGGTGGTGAATTATGGTGGCTATGTGCTGTTCTGATTGGATCAGCCAAGATCTGTTGTAAAACCCTTTTTTGTACACCCTCTCATCAACTGTGACAGTGACGTAGTGAATTTCATTTACTTCATTTATTTTTTTGACTTTTTATTTTCCATAAATGGATACAGTGGTAATGTGTTTGGTTTATAAATCACTAATAAAATTTGCTTTATTAAAATACATGTGAATATATTGTCTTGTGTGTGTGAGAGAGATAGCTCTGTGCTTTTCCCCTGCCATTTGAAGGCCAATTAAATAGTGACTAAATCTATTTCAGGTTTTAAGGGGAAAAAAATCTATTTTTTAGCACCCAGTTCATGTGCACGTTTAAAATACTACACCTATTTAAAAGTTGCCTTTACAATTACAATTTTTTGGCAGGCAATATAGAAAACAAGTGCATCTCCTTACAGAGGGCATGGCGAACAAAATATCTGCAGGCAGCTCTTCTCTGTCACACATGCTCACATCCTTCTTTCTCTGAACTGACATGCAGTCAGGTACAAAGACTTGTTCCCTGCAGAGATGAAAGACAAGCACATTGAGGTACTTAGTTTGGGTGCCTAATTTCTCCTCATTAAAAGCATGGTCACAGATGATCCAAATGGTCCCATGTGAAAGTAAGCTTCCAGATGCACCATAATTTAATAGAGTGGCTAAGTAGATTTGATGTATCCCAGTGTGTGAGTTTGTCGAAACACCTACACAGTAGTGAGCCATTACTCATTCTGGCCTAGATAAAATGCCGCATTGATAATCAATACATTTATCCAGTTTGTCAGGAAATTCAATAGTTTCCTACTTTAGACTGTTTAAAAAAATCAAATTTCCTACTTTGCTTTTATCTGTAGTCTCGGTTGAACAAAATGTAAGACATTTTCAATGCTGAGTTAATAGCCCGATACTAATGCTAATAAAGTCTCCTTCTTTCCAGTTTTCATCCAAAGAGGGGAGACTGTGATGAGAGAGGTTCAAGAGTTCATGTTTAAAAAAAATGCTTGCAAAGATGCAACACCCGTTTCTTTATTTCATTCTCTCCTGGAGACAGTTTCCATGGTTACGGCTATTTGGGGAATAGTCTCTATAGCAACAGCCTTATATACTTAGCAAGCACAGGAGGGTTAAAACAGCAGGGTGCCCTGGATGGGTGTGTCCTTTTATATGCCACAGACAGCATTTCACAAATGACTATAGCTACTGATTTGAAGATTCAATACAGTATCTCAAATTCCTTTTCTAACAGGAACAACAGATAAGAAAACTATTTAACCAAAAGACCTACGCCCACACATTCAAAATCCCTACAGTAACACATTCCCATGAGGATTTACAAGATATGTTGTGGTATTTGTATATTTTAGCTCATTTGAGGTATACAAACAAATTAGCAAACAAAACAATTGGATTGGTTGCAGAAAAGTAGCCCACAGTGTTTGGTCTGCAGAGCAGTGAATCTCTGGCTAATGAATATGGATATATATCATGACATAGCAAACAGAAAGAAGCACAACAGAGGGCCACTTGCTGACACTATTTACACACTGTACCTTTCAGACACAAATGTGAACAAATTAAAACACAACATAAACACAGACTACACAATATTTTTTTAGGACATGTAAGGAACTAATGGATGAAGGCCAGAACAAAAAAATGTCAAAAACATAACAGAAACGAAATGCCATATAAATGTGCACTGAAACTGCAGTGACTCAGGAAAATCATCCTGTCAAGGAAGCAAAATTGAGTGACTTGAGTTAAGATAGTGAGATTAATATGAGGAATAATTTTGGCCTGTGGCAAAAACAGAGATACAAGTTATAACTTGGAAAGGCAGTTCCTCTGAGAAAGTGCAAAAGAGTTAAGGAAACTGGATTAGACAGTAGGTTGAGAATTAGGAAAAAAATTTCAGCCTGATTAAGACAAATGATCTTGAAGGGCTTATTGGTAGCTGAAACATTTATAGCACCCAAGTTGCAATTTGTCCTTAATGGGCTGTGTTTCTCACAGCATTTACCCTTTTACTTTAATTTAATTTATTTATCCTTCAGTCCTGCACCTTACACATGGCTCACATGCACAGACCACAAGTCGAAATCAGTCATCCAGGGCCAGCACTGAATCTCATAAAATGAGCTCAAGAGTTGGGAGTTTGCCTTGTAATCGGAAGGTTGCCCGTTCGAGCCCCGGCTTGGACAGTCTCGGTCGTTGTGTCCTTGGGCAAGATACTTCACCCGTTGCCTACTGGTGGTGGTCAGAGGGCCTGGTGGCGCCAGTGTCCGGCAGCCTCGCCTCTGTCAGTGTGCCCCGGGGTGACTGTGGCTACAATGTAGCTTGCCATCACCTGTGTGTGTGAATGGGTGGATGATTGGATGTGTAAAGCGCTTTGAGGTCCTTAGGGACTAGTAAAGCGCTATATAAATACAGGCCATTTACCATTTACCATAAAAAGCATATAAACATTACATGAGCTCCTATCAGAAACTGTAGCGATTTGTAAGTGTAATAATGGGGGGGGGGGGAAATAACTGATTCCCATCAGTCACAGGACACAGACAATCATAGATCACACAATGGGCTAATATGCCAACAGCTGTGCTCTATGTTCTGTACATTTGTGAGGGTAGGAGCCTGATTCACCTTCTAATAAAAACAAGCAAGAGTATATAATCAACATTACTGCTATATGCAGAAGCAGAAAGCAATTCATATGTGAAATATGTGCAGAGCTTAAACAGAACTGCTGGACTTCACTAACCATCATGCAGTGCGTGTAGAACGTGTCAGTGCTTGAGAAAGTCCAGCATGAAAGTGTTAATTTCACCTAAATGCATAGAGTATTATATCTTGGCAATGTCAGACATTTCCAGGATTTTTTTACAGTGAGGACATATGAAACATATATGAACACATAGTGGGGAAACACTACACGAATAACCCACTGCACTTGCCACTTATTCATCAGTGTTGCATTCTTTTCATAGGCAAGAGTACTAAGTAAAAGGCGCCATCTACTGGTTAAAATATGACAGCACGTTTGACCACAATTCAACCAGACAGGTAAATAAAGCTAGGCATTTTTACATTATTTGAAATTTCACTCCTCTCATAATCAAAATTGGCATTCATTATGGAAAGATAATTGTTAGTATTCCTAACATTCATGCAACTGAAGGGTTTCAGTTCAGTTTTGATTTTAAATCATTATTTAAATTATTCACTTGCTGTTACCTTTTTCTTTCTTATTGAATAAAAAAATCCCCCCTAAAATGTGGTTGTTTTCTTTTGATCAATTTGCCATCTATTGTTAGTGTATTGTATGAATATCAAGCAGAAACAAGCAAATAAACAAAAAAAAAGAAAATATTTTAAGAAAAAGATTGGATCAAAATGCACGTATTTAGTGTAAAATCAAGCACAATGTCTACTAATATAGATAATATCATTAATTTTAGTTTTAATTCTTTTTAATTTTTTTTTAATTTTTAATTTATTTATTTCTTTTTTTTTTGGGGGGGGGGGGGGGGGGTTGTTGTGCATGCATCTGCCTCTCACTTCTGACCCATATACTCCCTTCTACTGCCAGGAAGCATGCACATTTCATAATTCTGCTATAGTGACAGTGGTACTTTGGCCAGCTCCATGATCTGTAAGTCTCTTTTTCACTTTCAGTCGTGATATAACATTTTAACAATGCTAACTTTCAGCCATATAACTGACACTATATTTATAGCACAATATACACTGATGAAATTATAATCATAAAATGTCTCTATCGCCCACTGGTGTCTGGCTACAGTATAGGTCATAAACCCCGCCTCCTCGGATGGGACCGGGGACAAACTAAGATAAAAAAAGTTCTCCTCAGATATTTTTTTTCCGCAAAGATGCTTACTTTCATTATCAGTAGTTCTCATCACGCTGATTTGTGTTTAAATTATGTCATTTCTTTCTCTCTCCACTGGGTCCAGAGGACATCCTAGAACAGAGCTGACCCTCTGGATCACCCTGTTCAGTCTTTTTCTGTCTCAGTCTCAGCCTGAAAGACCCTTACAAATAAGTGCGTAATTGGTTCGAATACAGTGTAATTTAATGACCACATTGTTTTGAGGCAACATGGGCTAATTTGCTGAATTGTGATAATTTACATAATAAAAAAAATTGTAATGCCTTGATAGAGTTATTGTGAAAAGTTTTAAATGACTCATGAGTATAGGACTGCTTTTGATTTAGATTTAGGATTTTATAGTAGATATTGCTGTGTTTACAAGGTTCTATAATAAAGGAAGCAAATTAGTACATGCTGTTACCCTGTCAGACCAAGGGTGCCGCTAATGAGGCTGGGTAAGAGAGAGGGGAGAAGAAGAAAGTAGAGAGGTAAAAAAGATGGAGTGCTGCTGTAAAGGCTGAAATAAAGTGTTGAACCCAGACTTGTCCTCTCCTCCGCTACCTGATTACAAACTCAACAAATTGGCGACGAGGATGAGCGCTTCAGTGCCGAGCCCACCGCCCTTTTTGCAACATGCGGGTGAGCCGGGTATACCAGTTATGACGTGGCGCAAATTCTTTGAGAACTACATGCTAGTGATAAATGCTACGGGAGATGCATGGCCGGAGGCGAGACGACGAGCCGTCTTATTATTGCTTGGGACCAGAGGGACAACGACTGTTCTACACACTGCCGAATCAAGGTACAACGTTTGCTGACGCCATGACTGCGCTTGAAAACCACTTTGCCCCTAAAGTGAATGTAGTGGCATGCAGGCACACATTCAGACAGCGAGTTCAGCGGGCTGATGAAACTGTGACCTAGTATGTTTCCGCCCTCAGAGCGTTAGCTGTGCCATGTGGTTTTGGAATAATGGAGGGTGAAATGATTCGGGATCAGCTTGTTGCTAATGCTAATCTCAGTGTTGTTAAAGATAAATTGCTGCTGGAGGAGGACCTTACATTGGACAAGGTAGTTACTTGCGTTTCAGGTGGAGGCTGCGGTCAAGAATGCTACACTCCTCTCTTCTGCGCCCACAGCCCAGACTGCTGCAGTACAAGCTGTGGAGGTGAAGGACACACGTCTTCGGGGAAAAAGAGGAACGCGACCAGCTCAAGCTCGGAGACCTACATCTAAAGAATGGCACAAAAAGGCAAGTGATAAAGAGGAACAGCGTCATTGTTTCAGATGTGGATCCGAGAAACACCTGGCTAATGATAAAAACTGTCCAGCAGCAAAAGTAAAATGTAAATGGTAAAAATAAATGGCCTGTATTTGTATAGCGCTTTACTAGGGACCCCAAAGCGCTTTACACATCCAGTCATCCACCCATTCACACACAAATTCACACACTGGTGATGGCAGCTACATTGTAGCCACAGCCACCCTGGGGCTCACTGACAGAGGCGAGGGTGCCGGACACTGGCGCCATCAGGCCCTCTGACCACCACCAGTAGGCAACAGGTCAAGTGTCTTGCCCAAGGACACAACGATCGAGACTGTCGGAGCCGGGGCTCGAACTGGCAACCTTCCGATTACAAGGCGAACTCCCAACTCTTGAGCCATGATCGCAACAAAAAAGGGCACTTCGCCAGAGTTTGTAAATCAGCTGTAGCAGTGGTCAGGGAAGTAGTTGTTCCCGAGTTTACAGTTTTATGTGTTGATGATCACAAACCAATGACTGCATCATGTGATAAGATTATATGCAAAATGAACATTGAAACACCACAGGGAAACTCTGAGGTTCTGCAGTTAATTGTGGATACAGGAGCTTCAGTATCTATCCTTCCAGAAGCCATCTACAAAGAACATTTTGCACCCTGTGCTTTGACTGAACCGAAAGTTAAGCTTGTCACTTATGCAAAAGGTGACTTGCCTGTCATTGGCTGCCTACAGGCTTCAGTGAGGATTGCAAACAATGACAGAAAAGTCCCAGGATCATTCTTCATAGTTAAAGATGGATCACCTTTTCTGAGGTTGGACTTAAATAAAGCACTTAACATTGATATCATTGCTGGAAAAGTCATCAACAAAGGAGAGGATCCTGCAAGAGGATCACCAGCCAGTAAACAAACATGCATGGTGAATAACATTGATTCTTCTTCTTCCCATCATCTCGGAGCTGTTAAAGGGTTCATCCACAAAGGTCAAGTGAACAAGACAGTACAGCCGGTTCGTCAAAAACTGCGGCGTCTACCACTCAGATACGTGAGGTGTCAGCTGAATTGAAACGTCTACTCCAAGCAGGCATCATCGAACCAGTGGATGCAGCTGAATGGGTGAGTCCTCTAGTGGTTGGAAGAAAAAATAAGGGAGACTTAAGACTTTGTGTGGATCTGTGTGAACCTAACAAGAGTGTGATCATGGACTGTTACCCTCTTCCTCACATGGAGGATTTGTTTGCACAGCTGGCTGGGGCTACACATGTTAGCCAGATTGATTTAAGTTCAGCTTATCACCAACTGCCTCTTCACCCTGATAGCCAAAGCCTCACAGCATTCATAACCCATGAAGGACTCTTCCAGTTTACGAGAGTCCCATTTGGACTTGCTTCAGCCCCTTCTGCCTTCCAAAAGATGATGCAAACAGTCCTAAAAGAGGAGACATAATATGACATAATAGTGTATGGACATTTCAGAGAAGAGCATGATGAACGGTTACAGGCTGTCCTCCAACGCCTGAAGGATGTCGGTCTGCAGATCAACTTCAACAAAAGTTGATTTGGACTAGGGCTGGGCAAAACGATTATTTTCCTAATCGATGAATCTAGCGATTAATTTTTCGATGCATCAATTAATCTAACGAAAAACAAATATAACAAAGGAAATCATAGCAAAAAATTAATAATATACAAACAGCAGCAATGGCGTCTTTGAACAAATAATGAAATGACAAGTTACCCCTAAGTAGGACTCTGTGACCAGACTTGTTCAAGCATCAGTGGTAAGGGAGATTTTGGATGTGGCTTTTTTTTTAGTTCATTCCTTAGTTTCTCCACTGAAGTTTCATACTTTCTCTTCATCATGCTTGTAAAATGACGCTTAGACGGCAGAGTGTAACCTGGTTGGAAAGTGGTCAGCATTTCTTTGAATCCCTCACCCACAGCAAGTGGTCTCTTGTCTTTTAAAATCATAGATAAGACGCTCTCAGTAAGTACAGCCACCTCCTGGGGGGTGCATGGTGTACTTCTTCTCTGACAGTAGTCCTCCAGACTTTTCTGTTTATTCCTGAAATCATAAATCACACACAGCACACAGATGAATTTGAATAATTACTAAATAATTATATGGAAAGCATAATATCAAAATAATTTGATAAGGATCTGGTTGAGATAGGTAGGTAGGTAGATAGATAGATAGATAGATATACACACACATACTGTTATGCCATGTGCTTTCATAGCATAACAGTAAGAGGTTAATAATAATCCCCAATGTTGAACATATGATATGCAGTAATCATGATGGCTGGAAAAGATAACGTTTAAACAGCCATAGCTGATGGCACCTTTACTGGTGCACTGCTTTCTAGTCATTAGATGGCATAACTTTTGACCTATAAGTTCAAGCTGGAGAAGCATTATGTATAAAAACAGCGTTCAAATAGGATGAAACACATTAAATTTGACAAATCAAGAGTTCATTGTCATTTTGCTTTTGCAAGCACTTTAACAATGTTGTAATAGTGTCCACGACGGCTACGTTTAGCAGGTGGTGCATTATCATTGTTAACATTTTTCCTGCGGCCAATTCGCTGTCTCACATTTTTGTCTTTCGCCGATTCTGATAATCAGCCTGCGTGCATTCCGACTCATTTTGCCAGCATGGGCCACAAACCAAAAAAACAATAACAACTAAACAGCAGCTGCTATATGTTACTGCTAAGCAGCTTAAATGAGTTTTGCATTTACGGAGGTTGGGTGTTTATCTCTGTGTCTATGAGCAAGTGTATGTCCACGTGGGGGGGGGTGTCTGGATGAATTAACGAGTAAAAACTAGCGTTAGTAAAAAAGTTGAAAACTTACGGTGGTTTGTCCTTTGCAGAAGCTGCTCCTGGATGCAGTCGTTTGAGGTGCTGGTGCATAGCCGTCGTGCTTTTATGATAGGCCATTTCCACCTCACAAAGCCGGCAAACGACTGAATCACTTCCTTTTCTGTTAAAATATCCCCATACTGTAGAACTGCGTGTTCGGGTGGAGTGATTTAAGTTGATTGCAACTGCCTCACTCATGATTCCGCTACTCGCTGCCGCCATGTCTTTTTTTGAAAGTGACGAAGCATCGACGCAGATTTTTTTACGTCGACGTATTTTTTGCGTCGACGTAATCGATTACGTCGACGCGTTGTCCCAGCCCCAATTTGGACAGACATCTATTCCGTTCTTGGGACTCGTCATTTCCAAGGATGGCCTGACCACCTGACTGCCATTGCCAAAGGCCCTGCACCAAAGGAAATGGCTGCTCTTCATTCCTTCTTAGGCTTGACTTTGTGGTTCAGCAAATTCCTACCAAACTATGCAACTGTGGTTGAATCACTTCATGAGCTACTTCGGACAAGTCAGACGGCTGAACTTCAATGGACTGATACAGCAAATGAAAGCGTCAACAAACTGAAGGAAATGCTACTAAAAAGCCCAGCACTGGCAATCTTCAACCCAGGGGTCCGTTCTTCGTACCTCGCTAAGTAAGTTAGCTGGATTTGATTGTTGACGATTTCGCGTGATCTTGGATCGTTTGGTTCTCCGAAGCTCATCCGGGACTTGCTGTCATAGCAACAGATCCGTAAGCATAAACCTGCTCGGGAGCAGGCTTACTTTATGTAAACAGGATTAGATCGCGGCCACTCAGGTATGTCCGCTTCATTTATACGAAAGCAACAGCGATATTTTACCACTGTTTTACCATAAATAAATATTATCAATGTAACTAAAGATAATGCAGTACTTGATCCTTTTATTGATTCCATACAGATACATACAGGTCATTTCCTAAAAAAAGGGAAATGTACTATTAACTCATTCACTGCCAGCCATTGGCAGTGAATGAGTTAAACCCATTGACTCATTCACTGCCATTGACGGCTATAGACGTCAATGGCAGTGAATGAGTTAATCATTCTATTTCATGTATTTGATTATTACAGATGTAATTCATATTTTAGAGTAGTAATTGTAAATTACTTCATGTAATCAAGATGAGAGACCACGGCTATAAAAGCGAAGGTGGATTTGGGAAGTCTGTCGCAGCCATGTCCTGTCCTTATACGCGAGCCACCCATTGCGGAAGGTGCAAGATTGATAAGGAGAGTTTTCAGAATTCAGCGTATATTGCGGGATAGACAGGATCCTTTAGCTCAGCGCGACAGTGTGATCATAGAGAGATATCGATTTTCCCGTGAGGGTATTATTTACTTAACCAACTTGTTGATGAGGGGGTGCAGGACCACCACCTGTCTTTTTGTGCTCTGCACTTTTCTTGGTTGCTGTTATAAACAAACAAACAGATTATTTCAGGGTCTCTTTTCAAGAGACTAAAAGCAATATAAGTGATAAATATTACCATTCTGTAGAATATTCTTATATTTCACTTTTACTTGTTCCCATGTTCTAGTGGGTCCTGTTGTGGCTCTAATGTGAAAGAGGATATAATGTAATATAATATAATAAATTTACCCTACCGCCTACTGGTGTTGGCCAGAGGGGCCGGTGGCGCGATATGGCAGCCTGGCTTCTGTCAGTCTGTCCCAGGGCAGCTGTGGCTACAACCGTAGCTGCTTCCATCAGTGTGTGAATGTGAGAGTGAATGAATAATGGTATTGTAAAGCGCTTTGGGTGCCTTGAAAAGCGCTATATAAATCCAATCCATTATTATTGTTATTATTAAATTACTTACGAGTTTAATTTGTCAGCAACTTTCTGCCAGCCCTCTCTCCTTGCTTTTGCAGCCTTTGCAGTGTTCCCTTGCGTTTTAATTAAACTCTGAAACTCCTGAAATCCCTCAATCAAGAGTCCTTGCTCTGCTGCCGAAAAATACAGACCTTTTCGCCGACCAATCAAAGGGTTGCCGATCAATGTTTCTACTATCGATGCGTAGCCCTGTTAAGCCACCCAGTGATCTCACATTACTTCATCCAGCTATACTAATCGTCAACAACAGATGTGTTCGGAGAACCGGAATAGCGAGCTCAAAGTTAGCGCGATGATTTGATCTTGGATGTGTCATTTGATCTTGGATGTAGTAAGCGAGGTACGAAGAACGGACCCCAGATCTGCCAACGTTCATCACCGCTGATGTGTCAGATTGGTCTTGGAGCTGTTCTGACCTAGATGAACTCAAACAATGAGGAACGGGTTGTTGCTTTTGGTTCCCGCACCCTGTCCCCAGCTGAGAGGAAATATTCAACAATTGAAAAAGAAGCCCTCGCCTGCGTATGGGCTGTCGAAAGATGGAGGATGTACATATGGGGACCTAGATTTACTCTGAGAACTGATCACCAGGCCCTCACCACCCTGTTAAGTACTAAGGGGATGAACAGAGCTGGCATGAGGATGGCACGTTGGTCAGCCAGACTGATGTTTCCAGTATGACTTAGAGTACTGTCCAGGAAGCCAAAATGTTATAGCTGACTGTATGTCCCGTGTTACCCTGCATACCACAAACACAAGTGAAGACTCTGAACAGGACTTAATCACAGAGATTGCTGAAATTTCTCCTCAGCTAACAGCGCTTCCACTGGCAGACTTCAAAGCAGAATGTGAAGACTATCCTGAATTAACAAAAATAAGACAGATCGTTCTTTCGGGCTGGCCGAAAGAAAGCAAATCCTTACCAGATGATGTCAAACCCTACTTCCTGGTCCGACATGAACTGGCAGCAGAGTCACCGCTGATATTTAGAGGAACACGGCTGATCGTTCCCAAATCTCTGCGGACTAAACTCAACATTCTGCCACCACCGAAGGATGCTGGACAATATGACCACATCAGATCCAAAGTGACATTGACACTAGGGGTGGAGGAAAAAATCGATACTGTGTAGTATCGTGATATTTTGTTTGCTAATAATGTATCGATACAGGGACAGCAGAAATCGATATTTTGTTACAAAAAAAAGTTTTTGTGGATTGGAACATGCTCTGACTTCAGAGCACGTTGATCAGCTCCTTTTTCTGAGCAAGAATCCTGACACTGTCCAAATGTGTTTAACTTTTTTTTTTGGCAGCAATAAACATGACAGTTTACTTATTTTAATTTAAGACATGTTTTATTTTAATTAAGTTTAAAACTTTTTTATTTAATGTAAAATTATATTTTGTTTTCATTTACTTTCAAATTCTTCAGTTGCTGAATGGGCTGCATAGTTTTCATAAAATGCATAGTTCAGAATAGCTATAATTGTACCAGATGGTTGCATTCAGTTAAGTTGGACTAGACTGTAATACAAACCGTTCAGTTTGTCAACAATAAAACTGAGTGTGAGACTTTGTTATTAGATAAAATGAATATTGATTAAGTTTACCTTTATGTACAGAATCTGAATATCGCAAAATATTTTTAAAAAATTGCAATAATATCGTATCGTGGGATGTATGGTGATTCCCACCTCTAATTCACACAGAAAAGAAGTGCACTTTATACAGACAGAGAGGTGCTAAACCTACTAAAGTGACTGTGGGTGCTTCAGTGAGAGTATGCCATTCCATGTGGGAAAAGGAGAGCCACAATACACCAAGCCGCTGGAGGTACAGCAGCAGATGGGTGAGAGTTCTTTCATCCTCGGCGATGGGAGAAGATGGAATGCAGCGCATCTCTCACTCGTACCAGAGAACTCAACACACGCAAAGAGCTGATACAGAGGCGGAAAACATCAGCTCAGCACAGACAGCTACACGTCCCACCCTGCAGAGGGACAGACAACCACCAAGATGGAAAAAAGACTTTGTTATGAAATAGTTCAGAGGTAAAAAGAAAGGAGAAATATGCAGATGTGAGAAATGACTGAATGGAAAGTGCATTTGAGTTTCATTACCTCTCTTTAATTCCAGCTGTGACTTCTGATAAGCTGAGAAGAAGGCACACGGTTGTTCCTTTTGATTCAGGGTTGATCTGGGGCACGTTTACTTTGCCATTACAGTTCTTTTATCAGGATATATATATAATACTGTTCTGAAGTTACTAATTGCCTCAAAAGTAAAAGGCTGTCAAATGTTTCATGTTGTGCTGCAAGGGAAGAGAGTATTATTTGAGAAAAGGGGGGATGTTGTGTTTACAAGGTTCTATAATAAAGGAAGAAAATTAGCACATGCTGTTACCCTGTCAGACCAGGGGGGGCGCTAATGAGGCTGGGTAAGAGAGAGGGGAGAAGAAGAAAGTAGAGAGAGGTAAAAAAGATGGAGTGCTGCTGTAAAGCCTGAAATAAAGTGTTGAACCCAGACTTGGCCTCCGCTACCTGATTACAAACTCAACAGATATATAGACTTATATATAGAAATACTGTTTACATTTGAAACAACCATGTGGTGAAATTTCTTATTTTGGCATTCAAAGGTCATTATGAATACAACAGTGCTATTCAGGGAACTTGCACAGCCTGAGGGATTGACAGAGAAATGTAACAAAAACATAACTATGAGAAAGTGAATGAGCTGCTTTCTTTTTTTTTTTTTTTTTTTGTACCGAAGCTAGAATATAAAGTAATGAGTGGATATGGTAGAAAAACTGGTACACTGAGTTTAACTCTAGTAAGCAGTATGAAAGACAGTCACAGGGCATACTTGTGACATCCAGAAGCAAGAACAGAAAAAAAAAAACCCCAATGAACAGGTGAATTGGTCATGTACTGCACAAACTGAAACTGCCATATGATACCAGAGAGTCTTACTGTCTGCTGTCCTTTGTTATAACCTTAAATACTGTTAAAGGGGAACTTGGGGAGTGTTGGGGAGTTCTATTTTCATAAAAAGCTACAAAAAATGATTCATTGTTGGCTTGTAGAAAACTATAAATCTGAAAAAAACAAATCTGTCAGTGGGTGGACTTAGAAAGTGAGTAAGGTTGCCAGACTCATCTTTACTTAAAACTTATTTAGCTGCTAACACCAGAATTTAAGATTCAAAGAAAATATTTTTTTGACCCTCAATAAGCAACATTAAGCAATAATTTTGAATAAAATGCAGTAAAATATATAAAATCAAGGGTTTATTTATCCAAATACTTAATGTTTGGGGAAAATGTGTCTGGTATAAACTAAATTTATATCAATCAAAGTTTATTTGATCAGATTCCATTAAATTTAACTTTTGTTTTAATTAAATATATATCTTTTTTTTTATTTAAATGACTTATTTTTATGACTTAGAATCTGTTCAAAGGAGGATACAAAAGGGAGCACAGAAAGGAGGCAAACAAAAAGGTTGCAACAAAAGGTTATTTCATTGAACTTATGGATGACAGAAAAAAGTCACCGAGGGGGAGAAGAATGAGTCCAAACAAGAGTCCAGTGAAGGTGATTCAAACAGAAGAACAATGCAAATCCGGAAAGAGAACAGTTGGACAAAGACAGCGGCAGGAAGTAAAATGAGCTAAAACATCTCATATTTATTGAATTTATTTTTGCCTCCTCATCACCTCTTTCCTCCATCCTGTGATTACTCTTAGTACACCATGACAAACAATGTTTCAGTTCCTGAAATGCATGTGGAAGACAGAAGAGAGGAGGCATTCATGCATCCATTTGCAAAGTGTTTTGCACTGGATACCAGGAGTGTATAAAATAGGTGTGACACACAACTGAAATAGACAATCCATGATGGAAGGAGGACTCTTCATACTACTGCTTCTTTGTATTCAAAAGTAGTTTCAGTTATTTGACCTCAGATCAAAGTTTTCTCCTTGAATCTTTGTGTGTATGTGTGTCTCTGTTAAAGCTGTAGTATCTACTCCTTTCTCATTGTCTCACTTTGTGGCTCCTTCTGCTCACATATCTAGTGCGAGGGACCTAAATAAGAGAAGATGCACAAGCGCAATCGAGAATGCAAAAAGTAAGAAATAAGAAAGGGGTAGATTGAAAGGTTAACCTAAATACTAAAGACAAAATAGTTCGCATCACCCTTTAATTGAGTCCATAGTGCTATCTAGTATTCAAAGGAATCTTCAGACTCTCCAAAGGCAATTTCAGTGCTGTCAGAGTTTAGTTTTCTGTTTTTAAATTTACTAGATGACAACTAGTATTTAGGGGAAGGAGGAAGAAGAAATGTTTTGGTGTGGTGAAGCTGACATGGCATTAGAAGCAGCTCAGAGAATTGTTTCACACACTGTTTTCTGTAGAAAGAGAGACAGAGCGAGCAAATCTCATTTCTCATTATGGAACCTGGCATTCTGTAACAGCTAAGGGCCCCAACTGGGACAAAGTGTAAATTCAGAAAAAGCAGTACTGATATTTTTATAGTGTCAGTGGCTGCCAGTGCTACTTGCTACTCAGCACGCTGCTGTCTCTGTCCATGGTCCTGAAACAACTAGGCACATTTTTTTTTTTTCTTCTTCTAAATTTGTTTTTATCTCTGATATTACTACTTCCACTCGGTTCTATTACGCAAGTCCTTTGCTGTTCCTGCTTGTAGTAATAATCGTTTAATATTTTAAATGTTCATTCAATCAAGTCATGTGAACACTTTACTAAAAAATGGAAATGGAAAAGTAGAATTCCTTAAGCACATCATACATATCTTTTACCAGAAGATTTTTACTATAAATATATTACCTAGATTACATTTCAGGAACACAATATGATTTCATAGATTTCTCAAGAGTTAACACTTGTAACAAAATGATTCAAAGTGAGCACATTTTGCACATGATTGTCTCCGGATCTGTAATCAGTCAAACCTACAGAATAGAGAGAGCTGTAACCGTGGTGCTGAAACGTTTAGTTTTGCGCCATAATTAAAACTTAATATTTGACACCATAATGTATGCGATGCTCATCAATGATAAAATAGCATTCCGAGGAAGATTTGTTTTTCGTATGATAAATAAATGTGGGTTTAGAGACTCTTGATATGATGACATGTAAGTGTAACTAGATAGAAACAACTCTTGGTGCCGCTGTGGGCTAGCACAAAAGCAGCACATCTCCACCCACTATTACTGCATAAATATCAGTTATAGTTGTTCAGAGGAATCCGCTCGTTGCACGAATTCTATTTTGTTTCCATCCTTTAAGAAATCTTTAATGTTTTTTGGAATAATACTTTGTTTTTGTACACAGCAATTTCTTCTCCTTCTTACGGGTCTTTTGTCCCATGATGGCAGACGGCAAAAGATTTCCGGCGGTAGACCCGATCTTCTGCTTTGCTTGCTTTGTTGTAACACTGCAGCTCGCTTACGGAGATCTGAGCTATTCTTTTCCCGAGGAGATGAAACGAGACTCCGTGATTGGAAATATAGCCAAGGATCTCGGTTTTGATCTGATGACTTTATCTTCCCGGAAAGCTCGTGTTGATTTTGAGGGATCTCGTAAAAGCTACTGTAATATTAATCTGAGAACGGGGGATCTGATCACACCGGAGAGAATCGACAGAGAAAGCCTTTGTGCCAAGAAACCTTCATGTGTTGTGCAAGTGGATCTGGTGTTAGAAAATCCGTTAGAGCTTCATCGTGTAAGTCTTCATATACAAGACGTGAACGACAACTCGCCAAAATTCAAAAAGAATTTGATTGAGATGGAAATAAGCGAGTCGGCAGACAGAGGTAACCGCTTCTCAATAGAGCAGGCCCGTGACGCAGATATAGGTCAAAATGCTGTGCAAAGGTACGAGCTTCAAAAGAACGACAACTTTATTCTGGCTGTTGACAGCAACAAGGTTGAACTGGTACTGGAAAACACTCTTGATAGAGAGAAACAAAGCGAGATGAATTTACTTCTCACAGCTTTGGACGGTGGATCTCCTCAGAGATCCGGTTCCGTAGTCATACGCGTCACTGTGCTGGATGCCAATGATAACGCCCCAGTGTTCAGCCAGGCCGTTTATAAAGCCAGTCTGCCTGAAAACTGTCCTTTAGATACACCAGTGATTAAAGTCAGTGCGACAGACGCAGACGAAAGACTGAACGGAGATGTAACGTATGACTTAAGTCACGTGTCTGACGACGACATAAATGTATTTTCAATTGATCCTAAAACGGGAGAAATTAAAGTAACTGCTGTGATTGACTTTGAAGACAGAAATTCTTTTGAAATGAGAGCAGAAGCGAAAGATGGTTTAGGTCTAACTTCTTACGCCAAAGTGTTAATAGATGTGACTGATGTAAATGATAATGCACCAGTTATATATCTAAATTCAGTGTCTAACCCCACACCGGAGAACGTGCCAACTGGTACAGAGGTGGGCATTATTAATGTTCAGGACAGAGACTCCGGGAATAACGGGCAGGTCCACTGTTCGATCCAGCAGGGTGTCCCCTTTAAGTTGGTTCCTTCTATTAAAAACTATTATTCTCTGGTGACCACAGGACAACTGGACCGCGAACTAGTGTCTGATTACAACATTGCAATCACTGCCACTGACGAGGGCTCTCCACCTCTGTCCTCTTCTAAAAGTGTTCAGTTATCTGTAGCTGATATCAACGACAACTCACCTGTGTTTGATAAGCAGTCATACAGCGCATATGTGAGTGAGAATAACAAACCTGGCTCCACTTTATGTTCCGTTAGTGCTCGAGACCCCGACTGGAGACAGAACGGTACAGTGGTTTATTCTCTGTTAGCTAGTGAGGTGAACGGTGCCCCGGTGTCCTCGTATCTGTCTGTGAACGGAGACACGGGTGTGATCCACGCTGTGAGGTCGTTTGATTATGAACAGTTCAGGAGCTTCAAAGTCCACGTGATGGCCAGAGACAACGGTTCTCCTCCTCTCAGCAGCAACGTGACCGTGAGTGTGTTCATCTCAGATATGAATGACAACTCTCCTCAGATTCTGTATCCCTCCCCAGAGGGCAATTCCTTCATGACCGAGCTGGTCCCCAAAGCTGCACACGGAGGCTCTCTGGTGTCCAAAGTGATCGCGGTGGACGCGGACTCCGGACAGAACGCCTGGCTGTCCTATCAAATAGTCAAATCCACTGATCCGGGACTTTTTACCATTGGTGTCCACAGCGGAGAGATCAGGACACACCGGGACATTTCTGAATCTGACAGCATGAAACAGAACCTTGTAGTGGCAGTGAAAGATAACGGACAGCCCTCTCTGTCTGCCACCTGTTCCATGTATTTACTTATTTCTGATAACTTGGCTGAGGTGCCAGAACTGAAGGATCTGTCTTATAATGAGAGCAATTCCAAACTGACCTCTTATCTGATCATTGCGCTGGTGTCTGTGTCCACATTTTTTCTGACTTTCATTATCATCATCGTGGGTTTGAGGTTTTGTCGCAGGAGAAAGCCCAGACTGTTATTTGACGGAGCAGTTGCCATCCCCAGCGGTTATCTTCCTCCTAATTACGCAGATGTTGATGGCACAGGAACTTTACGCAGCACTTACAACTATGACGCGTACCTGACCACAGGTTCAAGAACCAGTGACTTTAAGTTTGTGACATCGTATAATGACAACACGCTGCCTGCTGACCAGACTCTGAAGAAAAGTCCATCAGACTTTGCTGATCCGTTTGAAGTTGTGGAGGCTTTTGATGAGGTAGGGATGCTCAGAACCTTTCCATTTAAGTTAACCATCTTTAATATTTCTCTGGCTACATTGTTCTTTCACGAATTACAATCTAAGAGGCATCGTTACACGGTCAATCGAAGTTGTTTGTCGCAACACGAGGGTATGAAACAGTGTATTTAGTGTTTGCCCCTTAAATTCACTATTCCCACAATAGTTATGGCAGGAAAAAATTCCCACCATCGCCAGCTAGGTAATTTCACTCAACGAAATAACTAAAAGCACCAGTAAGGCGCACAGGTTCGTTCCACTAAAGATGTGGCAGGAGACAAGGTTCCGAAATTCGGAAATGCACCCTTAGTATTCTAAAACAAAGCAATACCCCCCCCCCCCCCCACCACACACAAGCAAAAACAAAACAAACAAAACAAAACAAAGCTAGTTTTTAAATTTCTATACATTCAACCATGGGGGTGGCGTTAATGCTTTAATGTAACTTTACACCAAGGAATCCTATAATAGGCTACATTAACGTAACAACAGTTCTAGCGAAATAAATTAAACGATTCTTGGTGAAATAAATATAATTGCAACATTAACCTTACATCAGACATGTACAGAAACTTACATAAATTAAAATAATTAAGGTCTCAATTAGGATGTTGAACACGGTCGCAGCTGAAGTGGCAGAGCGATGAGCGAAGCACCGCTGACGCAAACAATACCAGTGAACAAATCATAACATAACAAAAAAAAGAAATAAAGCAGCATAAACGAGAACCAAAGAGAAGTACAAAACGGAGAAACACAACAGCGAGGCATCCTGAAGAGAGGCAGCAGCTTTCATATATGAAAAGTGGCATATTACATTTAATAAATCGGCAATTTAAATGCAAAGCCGAACCCAGAGGACAGGTTAGCTAATACATACCAGGCCCACTGAACTACTCCACCTAGACAGGAGAGGAGCGCTTCCCGACCCAACAGCAACAGATGACACAACATGCCAGCAATTTCTACCTTGCAAACAGTTCGAGGCAGAGAATAGTTTATGTCCAAAACTACCAATATTGAGAAGAGCGCGATACATACCTCTTCTGTTGTATCATGCTCCCCTGGGGGGTGGAATGGTTAACTGTGGTTAACTTAACACCCCAGCACAAAAAGGAGACGCCACAAGTAAGAGGCTTCTGGACTGATGGAACATTTTTACAAGACTTTGCCACGTTTAATCGATGGTAAGGTCTTAGGAAGTGTAATTAAAAACGGGCTATTGTCTCTGTGTCAGCCCAGGCATGGTTTTCGCTTCATGACTATGAATGGACTGATTATCATCATCATCATCATCATTATTATTATTATTATTATTATTATTATTATTGTTACATACTCTTGAAACAGTTGGTCCTAACAAGATAAAATGTAAAAACAGCTCTGTGTGGCACTGAAAGGCTCTTCTGGTGTTCTCGCGCAGCCCAGTAGGAAAATGTATTTTTGTGTCTCGGTTATTCAGAACGCATTTCTGTTATATTAATTATTTTCATATGTAACAAAATGTATAATGTATTGTAACTCATCCAAATGCCCTGACGCACTTTAGGACAATGTGTTCTTTTACTGTTAAAAATGTACAGTGTTTATACACTCAAAGTTATGTTGGCCCTCTCTTTTGGAGATTTAAACATTTCGCAATAATAATGTTTAGGAATACGGTTTATGCAAACTTTTACCTAGCAAAAGCAAAGGCATTATATGTATAAGTTACAATCCAAATCTCGTTTACACGGACAGGCATACGGTATACCTGTGAAGTGAAGACCTTCATCCTGTGCTTAGTCTATTATATTGCAGAAATCACACGGAAGTTTTAAGCTGATAATCACAGGTAATTTAAATATGATGAATTGCTGCCACAATCCGGATTTAAATTGCGAAAATATTTCAATACGTTCTGGTGTGAAGATGATAAAGTAACTCGTGGTGTCGCCCTTGTCTAACAGAAAATAATCTCTCGCCACTCCACCCACTATTGCATCGAAATCAGTTGTAAAGTGTCTGGATAATCTGGTAAAATCCCGGATAGAGATGTCGCAAATTGTTACCAGATAACCGAACATTTAGTTGTCTTGGTCCGACCTTCTTTTTTGTGCTGCACAGTACATTTTCTTTGAAATTGACGGTCGATTTTTGTCAAGATGCGGGACAAAGGATTTTCAGCGCTAGGCCCGATCTTCTGCATTTCTTCCATTTTTGTAACACTGCACCTCGTTTGTGGAAATCTGAGCTATTCCTTTCCCGAGGAGATTAAACGAGACTCAGCAATTGGAAATATAGCAAAGGATCTCGGTTTTGATTTGAGGACTTTATCTTCCCGGAAGGCTCGTGTTACTTTTGAGGGCACTCATAAGCGTTACTGTGATATTAATATGAGAACGGGGGATCTGATCACATTGGAGAGAATCGACAGAGAAAGCCTCTGTGCCAAGAAACCTTCATGTGTTGTGCAAGTGGATCTGGTGTTAGAAAATCCGTTAGAGCTTCATCGTGTAAGTCTTCATATACAAGACGTGAACGACAACTCGCCAAAATTCAAAAAGAATTTGATTGAGATGGAAATACGCGAGTCAGCAGTTAAGGGTAACCGCTTCTCAATAGAGCAGGCCCGTGACGCAGATATAGGTCAAAATGCTGTGCAAAGGTACGAGCTTCAAAAGAACGACAACTTTATTCTGGCTGTTGACAGCAACAAGGTTGAACTGGTACTGGAAAACACTCTTGATAGAGAGAAACAAAGCGAGATGAATTTACTTCTCACAGCTTTGGACGGTGGATCTCCTCAGAGATCCGGTTCCGTAGTCATACGCGTCACTGTGCTGGATGCCAATGATAATGCCCCAGTGTTCAGCCAGGCCGTTTATAAAGCCAGTCTGCCTGAAAACTGTCCTTTAGATACACCAGTGATTAAAGTCAGTGCCACAGACGGAGACGAAGGAGTGAACGGAGATGTAACGTATGACTTAAGTCACGTGTCTGACGACGACATAAATGTATTTTCCATTGATCCTAAAACGGGAGAAATTAAAGTAACTACTGTGATTGACTTTGAAGACAGAAATTCTTTTGAAATGAGAGCAGAAGCGAAAGATGGTTTAGGTCTAACTTCTTACGCCAAAGTGTTAATAGATGTGACTGATGTAAATGATAATGCACCAGTTATATATCTAAATTCAGTGTCTAACCCCACACCGGAGAACGTGCCAACTGGTACAGAGGTGGGCATTATTAATGTTCAGGACAGAGACGCTGGGAATAACGGGCAGGTCCACTGTTCGATCCAGCAGGGTGTCCCCTTTAAGTTGGTTCCTTCTATTAAAAACTATTATTCTCTGGTGACCACAGGACAATTGGACCGCGAACTAGTGTCCAATTACAACATTACAATCACTGCCACTGACGAGGGCTCTCCACCTCTGTCCTCTTCTAAAAGTGTTCAGTTATCTGTAGCTGATATCAACGACAACCCACCTGTGTTTGATGAGCAGTCGTACAGTGCATATGTGAGTGAGAATAACAAACCTGGCTCCACTTTATGTTCCGTTAGTGCTCGAGACCCCGACTGGAGACAGAACGGTACAGTGGTTTATTCTCTGTTAGCTAGTGAGGTGAACGGTGCCCCGGTGTCCTCCTATCTGTCTGTGAACGGAGACACGGGTGTGATCCACGCTGTGAGGTCGTTTGATTATGAACAGTTCAGGAGCTTCAAAGTCCACGTGATGGCCAGAGACAACGGTTCTCCTCCTCTCAGCAGCAACGTGACCGTGAGTGTGTTCATCTCAGATGTGAATGACAACTCTCCTCAGATCCTGTACCCCTCCCCGGAGGGCAACTCCTTCATGACCGAGCTGGTCCCCAAAGCTGCACACGGAGGCTCTCTGGTGTCCAAAGTGATCGCGGTGGACGCAGACTCTGGACAGAACGCCTGGCTGTCCTATCAAATAGTCAAATCCACAGATCCGGGACTTTTTACCATTGGTGTCCACAGCGGAGAGATCAGGACACACCGGGACATTTCTGAATCTGACAGCATGAAACAGAACCTTGTAGTGGCAGTGAAAGATAACGGACAGCCCTCTCTGTCTGCCACCTGTTCCATGTATTTACTTATTTCTGATAACTTGGCTGAGGTGCCAGAACTGAAGGATCTGTCTTATAATGAGAGCAATTCCAAACTGACCTCTTATCTGATCATCGCGCTGGTGTCTGTGTCCACGTTTTTTCTGACTTTCATCATCATCATCCTGGGTTTGAGGTTTTGTCGCAGGAGAAAGCCCAGACTGTTGTTTGATGGAGCAGTTGCCATCCCCAGCGGTTATCTCCCTCCTAATTACGCAGATGTTGATGGCACAGGAACTTTACGCAGCACTTACAATTATGACGCGTACCTGACCACAGGTTCTAGAACCAGTGACTTTAAGTTTGTGACATCATACAATGACAACACGCTGCCTGCTGACCAGACTCTGAAGAAAAGTCCATCAGACTTTGCTGATCCGTTTGAAGACATCACAACATCTTCTGAGGTAGAAAAACGCAACTTCTTTCCCACATATATAAACATATAAACCTAGACTTAGAACTTTTATTGTCATTGTCCAGTTTCTTGCACAACAAAATTAGGTAGGAAGACCACAAAGGTGCAACAAGTAAAGAAAACAATGTACAAAGAAAAAAAGCAATATCTATCTATCTATCTATCTATCTATAATTTTTTTCCACCAACTGTGTTCAGGAAACCATAGTTTTAAGTTTATATTTTTGAGTGAAAACAGTCACATTTAACTATTCCACTGGCTCAACATAAAACTGCCTTTCAGGGTCTGAGACAACAGCAACATCAAAGTTCCTATCAGAACTCAATCAGTATAGACAACAGTAGTGACCTGTCAAGAAACAAATATACAAAAATAAAACAAATTGTTCTTTGGAACCCATAATTCACAGTTCAACTGACAAAAAAGTACAATGTAAACTTTCATTTTAACTTTTTAAGGGAGAACATCATGAACTCACTTTGATTTCTCTACACAGCCGAAGTACACACACAGGAATCACACAGAAAGTGATCTCCCCTCTGAATCAAATAGAAAAATAAAAAGTTGTGCAAAGTGAACAACAGTGTAAACTTAACAACTCTGAAATCTGTTAGGACACTCTGTCATTACTCACACCAACCCGCTCTTCAATCCTGCTCACAGCAGGTAACCCTTGAACATACACCCGTCGCACGTTCAGAATTCTACAAAAATCATCACAAACACGGAGTCATCGCATAATAAACTTAGTTTCCTAGGCTAATTACCGTCTCCGACAACACCGACGACAATATTTTGCAGTATTTTACACTTTTCTAGCACATTTACCTCACGTGTAGATAGCCGCGCAAACTTTTGCAGCCTCTAACTCTCTAGTGTTCCCGCTTGCAGCGTGACGCGAACCTGAGTACAAGCATGGTCTGGCTTAAGGTGGCTCTTAAAGGGACGGTGTACCCCCAAAACGCAAGGTCTAATCATCACCATGACAACTCTACAAACAGACTGTTAAAACACAATCACCTCTTCTTAAACCTTTTTTATGTGTAGTGTTAGTTCTCTTGGCTACAGTTTCCCCTGCTACGTGTCAACGTCCTAGGTAACCCCCTGCACATCCACCATTCCCCTAAATTTGGTGGCATAGAGAACCATACCAGCTAAGACATGGGAGACTACATCTGGACTTCAAAAGTCAACTCCCAGCCCATTGTTCCTTCAGTGGTGCTAGTTTCAGTCATTATGCAACAGTCATTAAGAACAACAACTCAGTGTTTAAGAAAAAAATGGGGCCATTTTAGCATTAATTAAACCCACAGACAAATAACTCAATTTATTTTCCAAGTAATCTAACAGTTTTTGGCTTTGCTAACATAACTGAATTTGGGATGAATTTGAACTGGGATTTATGAGCAACAGGTGAACACATGCAATTGAAACAGATATTTTACTTGCAGGAAATGGACCTCTGAATAGCTACACAGAAATTCCAACAACAAAAAAAATCTAATTATTTCCAATAATTCGTTTTTTAAAAATAAAATAACATTTGTAACATTTCTAATTTAAAAATATATTAAATGAAAATAATTTGCTTTTCATTCAAGCAAAACGACATTTCAACATGACACTGAAACTTTTGAGCAGTGGCATTGAGCGCCAATGACATTTTGTTTAAAGAAAAGTGGAAAAGTGTATTTAGAGTGCAGCAGTAGCCTGCTCATTCTTTTATAATGTCGTTTCCAGGTCTCGACAGGGTCAACTGGTGCACTTTTTAGGCAATGTGATGGAAACAAAGCTTCAGTTTCGGATGCAGCCTTGCAGTAGTTAGCTTTGGGTAGAGTTTTAAAAATAAATTAGTCTTTACAGTAGTTATCTCTCATTGATTTTAGGAGACAACATTGCCCAATAACCATGCCAAATCTTACAGTACCTGTTCATGGTCCTGAAATACGATCCAGGGTTTCTTGGAGTAACTGGATCTGGAGACTTGTTTGGTATCTCCGAAATTCCATGTGAATTTCAATAATCAAAACTGTAGGTTTGTGTAATTCAGTTACCTCAGCTTATTGTCTCAAAAAGGAGAACCTTAGAACTTTTGTGTATTACAAAAATGTAAAATAAATTGAAGAATGTTAGGGTTTGTTGAGGCTCAAACAGTATACATTTGAGGGTAACAAACCAAATATCATTTTAAATGACTGTTATGGCATGACATCGGCATCTTACTCAGGCACAGTTAGCAAGGAATGCTTAATGTGTTTTAAATAATATTCACAACTGTTAAATATGGCCGAGAGCGGTCTTGGAGTGATTTACTTTTTTGTGAATAATTGAATACTAAGGAGATTAAAAGGTGACTCGTGGTGTCGCTGTTGACTAACGGAAAATAAACGCTTGCCACTCCACCCACTCCACTTACTGATTAGATATCAAATGCAGACTGCTGGAAAAACGCATATATCCGAACCTTCAGGACCCGTACCTTGCTGTAAAGCTGTAAGGATTGCTGTGTATTTTGGAATAGATTTCACTTTGCAACTGTGGACAGTATAATTGCTGCAAGATGGGCTCTTTTCGAGTCAGGGTGGGAGACAAAGGATTTTCAATACCAGGGCCGATCTTCTTTGCCTCCTTTATTATAACGCTGCGCATCGCTCATGGAGATCTAAGTTATAATATTCAAGAGGAGATGAAACGAGACTCCGTGCTTGGAAATATAGCTAAGGATCTTGGGCTTGATCTGAGGACTTTGTCTTCCCGAAAGGCTCGCATTGATTTTGATGGATCTCGTAAGCGTTACTGTGACATTAATCTGAGAACGGGAGATTTGATCACATCGGAGAGAGTCGACAGAGAAAGCCTTTGTGGCAAGAAACCTTCATGTGTTGTGCAAGTGGATCTGGTGTTACAAAATCCTTTGGACCTCCATCGTGTAAGTGTTCATATTCAAGATGTGAATGACAACTCGCCAAAATTCAGAGAAAATTTGATTGAGATGGAAATAAGCGAGTCAACCGAGAAGGGTAGCCGCTTCTCAATAGAGCAGGCCCATGACGCAGATATAGGTCAAAATGCTGTGCAAAGGTACGAGCTTCAAAAGAACGACATCTTTATTCTGGCTGCTGACAGCAATAAGGTTGAACTCGTACTAGAGAATAAACTTGATCGAGAGAGACAAAAAGAAATGAATTTACTTCTCACAGCTTTGGACGGTGGATCTCCTCAGAGATCCGGCACCGTAGTCATACACGTCACTGTGGTTGATGCCAATGATAACGCCCCAGTGTTCAGCCAGGCCGTTTATAAAGCCAGTCTGCCTGAAAATTCTCCTTTAGATACACCAGTGATTAAAGTCAGTGCGACAGACGCAGACGAAGGAGTGAATGGAGATGTAACGTATGACTTAGGGCACATATCTGATGATAATATGAATGTGTTTACTATTGAACACAAAACGGGAGAAATTAGAGTAACTGGTGTAATTGACTATGAAGACAGAAGCTCTTTTGAAATCCCAGTGCAAGCCAAGGATGGTTTAGGACTAAAATCATATGCCAAAGTTATAATAGAGATTACTGACATAAACGACAATGCACCAGCAGTTTCTCTGGAATCGGTGTCTAACTCCATTCCTGAAAACGTGTCGCCTGGTACAGAGGTGGGCATTATTAACGTGCAGGACAGAGACGCTGAGAATAACGGACAGGTCCGCTGTTCGATCCAGCAGGGTGTCCCCTTTAAGTTGGTTCCTTCTATTAAAAACTATTATTCTCTGGTGACCACAGGACAACTGGACCGTGAACTACTGTCTGATTACAACATTACAATCACTGCCACTGACGAGGGCTCTCCACCTCTGTCCTCTTCTAAAAGTGTTCAGTTATCTGTAGCTGATATCAACGACAACCCACCTGTGTTTGATAAGCAGTCGTACAGCGCATCTGTGAGTGAGAATAACAAACCTGGCTCCACTTTATGTTCCGTTAGTGCTCGAGACCCCGACTGGAGACAGAACGGTACAGTGGTTTATTCTCTGTTAGCTGGTGAGGTGAACGGTGCCCCGGTGTCCTCCTATCTGTCTGTGAACGGAGACACGGGTGTGATCCACGCTGTGAGGTCGTTTGATTATGAACAGTTCAGGAGTTTTAAAGTCCACGTGATGGCCAGAGACAACGGTTCTCCTCCACTCAGCAGCAACGTGACCGTGAGTGTGTTCATCTCAGACGTGAATGACAACTCTCCTCAGATCCTGTACCCCTCCCTAGAGGGCAACTCCTTCATGACCGAGCTGGTCCCCAAAGCTGCACACGGAGGCTCTCTGGTGTCCAAAGTGATCGCGGTGGACGCGGACTCTGGACAGAACGCCTGGCTGTCCTATCAAATAGTCAAATCCACTGATCCGGGACTTTTTACTATTGGTGTCCACAGCGGAGAGATCAGGACACTGCGGGACATTTCTGAATCTGACAGCATGAAACAGAACCTTGTAGTGGCAGTGAAAGATAACGGACAGCCCTCTCTGTCTGCCACCTGTTCCATGTATTTACTTATTTCTGATAACTTGGCTGAGGTGCCAGAACTGAAGGATCTGTCTTATAATGAGAGCAATTCCAAACTGACCTCTTATCTGATCATCGCGCTGGTGTCTGTGTCCACGTTTTTTCTGACTTTCATTATCATCATCCTGGGTTTGAGGTTTTGTCGCAGGAGAAAGCCCAGACTGTTGTTTGACGGAGCAGTTGCCATCCCCAGCGGTTATCTCCCTCCTAATTACGCAGATGTTGATGGCACAGGAACTTTACGCAGCACTTACAATTATGACGCGTACCTGACCACAGGTTCAAGAACCAGTGACTTTAAGTTTGTGACATCATACAATGACAACACGCTGCCTGCTGACCAGACTCTGAAGAAAAGTCCATCAGACTTTGCTGATCCATTTGAAGATCTCGATACTTCAATAGAGGTAGGATTCTGAAATAACCGGGTTATCAAAATTGCAGTGTTTTGTGTCTTTAAGTTTTTACATTTATAGTATTGTCTTTGATAAGTAGAACCTGAGGCTTCTTGTTATTTACAGGGTCTTTCCTATAGTACCTCCCCTTTCTTGCATTTTTTTGTGTGTTTGTGTATGAATTTAATTTTTTTTCAAAATAACGCCTTTCATCATATTACAAACAAAGTCAATCTTGGGGGGTTGCTTATAGCGAAACGTAGCTATTAATATTAAACTGGAACGTAACCAACTTCCTTTTATTTCCAACCCGAAACTTTCAGTGTATTTTTTTTAGACTCTTCTGACGACGAGTCAAGTTTCACTCTGATTTCTGGTCAGCTTTTACAACACTGCAAAGTACCTCGAAATAAACAACGGCATTAAATTAACAAGTAATGATTAGTAAATTGATGATACACTTTGTCGCATAAACCATCTGATTTACTGATGGCGGCACCAGTACTGTTAATGATCTTTCACATGAAAGACGAACAAAGGTCCTATACTCAAGATTTACTTATTAGTTCATGTAATTTCGAAAGTCCCCGTGTTAATTTTGTGGTGAAGTGGTTAACGCATTCGTTGTTTAAGGAACGGATCCCTCCTATTTTTAAAGAGGCACAGAGGGGAAACCCCGGGCTTGCGTCAGGAAGTGCATCCGACGTCAAATCAAAACGTTTAGCCGCCCACGGTAGCGATAGTCGGGGAAGTAAGTGACCAGTCGAAGGGACGTTCTGTGCGTAAATCACAATTATGTTTAATGGGTATTATTATCATCATCAATGTAGCATTAAAATGACTAAATCACTTTTTAAACTACCGAAACAATAGCTGTCAGATATTCATCACTTCCTGCTGTCAGTATTGATAATCTCATTTCTTGTGCTCAATTCTTTGTCATCTCATGTACATCCACATTGTACCTCGGTATACATTAGTGTTACCGCATGTTATCATGTTGTTCTCAAAGGTGTGTTGACAGTCTGTTGGATGGTGAGCGCTACATGTTTATTTCTATCCCATTGTGGCGCCAGAGAAGGAAACTGACAATGTAACTAAACTGATAACGCCACCTGGTGTTGGAGTTGCACCCCAGGAAATTTCACATTAACCAGTGCAAAGGTTTTATCAGTTACAAAGACACACGGGCTTGTTATTGACAAAGAAGAGGCGTGGCAAGTCATTGTCAATAGGTTTGTTTAATGCATTATCTGAATAATGTGGAGATACAAAGACAACAGCAAATTTAGTGGCAGGACTTCCAATACCACTGTACCTTTAACTAAAACATCACTACCAGACATGGCTTAAAACTACAAGACTCACTGTGTTGCTCCAAGTAAAATAGCAGCTCAACAAAAAGCCAATTAATATAGTTAAATACAGGTCACTTTGGGAGGCAACCTACAGGGAGTAGTGCCCAAGGACTGCCACCAGTTACTCACTCGTCACCTCGCATTGCAGTTGTCACTGCAACTAAAGGCGCTTTATAATCGTATCCCGGCGTTTACACTCGCATGCATAAGAGGCAACCTGACCAAATGTGCCTAGCCCCCCAGCAAGCGTCCGTCTCTAAACCTAAAGTGAAATAAACCTATAGTGAAATAAACCGATAAAGCAAGCAAGAAATAGGGAACTACTCAGTGAAAAATAAACAGAAGAGGAGTGTATGCATCTACATATAAAACCTTTAAAATACCACAGAAATGCAGCATCAGGCGCACCCACGCTTGGCCCCAACAAAGTGCGGTGTGGCACAAACGGCACAGGACAAGATTAAACATGATAAAACAAAGCAAAGTTAAAACAAAACAAGGCACTAGAGGACACTGAAAACAACAACGAGAAATAACAAGACTCAACAAGATGGCAGCAGGGTACCTATAATAAGAGAAAAGAACAGTTATCCTTGGTCCACGCTATTATTAACTAAACTGCAGACTTCATACGAGGATCCTACTAACCACTCGACTGAATTTGATCTGCAACGTTAAGATCAGGCTGTGATCGTCACCATATATGGGAGAAATGAGTACCAAACGCTAAATCAGTGAATAGGCCACAGCTGCTCCTCATAGCTAACCTCTGATTAGATCGCTAGGGTACCATTAAATGTTCACGCTGCGTTCACAGACACCATGTAGGAACAAAACATCTTCTACAAAATCTAACCCACTACACTAACATGAAACTTAAAACCAACAAACATACGGATTTGTTAGGTGGTTGTCAAATGCCAGCGAGCTCATTAATACTGGTTAGCTACTAACATTTGCAGCACTGACTCTGTAAAAATGAATAGGTGTCGTGTGTTCCCGGTGAGACTGTTGTAGTCCACAACTCATGGATGACATTAAGAAAGAAGTTCAGTTTCAAATTCAAAGAAGTGCAGTGTTGACTGACTTGTACTTTACTTTGATATTTCCTTTGCTGCTTGGATATGGAACGCCAGGACTGACATAATAAATTAATTATACTATTAAATAATTAATTAAATGTGGCAATAATTATTTAATTAATTAAATGTGTCAAAAATATTTAATTAATTATTTCCAATTGTAATTAATTACTGCCACATTTAATCAATTATTTAATGGTATAATTAATTTATTATGTCAGTCCTGGCGTTCCATACTTGGACAAGTAGTACTTTGTTTGCTTTTAGTCTCAGATAAAGAAATACCATATGAAGCTTGTACAACGCAGTGTATTGTTGCAGATTTCATAAAGGTACTGTCTTGTCTTCATGGTTATGAATAGCTGGAGTTTAGCCATTAAGAGATTTCCCTTTCAACGCTTCATGTTGTTTGTGTTCAAAGTGGTGTCATCACTTCAGCATTTAAAAAGTCAAACATAACACCAAGTTCACATATAGATGTCCGACCGCGTGCGTGCGTTTCCGTTTTAAGTTACACGACCTCAGGTTTATCTCGTGACCTCCCGAACGGTGTTGAGCATATGTTATAAAGCTGTGAGTCAATGTACAAAAATGCATGTAATGTGTTTAATTATAGTCACGTCCATCAGCAGTAAGATGACACTTGTACATCGATGCATCATTCTAATAATGTCTACTCTAGTATAAGGACCGACTTTCCGCAAAAAGACTATGTCTACTTCTGATTTGTTGCTTATCTATATTTTAATGAACGTAGTTGCTATAAATCGGAAATAAATTATTGAAATTGCCATTTCAATTGCTTTTTTCTAACTGTGTGTGTGTGCGACTGTTGCAGCATTTGTCTTTTCTGTATAAAAACGGTCTAAGTATTTTCTCTGCCGCTGTCCATGGTTCTGAGCCTTGTCATTTGTATTCTGTAGCTATAATTGCTGATATTTCATGTACTGTTTAGTTTATTTTCATTATAATATACCGAGAACATAATTCGCTATTCCAATTTAGTGTATCGACAGGAGTAAACACTACCTTCATGCGATTTCTTTCTTTCTTTCTTTCTTTCTTTCTTTCTTTCTTTCTTTCTTTCTTTCTTTCTTTCTTTCTTTCTTTCTTTCTTTCTTTCTTTCTTTCTTTCTTTCTTTTTTGACTTGAAGTTTTATTCAAACGCGGATGTGAAGTTAAAAAGACACATGGTGTCACTGTTGGCTGGAAGAAAAAGAACATGCAGCACTCCACCCATCATGAATTCAGTTTTTTTTTTTCATTTATCAGAAACGCTAAATCCTGGGACATAGTTCTGTATAAACTGGTGTGGACTATTGGATTTCTGACTGATTTGGGATACATATGTTGTTTCGCTCTAAATAGCCAGATAAACAAGCGGAAGACGTTTCATTTCAGAATGAGAGACAAAGGATTTTCAGGCCCGATCTATTGCCTTGCTACGTTTATTGTAACGATGCGCCTCGTAAGCGGGGATCTGAGTTATTCTTTTGCCGAAGAGATGAAACGCGACTTCGTTATTGGAAATATAGCTAAGGATCTCGGTATTGACCGTGGAAGTTTTTCTTCACGACAGGCCCGTGTTGATTTTGAAGGATTTCGTAAAATGTATTGCGACATTAACATTAGTACTGGGGATTTTACTACGATGGACAGAATTGACAGAGAGAACCTTTGTGGCAAGAAACCTTCCTGTGTGTTAAAAGCAGATCTAGTTTTGGAAAATCCGTTGGAGCTTCATCGTGTTAGTCTTCATATTCAAGACATAAATGACAACTCTCCACAATTCAAAGATCATTTAATTGAAATGGAAATAAGCGAGTTAGCAGAAAGGGGAAGTCGATTTCCAATAGAGCAGGCCCATGACGCAGATATAGGTCAAAATGCTGTGCAAAGGTACATCTTACAAAAGAACAACCATTTCATTTTATCAGTTGACAACAACAACGTCGATCTTGTACTGGAAAATAAACTCGATCGAGAAAAGCAAAAGGAGATTAATTTACTCATCACAGCTTTGGACGGTGGATCTCCTCAGAGATCAGGTACCGTAGTCATACACGTCACTGTGCTGGATGCTAATGATAACGCCCCAGTGTTCAGCCAGGCCGTTTATAAAGCCAGTCTGCCTGAAAACTGTCCTTTAGATACAGCAGTGATTAAAGTCAGTGCCACAGATGCAGACGAAGGAGTGAATGGAGATGTAACGTATGACTTCGGTCATATATCTGACAGCGATGATAAAGTTTTCTCTATTAATCCTAAAACTGGAGAAATTAAAGTGTGTGGTTTGATTGACTATGAAGAAAAAAGTTCTTTTGAAATGAAAGTGCAGGCTAAAGATGGTTTAGGGTTAACATCTTATGCCAAAGTTATAATAGATGTTATTGATAATAATGACAACTCGCCAGATATATACCTGAAGTCACTGTCAAATCCCATTCACGAGAATGTGCCACCTGGTACAGAGGTGGGAATCATTAACGTGCAGGACAAAGACTCTGAGAATAACGGGCAGGTCCGCTGCTCCATCCAGCAGGGTGTCCCCTTTAAGTTAGTTCCGTCTATTAAAAACTATTATTCTCTGGTGACCACTGGACAACTAGACCGCGAACTAGTGTCTGATTACAACATTACAATCACTGCCACTGACGAGGGCTCTCCACCTCTGTCCTCTTCTAAAAGTGTTCAGTTATCTGTAGCTGACATCAACGACAACCCACCTGTGTTTGAGGAACAATCGTACAGCGCATCTGTGAGTGAGAATAACAAACCTGGCTCCACTTTATGTTCCGTTAGTGCTCGAGACCCCGACTGGAGACAGAACGGTACAGTGGTTTATTCTCTGTTAGCTAGTGAGGTGAACGGTGCCCCGGTGTCCTCCTATCTGTCTGTGAACGGAGACACGGGTGTGATCCACTCTGTGAGGTCGTTTGATTATGAACAGTTCAAGAGTTTTAAAGTCCACGTGATGGCCAGAGACAACGGTTCTCCTCCCCTCAGCAGCAACGTGACCGTGAGTGTGTTCATCTCAGATGTGAATGACAACTCTCCTCAGATCCTGTACCCCTCCCCGGAGGGCAACTCCTTCATGACCGAGCTGGTCCCCAAAGCTGCACACGGAGGCTCTCTGGTGTCCAAAGTGATCGCGGTGGACGCAGACTCCGGACAGAACGCCTGGCTGTCCTATCAAATAGTCAAATCCACTGATCCGGGACTTTTTACCATTGGTGTCCACAGCGGAGAGATCAGGACACAGCGGGACATTTCTGAATCTGACAGCATGAAACAGAACCTTGTAGTGGCAGTGAAAGATAACGGACAGCCCTCTCTGTCTGCCACCTGTTCCATGTATTTACTAATTTCTGATAACTTGGCTGAGGTGCCAGAACTGAAGGATCTGTCTTATAATGAGAGCAATTCCAAACTGACCTCTTATCTGATCATCGCGCTGGTGTCTGTGTCCACGTTTTTTCTGACTTTCATTATCATCATCCTGGGTTTGAGGTTTTGTCGCAGGAGAAAGCCCAGACTGTTGTTTGACGGAGCAGTTGCCATCCCCAGCGGTTATCTCCCTCCTAATTACGCAGATGTTGATGGCACAGGAACTTTACGCAGCACTTACAATTATGATGCGTACCTGACCACAGGTTCAAGAACCAGTGACTTTAAGTTTGTGACATCATACAATGACAACACGCTGCCTGCTGACCAGACTCTGAAGAAAAGTCCATCAGACTTTGCTGATCCATTTGACACTCTGGGTCAATCTATTGAGGTAAGACACTCACAAATCTTTCCTCTGGTTCCTACACTTTTTGTTGTGTTTCTTTTTGTTTTTAAAAAAAAATATTTGTAAGACCGTTGTTTATGTCTTTATCTTGCACAGGTAGTATTGTCGTTTACCATGAATTGCTTATCATATGATGAAAACTTTCATTCAGAAATACCTTACGGCATGTTGATCTCGACTATTTTTCTTTTTTCTTTACTTATCGTGTAACTTACATCTTAGTTTGTTATTTGCGGGTGCTATTTTTTGTAATTTTGTATATTGTTGTTACATGTTTTTCTGGGTCCTTGTGGCAAAAAGATTTAATGAAATAACTCATTCTTTAGCAAACTATACAGTATAAAACAATGCGGACTTATGCCATGGTTAACTTATTGTAATTGTTTGCTTTTATCAAAATAACTAATTCACACTATTGAAGAGCACGTGGCTGCGCGTATAGCAGAAACACATTTTGTATCTTTGCGTGGTTGGTCCTGCCAAATCTCAAATTAACTTTCTTTGGTGCTGAAATATTCCTCAGGGCCCCAGAGACCCACTCACTGTAATTGTTCTCTCTCTCCCCCTCTCTCTGTCTCCCTGTCTTTCCCTCTCTCTCGCGCGCACTCTCTCTATAGTTGTGCTCTTTCATTTAAATCGACGTCATTTCTAGTAATTGTCTGCGACCATTGATATTATTAATAATATTGATAATAATTATAATAGACATTCGTGTTGTTACTTACTGAATTCTTTTTATTTTTGCCGAGCTCAGCTCTGAATATGAAGTAGTCAGGTATACCATTTTACATTGAGTGATTGTTAACCTGGTGTTAGCGTAGGTAAAACAGTCTTAACAGAATTTTCTATCAGGTTTATCTATGTGACCTTCAAAATAATAGCAATATCTACATAAAACAGTTTGTTTTTTCATTTCTTCTTCCTTTCACAACGATGAAGAAACATTAGCTTAATTGTATCTAGAACGTTCGGCCCGCAAATCAAATGCTCTTCAGTTCAGTTGTGTTCTGTGAACGAAGAACACAATATGTGTTATATGATGAGCCTGTGTATAGGTTATGTGCCTGAGGTAAACGAATGACATTTTATCACATGTGTGTAGACATTTCTTGTTTGCCACTATATACACTCGTTAATTGTTTGTAGTTACAAACTGATTATAAAATGGTTACTGGGGAGGTACTTGTTACTGTTCTTCATGCACAAGTGCTATGATGTTAATTGTCATCAGTAAATCGTGAAACACTATTTTTTTTTCTTTTAGTTAGCGATTTCTCGTAGTTTTGGTGTTTTCAATTAGCTTGTGTTTTGAAACACCAATTCAACGTTTATTTAACGATAAGTGAACATGACTTGTGTTTTCAGACATCGACAAACATATTTAATCACCTAGTGTAAGGATAAAAGGCAACTCGTGGTGTCGCTGTTGGCTGATAGCACACTGACACACACACCACTCCACCCACTGCTACTACACAGATGTCGACTGTAATTCCCTGAGAACCAGTTACGTTTGCAGACATGTTTCTCCGTGTTTCATCGTGATATTACACTTTGGATTGTTGAATCGTTTACGAATCACGTTGTTGTTTTTGCTCTGGAAAGTGCACCAGAAGCACTGCGGTCACGTTTTTGTATCAGGATGGGAGACAAAGGATTTTCAGGGTTAAGACTGATTCTCCGGTCTGCTTTGTTTGTTGTAACGCTGCGCCTGGTTTATGGGGACCTGAGTTACTCTATTCCAGAAGAAATGAAACGAGACTATGTCATTGGAAACGTCGCGAAGGACCTCAGTGTTAATTTTGGAACCTTAGCTTCACGACAAGCCCGTGTTGATTTTGAAGGATCTCGGAAAAGGTACTGTGAAATTAATATGAGAACCGGAGATTTGATCACATCGGAGAGAATTGACAGGGAAAGCCTTTGCGGGAAGAAACCTTCTTGTGTTCTAAAAGTAGATCTGGTGTTAGAAAATCCTTTGGAGCTTCACCATGTAAGTCTGCATATTCAAGATGTGAACGACAATGCACCGCAATTTAACGAAAATTTGATAAGAATGGAAATAAGGGAGTCAGCAGAGAAGGGTAACCGCTTCTCAATTGAAGAGGCCCATGACGCAGATATTGGTCAAAATGATGTGCAAAGATACAGCCTACATAAGAACGACAACTTTATTCTGGCTGTTGATAGCAATAGAGTTGAACTTGTTCTACAGAATAAACTTGATCGAGAGAAACAAAAGGAGATTAATTTACTCCTCACAGCTTTGGACGGTGGATCTCCTCAGAGATCCGGTACCGTAGCCATACACGTCACTGTGCTGGATGCTAATGATAACGCCCCAGAGTTCAGCCAGGCCGTTTATAAAGCCAGTCTGCCTGAAAACTCTCCTTTAGATACAACAGTGATTAAAGTCAGTGCCACAGATGCAGACGAAGGAGTGAATGGAGATGTAGCATATCAGTTTGGCCATGTGTCTGACAACGACATAAATGTATTTTCCATTGATTCCAAAACGGGAGAAATTAAAGTAACTGGTGTAATTGACTATGAAGAAAGAAGTTTTTTTGAAATGAGGGTAAAAGCCAAAGATGGTTTAGGACTAACATCTTATGCTAGAGTTTTAATAGATGTGACTGATGTAAATGATAATACACCATTTATATACCTGAAGACACTGTCAAATCCCATACCTGAGAATGTGCCACCTGGTACAGAGGTGGGCATCATTAACGTGCAGGACAGAGACTCTGAATATAATGGACAGGTCCGCTGCTCCATTCAGCAGGGTGTCCCCTTTAAGTTGGTTCCTTCTATTAAAAACTATTATTCTCTGGTGACCACAGGGAAACTGGACCGTGAACTAGTGTCTGATTACAACATTACAATCACTGCCACTGACGAGGGCTCTCCACCACTGTCCTCTTCTAAAAGTGTTCAGTTATCTGTAGCTGACATCAACGACAACCCACCTGTGTTTGATAAGCAGTCGTACAGCGCATATGTGAGTGAGAATAACAAACCTGGCTCCACTTTATGTTCCGTTAGTGCTCGAGACCCCGACTGGAGACAGAACGGTACAGTGGTTTATTCTCTGTTAGCTAGTGAGGTGAACGGTGCCCCGGTGTCCTCGTATCTGTCTGTGAACGGAGACACGGGTGTGATCCACGCTGTGAGGTCGTTTGATTATGAACAGTTCAGGAGTTTTAAAGTCCACGTGATGGCCAGAGACAACGGTTCTCCTCCACTCAGCAGCAACGTGACCGTGAGTGTGTTCATCTCAGATGTGAATGACAACTCTCCTCAGATCCTGTATCCCTCCCTGGAGGGCAACTCCTTCATGACCGAGCTGGTCCCCAAAGCTGCACACGGAGGCTCTCTGGTGTCCAAAGTGATCGCGGTGGACGCGGACTCCGGACAGAACGCCTGGCTGTCCTATCATATATTCAAATCCACTGATCCGGGACTTTTTACCATTGGTGTCCACAGCGGAGAGATCAGGACACAGCGAGACATTTCTGAATCTGACAGCATGAAACAGAACCTTGTAGTGGCAGTGAAAGATAACGGACAGCCCTCTCTGTCTGCCACCTGTTCCATGTATTTACTAATTTCTGATAACTTGGCGGAGGTGCCAGAACTGAAAGATCTGTCTTATGATGAGAAGAATTCCAAACTGACCTCTTATCTGATCATCGCGCTGGTGTCTATGTCTACGTTTTTTCTGACTTTCATCATCATCATCCTGGGTTTGAGGTTTTGTCGCAGGAGAAAGCCCAGACTGTTGTTTGATGGAGCAGTTGCCATCCCCAGTGGTTATCTCCCTCCTAATTACGCAGATGTTGATGGCACAGGAACTTTACGCAGCACTTACAATTATGATGCATACCTGACCACAGGTTCAAGAACCAGTGACTTTAAGTTTGTGACATCATACAATGACAACACGCTGCCTGCTGACCAGACTCTGAAGAAAAGTCCATCAGACTTTGCTGATGCGTTTGAAGATCTCGAAACTCCAATGGAGGTAGGATGCTGAAATAACTGGGTTATCAACATCGCAGTGTTTTGTTATGTCTTTAAGTTTTTACATTTATAGTATTGTCTTTGAAGTCCATCAGATTTTGCTGATGCATTTGAAGAATCAGATGCGTCTCTAGAGGTATGACTTACTTACTGGCGTTAAATTTATAAATCTGTTGGGGATAAATTTGCACCTTAACCAATCAAACTTTCTTGTATAGATATTCGGAATCTTTTTTAGGTTTTTAATTCCATATATTTTATTTCATTTAATATTAATGAAAGCAGTCATATTGTAGTCAGATACTGCCTTAGTAGAAACAGTGTCCTTAAATCTATTTTTATGTCACTATAATGCATTTAAATTTTCTCTTCTGAACTATGAACTTCAGCACGTGTATTAGAAGCTGCAATTCATTACACAATAGAAAGATTTAGGGGAATGATAATTAAGAAAAAAACATTCGGCTATAGAAATGGAAAAAGAATTGACTTTATTTGTCAGGTTTTACTTTTTCCAAGTCCAGAATTAGAAATGAACTTTTCCCATTTCAAAAGATGTATTAACCATATAATGCCAGAGAGAGACTCCAAAGTGATGGAGTCTTTCTCTGGCATTATACTGTTAATAGAAGTTAGTAATAGATATCAAAAGCACAAAATTCTATGCAGAAGATATTGCTGATATATGAACTATCATAATTCAGATTGACATGTTAAAGTTCAAATTGCTGTTTGTTTGGTTTTCTTAGGTTCTTAACTCAACAAATTAAAAAACAACAAAGTAACAAACACTCACCTTTCCATGGACTTCATAACCTTCCACCAGGTTGAAAAAGTGTCATCACCCTGTCCTTTAGAGATTCACTTACAGTACAAGAATTCTTGTTGTTTTTAAAATCTACGGTATTATTCAGATGGTAATTCTCAATAGTAATCATGGGTTATTTCCTTTCCAATGAGGTTACATTTGCCCGTACTGATAAATGGACCCTCACGAATTAGGAAAACACTTGATTAAGCTCAATATTGTCATTCATTTTATTTCTCTGATGAATATTTGCCCTGGCTTCTGATTTGTGGATGATATTTAAAGCTTCTTAAGTTGATTTTTCATGTTTTTATACTTCTTACTCTACCCGAAGATTAGTGCTTATGTTTGTATTTACTTTACTTATGCATTTTCCATTTTTTTAGGGAGAATGCGCACCAGTGAAATGGTAATTGAACGTGGACGTTACTGGGACTACTAATTTTCTTTAGTAATTAATGTTTTTACCAGTCGAAAAATGTTGCCTACCCAGATCGGTATTAAAATATAAATTGACAATACATTTAGCTGTAACCCCCCCCCCCCCTTTTTTTTTTTTTTAGGAAGAAGTGTGCTGTGTGTGCTGTGGTCATAAAGGAAATCAATGCGTTGTCTGCAAGTTAAATATTTCACGTGCAGACAACGCATATGAACTCAGAGGGTCGCTGTTTACCAGCAGTGGAAACATACCTCCATCCATAGCTCTTGGTTTGTTAGTGTTAATGCAGTCTTGTCATTGTCAAACTGTCCCTTTGGGTGTGCTTTTGTCCACCATTCTCTGGAAATATTTTCGATTATAACTGATGTGAAAAGAGCGCACTTGTTGTCGCACTGATACAGTTTGGACTGTTAAACGTTTTCGAGTGTTTTTCTCTGTATTTTTTGTCCAAAGATGGCACACAGTAGAAATTCGGTGGCGGGCCTGCTATACAGCTTTGCTTTCTTTCTTCAATCCTTTCTCTTCGGCTATGGAGATGTGAGCTATTCTTTTCCCGAGGAAATGAAGACCGGATCTGTCATAGGAAATGTAGCAAGGGACCTCGGACTGAACGTGGGGGAATTATCTGTTCGAAAGGCCCGCATTGACAGCGATCTGAACCGTAAACGGTATTGTGACATAAATCCAAGCACTGGCGATTTAATTGTAGCTGAGAGGATTGATAGAGAGGCTCTTTGTGGCGAAAAGGCATCTTGCATCCTCAAATCTGAATTGGTCTTAGAGGCGCCACTTGTGTTACATCGAATTTCATTACAAATACAAGATATCAATGACAATCAACCTGTTTTTGCGAAAGACGAAATAAAAATAGAAATCAATGAATTGGCTGTAAAGGGATCCCGTTTCCGTATTTTGGAAGCACACGATCTCGATATTGGACAAAACGCTGTTCAAAGATATGTGTTGCAGACTAACAGTTATCTAGTGCTGAAAATGCAGACTAAATTAGATGGAGGCAGATTTGCTGAACTAGTGTTGCAAAAGGAATTGGATCGCGAGGAACAGCGGGAATTCCGATTACTGCTTACTGCATTGGATGGGGGCAGTCCTAAAAGAAGTGGCACGACTACCGTGCATGTAATTGTCTTAGACGCTAACGATAACGCTCCGGTTTTTAGTCAACCTGTGTATAAAGCCAGTCTTCCTGAAAATTCTCCTTTATATACTGTAGTGGTTAAAGTGGCTGCAACTGATGCAGATGAAGGTCTAAATGGTAAGGTGACTTATGAGCTAAGTCGTATATCAGAGACTGGCAGAAGAGCATTTGATTTAAATCACATCACAGGAGAAATAAAGGTAATCGGACCTTTGGATTTTGAAGAAGAGTCCGTTTATGAAATGCGTGTAGATGCTAAAGACGGATATGGTCTTACCTCAGACTCAAAAGTAATAATTGAGCTGTCAGATGTAAATGACAACCCACCTGGGATTAGTTTAAAATCACTATCTAACTCCATACCCGAGAACGCGTCACCTGGTACAGAGGTGGGAATCATTAACGTGCAGGACAAAGACTCTGGGAATAACGGACAGGTCCGCTGCTCCATCCAGCAGGGTGTCCCCTTTAAGTTGGTTCCGTCTATTAAAAACTATTATTCTCTGGTGACCACTGGACAACTGGACCGCGAACTAGTGTCCGATTACAACATTACAATCACTGCCACTGACGAGGGCTCTCCACCTCTGTCCTCTTCTAAAAGTGTTCAGTTATCTGTAGCTGACATCAACGACAACCCACCTGTGTTCGAGGAACAGTCGTACAGCGCATATGTGAGTGAGAATAACAAACCGGGCTCCACTTTATGTTCCGTTAGTGCTCGAGACCCCGACTGGAGACAGAACGGTACAGTGGTTTATTCTCTGTTAGCTGGTGAGGTGAACGGTGCCCCGGTGTCCTCCTATCTGTCTGTGAACGGAGACACGGGTGTGATCCACGCTGTGAGGTCGTTTGATTATGAACAGTTCAGGAGTTTTAAAGTCCACGTGATGGCCAGAGACAATGGTTCTCCTCCACTCAGCAGCAACGTGACCGTGAGTGTGTTAATCTCAGATGTGAATGACAACTCTCCTCAGATCCTGTATCCCTCCCTGGAGGGCAACTCCTTCATGACCGAGCTGGTCCCCAAAGCTGCACACGGAGGCTCTCTGGTGTCCAAAGTGATCGCGGTGGACGCAGACTCAGGACAGAACGCCTGGCTGTCCTATCAAATACTCAAATCCACTGATCCGGGACTTTTTACCATTGGTGTCCACAGCGGAGAGATCAGGACACAGCGGGACATTTCTGAATCTGACAGCATGAAACAGAACCTTGTAGTGGCAGTGAAAGATAACGGACAGCCCTCTCTGTCTGCCACCTGTTCCATGTATTTACTTATTTCTGATAACTTGGCTGAGGTGCCAGAACTGAAGGATCTGTCTTATAATGAGAGCAATTCCAAACTGACCTCTTATCTGATCATCGCGCTGGTGTCTGTGTCCACGTTTTTTCTGACTTTCATCATCATCATCCTGGGTTTGAGGTTTTGTCGCAGGAGAAAGCCCAGACTGTTGTTTGACGGAGCAGTGGCCATCCCCAGCGGTTATCTCCCTCCTAATTACGCAGATGTTGATGGCACAGGAACTTTACACAGCGCTTACAATTATGATGCGTACCTGACCACAGGTTCAAGAACCAGTGACTTTAAGTTTGTGACATCGTACAATGACAACACGCTGCCTGCTGACCAGACTCTGAAGAAAAGTCCATCAGACTTTGCTGAAATGTTTGATAATCCAGATGAGTCTGTAGAGGTAGGACATGTTTTTTTTTTTTTAAATAATCTAATTTAACGTTGCAGTGTAATGTTATGCACTTCAGCTACTTTCTTCTCAGTTTTTAAACCTTTTAGAGGTGTTGATTCATAGGAAGGCATTCACTGGCACGCATTTTCTTGATATTCCTTTTTTTGGCACAGCCCTTTTGAAGTGACTGATGTGCACGTTTTGTTTCCAAATGTCACTAGTTATGCAGTTATTTTACTGGCTTTTGCCATTTTAAAAAGATATTAAATGATTAAAAAATATTTTACGATTTTTACTTGTCTGCAACTTGTTGAATTATAACTTTAGTCATGTTTAAGTGAGAATTGTCAGTCATCACAAATTGACATTCTGAAATACTGAGTGGTCAATAACATTTATCAATTTAATTATCAGTTAATTCTCTGTAGGACAGTGTGCCTAATAAGTCCATTGCTTGCTGTTAGATGTGAAGTTCCACTAGTCAGTTTGATATTTTGAATGTAATTCGTGTAATCACGAGCTCGTTAAACTTGTACTTATGCTACAGATGAAATGTTTTAAAAAATAATTTTAGTACATTTATAGAAACTGTTGTTAAGTGATGTTTACTAACTACGTTTAACACACGGCACATTTACTTAATTAATGGAAAAATAAACAAATTCTCTCTCAAATTTCAAGACCACTTAGAATATTGATTAATTTTGTCCGTGTAAATTGTGTGTCTACTGCAAACGCCTATTAGAGGTTGTAGTTCCAGGCGTTTTTTAATCATCAAACAATAGACTAAATGAAATTATTATTCTTTTATTCTTCGTTAAAAATTTCTTTCACTCATTTTCTATGCCCTATGATTAAACACCCTGTTTTTTTCTTTTGCGGGACTTTAGATTCTCCAATAAATATTTGTTTTTTAAAAATATAGAACTAGTGTTATTTTAATGTGTTTTTAGAAAAGTCCATCATGTTGTCACTTTCAGAAAATTTAAATGAGGGAAGTATGTATGTCTTTTCTTCACCCTTTAAGCGCTGTCTGTGGTGCTGAATGAAACTTTGTGCTTTTTTGTACTTTAACACAAAATCAAAGTCCAAACTTGCAGGAAAAATCGGTTTCTTTTGTGAATTAAAATTGGCAACAAAACGATTACGGTGGTCGTTGTGGCTGTAACTGTGGCATTTTATACTAGCTTATAACATGTTTATTTGTAATATCTCAAATTAACTCACAGCGTCGCTGCTCACTAGCAGATGTGAAGAGGTTCAATTCCCCACCCACTACCAACGAAGATATTAGTCTAAAACTAGAGCTACCATTGTTGTAGTCGCGGTATACGCTGTTTTGTTATTACTTTGTGTAATATTCCCAGCGGAAGGGGCATTTTTGTATTCGTGTCATTTTGGGTGAAAAAATGGCCCTAAAAAGACAAGCCTCGCTCTGTTTTGTGTTCGGTTTTGCTCTGTTTTTCGAGATAACCGCTGCGGACCTCAGCTATTCTGCACCGGAGGAGATGAGACCGGGATCCATTGTTGGGAATATTGCCAAGGATCTCGGCCTGGAAGTAGCAAAATTGTTCACTCGTAAAGCCCGGATTGATACAGAGGAAAACTACCAGCATTACTGCGACATTGACCTCAAGACTGGAAATTTTGTCATCAGGGAGAAGATTGACAGGGAGGAGCTGTGCGGGGAGAGGCTTTCGTGCATGCTTAAATTTGAATTAGTCGTGGAGAGCCCTTTGGAGCTGCACCGTATTTCACTGCTTATTCTGGATGTAAACGACAATTCACCAGTTTTCCCCAAAGATACAGTTAAGTTGGAAATAGGAGAATCAGCAGTTAAAGGAGCTCGATACCGCGTCAATGAAGCACATGATGTAGATATTGGGCAGAACGCAGTCAAAGAATACAGTTTACAAAAGAATGACCATTTTGTTTTATCTGTTCGAGAAGATGCTGATGGGACTAAGAGCATCGAGCTGGTGCTAGATAAAGAGCTAGACCGCGAAAAGGAGCACGATTTAAATTTCATCCTGACTGCAGTCGATGGTGGAAATCCACAGAGGTCAGGAAGTGCCGTTATACACGTTACTGTGTTGGATGCTAACGATAACGCGCCAGTGTTTGACCAGGCCGTTTACAAAGCCAATCTACCTGAAAATTCAAATCTTAACACTTTAGTTGTAATTGTAAGCGCAACTGATGCAGATGAAGGAGTGAACGGAGAGGTGTCGTACGAATTTAATCGCATCACAGAAAGAGCTAAAAGGGTTTTTTCACTGGACAGTAAAACAGGAGAGATAAAGGTCACAGGAATGCTTGATTTTGAGACAAATTCAAAATATGAGATGCGTATAGAGGCCAAAGATGGTTATGGGCTTTCATCCGACGCTAAAGTAATGATCGATATCACCGATGTTAATGACAATGCACCAGTAATATATATAAAGTCACTAATGAACCCCCCTGCAGAGAACGTGCCGCCTGGTACAGAGGTGGGCATCATTAACGTGCAGGACAAAGACTCTGAGAATAATGGACAGGTCCGCTGCTCCATCCAGCAGGGTGTCCCCTTTAAGTTGGTTCCTTCTATTAAAAACTATTATTCTCTGGTGAGCACAGGACAACTAGACCGCGAACTAGTGTCTGATTACAACATTACAATCACTGCCACTGACGAGGGCTCTCCACCTCTGTCCTCTTCTAAATGTGTTCAGTTATCTGTAGCTGACATCAACGACAACCCACCTGTGTTTGAGGAACAATCGTACAGCGCATATGTGAGTGAGAATAACAAACCTGGCTCCACTTTATGTTCCGTTAGTGCTCGAGACCCCGACTGGAGACAGAACGGTACAGTGGTTTATTCTCTGTTAGCTGGTGAGGTGAACGGTGCCCCGGTGTCCTCCTATCTGTCTGTGAACGGAGACACGGGTGTGATCCACTCTGTGAGGTCGTTTGATTATGAACAGTTCAGGAGCTTCAAAGTCCACGTGATGGCCAGAGACAATGGTTCTCCTCCTCTCAGCAGCAACGTGACCGTGAGTGTGTTCATCTCAGATGTGAATGACAACTCTCCTCAGATCCTGTATCCCTCCCCGGAGGGCAACTCCTTCATGACCGAGCTGGTCCCCAAAGCTGCACACGGAGGCTCTCTGGTGTCCAAAGTGATCGCGGTGGACGCGGACTCCGGACAGAACGCTTGGCTGTCCTATCAAATAGTCAAATCCACTGATCCGGGACTTTTTACTATTGGTGTCCACAGCGGAGAGATCAGGACACAGCGGGACATTTCTGAATCTGACAGCATGAAACAGAACCTTGTAGTGGCAGTGAAAGATAACGGACAGCCCTCTCTGTCTGCCACCTGTTCCATGTATTTACTTATTTCTGATAACTTGGCTGAGGTGCCAGAACTGAAGGATCTGTCTTATAATGAGAGCAATTCCAAACTGACCTCTTATCTGATCATCGCGCTGGTGTCTGTGTCTACGTTTTTTCTGACTTTCATCATCATCATCCTGGGTTTGAGGTTTTGTCGCAGGAGAAAGCCCAGACTGTTGTTTGATGGAGCAGTTGCCATCCCCAGCGGTTATCTCCCTCCTAATTACGCAGATGTTGATGGCACAGGAACTTTACGCAGCACTTACAATTATGACGCGTACCTGACCACAGGTTCAAGAACCAGTGACTTTAAGTTTGTGACATCATACAATGACAACACGCTGCCTGCTGACCAGACTCTGAAGAAAAGTCCATCAGACTTTGCTGAAATGTTTGATAATCCAGATGAGTCTGTAGAGGTAGGACATGTTTTTTTTTAAATAATCTAATTTAACGTTGCAGTGTAATGTTATGCACTTCAGCTACTTTCTTCTCAGTTTTTAAACCTTTTAGAGGTGTTGATTCATAGGAAGGCATTCACTGGCACGCATTTTCTTGATATTCCTTTTTTTGGCACAGCCCTTTTGAAGTGACTGATGTGCACGTTTTGTTTCCAAATGTCACTAGTTATGCAGTTATTTTACTGGCTTTTGCCATTTTAAAAAGATATTAAATGATTAAAAAATATTTTACGATTATTACTTGTCTGCAACTTGTTGAATTATAACTTTAGTCATGTTTAAGTGAAAATTGTCAGTCATCACAAATTGACATTCTGAAATACTGAGTGGTCAATAACATTTATCAATTTAATTATCAGTTAATTCTCTGTAGGACAGTGTGCCTAATAAGTCCATTGCTTGCTGTTAGATGTGAAGTTCCACTAGTCAGTTTGATATTTTGAATGTAATTCGTGTAATCACGAGCTCGTTAAACTTGTACTTATGCTACAGATAAAATGTTTTTAAAAATAATTTTAGTACATTTATAGAAACTGTTGTTAAGTGATGTTTACTAACTACGTTTAACACACGTCACATTTACTTAATTAATGGAAAAATAAACAAATTCTCTCTCAAATTTCAAGACCACTTAGAATATTGATTAATTTTGTCCGTGTAAATTGTGTGTCTACTGCAAACGCCTATTAGATGTTGTAGTTCCAGGCGTTTTTTAATCATCAAACAATAGACTAAATGAAATTATTATTCTTTTATTCTTCGTTAAAAATTTCTTTCACTCATTTTCTATGCCTTATGATTAAACATCCTGTTTTTTTTCTTTTGCGGGACTTTAGATTCTCCAATAAATATTTGCTTTTTAAAAATATAGGACTAGTGTTATTTTAATGTGTTTTTAGAAAAGTCCATCATGTTGTCACTTTCAGAAAATTTAAATGAGGGAAGTATGTATGTCTTTTCCTCACCCTTGAAGCGCTGTCTGTGGTGCTGAATGAAACTTTGTGCTTTTTTGTACTTTAACACAAAATCAAAGTCCAAACTTGCAGGAAAAATCGGTTTCTTTTGTGAATTAAAATTGGCAACAAAACGATTACGGTGGTCGTTGTGGCTGTAACTGTGGCATTTTATACTAGCTTATAACATGTTTATTTGTAATATCTCAAATTAACTCACAGCGTCGCTGCTCACTAGCAGATGTGAAGAGGTTCAATTCCCCACCCACTACCAACGAAGATATTAGTCTAAAACTAGAGCTACCATTGTTGTAGTCGCGGTATACGCTGTTTTGTTATTACTTTGTGTAATATTCCCAGCGGAAGGGGCATTTTTGTATTCGTGTCATTTTGGGTGAAAAAATGGCCCTAAAAAGACAAGCCTCGCTCTGTTTTGTGTTCGGTTTTGCTCTGTTTTTCGAGATAACCGCTGCGGACCTCAGCTATTCTGCACCGGAGGAGATGAGACCGGGATCCATTGTTGGGAATATTGCCAAGGATCTCGGCCTGGAAGTAGCAAAATTGTTCACTCGTAAAGCCCGGATTGATACAGAGGAAAACTACCAGCATTACTGCGACATTGACCTCAAGACTGGAAATTTTGTCATCAGGGAGAAGATTGACAGGGAGGAGCTGTGCGGGGAGAGGCTTTCGTGCATGCTTAAATTTGAATTAGTCGTGGAGAGCCCTTTGGAGCTGCACCGTATTTCACTGCTTATTCTGGATGTAAACGACAATTCACCAGTTTTCCCCAAAGATACAGTTAAGTTGGAAATAAGAGAATCAGCAGTTAAAGGAGCTCGATACCGCGTCAATGAAGCACATGATGTAGATATTGGGCAGAACGCAGTCAAAGAATACAGTTTACAAAAGAATGACCATTTTGTTTTATCTGTTCGAGAAGATGCTGATGGGACTAAGAGCATCGAGCTGGTGCTAGATAAAGAGCTAGACCGCGAAAAGGAGCACGATTTAAATTTCATCCTGACTGCAGTCGATGGTGGAAATCCACAGAGGTCAGGAAGTGCCGTTATACACGTTACTGTGTTGGATGCTAACGATAACGCGCCAGTGTTTGACCAGGCCGTTTACAAAGCCAATCTACCTGAAAATTCAAATCTTAACACTTTAGTTGTAATTGTAAGCGCAACTGATGCAGATGAAGGAGTGAACGGAGAGGTGTCGTACGAATTTAATCGCATCACAGAAAGAGCTAAAAGGGTTTTTTCACTGGACAGTAAAACAGGAGAGATAAAGGTCACAGGAATGCTTGATTTTGAGACAAATTCAAAATATGAGATGCGTATAGAGGCCAAAGATGGTTATGGGCTTTCATCCGACGCTAAAGTAATGATCGATATCACCGATGTTAATGACAATGCACCAGTAATATATATAAAGTCACTAATGAACCCCCCTGCAGAGAACGTGCCGCCTGGTACAGAGGTGGGCATCATTAACGTGCAGGACAAAGACTCTGAGAATAATGGACAGGTCCGCTGCTCCATCCAGCAGGGTGTCCCCTTTAAGTTGGTTCCTTCTATTAAAAACTATTATTCTCTGGTGACCACAGGACAACTAGACCGCGAACTAGTGTCTGATTACAACATTACAATCACTGCCACTGACGAGGGCTCTCCACCTCTGTCCTCTTCTAAATGTGTTCAGTTATCTGTAGCTGACATCAACGACAACCCACCTGTGTTTGAGGAACAATCGTACAGCGCATATGTGAGTGAGAATAACAAACCTGGCTCCACTTTATGTTCCGTTAGTGCTCGAGACCCCGACTGGAGACAGAACGGTACAGTGGTTTATTCTCTGTTAGCTGGTGAGGTGAACGGTGCCCCGGTGTCCTCCTATCTGTCTGTGAACGGAGACACGGGTGTGATCCACGCTGTGAGGTCGTTTGATTATGAACAGTTCAGGAGCTTCAAAGTCCACGTGATGGCCAGAGACAATGGTTCTCCTCCTCTCAGCAGCAACGTGACCGTGAGTGTGTTCATCTCAGATGTGAATGACAACTCTCCTCAGATCCTGTACCCCTCCCCGGAGGGCAACTCCTTCATGACCGAGCTGGTCCCCAAAGCTGCACACGGAGGCTCTCTGGTGTCCAAAGTGATCGCGGTGGACGCGGACTCCGGACAGAACGCTTGGCTGTCTTATCAAATAGTCAAATCCACTGATCCGGGACTTTTTACTATTGGTGTCCACAGCGGAGAGATCAGGACACAGCGGGACATTTCTGAATCTGACAGCATGAAACAGAACCTTGTAGTGGCAGTGAAAGATAACGGACAGCCCTCTCTGTCTGCCACCTGTTCCATGTATTTACTTATTTCTGATAACTTGGCTGAGGTGCCAGAACTGAAGGATCTGTCTTATAATGAGAGCAATTCCAAACTGACCTCTTATCTGATCATCGCGCTGGTGTCTGTGTCCACGTTTTTTCTGACTTTCATCATCATCATCCTGGGTTTGAGGTTTTGTCGCAGGAGAAAGCCCAGACTGTTGTTTGACGGAGCAGTTGCCATCCCCAGCGGTTATCTCCCTCCTAATTATGCAGATGTTGATGGCACAGGAACTTTACGCAGCACTTACAATTATGACGCGTACCTGACCACGGGATCTAGAACCAGTGACTTTAAGTTTGTGACATCGTACAATGACAACACGCTGCCTGCTGACCAGACTCTGAAGAAAAGTCCATCAGACTTTGCTGAAATGTTTGATAATCCAGATGAGTCTGTAGAGGTAGGACATGTTTTTTTTTTAAATAATCTAATTTAACGTTGCAGTGTAATGTTATGCACTTCAGCTACTTTCTTCTCAGTTTTTAAACCTTTTAGAGGTGTTGATTCATAGGAAGGCATTCACTGGCACGCATTTTCTTGATATTCCTTTTTTTGGCACAGCCCTTTTGAAGTGACTGATGTGCACGTTTTGTTTCCAAATGTCACTAGTTATGCAGTTATTTTACTGGCTTTTGCCATTTTAAAAAGATATTAAATGATTAAAAAATATTTTACGATTATTACTTGTCTGCAACTTGTTGAATTATAACTTTAGTCATGTTTAAGTGAAAATTGTCAGTCATCACAAATTGACATTCTGAAATACTGAGTGGTCAATAACATTTATCAATTTAATTATCAGTTAATTCTCTGCAGGACAGTGTGCCTAATAAGTCCATTGCTTGCTGTTAGATGTGAAGTTCCACTAGTCAGTTTGATATTTTGAATGTAATTCGTGTAATCACGAGCTCGTTAAACTTGTACTTATGCTACAGATAAAATGTTTTTAAAAATAATTTTAGTACATTTATAGAAACTGTTGTTAAGTGATGTTTACTAACTACGTTTAACACACGTCACATTTACTTAATTAATGGAAAAATAAACAAATTCTCTCTCAAATTTCAAGACCACTTAGAATATTGATTAATTTTGTCCGTGTAAATTGTGTGTCTACTGCAAACGCCTATTAGATGTTGTAGTTCCAGGCGTTTTTTAATCATCAAACAATAGACTAAATGAAATTATTATTCTTTTATTCTTCGTTAAAAATTTCTTTCACTCATTTTCTATGCCCTATGATTAAACACCCTGTTTTTTTCTTTTGCGGGACTTTAGATTCTCCAATAAATATTTGCTTTTTAAAAATATAGGACTAGTGTTATTTTAATGTGTTTTTAGAAAAGTCCATCATGTTGTCACTTTCAGAAAATTTAAATGAGGGAAGTATGTATGTCTTTTCCTCACCCTTGAAGCGCTGTCTGTGGTGCTGAATGAAACTTTGTGCTTTTTTGTACTTTAACACAAAATCAAAGTCCAAACTTGCAGGAAAAATCGGTTTCTTTTGTGAATTAAAATTGGCAACAAAACGATTACGGTGGTCGTTGTGGCTGTAACTGTGGCATTTTATACTAGCTTATAACATGTTTATTTGTAATATCTCAAATTAACTCACAGCGTCGCTGCTCACTAGCAGATGTGAAGAGGTTCAATTCCCCACCCACTACCAACGAAGATATTAGTCTAAAACTAGAGCTACCATTGTTGTAGTCGCGGTATACGCTGTTTTGTTATTACTTTGTGTAATATTCCCAGCGGAAGGGGCATTTTTGTATTCGTGTCATTTTGGGTGAAAAAATGGCCCTAAAAAGACAAGCCTCGCTCTGTTTTGTGTTCGGTTTTGCTCTGTTTTTCGAGATAACCGCTGCGGACCTCAGCTATTCTGCACCGGAGGAGATGAGACCGGGATCCATTGTTGGGAATATTGCCAAGGATCTCGGCCTGGAAGTAGCAAAATTGTTCACTCGTAAAGCCCGGATTGATACAGAGGAAAACTACCAGCATTACTGCGACATTGACCTCAAGACTGGAAATTTTGTCATCAGGGAGAAGATTGACAGGGAGGAGCTGTGCGGGGAGAGGCTTTCGTGCATGCTTAAATTTGAATTAGTCGTGGAGAGCCCTTTGGAGCTGCACCGTATTTCACTGCTTATTCTGGATGTAAACGACAATTCACCAGTTTTCCCCAAAGATACAGTTAAGTTGGAAATAAGAGAATCAGCAGATAAAGGAGCTCGATACCGCGTCAATGAAGCACATGATGTAGATATTGGGCAGAACGCAGTCAAAGAATACAGTTTACAAAAGAATGACCATTTTGTTTTATCTGTTCGAGAAGATGCTGATGGGACTAAGAGCATCGAGCTGGTGCTAGATAAAGAGCTAGACCGCGAAAAGGAGCACGATTTAAATTTCATCCTGACTGCAGTCGATGGTGGAAATCCACAGAGGTCAGGAAGTGCCGTTATACACGTTACTGTGTTGGATGCTAACGATAACGCGCCAGTGTTTGACCAGGCCGTTTACAAAGCCAATCTACCTGAAGATTCAAATCTTAACACTTTAGTTGTAATTGTAAGCGCAATTGATGCAGATGAAGGAGTGAACGGAGAGGTGTCGTACGAATTTAATCGCATCACAGAAAAAGCTAAAAGGGTTTTTTCACTGGACAGTAAAACAGGAGAGATAAAGGTCACAGGAATGCTTGATTTTGAGACAAATTCAAAATATGAGATGCGTATAGAGGCCAAAGATGGTTATGGGCTTTCATCCGACGCTAAAGTAATGATCGATATCACCGATGTTAATGACAATGCACCAGTAATATATATAAAGTCACTAATGAACCCCCCTGCAGAGAACGTGCCGCCTGGTACAGAGGTGGGCATCATTAACGTGCAGGACAAAGACTCTGAGTATAACGGACAGGTCCGCTGCTCCATCCAGCAGGGTGTCCCCTTTAAGTTGGTTCCGTCTATTAAAAACTATTATTCTCTGGTGACCACAGGACAACTAGACCGCGAACTAGTGTCTGATTACAACATTACAATCACTGCCACTGACGAGGGCTCTCCACCTCTGTCCTCTTCTAAATGTGTTCAGTTATCTGTAGCTGACATCAACGACAACCCACCTGTGTTTGAGGAACAATCGTACAGCGCATATGTGAGTGAGAATAACAAACCGGGCTCCACTTTATGTTCCGTTAGTGCTCGAGACCCCGACTGGAGACAGAACGGTACAGTGGTTTATTCTCTGTTAGCTAGTGAGGTGAACGGTGCCCCGGTGTCCTCCTATCTGTCTGTGAACGGAGACACGGGTGTGATCCACGCTGTGAGGTCGTTTGATTATGAACAGTTCAGGAGCTTCAAAGTCCACGTGATGGCCAGAGACAACGGTTCTCCTCCTCTAAGCAACAACGTGACCGTGAGTGTGTTCATCTCAGATGTGAATGACAACTCTCCTCAGATCCTGTACCCCTCCCCGGAGGGCAACTCCTTCATGACCGAGCTGGTCCCCAAAGTTGCACACGGAGGCTCTCTGGTGTCCAAAGTGATCGCGGTGGACGCTGACTCCGGACAGAACGCCTGGCTGTCCTATCAAATAGTCAAATCCACTGATCCGGGACTTTTTACTATTGGTGTCCACAGCGGAGAGATCAGGACACAGCGGGACATTTCTGAATCTGACAGCACGAAACAGAACCTTGTAGTGGCAGTGAAAGATAACGGACAGCCCTCTCTGTCTGCCACCTGTTCCATGTATTTACTTATTTCTGATAACTTGGCTGAGGTACCAGAACTGAAGGATCTGTCTTATAATGAGAGCAATTCCAAACTGACCTCTTATCTGATCATCGCGTTGGTGTCTGTGTCCACATTTTTCCTGACTTTCATCATCATCATCCTGGGTTTGAGGTTTTGTCGCAGGAGAAAGCCAAGATTGTTGTTTGATGGAGCAGTTGCCATCCCCAGCGGTTATCTCCCTCCTAATTACGCAGATGTTGATGGCACAGGAACTTTACGCAGCACTTACAATTATGACGCGTACCTGACCACAGGTTCAAGAACCAGTGATTTTAAGTTTGTGACATCATACAATGACAACACGCTGCCCGCTGATCAGACTCTGAAGAAAAGTCCATCAGATTTTCTCGAGGCGTTTGGGGAGTCGGACGACCCTCCCCAGGTAAGAAAAGACTGAAATAAGCTTCTTTTTGAGAAACGTGTGATGTCAATCTCTACATGATATTTGCCAATTTCGAGCAACCGTCTATTTCAGTTACATTTTTTTAAATGCTATCATATCAAATGTTCTTAACTAACATTCATCAAAGGCAAATGTTTAGTTAACACCCCATTCACAATTAACTTGCCAGAACATATTGTCAGAAAATACTCAACGATTATTATTATATTTTTATTCTTCTTATCTATCAGATCAGTTTTCTTTTAGGTGTTGTTGCTCCAGTGGCATCAATTTACTGTTTTATCTAATAACTTAGTATGTTATATGTCAATTAGAAATAGTGGAATTATATTGTTTTGTCTTCCTAATATTTTTCTCATTGAAAGATGAAAAAGTTGAACTGTCTACTTACTTTTTAGAACCCCATCCCTTCTTTAAGACGTTACTTGTTTTTCTTTCAGCAATGGTTCATCTTCAGATTAATTATTATTGCACTCTCAGTAGATAATTATCTGAGTAATAACTCACTTTGAACACATACCGTAAGGCCATAAACAGACATAAGAAAAGCCAAAAGGATTCTCCCAGAAAGCTTTAGTTCATCTGTTTATGGAGAAATGTTTAAAACAATAGTCATTGTGCTTTCAGAGGAGGATCATTGGTTAATACAAGTATATTGTGTTTCTTTTTTGGCAAGTCTGCTAAAATTGCCCTATAGCTACATGCATCCCTTGAATAGTTTGATTCCAAGTTAGTGCAGTTTTCCAAGTTTATTAAAGTTATGTTTTAACTGCGACCAACAGTAATGTGCATGCTCTTTGGACTAGAGGTGCTGCCATATGACTAATGATTTGTTACTTTTACTTTTCTTCATTTAAAATGTTGTAACATACTGACAAAGACTGTATTTTTCTTTTATACAAACTGAGCGTAAGGACTTGTTTGAGTAGACTCTGTCCATGGTGCTGAACACATAGAAGGCAACCATACGGAAAGCAGTTTGGAGACAAATTTTACATGCTGCTATTTTCATTAAAATTTACTTGCAGAGAAAATGTTAAGTTTAATCGCAGTTTAAGCTAAATAACACAATATTGCAATTTTGTAGATAAATGCTAAATACTGCGTTCACTGGCGTTAAAACAACGTTATAAGTGTGCACTGCAACATGGTTTTACTTACTTCCATCACAGCACTTAACAGATTCTTTGATCCTAGCAGAAACTGTGGCTGTAGTTACTTGCTTTAATGAAATTAATACAATTTAACATATTAAGGTGCTTAATTGTGTTTATATGGGAAATAGTTGCATGACGTCATTAACCTGTCAATCTGGTATTTTACTTGATGTTCTGTCTGAAATGAACACATCGTGTCGCTGTCTACCAGATTACTTTGAAACATTGTAACGTCAACGCCATCGTCTCCACCCATTGTTCCTGCGCTTTGTGTTGGAAGGAACCATTGGATTGCAGTGCTGATTTCTGTATTTGGATTTGTTTAATTCACTCCATCGCAAACGCGTTCGAGAGGTGAACTAACTCCGTTGTATCTTTTCTTTGCTGGCGGATGTTTCTGTTTTTGTAATTATGGAATACGGTGGATTTTTAGAACCTGGCCTGATTACCCTCTTTGTCGTCTGTATACTTGCGCTGCAATCAGTGTGTACTGAAGTAAGCTATTCTATCCAAGAGGAGCTGAAACCAGGAACTGTCTTTGGAAATATAGCTAAGGATCTCGGTCTGGATATTACTACATTGTCATCTCGCAAGGCCCGTGTTGACGCAGAAGGAGATAACGAACGATTTTGTGCCGTTAGTTTACAAACGGGAGATTTGAGCGTTGCCGAGCAGCTTGACAGAGAGAGTCTTTGTGGCACGAAATCGTCATGCATTTTAATCCAGGAACTTGTACTGGAGAATCCTTTAGAACTACATCGTATAAATCTACATGTTCAAGATATAAACGACAACTCTCCACAATTCAAAAGAAATTCCATTAAAATGGAAATAAGGGAGTCAGCAGAAAAGGGGACTCGTTTCCGAATAGAGGGCGCGCACGATGCGGATATAGGCAAAAATTCTGTTCAGAGGTACAGTCTACAAAAAAATGATAACTTTATTTTAATGGTTGATGCAAACAACGTCGAGCTTGTTCTTGATCACAAACTCGACAGAGAAACACAGCGAGAGATTAATTTACCTCTCACAGCTGTTGATGGTGGTTCACCACAGAGATCAAGCACTGTTATGATACATGTCACCGTACTGGATGCTAATGATAATGCTCCAGTATTCAGCCAAGCCGTCTATAAAGCCAGCATACCCGAAAACTCTCCTCTTAATACTGTAGTGGTTAGAGTCAGCGCTACAGATGCTGATGAGGGAGTGAATGGCGAGGTGTCCTATGACTTTGGCCACGTGTCAGATATCGATGAAAAGGTGTTTTCTATTGATTTTAAAACTGGCGAAATCAGAGTAATTGGCGCAACTGATTTTGAGAAAAAGAATGCATTTGAACTGCCAGTCATAGCCAATGACGGTCTGGGATTAAGTTCGTCTGCAAAAGTTTACATAGAGCTAACTGATGAAAATGATAACGCCCCTGTAGTTTATTTAAAATCACTGTCTAATCCTATACCCGAGAACGCGCAAACTGGTACAGAGGTGGGCATCATTAACGTGCAGGACAGAGACTCTGAGAATAACCGACAGGTCCGCTGCTCCATCCAGCAGGGTGTCCCCTTTAAGTTGGTTCCTTCTATTAAAAACTATTATTCTCTGGTGACCACAGGACAACTGGACCGTGAACTAGTGTCTGATTACAACATTACAATCACTGCCACTGACGAGGGCTCTCCACCTCTGTCCTCTTCTAAAAGTGTTCAGTTATCTGTAGCTGACATCAACGACAACCCACCTGTGTTTGAGGAACAATCGTACAGCGCATATGTGAGTGAGAATAACAAACCTGGCTCCACTTTATGTTCCGTTAGTGCTCGAGACCCCGACTGGAGACAGAACGGTACAGTGGTTTATTCTCTGTTAGCTGGTGAGGTGAACGGTGCCCCGGTGTCCTCCTATCTGTCTGTGAACGGAGACACGGGTGTGATCCACTCTGTGAGGTCGTTTGATTATGAACAGTTCAGGAGTTTTAAAGTCCATGTTATGGCCAGAGACAACGGTTCTCCTCCTCTCAGCAGCAACGTGACCGTGAGTGTGTTCATCTCAGATGTGAATGACAACTCTCCTCAGATCCTGTACCCCTCTCCGGAGGGCAACTCCTTCATGACCGAGCTGGTCCCCAAAGCTGCACATGGAGGCTCTCTGGTGTCCAAAGTGATCGCGGTGGACGCGGACTCTGGACAGAACGCCTGGCTGTCCTATCAAATAGTCAAATCCACTGATCCGGGACTTTTTACTATTGGTGTCCACAGTGGAGAGATCAGGACACAGCGGGACATTTCTGAATCTGACAGCATGAAACAGAACCTTGTAGTGGCAGTGAAAGATAACGGACAGCCCTCTCTGTCTGCCACCTGTTCCATGTATTTACTTATTTCTGATAACTTGGCTGAGGTGCCAGAACTGAAGGATCTTTCTTATAATGAGAGCAATTCCAAACTGACCTCTTATCTGATCATCGCGTTGGCGTCTGTGTCCACGTTTTTCCTGACTTTCATCATCATCATCCTGGGTTTGAGGTTTTGTCGCAGGAGAAAGCCCAGACTGTTGTTTGATGGAGCAGTTGCCATCCCCAGCGGTTATCTCCCTCCTAATTACGCAGATGTTGATGGCACAGGAACTTTACGCAGCACTTACAATTATGACGCGTACCTGACCACAGGTTCAAGAACCAGTGATTTTAAGTTTGTGACATCATACAATGACAACACGCTGCCCGCTGATCAGACTCTGAAGAAAAGTCCATCAGATTTTCTCGATGCGTTTGGGGAGTCTGACGACCCTCCCCAGGTAAGAATACCACGTTGACGTCATTACACCTACGTCATTCAAAAAAAAAATTCAACCCTTCTTCGGAAACACATCTTCGGTGTTACTTTCTTTTAATCAAATCAACTATTTTCATAAAACTTTTTTTTCATGGATGAAAATATTGTATATTACTGTACTTATGAACTTGAGTTAGTAAAGCTCCGAATAACATCATTAACCAAGAATTTTACAAAAAATTCGTCGTTTTTGTTTTAATATCAGTTCATGTCATTGGCCTTATTTCAACTGAATGAATATATTAATTAATTAATTAAGAAAAAAGAAACAAAAAATCACAGAGATAAACGATACGAAATCCTGCAGATTGAATACTGGATTTTTCACTGTGGATGTTCCTAAGGTTCAACTCTTAGTTTGGTAGAGCGAATACCTGTAAAGGTTTGCCTTCATACATCATAAAACTCCGTTCTGTTTGTTGTGATTATTATTAGAATTTTTTCTTGAATTTACTCACAGTCAAATATGTTGTGTTAATTATTCAACGAAATTCTGCAGTTGGATTTACCCATTCGTTAAAAATAAATAAATAAATAAATGAATTAAGCAAAACAAAAAACGTTGCAGAATAATTTAATATAATAATGAGAAAAAAATGTTTTTTCCTTCATAATAGTTTCGACTTTTGTTACAGAGCTGAATTCGGTATTCAGCGACTCATTCTTTTAGGCTGAATTTTTGCTTGGATGTTGTTTCAGGTTCACGCTTTCAGTTAAGAGTTTTTACAGGTTTTTGCTCAATTACATTTATAAACAAGAAATACATGTTTGTAGCAACAGTATCAAACAATGTAGTACTACATTTTATTGCTAACGTACCGTGGGGTAGATGGCATTGAACAGATAAAACAGAACCGAATTAATCAATAGAAAGCGCCTTTTGTCATCTGCCATTCTTCTCGGGATGAAGTCTCTTTCGATTAGCTAAGTTTCTTGCTTTTCGTCAACTTGAGGCTATTTTGTAGTCCTTGTAGGATGCAGCGAGTGTCGCTGTCTACCAATCGAAAATTGTAAAACAGGCTACAGATGAGACAATCAAGCGTCTCCACCCACAGTGTTAAAGCTTATTGTTTGCCACTGCACTGTACTCCTTGAAGTACTCGCACATGAACACATGATTTTGTGTTTCTGAGGAATGCTGACCACCTCCTTCTTTTTCATTCAGTTTATTTTTTGAGTGATGGCATATTTCGTGTTTTCGGTGAACCTTGTCTGCACTTTCATGTGTTTTCTTCTGGCAGTAGAGCTGTGTTGTGGCGATGTGAGCTATTCTTTCCCCGAGGAAATGAAACAAGGATCGGTGATTGGAAACATAGCCAAGGACCTTGGGCTTCAAGTAAGCAGTCTTTCCGCTCGGAAGGCTCGGATTGCTCTCAAAGAAAACCGTAAACGTTACTGCGAGATAAATGTTGATGCTGGAGAACTGGTTGTTGGTGATCGGATTGATCGTGAGGAGCTATGTGGAGCTAAGGTTTCTTGCAATTTAAAATGTGAACTAGTACTCGAAGATCCACTCGAATCGCACCGGATATCTTTGCAAATTCAGGATGTAAATGACAATCCACCAGTTTTTGTTAAATACGTCGTTAAATTGGATATTGGCGAATTAGCTCCGAAAGGTTCTCGCTACAGAATAAATGCAGCACGCGATGCAGACATAGGACAAAATGCTGTTCAGAATTACATTTTGCAAAGGAATAATTATTTTGCTCTGAACGTACTAACGAATGCCGTCGGCACAAAATACAGCGAGTTAGTTTTAGACAGGGAATTAGATCGTGAAGAGCAGCAAGATATGGCTTTATTGCTGACAGCTGTCGATGGTGGCAATCCTCCGAAATTAGGCACAGTAGTCATTAACATCACCGTACTGGATGCTAATGATAACGCCCCAGTTTTCACTCATACAATCTATGAGGCTTCTCTTCCTGAAAACTCCCCTATAGATACAGTAGTTGCAACAGTGAGTGCTACAGATGCAGATGAAGGAGTTAATGGTGAAGTAACATATGAATTCAGCGGAATAAGTGATATAGCAAAGGAAATATTTTCTTTAAATGAAAATACCGGAGAAATTATACTTGCAAGAAATGTTGATTATGAAGAAGAGTCGAAGTTTGAAATGCTAATTGAAGGGAAAGATGGTTATGGCCTTTCTACAGAAACAAAAGTTGTAATAGATATAACTGACGTCAATGATAACGCCCCAGTCATCCATATCAGTTCGTTATCAAACCGCATACCCGAGAGCATATCATTGGGTACAGAGGTGGGCATCATTCATGTGCAGGATGCAGACTCTGGGAAAAATCAACAGGTCCGCTGCACCATCCAGCAGGGTGTCCCCTTTAAGTTGGTTCCTTCTATTAAAAACTATTATTCTCTGGTGACCACAGGACAACTGGACCGCGAACTAGTGTCTGATTACAACATTACAATCACTGCCACTGACGAGGGCTCTCCACCTCTTTCCTCTTCTAAAAGTGTTCAGTTATCTGTAGCTGATATCAACGACAACCCACCTGTGTTTGAGGAACAATCGTACAGCGCATATGTGAGTGAGAATAATAAAATGGGCTCCACTTTATGTTCTGTTAGTGCTCGAGACCCCGACTGGAGACAGAACGGTACAGTGGTATATTCTCTGTTAGCTGGTGAGGTGAACGGTGCCCCTGTGTCCTCCTATCTGTCTGTGAACGGAGACACGGGTGTGATCCACGCTGTGAGGTCGTTTGATTATGAACAGTTCAAGAGTTTTAAAATCCATGTGATGGCCAGAGACAACGGTTCTCCTCCTCTAAGCAGCAACGTGACCGTGAGTGTGTTCATCTCAGATGTGAATGACAACTCTCCTCAGATCCTCTACCCTTCCCCAGATGGCAACTCCTTCATGACCGAGCTGGTCCCCAAAGCTGCACACGGAGGCTCTCTGGTGTCCAAAGTGATCGCGGTGGACGCGGACTCAGGACAGAACGCTTGGCTGTCCTATCAAATAGTCAAATCCACTGATCCGGGACTTTTTACTATTGGTGTCCACAGCGGAGAGATCAGGACACAGCGGGACATTTCTGAATCTGACAGCATGAAACAGAACCTTGTAGTGGCAGTGAAAGATAACGGACAGCCCTCTCTGTCTGCCACCTGTTCCATGTATTTACTAATTTCTGATAACTTGGCTGAGGTGCCAGAACTGAAGGATCTGTCTTTTAATGAGAGCAATTCCAAACTGACCTCTTATCTGATCATCGCGCTGGTGTCTGTGTCCACCTTTTTCCTGACTTTCATCATCATCATCCTGGGTTTGAGGTTTTGTCGCAGGAGAAAGCCCAGACTGTTGTTTGATGGAGCAGTTGCCATCCCCAGCGGTTATCTTCCTCCTAATTACGCAGATGTTGATGGCACAGGAACTTTACGCAGTGCTTACAATTATGACACGTACCTGACCACAGGTTCAAGAACCAGTGACTTTAAGTTTGTGACATCATACAATGACAACACGCTGCCTGCTGACCAGACTCTGAAGAAAAGTCCATCAGACTTTTTTAAAACTATTGAAGATTCTTTGGACCCCCTGGAGGTAGGCTTTGTGCTTTTGAATCCGAATTAAGTCACTTGTTCATGTTCCTCAGTGTTCAGCAAATTGATATCAATAGTGGTGAAAGTCTATAATATTCCACTGTTGATATGCTAATTTTATTTTATTTTATTTTTTTAAATAGGGCTGATACAGAAACAAAAACTAAAAAAAATGTCTTAACTTTGAACTGGTCTTGAAACTTAACGGCCAGTCTCAAACTTTCAGTTATTCTTTTGTGTTTTTTAAAATGGGGATATGAGATAACATATCCATATAGTTTCTCTTGTGGCTTTTTGGTTTAGAATAATTAAAGACACCTTATATCTGCTCATTCAAGCGCTGTTTTTTCTTCTCAGTACTGTGTTTGAATGCCACATTTCTTGTTGAGTTGTCACTTAAATCTAGCAGTAATATAGTGTATATTTGAATATCTTTCTAATCACTTAACTAGTATGAGATTCGATTGACATCAAATTCATCTACAGCTGAATATATATACAGCTTTAGTCCAAATAAATTGCAGTCAGCGTATTGATGTATCCCTTGTAAAGTGTACAGTTCAATTTTTGTTTGTTTTTAATTTTGGTTGAACCGTTATATTCCCCTCCCTCGTGTAATTCTTCAGTGCTGTCACCAATGCCCATATTATCTCCCAATGAGCATTTGGAATGCTACTGCTGTTGTTTTTATTATTCTGATTTCACCATAGTCGCAAATAAGACCGCTATTTTTTATTTTTTTATCATTACGTTAATTTGTCAGTATTCAACTTCGTATGACAGTTTCTTCAAGCATGGCCCTGCTGCCACGCAGGCGTTGATGTGTATATGTCCATGTTGGTGAAGCTAACTTAGATTAACCTTCTCCTCTTTTGTTTTAACTACGTGCTTTCCAAACATGCCAACATTAGTACGTACAGCAGAAATCTCCTGCCTGAAGGTTATGTGCTCATAAAATAAAATAAAATAAAATAAAATAAAATAAAATAAAATAAAATAAAATAAAATAAAATAAAATAAAATAAAATAAAATAAAAGTGTTTGTAGGGCAGGATACATTTCTTCTTTATCCTGAGAGGACTCTCATCATGTAATGCGTTTGCAATACTAATATTTCTCTCATAGCGTCGCTGTCCACCAACATACATAGTAGGGTCATATTTGTTATTCTGCGCAGTGTAAACGTTTCTAGATCATGACCGATTTTTCACAGACAAAAGCAGCGAGGTAGCAACGTTTCTAGTTGGAATTGCATACATAGTCCGAAGAGGATTCCGGTGACTGCTCATTTTTACTCCAAAAGGCTTGCCCTTGGCGGATTCCTTATCGATTTAAAAGGAAAATGGAAAACAAAGCATCTCCGGGGTTCTGGGTCTTCTTCTCGGGAGTATTTCTTCTGGCGCTGCAAACGGTTTGTGGAGATGTTGCTTATTCTTTTCCGGAAGAAGTTAAACGAGGCTCTGTTATCGAAAATATCGCAAAAGATATAGGAATTGAGGTGGGAAAACTGGCTACTCGAAAGGCTCGTATTGATGTTGACAGGAACAGCAAAGGGTATTTTGAAATTAATAGGAGTACTGGAGATGTGATTGTTACCGAGAGGATTGACAGAGAGGGTCTTTGTGGCAAAAAATCTACTTGCATTTTAAAACAAGAGCTTGTTTTGGAGGAGCCTTTAGAGCTGCATCGCATTAGCTTCCACATTCAAGACATCAACGATAATTCACCGCAGTTTAAGAAGGATACCATCAAATTTGAAATAAGTGAATCTGCAGCTAAAGGAAGTCGCTATCGTTTAGATGAAGCCCATGATGCTGATATCGGACAAAACGCAATCCAGGGATATAGTATTGAAACAAATGAATATTTCCGATTGAATGTTATTGAAAAAGGTGGAGGAGGAAAATACAGCGAGTTAATTCTACAAAAAGAGTTGGATAGAGAACAAAAGAAAGAGCTAACGATTGAGCTTGTTGCAACTGATGGGGGCACGCCTCAGCGATCGGGTACTGCGGTTATTCATGTTAGCGTGCTGGATGCCAATGATAACGCACCAGTATTTAGTCAGGCCGTTTATGGAGCCAGTCTACTTGAAAACTCCCCGTTAGACATAGTTGTGATCACAGTAAGCGCGACTGACGCAGATGAAGGCGTCAACGGAGAAGTGACGTACGAATTTGATCACATTTCAGATGAAAGTTATAACGTGTTTTCTATTGATCAGAAGAGCGGTGAAGTCCGAGTAAGTGGGCCAATAGATTACGAGCACTTGTCGTCATACGAAATGCAAATTACTGCAAAGGACGGTCTCGGGTTGGTCTCATACTGTACCTTAATAATTGAAATTACAGATGTCAATGACAACGCTCCAATAACAACTATTAAGTCCCTGAAAAATCCTGTACCAGAAAATTCACCACCAGGTACAGAGGTAGGAATCGTTAACGTGCAGGACAGAGACTCTGAGAGTAACGGGCAAGTCCGCTGCTCCATCCAGCAGGGTGTCCCCTTTAAGTTGGTTCCTTCTATTAAAAACTATTATTCTCTGGTGACCACCGGACAACTGGACCGCGAACTAGTGTCTGATTACAACATTACAATCACTGCCACTGACGAGGGCTCTCCACCTCTGTCCTCTTCTAAAAGTGTTCAGTTATCTGTAGCTGACATCAACGACAACCCACCTGTGTTTGATGAGCAGTCGTACAGCGCATATGTGAGTGAGAATAACAAACCGGGCTCCACTTTATGTTCCGTTAGTGCTCGAGACCCTGACTGGAGACAGAACGGTACAGTGGTTTATTCTCTGTTAGCTGGTGAGGTGAACGGTGCCCCTGTGTCCTCCTATCTGTCTGTGAACGGAGACACGGGTGTGATCCACGCTGTGAGGTCGTTTGACTATGAACAGTTCAAGAGTTTTAAAATCCACGTGATGGCCAGAGACAACGGTTCTCCTCCTCTCAGCAGCAACGTGACCGTGAGTGTGTTCATCTCAGATGTGAATGACAACTCTCCTCAGATCCTGTACCCCTCTCCGGAGGGCAACTCCTTCATGACCGAGCTGGTCCCCAAAGCTGCACACGGAGGCTCTCTGGTGTCCAAAGTGATCGCGGTGGACGCAGACTCCGGACAGAACGCTTGGTTGTCCTATCATATAGTCAAATCCACTGATCCAGGACTTTTTACTATTGGTGTCCACAGCGGAGAGATCAGGACACAGCGGGACATTTCTGAATCTGACAGCATGAAACAGAACCTTGTAGTGGCAGTGAAAGATAACGGACAGCCCTCTCTGTCTGCCACCTGTTCCATGTATTTACTTATTTCTGATAACTTGGCTGAGGTGCCGGAACTGAAGGATCTGTCTTTTAATGAGAGCAATTCCAAACTGACCTCTTATCTGATCATCGCGCTGGTGTCTGTGTCCACCTTTTTTCTGACTTTCATCATCATCATCCTGGGTTTGAGGTTTTGTCGCAGGAGAAAGCCCAGACTGTTGTTTGACGGAGCAGTTGCCATCCCCAGCGGTTATCTCCCTCCTAATTACGCAGATGTTGATGGCACAGGAACTTTACGCAGTGCTTACAATTATGACACGTACCTGACCACAGGTTCAAGAACCAGTGACTTTAAGTTTGTGACATCATACAATGACAACACGCTGCCTGCTGACCAGACTCTGAAGAAAAGTCCATCAGACTTTGCTGATGCTTTTGGAGATTCTTTGGAGACTCTGGAGGTAGGAGGACATGTTTTTAAACTAGGCTCTTGTGTTCATGTCTTCCAGCCTTACTAATTCATATCAACTTTTTTCCACCTTCAAACACCATATTCAATAGCCAGTTTAATGGGGTAGTATGACACCAGGCAGATTATGCTCCTGAAATTTGGCTTATAATTCAAAATCGACAGTCTAAAACCCCTAAAGTGAGTTGTGTGTGTCTCTTAAAATCAAAAGAAAAATGTTAAGAGGACTATAACCTTTTCTGGGATATGCAGTTATATTTTCCTATGCTGTGTGGCTTCTGGTTAGATTGTTTTATGCATAAGGACAATTACATTTTAGTTTAAGAGTAGAGGGTATTGTTTCTATAGATGTTTATAATGCATCATCGATTAAATGTTATGCACACTTATCTAAACGCCTAACTACCTTTTCAGTGCTGGCTATGAACATCACACCGCTTGTTAAGTTGTCTGTTAAAGTTACTACTGAATGTAAATTGGATTCATAATTGCTTCATATGCACCTGAGACATGAGATTTGGTTGACTTTAGAGTTTGGATTTTTCATGTGTTACAACTGCAGTCTGCCGACCAGACTCTGAGGAAAAGTCCATCAGAGTTTGTAAATTATTTGGTTGATAACGGGATTCCCTAAAAGTAGGGCCTTGTTATATTTTTGTCATTGATGGCATATCTTTATGCTTCACTATTGATCTGAACTCTCTGACTTTATACAACCATTTAGATGATCCTCTAGAATAGTGTTCTGGAATCATTTCATGGTGTTTATTAATTTGATGTTTTGTTTATCCTCTCTGCTCAGAAAGTTAAGAGGTTATGAGACAAGTTTTTAATATGCATCTACATTAGAGTCTTATTTGCAAGTGCAGGTTTCAAATACATATGAGAGAAATCATTCTTAAATTACTGAATATTTGATGTTGCAATATATGTTTTTATAGCATAATGTTCTTAAGTAGATTCCTAGTACTGAGGCATTATTCCTAATCTTCACTATACTAAATCTATTTTCAAGGGTTACGTTTTGTTAAGATTTCAAAAATACAAGGTCTCTGTTGTTTTAAATAGGCTCTCCCTGTATTTATTTATTTGAAATCCACCCAGTTAAAAGCTATTTGTTCATGCTTTGATCATCCCTGATGAAAAAATAGCTCCTGATAAGTATGTTAGGTGTTGAGCTAGTTTTTCATTTCTTGGTTATATATGACATGTACATACAGCAACAGCCATTTCAAAATAGTGCTATTGATTTAGTCTTATAACCTAACTCACCACGCAGTGGTCATATAATTGAACTTAGTCTATACAATCGAATATTGTAGTAGGTTCAAAATGGCTTACGAAGTCTTTTGTTTCCAGGCCAGTGGCCGTCATGCTATAAAAGTATATTATTGCTATTAATTGCATAAATGCTCACAATAAATATTTAGGGGTAGTTTTTATGCCTTTCCAATTTAAAATCTTTACATGCCAAATTTAGCTTTTGATGATTACTCAGACATTCAGTATTAGCTTTTGTCACAGCAAGTGCATAAAAGTTCTGACCTCTGAGGGTACAATGAGTTGGGTCAAAATGATGCCATTATCAGTGGTGTTACCTGACTTTGTGTAAAGTCTCAGTTTTCACCCAAATGACTAATCACTGCAATGCAGATGAAGCTGAACTGTCAGTGCCACTTTTTCATAGTTTTATGCTACAAATAAAGTGCAATAATTGTATTCCTCTATATTTTTCTCTATTCTGTAGCCTCTAACTAAGAGAACAAATTAAAAACAACAAATGCATAATTCCAGTATCAGCATGCCATACTTTGAGAATGCACAGTCTTGTCTGGTGGTTGGAGAACTATAAGACAATGCAAACTGCTAAATAATATAATTTCAAATCACATGCTGAAAGTTGGAATTCTCAATAGCAGCTTTTCCTTTCTACTCAGTGACCAACCCTGACATTCAGACCACTGAATAGTGCTGTTAAATAATACTTTGATGTTGTGAAACATTTTTTTTCATATAAACTGGTACGTTATGATGTTATACCAAAATCTTGCATAGGAAGGTTTTCATCATTAACAGCACAGGGAAAAAAAAGTCTTAACTCATTCCAGACCTGCAGATTTCACTATTAAATGCTTGGTGTTTTTACATTAGGTTATTACCAGACATTGAGTGAGACAATCTTTGTTTACTGAGAAAAGAAGATACTTAAGTTATTACATGATACAGGATCTAATCTCTCTTGGTAATTTAAGATTTACAAAAAATAAGGATGTATTTCTCTAACTTGTTGGTCTTTTATTTTTTTGAATACACATGGCAACAGCTTTAGTTCATTCCTACCTGCTTGAATTTTAGAAGTGGATGTAAGAGTTAATACCCTCACTAATCATGCACTTTATGCAACATATTTGTTTCTCTAAGTTTAACCTTATTCCGATGGTGATAGTGGAAAGTCATTGTTCTTTTTTCAGATATTTTAGGTTGTTTGTTAAAGAAACTCAATGAAACAAGTTATATGGAACATCCTTGAGCTACTAAAATTGATTCTGCTGTATATTATCCAAGGGTATCACTTATAATATTTGTTTTTGGCATTTTTGAATCAAATGTCTTTTTTTTCTATATGCAAAAAATGATGAAAAAAGAAAAGAAAAATGCAGCATTGATTGAATAAGTAAAGCAGTTTACATTAGGGCAATATTTGTGGTTCCCTTTTATTAATTTCTCAGGAACTTATTTTATGTCTGATGTAGAAATGGATACTAGAGGTCTTCCTTGAAGTGTGCTTGAGAGATGGTTGATAATGAATATAGTATATTGCCAAAATTCCTTAAGGTCTTTGATTTTGGCTCATGTGCACACAAGTTGCTTTCTATAGATTTAGTAACAGCCCTTGCAGATGGATTAGTATCGGTTTGAATTTGTAAGCAACTATAGCTCTTACTTGTCTTTTGCAGGATTACACATGGATTTGTTTTACATATGGTTTATTATTTCATTGAAAAGCGCACCACAGGTGGAAAAGGAAAAAAGAAAAACAGTATGAATGACCAAATAACACCGAAGTCTAGATTGTCATTATTTATATTGATTAATAAGGGCGTTATAACTCGAAGCTGGCCTCTTGTTTGGGTTTGCAGTGCTATAATTTAACGAAACTCTTGGTGTCACTGTGCACCAACAAAGACAGGAGGTCTCTATTCTTCATCTATTCTTTTCTGCCATTGCGAAGCCTTATTTTGGTGTAGCGTGTCTAGGTTGAGGGCATTACAAAAGGCAAACGCTGGGATTATTTAGAATATTCAAAAAGAGCACTATTTTTGATCACTTTCAAGGAATTTTCCAGGAAAGGATTAAACCTTATTCGATCATGGGAAGTGCAGTATACGGAAGATTGGCTATGAATTGCTATTGTGTGGTTTTCCTTTTCGTGGCCTTGCATTTCGCCCATGGAGACGTGAGCTACACTATCGCAGAGGAAATGAAAGGCGGATTTGTGATAGGGAATATCGCCAAAGATCTGGGTCTTGGGATTGCGACTCTTTCCTCGCGTAAAGCCCGAATTGACGCAGACAGAGACGATAAAAGGTATTGTGACATTAATCTGAGCACCGGAGAATTGACTGTCAGTGACAGGATCGACAGGGAAAGTCTTTGTGGTAAAAAAGCCAGCTGCGTTTTAAAAGAGGAGCTTGTGCTGGAAAACCCTTTAGAGCTTCATCGCATCAGTATTCATGTGCAAGATATAAATGATAACGCGCCAGAGTTTAGTGAGGATCTGATTTCATTTGAAATAACAGAATCGGCAGTCAAAGGAGCGAGATTTTTACTTACGGAAGCCCGCGATGCCGACATAGGCACAAACGCTGTGCAACGGTACAATTTACAAAACAATGAGCATTTCACCATTAATGTAAATACAGATGTTAGTGGAAGGAAACATTCCGAATTGGTTTTGTTAAAAGAACTAGACCGAGAAAAAGCGAATGAGCTGAAATTAGTGCTTACAGCTGTAGATGGTGGATCTCCTCAGAGATCAGGTACTGCGATTATTCGCATCACTGTGCTAGATGCTAATGATAACGCCCCAGTGTTCAGCCAGGCCGTTTATGAAGCCAGTGTGCCTGAAAACTCTCTTTTAGATACCGTAGTTGTTACAGTGAGCGCAACCGATGCAGACACTGGCCCAAATGGTGATATTACATATAACTTCGATCATGTCTCTGATGAGCATGCATCTTTGTTTTCACTGAATCATAAGACAGGAGAGGTAAAAGTTATCGGGTCACTTGATTATGAAACGGAGACTTCAATAGAGCTGCGAGTAAGAGCAAAGGACGGACCGGGTCTTACCTCTTATTGTACAGTAGTTATAGATATAACTGATGTCAATGACAACCCACCAGCCATCAATTTGAAATCACTAACTAACCCCATACCTGAGAACGTGCCACCTGGTACAGAGGTGGGCATCATTAACGTGCAGGACAGAGACTCTGAGAATAACCGACAGGTCCGCTGCTCCATCCAGCAGGGTGTCCCCTTTAAGTTGGTTCCTTCTATTAAAAACTATTATTCTCTGGTGACCACAGGACAACTGGACCGTGAACTAGTATCTGATTACAACATTACAATCACTGCCACTGACGAGGGCTCTCCACCTCTGTCCTCTTCTAAAAGTGTTCAGTTATCTGTAGCTGACATCAACGACAACCCACCTGTGTTTGAGGAACAGTCGTACAGCGCATATGTGAGTGAGAATAACAAACCTGGCTCCACTTTATGTTCCGTTAGTGCTCGAGACCCCGACTGGAGACAGAACGGTACAGTGGTTTATTCTCTGTTAGCTGGTGAGGTGAACGGTGCCCCGGTGTCCTCCTATATGTCTGTGAACGGAGACACGGGTGTGATCCACTCTGTGAGGTCGTTTGATTATGAACAGTTCAGGAGTTTTAAAGTCCATGTGATGGCCAGAGACAACGGTTCTCCTCCTCTCAGCAGCAACGTGACCGTGAGTGTGTTCATCTCAGATGTGAATGACAACTCTCCTCAGATCCTCTACCCCTCCCCAGAGGGCAACTCCTTCATGACCGAGCTGGTCCCCAAAGCTGCACACGGAGGCTCTCTGGTGTCCAAAGTGATCGCGGTGGACGCAGACTCCGGACAGAACGCCTGGCTGTCCTATCATATAGTCAAATCCACTGATCCGGGACTTTTTACTATTAGTGTCCACAGCGGAGAGATCAGGACACAGCGGGACATTTCTGAATCTGACAGCATGAAACAGAACCTTGTAGTGGCAGTGAAAGATAACGGACAGCCCTCTCTGTCTGCCACCTGTTCCATGTATTTACTTATTTCTGATAACTTGGCTGAGGTGCCAGAACTGAAGGATCTGTCTTATAATGAGAACAATTCCAAACTGACCTCTTATCTGATCATCGCACTGGTGTCTGTCTCCACGTTTTTTCTGACTTTCATCATTATCATCCTGGGTTTGAGGTTTTGTCGCAGGAGAAAGCCCAGACTGTTGTTTGATGGAGCAGTTGCCATCCCCAGCGGTTATCTCCCTCCTAATTACGCAGATGTTGATGGCACAGGAACTTTACACAGCACTTACAATTATGATGCGTACCTGACCACGGGATCTAGAACCAGTGACTTTAAGTTTGTGACATCATACAATGACAACACGCTGCCTGCTGACCAGACTCTGAAGAAAAGTCCATCAGACTTTGCTGATGTTTTTGGAGATTGTGGTGGTTCTCCTGAGGTAAGGGTGTCAAATGTTCGATACATTATTTTAACAGATAAAACGTTCACTCTTTCCTCCAGTCAATCTTTTTTCGCTTTTTCTAAAATCCCGTTATAGTATTTATCACACTTTGCCTGTTGCCTCTGACATTATTTTTACTGCTACTTTTGAAGGGAAAGTTTCTTGATGTTGTTGAAATCATTTTCTCCTGGTTTTGTTTTAATGGGTTGCTGTCTTTACGGTCCTCTACATCAACGAAAAGTTTACATTTTGACATAGGGGAAAATTAGTATGTCTTACAAAAGCAAGTATTAGTTTTACAAAAACAAGTAGTGATAGCACTATTGTGTTTAGACACGCGCCCCCTTTGTTTCAGCTTTTCTGTTTCTTATGTCATCGTATATTACGCAGATCTTCCCATGATCTAATTTTAAAAGTGCAGTCGCTCACATGTTATCTACAGTTGCTTCCTAATGTACACATGCTGTTCAGATTCGAGTCTTCGTGTGTAACATATTCTCAAAGTTTCTTTTGAACTTGTTTTCTTGTGTTTAAACCTACATATATATGAGCTAAATAATATGTCACCCATATTTTAGCAAACCATTTGTGACCCGAGGTATGCACCCATTTCAATAGGGATTAGCCGTAGGCATACAGTCAGTTTACAGGGTTTTTAATGCTAATACAAAATAAAATCTTTCTAAACATGTAACAGTAGCACCCAAAACAATTAAAAGCTCTACTTTATTAAATACATTTAAAACTATAAAATTGTACGATTGTAAGTGGAAGACAGGATAAGCGCTGCGGGGAATCTATTAAAAACTAGTCACTCTTACAATGAAAGACAAACAAATAAACAAAATGAACAAACAACCACAACCGTCAAAATAGTCCTCAGCGCTTTGCTGTCAAGTTAAACCAGTTTTAAAACAAATTATCTGTAATTTGTAACAGGACATCACTTGCACAGAAAAATCTACCTCAGAAGGAATATCCCCCCACTTCTCTTCATGTATGTGTTTCAGTTACCTGTCTCCAGGTTAGGGTCGCACCCTAATAAGTATTGGCAAGCGGAGGCGGAGTCCGCTAAAAGTTTCTCCATAGGAATAAAACAGTGTTTTCCTCCTAAAGCTGTAAATAACTTTAAACCTCTACCAAACTACCAAAACTCAAGCGGAACATTTTTTGTGACCTACCACTCCTATGGGACCCACATCTAGCCTTCACTGAAAAGTTAAAAAAGAGAAACAACACGGCTTAGACCAGGGAGTCACACAGCTCCAGGTTCACACAAGAGATCGACTAATTACCTGCACCTGCCCCAGCCCCGCCTCCCAGGGTCGGTTCCCAGACTCAGGTCACACCTCTCACACCTTTGTCAAGTTGCTTTCACGAATAGTGGAAGTGCAGGTCTTTGTTTAACTATCTCCTCTTTCTTTTCTTTTCTTTTTTCAAATGTTGCAATTATTGACTTACATGTTCACATTTTTATTGGAACTGATCACAGAGGTAAAGTTCTTGAATATTATAAAACGTTGTGGCCGTTAAAATCTTCTTGCTTTTCCTTCTCGAGTCTCTGTTCTGATACAGAAATGTCAATTGAGATTAATGTTTAATTTAAATATTTCGAAAATTACTCAAGCATTTTTAGTAGCTTAAAAAACAAATAAAAATAAAACTATTTCTGTAGTTTGAAGCATTTTTAACGCTTTCCCGTCTACAAACATTTAATTGTTTTTCAAAAGTTATCATGTAAATCGTGGCCACACATTTTCGGTGAACACAGATATTTAAACTTTAATTTGTATCACATTTTGTATACAATAATGATCTAAACGTTCGCAGATATGAGTTTTCATCGGCAGCATTGCTCAGTATACAGCGACCTTTCGGATTAATGCAATTTTTATTTCTTTTTTTTTATCTGTCTGCACACTTCAATATACACTTTTACTTTTAAATTAAGGTTCAACTTTCGTCCATAAACGCTTCCATGCGCCTTGTACAGGGCTGCTGCTCAATGCAATCTTTAAATTAGACTCACGATGTCGCTGTCCACCTTGCCTATCTTAAAATCCACACCTATTTGTCGAGGCAAAATGTGTTTTAATGTGCTGCAGTTGGTCATCGAAGGACACGCAGACGTGGTTTTAGATTGTGCTGATTTTGGCTTAAATAATATTTGTGTGTTTGTTGTATTCCTGCGCATTACAGAGGAAAGATATACATGTCATGATGGTTAACGCGACATTTGGAATACACACCCTTGTCGTTGCTTTACTCTTCTTTTGTTTGTATTTTGTCAGCGGGGATATAAGCTACTCTTTTACAGAGGAAATGCGACACGGGACTGTGATCGGAAATATCGCCAAAGACCTCGGCATCGACGCAAATACACTATCTCTTCGAAAGGCTCGTATTGATACTGAAGGAAGCGACAAACGATTCTGTGAAATAAACCTCCGTAACGGAGATCTGATTGTTGCCGAAAGGATTGACAGAGAGGGCCTGTGTGGAGACAAAGCATCCTGCGTTTTAAAACAAGAACTCATGTTGGAAAATCCATTAGAACTGCAGCGAATCAGCCTACATGTCCAGGATATAAATGACAACTCCCCACAGTTTGATAAGAATTTGATCCATATAGATATTAGAGAATCTGCGTCAAAAGGTGCTCGTTTTCCAATAGAAGAAGCGCACGATGCCGACATAGGTAAAAATTCAGTTCAATCATACAACCTACAGACGAATGAAAATTTTTTCCTTGGAGTTGGAACCAATTCTGTGGAACTTGTTCTTAACAAAGAGCTCGATCGTGAAACATTACAAGAAATTAATCTACTTCTGACCGCTTTAGATGGTGGTTCCCCTCAAAGATCAGGTACCGTGGTCATTCACATTACTGTTTTGGACGCTAATGATAACGTGCCAGTGTTTAGCCAGGCCGTTTATAAAGCCAGTCTGTCAGAAAACTCTCCCATGGGTACTGTTGTGCTGACAGTAAAAGCAATTGATGCAGATGATGGACTAAATGGAGAAGTTACATATGATTTTGGACACGTTTCAGAAGACGTTAAGTCAATATTTGCCATAGATTATAAAACAGGGGATATAAAATTGTCCGCCACAGTTGATTATGAAACAGTGAGATCGTTTGAGCTTCGCATAACTGCGAAAGATGGTTTAGGATTAACTTCCTATGCTAAAGTCATAATAGATGTTACTGATGTGAATGACAACCCACCTGTAATATATCTAAAGTCACTGTCGAACCCCATACCCGAACACTTGTCACCTGGTACAGAGGTGGGCATCATTAACGTGCAGGACAGAGATTCGGAGAATAACCGACAGGTCCGCTGCTCCATCCAGCAGGGTGTCCCCTTTAAGTTGGTTCCTTCTATTAAAAACTATTATTCTCTGGTGACCACAGGACAACTAGACCGCGAATTAGTTTCCAATTACAACATTACAATCACTGCCACTGACGATGGCTCTCCACCTCTGTCCTCTTCTAAAAGTGTTCAGTTATCTGTAGCTGACATCAACGACAACCCGCCTGTGTTTGATGAGCAGTCGTACAGCGCATATGTGAGTGAGAATAACAAACCTGGCTCCACTTTATGTTCCGTTAGTGCTCGAGACCCCGACTGGAGACAGAACGGTACAGTGGTTTATTCTCTGTTAGCTGGTGAGGTGAACGGTGCCCCGGTGTCCTCCTATCTGTCTGTGAATGGAGACACGGGTGTGATCCACGCTGTGAGGTCGTTTGATTATGAACAGTTCAAGAGCTTCAAAGTCCATGTGATGGCCAGAGACAACGGTTCTCCTCCTCTCAGCAGCAACGTGACCGTGAGTGTGTTCATCTCAGATCTGAATGACAACTCTCCTCAGATCCTCTACCCCTCCCCAGAGGGCAACTCCTTCATGACCGAGCTGGTCCCCAAAGCTGCACACGGAGGCTCTCTGGTGTCCAAAGTGATCGCGGTGGACGCGGACTCCGGACAGAACGCCTGGCTGTCCTATCAAATAGTCAAATCCACTGATCCGGGACTTTTTACAATTGGTGTCCACAGTGGAGAGATCAGGACACAGCGGGACATTTCTGAATCTGACAGCATGAAACAGAACCTTGTAGTGGCAGTGAAAGATAACGGGCAGCCCTCTCTGTCTGCCACCTGTTCCATGTATTTACTTATTTCTGATAACTTGGCGGAGGTGCCAGAACTGAAAGACATCTCTCATAATGAGAACAATTCCAAACTGACCTTTTATCTGATCATTGCGCTGGTGTCTGTCTCCACGTTTTTTCTGACTTTCATCATCATCATCCTGGGTTTGAGGTTTTGTCGCAGGAGAAAGCCCAGACTGTTGTTTGATGGAGCAGTTGCCATCCCCAGCGGTTATCTCCCTCCTAATTACGCAGATGTTGATGGCACAGGAACTTTACGCAGCACTTACAATTATGACGCGTACCTGACCACAGGTTCAAGAACCAGTGACTTTAAGTTTGTGACATCATACAATGACAACACGCTGCCTGCTGACCAGACTCTGAAGAAAAGTCCATCAGACTTTGCTGATGTTTTTGGAGATTCTTTGGAGACTCTGGAGGTAGGAGGACATGTTTTTGAACTAGGCTCTTGTGTTCATGTCTTCCAGCCTTACTAATTCATATCAACTTTTTTCCCACCAAATACCATATTAAATAACCAGTTTAATGGGGTAGTATGACACCAGGCAGATTATGCTCCTGAAATTTGCTTTTTAATTCAAAATGGACAAATTAATACCCCTAAACTGAGTTTGTGTTCTCTTAAAATCAAAAGAAAAATGTTAAGAGGACTATAAACGTTTCTGGAACATGCAGTTATAATTTCTTACGCTGTGTGGCTTCTGGCTGGATTATTTTATGCATAAGAACAATTAAATTTTAGTTGAAGAGGATAGGATATGGTTTCTATAGAGATTATATTCCATCTTCGATTAAATGTTAAGCATACTTATCTAAACACTTAACTGACTTTTCAGTGTTCTCTATGAACATCACACTGCTTGTTAAGTTGTCTGTTAAAGTTACTACTGAATGTAAATTGGATTCATAATTGCTTCATATGCACCTGAGACATGAGATTTGGTTGACTTTGGAGTTTGGATTTTTCATGTGTTACAACTGCAGTCTGCCGACCAGACTCTGAGGAAAAGTCCATCAGAGTTTGTAAATTATTTGGTTGATAACGGGATTCCCTAAAAGTAGGGCCCTGTTATGTTTTTGTCATTGATTACACATCTTTATACTTCACTATTGATCTGAACTCTCTGACTTTATACAACCATTTAGATGATCCTCTAGAATATTTTTCTGGAATCATTTCATGGTGTTTATTAATTTGATGTTTTGTATATCCTCTCTGCTCAGAAAGTTAAGAGGTTATGAGACAAGTTTTTAATATGCATCTACATTAGAGTCTTATTTGCAAGTGCAGGTTTCAAATACATATGAGAGAAATCATTCTTAAATTACTGAATATTTGATGTTGCAATATATGTTTTTATAGCATAATGTTCTTAAGTAGATTCCTAGTACTGAGGCATTATTCCTAATCTTCACTATACTAAATCTATTTTCAAGGGTTAAGTTTTGTTAAGATTTTACAAATACAAGGTCTCTGTTGTTTTAAATAGGCTCTCCCTGTATTTATTTATTTGAAATCCACCCAGTTAAAAGCTATTTGTTTATGCTTTGATCATCCCTGAAGAAAAAAATAGCTCTTGATCCACAAAGTATGTTAGGTGTTGAGCTAGTTTTTCATTTCTTGGTTATATATGACATGTACATACAGCAACAGCCATTTCAAAATAGTGCTATTGTCCTCATTGATTTAGTCTGATAACCTAACTCACCATGCAGTGGTCATATAATTGAACTTAGGCTATACAATCAAATATTGTAGTAGCTTCAAAATGGCTTTCGAAGTCTTTTGTTTCCAGGCCAGTGGCCTTAATACTATCCCAGTATACTATTGCTATTGGCTGCATAAATACTCATAGCAAATATTTAGGGGTAGTTTTTATGCCTTGCCAATTTAAAATCTTTACATGCCAAATTTGGCTTTTGATGATTACTCAGTCATCCAGTATTCACTTTTGTAACAGCAGGTGCATAAAAGTTCTGACCTCTGAGGGTACAATGAGTTGGGTCAAAATGATGCCATTATCAGTGGTGTTACCTGACTTTGTGTAAAGTCTCAATTTTCACCCAAATGACTAATCACTGCAATGCAGATGAAGCTGAACTATCAGTGCATTAGTTTTTCATAGTTTTATGCTACAAATAAAGTGCAATAATTGTATTCCTCTATATTTTTCTCTATTCTGTAACCTCTAACTAAGAGAACAAATTAAAAACAACAAATGCATAATTCCAGTATCAGCATGCAATAGTTTAAGAATGCACAGTCTTGTCTGGTGGTTGGAGAACTATAAGACAATGCAAACTGCTAAATAATATAATTTCAAATCACATGCTGAAAGTTAATCCCTGTTGGAATTCTCAATAGCAGCTTTTCCTTTTCTACTCAGTGACCAACCCTGACATTCAGACCACTGAATAGCACTGGTGCTGTTAAATAATACTTTGATGTTGTGAAACGTTTATTTTTTTATACATATAAACTGGTAAGTTATGATGTTACACCAAAATCTTGCATACGAAGGTTTTCATCATTAACAGCACAGGGGAAAAAAAAAACAAACATACAAAATTCTTAACTCATCCCAGACCTGCAGACATTATTTTACTGTTTAATGCTTGGTGTTTTTACATTAGGTTATTACCAGACATTGAGTGAGACAATCTTTGTTTACTAAGAAAAGAAGATACTTAAATTATTACAAGATCTAATCTCTCTTGGTAATTTAAGATTTACAAAAAATAAGGATGTATTTCTCTAACTTGTCGGTCTTTTATTTTTTGAATGCACATGGCAACAGCTTTAGTTCATTCCTACCTGCTTGAATTTAGAAGTGGATGTAAGAGTTAATACCCGCACAAATCATAAACTTTATGTGAGATATTTGTTTCTCTAAGGCATTACCTTATTCCGATGGTAATAGTGGAAAGTCATTGTTCTTTGTCGAGATATTTTAGCTTGTTTGTTAAATAAATTCAATGAAACAAGTTATATGGAACATCCTTGAGCTACTAAATTTGATTCTGCTGTATATTATCCAAGGGTATCACTTATAATATTTGTTTTTGGCATTTTTGAATCAAATGTCTTATGTTTCTATACACAAAATTGATTAAAAAATAAAAAAAAGTGAGGCATTGATTGAATAAGTAAAGCAGTTTACATTAGGGCAATATTTGTGGTTCCCTTTTATTAATTTCTCAGGAACTTATTTTATGTCTGATGTAGAAATGGATACTAGAGGTCTTCCTTGAAGTGTACTTGAGAGATGGTTGATAATGAATATAGTATATTGCCACTATTCCTTAAGGTCTTTGATTTTGGCTCATGTGCACACAAGTTGCTTTCTATAGATTTAGTAACAGCCCTTGCAGATGGATTAGTATCGGTTTGAATTTGTAAGCAACTATAGCTCTTACTTGTCTTTTGCAGGATTACACATGGATTTGTTTAACATATGGTTTATTATTTCATTGAAAGGCGCACCACAGGTGGAAAAGGAAAAAAGAAGAAATCTGTATGAATGACCAAATAACACCGAAGTCTAGATTGTCATTATTTATATTGATTAATAAGGGCGTTATAACTCGAAGCTGGCCTCTTGTTTGGGTTTGCAGTGCTATAATTTAACGAAACTCTTGGTGTCACTGTGCACCAACAAAGACAGGAGGTCTCTATTCTTCATCTATTCTTTTCTGCCATTGCGAAGCCTTATTTTGGTGTAGCGTGTCTAGGTTGAGGGCATTACAAAAGGCAAACGCTGGGATTATTTAGAATATTCAAAAAGAGCACTATTTTTGATCACTTTCAAGGAATTTTCCAGGAAAGGATTAAACCTTATTCGATCATGGGAAGTGCAGTATACGGAAGATTGGCTATGAATTGCTATTGTGTGGTTTTCCTTTTCGTGGCCTTGCATTTCGCCCATGGAGACGTGAGCTACACTATCGCAGAGGAGATGAAAGGCGGATTTGTGATAGGGAATATCGCCAAAGATCTGGGTCTTGGGATGGCGACTCTTTCCTCGCGTAAAGCCCGCATTGACACAGACAGAGACGATAAAAGGTATTGTGACATTAATCTGAGCACCGGAGATTTGACTGTCAGTGACAGGATCGACAGGGAAAGTCTTTGTGGTAAAAAAGCCAGCTGCGTTTTAAAAGAGGAGCTTGTGCTGGAAAACCCTTTAGAGCTTCATCGCATCAGTATTCATGTGCAAGATATAAATGATAACGCGCCAGAGTTTAGTGAGGATCTGATTTCATTTGAAATAAGAGAATCGGCAGACAAAGGAGAGAGATTTTTACTTACGGAAGCCCGCGATGCCGACATAGGCACAAACGCTGTGCAACGGTACAATTTACAAAACAATGAGCATTTCACCATTAATGTAAATACAGATGTTAGTGGAAGGAAACATTCCGAATTGGTTTTGTTAAAAGAACTAGACCGAGAAAAAGCGAAAGAGCTGAAATTAGTGCTTACAGCTGTAGATGGTGGATCTCCTCAGAGATCAGGTACTGCGATTATTCGCATCACTGTGTTGGATGCTAATGATAACGCCCCAGTGTTCAGCCAGGCCGTTTATGAAGCCAGTGTGCCTGAAAACTCTCTTTTAGATACCGTAGTTGTTACAGTGAGCGCAACCGATGCAGACACTGGCCCAAATGGTGATATTACATATAACTTCGATCATGTCTCTGATGAGCATGCATCTTTGTTTTCACTGAATCATAAGACAGGAGAGGTAAAAGTTATCGGGTCACTTGATTATGAAACGGAGACTTCAATAGAGCTGCGAGTAAGAGCAAAGGACGGACCGGGTCTTACCTCTTATTGTACAGTAGTTATAGATATAACTGATGTCAATGACAACCCACCAGCCATCAATTTGAAATCACTAACTAACCCCATACCTGAGAACGTGCCACCTGGTACAGAGGTGGGCATCATTAACGTGCAGGACAGAGATTCTGAGAATAACCGACAGGTCCGTTGCTCCATCCAGCAGGGTGTCCCCTTTAGGTTGGTTCCGTCTATTAAAAACTATTATTCTCTGGTGACCACAGGACAACTGGACCGTGAACTAGTATCTGATTACAACATTACAATAACTGCCACTGACGAGGGCTCTCCACCTCTGTCCTCTTCTAAAAGTGTTCAGTTATCTGTAGCTGACATCAACGACAACCCACCTGTGTTTGAGGAACAGTCGTACAACGCATATGTGAGTGAGAATAACAAACCGGGCTCCACTTTATGTTCCGTTAGTGCTCGAGACCCCGACTGGAGACAGAACGGTACAGTGGTTTATTCTCTGTTAGCTGGTGAGGTGAACGGTGCCCCGGTGTCCTTCTATCTGTCTGTGAACGGAGACACGGGTGTGATCCACTCTGTGAGGTCGTTTGATTATGAACAGTTCAAGAGTTTTAAAGTCCACGTGATGGCCAGAGACAACGGTTCTCCTCCTCTAAGCAGCAACGTGACCGTGAGTGTGTTCATCTCAGATGTGAATGACAACTCTCCTCAGATCCTGTATCCCTCACCGGAGGGCAATTCCTTCATGACCGAGCTGGTCCCCAAAGTTGCACACGGAGGCTCTCTGGTGTCCAAAGTGATCGCGGTGGACGCGGACTCCGGACAGAACGCCTGGCTGTCCTATCATATAGTCAAATCCACTGATCCGGGACTTTTTACTATTAGTGTCCACAGCGGAGAGATCAGGACACAGCGGGACATTTCTGAATCTGACAGCATGAAACAGAACCTTGTAGTGGCAGTGAAAGATAACGGACAGCCCTCTCTGTCTGCCACCTGTTCCATGTATTTACTCATTTCTGATAATTTGGCTGAGGTACCAGAACTGAAGGATCTGTCTTATAATGAGAACAATTCCAAACTGACCTCTTATCTGATCATCGCACTGGTGTCTGTCTCTACGTTTTTTCTGACTTTCATCATCATCATCCTGGGTTTGAGGTTTTGTCGCAGGAGAAAGCCCAGACTGTTGTTTGATGGAGCAGTTGCCATCCCCAGCGGTTATCTCCCTCCTAATTACGCAGATGTTGATGGCACAGGAACTTTACGCAGCACTTACAATTATGATGCGTACCTGACCACAGGTTCAAGAACCAGTGACTTTAAGTTTGTGACATCATACAATGACAACACGCTGCCTGCTGACCAGACTCTGAAGAAAAGTCCATCAGACTTTGCTGATGTTTTTGGAGATTGTGGTGGTTCTCCTGAGGTAAGGGTGTCAAATGTTCGATACATTATTTTAACAGATAAAACGTTCACTCTTTCCTCCAGTCAATCTTTTTTCGCTTTTTCTAAAATCCCGTTATAGTATTTATCACACTTTGCCTGTTGCCTCTGACATTATTTTTACTGCTACTTTTGAAGGGAAAGTTTCTTGATGTTGTTGAAATCATTTTCTCCTGGTTTTGTTTTAATGGGTTGCTGTCTTTACGGTCCTCTACATCAACGAAAAGTTTACATTTTGACATAGTGGAAAATTTGTATGTCTTACAAAAGCAAGTATTAGTTTTACAAAAACAAGTAGTGATAGCACTATTGTGTTTAGACACGCGCCCCCTTTGTTTCAGCTTTTCTGTTTCTTTTGTCATCGTATATTACGCAGATCTTCCCATGATCTAATTTTAAAAGTGCAGTCGCTCACATGTTATCTACAGTTGCTTCCTAATGTACACATGCTGTTCAGATTCGAGTCTTCGTGTGTAACATATTCTCAAAGTTTCTTTTGAACTTGTTTTCTTGTGTTTAAACCTACATATATATGAGCTAAATAATATGTCACCCATATTTTAGCAAACCATTTGTGACCCGAGGTATGCACCCATTTCAATAGGGATTAGCCGTAGGCATACAGTCAGTTTACAGGGTTTTTAATGCTAATACAAAATAAAATCTTTCTAAACATGTAACAGTAGCACCCAAAACAATTAAAAGCTCTACTTTATTAAATACATTTAAAACTATAAAATTGTACAATTGTAAGTGGAAGACAGGACAAGCGCTGCGGGGAATCTATTAAAAACTAGTCACTCTTACAATGAAAGACAAACAAATAAACAAAATAAACAAACAACCACAACCGTCAAAATAGTCCTCAGCGCTTTGCTGTCAAGTTAAACCAGTTTTAAAACAAATTATCTGTAATTTGTAACAGGACATCACTTGCACAGAAAAATCTACCTCAGAAGGAATATCCCCCCACTTCTCTTCATGTATGTGTTTCAGTTACCTGTCTCCAGGTTAGGGTCGCACCCTAATAAGTATCGGCAAGCGGAGGCGGAGTCCGCTAAAAGTTTCTCCATAGGAATAAAACTGTGTTTTCCTCCTAAAGCGGTAAATAACTTTAAACCTCTACCAAACTACCAAAACTCAAGCGGAACATTTTTTGTGACCTACCACTCCTATGGGACCCACATCTAGCCTTCATTGAAAAGTTAAAAAAGAGAAACAACACGGCTTAGACCAGGGAGTCACACAGCTCCAGGTTCACACAAGAGATCGACTAATTACCTGCACCTGCCCCAGCCCCGCCTCCCAGGGTCGGTTCTCAGACTCAGGTCACACCTCTCACACCTTTGTCACATTGCTTTCACGAATAGTGGAAGTGCAGGTCTTTGTTTAACTATCTCCTCTTTCTTTTCTTTTCTTTTTTCAAATGTTGCAATTATTGACTTACATGTTCACATTTTTATTGGAACTGATCACAGAGGTAAAGTTCTTGAATATTATAAAACGTTGTGGCCGTTAAAATCTTCTTGCTTTTCCTTCTCGAGTCTCTGTTCTGATACAGAAATGTCAATTGAGATTAATGTTTAATTTAAATATTTCGAAAATTACTCAAGCATTTTTAGTAGCTTAAAAAACAAATAAAAATAAAACTATTTCAGTAGTTTGAAGCATTTTTAACACCGTTTACAAACATTTAATTGTTTTTCAAAAGTTATCATGTAAATCCTAGCCACACATTTTCAGTGAACACAGATATTTAAACTTTAATTTGTATCACATTTTGTATACAATAATGATCTAAACTTTTGCAGATATGAGTTTCCATCGGCAGCATTGCTCAGTATACAGCGACCTTTCGGATTAATGCATTTTTTTTTATCTGTCTGCACACTTCAATATACACTTTTACTTTTAAATTAAGGTTCAACGTTCGTCCATAAACGCTTCCATGCGCCTTGTACAGGGCTGCTGCTCAATGCAATCTTTAAATTAGACTCACGATGTCGCTGTCCACCTTGCCTATCTTAAAATCCACACCTATTTGTCGAGGCAGAATGTGTTCTAATGTGCTGCAGTTGGTCATCGAAGGACAGGCAGACGTGGTTTTAGATTGTGCTGATTTTGGCTTAAATAATATTTGTGTCTTTGCTGTATTCCTGCGCATTACAGAGGAAACATTTACATGTCAAGATGGTTAACGCGACATTTGGAATACACACCCTTGTCGTTGCTTTACTCTTCTTTTGTTTGTATTTTGTCAGCGGGGATATAAGCTACTCTTTTACAGAGGAAATGCGACACGGGACTGTGATCGGAAATATCGCCAAAGACCTCGGCATCGACGCAAATACACTATCTCTTCGAAAGGCTCGTATTGATACTGAAGGAAGCGACAAACGATTCTGTGAAATAAACCTCCGATACGGAGATCTGATTGTTGCCGAAAGGATTGACAGAGAGGGCCTGTGTGGAGACAAAGCATCCTGCGTTTTAAAACAAGAACTCATGTTGGAGAATCCATTAGAACTGCAGCGAATCAGCCTACATGTCCAGGATATAAATGACAACTCCCCACAGTTTAATAAGAATTTGATCCATATAGATATTAGTGAATCTGCGTCAAAAGGTGCTCGTTTTCCAATAGAAGAAGCGCACGATGCCGACATAGGTAAAAATTCAGTTCAATCATACAACCTACAGACGAATGAAAATTTTTTCCTTGGAGTTGGAACCAATTCTGTAGAACTTGTCCTTAACAAAGAGCTCGATCGTGAAACATTACAAGAAATCAATCTACTTCTGACCGCTTTAGATGGTGGTTCCCCTCAAAGATCAGGTACCGTGGTCATTCACATTACTGTTTTGGACGCTAATGATAACGTGCCAGTGTTTAGCCAGGCCGTTTATAAAGCCAGTCTGTCAGAAAACTCTCCCATGGGTACTGTTGTGCTGACAGTAAAAGCAATTGATGCAGATGAAGGACTAAATGGAGAAGTTACATATGACTTTGGACACGTTCCAGAAGACGTTAAGTCAATATTTGCCATAGATTATAAAACAGGGGATATAAAATTGTCCGCTACAGTTGATTATGAAACAGTGAGATTGTTTGAGCTTCGCATAACTGCGAAAGATGGTTTAGGATTAACTTCCTATGCTAAAGTCATAATAGATGTTACTGATGTGAATGACAACCCCCCTGTAATATATATAAAGTCACTGTCGAACCCCATACCCGAACACTTGTCACCTGGTACAGAGGTGGGCATAATTAACGTGCAGGACAGAGACTCTGAGAATAACCGACAGGTCCGCTGCTCCATCCAGCAGGGTGTCCCCTTTAAGTTGGTTCCTTCTATTAAAAACTATTATTCTCTGGTGACCACAGGGCAACTAGACCGCGAACTACTGTCTGATTACAACATTACAATCACTGCCACTGACGAGGGCTCTCCACCTCTGTCGTCGACTAAAAGTGTTCAGTTATCTGTAGCTGACATCAACGACAACCCACCTGTGTTTGAGGAACAGTCGTACAACGCATATGTGAGTGAGAATAACAAACCTGGCTCCACTTTATGTTCCGTTAGTGCTCGAGACCCCGACTGGAGACAGAATGGCACAGTGGTTTATTCTCTGTTAGCTGGTGAGGTGAACGGTGCCCCGGTGTCCTCCTATCTGTCTTTGAACGGAGACACGGGTGTGATCCACGCTGTGAGGTCGTTTGATTATGAACAGTTTAGGAGTTTTAAAGTCCACGTGATAGCCAGAGACAACGGTTCTCCTCCTCTCAGCAGCAACGTGACCCTGAGTGTTTTCATCTCAGATGTGAATGACAACTCTCCTCAGATCCTGTATCCCTCCCCGGAGGGCAACTCCTTCATGACCGAGCTGGTCCCCAAAGCTGCACACGGAGGCTCTCTGGTGTCCAAAGTGATCGCGGTGGACGCGGACTCCGGACAGAACGCCTGGCTGTCCTATCAAATAGTCAAATCCACTGATCCGGGACTTTTTACTATTGGTGTCCACAGCGGAGAGATCAGGACACAGCGGGACATTTCTGAATCTGACAGCATGAAACAGAACCTTGTAGTGGCAGTGAAAGATAACGGACAGCCCTCTCTGTCTGCCACCTGTTCCATGTATTTACTTATTTCTGATAACTTGGCTGAGGTGCCAGAACTGAAGGATCTGTCTTATAATGAGAGCAATTCCAAACTGACCTCTTATCTGATCATCGCGCTGGTGTCTGTGTCCACGTTTTTTCTGACTTTCATCATCATCATCCTGGGTTTGAGGTTTTGTCGTAGGAGAAAGCCCAGACTGTTGTTTGATGGAGCAGTTGCCATCCCCAGCGGTTATCTCCCTCCTAATTACACAGATGTTGATGGCACAGGAACTTTACGCAGCACTTACAACTATGACGCGTACCTGACCACAGGTTCAAGAACCAGTGACTTTAAGTTTGTGACATCATACAATGACAACACGCTGCCTGCTGACCAGACTCTGAAGAAAAGTCCATCAGACTTTGCTGATGTCTTTGGAGATTCTTTGGAGACTCCTGAGGTAGGAGGACATGTTTTTGAACTAGGCTCTTGTGTTCCTGTCTTCCAGCCTTACTAATTCATATCAACTTTTTTCCACCATCAAATACCATATTAAATAACCAGTTTAAAAGGGTAGTATGACACCAGGCAGATTATGCTCCTGAAATTTGGTTTTTAATTCAAAATCGACAAATTAAAGTTGAAGTTACTACTGAATGTAAATTGGATTCAGAATTGTTTCATATGCACCTGAGACATATGAGATTTGGTTGACTTTAGAATTTGGATTTTTCATGTGTTACAACTGCAGTCTGCTGACCAGACTCTGAGGAAAAGTCCATCAGAGTTTGTAAATTATTTGGTTAAGAACAAGATTTCCTAAAAGTAGGGCCCTGTTATGTTTTTGTGATTGATGACACATCTTTATAATTCTCTATTGATCTGAACTCTCTGACTTTATACAACCATTTAGATGATCCTCTAGAATACTGTTCTGGTATCATTTCATGGTGTTTATTAATTTGATGTTAATGTTTTGTTTATCCTCTCTGCTCAGAAAGTTAAGAGGTTATGAGACAAGTTTTTAATATGCATCTACATTAGAGTCTTATTTGCAGGAGCAGTTTTCAAATACATATGAGAGAAATCATTCTTAAATTACTGAATATTTGATATTCCAACATGTGTTTTTATAGTATAATATTCTTAATTAGATTCCTAGTACTGAGGCATTATTCCTATTCTTCACTATACTAAATCTATTTTCAAGGGTTACTTTTTGTTAAGATTTCACAAATACAAGGTCTCTGTTGTTTTAAATAGGCTCTCCCTGTATTTATTTATTTGAAATCCACCCAGTTAAAAGCTATTTGTTCATGCTTTGATCATCCCTGAAGAAAAAAATAGCTCCTGATCCACAAAGTATGTTAGGTGTTGTGCTAGTTTTTCATTTCTTGGTTATATATGACATGTACATACAGCAACAGCCATTTCAAAATTGTGCTATTGATTTAGTCTTATAACCTAACTCACCACGCAGTGGTCATATAATTGAACTTAGTCTATACAATCGAATATTGTAGTAGCTTCAAAATGGCTTACGAAGTCTTTTGTTTCCAGGCCACTGGCCTTAACAGTATTACAGTATACAATTGCTATTGGCTGCATAAATGCTCACAATAAATATTTAGGGGTAGTTTTTTATGCCTTGCCAATTTAAAGTCTTTACATGCCAAAATTGGCTTTTGATGATTACTCAGTCATCCAGTATTCACTTCTGTAACAGCAGGTGCATAAAAGTTCTGACCTCTGGGGTCAGAACTTATGCCATTACCAGTGGTGTTACCTGACTTTGTGCGTCTCAGTTTTCACCCAAACTACTAATCACCGCAATGCAGATGAAGCTGAGCTATCAGTGCATTAGTTTTTCATACTTTTATGCTACAAATAAAGTGCAACAATTGTATTCCTCTATATTTTTCTCTATTCTGTAACCTCTAACTGAGAGAACAAATTAAAAACAACAGATGCATAATTCCAGTATCAGCATGCCATACTTTGAGAATGCACAGTCTTGTCTGGTGGTTGGAGAACTATAAGACAATGCAAACTGCTAAATAATATAATTTCAAATTACATGCTGCAAGTTAATCCCTGTTGGAATTCTCAATAGCAGCTTTTCCTTTTCTACTCAGTGATCAACCCTGACATTCAGACCACTGAATAGCACTGGTGCTGTTAAATAATACTTTGATGTTGTGAAACTTTTATTTTTTATACATATAAACTGGTAAGTTATGATGTTACACCAAATTCTTGCATAGGAAGGTTTTCATCATTAACAGCACAGGGAAAAAAAAACAAACATACAAAAGTCTTAACTCATCCCAGACCTGCAGACATTATTTTACTGTTTAATGCTTGGTGTTTTTACATTAGGTTATTACCAGACATTGAGTGAGACAATCTGTGTTTACTAAGAAAAGAAGATACTTTAGTTATTACATGATCTAATCTCTCTTGGTAATTTAAGATTTACAAAAAATAAGGATGTATTTCTCTTACTTGTTGGTCTTTTCTTTGTTGAATACACATGGCAACAGCTTTGGTTCATTCCTACCTGCTTGAAATTAGAAGTGGATTTAAGAGTTAATACCCTCCTAAATCATGCACTTTATGCGAGATATTTGTTTCTCTAAGTTTCACCTTATTCGGATGGTGATAGTGGAAAGTCATTGTTCTTTTTGCAGATATTTCAGGTTGTTTGTTAAAGAAACTCAATGAAACAAGTTATATGGAACATCCTTGAGCTACTGAATTTGATTCTGCTGTATATTATCCAAGGGTATCACTTATAATATTTGTTTTTGGCATTTGTGAATCAAATGTCTTATTTTTCTATATGCAAAAAATGATGGAAAAAAAGAAAAGAAAAATGCAGCATTGATTGAATAAGTAGAGCAGTTTACATTATGACAATATTTGTGGTTCCCTTTTATTGATTTCTCAGGAACTTATTTTATGTCTGATGTAGAAATGAATACTAGAGGTCTTCCTTGAAGTGTGCTTGAGAGATGGTTGATAATGAAAATAGTATATTGCCACTATCCCTTAAGAAATCAGTATGAATGACAAAATAACACCGAAGTCCCTAGAGTGTCAATAATTTTATTGATTAATAAGGGCGTTATAACTCGAAGCTGGCCTCTTGTTTGGGTTTGCAGTGCTATAATTTAACGAAACTCTTGGTGTCACTGTGCACCAACAAAGACAGGAGGTCTCTGTTCTTCATCTATTCTTTTCTGCCATTGCGAAGTCTTATTTTGGTGTAGCGTGTCTAGGTTAAGGGCGTTACAAAAGGCAAACGCTGGGATTATTTAGAATATTTAAAAAGAGCACTATTTTTGATCACTTCCAAGGAATTTTCCAGGAAAGGATTAAACCTTGATCGATCATGGGAAGTGCAGTATACGGAAGATTGGCTATGAATTGCTATTGTGTGGTTTTCCTTTTCGTGGACTTGCATTTCGCCCATGGAGACGTGAGCTACACTATCGCAGAGGAAATGAAAGTCGGATTTGTGATAGGGAATATCGCCAAAGATCTGGGTCTTGGGATTGCAACTCTTTCCTCGCGTAAAGTCCGAATTGACACAGACAGAGACGATAAAAGGTATTGTGATATTAATCTGAGCACCGGAGATTTGACTGTCAGTGACAGGATCGACAGGGAAAGTCTTTGTGGTAAAAAAGCCAGCTGTGTTTTAAAAGAGGAGCTTGTGCTGGAAAACCCTTTAGAGCTTCATCGCATCAGTATTCATGTGCAAGATATAAATGATAACGCGCCAGAGTTTAGTGAGGATCTGATTTCACTTGAAATAACAGAATCGGCAGACAAAGGAGCGAGATTTTTACTTACGGAAGCCCGCGATGCCGACATAGGCACAAATGCTGTCCAACGTTACAATTTACAAAACAATGAGCATTTCACCATTAATGTAAATACAGATGTTAGTGGAAGGAAACATTCCGAATTGGTTTTGTTAAAAGAACTAGATCGAGAAAAAGAGAAAGGGCTGAAATTAGTGCTTACAGCTGTAGATGGTGGATCTCCTCAGAGATCAGGTACTGCGATTATTCACATCACTGTGCTGGATGCTAATGATAACGCCCCAGTGTTCAGCCAGGCCGTTTATGAAGCCAGTGTGCCTGAAAACTCTCTTTTAGATACCGTAGTTGTTACAGTGAGCGCAACCGATGCAGACACTGGCCCAAATGGTGATATTACATATAACTTCGATCATGTCTCTGATGAACATGTATCTTTGTTTTCACTGAATCATAAGACAGGAGAGATAAAAGTTATCGGGTCACTTGATTATGAAACGGAGAGTTCAATAGAGCTGCGAGTAAGAGCAAAGGACGGACCGGGTCTTACCTCTTATTGTACAGTAGTTATAGATATAACTGATGTCAATGACAACCCACCAGCCATCAATTTGAAATCATTAACTAACCCTATACACGAGAACGTCCCACCTGCTACAGAGGTGGGCATCATTAACGTGCAGGACAGAGATTCTGAGAATAACCGACAGGTCCGCTGCTCCATCCAGCAGGGTGTCCCCTTTAAGTTGGTTCCTTCTATTAAAAACTATTATTCTCTGGTGACCACGGGACAACTGGACCGTGAACTAGTGTCCAATTACAACATTACAATCACTGCCACTGACGAGGGCTCTCCACCTCTGTCCTCTTCTAAAAGTGTTCAGTTATCTGTAGCTGACATCAACGACAACCCACCTGTGTTTGAGGAACAGTCGTACAGCGCATATGTGAGTGAGAATAACAAACCGGGCTCCACTTTATGTTCCGTTAGTGCTCGAGACCCCGACTGGAGACAGAACGGTACAGTGGTTTATTCTCTGTTAGCTGGTGAGGTGAACGGTGCCCCGGTGTCCTCCTATCTGTCTGTGAACGGAGACACGGGTGTGATCCACGCTGTGAGGTCGTTTGATTATGAACAGTTCAGGAATTTCAAAGTCCACGTGATGGCCAGAGACAATGGTTCTCCTCCTCTCAGCAGCAACGTGACCGTGCGTGTGTTCATCTCAGATGTGAATGACAACTCTCCTCAGATCCTGTATCCCTCCCCGGAGGGCAACTCCTTCATGACCGAGCTGGTCCCCAAAGCTGCACACGGAGGCTCTCTGGTGTCCAAAGTGATCGCGGTGGACGCAGACTCCGGACAGAACGCTTGGTTGTCCTATCATATAGTCAAATCCACTGATCCGGGACTTTTTACTATTGGTGTCCACAGCGGAGAGATCAGGACACAGCGGGACATTTCTGAATCTGACAGCATGAAACAGAACCTTGTAGTGGCAGTGAAAGATAACGGACAGCCCTCTCTGTCTGCCACCTGTTCCATGTATTTACTTATTTCTGATAACTTGGCTGAGGTGCCAGAACTGAAGGATCTGTCTTTTAATGAGAGCAATTCCAAACTGACCTCTTATCTGATCATCGCGCTGGTGTCTGTGTCCACGTTTTTTCTGACTTTTATCATCATCATCCTGGGTTTGAGGTTTTGTCGCAGGAGAAAGCCCAGACTGTTGTTTGATGGAGCAGTTGCCATCCCCAGTGGTTATCTTCCTCCTAATTACACAGATGTTGATGGCACAGGAACTTTACGCAGCACTTACAACTATGACGCGTACCTAACCACAGGTTCAAGAACCAGTGACTTTAAGTTTGTGACATCATACAATGACAACACGCTGCCTGCTGACCAGACTCTGAAGAAAAGTCCATCAGACTTTACAGATGTGTTTGGAGATGGCGATATGTCTCCTAAGGTAGGAAGATATCGCATGTCCTATTTTCAATAACTGTACAGCTTGTAAATATTGGTTAATTTCAAAGCGTTTGGAGGCTGTGATACTTCTGCCAATTAAGGAAATTGAATATTTTCTTTTTTGTTTTTGATAAAACACTCATACTGAGCAGGTTTTTTTCGCACGTGGTTCTTAAACTTTGCTTTTAAATAAGAAACAGACCGCTGTACAAGTAAAAGATAGATACTTTCACTTGATGTTAATCCTCTGTTTCTTGATATGATCGTGTTTTTTCTTGTTAGTTTTTAATCTTGTACTTGTACCTTGATTTTCTTAACACTTACATGGTGTGGTGTTATGTTCTTGAGAGTTACGGTCTGTCCATCATAACGTATTCAATAGAAGAGTTAAAAAAGTGAACTCTTTACGTGACAGGTTTCTGAGTATGTGTATGATAGTATTAAATTGAATAGTATTAAATGAAAAGTTTGGTTTGGCATTCTTTGTTCATTTTGCTCAAAGGCCAAACAAAAGATTCCCTTGGGCAGTTAAGCTGTTAAGGGTTTCTTAGAGGAAAGATCCCAAAAATGCTCTAATGTTCTTACTTATCACCTTCAGTATTAAACAGATTATCACACGTGCCTATGTCCTCTGCTGTCATCACATATCATCTTAGATCACCTGCAGGACATTTAGTATATTTTAGACAGTTCCATCACAACAATAAATAAAAGAATAACTTTTGTAAAATATGTGTTTTCTGACAACAGAACAATTCTACAAACCTGTCTAATGAATGGCAGGTGTCGTTGAACTTATACTGTTGGTGCATGTTGACTCAAGAGCTTTGAAACACAGTCTATGGTGTCTTGTTTTATTGTTTATTTAACTGGCCAAAAGTATCTGTGTTTCAATTAAAGTTAGCCAGCGTGGGTCAGAGTTGTAATACTTTTCTTGTTCTTCTGTTCGAGAGGCAGAGAGGCGGTTGGAATTGCTGTTTTTCCACTTTGCCATGAGTTTATCAGTTGCCCTTGTCTGTGTCTTTGGAGCCGACATGCAGCTGGTACTCTGTGTCTCTGTCCTTGGTGCTGAGCAGGCCTAGTCCATGCTATCCTTGGTGCTGAACCTTTTGTTTCCTCTTGTGACGTATTTTCATGGGGAATGCGCTGCTATGCTGCTATGTTTTATGTATAACTTTTTTAATTATTTTTTAATTTTTAGGCTACAGTTTAACAGTTTCATTTGTTTTTATGGAGACGTGTGTTCCATTTTCCTAACAAGATTTTGCTATGACATCACATCTATTCCTAAGTATGATTAAAAATAAGGAAAAGTAGAATCACAAGTGTAACCGGATAAAAATGTTTGTGGTCACATAGTGACAATTCACGTTATACATGACTATCGGTAGCGAATTGTACATATTTATAGAAGTTGTTTCTTCATGAAAGAAGTAGTAATATCCCTCCTTTATCTTAAATCTCATGGTAACTGAGGTAATGCTTGTATTGACATATTTTACTGAAACACTGAAAGCACTGGTTTGGTTCTTTGTTATTTTCTGTTATTATTCATTGCATATTTTTAGTGAACTAATGTTTCTTTAATGGTCTTCGTATAAGTTAAGGGCAGGGTTTTTGTGCGTCTCAAGACAAAATTCTAAAAGTTATCCAGACTATTTAGGGAGACTTAAACAGGAAAACCAAGACTGACTTTCAAGCAACGGCAAAATGTTAAAAATGCAGCCAAAATGTAAATGATGCGTGGAAAAATATACGAAGCATTTTGTGTGTTTTCAAAGTTTTGATTCGGATGAGAGATAATGCAATTTAATGGAGCCTTTAAACATCAATGAAAAAAAAGTCACATAAAGAGTAGTGAAGAAAAAATTACAGAATCCTGCCTTCATACAGCTGTGTTTGAATACCCGCGTTGAAATGTTTTTGTTAAAGTATAAAAGAGAAATGATATCTTCACGGATCAAGCAAAAACGTTTTCTCCAAAACTGTTATGTGCTATTTATGCTCAGGGTGTCACTATAGACCAGCAAAGCAGGAGGATTTCAACCTACTTTGCACACCACCCATCAGTGGGTTCGACCATTCTATTTTCTGCAGTCTACAATACCAGCGACAAAAAATAGAAATATACTGATCCAGTGACTTGTTTTTAAAGATTTAAATTAACGTGTTTTAACTTCTGTAGTGCTGTCATAGGATGGCGCACAGACAGCGTGTTTGTCAAAGCCTTTGCTTTTTTTCCCTCTTTGATATAATCCAATACGCACACGGAGATCTGAGCTATTCTGCACATGAGGAGCTGAAGCGCGGATCTGTTATTGGAAATATCGCTAAAGATCTCGGGCTGGATCTGGGTCGGCTATCTGCTCGAAAACCTCGTGTTGACTTGGAAGGAAGCGAAAGACAGTATTGTGGAATAAACCAGAGAAGCGGAGATTTATTCGTTGCGGAGAGAATAGACCGAGAGGAGCACTGTGGAGAAAGGCCTTCGTGTGTTCTCAAATTCGACTTGCTGTTAGAGAATCCGTTGGAGCTGCACCGGTTGTCCCTGCAGGTGCAGGACATAAACGACAATGCGCCAATCTTTCCGAAAGATATTATAAAGCTGGAAATTAGAGAATCAGCGGACAAAGGAGCCAGGTATCGCATTAATGCAGCACAAGATGCAGATGTAGGTCAAAATTCTGTTCAAAGCTACATTTTACAAGAAAACGCTCACTTTGTGTTCAGCATTCAGACGACAAGTTCTGGCAGTAAATACGGTGAGCTGGTTTTAGATACGGAGTTAGACCGAGAAGAGAAGCAGGAAATGAAATTACTGCTCACAGCCATGGATGGTGGCTCCCCTCGGAAATCAGGGACAGTGGTCATACACGTAATTGTTCTTGATGCTAATGATAACGCCCCCGTGTTCACAGAGGCCGTATATAGAGCCAGTATACCGGAAAACTCACCACTGAAAACCCCAGTTATCAGAGTAAACGCATCAGATGCAGATGAGGGCGTTAATGGAGAGGTTACATATGAATTTAGTCGACTTTCTGATAAATTACAAAAGCTTTTTTCACTTGATCCGAAAACTGGAGAAATTCTTGTTACAGGTGAAATCGACTATGAAGAGGGGTCGAAATACGAAGTAATTGTTGAAGTCAAAGACGGTTATGGCCTTTCTTCAGAAGCAAAAGTTGTTATTGATATTACTGATGTGAACGACAATGCACCATTTATAAATCTGAAATCATTGTCTAACCCCATACCTGAGAACGCCCCACCTGGTACAGAGGTGGGCATCATTAACATGCAGGACAGAGACTCTGAGAATAACCGACAGGTCCGCTGCTCCATCCAGCAGGGTGTCCCCTTTAAGTTGGTTCCGTCTATTAAAAACTATTATTCTCTGGTGACCACAGGGCAACTAGACCGCGAATTAGTGTCCGATTACAACATTACAATCACTGCCACTGACGAGGGCTCTCCACCTCTGTCCTCTTCTAAATGTGTTCAGTTATCTGTAGCTGACATCAACGACAACCCACCTGTGTTTGAGGAACAGTCGTACAGCGCATATGTGAGTGAGAATAACAAACCTGGCTCCACTTTATGTTCCATTAGTGCTCGAGACCCCGACTGGAGACAGAACGGTACAGTGGTTTATTCTCTGTTAGCTAGTGAGGTGAACGGTGCCCCGGTGTCCTCCTATCTGTCTGTGAACGGAGACACGGGTGTGATCCACGCTGTGAGGTCGTTTGATTATGAACAGTTCAGGAATTTCAAAGTCCACGTGATGGCCAGAGACAACGGTTCTCCTCCTCTCAGCAGCAACGTGACCGTGAGTGTGTTCATCTCAGATATGAATGACAACTCTCCTCAGATCCTGTACCCCTCCCCGAAGGGCAACTCCTTCATGACCGAGCTGGTCCCCAAAGCTGCACACGGAGGCTCTCTGGTGTCCAAAGTGATCGCGGTGGACGCGGACTCCGGACAGAACGCCTGGCTGTCCTATCATATAGTCAAATCCACAGATCCGGGACTTTTTACCATTGGTGTCCACAGCGGAGAGATCAGGACACAGCGGGACATTTCTGAATCTGACAGCATGAAACAGAACCTTGTAGTGGCAGTGAAAGATAACGGACAGCCCTCTCTGTCTGCCACCTGTTCCATGTATTTACTTATTTCTGATAACTTGGCTGAGGTGCCAGAACTGAAGGATCTGTCTTATAATGAGAGCAATTCCAAACTGACCTCTTATCTGATCATCGCACTGGTGTCTGTGTCCACGTTTTTTCTGACTTTTATCATCATCATCCTGGGTTTGAGGTTTTGTCGCAGGAGAAAGCCCAGACTGTTGTTTGATGGAGCAGTTGCCATCCCCAGCGGTTATCTCCCTCCTAATTACGCAGATGTTGATGGCACAGGAACTTTACGCAGCACTTATAATTATGACGCGTACCTGACCACAGGTTCTAGAACCAGTGACTTTAAGTTTGTGACATCGTACAATGACAACACGCTGCCTGCTGAAGAGACTCTGAAGAAAAGTCCATCAGACTTTGGTGATGTATTCGGCGACTGCAATCCTTCACCAGAGGTAGGAACAGGCGTTTTACATTCATTTTCTGTCTTCCTCACAGTCTTGCAGCGATGCAGAAAGTACTTTTATGAACACAATCAATCTATTTTTCTTGCGCTTTTTAAAATATTTATTTTAAGTAACATATCACATGCCAGAGTAAACAAAAATTCCTTGGGTAAGTTCCGTTAGCAGTTTGGGCACGCTTCACTGTGTCTTTCACGTGTTCTAAATGTGCGTGATGTGATAGTTCATTACTAATTAATTATATACTTTATTATTTTAATTCTCTTCAGTAAAACTGTTTAGCTTATTGCGTTTTCTCTGGTTTAAACTTTTGAGCACTATATCCGCTTCTTCATCCTGTCTCTGACCTTGTTGCTGAACAAACTGAACTGGCTGCGCGTGGTATTAATATTCAGGAAAAACTTTCTGGATTTTTAGATTTGTTTTCCATTTTGAAAACACTTTAGATTACAGTGAAGTTATTTTCACCAACACATATGTGCCTCATTTATTGTGTTGCAGTTTGTCTTTTAAATAAATTACCTTTTATTATTAGGAAAACAGATCATATCATTGGAGTGACTAAAGTAAAATGGTTATCGGCGGCCTAGTGTTTAAGCATCTGTAACTGAAGTATTACATGTCTATTTTGTTTTCTACGCCGTTAACCGCGCTTTTCTGAATGTTTATAATTGTCTGTTACTATTTAAGATCCCTCAGGAATCATAATGTAAACATCTCCTTTACCGTTTTATACGGAGTGAAACATAAACACCAAAATAGCCCTCGTTTAGGTCAGTTTGAAATTTATCACTCATTTTAATTATCTGTTAGGTCATAGTCGTGGCCTTCGGTGATATCGGTTAAACATTTTTTTTAAACTTGTCATTGGAAATTTATTGGAACTTTTTTGGGGGGGAGAAAGGGAAAGAAAAATTGTTGCAAGACATAGAGAGAGAAAGTGTTAAAGAAGGTTGGAGACTTTTTGACTTCGATGTGATTTTGAAATGCCTTACATTAAAACTAGAGGAAATGATCTGCTGAAAATGTTGTATCGCACGTCAAAGTTTTCTATGATTATCGCATTCTTTAGAAGGACCACCTTAGAGAGACATTATTTTCAAAACCTTGTAACACATGATATGAGCATCGCCGTTGAATTAAACATATAGCACAAAATAAATAAATAAATAACAAAGAAAAATAAAAAATAGCGCATTATTACACTTTCTTACGATTTTATTAAAGTTTACTTTTGAACAACCACTTTGTCAAAAAAAAAAAAAAACACCAACAACAAAAACAACAACAAAAACAAAAACAACAACAGAAAAGGCATTTAAAAATACTTTCTGATATTATTATATATCCTTTGCACTCACGGTGTCACTATACACCAGCTATGGACTTAGTGTTGAACCCATGTTGCACACCACCCATCAGAACGAGCACACTGCTTTATCTAGTCATCAACAGCATCGACAGTTGCTTGAAAGGCTCATATACTGATCTAGGGACGTATTTCTTAAGGGTTCAAATAGCGTGTTTTAAACTGTTTAGTGCTTTCTCAGGATGATGCAGAGCCGAAGTCTTTGTCAAAGCCTCAGTTTTGTGTTTCTCTTTGTTATGGCGCAATACGCAAACGGAGATCTGAGCTATTCCGTACAAGAGGAGCTGAAACGCGGATCTGTTATTGGAAATATCGCTAAAGATCTCGGGCTGGATCTTGGTCGACTGTCTGCTCGAAAACCTCGTGTTGACTTGGAAGGAAGCGAAAGACAGTATTGTGGAATAAACCAGAGAAGCGGAGATTTATTCGTTGCGGAGAGAATAGACCGAGAGGAGCACTGTGGAGAAAGGCCTTCGTGTGTTCTCAAATTCGACTTGCTGTTAGAGAATCCGTTGGAGCTGCACCGGTTGTCCCTGCAGGTGCAGGACATAAACGACAATGCGCCAATCTTTCCGAAAGATATTATAAAGCTGGAAATTACAGAATCAGCGGACAAAGGAGCCAGGTATCGCATTAATAGAGCACATGACGCAGATGTAGGTCAAAATTCCGTTCAAAGCTACATTTTACAAGAAAACGCTCACTTTGTGTTCAGCATTCAGACGACAAGTTCTGGCAGTAAATACGGTGAGCTGGTTTTAGATACGGAGTTAGACCGAGAAGAGAAGCAGGAAATGAAATTACTGCTCACAGCCATGGATGGTGGCTCCCCTCGGAAATCAGGGACAGTGGTCATACACGTAATTGTTCTTGATGCTAATGATAACGCCCCCGTGTTCACAGAGGCCGTATATAGAGCCAGTATACCGGAAAACTCACCACTGAAAACTCCAGTTATCAGAGTAAACGCATCAGATGCAGATGAGGGAGTTAATGGAGAGGTTACTTATGAATTTAGTCGACCTTCTGATAAATTAGAAAAGCTTTTTTCACTTGATCCCAAAACTGGAGAAATTCTTGTTACAGGTGATATCGATTATGAAGAGGGGTCGAAATACGAATTGCCTGTTGAAGCAAAAGACGGTTATGGCCTGTCTTCAGAAGCAAAAGTTATTATTGATATAACTGATGAGAACGACAATGCACCATTTATAAATCTGAAATCATTGTCTAACCCCATACCTGAGAACGCCCCACCTGGTACAGAGGTGGGCATCATTAACGTGCAGGACAGAGACTCTGAGAATAACCGACAGGTCCGCTGCTCCATCCAGCAGGGTGTCCCCTTTAAGTTGGTTCCTTCTATTAAAAACTATTATTCTCTGGTGACCACAGGACAACTGGACCGCGAATTAGTGTCCGATTACAACATTACAATCACTGCCACTGACGAGGGCTCCCCACCTCTGTCGTCGACTAAAAGTGTTCAGTTATCTGTAGCTGACATCAACGACAACCCACCTGTGTTTGAGGAACAGTCGTACAGCGCATATGTGAGTGAGAATAACAAACCGGGCTCCACGTTATGTTCCGTTAGTGCTCGAGACCCCGACTGGAGACAGAACGGTACAGTGGTTTATTCTCTGTTAGCTGGTGAGGTGAACGGTGCCCCGGTGTCCTCTTATCTGTCTGTGAACGGAGACACGGGTGTGATCCACGCTGTGAGGTCGTTTGATTACGAACAGTTCAGGAGTTTTAAAGTCCACGTGATGGCCAGAGACAACGGTTCTCCTCCTCTAAGCAGCAACGTGACCGTGAGTGTGTTCATCTCAGATGTGAATGACAACTCTCCTCAGATCCTGTACCCCTCCCCGGAGGGCAATTCCTTCATGACCGAGCTGGTCCCCAAAGCTGCACACGGAGGCTCTCTGGTGTCCAAAGTGATCGCGGTGGACGCGGACTCCGGACAGAACGCTTGGTTGTCCTATCATATAGTCAAATCCACTGATCCGGGACTTTTTACTATTGGTGTCCACAGCGGAGAGATCAGGACACAGCGGGACATTTCTGAATCTGACCGCATGAAACAGAACCTTGTAGTGGCAGTGAAAGATAACGGACAGCCCTCTCTGTCTGCCACCTGTTCCATGTATTTACTTATTTCTGATAACTTGGCTGAGGTGCCAGAACTGAAGGATCTGTCTTATAATGAGAGCAATTCCAAACTGACCTCTTATCTGATCATCGCGCTGGTGTCTGTGTCCACGTTTTTTCTGACTTTCATCATCATCATTCTGGGTTTGAGGTTTTGTCGCAGGAGAAAGCCCAGACTGTTGTTTGATGGAGCAGTTGCCATCCCCAGCGGTTATCTCCCTCCTAATTACGCAGATGTTGATGGCACAGGAACTTTACGCAGCACTTACAATTATGACGCGTACCTAACCACAGGTTCAAGAACCAGTGATTTTAAGTTTGTGACATCATACAATGACAACACGCTGCCTGCTGACCAGACTCTGAAGAAAAGTCCATCAGACTTTGCTGATGTATTCGGGGACTGCGATACTGCCACTGAGGTATGATGCATAATTATTCCCTTCACATTAGTTCCAATGAGACAGCCACGCTTCTCTCAATCTTGTTATTTGCCATTCAGGTTTTATTTTGGTGTTTACTTTGAGACGTTCGAGGACTGTTCGTTGAAAATTCGCTTTGCTGACTCAAGGTTTCCGATTTTCTTACACATTTCAGACTTTTTGTTCACTTATTCGATAGTGTTCACGCGGAAGAAATTCATGGTGTTTATGTTATTTTAAAATTAATTTCTGCTGCCATACAGTTTAAGTTTGACTAGAGAATGTCTTTTGCGTCTCTCTTACTCTATCCATGCTGCTGAAGTTTGTGGTTTGTTTGTTTGATATTAGTAGACATTGAGCATAGCTGATTGTTATACATAAGTCTTTGTGCACCTTCAACAAGAAGACTGAATGTCTTTGTTTGCTTCGGTGTAGTTTGGCTTCGTTTATCTGTGATTTTGTTAAAGAAATTGCCTCCCTCCAGTGAGTCTGTTTCTTTTAATAGGTGCCAGTTGTACATTTCATGATGATTTCCTAATTATTTATTTTCTTCGCGCATGTCGTTCCTATGTATGTTACGCGATATTTGAAATACCAGAAAGACCCTCCCCACATATATCATGCCCTTTGCGCTCTATAAATGAACGTTTCAACCAAAAGTTTTGTCTTACAGAACTTGAAAGTTTTTTTATGGTGTTAAATAACATGTTACGACCTCAAATTTCACTGACAGCCAGCCGGTACCTTAAATGAAGAAACTTCCAGCCGGCATATGAATTTCACAAATGCACTGTAATTTTTGGTTAAACTAAACATCTTATGTGAGGCATTTGCTGTATCCCCGCGTTTAATGAAATGGTATGGTCTCTTTGCTTAGACTTGATAAAGATTATTGATCAGTCTGTCTTTAATTATGTCTAGCATCAGCATTAAATCGGTTCGTAGTTTCACCACATGTAAACCTTCATCTTACAAACACAGTCTGCTGTCAGAAAAATCCGCAACAGCTTAAACATTTTATTCATCAGGACAGATTTAAGCAATCAGAGAAAATACTTTTTCCCCACACAAATGTATTACCGATGTTTCCACAGATTCCACACTCTTAAAATGTTCGCTGAACAGTAATTATTTAAAAGAAATTTGTCTTTAACTGCAGTGTTTTAGCAGAGTAAAAACTGCAGTGGTGAAAATATAAAGTCAGAATTTACAATCTAAAAAACAGAATAATTCAGGAAGTTTACTTTAAAAGGAAAATGCTTACGTTTTATTTTTGACATTTTCCACCTCTAAAACGAGAAAAGTGTTGTTTTTTTTAAATAATGTAACTGTTACAGGCTATACATGAATGTATTCAATACAGCTTTTTCTCAGTTTTACTTAATACATTTTTAAACAGGAAGGTGGAAATGTAAAACAGGAAAGTGCGCTAAGAATGAAAATAACGATCATAGTTTCATTAGTGAGAGAGAGTCATGACATCATGGAATATAGGTTTGGCACTTCATACAATATTTATAATTTAAATGCTCCAGCTTATAGTTTTTTGTGGAATGACTTGAAATATAAAATTAATTTGAAAACATGAAGCTCTTGAAGGAAACATGGTTTAGTTTGGTGTTGACCTACCCTGTATAGCAGTTGTATATAATTATCTGGCAAACTTAATTTATCTCTTTGTTCTCACAACGTTTTTGTAGATTCGACTGGCAATTTTCTCTGAACATGTCTCTGTTTGAAATTAAATCATACTGTTGTGTTGTTATACCTAGAGAAATACCCATGGGGTCAGTGTGTGCCAGCAAATGAGAGACTGCAATAATACCCCACCCTTCACTGTCTATGACTTTCAACCTCGGATCTGTAGTTGGAGTTATTTTTCGGAAAAGGTTTGGTGAATGTTTCGCGTATGGAAGGATACTGGTCATTGTAGATCTTACTTGCAAAACTGCTAGCAAAATTTGTTTTTTTCCCCGCAGTAACAATGGGATACAGCGTATTCGCGCTGCACTGCGGCCTTGCTTTTATGTCTATTGCCTTCGGGACCGTTAGTGGAGACGTGAGCTATTCTGTGTCAGAGGAGATAAAACGTGGATCTATAATTGGAAATATCGCTAAGGATCTGGGACTTGATTTCGGGAGACTGTCCGTTCGAAAGGCTCGTATAGATACAGAGGATAGCGGTGTAAAGTATTGCAGCGTAAATCTCAATACTGGCGAGTTAATTGTACAAGAAAGGATCGACCGAGAGGGGCTTTGTGCTAAAAAAGCGTCGTGTGTTCTGAAACAGGAGCTAGTGCTGGAAAATCCTCTAGAACTGCACCGCATTCATATCCACGTTCAAGATATCAACGATAACTCACCACAGTTTAAAGAGGAATCACTTAAGATTGAAATACGGGAGTCAGCGGATAAAGGCGAACGTTTTCTTGTCGGCGAAGCTCACGACGCTGACATCGGAGAAAATGCTGTGCAGGGCTATTCACTTCAGCAGAATGATCATTTCAAACTAAATGTGAACACAAAGGCGAGTGGTCGTAAATACTGTGAACTAGTCTTAGAGAAAGAACTGGACAGGGAGGACAAAAAAGAGATTGTGCTGTTACTTACCGCCTTCGATGGAGGCTCTCCACAGAGATCGGGCACTGTTGTCATACACGTCACTGTACTGGATGCTAATGATAATGTACCAGTGTTTGGTCAGAATGTCTATGAAGCAAGTCTGTCTGAAAACTCTCCTCTGGAAACATTAGTAATCACAGTGAGTGCCACTGATCCAGATGAAGGTTTAAATAGCGAAATTACTTATGGATTTGATCATGTTTCAGATGAAAACAGCGATGTGTTTTCATTAAACCCCAAAACTGGAGAAGTGAGAGTGGCTGGAGCAATTGATTACGAGAAAGTATCATCATATGAAATGCAGATAAGCGCTAAAGATGGATTAGGGTTAGTTTCATATTCAACATTAAATATTGAAGTCACTGACGTTAACGACAATGCACCAGTAATACATCTTAAATCAATGTCTAACCCGATACCAGAGAACGCGTCACCTGGTACAGAGGTGGGCATCATTAACGTGCAGGACAGAGACTCTGAGAATAACCGACAGGTCCGCTGCTCCATCCAGCAGGGTGTCCCCTTTAAGTTGGTTCCTTCTATTAAAAACTATTATTCTCTGGTGACCACGGGACAACTGGACCGTGAACTAGTGTCCAATTACAACATTACAATCACTGCCACTGACGAGGGCTCTCCACCTCTGTCCTCCTCTAACAGTGTTCAGTTATCTGTAGCTGATATCAACGACAACCCACCTGTGTTTGAGGAACAGTCGTACAGCGCATATGTGAGTGAGAATAACAAACCGGGCTCCACTTTATGTTCCGTTAGTGCTCGAGACCCCGACTGGAGACAGAACGGTACAGTGGTTTATTCTCTGTTAGCTGGTGAGGTGAACGGTGCCCCGGTGTCCTCCTATCTGTCTGTGAACGGAGACACGGGTGTGATCCACGCTGTGAGGTCGTTTGATTATGAACAGTTCAGGAGTTTTAAAGTCCACGTGATGGCCAGAGACAACGGTTCTCCTCCTCTCAGCAGCAACGTGACCGTGAGTGTGTTCATCTCAGATATGAATGACAACTCTCCTCAGATCCTGTACCCCTCCCCGGAGGGCAATTCCTTCATGACCGAGCTGGTCCCCAAAGCTGCACACGGAGGCTCTCTGGTGTCCAAAGTGATCACGGTGGACGCGGACTCCGGACAGAACGCCTGGCTGTCCTATCATATAGTCAAATCCACTGATCCGGGACTTTTTACTATTGGTGTCCACAGCGGAGAGATCAGGACACAGCGGGACATTTCTGAATCTGACAGCATGAAACAGAACCTTGTAGTGGCAGTGAAAGATAACGGACAGCCCTCTCTGTCTGCCACCTGTTCCATGTATTTACTTATTTCTGATAACTTGGCTGAGGTGCCAGAACTGAAGGATCTGTCTTATAATGAGAGCAATTCCAAACTGACCTCTTATCTAATCATCGCGCTGGTGTCTGTGTCCACCTTTTTCCTGACTTTTATCATCATCATCCTGGGTTTGAGGTTTTGTCGCAGGAGAAAGCCCAGACTGTTATTTGATGGAGCAGTTGCCATCCCCAGCGGTTATCTCCCTCCTAATTACGCAGATGTTGATGGCACAGGAACTTTACGCAGTGCTTACAATTATGATGCGTACCTGACCACAGGTTCTAGAACCAGTGACTTTAAGTTTATGACATCATACAATGACAACACGCTGCCTGCTGACCAGACTCTGAAGAAAAGTCCATCAGACTTTGTTGATGTGTTTGGGGACAGCGATGGTTCTCCTGAGGTAGGATCATTTCATTGTCACCAAAAAAATCTTTTCGTCGTCCCAAAAATAAACTTGAATGATTCTGCAACCTCATTTGATTTACCTTGTTGCTTTTGTTCATTAGTAACGTAAGCATCTTGCAATTTCATTATTTTTTTTCTCTGTCCTTGGTTCTGAACTGCGTTTTTGCGCTGTTCCTGGAATCGTTTTGTGTGAGTTTTAAGTCCACTTTTCTCTTCTTTTTTTTTTCCTAATGCATGTTTTCGAAATTTGAGAGACCACCGATTTGGTTTGTCCAAAGTTGCGTTGTTTCTGGTTTGTGTAGTAGTATAAACACCTTCTTATTTACATCATTCTTGTCTGTCCTTGGTCCTGAACTCGGCTTGACATTTTAATGCTCTTCTAAAGATAGTTTTTTGTTTTGTGCTTTCTTCTTCTCTTTACCTTTCTTTCTTTCTTTGTTTTAGAAACACTGCCACCGTTATAGCACACCTAAATACAATATTTTTAGTATTTAGGTGTGATAATAGTTTTCGCATAAATAAGGATGTCTAATTGATAATGAAGCTGTTCCTTTTACGTTTGTGTTGGCCATTAAAAATGTCATTCTTTTTTCATTTTTCTTTAATTGTTACTGAAAAGAAGAAGGTATGGACATGTCTCTATTGCTCATGTTCTAAATGAACGTGATAAAGAGCGCACATTCTATTACTCTTTGTTCTAAATGTCTTACATTTTAAAATTTTACATATTTCATTTAAAGAAATCTTCTTTCAGTCATAATTGTTCTTATGAATCCTTTACGTTAAGTTCTCAGCGTTGATAGAAATCGAACCCTTCAACGGTCTTTCAAAATTCTTGCAGCAGTGTTCATAGTCACTTTGTCGTTTTTTTTTTCGTTATCTATTCGTTGTATCAATTTTAAAATGGTTACTAATCCTTCTGAAAGCGCACTGTGTGGATCACCGTTTGTTCACCCTCAGTTAATTGGACGAATACATTTGAGCCTTTTTTTGACCCTCTCTATCTATTACAATGAGAATCCCAGGACTCTTCAGAAATACAAAACGATTTCACAGCAAGTCATCAAAAAGTAACGCTACGTTTTTGCACATAAAACATCACGAAGAACTTAGAATTTTGATAAAAGAGAAACTAACAGGAATAACAACAAAAAAGAAAAAAAAACGAGAGAGAAAAAGCTCTCTCCCCTTTCAACTTAAATCATAGTGCAGAGTCTGTGTCTAGGATCATTCTTTTGACTCGTCAAAGCTGTCTGGAAACAGAGAAACGGTTATTTTACCTTTTTTTTTTAGTTTCCATTGCAGCTGGATCATTACCTAATTTCATTATATATTTTATAACTACCTATATTTTCAGCCATTAAAAGTAATAATAAAATAGCAAAGCAACTATCTATATATTTTTTACTCGCCCGTTCACAGTGAATGGCTCTACAGAATATCAAAATTTATTACATATTAAATTAAAAAAAAACTTCACGTTGCCATACCTCAGTAAATACTCATGGTGTCAGTGTGCGCCAGTAAACGTGAAGACCTGATCATTCTCCACCCTTCTGTCTCAGCGAATTCAAAGCCCGGTTCTCCTTTTGTAACGCAGTTGGAAAATATCTCCTCGCGTATGACTCCAGTTTCACAGTGACTTTAAAGATTCTTTGGGCATTTTTACTGTCTTGACTTTATGTTTACCTCTCATGTGCCATTTCTGATGGTAACAATGGGATACACCATATTTGCGCTGCACTGCGGCCTTGCTTTTATTTTTCTTTCTCTCCGCTTTGTCATCGGAGACATGAGCTACTCTATCCCGGAGGAGATGACACGTGGATCTATAATTGGAAATATCGCTAAGGATCTGGGACTCGATTTGGGCAGACTGTCCGCTCGAAAAGCTCGTATAGATACAGAGGATAGTGGTGTCAAGTACTGCAGCGTAAATCTCAATACTGGCGAGTTAATTGTACAAGAAAGGATCGACCGAGAGGGGCTTTGTGCGAAAAAGGCGTCGTGTGTTCTGAAACAGGAGCTAGTGCTGGAAAATCCTTTGGAATTGCACCGCATTCATATTCGCGTTCAAGACATCAACGATAACTCGCCTCAGTTTAAGGAGGAGTCCCTCAACTTTGAAATACACGAACTGGCAGTCAAAGGTACAGGCTTTCCCCTAGATGAAGCTCACGATGCAGACATCGGAGAAAATGCTGTTCAGGGTTATTCACTTCAGCAAAATGATCACTTCAGATTAAACGTTAAATCCAAAGGTGGTGGGAGAAAATATGGCGAACTAGTCTTAGACAAAGAACTAGACAGGGAAGACAAAAAAGAGATTGTGCTGTTACTTACCGCCTTCGATGGAGGCTCTCCACAGAGATCAGGCACTGTGGTCATACACGTCACTGTACTGGATGCTAATGATAATGTCCCGGTGTTTAGTCAGAATGTCTATAAAGCTAGTCTCCACGAAAACTCCCCTCTGGATACTGTTGTTCTCACAGTTAGCGCCACAGATGCAGATGAAGGTGTAAATGGTGAAGTTAATTATGGGTTTGACCATGTCTCTGAAGAAAGACAAGATTTTTCTTTGGACCCTAAAACAGGAGCAGTGAGAGTGGCTGGAGCAATTGATTATGAAAAGGAATCGTCGTATGAAATCCAGATTACTGCGAAAGATGGTTTGGGATTAGCATCATATGCTACTCTGTTAATTGAGATTACGGATGTAAATGATAATGCACCAGTTATAAATCTGAAATCACTATCTAACCCCATACCTGAGAACGTGCCACGTGGTACAGAGGTGGGCATCATTAACGTGCAGGACAGAGACTCTGAGAATAACCGACAGGTCCGCTGCTCCATCCAGCAGGGGGTTCCCTTTAAGTTGGTTCCTTCTATTAAAAACTATTATTCTCTGGTGACCACTGGACAACTGGACCGCGAACTAGTGTCCGATTACAACATTACAATCACTGCCACTGACGAGGGCTCTCCACCTCTGTCGTCGACTAAAAGTGTTCAGTTATCTGTAGCTGACATCAACGACAACCCACCTGTGTTTGATGAGCAGTCGTACAGCGCATATGTGAGTGAGAATAACAAACCTGGCTCCACTTTATGTTCCGTTAGTGCTCGAGACCCCGACTGGAGACAGAACGGTACAGTGGTTTATTCTCTGTTAGCTGGTGAGGTGAACGGTGCCCCGGTGTCCTCCTATCTGTCTGTGAACGGAGACACGGGTGTGATCCACGCTGTGAGGTCGTTTGATTATGAACAGTTTAGGAGTTTTAAAGTCCACGTGGTGGCCAGAGACAATGGTTCTCCTCCCCTCAGCAGCAACGTGACCGTGAGTGTGTTCATCTCAGATGTGAATGACAACTCTCCTCAGATCCTGTACCCCTCCCCAGAGGGCAATTCCTTCATGACCGAGCTGGTCCCCAAAGCTGCACACGGAGGCTCTCTGGTGTCCAAAGTGATCGCGGTGGACGCGGACTCCGGACAGAACGCCTGGCTGTCCTATCAAATAGTCAAATCCACTGATCCGGGACTTTTTACTATTGGTGTCCACAGCGGAGAGATCAGGACACTGCGGGACATTTCTGAATCTGACAGCATGAAACAGAACCTTGTAGTGGCAGTGAAAGATAACGGACAGCCCTCTCTGTCTGCCACCTGTTCCATGTATTTACTTATTTCTGATAACTTGGCTGAGGTGCCAGAACTGAAAGATCTGTCTTATAATGAGAGCAATTCCAAACTGACCTCTTATCTGATCATCGCGCTGGTTTCTGTGTCCACCTTTTTCCTGACTTTTATCATCATCATCCTGGGTTTGAGGTTTTGTCGCAGGAGAAAGCCCAGACTGTTATTTGACGGAGCAGTCGCCATCCCCAGCGGTTATCTCCCTCCTAATTACGCAGATGTTGATGGCACAGGAACTTTACGCAGCGCTTACAATTATGATGCGTACCTGACCACAGGTTCTAGAACCAGTGACTTTAAGTTTGTGACATCATACAATGACAACACGCTGCCTGCTGACCAGACTCTGAAGAAAAGTCCATCAGACTTTGCTGATGTGTTTGGAGATAGTGATAGGACTCCTGAGGTAGGAGGATACCCTTTGTCCTATTTTCATTATTTTTCTTCTCTCACTTGTTTTAAGTTTTTGTTGATGGATATTTAAATAAGCCAACTTTCTTTCCTAACAATAACAGTGTTAATGTACAAAAAACTACAATCCTTTATTTTGGTTCTACTTTCATTGTTATTTAGCCTGTGTGTTTCATATTGTCTCTGTCTTTCTTTGTTGCATTCTCCCTCACAGATGTGTCCTTCCCTGTGGTACAATTTTGTAGAAGAGTAACATTTTCAGTTAACATTTTCATGTTTTGCTTTATTTTGGTGTTTTGGTCGAAGCACAGCCATAAAGCTGGTTTTTAGCATTTTTGGTCCAACTCCTTCTTCCCACAAAACCTACCTTGAGATAAAATTTCATCATATTGCATTATATCTATAGGCTTGACTTCTGTCTTGGTATTCATTTTCCTGGTAGTCCAGCAGTTTTTTACTGATCAAGTGTGTTTGGACTTCCACAGGTATTATTTTTTATCTAATTAGAGACTTTAAGGTTATGTGGTTGAAACATTAAGTTCTATATAAGTTTTTTTCTCATATAGATGATGGAATTTATTATTTTAATACCTTTGGCCTACATAAAAGTTGACAAGTTGACAGTCACTTTTTAAAGTTTGACATGTTTTCATATTGTTTTCAGTTTGAGCAGTAAAATGATAAAGACAATCACTTAGAAGAATAAAGATTAGAATCACATGTTTAGGAAAAAAACAAATGCAACAGGTCCGAAGACTTGACAGAAAGAAAGGCTTCTCTAATAACAATATAAACTAGTGATTAATAGGCTTAGTAACACCATACAATGCAACTCAGTGTAAGTAATCAGCCTCACTATACTGCTAAAATTGTTAATACATTCTCCTCAATAGTCCTTGATCATTGTTGAATAGAAAATATTATCATTGGCCATGTTTACAAAAGTATATTATTTCTCATAGAGGACACAGTTAATAATCATTCTATTTACTTATTTTATAGAACCATAATCCTGAGAATTATGTTTTGTTTTGTTTGTGTAGCACATTGTTATATACAGCATGGTCCAAAAGATGGATGCATACACCTTCTTTTTTGTTAGGAAAAGTTGGTCTTTTAGTGGTCTTTCAAAGCTTTGGTGTTGACAAAAATAGTTATTAACATTTCTCTTGAGAGTGGCTTAATATTTCTCCTTTGTCAGCGTGAAGTTGGTTCATCACAGGTGTCCTACCCCAGAGTAGGCACTCCCACAGAGTTTATATTATTCTCACTCATATTGTACTGTATTGCATTATCATTTTCTCTCCTATTGTGATACTTACACACTCTTCTTTTTCTGAAAGAAATATCACACTTAAATTAACTTAAAAATAGGACTTTTGCCAGTTGCCCAATACAAAATATATTTATGTTTGAAACAGACCCAAACTGTGTATCCTTGTCTTGCACTTGCTCTCTCTCTCTCTCTGACTGTATGCTTGTGTTTTACTTAGCAATTCTGCATCTGATGAAGTTTCTTTTCTGTCTCTCAGCTGAGTGTAATAAGCTTCTGATGATACGGTCAGTTTAGTGATCAGGCTTCATATGCAACTTGTTAACATCTAGTTCAAAGTGGTTTTGAGTGTAGTTAACTGTTCTAGAAAAACATTCAGCCTAGCAACAATTCAGTGCAGTTAAATGCCCACTTTGTTTTAGAATTTCAGTCTGACTTGTGACACTTTTACTCAGTTCTGATATTACCTCAAAATCACAGTACTAATAAGTAAATTCTGGCCTAATGTAAATTTGAAGTAACATCACATTTATGAGATTAGCAAAGGCTGCAGGGAATTTGTTAGTTTATTTTAAAAAGTCCAGATGACTCAGTAAAATCCACATAAATTTCACCTTAATGCATGCAATAGTAGCTGGGATACAACTGAAAGAAATCTGACTTCCAACAGAAAAATTTACTGAATAATTGCTTAGTTGCTAACACAAAACTAGTTTATTATGAAAGGATACTAAATTTCAGACTGCATCCTCAGTCTTGATTCAGTTATTTAAAACAAACAAACAAAAAAACATTAATTTTCTTTTGTCTGAGAAGAAAAGAAACAGGTGCATCAGCCAGTTTCCTTTTCAATGTACTTTTTTTTTAAATAGGTTTTTTTAAGCAGTCATAAAAATTCAGTTTGATGTTAGTATACTGAACTTGGATAATATGGGTTTTTTAATCTTTCTGTCTTGATTTTTCATGTCATTTCCAATTTTATTTTATTTTTTCTGTGCTTTGTGTCCTATGGGACATTAACAACGTTAACCTTGGTCATAATTTAAATAGGTAAACTCAATGCGTGTCATTACGTTGGAACCAGCAACATTAATTTTTTGTTAATACACAATTAGGCTGATTTCCGAAAGGCTACAAAGAGGGGGAACCCACAGTTTGTTGTTCAGTCGTAAACATATAGTGATATTAGTATTTCTAGGCCCTACAGACATAGATTTATGCCATATGCCATTACGTAATAATATAGTCACTAAACGTCTTCTGTCGTTATTACATACCTCCACAGTATTAAAATAAAACACTCCGATCTTGCAGCATCTATTGAGTGCATTTAGGCATTTAACTTGGATAAGCCTGGGTCAGTGTCATTTTTGAACTCACGGTGTCGCTATACACCAGCTCTAAAAGACTGAATTCCTCTTTTCTTTGTGGACTTTCTGTCTTGCACGCCCGCTGCCTGCTCTAGGTTTAGCCCGAGACGCGCTGAATTGCAGTTCCTATTTCTGTCATAGTTGTGTGCTATCTTTGCTGCGTTATTGCTTTAACATATTAGAGGCGTATCATTGAAGATGGAATTGAATTTTATCGTGTTTCAGGCTTGGAACATTTGTTTCCTCCTTCAGCTGCATGTTGCTCATGGAGACATGAGCTATTCTTTCCCAGAGGAAATGAAACGAGGATCCGTTATTGGAAATATAGCCAAAGACCTCGGGATGGAAACGGGCGCGCTGTCCAGCAGGAGAGCCCGCATCGACGCCGACGGAACCGACAAACGTTACTGTGACATAAACAAGAGTAACGGAGAGCTGATTGCTGCAGACAGGATTGACCGCGAGGGGCTTTGTGGAGAAAAGGCTTCGTGCATCCTAAAACACGAGCTTGTGCTCGAGAATCCGCTCGAGCTTCATCGTATCAGCCTTCACATTCAAGATATCAATGACAACGCACCACAATTCAATGAAGAACGGATTAATATAGAAATTCGAGAATCCGCTGTGAGAGGAGCTCGTTTTGTGATAGAAGAAGCACACGATGCGGATGTGGGGCAAAATTCAGTGCAGCAGTACAACCTTAAAAAGAATGAAAATTTTATTTTGTCTGTAAATGGAAACACAATAGAGCTCGTTCTTGAAAAAGAGCTTGATCGTGAAAAACAACAGGAAATGAATTTAATTCTCACAGCTTTGGATGGTGGATCTCCTCAGAGATCAGGTACATTAGTAATACACGTCACTGTGTTGGATGCTAATGATAACGCCCCAGTGTTCAGCCAAGCCGTTTATAAAGCCAGCCTGCCTGAAAACTCTCATTTAGACACTGTAGTGATTACAGTAAGCGCAAGTGATGCAGATGAGGGAGTTAATGGAGATGTGACGTATGACTTTGGACATGTTACTGAAGAAGTGAAGAAGATATTTAGCATTGATCGTAAAGTAGGTGACATAAGAGTAATTGGTGTTGTTGACTATGAAACTACTACATCATTTGAAATACGCGTTAAAGCAAAAGATGGGCTAGGCCTGTTATCCTACGCTAAAGTAATGATTTCTATCACTGATGTGAATGACAACGCCCCTGTAGTTAATCTGAAATCACTGACCAATCCGATACCAGAGAACACCCCACCTGGTACAGAGGTGGGCATCATTAACGTGCAGGACAGAGACTCCGAAACTAATGGACAGGTCCGCTGCTCCATCCAGCAGGGTGTTCCCTTTAAGTTGGTTCCTTCTATTAAAAACTATTATTCTCTGGTCACGACAGGACAGCTGGACCGTGAACTAGTGTCCAATTACAACATTACAATCACTGCCACTGACGAGGGCTCTCCACCTCTGTCCTCTTCTAAAACTGTTCAGTTATCTGTAGCTGACATCAACGACAACCCACCTGTGTTTGAGGAGCAGTCGTACAGCGCATATGTGAGTGAGAATAACAAACCGGGCTCCACTTTATGTTCCGTTAGTGCTCGAGACCCCGACTGGAGACAGAACGGTACAGTGGTTTATTCTCTGTTAGCTGGTGAGGTGAACGGTGCCCCGGTGTCCTCGTATCTGTCTGTGAACGGAGACACGGGTGTGATCCATGCTGTGAGGTCGTTTGATTACGAACAGTTCAGGAGTTTTAAAGTCCACGTGATGGCCAGAGACAACGGCTCTCCTCCTCTAAGCAGCAACGTGACCGTGAGTGTGTTCATCTCAGATGTGAATGACAACTCTCCTCAGATCCTGTACCCCTCCCCAGAGGGCAACTCCTTCATGACCGAACTGGTCCCCAAAGCTGCACACGGAGGCTCTTTGGTGTCCAAAGTGATCGCGGTGGACGCAGACTCCGGACAGAACGCTTGGCTGTCCTATCAAATAGTCAAATCCACTGATCCGGGACTTTTTACTATTGGTGTCCACAGCGGAGAGATCAGGACACAGCGGGACATTTCTGAATCTGACAGCATGAAACAGAACCTTGTAGTGGCAGTGAAAGATAACGGACAGCCCTCTCTGTCTGCCACCTGTTCCATGTATTTACTTATTTCTGATAACTTGGCTGAGGTACCAGAACTGAAGGATCTGTCTTATAATGAGAGCAATTCCAAACTGACCTCTTATCTGATCATCGCGCTGGTTTCTGTGTCCACCTTTTTCCTGACTTTTATCATCATCATCCTGGGTTTGAGGTTTTGTCGCAGGAGAAAGCCCAGACTGTTATTTGATGGAGCAGTTGCCATCCCCAGCGGTTATCTCCCTCCTAATTACGCAGATGTTGATGGCACAGGAACTTTACGCAGTGCTTACAATTATGATGCGTACCTGACCACAGGATCTAGAACCAGTGACTTTAAGTTTGTGACATCATACAATGACAACACGCTGCCTGCTGACCAGACTCTGAAGAAAAGTCCATCAGATTTTGCTGATGTCTTTGGAGACCTGGACGGGTGCTCAGAGGTATGTCCCCTTCGCAATAAGCAAGTCATGTTTTAATCTTGTGCCAGATGAAAATCAACAATTCAGTTTTCTTCTACTTTATCATCACAAATTTGTTTCTTTAAATGCTTGGAGCGAAAACTGGTTTATTAATTCTAACATTTTCTTCTTTCCTCTAAAGTGTTTCCTAGAGGTGTAGCTGTCTTTCTCTGGTAGTGGCTAAAATATGCTTGATTTCAACATGATAAATTTCATGCTTTCATACTCATAGATTTAGTGTGATATGTTATTTGTGTGTGTTCAATTTATTGTAGTTTTGCAAGCTCATATGATGTATGTTCATCAACACAATAGATATTTCTGCATCGTGCTTGCGGTGGTTTTTTTGTCTGTATATGTTATTTGTTGTTTGTTTTTGTTTTTTTAACTAATCGATTACTTTTATCCTCTATCTGAACCTGTGAGAGCAACTTTTACTCTTAGGAAGATATAGTTGTATAATGTTATCAAACTTTCATCTTATTTTTCCCCTACTGCCATTTATTAAATTACACATTGTGAATACACCACGTTCCAAATTATTATGCAAATTGTGTTTAAGTGTCATAAAAATTAAATAAGTTGATTTTCAATTAAACCCATGGATGGAATTGTGTCTCAGGGCTCTTTGGTTGATTGAAATCATTCTCGGACACCTATGATCATTAGTTTGCCTGGTGAGCCCAAATGAAGGAAAAACTACTAAAGAAGAATGTTCCACATTATTAAGCACACCACGATTTTCAAGCAATATAGGAAGGAAAAATGATCTCTCTGTTGCTGAAAAGCATGAAATAGTTGAATGCCTTGGACACATAACGAAAACCTTAGATATTTCACAAAACTTAAGCGTGATCACCATAATGTGGGTGAGTCAGAGCACACATGGGTTCGTGCAGATAAAGGCACAATAAGGAAGGTTTCAGCCAGACAAATACATCAGATTAAGAGAGCAGCTGCTAAAAGGCCATTACAAAGCAGCAAACACATATTTGAAGCTGCTGGTGCCGCTGGAGCCCTGCGAACATCAAGGTGTAGTATCCTCCAGAGACTTGCAATTGTCCATAAACCTTATATTTGGCCACTGCTAACCAATGCTCACAAGCAGAAATGGCTGCACTGAGCCCAGAACTACAAAAAGACTAATTTTCAAACAGTCCTGTTCACTGATGAGTGCATTGCAACCCTGGATGATCCAGATGGATGCAGTGGTGGATGGTTGGTTGCAACGTCAGCAAGGACGTGTTGGAGTTTCTGACTGACCACTCTCTTCCATGGTAGAAAGAGAAGAACTGTGCCTTCTGCAACAAAACCATCTTCATGCAAGACAATGCACCATCTTATGCTACAAGTAACACCTCTGCATAATTGGCTGCTCAAACAAAAAAAATATGAGGGTGGGAGGCAGTTCACATCCAAACAGCAGCTCTGCGAGGCTATTCTGACATCCTGCAAAGACATTCAAGTAGAAACTTTCCAAAAACTCAAGTTCCATGGATGCAAGAATTGTAAAACTGCTATCAAATAAGGGGTCCTATGTTAATATATAACTTGACCTGTTAAGGATTTTTTTGTTACGTTCCCCTGGGGGGGTGTCTAGGCGTTAAAGGGGAAGTAACAAAAGTAACCGGGTCAGAAAAAGGAGTCAAGGAGGCGAAACAGTTAAATAAAACAGTTTTATTGAAGTAATTCAACTAAAGGAAAACACAGCTCACTAGCTGGAAACCGGAAAACACAGCTCACTAGCTGGAAACCGGAAAACACAGCTCACTAGCTGGAAACCGGAAAACACAGCTCACTAGCTGGAAACCGGAAAACAAAGCTCACTAGCTGGAAACCGGAAAACAAAGCTCACTAGCTGGAAACCGGAAAACAAAGCTCACTAGCTGGAAACCACAAAACACAGCTCACTAGCTGGAAACCGCAAACACTCAGCTCACTAGCTGGAAACACCGCAAACACTCAGCTCACTAGCTGGAAACACCGCAAACACTCAGCTCACTAGCTGGAACCGCTGGAAACACCGCAAACACTCAGCTCACTAGCTGTACCCACACAAAATGGCACTCTGGCCCAGAGCTCACCCTGCTCTGGGCTTAAATACCCTTAATTGCTGATGGGAGACAGCTGTACAGGAGGGAAGGTGGCACCTCAGGCAGAGGAGGTAGTAGGACACGCCCACACAGGCACCTTCAGGAGAGAGAGGCCCTGCTAGGGCCGTAACATTTTTGATTGAAATAGCTTTTGATTTCAGTAAAATGTATCTACTAATGCTGCAAATTCAACAAATGACCATTTTCAATTCTCTACAACCTATAAAATGTTTTGAAAATCTGTGTGCATAATAATTTGGAACAGTCCATTTTAAGTTTTTTATTTTTGAAAAACATACTGTTTTCATTGGCAGTTTTGTTGAGTAACATTTGAATTATACTCTAATGGCTGATGACTCGAAAATTATGCTGACTGTCATTTGAATCGACTATTTAGGAAAATCAGAGAAAAATATCATTTGCATAATAATTTGGATATATATATGCCCAGTGCTTTAGCTGTGTTGTTACTGATATTTTATCAGTAGTTCTACTCCTCTGGTTTGTTGATACACAGAAGGTCAGATGCTGCAGAATTTTACAGTTGGTCTTTTCAAGTAGTGTATATTTGTCAGCTACATGTCATACTGTAAGTTTATCTCAATGCTAAAGCACATATTTATCTTTAGCACAATATTATCAGTGTAGTAATAAAGACAGTGATGGGAATAAAGGCGATACAAGTAACAGCGTTATTACCGGCTTTACTTTTTTCAGTAATGAGTCTAACTAATTACTATTTCTATCGTTACAACGCCGTTACCGTTACTAACAAGAACATGCGGTGCAGTCACGTTACTATTTTTCAACAAACACGGTTGAATCTGTCTTCAGCCTTATATCAGTTGCACGGAAGTAGCTGTCTACATAAGTAATCTGGGCGCTACAGCTTTAAGCAGCCCCGTGCGCTCCCGCGGGTGGCAATCACTTTCTGGCACAACACCTGGAGCTAAGGGGGTAAAACAATCGCATTAGTGCTGCTGTTTGACTGAGGAAGAATAAAGTAGTCATGGTAAGCAGGTCACATGACTACTTAAAGATGACAAAGCAACAAGGTGATATATACCAGTTTTTAAATTGTGTTGATAGGCCACATAAAACCGGAGTCATGATAAAAAATATATACGCAGTGTTTTTTCCTGTATAGTTTCGTCACGTTTACTGTCCAAGGATGGCGCTAGCAAGCACTCTCTGCTTAAGACCTAAAAAAATTAAAAAGACCGTTGGTGTTGGTGGAAAATTGCACCATGTCGACCAATCAAAAATGATATGGCAACATGACATTTGGTTGTTTAGGAAGAGGGGGAAGTTTTAGGAGTGACAGCGAGACAGAGCGAGAGAAAAAGAAAGACAGCAGAAAAAGAGAGAGAGCGAGTTTTGAGATGTGAGAGATTTGTGACGTTTAGCGTGTTTAAAGTATGTAGTCAATGTGTTGTCTTGTGTAGTTCATGTGTAGTGTTGTGGATAGTTTTGTGTTGTGTGTCAGAACAATGAGGCGACTGCTGTCTCCACGTAGAAAACACGAGTGATACACCTCCTGCTGTCAGACCTGCAGGTATCAGGCTGTGATGTTCTCCTTTATAGTGGACAGAAATTATTGGAGTGTCACAAATAATTTGTGTGGCGTCTTATTGAATACAGAACACCTGATTGTTATGTAGTTTGAAATGGTTATAACAAAGGGTAAAAGGTAAATGGCTGCAAATAACTTTGTTGTTTGCAAAACTTGTGCTTATGATTTTAAAATTAACAATTTATATTTGCATTTAAAGTTGTGAAATATGATTCATTAAACATGTTTGTGGTTGTTACCGTAAAAATATAACTTTTTCTACTTGGATTTTATGTTTTTGTCTGATTTTAGATCAATTGTGTTAATACAGTATTTCAAAATGAAAACATAACTGTAAATTCAAACACGTGAGTTTGTGCCGAAAAGAATGAAACCAAACACGGCAAAGTAAATAGTTTTTAAAGGTGAAATGTAGATGGAAAATCAAAAGTAGTTAAAAATGGGGTATTTACCCTGGACCCCAGAGGATTAAACATTTTTTTTCAAGTAACGCAATAGTTACTTTTCAAGTAATTAATTACTTTTAGAATCTTGTAACTCAGTTACTAACTCAGTTACTTTTTTGAAGAACTAACTAGTAACTATAATTAATTACATTTTCAAAGTAACTTGCTCAACACTGAATAAAGATCTTTGCCCATGCTTGCTATCATGTCACATTTTCAGTATGAGTCTTATGTCCCAACCTGGATTTGTTCCTATGTCTGCCTTATCTAAAATAGGAGATGCACAAAAAGCATCTATAAAAGCTCACTTCTACATTTATTTCATACTTCTCATACCTGTGATGTTTTCCTACCACATGTCAGACAGTAATTTTGTGAAATTTTGTAATCTGATGGCTGCATTATATATTCTTAGCACTGGACAAAAGTAGCTGTCAAATGATGAAATGCATTTCATCTTAATTGCAAGCAATAGCAATTTACATTATAATTACATTTTTTTTCACACTAAGGAAGTGAAAACATGTATACCATTATTGCCCAGTGGGGAGGGGGGGGGGGGGGGGGGGGGGTACTGTCTGTCTGTAGGTATTTATATTTAAACACATTCCATCACACTTGACTAGTAGGACTGTTTCTTTAACAGCTTTGTCTTTGATCTTAATTTTAAAATACGTGAAAGTTGATTTCTAATTCATGTGACTGATGAGTTGTAAAATGAGGCAGTGTGTAGTTTAACTGGAGCTCTTGAGTTTGCACTGTCTCAACTGAGATTTCTTTAGCGACTCTGGTGACCGCATGGCACACTTGTTAATTTTTAAAAAAAGCAACAAATGAAACCATAGATCATTGGACTGTAAATTTAGGTGTAATTCTGAAATCCAAATGCGACTCCTGCTTACTGGATAACAGGATTTAATCCCAAAAATATCAACATAGCAATACTAAACATAAGAGCAAAAACATACTGAAAGCACATAAACATTGCCCTGCACCAGCTTTATACACGTAGCTACATTTGAAACTTTGGGTTGAGAGGGTCTAGTATGAAAATAGTTATGCAGAGCAGCAGATTAGCAGTATCTACTGGATGGAGACAAAAAGCATAAAACAGTCACCTGGAGTACAGTAACTGACTCAGTGTAACTAAACAACCTGCATGTGTCTGTGGTGATGAGAACAAGGCAGTGATCACTATGTGAAGAACAGTTCCAGGCACACAGCCAAGTCTGAATCCTCTTAGTAGAAACAACAACAACATACAATTAAAGATATCATAATTTTATGAAGAGAAATAAGCACATTTATAGTTGTCTTCTTCTTCTTTTGGTTGATTTTACAACTGTTTACTTGATTCACAATGTAAAACTCTTTTCTCCCATTGTCTCCTTTATAGTAACTGAAGTTTTGCATATTTATTCTACATAAAAATACTTTTTTTTTAAAAGAAGATAAAAATCATGCACGAAATATTAGTTGTAGTTTGCTTAGATTTAGTGTTAAGGTGTTTCCGCATAACCTAACTCACGGTGGCGCTAAACCCCAGCCCTAACAGTTTTCATTTCCTGTATTCATCGGTGTGGACGCGCATTTTTGCGCTCTTGTGTTAACATTAGGGCGACCTCCCGAGAATTGCAGTTGTGAGTCGTGTTTTGGGGTTCAGGTCATTTTTTATTTTATTTTTCAGCTTCTTAATAACTCATCTATTATGATGGATTCGAAGATATTCGTGTTTCATTCGCGTGAGTTTTCTTTCCTCCTTCTTTTGTTCCATGTCGCTCATGGAGACATGAGCTATTCTTTCCCAGAGGAAATGAAACGAGGATCCGTTATTGGAAATATAGCCAAAGACCTCGGGATGGAAACGGGCGCGCTGTTCAGCAGGAGAGCCCGCATCGACGCCGACGGAACCGACGAACGTTACTGTGACATAAACATGAATAACGGAGAGCTGATTGTTGCAGACAGGATTGACCGCGAGGGGCTTTGTGGAGACAAGGCTTCGTGCATCCTAAAACACGAGCTTGTGCTGGAGAATCCGCTCGAGCTTCATCGTATCAGCCTTCACATTCAAGATATCAATGACAATGCACCACAATTCAATGGAGAACGGATTAATATAGAAATTCAGGAGTCAGCTGACAGAGGAGCTCGTTTTGTGATAGAAGAAGCGCACGATGCGGATGTGGGGCAAAATTCAGTGCAGCAGTACAACCTTAAAAAGAATGAAAATTTTATTTTGTCTGTAAATGGAAACACAATAGAGGTCGTTCTTGAAAAAGAGCTTGATCGTGAAAAACAACAGGAAATGAATTTAATTCTCACAGCTTTAGATGGTGGATCTCCACAGAGATCAGGTACATTAGTAATACACGTCACCGTGTTGGATGCTAATGATAACGCCCCAGTGTTCAGCCAAGCCGTTTATAAAGCCAGCCTGCCTGAAAACTCTCATTTAGACACTGTAGTGATTACAGTAAGCGCAAGTGATGCAGATGAGGGAGTTAATGGAGATGTGACGTATGACTTTGGACATGTTACTGAAGAAGTGAAGAAGATATTTAGTATTGATCGTAAAGTAGGTGACATAAGAGTAATTGGTGTTGTTGACTATGAAACTACTACATCATTTGAAATACGCTTAAAAGCAAAAGATGGGCTGGGGCTGTCATCCTACGCTAAAGTAATGATTTCTATCACTGATGTGAATGACAACGCTCCTGTAGTTAATCTGAAGTCACTGACCAATCTGATACCAGAGAACACCCCACCTGGTACAGAGGTGGGCATCATTAACATGCAGGACAGAGACTCTGAGAATAACCGACAGGTCCGCTGCTCCATCCAGCAGGGTGTCCCCTTTAAGTTGGTTCCTTCTATTAAAAACTATTATTCTCTGGTGACCACAGGACAACTGGACCGTGAACTAGTGTCTGGTTACAACATTACAATCACTGCCACTGACGAGGGCTCTCCACCTCTGTCCTCTTCTAAAACTGTTCAGTTATCTGTAGCTGATATCAACGACAACCCACCAGTGTTTGAGGAACAGTCGTACAGCGCATATGTGAGTGAGAATAACAAACCGGGCTCCACTTTATGTTCCGTTACTGCTCGAGACCCCGACTGGAGACAGAACGGTACAGTGGTTTATTCTCTGTTAGCTGGTGAGGTGAACGGTGCCCCGGTGTCCTCCTATCTGTCTGTGAACGGAGATACGGGTGTGATCCACGCTGTGAGGTCGTTTGATTATGAACAGTTTAGGAGCTTCAAAGTCCATGTGATGGCCAGAGACAATGGTTCTCCTCCTCTCAGCAGCAACGTGACCGTGAGTGTGTTCATCTCAGATGTGAATGACAACTCTCCTCAGATCCTGTACCCCTCCCCAGAGGGCAATTCCTTCATGACCGAGCTGGTCCCCAAAGCTGCACACGGAGGCTCTTTGGTGTCAAAAGTGATCGCGGTGGACGCAGACTCCGGACAGAACGCCTGGCTGTCCTATCAAATAGTCAAATCCACAGATCCGGGACTTTTTACTATTGGTGTCCACAGCGGAGAGATCAGGACACAGCGGGACATTTCTGAATCTGACAGCATGAAACAGAACCTTGTAGTGGCAGTGAAAGATAACGGACAGCCCTCTCTGTCTGCCACCTGTTCCATGTATTTACTTATTTCTGATAACTTGGCTGAGGTACCAGAACTGAAGGATCTGTCTTATAATGAGAGCAATTCCAAACTGACATCTTATCTGATCATCGCGCTGGTTTCTGTGTCCACCTTTTTCCTGACTTTCATCATCATCATCCTGGGTTTGAGGTTTTGTCGCAGGAGAAAGCCCAGACTGTTGTTTGATGGAGCAGTTGCCATCCCCAGTGGTTATCTCCCTCCTAATTACGCAGATGTTGATGGCACAGGAACTTTACGCAGTGCTTACAATTATGATGCGTACCTGACCACAGGTTCTAGAACCAGTGACTTTAAGTTTGTGACATCATACAATGACAACACGCTGCCTGCTGACCAGACTCTGAAGAAAAGTCCATCAGATTTTGCTGATGTCTTTGGAGACCTGAATGGGTGCTCAGAGGTATGGCCCCTTCGCAATAAGCAAGTCATGTTTTAATCTTGTGCCAGATGAATATCAACAGTTCAGTTTTCTTCAACTTTATCATCACAAAATTCTTTTTTTAAATGCTTGGAGCAAAAGTTGGTTTATTAATTCTAACATTTTCTTCTTTCCTCTAAAGTGTTTCCTAGAGGTGTAGCTGTCTTTCTCTGGTAGTGGCTAAAATATGTTTAATTTCAACATGATACATTTCATACTTTCATACTTATAGATTTAGTGTGATATTTTATATATGTGTGTTCAATTTATTGTAGTTTTGCAAGCTCATATGACGTTTGTTCATCAACACAATAGGTATTTCTGCATCGTGCTTGCAGTGTTATTTGTCTGTACATGTTATTTGTTGTTTGTTTTGTTTTTTCACTAATCGATTACTTTTATCCTCTATCTGAAGCTGTGAGAGCAACTTTTACTCTTAGGAAGATATAGTTGTATAATGTAATCAAACTTTCATCGTATTTTTTCCGGTACTACCATTTTTATTTTTTTTTTATTAAATAGCACTTTGTGAATATATGCCCAGTGCTTTAGCTGTGTTGTTACTGATATTTTGTCAGTAGTTCTACACCTCTGGTTAGTTGATACACAGAAGGTCAGATGCTGCAGAATTTTACAACTGGTCTTTTTAAGTAGTGTATATTTGTCAGCTACATTTCATACTGTAAGTTCATCTTAGTGCTAAACCACATATTTGTCTTTAGCACAATATTATCAGTGTAGTAATAAAGATCTTTGCCCATTCTCGCTGTCATGTCACATTTTAAGTATGAGACTTATGTCCCAACCTGGATTTGTTCCTATCTAAAATAGGAGATGCACAAAAAGCATCTATAAAAGCTCACTTCTACATTTATTTCATACTTCTCATACCTGTGATGTTTTCCTATCATATGTCAGACTGAGTAATTTGGTGAATTTTGTAATCTGATGGCTGCATTATATATTCTTAGCACTGGACAGAAGTAGCTGTCAAGTGATGGAATGCAATTCATCTTAATTGCAAGCAATAGCAATTTAGATTATAATTATATTTTTTCACACTAAATGAGTGCAAACATGTATTACTATCTGTTTGTAGGTATTTATATTTAAACACATTCCATCACACTTGACTAGTAGGACTGTTTCTTTAACAGCTTTGTCTTTGATCTTAATTTTAAAATACGTGAAAGTTGATTTCTAATTCATGTGACTGATGAGTTGTAAAATGAGGCAGTGTGTAGTTTAACTGGAGCTCTTGAGTTTGCACTGTCTCAACTGAGATTTCTTTAGCGACTCTGGTGACCGCATGGCACACTTGTTAATTTTTAAAAAAGCAACAAATGAAACCATAAACCATTGGACTGTAAATTTAGGTGTAATTCTGAAATCCAATTGTGACACCTACTTACTGGATAACAGGATTTAATCCCAAAAATATCAACATAGCAGTAGTAGACATAAGAGTAAAAACATACTGAAAGCACATGAACATTTTCCTGCACCAGTCTTGTAAACGCAACAGTGGTTTGGAAGCTCATGTTGTAACCGGAAGTTTGCCGGTTCGATCCCCAGCTCTGTCTGTCCTGGTCGCTGTGTCCTTGGGTAAGACACTTCACCCTACTGCCTACTGGTGTTGGCCAGAGGGGCTGATGGCACGATATGGCAAACTCGCTTCTGTCAGTCTGTCCCAGGGAAGCTGTGGATACAACTGTCGTTTGCCTCCACCAGTGTGTAAATGTGAGAGTGAATGAATAGTGGAACTGTGAAGCGCTTTGAGTGTCTAGAAAAGTGCAATATAAATGCAATTCTTTATTATACTAATTCTTTATTATAAACGTAGCTACATTTGAACCTTTGGGTTGAGAGGGTCTAGTATGAAAACAGTCATGCAGAGCAGCAAATTAGCAGTATCTACTGGATGGAGACAAAAAACATAAAACAGTCACCTGGAGTACAGTAAGTGACTCAGTGTAACTAAACAACCTGCATATGTCTGTGGTGATGAGAACAAGGCAGTGAAGAACAGTTCCAGGTACACAGCCAAGTCTGAATCCTCTTAGTAGAAACAACAACAACATACAATTAAAGATATCATAATTTTATGAAGAGAAAAAAGCACATTTATAGTTGTCTTACTGACTGAATGGCTTTCTTCTTCTTTTTTTGGTTGATTTTACAACTGTTTACCTGATTCACAATGTAAAACTCTTTTCTCCCATTGTCTCCTTTATAGTAACTGAGATTTTACATATTTATTCTACATAAAAATATATTTTTAAAAGAAGATAAAAATCATGCACTGAGCATTAGTTGTAGTCTACTTAGATTTAGTGTTAAGGTGTTTCCGCAAAACCTAACTCACGGTGGCGCTAGACACCGGCCCTAACAGTTTTCATTTCCTGTATTCATCGGTGTGGACGCGTATTCTTGCGCTCTTGTGTCTCAGTTAGGGCCACCTCCCGAGAATTGCAGTTGTGAGTCGTGTTTTGGGGTTCAGGTCATTTTTTTTCTTATTTTTCAGCCTCTTAATAATTCATCTCTTAGGATGGATTCGAAGATATTCGTGTTTCATTCGCGTCGGTTTTCTTTCCTCCTTCTTTTGTTCCATGTCGCTCATGGAGACATGAGCTATTCTTTCCCAGAGGAAATGAAACGAGGATCCGTTATTGGAAATATAGCCAAAGACCTCGGGATGGAAACGGGCGCGCTGTCCAGCAGGAGAGCCCGCATCGACACCGACGGAACCGACAAACGTTACTGTGACATAAACATGAATAACGGAGAGTTGATTGTTGCAGACAGGATTGACCGCGAGGGGCTTTGTGGAGACAAGGCTTCGTGTATCCTAAAACACGAGCTTGTGCTGGGGAATCCGCTCGAGCTTCATCGTATCAGCCTTCACATTCAAGATATCAACGACAACGCACCACAATTCAATGAAGAACGGATTAATATAGAAATTCAAGAGTCGGCTGTGAGAGGAGCTCGTTTTGTGATAGAAGAAGCGCACGATGCGGATGTGGGGCAAAATTCAGTGCAGCAGTACAACCTTAAAAAGAATGAAAATTTTATTTTGTCTGTAAATGGAAACACCAGAGAGCTCGTTCTTGAAAAGGAGCTTGATCGTGAAAAACAACAGGAAATGAATTTAATTCTCACAGCTTTGGATGGAGGATCTCCTCAGAGATCAGGTACATTAGTGATACACGTCACTGTGTTGGATGCTAATGATAACGCCCCAGTGTTCAGCCAAGCCGTTTATAAAGCCAGCCTGCCTGAAAACTCTCCTCTAGACACTGTAGTGATTACAGTAAGCGCAAGTGATGCAGATGAGGGAGTTAATGGAGATGTGACGTATGACTTTGTACATCTTACAGAAGAAGTGAAGAAGATATTTAGTATTGATCGTAAAGTAGGTGACATAAGAGTAATTGGTGCTGTTGACTATGAAACTACTACATCATTTGAAATACGCGTAAAAGCAAAAGATGGGCTGGGGCTGTCATCCTACGCTAAAGTAATAATTTCTATCACTGATGTGAATGACAATGCCCCTGTAGTTAATCTGAACTCGCTGACCAATCCGATACCAGAGAACACCCCACCTGATACAGAGGTGGGCATCATTAACGTGCAGGACAGAGACTCTGGGAATAACCGACAGGTCCGCTGCTCCATCCAGCAGGGTGTCCCCTTTAAGTTGGTTCCTTCTATTAAAAACTATTATTCTCTGGTGACCACAGGACAGCTGGACCGTGAACTAGTGTCCAATTACAACATTACAATCACTGCCACTGACGAGGGCTCTCCACCTCTGTCCTCTTCTAAAACTGTTCAGTTATCTGTAGCTGACATCAACGACAACCCACCTGTGTTTGAGGAACAGTCGTACAGCGCATATGTGAGTGAGAATAACAAACCGGGCTCCACCTTATGCTCCGTTAGTGCTCGAGACCCCGACTGGAGACAGAACGGTACAGTGGTTTATTCTCTGTTAGCTGGTGAGGTGAACGGTGCCCCGGTGTCCTCGTATCTGTCTGTGAACGGAGACACGGGTGTGATCCATGCTGTGAGGTCGTTTGATTATGAACAGTTCAGGAGTTTTAAAGTCCACGTGATAGCCAGAGACAATGGTTCTCCTCCTCTCAGCAGCAACGTGACCGTGAGTGTGTTCATCTCAGATGTGAATGACAACTCTCCTCAGATCCTGTACCCCTCCCCAGAGGGCAACTCCTTCATGACCGAGCTGGTCCCCAAAGCTGCACACGGAGGCTCTCTGGTGTCCAAAGTGATCACGGTGGATGCGGACTCCGGACAGAACGCCTGGCTGTCCTATCAAATAGTCAAATCCACTGATCCGGGACTTTTTACTATTGGTGTCCACAGCGGAGAGATCAGGACACAGCGGGACATTTCTGAATCTGACAGCATGAAACAGAACCTTGTAGTGGCAGTGAAAGATAACGGACAGCCCTCTCTGTCTGCCACCTGTTCCATGTATTTACTTATTTCTGATAACTTGGCTGAGGTGCCAGAACTGAAGGATCTGTCTTATAATGAGAGCAATTCCAAACTGACCTCTTATCTGATCATCGCGCTGGTGTCTGTGTCCACCTTTTTCCTGACCTTCATCATCATCATCCTGGGTTTGAGGTTTTGTCGTAGGAGAAAGCCCAGACTGTTGTTTGATGGAGCAGTTGCTATCCCCAGTGGTTATCTCCCTCCTAATTACGCAGATGTTGATGGCACAGGAACATTACGCAGCGCTTACAATTATGACGCGTACCTGACCACAGGATCAAGAACCAGTGACTTTAAGTTTGTGACATCATACAATGACAACACGCTGCCTGCTGACCAGACTCTGAAGAAAAGTCCATCAGACTTTGCTGATGTGTTTGGAGACCTGGATGGGTGCACAGAGGTATGAGCTGTTGGCAGTAACCCAGTTATATTTCAATCTTGTGCCCACTTCCTTCCTGAAAATCATTTTTTTGTTTGTACTTCAACTTTACACAATTGTCCTTTTGTTTGACTCGTACAAGAGGTAGTTCATTACATTTCAAGTTGTCTTAAAGTTTTCCCATTTTTATCTTCCTTTAAAGTGGCTAAAACTGGTTTAATTTCACCATGGTCATTCTTCTATACTGGGTGTGTGATCATATTTTTCATACTTTAGATTTAAGTCTTGTTTAGTGTAATTTCGCATTCTGTCCTGACATATTTTCATTCACATAAGGTATATTATTGCATCTTGCTTGGACTTTTGTTTTTATCCATCCATGTCATTTTTCAATTGTTAGTCAGTTATAACTACATTTATTGTTAATTGAAATTTGTGAAAGTGCCTTTTTTTCAGGAATATTATTCTCATATTATAATCAAAACCTCAATCTTAACCTTTAAGCTAATGTTGTTTATTAAATAATACTATTTGGGGAAAAAAAATACATAAAAGGCATGGTGTGCTTTAGCTGTGTTGTTATTATTGTTTTTATGCAATTTAGTTGTGTTTTGGAGCAAAACAGGTTCAATGCTGCAGAATTTAAGTGTTGACTTAAAAACCATTACACATGTGAGCTGCATTTCATAGTGTAAGTTACTCTTATTGATTAACCACATCTTGATCTTTAACTCAACATTATTACACTAGCAGTGAACATCTTTGGCCATTCTTGCTAACGTGTCATTTCAGCATGAGATTTGTGTGCCAAACTGTATCCATCTTCAAGTCTAGCCCATCTAAAATAACATATGCCTAAAAAGCAGCTGTAACAGCTTGCTTGCACATGTTATTCATATGTATTCCACCTGCAATGTTGTGCTACTGGGATTCAGACTGAAAGTCTTTGTGACATTTGCTGTGTTGCTGTGAATCTTTTGGATGTCATTTTTCATCCTTTGATTTGGACAGACGTTTTTGTCATATGATGGAACGCAATTCATCTTACATTTGAGCACCTCAAATATGTTGTGTAATTATATTTTTAGATTCACTGATGTATCCCCTAAATGACTGAAAATGTGAATACCATTGTTTCCCACTGGTGTTTCTTCGAAAGATGATACCATCCGAATGTAGGTCTTTATATTTTTGCACATTTCATTGCACTTTATTAATAGCAATATTTTATAACAGGTGTGCACTTGGTCTTTATTTGAGTTTTGTGACAGCTGATTTGAGTCTCACCTGCTTTCTGTGATTGTAAAAAGGAGATTTTGCTTGAGAGGAAAAATACAAAGAATATATAGCGTTAATTGCAGCTTTTCAATGTGCACCCATTGTGACTGTGCCATGGTGATCTCTGTAGTGATTGCACTGAGAGATACACTTTATAAATGACTTTTGTTTTACTTTAGCATTAATTACGAGTTCGCTGTTTTAACAGAAAAGATTCCTGCTTTGACTTTTGCTGTCCACGAAAAACTTTTTTCTTTAACTTGTGATTTTACCAGAATATTGGTCATATTGTTTATCATAACTGAGTTTGATTTTTCACAAATACAGTCTAGATGTGTGTTATTAAAAAAACTGTTACGCTTATTACAAGTAATCCAAATAACATGTCTGTTAAAGACTGATTTTAGACTAATTTTACTTTTATGATATTGTGTATGTTCTTTGGATTAACTTGATCTAAAGTGATTGCTTTTCAGTGTGTGTGTGTGTCAGTGCCTTGCTGCTTTGTCTGGTTGCTTATTGCATTCTGACAATAATTGCTGGATGTAAAGCATAGTTGCTTTCTTGGTCATACTCAGTGACACATTGTATGATGTATCTCTGTTGCCATTAATTGAGAGGATGTTGCTTCATCTTTTCAAAGTAGTGCAAAGTGTGGTTCAGGGCATCCTTCACTGTATGTGGTACTGCAAGGTGTTGTAATCACTTTTAATCGCCATAGTTTAAAAAAAAAAAAGATATGTAGTAATAAGCAAGTGTGTCATAGTAACCTTAATACATGTTATCATAAGGATTTGTGGCAATTTTTAAAATGCATTAGAAAATACAATGTGACACATGTCTCCTCAAAGCTTTAAGGATGCCATTGATTGAAAACATACATTCAGTTTGTGTATTTAATAAACAGTTTGGCCCCTGCAGTCTCTAGGCGCAGTATGGATTCTTCTATAATTAAAGAGTAGTATGCATGATCTATTTTTTCAGACTATTTTGAGGTCATGCTTTATGCATATGCATAGAATTATATACATCATGGCATCTGTAAATGTTTTTCCTATTAGGAATTTAAAATGAATTGAAACAAGAGAGACACCGAACTGAATGTCTCTGAGTCTGTATATATATTTTTGTAATAATTCACTGGCTTTAGTGCAACAAAGGCAAAAATGTAGAAAAGAAAAATAGTCAACTGGTATCATTTCTATAGTGTTTTAAACAGTGATTAATTTTTTTAAACACCCTAAAAGCACATAAACATGTTTCCATACTCTCTTTTGGCAAATGCCTGAGGTTGAATATTTAGGTCCAGACTGAGCAGTGTGAAAATATTAATTCAGAACAGCAGATTAGCATAACATGCTAAATGAAAACTAAAACAATCATAATAGTGTCACTTGGAATACAGTAGCTACTAAATTTATCTTAACTACCTGGCTGTGTGTAAGTGTGTTGGTGATTATAAGGTAGTGTGACTGGATGATCGCTATGTGAAGAACAGTCCACAGCACACAAAAGCGGTCTGAATCCTCTTAGTAACAATACATGAGATTACATTTTCAAAAACTTTTTGTGAAGACAAATAAGGACATTCAGAGTACTCTCACAGGCTACTTTTTTTTTTAAACAAAACTCTATCTAATGCACACTGTAGGACTCTTCTCTCAATTTGAACTTCGCGGATAAGTACATGCACAAATAAAGCTATTGAAATTTGTTGTCGTTTGCTTACACTTTCTATTTAGGTGTTTCTGCATAACCTAACTCACGGTGGCGCTAAACACCAACCCTATGAGTTTTTATTTCCTGCATTCAGCGGTGTGGACGCGCATTCTTGCGCTTTTGTGACTAAATTAGGACGGCATCCCAAGAGACCTCCCGAGAATTGCATTTGTCATTTGTGTTGTGGGGTTCAGCTTCTTTTTTTTTCGTTATTCTTCAGGATTTTAATAACTAATCGCGTATGATGGGTTCGAAAATATTTGGGTTTCATTCGCGTCGGTTTTCTTTCCTCCTTCTTTTGTTCCATGTCGCTCATGGAGACATGAGCTATTCTTTACCAGAGGAAATGAAACGAGGATCCGTTATTGGAAATATAGCCAAAGACCTCGGGATGGAAACGGGCGCGCTGTTCAGCAGGAGAGCCCGCATCGACACCGACGGAACCGACAAACGCTACTGTGACATAAACATGAATAACGGAGAGTTGATTGTTGCAGACAGGATTGACCGCGAGGGGCTTTGTGGAGACAAGGCTTCGTGCATCCTAAAACACGAGCTTGTGCTGGGGAATCCGCTCGAGCTTCATCGTATCAGCCTTCACATTCAAGATATCAACGACAACGCACCACAATTCAATGGAGAACGGATTAATATAGAAATTCGAGAATCCGCTGACAGAGGAGCTCGTTTTGTGATAGAAGAAGCGCACGATGCGGATGTGGGGCAAAATTCAGTGCAGCAGTACAACCTTAAAAAGAATGAAAATTTTATTCTGTCTGTAAATGGAAACACAATAGAGGTCGTTCTTGAAAAGGAACTTGATCGTGAAAAACAACAGGAAATGAATTTAATTCTCACAGCTTTGGATGGTGGATCTCCTCAGAGATCAGGTACATTAATGATACACGTCACTGTGTTGGATGCTAATGATAACGCCCCAGTGTTCAGCAAAGCCGTTTATAAAGCCAGCCTGCCTGAAAACTCTCCTCTAGACACTGTAGTGATTACAGTAAGCGCAAGTGATGCAGATGAGGGAGTTAATGGAGATGTGACGTATGACTTTGGACATGTTACTGAAGAAGTGAAGAAGATATTTAGTATTGATCGTAAAGTAGGTGACATAAGAGTAATTGGTGCTGTTGACTATGAAACTACTACATCATTTGAAATACGCGTTAAAGCAAAAGATGGGCTAGGCCTGTTATCCTACGCTAAAGTAATAATTGCTGTCACTGATGTGAATGACAATGCCCCTGTAGTTAATCTGAACTCGCTGACCAATCCGATACCAGAGAACACCCCACCTGATACAGAGGTGGGCATCATTAACGTGCAGGACAGAGACTCTGAGAATAACCGACAGGTCCGCTGCTCCATCCAGCAGGGTGTCCCCTTTAAGTTGGTTCCTTCTATTAAAAACTATTATTCTCTGGTGACCACAGGACAACTGGACCGTGAACTAGTGCCCAATTACAACATTACAATCACTGCCACTGACGAGGGCTCTCCACCTCTGTCCTCTTCTAAAACTGTTCAGTTATCTGTAGCTGACATCAACGACAACCCACCAGTGTTTGAGGAACAGTCGTACAACGCATATGTGAGTGAGAATAACAAACCGGGCTCCACTTTATGTTCCATTAGTGCTCGAGACCCCGACTGGAGACAGAACGGTACAGTGGTTTATTCTCTGTTAGCTGGTGAGGTGAACGGTGTCCCGGTGTCCTCATATCTGTCTGTGAACGGAGACACGGGTGTGATCCACTCTGTGAGGTCGTTTGATTATGAACAGTTCAGGAGTTTTAAAGTCCACGTGATGGCCAGAGACAACGGTTCTCCTCCTCTCAGCAGCAACGTGACCGTGAGTGTGTTCATCTCAGATGTGAATGACAACTCTCCTCAGATCCTGTACCCCTCCCCAGAGGGCAATTCCTTCATGACCGAGCTGGTCCCCAAAGCTGCACACGGAGGCTCTCTGGTGTCAAAAGTGATCGCGGTGGACGCAGACTCCGGACAGAACGCCTGGCTGTCCTATCAAATAGTCAAATCCACAGATCCGGGACTTTTTACTATTAGTGTCCACAGCGGAGAGATCAGGACACTGCGGGACATTTCTGAATCTGACAGCATGAAACAGAACCTTGTAGTGGCAGTGAAAGATAACGGACAGCCCTCTCTGTCTGCCACCTGTTCCATGTATTTACTCATTTCTGATAACTTGGCTGAGGTGCCAGAACTGAAGGATCTGTCTTTTAATGAGAGCAATTCCAAACTGACCTCTTATCTGATCATCGCGCTGGTGTCTGTGTCCACCTTTTTCCTGACCTTCATCATCATCATCCTGGGTTTGAGGTTTTGTCGCAGGAGAAAGCCCAGACTGTTGTTTGATGGAGCAGTTGCCATCCCCAGCGGTTATTTCCCTCCTAATTACGCAGATGTTGATGGCACAGGAACTTTACGCAGCACTTACAATTACGATGCGTACCTGACCACAGGTTCTAGAACCAGTGACTTTAAGTTTGTGACATCATACAATGACGACACGCTGCCTGCTGACCAGACTCTGAAGAAAAGTCCATCAGATTTTGCTGATGTGTTTGGAGACCTGGACGGGTGCACAGAGGTATGAGTTAATATAGCAATGATTTTATCAATAGCCTTTATTTAATAAAAATAAAAATATACAAACAAAAAAGAATATAAATAGTTAACATTTAATAAATCGTTTTAAACTCTCGCATAATTTCCTTACCCAATAGTTAAACTTAGAGAATATATTTTGTGCAAAGTGTATTTAGTATTCGGTTTCTATACACACACTTGGCCAATGTTTTTTTTCTCTGTGTAGGAAAATGTTTGAAAACTGTTGCTTTTTTCTATCTCCTTGGCGCTACGTAATTTCTTGGTTATGGTTTACTCGTATTTTTTTTTTATGTTATGTCGTTATTTTACTTTATTTTTCAATTCATCTCATCATTATATTTTATTTTATGTTATTGTCTTTATTTTTCATTTTCTTTTATTTCTTTTCTTTTGTTTATTTTTTAATTTATTAGGCTTTCAGCTGCACAAAAAAAAAAAATGTTATAGAACAGTGGTGTCGAACTCCAGGTCTCGACGGCCGGTGTCCTGCAGTCTGTCCTGCAGGTTTTAGATACCACCCTGGGTCAACACACCTGAATCAAATGATTGGTTCACTACCAGACCTCTAGAGAACTTCAATACATGTTGAGGAGGCCATTTAGCCTTTTAAATCAGCTGTGATGGATCAATGACACATCTAAAATCTGCAGGTCACCGGCCCTCGAGGCCTGGAGTTTGACACCTGTGTTATAGAATAACACAAGTTAGTTACTTATGAAAATATGACTTCACAAAATGTCTTGCCCACTGACACAACACTGTTCACTAATATTAATTTAATTTAATTTAATTTAATTTAATTTAATTTAATTTAATTTAATTTAATTTAATTTAATTTAATTTAATTTACACCGACTAAACCTGTACATCGTGAAATGGCATTGTTTTAGTGTTATTTAGTTTGAGACTTCATAGCTGCATGATCCCCCTATCCAGCTACTTTTTGTGAGATTATTTTATTTTGTATATATGCCTTTGTGTTATGCCCCATGAAGCTAAATTCTCTTTTGAAATATTTTAACCCGTTATGAATCCTCATGTATCAAGCTGTCATATTTTTAACAGTGCAGAGAGGGAAAAGGCCCTTTGCCACTGCATTCCCCTCAGACTTGCCACCTTTTAATATTAGACTTCCCTGTTTATCTGAGATAAGCATGTCATAGCTACTGTTCTCTGATGTATGGATAATCACTTAGTCACAGTTCTTTTCATATGTGGATATATTATTGTTAATCTGTAGCTAGAGCTGTAGTGCCATGGATATATTTATGTGTATGTTGCTGGATGGTGTTGCTGTTTCAGCAAGAGGAAGTAGAGTGATAGAGTGATTCATCTGTCTCTTAGTGTCATTACTTATGGAAATAAACTGGATTCTGGAGTGCTCCGTAGCAGCCACTAGAGGGATTATGTTGAACAAAGTAAAGCCAAGCATGCGAGATCATCAATAACTTCTTCTGCTTTTCATTTCATGACTTTGTGTGTGTGTGTGTGTGTGTGTGTGTGTGTGTGTGTGTGTGTGTGTGTGTGTGTGTACGTGTGTGTGTGTACGTGCGTGTGTGTGTGCGTGCCTGTCTGTCTGTCTGTTTAAGTCCAAATGACTTGGCATAAATAACATTTTGTGTAGAAATAACTCCTGTCCCTGTCCTTTTGGGACAATGTGTTTAATAAATAGAGAATAAATTGAGTGGTTGTAGGTCAGAACTACTTTGTCTATCAAAATACTAATCAATCACATAATCAATCGGGGCCCACATCAGATCCTGGATCCCATACTAGACTCTGTTACATTATATAAACATTACTTTAACTGTGTCCATATCGTGTTGTTTAAAATACAATGATCGTATTTGTCTTATTAGTAGTTATAGCAGTTAATGTTCAGCTCCCAACTTGAGCTCACTTTGGTTACGTGCTGGAAAGTGATATTACAGACAGCTGCAGTTATTCTCTCAGTCTCTTGGTGACGCTCTTTTATAAAGTCTGAGTCATGGATGCTCATGTCTACCTCTATCTGTGTCAGTGGAACTAGAGTATTGGGTTAGGACCGGCGGCTGTGTATACATGCGCATTTCTCTTTTTATCGTGTGTGTGTGTATGAGGGGAGAAAAGGAGAGAGGCTGTATGTGGAGCTGTCTGAGAGAGGGAGTTAGAGAGAGGGGGAGAGAGAGATGAAAAAAGAGGTTAGAGAGAGAGAGAGAGAAATCCGAGCTGACAGCTTTCTTAATAGAGCATGATTAACTCAGCCAGAGAAGCAGGAAATCGCAGGATTGCAGTTGCATTTTCAGTTCGGTATTTGGATGTATGTTAACGACTTAGCTATAATGTCGACAGTGCATCCATTTCTGAAAAAATGTTTATTGATGATGCGTCGACCTCAGTTAAAGTGGTGGCTGCATTTTTCATTTCTTAGTCTCCTTACCGCTGTTTCGTTTGGAGAAGTCCGTTATGTTCTTCCAGAAGAGATGCAGAGGAGCTCTGTGATTGGAAACGTTGCGCGGGATCTGGGGCTGGAGGTGAAAGAGCTTGATGCTCGTCGAGCCCGTGTTGTTGCAGAAGGAACAAGCCAGCTGTGTGAACTGGACACTGCGTCAGGCAATCTTTTGATCAGCCAACGGATAGACCGAGAGGAGCTCTGCGCACAAGCCACTGCCTGCATTTTACAGTATCAGCTTTTACTTGAACAGCCCCTTCAAGCATTCAGCATAGTTTTGGACATTACAGATATAAATGACAACAGCCCAGTGTTTCCTACGGGGGAGATAAAACTGGATTTAGTGGAATCCACAGTTCTAGGGAGGCGCTTTCCCTTAGAGAGCGCGCATGACCCCGATCTCGGCACGAATTCTGTCCGTCAATATACACTGAGCCAGAATGACAATTTTGCACTGGAAATGGGTAACCAAATGAACGGAAATGCTTATCCTGAGCTAGTTCTTAAAAAGGCATTGGACCGGGAGGCACAAGTTGAACATGTACTGAAAATCAATGGAATTGACGGGGGAAATCCGGCTAGATCAGGAACTGCTTCTATCCTTATCCGTGTTTTAGATGCCAATGATAATGTCCCAGTTTTTAGCCAGCGAGTTTTCAAAGCCTCTGTGCCAGAGAACTCAGCCATAGGGACTATCATAACCACGCTACAGGCCACGGACCTGGATGAGGGGGTGTATGGGGAGATAACTTATTCCTTCAGTCATCTGTCTGACAAGTTGGGAGGTGTTATTGAAATTGACCCTTTAAGCGGAGAAGTTCGCGTATCAGGTGTCATTGACTATGAAGAAGCTAGCTCACACGAGCTAGATGTTCAGGCTAAAGATGGCGGTGGCCAGGCCTCACACTGTAAACTTATAATTGATGTGATTGACGTGAACGACAATAAGCCCGTGATAGAAATAAAGTCGGCCTCTTCTAACGTGGCTGAAGACTCCAAACCAGGGACTATGGTTGCTCTGATTAATATATATGATATGGACACTGGGAGCAGTGGGCGTGTCACCTGTACGATCTCAAAAAATGTTCCTTTTAAATTAGTATCGGAGGTCAAAAACTATTACATGCTAGTGACTGATGGAATATTGGACAGGGAAGTGCAACCAGAGTATAACCTCACAGTAACTGCCACTGATGCGGGCTCTCCCCCACTTACTAGTGTAAAAGTTATACCAATCGCGATTAGCGATATAAATGATAACCCCCCGACATTTATGCAAAGCGAGTACAATGCCAACATCTTGGAAAACCAACCCGTTGGCACGTTTGTCATTAAAGTCAAAGCGGAAGACGTTGACGACGGGTCTAACGCTAAAATCCAATACCAAATATCAAAGGACACAAACTCAGAAGTGTCATCTTTCTTAAGCATCAACTCAGACACGGGGGAGGTCTTTACCTCACGCATGTTTGACTACGAACAGTCAGTTTACTTCCAAATTAAAGTGACAGCTAGAGACGGCGGTGGGCCTTCACTTTCCACCACCTGCATTATAAATGTGTTTATTAAGGACCAAAATGACAACGCACCTGTGGTCTTATATCCTGTGCAAAGTAGCGGTTACATTGCTGAAGATATGGTACCAGCTGAAGCGCCTAGAGGTTACCTGGTTACTAAGGTGGTGGCTGTGGACGCTGACTCAGGTCATAACGCATGGCTTTCTTACAGAATAATCAAAGCAACACGGCCTAACGTGTTTATGGTAGATCTGCATACAGGGGAAATCAGAACAACGAGAACATTTATAGAGGACGATGAACCAAAACATACTATTGTTGTATTAGTAACGGACAACGGGCTCGAATCTCTCTCTGCCACTGCGACAGTCAGCATAATGCTTGGTGATGGGCTCCCCGTTTTAAGCGAACTTTTAGAGTTTGCAGATGAGTCACAAGAGAGCGATAACTTAACGCTCTATTTGATAATCGCTCTTTCAACCGTGTCTTCTATGTTTATCCTTCTAATCAGCGGAGTGTTTTATTTTAAACTCTGTCGGCGTGGCTACGTTTACCGTTCAACCACAGCCAGTCTGCCCGTTTTCCCCACGACCTATTGCCCCTCTAGTTTTGCAGATTTTAGCCGTTGCGGCACCTTGCTGAATGATGAGCGATATGATTCCTTTATGACCACCGGGTCGTGGAGAGGTGATTTTCGTTTCGCATCAAATACAGACACCGACACTCTTAAGAAAAGAAGTGCGTCTTATCAGAAAAACACACTGAGGCGCCTCAGTGCAGACAGGGCAACGCTGAAGGTGAGGGCAGGTGCACCGCATCCCTGTTATGTGATCAAATGAGAGTGTGCCATAGCATGTTTTAACATGTTGGATTTGAGATGGACCTTTTTAACAAAAATGTTGTAACTGGGGTTTCTTTAAAAACTAAATAAATAATTAATGCTTCTATATAATTACTTTAAATATACACGTAATGGATCTAGTGGTTCTAAAAGATTTTGTCTTATATATGGATGTATTTGTGCACGAATATGTTGTCTTTTATATATAACCTCAACTTCACCGCCACATTGACACATTGGACACAGGTAGTCTCAAACTTATAGGTGTTGATCTTTTGACATATTATTAGACATAGTATCACAGAAGTGTAACTAAAGTATGTATTGTATTTATTTATATTGCCTGTGACAGTTAAATGTAGCGTTTAGTAACTTTATAAATTTTCTGTCATTTTTTTACATTTATTTTCTGTTTTTAATCTAAGAAAAAAATATTCTATGGTTGATCCCCTTTATCTTATCTGAACAAGTAACAGACACAACATAATATTTGTAATACCTTTCAGTGTGGAAAAACATATAACTGATTAAATACATTAGTTGAAATGTCTCATTTTCTGCATTCAAAATGCAGGGCAGACCGTTATGACTTCTTCATTCATCCCTATGTCTTCTGAAAGTGATATAGTTGAAGAGAAGTAGTCTTAGGTCTAAGTCTTTTGCTCTGTCTGTGGTATTTTTGTTTTTGCCTGAGTAAAAACATTAATTGCAATTGTAATTTTCCATATTCAGCCTGTTTTATTTTTCTCTTTGCTTTACTGTAGCCAACTTTTGTCATTGTTTTCATCCTTCATTTGCCCATCTATTATGTTACCACTTATCCAGCTTGGGGTCTCAGGGCTTGAACCAATCCCAGCTGACATAGTACACCCCTGTGAGGTTGTCAGTATTTTTATTTATTTGGGGGGGGGGGGGGGGGGGATCAAATAAAGCTTTGCACTACATACCTTTTATTGAACCATATGTCAATAGATTTTGTGCATTTGATGAAAAATAAACTTTTAGAAAAGCATCCCTTTTCCTTTCTGACTAATTTTTCCCCCATAAACAACAATAACGATAATAATAACAGAGCAGTTCCTGCTTATAGTGGTCACAAGTGAGGTGAAAGAAGAAAGAAAATTCCCTTTGTGTGTCACTAGAATAACTAGTTCCTGATTTGTTGCTTCTTAACTTCTGCTTTCAGGTAACCCGTTTTAATTTCTTTTTAATTTACTCCTCTAAATGGAAGGGGGTGACCGCTTGCACACTCTCAGAACTCATGAGAACATAGTCACATATTTTAAATTTAGTTTATGGGAGATTGCCTGCCTTTTTTGTGTGACTCTTTTTTTCTCTCCTGTGCCTTTGTCTACCAGATGTGCATTAGTCTATGTAAGAGCTTTATAGTTGCCTTTCATAGTTCTTTATTGCCTTTGGTAGACAGTATATCAAGTGCAGGAACTTGTAAAAGAAGGAAGTGGGGGTTTGGGCACAAGCGGGTAGACTGGAGAAAATAATATTACTATATTCTTAAAAGTTAAATGCAAATTTAATAATAAAATACATGTGGATAACTACATACTGTTATAGTTTAGACATTAATTGGATGTATTAGAATGATTTGGTAATTGTCTAGTGACAGTTATTTCTCAGTGTGAAAGATCATCAGTAGTCATCGGTGACCATATTATACCTGTTATACCTAAACAAAGTAGTGTTAGTGGTGTTTTTCTCTCTCCTCCCCCCCCCCCCCCCCCCCCCCTTCCTTTTGTTATTAGACTCTACCCTGGCCTACTTAACATTAAATTTAGGACATAAAACAGTAAACACACAACAGTAAAAGCAAATCATATTTATTCCTACATTAAAAAACAAGTGTATATATATATATATATATATATATATATATATATATATATACGTGTGTGTGTGTGTGTGTGTTTGGCTGTAAGCTTTATTCAGGTCAGTAGTTAAAATCTTACACAACACCTAAACTGTGAAGTGTGTGCATGTGTTTCTGTGTCGCATAAGGTGCCTGAGTGTGCCTATTCTTGCATACTACAGAGTGCCATGATGATGAAGCAAAGAGGTTTTGTCGTGAAAAGAGTACCCTCATGAATTCATATGTGTTTCTGTTATAGCTCCAGGCCCATTTGTGCTCTCCCCCCCTCCGCTTAGTAATAATTCAGCAGGATCTGAGGTCGTAAGGGGGTGGCTGTAGCTCAGGTGGGTCACCTACTCACCGGAAGGTAGGCGGTTCGATCCCAGGCTCCTCCAGTCTACATGCCAAATATCCTTTGGGCAAGATATTAACCCCATGTTGCTCTCCGATGCATTCATCGGAGTGTGAATGCCAGTGAATGTTAGATAGAAGCACTAAAAACCTTAGATAAGGTGCTTGTGTGTATGGGTATGATTGGGTGAATGCACAAGTTGTATAAAGCGCTTTGAGTGCTCAGTGAGAGGAGAAAAGCACTATATAAGAACCAGTCCATTTACCATTTGTGCTCCTAATTTCATCTGTGCTAGGAGTGGAGGAGTACCCAAGATGGCGACCCGGCAGTCTCCTCAACTTAAGGGTTTTCTTTTTATTTAGTGTATTTTTGTTTCACTTTTTCTCCGACATGCAGGAGCACAAATGCAGTACAGCAAAACTGAACTGCTTGCGGTTCTAAACCACAAAAACCTGCACACCTTCGCTGACAATGACTGGGACTCAATTCCCCCTGAGATCCGGGGGGTCACTGACTCCAATTCCACCGCTAAAGTGGCGTAGGCGACGGAAGCACAGGAAACACCCACTGGCTATTCTGAGCCTCTTCCTCACCAACTCACGGTCACTAAATAACAAGATGGATAAGCTACGACTGCGGATCACCTCACGCTGTTTGGATTACTGTGTTATGATCATCACAAAGACTTGGTTGGACTCTTTTAACCCAGACACTGCGATTGAGCTAGCGGGCCACGCTACATTCACAGCGGACAGGAACAAAGAGTCTGGTAAGAAACGTGGAGGAGGTCTGCTAGTGTTTGTAAACAATAACTGGCGCACCAGCAACACAGTTAAAGTCGTCCACTGCTGCCCGGACATAGAATATATGATGGTGCAGTGCAGACCCTTCTACTTGCCGAGAGAGCTCACAGCGATCACAATAATAGCAGTTTATGTGCCGCTGCAAGCTAATGCTAAGTCAGCCATGGAGCTACTCGGGCGCTCCAATAATAAACAGCTTACAAAGCACCCGGACTGCGCTGTGATCGTGGCAGAAGATTTTAACCACGCAAACCTGAAATCTGTCCTGCCTCGATTCTTTAAAAACGTGACCTTTCCGATGAGGGAAAACGACACACTAGACCAGGTCAACGCCAACATCCCAGATGCCTACAAAGCAACCCGACTGCCTCATCTCGGACTCTCTGACCATCTCTCTCTGTCCCCGATCCCTGCTTATAGACCTCTAATTCAAAGGTAAAAAAACATCGGTAAAAGCAGTACGAGTGTGGACCGCGGAAGCCACCACGGCCCTACAAGGCTATTTTTGATAACACGAATTGGAGTGTATTTGCAGAAGGATCAGACTTTGAGGGCCACACATGTGCCGTACTCTCATACATACGCTTATGTACTGAGAGTGTAACAACAACAAAGACTATTAATGTGTTCCCGAACCAGAAGCCATGGCTCAACAGTGAGGTGAGAGCCCTACTAAGAGCACGTGACAGCGCCTTCAAATCAGGAGACCAACAAGTCTACAAAGAGGCATGCCAATCTCTGCTTAAAGGCATAAAAGAAGCCAAGTGCAAATACAAACAGCGCATCGAGGAACACTTTAACACAACAATGATGATTCAGCCTACGGAGAGGAGGTTCAGCATCTGAAGCAATGGTGTGACGACAACAACCTGCATCTGAACACAGCCAAGACCAAGGAGATGGTAATCGACTTCAGAAGAACAAAGCGATCTGAGCACTCTACCCTCTACATTGATGGGGAGGAGGTAGAAAGGGTAGAAAGCTTTAAGTTCCTTGGAGTCCACATCTCGGCCGACCTTACCTGGTCCACAAACATCTCCCACCAGGTAGGGAAAGCACAACAAAGGCTGTACTTCCTCAGGAAACTACATCAGGCCCAATTACCCCAAAGACTGCTAGTAAACTTCTACTGCTCCACCATTGAGAGCCTTCTGACCTACTGCTGCACACTCTGGTTCAACTGCTGCACCGCGGAGGACAAGAGGAAACTGCAGCGGGTGGTGAGGACAGCAGAGCGGGCAATCGGCACTTCACTAACTTCCCTCAGAGACATCTATACTGGCAGACTTCAGCAGAAAGCCAGTATCATCATCAAAGACCCCTCGCACCCTGGACACTCACTTTTTCCCCCCCTTCCCTCTGGTAAACGCTACAGGTCCATCAGGTCGAAGACAAACAGACTAAACATAAGTTTTTACCCACAGGCTGTCAAACATGCCCTACCTCCACCCTGATTGGAGGATAACTGCACTGCCAACACTCATGGACCTTACACCTTATTTATAAACCATATTTGTATTTATACTTCAATGCAACCAACACCCCTACCTCTTTATTATAACCTTATTTAGTATAGCAACCCCCCCCCCCCCCCCCCCCCACACACACACACACACACACACACACTCAATGTGCAATATCATTGATCGCACTGCACCTCTCAATGCACCTGCTCCTCAGATGGCATGTATATGTGTGTGTTTGTATGTACGCATGCATATATGTATATATACATATATGTATGTATGTGTGTGTATATTTGTATGGGTGTATCCGCATTTTTGCAGGTGCATGTATAACGTACATATCTTTCTTGTGTAAATGTAAATTTGTCTGTTATTGTGTAAATACTTACGCTGTTGTGTACTTCACACACACAGAGTAATGCCAAACTGCCTTTCATTGTTCTTGTAACAGTGACAATAAAAAGCTATTCTATTCTCTTCTAAATGCAGCGCATATTTTTTGGTTTAATTCTATCTAGGTCACAAGAACAGCTCTGTTTCAGCAGTGCTGCTGTAAGATAGGAAAGAATTTCCAGTTTACATAAGTGCTTACTTTAAATATTGAAAGTCTCACTAAGATTCAGTGATTCTAAAAACTGAGGGTAATCTTGTTTTGTCTTGCTTTGGCTTTCAGAATCATCTTGTCCAGAGGGGACATCAACGTTTTAGTTGATTAGTTTTTGTTTTTGTTTTTTTCACCAGGTTCTTAAATCATGACCTTCTTAAATGTTATCACATACTGTCACTAAAATATCTAGATTTTGCACCAAATCCTTAGTGTTTTATGTGATAAATTGTCACAGTTTTTTTTTTTTTTTTTTGCACAACAGTGTTCTAAACATGAGGAGGAACAATCAGTGCAATTAAATTCTCAAACACTAGATTATTAAATCCAAAATATTTTGGTCTGGGTAAAATGCTGCTTCAAAAACTCAAAAGATCAAATTATGGTATTCCATTGTATCGGTATTGCACTTGCAGTGTGTAAAACCAATAAATATGCATGAATTCTATTTTATTTTATTTTATTGCTGTTGTTCTTCAGGATACATACTAACTACTGTCTTTTTTCTTCTTTCTTTTCTTGGTGCATTTCCTGGATGAATCTTCCACTTCAATCTAATAGGTAAGATTATTTTGATTTCCCCTTTTCCCTGAAATCTCACCCCAAACACTAAAATCCTTATCATTGCAATATACAGCCACAATTAATATGAAATTCACAGTTCCCTTTACACAGTACATGATAGTATTTCACCACAACCCATGATCTACATTGACACTAGATATGAAATGTTATGAGTGTTTATACAACAAATATCCCCAGAAATGTTTCATTGAAAGTCATATTGGTGCAGGACTGAGACTGCAGGTAGCAGTCTTGAAACACAGCAGCAACATTACTCTAGTTTGTGTGCGTTGTGTAGTTCTACCCTAGGCTTTATGCTACATGAATATTAATGTGAATATTTCTGGCTTCTGCTGTGGAGTCTTTGCCTAAATAATGCTCAATCATGGTGCACAAAATATTTTGCTCTTCAGCAGGATGCTAATATGTGTGAGGAGGGAAACATGCAAGAAAGTATCAAAACCTATCAAATTTATCCATTCCTTTCAGCTCTACAAAAAAGAAAACAAACCAAAAAAAAAAAAAAAAAAAACATACTGCTCTGAAATGTGTCATTATTTTTTCATGCCTCTGGATGAGTGTAGCAGTACTTTCAATGTTGATTCCACTGCTCAAATCTAGGTCATTGGACTCATCAGTTAGATTAGATCAGATTATCTATCCGTCTATCTACCCACTCCTTCTCTACTGTATCTTTGTATACATTTGTTCATTTATCTATGTAACCATCTGTCAGCCTGCCTCTCTCTGCAGATATGCAGCTCAGTATGGTTTTACACAGAATCTGTGTGTTTGTCCACACTTCAGTCTCAACATAATGTTTGTCAAATGAATTCGCTCAATCTCTTATATTTTTTAGTCTGCTGCATATATTGTATCAGAAAACGTTGTTGTTGCTGTCAGCCCACTCCATTCACGGCAAATTTTGGACCTACTTAGGTGGTCATAAGATGACTTGTAAACAGAGATAATAATAAAACAGACAGTATATTAATCACCCGTTATGGAAAAAATATGCTTCATTTATTTAACTTATTCGTTTATCTTTTTATTTATGCTTATCGAGATCTTATCGAGATTTTGCTTTCTTTTGCATGGGTGTTGCTAAAAAACAATGTATGTAGTAGTCAGGAAAGGCTAAACAGTGGAGCATCAGTGCTCAGACACCTGCCGTTTTAGTTCATCACTGCTGGTGGTGCTGTTGCCTAAGCAGACTTGTGCAATGCGTATTAAAGACACAAAGTCACCACCCGTCTTTAAAGGAGATAGGCGATGGCTATTAAGCTGTCGTGGCTTTGGGTAAATTTAAAAGAAGACTGTACACACTGCAAAGCCTCTATGATAAATAGCTGGAGCTTTCTGTACCGATGACTGTGTTGTTTTGGACCTGATATTACTGGGAAGAAATGGATAATATGAAGCACAACGGTACCCTGCGTCAGTGGAACGTCTCCATTTTGCTTTTCTTTGTGGTTGCTGCTGTCAATGGACAAATCCGCTATTCTATACCAGAAGAGATGAGGAAAGGACTCTTTGTCGGGGACATTGCAAAAGACCTGGGCTTGGATGTCAGACGGTTGGTATCTGGTCGAGCTCGACTGGTAATAGAAGATGATAATCAATATGTCGTGCTGAACCAGAACAAAGGCCATATCGTTGTCAATGAAAGAATTGACAGAGAACAATTATGCGCTAAGAAATCTCCGTGCAGCTTTAGTCTGGAAATTGTTCTTGAAGAGCCACTCGAATTGTTTTCCATTACTATCGAAATACAAGATATAAATGATCATGCTCCCGTTTTCCCAAAAAAAGAAATTAAATTAGAAATTAGCGAATCGACGCCGACTGGGACTGTGTTTTTGCTTGATAGTGCAGCTGATCCTGACGTAGGGACAAACTCACTGCAGAGTTATTCTTTAAAAGCAAACGAACATTTTGTTCTCAAACAACATACTCGAGCAGATGGGAGTAAATATGCCGAAATGGTGCTTCAGAGTGGTTTGGACCGCGAGAAGCAAAGCAAACATGCGCTCATATTAACGGCTGTCGATGGTGGCGAGCCGCAGATGTCCGGAACGGTAAAAATACACATATCTGTGCTGGATGCAAATGACAACTCGCCCGTTTTTACACAGTCCATATACAAAGCCTCTGTATTGGAAAATGCTTTACGAGGCACAATTATTGCCACAGTCAGTGCAGTAGACGCTGACCAAGGTTACAATGGTAACGTTACATATTCATTCACACACCTAGAAGATGGTTCCGCTTGTCCTTTTGAAATAAATTCCAACACGGGTAAGATTAAACTAGTCGGGGATATCGATTATGAGGCTTCTTCAAATTACGAGATAAACCTCCAAGCAAAAGATCCATGGGGTGTCACAGGAGCCAGCAAGTTAGTGATCGAAATAGTAGATGAAAATGATAACAGTCCAGTAATCACAATGGCTTCCTATTCGGGGAAGATTTCAGAAGATTCTCCTCCTGGCACAGTTGTGGCGTTAATTAGTGTCCAAGATAAAGATTCTGGGAAAAACGGACAGGTGCATTTAACTATAGATGAACATCTGCCTTTCAAAATTAAATCTTCCCTCAGAAACTATTATACATTAATCACTGCGCAAACTCTCGACCGAGAGAAGCTTCCCACGTACAACATTACTCTCACTGCCACTGATGAGGGCTTCCCAGTATTATCGAACAAAAAATCCGTCTATTTAGAAGTTAGCGATATTAATGACAACGCTCCAGTTTTTAGTCAAAGTCTTTACAGCGCTCAGGTAACGGAAAACAATTCTCCAGGTGTCCCTCTGTTGCAGATTAGTGCTACTGATTTGGACCAGGGCCAGAATGCACGTATATCATATTTTCTTTTTGAAGACGAGCTGAATGGAAATCCGGTATCCGCATATTTCTCCATTAATACAGAAAGTGGAGTCATTCAGTCTCTGCGTTCACTGGACTATGAACAAGTCAAAGAGTATCAAATACGAGTTAAAGCACAAGATGGTGGGTCACCCCCACAAAGTAGTAACACATCAGTTATTGTACATGTACAGGACCAGAATGACAACCCTCCTCAGGTTCTGTACCCAGTCCAGACTGGTGGCTCTCTGGTGGCTGAAATGGTGCCTCGTTCAGCAGATGTGGGCTATCTGGTGACTAAAGTGGTGGCTGTTGATGTGGACTCTGGACAGAATGCCTGGCTCTGCTATAAACTGCAGAAAGCCACAGACAGGGCGCTGTTTGAAGTGGGCTTACAGAATGGAGAAATCAGAACTATCCGCCAAGTCACTGATAAAGATGCTGTCAAACAAAGACTGACTGTTATAGTGGAGGACAACGGGCAGCCCTCTCGTTCAGCTACAGTCATTGTTAACGTGGCGGTGGCGGACAGCTTCCCTGAAGTGCTGTCGGAGTTCACTGATTTGACCCACGACAAGGAGTACAATGACAACCTGACTTTTTACTTAGTCTTGGCTCTGGCTGTAGTTTCCTTCCTCTTCATCACGTGTTTAGTGGTTATTATATCAGTCAAAATCTACAGGTGGAGACAGTCTCGCATCCTGTATCACTCCAACCTGCCTGTCATTCCATATTATCCACCACGTTACTCAGACACTTTGGGGACAGGGACTCTTCCACATGTGTACAATTACGAGGTGTGCAGGACGACTGACTCCAGAAAGAGTGACTGTAAGTTCGGCAGAGCTGGTAGTCAGAACGTGCTGATAATGGACCCCAGTTCTACAGGAACGATGCAGCGGATACAGAGTGAAAAGAGCATCCTGGATGAACCAGACTCTCCGATAGAGGTTTGTTTATGTTTTACATTTGGGCGCTTGTGTGTCAGTAATCTAGCATTGCTAATAAATAGTTTTAAACTACACTTTTGCTTTAACAGTCATGAAGAGAATTTCTTCTATCATTCCGACTGTAAACAGTATCTGTCTGTAAAACAAAGTGTAACAATAGCTCCTCATTTGAAGATGGTTATACAATTTCACCGACTCCACTCAAGACAAAGTAAACACACTGACAAAAACTTTATCTTTGCGTTATACATAATCAGCGAATAGCCCCCCCCCCCCCCCCCCTCCAGTGACATCAAATAAGTGCAATAACTCAGACCTTGGTTAGTATGGATGACGCTGGAAACTTTGTAGGATACAGTGCAAGCATCACGTCTCCGGTTGATTATATTGGCTTGTGTGAACACTAATATATATATATATATTTTCATCAAATGACAATGTTTGTTTTTATGCAGGGTTAATATAATTACGTCTAAATACTGTAGTAGTTACATTCTGAAATGGAAACGGCTCCACTGTCCTGTCACTGTCCTTGGTGCTGAAGTGCTTTGCTCTGAGATGCAGTCGTCATTATTATCGTTGAGATTTCTAAGACTTTGAAGAGGCCATTCATTTAGGATCCACTTGTATGTTTTATTTATGATGCAGTTAATTATATAAATAATAACAAATAAATAAATAAATAAATAATAAAAAACGACAACCCATAACTTCAGATTCATTTAATAGCAAGCAAGTTTTGCGTTATTATCATTCGTTCTTCTTTAAAATTTACAGGTCACTAGCAATGTGTATTTTTTATGTCATAAGGGGACATGTGACAGTAACTTTGAAATCCGCTGTTATCAAAAAATGTTTTAAAAAGAAAAAGAAAGAGGAAAAAGAGAAGAAAGTGCCAGTGGTCTTTTTGCTTTGTGTCACACACTTTTTGCTTTTTTCCAGTTGAATTAATCTTTTTCTAACAGTGAAAGTCAGTATTTTCTGCATTCTTTAATTCACTTAACAGACGTACGTGCCTTCAAAGTGAAATCATTACGTTATTTCTACAGAGATAGTGTGCAGAGTGATGAACGTGGTCATTGGCTTTTCTAGTTTCATATTATACCCTCTAAGTGACGCTGTTGCCTGGTAAATCTATTCTGCCATGCATTTCGAGACAGGGCTGTTTCCACCCCCATCACTGCGTTTTGTAACGGCAGATGATCTGCTTTTCATAGGAGCTGGATCAAATAGAATACACACCTGCTTTTTTATTTAACGTCATATATCGACCTAGGGTGTGTGAGTCTTCCTCTCTAAGTTAAAGCCCTCGATCCATTGCTCGGTTTTGGTTTTTAAGACCTGTTTTCAAAAATGGCATTTGGAGTAGAACATCGAGACCGAGTTGTAAGATGGCGAATGCGACTTACAGCCAGCCTGTTTGTTTTTCACGTCCTTTTTCTTTATCGAGCGGAGGCACAGATCCGATATTCGATCCCAGAGGAGCTGAAAACAGGGTCCCTTGTTGGAAATGTGGCACAAGATCTTGGCTTGGATCTAAAAAGGCTTCGTTCTGGACGGGCCCGTATCGTTACGGGAGAAAGCATTCAGTACACAGAGCTGAAAACAGACAAAGGGACTTTAGTTGTGAATGAGAGAATAGACCGAGAGCAGCTTTGTGGGGATTTGACTCCATGTAGCTTTACCTTTGAGATTTTATTGGAAAAACCGATGGAGCTGCACCCTGTGACGATAGAGGTATTGGATGTAAATGATAACGCTCCCACTTTTCAGAACAGTCACTTGGAATTTGAAATAAGCGAATCTGCTGCGCTCGGTTCCCGTTTTGTGCTGGAGAGTGCGGAGGACGCTGATGTTGGGCAAAACAGTCTGCAGAACTACATTTTAACTCCGACAGACAATTTTGTGTTGAAACAATATGTTAATCCGGATGGAAGTAAATATGCTGAAATGATGCTTCAGAAGCCTTTAGACAGAGAGGTACAGCCACGCCTATCTTTAAAACTGTTGGCCGTTGATGGTGGAAATCCACAGAAATCTGGGACAGTAAATATAGAGGTAAACGTATTAGATGCGAATGACAATGCTCCGGTGTTTAATCAATCCTTATATAAGGCCGCGGTGATTGAAAATGCCCCAAAAGGCACGCATGTTGTTACAGTGAATGCGAGCGACATTGATACCGGTTCAAATGGAAAAGTGGCATATTACTTTTCAAAATCAAAGGCAGGGATAGCTGATTTATTCGATATAGATGAAGCTACTGGTCGAATATATGTGGCAAAGGAAATCGACTTTGAAATGGACAAAAAGATTGAGTTCAGAGTTGAAGCGAAAGATCAAGGGGGACTGACAGATTCTAGTAAAGTTGAAATTGAGGTCTTGGATATAAACGATAATGCACCGGTCATTAACGTGATGTCATTCACTAGTCCTGTGTCAGAAGACTCAGCTCCGGGTACCACTCTTGGCATTATTAATGTGAAAGATCTTGATTCGGGTGAAAACGGACAGGTAAGGTGCACGATCGAAGGCAGTGTTCCTTTTAAAATTAAATCCAATGTGAGAAGTTATTATACACTGATAACTGATGCTGCCTTAGATCGTGAAAGTTTGTCAGAATTTAACATCACCGTTATTGCCTCAGACGCGGGCTCCCCTCCGCTGTCAACCAGAAAAACTTTTAATCTAAAGGTGTCAGATGTTAATGACAATTCCCCAAAATTTCCTCGAAATTTTTATAGGGCTTGGATTGTGGAAAATAACTCTCCTGGTCTTTCTATCATGACTGTTAATGCTAAAGACCCCGATGAAAACCAAAACGCCCGCGTTTCCTACATTTTGGAAGATTGTGAGATTAATGGGTCTCCAGTATCTGAATACGTTTCTGTTAATGCAGAAAGTGGAGTGGTGCATGCAGTGCGTTCGTTTGACTATGAGCAAATCAAACAACTGTTATTCATTGTAAAAGCGCAGGATGGAGGCTCTCCTCCACTCAGCAGCAATGTGACTGTGAAAATAATGATCCAAGACCAGAATGACAACCCCCCACAGGTTCTGTACCCAGTCCAAACTGGTGGCTCTCTAGTGGCTGAAATGGTGCCTCGTTCAGCAGATGTGGGCTATCTGGTGACTAAAGTGGTGGCTGTTGATGTGGACTCTGGACAGAATGCCTGGCTCTCCTATAAACTGCAGAAAGCCACAGACAGGGCGCTGTTTGAAGTGGGCTTGCAGAATGGAGAAATCAGAACTATCCGCCAAGTCACTGATAAAGATGCTGTCAAACAAAGACTGACTGTTATAGTGGAGGACAACGGGCAGCCCTCTCGTTCAGCTACAGTCATTGTTAACGTGGCGGTGGCAGATAGCTTCCCTGAAGTGCTATCGGAGTTCACTGAGTTGACACATGACAAGGAGTACAATGACAACCTGACTTTTTACTTGGTCCTGGCTCTGGCTGTAGTTTCCTTCCTCTTCATCACGTGTTTAGTGGTTATCATATCAGTCAAAATCTACAGGTGGAGACAGTCTCGCATCCTGTATCACTCCAACCTGCCTGTCATTCCATATTATCCACCACGTTACTCAGACACTTTGGGCACAGGGACTCTGCCACATGTGTACAATTACGAGGTGTGCAGGACGACTGACTCCAGAAAGAGTGACTGTAAGTTCGGCAGAGCTGGTAGTCAGAACGTGCTGATTATGGACCCCAGTTCTACAGGAACGATGCAGCGGATACAGAGTGAAAAGAGCATCCTGGATGAACCAGACTCTCCTCTAGAGGTTTGTCATTTCATATAGACACATCTGTTCCTTATCCTTTATGTAATTGCTTCAATGAAATAGCTTCTTAATGTTGCAAAATTTCCAGCAACAAGAACAGAGTCTTAGTTTACATTAGCAGTCAGGTAATTCTAGGTTACCACAATTGACACATTCTCCACACATCCTCCAGAATAATCAGGGGTAGAGGCCAATATTTTTCTTTTAGTATAAATAAATGGGTTTTAATGTTCTAAACATGTCTTTGCAGTGTCTTCTGACATTTTGTTTAATGATATTATTTGGTTTCCACAACATTCTAAAGAACGAGACTACCCTGAAAGTTTAGTAAAAAACATTTTAATGTTAAGCAGAGCAATCATTCACACATATCTTAATAGCATTCTTATGTTATGTCTTTCCCATGAAAACATTTCATGACAAGACAGTTGAGTGCCAAAATATTTTCTAGTGATTCTAAATTAGTCATTATAAGATCCTGAGGACACATGAATTATTTTAGCAACTGATATATAGATTTATACATATATTCCTTAAAAAGTAATACTTCCATTTTCTTTCTCTTTTTTCCTTTTTTTTATTTTTATTTTTTTTATTTTTTGTTGCAACGGTTTCTTCTGTTTACCGGGTTTAGAAATTACTTGAATGATAATCTCTCATTATTCTAGTGGGTCCATTTTAACTATATCTCCTCACAAAATTCGTTGCGACATACATGCTGAAGTGAAAATATTTTATTGAACATGGTGTTTTGATATCATTTCATATTGATTTCCACGCAAGATAAAATGTGTTGATGTTGGGTTTGCGGTGTTGCTTCTGAAATTCAGGAATCATATGACTTCCACGTTTTATACTCTAAGGGACGCTGTTGGCCAGTTAAATATTTTCGGTCTTTCGTTGTCATCCAGTCCATCCCCTCAGTGATCATACATTAAGGGCAGCTCATTGTCTTTTGTCAAGATTTCGTTTGAACGAGGACTCACAACTTTATAAAGGTTGTTGACAATTGTAAATGTAGCTTCAGGGATGATAGACTAGGACATTATTTAAACTACCTGAACGGAAAAATCGTTCGTTCTCTACATATATATATATTCTGTCTGAGTGATGGCGACTTTAACATGCCTGAGTTGCGTATCCGAATGGCGATCACTTTGTGGAGTACGACGTCACATAGGATTTCTTCTGTTGCTGCTTCTTGCTGTTAACATGGTAGGTGGTCAGATTCGGTATTCTATACCTGAGGAGATGAAGAAAGGCTCTGTTATTGGTAATGTGGCGCAGGATCTTGGCTTGGATCTGAAAAGGCTCCGCTCAGGGCGGGCCCGTATCGTGACCGGAGAAAACGTTCACTACACCGAGCTGCAGACAGACAAAGGGATTCTGGTCGTGAATGAGAGAATAGACCGAGAGCAGCTTTGTGGGGACGTAACGCCGTGTAGTTTCAGCTTTGAGATGATTTTGGAAAATCCGATTGAACTACACAGAATAACTGTCGAGGTTTTGGATATAAATGATCACGCACCTGTCTTCCCAAACAAAGATAAACCCATCAGTTTTGAAATAAGCGAATCAGCTGCAGTTGGAGTACGTTTTCCTCTGCAGAGCGCGCAGGATCTAGATGTGGGCCAAAACGCACTGCAAAATTATATTCTGTCCCCAAACGACAATTTTATATTGAAACAACATTCAAATCCAGATGGAAGAAAATATGTTGAAATGGTGCTCCAGAAACCTTTAGACAGAGAGCGACACCCGCATTTCTCTTTGAAATTAATCGCAGTTGATGGAGGAACACCGCAGAGATCTGGTACAGTAAATATAGATGTGACTGTGTTAGACGCCAACGACAATATTCCAGTTTTTAATCAATCAGTGTACAAAGCAGCTGTGTTGGAAAACACGAAAACAGGGACTAGTATCATTACAGTAAATGCCACAGACGCAGACAGTGGATCATATGGACACATTACATACAGTTTATCCGAAATGAAAGAAAGTGCAGCGGACATTTTTAGAATTAATGAAAACACCGGAATAATTTACGTGTCTGGTCAGATTGACTACGAGAAAGACAAAAAATACGAGTTGAGGGTAGAGGCAAAGGATCACGGTGGACTAACTGGGACAAGTAAAGTTATATTTGATGTTATTGATGTTAATGATAATGCTCCTATTATAAATGTAATGTCATTTTCTAGTCCCCTGTCCGAGGATTCCCGACCTGGTACAACCATAGCCGTTTTAAATATAAAAGACGCAGATTCTGAGAGAAATGGGCAAATTAAATGTTCGATTGATGGTAAACTTCCCTTTAAAATTGAAACATCTTTGACAAATTATTACAATTTGGTCTCAGATCAACACTTTGACAGAGAATCCGTCTCAGAATATAACATAACAATTAAAGCCACCGATTTTGGGTCTCCCCCTCTGTCTAGTTCAACAAAATTGCATCTAAAAATCTCTGACGTCAATGACAACGCACCATTATTTGATAAAAACAGCTATACTGCTTATATCACAGAGAATAACTCTCCTGGTTTTTACATATTTACTGTGAGTGCGCGGGACTGTGATTGGAATCAAAATGCTAGAATCTCATATGTTTTAGAGGACACACAGGTCAGTGGGAGTCCAGTTTCTACTTATGTGTCTTTAAATTCTGAAACTGGTGTTCTTAACGCGGTTCGCACCTTTGATTATGAGCAAATCAAACACCTTGCGTTAGTAATTAAAGCACAAGATGGAGGCTCTCCTCCACTCAGCAGCAACGTGACTGTGAAAATAATGATCCAAGACCAGAACGACAACCCCCCTCAGGTTCTGTACCCAGTCCAGACTGGTGGCTCTCTGGTGGCTGAAATGGTGCCTCGTTCAGCAGATGTGGGCTATCTGGTGACGAAAGTGGTGGCTGTTGATGTGGACTCTGGACAGAATGCCTGGCTCTCCTATAAACTGCAGAAAGCCACAGACAGGGCGCTGTTTGAAGTGGGCTTACAGAATGGAGAAATCAGAACTATCCGCCAAGTCACTGATAAAGATGCTGTCAAACAAAGACTGACTGTTATAGTGGAGGACAACGGGCAGCCCTCTCGTTCTGCTACAGTCATTGTTAACGTGGTGGTGGCGGACAGCTTCCCTGAAGTGCTGTCGGAGTTCACTGAGTTGACCCACGACAAGGAGTACAATGACAACCTGACTTTTTACTTAGTCTTGGCTCTGGCTGTAGTTTCCTTCCTCTTCATCACGTGTTTAGTGGTTATTATATCAGTCAAAATCTACAGGTGGAGACAGTCTCGCATCCTGTATCACTCCAACCTGCCTGTCATTCCATATTATCCACCACGTTACTCAGACACTTTGGGGACAGGGACTCTTCCACATGTGTACAATTACGAGGTGTGCAGGACGACTGACTCCAGAAAGAGTGACTGTAAGTTCGGCAGAGCTGGTAGTCAGAACGTGCTGATTATGGACCCCAGTTCTACAGGAACGATGCAGCGGATACAGAGTGAAAAGAGCATCCTGGATGAACCAGACTCTCCTCTAGAGGTCAGTCAAAGAATATTTCTGTATTTATTCTCCTTCTTTGTTTGATTGCTCTGATGAAAAGCTTGGCAGCATTACACATTTCTCAGCACCAAGGACAGCGTCTCAGTTTTCCTCTGCATATAGGTAGGCCTACAAAGCTTCTGTAAAAGGTCTTACATAGTTAATTTCTTAGTTAATTTTTAAAAGAAAGTTCTCCCTAAAAGTCCCTAATAGTTTCCAGTATTTCATATACTGAAGCTGTGCTGGAGAAAAGATTAATGATCATACTCCTGGTGTTTGTGCAATGTTTTGTGCTTGCTTATTGCATCCCCATAAGACGATAAAGACGACATTGTCAAAGTAAAATACTAAAAAGAAGCAGAAGTAAGTCAGCTACGTATTTCTGAAGAGCAACGTTATTTTTCCTGAAGCCTGCGAAGAAACAAAAAAAATGTTTTCTGTTACTCATCTCTACTTGCTTAACCTGTTTAATTATGCTGATATTGTTTTTACTCTTTCTAAGAATTTGAAGCCAGGGAATTATTTTAGTTTCTGGTTATCATGATCTTTCGACTGGTGTATCTATATTTCTTTTCTGAGAGTAGCAGTTCTATTCTAGTGATTTTGTTCCCCTGGTTCTCGGCACTGTTGTTCAGCTGGTAGATAATGTAATTAAAACTTATCTTGTTTGTGGTAGATCGTTCTCAATTTAACTTTTCCACTCACTATTAGTTGTATACACTCTTCAGTGAAATATTATTTTATTAATGAAAGTAATTTCATATTGATCCCCACGGCTTAGATCGTTGTTACAAAGATTCAAGTCTCGTGTGATTTCTACCTTTTAGACTCTAAGGGACGCTGTTGGCCGCTGAAATAATATCTCTGTTTTGTTGTCATTCAGTCCATCCTCTCAGAAATCACACGGCGAGGACGGCTTTCTGTGTTTTGCCGAGGGTTCATGTGAACGAAGTCTCACAGATTTCCGTTTAACGCTGGAGAACAATTTTATGAGCCAACCAGCTACTGGTATACTAGGGTCTTTTTGTTACTGCCTAAAGAGACAATTTTTTTCTTTCTTTGTATCTTTTTTGTCTGAGTAATGGCGCCTATAAGACGTCTACCTTACATATCACCAGGATGGCGATCATTTTGTGGAGTACGACGTCGCATAGGATCGCTTCTGTTGCTGCTTCTTGCGGTTAACATGGTAGGTGGTCAGATTCGGTATTCTATACCTGAGGAGATGAAGAAAGGCTCTGTTATTGGTAATGTGGCGCAGGATCTTGGCTTGGATCTGAAAAGGCTCCGCTCAGGGCGGGCCCGTATCGTGACCGGAGAAAATGTTCACTACACCGAGCTGCAGAAAGACAAAGGGATTCTGGTCGTGAATGAGAGAATAGACCGAGAGCAGCTTTGTGGGGACGTAACGCCGTGTAGTTTCAGCTTTGAAATGATTTTGGAAAACCCGATGGAACTACACAGAATAACTGTCGAGGTTTTGGATATAAATGATCACGCACCTGTCTTCCCAAACAAAGATAAACCCATCAGTTTTGAAATAAGCGAATCAGCTGCAGTTGAAGTACGTTTTCCTCTGCAGAGCGCGGAGGATCTAGATGTAGGCCAAAACGCTCTGCAAAATTATATTCTGTCCCCAAACGACAATTTTATATTGAAACAACATTCAAATCCAGATGGTGGTAAATATGTTGAAATGGTGCTCCAGAAACCTTTAGACAGAGAGCGACACCCGCATTTCTCTTTGAAATTAATCGCAGTTGATGGAGGAACACCGCAGAGATCTGGTACAGTAAATATAGATGTGACTGTGTTAGACGCCAACGACAATATTCCAGTTTTTAATCAATCAGTGTACAAAGCATCTGTGTTGGAAAACACGAAAACAGGGACTAGTATTATTACAGTAAATGCCACAGACGCAGACAGTGGATCATATGGACACATTACATACAGTTTATCCAAAATGAAAGGAAGTGTAGCAGAAATATTTACGATTGATGAAAAGACGGGAACAATCTACGTGTCTGGTCAGATAGATTATGAAAAATACCGAAAATACGAGTTGAGGGTAGAGGCAAAGGATCACGGTGGACTAACTGGGACAAGTAAAGTTATATTTGATGTTACTGATGTTAATGATAATGAACCTATTATACATGTAATGTCATTTTCTAGTCCCCTGTCAGAGGATGCAATTCCCGGGACAACTATTGCAATTTTGAATATAAAAGACGCAGATTCTGAGAGAAATGGGCAAATTAAATGTTCGATTGATGGTAAACTTCCCTTTAAAATTGAAACATCACTGACAAATTATTACAATTTGGTCTCAGATCAACACTTTGACAGAGAATCCGTCTCAGAATATAACATAACAATTACAGCCACCGATTTTGGGTCTCCCCCTCTGTCTAGTTCAACAAAATTGCATCTAAAAATCTCTGACGTCAACGACAACGCACCATTATTTGATAAAAACAGCTATACTGCTTATATCACAGAGAATAACTCTCCTGGATTTTCCATATTCACTGTGAGTGCGCGGGACTCTGATTGGAATCAAAACGCTAGAATCTCATATCTTTTAGAGGAAAAACAGGTCAGTGGGAGTCCAGTTTCTACTTATGTGTCTCTAAACAGTGAAGCTGGGGTTCTTAACGCGGTTCGCTCCTTTGATTATGAGCAAATCAAACAGTTTGAGTTAGTAATTAAAGCGCAGGATGGAGGCTCTCCTCCACTCAGCAGCAACGTGACTGTGAAAATAATGATCCGGGACCAGAACGACAACCCCCCTCAGGTTCTGTACCCAGTCCAGACTGGTGGCTCTCTGGTGGCTGAAATGGTTCCTCGTTCAGCAGATGTGGGCTATCTGGTGACGAAAGTGGTGGCTGTTGATGTGGACTCTGGACAGAATGCCTGGCTCTCCTATAAACTGCAGAAAGCCACAGACAGGGCGCTGTTTGAAGTGGGCTTACAGAATGGAGAAATCAGAACTATCCGCCAAGTCACTGATAAAGATGCTGTCAAACAAAGACTGACTGTTATAGTGGAGGACAACGGGCAGCCCTCTCGTTCAGCTACAGTCATTGTTAACGTGGCGGTGGCGGACAGCTTCCCTGAAGTGCTGTCGGAGTTCACTGAGTTGACCCACGACAAGGAGTACAATGACAACCTGACTTTTTACTTAGTCTTGGCTCTGGCTGTAGTTTCCTTCCTCTTCATCACGTGTTTAGTGGTTATTATATCAGTCAAAATCTACAGGTGGAGACAGTCTCGCATCCTGTATCACTCCAACCTGCCTGTCATTCCATATTATCCACCACGTTACTCGGACACTGTGGGGACAGGGACTCTGCCACATGTGTACAATTACGAGGTGTGCAGGACGACTGACTCCAGAAAGAGTGACTGTAAGTTCGGCAGAGCTGGTAGTCAGAACGTGCTGATTATGGACCCCAGTTCTACAGGAACGATGCAGCGGATACAGAGTGAAAAGAGCATCCTGGATGAACCAGACTCTCCTCTAGAGGTCAGTTAGAGGATATTTCTATATTTATTCTTGTTCTTTACTTAATTACTCTGATGAAAATCTTCCCAGCATTATACATTTCTCAGCACCAAGGACAGCGTCTCAGTTTTCCTCTGCATATAGGTAGGCCTACAAAGCTTCTGTAAAAGGTCTTACATGGTTACTTTTTAAAGGAATGTCCTCTTATAAAGTCCCTAACAGTTTACAGTTATTTTTTTATATCCAAATGTCTTTGTTTATAGAGTATTAATGATCACACTCCAAGTTTCTTTGCAATGTTTCCTGGCAGTGTTTTACTTGCTTACCATTCTCTTGCCCTAGTTATGAAGATATTTCAAAGGGACCCTGGAAAGGTAAAATATTAAGACAAAGTAGCAAGAAGGTATGCGTTTCTTAAAAGCATTCTTACTTTCTTGTGGAGTCCATATGCTCATCCAATGTCTATTCAATTACTCGACTCATTCATACCGATTTATTTTACAGTGCTTATGCTTTCGATGCTGCCTGAGTCACCGTAAGACTTTACATTCACTGAATTATGTCAGAATCAGATAATCATTACATTAGGACTTATACATCTATAGTTTCCTCTAAGGCAACACTTCTATCTAATTTCATTTTCTTTTGCTTTGATGTTTTCTTTTTTCCTGTCTGAGTCCCGGTATTCTTGGTCTGGCGTTTAAAAATTCTTTTGAAACTTCGGTTTCAGTATTAGTCGTTCGTTTCAAATTTTCTTAGTATTTTGGTTGCGTTTGTTTTTGTTGTTGGTGTTTTTGTTGTTAGCTATTTATATTGTTACTTGGAAAATGTCTTCATTAAGCAGAATGGTGACAATAAAAGAAATTAAACATGCCCCCCCCCCCCCCCCCCCACCACCACACAAACACACACACACACACACACACACACACACACACACTTAGAGTTATAACAGTTGTTCAATACTCATTTGTCAAATCTCGTATGATTTCCACCTTTTAGACTCTAAGGGACGCTGTTGGCCAGTAAAATATTTTTGATCTTACGTTGCCATTTAGTTCATCCCCCCAGTAGTCATGCAGTGAAGTGGGCGCTCTGTGTTTTGTCCATAGATCGTATGAACAAGGTCTCACAGACTTCCATTTACAGCTTGAATTAAATGTAACGTGGCCGCTAATATACCGGGAGCCTTTTTGTTTTCTAATTCCTAAGGAGATATATCTTTTTTTTAATTTGGTTTTTCTTTTTTAGCTGAGTGATGGCGACTGTAAGGCGTCAAACCCGCGTCCCATCAAAATGGGAATCATTTTGTGGAGTACGACGTCACATAGGATTTCTTCTGTTGCTGCTTCTTGCTGTTAACATGGTAGGTGGTCAGATTCGGTATTCTATACCTGAGGAGATGAAGAAAGGCTCTGTTATCGGCAATGTGGCGCAGGATCTTGGCTTGGATCTGAAAAGGCTCAGCTCAGGGCGGGCCCGTATCGTGACCGGAGAAAACGTTCACTACACCGAGCTGCAGAAAGACAAAGGGACTCTGGTCGTCAATGAGAGAATAGACCGAGAGCAGCTTTGTGGGGACGTAACGCCGTGTAGTCTCAGCTTTGAGATGATTTTAGAAAACCCGATGGAACTACACAGAATAACTGTCGAGGTTTTGGATATAAATGATCACGCACCTGTCTTCCCAAACAAAGATAAACCCATCAGTTTTGAAATAAGCGAATCAGCTGCAGTTGAAGTACGTTTTCCTCTGCAGAGCGCGCAGGATCTAGATGTAGGCCAAAACGCGCTGCAAAATTATATTCTATCTCCAAACGACAATTTTATATTGAAACAACATTCAAATCCAGATGGAAGAAAATATGTTGAAATGGTGCTCCAGAAACCTTTAGACAGAGAGCGACACCCGCATTTCTCTTTGAAATTAATCGCAGTTGATGGAGGAACACCGCAGAGATCTGGTACAGTAAATATAGATGTGACTGTGTTAGACGCCAACGACAACGATCCAGTTTTTAATCAATCAGTGTACAAAGCATCTGTGTTGGAAAACACGAAAACAGGGACTAGTATCATTACAGTAAATGCAACAGACGCAGACAGTGGATTAAATGGACACATTACATACAGTTTATCCGAAATGAAAGAAAGTGCAGCGGATATATTTAGAATTAATGAAAACACCGGAATAATTTACGTGTCTGGTCAGATTGACTACGAGAAAGACAAAAAATACGAGTTGAGGGTAGAGGCAAAAGATCACGGTGGACTAACTGGGACAAGTAAAGTTATATTTGATGTTATTGATGTTAATGATAATGCTCCTATTATAAATGTATTGTCATTTTCTAGTCCCCTGTCAGAAGATTCCCGACCTGGTACAACAATTGCAATTTTGAATATAAAAGACGCAGATTCTGAGAGAAATGGGCAAATTAAATGTTCGATTGATGGTAAACTTCCCTTTAAAATTGAAACATCTCTGACAAATTATTACAATTTGGTCTCAGATCAACACTTTGACAGAGAATCCGTCTCAGAATATAACATAACAATTACAGCCACCGATTTTGGGTCTCCCCCTCTGTCTAGTTCAACAAAATTGCATCTAAAAATCTCTGACGTCAATGACAACGCACCATTATTTGATAAAAACAGCTATACTGCTTATATCATAGAGAATAACTCTCCTGGATTTTCCATATTTACTGTGAGTGCGCGGGACTCTGATTGGAATCAAAACGCTAGAATCTCATATCTTTTAGAGGACACACAGGTCGGTGGGAGTCCAGTTTCTACTTATGTGTCTTTAAACTCTGAAACTGGATTTCTTAACGCGGTTCGCACCTTTGATTATGAGCAAATCAAACAGTTTGAGTTAGTAATTAAAGCGCAGGATGGAGGCTCTCCTCCACTCAGCAGCAACGTGACTGTGAAAATAATGATCCGGGACCAGAACGACAACCCCCCTCAGGTTCTGTACCCAGTCCAGACTGGTGGCTCTCTGGTGGCTGAAATGGTTCCTCGTTCAGCAGATGTGGGCTATCTGGTGACTAAAGTGGTGGCTGTTGATGTGGACTCTGGACAGAATGCCTGGCTCTGCTATAAACTGCAGAAAGCCACAGACAGGGCGCTGTTTGAAGTGGGCTTACAGAATGGAGAAATCAGAACTATCCGCCAAGTCACTGATAAAGATGCTGTCAAACAAAGACTGACTGTTATAGTGGAGGACAATGGGCAGCCCTCTCGTTCTGCTACAGTCATCGTTAACGTGGCGGTGGCGGACAGCTTCCCTGAAGTGCTGTCGGAGTTCACTGAGTTGACCCACGACAAGGAGTACAATGACAACCTGACTTTTTACTTAGTCTTGGCTCTGGCTGTAGTTTCCTTCCTCTTCATCACGTGTTTAGTGGTTATTATATCAGTCAAAATCTACAGGTGGAGACAGTCTCGCATCCTGTATCACTCCAACCTGCCTGTCATTCCATATTATCCACCACGTTACTCAGACACTTTGGGGACAGGGACTCTGCCACATGTGTACAATTACGAGGTGTGCAGGACGACTGACTCCAGAAAGAGTGACTGTAAGTTCGGCAGAGCTGGTAGTCAGAACGTGCTGATAATGGACCCCAGTTCTACAGGAACGATGCAGCGGATACAGAGTGAAAAGAGCATCCTGGATGAACCAGACTCTCCTCTAGAGGTCAGTCAAATAATATTTCTGTATTTATACTCCTTCTTTGTTTGATTGCTCTGATGAAAAGCTTGGCAGCATTACACATTTCTCAGCACCAAGGACAGCGTCTCAGTTTTTAGGCCTAACTATATACCTGCATATAGGTAGGTCTAAAAAGCTTTTTTAAAAGGTCTTACATAGTTAATTTTTAAAAGAAAGTTCTCCCTAAAAGTCCCTAATAGTTTCCAGTATTTCATATACTGAAGCTGTGCTGGAGAAAAGATTAATGATCATACTCCCAGTGTTTGTGCAATGTTTTGTGCTTGCTTATTGCATCCCCATAAGACGATAAAAATGACATTGTCAAAGTAAAATACTAAAAAGAAGCAGAAGTAAGTCAGCCACGTATTTCTGAAGAGCAACGTTATTTTTCCTGAAGCCTGCGAAGAAACAAAAAAAAAAAATGTTTTCTGTTACTCATCTCTACTTGCTTAACCTGTTTAATTATGCTGATATTGTTTTTACTCTTTCTAAGAATTTGAAGCCAGGGAATTATTTTAGTTTCTGGTTATCATGATCTTTCGACTGGTGTATCTATATTTCTTTTCTGAGAGTAGCAGTTCTATTCTAGTGATTTTGTTCCCCTGGTTCTCAGCACTGTTGTTCAGCTGGTAGATAATGTAATTAAAACTTCTCTTGTTTGTGGTAGATCGTTCTCAATTTAACTTTTCCACTCACTATTAGTTGTATACACTCTTCAGTGAAAAATTATTTTATTAATGAAAGTAATTTCATATTGATCCCCACGGCTTAGATCGTTGTTACAAAGATTCAAGTCTCGTGTGATTTCTACCTTTTAGACTCTAAGGGACGCTGTTGGCCGCTGAAATAATATCTCTGTTTTGTTGTCATTCAGTCCATCCTCTCAGAAATCACACGGCGAGGACGGCTTTCTGTGTTTTGCCGAGGGTTCATGTGAACGAAGTCTCACAGATTTCCGTTTAACGGTGGAGAACAATTTTATGAGCCAACCAGCTACTGGTATACTAGGGTCTTTTTGTTACTGCCTAAAGAGACGATTTTTTCTTTCTTTGTATCTTTTTTGTATGAGTAATGGCGCCTGTAAGACGTCTACATTACATATCACCAGGGTGGGAATCATTTTGTGGAGTACGACGTCGCATAGGATCGCTTCTGTTGCTGCTTCTTGCGGTTAACATGGTAGGTGGTCAGATTCGGTATTCTATACCTGAGGAGATGAAGAAAGGCTCTGTTATCGGTAATGTGGCGCAGGATCTTGGCTTGGATCTGAAAAGGCTCCGCTCAGGGCGGGCCCGTATCGTGACCGGAGAAAATGTTCACTACACCGAGCTGCAGACAGACAAAGGGATTCTGGTCGTGAATGAGAGAATAGACCGAGAGCAGCTTTGTGGGGACGTAACGCCGTGTAGTTTCAGCTTTGAAATGATTTTGGAAAACCCGATGGAACTACACAGAATAACTGTCGAGGTTTTGGATATAAATGATCACGCACCTGTCTTCCCAAACAAAGATAAACCCATCAGTTTTGAAATAAGCGAATCAGCTGCAGTTGAAGTACGTTTTCCTCTGCAGAGCGCGGAGGATCTAGATGTAGGCCAAAACGCTCTGCTAAATTATATTCTGTCCCCAAACGACAATTTTATATTGAAACAACATTCAAATCCAGATGGTGGTAAATATGTTGAAATGGTGCTCCAGAAACCTTTAGACAGAGAGCGACACCCGCATTTCTCTTTGAAATTAATCGCAGTTGATGGAGGAACACCGCAGAGATCTGGTACAGTAAATATAGATGTGACTGTGTTAGACGCCAACGACAATATTCCAGTTTTTAATCAATCAGTGTACAAAGCATCTGTGTTGGAAAACACAAAAACAGGGACTAGTATCATTACAGTAAATGCCACAGACGCAGACAGTGGATTAAATGGACACATTACATACAGTTTGTCCAAAATGAAAGGAAGTGTAGCAGAAATATTTACGATTGATGAAAAGACGGGAACAATCTACGTGTCTGGTCAGATAGATTATGAAAAATACCGAAAATACGAGTTGAGGGTAGAGGCAAAAGATCACGGTGGACTAACTGGGACAAGTAAAGTTATATTTGATGTTATTGATGTTAATGATAATGCTCCTATTATAAATGTAATGTCATTTTCTAGTCCCCTGTCAGAGGATGCAACTCCCGGGACAACTATTGCAATTTTGAATATAAAAGACACAGATTCTGAGAGAAATGGGCAAATTAAATGTTCGATTGATGGTAAACTTCCCTTTAAAATTGAAACATCTCTGACAAATTATTACAATTTGGTCTCAGATCAACACTTTGACAGAGAATCCGTCTCAGAATATAACATAACAATTAAAGCCACCGATTTTGGGTCTCCCCCTCTGTCTAGTTCAACAAAATTGCATCTAAAAATCTCTGACATCAATGACAATGCACCATTATTTGATAAAAACAGCTATACTGCTTATATCACAGAGAATAACTCTCCTGGAATTTCCATATTCACTGTGAGTGCGCGGGACTCTGATTGGAATCAAAATGCTAGAATCTCATATCTTTTAGAGGAAAAACAGATCAGTGGGAGTCCAGTTTCTACTTATGTGTCTCTAAACAGTGAAGCTGGGGTTCTTAACGCGGTTCGCACCTTTGATTATGAGCAAATCAAACAGTTTGAGTTAGTAATAAAAGCACAGGATGGAGGCTCTCCTCCACTCAGCAGCAACGTGACTGTGAAAATAATGATCCGGGACCAGAACGACAACCCCCCTCAGGTTCTGTACCCAGTCCAGACTGGTGGCTCTCTGGTGGCTGAAATGGTGCCTCGTTCAGCAGATGTGGGCTATCTGGTGACTAAAGTGGTGGCTGTTGATGTGGACTCTGGACAGAATGCCTGGCTCTCCTACAAACTGCAGAAAGCCACAGACAGGGCGCTGTTTGAAGTGGGCTTACAGAATGGAGAAATCAGAACTATCCGCCAAGTCACTGATAAAGATGCTGTCAAACAAAGACTGACTGTTATAGTGGAGGACAACGGGCAGCCCTCTCGTTCTGCTACAGTCATCGTTAACGTGGCGGTGGCGGACAGCTTCCCTGAAGTGCTGTCGGAGTTCACTGAGTTGACCCACGACAAGGAGTACAATGACAACCTGACTTTTTACTTAGTCTTGGCTCTGGCTGTAGTTTCCTTCCTCTTCATCACGTGTTTAGTGGTTATTATATCAGTCAAAATCTACAGGTGGAGACAGTCTCGCATCCTGTATCACTCCAACCTGCCTGTCATTCCATATTATCCACCACGTTACTCAGACACTTTGGGGACAGGGACTCTGCCACATGTGTACAATTACGAGGTGTGCAGGACGACTGACTCCAGAAAGAGTGACTGTAAGTTCGGCAGAGCTGGTAGTCAGAACGTGCTGATTATGGACCCCAGTTCTACAGGAACGATGCAGCGGATACAGAGTGAAAAGAGCATCCTGGATGAACCAGACTCTCCTCTAGAGGTCAGTCAGAGGATATTTTTATATCTGTTCTCGTACTGTATGTAATTACTCTGATGAAAGGCTTTGCAGCATTACACATTTCTCAGCACCAAGGACAGCGTCTCAGATTTCCTCTGCATAAAGGCAGGCGTATATAGCTTCTGTAAAAGGTCTTATATAGTTAATTTTTAAAGGAATGTCCTCTTATAAAGTCCCTAATAGTTTCCAGTTGTTTTTTATATCCAAATGTCTTTGTTTATAGAGTATTGATGATCACACTCCAAGTTTCTTTGCAATGTTTCCTGGCAGTGTTTTACTTGCTTACCATTCTCTTGCCATAGTTATGAAGATATTTCAAGTGGAGCCTTGAAAGGTAAAATATTAGCAAAAGTAGAAAGAAGGTATGCGTTTCTTAAAAGCATTCTTACTTTCTTGTGGAGTCCATATGCTCATCCAATGTCTATTCAATTACTCAACTCATTCATACCGACTTATTTTATAGTGCTTATGCTTTCGATGCTGCCTGAGTCACCGTAAGACTTTGCATTCACTGAATTATGTCAGAATCAGATAATCATTACATTAGGACTGATATATCTATAGTTTACTCTAAGGCAACACTTCTATTTAATTTAATTTCCTTTTTCTTTGTTTTTCCTGTCTGAGTCACGGTAGTGTTGGTCTGGCGTTTAAAAATTCTGTTGAAACGGCGGTTTCCTTTAGGTCTGTCATTTCAAATTTTCTTAGTATTTTGTTGTTGTTGGTAACTATATATATTCTTACTTCATAAATGTCTTCATTAAGCAGAATGGTGACAATAAAAGAAATTAAACATGCCCCCCCCCCCCCCCCCCCCACCACACAAACACACACACACACACACACACACACACACACACACACACACACACACACACACACACTTAGAGTTATAACAGTTGTTCAATACTCATTTGTCAAATCTCGTATGATTTCCACCTTTTAGACTCTAAGGGACGCTGTTGGCCAGTAAAATATTTTCGATCTTACGTTGCCATTTAGTTCATCCCCCAGTAATCATGCAGTGAAGTGGGCGCTCTGTGTTTTGTCCATAGATCGTATGAACAAGGTCTCTCGGAGGTACATTTACAGCTTGAATTAAATGTAATGTGGACGCTGATATACCGGGAGCTTTTTTGTTTTCTAATTCCTAAGGAGATATATCTTTTTTTTTAATTTGGTTTTTCTTTTTTATCTGAGTGATGGCGACTGTAAGGCGTCAAACCCGCGTCCCATCAAAATGGGAATCATTTTATGGAGTACGACGTCACATAGGATCGCTTCTGTTGCTGCTTCTTGCTGTTAACATGGTAGGTGGTCAGATTCGGTATTCTATACCCGAGGAGATGAAGAAAGGCTCTGTTATTGGTAATGTGGCGCAGGATCTTGGCTTGGATCTGAAAAGGCTCAGCTCAGGGCGGGCCCGTATCGTGACCGGAGAAAACGTTCACTACACCGAGCTGCAGAAAGACAAAGGGACTCTGGTCGTCAATGAGAGAATAGACCGAGAGCAGCTTTGTGGGGACGTAACGCCGTGTAGTCTCAGCTTTGAGATGATTTTAGAAAACCCGATGGAACTACACAGAATAACTGTCGAGGTTTTGGATATAAATGATCACGCACCTGTCTTCCCAAACAAAGATAAACCCATCAGTTTTGAAATAAGCGAATCAGCTGCAGTTGAAGTACGTTTTCCTCTGCAGAGCGCGCAGGATCTAGATGTAGGCCAAAACGCTCTGAAAAATTATATTCTGTCCCCAAACGACAATTTTATATTGAAACAACATTCAAATCCAGATGGAAGAAAATATGTTGAAATGGTGCTCCAGAAACCTTTAGACAGAGAGCGACACCCGCATTTCTCTTTGAAATTAATCGCAGTTGATGGAGGAACACCGCAGAGATCTGGTACAGTAAATATAGATGTGACTGTGTTAGACGCCAACGACAATATTCCAGTTTTTAATCAATCAGTGTACAAAGCAGCTGTGTTGGAAAACACGAAAACAGGGACTAGTATCATTACAGTAAATGCCACAGACGCAGACAGTGGATTAAATGGACACATTACATACAGTTTATCCGAAATGAAAGAAAGTGCAGCGGATACATTTAGAATTGATGAAAACACCGGAACAATTTATGTATCTGGTCAGATTGACTACGAGAAAGACAAAAAATACGAGTTGAGGGTAGAGGCAAAGGATCACGGTGGACTAACTGGGACAAGTAAAGTTATATTTGATGTTATTGATGTTAATGATAATGCTCCTATTATAAATGTATTGTCATTTTCTAGTCCCCTGTCAGAAGATTCCCGACCTGGTACAACAATTGCAATTTTGAATATAAAAGACGCAGATTCTGAGAGAAATGGGCAAATTAAATGTTGGATTGATGGTAAACTTCCCTTTAAAATCGAATCATCTCTGACAAATTATTACAATTTGGTCTCAGATCAACACTTTGACAGAGAATCCGTCTCAGAATATAACATAACAATTACAGCCACCGATTTTGGGTCTCCCCCTCTGTCTAGTTCAACAAAATTGCATCTAAAAATCTCTGACGTCAACGACAACGCACCATTGTTTGATAAAAACAGCTATACTGCTTATATCACAGAGAATAACTCTCCTGGATTTTCCATATTCACTGTGAGTGCGCGGGACTGTGATTGGAATCAAAATGCTAGAATCTCATATCTTTTAGAGGACACACAGGTCGGTGGGAGTCCAGTTTCTACTTATGTGTCTTTAAACTCTGAAACTGGAGTTCTTAACGCGGTTCGCACCTTTGATTATGAACAAATCAAACAGTTTGAGTTAGTAATTAAAGCACAGGATGGAGGCTCTCCTCCACTCAGCAGCAACGTGACTGTGAAAATAATAGTTCAGGACCAGAACGACAACCCCCCTCAGGTTCTGTACCCAGTCCAGACTGGTGGCTCTCTGGTGGCTGAAATGGTGCCTCGTTCAGCAGATGTGGGCTATCTGGTGACTAAAGTGGTGGCTGTTGATGTGGACTCTGGACAGAATGCCTGGCTCTCCTATAAGCTGCAGAAAGCCACAGACAGGGCGCTGTTTGAAGTGGGCTTACAGAATGGAGAAATCAGAACTATCCGCCAAGTCACTGATAAAGATGCTGTCAAGCAAAGACTGACTGTTATAGTGGAGGACAACGGGCAGCCCTCTCGTTCAGCTACAGTCATTGTTAACGTGGCGGTGGCGGACAGCTTCCCTGAAGTGCTGTCGGAGTTCACTGAGTTGACCCACGACAAGGAGTACAATGACAACCTGACTTTTTACTTAGTCTTGGCTCTGGCTGTAGTTTCCTTCCTCTTCATCACGTGTTTAGTGGTTATTATATCAGTCAAAATCTACAGATGGAGACAGTCTCGCATCCTGTATCACTCCAACCTGCCTGTCATTCCATATTATCCACCACGTTACTCAGACACTTTGGGGACAGGGACTCTACCACATGTATATAATTACGAGGTGTGCAGGACGACTGACTCCAGAAAGAGTGACATGAAATATATGCAACCGATGAGTCAAAGTTTAGTGAGTGTGGATGGAGCTGTAGACGATGTACCGCAAGTGGACAAGCAACTGTCAGGCAACCGTTCCCAAATGTCTACTTTGGTGAGTGATAATCTAATCTTTTCTGTTCCATTTTCCTGAACTCAGCACTCACCTTTAACCTTCTAAGACCCGAACTCATTCATGGCATGCATGTTTAATTTCTCTTTGCTATTTGAGCTGATTGGGATCAAAGAATCATCTTTTTACGTCATGTAGTTTCTGAGAAAAATGATATCCACTTACGAGGACATTCGTTTTAAATTTCGATAGAACACTATACAGTCATAATCGAGTAATGCTGCAAAACTCTTTATTTGGTGTCTGAACACAGCAGTATTTTTCCTGAGTACAAAAACAAACTGAGAAACAACAATTGTGCCCCTATGAGCAATATAGCTCACTGGAAGTGCTGTTAACAGTTGCAGGAAGATGTATGTCTGTAACAAAGTATGGATAAAGATATCTGACCCTTGTAGAGGAACATTTAGTATTGTGGTCTAGACAACCCAAAATGTGATGTTCACATATATAGACGCCAGGTCCTAGGAGGTTAAATGTTGGTGAAAGTTTATCAAAAGCAACTTAGTGTAGCTTTCTGCCTTTGTTCCCCCCATAATATTCTCTGATTTCTAACTGATTTTTATATTTCTTTTAAACCACCATGAGCAACATCTTTATTGCACCTTTGTATTACTTTGATGTTCTACATTTTTGTGGCATTTATATCTCTGTTTGACTGCGCAGACTTTTTTTAACCTTTCTTTATTAAAGCGTACTCAAAATCTCATCTTTTTCAAGGTTTTGAATGTATTATACTTTCATCTATATATTCTGACTTATTAAATATAATAACAACATAATTGCACCAGTAGCAGTTCTACTCATTTATTATTTTTGCATTTAAGAATAATATAAGAATCATCATTTTAAGTTCACCTTATTATACATTTTTTTAAGTGTTATTATTTGCAGAAGAATTTGCTTTGTGTTACTCGGTGTTTACTAACTATGGACTGTAAGGGACGCTGTTGGTTAACTCACATATTTTGTAACCTATTATGTCAGGATCCTCTCCCTTTTCTCCCTGCTTCCAAAAGAAAGGGTGTTAACGTTCATTATATAGGTGGCAGTGGAATAGAATAGATGTCTTTCATTTTACATTGACTGAATGAAAAAAAAAACTTTTAGGCTGTCTTTGCATATTCAGTTCTTTTTTCCCGAATAAGAATCGTACCAAGATCGATTTCTTTTAATATGGATTGTGGATATAAAACCTACGCCCTGTGTGTAAAATGGCGCTTTTCCTGCAAAAGCAATTGGCAGATTCTGTTCTTCATGTTTTGTATGATCCATGTGGTCACTGGACATATTCGATACTCTATCCCAGAGGAGATGAAGAAAGGCTCGCTCATCGGTAATGTAGCACAGGACCTTGGTTTGGATCTCAAAAGGCTCCGTTCGGGTCGGCCCCGTATCGTGACCGGCGACAGCATCCAGTACACCGAGCTGCAGACAGACAAAGGGATTTTAGTCGTCAAAGAGAGAATAGACCGAGAGCAGCTGTGTGGAGACACAACCCCGTGCAGTTTCAGCTTTGAAGTGATTTTAGAAAATCCTATGGAGCTACATCAAATCACAGTTGAAATAACGGATATAAACGACCATTCGCCAACCTTCAAACGAAACAGTATCAATTTTGAAATCAGCGAATCAGCCAGTACCGGCGCTCGTTTCCCTTTGACGATGGCAGAAGATCCAGACGTGGGTGTTAACGGACTTAGAGAATATTTTCTGACCGACAATGACAATTTTGTTCTTAAACAAAACTCGAATGCAGACGGGAAGAAATACGCAGAGATGGTGCTTCAGAAGCCGCTGGACAGGGAGACAAATCCTAGTCTGTCTCTAAAGCTAATAGCTGTAGATGGTGGGACTCCGCAGAGATCTGGTACAGTAAATATCGATATAACTGTTCTCGATGCAAATGATAATGCTCCAGTATTCAATCAATCTGTATATAAAGCCACAGTCATGGAAAATTCTCCCAGAGATACTTACGTTATCACTGTTAATGCCAGTGACGCAGATTTCGGATCAAACGCTATCGCAACTTATATTTTTTCAGATCTCAACAGTGGTCTCAGTGATGTGTTTATGATTGACGAAAAAACTGGTGTCATTTCAATAACAGGCTCTACTGATTATGAAAAAAACAAAAAATACGAACTTCGAATCGAGGCAAAAGATCAGGGAGGTTTGACAGATTCAAGCAAAGTGATAATTGAAGTAACTGATGTTAATGATAACGCTCCTATCATAAGTGTTATGTCATTCACTAGTCCCGTGTCCGAGGACTCTCCTCCTGGTACCACTATTGGCATCATAAATGTAAAAGATCTGGACTCGGGTGATAACGGACAAGTAAACTGTAGAATAGAACAAAACGCGCCTTTCAAAATTAAATCTAATTTAAGGAATTACTATACGTTAGTAACAGATACTGTATTAGATCGTGAAAGCGTTTCAGAATATAACATCACAGTTGTTGCGACAGATGCAGGAATACCTCCTCTTTCAACAAAAAGAACCTTTCATTTAAAGGTCTCTGACGTAAACGATAATGCTCCGGTATTTTCTCAAAGTGTTTACAAATCGTTTATCATAGAGAATAACTCTCCAGGCATTTCTGTTCTCACTCTCGGGGCTAAAGATCCAGATGAAAACCAAAACGCCCGGATATCTTATATACTGGAGAACACTAATATTGGTGGAGCTCCAGTTTCTGAATATGTTTCAGTAAATGCAGAAAGCGGAGTCGTGCACGCTGTGCGCTCCTTTGATTATGAGCAAATCAAACAGCTGGTTTTTGTTGTGAAGGCGCAAGATGGAGGCTCCCCTCCTCTCAGTAACAATGTGACTGTGAAACTGATAGTTCAGGACCAGAACGACAACCCCCCTCAGGTTCTGTACCCAGTCCAGACTGGTGGCTCTCTGGTGGCTGAAATGGTGCCTCGTTCAGCAGATGTGGGCTATCTGGTGACTAAAGTGGTGGCTGTTGATGTGGACTCTGGACAGAATGCCTGGCTCTCCTATAAACTGCAGAAAGCCACAGACAGGGCGCTGTTTGAAGTGGGCTTACAGAATGGAGAAATCAGAACTATCCGCCAAGTCACTGATAAAGATGCTGTCAAGCAAAGACTGACTGTTATAGTGGAGGACAACGGGCAGCCCTCTCGTTCAGCTACAGTCATTGTTAACGTGGCGGTGGCGGACAGCTTCCCTGAAGTGCTGTCGGAGTTCACTGAGTTGACCCACGACAAGGAGTACAATGACAACCTGACTTTCTACTTAGTCTTGGCTCTGGCTGTAGTTTCCTTCCTCTTCATCACGTGTTTAGTGGTTATCATATCAGTCAAAATCTACAGGTGGAGACAGTCTCGCATCCTGTATCACTCCAACCTGCCTGTCATTCCATATTATCCACCACGTTACTCGGACACTTTGGGGACAGGGACTCTGCCACATGTGTACAATTACGAGGTGTGCAGGACGACTGACTCCAGAAAGAGTGACTGTAAGTTCGGCAGAGCTGGTAGTCAGAACGTGCTGATAATGGACCCCAGTGCTACAGGAACGATGCAGCGGATACAGAGTGAAAAGAGCATCCTGGATGAACCAGACTCTCCTCTAGAGGTCAGTTAGAGGATATTTGTATATCTATTCTCGTTCTTTACTTAATTACTCTGATGCAAAGCTTCCCAGCATTATACATTTCTCAGCACCAAGGACAGCGTCTCAGTTTTCCTCTGCATATAGGTAGGCCTACAAAGCTTTTGTAAAAGGTCTTACATGGTTACTTTTTAAAGGAATGTTTTTTTATAAAGTGACTGATAGTTTCCAGTTGTTTTCTATATCCAAATGTCTTTGTTTATAGAGTATTGATGATCACACGCCATGTTTTTGTGCAATGTTTCCTGGCAGTGTTTTACTTGCTTACCATTCGCTTGCCATAGTTATGAAGATATTTCAAGGGGACCCTGGAAAGGTAAAATATTAACAAAAGTAGAAAGACGGTATGTGTTTCTTAAAAGCATTCTTTCTCTCTTGTGGAGTCCATATGCTCATCCAATGTCTATTCAATTACTCGACTCTTTCATACCCACTTATGTTATAGTGCTTATGCTTTCGATGCTGCCTGAGTCACCGTAAGACTTTGCATTCACTGGATTATGTCAGAATCAGATAATCACTACATTAGGACTTATACATCTATAGTTTACTCTAAGGCAACACTTCTATTTAATTTAATTTTCTTTTGTTTTGTTTGTGTTCTTCTTTCCTGTCCGAGTCCCGGTATTCTTGGTCTGGACTCTGCCGTTTAAAAATTCTGTTGAAACTGCGGTTTCTGTTAGGTCGTTCGTTTCAAATTCTCTTAGCATTTTGTAGTTGTTGTTGTTTTTATCTATCTATATTCCTACTTGAAAAAGGTCTTCATTAAGCAGAATGTTGACAATATGAGAAATTAAATATTACCCCCCACAGTCAGTGATATGTTTTGGCGGTTTACGTTTCTCGTATTTAGTTAGTTCACATTCATGTTTTTCCGACCCTGTCCTACTTTTTATGAAATATGCGAAATGTTAAGTGTGTAGCTGTAGCAGTACATCCATACCTGAACACAGTGACGTATTTCCTGAATCAACTTATGTGAGGTGACTTATTCGAGATGGTTGGAACACTAGTACCAATATTACTTGCATTTGTAATTAAAACATCGTCTTTATGTGAGTTTTCACCGTCAGCTGGCTTTGCCAACCTTAAATGTCGTGCCTTTTAGCTTTACAGCTCTTTTTACTGTTGTACTTTTGTGTTTTCATGGAGTGTGTTCTGTTTTGACAATGCATATTCAAATGTAATTCATATAGTATTTTAATATACATTTTTGGGAACCTTTGTTATAATTATTATTATTAGAAGTAGTAGTAGTAGTAGTAGCGGAAGTATTTTTCTGAACACCTGTTGTAGCAGAACATCTTGGACATATTTGTATTTTTTTGATTGCACTAAATGTCTCATGACATTGCCAAAGAAAGAAAGAAAGCGCACGGTGTTACTGATTGTGGACTCTAAGGGACGCTGTTGGTCAATATAACATTTTTTTCTAAAACACTATGACACAATCTCCTCCCTTACCGCCGTTGCTCGTCAAGAAAAGCCGATATTATTCATTATATGGGCTCACAATCGAAGAAAACGCACATCTCCTTCTTTATATCTAAAAGATAGAATACAGTAGTTTATCATTGGTGATATATTAACTTTAGAACCCAGAATAAGTGAAGCGATTTACAATTTCCTTTAACTATGGATTGTGGATTAAAAGGATACACCCGGTGTATAAAATGGCGCTTTGGCTGTGGACGCAATTGGCATTTCTTCTTGCTCATTTTTTGTCTGATTCATATGGTCACTGGACATATTCGATACTCTATCCCAGAGGAGATGAAGAAAGGCTCGCTCATCGGTAATGTAGCACAGGACCTCGGCTTGAATCTCAAAAGGCTCCGTTTGGGTCGGGCCCGTATCGTGACCGGCGACAGCATCCAGTACACCGAGCTGCAGACAGACAAAGGGATTTTAGTCGTCAAAGAGAGAATAGACCGAGAGCAGCTGTGTGGAGACACAACCCCGTGCAGTTTCAGCTTTGAGGTAATTTTAGAAAATCCTATGGAGCTACATCAAATCACAGTTGAAATAACGGATATAAACGACCATTCGCCAACCTTCAAACGAAACAGTATCAATTTTGAAATCAGCGAATCAGCCAGTGCTGGTGCTCGATTTTCTTTAACCAGTGCAGAAGATCCAGACGTGGGTGTTAACGGACTTAGAGAATATTTTCTGGCCGAGAATGACAATTTTGTTCTTAAACAAAACTCGAATGCAGACGGGAAGAAATACGCAGAGATGGTGCTTCAGAAGCCGCTGGACAGGGAGACAAATCCTAATCTGTCTCTAAAGCTAATAGCTGTAGATGGTGGGACTCCGCAGAGATCTGGCACCGTAAATATCGATATAACTGTTCTCGATGTAAATGATAATGCTCCAGTATTCAATCAATCTGTATATAAAGCCACAGTCATGGAAAATTCTCCCCGAGATACTTACGTTACCACTGTTAATGCCAGTGACGCAGATTTCGGGTCAAATAGCATTGTGACTTATTATTTTTCAGATCTCAACAGTGGTCTCAGTGATGTGTTTATGATTGACGAAAAACATGGTATAATTTCAATAACAGGCTTTATTGATTATGAAAAGGACAAAAAGTACGAACTTCGAATCGACGCCAGAGATCAGGGAGGTTTAACAGACTCAAGCAAAGTGATAATTGAAGTAACTGACGTTAATGATAACGCTCCTATCATAAACGTTATGTCATTCACTAGTCCCGTGTCCGAGGACTCTCCTCCTGGTACCACTATTGGCATCATAAATGTAAAAGATCTGGACTCGGGTGATAACGGACAAGTAAACTGTAGAATAGAACAAAACGCGCCTTTCAAAATTAAATCTAATTTAAGAAATTACTATACGTTAGTAACAGATACTGTATTAGATCGTGAAAGCGTTTCAGAATATAACATCACAGTTGTTGCGACAGATGCAGGAATACCTCCTCTTTCAACAAAAAGAACCTTTCATTTAAAGGTCTCTGACGTGAACGATAATGCTCCAGTATTTTCTCAAAGTGTTTACAATACGTTTATCATAGAGAATAACTCTCCGGGCATTTCTGTTCTCACTCTCGGGGCTAAAGATCCCGATGAAAACCAAAACGCCCGGATATCTTATATACTGGAGAACACTAATATTGGTGGAGCTCCAGTTTCTGAATATGTTTCAGTAAATGCAGAAAGCGGAGTCGTGCACGCTGTGCGCTCCTTTGATTATGAGCAAATCAAACAGCTGGTTTTTGTTGTGAAGGCGCAAGATGGAGGCTCACCTCCTCTCAGTAACAATGTGACTGTGAAACTGATAGTTCAGGACCAGAACGACAACCCCCCTCAGGTTCTGTACCCAGTCCAGACTGGTGGCTCTCTGGTGGCTGAAATGGTGCCTCGTTCAGCAGATGTGGGCTATCTGGTGACTAAAGTGGTGGCTGTTGATGTGGACTCTGGACAGAATGCCTGGCTCTCCTATAAACTGCAGAAAGCCACAGACAGGGCGCTGTTTGAAGTGGGCTTACAGAATGGAGAAATCAGAACTATCCGCCAAGTCACTGATAAAGATGCTGTCAAGCAAAGACTGACTGTTATAGTGGAGGACAACGGGCAGCCCTCTCGTTCAGCTACAGTCATTGTTAACGTGGCGGTGGCGGACAGCTTCCCTGAAGTGCTGTCGGAGTTCACTGAGTTGACCCACGACAAGGAGTACAATGACAACCTGACTTTCTACTTAGTCTTGGCTCTGGCTGTAGTTTCCTTCCTCTTCATCACGTGTTTAGTGGTTATCATATCAGTCAAAATCTACAGGTGGAGACAGTCTCGCATCCTGTATCACTCCAACCTGCCTGTCATTCCATATTATCCACCACGTTACTCGGACACTTTGGGGACAGGGACTCTGCCACATGTGTACAATTACGAGGTGTGCAGGACGACTGACTCCAGAAAGAGTGACTGTAAGTTCGGCAGAGCTGGTAGTCAGAACGTGCTGATAATGGACCCCAGTGCTACAGGAACGATGCAGCGGATACAGAGTGAAAAGAGCATCCTGGATGAACCAGACTCTCCTCTAGAGGTCAGTTAGAGGATATTTGTATATCTATTCTCGTTCTTTACTTAATTACTCTGATGCAAAGCTTCCCAGCATTATACATTTCTCAGCACCAAGGACAGCGTCTCAGTTTTCCTCTGCATATAGGTAGGCCTACAAAGCTTTTGTAAAAGGTCTTACATGGTTACTTTTTAAAGGAATGTTTTCTTATAAAGTGACTGATAGTTTCCAGTTGTTTTCTATATCCAAATGTCTTTGTTTATAGAGTATTGATGATCACACGCCATGTTTTTGTGCAATGTTTCCTGGCAGTGTTTTACTTGCTTACCATTCGCTTGCCATAGTTATGAAGATATTTCAAGGGGACCCTGGAAAGGTAAAATATTAGCAAAAGTAGAAAGACGGTATGTGTTTCTTAAAAGCATTCTTTCTCTCTTGTGGAGTCCATATGCTCATCCAATGTCTATTCAATTACTCGACTCTTTCATACCCACTTATGTTATAGTGCTTATGCTTTCGATGCTGCCTGAGTCACCGTAAGACTTTGCATTCACTGGATTATGTCAGAATCAGATAATCACTACATTAGGACTTATACATCTATAGTTTACTCTAAGGCAACACTTCTATTTAATTTAATTTTCTTTTGTTTTGTTTGTGTTCTTCTTTCCTGTCCGAGTCCCGGTATTCTTGGTCTGGACTCTGCCGTTTAAAAATTCTGTTGAAACTGCGGTTTCTGTTAGGTCGTTCGTTTCAAATTCTCTTAGCATTTTGTAGTTGTTGTTGTTTTTATCTATCTATATTCCTACTTGAAAAAGGTCTTCATTAAGCAGAATGTTGACAATATGAGAAATTAAATATTACCCCCCACAGTCAGTGATATGTTTTGGCGGTTTACGTTTCTCGTATTTAGTTAGTTCGCATTCATGTTTTTCCGACCCTGTCCTACTTTTTATGAAATATGCGAAATGTTAAGTGTGTAGCTGTAGCAGTACATCCATACCTGAACACAGTGACGTATTTCCTGAATCAACTTATGTGAGGTGACTTATTCGAGATGGTTGGAACACTAGTACCAATATTACTTGCATTTGTAATTAAAACATCGTCTTTATGTGAGTTTTCACCGTCAGCTGGCTTTGCCAACCTTAAATGTCGTGCCTTTTAGCTTTACAGCTCTTTTTACTGTTGTACTTTTGTGTTTTCATGGAGTGTGTTCTGTTTTGACAATGCATATTCAAATGTAATTCATATAGTATTTTAATATACATTTTTGGGAACCTTTGTTATAATTATTATTATTAGAAGTAGTAGTAGTAGTAGTAGCGGAAGTATTTTTCTGAACACCTGTTGTAGCAGAACATCTTGGACATATTTGTATTTTTTTGATTGCACTAAATGTCTCATGACATTGCCAAAGAAAGAAAGAAAGCGCACGGTGTTACTGATTGTGGACTCTAAGGGACGCTGTTGGTCAATATAACATTTTTTTCTAAAACACTATGACACAATCTCCTCCCTTACCGCCGTTGCTCGTCAAGAAAAGCCGATAGTAGTCATTATATGGGCTCACAATCGAAGAAAACGCACATCTCATTCTTTATATCTAAAAGATAGAATACAGTAGTTTATCATTGGTGATATATTAACTTTAGAACCCAGAATAAGTGAAGCGATTTACAATTTCCTTTAACTATGGATTGTGGATTAAAAGGATACACCCGGTGTATAAAATGGCGCTTTGGCTGTGGACGCAATTGGCATTTCTTCTTGCTCATTTTTTGTCTGATTCATATGGTCACTGGACATATTCGATACTCTATCCCAGAGGAGATGAAGAAAGGCTCACTCATCGGTAATGTAGCACAGGACCTCGGCTTGAATCTCAAAAGGCTCCGTTTGGGTCGGGCCCGTATCGTGACCGGCGACAGCATCCAGTACACCGAGCTGCAGACAGACAAAGGGATTTTAGTCGTCAAAGAGAGAATAGACCGAGAGCAGCTGTGTGGAGACACAACCCCGTGCAGTTTCAGCTTTGAAGTGATTTTAGAAAATCCTATGGAGCTACATCAAATCACAGTTGAAATAACGGATATAAACGACCATTCGCCAACCTTCAAACGAAAGAGCATCAATTTCGAAATCAGCGAAATAGCCAGTGCTGGAGCTCGATTTTCTTTAACCAGTGCAGAAGATCCAGACGTGGGTGTTAACGGACTTAGAGAATATTTTCTGACCGACAATGACAATTTTATTCTTAAACAAAACTCGAATGCAGACGGGAAGAAATACGCAGAGATGGTGCTTCAGAAGCCGCTGGACAGGGAGACAAATCCTAATCTGTCTCTAAAGCTAATAGCTGTAGATGGTGGGACTCCGCAGAGATCTGGTACAGTAAATATCGATATAACTGTTCTCGATGTAAATGATAATGCTCCAGTATTCAATCAATCTGTATATAAAGCCACAGTCATGGAAAATTCTCCCCGAGATACTTACGTTACCACTGTTAATGCCAGTGACGCAGATTTCGGGTCAAATAGCATTGTGACTTATTATTTTTCAGATCTCAACAGTGGTCTCAGTGATGTGTTTATGATTGACGAAAAAAATGGTATAATTTCAATAACAGGCTTTATTGATTATGAAAAAGACAAAAAGTACGAACTTCGAATCGACGCCAGAGATCAGGGAGGTTTAACAGATTCCAGCAAAGTGATAATTGAAGTAACTGATGTTAATGATAACGCTCCTATCATAAGTGTTATGTCATTCACTAGTCCCGTGTCCGAGGACTCTCCTCCTGGTACCACTATTGGCATCATAAATGTAAAAGATCTGGACTCGGGTGATAACGGACAAGTAAACTGTAGAATAGAACAAAACGCGCCTTTCAAAATTAAATCTAATTTAAGAAATTACTATACGTTAGTAACAGATACTGTATTAGATCGTGAAAGCGTTTCAGAATATAACATCACAGTTGTTGCGACAGATGCAGGAATACCTCCTCTTTCAACAAAAAGAACCTTTCATTTAAAGGTCTCTGACGTGAACGATAATGCTCCAGTATTTTCTCAAAGTGTTTACAATACGTTTATCATAGAGAATAACTCTCCAGGCATTTCTGTTCTCACTCTCGGGGCTAAAGATCCCGATGAAAACCAAAACGCCCGGATATCTTATATACTGGAGAACACTAATATTGGTGGAGCTCCAGTTTCTGAATATGTTTCAGTAAATGCAGAAAGCGGAGTCGTGCACGCTGTGCGCTCCTTTGATTATGAACAAATCAAACAGCTGGTTTTTGTTGTGAAGGCGCAGGATGGAGGCTCTCCTCCTCTCAGTAACAATGTGACTGTGAAACTGATAGTTCAGGACCAGAACGACAACCCCCCTCAGGTTCTGTACCCAGTCCAGACTGGTGGCTCTCTGGTGGCTGAAATGGTTCCTCGTTCAGCAGATGTGGGCTATCTAGTGACTAAAGTGGTGGCTGTTGATGTGGACTCTGGACAGAATGCCTGGCTCTCCTATAAACTGCAGAAAGCCACAGACAGGGCGCTGTTTGAAGTGGGCTTACAGAATGGAGAAATCAGAACTATCCGCCAAGTCACTGATAAAGATGCTGTCAAACAAAGACTGACTGTTATAGTGGAGGACAACGGGCAGCCCTCGCGTTCAGCTACAGTCATTGTTAACGTGGCGGTGGCGGACAGCTTCCCTGAAGTGCTGTCGGAGTTCACTGAGTTGACCCACGACAAGGACTACAATGACAACCTGACTTTTTACTTAGTCTTGGCTCTGGCTGTAGTTTCCTTCCTCTTCATCACGTGTTTAGTGGTTATTATATCAGTCAAAATCTACAGGTGGAGACAGTCTCGCATCCTGTATCACTCCAACCTGCCTGTCATTCCATATTATCCACCACGTTACTCAGACACTTTGGGGACAGGGACTCTGCCACATGTGTACAATTACGAGGTGTGCAGGACGACTGACTCCAGAAAGAGTGACTGTAAGTTCGGCAGAGCTGGTAGTCAGAACGTGCTGATAATGGACCCCAGTTCTACAGGAACGATGCAGCGGATACAGAGTGAAAAGAGCATCCTGGATGAACCAGACTCTCCTCTAGAGGTTAGTTTTTCCGTATAACGTATATGTTTTTTTTCAAAAATATATACTTTTTTCCCTATATTGCAGTATCAAATAACTTCCAGCACCATGGACAGCGCCTATGTTTTCGTAATGTACCCACGATTATAATTTCCCTATCACATCCTCCGAAGTAATCACTCGCCTGGTCGTATGTTTCTTTCAATTATATGGATAAATCCATGGTCAGTTTTTTCGTTCATACCCCCAGACAGAGTTGGTCCGCATTCCTTTTTTTTTTCCTTTTATCATTATCACTGTTATTATTTGTTGTCCAGGCTGTGTTGGTGTTCTTGACACGGAAATGAGCAGTTCTACAAACGTTTGCTATCACAAAATATTAGTCTAAAGCAGAACCCAGTCATATACTCATATCTTAATAATTTCCTTCTTTTTTTAATTTTACGTATTTCCAAATGCTTCATCTCATTTCATACGAAAGTTCTCATCAGACCTTACAACAACCGAATTAGTCACTCATCTTATGTATGTGATTTCATTGTACCGGTGCATAATTGTATATTTCCCTTAAAAGTAGCTTTTTCTTATGAATCAGGTAATATTTTTATTTTATTTAAATAATGAGCGGCACAGTTTTTTGAGCAGATGTTTGATTAAAAAAAACATTTTCAATTGAATCTGGATAGATTTTAATTCCCTTTCTGTGAAATGTGTTAAAACATTGATGCTGAAGTTAAAGTATTTCAGTCAGTCGATAGTATTGTCTTTTTCAACTCGTTTCATATTAATCTCCATACTAGATAAAATGCATTCATTTCCGGTTTAACAATTGTTATTTTTAGTTTTATTCAAGCCTCATGAGATTTTTCACATTTTCGACTCTAAGCGACGCTGTTGGCCAGTAAGATGATTTTTTTTTTTTTTTTTTTTTTTTTTTGCGTTACGTTCTCATTCAGTCCATCCTCTCGGTGATCATGACGTGAGGAAGGCTCTCCGTGTGTTGTCCAGTGCGGATTCACAGACTTTCATTTGAAGCATTTACAGCTTGAGGACAGTTGTAAATGTAACGCCGGCGCTTATATATTGGGACGTTTTCTACTACATACAAAGGAAAAAGCTTCCATCCTTTGATTATTTCCATCGGAGTGATGGCGACATTAAGATCTCTGACCTGCATTTCTTCAGAATGCCGATTATTTTATGAACTGCGACGTCGCATAGAACTCCTTCTGTTGCTGCTTCTTGCGGTTAACATGGTAGGTGGTCAAATTCGGTATTCTATACCCGAGGAGATGAAGAAAGGCTCTGCTATCGGTAATGTGGCGCAGGATCTTGGCTTGGATCTGAAAAGGCTCCGCTCAGGGCGGGCCCGTATCGTGACCGGAGAAAACGTTCACTACACCGAGCTGCAGACAGACAAAGGGATTCTGGTCGTGAATGAGAGAATAGACCGAGAGCAGCTTTGTGGGGACGTAACGCCGTGTAGTTTCAGCTTTGAACTGATATTAGAAAATCCGATGGAACTGCACCCCATAACAATAGAAGTCTTAGATGTTAATGATCATTCTCCGATATTCAAGAAAGCAAATATTATGCTAGACATTAGCGAGTCCGCAAATCTCGGTGCCCGATTTGTGTTAGATAGTGCAGAGGATCCTGATGTTGGAGTAAATGGACTTCAAAATTATGTTTTAACCTCGAACGACAACTTTGTTTTAAAACAGCATGTGAATCCAGACGGGAGTAAATATGCAGAGATGGTGCTTCAGAGGCAGTTGGACCGAGAGAAGGTACCACATCTATCTTTGGAGCTTATAGCAATCGATGGTGGAAATCCTCAGAGATCTGGCACCGTAAATATAGACATTAATGTTTTAGATGTAAATGACAACGCTCCCGTTTTCAAACAGTCTGTTTATAAGGCGACGGTGATAGAAAATGCAGCAAAAGGTACTAATATTGTCACGGTGAATGCTACAGACGCAGATAGTGGATCAAATGGTTATGTCACATATTCAATTTCAAACGTGAAGAGCAATATAGCTGATTTATTGTCCATAGATCAGTTCTCTGGTTCGCTGTTTGTCTCAGGCCTCATAGATTTCGAAAAGGATAAAAAATATGAACTCAGGATAGATGCAAAAGATCAGGGTGGACTAACAGATTCAAGCAAAGTGATAATTGAAGTAACTGATGTTAATGATAACGACCCTATCATAAGCATTATGTCATTCACTAGTCCCGTGTCCGAGGACTCTCCTCCTGGTACCACTATTGGCATCATAAATGTAAAAGATCTGGACTCGGGTGATAACGGACAAGTAAACTGTAGAATAGAACAAAACGCGCCTTTCAAAATTAAATCTAATTTAAGAAATTACTATACGTTGGTAACAGATACTGTATTAGATCGTGAAAGCGTTTCAGAATATAACATCACAGTTGTTGCGACAGATGCAGGAATACCTCCTCTTTCAACAAAAAGAACCTTTCATATAAAGGTCTCTGACGTGAACGATAACTCTCCAGTATTTTCTCAAAGTGTTTATAGTGCGTTTATTACAGAAAATTACTCACCCGGCGTTTCTCTTCTTACTGTGGGAGCAAAAGATCCCGATGAAAACCAAAACGCCCGGATATCTTATATACTGGAGAACACTAATATTGGTGGAACTCCAGTTTCTGAATATGTTTCAGTAAATGCAGAAAATGGAGTCGTGCACGCAGTGCGCTCCTTTGATTATGAACAAATCAAACAGCTGTTTTTTGTTGTGAAAGCGCAGGATGGAGGCTCTCCTCCACTCAGTAACAATGTGACTGTGAAATTAATAGTTCAGGACCAGAACGACAACCCCCCTCAGGTTCTGTACCCAGTCCAGACTGGTGGCTCTCTGGTGGCTGAAATGGTTCCTCGTTCAGCAGATGTGGGCTATCTGGTGACTAAAGTGGTGGCTGTTGATGTGGACTCTGGACAGAATGCCTGGCTCTCCTATAAACTGCAGAAAGCCACAGACAGGGCGCTGTTTGAAGTGGGCTTACAGAATGGAGAAATCAGAACTATCCGCCAAGTCACTGATAAAGATACTGTCAAACAAAGACTGACTGTTATAGTGGAGGACAACGGGCAGCCCTCTCGTTCAGCTACAGTCGTTGTTAACGTGGCGGTGGCGGACAGCTTCCCTGAAGTGCTGTCGGAGTTCACTGAGTTGACGCACGACAAGGAGTACAATGACAACCTGACTTTTTACTTAGTCTTGGCTCTGGCTGTAGTTTCCTTCCTCTTCATCACGTGTTTAGTGGTTATTATATCAGTCAAAATCTACAGGTGGAGACAGTCTCGCATCCTGTATCACTCCAACCTGCCTGTCATTCCATATTATCCACCACGTTACTCAGACACTTTGGGGACAGGGACTCTTCCACATGTGTACAATTACGAGGTGTGCAGGACGACTGACTCCAGAAAGAGTGACATGAAATACATGCAACCGATGAGTCAAAGTTTAGTGAGTGTGGATGGATGTGGAGACGTTGTACCGCAAGTGGATAAGCAACGGTCAGGCAACTTTTCCCAAATGTCTACTTTGGTGAGTGATACTTCAATCAAGTAATCTCTGGCCCTCTCTCTCTCTCTCTCTCTCGCTCCCGCGCTGTCTTATCCTCTTCTTATTTAACCCCCCCCCCCTCCCCCGCTTCTTTTTTTAAATTTTGCTCCTGAACGTCACATTCCTTTACTGTCTTTCACTCGCCTTTAGTGTTGCTGTCCCTTGTGCTGAAACGGTCGGTGGTCAGTTTTGAAAATTGTTTCGAAAGGGGAGCATTTAAAAATACATAAAGTTTTGCAACTTTAATACTCTATGAAATACAATAATAAACTTCATATCTTTATTACAATCAACTGTGGTACAATAAGAAATGAGGCAACACTTCAACTTTCGTTATAAAATGAAAAAAATATAAAAAAAAGAATATCTGACGCTCAGTAGAAAACAGAAATAGCACAGCTCACTTCCTGTGCTGAACACAGCTACCATTAAATAGAAGTGATTACATATTTAGTTCCATTTAGTTTTAATCATTTAAATTTCTTATGACATATCAGCAGTGATCTAAAAAATATAGCTGAACTGAAATAAAAAAAGACTTGCAAAATGATTCTGTGGCGCACAATATTGTTAATGTAAGAGCACAGGCTTTATTGATATTGCTAAATAATACGGGGTGTATTATTCTTTTTCAATTTACAAATGGATCTAAACTTGCCTTCACTGTTGGATACAACGATTACATGTGTCCTGATCATGTTTATAACACAGACATTACCGTAAATGGGCTCTAAGTGCCGCTGTTGATACATCACTGACTTTCCGTCCAAATCGGTGATACAGCGGTCCTCCCCTACTCAGTGTTTCTCTGCTTGAACGACGCTGCTCTAATCCGTTACGGTAGGGTGTAGAATTCCTGCTGGAATATCCTTGCCTGAAATATGGAAATGTGATTTTTTTTTTAAAAATACATCTGTTTAAAAATAAGAAGAGTCACTGTTACTGCACCGTTTTATTTATGATGGCCTCTATGTGGATAATGGCTGACAGAGGCCGACGGCAAGCGCTGGTGTTGATTCTTTGTCTCATAGAGCTGCGCGCAGTGGCTGGTCAGGCTCGGTATTCCATCCCGGAGGAGCAGGCCGAAGGATCGTTTGTCGGAAACATTGCGAGAGATATAGGCTTGGATGTTGGGAGGCTGATTTCAGGTAAAGCTCGTATTATTACAAAAGGAGGCCGACAGTATGTGGATTTAAACAAAGACAAAGGCATCCTTGTTATTAAAGAGAGAATCGACCGGGAGGAACTGTGTGGAAAGACGACGCCCTGTAGCTTCAGCTTCGAGGTGATTTTAGAAAATCCTATCCAGCTTTATCGTGTGACAGTGGAGGTGACAGATATAAATGATAACAGTCCGTTGTTCCCAAAAGACGAAATTAGCTTGAAAATTGCTGAAAGTGTAGCATCAGGGACCCGCTTCTCATTGGAGAGTGCAGATGACGCTGATGTTGCTAACAATGATATTCAAAAATACACACTTAAACCCTCTGATCATTTTAAGCTAGAAGTACAAAACCAGCCGGATGGAGTAGGATTTGTTGAAATGGTTTTACAAAACCCGTTAGACCGAGAGAAAGAGGAAACTCACAGTCTCGTGCTGATTGCTTCAGATGGCGGGGAGCCACGGAGATCAGGGACAGTGCATATTCATATTACTGTGCTGGATGCTAACGACAACGCACCTGTATGCAGCCAGGCTGTTTATAAAGCAGAAGTCAAAGAGAATTCTCCTGAAGGAACCGTGATAACCACTGTCAGTGCAAATGACCCGGATAAAGGAGTAAACGGACAGGTAACATATTCTATAGCTCATGTCGCCAAAGAAACGAAACAACTTTTTGAAGTAAATGTTCAAACTGGAGAGATTAAAGTCGCAGGTAAACTCGACTTTGAAAAATCTAAGACTTATCAACTGAACGTGCAGGCTAGTGACCACGGAGGTTATTCAGATACATGTAAAGTCATCATTCAAATAACTGACGAAAATGACAACGTCCCTACAATACAGCTCATGTCATTTTCGAACTCGATATCTGAGGATTCTCCTCCAGGTACAACGATAGCTGTTCTTAACGTGGATGACGAAGACTCTGATGGTAACGGTGCTGTCAAGTGCTCCATTAACTCTGATGTACCTTTTAAAATCGAGTCTTCACTAACGGGATACTACACCATAGTAACTGAAGACTTTTTAGACAGAGAGAGTATCCCTGAGTATAATCTCACCATAACTGTGTCTGATCAGGGTTCCCCGCCTCTGTCAAGCAGTAAGAACATCAACGTAAAAGTATCTGATGTCAATGACAGTCCACCCAAATTTGATCATTCAGAATACACTAAAACTGTCGCAGAGAACAACTCTCCTGGACTTTCTGTGTTTACCGTGAGTGCTAATGATGCAGACTGGGGCCAAAATGCCAGAGTTTCTTACTTTTTGCAGGAGAGGGACATTAATGGGCTGGCTGTGTCTTCGCTGGTTTCAGTAAATTCAGATACCGGTGTTATTCATGCAGTGAGATCGTTTGATTACGAGCAGATCAAGTGGTTTGAATTTAATGTAACTGCACGTGATGCTGGATCCCCTCCTCTGAGTTCAGTGGCGACAGTTAAAATAATAGTTCAGGACCAGAACGACAACCCCCCTCAGGTTCTGTACCCAGTCCAGACTGGTGGCTCTCTGGTGGCTGAAATGGTTCCTCGTTCAGCAGATGTGGGCTATCTGGTGACTAAAGTGGTGGCTGTTGATGTGGACTCTGGACAGAACGCCTGGCTCTCTTATAAACTGCAGAAAGCCACAGACAGGGCGCTGTTTGAAGTGGGCTTACAGAATGGAGAAATCAGAACTATCCGCCAAGTCACTGATAAAGATGCTGTCAAACAAAGACTGACTGTTATAGTGGAGGACAACGGGCAGCCTTCTCGTTCAGCTACAGTCATTGTTAACGTGGTGGTGGCGGACAGCTTCCCCGAGGCGCTGTCGGAGTTCACTGATTTGACCCACGACAAGGAGTACAATGACAACCTGACTTTTTACTTAGTCTTGGCTCTGGCTGTAGTTTCCTTCCTCTTCATCACGTGTTTAGTGGTTATTATATCAGTCAAAATCTACAGGTGGAGACAGTCTCGCATCCTGTATCACTCCAGCCTGCCTGTCATTCCATATTATCCACCACGTTACTCAGACACTTTGGGGTCAGCGACTCTTCCCCATGTGTACAATTACGAGGTGTGCAGGACGACTGACTCCAGAAAGAGTGACATGAAATACATGCAACCGATGAGTCAAAGTTTAGTGAGTGTGGATGGAGCTGGAGACGATGTACCACAAGTGGATAAGCAACTGTCAGCCAACTGTTCCCAGATGTCTACTCTGGTGAGTGATAATCTAGTCTTTCATGTTCCATTTTCTCATGCTCAGCACGCACGTTTAAATGTTAGTGAAGGTTTTTAAAAATCGGCTTAGTGTAGCTGTCTGTGGTCCTGATATTTTTGGTTGACGCATTTTAAGTAATTTTTCAGTACTTAAAATCTTCATTCTCCCTATGTGTAGCTACTAAAGCTGGTAGGTCTAAATGCCCCACCAGAAATTTCTTTCTCATACAAGGAGGAGGGGAGCAAGTGAATCAGCGTTCAGGGCACCGAGACTGAGCAGGTCTTAATCACAGCATTTATTCCAGAGAAGGAAGGAAAAACGGAATTAACAAAACATTTTTAAAAGACACTTGTGCAATAAAAACGTTCTCTGTATGTTAAAATCCCTGCTGACAGGAATAAATATACACTATTCAAGACATAATACAATACGATGTTTCTCATACACTAAAATTCCCCCCACAGTTCCGTGATACCACTGTCCGGCCACGCTCAGACAAGTGTTCCTTGTATTTAGAACCAGGAGAGGATTTCCTTTTCCGAAATAGAGATCACGACAGCCAGAAAGCCAAGGAGCAACTTCATATCTCGGCCCTGTCTCTCTCTGACGGGTGCGTCGCCTCACAGCCCAGCCGCACTCCACACTTGGGGCTCCCGATTACTGCAAACGTGGCCGCCCTCGTAGCAACACCATGAAGCAGGCAGACACTGGCCAGCAACGTTGTCGGCACGGCCGCTGCGACCCTCCTCTGACAGCGCTGCACCCGGCGCACAACAGTGGGGAAAGCGATACTCACATATGCTGTCGATTGGACGCGTCGTCTCCAACTGTCGCCCTTGTTGCTGTTGGGATTTGGTCGCCGCGTTACGCTGGCCGGTCCGTCTCCGAATGACCCGTCGCAACCCACGATCAGGCAGCAGGTCCGTCTTTTACCACGCTGGCTTTCACGCATTCCTTTCTCCTGTCTCTGCGCCCACCCTCTCCTCTAACAAGTCCGTTTGGTGGCTAATTGGCCACCTCAGGGTACGCCAACACCTCAAAAGGTGCCTGCTATTGTCCGCCCAGTCCACAGTGGATTAAAACATGCAATATAAATATCAGGGTAAAACCATGCAAATAAAATCAGTACTGTACGCACTCATACACACTAAGAGCAAGACAACACAAACGATAAAACAAACACAAATTTCCACTGTGTGACATATGTTGGGATATTGTTTTTATTTGTACCACTATTTAATTTTTATTTAGTAATGCATGTTACGTGAGGCTGGTCTAAGTTTAAAGTCATTTTACTTCCATGTCCGTAGTACAATTTCTGACACTTCAAAGCTCCACTCTCTGTGTATTCATAAAAAAACAAAACTGGCATTATGCTAACACAGGCCAGATAATTTTTTTTAATGAAGCTGACATTGTCCACAGGTTTTTATAATATATTTGATTGGGGTATTCATTAATATCATAATCAATTATGGGGCGATCGTGGCTCAAGAGTTGGCAGTTCGTCTTGTAATCGGAAGGTTGCTGGTTCGAGCCCCGGCTCGGACAGTTTCGGTCTTGTGTCCTTGGGCAAGACACTTCGCCTACTGGTGATGGCCAGAGGGGCCGATGGCGCGATATGGCAGTCTCGCTTCTGTCAGTGTGCCCCAGGGCAGCTGTGGCTACAACTGTAGCTGCCTCCACCAGTGAGAGAATGAGTAGTGGAATTGTAAAGCGCTTTGGGGGTCTCGAAAAGCGCTATATAAATGCAATCCATTTTTATTATAATCAAATTGTGAAACGGTTCATAAATCATTAGCCATTCTTACTTTCTCAAATTGTGTTTCTGATTAACCTAATAACATACGGATCTCTTTAGCACGAGGTCATTTGTATTACAATATGAAAGCGAACAACATAGGCGATTGCAAAAGAAAAAGAAATGAAAATAATCGGGAATTCTGATAAATCAATGGAATATATAGGAAATTTGCTTTTCCTTCTTCTTTCCCCTTCCCCCCAAAGCATCTCTAACTTTATAGAAATAACTACTTTCTCCTCTTTTTTCGTGTTCGCACACTTTTTATTAATTGATTGTACAGATAATCTTCAGTATTTTTGTTATATCTACGGTGGTTATAACGAAATTAAGTTTCCATGGAATTTGAATGAAATGTTATATCACTGTCATCATATACTTAAGGTATTTATGTAAACATGCTCTGGTTATTGTATGCGCAATATATTGTTTTCTTTGCCTCTATATTTAGCTCATTAATTTTATTTAGTAACAAAAAATGCGTTTAGATCTAACCTTTTTCAGTAATTCTGCATTTCACTTACATTACCTTGTGTGGGCTCTGAGTGCCGCTGTTGATACGTCACTGAGTATTTGTTCAGACCCTTAATACAGCGGCCCTCCCCTTTGTATTCACTCAGTGTTATAATACTTGGAGCGAAGCTTCTCTGTTCCGTCACGGATTCAAGTGTAGAATCTCTCCTGAAGTCTACTTGCTGAAAATATATAAACGTGTTGAATTTTTGGATTACTAACATCACTTCGAAGTTAAAAAACAATCGCTGTGTCTGCACTGTTGGATTTATGATGGCCTCCATGTGGATAATGGCTGACAGAGGCCGACGGCAAGCGCTGGTGTTGATTCTTTGTCTCGTCGAGCTGAGCGCAGTGGCTGGTCAGGCTCGGTATTCCATCCCGGAGGAGCAGGCCGAAGGATCGTTTGTCGGAAACATTGCGAGAGATTTAGACTTGGATGTTGCGAGGCTGATTTCAGGTAAAGCTCGTATTATTACAAAAGGAGGCCGACAGTATGTGGATTTAAACAAAGACAAAGGCATCCTTGTTATTAAAGAGAGAATCGACCGGGAGGAACTGTGTGGAAAGACGACGCCCTGTAGCTTCAGCTTCGAGGTGATTTTAGAAAATCCTATCCAGCTTTATCGTGTGACAGTGGAGGTGACAGATATAAATGATAACAGTCCGTTGTTCCCAAAAGACGAAATTATCTTGAAAATTGCTGAAAATGCTGCATTAGGCACTCGCTTCTCTCTCGAGAATGCAGATGACGCTGATGTTGCTAACAATGATATTCAAAAATACACACTTAAACCCTCTGATCATTTTAAACTAGAAGTGCAAAACCAGCCGGGTGGAGGCAGGTTTGTTGAAATGGTTTTACAAAACCCGTTAGACCGAGAGAAAGAGGAAACTCACAGTCTTGTGCTGATTGCTTCAGATGGCGGGGAGCCACGGAGATCAGGGACAGTGCGTATACATATTACTGTGCTGGATGCTAATGATAATTCGCCAGTGTGCAGCCAGGCTGTTTATAAAGCAGAAGTCAAAGAGAATTCTCCCGAAGGAACAGTGATAACCACTGTGAGTGCAAATGACCCGGATAAAGGGGTAAACGGACAGGTAACATATTCTATAGCTCATGTCGCCAAAGAAACGAAACAACTTTTTGAAGTAAATGTTCAAACTGGAGAGATTAAAGTCGCAGGTAAACTCGACTTTGAAAAATCTAAGACTTATCAACTGAACGTGCAGGCTAGTGACCACGGAGGTTTTTCAGATACATGTAAAGTTTTCATTCAAATAACTGACGAAAATGACAACGTCCCTACAATACAACTCATGTCATTTTCGAACTCGATATCTGAGGATTCTCCTCCAGGTACAACGATAGCTGTTCTTAACGTGGATGACGAAGACTCTGATGGTAACGGTGCTGTCAAGTGCTCCATTAACTCTGATGTACCTTTTAAAATCGAGTCTTCATTAACAGGATACTACACCATAGTAACTGAAGACTTTTTAGACAGAGAGAGTATCCCTGAGTATAATCTCACCATAACTGTGTCTGATCAGGGTTCCCCGCCTCTGTCAAGCAGTAAGAACATCAACGTAAAAGTATCTGATGTCAATGACAGTCCACCCAAATTTGATCATTCAGAATACGCTAAAACTGTCGCAGAGAACAACTCTCCTGGACTTTCTGTGTTTACCGTGAGTGCTAATGATGCAGACTGGGGCCAAAATGCCAGAGTTTCTTACTTTTTGCAGGAGAGGGACATTAATGGGCTGGCTGTGTCTTCGCTGGTTTCAGTAAATTCAGATACCGGTGTTATTCATGCAGTGAGATCGTTTGATTACGAGCAGATCAAGTGGTTTGAATTTAATGTAACTGCACGTGATGCTGGATCCCCTCCTCTGAGTTCAGTGGCTACAGTTAAAATAATAGTTCAGGACCAGAACGACAACGCTCCTCAGGTTTTGTACCCAGTCCAGACTGGTGGCTCTCTGGTGGCTGAAATGGTTCCTCGTTCAGCAGACGTGGGCTATCTGGTGACTAAAGTGGTGGCTGTTGATGTGGACTCTGGACAGAATGCCTGGCTCTCCTATAAACTGCAGAAAGCCACAGACAGGGCGCTGTTTGAAGTGGGCTTACAGAATGGAGAAATCAGAACTATCCGCCAAGTCACTGATAAAGATGCTGTCAAACAAAGACTGACTGTTATAGTGGAGGACAACGGGCAGCCCTCTCGTTCAGCTACAGTCATTGTTAACGTGGTGGTGGCGGACAGCTTCCCCGAGGCGCTGTCGGAGTTCACTGAGTTGACACACGACAAGGAGTACAATGACAACCTGACTTTTTACTTAGTCTTGGCTCTGGCTGTAGTTTCCTTCCTCTTCATCACGTGTTTAGTGGTTATTATATCAGTCAAAATCTACAGGTGGAGACAGTCTCGCATCCTGTATCACTCCAACTTGCCTGTCATTCCATATTATCCACCACGTTACTCAGACACTTTGGGGACAAGGACTCTTCCCCATGTGTACAACTACGAGGTGTGCAGGACGACTGACTCCAGAAAAAGTGACATGAAATATATGCAACCGATGAGTCAAAGTTTAGTGAGTGTGGATGGAGCTGGAGACGATGTACCCCAAATAAACAAGCAACTGTCAGGCAACTGTTCTCAAATGTCTACTTTGGTGAGTCATTTTTTTAAACTATTAAGATCCTTTTTTTCCCTTGTGTGTGTGTGTGTGTGTATGTGTGTGTATGTGTGTGTGTGTGTGTGTGTGTGTGTGTTTGAGAGAGAGAGAGAGAGAGAGAGAGAGAGAGAGAGAGAGAGAGAGAGAGAGAATGTGTGGCTTTAAGGTTGAATCTTCCAGATGCGCGTTAGTGTCGCTGTCTGTGGTGCTGAAACGGTCAACTGACCCATTTTATTTCGACGCCTGTTTAAATGGCCCAGTTATTATAATATTTTCTTCCATTTAACCTCGCTTATTATTATCAACGGAAATAAAATAAATACTTTGTTAAAATGGCACTTTATTTACCCTTTGTTCTTTTTGGCAGTCATATTCATCCATATTATGATATTATTTAACAAATACTTCAACCATTAAAGGGTTTGTTGATGATTTTGCAACTTTTTTCAATGAAGTTTCTCTAATGTAATCAATAAGCCATATATTTCTGTGTTTTTGTAGCAGTAAGAAAGGAATCAAAATAGACCCTTTAAATAGAAAAGTTGTTAAAAGAGAGCTTGGGGCGGTCGTGGCTCAAGCGTTAGGAGTTCGCCTTGTAATCGGAAGGTTGCCGGTTCCAGCCCCGGCTCGGACAGTCTCGGTCGTTGTGTCCTTGGGCAAGACCCGTAGCCTCCTGGTGGTGGTCAGAGGGCCTGGTGGCGCCAGTGTCCGGCAGCCTCGCCTCTGTCAGTGCGCCCCAGGGTGGCTGTGGCTACAACGTAGCTTGCCATCACCAGTGTGTGAATGGGTGGATGACTGGATATGTAAAGCGCTTTGGGGTCCTTAGGGACTATTAAAAACGCTATATAAATACAGGCCATTTACCATTTTTACCATTTAACCTCACTTCCAGACTATCCGTAATCATTTAGACTGTTCTACTTTTTTGTCCATGTAACGTTCATGCTGTTTTATGTCATTTATTGAAGTGCTAATATTCAGTGTTGTAGTTTTTATTTTTTTATTTTAAATAATGAATTGAGATGGTAAGAAAATTAAAGTTAAGTTAGATTTGGTAACATTGTCATCTCATACTGAAGACACTTTGTTTGAACAGGCCCTGAAGATTGTTTGAGAATCTAATGCTCCTTTTTCTTTCGAGCTCTTCTCTAATTATTCTTCACTTTGTCAATCAAATATTTCTGGAATATAAAAATATTTAAGCTTCCACAAGATACATTTCCGTGAATGAACTCTGAGTGCCGCTGTTGATGCGTCACTGAGTTTGTGTCAGACCCTTAATACAGCGGTCCTCCCTTTTATATTCACTCAGTGTTATAATACTAAGCGAGACGCTGCTCTGTTCCGTCACGGATTCAAGTGTAGAATCTCTCCGGGAGTCTCCTTGCTGAAAATACATAAATGTGTGGAGTTTTTAGATTAATAACATCACTTCGAAGTTAAAAAACAATCGCTGTGTCTGCACTGTTGGATTTATGATGGCCTCCATGTGGATAATGGCTGACAGAGGCCGACGGCAAGCGCTGGTGTTGATTCTTTGTCTCATCGAGCTGAGCGCAGTGGCTGGTCAGGCTCGGTATTCCATCCCGGAGGAGCAGGCCGAAGGATCGTTTGTCGGAAACATTGCGAGAGATTTAGGCTTGGATGTTGCGAGGCTGATTTCAGGTAAAGCTCGTATTATTACAAAAGGAGGCCGACAGTATGTGGATTTAAACAAAGACAAAGGCATCCTTGTTATTAAAGAGAGAATCGACCGGGAGGAACTGTGTGGAAAGACGACGCCCTGTAGCTTCAGCTTCGAGGTGATTTTAGAAAATCCTATCCAGCTTTATCGTGTGACAGTGGAGGTGACAGATATAAATGATAACAGTCCGTTGTTCCCAAAAGACGAAATCAACTTAAATATTGTTGAAAACGCTGCATTAGGGACTCGGTTTTCTCTGCTGAGTGCAGATGACTCCGATGTTGGCGTTAATGACATTCAAAAATACACACTTAAACCCTCTGATCATTTTAAGCTAGAAGTGCAAAACCAGCCGGATGGAGGCAGGTTTGTTGAAATGGTTTTACAAAACCCGTTAGACCGAGAGAAAGAGGAGACTCACAGTCTCGTGCTGATTGCTTCAGATGGCGGGGAGCCACGGAGATCAGGGACAGTGCGTATACATATTACTGTGCTGGATGCTAATGATAATTCGCCAGTGTGCAGCCAGGCTGTTTATAAAGCAGATATCAAAGAGAATTCTCCCGAAGGAACCGTGATAACCACTGTGAGTGCAAATGACCCGGATAAGGGCCACTACGGAGAGGTAACATACTCTATCCCTCCCGTTGCAAAAGAGACGAAACAGCTTTTTGAAGTAAATGTTCAAACTGGAGAGATTAAAGTCGCAGGTAAACTCGACTTTGAAAAATCTAAGACTTATCAACTGAACGTGCAGGCTAGTGACCACGGAGGTTATTCTGATACATGTAAAGTTATCATTCAAATAACTGACGAAAATGACAACGTCCCTACAATACAGCTCATGTCATTTTCGAACTCGATATCTGAGGATTCTCCTCCAGGTACAACGATAGCTGTTCTTAACGTGGATGACGAAGATTTTGATGGCAACGGTGCTGTCAAGTGCTCCATTAACTCTGACGTACCTTTTAAAATCGAGTCTTCACTAACGGGATACTACACCATAGTAACTGAAGACTATTTAGACAGAGAGAGTATCCCTGAGTATAATCTCAGCATAACTGTGTCTGATCAGGGTTCCCCGCCTCTGTCAAGCAGTAAGAACATCAACGTAAAAGTATCTGATGTCAATGACAGTCCACCCAAATTTGATCATTCAGAATACGCTAAAACTGTCGCAGAGAACAACTCTCCTGGACTTTCTGTGTTTACCGTGAGTGCTAATGATGCAGACTGGGGCCAAAATGCCAGAGTTTCTTACTTTTTGCAGGAGAGGGACATTAATGGGCTGGCTGTGTCTTCGCTGGTTTCAGTAAATTCAGATACCGGTGTTATTCATGCAGTGAGATCGTTTGATTACGAGCAGATCAAGTGGTTTGAATTTAATGTAACTGCACGCGATGCTGGATCCCCTCCTCTGAGTTCAGTGGCGACAGTTAAAATAATAGTTCAGGACCAGAACGACAACGCTCCTCAGGTTTTGTACCCAGTCCAGACTGGTGGCTCTCTGGTGGCTGAAATGGTTCCTCGTTCAGCAGAAGTGGGCTATCTGGTGACTAAAGTGGTGGCTGTTGATGTGGACTCTGGACAGAATGCCTGGCTCTCCTATAAACTGCAGAAAGCCACAGACAGGGCGCTGTTTGAAGTGGGCTTACAGAATGGAGAAATCAGAACTATCCGCCAAGTCACTGATAAAGATGCTGTCAAACAAAGACTGACTGTTATAGTGGAGGACAACGGACAGCCTTCTCGTTCAGCTACAGTCATTGTTAACGTGGCGGTGGCGGACAGCTTCCCTGAAGTTCTGTCGGAGTTCACTGAGTTGACCCACGACAAGGAGTACAATGACAACCTGACTTTTTACTTGGTCCTGGCTCTGGCTGTAGTTTCCTTCCTCTTCATCACGTGTTTAGTGGTTATTATATCAGTCAAAATCTACAGGTGGAGACAGTCTCGCATCCTGTATCACTCCAACCTGCCTGTCATTCCATATTATCCACCACGTTACTCAGACACTTTGGGAACAGGGACTCTGCCACATGTGTACAATTACGAGGTGTGCAGGACGACTGACTCCAGAAAGAGTGACTGTAAGTTCGACAGAACTGGTAGTCAGAACGTGCTGATAATAGACCCCAGTTCTACAGGAACGATGCAGCGGATACAGAGTGAAAAGAGCATCTTGGATGAACCAGACTCTCCTCTAGAGGTCAGTTTATTGATCCATTGATTTTATTAACGTTCAGTCAATTATATTGGAATAGTTTAATACTCTTTAGTTTGTTCTCTAATCAGTTTGACTTCAGTTACATAAGTCACTTTAAAAGTTGATTTCCTTAAAGTATGTACGTTGTTTCTTTAAGTTTTATTCATTTTGCTTGCGGCTACAAACCACTCTCAAGATGTCTACTGTAATCAGAGTATATGTTTGAGTTTATTTCTTTTACAGAAGAGTGCTGCACTACTCTTTTCCTGTTTCTCACATGAAGTATTTAAGCATCATCTGTTGTTTTCATTTTAGTGTTAATTCACTCCTGAATTGTTACTTCCATACAAGTTTATTTCTCCTTCCTTGTTCACATCACTTGTTATTTTTACTTTGGACTCTAAGGGCCGCTGTTGGTCTTTACAGCACATTTAAAGCTTTACACCCTCTGTACTCTTCTAAATATACAGTAGAAGAGCAAGACAGTCGCTTATTTTCGACACTGATTTTAGGCGGATACATTCGGTCTCAAACTGTGGATTACAACTGCATAGAGAGAAGGACGATATCGACAGTTTAAAAGCCTTTTGTCGACATTCTTCTACGTGGACTTGGATTAATTGATTGAGAAATATGCATTCTTTCAGGATCGCTCGCACGGTTAAATGGCAAGTACGGGCCTTCATCCTTGTTGTTCTCATCGACGCGACAATTTGCCAAATCCGCTACTCTGTTCCAGAGGAAATGAGGAAGGGCTCGTTTGTGGGAAATGTGGCTGAAGATTTAGGTATCGACGCTAAAAGACTGAAATCAGGCGGTGCCCGAATTGTTATCAGTGACAGCAGTGAGTATATTAGGCTGGATGTAGACAAAGGAAATCTGGTCGTGGGAGAGAGAATAGATAGAGAGCAGCTTTGTGGACAGACATCGCCCTGCAGCTTGAATTTGGAAATGATTATGACAAATCCAATTCAACTGCATAGCGTTGTTGTGGAAGTACTGGATGTTAATGATAATGCCCCTGCGTTTCAGGAGAAGGAAATGCATTTAGAAATCCTGGAATCAGCTCTTCCAGGAACCGAAATATTGCAAGTGAGTGCAACAGACCCCGATGTTGGCATTAACGCTCTACACGGCTATACAATACACCCCAAAACACATTTTAATATAAAGGTCTCATCTAGCCCAAATGGTCATAAATATGCACAGCTTTATCTTTCTGAACCTTTAGATAGAGAGAAAGAAGGAAAGCTGCTCCTCACGCTAACTGCTGTGGACGGAGGTGAACCACAGCGTTCAGGCACCTTAAAAATACACGTAACTGTGCGAGATACAAACGACAATGCTCCCGTATTCATGCAATCAATTTTCAAGGCTTCTGTTAAAGAAAATGTCCCAAGAGAAACGTTAGTAGTGAGATTTAGCGCAACAGATGCAGATGAAGGGATAAATGGCCATGTTACTTATCATTTTAATCGAATGTCCGGTAATGTTGCCGAACTATTTCATCTGGACGAAAATACCGGCGATTTAACAGTAACTGGTATAATTGATTATGAAGAGAATAAATTATATGAGATTGGGGTACAGGCAAAAGATCAAGGTGGACAGAGCACATCAACAAATGTGATAATTGAGGTTATAGACGTCAATGACAATCCTCCTTTAATAACATTAACCTCGTTTTCTAATGCTATTGCTGAGGATTCACCTAGTGGGACTACCGTGGCTATCATAAACGTCAAAGATCTGGATTCAGGCAAAAATGGAAAAGTAGACTGCTCAGTAAACAGCAATATTCCGTTCGCAATTCATTCATCTCTAAAAAATTATTATACTCTGGTCACAAACGGTGTGCTCGACAGGGAGCGTAATCCTGTTTATAATATAACTTTCTCGGCAGTGGATGAAGGGAGCCCACCCCTCTCAACAAACAAGACAATAACACTTAGAATAGCAGACGTAAATGATAATGCCCCGATATTTGAACAGAGTTATTATGAAGCGTCTGTTATGGAGAATAACTCACCGGGATTGTCTGTGTTTTCCGTTAAAGCACGCGATTCCGACTCAGGACAGAACGCACGCGTGTCTTACCTGCTTATTGATACCGAGTTAAATGGTAGTCCTATATCTACTTACATATCAGTAAACGCAGAAAGCGGAGTTATACAGGCACTACGATCATTTGACTATGAACAAATTAAAACTATACACATTTATGTAAAAGGACAGGATGGTGGTTCCCCTCCTTTAAGCAGCAATACCACAGTTAGAATAAATATTGAAGACCAGAACGACAACCCTCCTCAGGTTCTGTACCCAGTCCAGACTGGTGGCTCTCTGGTGGCTGAAATGGTGCCTCGTTCAGCAGATGTGGGCTATCTGGTGACGAAAGTGGTGGCTGTTGATGTGGACTCTGGACAGAATGCCTGGCTCTCCTATAAACTGCAGAAAGCCACAGACAGGGCGCTGTTTGAAGTGGGCTTACAGAATGGAGAAATCAGAACTATCCGCCAAGTCACTGATAAAGATGCTGTCAAACAAAGACTGACTGTTATAGTGGAGGACAACGGGCAGCCCTCTCGTTCTGCGACAGTCATTGTTAACGTGGCGGTGGCGGACAGCTTCCCTGAAGTGCTGTCGGAGTTCACTGAGTTGACACACGACAAGGAGTACAATGACAACCTGACTTTTTACTTAGTCTTGGCTCTGGCTGTAGTTTCCTTCCTTTTCATCACGTGTTTAGTGGTTATTATATCAGTCAAAATCTACAGGTGGAGACAGTCTCGCATCCTGTATCACTCCAACCTGCCTGTCATTCCATATTATCCACCACGTTACTCAGACACTTTGGGCACAGGGACTCTTCCACATGTGTACAATTACGAGGTGTGCAGGACGACTGACTCCAGAAAGAGTGACTATAAGTTCGGCAGAGCTGGTAGTCAGAACGTGCTAATAATGGACCCCAGTTCTACAGGAACGATGCAGCGGATACAGAGTGAAAAGAGCATCCTGGATGAACCAGACTCTCCTCTAGAGGTGAGGACTTTGACATAATTAAGTTTATGCCTACATTCTTTAGAGGTTTATTCTACGTTATACCACATTTCATCGCTCACATTTCTGGTAACCCATGGTGCGTTTTCAGAACCACAACTCTTGGACAGCTCAACTGCTTGAAGGTTCACACTCCCCTTTTAACGTGCTGCTTAATTCACTTTGAAAAGGGGAGCAAGATCTATTGTTTTAATTTAAGTAGTTATTGTTATATTTTAAAACAACTGTCTCACTGGTATTTCTGCATAAGACTTTATTGCATTGTAGTTAAAAGACAGATGTGTGATTTCTGCTTTACATTTTTTAATCAGCAAAGTGCTTTGAAAGCACTTTTTTCCTTTTCGTGTTTGTGATATTCGTGTATTTGGACAGTAAGGGACGCTGTTGGTCAGAGAAACTAGTATTCAGCGCTGATTTGGTGGAGGCAGAGGCTTCCTTTTTCCCGTTTGCTGAGGATCGAAAATAAACGGTGGGCTTCGCATTCAGAGCTGCAGTCACAAATCCGTTAAGAGCAAGGACTTAAAAATCAAAGGATACTGGATATAACAGCCTTTGTTCTTTGTGGATCGTTTACAAAAGGATTTTGTGCAATTTTCGTTTTTTGTGTGTGCAATGGCGTTTAAAAACTCGCCTCGGTCGTGTGTAAAATGGCGTTTGAATTTCAGGTCAGTATGGCCCTTTCTGCTGTTTCTGGGCTGTCTCAGTCACATCGTGTTTGGACAAATCAGGTATACAATCCCAGAGGAGCTGAAAAGGGGCTCTCTTATTGGAAATGTAGCTCAAGATCTCGGTCTGGATGTGCAAAGGCTTCGTTCTGGCCGTGCCCGTATTGTGACCAGACAAAGCATCCAGTTCACGGAGCTGAAAACAGACAAAGGCATTTTAGTCGTGAACGAGAGGATAGACCGAGAGCAGCTTTGTGGAGACGTAACACCATGTAGCTTCAGCTTTGAGGTTATTTTAGAAAATCCCATGGATCTGCACCGAGTAACAGTAGAGATAACTGACATAAACGACAACTCTCCGACATTTAGGAAGGAAGAAATGAAATTTGAAATTAGCGAGTCTGCGACACTGGGATCGCGATTTTTATTGGCCAGCGCCGAGGACGCAGATGTGGGCAGTAATGGTCTACAAAAATACATATTAAACACAAATGACATGTTTGATCTGAAACAACACTCAAGTCCAGATGGTAGAAAATATGCTGAGATGGTGTTACAAAAACCGTTAGATAGAGAAAGTGAGCCAAAAATATCACTGAAGCTCATCGCTATAGACGGTGGAACTCCGCATAGATCTGGTACTGTAAATATAGATATTACAGTGCTGGATGCTAATGATAACCCTCCAGTGTTCAACCAGTCTCTCTACAGGGCTGCCGTTTTGGAAAATTCATTAAGAGGTACCTACATCACGACAGTGAATGCAAGCGATGCAGACATCGGGTCAAACGGTCTTGTTACATATAGATTTTCAAACATGAAAGAACAGCTGGCTGACATATTTCATTTAGATGAAGCTATGGGAACTATAACACTCGCAGGGCACCTAGATTATGAAAAAGAAAAGAAACACGAAATTATGATTGAAGCTACGGACCAAGGAGGTCTAACAGATTCGAGCAAAGTTCTAATTGAGATTATAGACGTCAATGATAACGCACCAGTTATAAATGTGATGTCATTCTCCAGTCCTGTGCCGGAAGATTCTCCCTCTGGCACCACAGTCGCAATAATAAACGTAATAGATGCAGACTCAGAACAAAATGGTCAAATTAGCTGCGCAACAGACAGCGCTCTCCCGTTTAAAGTGAAATCCACAATAACTAATTACTATGCATTAATAACAGTGTCAGCTTTTGACAGGGAACTTGAACCTGAGTATAACATAACTGTAAGGGCGAGTGACTCAGGAACGCCATCCTTGTCAAGCACAACAGTTTTACGACTGAGAATTTCTGATGTTAATGACAATGCGCCATTATTTGATAAAAACAGCTACCTTGCTTACATTACAGAAAACAATTCCCCGGGAATGTCCATATTTTCGGTCAGCGCACGAGACAGTGACTGGAATCAAAACGCTAGAATATCATATTTTCTCGAAGAAACCCAGATCAGTGGCAATCCAACCTCTTCTTATGTGTCCATTAATGCCGAAACTGGAACTATTCACGCAGTTCGCTCATTTGATTATGAACAACTTAAAGAGCTTACGTTTTTGGTCAGAGCACAGGATGGAGGCTCTCCTCCACTCAGCAGCAATGCGAGTGTAAAAATAATTATCCAGGACCAGAACGACAACCCTCCTCAGGTTCTGTACCCAGTCCAGACTGGTGGCTCTCTGGTGGCTGAAATGGTGCCTCGTTCAGCAGATGTGGGCTATCTGGTGACTAAAGTGGTGGCTGTTGATGTGGACTCTGGACAAAATGCCTGGCTCTCCTATAAACTGCTGAAAGCCACAGACAGGGCGCTGTTTGAAGTGGGCTTACAGAATGGAGAAATCAGAACTATCCGCCAAGTCACTGATAAAGATGCTGTCAAACAAAGACTGACTGTTATAGTGGAGGACAACGGGCAGCCCTCTCGTTCAGCTACAGTCATTGTTAACGTGGCGGTGGCGGACAGCTTCCCTGAAGTGCTGTCGGAGTTCACTGAGTTGACCCACGACAAGGAGTACAATGACAACCTGACTTTTTACTTAGTCTTGGCTCTGGCTGTAGTTTCCTTCCTCTTCATCACGTGTTTAGTGGTTATTATATCAGTCAAAATCTACAGGTGGAGACAGTCTCGCATCCTGTATCACTCCAACCTGCCTGTCATTCCATATTATCCACCACGTTACTCAGACACTTTGGGGACAGGGACTCTTCCACATATGTACAATTACGAGGTGTGCAGGACGACTGACTCCAGAAAAAGTGACTGTAAGTTCGACAGAGCTGGTAGTCAGAACGTGCTGATAATGGACCCCAGTTCTACAGGAACGATGCGGCGGATACAGAGTGAAAAGAGCATCCTGGATGAACCAGACTCTCCTCTAGAGGTTAGTTTTTCCTTTTCAGCGCTTTAGCTTAGTGGCACAGTAAGTTTTCGTTTTCAGCACCATGGACAGTACACTTACTTTCCCTCAGTTGACATAGTTTTTGCATTCACGTGAAGAACTTTAAAAATGATTATCCTATCTATATTCTCAAACAATATCGTGATGTTATATTTTCTATTAACATATTATCAGTATTTTGATTATAATTATTACACTGCCAAGCGAAGTGGGATACACAAATTATGCCGATGTTTTTCCACATTTTAAATGTACTAAATATTATTCATAAATATTTACAGTTTCCTCGTGTTTTTGTTCTTTTGAGGTTTGTCTACTAAATATACCGGCTTTTCCTTGTAATCACTGCTCTTCTTTAACCTTTGTATTTATTTCACTATCTCTTTAAAGTGTTTAGAAGTTTAGAGCTAATTAAAGCTTATTCTTCTAAAGTTGTTATATATCGCCTTTGGTCTCATTTGATATACAGTATGTGTCTTTATGCTACATCTGGTGCTATATATTTCTTCTGTTAATATTATTTGCAACTAATCTATAGTTGAGTTGTTCTGTTCCCGCAGTATGTTGCATAGTTGTTTTTTATGCATTTGCAGTGTATTCGCTTCTCTACTCGGTTTGGACTCTAAGGGACGCTGTTGATCAGGAAAACGTTGTGGTGTTGTTACAGACAGCCGAGAGAAAGAGGAGAGGTCTAAAACCAATCTTTATTCAGAGAGACGTTGGAGAGAGTCGCAGTGAATCTGCCTGTTTAATAGCAATCCAACCGTTTTAACAGTTAAAGGCGCATCGCCATTGAACTGGGATCCAATTTGCTTTTTTTTATGTGTGACCGACTGATCTCAAGTCGTGTTTTGGATTTATTTTAGTAGCAACATGGGGATACAGCAGCAGCTATTCCGAAAACGGCTGATGTGTGAAACAACGACATGGCTTCTCTTCATCTTTGTCTTCATGATTTCCACCATCAGAAGCCAAATCCGTTATTCAGTACCAGAGGAGATGAAGGAAGGTTCTCTTATCGGTAATGTAGCACAAGACCTCGGTTTAGATCTGAGAAGGCTCCGTTCTGGCCGGGCCCGGATCGTGAGCGGAGAAACCAGTCAGTACACAGAGCTGAAGGCAGACAAAGGGATTCTAGTCGTGAAGGAGAGAATTGACCGAGAAGAGCTTTGCGGAGACGTAATGCCATGCAGTTTAAGCTTTGAAATTATTTTAGAAAATCCCATTGAACTGCACAGAGTGACAGTAGAAATATTAGACATAAACGACCATGCACCGACGTTCAAAAGTAACGTGATTAAACTAGAAATTAGTGAATCTGCTACAGTGGGTTCTCATTTTGATTTAGAAAGCGCATATGACCCCGATTCAGGAATTCACAGCTTGCAAAATTATGTTTTGTCCCCTGATAATAATTTTGTCTTAAAGCAGCTCTCTAACGCCGACGGAGTTAGATTCGCTGTAATGATTTTACAGAAGCCTTTAGACAGAGAGTTGAACCCACACCTCTCCTTAAAGCTGATTGCAGTAGACGGAGGAACTCCACGGCGATCTGGTACAGTGAACATAGAGATCACTGTTCTTGATGCCAACGATAATCCTCCTGTTTTTAATCAATCGCTATATAAAGCTACTGTAGCAGAAAATGCGCCAATAGGCACCTATATAACTACAGTGAATGCTTCAGATGCAGACAGTGGTTCAAATGGCTTGGTTTCCTACACGTTTTCTAACGTAAAGGGGAAATCCGCGGAAAAATTTGAAATTGATAGTTCCTCCGGAAAAATTACTGTTGTTGATAACATTGATTTTGAAAAAGACAAGAAGTATGAAATAAGAGTGATCGCCAAAGACCAGGGAGGACTGAGTGATGCAACCAAAGTTGTCGTTGAGGTCCTGGACATAAATGATAATGCGCCTCTTATAAGTATAATGTCATTTTCGAGCATCATTTCAGAGGATGTTTCTCCGGGTACAACTATAGCTGTTTTTAATGTTAAAGATGCAGACTCAGAAAGAAATGGTCATATAACGTGCTCAATAGATTCTAATCTCCCATTTAAAATCCAGTCTTCTTTGACCGATTATTACAATTTGCTCTCAGATGTAGCTTTTGATCGAGAAACAAAACCTGAATACAATATAACAATAACTGCAACCGATTCAGGGTCACCACCCCTTTCTACACAAACAAATTTGCATCTGAAAATTTCTGATGTGAATGATAATGCGCCGCTCTTTACCAAACCTAAATATTCGGCCTATGTCGTTGAAAATAACGTCCCGGGGGGGTCAATATTCACAGTCAGCGCACGAGATCATGATTGGAATCAAAACGCGAGAATCTCATATTTTATAGACGATGCTGAAGTCAGTGGAAGCTCAGTTTCTTCTTTTGTGTCAATAAATTCTGAAACTGGAGTGATACACGCAGTACGCTCGTTTGATTATGAACAAATTAAACAACTTAAATTCAAAGTCAAAGCGCAGGATGGAGGCTCTCCTCCACTCAGCAGCAATGCGTCTGTAATAATATTTATCCAGGACCAGAACGACAACCATCCTCAGGTTCTGTACCCAGTCCAGTCTGGTGGCTCTCTGGTGGCTGAAATGGTGCCTCGTTCAGCAGATGTGGGCTATCTGGTGACTAAAGTGGTGGCTGTTGATGTGGACTCTGGACAGAATGCTTGGCTCTCCTATAAACTGCTGAAAGCCACAGACAGGGCGCTGTTTGAAGTGGGCTTACAGAATGGAGAAATCAGAACTATCCGCCAAGTCACTGATAAAGATGCTGTCAAGCAAAGACTGACTGTTATAGTGGAGGACAACGGGCAGCCCTCTCGTTCAGCTACAGTCATTGTTAACGTGGCGGTGGCGGACAGCTTCCCTGAGGTGCTGTCGGAGTTCACTGAGTTGACCCACGACAAGGAGTACAATGACAACATGACTTTTTACTTAGTCTTGGCTCTGGCTGTAGTTTCCTTCCTCTTCATCACGTGTTTAGTGGTTATTATATCAGTCAAAATCTACAGGTGGAGACAGTCTCGCATCCTGTATCACTCCAACCTGCCTGTCATTCCATATTATCCACCACGTTACTCAGACACTTTGGGGACAGGGACTCTTCCACATGTGTACAATTACGAGGTGTGCAGGACGACTGACTCCAGAAAGAGTGACTGTAAGTTCGGCAGAGCTGGTAGTCAGAACGTGCTGATAATGGACCCCAGTTCTACAGGAACGATGCAGCGGATACAGAGTGAAAAGAGCATCCTGGATGAACCAGACTCTCCTCTAGAGGTGAGGTCCTGAAATACTGACCATAACCTGTGTCTGTGTATTTTAATGGATTCAATTGCGTCATGGTAATTCATCAGATGTTTTCAGAAACATAAGTCGTTGACAGCTCTTTTAATTAAAAGTTAATCGTCCCATTTGAAGTGCTGCTTAATTCGTTATGGGGTAGATGTACATGGAATGTATTGCAATGCACCTGCTGCACTTAGTCCTGCATTTTATAGTCAAATCCTTGTTGCACTTTTTGCATTATAACAGTCTAAAGATTTTTGTGTATTCTTTTTTTCCGTTGATACTTTGTGTGAATCACAATAATAAGCCATTTACTTAATATTTACATAATTTTTGCTATGGACTTTAGAATGAACACTTGAAAACAATAATGTTTTAAACTAATAATTGCTCATGTGGATTTAAGTTTTAAATGTTAAACATGCTTTTTTTGTTGTCTTTCCGTTTTGTGCCAGTAAGTACCACAGAAAGCAAAATTCAGCGCACTTTGTTGGTATTTTGCTTTATTGTCTCTCGTCCTGTTTTGATCTGTTTCAATAGCTGGCTTGCTCTCGTTTCTGTCTGGATATAAAGCAGGAAATCAAAATACCCAAATTTTTCTTCTGCAACACAAATAAGACATTTCACTGTCTTATGGACCAAGTTATTTCTTTCTAGTGTTCACATATCTAACCAAATATAGTAATCAATCGCATGAAACATGAGCCAAAAAAGAATGTCTGTGTATAATAGTTTATGTAGTTCCGTGCATCCGACTCACGGGGACGCTGATGACCAGTGTGCTGAGATTTTAGTGCATATTACAGCAGTACCTTCCCACCACCTCGTTATGTCACAGAGGAAGGAGAATATATCAGAAAGGCACAGTTTGGATGAAGATTTTATCAAAGTCGGAGACACCAGGAATCTATTCAGCATTCATTGGAGTTTTTATTGTTTCTATTTGCTGAAGTTTGTGTCTAAAATCTTTTTTTTGTTTGTTTTTTGTTTTTTTGGATAACGGATTCCACATTTCTTTGTTTGGAAGGGAAACTGTCTGACTGAACAATGACACGGCAAGTCGGATTAATGTTATTTTTCTCGATTCTTTCTCTCTGCATGGTTTTTGGCCAGGTCAGCTACTCAATTCCTGAGGAAATGGCGAAAGGATCTTTGGTCGGTAACATAGCACAAGATTTAGGTTTAGATGTGAAACGACTTAAATCAGGAAGAGCTCGTATATATACAGGAGAAGGTACAGAACACGTCGAGCTCGATAAAGAAAAGGGAGTCCTTCTAATAAAAGAGCGAATAGACAGAGAAGCGCTCTGTGGGCAGACGACGCCCTGCGCTCTTGATTTTCAAATAATTTTGGAGAATCCTATGCAATTTTATAGCATCACTGTTGAGATCACTGACGTTAATGACAATTCTCCAGTTTTTAAAAACAGCAAAATGAAATTTGATATAAGCGAGATGGCTCAAATTGGGTCGAAATTTGTTTTAGAAAAAGCTATTGATGATGACGTGGGCACTAACGGGCTTCAGGGCTATTCGCTTAGTCAAAGTGACATATTCATTCTAAATCCTTATCGGATCGGTAGCAGTAGAAATGTTGAAATGGTTTTAAAGAAGGCTCTCGATCGAGAAAAGCAGGACCGTGTGTCTTTAGTGTTGTCTGCTTTAGATGGTGGTAATCCGCAGCTTTCCGGAACCATTGAAATTATTGTGACCGTTCTGGATGCAAATGACAATGCGCCTGTTTGTTCTCAAGTAGAGTATAAGACAAATGTAAAGGAGGATTCGTCTAAAGGGACTATTCTCACGACCGTGACCGCATCTGATGCCGATGAAGGTCTACATGGGCAGGTGCGATACTCAATTTCTAATGCTCCAAAGGGAGCACTAGAGTTATTCAATATAGACGAAAAAAGTGGGATGTTTACATTAGTGGGAGAACTAGATTACGAAAAATTTCGCCATTTTGAAATAGATGTGCAAGCGTCAGATGAAGGCGGTAACGCTGATGTGTGTAAAGTTCTGATTGAGGTGCTGGACACAAACGATAACCCACCAGCAATTAATATTATGTCAGCGTCTTCCACTGTAGCTGAGGATGTTAAACCGGGCACTGTTCTGACGATGATGAACGTCCAAGATCCAGATTCAAATGAAAATGGCAAAGTCCGATGCTTTTTGGATGACTATGATCACTTTAAAATTATATCAACATCAAATAATTTCTTTACATTAATAACAGACAGTGATTTAGATAGAGAGACAAAGTCTGCGTATAACATCACTGTGACCTGCTCTGATGAGGGACTACCCTCCCTCTCCAAGAGTGTCACTCTCACCTTACTGATCTCAGACGTTAATGATAACGCACCTGTCTTTGAGAGGAGCTCGTATGAGGCCTACATTGTAGAAAACAACACACCAGGTCTCTCTATATTCACAGTCAAAGCCACAGACGCTGACTGGAACCAGAATGCCCGTGTTTCTTACATACTGGAGGACTCCTCCGTTAACGGAGTGCCAGTCTCCTCGTATGTGTCTGTTAGTGCAGATAGTGGAGTCATCCATGCAGTGCGCTCTTTTGACTACGAGCAGATCAAAGATTTCCACTTCCGCGTAAAAGCGCAGGATGGAGGCTCTCCTCCACTCAGCAGCAACGTGACCGTGAAAATAATGATCCAGGACCAGAACGACAACCCCCCTCAGGTTCTGTACCCAGTCCAGACTGGTGGATCTCTGGTGGCTGAAATGGTGCCTCGTTCAGCAGATGTGGGCTATCTGGTGACTAAAGTGGTGGCTGTTGATGTGGACTCTGGACAGAATGCCTGGCTCTCCTATAAACTGCAGAAAGCCACAGACAGGGCGCTGTTTGAAGTGGGCTTACAGAATGGAGAAATCAGAACTATCCGCCAAGTCACTGATAAAGATGCTGTCAAACAAAGACTGACTGTTATAGTGGAGGACAAGGGACAGCCCTCTCGTTCAGCTACAGTCGTTGTTAACGTGGCGGTGGCGGACAGCTTCCCTGAAGTGCTGTCGGAGTTCACTGAGTTGACACATGGCAAGGAGTACAATGACAACCTGACTTTTTACTTGGTCTTGGCTCTGACTGTAGTTTCCTTCCTCTTCATCACGTGTTTAGTGGTTATTATATCAGTCAAAATCTACAGGTGGAGACAGTCTCGCATCCTGTATCACTCCAACCTGCCTGTCATTCCGTATTATCCACCACGTTACTCAGACACTTTGGGAACAGGGACTCTTCCCCATGTGTACAATTACGAGGTGTGCAGGACGACTGACTCCAGAAAGAGTGACTGTAAGTTCGGCAGAGCTGGTAGTCAGAACGTGATGATAATGGACCCCAGTTCTACAGGAACGATGCAGCGGATACAGAGTGAAAAGAGCATCCTGGATGAACCAGACTCTCCGATAGAGGTTAGATGGCTTTAATATATTTTAAGTGTGTGTAAGATGTTTTAAATTCACTAAAAAAATCTCTTTGCTGATAATGACATTTTAGATCTCAAAGGTAGCTGCTATGTTGGATGTGTTAATATACGTTTCAGTTTATGTCACATGTTATCACTGCCTTCGTGCTTAACTTCACAACAAAAAAGAACAACCCTAACAGGTCTTATAAATGACTTTTTTTAAAGGCATATGATGGTAGTCAGTGTGCTTCAGATATCGAGTTCTTTAACTTCAGAACAACGGATAGCAACATTAGTAGTACTGCTTCCTATAGCCTCATTTCCATATGTTAAAAATTCGGTGCGGTGTCCATACTTTAAATACCAGAGTATTTTATCGTCTTCAGTTCCTATTTCTTTATTTGTTCACAATTATCAGTATTTCAGAAAACGCATTAGTTCCCTTCTCATTTTCCTCGTTCAGACAGTTGGCTGACTTGTTTTTTTCAACACTCTATTTTGATAGCTTTAATAACTCAATATCATAGTCTGTGTTACTGCCTATTTTTCCTAATATACTGTTATTGTGATACTCGAAATTAAACACAATAAATTCTCGATTGTTCTTTTTTCAAGTCCAAATGACAGTGTTAAAGATTCTGTAGGCTGATATTACTGAATTTGCACACATTTGACAGTAAGTTGTCCTGCGGATGAATTTTAGATGATATTCTGCAGTTTTATAGTGCGGACTCTTAGGGCCGCTGTTGACCAGAGTGTTGAGGACTGAGACCATGTTTGTAGCAGCACCGCCCATGTAACATCGACATTATAAAGAGGGAACACGACGCACAAAGATCGAGCGATTCTGATCAAGGAGGATAAATACTGAAGAAAGATTTTTATTTTGGAGAGATTTGCTTTCGCTGACCGGAATATACACTTAGGTTTTGACTTTGGAATACATATCTTCTGTTGTGTGGAATATAGGTTGTGAATCCACGTTGGAGTGCGAAATCTGAAAGAACAATGAAACGGCAGGTACTGCTGTTTGTCTCTCTCCTTTCCCTCGGCCCAGTCTTTGGGCAGGTCAGTTACTCGATTCCGGAGGAAATGGCAAGAGGCTCTTTAGTTGGAAATATAGCACAGGATTTAGGTTTAGAAATTAAACGTTTAATATCAGGAAAAGCCAAGATCTATAGCAGAAATAGCGACCAATTCATCGAGCTGAACAGAGAAAGAGGAGTCCTCCTCATCAAGGAGAGAATAGACAGAGAGGCACTGTGCACAGAGAAAGCGCTTTGTGCTTTGGATTTTCAGATCCTTTTGGAGAATCCGATGGAATTTTATACGGTTACAGTCCAGATCATAGATATTAATGATAATGCACCAACCTTTGAAAAAAGCGAAATGAATTTCAAAATTAGCGAATCAGCCGCAACAGGAGCAAAATTCGACCTGGAACGGGCTGTGGATCTGGATGTTGGTATTAATGATCTCCAGAAATACGAACTAAAACCAACTGAAAATTTTGGTCTAAAACTGCACAGTAACCCTGATGGACACAAAAACGTTGAGATGGTACTGCTGAAACCTTTAGACAGAGAGAAACAAGAGCAGATCTCTCTCGTGTTAACAGCTGTAGATGGAGGACAGCCACAGATGTCTGGAACAATGCAGATTCTCATTACAGTTTTAGACGTTAATGATAATGCGCCGGTTTTTACACAGAAAACATACAAAGCTACAGTCACTGAGAATTCACCTAAAGAAACAGTCGTTGCTACTGTTACAGCGTCAGACGCTGATCAAGGCTCTAACAGTAAAATAACATATTCAATCACAAATACCTTAGACAATGTCCGGAAAATGTTTTATGTAAATGAGGAAAACGGGCAAGTTTCATTAATTGAAACCATTGACTTTGAAAAGTCAAAACGTTTTCAAATAAATCTCCGTGCTAATGACGATGGAGGACTAACAGACTCATGTAAGCTGATTGTTGATGTTCTCGATGTAAACGACAATAAACCTGAAATCAACATAATGTCCAAATCAACTGTGATTTCAGAGGACGCTAAACTCAATATGGTCGTTACGATGATTAATACTGAGGATTTAGATTCCGGAGACAACGGGAACGTGAAATGCTTTATCAGCGACAATGTACCATTCATTTTAAAATTGACAAGAAATGATTTCTTTAATTTAATAACAGACAGTGATTTAGACAGAGAGAGATCCTCTGAGTATAACATCACTGTAACCTGCTCTGATGAGGGAGTGCCCTCCCTCTCCAGCAGCGTCACTCTCACCTTACAGATCTCAGACGTTAATGATAACGCACCTGTCTTTGAGAGAAGCTCATATGAGGCCTACATTGTAGAAAACAACACGCCAGGTCTCTCTATATTTACAGTCAAAGCCTCAGACGCTGACTGGAACCAGAATGCCCGTGTTTCTTACATACTGGAGGACTCCTCCGTCAACGGAGTGCCAGTCTCCTCATATGTGTCCGTTAGTACTGATAGTGGAGTCATCCATGCAGTGCGCTCTTTTGACTACGAGCAGATCAAAGATTTCCACTTCCGCGTAAAAGCGCAGGATGGAGGCTCTCCTCCACTCAGCAGCAACGTGACCGTGAAAATAATGATCCAGGACCAGAACGACAACCCCCCTCAGGTTCTGTACCCAGTCCAGTCTGGTGGCTCTCTGGTGGCTGAAATGGTGCCTCGTTCAGCAGATGTGGGCTATCTGGTGACTAAAGTGGTGGCTGTTGATGTGGACTCTGGACAGAATGCCTGGCTCTCCTATAAACTGCAGAAAGCCACAGACAGGGCGCTGTTTGAAGTGGGCTTACAGAATGGAGAAATCAGAACTATCCGCCAAGTCACTGATAAAGATGCTGTCAAACAAAGACTGACTGTTATAGTGGAGGACAACGGGCAGCCCTCTCGTTCAGCTACAGTCATTGTTAACGTGGCAGTGGCGGACAGCTTCCCTGAAGTGCTGTCGGAGTTCACTGAGTTGACACACGACAAGGAGTACAATGACAACCTGACTTTTTACTTAGTCTTGGCTCTGGCTGTAGTTTCCTTCCTCTTCATCACGTGTTTAGTGGTTATTATATCAGTCAAAATCTACAGGTGGAGACAGTCTCGCATCCTGTATCACTCCAACCTGCCTGTCATTCCATATTATCCACCACGTTACTCAGACACTTTGGGCACAGGGACTCTGCCACATGTGTACAATTACGAGGTGTGCAGGACGACTGACTCCAGAAAGAGTGACTGTAAGTTCGGCAGAGCTGGTAGTCAGAACGTGCTGATAATGGACCCCAGTTCTACAGGAACGATGCAGCGGATACAGAGTGAAAAGAGCATCCTGGATGAACCAGACTCTCCTCTAGAGGTTAGTCTTCCATAAACCACAATATTATAGTAATCAATATTCATGTATTAAATATGAACCTCTGTGGGGGGCTTTTTAATGTTCATTGGTGAGGGTTCGCCAACTCTTAAAAGCCCAGGTTTCGTGTATTTTGTTTTTAGTTTTCTATGTTTTACCTCTCCGTGCCTATATAATATTATGTATATAATACAAAAATCAGTCATGAGCAAGGAGGGGGGGTGATCTTTTTCCTGTTTTCTGGTGGGAGCTGTCCATATTCAGCACTACGAACAGCTCCTCTTTCCGCACTGAAAAAAATGGATTGGATTTACTTATTTTAGTAGTGGACATTGGTTGCACACCGATGTTTTGCTCTGGCAGCAACTTAAACAATTGAGTTAAATTAACAGTTCACTTTAAAACATGACTCAATTGTTTTAAAAACACCCAAGATGCTTACATAAAACGTGTCTCCTTTTTTCAGTGCATTAATTACAATGACACATCAGGGCAGTTCATGGCATATAAAAAGGCGTTGACGCAATGTAGTTCAACAATTTGAAGCAGCTGAGTTTATCACCTTACTATATTTTTTTCTTTTAAACGAAATTATTATTATTATCTTTATTATTGTTGTTGTTCTTGTTGTTGTTGTTGTTATGAAAGAAGCAAGCGTTGATCATTTAAAGAAATGTAATCATTTTAAAATAGAACCCACTTGTTCTCATTTTCAATCCTTCATAATATTCTGTAGTTCAGGAAGATGAACTGTTAGGGCCGCTGTTGACCATCCTTTGTTATATAGGAAAAGAAATCAGCAGTGCCATCCCCATCCTTTACAATACAGAACGAGAGAAAGACACAATGAGCAGTACAGGACACGAAGATCAGCGTATTAAGCGTCAGTTTGGACTGGAGCTGTTATTTTAAAGTTGCAATTTTCGATTTGAAAAGTGGCTACATACAACATGATGATATAAACAGGATTACTTTTCAAGTGGAATCCATTTTTACGGCAATATTACACGGCTTATTTTACTGCAACATGGCGGTTAGAACAATGCAACGGCAAGTGCTGCTTTTCACCTTGTTTTTCTGTTTCTGCTCAGTGACTGGGCAGGTCAGTTACTCCATTCCAGAGGAAATGTCGAAAGGCTCTTTTGTGGGTGATATTGCACACGATTTTGGTTTGGATGTAAAAAGGCTGAAATCAGGGAAAGCTCGGATTTATACCGGAGACAGCGCAGAGTACATCGAGTTGAACAGAGAAAGAGGAGTCCTCCTCGTCAAAGACAGAATAGACAGAGAGCTAATCTGTGCGCAGACGGCGCCTTGTGCTTTACACTTCCAGGTTATTTTAGAGAATCCGATGGAATTTTATAGCATTACCGTGGAAGTGACAGATGTTAATGACAACGCCCCAATTTTCAAAAGAGGTGAGATGAAATTCAAAATAAGTGAATCAGTTAATACAGGAACTGTGTTTATGCTCGAACAAGCAATAGATCTCGATGTGGGTGTAAACGGCCTTCAAAGTTATCTGTTAAAGCCCACTGATAACTTCGTTTTGAAGGTGCAGAATCAAGCGGATGGAAGTAAGCTGGTAGAAATGGTTTTGCAGAAACCTTTAGATCGAGAAAAACAGGATCATTTGTCGCTTGTTTTGACTGCAGTAGACGGCGGTGAACCGCAGCTCTCCGGGGCAGTTCAGATCAACGTAAATGTGCTTGATAGTAATGATAATGCTCCAGTTTTTCCTCAAAAAATATACAAGTCAACCTTAAAAGAAAATTCGCCCGAAGGAACTGTTCTGATTACAGTTAGTGCTTCTGATTTAGACGACGGATCCAATGGAAAGATATCATATACAATATTAAACTCCGTGGACGATGCTTCGGAAAAGTTTGACGTGAACCGAGAAACTGGTGAAATTACACTGGTTGGAAACACCGACTTTGAAAAGAAGCGACAATATCAAATACATGTTCAAGCCAGTGATGAAGGAGGATTGGCCGATACCAGTAAACTTGTTGTAGAAATACTTGATACAAATGATAATGTACCTGCTATAAATGTCATGTCAAAGTCTAACATAATAGCAGAAGACATTACACTTGGCACTGTTGTGACAATCATAAATATCCAAGATCCAGACTCAGGCGAAAATGGAAACGTTCAATGTAATATTAACAAGAATATTCCATTTTTAGTTTCTTCCACATCAAATAACTTTTTCAGTATAGTAACAGACAGTGATTTAGACAGAGAGAGAGCCTCTGAGTACAACATCACTGTAACCTGCTCTGATGAGGGAGTGCCCTCCCTCTCCAGCAGCGTCACTCTCACCTTACAGATCTCAGACGTTAATGATAACGCACCTGTCTTTGAGAGGAGCTCATATGAGGCCTACATTATAGAAAACAACACACCAGGTCTCTCTATATTTACAGTCAAAGCCTCAGATGCTGACTGGAACCAGAATGCCCGTGTTTCTTATATACTGGAGGACTCCTCCGTTAACGGAGTGCCAGTCTCCTCGTATGTGTCCGTTAGTGCTGATAGTGGAGTCATCCATGCAGTGCGCTCTTTTGATTACGAGCAGATCAAAGATTTCCACTTCCGCGTAAAAGCGCAGGATGGAGGCTCTCCTCCACTCAGCAGCAACGTGACCGTGAAAATAATGATCCAGGACCAGAACGACAACCCCCCTCAGGTTCTGTACCCAGTCCAGACTGGTGGCTCTCTGGTGGCTGAAATGGTGCCTCGTTCAGCAGATTTGGGCTATCTGGTGACTAAAGTGGTGGCTGTTGATGTGGACTCTGGACAGAATGCCTGGCTCTCCTATAAACTGCAGAAAGCCACAGACAGGGCGCTGTTTGAAGTGGGCTTACAGAATGGAGAAATCAGAACTATCCGTCAAGTCACTGATAAAGATGCTGTCAAACAAAGACTGACTGTTATAGTGGAGGACAACGGACAGCCCTCTCGTTCAGCTACAGTCATTGTCAACGTGGCGGTGGCGGACAGCTTCCCTGAGGTTCTGTCGGAGTTCACTGAGTTGACGCACGACAAGGAGTACAATGACAACCTGACTTTTTACTTAGTCTTGGCTCTGGCTATAGTTTCCTTCCTCTTCATCACGTGTTTAGTGGTTATTATATCAGTCAAAATCTACAGGTGGAGACAGTCTCGCATCCTGTATCATTCCAACCTGCCTGTCATTCCATATTATCCACCACGTTACTCAGACACTTTGGGCACAGGGACTCTTCCACATGTGTACAATTACGAGGTGTGCAGGACGACTGACTCCAGAAAGAGTGACTGTAAGTTCGGCAGAGCTGGTAGTCAGAATGTGCTGATAATGGACCCCAGTTCTACAGGAACAATGCAGCGGATACAGAGTGAAAAGAGCATCCTGGATGAACCAGACTCTCCGATAGAGGTTAGACCACTTTAATATGGTGTCAGTGTATTTATTACATTTTAAATAATGCTGAAATCTGTTTGTTTTGAGAGAAGTTTTCCATTGTGGGACTAGAGTCTTATATTGAATTTGTTGGTAAATATCTTATGTTTTACTTAATCTTTACTTAACATAAAATAAAAATAAATAAATACAATTTTATTTTTATAGCACCTTTCAAAACAGAATCACAAATTGCTGCACATAAGATAGCAAATCATAAAAAGGTAAAACAGACAATATAAAACAGGGAGAAATTAACCAAAAGCAGTTTTAAAAAGGTGAGCTTTGAGTTGTTTTTTAAAAGCAGCTACTGAGTCCAGAGTTCTTAAGGTTTGGGGGAGAGAGTTTCAAAGTCTAGGGGCCACAATGGCAAAAGCTCTATCACCCTTAGTTCTCATTTTAGTATGTTTTATATCAAGTAAGCCCTGATCAGATGACCTCAGGGACCTGCTAGGGCCATAGGGCTGTAGCAGATCAGAGATGTAGGCTGGTGCCAATCCGTACAAAGCTCTAAAAGTCAAGACCAGGATCTTAAATCGGACTCTAAATTCAACAGGAAGCCAGTGTAGCTGAGATAGCAACAGTGTCATGTGTGAATGCTTAGAGGATTTTGTCCAAAGCCTAGCTGCACCATTTTGCACAACCTGCAGACGGTCCAGAGAACCTTTGCTTAGACACATAAACAGTGAGCTACAATAGTCCAAGCATGAGGAAATAAATGCATGTATAGCAATCTCCAGTTCAGAGTGAGATAAAATAGGGCATAACTTAGCCAAATTTCTTAAATGATAAAAACAAGACTGAACCAGAAATTTAACATGACCATCCAATGTGAGAGTCGAGTCAAAGGTGACACCTAAATTCCTGACAGAGTATTTAACATAAACTGAGAGAGGACCAGGGGTTTCACTATCTGGGATAAAAATCTGTCAGGAGCACATACAAGGACTTGAGTTTTCCCCTCGTTGAGTTGGAGGAAATTTGCAGCCACCCAACGTTTCATCAAATCTAAGCAGTCATTCAGAAGCTGAAGCATAGATAAATCACGGGGCTTAAAAGAAATGTACAACTGAATATCTTCAGCATAACAGTGATAAGAAATGTCCTCAAAAGAGCCGATAGCCGAGAGAAGATGTATTAAAAACAATAAAGGCCCCAAAACCAAACCTTGAGGGACACCATAAGTAAGGGATGTAGAGGATGACCTAAACTCGGAGACCACCACAGAAAAGGATCGGTGATGTAGATATGAGCAGAACCACTCTAAGGCAGTTCCAGATAGACCAACCCAATGTTTTAACCGTTCAAGGAGAATGTGGTGGTCAATTGTGTCAAACGCCAACGTGAGGTCCAGCATGAGTAGAACACAGCATTTTCCTGCATCATTACTCATCAAAATGTCACTAGAGACCCTAAGAAGGGCTGTTTCCATGGAGTGACCTCTACGAAAGCCGGACTGAAACTTATCGCAAATGCTATGTTTGTCCAGACCCGCTATAAGTTACTTAGCCACAACCTTTTCTAGAAACTTAGCGATTAACGGTAATTTAGAAATTGGTCTGTAACTGTTCCAAAGAGAGAGGTCTAGCTGAGGTTTTTTTAAAAGTAGGAGAATAGCAGTATTTTTAAAATAAACCGGAACTATGCCAGTGAAGAGTTGATTAAAGTGAGCACACATAGACCAATAGACTGAAAGACATTTTTGAATAATAATGCAGGTACAACGTCAAGTGAACAGGAGGATGCTTTCACTGAATTCACTAGTTTTACCAGCTCAGGTAGTGAAACAGAAGAGAAAGTATCCAAGATGACGGCCAAGATGGGGTGGAGATAGACATAACAGGTGCTGAATGTGAAAAAATTATTCTCACGTTATTAATTTTTGCAAGCAGAAAAGAAAGAAAATTTTCACAGTCCTTATTAGATGAAATAGGAGCCGCAGGTAGAGCAGGAGTAACAATGTCACTAATGGTGTTGAATAGCAGTGTAGGATTACCTCTGCTCCGTGTAACTAAGTGTGAGAAATAGGCAGCCCTCGCATCTCTGATCGCATTATTAAAAGAAATTAAAAGGTCCTTTAGGTAGAGGAGATGAACATTTAGATGAGTTTTCCTCCACCTGCGCTCCGCTTTTCGACAATCACGTTTTAGACAAGGAATACTGCCATTTAGCCAAGGAGGAGATTTGGAGGCAGAAACTCTCCTCATTTTAACTAGGCAAATTTCATCTAAAATAGAAAGGCAATAATTATTAAAAAAAAGATTGGTTGAGAATCGACACCATTATGAGGGGATAACTGTAAGTTAAGCGCATGCGCAAATTTCTCCGCTGTGGAGGAGTTTAAGATGCGAGAGCTAACCATCCGTTGAACAGGGATTAAAAGACATGTTAAAAACAATAACATGGTGATCAGAAATAGAAATGTCCTCAGAGCAAACCCAAAGTAAGAACAAGGTCCAGTGTGTGACCTTTGCTATGTGTAGGACCGGACACATGCTGAGCAAAATGAAAAGAATCCTTAATGTTGATAAAGTCTCTGGCAAAGGGGTCGGAGTCATCATCAACGTGTATATTAAAGTCCCCAACTATAAGCAACCTAGACAGCTTTATAGTAGAGGATAAGAAGTCACGGTGCCCTGATAAAAAAGCCCATTAGAGCCAGGTGGACGATATACCACAGCAAGGTAAAAGGGATCCTTGTTTCCAATTTTAAGCAGCTGCATCTCAAACGAAAGAAAATGTCCAATTTTCACGGAGCGGCAGGAGAAACGGTCCTGGAAAGCCGCCGCAAGCCCACCACCCCGGCCAGATACCCGAGGCTGGGTTATAAAAGTATAGCCATCCGGGCAGAGTTCAACAAATGACGCGTATTCTACGTCCCGCTGCCAGGCCTCAGTCAGGGGGGAAAAAGTCGCGTTTTTTTGATAATATAAAATCATTCAACAATAATGATTTATTAGACACAGATCGCACGTTAAAAGTGCCATATTCATCCAGGTAGATGCCTCGTTATTTGCAAAGGCTCAAGTTAAAGGACGTAGGCACACAGGGTTTGAGCCATCACGCTCGTAGAATCCACTCACTGAGCGAATAAAGAGCCAGCCGGCAGGAGAGTCTGGATAAACCCTCCTAAGGCAGCACGGTCTCAAAGAGCCGGGCCCAGCATATCCAAACAGGAACGTGGAAAACAAGTCCCCCTCCATGGAGCTTTTCTGAGCACAGGAGACAAGGCACGCTCCACGTCGCTTACCAGCCAAACCCCGCCGCCAGGTAAGCCTGAGCTTTACCTGAATACCTCCTCTTGTCCCTCTCCTTTTCCGTGGTCTAGAGGGACCGCCGAAATAGTCTGACGAAGATCCAGCTAATAGTGGAGGGTGGAAAATGCAGAAGGAGGACGAAGAGAGATCGTGAGGATCGGATGGATAGCAAAGCCAGGCTAGCATACACCAAGGCAGCCAATACATCGTTAAAACTAAGTGAGAACAGTAGAGTAGAAGAAAACAACACAAAAGTAGTAAAGCGCAACAAACTGCACCCGGCAGCGGCAGAGCCAAACACAGGCGCTATCATAACATAGCTCAACAATGAATAACTAGTACATCAATTTTACACACGCGCAAAACAAAAACAATGTTAATATGCTTGAGGAATAATTTTTTTCTAAACAGAATCTTAATGGCATCTAATCAATATTAATATACCTCAAATGTTAACCGCATTCACTTCAGAACCACGGACAGCAGCATTAGCAATATTAATTCATGTTACCTCGTGTCCATTTTGTGCTGTTTCCACAATTCAAGCGCCAAGGTTTACCAGTTATCCATCTTTAAGTAAACTTGTGTTTTCCCGATGCATTTTCCCTTTCGGTCGGTCAGCTGACTTGTTTTATCCGGGCTAACTCTCTTACGCCATTGATTTCTTCACATCACAGTCACCGCCTGTTTTTCTTAATATACTGTTATTGTGATCCTAGAAATTAAACACAATAGATTCCCGATTGTTCTTTTTTCAAGTCCAAATGACAGTGTTAAAGATTCTGTAGGCTGATATTACCGAATTTGCACATATTTGACAGTAAGTTGTCCTGCGGATGAATTTTAGATGATATTCTGCAGTTTTATAGTGCGGACTCTTAGGGCCGCTGTTGACCAGAGTGTTGAGGACTGAGACCATGTTTGTAGCAGCACCGCCCATGTAACATCGACATTATGAAGAGGGAACACGACGCACAAAGATCGAGCGATTCTGATCAAGGAGGATAAATACTGAAGAAAGATTTTTATTTTGGAGCGATTTGCTTTCGCTGACCGGAATATACACTTAGGTTTTGACTTTGGAATACATATCTTCTGTTGTGTGGAATATAGATTGTGAATCCACGTTGAGTGAGAAATCTGAAAGAACAATGAAACGGCAAGTACTGCTGTTTGTCTCTCTCCTTTCCCTCGGCCCAGTCTTCGGGCAGGTCAGTTACTCGATTCCGGAGGAAATGACTAGAGGCTCTTTAGTTGGAAATATAGCACAGGATTTAGGTTTAGAAATTAAACGTTTAATATCAGGAAAAGCCAAGATCTATAGCAGAAATAGCGACCAATTCATCGAGCTGAACAGAGAAAGAGGAGTCCTCCTCATCAAGGAGAGAATAGACAGAGAGGCGCTGTGCACAGAGACAGTGCTTTGTGCTTTACATTTTCAGATCCTTTTGGAGAATCCGATGGAATTTTATACGGTTACAGTCCAGATCACAGACATCAATGATAATGCACCAACCTTTGAAAAAAGCGAAATGAATTTCAAAATTAGCGAGTCTGCAACTGCCGGCTCAAAATTTGTTTTGGAACGGGCTGTGGATCTTGATGTTGGTATTAATGCGGTTCAAAACTATGATTTAAAGTCGACCAACAATTTTGCTCTGAGACTGCACAGTAACCCCGATGGACACAAAAACGTTGAGATGGTACTGCAGAAACCTTTAGACAGAGAGAAGCAAGAGCAGATATCCCTCGTGTTAACAGCTGTAGATGGAGGAGAGCCACAGATGTCAGGGACAATGCAGATTCTCATTACAGTTTTAGACGTTAATGATAATGCGCCGGTTTTTACACAGCAAACCTACAAAGCTACAGTCACTGAGAATTCACCTAAAGGAACAGTTGTTGCTACTGTTACAGCGTCAGACGCAGATCAAGGTTCTAACAGTAAAATAACATATTCAATCACAAATACGTTAGGTAACGTAAAGAAAATGTTTGAAGTAAACACAGAAAACGGGCAAGTTTCATTGGTTGGAACCATTGATTTTGAAAAAACAAAACGCTTCCAAATAAATATAGGAGCAAGTGATGAGGGGGGACTCACGGATTCTTGTAAACTGATTGTTGATGTTCTGGATGTAAACGACAATAAACCTGAAATCAACATAATGTCCAAATCGACTGTGATATCAGAGGATGCTAATCTCAACACAGTAGTAACAATGATAAATGTTGAGGACTTAGATTCCGGAGACAGTGGGATCGTGAAATGCTTTATCAACGAAAATGCACCATTTATTATAAAATCATCAACAAATAATTTCTATACCTTAGTAACAGACAGTGATTTAGACAGAGAGAGATCCTCTGAGTATAACATCACTGTGACCTGCTCTGATGAGGGAGTGCCCTCCCTCTCCAGCAGCGTCACTCTCACCTTACAGATCTCAGACGTTAATGATAACGTACCTGTCTTTGAGAGGAACTCATATGAGGCCTACATTGTAGAAAACAACACGCCGGGTCTTTCTGTATTCACAATCAAAGCCACAGACGCTGACTGGAACCAGAATGCCCGTGTTTCTTACATACTGGAGGACTCCTCCGTCAACGGAGTACCAGTCTCTTCATATGTGTCCGTTAGTGCTGATAGTGGAGTCATCCATGCAGTGCGCTCTTTTGACTACGAGCAGATCAAAGATTTCCACTTCCGCGTAAAAGCGCAGGATGGAGGCTCTCCTCCACTCAGCAGCAACGTGACTGTGAAAATAATGATCCAAGACCAGAACGACAACCCCCCTCAGGTTCTGTACCCAGTCCAGACTGGTGGCTCTCTGGTGGCTGAAATGGTGCCTCGTTCAGCAGATGTGGGCTATCTGGTGACTAAAGTGGTGGCTGTTGATGTGGACTCTGGACAGAATGCCTGGCTCTCCTATAAGCTGCAGAAAGCCACAGACAGGGCGCTGTTTGAAGTGGGCTTACAGAATGGAGAAATCAGAACTATCCGCCAAGTCACTGATAAAGATGCTGTCAAACAAAGACTGACTGTTATAGTGGAGGACAACGGACAGCCCTCTCGTTCTGCTACAGTCGTTGTTAACGTGGCGGTGGCGGACAGCTTCCCTGAAGTGCTGTCGGAGTTCACTGAGTTGACACACGACAAGGAGTACAATGACAACCTGACTTTTTACTTAGTCTTGGCTCTGGCTGTAGTTTCCTTCCTCTTCATCACGTGTTTAGTGGTTATTATATCAGTCAAAATCTACAGATGGAGACAGTCTCGCATCCTGTATCACTCCAACCTGCCTGTCATTCCATATTATCCACCTCGATACTCAGACACTTTGGGGACAGGAACTCTGCCACATGTGTACAATTACGAGGTGTGCAGGACGACTGACTCCAGAAAGAGTGACTGTAAGTTCGGCAGAGCTGGTAGTCAGAACGTGCTGATAATGGACCCCAGTTCTACAGGAACAATGCAGCGGATACAGAGTGAAAAGAGCATCCTCGATGAACCAGACTCTCCTCTCGAGGTCAGTTATAAATGTGGCTTCAACTTTATGTCATAATGTCTTTTTAAATGATTCAGTATCCGGCTATACTGTTGAAATTATCCTGCTATTTTACCAAACCATCGATCTTATATATAATTTACATTTTTATTCACTGATGACCTATTAGAACTATAAAGGGGAATTGTTTTACCGTTGTGAAATTGTCCGCTAGGTCTTCTCTAAGTTTTCGTGCAAAAGGTTTTAATGCTAATTATTTTAAATTGTTTCTATATTACATATTGTTATATGAAACGGTGAATCAATTTCTACTTAGTCGTTAAATTTTCCTCTAAAAATATGATGTAATTAAACTTTAGTTAAAATTATTTAGTGACCTCTTTTCTTATCGGTACCAGAATTTTCAGTCATTTATTTCACTCTTTCATAAGATTTTGCTAAAGACATTTGACTAAATACTCAGCACTGACAATGTTATAATTTAGTTATCATGTCCAGAAAGGGCATAGCGTTTTATTTATTTATTTTTTTTCATTCATTTATTTTTTGTTTTGTTTTCCTTAATGTAAAACAGTGGTGCCCCCACTCATCCTGGTCGTCTAGGATAGTGATTTCAGGACCGCAGACAGCGACACTATTGAACTTATTTGTACTCTTCTTGTATTTTACATATCTTTTTATTATTCCTGTGGGATTTTGTCTTCACAAAATTTGCTTATTTAATACTTTGAGTATGCTTTCACGGAATCATTTTCATGACTGATAATTTTAAGAAAGAAAACACTGTTAGTTGGTTTGGCTTTAGCTCACGAGGTAGGGGAACTCATGTATCAGTTGGACGTGTGGTGTTGGATCAATAGCATCTCCGGTCTGAGTGAAAATTACCTTTGGACAAGATATTGAACCCTGAGCTTCTCCCGATGCGTTCATTGGAGTGTGACTGTTAGAAATGTCTTAGCGCAAGAAAAAATGAATAAATGTGTGAATGAAACATGCTGGACAAGGCGTTTGAGTCTTAAAGCAGGTGTTTTTTAAGCGTTTTGTAGAAACCAGTATATTTACCATTCACACTACATTTGATCTAATTTATATTGAAGTGAGGAATCAACACCGTTGAAGAAAACTTTTGTTTTTTGTTTGTGGGTTGTTGTTTTTTTTTAATTTAATTTACGTTTCCCGTGATAAACATCTGTGATTGCAAGTCTTCTATTAAGGATTGCCTGACGGTAGTGTTCTGCAGTTTTGTTTTTTGAACTCTTAGGGCCGCTGTTGACCAGAGTGTTGATGGCTGACAGTAGGGTTGCAACAGCAGCGTATCTCACATAAACGACGACATAACGAGCACGGGGTACGACGAGAAAGAGCGGATATTCTAGATGCGCAGAATATCTGATGACAAAGACGACATTTATTTTTTTTAATTTTCCGTTGTTCTGGGAGGAATATAACGCTAAAAGATTGTTGTGTCTACCAGGAATTGATTTCACTTAATGGAATATATTTTCGCGTTGTGGAGCCTCGTTGATAGAATACTAGGATAGAACAATGAAAGGGCCTGCGCTGTTGTTTTTTGCTCTCCTTTCCTTTGGCTCGGTAACTGGACAAGTCAGCTATACAATACCGGAGGAAATGACTAAAGGATCGTTAGTCGGTAATATAGCACAGGATTTGGGTTTACAAATCAAATGTTTAATATCAGGTAAAGCTCGAATTTATACCCGAGACAGCGACCAGTACGTCGAGCTGAACAGAGAAAGAGGTGTCCTCCTCGTTAAAGAAAGGATCGACAGAGAGGCGCTGTGCAGACGGACGACACCGTGTGCTCTACATTTTCAGATCATTTTGGAGAATCCGATGGAATTTTATACAGTTACAGTGCAGATCACCGATATCAATGACAATGCACCAACCTTTGAGAAAACAGAGATGGAGTTTAAAATTAGTGAGTCTGCGGTAACTGGGGCAAAATTTGTTCTGGAAAGGGCTGTGGATGTTGATGTTGGCACCAATGATCTTCAAAGGTACGAAATAAAACCAACTGACAATTTCGTTCTGAAAATGCATAATAATGCTGATGGAAATAAAAATGTTGAGATGGTACTGCAGAAACCTTTGGACAGAGAGAAGCAAGAGCAGATATCCCTCGTGTTAACTGCTGTAGATGGAGGAGAGCCACAGATGTCAGGAACAATGCAGATTCTCATTACAGTTTTAGACGCTAATGATAATGCGCCGGTTTTTACACAGCAAACATACAAAGCTACAGTCACTGAGAATTCACCTAAAGGAACAGTTGTTGCTACTGTTACAGCGTCAGACGCAGATCAAGGTTCGAATAGTAAAGTAACGTATTCAATCACAAATACTTTAGATAATATCAGGGATGTCTTTAAGATAAACCAAGAGAATGGCGAAGTGACTTTAATTGGGAATATTGACTTTGAGGAGTCACGAAATTTTCAAATAAATTTACTTGCTAGTGATGATGGAGGACTAACAGACTCCTCTAGGGTTATTGTTGATGTGTTCGATGTCAATGACAACAAACCTGAAATTAGCATAATGACGAAGGCGACCGTGATTTCAGAGGATGCTAAACTCAATACAGTCGTTATGATGATAAATATCGAAGATAAGGACTCGGGAGAAAACGGAAAAGTTTATTGTTCAGTAAGCGAAAACATACCATTCATGCTAAAAAAATCTACAAATAATTTCTATAATTTAATAACAGACAGTGATTTAGACAGAGAGATATCCTCTAATTTTAACATCACTGTGACCTGCTCTGATGAGGGAGTGCCCTCCCTCTCCACCAGTGTCACTCTAACCTTACAAATCTCAGACGTTAATGATAACGCACCTGTCTTTGAGAGGAGCTCATATGAGGCCTATATTGTAGAAAACAACACACCGGGTCTCTCTATATTCACAGTCAAAGCCACAGACGCTGACTGGAACCAGAATGCCCGTGTTTCTTACATACTGGAGGACTCCTCCGTTAACGGAGTGCCAGTCTCTTCATATGTGTCTGTTAGTACTGATAGTGGAGTCATCCATGCAGTGCGCTCTTTTGACTACGAGCAGATCAAAGACTTCCACTTCCGCGTAAAAGCGCAGGATGGAGGCTCTCCTCCACTCAGCAGCAACGTGACTGTGAAAATGATGATCCAAGACCAGAACGACAACCCCCCTCAGGTTCTGTACCCAGTCCAGACTGGTGGCTCTCTGGTGGCTGAAATGGTGCCTCGTTCAGCAGATGTGGGCTATCTGGTGACTAAGGTGGTGGCTGTTGATGTGGACTCTGGACAGAACGCCTGGCTCTCCTATAAACTGCAGAAAGCCACAGACAGGGCGCTGTTTGAAGTGGGCTTACAGAATGGAGAAATCAGAACTATCCGCCAAGTCACTGATAAAGATGCTGTCAAACAAAGACTGACTGTTATAGTGGAGGACAACGGGCAGCCCTCTCGTTCAGCTACAGTCATTGTTAACGTGGCGGTGGCGGACAGCTTCCCTGAAGTGCTGTCGGAGTTCACTGAGTTGACCCACGACAAGGAGTACAATGACAACCTGACTTTTTACTTAGTCTTGGCTCTGGCTGTAGTTTCCTTCCTCTTCATCACGTGTTTAGTGGTTATTATATCAGTCAAAATCTACAGGTGGAGACAGTCTCGCATCCTGTATCACTCCAACCTGCCTGTCATTCCATATTATCCACCACGTTACTCAGACACTTTGGGGACAGGGACTCTGCCACATGTGTACAATTACGAGGTGTGCAGGACGACTGACTCCAGAAAGAGTGACTGTAAGTTCGGCAGAGCTGGTAGTCAGAACGTGCTGATAATGGACCCCAGTTCTACAGGAACGATGCAGCGGATACAGAGTGAAAAGAGCATCCTGGATGAACCAGACTCTCCTCTAGAGGTCAGTTATAAATCTGGTTTCACGGCATGTTAAGGTATTTTAAAAGATCATAGATTATATATAATATACATTTTCAATCATTGATGGTTTAAGATAACTGCAAAGGTACATTGCCTATTTATTTATTAATTCAGTGCATTAAACATTGAGCACATTTTCAGTGGGCAATCTGGTTTTCCCTGAAAGAGTTTTTCTAATGCAGCTGTTACGATTTCCATATAAAATATTGTTAGATTATCTCTTTAAAAACTTCTGACTGAGAAATTTCATTAGTCCCTTCATCGGCAACAATGTTTCATGCACCGATTTCTTGCTCTTCCGTGACAACAGGCTGAATCATCACCTCACTTTTTTTAAGTAATCACTTCAATATCTTAATAGATAATACGGTTTCCCCAAAGAACAGAATTAGTTTTGCCTGGTTTTGCACATTCATTATCTTCTCACGAATGCACGGTAAATCATTTTATAAATCATTCCCATCGATTGGCACGTCATCATTTCAGCACCACGAACAGCGATATTAATAAAACTTTCTTTTGTCCTTCCCATGCCCAATTATATTTTTAGTGAGTTACTTATACATTTTAACGTACGTTTATTCTTGTTGTAGTTTTTTGTGAAAATGTACTTCTTGCAGTAATTGACAGGGTGCTTTGACTGATTTTTTGATTATAAAGGAGAAAAAAAAACAAAATAGAAATACATTTGAACCGTAAACTGTGTTGTAGTGTGCAATCGGCGATTACAACGTGGATTGTGTTGTTTCTCTCCAGCTCTCTCTGTCTCTGTCTCTCTCTCTCTCCCTCACTCTCTCGCTCTCTCGCTTCAATTTCTTGTATTATTTACTTAAAGTCTTACTTGTTACACTTCGCTAACAGCAAGTCTTTTGAACAGTGTAATTTAGGGAGCTGTTGTGCAGTTTTCTGTTATGAACTCTTAGGGCCGCTGTTGACCAGAGTTTTGACGGATGGGAGCAGGGTTATAGCAGCTGAGTACCTCCCATATACGCCCGCATAACGAGGACGGGGTATTACGAGAACGACCAGGCATTCTCGATCCGCAGAATTTCAGATTAAAAATACGACGATTTAAGACTATTCGATGTACAGAGGACTGTAAAGCTACAAGACTGACGTCTGACTTTGGAACTCCTTTCACTCAGCTGGATGCATGTTCGCGTTGTGGAGCATCGTTGATAAAATCCTAGGGTAGGACAATGAAAGGGCCTGCGCTGTTGTGTTTTGCTCTCCTTTCCTTTGGCTCGGTAACTGGACAAGTCAGCTATACAATACCGGAGGAAATGACTAAAGGATCGTTAGTCGGTAATATAGCACAGGATTTGGGTTTACAAATCAAACGTTTAATATCAGGTAAAGCTCGAATTTATACCCGAGACAGCGACCAGTACGTCGAGCTGAACAGAGAAAGAGGAGTCCTCCTCGTTAAAAAAAGGATCGACAGAGAGGCGCTGTGCAGACGGACTACACCGTGTGCTCTACATTTTCAGATCATTTTGGAGAATCCGATGGAATTTTATACGGTTACAGTGCAGATCACAGATATCAATGATAATGCACCAACCTTTGAAGAAGCTGATATTGAATTTAAAATTAGTGAGTCTGCGGTAATTGGTGCAAAATTTGTTCTGGAAAGGGCTGTGGATCTTGATGTTGGCACCAATGATCTTCAAAGGTACGAAATAAAACCAACTGACAATTTCGTTCTTAAAATGCATAATAATGCTGATGGAAATAAAAATGTTGAGATGGTACTGCAGAAACCTTTAGACAGAGAGAAACAAGAGCAGATATCCCTCGTGTTAACAGCTGTAGATGGAGGGGAGCCACAGATGTCAGGAACAATGCAGATTCTCATTACAGTTTTAGACGCTAATGATAATGCTCCGGTTTTTACACAGCAAACATACAAAGCTACAGTCACTGAGAATTCACCTAAAGGAACAGTTGTTGCTACTGTTACAGCGTCAGACGCAGACCAAGGTTCGAACAGTAAAATAACATATTCAATCACAAACAAAGTGGATGACGTCAGGAAAGTCTTTAACATAAACAAGGAGAACGGCGAAGTGACTTTAATTGGGAATACTGACTTCGAGGATTCACGAGGTTTTCAGTTAAGTTTACGTGCTAGTGATGTTGGAGGACTAACAGATTCCTGTAAACTGATTGTTGATGTTCTGGATTTAAATGACAACAAACCTGAAATCAACATAATGTCTAAGTCGACTGTGATTTCGGAGGATGCTAAACTCAATACAGTTGTTACAATGATAAACGTTGAAGACAGGGACACTGGAGAAAGAGGGAATGTTCAATGTTCAGTTAGTGATAGTGTACCTTTCATTTTGAAATCATCAACAAATCACTTCTATACCTTAGTAACAGACAGTGATTTAGACAGAGAGAGAGCCTCTGAGTATAACATCACTGTGACCTGCTCTGATGAGGGAGTGCCCTCCCTCTCCACCAGCGTCACTCTCACCTTACAGATCTCAGACGTTAATGATAACGCACCTGTCTTTGAGAGGAGCTCATATGAGGCCTACATTGTAGAAAACAACACACCGGGCCTCTCTATATTTACAGTCAAAGCCTCAGACGCTGACTGGAACCAGAATGCCCGTGTTTCTTACATACTGGAGTACTCCTCCGTTAACGGAGTGCCAGTCTCTTCATATGTGTCCGTTAGTGCTGATAGTGGAGTCATCCATGCAGTGCGCTCTTTTGACTACGAGCAGATCAAAGATTTCCACTTCCGCGTGAAAGCGCAGGATGGAGGCTCTCCTCCACTCAGCAGCAACGTGACTGTGAAAATAATGATCCAAGACCAGAACGACAACCCCCCTCAGGTTCTGTACCCAGTCCAGACTGGTGGCTCTCTGGTGGCTGAAATGGTGCCTCGTTCAGCAGATGTGGGCTATCTGGTGACGAAAGTGGTGGCTGTTGATGTGGACTCTGGACAGAATGCCTGGCTCTCCTATAAACTGCAGAAAGCCACAGACAGGGCGCTGTTTGAAGTGGGCTTACAGAATGGAGAAATCAGAACTATCCGCCAAGTCACTGATAAAGATGCTGTCAAACAAAGACTGACTGTTATAGTGGAGGACAACGGGCAGCCCTCTCGTTCAGCTACAGTCATTGTTAACGTGGCGGTGGCGGACAGCTTCCCTGAAGTGCTGTCGGAGTTCACTGAGTTGACCCACGACAAGGAGTACAATGACAACCTGACTTTTTACTTAGTCTTGGCTCTGGCTGTAGTTTCCTTCCTCTTCATCACGTGTTTAGTGGTTATTATATCAGTCAAAATCTACAGGTGGAGACAGTCTCGCATCCTGTATCACTCCAACCTGCCTGTCATTCCATATTATCCACCACGTTACTCAGACACTTTGGGGACAGGAACTCTGTCACATGTGTACAATTACGAGGTGTGCAGGACGACTGACTCCAGAAAGAGTGACTGTAAGTTCGGCAGAGCTGGTAGTCAGAACGTGCTGATAATGGACCCCAGTTCTACAGGAACGATGCAGCGGATACAGAGTGAAAAGAGCATCCTGGATGAATCAGACTCTCCTCTTGAGGTTAGACTGCCCTTAAATGTTTTCTACATCATCATACAAATATCAGATTGCCTTCAAGCCTTATAGATCATATATAATACAATTAAAATAACGTTATCGTCCATATGATCTCAAATTTGTATTTCCAGTGGCTTATATTTCCACTTAAACAAACTGTTATTTATTAAGATTTGGAATTTTTTTCGTTTCATATTTTACATTTTAGGAATGACAAATACCGACCTCATGTTTATTACATGTTGACTTTGCATATTTCGTGTAAGTGTTTTCCAGTTCAGTACTCACTTCTCTGTACATGTATATGTTCCGTTACTTTGGGAATTGTCAGTAATCTCTTATTGTGATTCAATCTAGCTTTTTTGTTGAGGAGATCAATATTTCATGTCCACTCATTTTATAGATTTTGTTTTAATTGTTGCAAATAAATGCCCCTCATCTGACAGGATTTCTTTCGTGGTGCCTGCCTCACTGACGTAGAGGCAAGCGCCACAAATCTGGCGTTGTCCATTTCAGAACGCTGGACACTAACTTAAGTCCATCGCCATCTATTTACCCCGTTAGTGTTTCCCCATTGTGTCCTGAGTTTTGTTTCAATGTGATTCAGGACTGAACAAATGTTTTCTGAACATTATAACCGCTTTAGCCTACCAGGTGTTTCATTCAATGCTCTCAAATCTTCATAGTTTTAATTTTTTACATATATATATATATATATATAATGTGTGTGTGTGTGTGTGTGTGTGTGTGTGTGTGTGTGTGTGTGTGTGTGTGTGTGTGTGTGTGTGTGTGTGTGTGTGAGAGAGAGAGAGAGACTGAGCAGCCCAAGGTTAAAGTTACTTTAAAATGTCTCTAAACCAACCTTCCAGAGGCGTGAATATGATCCGTATTATGTGGTAATGGATTTCCGTGTGCGTTTTCAGTATAAATATTACCATTTGACTTGGTATTTTTGTGACTTATTTTAAAAAGAAAAAACCTTCATGTTGGCTGTCTGCAGTTTTCTAAGGTGAACTCTTAGGGCCGCTGTTGACTAAATTGTCAACAGCCGAGTAGGGTTATAACAGCAACTCCCTCGTAACGTCGGTATAGCGAAGAAAGAACAGAACGACAAAGGACGGCCTCGAGATATACACAGTATTTGGATGCAAAGGACATCGACCGTTTTAGTACATTTTCTCATGTGTGGATGATAAACGTGCGAAATTGAAGTTTGACGTTTAAAGCGTGATTTGTAGGATATTATCACAGTGAACATCCATTGGCAAAATCGCATAAAACAATGGCAAGGCAAGTACTCCTGTTTATCTCTCTTCTCGCCGTCGGCTCGGTGCTCGGACAAGTGAGCTATACAATACCAGAGGAAATGACTAAAGGATCGTTAGTTGGTAATATAGCACAAGACTTGGGTTTACAAATCAAACGGTTGACTTCAGGTAAGGCTCGGATTTATGCTCGAGACACCGATCAGTACGTCGAGCTGAACAGAGAAAGAGGAGTCCTCCTCGTTAAAGAAAGGATCGACAGAGAGGCGCTGTGCAAACAGACGACGCCGTGTGCTCTACATTTTCAGATCATTTTGGAGAATCCGATGGAATTTTATACGGTTACAGTGCAGATCACAGATATCAATGACAATGCACCTACTTTTAAAAAAACTAAAATCATTTTCAAAATTAGCGAAACGGCGCTCATCGGGGCAAAATTTGTTCTGGAAAGGGCTGTGGATCTGGATGTTGAAATGAATAGTGTTCAGTCATATGAGTTAAAACCAAGTGACAATTTTGCTCTCAAACTGCACAGCAACTCTGATGGAAATAAAAATGTTGAGATGGTACTACAGAAACCTTTGGACAGAGAGAAACAAGAGCAGATATCCCTCGTGTTAACAGCTGTAGATGGAGGGGAGCCACAGATGTCAGGAACAATGCAGATTCTCATTACAGTTTTAGACGCTAATGATAATGCTCCGGTTTTTACACAGCAAACATACAAAGCTACAGTCACTGAGAATTCACTTAAAGGAACAGTTGTTGCTACTGTTACAGCGTCAGACGCAGATCAAGGTTCGAATAGTAAAATAACATATTCAATCACAAATGCAGCAGATGATGACACCAGAATATTTGAGATTAATGAGGAAAACGGGAATGTTGTATTAATTGGAATAATTGACTATGAAAAGTCAAGAAACTATCAAATAAATTTACTTGCTAGTGATGAGGGTGGACTCACGGATTCGTGCAAATTAATTGTCGATGTGCAAGATGTAAACGACAACAAACCTGAAATCAACATAATGTCGAAGTCAGCTGTGATATCAGAGGATGCTAATCCCAACACAGTAGTTACGATGATAAACATTGAAGACAAGGACTCGGGGGAAAACGGAAAAGTGCAGTGTTTTATGAGTGATAACGTACCTTTCGAATTAAGAGCATCTTCAAATAATTTCTATACCTTAGTAACAGACAGTGATTTAGACAGAGAGAAAGCCTCTGAGTATAACATAACTGTGACCTGCTCTGATGAGGGAGTGCCCTCCCTCTCCAGCAGCGTCACTCTCACCTTACAGATCTCAGACGTTAATGACAACGCACCTGTCTTTGAGAGGAGCTCATATGAGGCCTACATTGTAGAAAACAATACGCCAGGTCTCTCTATATTCACAGTCAAAGCCACAGACGCTGACTGGAACCAGAATGCCCGTGTTTCTTACATACTGGAGGACTCCTCCGTTAACGGAGTGCCAGTCTCCTCATATGTGTCCGTTAGTGCAGATAGTGGAGTCATCCATGCAGTGCGCTCTTTTGACTACGAGCAGATCAAAGATTTCCACTTCCGCGTAAAAGCGCAGGATGGAGGATCTCCTCCACTCAGCAGCAATGTGACTGTGAAAATAATGATCCAGGACCAGAACGACAACCCCCCTCAGGTTCTGTACCCAGTCCAGACTGGTGGCTCTCTGGTGGCTGAAATGGTGCCTCGTTCAGCAGATGTGGGCTATCTGGTGACTAAAGTGGTGGCTGTTGATGTGGACTCTGGACAGAACGCCTGGCTCTCCTATAAACTGCAGAAAGCCACAGACAGGGCGCTGTTTGAAGTGGGCTTACAGAATGGAGAAATCAGAACTATCCGCCAAGTCACTGATAAAGATGCTGTCAAACAAAGACTGACTGTTATAGTGGAGGACAACGGGCAGCCCTCTCGTTCAGCTACAGTCATTGTTAACGTGGCGGTGGCGGACAGCTTCCCTGAAGTGCTGTCGGAGTTCACTGAGTTGACCCACGACAAGGAGTACAATGACAACCTGACTTTTTACTTAGTCTTGGCTCTGGCTGTAGTTTCCTTCCTCTTCATCACGTGTTTAGTGGTTATTATATCAGTCAAAATCTACAGGTGGAGACAGTCTCGCATCCTGTATCACTCCAACCTGCCTGTCATTCCATATTATCCACCACGTTACTCAGACACTTTGGGGACAGGGACTTTGCCCCATGTGTACAATTACGAGGTGTGCAGGACGACTGACTCCAGAAAGAGTGACTGTAAGTTCGGCAGAGCTGGTAGTCAGAACGTGCTGATAATGGACCCCAGTTCTACAGGAACGATGCAGCGGATACAGAGTGAAAAGAGCATCCTGGATGAACCAGACTCTCCTCTTGAGGTTAGTCCTTCTGTTGTAAAAAATAAAATAAAATAACATAAAAATGTGTTTTTTAAGCTTTACAATTAAAATTAAAATTATATAAAATGATAGTTAAAATTTGCGCATCAACGTTCAATACTGTCGTAGTGATCATTTTCAGCACCACAGACAGCGGAAATAAGAACCTTTCTGCCTGAACCCCAAACATGCAGAATTTATTTCATTTCTTTATGATTTCCTTCCCTAGGGAACAATGGCGCACTAGTATGTACTTATATATGTACTTATTTTAAGTGTTTATGTTTTTGATTTTTTTTTTCTCTCTTTCTTTTTTCTTTTATTTCTCTTTTTTGGTCGTGGTGGTGCCGTTCTGACTACTATCCGACATCTAAAAAAAACAAATAGCTTGAAGACCAGAGGGTTTTTTATTTGTTTTTAAAATTTAAACGTAGTCACTGCGTTTTCCCTTCTGTTTTTCTTTTTTAAACAATTTCAGTTTTTTTTTTAATTGTCTTCGACGAGTTGGGTTTAGCAGTACTATTTTTTGTCTGTTTGCTTGTTTTTCAAACCTCAAATATTTGTTTAACCTTGCACTGATTTTCTTGTCATAAATCAGTGTAGTGTAGTGTCATGTTTTGTACTCCTAGAGACGCTGTTGGCTAGTCTGTGGTAGTTTTGCTGCTGATTACAGCAGCACCTCCCAGATAATTTAGATCGGAGGAAGTATTGTCGACACAGTAGACATTTCAGGTTTCCGAGAATAATATAGCCTACACGGACATTTTAGCAGTCGGTTTTTTTGATCGACCTTTATTGTGTGGCTTTTTCATTTTTACTCCAGCTGTGTGTGGAATTTAGCTCTTTTTCTCGATTGCTTTGATTCGTCATGATATTACAAAGCCGTTGGACCGAAACAATGAAATGGCAAGTGATACTGTTTTTCTCAATGCTCTCTCTCTGTTATGTGTTCGGGCAGGTAAGCTATTCTGTTCCAGAAGAAATGTCAAAAGGCTCGTTAGTCGGTAAGATAGCACAAGATTTAGGTTTGGACCTAAAACGGTTGAAAACGGGAAAAGCTCGCTTGCATGTTGGAAACAGCGCTGAATACATTGAGCTGAATAAAGAAAGGGGGGTGCTTCTTATCAAGGAGAGAATCGACAGGGAGGCTTTATGCAAACAAACGACTCCCTGTGCTTTACACTTTCAAATGATTTTGGCAAATCCTATCGAGTTCTACCGTGTTACTGTAGAAATAACAGATATAAACGACAACGCCCCTATATTCAAAATGAAAGATATGGTATTTGAAATAAGCGAGTCGGCTGTAAAGGGGTCAAAATTTATATTAGAGAAAGCACTGGATTCTGACGTTGGAATAAATGGGCTTAAAAGCTACTCCCTTAACCCAACAGATAATTTTGCTTTGAAACTCAACGACAACACTGATGGGGGGAAAGAAGTAGAGATGGTTTTGGAAAAACCTCTTGATCGAGAGAAAGAGGAGCAACTGACTCTTACACTAACAGCCGTCGACGGAGGTGAACCTCAGCTCTCGGGGACAGTGCAAATTCATGTAACTATATTAGACGCCAATGACAACGCACCTGTTTTTACACAGTCAACGTACAAAAGTAGTTTAATGGAAAATTCTCCAAGAGGAACTCAACTGATTACTGTTACAGCCACCGATAAAGATGAAGGAACAAATGGTTTCGTAACATATTCGATATCAAATAACATTGATGGAATTTTTGATTTATTTGAAATACATGAGACAAGCGGGGAAGTGCGGTTGATCGGAAATGTAGATTATGAAACATCGAAACATTATCAGCTCAATATTAAAGCCAAAGATCAGGGTGGACTCAGTGACTCGTGTAAAATTATTTTTGATATTACTGATGTAAATGATAATAGCCCAATAATAGATTTAATGTCGACTACTCAATCGGTTCCAGAAGATTCCACCTTAAAAACCGTTGTTGCAGTTATGAACGTGCATGATGCTGATTCAGACGATAATGGAGTAGTTAAATGTTTCCTAAATGACAATGTACCTTTTAATATTGAGAGTACATCAAATAGCTTCTACAGCATTATAACAGACAGTGATTTAGACAGAGAGAGAGCATCCGAATATAACATCACTGTGACCTGCTCTGATGAGGGAGTGCCCTCCCTCTCCAGCAGTGTCACTCTCACCTTACAGATCTCAGACGTTAATGATAACACACCTGTCTTTGAGAGGAGCTCATATGAGGCCTACATTGTAGAAAACAACACACCAGGTCTCTCTATATTCACAGTCAAAGCCACAGACGCTGACTGGAACCAGAACGCCCGTGTTTCTTACATACTTGAGGACTCCTCCGTTAACGGAGTGCCAGTCTCCTCGTATGTGTCCGTTAGTGCTGATAGTGGAGTCATCCATGCAGTGCGCTCTTTTGACTACGAGCAGATCAAAGATTTCCACTTCCGCGTAAAAGCGCAGGATGGAGGTTCTCCTCCACTCAGCAGCAACGTGACTGTGAAAATAATGATCCAGGACCAGAACGACAACCCTCCTCAGGTTCTGTACCCAGTCCAGACTGGTGGCTCTCTGGTGGCTGAAATGGTGCCTCGTTCAGCAGATGTGGGCTATCTGGTGACGAAAGTGGTGGCTGTTGATGTGGACTCTGGACAGAATGCCTGGCTCTCCTATAAACTGCAGAAAGCCACAGACAGGGCGCTGTTTGTAGTGGGCTTACAGAATGGAGAAATCAGAACTATCCGCCAAGTCACTGATAAAGATGCTGTCAAGCAAAGACTGACTGTTATAGTGGAGGACAACGGGCAGCCCTCTCGTTCAGCTACAGTCGTTGTTAACGTGGCGGTGGCGGACAGCTTCCCTGAAGTGCTGTCGGAGTTCACTGAGTTGACACACGACAAGGAGTACAATGACAACCTGACTTTTTACTTAGTCTTGGCTCTGGCTGTAGTTTCCTTCCTCTTCATCACGTGTTTAGTGGTTATTATATCAGTCAAAATCTACAGGTGGAGACAGTCTCGCATCCTGTATCACTCCAACCTGCCTGTCATTCCATATTATCCACCACGTTACTCAGACACTTTGGGGACAGGGACTCTTCCACATGTGTACAATTACGAGGTGTGCAGGACGACTGACTCCAGAAAGAGTGACTGTAAGTTCGGCAGAGCTGGTAGTCAGAACGTGCTGATAATGGACCCCAGTTCTACAGGAACGATGCAGCGGATACAGAGTGAAAAGAGCATCCTGGATGAACCAGACTCTCCTCTTGAGGTCAGTTAACTGCTGTTGTGAACGGCTTTCATGCGGTGATATTATTGTAATACATGCAACTTTCCTGCTTATAGGATGGAGATAACTACAGCACATTTGAAATTGTACATCACTATTTCAAAATATCTTGTTTCAATTATAATCTGATCGTTTATTACTGATTTCAGCACCACGGATAGAGACAGCATTTGTCCCTCCTCGCATTTCTCTTTAAAATAGATTTAATACTTGCTCCATCTTTTGTTCCTTTGTTTGTTGCATATATCAAAAGATGTCTTCTATATATTTGTTTGACTTTTTTAGTTCGTCAGTGCAGGCCTCTAGACATTTAGCTTCTAAGGTGTTTTTTCATAACATTTTTATGAAATATATTAAGTTAAATAATTTTATTGTTCTTGTAGTTCTGCTCTATGGACTCAATGGGCCGCTGTTGGTCAACGTGTTGCAATCCTGTAGACAGGATTTGAAGCAGATCCTCCCATTTCATGTCCGTATTTTAGAGAAAGGAAGGGAGACAAAGCACTGTTCACTGACCGGGAATCTTTTAGATGGATACAGTGATCTGATGGACTATTATTTCACTGTTTGGGAGTGATATATGTTCCTTTATCTATATCTTTTCGTGTGGAAACATTATTTTTTTGTCGTGATTCCCTTTGCAAAAGATGTTCTGTGGTGCAGCGTATATTTTGAACAGAACAATGAGACGGCAAGTACTGTTTTTTATCTCGATCTTCTATGTAGGTTATGTTGTCGGTCAAGTGAGCTACTCTATTCCGGAGGAAATGCCAAAGGGGTCTGTTGTCGGAAATATAGCTCGAGATTTGGGCATAGATGTGAGGAGACTAAAGTCAGGTAAATCTCGTATATTTACGAGCGACAGCGCAGAATACATCGAGCTGAGTAGGGAGAGAGGAGTCCTCCTCCTCAAAGAGAGAATCGACAGAGAGTCACTCTGCAGACAGACGACGCCTTGTGCTTTGCATTTGCAGATTATTCTAGAAAACCCAATGGAGCTTTTTCGAATAACGGTCGAAATCACTGATATAAACGATAACAGTCCAAGTTTTAAAAACGATGAGAAACGTTTTGAAATAAGCGAATCCGCAGTTACAGGATCGAAATTCGTGTTAGAAAGAGCGGTCGATGCAGATATTGGAATAAATGGCCTGAAAAATTATAGCCTGAGACCTACGGATAACTTTGTTCTGAAAATCGAAAATCAGGCTGATGGACAGAAAAAGGTTGAAATGGTTTTACAAAAGCCACTAGATCGAGAAAAGGAGGAACAAATATCATTGTTGTTAAACGCCGTAGACGGAGGGGATCCTCAAATGTCGGGTACGGTGAAGATTTATGTGACCGTACTCGATGTGAATGACAACGCTCCGGTTTTCACGAAGTCGGTTTACAAGGCGACTATAGCCGAAAACTCTCAGAAAGGAACAACAGTGACAACAGTGAGCGCTTCTGATGCAGATAAAGGGACAAATGGGGATGTTTCTTATTTAGTATCAGCTACAATTGATAGTGTATCTGACATATTTACAGTAAATCAAAATGGTGAAGTAATATTAGTTGGTGAAGTTGACTTTGAAAAAGCCAAGTATTACCAAATTGATATTGAGGCCAAAGACAGTGGTGGTCTTTCTGATTCCAGTAAGGTTATAGTTGATGTTATTGACATTAATGATAATGAGCCTGTAATCAGTATACTTTCGAAATCAGATTCTATTCCTGAAAACTCTCCCCATAATACAGTTATACTTATGTTCAGTGTCTATGACTCAGATTCAAGTAATAATGGTCAGGTAAACTGCAGATTAAATAGTAACATACCATTTACTATTACAGCTGCCTCAAATGATTTCTACAGTTTAGTAACAGACAGTGATTTAGACAGAGAGACAGCCTCTGAGTACAAGATCACTTTGACCTGCTCTGATGAGGGAGTGCCGTCCCTCTCCAGCAGCGTTACTCTAACCTTACACATCTCAGACGTTAATGATAACGTGCCTGTCTTTCAGAGGAGCTCATATGAGGCCTACATTGTAGAAAACAATACGCCAGGTCTCTTGATATTCACAGTCAAAGCCACAGACGCTGACTGGAACCAGAATGCCCGTGTTTCTTACATACTGGAGGACTCCTCCGTTAACGGAGTGCCAGTCTCCTCATATGTGTCCGTTAGTGCAGATAGTGGAGTCATCCATGCAGTGCGCTCTTTTGACTACGAGCAGATCAAAGATTTCCACTTCCGCGTAAAAGCGCAGGATGGAGGCTCTCCTCCACTCAGCAGCAACGTGACTGTGAAAATAATGATCCAGGACCAGAACGACAACCCCCCTCAGGTTCTGTACCCAGTCCAGACTGGTGGCTCTCTGGTGGCTGAAATGGTGCCTCGTTCAGCAGATGTGGGTTATCTGGTGACTAAAGTGGTGGCTGTTGATGTGGACTCTGGACAGAATGCCTGGCTCTCCTATAAACTGCAGAAAGCCACAGACAGGGCGCTGTTTGAAGTGGGCTTACAGAATGGAGAAATCAGAACTATCCGCCAAGTCACTGATAAAGATACTGTCAAACAGAGACTGACTGTTATAGTGGAGGACAACGGGCAGCCTTCCCGTTCAGCTACAGTTGTTGTTAACGTGGCGGTGGCGGACAGCTTCCCTGAAGTGCTGTCGGAGTTCACTGAGTTGACCCACGACAAGGAGTACAATGACAACCTGACTTTTTACTTAGTCTTGGCTCTGGCTGTAGTTTCCTTCCTCTTCATCACGTGTTTAGTGGTTATTATATCAGTCAAAATCTACAGGTGGAGACAGTCTCGCATCCTGTATCACTCCAGCCTGCCTGTCATTCCATATTATCCACCACGTTACTCAGACACTTTGGGGACAGGGACTCTGCCCCATGTGTACAATTACGAGGTGTGCAGGACGACTGACTCCAGAAAGAGTGACTGTAAGTTCGGCAGAGCTGGTAGTCAGAACGTGCTGATAATGGACCCCAGTTCTACAGGAACGATGCAGCGGATACAGAGTGAAAAGAGCATCCTGGATGAACCAGACTCTCCTCTTGAGGTTAGTCCTTCTGTTGTAAAAAAAAAAAAAAAAAAAAAAAAACATAAAAATGTGTTTTTTAAGCTTTACAATTAAAATTAAAATAATATAAAATGATAGTTAAAATTTGCGCATCAACGTTCAATACTGTCGTAGTGATCATTTTCAGCACCACAGACAGCGGAAATAAGAACCTTTCTGCCTGAACCCCAAACATGCAGAATTTATTTCATTTCTTTATGATTTCCTTCCCTAGGGAACAATGGCGCACTAGTATGTACTTATATATGTACTTATTTTAAGTGTTTATGTTTTTGATTTTTTTTTTCTCTCTTTCTTTTTTCTTTTATTTCTCTTTTTTGGTCGTGGTGGTGCCGTTCTGACTACTATCCGACATCTAAAAAAAACAAATAGCTTGAAGACCAGAGGGTTTTTTATTTGTTTTTAAATTTAAACGTAGTCACTGCGTTTTCCCTTCTGTTTTTCTTTTTTAAACAATTTCAGTATTTTTTTTTTTTAATTGTCTTCGACGAGTTGGGTTTAGCAGTACTATTTTTTGTCTGTTTGCTTGTTTTTCAAACCTCAAATATTTGTTTAACCTTGCACTGATTTTCTTGTCATAAATCAGTGTAGTGTAGTGTCATGTTTTGTACTCCTAGAGACGCTGTTGGCTAGTCTGTGGTAGTTTTGCTGCTGATTACAGCAGCACCTCCCAGATAATTTAGATCGGAGGAAGTATTGTCGACACAGTAGACATTTCAGGTTTCCGAGAATAATATAGCCTACACGGACATTTTAGCAGTCGGTTTTTTTGATCGACCTTTATTGTGTGGCTTTTTCATTTTTACTCCAGCTGTGTGTGGAATTTAGCTCTTTTTCTCGATTGCTTTGATTCGTCATGATATTACAAAGCCGTTGGACCGAAACAATGAAATGGCAAGTGATACTGTTTTTCTCAATGCTCTCTCTCTGTTATGTGTTCGGGCAGGTAAGCTATTCTGTTCCAGAAGAAATGTCAAAAGGCTCGTTAGTCGGTAAGATAGCACAAGATTTAGGTTTGGACCTAAAACGGTTGAAAACGGGAAAAGCTCGCTTGCATGTTGGAAACAGCGCTGAATACATTGAGCTGAATAAAGAAAGGGGGGTGCTTCTTATCAAGGAGAGAATCGACAGGGAGGCTTTATGCAAACAAACGACTCCCTGTGCTTTACACTTTCAAATGATTTTGGCAAATCCTATCGAGTTCTACCGTGTTACTGTAGAAATAACAGATATAAACGACAACGCCCCTATATTCAAAATGAAAGATATGGTATTTGAAATAAGCGAGTCGGCTGTAAAGGGGTCAAAATTTATATTAGAGAAAGCACTGGATTCTGACGTTGGAATAAATGGGCTTAAAAGCTACTCCCTTAACCCAACAGATAATTTTGCTTTGAAACTCAACGACAACACTGATGGGGGGAAAGAAGTAGAGATGGTTTTGGAAAAACCTCTTGATCGAGAGAAAGAGGAGCAGCTGACTCTTACACTAACAGCCGTCGACGGAGGTGAACCTCAGCTCTCGGGGACAGTGCAAATTCATGTAACTGTATTAGATGTCAATGACAACGCACCTGTTTTCACACAGTCAACGTACAAAAGTAGTTTAATGGAAAATTCTCCAAGAGGAACCCAACTGATTACTGTTACAGCCACCGATAAAGATGAAGGAACAAATGGTTTCGTAACATATTCGATATCAAATAACATTGATGGAATTTTTGATTTATTTGAAATACATGAGACAAGCGGGGAAGTGCGGTTGATCGGAAATGTAGATTATGAAACATCGAAACATTATCAGCTCAATATTAAAGCCAAAGATCAGGGTGGACTCAGTGACTCGTGTAAAATTATTTTTGATATTACTGATGTAAATGATAATAGCCCAATAATAGATTTAATGTCGACTACTCAATCGGTTCCAGAAGATTCCACCTTAAAAACCGTTGTTGCAGTTATGAACGTGCATGATGCTGATTCAGACGATAATGGAGTAGTTAAATGTTTCCTAAATGACAATGTACCTTTTAATATTGAGAGTACATCAAATAGCTTCTACAGCATTATAACAGACAGTGATTTAGACAGAGAGAGAGCATCCGAATATAACATCACTGTGACCTGCTCTGATGAGGGAGTGCCCTCCCTCTCCAGCAGTGTCACTCTCACCTTACAGATCTCAGACGTTAATGATAACGCACCTGTCTTTGAGAGGAGCTCATATGAGGCCTACATTGTAGAAAACAACACACCAGGTCTCTCTATATTCACAGTCAAAGCCACAGACGCTGACTGGAACCAGAACGCCCGTGTTTCTTACATACTTGAGGACTCCTCCGTTAACGGAGTGCCAGTCTCCTCGTATGTGTCCGTTAGTGCTGATAGTGGAGTCATCCATGCAGTGCGCTCTTTTGACTACGAGCAGATCAAAGATTTCCACTTCCGCGTAAAAGCGCAGGATGGAGGTTCTCCTCCACTCAGCAGCAACGTGACTGTGAAAATAATGATCCAGGACCAGAACGACAACCCTCCTCAGGTTCTGTACCCAGTCCAGACTGGTGGCTCTCTGGTGGCTGAAATGGTGCCTCGTTCAGCAGATGTGGGCTATCTGGTGACGAAAGTGGTGGCTGTTGATGTGGACTCTGGACAGAATGCCTGGCTCTCCTATAAACTGCAGAAAGCCACAGACAGGGCGCTGTTTGTAGTGGGCTTACAGAATGGAGAAATCAGAACTATCCGCCAAGTCACTGATAAAGATGCTGTCAAGCAAAGACTGACTGTTATAGTGGAGGACAACGGGCAGCCCTCTCGTTCAGCTACAGTCGTTGTTAACGTGGCGGTGGCGGACAGCTTCCCTGAAGTGCTGTCGGAGTTCACTGAGTTGACACACGACAAGGAGTACAATGACAACCTGACTTTTTACTTAGTCTTGGCTCTGGCTGTAGTTTCCTTCCTCTTCATCACGTGTTTAGTGGTTATTATATCAGTCAAAATCTACAGGTGGAGACAGTCTCGCATCCTGTATCACTCCAACCTGCCTGTCATTCCATATTATCCACCACGTTACTCAGACACTTTGGGGACAGGGACTCTTCCACATGTGTACAATTACGAGGTGTGCAGGACGACTGACTCCAGAAAGAGTGACTGTAAGTTCGGCAGAGCTGGTAGTCAGAACGTGCTGATAATGGACCCCAGTTCTACAGGAACGATGCAGCGGATACAGAGTGAAAAGAGCATCCTGGATGAACCAGACTCTCCTCTTGAGGTCAGTTAACTGCTGTTGTGAACGGCTTTCATGCGGTGATATTATTGTAATACATGCAACTTTCCTGCTTATAGGATGGAGATAACTACAGCACATTTGAAATTGTACATCACTATTTCAAAATATCTTGTTTCAATTATAATCTGATCGTTTATTACTGATTTCAGCACCACGGATAGAGACAGCATTTGTCCCTCCTCGCATTTCTCTTTAAAATAGATTTAATACTTGCTCCATCTTTTGTTCCTTTGTTTGTTGCATATATCAAAAGATGTCTTCTATATATTTGTTTGACTTTTTTAGTTCGTCAGTGCAGGCCTCTAGACATTTAGCTTCTAAGGTGTTTTTTCATAACATTTTTATGAAATATATTAAGTTAAATAATTTTATTGTTCTTGTAGTTCTGCTCTATGGACTCAATGGGCCGCTGTTGGTCAACGTGTTGCAATCCTGTAGACAGGATTTGAAGCAGATCCTCCCATTTCATGTCCGTATTTTAGAGAAAGGAAGGGAGACAAAGCACTGTTCACTGACCGGGAATCTTTTAGATGGATACAGTGATCTGATGGACTATTATTTCACTGTTTGGGAGTGATATATGTTCCTTTATCTATATCTTTTCGTGTGGAAACATTATTTTTTTGTCGTGATTCCCTTTGCAAAAGATGTTCTGTGGTGCAGCGTATATTTTGAACAGAACAATGAGACGGCAAGTACTGTTTTTTATCTCGATCTTCTATGTAGGTTATGTTGTCGGTCAAGTGAGCTACTCTATTCCGGAGGAAATGCCAAAGGGGTCTGTTGTCGGAAATATAGCTCGAGATTTGGGCATAGATGTGAGGAGACTAAAGTCAGGTAAATCTCGTATATTTACGAGCGACAGCGCAGAATACATCGAGCTGAGTAGGGAGAGAGGAGTCCTCCTCCTCAAAGAGAGAATCGACAGAGAGTCACTCTGCAGACAGACGACGCCTTGTGCTTTGCATTTGCAGATTATTCTAGAAAACCCAATGGAGCTTTTTCGAATAACGGTCGAAATCACTGATATAAACGATAACAGTCCAAGTTTTAAAAACGATGAGAAACGTTTTGAAATAAGCGAATCCGCAGTTACAGGATCGAAATTCGTGTTAGAAAGAGCGGTCGATGCAGATATTGGAATAAATGGCCTGAAAAATTATAGCCTGAGACCTACGGATAACTTTGTTCTGAAAATCGAAAATCAGGCTGATGGACAGAAAAAGGTTGAAATGGTTTTACAAAAGCCACTAGATCGAGAAAAGGAGGAACAAATATCATTGTTGTTAAACGCCGTAGACGGAGGGGATCCTCAAATGTCGGGTACGGTGAAGATTTATGTGACCGTACTCGATGCAAATGACAACGCTCCGGTTTTCACGAAGTCGGTTTACAAGGCGACTATAGCCGAAAACTCTCAGAAAGGAACAACAGTGACAACAGTGAGCGCTTCTGATGCAGATAAAGGGACAAATGGGGATGTTTCTTATTTAGTATCAGCTACAATTGATAGTGTATCTGACATATTTACAGTAAATCAAAATGGTGAAGTAATATTAGTTGGTGAAGTTGACTTTGAAAAAGCCAAGTATTACCAAATTGATATTGAGGCCAAAGACAGTGGTGGTCTTTCTGATTCCAGTAAGGTTATAGTTGATGTTATTGACATTAATGATAATGAGCCTGTAATCAGTATACTTTCGAAATCAGATTCTATTCCTGAAAACTCTCCCCATAATACAGTTATACTTATGTTCAGTGTCTATGACTCAGATTCAAGTAATAATGGTCAGGTAAACTGCAGATTAAATAGTAACATACCATTTACTATTACAGCTGCCTCAAATGATTTCTACAGTTTAGTAACAGACAGTGATTTAGACAGAGAGAGAGCCTCTGAGTACAAGATCACTTTGACCTGCTCTGATGAGGGAGTGCCGTCCCTCTCCAGCAGCGTTACTCTAACCTTACACATCTCAGACGTTAATGATAACGTGCCTGTCTTTCAGAGGAGCTCATATGAGGCCTACATTGTAGAAAACAATACGCCAGGTCTCTTGATATTCACAGTCAAAGCCACAGACGCTGACTGGAACCAGAATGCCCGTGTTTCTTACATACTGGAGGACTCCTCCGTTAACGGAGTGCCAGTCTCCTCGTATGTGTCCGTTAGTGCAGATAGTGGAGTCATCCATGCAGTGCGCTCTTTTGACTACGAGCAGATCAAAGATTTCCACTTCCGCGTAAAAGCGCAGGATGGAGGCTCTCCTCCACTCAGCAGCAACGTGACTGTGAAAATAATGATCCAGGACCAGAACGACAACCCCCCTCAGGTTCTGTACCCAGTCCAGACTGGTGGCTCTCTGGTGGCTGAAATGGTGCCTCGTTCAGCAGATGTGGGCTATCTGGTGACTAAAGTGGTGGCTGTTGATGTGGACTCTGGACAGAATGCCTGGCTCTCCTATAAACTGCAGAAAGCCACAGACAGGGCGCTGTTTGAAGTGGGCTTACAGAATGGAGAAATCAGAACTATCCGCCAAGTCACTGATAAAGATGCTGTCAAACAAAGACTGACTGTTATAGTGGAGGACAACGGGCAGCCCTCTCGTTCAGCTACAGTCATTGTTAACGTGGCAGTGGCGGACAGCTTCCCTGAAGTGCTGTCGGAGTTCACTGAGTTGACCCACGACAAGGAGTACAATGACAACCTGACTTTTTACTTAGTCTTGGCTCTGGCTGTAGTTTCCTTCCTCTTCATCACGTGTTTAGTGGTTATTATATCAGTCAAAATCTACAGGTGGAGACAGTCTCGCATCCTGTATCACTCCAGCCTGCCTGTCATTCCATATTATCCACCACGTTACTCAGACACTTTGGGGACAGGGACTCTGCCACATGTGTACAATTACGAGGTGTGCAGGACGACTGACTCCAGAAAGAGTGACTGTAAGTTCGGCAGAGCTGGTAGTCAGAACGTGTTGATAATGGACCCCAGTTCTACAGGAACGATGCAGCGGATACAGAGTGAAAAGAGCATCTTGGATGAACCAGACTCTCCTCTTGAGGTTAGCCTCATGAAATTACAAATGATTTTAAATGCCTGTTATTTTTGCATGCATGGTATTCTGGAGGTTATCAGAGAGCTAGCAATGCACATTTTATTTCTTCCATGACAATTCACTGTTCATTAAACCACTTCTGCACTTTAACAGAATCAGCCTTTCATCCCATAATCTATATGTGTTCCCCCTCTTTTATCTAAACCTAACAAAGTCATCTTAGCCCTAATTTAGTTTTAGTTTAAGTATATGAAAAGAGTCTCCATAATCAGCATCCTGTTCCAGCACTTTTTTCAAGAAAGCAGGATTAATTATTGACAATTATTCAATAATATGCTAACCTTTTAAGTATTTGGAACATTGTAATTGCAGATTGTGTTTCACTGAAATGTCTACCAGCACTGTTTACATTGCAGTAGAGTGCAACTTTCGGCTCTGAAAGCAACTTTTTAACAACAAGCTTTAGTTAACTATTGAAACAAAACTTAAAACACTATGATCAAAAAATTAAAGCAGGCAGCTTGGAATACGAGAAGCAACAAAATGTCTACTGGTGGTCTTCCCTTTGATACTTTTTAGACTTAAACTATTTATTACAAGCTAATCATCACCTATTCTCCCACTTGGTTTTAATTTTTCTTCCAGAAAACTTATACTTTTCAAGTTGTGTTAAGCAAATAATTACTTTCATCTGAGATCTGTGCAATGCAGTTTTGAAAATTACTACTTATTCTTATTGTTTACTAAAGGAGAAGATTAACTTCATCAAATAATTACCAGTTTATGTCTTGTGCTTCTTCTAAAGCTGTCTCCACCCTGGTGTGTTTTAGCAGTAACTGCATACACATTCATTGATCAGGAAAGCCCTTGAAGTAGAATGATTACTTGCAAAAAATGGCCTTTTTTTCCTTTGTAATCACTACATTTTTTCCATTATCTGTATTTATCATTTTGGAGCCTTACTTCATGGTTAAAGTAATTTTGTATTTGACAGCTTTATCACAAATCACTATCTATACAGGAAGATTTTAAAAGGTGCAAGTGTAACAGGTAAAGAAATACACCCTATCACTTTTGTAATCTTTTTTATAAAGTTCTCTTTACTTCAGATATATATTGTTACTAGATCTTTACCTTATTTTACTGTTCCTTAGAATCTCATGTCATATTACAAGGGAAAGTGTATTGTGTCATTAAAGATGACTTGACATTGTACAATAATCAAAATATACCCTTCAGAATAAGATGTCAAGGCAGGTGGGGAGGTTGTCCTCTGTATTATTTTGTATTTGAGTTATAAGTAGGGGAGACCGGGGATAGTTGTAACATTTTTGACATTTCTGTCTGTAAATTGAAGCTCTTTTAAGGTAGTGGATTCAAAATGTAATGCAAAGTATTTACATGTCTCTGCTATTAAATAATGCAGCTATTTTCTCTGCAGCACAATTACCCATTGCATGGTATGGTCTCAAACACGAAGAGTGAAATGTTACAATTAATCCCATAGTCTGGGTTAGTTGTAACACATCCTGGGGTAAAATGTAACACAATGAAATAAGGGTACTAACAAAACATTAACATGTAATCTTTGTTTATTCAACACATGAATGCACTTACATCCATTTATGTAGCTATGTGTGTGTGTGTGACAGAATGCAGAAATCTAGCTTTTGAACATATTCCAACCCCCCAAAAAAGACATATTATGGAATTTTCTGCAACTGAATATTTCATTAATTTTGGTTGGTCTTCCTTGAGTTTGGCCTCATTGGCTCAGTGGGCATTATAACTTACAACTCTTGCACCAATTTTGAACATAACAATGAAGCTGAAAAAATGTAGTTGTTCACTAGCATCGCAATTCCATTACTTTTTATCATGGCTTACCTTGGTGTGGTTTGCAAAGTGCTTCAGAAAGATGAGGGAATCTGTTTCTTGCACCCATCCTGATTTATTTCCACTACCAGTACTTCCTACTGGTCCATCTCTGACACAGAGGTCTGCATAATGTGGGAACACAAACAGTGGAGGAATTGTGTTGCCAATGGCATTAACCGCATATACAAATGCGACCAGTGAACCTCTCTCTGCTGATGTCGTTGCCCCAACTTGTTTAATATAAGTTAAAGTAATAGTGTGGCATGTTGTAACATCTGCATTATTGTTACAACTAACCCAGACTGTTGCTGTTACAACTGACCCAGACTCCTATAGCCATGAACTAGCTAACATTACAGCCAATGGCTAAAACATTAGCACTAAAGACTTACACAGAATATATCCCCATAGACATACAAATAACATAATTTAAGTTTGATGAGTTTAACTGCAAAGCAGATAATGCTATCACAAATTGAAATAAAGTAGAAAAACTTACTTTTTGGCATACAAATTACTTTTTTTTTCATGTTAAATTGTCTGTGTTTGACAAAATGTGCTGATTTTTCACGTGTGATAGCAGAACTGAATTGGGCATGCACAGGATGAGTCACATCATTTGAAACTTAGCCCTGATTGGAGAAATTGGAAGTGTTACAACTGACCCACGTTACAACTATCCCCGGTCTCCCCTATAGACAAATATTTTATTATTGTGTAATGAATTAAACTCCTATTTATTTTTTTCACTTTGGACCTGCTAGCTGATGTTGTAATTTTCTGCAGTGCACATGTTTGGACTCTCAGGGCCGCTGTTGACTAGTGTAGAGAATTTCCCTTCATTTGATACGTTAAACACAGAAAGAGACGCACATGCAGCACACAGGCGTAGCTGATAAACACTGGAGATATCCGCGCTGTGGTTTATTTATTTCGAGTTCAAGAAACGCGGACAGAATCAGTTTTCCTCTGGAGTACTATCTATTCGGGAAAACCAGGCGCTTTTGAGTACAGCAGGCTTTTTTCTCCAGCTTTTAACGAAGAGAAAATGTCGGGCAGAACAATGAGATGGCAAGTACTGTTGTTTGTGTCGGTCTCTTCCCTCGGCACAGTTTTCGGGCAGGTCGCTTACTCGATTCCTGAGGAAATGTCAAAAGGCTCTGTAGTTGGTAATATAGCGCAGGATTTAGGTATAAATGTAAAGAGACTAAAATCGGGTAAGGCGCGTATATATACAGAAGACAATGGAAAATACGTCGAGCTGAATAAAGACAGAGGCGTCCTGCTTGTTAGAGAAAGAATTGACAGAGAGACGCTCTGCGGGCAGACGACACCTTGTGCTTTACATCTTCAAATTACACTCGAAGACCCGATTGAATTCTATACCGTTACTGTCGAAATTAACGACATTAACGACAATGCTCCGAGCTTCAAAAAGGATGAAATAAAATTTAGGATTAGTGAGTCGGCTGTGATTGGAGCAAAATTTGTGCTAGAGCGAGCAATGGATCCAGACGTAGGTGTGAACGGATTGCAGAGTTATTCGCTACAACCTACGGACAGTTTTAATCTAAAACTCCAAAATCAGCAAGACGGGAGTAAGAAGGTGGAGATGGTGCTGCAGAAACATCTAGACAGAGAGGCGCAACAGCATCTCTCTTTAATTCTCACAGCTGCTGACGGTGGTGAGCCTCAGCTGTCGGGAACAGTGCGAATAGAAATTTCCGTGCTAGATGCCAACGACAATGCTCCAGTATTTACGCAGGAAGTCTATAAGGTCACTATAATGGAGAACGCTGCAAAGGGTGCAATTTTGTGTACTGTTAGTGCTACAGATGCAGATGAAGGTTCTTATGGGATGGTTATTTATTCAATAACAAACACGTTAGACGGTGTCCCTGTAATGTTTCACATTGCCGAAGAAAGTGGTGAGGTATCCCTAACTGGAAACCTTGATTATGAAAAGGCACAGCTCTATGAAATACATATACAGGGTAGTGATGATGGGGGGCTAACAGATTCAGCTAAAATTCTTGTTGAAGTAACCGACATAAACGATAATCACCCATCTATTAATATAATGTCTAAAACAAATTCCGTATCAGAAAATTCAAGGCCAGAAACAGTTGTAACAATTTTCAATGTTCAAGATCCCGACTCTGGTGAAAATGGCAAAGTAGCATGTAATATCGAAGGACATGTGCCATTTCTGATCAAATCAACATCTAAAAAGTTCTTTAGCCTAGTTACAGACAGTGATTTAGACAGAGAGAGAGCCTCTAACTATAACATCACTGTGACCTGCTCTGATGAGGGAGTGCCCTCCCTCTCCAGCAGCGTCACTCTCACCTTACAGATCTCAGACGTTAATGACAACGCACCTGTCTTTGAGAGGAGCTCATATGAGGCCTATATTATAGAAAACAACACACCAGGTCTCTCTATATTCACGGTCAAAGCCACAGACGCTGACTGGAACCAGAATGCCCGTGTTTCTTACATACTGGAGGACTCCTCCGTTAACGGAGTGCCAGTCTCCTCGTATGTGTCCGTTAGTGCTGATAGTGGAGTCATCCATGCAGTGCGCTCTTTTGACTACGAACAGATCAAAGATTTCCACTTCCGCGTAAAAGCGCAGGATGGAGGCTCTCCTCCACTCAGCAGCAACGTGACTGTGAAAATAATGATCCAGGACCAGAACGACAACCCCCCTCAGGTTCTGTACCCAGTCCAGACTGGTGGCTCTCTGGTGGCTGAAATGGTGCCTCGTTCAGCAGATGTGGGCTATCTGGTGACTAAAGTGGTGGCTGTTGATGTGGACTCTGGACAGAATGCCTGGCTCTCCTATAAACTGCAGAAAGCCACAGACAGGGCGCTGTTTGAAGTGGGCTTACAGAATGGAGAAATCAGAACTATCCGCCAAGTCACTGATAAAGATGCTGTCAAACAAAGACTGACTGTTATAGTGGAGGACAACGGGCAGCCCTCTCGTTCAGCTACAGTCATTGTTAACGTGGCGGTGGCGGACAGCTTCCCTGGAGTGCTGTCGGAGTTCACTGAGTTGACGCACGACAAGGAGTACAATGACAACCTGACTTTTTACTTAGTCTTGGCTCTGGCTGTAGTTTCCTTCCTCTTCATCACGTGTTTAGTGGTTATTATATCAGTCAAAATCTACAGGTGGAGACAGTCTCGCATCCTGTATCACTCCAACCTGCCTGTCATTCCATATTATCCACCACGTTACTCAGACACTTTGGGGACAGGGACTCTGCCACATGTGTACAATTACGAGGTGTGCAGGACGACTGACTCCAGAAAGAGTGACTGTAAGTTCGGCAGAGCTGGTAGTCAGAACGTGCTGATAATGGACCCCAGTTCTACAGGAACGATGCAGCGGATACAGAGTGAAAAGAGCATCCTGGATGAACCAGACTCTCCTCTAGAGGTTAGCCTCATGAAATGATACATGTTTTTTTTCTGCCTTTTATGCTTCATGATATTCTGGAGGTAAATAGACAGACATTCCATTAGATGTTAGGAAACTACATCAGTTACAGTTACAATTTTAAACATAACCAGTATCTTTTAGCGTTGATGCGTTGCAAAGTTTTTATCAACTTACATCGCAGTTCAGCACCACAGACAGCGACACCTTAATTTTTCAACTTCAGCATTCCAGAGTCCTTTTCATTAAGACTGGACTTAATTTCTGTAATTCGTGTCAGCTTTAATTTAGGATATATTTATTTTGTAATTGCACAATGTAATTTTTTACTAAGATGTTTCAATATATAATTAAACGATATATGCTGTAAGCTGCAGATATCCTAAAATCTTTAAATTTAGGATACTCGAGGTTTAGATGAGCCTTAATAGCGTGGCTTTACACTGAATTCATTGTTTTTGAGAATGAATGTTGTAATTTGTATTTTTAACTCAAAGGGTCGCTGTTGGCAAGGGTGTTGCGATTTGGCTGGATGTTTTTTATTCCTCTGTGTCTTCCCTTTTGCGTGGAAATATTCGACGTACAGACAGAAAGACTGTTCGGGTTTATAAGAAGCACTGCAAGGAATTCTATACCTGCTTACACCGTTTGATTCTTATAATTGGAATGCGAACGATTTTTTTTCTGTCTTCATATTCTCTCCATGACAAATGCTTCTTTTTTTAGTGGAGAAGGAACGGAAATCGGGTCGTGCAGAACAATGAGACGGCAAGTACTGTTGTTTCTCTCAGCCCTATGTCTCAAATACGTGCTCGGGCAGGTCAGCTACTCCATTCCCGAAGAAATGGCCAAAGGCTCTGTAGTTGGAAACATAGCTCATGATTTAGGTTTAGATCTTAAAAGGTTGAAATCAGGTAACGCTCGCGTTTACACGGGCGGCGGTGTAGAATACATCGGGCTGAATAAAGAAAGGGGGGTCCTGCTTGTCCAGCAGCGGATAGACAGAGAGGCTTTATGCGGAGAGACGACGCCTTGTGCCTTACATTTCCAGCTAATTTTGGAAAATCCAATGGAACTGTTTCGTGTAACAGTGGAGGTTACGGACATAAATGATAATACCCCCACGTTTACCAATTCAGAAAAACGTTTTGAAATTAGTGAGTCCGCTGTGATAGGATCGAAATTCGTGTTAGAGAAAGCATTAGATTCCGACATAGGGATGAATGGTTTACAACAGTACTCACTTGCTCCAAGTGATCATTTTGTATTAAAACTAGAAAGTCAGCCAGACGGCAGTAAAAAGGTGCAAATGGCTCTACAGAAGCCTTTAGACCGAGAAAAGAAGGATTATTTGTCCCTGCTGTTAACTGCCATGGATGGAGGAGAGCCGCAGATGTCAGGGACAATGCAGATATTTGTCACTGTATTAGATGTGAATGATAATGCACCGACATTTGCCAAACCGTTATATAGAGCAAAACTGCAGGAAAATTCTCCTAAAGGCACCAGTGTTACAACTGTAAGTGCATCTGATAAAGACATCGGTTCAAACGGAGAATTATCATATCTGATATCTACAAGCAAACGTGTTCTATCTGAACTGTTTAATATCAATCCAAAGACTGGTGAAATTATCCTAGTCGGGGAAATAGATTATGAAAAAGCAAACTCTTATCAAATTGATATTGAAGTTGTAGACAGCGGTGGGCTCTCTGATTCAGCGAAAGTGATAGTTGATCTCATTGATGTAAATGACAATAGTCCTCAAATAAACATCGTTTCTAAATCAGAGTCCATATCAGAGAACTCACCAACAAATACTGTAATTGCTATGTTAAGCATAAACGATCCAGATTCCGAGAATAACGGGAATGTTGTGTGTGATATAAATGATAGCATTCCCTTCAAAATACAGACTACTATAAATGGGTTTTATACCCTAGTTATGGAGGTTGCTTTAGACAGAGAAATGGCTTCGCAATATAATATCACTGTGACCTGCTCTGATGAGGGAGTGCCCTCCCTCTCCAGCAGCGTCACTCTCACCTTACAGATCTCAGACGTTAATGATAACGCACCTGTCTTTGAGAGGAGCTCATATGAGGCCTACATTGTAGAAAACAATACACCTGGTCTCTCTATATTCACAGTGAAAGCCACAGACGCTGACTGGAACCAGAATGCTCGTGTTTCTTACATACTGGAGGACTCCTCCGTTAACGGAGTGCCAGTCTCCTCGTATGTGTCCGTTAGTGCTGATAGTGGAGTCATCCATGCAGTGCGCTCTTTTGACTACGAGCAGATCAAAGATTTCCACTTCCTCGTAAAAGCGCAGGATGGAGGCTCTCCTCCACTCAGCAGCAACGTGACTGTGAAAATAATGATCCAGGACCAGAACGACAACCCCCCTCAGGTTCTGTACCCAGTCCAGACTGGTGGATCTCTGGTGGCTGAAATGGTGCCTCGTTCAGCAGATGTGGGTTATCTGGTGACTAAAGTGGTGGCTGTTGATGTGGACTCTGGACAGAATGCCTGGCTCTCCTATAAACTGCAGAAAGCCACAGACAGGGCGCTGTTTGAAGTGGGCTTACAGAATGGAGAAATCAGAACTATCCGCCAAGTCACTGATAAAGATGCTGTCAAACAAAGACTGACTGTTATAGTGGAGGACAACGGACAGCCTTCTCGTTCAGCTACAGTTGTTGTTAACGTGGCGGTGGCGGACAGCTTCCCTGAAGTGCTGTCGGAGTTCACTGAGTTGACACACGACAAGGAGTACAATGACAACCTGACTTTTTACTTAGTCTTGGCTCTGGCTGTAGTTTCCTTCCTCTTCATCACGTGTTTAGTGGTTATTATATCAGTCAAAATCTACAGGTGGAGACAGTCTCGCATCCTGTACCACTCCAACCTGCCTGTCATTCCATATTATCCACCACGTTACTCAGACACTTTGGGCACAGGGACTCTGCCACATGTTTACAATTACGAGGTGTGCAGGACGACTGACTCCAGAAAGAGTGACTGTAAGTTCGGCAGAGCTGGTAGTCAGAACGTGCTGATAATGGACCCCAGTTCTACAGGAACGATGCAGCGGATACAGAGTGAAAAGAGCATCCTGGATGAATCAGACTCTCCTCTAGAGGTTAGTTATATAATGATCTTGCCAATTTTGAAGCGTAAACTTTTTTTTCTGTTCCTCATAGTTTTTACTAAGAACCAACTAGCGCTAGTCAAGAGTCAGCACCATGGACAGAGGCACGTTACTTGTTCCATCGCTTTTGACAATGGGTGTCTATCTTAACGTATTGATGTTTTGTCAACATGTGAAGGTATATTAGTATTTGACGTTTAGTTATTGGTGATGGTGTAAAATTTGAACATAAATCGTTTCGTCTCTTTTTGCCAAGACACGTCGAAAGACTGTAACTCAATATAAACTTGGCGGGGGTGGGGGAGCTATCTATGTCATGTATTTCGCTTTGTTGAATTTGTGACAGTATTTTTAAGCAACTCGTCACATATCATCATGACTTAATAGTTCAGTTCAGTGGTATACGTAAAGAATATAGACTCTGTTATCTGTTCAACTAAAATACTTTATAAGGGAACTAGTATTCTCTAGTGTTGCAGACGTTAACTCTTTTATGGGCTGTGTTATCCTGGTATTTGTAAAAACAATAAGCCTTCGTGCACAACAGGCTTTTCCTTTAGTTTCCCAGGCGTTTTCTGTAGTTCCTAATTATGTACTCGTAGGGCCGCTGTTGGCCAGTGTGTTGATATTTCAGGGCACATTTAAAGAGAAACCTCGCTCGCCATAATGATATCACAGAGAGAAAGACGTCGTGTTCAAACGTCGGAGATCATTTTAACTAGAGCCGTTTTCAACCTTTCTTTAACCGATTCAAATGGTTTCGGAGTGATGTCTGTGTTTTATCACCTGTAAGGGACATTCGGTAATTGTGGATAATAGTTTTTTCCTGCTAATTTTCCAAGGGAACAGTTCGAACAGAACAATGAAATGGCAAGCGCTGTTGTTTTCCTTGGTCTTTTATCTCGGTCCAGTCATCGGCCAAATCAGCTACTCTATTCCCGAGGAGATGCCGAGTGGCTCTTTAGTCGGTAATATTGCCCAAGATTTGGGTTTGGATACAAAACGACTGAAATCTGGAAGAGCTCGCGTTTATACGGGAGACGGTGTGGAATATATTGAGCTAAACGGGGAACGCGGACTTCTTCTAATCAAAGAGAGGATCGACAGAGAAGCGATTTGCAGGCAGACAACACCTTGTGCTTTACATTTTCAGATCATTTTAGAAAACCCTATGGAGTTTTACAGTGTCACAGTCGAGATTATAGACATAAATGACAACCCCCCCACCTTTGAGAAAAGCGAGGTAACCTTTAAAATCAGTGAATCTGCTGTAATCGGAGGAAAATTTGTTCTGGACAGAGCAATTGATCTTGATGTCGGCAAAAATGGTCTTCAGAAATATGAGCTTAAACCTACCGATAATTTTGTACTGAAAGGGGACAGTCAAGGTAGTGGAACGGAAAAGGCTGAAATGATTTTACAGAAGCCTCTTGACAGAGAAAAGGAAGAGTCGATATCACTAGTTCTAACAGCCTTTGATGGCGGAGATCCGCAAATGTCAGGTACAATTCGAATTTTCATCACGGTATTAGATGTTAATGATAATGCGCCTGTCTTCACGCAGTCCACCTACACAGCCACTGTTTTTGAAAACGCCCCGGAAGGGACAGTTGTCACGAGTGTTAGTGCGTCAGATGCAGATCATGGATCAAATGGTAGAATAAAATATTCCATTACAAACAGTTTAGATCAAGCGCATGCCTTGTTTCAGATACATGAAGAAAGCGGAGAAATAAAATTAATTGGAAAAATTGATTATGAAAATGCACGAAATTACCATATTAACATACGTGCAAGTGATGATGGTGGACTTACAGATTCGTGCAAAGTTATCGTTGAAGTGGTGGATATAAACGACAACAAGCCAACGATTAATATAATGTCAAAATCAAATATGATATCTGAACACTCTAAACCTAACACTGTTGTTGCGATGATGAATGTTCAAGACCCAGATTCAAATGAAAACGGTAAAGTCCACTGTTTTATCAATGATAATACACATTTGTCTATTAAGTCAGCATCTAATAATTTCTACAGTTTAGTAACAGACAGTGATTTAGACAGAGAGAGAGCCTCTGAGTATAACATCACTGTGACCTGCTCTGATGAGGGAGTGCCCTCCCTCTCCAGCAGCGTCACTCTCACCTTACACATCTCAGACGTTAATGATAACGCACCTGTCTTTGAAAGGAGCTCATATGAGGCCTACATTGTAGAAAACAACACACCAGGTCTCTCTATATTCACAGTGAAAGCCACAGATGCTGACTGGAACCAGAATGCCCGTGTTTCTTACATACTGGAGGACTCCTCCGTTAACGGAGTGCCAGTCTCCTCATATGTGTCCGTTAGTGCTGATAGTGGAGTCATCCATGCAGTGCGCTCTTTTGACTACGAGCAGATCAAAGACTTCCACTTCCGCATAAGAGCACAGGATGGAGGCTCTCCTCCACTCAGCAGCAACGTGACTGTGAAAATAATGATCCAAGACCAGAACGACAACCCCCCTCAGGTTCTGTACCCAGTCCAGACTGGTGGCTCTCTGGTGGCTGAAATGGTGCCTCGTTCAGCAGATGTGGGCTATCTGGTGACTAAAGTGGTGGCTGTTGATGTGGACTCTGGACAGAATGCCTGGCTCTCCTATAAACTGCAGAAAGCCACAGACAGGGCGCTGTTTGAAGTGGGCTTACAGAATGGAGAAATCAGAACTATCCGCCAAGTCACTGATAAAGATGCTGTCAAACAGAGACTGACTGTTATAGTGGAGGACAACGGACAGCCCTCTCGTTCAGCTACAGTTGTTGTTAACGTGGCGGTGGCGGACAGCTTCCCTGAAGTGCTGTCGGAGTTCACTGAGTTGACCCACGACAAGGAGTACAATGACAACCTGACTTTTTACTTAGTCTTGGCTCTGGCTGTAGTTTCCTTCCTCTTCATCACGTGTTTAGTGGTTATTATATCAGTCAAAATCTACAGGTGGAGACAGTCTCGCATCCTGTATCACTCCAACCTCCCTGTCATTCCATATTATCCACCACGTTACTCAGACACTTTGGGGACAGGGACTCTGCCACATGTGTACAACTACGAGGTGTGCAGGACGACTGACTCCAGAAAGAGTGACTGTAAGTTCGGCAGAGCTGGTAGTCAGAACGTGCTGATAATGGACCCCAGTTCTACAGGAACGATGCAGCGGATACAGAGTGAAAAGAGTATCCTGGATGAACCAGACTCTCCTCTTGAGGTTAGACTTACATGCTGATATTTCATACTTTTGGAATCTTTGCACTGTTTTCGATCTGTCAAGTGGCTTATGACTTTTTCAGTATCTAGGTTCATTTGTGCTTTCTTATTTGTTTTGTTACCACATGTCAGTGTCAATCAGTACAGACTGCATATATTCCATGTGCTTGTCTTTGGAGTTTTAGCATTACTACCTGTAGGAGCCATATGTTAGTCTTTCCTTTTTTGGATTAAGAGGGTTGGTTTAAGTTCACACACTGTATTGGTGCACGGTTGTGGGGCGTGACTCATGGGTGTGTATTAGATGATAAATGTCGTTGCACTCACCTGTTCACAGCACCTGCTGTTTGATGAGCAGAAAGGTAGGGTGAGCATTACGGGAAACTTTCTATTGACCGCAGCTTGATGTATAGTTTAATGCACTAGTTGATGCCGTAGTCTGATGTTGCAGTTTGACATAACAATTGGTGTAATATTTTGTCAGTTGCAGTCATGTTTGTTTGTGCAGTCTCTGCATTTGTAATACATTTGATCCAATGTACTGAGTTGTGGGTTTGGACAGTACAATGTGGAATAAAAGGAACAAATAGCTCAGAGGTGCATTTTATGTGTTTATTGTTGCGTGTAGTCAGTATCCTCATGTTTAGCCTGCCACGGCCGTTGGTGTTGGAGGAGCCACAACCCCACCAGTGAATATGCTTACATAAAGTCACTAACCTTTGAACCTATTAGGCATGAGGTATGAGGCATTAGTTTTAATTATTAAAACACTTAAATGGTTACATTGTCAGTTGTGTAATATAATCTAATCTGTAACAGGTTAGATTATCTAAAAGCTTTAAAGTTTACTAGTCGTCATAATAATAATAATAATAATAATAATAATAATAATAATAATAATAGTTGTTGTTTTTGTTTTCTATGAGCATCATCATCATCATCCTCATTCCAGATTTTGCTGTTTGGTCTGTTGAACAGAAAGGGCCGCTATTGGCTCGAGTATGGCAGCATTCGTCAACGCTGAAAATTGTACCTCCCCTTTAGATTTGCACACTGGTAGACAATGAAACGCACAGTAACCGCCTGTTCTCTTTTATAAGGAATACCGCTTACGGAGATCGAAAAGTTATTCTTTTTTCGCTGAAACTGTCTTTGAGATATGGTCGGAATTATTATCATGATTCGTGTGGATTGCAGTTTTATTAAAAGGACACAGGATTATCCCTGCAAAGCAATGAGGCGGCAAGTACTGTTGTTCTTCTTGGTTTTCTTTCTCACCTCGGTGTTCGGGCAGGTCAGTTACTCCATTCCTGAGGAAATGGAGAAAGGGTCTTTAGTGTGTAATGTGGCTCAGGATTTAGGTTTAGACATTAAAAGGCTGAAATCCGGCAGAGCGCGCGTTCATTCTGGAGATAGTGCCGAATATATTGAGCTGAATAGAGACCGTGGTGTCCTCCTTATAAAAGAAAGGATAGACAGAGAAACGCTGTGTGGCGACACGACGCCCTGTGCTTTACTTTTACAGATGATTCTGGAAAATCCGATGGAACTGTTTCGAATAACAATAGAAATCACAGATATTAATGACAATGCTCCCAGCTTTGCATCGAGCGAAAAGCGCTTCGAAATCAGCGAGTCAACCATCATTGGGTCTAAATTTGTGCTGGAGAAAGCCATCGATGCTGACATCGGTACAAATGGTCTCCAGAGCTATTCCCTTAATCCAACAAACAACTTTGCGCTGAAATTAGAGAACCAAGCGGATGGGAGTAAGAAGGTGGAAATGATTCTACAGAAGCCTCTGGATCGAGAGCAAGAACAACATATATTGTTATTATTAACTGCTCAGGATGGCGGGCAGCCGCGTATGTCAGGTACAATGCAGATCACTGTTAACGTATTGGATGCAAACGACAATGCACCAATTTTCACTAAGCCAGTATATAAAGCAACAATAACCGAGAATTCACCGGCTGGAACCAGCGTTATAACTGTTAGAGCATCTGACAAAGATGGAGGCTCTAACGGGGAAATATCATACGCAATTTCAAACAGCAAACGTCGTTTGTCCGATTTATTTCAGATTGATAGAAAAACTGGAGAGGTTATCGTGATCGGTCAAATAGACTATGAAAAAACGAAGCTCTTCCAAATAGATATAGAAGCTACGGACAATGGTGGGCTCTCTGATTCCAGTAAGATTCTCTTAGATGTTACTGATGTCAATGACAACAGCCCTCAGCTGAAAATACTCTCTAAGTCAGATGCCATTTTAGAAGACTCGCCTGAGAGTACTGTAATTGCAATGCTAAGCGTGAATGACCCTGACTCTGACAGGAATGGAGAGGTGAAGTGTAATATTAATGATAATGCTCCTTTTAAAATACTTAATACCATGAATGGCTTTTACAATTTGCTGACAGAGGTTGCTTTAGACAGAGAAGTTGCGTCTCATTATAATATCACTGTGACCTGCACTGATGAGGGAGTGCCCTCTCTTTCCAGCAGTGTCACTCTCACCTTACAGATCTCAGACGTTAATGATAACGCACCTGTCTTTGAGAGAAGCTCATATGAGGCCTATATTGTAGAAAACAACACACCAGGTCTCTCTATATTCACAGTCAAAGCAACAGACGCTGACTGGAATCAGAATGCCCGTGTTTCTTACATACTGGAGGACTCCTCCGTTAACGGGGTGCCAGTCTCCTCGTATGTGTCCGTTAGTGCTGATAGTGGAGTCATCCATGCAGTGCGCTCTTTTGACTACGAGCAGATCAAAGATTTCCACTTCAGCGTAAAAGCGCAGGATGGAGGCTCTCCTCCACTCAGCAGCAACGTGACTGTGAAAATAATGATCCAAGACCAGAACGACAACCCCCCTCAGGTTCTGTACCCAGTCCAGACTGGTGGCTCTCTGGTGGCTGAAATGGTGCCTCGTTCAGCAGATGTGGGCTATCTGGTGACTAAAGTGGTGGCTGTTGATGTGGACTCTGGACAGAATGCCTGGCTCTCCTATAAACTGCAGAAAGCCACAGACAGGGCGCTGTTTGAAGTGGGCTTACAGAATGGAGAAATCAGAACTATCCGCCAAGTCACTGATAAAGATGCTGTCAAACAAAGACTGACTGTTATAGTGGAGGACAACGGACAGCCCTCTCGTTCTGCTACAGTCATTGTTAACGTGGCGGTGGCGGACAGCTTCCCTGAAGTGCTGTCGGAGTTCACTGAGTTGACCCACGACAAGGAGTACAATGACAACCTGACTTTTTACTTAGTCTTGGCTCTGGCTGTAGTTTCCTTCCTCTTCATCACGTGTTTAGTGGTTATTATATCAGTCAAAATCTACAGGTGGAGACAGTCTCGCATCCTGTATCACTCCAACCTGCCTGTCATTCCATATTATCCACCACGTTACTCAGACACTTTGGGCAAAGGGACTCTGCCACATGTGTACAATTACGAGGTGTGCAGGACGACTGACTCCAGAAAGAGTGACTGTAAGTTCGGCAGAGCTGGTAGTCAGAACGTGCTGATAATGGACCCCAGTTCTACAGGAACGATGCAGCGGATACAGAGTGAAAAGAGCATCCTGGATGAACCAGACTCTCCTCTAGAGGTTAGAATAATTATTACATCACAAATGGCACAATATATCTTTATAACTTGTTATTTTAGTTAGTCTTTCTTTTTTTTCAGCACCTTGGAGAGCAACATGTAACGATATAATTTAGCTTGATATGAAAAAGACTGCTACGTATTTAATGTGATCTGAGGATCGTTTTCAACTTTTGTGAGAATCTTCTTTTATTTTAGACAGTTTTTATATACAATGTTATACACACCATTTAAATTTAAGTGGCTTTCTGGGTATTTACACTTTTGTCGTCTTTCTACATACATACATCTATTCGCTTCCGCTTATCCTTTTCGGGGTTGCGGGGGTGCTGAACCTTATCCCAGCTGTCATAAGCCGAGAGGCGGGGTACACCCTGGACAATAACTTGTTATTTTAGTTAATCTTTGTTTTCTTCAGCACCTTAGAGAGTAACATGTATAAGTATATCATTTAGTTTGTTATGAAAAAACTGCTACGTATTTAACATTATTTGGGGATGGTTTTCAACTTTTGTGAGATTCTTCTGACTCTCCTCTGGAGGTTAGTTAAAAATGATTTGGCCAACTTTGAAGTGTTAACTTTTTTTCTGTCTGAACCAGATCGGTGATTCTGTTCATCTTGACGTAGCGTTTCAGTGGGAGAAAGGTTTTGTCGCTCATCCAAGTGACTTCTTCAGTTCCTAGGAACGAACCTCCCAGCCCATTGTTCCTTCAGTGGTGCTAGTTTCAGTCATTATGCAAATGTACTGCTTATAAGATTGGGGAAATCTGCAGTCAGCTGAGACTGATGAGTGACGAAACGTTTGTCCCACTGAAAACGTTATGTCCAGATGAACAGAATTAACTTTTGAGGATTTGCTTACCTGGATGATTGAGCATGCATCAAGATGTCTGCACCAGACTTGTGTTTCTGGATGAACCAGACTCTGCTATAGAGGTCTGTCTTTTGGGTTTAATATATATTTTTTAATCTGCGTGTATGCGTGAGGTACTATTCTGTGAAAAATAAACGCGAGTCCAACAGCGATTCAGCACCGTGGACAGTGACAAATAGGGCACAGTTCTACATTGTTAGTCCTTTTTATGCGCCTCTTGTAAATTCTTTTTTTTTTTTTCAACAATCTCTCGTTTTCATTCTGTGTGAATGAATTTCCATTGTTACGTTCATTCCAGTGTTGCTTAAGATGAGAAAACGCCGTTTGGTTTTTCTGTCATCCTCCTCATTTTCATTATAGACACGCGCTTTCTTTTTTCTGCTTCTTTTTTGTCCTTCTTCTTCTACTGTTTGCCTCGTGTACTTTCACCTTGTGAACTCATCGCGCCGCTGTTGCACAATGTGTCAAGTTATTGACTCTCTTTAATAACACATCCATCCAGTCAGCATCCCGGCATATTACGAAGCATACTCAGACGTAGGACGCACAGTTTAGGAATCAGATCAAAATCACAGGCACCTTAAAACGGATTCCTACTGTAACGGGTGGATTAAAACAGATTCCTTTTTATCTTTTCTATTCATTTTGGTGGAATTTTAATCGTTAAACGGAATAAAACAACATAACTGTGGTGTGACAGCGGTGTCGGACAGAACAATGGAACGGCAAGTACTGATAATCTCCATTTTCTGCCTCAGTTATGTGGTCGGGCAGGTTAGCTATTCAGTTCCAGAAGAAATGGCGAAAGGATCTTTGGTGGGCAATATAGCCCAAGATTTAGGTTTAGATGTCAAACGTCTTAGGTCAGGTAAAGCTCGTCTCTATACCGGAGACAGCGTTCAGTACATCGAGCTGAATAGAGAAAGAGGAGTCCTCCTCATTAAAGAAAAAATAGACCGCGAAGTCCTGTGCAGACAGACAACGCCTTGTGCTTTACATTTTCAAATAACGTTAGAGAGCCCACTGGAATTATTCCCAGTTACGGTTGAAATTACCGATGTTAATGATAATGCTCCAGTTTTCCAAAAGGAGGAGAGAGTGTTTGAAATCAGCGAATCAGCGATCGTCGGCTCTAAGTTTATGCTAGAAAAAGCAATAGACCCAGATATCGGACTGAATGGACTGCAGAGATACACTCTTAAGCCGAGTGACAATTTTGTTCTTAAATTGCACGCACAAAGTGATGGAAGCAAGAAAGTAGAAATGATTTTACAGAAGCCATTGGACCGAGAGAAACAAGAACATATATCTTTAGTTTTGACTGCGGAAGATGGAGGTGAACCGCAAATGACAGGAACAATGAAAATCTATGTTACCGTGTTAGATGTAAACGATAATGCACCTGTTTTTAGTAAACCCGTTTACAAAGCAAGTATTACGGAAAACTCTGTTAAGGGAACACTTGTTACTAAGGTCACGGCTTCTGACGCAGACAAAGGCACAAATGGAGAGGTGACCTATGTAATCGGAAATAGCATGGATACAGTTTCAAAGTTATTTCATATTAATAATGAAGGTGATGTGATATTAGATCGTCTGATTGACTACGAAATTGAAAAAAATTATAATATAGACATAGAAGCAATCGATCAAGGTGGACTCTCTGACTCAAGTAAACTAATCATTGATGTAATTGACGTGAATGACAATAGACCCGTTGTAAATATGATTTCAGCGTCAGGCTCAATACCGGAGGACTCAGCCCGCAAGACAGTAATAGCTTTAATGAGCGTAAATGACCCTGATTCTGAAAATAATGGGAAAGTGAATTGCGTGATAAATGAAAATATTCCATTTGAAATTAAATTTACATCTAACAATTTCTATAGTTTAGTGACAGACAGTGATTTAGACAGAGAGAGAGCCTCTAACTATAATATCACTGTGACCTGCTCTGATGAGGGAGTGCCCTCCCTCTCCAGCAGCGTCACTCTCACCTTACAGATCTCAGACGTTAATGATAACGCACCTGTTTTTGAGAGGAGCTCATATGAGGCCTACATTGTAGAAAACAATACACCAATTCTCTCTATATTCACAGTCAAAGCCACAGACGCTGACTGGAACCAGAATGCCCGTGTTTCTTACATACTGGAGGACTCCTCCGTTAACGGAGTGCCAGTCTCCTCATATGTGTCCGTTAGTGCTGATAGTGGAGTCATCCATGCAGTGCGCTCTTTTGACTACGAGCAGATCAAAGACTTCCACTTCCGCGTAAAAGCGCAGGATGGAGGCTCTCCTCCACTCAGCAGCAACGTGACTGTGAAAATAATGATCCAGGACCAGAACGACAACCCTCCTCAGGTTCTGTACCCAGTCCAGACTGGTGGCTCTCTGGTGGCTGAAATGGTGCCTCGTTCAGCAGATGTGGGCTATCTGGTGACTAAAGTGGTGGCTGTTGATGTGGACTCTGGACAGAACGCCTGGCTCTCCTATAAACTGCAGAAAGCCACAGACAGGGCGCTGTTTGAAGTGGGCTTACAGAATGGAGAAATCAGAACTATCCGCCAAGTCACTGATAAAGATGCTGTCAAGCAAAGACTGACTGTTATAGTGGAGGACAACGGGCAGCCTTCCCGTTCAGCTACAGTCGTTGTTAACGTGGCGGTGGCGGACAGCTTCCCTGAAGTGCTGTCGGAGTTCACTGAGTTGACCCACGACAAGGAGTACAATGACAACCTGACTTTTTACTTAGTCTTGGCTCTGGCTGTAGTTTCCTTCCTCTTCATCACGTGTTTAGTGGTTATTATATCAGTCAAAATCTACAGGTGGAGACAGTCTCGCATCCTGTATCACTCCAACCTGCCCGTCATTCCATATTATCCACCACGTTACTCAGACACTTTGGGGACAGGGACTCTGCCACATGTGTACAATTACGAGGTGTGTAGGACGACTGACTCCAGAAAGAGTGACTGTAAGTTCGGCAGAGCTGGTAGTCAGAACGTGCTGATAATGGACCCCAGTTCTACAGGAACGATGCAGCGGATACAGAGTGAAAAGAGCATCCTGGATGAACCAGACTCTCCTCTAGAGGTTAGCATTTCTGAATAATACGTTTCTGAATAATCGTTATGTTACACACTAAAGTGGTTGGAAAGATAAAACTACACTTGTATTTTCTCACATTATCTTCTTTCTATCATTTTAGCCATTTCATAATTTGAGAAAGGTATTAGAAACCAATTTACATGTTGTAATTTGTGTGCAAAACTAAGCAATTATTGCTGTGTTGATCTATATTTACCAAGGTATTCCAAACCCAGCTAAGCCATATTTTAGTACTTATTTTTCATATTAGTAGTCTAAATATTTTAGGACATTTTAATAGTGTATTGGAATAGTTATTGAAAACGGCATTTTAGGCCTGAAAAAGTCATATCAGTTATAACAGGCTTTCCTGTAAAGATGAGAATGTTACGACACATAAGCCCCATTTCTGTTGCATTTGCTCACCATGTTGTATTCAATCGCTGACAGCGTGTTCATTCTATATCTGTGTACATGAGTGTCAGTGTCTTCTGTTTTTGTTTTTTTGGGGGGGTTTCAATCTTGGGGAATTCCCTACACCAACCTATTTTTCTTGCGATATCTTTAATTCACTTTCAATTGCATTTAACGACATAGAATACCAGTTGACAGTATAAAATCGTTTAACTTTAATATTTTTGAGATCGCTCCAAATGTTTCTTTTTTTGTTTTTGTTTTTTCATCTTTTCTCCTGTAGTTTTGCCGTCTGTACTCTGAGGGACGCTGTAGTCTAGCATGTTACTCTGCAAGCGTACGTTGTCAACAGTTCCTCCCCAATCTTAAAACCCCAGCGACAGGAGGCACATACTGGATAGAGGACACGACGTTTTCGAGTGGACGGGAAAACATGTCTCGGTTATTGTTTTGTTCTTTGTCGAGGAATATGCATTGACTTTCTGGCGTTCCTTGGGAATAAAGGTTGACGCATTTTATTCAGCAGAAAAAAACGTGTGTTTCTGCCGGTGTCATATTACCGAGGAGAACAATGAAACGGCAAGTACCGTTTTTTGTCTCGTTCCTTTTTGTCAGCTCCGTTTTGGGGCATGTCAGCTACTCCATTAACGAGGAAATGTCAGTGGGTTCCGTAATTGGAAGAATAGCACAAGATTTGGGTTTGGACGTAGAGAAACTAAAATCACGCAAGGCTCGTGTGTTTTTTGGTGATAGCAGAGAATATATTGAGCTAAATAAAGATAGGGGAGTCCTCCTTATCAAAGAAAGAATAGACAGAGAGACGCTCTGTGGTCAGATGATTCCATGTGCTCTACAATTCCAAATTATTTTAGAGAAACCTATTGAATTTTACAGAGTACATGTTGAAATTGTGGATATAAATGATAATACCCCCCTTTTCGAAAAAGGGGATATTAAATTTAAAATAAGCGAGTCTGCAGTCATCGGGTCGAAATTTGATTTAGAAAGGGCGGTGGATTTGGATGTGGGAATTAATGGTCTCCAAAACTACATCCTCAAACCGACTGATAATTTTGCTCTTAAATTACACAATCAGGCAGACGGCTCCCGAAATGTTGAGATGGTTTTAAAACAGCCTCTTGACAGAGAGAAAAATGAACATTTATCTTTAGTGTTGACGGCCGTAGATGGAGGAGAACCTCAGCTGTCAGGGACAATGCAGATTCAGATCACGGTGTTAGATGCTAATGATAATGCACCCGTTTTCACGAAGTCGGTATACAAAGCTAATGTCGCAGAAAATTCACCAAGAGGCACAGTTGTAACCATAGTCAGTGCATCAGATGCTGATTACGGATCAAATGGACGAATAACGTATTCGATCAGAAATACTTTAGACGATGTCAGACAGTTGTTTGAGGTAAATGAACACACGGGCGAGGTTAGATTAACAGGAAATATTGACTACGAAAAGTCAAACAATTATCGGATAAATGTGCGTGCAAGTGATGACGGAGGACTAACGGACACATGCAAAGTAATAGTTGACGTTATAGATGTGAACGATAATCACCCCATTATTAATATAATGTCTGAAACAAATGTTATATCTGAAGATATCAAAAGCAACACTGTAGTGACAATAATTAATATTCAAGACATAGACGACAGCGAGAATGGCAAAGTCAGCTGCACAATAAATGAAAATATTCCGTTCATATTACAATCAACGGAAAATAATTTCTATACCTTAGTAACAGACAGTGATTTAGACAGAGAGAGAGCCTCTGAGTATAACATCACTGTGACCTGCTCTGATGAGGGAGTGCCCTCCCTCTCCAGCAGCGTCACTCTCACCTTACAGATCTCAGACGTTAATGATAACACACCTGTCTTTGAGAGAAGCTCATATGAGGCCTACATTGTAGAAAACAACACACCGGGCCTCTCTATATTCACAGTCAAAGCCACCGACGCTGACTGGAACCAGAATGCCCGTGTTTCTTACATACTGGAGGACTCCTCCGTTAACGGAGTGCCAGTCTCCTCATATGTGTCCGTTAGTGCAGATAGTGGAGTCATCCATGCAGTGCGCTCTTTTGACTACGAGCAGATCAAAGACTTCCACTTCCGCGTAAAAGTGCAGGATGGAGGCTCTCCTCCACTCAGCAGCAACGTGACTGTGAAAATAATGATCCAAGACCAGAACGACAACCCCCCTCAGGTTCTGTACCCAGTCCAGACTGGTGGCTCTCTGGTGGCTGAAATGGTGCCTCGTTCAGCAGATGTGGGCTATCTGGTGACTAAAGTGGTGGCTGTTGATGTGGACTCTGGACAGAATGCCTGGCTCTCCTATAAACTGCAGAAAGCCACAGACAGGGCGCTGTTTGAAGTGGGCTTACAGAATGGAGAAATCAGAACTATCCGCCAAGTCACTGATAAAGATGCTGTCAAACAAAGACTGACTGTTATAGTGGAGGACAACGGGCAGCCCTCTCGTTCAGCTACAGTCATTGTTAACGTGGCGGTGGCGGACAGCTTCCCTGAAGTGCTGTCGGAGTTCACTGAGTTGACACACGACAAGGATTACAATGACAACCTGACTTTTTACTTAGTCTTGGCTCTGGCTGTAGTTTCCTTCCTCTTCATCACGTGTTTAGTGGTTATTATATCAGTCAAAATCTACAGGTGGAGACAGTCTCGCATCCTGTATCACTCCAACCTGCCTGTCATTCCATATTATCCACCTCGATACTCAGACACTTTGGGGACAGGGACTCTTCCACATGTGTACAATTACGAGGTGTGCAGGACGACTGACTCCAGAAAGAGTGACTGTAAGTTCGGCAGAGCTGGTAGTCAGAACGTGCTGATAATGGACCCCAGTTCTACAGGAACGATGCAGCGGATACAGAGTGAAAAGAGCATCCTGGATGAACCAGACTCTCCTCTAGAGGTTAGACTCTTTAAATTCTGATAAACCTATACAATACTATTCCCCGCTGTTTTTACTACCTGTCCAAGTAATTTCAGTACCTTGGATAGCGATGGGATTATCGCTTTTATTATTGTGTATCTTTTTTTCCCTAATCCTTGTCCTATTTTGCTTACACTTCAGTTGAGTAGTTTCGTATTGAATTAATATTTTATCAATAAGGGAACTCGTTGTCTAATTTAGTATTATCTTATTTGTAATTAAAACGGAATCATTAATGTGTTTTGTCTGGTATTTTCGCTAAAATTTATAGGTGTAGTGTTAGAGAGACTTTTAAATCCTGAAAATTGCACTTTCGAGTTTTGAACTCAGTGGGCCGCTGTTGACCAGCGTCAGCATTTTTTTTAAATTATTTGAAACACGGCACATCCTCCGTCCTCTCAAAGAGCGAAGGACTCGTGTGCATGCGGAATACACTGTAGTGCATAAGGTAGAAGGCACGAATAATCTTCATGGAATAACCATATCGTTGGATTTTAATTCATCAAAACTTAGCTGTACATTTAATTTTTGCTCTGTAACGCGGATTGCGAAACAAAGAGAGAACATTAGTTCTGTTCGACGGATGTGCTTAACAGAACAATGAAAGGGCAAGTACTGTTGTTTTTCTTGGTCGTGTTTCCTCGTTTTGTGTTCGGCCAGGTCAGCTACTCTATCCCCGAGGAAATGGCGAAAGGCTCTTTAGTCGGTTATATAGCTCAGGATTTGGGTTTAGATGTTAAACGATTAAAAGCCGGCAGGGCTCGTATCCACACCGGAGACAATGCAGAGTATCTTCAGCTTAACAAGGAAAAGGGACTACTCGTCATCAAAGAAAAAATAGACCGCGAGGCTCTCTGTGGCCAGACGACGCCTTGTGCTTTACATTTTCAAATTGCTTTAGAAAATCCAATAGAAATATTTCCCGTCACTGTAGTAATCACAGACATTAATGACAACGCTCCCGTATTTGAAAGGGAAGAGAGGCGCTTTGAAATCAGCGAGTCTGCAGTCGTCGGTTCTAAATTCATGCTAGAAAAAGCAATAGATCCAGATATAGGATTAAATGGTCTTCAGAGCTATACATTGAAGCCCAACGACAATTTTATACTTAAAATGAACAGTCAGTCTGATGGTGGTAAAAAGGTCGAGATGATTTTACAGAAGTCTCTAGACAGAGAGAAGCAGGAGTATGCATCATTGCTGTTAACAGCTGTTGATGGAGGAGAGCCTCAAAGGTCTGGGACTATGCAGATTCATATTACAGTGTTAGACGTTAATGATAACGCCCCTGTTTTTACACAAACCGTTTACAAAGCTGAAATCAAAGAGAACTCAGTCAACGGGACAGTCATTACCAAAGTGAGCGCCTCCGATGCAGATAAAGGCTCTAATGGGGAGGTTAGCTACGTAATTGGAAATAGCATGAGGGGCCTTTCAAATGTATTCGTCATTACGGAAGACGGGCATCTTGTACTAAATGCCCCTCTTGATTATGAAAAAGCCCAAAAGTATGAGATTTACGTAGAGGCAGTGGACAGAGGAGGACTGTCTGATTCGAGCAAAGTCATTATTGATGTAGGAGACATTAATGACAACAGTCCAGTTATAAAAATAATATCGTCGTCAATTTCAATAGGAGAAAATTCGCCTTCGGGCACAGTGGTAGCTGTAATGAGTGTTAATGATCCTGATTCCGACGTAAATGGTAAAGTCGAGTGTACGATTAATAAAAACACACCATTTGCAATTACTTCTACATCCAGTAATTTTTACAGCATTATAACAGACAGTGATTTAGACAGAGAGAGAGCCTCTGAGTATAATATAACTGTGACCTGCACTGATGAGGGAGTGCCCTCCCTCTCCAGCAGCGTCACTCTCACCTTACAGATCTCAGACGTTAATGATAACGCACCTGTCTTTGAGAGGAGCTCATATGAGGCCTACATTGTAGAAAACAATACACCAGGTCTCTCTATATTCACAGTCAAAGCCACCGACGCTGACTGGAACCAGAATGCCCGTGTTTCTTACATACTGGAGGACTCCTCCGTTAACGGAGTGCCAGTCTCCTCATATGTGTCCGTTAGTGCTGATAGTGGAGTCATCCATGCAGTGCGCTCTTTTGACTACGAGCAGATCAAAGATTTCCACTTCCGCGTAAGAGCACAGGATGGAGGCTCTCCTCCACTCAGCAGCAACGTGACTGTGAAAATAATGATCCAAGACCAGAACGACAACCCCCCTCAGGTTCTGTACCCAGTCCAGACTGGTGGCTCTCTGGTGGCTGAAATGGTGCCTCGTTCAGCAGATGTGGGTTATCTGGTGACGAAAGTGGTGGCTGTTGATGTGGACTCTGGACAGAATGCCTGGCTCTCCTATAAACTGCAGAAAGCCACAGACAGGGCGCTGTTTGAAGTGGGCTTACAGAATGGAGAAATCAGAACTATCCGCCAAGTCACTGATAAAGATGCTGTCAAACAAAGACTGACTGTTATAGTGGAGGACAACGGACAGCCCTATCGTTCAGCTACAGTCGTTGTTAACGTGGCGGTGGCGGACAGCTTCCCTGAGGTGCTGTCGGAGTTCACTGAGTTGACACACGACAAGGAGTACAATGACAACCTGACTTTTTACTTAGTCTTGGCTCTGGCTGTAGTTTCCTTCCTCTTCATCACGTGTTTAGTGGTTATTATATCAGTCAAAATCTACAGGTGGAGACAGTCTCGCATCCTGTATCACTCCAACCTGCCTGTCATTCCATATTATCCACCACGTTACTCAGACACTTTGGGCACAGGGACTCTGCCACACGTGTACAATTACGAGGTGTGTAGGACGACTGACTCCAGAAAGAGTGACTGTAAGTTCGGCAGAGCTGGTAGTCAGAACGTGCTGATAATGGACCCCAGTTCTACAGGAACGATGCAGCGGATACAGAGTGAAAAGAGCATCCTGGATGAACCAGACTCTCCTCTAGAGGTTAGAATTAATATTACATCACAAACGACGCAATATAACTTGTTATTTTCGTTAGTCTTTTTTTCAGCACCTTGGAGAGCAACATGTATAAGTATATCATTTAGTTTACGTATTTAACATGATTTGAGGCTCGTTTTCAACTTTTGTGGGATTTGTCTTGTATTTTAGACAGTTTTTATAAAACAAAAATGTTATACACAACATTTAAAATTGAGTGACTTTCTGGGTATTCACGCTTTTGTTATATGTCATCATTTCTCCTGTAATTTTGCTTTTTGAACTCAATGGGCCGCTGTTGCCTTCTTTGTTGCAGTTGTGGTATATTTTCTGCTGAGCCGCCTCTCCTTTTCGGTGTATTAGAGAAAAACGGCAGGACCGACCGCATTGTCTTCGTTTGTCAGGCGGATATGCACAAAGGCGACGCAAATTTTAACAATTTTCCTTCCGTTCTGAGGATTGTTTTTCTTCGTATTAATTGTGATTGTCTGTCTGCCATCCAAATGGATTTTTAGGAATCTTTCTTTTAATCTTAACGACCCACATACACAAAATGAGACGGCAAGTACAGCTGTTTATTTTACTTCTGGTTGTTTGTGATGCTTTCGGGCAGGTCAGTTACTCTGTTCCGGAGGAAATGGCGAAAGGTACCTTAGTTGGAAATATAGCTCTGGATTTAGGCTTAGATGTTAAAAGGCTAAAGCTGGGCAACGCTCGTGTTTATTCCGGTGATAGCAGAGAATACGTCGAGTTAAACGCCGAGAGAGGAGTCCTTCTAATCAGAGAGCGAATAGACAGAGAGGCGTTATGCGCTGACACGACGCCGTGCGCTGTGCATTTTCAGATTGTGTTAGAAAATCCTATGGAGTTTTACAGTGTTACAGTTGAAATAACAGATATTAATGATAATCCGCCAACGTTTGAAAAAAATGAAATTAAATTCATCATTAGTGAGTCTGCTGTTGTTGGGGCTAAATTTGATTTAGAAAGAGCTGTAGATTTGGATGTGGGTATAAACACTCTCCAAAGTTATGTCCTCAAACCAAGCGATAATTTTATGCTTAAATTGCACAACCAAGCTGACGGTACAAAAAATGTTGAAATGGTCTTACAAAAGCCCTTGGACAGAGAGAAAAATGATTTTATTGCGTTAGTGTTGACCGCTGTAGATGGAGGAGAGCCACAGATGTCAGGAACAATGCAGATTTTTATTTCAGTGTTAGACGTCAATGACAACGCACCCGTTTTTACGCAGCAGGTATACAAAGGCACTGTATCCGAAAATGCTACAAAAGGCACAACTGTGACTTCTGTTCGTGCTTCAGATGCTGATCATGGATTGAATGGCAAAATAACATATTCAATCACAAATACTTTGGATGACGTCAGACATATGTTTGAAATAAACGATGAAAACGGTGAAGTTAAATTGATTGGGCGGTTGGATTATGAAAAGAAAAGACATTTCCAAATCAATGTACGGGCAAGGGATAACGGAGGACTCACTGATTCTTGCAAAGTTATTGTCGATGTCGTTGATATAAATGACAATGAACCAACGATTAAAATTATGTCTAAATCAACAATTATATCAGAGAGTGCAAAGCCCAACACAGTTGTTACAATGATTAACATTCAAGACCCAGACTCAGATGAATATGGTAAAGTTCAATGTTTTATAAGTGATAATATTCCTTTCGTGTTGAAATCCACATCTAATAATTTCTATACCTTAGTAACAGACAGTGATTTAGACAGAGAGAGAGCCTCTGAGTATAACATCACTGTGACCTGCTCTGATGAGGGAGTGCCCTCCCTCTCCAGCAGCGTCACTCTCACCTTACACATCTCAGACATTAATGATAACGCACCTGTTTTTGAGAGGAGCTCATATGAGGCCTACATTGTAGAAAACAATACACCAAGTCTCTCTATATTCACAGTCAGAGCAACAGACGCTGACTGGAACCAGAACGCCCGTGTTTCTTACATACTGGAGGACTCCTCCGTTAACGGAGTGCCAGTCTCCTCGTATGTGTCCGTTAGTGCTGATAGTGGAGTCATCCATGCAGTGCGCTCTTTTGACTACGAGCAGATCAAAGATTTCCACTTCCGCGTAAGAGCGCAGGATGGAGGCTCTCCTCCACTCAGCAGCAACGTGACTGTGAAAATAATGATCCAAGACCAGAACGACAACCCCCCTCAGGTTCTGTACCCAGTTCAGACTGGTGGATCTCTGGTGGCTGAAATGGTGCCTCGTTCAGCAGATGTGGGCTATCTGGTGACGAAAGTGGTGGCTGTTGATGTGGACTCTGGACAGAATGCCTGGCTCTCCTATAAACTGCAGAAAGCCACAGACAGGGCGCTGTTTGAAGTGGGCTTACAGAATGGAGAAATCAGAACTATCCGCCAAGTCACTGATAAAGATGCTGTCAAACAAAGACTGACTGTTATAGTGGAGGACAACGGGCAGCCCTCTCGTTCTGCTACAGTCGTTGTTAACGTGGCGGTGGCGGACAGCTTCCCTGAAGTGCTGTCGGAGTTCACTGAGTTGACCCACGACAAGGAGTACAATGACAACCTGACTTTTTACTTAGTCTTGGCTCTGGCTGTAGTTTCCTTCCTCTTCATCACGTGTTTAGTGGTTATTATATCAGTCAAAATCTACAGGTGGAGACAGTCTCGCATCCTGTATCACTCCAACCTGCCTGTCATTCCATATTATCCACCACGTTACTCAGACACTTTGGGCACAGGGACTCTGCCACATGTGTACAACTACGAGGTGTGCAGGACGACTGACTCCAGAAAGAGTGACTGTAAGTTCGGCAGAGCTGGTAGTCAGAACGTGCTGATAATGGACCCCAGTTCTACAGGAACGATGCAGCGGATACAGAGTGAAAAGAGCATCCTGGATGAACCAGACTCTCCTCTGGAGGTTGGTTATTTTAGTTTCATTTCCGTAGCAAATGCAGGCCCGTTTTAATATGTAACGTGGTTGTGATTCTTTTTCCGTCTTCAGTCAGAACCATGGATAGAGATTACCTTTGTAACTTATTTCATAGATTTAACCTAAGGAGATTTTCGTTTTCATTTAAATTGTTTGTTGTTGTTTTTTATTTTGTTTGTTTGTTTTTAATGTCCAGCCTTTATATTGTTTCTAGTTCTCGGTATTGATTGTAATTTCAGGTATACAGAGTTTTATTGATGGAAACATATTATTCTCGCCTATTCTCACTCTAGGTTCAAAACATCTTTCAGTATTTGAAAACATTCTCATTTCTATCTCAATCACCTGTTCAAAATAGGCTCGCTCATTGCTCTTTCTTATTTAATGGAGATGGATTTCCTCATTCTAAGTTTTTTTTTTTATCGTATTAAAATCAGTCCTTATACAGCAATTTCATTTCTACCTAAACATTACTCTTCAGTTTTCATGAGTAATTCTTATGTATTTTTTACTTTGAACTCAGAGGGACGCTGTTGACCAGGATGTATCAGTTCGTCGCTGATGTGTAATAGTACCTCCCATCATCTCCTTCTATTTTGTCGAGAAGCACAGCTCAGAGATTCAATAAAAAACCGTTTGTGGGAATGTAACCGAACGCAGATACATAAACCTTGGGCTTTCTGTTACGGATTTCTGTTCAGTTAACGTGAATCGGGACAAAGGGTTTACATATGGATATTTTGATGATGGCAGGAGTAACAGCGAGACGGCAAGTACTATTGTTCATTTCGGTCCTCTCCCTCAGTGCAGCTGTCGGACAGGTCAGCTACTCTATTCCTGAGGAAATGGCGAAAGGCTCTTTCATTGGTAACATAGCTCAGGATTTAGGTTTAGACATCCAAAGACTGAAATCCGGCAGGGCTCGGGTTTTTACTCGAGACAACACAGCTTACATCGAGCTAAACAGCGAAAGGGGAATTCTCCTACTTAAAGAAAGGATAGACAGGGAGGCGCTGTGTGGACAAATGACGCCTTGCGCTTTACATTTTCAGATTTTATTAGAAAATCCGATGGAATTTTATAGTGTCACTGTTGAAATCACAGATATAAATGACAATCCTCCGACTTTCATCACGAACGAGGCACATTTTAATATAAGCGAATCTGCGCTGAGTGGCACAGCATTCGTTTTAGATCGGGCGACCGATCTTGATGTGGGCGAAAATAGTTTAAAAGCATATGCTCTTAAACCAAGTGATATATTTTCTCTGAAAATAAATAATCAGGGACAGGGTAGTAAAAACGTGGAGATGGTTCTGAATGCACCGCTGGACAGAGAGAAAAATGAACACCTACGTTTGGTTCTGACGGCGGTGGATGGTGGCGAGCCGCGGATGACGGGAACGATGCAGATTCACATTAATGTTTTAGACGCTAATGACAATGCTCCCGTTTTTACACAGCCCGTTTATAAAGCATTTATAAAGGAAAATGCACCAGTCGGAACTGTTGTAGGGACAGTTACTGCAACTGATGCAGATGACGGGTCTAATGGTAGAATAACTTATTCAATTTCAGCTATGCTAGATCATGCCTATGGTATTTTTGAAATCAATAAAAGAAGCGGTGAAGTCACTTTGATTGGAAAGGTTGACTATGAGAAAACCAGAACTTTTCAGATTAATATTCGAGCGAGTGATGACGGAGGTTTAAGTGGTTCATGCAAATTAATAGCTGATGTAATAGACACGAATGACAACCGCCCCGACATTCATATCATGTCTAAATCAAATGTTATATCAGAAGATGCGAAGCCTAACACCGTTGTAACAATGATAAATGTAGAAGATGCAGATTCATCTGAAAATGGAAAAGTGCAATGCGACATCAATGACAGTAATAGTTTCATATTGAAGTCAGTTTCAGAAAAATTCTATAGTTTGATGACAGACAGTGATTTAGACAGAGAGAGAGCCTCTGAGTATAACATCACTGTGACCTGCTCTGATGAGGGAGTGCCCTCCCTCTCCAGCAGTGTCACTCTCACCTTACAGATCTCAGACGTTAATGATAACGCACCTGTCTTTGAGAGGAGCTCATATGAGGCCTACATTGTAGAAAACAACACACCAGGTCTCTCTATATTCACAGTCAAAGCCACCGACGCTGACTGGAACCAGAACGCCCGTGTTTCTTACATACTGGAGGACTCCTCCGTTAACGGAGTGCCAGTCTCCTCATATGTGTCCGTTAGTGCTGATAGTGGAGTCATCCATGCAGTGCGCTCTTTTGACTACGAGCAGATCAAAGATTTCCACTTCCGCGTAAGAGCGCAGGATGGAGGCTCTCCTCCACTCAGCAGCAACGTGACTGTGAAAGTAATGATCCGGGACCAGAACGACAACCCCCCTCAGGTTCTGTACCCAGTCCAGACTGGTGGCTCTCTGGTGGCTGAAATGGTGCCTCGTTCAGCAGATGTGGGCTATCTGGTGACGAAAGTGGTGGCTGTTGATGTGGACTCTGGACAGAATGCCTGGCTCTCCTATAAACTGCAGAAAGCCACAGACAGGGCGCTGTTTGAAGTGGGCTTACAGAATGGAGAAATCAGAACTATCCGCCAAGTCACTGATAAAGATGCTGTCAAACAAAGACTGACCGTTATAGTGGAGGACAACGGGCAGCCCTCTCGTTCAGCTACAGTCGTTGTTAACGTGGCGGTGGCGGACAGCTTCCCTGAAGTGCTGTCGGAGTTCACTGATTTGACCCACGACAAGGAGTACAATGACAACCTGACTTTTTACTTAGTCTTGGCTCTGGCTGTAGTTTCCTTCCTCTTCATCACGTGTTTAGTGGTTATTATATCAGTCAAAATCTACAGGTGGAGACAGTCTCGCATCCTGTATCACTCCAACCTGCCTGTCATTCCATATTATCCACCACGTTACTCAGACACTTTGGGGACAGGGACTCTGCCCCATGTGTACAATTACGAGGTGTGCAGGACGACTGACTCCAGAAAGAGTGACTGTAAGTTCGGCAGAGCTGGTAGTCAGAACGTGCTGATAATGGACCCCAGTTCTACAGGAACAATGCAGCGGATACAGAGTGAAAAGAGCATCCTGGATGAACCAGACTCTCCTCTGGAGGTTAGAATTTTCCAACCATTCAAAATTAATGTTAAGAAGTTAATGCTTGACATCTTATTTTCAGCACCTCGGACAGCGACATGATCTTTTTTTTTCATAAAATAATTTACATTTCAAATTATTTAAATGATTATTTCATGCAACCAATACAGCTCGGGGAATTCCCTTCACACAATCATGTATTTCAAATATCTGAATTACTTTGAGTAATATTTTTGAAACGTAAACTCTTTGAATGCTTCCCATATACTAAACGATTAGTTTTCATCTTTAGTATATACATATGATATTTCATGTTGAACATTTAAAATGCAATGATAGTTCATGAACTCAAAGTGCCGCTGTTGCCCAGTCTGTGTCAGATTTAACGCAGACATTTGTACCTCCCATCATGGCTTTATTTTAGAGAGAGAAAGAGGGAGAAGCAGCCCTCGTCGTCTACAGTTTACTGGACACAGGACGTCATATCTCTTCTATATTTTGGGAATATGATTTAAAATCAGCTTTAACCTCTTCATTTGGGATAAAAAAAAAAATCATCGCATCCATACATGCTTGTCATCGGGATATCGTCAGAGAGAACAATGGGAGGGCAAGTACTGTTGTTTTTCTCGGTCTTCTCTCTCAGCTCGGTACTCGGACAGGTCAGCTACTCTATTCCTGAAGAAATGTCGAAAGGCTCTCTAGTTGGAAACATGGCAAAAGATTTCGGCTTAGATGTTAGACGATTAAAATCGGGTAAAGCTCGTATTTTCTCCCCTGACACCGATGATTATATTGAGCTGAATAACGATAGAGGAGTCCTCCTCATCAAGAATAGGATCGACAGAGAGGCGCTCTGTGGGCAAACAACGCCTTGCGCTTTGCATTTTCAAATTATACTAGAAAATCCAATGGAATTTTACAGTGTGACAGTTGAGATAACAGATATTAACGATAACCCGCCGTCCTTTGAAAAGAATGACGTCAAATTTAAAATTAGCGAATCCGCCCTCCGTGGGGCTAAATTCATTTTAGATCGTGCTGTCGACCCTGATGTAGGCTTAAATGGACTGCAAACCTATGAACTTGAACCGTCAGAGAATTTTGTGGTTAAATTGCATGACCAAGCAGATGAGACAAAAAACGTTGAAATGATCTTAGACAAACCGCTTGACAGAGAAAAACATGAATATTTGTCTCTGATACTGACGGCGCTGGATGGGGGAGAGCCGCAGATGACAGGAACAATGCAGATTCTAATCACTGTTTTAGATGCTAATGACAATTCTCCTGTCTTTACGCAGCCAATTTATAAAGCTTCGATAAGAGAAAATTCGGCAGTCGGAACTACTGTAATGAGAGTTACAGCAACAGATGCGGATCATGGGTCTAACGGTAGAATAACTTATTCAATTTCCAGTATATTAGACAATGCCCGTGGTTTATTTGAAGTAAACGGTGAAAGTGGTGAAATTCGGCTTATAGGAAATGTTGACTATGAAAAAGCTCGAACATTTCAGATAAACATTCGTGCAAGTGATGACGGAGGACTAGTTGACTCGTGTAAAGTGAAGATTGACGTGATTGATATGAATGACAATAAACCTGATATTCATATCATGTCTAAATCGAATGTAATAACAGAAGACGCAAAGCCCGGTACTACGGTCACAATGATTCATGCTAAGGATGCAGATTCAGGTGAAAATGGAAAGGTCCAGTGCACAATGAATGAAAATATTCCTTTTGTGATGAAGTCTACAACCAGTGATTTCTATAGTTTGATGACAGACAGTGATTTAGACAGAGAGAGAGCCTCTGAGTATAACATCACCGTGACCTGCTCTGATGAGGGAGTGCCCTCCCTCTCCAGCAGCGTCACTCTCACCTTACAGATCTCAGACGTTAATGATAACGCACCTGTCTTTGAGAGGAGCTCATATGAGGCCTACATTGTAGAAAACAACACACCAGGTCTCTCTATATTCACAGTCAAAGCCACAGACGCTGACTGGAACCAGAATGCCCGTGTTTCTTACATACTGGAGGACTCCTCCGTTAACGGAGTACCAGTCTCTTCATATGTGTCCGTTAGTGCTGATAGTGGAGTCATCCATGCAGTGCGCTCTTTTGACTACGAGCAGATCAAAGATTTCCACTTCCGCGTAAGAGCGCAGGATGGAGGCTCTCCTCCACTCAGCAGCAACGTGACTGTGAAAGTAATGATCCGGGACCAGAACGACAACCCCCCTCAGGTTCTGTACCCAGTCCAGACTGGTGGCTCTCTGGTGGCTGAAATGGTGCCTCGTTCAGCAGATGTGGGCTATCTGGTGACTAAAGTGGTGGCTGTTGATGTGGACTCTGGACAGAATGCCTGGCTCTCCTATAAACTGCAGAAAGCCACAGACAGGGCGCTGTTTGAAGTGGGCTTACAGAATGGAGAAATCAGAACTATCCGCCAAGTCACTGATAAAGATGCTGTCAAACAAAGACTGACTGTTATAGTGGAGGACAACGGGCAGCCCTCTCGTTCAGCTACAGTCGTTGTTAACGTGGCGGTGGCGGACAGCTTCCCTGAAGTGCTGTCGGAGTTCACTGAGTTGACACACGACAAGGAGTACAATGACAACCTGACTTTTTACTTAGTCTTGGCTCTGGCTGTAGTTTCCTTCCTCTTCATCACGTGTTTAGTGGTTATTATATCAGTCAAAATCTACAGGTGGAGACAGTCTCGCATCCTGTATCACTCCAACCTGCCTGTCATTCCATATTATCCACCACGTTACTCAGACACTTTGGGGACAGGGACTCTTCCACATGTGTACAATTACGAGGTGTGCAGGACGACTGACTCCAGAAAGAGTGACTGTAAGTTCGGCAGAGCTGGTAGTCAGAACGTGCTGATAATGGACCCCAGTTCTACAGGAACGATGCAGCGGATACAGAGTGAAAAGAGCATCCTGGATGAACCAGACTCTCCTCTGGAGGTTAGAATTATTATTACAATACTTTATATAATGTCCAGTACCTTGGACAGAGACACAACATCCGTCTATCTATCTATCTATCTATCTATCTATCTATCTATCTATCTATCTATCTATCTATCTATCTATCTATCTATCTATCTATCTATCTATCTATCTATCTATCTATCTATCTATCTATCTATCTATTTCTCCTATTTCTCCTATTTCTGCATTTCCCTTTTATTTCCCTAAGTGCCGCTGTTGGGTAGTATCAGTAAAATCAGAGCTTTTTTTCTAGTCGAGGTCCTCCCTCGCCATTCTGTTGCTTTATTCGGAGCTAGACTGACAAACCACACTCCCCGTACTCAGTTGTTAACTTGTGACCAAATATTTGGTCCGTTTTCCCACCGTGTTTTTTTTTTCTCTTTTCCTCATTCAGATATTGTGAACAATTTCGTCACTATGGGTGTTTTTTGTTATTTCGCCGAAAAGAAAATTGTTTCATTGTTGCCGCTGCTTGTCTGCATCTGCGTCGCAGAAATGGCTGTCGGTCAGGTCCGTTATTCTATACCAGAGGAGATGGCGACGGGCTCTGTTGTCGGGAATATAATTCAAGATCTAGGTTTGGATATTAAGCGATTGAAATCTGGGCGTGCTAGGATATTTACCGAGGACGACAGTGAGTACATTGGTCTGAATTCAGAAAAAGGGACTTTAGTAGTGGCTAAAAGGATAGACAGGGAAGAATTATGCAAGCAAGTGTCTCCGTGCTCTCTTCATTTCCAAATAATCCTTGAAAATCCAATGGAGCTACACAGAATCGATGTAGAGATTTTAGATATCAATGACAACGCTCCGTATTTTTCCAAGAAGGAATACAATTTCCAGGTTATTGAATCTGCCTCACCGGGGGCTCGTTATTCCTTAGAGAGTGCCAGTGACCCCGATGTAGCAATGAACACCATTCAAACGTACAAACTCAACCCTTCAGATAATTTCAAACTGAACGTTGTATCTCTTCCCGATGGTACAAAATATATTGAAATGGTTCTTCACACATCGCTTGATAGAGAAAAACAAGAAGAGCATAAATTAACTCTGACAGCATTTGATGGAGGTAATCCTCAGAAATCGGGTTCAGTCAAAATAAACGTCATTGTTCTGGATGCTAACGACAATGCGCCAGTATTCAGCCAGTCCGTTTACAGGGTTACCGTTCCTGAAAACGCACCGAAGGGCGCCGTTATTTTAAGAGTCAGTGCCTCTGATAATGATAAGGGAACAAATGAAGAGATAACATTTTCGTTCTCACAGCATACCAGCAGTGCATCTTCCCTGTTTATTATAGACCCCCACAGCGGAGAAATAAGTGTAACTGGTGTTTTAGATTATGAAAAAGCTAAACATTATGAAATAAACATTGAAGCCACGGACAAAGGGGGCCTTACAGACACAAGCAAGGTGCTAATTGAAGTGACCGACCTAAATGATAATGCCCCTATAATTAGCATCATTTCCCTCTCCAATGCAATACCAGAAGATTCCCCTCTAAATACCGTCATAGCAATGATCAATATTAAAGATTTGGACTCGGGTAAAAATAGTCATGTTAGGTGTTATATTAGCCAAGATTTGCCTTTCAAAATCAAGTCCTCCGCACCTAATTTCTATAGTCTGATATCTGACGATATTTTGGATCGTGAAACAGTACCAGAATATAATATAACTATTACAGCAGTAGATGAGGGTTCCCCGCCTTTTTCCACAAACAAGAGTATTAATTTAAGAATATCGGACGTAAATGACCACGCACCAACGTTCCCGCAACAGTTTTTGACCGCTTTCGTCAATGAAAATAATTCACCTGGTATGTCACTCCTCACCGTCAAAGCCAGCGACATGGACTATGGAAGCAATGCGCGCATTTCGTATTTTCTTGAGGATAGTCAGCTGAATGGGATGTCAGCTTCTGCTTATTTTTCAGTGAATGTAGAGCGGGGGGAGATAGTTGCTGTGCGCTCCTTCGACTATGAGCAAACAAAAGAGTTCCATATTCGCGTAAAAGCGCAAGATGGAGGCTCTCCTCCACTCAGCAGCAACGTGACTGTGAAAATAATGATCCAGGACCAAAACGACAACCCCCCTCAGGTTCTGTACCCAGTCCAGACTGGTGGCTCTCTGGTGGCTGAAATGGTGCCTCGTTCAGCAGATGTGGGCTATCTGGTGACTAAAGTGGTGGCTGTTGATGTGGACTCTGGACAGAATGCCTGGCTCTCCTATAAACTGCAGAAAGCCACAGACAGGGCGCTGTTTGAAGTGGGCTTACAGAATGGAGAAATCAGAACTATCCGCCAAGTCACTGATAAAGATGCTGTAAAGCAAAGACTGACTGTTATAGTGGAGGACAACGGGCAGCCCTCTCGTTCTGCTACAGTCATTGTTAACGTGGCGGTGGCGGACAGCTTCCCTGAAGTGCTGTCGGAGTTCACTGAGTTGACGCACGACAAGGAGTACAATGACAACCTGACTTTTTACTTAGTCTTGGCTCTGGCTGTAGTTTCCTTCCTCTTCATCACGTGTTTAGTGGTTATTATATCAGTCAGAATCTACAGGTGGAGACGCGAGAGGTTGTTTTATAAATCCAGCGGGAATCTTCCTGTTATTCCATACTATCCTCCCCTTTACGCAGACGTAAGCGGCACCGGTACGCTGAAGCAGGGGTTCAGTTATGAGGTCTATGGTACTACTGACTCTCGAATGAGTGATGTGAAGAACTCCCGACCCTTCAGCCAAAGCACTATGAGTATTGACCAAAGTGCTACCAGGACAGTTCAAAGGCATAAAACCGAGTCAGAGAATATACCCACGGAGGTGAGGTCATAAATTCCTGAAAATCTATATTCACACACACACACACACACACACACACACACACACATATATATATATATATATATATATATATATATATATATATATACACACACACACACACACACACACACACACACACACACACACATTAGTTAGGTCACTGATCAGTCATTATTTTTATTATCTCATACTGTATTTATATCATCAAGTCTACTCAGTTTCAGTCCTTACTGTTCCAAAAGTAGTCTGCAGGTATCTATCTAAGTTAAGATTATAGACAGTTGTTCAGGGGTATAAAAATTAAAAAATGCAATAGGATGGTTCAGAAAATGTGAATTTAAAACTATACTGAATAAATTAGTTCATTAGTTCCCACCACAACTTACTATTTAGACATGCTTAACGGTGGATTTTTTTTTCTTTTCTTTTTTTTCTTGACTGGTATAGTCTACAAGCCTAACAGATACTTTTCAGTTATTTTGAAAATGAATCAGCATTTTTTGTTACTGCACATTCTCTTATGCTGATTCATGCTCGGTACAAAGGGTGAACTTTTGTCTTTGCTTTATGACACTACAGTCATCTTATTGAATTAGTATTTCCATCTTGTTTTCATTGTTTCTTTATCATATTAATTATTTGTTAAATTTGTCATATAGTAGTGCTGGCAAATGTTTGCCTCATCTTGCAGTGAAACTTGATGTTATGTGCTGACGAAACACATAACAATGTGCTTTCCATGTTGAGACCTCTTACTCTGAAAAATGCAAAGAGGAGTTATAATGTGCTGTATGGCTATCAGAGATAGTCTTCTTACTATCTTGCCATAGTAAAATAAAAATAATTCAGGGCTTCATCCCTGCTAAAGCTTTGCTACAGATTGCTCTCACTGCGAAAAACACAACCATGCAGTGGACTACTTTTCAGTGACCTAGTTCCCTTCATAACAGTTTACAGGCGTGGGTTTTGGGCTGCACATGTTACAGCAGCAGTTGTGGTTGCAATACAAAAGCCAGGGTGGAATTCCTCTTGAATATAACAAAGTTAGTTCATTCAATTCAATAAATATGATCAAAGAATGATACAGTGTTTTGGGGTTTAACTGTTTAAAATGTACTGCAGGTGTAAAGGGAACAGTCACAATTTATCCTAAGGAGGTTGAGAGGAGATGGAGAGAAAGAGAGAGGCAGGAGGGGGAAGGGAAGAAGCACGTGGTAACCGGCACAGTCTCATCATCCTCTGTGCAGCATTTGTGTTTGTGAAGCACAGCAGCCATTTTGGTCTGCAGCCCTCTTTGTCTGCTGTAAAAAGGTGAAAATAGAAAACTGAAACTATTATGTCAGGCTACATTTAAGTGCACTGTAAGTAACACAGACAGAGAGACTGAAGTATGTAGAAAAAATAAGTAGAAAACCAGCAAAACCATAAAGCTAGAGATAAATGTTGTATAACAAACAACTAGAGGCTGAATCTGACTGAACAACAAATGCAGTTACACAGGACAACTGAACTAAATTATATTGAAATCTAATTAATCTGTAATTAATTATTCAGTATCTTGTGAGCATTACATAGCAACTGAGTGGATTTTCTTCTTTCCACATCATCCTCTGTAAGTTTTTTTTTTTTTTTTTAATATGAAAGCTCTGTGCTGTTTTGGCACAAATAACCCTGTTATTATTGCAGCGCCTGTCATGAGAAAAATAATAACTGACTTTTCTTTTTTCCACATTTGGTGAAAATTAGACTTCACTTTAGATGTAAGGTTCATAGTGCTTTTTTTTAAATATTCTGGTTATTGCATGAGTGGTGACTTACTATTGGCATAACGTAATTAAAGATAATCCTTCAGCAGTTCTGTTTGTTTCATGTTCTCCACTTTTGAATGAAAGTTGTGGATCTTTATTGTCTGGTGTCTATAGTCTGTTTTGTTTTAAATATATATTGTTATTTATATATACTTATATCTTGAGGTCAGGGTTTGTGCATATAAAAATCCAAGTTCAAAAATCTCAAACCATGAGGTTAATTGTGTTAACCCACATACCCTCTGGAAGCAGTCTGCCATTATTATACGCCTACATCTGTGTCTGCTTTACCTGTTTTTAACTGTCTTTACTCCATTATGTCTTTCCTGTTTATGCTGGTGGCATTTTTTACTGAGTGCCATAAATTCTTTTGTCTCCTTAGGGGTCAAAGCTCACAGAAATGTCTTTGCAACCACTTAAATCATTCAACGAGTTTTATACCATTTACTAAATCCGTATGTTCTTTTATCCTTCTCCTTTTTAAGAACCCTCCCTTGAAGCTGCCATCAGCCATTTTAGAACCTTCAAACCTACACAAACCCTTGGTTATTACTTTGTTAAACTTCCTACTAGCCACAAAACTTTAATCACATGCAGAAGCTCTTGGTTCCCACAGATCTAAACTGTTTCTATGTGTCCTGACTTCCTTGCCAGGCTGTCTGGTGAGCAGCTGTGTGCTCATGTTTATGCCTCTGGGGGCTATCAACACATTGTGTGTTGTCTTTGAAGATGAGGATGTATATATTTAAGTCCCCTGTTGTATTTTTTTTACAGTATTGGCCAGATAGCTGAGATATTGGGGACTTATAAGTATGTCATAATATCCTTTGGGCAGACAGTGTAATATATTGAACATGATACTAACAGGGAAAAGATAAAAGCTACAGATCTCTCAAAAATAACGCTTAAAAAACCCAGTGTGGTCTGTCCCTGTGGGAGAGTTCATTTATTGCTTCATGGAAGTATACACCTTTAAAATTTGCAGTATATGGGTAAGAAATTTGAGAAAATATATTAAAAAGCAAGCACACATAAAGTGTACATATATTTATTTTAACCATTCAAATTTAATTATTAACTTAAGTTAAAGTGGTGTGAAATTGTAGCTGGACGCCACTCTTTATCAGTTATTCTGTCTACAGCACTCTTTCATTTTCCTCCTGATCTCGTTTTCTGCATCCCTCCCCTCCCCCTCTCCAGCTGCACCACTCTGCTGCAGAGAGAGGAAAAAAGACACACAGAGAAAGGGAGAGGAAGATTGCTCAATGTAGGACATTTTGTCCAGTCTATAAAAAGGAATAACAAACCATTGGGTGTTTTTTCATCTCTGTGTTTGGCTGCTATGTTTGTGACAAGAAGAAAAATCTCTTTTGTCCCACTTTTCTGCCAATTGCCAAGAGATTTGTTTGTACCCAGCAGTCTATAAATGTCTGCTTTATCTGAACATGTTATGAGTGTGAATGTGCACGTGTGTGAGAGCATCATTTCCCATCTCCTCTTCTGCTGGCTATTCATCCTCCATATTGTTTTTTCTAGCTCCTTTTTTTGCTATCCCTGTTAGGCTGCAGGAAGCAGGGTGGGATGCAAGTAAAGGAGGTGGGATGTGTTACCATAGCAACAAGCTGACTCACGGGCAGGACTGTACCATTTTTTATGATGCCACAGGGGTTCAGCAGCAGATGTACCCTCTGGTACTTACTGGCTTTTTAGATTTGTGGCTAGAATGAGGAAAGGAAACACCCCTGTTATGGGAAAATAGGTGCAGCATCCTCAGACCTTGGGTGGCTAATGATGGAGAAAGGGGAGGGAGATTGGGCTGTCATGGCTGTTTGTGATATTTTTTCTAATCTGTGCTACCCTGTGTGTTTTCTCACAATCCGTTTCAGCAAAATGTTGTCTCTGATGACTGTAATTCAACTGTGAATGACCCACTGAATGACCTGATTTCTATTTTATTTATTTTTTTTGGCTTTTTAAAAGGAACAACAGCATTTTGGTGTCCTTTTGTCATTTCTTTGTGCACTGGCTGAGCTGTTTTGTGTTTCTAAGCAACACTGATCATGTATTACTTCCTGAAATGTGTTCATATGCATAAATGGCAAGGTTATATAATGTACAGTTTAATGTATAATCCCAGTGTAATGAAAAGCAGTTTATGCTTTGCTTTGTCTTAGAAGCTCAGAGCTCCCCCGCTAAGATACTCATCACACATGTCAGATGTGACAAACATGGGGCACAGTGCAAAGAATCTCATTAATATGGCATGGATTTAGCTCGCCATCGCCTTGAGGCCCTCTGCTGTTGTTTTGGGGGTAGTGGCAGTTTTTCCACCAGTGCAGTGGTGTGATTTGATTCCTTTGACCTATTATCCCTCAGTAATGATCACACTGGTGTTCCTATTTGGGCTAAAATGGTTGTTGTAGTATCCAAGCATGTATGTGCTTCTGTTGAAAGAGGTTAGCTGATTGTTTTACCTGTAAATTGTTTCATGAATACTGATCAAAATGGATATTTTAGCTAAAACTGCTGTGACAATGGTCTGTTTACTGTTATTACATATCCAACAGAGATTATTTTTATGTTATATCACCTGATTTATTTTCTGTTTTTTACAATAGTATCATCTGTTTTGGTTTTGATTTTTGTTAAACTAACAATATATATATACTTTAAGATTATATCTGTGAATATCCCTTCTCTCTCCTTCACTTTCATACTCACATTGGATCTTTTTATTAATACATACTTCAGACTCTGAGTATTAGATTGATACCATGTTCCAGTCTTTTATCATTTAAGGTTACAGCCTCCTTAATGCTTAATACTGTTTGAAAATACGGCACTTATTTTTATACATTTTTAAGATGGTATGAGGAAAACTTGTATCATGCTTTGTATTTGTTTTCTTTTTTCTGTCTTTTGATGTTTGGTACAGTACATTGTGATGAGCATTTAATCATATCATTACTTCCCGTGTAGAAATTTAATAGTTTGTGCACACACAGAGCAGATAACACAGTCTATCTGAATAAATAGTTATTACACTGTTATTCACTGCACATCATTATAACACCAGTTTATAGTTAGTTAGTTAGTACGATTAGTACTTTATGACTCACCACACAATCTTTTCACCCTGTTTTTTTGTTTTTTTTTTGTTTTTTTTTTTGTAATGGTAAGTATGCTGGTTACCGTTCTCCCCACAGCCAAACTCTGGATAAAGACACCAGTCTAACTGATATCTTGTCTCTCTTGTTTTTCTCTTTCATGTTTTCTTTCCACTCATTGCGCTGCGCTGTTCCTGTTTCCTACCTCAATCCTGTCAAATCATGACTCACCAAATAAGGTAAGAAATATTTTTTATTCTTCTTGTACACTATTGCCATCAAAGACATACATCAGTGCAAATTATTCTGATTAAACAAGCAGGACAGAGTACTGATGCACTCACACAGGCACATCTTTTCAATCACATACAAAAACAGACTTTAAACACAAAATGGAACAATAACTTATTTTGCTGCAGTGTCCAAACACCACATAAGCAGATAATCATTCTTTGTTTGTTTGTTTTTGGGGTTTTTTACAAGCAACACATCTCTTTGCATACCTCACAAAACATTTACCTCCACTGATTCAATCAGGCATCCATGGATGTGGCTTTTGTGACATCTGAGCACGTGTGACGGTGTGACTGGTTTATTGCTTAAGTAGGTTATCAATAAAACATAATTTGATTGTTGACTGGGGGCAAACACTTAATTACATTAATGCGCTCATAATTTAAGATCTCACTATAGATTAGTAAGCCATCAGCTCCGTTATAGATTTTAAAGGCCTCAAAGTGTTTTACATTTAAATAGGATATTTGTGTAAGCTCAGTATCTCTCACTGTAAACAAGTTAATTTGGTTTAAGGAATGTATTAGCAGGGAAGACCAGCTGCTACAGATCTCATGCCAGAATGAAGGTGCACGGATTATGCTGTCCAGTACCAAGAACTTTAGTTACTGGATTGATACTCTGGACCATCAACCACTATATAAATAAGAAACCATTGCATCATAGTGATTAAATAGGATATTGCAATCCAAATGATGAAGTATAGCTCAAGTAATAGGACAATAACCTACTAATGATAGCAATGTCTGTCTGTTTAGAATGATCAATTATCACTAGCTTGTTTTCAGTATTCTATTACCAGAAATTCACTCAAACTTAGTTAGGAGATATCAAATTAAAGATCAATAAACTGTTCTGCTGATTCAGCGCCTGGAGTGGGTGTATTGGATTTTATTTCATGAGGTGTCCTGTTTATGTTGCATTACACAGATAGGTATGGCTTTTATCAAGCCTGCCTTATCCTCCTAGGACCTGGCGTCCACATATTTGGACAACACATTTTGGGTTATTTAGACCAAAATACTCAATTTTGCTCCACAAGGGTCTGATATTCACTTATGAGGACATTATATTGCTGCTGTTCGATCGAAATTTCATACGAATATCCTCATATGTGGATCTAATTTTTCCTAGAAACAAAAATCAGGTAAAAAAAAAAATATCTGGTAATTCTTTGTCTTTACATTCATCAGGTCCCAATCAGCCCAAATAGCGAAGAGAAATTAAAATTGCATCCCATGAAAGAGTTCGGGTCTTAGGAGGTTATAGAACGCAGGCTTGCCTCTCTTCTGATATAGAAGAGGGTCCAAAGTAAGAGAAATATGCCACAGGGTCACAAACTGTTCCCGCCAAAAGGACTATAAAGTTGTCACAACACCTGCCTACAAATAATTAAAGGTGCTGCTTTACAGTAATGGTATTTACATGACTTAATGCATTAAAAAGCATTATTTTTTTCATGTGGGGTCACATGATCTATCAGAGGGGCATGAATTAATAATATACTCACATATCTCTAAATGTCAGAACAATGCACTGATCAATACAACATGTAAAGGATTTTAGTCATGATTTCTAAATATTAATCATGTTCAAGTCTTCTTTGTTGTCAAATCTGCAGTTGATGGCATGAGTAAAAACAATTCAGCAGCAAATATCTGCATTTATTAATAATCTAGTTAATGTAATCCTGATTAACAAAGGATGAATAAAAATAATATGGTGTTTTAAGAGTGATTATTTAAAAATGGAAAATGGTCTCAGAAACCTGAATATACTGGGCTTTAATAGAATGTGTCTGCAACTCTAAGTATAGAGAAGTTCTGCAATAAGTATAAAAACATACAGTATCATGTTTTGACATAAGGAGAAGTGCCTTGGAAGATTCCACAGATGTATATTATTCACATTTGGTGATTTTTACTTTTTAAAAGTGTAAAGAAATGTTCATATATGTACATCTGAAACTACTATTGAAAATTACATATTATAGTGAACTCCAACTAAACAAAAAAAAACTTTGCATTAAAAACATTTAAGTTCTCAAATAAAAATAAAAACTACACTTCTGAAATAAAACAACTGAGCAGATGTCAGTGTTTTTCTTTTTGTTAAGTTTTTGTTTTTGTTGAAATTTGTCATTACAGTCCGAGATGCATGTGCTTTTTTAAGACTTTGTACATCTACATGCCAGTGAGTCAACTACCTTCAAAAAGTGTTGTATTATATTTGTAATAGTTGTTCTGAATAGCTTAAATCATACCTCTGTTAAATGCCCTCCATATTATTATACTTCAGAAGACTAAAAGTAAGAATGAAGCTACTGAGAACTAAGCTTAAATCTTAAGCTTAAATCAGTAAACAATAAACTGAAAGGAGAAACTTTGGAAACTAACGTAAAATAAATGGAATTGAAAACTTGAACTTTATTTCATTAAGCTACAGTTAGTTAATGTAGATTCATAGTAGTAGGTATACTACTACTGTCATTAGTCTTTCACTGGTATTATTTAATGAAACCTGAGGTAATATTTCCATATTTATATAGTGACTATATAGGAGAGTATCCAGCTTTCCATCCTGTGTGTGATGTAGAAACTGATCCATTGATCAGCATTAGCTGTGTACTGTGTGCTGGACAGTGAACACATGGAATATGGGGATTTTTAAGAGTGATTTCATTTGCAGAACTTTGCTTCCAGTTGTGTAAATCACAATTTCACTTTTAATAAATGTCCTTGCAGATTTGATTCAATAACTTGAATTTACTAGCAGCTTAATACCAACCACAATAATTTAACTTTTGTTGAACAAGAACTGGTTTCAGAATTTTTAAGTTATCTTATGTCTCCGAGCCTTGGTTTTGCCCCATGACTAAATACCATAATATTAATATAACATTTAATACTTTATGTGGCCAGATATTTTTTAAATAAACATCTAACCATACATTTTAAGCTTTTTATTTTACTGTTCTTTCACCTTTTATGTTTATGTTTACATTTATTTATTTATATAGGACATTTTATTACAACAGTAGTGTTAGCCAAAGTGCTGTACAAAGATACAAATTACAGGTTAAAATGACTTAAAATATTGATACTAAGTGACAAGTATCAGATAACATCAATGCCAAATAACAGTTAGCCAAAAAACACACACACATGTAGATAATGTGTGCTGTAAACACACATTATCTACATGTGTGTTTACAGCAGTAAAATTTCATGGGTTGTGCTTGTGACGCAGTCTAGTCCTGTGTATTTTTGTGTACAGCTGAAAAAAATATCGAGTAGGCTGAGGTTTTATTTTCCAGGCCCGTCTTCAGTGGGAGCCTTGTAAGCTGGCTGTCTCTTCAGCAGCATGCAGCAGCAGCAGTTGGCCGCCTGTGTGGCGCTGTCCACACTGGTGGTGCTGAAAATAGCTCCAAAGAGCTCCCCCTCCTCCTTCTCTCTCACACTGACTCTCTACATCTCCCTCTGTCGCCCACTTCTTATTAGAGAACACGACTACTTCCAATACTACAGCTTTACTCTTTCTTGTTTTTCGTATCTGTAGGTATTTTTAATTGATGTGTTTGCAGTTTTTGTTAAGTTTTGTACAATATTTAATATTGAGGGTTATATTTTAAGCGCATAATGGCTATTTTCAGTAAAGGGATGGCGCACATAGATAGGGATGTCTATAAAAATCTCTAAAATTATTTGTGAATAGTTTTAAGTGTAGTATGAGTGTAGCATGATGCTCGCTCTCTATTAGTGTGTGTGAGAGAGAGAGGATCAGGCTGTGTTCATGTGGTGAGACAGAGAGAGAGAGAGAGCGGCTTCCCACGTCATCAACGCTCTCCTCCCCTCGCACTTGCTCTACCGACCTCCATACGGGTATTTTACGTTGGCTGCCGTCAGAATTATTTCTCTGAGGCGTGAGTTACTGTCTGCAGGCTGCACTAGCTTGCTCTGGCCACAGGAAGGCAACGAAGAGCCTTGTCTGCCACAAAAGCTAGTGCATGCAGGCAGGTACATACAGGCAAGATGATTAACAAGAGTAAGATACATGTATCAATGGATTAATGCAAATCATTATATTAATAATTTTGAAGTGATCACTCACTGAGTAGCTCCGATGACGCTATACATATTCATCTATCAGCTATTAATAATAGCATAAAAAGATAGAAATATAATCACTGGATTATGTAGAATTATATTTATAGCCCCCAAAAAACATTGTAAAGATGACTGCAGATGCTGGATATACGGTTTCATTCATAGTAACTAACGATGTTTGATAATGTGTTTAATAATGGGAAATTCGATTATTTTTTTGTGGCTCTTGCTTTTGCGTCACTCCTTTGAAGATGTTCAGTGATGCCATGATTGGTGGAAATAGCTGTACTGCTCCCACCAATGAAATCCCGAGCTGTACAAAGAGATCTACTCCGTCTCACCGAGTAGCATCACCCTCTTAACCGTTACAATGTTCTGCACTGGAGGGGGAGGATGCATATCCAGACACAAAGCATGACTTTCACTGTTATGTCTGAGGACGCATCTACCTTGGATTATAAACCTTCTATACTTAATCGGTCGAAAAGTTGGGACTGGAGTGAAAAGATATGGGATATACTGAACGTGAAATGATGTGGAACAGATTACCGACATGGCAGGTGTTTTTGTGGTGGCATCATTTCTTTCTTTTATGGACTACAATAGACGGACAGACTCGCTACAGCATACCAGAAGAACTGAAACAGGGCTCTGTGGTAGGAAATATAGCCAAAGATTTGGGTTTGGTTGTGTCTGAACTGCATAGGCGTAAATTGCGGTTAACCTCGGAAGCTGGTAAGCAGTATTTTAGTGTGGACTTGGGGAAGGGAGAACTGGTGGTCACCGATAGAATAGATAGGGAGGAAATGTGTGGGCAAAAACCATCGTGTTTATTGCCTCTGGAACTAGTTATTGATAACCCTCTACAGCTGCACAGAGTCGAAATTGAAATACAGGACACCAATGATAATTCTCCTAGTTTTCTTACAAAAGAAAAGGTGGTAAAAATTGCAGAGCTGGTAAATCCAGGTGCTCGATTTCCTTTAGAAAGTGCGCAGGATCCCGATGTCGGCGTTAATTCTGTGCGTTCTTACATGCTAACCAAAAACGACAATTTCAAACTGACTGTTAAAAATCACAAGGACGGAAGGAAGATCCCTGAATTAGTGCTTGAAAAACCTCTTGATCGAGAAAAGATGCCTGTACATAATCTCATCCTCACCGCTGTAGATGGTGGAGATCCGGTGCGTTCAGGGACATCTGAAATTACAGTTATAGTACTTGACATCAATGACAATGCGCCCCAGTTTGAAAAACAAGTGTATGAGACTAATGTTAGTGAGAAAGCAACACCCGGGACTGAAATACTGCACGTTAAGGCCACGGATGCAGACGAAGGAGTAAATGGAGAAATCGAATATTTTTTTGCAGAACAAACATCGGATTTGATTTTATCGTTATTTGCCATTGAATCTTCTACTGGAACTATAGTTGTTAGAGGAAATTTAGACCATGAAACAAACTCTTTACATAGATTTGATATTACTGCCAAAGACAAAGGAAATCCTCAGATGGATGGGCACTGTGGGATCGAAATTAAAATACTTGACATTAACGACAATAATCCTGAAATCATTGTTACATCTTTAACATCGCCTGTTCCAGAAGACTCTGCAGTAGGGACAGTTATTGCATTAATAAGTGCAAAAGACCCAGATTCTGGTGACAATGGCAAAGTTTTACTGACCTTATCCCCCAAATCTCCCTTTAAGTTAAACCCTTCCGTTTCTAACCATTATTCATTAGTGACAAATGGGCGACTTGACCGTGAAAAAAACGCCCAATATAGAGTTAAAATAAGTGCTTCTGACTCAGGAAACCCCGCATTAACAAGTGAAAAAATAATACTCGTTGAATTGTCAGATGTAAATGACAACCCACCAATTTTCTCCAAGCCCTCTTATCTCATTTATGTAAAAGAAAACCATCCTCCTGGGAAAATTTTGTGCTCTGTGTCCGCAACTGATCCTGATGCCGGTGAAAACGCAAAGGTCTCTTACTCTATACTGGACTCTAAAGTGCAGGATGTTTCTGTCTCATCGTATGTTTACATTAACTCAGATAACGGCAGCATCTACAGCATGCACTCGTTCGACTATGAGAAACTGAAGGTGTTTCAGATTCAGGTCCAGGCAAAGGATCAGGGCTCTCCGTCTCTCAGCAGCAACGCCACTGTCCATGTTTTTATCCTGGACCAGAACGACAATGCCCCCGCTGTTATTTACCCCTCCTCCGCTGCCATGGGCTCCCTCTCTCATCAGAGGATGCCTCGCTCCGCGAAAGCGGGTCACCTGGTTACCAAGGTGACAGCCGTGGACGCTGACTCGGGCCATAACGCCTGGATCTCCTACAGACTGGCGGAGGCCACAGACGCCTCTCTCTTCACCGTCAATCTGTACACAGGGGAGGTGAGGACTAAACGCGCTGTGTCCGAGCAGGACGACTCCTCTCAGAGGCTGCTTATAGAGATCAAGGACGACGGGGAACCGATCCAGTCCTCCACAGTCACGGTGTCCATCATACTGGAGGACAGCCTACATGAGCCCATCTCAGACCTCCGACATAAAGCGGCCGAGCCCAGCAAGAAAACTGGGAGAATCACCCTTTATTTGATTCTCTCTCTGGCCTCGGTGTCCGTGCTGTCTCTGGTCACTTTCCTCATCTTAGCGGTTAAATGCATCAGGAACAGCAGGAGCAGCAGCACGTGCTGCATGAGACGGACTGACTCTGATGATTACAAGAACCCCAACAGAAACCTGCAAATTCAGCTCAACACTGATGGACCTATAAAATACGTGGAGGTCCTGGGAGGAGACATGCTGTCTCAGAGTCAGTCCTTCAGGTCCTGTATGTCTCCAATGTCAGAGTACAGCGATTTCACTCTGATTAAACCCAGCAGCACCACAGACTTTAAGGAGGTGATCAGTGTTCTGGATGCGTCTTTACCCGACAGCACCTGGACCTTTGAGAGCCAGCAGGTGAGCATAGAGTATTAAAAGATGTGATAAGTAAAAATTTGAAATATCACTGAATTTAAGTTAAGTTTTGAATGAGTAAATAGCTTCTTGTAAACTTATAGACTGTACCAAATATTGTAGAAAACCAACGGTGATTTGTTTTTTCAGTCTACTAGCAACATTAGATGTAGGCTATGAGTTCTTTTGAACAGAATATGGATAATGCAAATCTAATATTCGTGGTTAGAGTAAACTCTTTCAATAAACCCTTAACAGTGCACAAAAGCTCTTCCAAATTGTTCGACGCTTATTGGAATGCATGCCCTGTTTGAAACACAAATACATTTTACACGTGGCACATGTGGTACAGACATGCAGTTAAATGGGATGCCCATTAATTACACATCTTCCACTGAATATCGTTGACTGGATTAATTGATAATGGAATAGTAGAAAAGCAACGGTGATTTTCTTTTTCAATCTACTGGCAATGTTAGATGTAGGCTCAGAGTTCTTTTGAGCAGAAATATAGATAACAAAACGCAAGCGAGCAGATAACAATATATTTTAAGGTTTCCATAATTAAATTTTTATTCCCATCTATTATTCGTTGTTAAAGTCTTTCAATAAACCTGGAACAGTGCACAAAGGCACTTCCAAATAGTTCAGCACCACGAAGGTGGACAGCGACTCTTACTGGAACGCAAGCTCTGTTTAAAAAAAAAGAATGCAGTTAAATGGGATGTCTATCGAATAAATGTCTTTCTCTAAATTATTTTATGGGATTAATTAATTAGGTTATTGTGAGGGAAAATGTTATTCTTATATTAAGTTTATAAGACTGGCTTTGTTTTTTCATTCTTACATCCAGTCATTCATCCAGTTATTCATTCATTGATGATATCGCATGCTTGCTTTACATTCTGTCAAGTCCAGTAATTCGTGATTATTGCCTGTGATCAAAGTGAATCCACAGAGAGAGAGAGGACAGATGCTGTGACATGAAGAGTGTCGATCGGGTTCCTTCTTATTGGATGACAGAGGTGGATGATGCGCACCAATAGGATTCAGAACTGTACAAAGCAATCTAGTCCCTGCCCCCATTCATTCTCGGTACTCGAACACTTACAATGAAGAGAGGCAGAGGACTGAAGGAGTAATGCGCTCATTTTTTATAATGTTACGGTTTTATATGTGTCCTCAATAATAAGTGGGAATGGTTCTATGGGAATCATACCTGCGATGATGGATTTACGAATTTTTCAGTGCATTATGTCAATTGGAATTAATCTTTTATAACGGACCAAGGATGACAAAGAGAAAGGGATGTCGAGACTGGAGATGGCTGGCTCTTTGGTGGCATCATTTCTTTCTCTTGTGGAGTACAATAGACGGACAAACTCGTTACAGCATCACAGAGGAACTAAAACAGGGCTCTGTGGTAGGAAATCTTGCCAAAGATCTGGGTTTAGGAGTATCTGAAATTTTTGACCGTAAGCTGCGCGTCGCCTCCGAGGCTGGTGAGCAGTATTTCAGCGTGGATGCGGGGAAGGGCGAGCTCGTGGTGAATGACAGAATAGACAGAGAGGCTTTATGTGGACAAAGCGCCAGCTGTGTGTTACCTCTGCAGGTTGTAATTGAAGACCCGCTACAACTTTTTCGAGTTGAAGTCGATATTCAAGACATTAATGATAATGCACCGAAATTTCCATCGAATGAAATTACATTGGAAATTGCAGAATCGACAGTTGTGGGGGTTCATTTTCCACTAGAAAGCGCAATAGATCCAGATGTTGGCAGTAATTCCCTGAAGTCATATACTCTTAGTAAAGACGAATGTTTTAGTATTAGAGTGAAAGAGGTTGCTGGTGGAAGGAAGGTCCCTGAATTGATTTTAGCAAAAGTTTTAGACAGAGAAAAGAAGGCTGTTCACAAGCTTCTTTTGACCGCTCTGGATGGAGGAAGCCCGGTAAGATCTGGGACTGCACAGATAACTATTAGTGTTCTTGACAATAACGATAATGTTCCCGCTTTCGAAAAAACGTCATATAAAGTATCTGTTAGTGAAAATGCTGTAGAAGGTGCGTTAATAGTACAAACAAAAGCGACAGACATGGATGATGGCCAAAACGGTGAGATTGAATATTCGTTTGGAGCACACACATCAGATGCAATGATGTCTATTTTCATTATCGATCATATATCTGGAACCATATTTCTTAAAGGAAAGTTAGATTTCGAAGCAAATGCAAATTATGAATTAGACATAAGTGCGAAAGATAAAGGCACTCCGAGAATGGAGGGGCATTGTACTGTTCATGTGGAAGTTATAGACGTCAATGACAACGCGCCAGAAATTATGCTTACCTCTCATCCTAAGCCGGTGCGAGAAGACTCCCCAAATGGAACAGTCGTGGCATTAATCAGTGCAAGAGATCTTGACTCTGGTGATAATGGTAAAGTAAGATTACAGCTCCCTAAAACCTCTCAATTTGCCCTGAAACCTTCTTTTTCCCATAATTACGCACTGGTTACCAGCGGTCCTTTAGACCGAGAAAAAGTCTCGGAATATAATATAGAAATTACAGCCACTGATTCAGGCTCTCCTCCTCTGTCCAGTAAGAAAATCATACCTGTCACTGTCACTGATGTTAATGATAACCCTCCTGTATTCACTCAACGAAATTATAATGTGTATTTAAAAGAGAATGGAGTGCCAGGCTCTATCCTATACTCAATATCAGCATCTGACCTGGATTTTGGTGAAAACGCAAAGGTCTCTTACTCTATACTGGACTCTAAAGTGCAGGACGTTTCTGTCTCATCGTATGTTTACATTAACTCAGATAACGGCAGCATCTACAGCATGCACTCGTTTGACTATGAGAAACTGAAGGTGTTTCAGATTCAGGTCCAGGCAAAGGATCAGGGCTCTCCGTCTCTCAGCAGCAACACCACTGTCCATGTTTTTATCCTGGACCAGAACGACAATGCCCCCGCTGTTATTTACCCCTCCTCCGCTGCCATGGGCTCCCTCTCTCATCAGAGGATGCCTCGCTCCGCGAAAGCGGGTCACCTGGTTACCAAGGTGACGGCCGTGGACGCTGACTCGGGCCATAACGCCTGGATCTCCTACAGACTGGCGGAGGCCACAGACGCCTCTCTCTTCACTGTCAATCTGTACACAGGGGAGGTGAGGACTAAACGCGCTGTGTCCGAGCAGGACGACTCCTCTCAGAGGCTGCTTATAGAGATCAAGGACGACGGGGAACCGATCCAGTCCTCCACAGTCACGGTGTCCATCATACTGGAGGACGGCCTCCATGAGCCCATCTCAGACCTCCGACATAAAGCGGCCGAGCCCAGCAAGAAAACTGGGAGAATCACCCTTTATTTGATTCTCTCTCTGGCCTCGGTGTCCGTGCTGTCTCTGGTCACTTTCCTCATCTTAGCGGTTAAATGCATCAGGAACAGCAGGAGCAGCAGTACGTGCTGCATGAGACGGACCGACTCTGATGATTACAAGAACCCAAACAGAAACCTGCAAATTCAGCTCAACACTGATGGACCTATAAAGTACGTGGAGGTCCTGGGAGGAGACATGCTGTCTCAGAGTCAGTCCTTCAGGTCCTGTATGTCTCCAATGTCAGAGTACAGCGATTTCACTCTGATTAAACCCAGCAGCACCACAGACTTTAAGGAGGTGATCAGTGTCCTGGATGCGTCTTTACCCGACAGCACCTGGACCTTTGAGAGCCAGCAGGTGAGAAGAAAATGAAATACTTTTTTCTCATAATCTTTAAAACCTCACCATTTGAAGTCTGTACCATCAAAGCAGTTGATTTGATATGATGTTTTAAGTGGTTCAAAGAAAAATCGTATGCTTATATATTTGTCATGATATATTTTTTTTTCTTCACAAGACTGAAATACAAGCACATTCTTTAGACAGAGCTGTCTGAGTATTATGCACATATCGAAACCATGCGAACTGCTAATAACTTTTAATCCTCATAGGATATTTGACATATTTCAGTATTAGAGTTGTTGAATACTCAGCGCGATTTGACTGTTTGGATGTTCGATATAGGACAGTGACAAGCAATTGAACAGCTTCACAAACAGTGCAAAAAGATGTACGTTTGTTTTCAGAATACAGCAGTGGTACATGTTTCAATTTAATCTAACATTTTACTGTAGTGAATATTATATTTAATGTTATTTCTTAGGTTTAATTTTTAAACAACTTGCCAATTTAAAGTTAATGTTATTGTAGAAACTGCAATATAAATTAAATAAGATTAATTATTGTAAGAACGCGTTAAAATAAGAAGAAAGGTGCGTATTTTTGAGTTAACTGTTCAGTATTGTTGAATTTTTCATCTGTGAGCACCCGTGTGTGTGTTCTGTGTTATAGTCTTTGTGCTGGGTCTATAATATGTCTTTCCCTTTCGTATTGGATGCGGGGTCAGTGTTGTGAGCCAATAGCATGGGAGGCTGTACAAAGAGATCTACTCCCTCCCCCATCCATCCTGCTCACTATAGCCAGTGCTTCTAGCGCGGGATGAGAAAAGGATGCGTTTAAACACTGGGATTAAATAATATACCATTATTACACTTCTCATGATGTATGAACGACTATTTATTTCGCGTTCCACGAGTGCCTCGTTTATGGATTTCTCACCAGTCTGTTTTTTTTCTAAATGATGTTTCCATGGGGAATAACGCTGAATTCTAGCAGATCGAGGATGACAAAGAGAATGGGATACAGAGACTGGAGATGGCTGGCGCTTTGGTGGCATTATGTGTTCTTTCTCTTGTGGAGTACAGTAAACGGACAGACTCGCTACAGTATCCCAGAAGAGCTGGAAAGAGGCTCCTTGGTTGGAAATCTTGCTAAAGATTTGGGTTTAGGACTGTCAGATATTTTTAACCGTAATCTACGTGTCGCCTCTGAGGCTGGTGAGCAGTATTTCAGCGTGGATGCGGGGAAGGGTGAGCTTTTAGTGAATGACAGAATAGACAGAGAGGCATTGTGTGGACAAAGCGCCAGCTGTGTGTTACCTCTGCAGGTTGTTATAGAAAATCCGCTACAGTTACACCGGATCGAAGTGGAAATTAGAGACGTAAATGACAATGCCCCTAGTTTTCTCAAAAGGGATCACATAATTGAAATAGCCGAATCCACAGCTGTAGGTGTTCGTTTTCCCTTAGAGATGGCAGTGGATCCCGACGTAGGGAGCAATGGATTAAAAACATACACACTAAGTAAAGATGAGTGCTTCAGTCTAAAAGTTAAAGAAATTGAAAATGGAGGGAAAATACCCGAATTAGTATTGAATAACTCTTTAGATCGCGAGAAAAAATCCACTCACAATTTATTTCTTACTGCCATAGACGGAGGTAATCCTGTCAAGACCGGAACTTCCAAAATAATTATAACTGTGCTTGACTTCAATGACAATGTGCCATTATTCGAAAACAGTTTTTATAAAATCGCTGTTGAAGAAAACATTGCAAATGGTTCTTTTGTTATTACAACAAAAGCAACAGACATAGATGAGGGTCCGAATGGAGACATTGAGTACTCGCTTGGTGTACACACACCGCCATCAGTGGTCTCGTTGTTTTATATTGATGCTGTAAGCGGGGATATATATCTTAAACAGCAATTAGACCACGAAACTCAGACATCATATCGTATAGATATTAGTGCAACAGATAAAGGCTTCCCTAAAATGGAGGGTCGCTGTACTGTCCAGGTGGATGTATTAGACGTAAATGATAACGCACCAGAAATTGTACTCACTTCAAAATCAACTTCTGTGCCCGAAGACTCTCGCAGCGGCACTGTGGTGGCTTTGCTCAGCGTTCGTGACCTCGATTCCGGTGATAATGGCAAAGTCACGTTACAACTTCCCAAAACGTCTCCATTCACTCTGAAACCTTCGTTTTCTAATAATTACGCACTGGTTACCAACGGTCCTTTAGACCGAGAGAGATGTTCAGAGTATAATATAGAAATCAAAGCCACTGATTCAGGCTCTCCTCCTCTGTCCAGTAAGAAAATCATACCTGTCACTATCACTGATGTTAATGACAATGCTCCTGTATTCACTCAGAAAACGTATAATGTGTATTTAAAAGAGAATGGAGTACCAGGCTCTATCCTGTACTCAGTATCAGCATCTGACATGGATTTCGGTGAAAACGCAAAGGTCTCTTACTCTATACTGGACTCTAAAGTGCAGGACGTTTCTGTCTCATCGTATGTTTACATTAACTCAGATAACGGCAGCATCTACAGCATGCACTCGTTCGACTATGAGAAACTGAAGGTGTTTCAGATTCAGGTCCAGGCAAAGGATCAGGGCTCTCCGTCTCTCAGCAGCAACGCCACTGTCCATGTTTTTATCCTGGACCAGAACGACAATGCCCCCGCTGTTATTTACCCCTCCTCCGCTGCCATGGGCTCCCTCTCTCATCAGAGGATGCCTCGCTCCGCGAAAGCGGGTCACCTGGTTACCAAGGTGACGGCCGTGGACGCTGACTCGGGCCATAACGCCTGGATCTCCTACAGACTGGCGGAGGCCACAGACGCCTCTCTCTTCACTGTCAATCTGTACACAGGGGAGGTGAGGACTAAACGCGCTGTGTCCGAGCAGGACGACTCCTCTCAGAGGCTGCTTATAGAGATCAAGGACGACGGGGAACCGATCCAGTCCTCCACAGTCACGGTGTCCATCATGCTGGAGGACGGCCTCCATGAGCCCATCTTAGACCTCCGACATAAAGCGGCCGAGCCCAGCAAGAAAACTGGGAGAATCACCCTTTATTTGATTCTCTCTCTGGCCTCGGTGTCCGTGCTGTCTCTGGTCACTTTCCTCATCTTAGCGGTTAAATGCATCAGGAACAGCAGGAGCAGCAGTACGTGCTGCATGAGACGGACCGACTCTGATGATTACAAGAACCCCAACAGAAACCTGCAGATTCAGCTCAACACTGATGGACCTATAAAATACGTGGAGGTCCTGGGAGGAGACATGCTGTCTCAGAGTCAGTCCTTCAGGTCCTGTATGTCTCCGATGTCAGAGTACAGCGATTTCACTCTGATTAAACCCAGCAGCACCACAGACTTTAAGGAGGTGATCAGTGTCCTGGATGCGTCTTTGCCCGACAGCACCTGGACCTTTGAGAGCCAGCAGGTGAGCATAGAATACTAAAAGAAGTGATAAGTAAAAATTTGAAAGATCACTGATTGTGCCGCAGCAGAATTTAAAAAAAGAGTCATGTTTTACTTACAAGTTTTGAATGAGTAAATAGCTTCTTGTAAACTTATAGACTGTACTAAGTAGTGTAGAAAACCAACGGTGATTTTTTTTCAGTCTACTGGCAACATTAGATGTTGGCTTTGAGTTCTTTTGAGCAGAATATAGATAATAAAGCCGCATGCGGGCAGACAACAATTTATTTTAAGGTTTGCATATTTAAATGACACACTGGGTTTTATTTCCATCTAACATTCGTGATTAGATTAAAGTCTTTCAGTAAACTCTAAACAGTGCACAAAGGCTCTTCCAAATTGTTCAGCACCGCGAAGGTGGACAGCGACGCTTATTAGAATGCATGCTCTGTTTGAAACACACATACATTTTACACGTGGCACATGCAGACATGCAGTTAAATGGGATGCCCATTATTTACACATCTTCCACTAAATTTCGTTGACTGGCTTAATTAATAATGGCTAGCGAAATAAAAAATAATTAGTATATTAAGTGATTTATTAGTTAGTGGGATAATATGCTTTGCATTGCGTGAAGTCCAGTAATTCGTGATTACTGCCTGTGATCAAAGTGAATCCGGAGAGAGAAAATAGATGCTGTGACTTTAAGAGTGTCGATTGGTTTCCTTCTTATTGGACGGCAGAGATGGCTGATGGGCACCAATAGGATTCAGAACTGTACAAAGCAATCTAGTCCCTGCCCCCATTCATCCTCGGTACTCGAACACTTACAATGAAGAGGGGCAGAGGACCGAAGGAGCAATGCGCTCATATTTTATAATGTTACGGTTTTATATGTGTCCTCAATAATATGTGGGAATGGTTCTATGGGAATCATACCTGCGATGATGGATTTCAGAATTTTTCAGTGCATTATGTCAACTGGAATTAATCTTTTATAACGGACCAAGGATGACAAAGAGAAAGGGATGTCGAGACTGGAGATGGCTGGCGCTTTGGTGGCATCATTTCTTTCTCTTGTGGAGTACAATAGACGGACAAACTCGTTACAGCATTCCAGAAGAACTAAAACAGGGCTCTGTGGTAGGAAATCTTGCCAAAGATTTGGGCTTGGGATTATCTGATATTTTTGACCGTAAGCTGCACGTTGCCTCTGATGCTGATAAGCAGTATTTCAGCATGGATGCGGGGAAGGGCGAGCTCGTGGTGAATGACAGAATAGACAGAGAGGCTTTGTGTGGACAAAGCGCCAGCTGTGTGTTACCTCTGCAAGTAGTTGTTGAAAATCCTTTACAGTCTCATCGAATTGAGGTGGAAATAAGAGACATAAATGACAATGCTCCTAGTTTTCTTACCCAAGAAATTAATCTTAAAATACCAGAGTCAGTTGGTCCCGGCAGACGTTTTCCTTTAGAAAATGCAGAGGACCCCGATGTTGGGAGCAATTCTTTGAAAACGTATACTTTAAGCAAAAACGATCATTTTTCATTGAAATTCAAGGACACAAAGAGTGGTAAAGCTGTCCCAGAATTAGTGTTAGAGAAACCCTTAGACCGCGAGAAAAATGCTTTCCATCAGCTGCTGTTGACAGCTTTAGATGGAGGAACCCCAGTCACATCGGGAACATGTAAAATCACAATTACTGTACTTGATAATAATGATAACTTTCCAGTGTTTAGTGAAAACGAGTACAAGGTTGTTCTAAAGGAGAATATCACCACCGGGACGTTTCTAGTTAAACTTACAGCAACAGACGCCGACGATGGGCTTAATGGTGAAGTTAGATATTCTTTCGGGTCCCGCACTCCTGACTCGGTGTTATCAACATTTGCAATCAATGTGGAAACAGGAGAAATTATATTAAAGGGCCCATTAGATTATGAAAGTAATAAATATTACCTTATTGATATAACTGCTAAAGACAGAGGGGTTCCCGAAATGGAGGGTCACAGTCGTGTGCAGCTGGACATAGAGGATATAAACGATAACGCTCCGGAGATTGTGCTAACTTCGGGTCCTAGTCCTGTACCCGAGGACGCACGGAGTGGCACAGTCGTGGCACTGATCAGTGCAAGAGACCTGGACTCCGGTGAAAATGGCAAAGTGACCTTACATCTTTCCAAAAGTTCCCCGTTCGCTCTGAAACCTTCGTTTTCTAATAATTATGAATTGATTACAAGCGGTTCTTTAGACCGAGAGAGATCCTCAGAGTATAATATAGAAATCAAAGCCACTGATTCAGGCTCTCCCCCTCTGTCCAGTAAGAAAATCATACCGGTCACTATCACTGATGTTAATGACAATGCTCCTGTATTCACTCAGAAGACCTATAATGTGTATTTAAAAGAGAATGGAGTACCAGGCTCTATCCTGTACTCAGTATCAGCATCTGACCTTGATTTTGGTGAAAACGCAAAGGTCTCTTACTCTATACTGGACTCTAAAGTGCAGGACGTTTCTGTCTCATCGTATGTTTACATTAACTCAGATAACGGCAGCATCTACAGCATGCACTCGTTTGACTATGAGAAATTGAAGGTGTTTCAGATTCAGGTCCAGGCAAAGGATCAGGGCTCTCCGTCTCTCAGCAGCAACGCCACTGTCCATGTTTTTATCCTGGACCAGAACGACAATGCCCCCGCTGTTATTTACCCCTCCTCCGCTGCCATGGGCTCCCTCTCTCATCAGAGGATGCCTCGCTCCGCGAAAGCGGGTCACCTGGTTACCAAGGTGACGGCCGTGGACGCTGACTCGGGCCATAACGCCTGGATCTCCTACAGACTGGCGGAGGCCACAGACGCCTCTCTCTTCACTGTCAATCTGTACACAGGGGAGGTGAGGACTAAACGCTCTGTGTCCGAGCAAGACGACTCCTCTCAGAGGCTCCTTATAGAGATCAAGGACGACGGGGAACCGATCCAGTCCTCCACAGTCACGGTTTCTATCATACTGGAGGACGGCCTCCATGAGCCCATCTCAGATCTCCGACATAAAGCGGCCGAGCCCAGCAAGAAAACTGGGAGAATCACCCTTTATTTGATTCTCTCTCTGGCCTCGGTGTCCGTGCTGTCTCTGGTCACTTTCCTCATCTTAGCGGTTAAATGCATCAGGAACAGCAGTAGCAGCAGTACGTGCTGCATGAGACGGACCGACTCTGATGATTACAAGAACCCCAACAGAAACCTGCAGATTCAGCTCAACACTGATGGACCTATAAAGTACGTGGAGGTCCTGGGAGGAGACATGCTGTCTCAGAGTCAGTCCTTCAGGTCCTGTATGTCTCCGATGTCAGAGTACAGCGATTTCACTCTGATTAAACCCAGCAGCACCACAGACTTTAAGGAGGTGATCAGTGTTCTGGATGCTTCTTTACCTGACAGCACCTGGACCTTTGAGAGCCAGCAGGTGAGCAGAAAACAGCAGATATTCAGTGAAATGTGTTAGGTCACTGTTGAATATATAATTTAAATTGTGAACTATATTTATCGACTTGTTGCAGGACAATATTGCGATAAGCTGTTGTTATTATTTATATTATTAGTAGGAGTATTAATAGTAATAGTAGTAGCTTTACATCTATGATTTTATTTCAACACGAGTCAAAACGATGACCCACAATCGTTTATTCTGAGACACACAGTTAACATAATATACTGTGATGTTTTATTTTTATTTAATACTCATCGTTTCGTGGTATAAAAGCTCTAAGTGGCATGCTTGTGTTCGTGTTTATGAGCTTCATACGTATGCAGTCATACCTTTGTTGTTTTTGTGTATATTTAGTACTTGCAAAATTGGACCTATTCGATAGCACCTCCCCTCTTCATTGCTTCAAAAATAGAAACTGTCAACAATTCCTCTTAATCAAACAAAAACAGTCGCTTGTAGTGATGTTATGGCAACAGAGAAAATTACAATTTTGCAAAAATTAGTTGTGCTTTACACATCTCACCTGCATGCTTTGTATGTAGAGAATGGGCAGATTAATTTCGCTTTGTTTTATTTCTTTGTTGGAAATTGTTCTCTGTAAATGTCCGTTTTCTTTAAATGAATGGATGGAAGAATTCTGTGAAAATATAAATAACATAATGAGCCTCAAAATCAATTTTAAATCCAGAGAGATGACGTTGGATTAACAGGTCACACGACCAGCAGTGCATATTGGTGTACGGATTTAATCTCAGTGTTGTTGCTGTGTCTTTAACGGCACTGCTCAGCTGTCTTCCTATTGGATGTTACTGTGAGACGCTCTGCTCCAATAGTATACAGAACTGTACAAAGAGATCTACCTCCTCCCCCTACAGCCTCAGCATCGTAAACGTTAACAATGCAACGAGCTGGAGGACGGTGTGATGCGCTCGTATTTCGAATGTTGAGAAAAAACAGAAAATTAAGCGTCAGACATGAAAAACATTGGGTGTTATATTTTTACGGATATAACTAACACTCACTGGAACTGGATATTCACTTTGCTTTACTTGATGGGAAATAACATGTTGTAACGGATCGGGGATGACAAAGAGAATGAGATACCGAGACTGGAGATGGCTGGCTCTTTGGTGGCATCATTTCTTTCTCTTGTGGAGTATAATAGACGGACAGACTCGTTACAGTATCCCCGAAGAACTAAAACAGGGCTCTGTGGTAGGAAATCTTGCCAAAGATCTGGGTTTGGCGTTATCTGACATTTTTGACCGCAGGCTGCGTGTCGCCTCTCAGGCTGGAGAACAGTATTTCAGTGTGGATGCGGGGAAGGGCGAGCTTGTGGTGAATGACAGAATAGACAGAGAGGCTTTATGTGGACAAAGCGCCAGCTGTGTGTTACCTTTACAGATAGTTCTTGAAAAGCCTTTAAATTTACATCGAATTGAGGTCGAAATAAAAGATATGAATGATAATTCTCCAAGCTTCCAGACAAAGGAGCTGTCTTTGAAAATTGCGGAGTCGGCAGCAGTGGGAACTCGATTTGTTTTGGAAAGCGCAGAGGATGCAGACGTTGGGAGTAATTCAGTAAAATCCTACACGTTGACTAAAAACGAGTGTTTTACATTGAAAATGAAGGAAGTTGAAGATGGCAAAGCAGTGCCCGAGTTAGTATTAGAGAAACCTCTTGATCGAGAGAAGAAGGCCATTCATCAGCTACTGCTGACTGCATTAGATGGGGGTAACCCAGTATTGTCTGGTACCTCACAAATAACAATCACAGTGCTAGACGTCAATGACAATTTTCCAATGTTTGAAAAAAACACGTATAAAGTTTCTTTACAGGAAAATACTGCACAAAATACATTTGTAGTTAAAATTGCGGCGACGGATGCTGACGAGGGGCCAAACGGAGAAGTTGAATTCTCTTTTGGTTCGCGGACTCCAGATTCCGTGTTGTCGGTATTTGAAATCAACCCACTAACTGGAGAAATACATTTGAAAGGAGACCTAGATTATGAAAAAGCATCGTCCTATAAAATTGAAATTACGGCAAGAGATAAGGGTGTTCCTGAAATGGAAAGTCACTGTCGTCTACAGATAGATATTGTGGATGTAAATGACAACACTCCAGAAATTGTTCTCACCTCTGAACCGCAGCCAGTTCGCGAAGATGCAGCTAGTGGGACAGTTGTGGCTTTGCTCAATGCACGTGATGCTGACTCCGGTAATAATAGTAAAGTAACACTGAGAGTACCTAAAGGCTCTCCTTTCACTCTGAAACCATCATTTTCTAATAATTACGCGCTGGTTACAAGCGGTTCTTTAGACCGAGAGAGTTTCCCAGAGTATAATGTAGAAATCACAGCCACTGATTCAGGCTCTCCTCCCTTGACCAGTAAAAATATTATACCTGTTATTATCACTGATGTTAATGATAACCCTCCTGTATTCACTCAACGAAATTATAATGTGTATTTAAAAGAGAATGGAGTGCCAGGCTCTATCCTGTTCTCAGTATCAGCATCTGACATGGATTTTGGTGAAAACGCAAAGGTCTCTTACTCTATACTGGACTCTAAAGTGCAGGACGTTTCTGTCTCATCGTATGTTTACATTAACTCAGATAACGGCAGCATCTACAGCATGCACTCGTTCGACTATGAGAAACTGAAGGTGTTTCAGATTCAGGTCCAGGCAAAGGATCAGGGCTCTCCGTCTCTCAGCAGCAACGCCACTGTCCATGTTTTTATCCTGGACCAGAACGACAATGCCCCCGCTGTTATTTACCCCTCCTCCGCTGCCATGGGCTCCCTCTCTCATCAGAGGATGCCTCGCTCCGCGAAAGCGGGTCACCTGGTTACCAAGGTGACAGCCGTGGACGCTGACTCGGGCCATAACGCCTGGATCTCCTACAGACTGGCGGAGGCCACAGACGCCTCTCTCTTCACCGTCAATCTGTACACAGGGGAGGTGAGGACTAAACGCGCTGTGTCCGAGCAGGACGACTCCTCTCAGAGGCTGCTTATAGAGATCAAGGACGACGGGGAACCGATCCAGTCCTCCACAGTCACGGTGTCCATCATACTGGAGGACGGCCTACATGAGCCCATCTCAGACCTCCGACATAAAGCGGCCGAGACCAGCAAAAAAACTGGGAGAATCACCCTTTATTTGATTCTCTCTCTGGCCTCGGTGTCCGTGCTGTCTCTGGTCACTTTCCTCATCTTAGCGGTTAAATGCATCAGGAACAGCAGTAGCAGCAGTACGTGCTGCATGAGACGGACTGACTCTGATGATTACAAGAACCCCAACAGAAACCTGCAAATTCAGCTCAACACTGATGGACCTATAAAGTACGTGGAGGTCCTGGGAGGAGACATGCTGTCTCAGAGTCAGTCCTTCAGGTCCTGTATGTCTCCAATGTCAGAGTACAGCGATTTCACTCTGATTAAACCCAGCAGCACCACAGACTTTAAGGAGGTGATTAGTGTCCTGGATGCGTCTTTACCCGACAGCACCTGGACCTTTGAGAGCCAGCAGGTGAGAAGAAAGCAATCGTTCTTTTTACCCGTTTTGTGCTTTACTGGCTAGTTTCATTTGCACAAGTTATCCGTCGGTTTGTTTAATGTTTTTATGTGTATCAGTACCTATAGTTTGGCTTTTTGGCAACATATTTATACTGGTATACCAAAAAAAATTAATTTCATTATTAAATAGTGCAAATATGTTTGTTTGTTTTTCTTTGTTTTGTTTTTCAAATTTCCTTAAGCAACACACCATCATCATCACTTGCTCTGCTTAAATACTTTAAGCCAGCGAATTCAGATCTTATTCCTGCCTAATATTTGTTTGTGATGTCAAGTTTAAATAAAAAACAGAAAGCGTTTGAGACTGAGTGTTTGTAAACAAACCATTTACTGGGATTAGACTGCGTTTGTATATTGCTCTTCCTACAGTTGTTGGAATGACATTTCAGGACCACAGAAGCGGACAGCGACGCTTTAAATTTTTTTACAAAGGAGCCAAACGTCTTTCATTTACTGCAAGCATTTTCACCCAAATCATAAAACACAAAGAGTTTTAATAAGAAGACAACTTTAATATTGTAGTTGTCAAAGCTTATTTACTCGCATGAAGATTAATGATAACATGGATATTCTACCATCCCGTTATTCCTTTCACAAACTGTTACTTATTTATATAGAATTTTTCCCCAAATGTGGCTGTGTCTTTAAAAGCACTCCTCACCTCCCTTCTTACTGGGTAGCATAGATGAATTGTGTGCACCAATGAATCGTGCAAACATACAAAGGGATCTAGTCCCTCCCCCATGCACACACAGCACCCGAAACAGTTATATTGCAATGAGCTGGGTGAGGAGAAGCGATGCTCTTAACAGATTTAAATCAATTTTGTTCTTCTGTGAGGAGATTTCGGATATTTACCTTGGATTAAAATGTTATAGCCATGGATGTTAAATTTCGGTTTTTTGTTTACTTCTCTGGGAAATAATTATATCGGATCCGGGATGACAAAGACAATAGGATACCGAGACTGGAGATGGCAGGTGCTTTGGTGGCATCTTTTCTTTCTTTTGTGGAGTACAATAGACGGACAAACTCGTTACAACATCCCAGAGGAGCTAAAACGGGGATCTGTGGTAGGAAATCTTGCCAAAGATCTGGGTTTGGGACTGTCTGAGATTTTTGACCGTAAGCTGCGCGTTGCTTCTGAGGCTGGTGAGCAGTATTTCAGCGTGGATGCGGAGAAGGGCGAGCTGGTGGTGAATGACAGAATAGACAGAGAGGCTTTATGCGGACAAAGCGCCATCTGTGTGTTGACGTTGCAAGTGGTCATTGATAAACCTTTACAGTTGTACCGAGTGGAGGTGGAAATACAAGATATCAATGATAATTGCCCTACATTCCCATCTCCAGAAACAACATTGCAGATAGCAGAGTCGACAGCGGCAGGGGCACGTTTTCCTTTGGAAACTGCGCAAGATCTTGATGTCGGAGTGAATTCAGTGAGATCGTATAGTTTAAATAAAGACGATTATTTTACTTTAAAGCTTAAAGATGTCTCCGGTGGAAGGAAGGTGCCAGAGTTAGTCCTCTCTAAATCCCTCGACAGAGAAAAAAAGCCTACACATCACCTCCAACTAACAGCTATAGACGGAGGAAACCCGGTGAAATCTGGGATATCTCAGATAACAATAAATGTATTGGACAATAATGACAATTTCCCTGTTTTTGAGAAAAATGTTTACAAAGTCTCTGTAAGCGAAAATAGTGTGCAGGGTACACCCATTATTAAACTGATAGCAAAGGATATTGATGAGGGTCTCAATGGAGAAATTGAGTATTCATTTGGGGGGCACACACCAGACAGTATCTTCTCTTTGTTTGATATTGATTTATTAACCGGGGAAATTAGTCTGACAGAGAGTTTAGATTTCGAATCAAATGCTAATTATGAAATAGATGTTTCCGCTAGAGACAAAGGGACTCCGAGAATGGAGGGGCATTGCTCTCTCCATATTGAAGTATTAGATGTTAACGATAATGCTCCAAATATATTTCTGACCTCCCAACCTAACCCTGTGCCTGAGGATGCACCAAGTGGGACTGTAGTAGCGTTAATCAGTGCAAGAGACATGGATTCCGGTGACAATGGTAAAGTGACACTGCAGCTCCTTAAGGGCTCTCTTTTTAAACTGAAACCCTCTTTTTCTAATAATTACGCACTGGTTACTAGCGGTCCTTTAGACCGAGAGAGTTCCTCAGAGTGTAATATAGAAATAACAGCTACTGATTTAGGGTCCCCTCCTCTGTCGACAAAAAAGACTATTAATGTCACTATCACTGACGTTAATGACAATGCTCCTGTATTCACTCAGAAAACCTATAATGTGTATTTAAAAGAGAATGGAGTGCCAGGCTCTATCCTGTTCTCAGTATCAGCATCTGACCTGGATTTTGGTGAAAACGCAAAGGTCTCTTACTCTATACTGGACTCTAAAGTGCAGGACGTTTCTGTCTCATCGTATGTTTACATTAACTCAGATAACGGCAGCATCTACAGCATGCACTCGTTTGACTATGAGAAACTGAAGGTGTTTCAGATTCAGGTCCAGGCAAAGGATCAGGGCTCTCCGTCTCTCAGCAGCAACGCCACTGTCCATGTTTTTATCCTGGACCAGAACGACAATGCCCCCGCTGTTATTTACCCCTCCTCCGCTGCCATGGGCTCCCTCTCTCATCAGAGGATGCCTCGCTCCGCGAAAGCGGGTCACCTGGTTACCAAGGTGACGGCCGTGGACGCTGACTCGGGCCATAACGCCTGGATCTCCTACAGACTGGCGGAGGCCACAGACGCCTCTCTCTTCACCGTCAATCTGTACACAGGGGAGGTGAGGACTAAACGCGCTGTGTCCGAGCAGGACGACTCCTCTCAGAGGCTGCTTATAGAGATCAAGGACGACGGGGAACCGATCCAGTCCTCCACAGTCACGGTGTCCATCATACTGGAGGACAGCCTACATGAGCCCATCTCAGACCTCCGACATAAAGCGGCCGAGCCCAGCAAGAAAACTGGGAGAATCACCCTTTATTTGATTCTCTCTCTGGCCTCGGTGTCCGTGCTGTCTCTGGTCACTTTCCTCATCTTAGCGGTTAAATGCATCAGGAACAGCAGGAGCAGCAGCACGTGCTGCATGAGACGGACCGACTCTGATGATTACAAGAACCCCAACAGAAACCTGCAAATTCAGCTCAACACTGATGGACCTATAAAATACGTGGAGGTCCTGGGAGGAGACATGCTGTCTCAGAGTCAGTCCTTCAGGTCCTGTATGTCTCCAATGTCAGAGTACAGCGATTTTACTCTGATTAAACCCAGCAGCACCACAGACTTTAAGGAGGTGATTAGTGTCCTGGATGCTTCTTTGCCCGACAGCACCTGGACCTTTGAGAGCCAGCAGGTGAGGCGAAAATTGAAGAAATAACCTGCATACACTTTTCATTATTGCTGTCATACATTTCCAAAATAATCTTTTAAAAAATACATCATTTTAAATGAAAATTTAACATCAAATTGGTTTCAAGTGACAGCAGTAATTTATTCTTCGTGTGTTTTGACTCTAGTATGATTAGGGGAGAATAAATTGATACTATTGAACTGTTTTGCCTGCGCCTGATATATTTTAAATGACACCGAAGTGCAACTTTGAAAACAAATCTTTTTTGTGGCTTAAAATAAGCTATTTAAAATATTGTTCAGAATAAGATTGTCGGAATTGCATCTAAAAATCTTATGAACTTCTTTTTTTTACCAAAGCATGAGCTCGAAGTGATTTTTTCGTATTCAAAATGTATCTTTTTTAAGCCTACCGACAACATATTTTATTGTTGTTGTTTTTTCTATAACACCAGAGATGTACAATTTGTGAGCTGATATTAAGCTGAACAGACAATGCATCTTTTATGTGGTCTTAATTCATTGCAGTAATCACTAGAAAACCTTTTGCCCTTTTAAATTAATATTCTTATTTATATTTATTTTTTATTTATATTTAATTTTCGAGAGAAAATTATCACACAGACCGGACTTGAACCTTCATTTGTACAGCTTCGCTTCTGGCAGTGTGTACTGGTTTCATGAATAGGCTTAGCTCTCTGTGATTGGATATTTAAACTGGATGCTGTGAACCAATAGCATACAGAACTGTACAAAGAGATCTACTCTATCCCCCATTCACTCGCATCACAGTAACCCTCACTGTGCTCGGAGGTGGAGAGGACATGCGCTTATCCAATGGCGTCCGGAATATATATTTTGTTACAAATAGCTTAAGGATTTTTCTATACAGTATCCATTCTGGTGATGGCTTTATATGCTGGGCTCTGTCGATGAATATTTGGATGGGAAATAATATATTCTAACGGACCAAGGATGACAAAGAGAATAGGATACCGAGACTGGAGATGGCAGGCGTTTTGGTGGCATCATTTCTTTCTCTTGTGGAGTACAATAGACGCACAGACTCGTTACAGCATACCAGAAGAACTAAAACAGGGCTCTGTGGTAGGAAATCTTGCCAAAGACCTGGGTTTGGCATTATCTGAAATTTATTATCGTAATCTGCGTGTAGCTTCTGAGACTGGTAAGCAGTATTTCAGCGTGGATGCGGGGAAGGGCGAGCTGGTGGTGAATGACAGAATAGACAGAGAGGTTTTATGTGGACAAAGCGCCCGCTGTGTGTTACCTTTACAAATTGTAACAGAGAATCCCTTGCAGCTGCATCGTATAGAAATTGAAGTAAGGGACATAAATGACAATTCTCCGGTTTTTATAACAGAGGAGAAATATTTAAAGATAGCAGAATCTACTGCCACAGGCATTCGCTTTCCTTTAGACATCGCGCAGGATCAGGACGTTGGAAGTAATTCCGTTAAATCGTACACATTAAGTAAAAACGAGTGTTTTAGTTTGAAACTGAAAGAGTTGTCTGGCGACCGACAGGTTCCGGAGCTGGTCCTAGAGAAACCGCTTGACAGAGAGAAGCAAAGTGTACATCAGCTATTACTGACAGCGTTAGATGGAGGTAATCCTGTAAAAACTGGAACGACAAAAATCGTAGTTACTGTACTTGACATCAACGACAATGTTCCTGTTTTTAAAAAAGCTTTGTATAATGTATCAGTACATGAAAATATTGTTTCTGGTTCTGTACTCGTTAAAGTCGAAGCAGCAGACGCAGACGAGGGCGTTAATGGAGCGATTCAATACGCATTTGCTGAACACACATCAGAATCACTGTTATCTGTTTTTCAATTGAATCCAGACACAGGTGAAATTTCTTTGATAGGGCCTTTAGATTATGAAAGCAATGCAGTGCATGAACTACGTATTACTGCAAAAGACAAAGGTGTCCCTGAGATGGAAGGTCACTGCCGCGTGCAAATAGTTGTCATAGACATGAATGATAATGCTCCAGAAATAGTGTTGACTTCAAAACCAAACCCAGTACGCGAGGATGCACCAAAAGGCACTGTTGTAGCATTAATCAGTGCACGAGACCTCGACTCTGGTAATAATGGAAAAGTTTCATTAGAATTAAAAAGTGGGCCTCCATTCACTTTGAAACCTTCATTTTCTGACAACTACGCTCTCATTACAAGTGGTGTTTTAGACAGAGAACGTTTTTCAGAATATAATATTGAAATTACAGCCACTGATTCAGGCTCACCTCCCTTGACCAGTAAGAAATCTGTACTTGTCACTATCACTGATGTGAATGACAACCCTCCTGTGTTCTCACAGCCCTCTTATAATGTGTATTTAAAAGAGAATGGAGTGCCAGGCTCTATCCTGTACTCAATATCAGCATCTGACCTGGATTTCGGTGAAAACGCAAAGGTCTCTTACTCTATACTGGACTTTAAAGTGCAGGACGTTTCTGTCTCATCGTATGTTTACATTAACTCAGATAACGGCAGCATCTACAGCATGCACTCGTTTGACTATGAGAAACTGAAGGTGTTTCAGATTCAGGTCCAGGCAAAGGATCAGGGCTCTCCGTCTCTCAGCAGCAACGCCACTGTCCATGTTTTTATCCTGGACCAGAACGACAATGCCCCCGCTGTTATTTACCCCTCCTCCGCTGCCATGGGCTCCCTCTCTCATCAGAGGATGCCTCGCTCCGCGAAAGCGGGTCACCTGGTTACCAAGGTGACAGCCGTGGACGCTGACTCGGGCCATAACGCCTGGATCTCCTACAGACTGGCGGAGGCCACAGACGCCTCTCTCTTCACTGTCAATCTGTACACAGGGGAGGTGAGGACTAAACGCGCTGTGTCCGAGCAGGACGACTCCTCTCAGAGGCTGCTTATAGAGATCAAGGACGACGGGGAACCGATCCAGTCCTCCACAGTCACGGTGTCCATCATACTGGAGGACGGCCTCCATGAGCCCATCTCAGACCTCCGACATAAAGCGGCCGAGCCCAGCAAGAAAACTGGGAGAATCACCCTTTATTTGATTCTCTCTCTGGCCTCGGTGTCCGTGCTGTCTCTGGTCACTTTCCTCATCTTAGCGGTTAAATGCATCAGGAACAGCAGTAGCAGCAGTACGTGCTGCATGAGACGGACCGACTCTGATAATTACAAGAACCCCAACAGAAACCTGCAGATTCAGCTCAACACTGATGGACCTATAAAATACGTGGAGGTCCTGGGAGGAGACATGCTGTCTCAGAGTCAGTCCTTCAGGTCCTGTATGTCTCCAATGTCAGAGTACAGCGATTTCACTCTGATTAAACCCAGCAGCACCACAGACTTTAAGGAGGTGATCAGTGTCCTGGATGCTTCTTTGCCCGACAGCACCTGGACCTTTGAGAGCCAGCAGGTGAGGACAAAAAAACAGTAGATCTAAGCTTTTAGATCATTATTATTCTTATCGTCGTTTTTAAGTCACTTTGAAAAATCAGCGGTGTTTATTAAATTCTTGTAATGTTGCTTTTTTTGCACAGTGCAGATATTCTTTTTCAGTATAGAATTTTTTCTATTAGCATTATTAAAATTGTGGTATTGAATCGGAATTTATTGCAACTTAGCTTTCCGTTAAGGGTTATTACTGTTGTCCTTTTAACTCGTGATCCATTAGCATTAAAACCCGCGTTCCCATTTCAATCGAAAACCACTTAATTTACTTTCCTGTCTGAATCACCCTAAAATAATAACGCCCTTTCAAAAAAATGTTGTGGGTTTTTTGTTTGTTGGTTTGTTTTTTGTTTTTGCGTCTGTATATTTTTTTCCTTCCACTCAGTCGTGATTTTCTTTCCATAAGTACTCTCTGAGGATCTTGAAATATTCACAATTGTTTCATTTTTCTCCGACATCTTTCTACTGTGATAGAAAATATCACAAACACTGAAAACGTAATGATGGCAACATACTTAAAGAATCGAATTATTTCTTATCACGATCTAGTTCGTTCATAACGTTCTCTTCTCTCTGCGACAGCAGTACACAATAATTTAATGTAAAGTATTTTTTTTTTCTTTTACTTTGGAAACAGGGCATTTTTTGTGTCTTTCCACTCTATTGTGCTTGTATAACACCAAATTGTATTCCCCTCTCTTGTTTGTATTGTGAGAGAGGTGGTGCAAAACCCAAATAGCAATGTTAGTGCTCCGTCATTGGATAGTATAGATGTATGCTCTGAACCAATGGCATACAGATCTCTACAAAGAGATCTACTCCATCCCCCATTCAGTCGCGTCACAGTAACTGGCACAATGCTCCGAGATGGAGGTGGAGAGGAGATGTGCGTATACACAAATGTCCAAAATTTAGACCTTTGTTATTAACGTGCATTTGTGGATTGATCTCTAGCATCATATTCATTCTGGCGCTGGAATTATTGTCGAGGTGGTTATGTGAACAATATATCGATGGGAAATAACACATCCTAACGGATCGGGAATGACAAAGAGAATCAGACACCGAGACTGGAGATGGCTGGCGCTTTGGTGGCATCATTTCTTCGCTTTGTGGAGTACAATATACGGACAGACTCGTTACAGTATCCCAGAAGAATTAAAACAGGGCTCTGTGGTAGGAAATCTTGCCAAAGATCTGGGTTTGGGACTATCAGACATTTTTGACCGTAAGCTGCGTGTCGCTTCTGAGGCTGGTAAGCAGTATTTCAGCGTGGATACGGGGAAGGGCGAGCTGGTGGTGAATGACAGAATAGACAGAGAGGCTTTATGTGGACAAAGCGCCAGCTGTGTGTTGCCTCTTCAAGTAGTAATAGAGAATCCACTACATCTATATCGTATAGAAGTGGAAATTAGAGACGTTAATGACAATGCACCGAAATTCCTTAGCAAAGAAAAACATTTGAAAATTGCGGAGTTGACAGCGGTGGGTGCGCGCTACCCTTTGGAGACAGCACAAGACCTCGATGTGGGTATTAATTCCCTAAAATCATACAGTCTTAGCAAAGATGAATGCTTTAGTTTAAAAATTAAAGAACTTGCGAATGGCAGAAAAGTACCGGAGCTTGTACTGGAAAAAACGCTTGACAGAGAAAAACAAGGTATTCATCGATTACTGTTAACAGCATTAGACGGAGGGAATCCTGTCAAAACGGGAACATCAAAGATCACAGTGACCGTTCTAGACAATAATGACAATGTTCCTGTTTTCAAAAAACCGTTATATAAAATTACGGTGCCTGAAAGCAGTCAAAGTGGCTTAATGCTCGCAAAGGTAGAAGCAACTGACCAAGACGAGGGTGTGAATGGAGAAATTGAATATTCATTTGCTGACCATACACCAGAGATATTGCGCTCTATTTTTCAGATCAACTCTGCAACAGGGGAAATTTTCCTTAAAGGAAAATTGGATTATGAAAACTTTGCAACTCACGAGTTAGATATCAGTGCAAAAGATAAAGGAATTCCTGAAATGGAAGGTCACTGTCGCGTACAGGTGGAGGTAATAGATATAAATGATAACGCTCCAGAAATTGTTCTGACTTCAAAACCGAGCCCAGTGCCAGAAGATGCACCAAGTGGTACAGTAGTGGCTCTGCTTACAGCTCGAGACCTTGACTCCGGTGACAATGGTAAAGTGACATTATGGCTCCCAAAGGGCTCTCCTTTTAAACTGAAACCCTCTTTTTCTGACAATTACGCACTGGTTACTGGCCGTAATTTAGACCGGGAGACATTCTCGGAGTATAATATCGAGATTACAGCCACTGACTCAGGCTCACCCTCTCTATCATCTAAGAAGACTATTAATGTCACTATCACTGATGTAAATGACAACCCCCCTGTGTTCTCACAGCCCTCTTATAATGTGTATTTAAAAGAGAATGGAGTACCAGGCTCTATCCTGTTCTCAGTATCAGCATCTGACCTGGATTTTGGTGAAAACGCAAAGGTCTCTTACTCTATACTGGACTCTAAAGTGCAGGACGTTTCTGTCTCATCGTATGTTTACATTAACTCAGATAACGGCAGCATCTACAGCATGCACTCGTTTGACTATGAGAAACTGAAGGTGTTTCAGATTCAGGTCCAGGCAAAGGATCAGGGCTCTCCGTCTCTCAGCAGCAACGCCACTGTCCATGTTTTTATCCTGGACCAGAACGACAATGCCCCCGCTGTTATTTACCCCTCCTCCGCTGCCATGGGCTCCCTCTCTCATCAGAGGATGCCTCGCTCCGCGAAAGCGGGTCACCTGGTTACCAAGGTGACAGCCGTGGACGCTGACTCGGGCCATAACGCCTGGATCTCCTACAGACTGGCGGAGGCCACAGACGCCTCTCTCTTCACTGTCAATCTGTACACAGGGGAGGTGAGGACTAAACGCGCTGTGTCCGAGCAGGACGACTCCTCTCAGAGGCTGCTTATAGAGATCAAGGACGACGGGGAACCGATCCAGTCCTCCACAGTCACGGTGTCTATCATACTGGAGGACGGCCTCCATGAGCCCATCTCAGACCTCCGACATAAAGCGGCCGAGCCCAGCAAGAAAACTGGGAGAATCACCCTTTATTTGATTCTCTCTCTGGCCTCGGTGTCCGTGCTGTCTCTGGTCACTTTCCTCATCTTAGCGGTTAAATGCATCAGGAACAGCAGTAGCAGCAGCACGTGCTGCATGAGACGGACCGACTCTGATGATTACAAGAACCCCAACAGAAACCTGCAAATTCAGCTCAACACTGATGGACCTATAAAGTACGTGGAGGTCCTGGGAGGAGACATGCTGTCTCAGAGTCAGTCCTTCAGGTCCTGTATGTCTCCAATGTCAGAGTACAGCGATTTCACTCTGATTAAACCCAGCAGCACCACAGACTTTAAGGAGGTGATCAGTGTCCTGGATGCTTCTTTACCCGACAGCACCTGGACCTTTGAGAGCCAGCAGGTGAGCATAGAGTATTAAAAGATGTGACAAATAAAACTACATTTCAAATATCACTGATTGTGCTCCAGCAGAATTAAAATTATAGCTTTTTTGTGTGAAATCATAACGAGAACTCAAAATCGACTGCAATTATAAATAACTTGTGTATTTAAATTAAAGCACTAAATTTACATTTATTTTTAAATATCCGATCACTTAACTTTTAAGTTATTTCCATAAGTTGTGGTCCTCGGCTGGTTTTATCATTCACCACTGTGTCTGATAGTGTGCAGGTTTTCGAGTTGACCGTTTCAGCACCGCTCAAGTGGACAGCGACTCCCACATAGTCGTTAATCGATTTTGAAAAAATAAAAAAAAGACATTTCCTCAAGACGGTAACAAATAACAATACCTAAACATTTATATAACATATTTATCTGTTAGTAGATGTTTTATCTTTGTTTTGTTTTACATTTTCCAGAATTATTTATCTTCCCACAGACATCCTAAATTTGTTGTGACTAATATGTTCTATGATGAAAATGCTGTGATGATATAAGGAGTTTCGGGTGTTTTCAATCCTTCTATCATGGCAGTGCAAAAGCCTCATTGTGTCTTTAACGATGCTGCACCGTTGCCTTCTCATTGGATGCCAGCGATGGATGCTGTGCACCAATAGCATTCAGAACTGTACAAAGAGATCTACTCTCTCCCCCATGCAGCTTCAGCCATCACAATGCTCAGAGAGGATAGAGAGTAGGCAAATGGTTCATACACTTTGAGTATAAGATTAAATCTTAATCATATCTTTAGCTATAAAAACGTATCATTCCAATGGGATATGTCGCGCTTTTGGAATACGGATTTTTGCTTTATGGGCTCCGTTCTTTGTGGATATTGTGTTTTTTGTTAATCCAGGGATGACAAAGAGAAAGGAATATCGAGACTGGAGATGGCAGGCGCTTTGGTGGCATCATTTCTTCCTCTTGTGGACTACAGTAAACGCACAGACTCGTTACAGTATCCAAGAGGAGCTAAAACAGGGCTCTGTGGTAGGAAATCTTGCCAAAGATCTGGGTTTGGGACTTTCGGACATTTATGACCGTAAATTGCGCGTTGCATCTGAGGCTGGAAAGCAGTATTTCAGTGTGGATCCGGGGAAGGGCGAGCTCGTGGTGAATGACAGAATAGACAGAGAGGCTTTATGCGGACAAAGCGCCAGCTGTGTGTTGCCTTTGCAGGTGGTCATTGAAGATCCGTTACAGTTACATCGAATTGAGGTGGAAATACGAGATATTAATGACAATTCTCCACGTTTTCTATCAAATGAATTGTCTTTGAACATAGCCGAGTCAGCAGCAGTGGGTACACGCTTCCCTTTAGAGAGCGCATCTGACCCAGACGTTGGAAGCAATTCCCTTAAATCATACACACTCAGTAAAAATGAATGTTGTTCCCTTAGAATAAAAGAAATCGAGGGTGGGAAAACCGTCCCGGAACTTGTATTAGAAAAGCCTCTAGATCGAGAGAAAAAATCAGTCCACAAAATATTACTAACAGCATTAGATGGGGGGAATCCAGTAAGATCCGGAACCACACAAATAACCATAAGCGTTCTTGACAATAATGACAATTTTCCGGTTTTTGAAAAGAATCTTTATAAAGTGTCCCTGGGTGAAAAAAGTGTACAAGGAACTGTTGTTATTCAACCCAAAGCGTCAGATGCAGATGAAGGTTTAAATGGCCAAATAACATTCTCGTTTGGCTCTCGGACGCCAGACTCGGTGTTGTCGGTCTTTGATATTAACCCTTCAACCGGTGAAATCATTCTGAAAGGGGAGTTAGATTATGAAACTGCCAAGTCATATGACATTGATGTGACTGCAAAAGATAAAGGTAGTCCTCAGATGGAGGGTCACTGCCGCGTGCAGGTTGATATTACTGATTTCAATGATAATGCTCCCGAAATAGTTTTCACTTCTCAGCCCAAGCCATTGCGTGAAGACGCACCAAGTGGGACAGTTGTGGCTTTGATCAGTGCGCGAGACCTTGACTCTGCTGATAACGGTAAAGTAACGTTGCAAATTACCAAGGGCCCTCCCTTTGCTTTGAAACCTTCGTATTCTAATAATTATGCGCTGGTTACCAGTGGGACCTTAGACAGAGAACGATTTTCAGAATATAATATTGAAATTACAGCCACTGATTCAGGCTCTCCTGCCTTGACCAGTAAAAAAAATATACCTGTTATTATCACTGATGTTAATGATAACCCTCCTGTATTCACTCAACGAAATTATAATGTGTATTTAAAAGAGAATGGAGTACCAGGCTCTATCCTGTACTCAGTATCAGCATCTGACCTGGATTTCGGTGAAAACGCAAAGGTCTCTTACTCTATACTGGACTCTAAAGTGCAGGACGTTTCTGTCTCATCGTATGTTTACATTAACTCAGATAACGGCAGCATCTACAGCATGCACTCGTTTGACTATGAGAAACTGAAGGTGTTTCAGATTCAGGTCCAGGCAAAGGATCAGGGCTCTCCGTCTCTCAGCAGCAACACCACTGTCCATGTTTTTATCCTGGACCAGAACGACAATGCCCCCGCTGTTATTTACCCCTCCTCCGCTGCCATGGGCTCCCTCTCTCATCAGAGGATGCCTCGCTCCGCGAAAGCGGGTCACCTGGTTACCAAGGTGACAGCCGTGGACGCTGACTCGGGCCATAACGCCTGGATCTCCTACAGACTGGCGGAGGCCACAGACGCCTCTCTCTTCACCGTCAATCTGTACACAGGGGAGGTGAGGACTAAACGCGCTGTGTCCGAGCAGGACGACTCCTCTCAGAGGCTGCTTATAGAGATCAAGGACGACGGGGAACCGATCCAGTCCTCCACAGTCACGGTGTCCATCATACTGGAGGACGGCCTCCATGAGCCCATCTCAGACCTCCGACATAAAGCGGCCGAGCCCAGCAAGAAAACTGGGAGAATCACCCTTTATTTGATTCTCTCTCTGGCCTCGGTGTCCGTGCTGTCTCTGGTCACTTTCCTCATCTTAGCGGTTAAATGCATCAGGAACAGCAGTAGCAGCAGTACGTGCTGCATGAGACGGACCGACTCTGATAATTACAAGAACCCCAACAGAAACCTGCAAATTCAGCTCAACACTGATGGACCTATAAAGTACGTGGAGGTCCTGGGAGGAGACATGCTGTCTCAGAGTCAGTCCTTCAGGTCCTGTATGTCTCCAATGTCAGAGTACAGCGATTTCACTCTGATTAAACCCAGCAGCACCACAGACTTTAAGGAGGTGATCAGTGTTCTGGATGCTTCTTTACCTGACAGCACCTGGACCTTTGAGAGCCAGCAGGTGAGAACAAAATCCGAAGGGAACTCAGTAAAATTATATCCCTAACCCTGAATTTAAAATTAACGTATCCTGATTTTTTTTTTATCCTGATTTTCATTTTGCAGTTCCTTGCTTATGTCTAGCAATGAGTGTAGTGCAACAAGTTCTCCTGCTCGCAGTTTTTTGTTTCTACACTTTCTTATTTGATTATCACTATGGAATGTAGTAACTTTAACAAATCCGGGTATATATTTAATTAAGTGATAATATACATAATCGCTTTCACTCTCTCTACCATGCAATGCGTGTGTGTTTGTGTGGTACAACTATAATGGTAAAAGTAAAATTTTACCACTACTATTGGTTTCAATTTATTATTGCATATCTTTTTTTTTTTCCAAAAAATGTTATCAGTTTCATGTTTTTTCTTACTTTAAAAAAACACTAGTTTTTAATAGAATTAAGGCAAACTTACAATTCAGTTGCAACAATTATTTTAATTCACTCTTAATATATTTTAGCGTTTTCAATAAGTATAATCAGTTATTAGTTTTCGGTCTTTATGTTAATGAGGCGTATCAAATATAGAAATCCCCTCTAATTCAAATTGCCAGGATCTTCAAAATGCCTGCCGTGTGTCGTTTTATAGTTTAAAAAATGTGTATTTATTTGATTTGATTTTTATTTGTCTAGAATTACTGAGGTTTACAATGAAGCCTGTTTTTAACCTTTAATCTTCTTCTGATAAACTGTATTGTTTGCCCTCAGGGGAAAATCCGGTTTGGAAACCATGCCCCCATGCGGGCGCAAATAGCATTGCGTTATATGACATAAGGCTGATACCCCACTGTTTTGACAATGAGAACTATCAAAGAAAACCACATCGGTGGGGGGTTCTATATAAAGATGACTTATCCTTTGCATTTATGGCTTCGATCTCCGTTATAGGTTTTAACAGACTCTTGGCGTGCTGTGTTATTTGTCTTTCGGTGTAATCTCAAACTTTTGAAACCAATTTTTTTTTTCGAGTTGATACTCGTATGTGGAAGTGAAGTCACTAAAAAGTTTTCGGTGCGTGTGAGAGAGAGAGATGACAACACTGATCCAACCCTGTCTTCCAATGAGAGGGAAGGCCTGAGTTGCCTCTCTCCGCCCATGAGGGGAATCAGGCGGAGGAGACACAAGCAGAGAGTGGAGGCAGAAAAAAACTTTGAGTTTTCGCTCTCGTTTATTTTTTCTTTTTTTTTCTTTAAAGACGGCCGTCATGGTCACATCAAAACATCACATCGCCCTTTTTCTAAAATGGAAATGTTTAGGAGTGTGGACGTCGCGTTTTAATTCTATCATGGATACGCTACAGTGAAAGAAGTTAGAAACGTTGCCGTTCCCTGATCCTCGGAGCGCAGTACAATGGACTCCGCGCAGACAAAGTACTCGGGAGGGGGGAGGCTGTGGAGGGTTTACTTTTATCTAGCATGGGTCTCCTGTGCGTCCGCTCAGCTCAGCTATTCCGTATCGGAGGAACTAAATCCAGGCTCTGTCGTGGGGAATATCGCTAAAGACTTGACTCTCACTGCTCAGCGGATTGTTCAGAGGAGGCTGCGGGTGGTCTCCGAATCATCAGTGCAGTACTTTGAGGTGAAGCAGACGACTGGCGATTTGATTATTAAACAAAAAATTGACAGAGAGAATCTGTGCGATTTAAGTTCAGCGTGTTCACTACACCTTCAAATACTTATGGATGATCCTTTAGAGATCCATCGCGTCGTGGTGAACGTTCTGGATGTGAATGACAATGCGCCGCAGTTTTCAACCACTAACATTTCTTTGGAGATTTCTGAGGCAGCCGCACCTGGCACACAATTTCGTTTGGAGAGCGCGCACGACCCTGACGTGGGTACCAACTCGTTACGCACGTATCATCTCGCATCAAATGACTTCTTTACTTTGAATGTGGAAACTAAAAGTGACGGCCGCAAGTTTCCAGAGCTAGTGGTGGATAAAGCTTTGGACAGAGAGAGGCAGGCCTCGTTTCGCCTGCTGCTCACTGCTGTGGATGGGGGTCAGCCAGAGAAATCTGGCTCAACACTTCTGCTCATTGACATTCTGGATGTAAATGACAATGCGCCCGTCTTTGACGAACCTGTAAAGAAAGTTACATTATTAGAAAATGCTGCACTGGGCACTTTAGTAACGAAAGTAAACGCCACAGACGCCGATTCGGGTAGCAACGGGGACATATCGTATCTTTTTAGTAAATACACACCACAGCACGTTCTCAATCTATTCACTGTGGATTCTAAAAGCGGGGAAATCCGTGTAAAGGGTGTTGTGGATTATGAGGAGATGAATGCATATCACATAACAGTGCAGGCCAGAGATGGTGGCTCTCCCGCTATGGAGGGCTCCTGTAACGTCATTGTGACCATCACTGACGTGAATGACAACGCACCAGAGGTGAAACTGGTGTCACTGACTGAGTCTATCAGAGAGGACTCAGCACCGGGGACCGCTATAGCGTTCATAAACACACGGGACCCAGACCCTGGTCTGAATGGAAATGTTAAGCTGACTATCACGCCAGGTTTACCATTCAAACTCATGTCAACTTTTGACATGAGTTACCGCCTGGTCACAGCTGGCAACCTGGACCGTGAGACTGTCCCAGAGTACTCAGTTATCATCAAGGCCACTGATGCTGGTTCCCCTCCCCTTTCATCACAAATCAACTTTGTGGTGAAGGTGTCTGATGTAAATGACAATGCCCCCACTTTCTCTCAGCCTTCATACTCTGTGGACATCTCAGAAAACAACGCTCCCAGTTCTCCCATCGCTGTCGTTTCTGCCACTGACCCAGACCTTGGTGAAAATGCACACGTCTCTTATTCAATCCTTACAAGCATGGTGCAGGGCTCACCCATATCTTCTTATGTCTACATCAACCCGAAGAGCGGTCACATTTACAGCATGCGCTCTCTGGATCATGAACAGCTTAAAGCTTTCCGTATTGAGGTGCAGGCTGAGGATGCTGGAGTGCCCCCACGGACATCCAACGTCACTGTGCACGTGTTTGTTGTGGATGTGAATGACAATGCACCAGTGATTGTACACCCCTCCTACTCAAAAGACAAAAGATTAGAGTTCACTGTGGCCCCATCTGCCAGTCCAGGGCACCTTATAAATAAACTGGTCGCAGTGGATGCAGACAGTGGGCACAATGCTTGGTTGTTTTACTCAATTGCTCCTGGACCAAATGCTGGTATGTTCCGTATTGGGGCACACACTGGGGACCTCCGCACAGCTCGAAAGTGGGACGAGGAGGAAAGTGGTTCAACTTATGACATTGTGGTCATGATTCAGGATAATGGCGACCCACCCAAGTCCACTTCTGTGAACGTTACAATAACTGTGGATGAGAAGGCACCAGCCAACGATGCTCCGATTATTCCTCACCACATACCTTTCTACCAACGCAATGGGATGCCAGATATCACTTTGTACCTTATCATCTCTCTAGCCTGTGTGTCAGCGGTGTCCTTTATCACATTTGTTGTTCTCATGGTGCGCTGCCTGAGACACCGTGGCCCAGGGCTGGGAGGCTCTGAATGCTGCTGCTATGGTCACCACAGGTCCAGCCGCTACCATCAGAGGCCTAGCAAGGACCTCCACCTGCAGCTCAATACTGATGGACCCATACGATATATGGAGGTTGTGGGAGGTCCCCAAGAGCCACATACACGGACCTATAGGCCCTGCTACTCCACTATATCTAGCCGAAGTGACTTTGTATTTATGAAATCACCCATGCTGAGTCACAACAACACACTCAACATGACGCTCAGCAAGAAGTACCTTATGAACTCAGCCAGTGAGGTGAGAGATTAAGTGGGAGAGTGAGCATATATACTTTTCACTATTAACATTAGACTTGTGGAAATGCATAAACATCCTAAAATACGTCTCTGTTTTGTTATGCACTGAAAACTTCCCCAGTGACTTGCTGTATTTTATCTTTTACTCCATTTGTTTTGTTTTACCCAGAGGACCAGTCTCTCTCTACATGGTGACAGGGCTCTGAGAGTGCTATTGTTCTGTTAGATAGGTTTGTGAAGAGTGAAAAAACATCTTAATATTTAATCTGACCCAAGGGCAAATGTGGTTACTATCTCTGGCTTGAAGCATTTTAAGTGACAGAGAATGCTGCTATTTATGAAGAATAAAGCTGCAGTTATAAAGGAAAAAGAAGCTAGCTGGAATAGCAAAACAGGGGGAAAGGGGTAAAACATAAGTGCTGTTAACAGATGGAGGGGAGGAGACAACCAGATGAAGATGGGTACTGCAGAGTTGGCTCAGTGAAATGGCTGGAAGATAGAGGGGAACAGGATGACAGAGGGAGAGATGGGGGTGACGGAGGAAAAGAGCCAGGAAAGAAAATGGTAAGATGGGTGGAGGGAGAGAGCCAAAGAATAAAGCAGTAGCTGAAAAACAGGAATTTGTGGGGTCAGTGGCCTGAACCCTGACTTCCTGTTGTCCTCTGAACCTTTGATTGGTTCCATGACTCAGCATCACATGAGGTCGCTCTTAGTGATCAGTGGGGAATTCAGTAGAAAAAAATAGAACGTTTTGTTTTTCATCTTTAATCAATTTATCCTCAGTATTCCTCATCTGGCATTTCACATCTACGTGAGGTTGCTCTGTTATTTTGATAATGATTTTTACCCTTGACTCTATTTAATTTTTTTTTTTTTAAACCCTCATATTTCTACCAACTCTGTTTTATAAAGACTGCACAGAATTAGGTTGTCCCTGAGGTCAGCAGCGTACCATCTGTCTCTCTACTCTGGTGACACGTGTGCAACAAGGACAGCAGAGCAAAAGAGATAGAGGGACTGATAACTGGAAAGGAAGGATGGCTTTATGCATGTGTGGCACAGTGACAGACGGCACAGGCTATAAAGCTTTAGAGTACCACTACGGGTGTTTGCGTGCCTGCATGCATGAGATTGTGTGTAAAAAGCATCAGGCAGGAGGAGCCCTGGGGCCTTAGATCCTTCCCACTGCCCCTCTTTGTATCCTTTATTCATTTGCAGTGTGCTCTCTTGGCAAACTCTCTTCAATAACATGCTTTCACATAAGACTTGGGTTAAAATTACAGTATATTAAAGGATGTGAAGCATTTTGACTCACTGCAAAGTCATAACCCACCTTTTCCCTTTTTTTTTTTGTTTCTCATTTGCATCAAGATCTGAATGTTACCGTTTAGTATTTCAGTCTTTAAGCTTGTGTGAGTTAATAAGGGTTGGCACAAAGTTAGCCCAAGTGTTTTTTGTAAATATGCTTTTTTTATGGATGACAGAGCTGTGCATTGGACATGCTGGTTCATGCTGGTTCAGTAAAACTGTCCTCAGAGGTTATGATTAGTTGAGTCATGATGTTTGTTTAAAGGAGCGGAATATCATAGTCAAACACTACTCATTGTGATCCTTTCTTGTGACGGTGCAAATTAAAACAGTATTGAAGTCGGCAGTTTAGATTTGAATACCATGATTTTGACCTTCCTGTCCCTAAATCCAGTTCTCTTTATATTTTTGAGCTTTTATGCACATTACTGCAAGGTAGCTAAGGAATCCAGCCAGGTTCTAATTCACCTGGAGATCCTTCAAAGCTCTTTGGTTCAACTCAGAGATGTAAGGGAAGTACATTGAGCCATTTTTAAATCTTCCAGGTTTAATATGATCGTCTTTCTGTGGGATGAGAAGTTGGGCCCACAGAGCTGTAATCTGTCTCTTCATTGGCAGCATGTCTGGATAGTCTGTCTGACCTTCTCTCTCTCTCTCTCCATGCTTACGTTTAGCTTGCTCTCAAAAAAAGAAAAACAGCTTGTGAATTTTTAATAACCTCATTCATATTTCTTTAGTGACCAACTCATTAAAGAGAACAAATCATAAAGAAACAAGCACAGCTAAAGCTCCTCAGATAATTGCAGATGAAGTCAATTAGATTTTGTCTCTGTAAGCCGGTAATAGGTTTTACTATTGGGATTTGTTTTACCTAGAAACTGTTGTTGATGTAACCACCTTAATTTAAAACCTCGGCAACACACATCGGTTTGTTGAACGTCTTCAGTTTTACTCAAGCAGATAAGCATTGGAGATTTATAAAATAGCCTAGTTTTATCTGTCTGCTTACACCCGGCTTTCCATAAGGAAGCATACAGGAAGATATTCCAGTACAGTCTGTTATTCTTCTTTCCACATGCCTGCATTGGGATTTAACCTTGAAAACGATCAGTGTTTGTCTGTGAAAGTGTGTGGTGAGAACAACTCACGCAGCTGGAATGCTGGGTCTCTTTCTTTGTGGATGTTTGCTTCCCCTCACTGCTGATATTTTTTTTCTCCCTACAACCCAGACAGATTTACATGCCCACGCACACATACACATCTCTGTGTCCAATTTTAGACTTTAACCATCAACCGAGCTCTGCCGTGAAGGAGGATGAGAGTTCATTTTTCACCCTCCCTCTCATCTTCACCCATTAAAAACATTTCACACTGTAATAAAAAGCTTGCGAGTTGTTACGAGGAATAACCAAGCAACCGTGTCTGTAACGGACCTTGTTTTTCTCTTCCGGAGAGCTGACTTGTATTCAACATGAAAACAACACTGAAACTGAATCCACCGACAGCTATTTTCACTCAACGCTACATGCATTATGGGCTTGTTCAGCAACTGTACTACTGCTTCCATTACTTCTTCATCATGCACACTCAACTCTGTTGGGAGTATCTTCAGGTCCTGCGGTTAAATTCACTTGTTTTGTCTTCAGGCTGTTTCAACAAACTGTATTTCCCTGTTTGGTCCTGTGTGGTCACTAACCTTTATTCCTTTATTTACCTGTATTCTAACAGATTCTCAGTCAATACTGCTCCTTGCGTGTAGCTGTCTTTCACTTTTCTCTGCTGCTCTCTTGCTTCTTTCCATCATTCCCTTGGGTAGAACAGCTCTTTTAATAATGCAGCACATCATTCTGTTGGCCTCTCTCTCCAGGGAGCTCTTGTGTCGATTAGGCAGCAGAATCTGGAGCCAAGCCACGGGTCTATTCACCGCATCACTGCACAACAAGAGAGTCAGAGAGAGTGAGGGAGGGAAAGAGCTAGAGAGAGACATGGTGGCATGGCCCGTGAGGTAGAGATGGACAAAACCGCAAAGGGGTTGAAGACATTAATAGACAGCAGAAGCATGCAGAGATGGGAGAGGCTTTTATCACTGCTTCTAAGTTTTGGTATCCAACTTCTTTTGTCCTCTGACTCTTTAAAGGAGATTTTTATAAGAAGCAGTGTGGGAAGCTAATCAGTCTGTCTGTGTGTCTCCTAAAATTCTTGTCAGTGTCATAGTTTTGGTTTGCCTTCATTTTTCCACTCATGAGCTGGCAAGCTCAGTATTTTAGACACATCTCTATGTGTACTGTCATCCACTGAAATAATCCTTTCAGATGCAAGTCATTTGGACGTCCAGTTCAGCTTCTGGCCGCTTTGGTGCAAAGCCGATTGCCCACTTAAATTAACACGTTCTCTTTTTGATGATGTCAGTCTTTTGATTTTAGTTTTGAGGGTTTTCTTTTTTCCTTTTTTTTAATCAGGCCTGTAGTTTTTGTGTATGTGTGCGTGCTCAGTTTATGCCCCACAGTGTTTGGGACAACATGGATGCCTGAAGGTACAGTTATTCGTGGCCATCTGTAATGCTTTGATGAGCCTCAGTGAAAAACTGTAAAGACAAATGATACACACAGGCATACATCGTCATTGCACACATCTCAACTACAAACCAAATACATAAAACCACTAAACTGCACCTTAGAAACATCTTGCTGTTGTTGCGATGAAACATATATTTCATACTGCATCTTCTGTTCTCTTCACAGCAAAAGCCTCCCAACAATGACTGGCGCTTCACACAGGGACAAAGACCCGGACCTAGCGGGTGAGTTAGCAGAGTAACACATTGATTCAGCTGAAATACGCAGTAATATCTAGATCATGTTATTGCTTTTCAAGGGGGAAAAGAGTAAAAGGGGTGAGGGATTTTTTTTTAAAAAGGGGGGATGGTAGTGAGCGCTGTAACCATAATAATTTGCTACCTGCAGTGTGCCATCTGATTTTAAAATACAGATGGCATCACAAGCAAACATTTTTATGTGACTTCAAATTTTATTCCAGTGGTGATGAGTTTCTTGTTCCACCTGATTGCATGATTCTGCTCAGTAAGGTTGTGAAAAGCATCTCTGCCTGTTTCCAGGCTGCTTTATAAAATGGCTGCTGCAGCTTCCACTCCCCCTCCCCCTCCCCTGCTGTTCCTTTCCTCTCTGCGCTCCCTGAGCCTGTGCGCCATCGCTCAGTACTACTGATGAGGAACAGTGACCAGAGCTAGCGGGGGGGGGGATGGGATAGTGCATTTATCTTTATTGCTCTCTCCATTTTTTCCTGCCACGTCACTTGAAAACACGTTTTCTTGACATCAGTTACTTGCCTTATTAAATGTCAGTTGTGTTGTTTAGTTTACATTCTGTGTTGATTGCTTTGTCACTGATATTTGCCCATGTAGTGTACGCAGTTGTGATTGTGCGACAGATCTTATGAGTCGAGGTTTGTCCCTGAAACACACAGGCAATGTTAGGCACAAACACAAGCTACTGCACTTTTAGAAACCACTGGGTTTTATTTTACTTCTCAACAGCTATGTCATTCACATCCTGTTTTTGAAAAGTATGTGGCTGACTCAGCATTTTCCAAACAAGATCTAAAGCATATACAAATACACAGTAGTTCTTTTCAGGGTGTATAACTTGTTGTGTTTTTAGTCCCCACATGCCGTACGGTACACACATACGATGGACGCCGAAGAATGGGACAAGGTACTGATTTAGACGTAGGCCCTGTATGGTCACTTTATGTCCTCAGCAGCTGATCAGGGATCGCATTTGCCGCCGTTCAGTGAAAGAGGAACTTGGTCAGCTGATAAGGGCAGGGAGTGACTCAAATCTTTTAGTTAGTGCACTGCAGTTGAGTGCTGTGCTGTGTGTAGCTGTACCTAACCCATAGCTTCTGTTAGTCTCCCCGAAAGTTTGATGGGATTTGTTGATCGATGTGCATAGGCCACAATGCCTGCTGTGGCGTAGAAAGGATTGTGACACTTTTTTTCAGTTTGTGTGCAGTGTTTTGTAGATTTGCTATGCCTTGTATGTGTGCTATACATATAGTCGTTATAGTCTGAGAGCTCTTCTTTTTCTCTCCTTTGAGATTTGCCTACCATACAGTGTTGCCTTTTGATGTATGTCTGTGATGGTTGTAGCTTAACACCACCACATGCAGCTTTTTCATGTGACTTATAAACCAGAGGACAATGACAACGTCTGTGTCATGACTGATAGTTTAAAATGCCTGTTAGAGGTTGAGATGTTCCTAGATGGAGTAATCGGGAGTCTGTTTTAAGCACTAGAGGTTAACATGCAGATATAATAGATGTCAGCATGTACACCATGTGACCAGAGGAATGGGTTTAAATTATAAAATATAGCCTGTGATAGGGCAAAAGGAAAAAACGTAAGACACAGTGGAATAAATGGTTAAATAGAGTGGCATTTGAATTCTGTGTGAAATCAAAACATTAACCACTGATTCTGTGCTTCATTGGTTGGAGGGGATTAAAAAGAAGCAAAGAGCTGCAGGAGGGTTTTTTTTATTTTTTTATTTTTTACCTTTTCCTACTGTGGCTTTAATTTCTTGAAGGTTCCCTGAAAAGCGACAAGTAAAGGCATCTATTAAGATGAAACATATCATGTAAGGAAACCGAAGGAGAATGATAGCCCAGACTGGCCAACTGAGGACATCATTCTGGACCACAATGTACAACTTTGCCCACAGGAAGTGATAATCCTGACCACAGGAAACACTTAACTCAACTAGAGGATATGATAAGAAAAATAATGCTAATTTAGCATGAAGGGGCACAAAATGGCTGCTTCTGGCCTTACCGAGGGTGCTCCTCTCCAGTCTGTTTCTCATTGGCTGCTTGGCACAAGACATACATGTTTCTCTTCCTCGGTCTCTTTCTGGCACTGAGCTGAAAACCACTTCAGTGTTTTGGCAGTGCAGTCTGGCAACCTGTGCTTAATCAGAGCCAAGCTTTTGTGTTCAAACTCCTTTTTCACTTTTTCTCTTAATGTGTCTTTTACTTTCTCTTTATTCCCCAGATCAGGGCAATTTGTCTGATTGCTTTTTTAGTTGGTTTTAAGTAGAAAGGAGCTTTCTTGTTTACATCCTATGCATTTAACACACTGTCTATTGTGCAGAAGTTTTAGATAAGCTGCAAATCCTTAAATATATTTACTTTTCATAAAAAGGAACCCAAACATTAAAAAATCATTTGGCATAATCACCCTTTAAAATAACACCAGTCCTGCTAAGTGCAAACATCTTGGCTATCTCATTTTCTTCTGGCCAGACCGATTTGGTGTTCATGGCTGTGTGGGGGCCATAGCATCCTTTGCATTACTGTAAACAGTTTTTTATGACTCTGGTTATTGCTTTGAGGTTAATATTATGCTGTAGGATGAGCCTACAACTCTGTTCTCTCATGCATAAAAAGTTAAACTTAAAAGTTTAACCATCTTGAGTACTATAAACCATCTTGTGTGCTATAACGCTGTACAGACTGTCTTGCCTTGCCCCTTTATTTCTAAAATCTTTGTATTAGGAAAGTAGCACGCAATTTCACTGTGTCACTGTCATTTCCAGCTGCACATACCAACAGAATCGTTTACCCATGGCCTCCACTGAGTGTCCTGAGGGGTTTTATTAGCCCATACAGTCAAAAAGCCTTTGTTTCAACACTCTGACCCACTGTTTACATGGCTGAGAGTAGTTAAATGTTACTTTTTTTTAATGTAGTGCTGGTGATGAATTAGCCATACTACTGCTATAATGGTTTTAAATGATGTTTGAGTCTCATGCAGGGCTTCTAATGAAGTGAAATGACATTTATCTATATTTTATGATAGTTTACCAGTAGCATGAAGATAGCACACTGTTGTTTTTTGACACTAAAAATCTAAAATTGGGGGTTTATTAGCACTTTGGGAACAGACTCAAACATTGTGACCTAGTTCTCAGTTGCAGAGTTTGTGTTGCCGTGTTACATGCATGGGAATAGAAATAAGTAGGTGAGCATACTCAAAGCATACAAGTCTGCTTTCTCCGCTGTTACCCCCACATGCAAATTACAGCTTTTAAATAAACCAGCCTTTGAACATGAAGCCCGTCCAGATGGAAATGTTCAGCGCTCACTGAGCGCTGCATGTGCGACTATGCAGACAGCTATTTCCTTTAAAGGTGGGATCATTAAATACGTTTAATCAGATTTACTAGACGGCGCATTGCTCAGGGTCATACTGGCGAGTGTGTGACCGCTGTACAATTAATGTGTGAACACACTTGCTACCATGTGTGTGTCCAGCAGCATTTGCACATGCCTTTACAATAATCTGTTTAAGCGTGAGTGTGTGTGTGTGTGTGTGTGTGTGTGTGTGTGTGTGTGTGTGTGTGTGTGTGTGTGTGTGTGTGTGTGTGTGTGTGTGAGAGACACACTCTGTTTTGCGTACTATACATCCCGTATTATTCTCCTCAGGCTGTGTATTTCACCATCAGCTGCTCTGCTTTACATCATCCTGTCAAGCTAAACACACATAGATCCACTGTAGAGGAGAGTTTATTTACATGTGTTTTTTCCCGATTTTTTTTTTCCACAGGGCAACTGGAGGACCTGAGGTTGCCATGGGAACTGGCCCCTGGCCCCAGCCCCCTACTGAAGCTGAGCAGCTCCAAGCCCTGATGGCTGCAGCCAACGGTGGGTCCTATACCTCGTCACCTCTTTCGTCCCTCCTATGAGTTCCACCATCTCTTTTCCAAACCTATTTATTGCTCTTCTTCTCATCAGGATGCGTGGGAAGTGGTGGTTTGTTTAGCTTCCTGTTTGGTTGGAGAGCAACAAGCCAGACTCAGTCATTGATAAAGCTCTGTCTGTCCACGCTGGCGTTTCCATTTAGTGGACGTGAACCTAGTATTACTACCCACAGTTTCCTTGATGTAGTAAAGCTGATTTGTTGAATATAATAACACAACAGTGAGACACGTTTCCACTGTACACACTTATCACATGTTTAATGTTTTACTATAAGCAGTAAGCTATAAGGGCTACTCGTACATTTATGTAACATTAAAGCCTATATGATTCCTATATGTTACAACACACATCCTCCCCCTCCTGTCCTGTCCCTTCTGTCCCTGCAGTGACGGCTTAGGCAGCACTGAGGTGAATTCACACAGTGACTCATCTTCAGGCTTTGTCATCGCATAGAAAAGTACGCAGAAAACAGCAGGATTACCAAGACCAAATGTAGCGTCAGGCAAACACAAATTATACAAAGATGGTAATGATGGAGAGACGAATGTGACGAGGTTTATTGGCAAACAGATTCAAGTCGTCACTTCCAGTGTTATTTCACCACCAATCTGTCCCCCCCTTCTTGGACACTGGGAACTGGGCCCTGGTGTGTGACATTTTTTTTTCCATCACTGGGAAATGGCGAGATGGTCATGTGGTGGTAACCTGCATGTTAGACAGAATGAACAATTTGAGCCATCAGGGAGGAAGGAACAAACTGAGCATGTGATAAATACTGAAGGTCATCTCTCCTTTGTGCTTAATGTCACTGTGCCGATAAACACAATGACAAACACGGAACAATTCATTTAATTAGCGCTCCACTTCAGAGGAGAAGGTAATAAAAAAGTGTTCTCTCTAATGACTTTAGCTCCAGCACAGTTAGAACTGCAAATGTCATGTGCATGTGTGTGTTTATGGAGGCTGAGATGAACTAGAGAATGGGGGAGGGAGGGTTTGTTCCCTGGCTCTGCAATGCAGGGGCTGTGGGAGAATTATGGGCTGAGCAGCTACGTCATGCACGCTCACAAAAACAGGGCATGCCTGATATTTATTTATTTTTTTTTAAGAAAAGGAACGCCAGATAAACAGAGGAATAAGACATTTTCAGCAACCATGTTGAACAAAAAAGAAAATCCTCTTCACTCTTTTGTTAATATTTCTTCTTGTTCATATCTTTACTTTTTAGGTTCACTTACTGTCTCTTTATGTTTTTGTTTGAACTAAACCTGATGTTCAGACTGAATTTCGTTTTAATCTGCTGTACAAAGTATTATAATTTCCTTTTATGTCCCATTTAATTTCACCTCTTCTGTTTATACTAGATATTCTTCCAAATGCTTTTCTAACAAGTTTCATCCCTCTGTCCTCTTCCCTCCTCACCCCTTGTCCCCCAACTTTGTCTCTCTTCCCCCTAGAAGTGAGTGAGGCTACAGCCACCCTCGGGCCCGGCACTATGGGCTTGAGCACCCGCTACAGCCCCCAGTTCACTCTGCAGCACGTGCCAGACTATCGTCAGAACGTCTACATCCCAGGCAGCACGGCCACCCTCACCTCAAACCCCCAGCAGCAGCAGGCCACGGCCCAGCAGGCCACCCAACAGGCACTGCCCCCTCCTCAGGCCTCAGCTCAACCAGAGCCCCCTAAGGCCGCCCAAACTCCAGCCTCCAAGAAGAAGTCCACCAAGAAGGAGAAGAAGTAGATGTGAATAGGTGAAGGAATGATCAACCTGGGCCTGATCTGATGAGAAATTAACCCTCCACACCCCACCATTAGATATCTTAAATATTGACAGCAAATCACTTGTGACCACATGGGCGATTTTGAAAGTTCTTTGAAAGTGTCTTGAATGCCTCAAAGAATCTGAATGTGTTGAAAGCTGTTAGTGTTTCTAACTTGTGCTGTGCTTAAGGTCTATTATTGTTCACATAACCGTTGTTGGTAGATATATTTGGCTGGGTGTGGGGGGTTACTGTCCCCCGCCCATATTTCTTTCTCTTTTTTTGGCAAAAATACAAAACAAAAACTTGGACAAAGAGATTCAGTGTAAGCAACCTTGCTGGGATGACAAGACTATACGCAGTGATGTATTCAGAAATGAAATGTTAATGTCTTTCACGTTGGATTTTTTCATGCACTTTCCATGAAGTGGAAAGTCAGCTGTTGTAAAGTACGTTAGTTGCCATCCATTAGATTGCTAATAGGGTCAGCATTGCTGGGTCTTAAAGCGTTAAGTCCTTTGACTTTAAGGCTGTTGTTTGACAAGTATTACAAACTCTTCTGCATGCTCATTAAGGTTCAAACCACATATACTAGTTTAGAATTGCAAACTATGCATTGCAAAAGCAGAGGAGGAGGACATCTTGAATCTATTATCGTCCCTCCAATCGCAGGTCAATATAATGCACATGTAGCATTTACTTGACGCAAAATGAAAATTACTTTTGTAATCGTAGTTTAAAAAAAAACAGATTTTAATCTTCTGATATTTTTATGACCTGAGCATGCACCCAGAGGAAGGGCTGGCAAAGAGTGGGGGTTGCACGGCGCTGTGTCGTGGAGTCACGAGCCATGCTGTCCATATCAGTGGTACAGCAGCAGAGACTGGCTTCTTCTGCAACACCTCCAAGATGGGCACAGATATGTCTTGCTGCCCCGCACCCCCCTGCCCTCCCCTCCTCACACTCAGCTCGTGTCCCTCCCTCATTCACCACCCCCATATTGAGAGCCAAACAAAAAGAAATGCACTGTTAGTATTCTTAAGATGATGTAGGGGTTGTAATCACTTCAGTCTTTAGGGAAACATGTAGATGTGGTAAACTTAAGTGCTTAGGAGTTTCTAGACACCTTGCGGGCCTTTAGGGCCTCGATGGAGTATTTTCCTTCACCATCCTCAAGTGCTGAAGAAACGTCTTGATGTGGCACAGTATCATGTCTTTTCTTTGGGAGATAACGATTCGATAGCATAGAGAAAGTGTTTGTATAAGATATGAAGTTTTTACATTGCCGTCTATCCTTCTGTCAAACTCCTGGACACGTACAACAGCATGAAGAAAAAAAAGGCAGCTTGCAGGGTGGGTTAGGGAGAGTGGAAGTGGTATGGTGAGAGGTAAGCAGACTGAGGTGGCACCATTGTATCGATCAGGGGGTGGTAAACATCCTTGGCTCTACCCACTGAATGTACAGAGGAACCACAGTTGACCTGCCCACCCCAGAAACTCTCTCAAATGCACTGACTGTAGTAGAGGTCAACAGAGCCAAGCGCAGTTGTCCCTGTTGGTGAGGAGATGCCACTCACAAGCCCTTTGAAATCTCTCTCTTCCATTGACACCAATGGGAAACCTCAACCTCTTCACCCCTCACCTCCCGCCCTCTACTCCCTAGTCCTGTGAGGCTCTTCCCCACTGTAAATAAACACGAGTCCTGTCGATGGTATGAGCCAGGTGTTTGTATAGTAGGGACCATGTCCAACATTTTCAAAATAAAAGTCCCTCTCCACAAGGCGTGGCTTACTACTGGAATGTGTTGCATTTTGTTTTTAAGAAAAAAAAATTAAGAAAACCACAGTTAAAAAAAAACAATAATAAAAAAAAAAATTGAGATGTTCTTCAGCAGTTTGTGTTGCAATGTAGTAACTAAGCACCATGGAAGCCAACTAACACTTAAGTGTAAATAACTGATAAAGATAACTTTAGATAAGTAAAAGAAGTGACACACGTAGACTAGTTAACTTGTGGTATGTGTTGCGCATATTTTTGTGTTTATTTTCCCTCTACTATCTTTTATCACCCTGTAAAGATACAAAAGAAAAGAAAAAAAAATATGGAAAAGTTTCTATCCTTCTGTAACCTCTTAATGTTCTTTTGCGGTGATTTTATCTTGTGCATTTGTGAAAGAATGCCTCTCATTCTCTTTCTGTCCATATGAACAAATGATTATAAATATTATATATGTGTAAGTCCGTCCGCTGCTGAATTAATCCTACTCTATCCTGCTGTATTATCTTTCTTATCAAATGCTTAAACCCCACGCTATACCCCTGTGTTACTCTCTTATTTTTATGCTAATATTTATATTGCTGTTTTATTTTCTCTTGAACACTGACATTTCAAATAAAAAGATTCATTTTAAAATTACTTATGCGTGTGGTTTGTGTTAATGCTGCTATTTGTCATTTCTCTCACAGGCTGAGTGAGGTAACTCTGAGCATCATTACATTGTTAACAATATTAATCGTGCTCACTAAACAGTTTTAAATGCTTCTTGGAGTTTTAACCATGTGGCTGCAGCACTACTAATTAATCCCAGAAGCCTTTTGTCTTCTTTAATTTCAGATTTCTTTAAAAAGCAAACTACGAAGCTACAAATAATTTACAGGAACTAGGATGTCTTAATCAAAAACATGTTAAATTGATGATATAAGTTCTGATCCTTTTTCAATAGGACTCAGAACTACAGCTGCCAAAAAAGTATTCTTTGTTTAAAAAGAAAAAGCACGGCACAGCATATTAAGTCAGTAAAATTGATTTATTTAGCATCTTTCTAGAAAAGGATATGCTTCACAAGAACAATTAGTACGCCTATACAAATAAGTACTAAACTGCTCTTTAAAAGTTTCAATAGAGTCCATTGATCTCAAACGTAATGGTAATGGATTCCATTGTTTATTTTAGTTTTCGCTGTAGTATGAGGAACCACCAACAAGACCTGCATGTTACATATGGGTGCAAGAGTTCACTATTGTAAACTGACATTTGACCATGCAGAGCTCTAAAACTGATCACCAAGATCTCAAACTGAAGTCTGAACGTTATAATTAAAGCATGGTGGAAAGTAAAATAGTACTGAGGTCAAATGTAAGATAATCATAGAGCTTATTCTATAAACTGATTCCTTCTCCAACTCATTGATATTAGAGCTACACGCTTTTCTATCTTTCCTCTTGCAGAAGTTGGGGCCACTATAGGGAACATGCCTGCACATGCTCTTTGGGCCTTTCAATAGATCTTACACAATAACACATGACTCTATAAATAGCCCACAGGACGTCACTAAGCAAAACAAAAGGAGCAGCCCACTGCTGCAGATGTTGGGGGATGGAAGGAGGGACTGAGAAACTGGAGGGATAGAGAGGATGTGTCGGCCATGAATCAGGTAGTTATGCCTGCTGTTGTTGGTTTTCGGAGTCCAGGTTACTGCCTGAAGATTATGCAAGACCAGCGGCTACTGGAGCTATTTAATCATACCTGAAATGACAAAGAACAATCCAGTTTTTCCACACAACAGCATTCCACCATCAATCACTGCAGATTCACATACCCAAAATGGCCGTCTCCTCTTGCCACTTTCTTCTTGAGTTATATGGTTGCCACAGTAACCATCAGCCCTAGCGCTGGATGCTTTGCTCTGTTCAACACATCTTCATTACAGATATATCCAGTAGCCATTATTGGCTCTGCTCAGGGCCTGGCTGAGCTCAATGACCTGCGGAAAGATAAACATATTCAGCAATTAGTCAAACCTGGCAACCGACTGAGCCATATGTAGAGAACATGGCAGAGCTGATTGGAGAATATCCCACACACACAGACACAAGGAGATGAGTCAGAGGTAATAAGGCACTGTGGGTTTGTCCCCATTTGGAGAAATAAAATATGAGCTTCCATTTTAGAGCCTATTCTGGTTCTATCAATGAAAGGAAACTGAGGTGCTGTTCATATGGGTATATTATACATATACAAGTAGGACTTAAAATAGCTTTATAGTCTCTTTGTCAGCTGATGTTTGTCATCCTGTGACTCATACAGACTCCTGATGCCCTGACTGTCCCCATGTGTCAGAAATTTCCCCAAGGGGAGACCCAACAGAATGAGGAGATTGTTCTTCTGTTGCCCCCTTTATGTCCCCTACCCCATCTCGCTTAATTGAGCACATTCCTACTGATTATACACACATAGAGATGCACAATAGTGTGACAAACAGGCAAAAAACTTCAAATCAGTGATGTATAGCAGTCGCAGACTAGAACCTGACAATGGGCAGCCTGTGTACGATAACAGCATTAGTGACACAGCCTGGACACAAACCAGAAGACCAGGCTTCGTCATATCCTCAGTGTGATACATGCACATGGAAGCAGAGATGTGGCAGCCCACAGAGACACTTACACACCCAGACATTCAAAACACACCCACGAGCACCCACGATAATTAAAATGTATTATAATTTGAGCTATAATTCACATCACACGCCTACATAAGAAAATGGAGGTTCCTCTCTTCCTCGTCAGTGTGGGAGCTGCCAGAAACTTCCCGCGCAAGGAAACAAGGATCTCATTTCAGGCCAAGGAAGACTTAATCAATGTGAAGAAAGAGCAGGATGTGACGTAATGGGTTGCTAGTGGCGGGACAGGAAGTGAGTTTCCGCGCCCGTTTACTGTTTTTTAACCTCACAGTAGTAAAATCAAAGGAAGGAGTTCCTCCCCCCATCCTCCTTCACTGGCTTCCTCTCTTCTTCCTTCCCTGCCCCCCCTTTCTCACTCCAGCAGCTGTCTCTGCATATGTAGGGTCACCACATGTTGGAGAACAGAGGTCTGTTTTGTGGATATGCACACTGGAAGACTGAAAGGATAAAGCTTAATCTGGGTTTTTGTCGGGAATAACCCTGACATGAAATTATATATATATATGTATATGTATATGTGTGTGTGTGTGTATAAATTAACAACCACTCATCATAAGCAGAATCTAAATCCAGCAGGAACTGACTGACCTCCACTTTTATCAAGCAGGAATCTTGCAGTGCAGAGCCAGAGAAAGAGAGAAACTGCTGTTTTTAGGATGAACGTTCCTTATAAAAGATTAATTGACAGAGAGGAATGGAAAGTTAGTTTTCTGATGGCACTCTCCGCCAGCTCTAAAAATAACCCCTGAACAAAAGCGTCGGATAACACCAAACGATTTGTCACATATGAACACACACATATCCAAACGCTGCATTGCTCTTTAAAAATCATCTTTGTATCTCTGTAAAGACAAATATCCTGCTAATTTTCAAAAAGTCTGCTTTCATTTATTATTTCAGCAGAGAGGAATGTGTTCATAGGGCAGCGTTAACAGGGAATCTGCTGCTCTAAGGCAGAAAGAAGAAGGGGGGGTCATTGAGAAAGAGCATTGGAGCGCTGGAGCCTGAACGTTGCTAAGGCTAACACTATCCTGATTTAAAGAGACTCAGTAATGTGCTGGCTGCTGGCTTGACTAAATCACAGAGATGGAGCTGTAGCAATGTGGAGGAAGAATACAATGCTCCCTTTCAAAGCCACAAACCCTTTTTCTCTTCATCTGAAAAGCCCCCTCTCTCCTCATCTCTCTCTCCCCTCATCTTCTTTGCCAAGTGTTCTTGCTCCTGTTTTCTCAGCTGGGAGGATGGAAATGAGACAGCGGGGAGACAGGAATTGAGAAGGGAAAGACAGACTGAGGGAAAGAGAAGGCTGACATTAGGCTGCTACAGACACAGGGTTAATTGCTTTGTAAGCCAGTGAAAGAGAAGAGTGAAAATATGAGGACTGCATCAAGTCAAAGGTCGCAGACAACATAAAATAAGAAAGTGCAGTTTGGTTTTAATTTCCCCAATAGAATGGAACAATGTGTGTGTTATTTTTTTAGGAGATCAAAAGCTTCCATCTGGTGTAAAGTGGTTTAAGGGCATCCTCTCCCCCCACCTTGTTTCTACACACTCTAATACCCACACACACACATACACACACTAAAAACACACATACAACACTCTAGCATAACCCCAATCCCTTTTAACAACCATACACCCCATGAGCAGTCCTCCACCCCGCTCCCTATGCAGCTACCACGCCCCCAGCACAGTGCAGAGGATCTAATCCATTGCCTCCACCAGCTGCGGTTGTCATGGTAACAGAAAATTCCAGATTTCCATGATGAAGGCTGGAACAGAGAGGAAACCAGAAAATAAAATGTTCAAGGATTCAACAAAGAACGCCAGTTTACTCTTTGTTGTTTTCGCGGGCGTGTGTGTATGTGTGTGCGTGTGCATTTGACACAGCTGCATGTGAAGGATGTTGTGTAGCATGTATTAGATTTTAGACATACCAGAACATTAACCGAGGAGGTTAAGTGTGTGTGTGGGAGAGAGGTGGGTCTGAAAGGTCGGACACGCTGTGAATGCGCAGCTCCTCCAGACATGCAGACATTGACACAGAGGCATGTCGACAACTCAGCACCATGGCGACAGGTGTTGCTGCGGAAATGGTGCAGCTGCTGCATGGATATTTCAGGCTAATAAGCGTGCATCATCAAGCAAGTCTCTACTTTCCCCCTCTCTCCCCACTGCACCGCTGTGTCCCCTAAACTGCCCCTGTGACTGATCCCCTTTCCAGTAGAGTCATGCAGTATTGTTTAGAAAATACGTCCAATTAGGAGAGAATCTCGAGGTCTTCAGGGAGCATACACATCAACAAATTCATTACACGTGCTGACATAGCTTGCATAAAAAAACACACAAAAAATAACTTGCTCAGTTCTTGAATTGCTGTTGGTAATAACAAGGTGTGAAACCAGATGGTTTCTGTCTAAAACTAACTGGGACACAAACCATGTGTCAAATTCACCCACTAATATCAAGCACCGGCTATCAGGTTGAATGCTTTCCCTTCTGGAAATCCCACAAGCATCTCCAGAATGAGTAGAAATGCAGCCACAGTCTTTAGACAGAAAGCCTACAATACATACACACAAACACACAGAAATTATGAGAATGTAGCATATTTGTGAAACCCCAGGGAAAAGCAAACTGGGCATCAACACTTGAAATCATCAACTGGGATCATGGGAATGTTTTAAGAGCCATATCTCACATTCTGACCGTCATCTAAATGTCACCAGTGTTGGTGGGACGCTCTGCTGCACGCCACGACCTCTGGGACAGGTGTTAAACCCATCAGCAGAGGAGGAAGCTGGGAACTTACTCTGGAAACATGGGAAATCAATTCAAATACAAGACATACCAGAGGTTCTAAGTGATCACTGTACCAGATAAAAATGTAGAAAAAAAGCCAAGCACATTCCTACAGAGGAAAAGTGCATTATCTGTTATAAAGATATATCAAAGGTGCCAGGAGAACCTCATAAAGGGAGATAAGAGCTAAAAGCCAGTGAAAATATTTGTTCTCTTGTCTTTGCTTTCTGATGCAGTGCAGTCAGACTGTGCACAATTAAATTTCCCCAAAATGGTTCACTGCCTCATTTAGAAATTTGCAGGAGTTGTGACTAGTTTGTTTGCATGGAGGCGTGTGTGCATCAACAGCAGGCAGAAAACAAACCTCTGAGAGGATTAATTAGAAAATACTGCAGGATGTTCTGGGAAACTAAGAGGAAGAAGACAGAGAAGGGGGGGCAAGTTCCAGTGCCCTAATTTACTGCTCTCATGATATGTCACTACCATCCCTCTCCCTCCCTTCCCCAGTCTCTTTGTTCTCTCCCCCGATCATATTCTCCACATTTTTAGCAACACACAAACCTAATTCATTTGGTCAAATTCTTTCAATGTTTCCCCATTATTTTTATCTCTATCATTGTCACTACATCCATTTTCGTTCTTTCTTTATTGCTAAAGCCAGATAACCAGACTCTCTGCCCTAGATAAAAATTGAGGTCTGTCAGTCTGCCTTTGTGACCCCGCCTGACGTCCATCCATCTATTCATCCATCCACTGCTTCCCTCCACTCCTCTTTCCATTTGAGAGGGTAGTGGAAGTCCACAGAGTTCAGTTTGTGTCACTCGTCTGTCGGTGTCCATAAAGCTCAAATATTCATGCGCCCGTTCCGCGCCATGCAACAACAGATGATGTCGGAGTGCGAAAGACTCTCAGTTTCCATGGCAACCTCCAACATCCATTCCCCTCCTCCCCCTCCCCTCTGCATCCCCCTCCTCTCTCAACTCAGTTGGGTGGTAGCGAGGGATGGCGGCGGGGATGATTACCTCTCTGAGACCATGCAGCAAAAGGGGGGGGGGGGGGGCATTACAGGGAGTAGTTCGCTAGGATGTGAGGGATGGAAGAGAAGGGAGGAGAGAGGAAAAAGTACAAATAATTAATGCGGATTTTTAAAAAGTGGAAGCCAGGAAGAAAAAGAAGAGGTCTGACGGGTGTGGATTGGATGACAAAAACAAACATCTGTCTGCTGATGACCAAGATAAATCTTTATGTTCTCTTTCACTCTATGCATTCCCTCTTTGTCCTTTCTCTGCACTCCCACCCATAAAGATGCAGAACAGCACACAGACTGTAAGCAGCTTACTATAATACAGCTCCATAAAGGCTCCCAATACTTCTCCTTTACCCCCTACCCTGCCTGCCTACTTCCCTGACTGCAAAATGAAAGGTAATGCAGCATACTGCCCCCTATGCTTCAAAATCAAGCTTGTCTGGACCTTTGTGTTCTACAGAACACATTTGGAGTAGTTGCTGAATGGAGCACTTGATCCACCCTATCCTCTTCATTATTAGTAAAGCTGTGCCTCATATCGTCTGCACTGTAACCGTCCACCAATCTCAGCTTAGCTGTTTACAGGCCTGATATTTTCCTTCTCATCACCCCTGCACTGGTCTTTATCCTATGCCTGACTGAGCATCATCCGCATTGTTTACTGCCCCCTGTTTAAGATATCATTCCTTTCCAGCTGCAGCCATTTGTCCACATCTGTGTTCTCTCCCTCTATGTGGGTCATTGTTTGCCATGGTTGCTTTTGTCTTTGTTTTCTTTGTCCCTCCCTTTACTCTTGTGATGCTACTCCAGCTCTCACTTTAAAATGAGAACAATCCCTTGTAGGCACAAAGAAAAAATAAACTTTCTTAAAACCCATGTTTTAAGAAAGGGGGAACTGTTGGAAATACACGGCAAAGGAGTGTATACATGGGGATGATGAAACAAGCAAAAGAAGAGAGGAGAAGAGGCATGAGACACGTGAAAGGGAAAACATTGAGGTAGAGCAGTGAGAGGTCAGGACGGCACATAAGACACCCAAGAAATGGGGGGGCTTAAGGAAAATCGGGTATGGATACTGATTTTTGCCAGCAGGAAGTTAAAGTAACCACGGTAACGAGTCAAAGAAGTGATGTCATTGTATCTAATAGGTGCTTTGCATGGAGGTGGGATTTTCTGGGGGGGGGAGAATGAGTGTCTTCACCCTCAGCAGTTTGTTACATATTAAGAAAGAAAGGTGCTGAGGTGACTGGAAACATCTTCTTCAACAGCTGATTTTTCTTTTATTTGCATAACCTTTTTGGTCTATGATGTGATTGTTTCACCACTAAAGTAAAAGAACAACTTGTGTGTCTGATCTGGTTGGACCTTGCTCAGAAATAAAAGCACATACAATTATTTTTCCAGGTGAACATCAAAAAATACACTGTCAACTTCAAATACAATATAAAGCATCACTCCAGAGATTTGTCTGTAAATAAAGATCAGTATGTATCATCTGGACTAAGAACAGTAGTGCGAGTGTGAGACCGTTTAACCTGTAAATGTCACTGCAGATGTAGGATTGTCATCCTCTGAGCTGTAGGACACACACATGGGCACACACTTACATGGGCACACACATATAAACATAAAAGAGATGTATGAGCAACAAACACACTTATGTACCACACCCACAGACGTACTGCCCCCAGAGGAAATCAGAGTGCTGCAGGATCAGCTAATGTAGGTCAGCTGACTGACAGCTTACCTACATCACACCAATGTGTATGGACATATAGGGGGCAGGAGGGAGTGGTGAGCATGCATGTGTGCGCACACAGAATAAAACATATTACTGGTCCAGAGATTCTGAGGGGTTCCACATGGATACAAATATTCTTTCAACTGCAGTCATCTTTTACTGCAGCCGACTTCTCATGTGAAGGTCTGGGATATCTTATCTTAACCCAACCAAAGAATTACACCAACACAAACCAAAAAAGAGAAGACTAGGATTTACGGATCTTGAGTAGCATCTACTACAGAATAAATACTACTCACCCACCATAAACATCCAGTAGGATCCACAGAACACCTCCAGTATTTCAACATCGCATATCTTCTATTTGGTATATCTGTGGTGCTATTAATATACGTGACTACATTAAATACTAATGATAAACACTGTTGGGGAAAAAAAATCAACATCAAAAATAAACAACAAAAAGAATAACTATGACAAGTGTCTAAAAAATAAACAATCATAGAAAAATTAATTTAAATTAACCCAGTCAAGGAAATCCAGGATTTTAGTACCTGTTTAAGTACCTGTTTGTTCTACACTGGGGCACACGGTTTCGTGCCTTATTTATCACCCAGTTTTCCCAGAGAGAACACATCTCTGCCTGGCCCCCATAAGAAGCACAGGTGTTAACAGTGCTGCTGAAGGAGTTTCAGCAACAAAACAAATGTCCCTACCATCAGCAGTTTTTACCAAATATATAAGAGGAATTTGTGAAAGTATAGCCACTGCCTATGTGCATGTGAGAGGGAAAATTTAAAAAAAAAACGAGGCGGTAGAGTGAACACTATGGCCAGTGCATGTGGTTGTATAAGATTGGTGCTTATTAATATTCTGTTTGCATCATCTTTTCACACTGCCTACAAAGCAGACGTCTCTCTCTCTCTCTCTCTCTCTCTCTCTCTCTCTCTCTGTGCCCCCCCCCCCCCTCCCCCCTTTAAATCTGGGGTGGAAAGACACCCACACAGACATCATGATCTGCAGGGATGAACCATGCGCTGGATTTCAAGCACAAAATTAAATGAAAATTGTGGATTGCATGTGATGTTACTGCTAGTTATCATGGCAGAAAAAGTTTGCTTCTGTGCTATTACTAAAGATAATAAGAGGAAGGACGCAATGGATGGTAAGCAAGAAAAGTGAAGAACGATAAGAAGCCAACAATCCGACAATGAGAACAGTTGTTCTCTCTGGGTAACGCCTCAGGCTAGGGACTGCTTAGCAACCATCTGGACACCACCAGTTTTGAGGGAAACATGTATTTCCCAACCAGTTGATGAGGGTTCTACACCAAAACCCTTCTTGTGATGCCAACTACTCTGAAAATACTCACGTCTCCGAGCTGTTGAAACTGGGAAAAGTGGGTAGTTGGTAGATAGTTTGCTAATGTTTGTAGCCAAGCCAGCATCCAGTGGTTGTCAGAGGGTCACTGATCAGTGTCTAGGCCTGCGTGAATGTGGCTCCAGCAATCACTCGCCTTTCAGGGCATACACATCTTTCCTCTCACGACCAGTGGTTACCAAGTGGTCTCTAGGTCTGTGTGACAGAGGCCTAAAATATGAGCAGATATCAAAACCTTTCTCTATCAACAGCAAAGAAGCCAGTTTCAGACAACGCATTCTTTACAGAAGCCCCATCTGCTTCATAATGGGATTTAATGCTTAGGTTGTCTCCATTTGGACAATGTCTTAAGGTCGGAAATAGAGCGGCACACACAAACGCCAAAGTCAAACACAGTCATGCTGACAGTTCTTTTAGCAGAAACATCACATTGTTTTAGCGCAAAGCATCACTTTCAGATGAACATGAAAAAAAAAACAAGCAAAATGACTTGTATCTTATCTTCAAATGGACAGAGAGAAACAAAGGAATGGGATGTAGAAAGCTAAATGGGCGGGGGCGACTGAATATTCACATTGTTTGAAAGGCATGGACATTGAAGGAAAGAGAAACAACAGACACAACAGAAAAAAAGGGACTCCAGTTTCGACACAGATTTCATTTGCTTCAGGGTGACTACAGGAGGTGTGATGATGGAGATGTCACTCAGCGGTGTGATGGCACAGCCAATCGGTTGACACTCCCTTGCCCATGTTAATTGTCTGCTAATTGTGTGTCACATGGAGAGTGTTATACAAGTAGCCGAGAAATTCGATCAAGTGGAAGACATGATAGCTGAAGCAGGGAGGCCGAATGAAGCAGACAGCAGCTACATGCACAGATGTGTATTTATGCACCGGGTTGTAGGCAAATGCAAAATAATGCAAATAGGCACTTTTACTCCATATTCAAATATGTACTATAACCTCACACATTCGCATGCCATCATTCAAAAACACCAGGGAAGCCCTTTTTGTTTTTTTTGCGTTTCACCAGTCACTCAAACTGTTTCTATGGAGTTTAAATGCCACAGTAGTGTGAGCTTCTCTACTGAAGCAGCAGGAAAATTGAGAAATGGCCAGTCTAAATAACAGTTCTCAGAACTGGAGACAGAGAGAGGGAGCTGTGGAGTGTACAGCCAAGTTAAAGACAAATGAAACACTTATTTCAGAGTCCTGGCATGGTGATGTTAGTAGCAGCCAGAGATATGCAAACACACACACACACACACATGCAGAAACTTCTAGGTCAGGAGAAGAGAAGGAATGAGGAAGCAGTGGGGGGAGACGATATAGAAAATAAAAGCTAATGTGCTCTCTGAATGTAAATTAATTGTTTTGTTTTCTCCACAGCCGAGGTCACATCTACTCTTCTATGTAACACTCCCTCCCTCCCTCCTCCTACAGCAGGCAGAGGGGTGGCAGATACGCTCAGAGGTTCACTTTGCTACCTGGAGACCGACAGTCTCTGTCGTCCAGCCAATCAGAGGCTGTGAAAAACAGCCTCCCGCTCCTCAATTGGTCCACTGCTTCCGGGAAACCATTCCACTATCAATGGCTGTGTCATTGTGTCGTCTGGCAGTGCTGAAGCCAATTATACTGCCCCCTTTCTTTGTTTCTCCAGCATAACCCCTTCACGCATATAAGGGCATAGACAGACAGGCACACACACACACACACACACATGCAAATCTCCCCCGACTCCCCAAAATGTCACAACAAGAGCCTGAGGGAGTCTGGGAATCAGGAGGACTTGAATCTCATAACAATTAGACATCACTACAGATCAAATCACAAATAAGCTTATATCAATACACTGGTCTTAACTAGAATAAGTTAACTCTTTAAAAATATGTTCTTAACCTAATAAATAATACAAATATTTTCACTTAAAGTTGAGGTAAATGAATATGTTGTTTTCCTAATGGAAAAATAACACAACAGCTTATAAACACATAGGTGTCCAGTAGCAGCAGTTTTAATTGTTGATTTGATTTCAGTTATGTAAAAATGTTCAGCAGAAAATTTGAGCAGCAGCTTTGTTTGTGAAAATGTCTTGTTGATGCCAGAGGTCAGAAGCAAATGCACAGCCTGCCTTGAGCTGATGGGAAGCCTACAGTAACTAAAATGACCACTTCTTACAACCAAGGTATGCAGAAAAGCATCCATAATGCACAATACCTTTAACCTTGAAGCAGATAACTACACTGTGCGTCTCTCCTGTCAGCTAAGATTTGAAAAATGTTTGCTAGTTTGAGCCACAACTTCTGCTGTGACATTTGGATGGTAGGGTCGGAATTTAGTGTAAACAACATGAAAGCATGGCTCCAAACTGCATTTATAAACAGTTCAGACTGGTGGTTGTGGTGTGATGATGTGGGTGATATTTTCTTGGTACACTTTGGGTCCCTTAATATCAACTGAACACATTTAAACACCACCTGAGAATTGCTGCTGACAATGTCCATCCTCTTATTACCATGGTGGATCAGTCTAATAATAATAATAATAATAATAATGTGTTAGTCCCCGTAGGGAAATTACATTTAATCCATTCATCCAGTGAAGCAGGGAGCAGGGTGTGGGGACGGTACCTTGCTGAGGGGTACCTCAAGGTAGCTCCTCATGGCTAAAATGAACAGAATATGGTAGCATGTTTATACAACTATGTGCGATGCATAAACGCAGTCACAAGCATGAGCGCAACAGAGCATAACACACATTCAGACACACCCACAGAAGACGGCAGTTAAAGGCTACATCCACTCTTATCTAGGATGCAAATATGTCAGACTAGAGTCAACAAACATGCGCACACAGTAGGGCCAAAGTCCACAACACACACTAACACACAGCCATGTTGTCTATTCTTAGACGCTCCTACAATGCTGTCATTTTACGCAGCTTTTTAATCGGGCCACCTTTTGCTTTTTTTCGACTCCTAATCACTATGTCTATTTCAGTTTCCCAACTTCTTTCATATGGTCTTCTATACATTCTTCATCTTATTCCTTGTCCAACTCCCCCATGTCTTCCACACGGTATGCTGCTGTGTCCTACTTACTACATAAAGCATCTGTTTGTACAGAGCTTTTCCCCCTCATTGCTTTTAAAAGCCTTATTATCCCCATCGTCTTATTCCAAAAGACTTGAATGCTTTCACTTTGAAATAAAATGGACATCAAGAGAAAAAGGTTCAGTTCATATAAGGACGGAATTTAAAGTAGGTTCATGCTTGTATGCAGGGAAATGTACAGTGCAGAAAAGGGGAGCAAATGAAAGCAATCGCATAAACCACAAATGGTAAAGAGCTTAAAAGTGGTGGTGGTTGGGGGGGATGTATGAACTTGTGAACTCATTGAAAAAAGTCTGTTTTAAAGTTAAGATTAAACATTCAGAGTGCAGTTATCCCCACAGACAAACTACCAAAACGTTACAAACACATGAAGATAGATACTACTGAAAAACAGAGCTACAGGCCTGGTCAGAGTTTGATTAGGATCAGATGTGTTAGAATAGCTGAGCCTAACTCTGTGTTCAAAGAGACAGGAAGTGTGACCAAGACACACACACACACACACACACACACACACACACACACACACACACACGCGGAAACAAAGAATGGATGCACAGGTTTTTTAAATTCATTTTCTTCTGTTGTGTTGAGTCAGAATTGTTACTGATCTCTGGTCTACATATGTGTGCGTGCACAAAGAATAATCCTAAATTAGATATGAGACTTTCTTTCAAACCATACGACATTATATTATATAACAAACAAACAAAGTGTTATTCAATACACATCATCATTATCAAAAGGAAAAATAAATAAATGTCTGTCAACAAATCACCCATGTCCAAATACAGATACAATTTCTTTATATCATTTTGCAAGTTTACGCAATATAACAGTATCCTTAGCATTAAATAACGTCTCCATCAGTTGTCTTTGCAACTTAAAATGTTCAAATTAATTCAATTAAACAACAACAACTTATTCCCGTTGTCTAAGTTGTTGGTATAATGCCTGTCCTCAACACCAAGTTAAACAATTTGGTGACCAATGCAATCAAGTCTTCAGGACTAGTATTTATATATTAATTGAAAATCAAATCACAGCCACCTGCCTTATTATTCTTTAAATGTTTTATCTGAACTTTGACCTCTTCTTCAGAGAAAAAGTCATTAATAAACTCATTAGGTGAACATGTATTGTCTATAAAATCAGACAAATTAATATCACACTCATTTAGATGTTTAATATGTTCACAGAACCCCTCTATGGTTATTCCATCACAGGTAACTGTAGTAAAACGGTTCCTATTTATTATCCTACAATACCCTTTAGTATCCTTACTTTTGAGTGTAGTTAACAGCATATTAATTTCTTTACTATACTTATGTTTACACCTTCTAATAACTGTCTTATAGCAGGATCTGGAACTTATTAGGTTTCTAACACTTCCTTAAGTCTTTGCCTTAACACAATTCCTTCTTACACTCAATGTTAAACTAATTCTTCTCTTCATAATAGTTACGGTAGCATTTTTCAACATACCAAATCAAACCTCTGCAATTTTATATACATCTTCAAGCTTTGTTACTACTGAATCCATTTTTTCTTGGTTAACAATCATATCCTCAGTTGCATCCAATTAATTTAATGCATTGCTAATTAACCTCTGATGTAGACTATCAAGAAAATCTTTTGTCTAGTCTGGCCCTCATTATTCTTTAAATTTATTTTTTCCTTACTGGCACTTCATTTGTAAGCTCAACACAGATAGGACAATGCTTATAAGATGACAATATATCCAAAAATATCAACTTCAAAATCTACCACATAAGGGAGAAATGAGGATGACATAATTACATAATCAATAACACTGCTATCACTGATGAACGGAAGTTGAGGCCTTCTGGTTACATTATCAGAGTCAGTTAATGAGACGACAGGATGGCAGTGTCAGCTCTGGTTTGTTAAACTGCAGAGACTTTCATTCACAGAGCGCAGGAGAGTTGAATTCTCCAGGTATTTCAACGTGAAATGAATTCCAAAAACAGAACTCATTATATTCTCAAAGTCTCTGTGACACAGCATGCAGCAGATGCTCCAATTAAAATGAAAAGCAAGCTAATTTTGTTCAGATGATGAATGTTTTTTTTTCCACATCTGGTAGCATTAAAATAAAGATCTACACAATATTAGTACAGTGGTCCCAGGTATTTAACATAAGGCCTCAGAGTTTTGAACTAAACTCCTCCAGTCTCCATATTGAGGTATACTACAGACTAAGGCTCCATTCAACTTTTTACTAGAAAATTTATGGACTAATAAAGTTCATCATCTTTTTTGGAAGGTTGACTTGTACACAAAGAAAGCAATAAAAAAAGAACTGACTTTTCAGATGGATTTAAACGCAAAGACTATAGTATAAGATTTATGCCTTTTTCTTTGTTTTAAATAAAACGCAGATGCTGAGGATTCAACCTGAACAGGCTGTAACCGACGAGGATATCCTGTCAGTGAAATATGAAGGAGAAATGGACGGAAAGAACAGGGAATCAATCAGTCGTGTTACAGGACAAACAGGAAACTACTTCAGCTGTTTTAGCAGGCCTACATCTGAATAGCTTGTATGATACAGATGAATTTTTAAGGCATTCCCCCACACCAGGCCACTCATAGGGGAGGTCATACACGAGGTCATAATTTATAGTTTACCTCCGTGAGTCAGTATTGATGTCCAACAGAAAATGAGATGGAGATACAAGCTGGTGTTCTTCCTCCCAAGGATTTAGAGTCGCCATCTTAGAGGGAAACTCAACTGATGTCGTACATGAAAGTCTGCTTAGAGGTCTTCACATGTCCTTGTCTTGAGGCCATGGAACATCTGACACGACACAGAGTATACCTATCAATGCCAAAACAGTTCTCCCCCATTTGGGCTCCTGTTTATAGACAAACCCCTGTGTAAGTGTGGTATGGAGGAGGCTATGTTTGGAGTAACAGAAATAGTTGGAGATCATGTTTATTCTGTGATTATATTTAATTTAATAAATCCACAGTTTTTCATCAACAACAACAACAACAACAGAGGAAAGCCAGCAGCTATCGTTTACTGGAGTGGGAGGGGCTAATAGCTATACGGATGCGAGTTGAAGCGGTGGTTGTCCTGTCAGGTGCCCAACTGAAATAGGGTGCACCTTGGTGAAGAGTTGTGTTTTCAGTAACGTTATCCCCACCCCACCCCACACCTTTCTCAACTACTTATTAGTTAATACTGAGATATCCAAATAGACGAAGAATAAAAAGAGAATGTAATGTGCTCTTTTATAGTTACTGTCCCAGGTAAAATTAGCAAACATGAGAGACGTATGGTCTAATACTGTAATGCTTCAGAATAGTATGTTTAATGTGTGCTTTCAAACAGAACCTCATCTATTTGTACCCCTAGAAATCTGGTTTCACTGACCCGTTCAATATCAACCCCATTAATTTATCGTAGTTAATGATAATTTATTTTTATCAAGCCAGATCTTCCATTTAATTATTTTGTAAATGCTGCAAATCATCAGCTGAGCAGAAAATATTTATATGATCAGCAAAAAGTGCCATTTTTAGCACTTGGGAGACATTACACATGTTATTGATGTATAAATTTAGAACCCAACACTGACCCCAGGGTATGATGTCCATACACGAGGAGCAACAATCTAATTTCACAACCTGTCAAACTGTCCATTTTAAACATTGACAAAGATTTCCATCTATCACAGTATCAAGCTTTTCCTCAGTCTTCTCAGGAGAAGTTATTTTTCTTGCCACATGTGGTCCAAAAGTTATAAAAAAACTGATTAAAGCTGATAGCCATGCCACCCATATTATATTCATCATGATTATTGTTAATGCATCACTCAGTTGTTTTGTTCAGTATTGCCCAGGTTACCCTGTTTTGGTCATTTCTTTACAGTTTTGATCACATTGACTTGCACTGTATATGGCCTGCAAAAATCTACCAGTTTATTAAAAAAAAAAATTTTAAAGGGGGGGGGGGGGGGGGGGGGGGAGGCAAATAAACAACTTTAACCAACTTTGAGAGTTTAAAGGCACTTTATTTCTTCCATCGTCACTTGGCCAACCCTTAAAAGTCTTTGTGGAAAAACTGTATAAAGTCTGATAAATGATAAATAGGTCTAAATGATTCAATTTAAGCTGCATTGTGGTGGAATAAAACCTTAACATGTGAATGAACAGAAAAAATAAATACTCTGCACCACGTGGGTCAAAACAAATAAAAACAGGGTGCAAAAAGGGACCCCCCCCCCTCCAAAAAAAAAAAAAAAACAAAACCAAAAAAACAAAACATGACATCAACTGTCCTCTGCATCTTTAAGACACGCACATAGAGATCTTGCCGTGTACTGGCAATTTTAGCAGAATACTGTTGGAAAGTTTTTGTGGAAACCCTGAAGCCATGGAAAATCCTGAGACTTGTCTGTAAAAATAACTAACTCCACTGTTTATTCATTCTTTTGCTGCTTTTTGGCAATAAAATTGCAGTATCAAAGTGCAGTGCCTGTCTGATGCTTTACTGCCCAATGTGTTTACATCAGGAGAGGGGAGGAGCGGAGGAGAAAGTAGCATCGGCCAAAGTGCACCGAAGAGAGTTTATTTTGGCAATCATACAGGAATAGAACCAAGCTGGAAATTACACGAACGACATAATGAAAAAACAACAACAAAAAAACAAAAAAAACAAAAGGACACACGCACCGATAAATTACTTAAGACATTTTTAATAATAGTTCAGTGTAACAAACGACAACTGGGTGCATTGTTATATAGCCATACAGAAATCTCTGGGGAAAAAATTACATTAAAATAATCGTTTAAAATTTACATAGAAAACAATATCTTAAAAAAAAAAAAAAAAAAAGAAGAAAAAAAAGAAAAAGGACTTGTTGAGAAAAGGAAAAACTCAAATTTGCAAAAATATTCCAGTGACATCATTTACCTCCTCTAGTTTTCCCTTGCTCCTCACTTCAAAAACATTAGTTTTTCAGGGTGCATTACACACAAGCAATCTACAGGTGTGCACTTGAAGTCATAGGCAAAATATTGCAGACATTAAAACAGCAACAGTGTCAACCATTTAAATACAGCTACGACATATTTGTGCTTGAGATGAGGCGCAACAAAATATTTGTTATTCTCAGTGTTATTTGATAAAAAAATGATGCACCATCACTGGAAGCGCTCCAGTGCGTCATCTTATTTCCTTTTGTGTTTAATTATCATTTTGTCCAAAGACGGCACATTCTTATAGGAAGATGGAATAACGATACTGGTGATGTCATGAAGTTTTGGAGCTAAAAGGATTTTTCTCAGTCATCACTGCCATGAAGCACTGACCTTGAACCAGCAGGTTTATTCAAGAGTGTGCGAGGTGTGCCAGCGGTTTGTACATCCTGAGACTGACTAGGTATCACGTCTGGGGAGCGCGCTACAATAATGTGCTTGCATAGTAATAAATATTGCATGGAGCAGCTTGCATCATCTCACCAGATTCCTGTCAAATAGTACACCACAACATCATGGCAACATGTATGCTGATGGCTGAAAACAAATAGAAACGCAGCCAGACATTCAAAAACTACTGCTGCAGTTCAGTGGGCGGGAAACAAGCGTGCACGCATGCACGCACACGTATATCTCAGCAGTTTTTGGGCAGTTTTCCAGTATGCTTTATCTTCAGCAGAAAGACCAAAACGCTGTTCATGAAACCTAACATTTATGACAGCATGGTCGGTACCATACAGTAATTACAGATGGCAGTACATACAAACGTACAAGCACAAACACACATGTAGGAAACTGACTAAATATAGGCAGCTACTTCACACAGACTTTTTCATATACAAACACAGAGGCATGTGAACTGCTCAGGCTGGGTGTGCATGGAAACACCCTCTGAAAAAGCAATATTTGTTTTGGTTGGACTCTGTGGAAGAACATTTTTGCTGTCGACTATCTTGCCTTAGATTTTGTGTGAATAATCATGTTCATGTTTCATATAAATGATATGGGCACATATGGTAACAGACAAGTTTATATAATTAATCCCTCCCTTTAAGCACACGGACACCTGTGCGCTATGCCCTTTCTCGCTAAAGAACATGCTGAAATATAAACCCAGGTGATAACTGCTGTTGATGAGGTGTCAGGCAGGACCAGTGCAAACTGTGACCGTATTAAACACAGAAGTGAAATGATAAGACTGGATTTCTATCAGTTGGCACTTTGAATAATACAGTAAAATGATTACAAGCAGTAACATACGGAATAACAAATAATTACAAAGAAAATTGTTTCATCTCTTTAAAAACAGAAAACATCAACAAAAAACAAACAGCAAAGTGGTCTTGGCTGGAACATCCTGACAAGATGATGTAGGATGTGCCAAAATCCACACATTCTCAGTCTAAATCTGGGAATAACCAAAAAAAGAAGGGGAAGAAAGATAAAAGAAACAAAGTGGATCCTCCTGAGTAAGTCTTTGGAATGGCTAAAGATGTCCTTTGAGTGACAGGTGAACCGAGTGATGTAGAAATAAAGAGAAACAGAAAAAAAAACAAAAAAAAAACAAAAAAACAACATGAACACCTTATGTGCATGTGATGGAAAAAGCAATTCAATCTTTATGACAGTGTCAGAGTTCTCAAGGCTGGTGAAGACCATGCAGAGGTTGAAACTGAGGTGAGAGCCCCGCCCTTAAGTTCTGCATCTCTCTGTCGTCTCAAAAAACAATGTTATTTTAAAAGACTGTCCTTTTAAGACATTTATGGAAAAGAAAGCAGGCCTTTATTCAGTAAACTAATAGCAGATGATTATTGGCCCCTGGAATGCCTAAGAAAGATAAATCTGACTTTAGATAGACTGGCTGTATAGGTAAAAAAAAAAAAAAAAAGAAAAACTAAACAAAGAAAAAAAGAAAAACAAACTTCTACCTGGGTACCTAATTAGACCGAGAAGTCGCAGACTCAAGCAAGTCCTCTAATGACTCTGCTTCTTCTAGTTTTGGCTCCACTTTATCATCTGACTTTAACTTTTTTGCAGAAGGTTTACCCAATGAAGGCTTATCTTCCTGCATCAGCTCTTTGGCCAGAATGTTGGTCACCACATTTCCAGCTCGTCGGTGGTTGGCTGACAAGAACAAAGAAACAAAGACAACGCAACAAAGTCAGACATCATTTTTAATCATACCAAACCCATAAGAAACATCAGCGCATGCCATGAGGTGACATATCAAATAAATACTATGATGAAATCTGCAACCATTCTGCAATTCAAATATAATGGTTTAATTAGTTAACAAACCAGCCACTAAGATGCAAACGCATTCACAAGTATGTACCTATAATAACACACACACACACACACACACACACACACACACACACACACACACACACACACACACACACACACACACACACACGAGTAGTGGGGCTGTGCATGTATGTGGATTAGCGTCATATTTGGAGCAACTCACTTCTAATGTCAGATTACGCACAACGTGGTCTTAAGCAGTGAAAAAACTGGAGAAAGTGTAGAAATGCATGGAGGAAGGAAAAGCGGGATGATAAAATGCAGAAATGGAGAATGTGTGTGTAAAATGAGGAGGGGAGAGTAAAAAGGGGTAAGACACCATGAAAAGCGGGATGATTCATACTGTGGGAAGATTAAAGAGACAGGGATGAATGAAAATGAGACAGAAGAAGGAACTGAGTCAGATGAGGAAAAGCTGCAAGGGGAGGACTTGAAGTGACACAAATAGGAAGTTATGTATATATTATTTATATACATGAGGAATACTGGAAGCAGAGAGAAGAGATTAGATACACATGGACAGACAGAGAAACAGAACAAGCGTGACAGATCGTGCCCTGAGGATGCTTTCGTTTTTATTCTTCTACCTGCTTACCGTCTTTTCCTTTCCTCCTACACAGGCACCAGCAGCAGCCTGGCTTTCTCTCATTCCCTCAATCTATCCTTTAGCACTCCTCACTCTCATGTGTGGGAGGACAGCTGTGCAGCAGCAGCCATTTTGAATTATATAGGTCAGTGGGAGATTGTGTTTGCTGTTATTTTATGCTTGATGTTTATTCAGAAACTCCAATCCTCAAAAAACATCAGTAAATCCACACGTGAATGTCGAGGAGAAAAAAAATGCAGATTAATCCAGCACACCAACAGACACACACATGCAAATTAATCATGGTAGCACATACAACATATCGAGACTTGTATGGTTCTCACAGGAGTAGAACAAAAAGCACCACAAAAAACACACACAAAGTTACCAAGCAGGTCTCCAGAACTAGTTGTGACAAAGACAATTGAGTCTGGGGAGAAAGAGGAGAAGGAGTATTTGTAGATTTAGGCTTGTCTTCTTTGTGAGTCTCAGCTGGTCTGAGCAGCACACAGACAGCTAGTATATCAAATTATCACCTTACACCCTTTCCTATGAGAGATTACTCCCCTGTCATAAACACCGGTACATGGGTGCACTTTATCTTCTCCTCAGTGTACTTTCATACTTCCTCCGTCTCTATTTTTGTCCCTCACTTATAAACTTACTAATTAGAAATTATGCAAATGATCCAGAAACTCTGTGTGTGTGTGTGTGTGTGTGTGTGTGTGTGTGTGTGTGTGTGTGTGTGTGTGTGTGTGTGTGTGTGTGTGTGTGTGAGTGTGAGAGAGAGAGAGAGAGAGAGAGAGTATGTGTCCTGTGCTGAGCTTGTCCTAAAAATTCCAGCCTACAGAGAAAAGCCTCTTCAAAGGCTGTCAGACCTAGCTCCTTGCCTCTCTCATCCTCCTCCACTTCCCTCTTGAGAGAGAAAACAGAAGAGGAGGTGAGAAGAGGTGATACAAGTCAGGATGAGAAGGTTGTTACATTGGAAGCAGGATGAGAAAATATGAATGTAGACAGAAACCTACTGATTGAAGTATGGAGAAGAAACTCTGAAGGTAACTACATTTAAACATAGTTAACATGTGTGAACTAATATGTGTAAGAAGTGAATACATGAACAGACTGAAGTTTTAAAAAGAACATCAAAGTATTTTTTAAATATAACATAAACACAAGTAATAAAGGCTGGCAATCTACATGATATATTGAAATGTTTTCAATTATAACCCACACCTAATGAGTTTAGTGGGTATCCCTTTCTTCCCACTGAACACTGCTTAGAAGAACTTCTGATGCCACTCTGGTTTTACCCACAGCCAAAAGAAAATCAACACAATTATATAGATTTTTTTTTTTCTCAACCAGATTTCCATGATGGATGTTTTTCTTTATGAAATGGTCCAATATGGCATAACATGCAACTATTTCTGCCACATAAAGTAATAAAGATGTATAAAGCAAAAACAACAGATACATCTCGACACAGATTTGCATATTTAGGCAAAGTGAAAAGATCTTACTGTTTAAAGCTTTCAGATCCAAACTACACAAAGATATATTCAATTCTCCCTGACCAATCACATTCAACAAATGAAAAGCAAACAACTGATTTCATGTGTAAAGATTAATATTGTGAAAACAGCTGTTAGATATCTCATAGATCACTGGAAGGAGCTGTTTCAAGCCTGAGAGAAAACACGCAGCATTTTTTTGATCCTGAAACATATCAAAGAGCCTTCATACTTTTCAGAAATGCAACAGTTCTTCACCAAACGCCATTATAAACAAACAGGAAGTTTTCAGCATGTGTGTTGCATAAACATACTAGATCTGATATTGACTAAATGATCCATGTAACTGTTATGAGGGCTGGTTGTTACAACAGGAAATGAGATATCAGGACTTACACAAAGACTGTTTTGGGGTTTATTTACTGATGAGTGTGAGATTGAATTTGTGTGTTTGCACACAGGAGGTTGGTCAGTGGCACAAAAAGTATAGTGAAAGATCATCTGTAACAAATTACACTGCAGGAGTCTTTATAATGACTACCTGATTAACATAAGAATGCTTTGTTGTACAGTGCATACTGCTGCCTTTATGAGGGGAAAATAGAGAAACAGGAAGGAAAGTGATGAGAGGATTTGCAGACGGGCAAGTGTAGGACAGATGGAGAGGAGACTGTAACAAGAACTAGCTTAGCTCTTTTGTTAAGGTAAAAATCTCACCCTTATCTTTCATCACAGATTTAACTGCCCCACTATAATGAGTATGAAATCCATATGGCGGTATTACAAGGGAGCAGCCATCTTCACACCCTTTGTTGACTCTACAGAATCTTTAGAAAAACCACAGTCACAACACAACATGGTGCCACATATAGGATGATGGTGTGTTTGCAGATGCAGACTGGACCTCCATCAGTTTCTCCAACTTAGCAGGGACTTGTATCGCCCTCCTCAGGTTGCACTGTGTAACACAGCGCTGCTCTGCAATAAAGTACTGTGGGAAAAGTGACGTCATCTGACACCACTAGTGTCTGTGGGTTAAGTATTGATGCATAAGCTTGAATTTTAGGTCACTGTCAACTGGTGCATACTGGTGTCGTCGACCTTTATTGCCTCAGTGGGTATTAAGCAAGCATGTGACCTCACCAGTTTTCTAGTTATGGCTTGACATTGATATTGATGAGCACCCTCCCATTGTTCTAAATTGTCTCACTAGTATGAATGCGTGTGTGTTTGTGAACATCTGTGAAGGGGTATTTTTCTGTTTTAGTAGGAGTGGACCGTCTGCAGAGCTGGCGTGTGCCTCTATTGTTGCTAAGCCCTTTATGTCTGTCTCTCTGTTGTGATTGGTGCTTTGTCAGCTAGTTGCTACTATGATTGGTTGCTCTAGCAGGGGTCATGACCCAGCAGATGGGTTTCTTGTGTGTTCATAGACACGTCATTCCTCTACTTAAATGGCTCTGAACACAACGAAATTAGCCTGATGTATCCAAGCTGTCTATGTTTCTGCAAAGTAACAGACAGACGCAAAGCTAACAATCTAAAGCTCAAACCAAAACACTGATAGTGCTGGATGCAAGTCTGTCTGTCTTCTGGAATGAAATTTGCCAGTTTGAGTGCATGTATGGGTATGCAAACATCCATGTGTGCCTTTGTTGGCATGCGAGCATCTGGTGTGTGTGTGTGTGTGTGTGTGTGTGTGTGTGTGTGTGTGTGTGTGTGTGTGTGTGTGTGTGTGTGTGTGTGTGTGTGTGTGTGTGTGTTTAAGAAGGGGGTAGACAGACGGAGGGCAGACAGCTGAGGATCCCCCATACAGTCTGCTCATTCGACGCAGCCAACACTCCCACATGGACAAAGTGAGCTGAGGTGCAGGTCAAAGGTGAGGAGTTTTATAGCTTCCACAGCCTCGTGGCTACCCATTCAGTCACGCTGTGAAAAAAATGAGCGTGACAACACACTCAATACGTCCCCTTAGTAATCTTTTAAAACTGAGTTCGTGACGTCTACAGTTGCAGCAGCTGTAAGGGTAGGAAACAAAGAGGAGAGAAGGGAGGAAGGTCTCCACAATAGCAATCAATCAACAGCTCCACAGACAAAAACAGTAAACAAAAATAACATTTGAGGCTGTTGTATTTCAACTAAATATTTTTATACAAGTATAACTCTTTGTTCTCTGTGTGTGTGTGTGTGTGTGTGTGTGTGTGTGTGTGTGTGTGTGTGTGTGTGTGTGTGTGTAAGAAGGCTATAAAAGCTTAGTGTTGTTACACAGGTTATATATCATTTTACAATAGGATATCACTTGTATATATGAATTGCAAAGAGTGTGTGGTGTTGTTGCCACATTTTCAACTATGATCTATAAACAACACCTCTGGTGTAACGAGACAGTCTTAAATGTACTTCTCACAAAACCCAAACATTTTTCTCTATTATCTGCCAATAAATGCAAAACAGATAAATACCTTCAGTAAGCTGGCTGTAGGGTTTCTACACTGCTATGTTGAAATTCTTTCTGTACCTGCAACAGTAATGACTGAAACTGAACCAATAATGTTGGACTGGGAGCAGTTACTTTTATTCAAGAGGAAAGATGGAAGTCTAGACATGAGTATAGATAAGTAAATATCATTAGACTACAGTGGCTTGTGTTATGACTCTAAACAAGCCTGAATGACTTACAGCCCCATTACATATTTTATTTTGTTTAATGAAGAGCAATCAATGCACCATCTTAAGTCTATCTGCAGATGAGGGCTACATTTGTCAAGAAGAATATAATGCATATATAAAACAATATAAACAAACAGTAAAAACTTCAGTATTAGTAGCATATTTAGACTGAAAGTGAGTAGACACATACATGTATACTGTCTTATTTATTGTGGTTTTGATTATCACTTTTCAGTGTTAAGCTAATCAAGTTTGCTCTGCCTCAGTTCCCGTTTCTCATTCAACAAAATTATGAAATCAGGGTGTGTTGCAGCAGGAACTCCTTTTTAGGGTTTTAATGTTAGGTTATAAAATATAGTCACAATGAAACCCAAGAGAAAATACTTTTAAGGGCATTAATGATTGGACCCATTTCATAACATCCGATCTGTAATAACACTATTTGTGCTTTAACTGCGAGGAAAAGAAAATACTTGGAGGCAAAACCTGCAACCAAGTGCCCCACCTACTGGTATTTGTTAATAAATGTCAAAACAAGAAAGGATGGGGGATTTGAGAAACTCAATGATGCCACTTTTATGAGTCTTTACAGTTTAGATGCATCTACCTCACATTATCTCCCTGTGATAAGATTATGAATAACCTTTTCACAGAACTGCGTTTCCTTAGTGATGTGTTACTACATAACAGAGACAGAAAAAAATGTACTTGTACTCTGACTTGTATTTATGTTTTTTCAATTTACCCTGTGTGCAACATTTTTTAAACACATATGATATTATACATAACATCTGTGAAGGGGTTATACATACATACAATATTTTTTCCCTGCTCTGTAAGGCTGCCTGTGGCTTCACTGGTGCCAGATGTGTTGAGCCAGAGTCAGGATGTGCCTCCTACTTCAGCTTTACTAAATTAAGACTTATGACTTCCATACACTTCCTGCTGTGTAGGTGAAAGACTCAAGGCTCTTCCTGGCATTAAGAAGCAAAGTGGGCATAGTGGAAAGGACAAACCTTTGAATACCAGTCAGGAAAAACTCCTAACAAGGATAAGAATGCCACCAAAAAACAAAAAACAAAAAAACAGCACTGCTTCACACCCTCCACATTCTCCATGGAAAAGCCTGAACTTTGGCAGAACAAAAACAGAAATGACACCATGGGGTAAGAGAGGAGACAGGGGGGAGGGACTAAGCAGAGATGTGATACATCGAGCCACTTATATTTTCCGACAATCTCCTACCACAGAAGTATGTGCAGGGAGGAAAGCTCTTTCCCTCCCTTTCTTTCACATACACATGTTCAGGTATTTCCTGTTGGGAGTGTGAGGTGGCCCAACAGCATTATGGATGACTGAGTCCTCAAGTGGGCCCCATTCTTTCTTCCCTGCTCCTGCTTCTCCCTTCATTTTAATTTTCACTGCTATCTCAGCCAGTTTAGTGGTGATGAGCCTGAGCTATTTGTTACTTTATTTGTTTTTCTGCTTTTTTCCCCCTTTTAGTCTGAAAATTACATCTGAGAGGTAACTGAAATGTGGAAAAGAGAGAGAGTAACAACAGATAAAAAAAAAAAGGGACAAATACCTATAACTGTATTTATTTGAAAAAGCTATTCTCATTGTAAGTAAGACTTGAGATATTCCTTTAAAGTCAGGGAGGCTGGATCTGCCTGACTTCAGATCTTTTTTCCCTGGCAGTCCAATTTAGCACTCTGGTGACATGGAACAGTCACAAAACAGTCACAAAATGTAGGATTTCTACAAGGAACAGCTCAGCCCCAAGGATGTTTATCCGTTCTACTTTTCACAAACAAAATGTCTGGAGGAAATTAAAGAATGTTTTGGTTTAACATACACTGAAGGTCCACCAGTTTTTATAGATGGAAGTGGGGTCCAAAAAGAACCCAAAAGTTTTCAAAGATTATCAATTCTGAGTCCAAAATAAAGAATTGAAAGAGTTGTATAAAAAAAACAAAAAACAACAGATTAGTAGGAAGAGAAAAGAGCAGGGACTACCTTCTGGGTCTTAGTGCAATTCAGGACCAGTGCGCTTCACATCTGGCTTCTATTGTGAAAGGGATCGGGTTGCACAAACTCTTCCACAACTCTGCTTATGTGCGAAAACTGAACCCACACAAGAGTGCGTGTGAACACACACACACACACACACACACACACACACACGGTCTCTCTAGAGTTTTCTCTTTCTTAGCTAATGGGCAGCGGGACACTTTCCCACTCACAACCAGGAATCATGTTACAAAGTTACTATACTAACAATTCCTGCTGCCTCACTTTCATTTGCATGATCTTACTAGGCCATACAAGCCACAGAATGGCAAACAAAATAGGAAAGTGGGAGAAAGTACTTCAATGTCTAATAAGTCAATGAAATTGAGAGCACCAAGGCTATAATAATGTAAACTTTTACATTTTCTCTTTTAGTGTAAAATTGTAAAACTATTGGTATTTTGTAACGACTATGTGGGTCCAACTCTGCTCATAAATCCTTTGGTGTAAATGGAGTTTAATCTCAAAATGACAAAGAGCAAAACATATCTTGACTTGAAGTTGCTAAAGGCACCTGTGTCCTCATACTTTTGCCGACAATAACTTACCACAACTTTTGTATTGCCCACTCACGTCAACAAACTTTCTGCCTACGGGCTGGTTTCATCCCCCTCCTACAGTCATTATTTATCATATTTTCCTACTCCACCACCACACCCTCAGCAGTTGTTTCTCCCTTAAGTATCCTACTGTCCACACCCACCCTTGGCACTCTCCCTCTTCTTTTATTGTTGTGCCAGCCTCTGATTGCACTGGCTTTGCCCCTATAACCATGGTGAAAGATTACCACAACTCAGCCTGTGAGCAGAGCAACAGATGGAACAAAGGCAAAGGAACATAAACAAATCTGTTGTTGTGTTGAGAGAAGATTGGAGACAGAATGGAAAGTGAGATAGAATAAATGAGTCTTATATATCTGTGGAAGTAAACTGAAATCTGTAAAGCAAGTAACGCATGAAACGTGGAAACATATGCATATTTTGTGAAGATTTAATGATTTGCTTGTGTGTGAGTACCTGCTTGACGTGGTCCTCTCTTTCTCCTGAAAGCAGCACCGGACTGCAGCGCCTCCAACAGGCCATCCATGATACCAGTTTCATCATCCTCTGTAAACACCATCAAAAAACATAATCAGTAATAAATCAAGAAACGATAGATCAGTATTAATACGTAATGAAGCACTTTTAGAGAGAGAGAGAGAGAGAGCCACGTGGCTATTTTGTTAAATTAGCTACATTAACCCAGATAAGCAGTGACCTACTTCAGCTACTTCCACAGCTAGGGGCTACACTATGCATTTTCAGGGAGACTGCTTCAGATATACACAAGCCCACACTTATTGGAAAAACAGCCGCTGAAACCAAATCCACATAAACAGAATGAATGCATAATTGTGGCTTCCAGTTAAACTGGTACAAACTGGAAATTAACCTTTTATCTGTATAAGTTTACAGGTACAGCTTACATGGGTGGTCTCTTTTGTTTACAGCTACATTTTCAACAGAGCTTCAGTGTCAGGTGGCAATAAATAAAAGAAGGTGGGTTAAACCAGGCAGGATGCCCAATCTCAAAGCAACATGTGAGAGTACTACTTTGACTATTTTGTGGGCAACATTCAGTGGCATGGCTCAGCACTCACGCAGATGGCTTTAATTATTTTTGTTTGAACCTGAATGGAGACAGAGGGGTCTGGGGAAGGGCCAGCGGGGTTGGGGGTTAAAGGTTTATGCTGTCTCTCTGTTTGTTCCCCAACCCCCACATCCAAACACAGCACACAGCTCTGCTCACACGCACAATATTTAATCCTGCAGTAAGCCATGAAGCAGATGGCCTATGGTCTCGCCTGTTACGTCAGAGAAAGTCTCTCTTACACACATCCCAAGACTACCGTGGCTCATATACACCCCTTAATGTCCATGTCCTAGAACTGCACACTGGGATCAAAATCAGAGATTTTTCTTCTTCAAGGGAAACACATCTGGCAAATTTCCGCTTGCGTCAATCACATGGCTGGCTTAAAACATGCTTGCAAGCACACAAACACACAACTGTGTTTTGGAACACTGCATTGAAGGCACTGAAGGACCAAACAATGACCTAGCTGTGTATAAAACATTACTGAACTAATGAAGATTCAGCTTACAGGCCTAGGGGCCTGTGCTCTCAATAGTATTGAGCAACACTATTAAATCAAAAAGCAGTTTTACAAGTTTACTTTGTTAGCAATAAGTGACATAAAGGGGAAACACAAGACACTGGTTTTCATTGGTACTGAATGGTACTTGAAAGTCAATTAACTAATTATCATACATTGAAATAAGCCTAAAAAATATAAGATTCAATAATACTACTGACCATAAAAAGCAGAAGGAATACACACATATTTAGTGCTTGACACAAACAGTAAGTTACTGACTAAAGCATGTAAGAACATAAGATGGATTAATTAGGGCAATGGCATTAGACTGTGAGCTCTTAAAGATGTCTCTTTCGATCCGATTTGCAATAAATGCGCGCACGCTCTGACACGTCTCACATCTCTCTCCCACACACACACGCACACACACACACACAGCTCCGTCACCACAGCATATAATCTTGTGTAGATCAATAGCACCCCTAATGGATGTTCACACATCAACAAATGAAAATAGAATTGGAAAAATTTAGCTGTTGATGATGACAAACGTGCAGATGACAGCATGATAAAGAAAATCAGTGAGTGGAGAGATCTTTTTTCTAATGTTTTTCTAATGTGCCATGAATCTCTCCATTTTTCACAGTCACCTGCAGTGAAGACATCAGGCAACTCAGGCTTATCCTGTCTCATCCCCTCTTGTGGCTTGCGCCTTTCTCTTCTAACCCCCTTTTCAAAGAGACAACTGCAGTCTAATCCCCACCAGAGCATCTGCTGCCCTACTATCCTCCTTCCTCTACCCTCCCCCACACTACTGTTTCCTCACTTGCTCTCTGTGTGGAGCACGGGCACTCCCAGTGGTAGTTCCCATACAAGCATCTATGTGAGGATAAACCAGACATGCAAACACCCTTTGCCACATAGATAAAAAAAAAAAAATGGTCTCAGGTATTCTTTTACAGACTGTACTGACACCTAGCTGTAGAAATAAGGAATAGTAGCAGCAAGCTTTGGTGTATAGCCAAAGATGGCCTAGGGATAGTAGTAGACTGTTTTTAACAGATAAAATTAGAGCAAAAAGCTAAAAAGCTTGGAATGTCAAGTACTGGGTGTGGCAACAAAATACTCTGCCAGTTTAGTATACTGACCCCTGTATTTATATTTGCTATGCGAGTCAGAAAAGGCAAGTCAAAGCACTTAATGAGTCAATTATAAAAACGACAACATGTAATGATTTCCAAAGAATCTCAACATGATTTATACACAGTAACTAGCATCACATGCTTAGAATATGTGCAAACTGAGACTCCACTAAGTCTGACTCACATGGGAATGGCAAGGCCACAAACTGCAAACACACACTGACCTTCCAGGGTTTAACCAACAACTGGTATTATATGTTTACAGAGACAGAAAGTCAAAGGAACATTCAGAGAATTCATGAGATAGTAAGGGTATGCAAGTAGATTCGTGAGAGACAGAAAAAAGGGAACCAGGAACATGTCAGCGTGTGAAAGCACAGCTGCTGAAAACAGCCATTGTATAGCAGCCAGTATGAGGGTTATAAACAAATACAGAACAAAGACCAGGTGGGTGGGTGTGCCAAATTTGTGTGTGGTTAAATTCAAATAGGCGGTGTAGAAGGACTCCAGGCTACAGGACAGTCAAATATTCCACCTGTATGTAAATGATCCCTGTCCACTAAATGTGTGAACAGAGACACTAATCTTTGAGGCACTATTATGTTCCATGTGTGCACGTCTCGAGAGGCTGAACATGAAACTTTACTTTCTATTATATATATCTTCCATACTTTAAACACTGAGGCAAAATTTTCTAAATGGAGTCTTGGTGGCTTGAACTGCCCTTTAAATGAACTGCATACAAAAGGAGAGCTAAAGGGGAAAACCTGGCAGTGGTAAAATAAAAGCAAGAAGGGGAGAAGAGAAAAGAAGCCAGCTGGAACATGCACTACTAGAATAAAGCCCAGAAAGACTTTTTGTAAGAGTTTGAAAAGCAGACACACACACACACATATATTTTGGCCACCATAATGTTTCTTCAACACATGGGCAAAGCAAAACAAAAAACATTCACAACAAAATGACATAGTCATTTGTAACACACACACACACACACACACACACACACACACACACACACACACACACACACACACACTTTAGAGTACCAAGGCACATTTCTACAGTGAAAAAGCAGGGGCTCTGCAGAACATAAGTGGAGCCAGAGAGAGGAGGAATGCACTGAAAGTAGGTCACAGACTGAGAGAAGGGGGGAAAAGTCTGTGTATACATATGCGTCTCCAAGGCAGGATTTGAGTGCTTACTGTGTAGACAGGGACGAGAGAGTCAGAATGCATGTGTTTGTTAAAGGGAACAATAATGCTACCAGCAATTTTTAAAGTGTAAAAGCATTACCAGAAGAGTGGAAACATGTTTTTTCCTGATAAGGAGAGTTGGGAGCTATTTCTGTATTCTTTTGGGGGGTGGAAAATTTCATGATTACTGGAGGAGTGAAAAGAGGTCAGGCACTTCAATGCTGTCCTCAGTTTATGTGAAGCATCATTGTTTCTTGTTTACTTTAAAACAGGTCATCAACATTAGATTAACTTTGGTCAATAAATGGGCTGCTCTTACACACACACACACACACACACACACACACACACACACACACACACACACACACACAAGATGTGTGGACTCGGACTGCCCCCAACAGGAATCTGAGGGAAATGCAAAGGAAGAGACGTGGCAAGTGTCTCTCCAGTTCATTGACATGCACATAAATATATATTATGCAGCAAAGGTGACCTGCGTTGATGTCAGGGAGCTGGTTCTTCTTGAGTTTCTCCTCTTTTTCCTTTTCTGCTTTCTCTCTCGCCAGCTTGGCCCTCTTGATCTTCTCTTCAGCCTCCTTTCTTTTCTGATTCTCCTTCACTGCTTGCTGTTAGGGAAAGAAGTAGAAAATATATTAAGTTCTAGCTACATAAATTCAACACAGAAATCGTTTAAGAATATCTTACATACATTGAAAGAGTGAAAGTGAATAAAGCAACCCATGTATGATGGATATGATGAATGAAGTTTTGTACACAAAACTTCAAAACCAGTACTGGCCATTATTCTTTATGACTGGCAGACAAGTTATCTAAGGTGGAGCCCTCCCAAATGTTTAAACAGATAATATAATGGAGTGACTCATTATTTTGTCAACACAGTCAGATGTACAGTCAATCCTTTTGATATTTGCCTTTGATGCATTACATTATTTGCAACTGAACTTGTGTTTAATTTTGTTCGTAACACACACATTCATTTCGTAGGTTGGTAAAAAAAGACTGAAAACCATAACAACCTTGTTTTTACTTCCTTACTCGTTTAGACTTACACATACACACCTGGAACATGTTTTTGAAGTTGTTGAGATCCCCAAATAATTCCTCGACAGAGATCTTTTTCGGGTCAAAGACAAAATAGTCTCCCAGATCACTGTATTGCTTTTCCATATTCTTGTGCATCAGATCTAGTTTCTCATACTGTTCTTGGGCATGGCTCACAAAGCTGTAAATACATTGTGTTAAGGTACACAGGAGTGTCATTCAAACACAAGAAAACACAAAAAGCACTGTCATCACGACATGACATTTCCATTGATTTCTTTTTTTAAAAAACAAAAAAACAAAACTCATTGACTAAATGAGGCCAACTGAGCAATTCTATTTAATAGCTGAATAGAAAGGATATCGACATCTTCTCCGCGAACAGGTCCTTATCATTTTGTGGAGGAGGAAAGGTTTCCAAATCTTTCTGCAGGCTCTTGATCTGACGGCCCATCATTTCTAGGTTCTTCTGAACTGTCTCTGCAGAAACTGCCATGGACAAGGAAAATGTTGTCATTGCTAAGCACCCACAGATGAAGCTTGTCATATTGGTATTGACTTGAAGTGACTGATACAGTGAATAAGAGCATTAAATAGATCTCAGGTATGATGTGCTATTTGCTGAAACAATATAAGCACACTTTATTTAAAGATCTGCTAAAATAATATGTATAATATGGGTTACATGTCCCACGCACCTCTGCTGGCCTTTTCGACATGAATGAGCTCATCTGCAAAGCTCATGACATCAGGATACTGCTCCTGGCACACGTCAGCAAGGAAATGGAGCAGTGTCTGTTTCAGATCAGCTGATTTTGTGTCACGAAGCTAATTAGAAGAAAGAGGTATTTTAAAAAAGGACACAATGTCAACATAGGTGTGAGTAGTTTCTAATCCTGAATGTACATTTTGACTGGACTTTTATTGCCCAGTTTCTATTATTAAAACATGTGATAAAAGTACAACTATAAGTACAGTATAGTGTTTATACACTCAGTGTAGCAATATTTAAAGATGAAGAATTTACTATCTCAAGTCTTTATGCTAGTAATAGCGGTATATATCCTGTACCTGAAGCCATGATGACGAAGCCGAAGAAGAGCCAAACAAGACAAAACAACAACAACAAAAAAGTCAGTATTTCTCCAGTTACATACAGGATTTTCAGTAGATTCATTCAGTTTTTATTGTGGGTGTGTGTCATATGATCCCCCTTCACTTCACCTTGCACAGGTATGATATGGAGAAGCCGAATGCTGCTCCATTGCGAGAGCCAGAATTCATATAATTCCCAACAAGGAGGATGATCTGCAGCAACCTGGCGAATGTATCACTTTTCCTAAGCTCTTCACAAGCTGCTGTCACAGACACCACATCCGGCTTGATGTTGTTCAGCTGTTCCTCAAACTGCAGCTTGAACAAGATGGCCTGAAGCCGTGGCATCAACCGCTTCACACTGGACATCTGGAAAAACAAGAGAGGGGCATACGAGACCATTCCCTGTTTGTTGCTACAGTGAGTGTGTGTGTGTCTGCACGTGTCTGAGAGCATGCAATTATGGGTAAGTGCAGTGAGTTCATCCATTACCGAAATCTACAGTTGAACAAAGCCCCTTTGTTTAACAGCATGAGGACATTCTGTGTGTCTAATTTACTGACAAACCATCTTAGAAAACGAACCATCTCAACACTTTCTACAACTCATACTGACACCACAACAAGTTTGTGGTTAGTCAGCTTCAAGTCAGCTGACAATTTAACAATAACCATCTTATCAAAGAGAAGTGTCTATTTTTTCCCTGTGCTTTCATTTGCACATGTATATGCAAGTTTCCTTACCACTACTCCAAACTGTTCAGACTCAGCCAAGTCATCGTATTCATCCTTCATATCTGCCAGGACACCCAGCTGGTCTGGTCCTGGCAGTTGCTTGATCAGGTTCTAAGTGACAATGAGAGAAATGTATACTGGAAGACACATGAAGAAGCTTGAAAAAGTTGGATTTTTATTTACTATGTCATAAGGATCTTAATATGCCTTCAGGGTAACTGAAAGCCTTATAAAGTTAAATAAAAATGTCATTTTGCTGAAAATCAACAAAACAGGCACTCTGAAATAAAAGTGTAGATGAAGCACACACCATCATCCAGTTCATTTTTTCACTTATCAGTCTACAGACAGTCAAACACATTAAACCTATAAATCTAGTATGAGAGGTAACACATAGGAATAAAGGAAAGAGAAAATCCTTTTTATCAAATAACTATATTTTATTTTATAATACAAATGAACAGATTCATAACAACACTCAGTCAATACCTGAACCATGGACTCTGTGAGGACCTTCTCATTAACCTGCAGGATGGCATTCTTGATCTCCTCATAAGGGATACGGAACGATCCCAGAAAAATAGCTTCATGAGAAAAACACAAGAAGCATGACTTACTTAATTATGCCCCATTTTATACATAAAAAGCATGGTCATGAATATAGTGGTATCAGGATAGTGGACTTACAGAGATTCTGTGAAGACTTTGAGTCAAGAATCTTCAGCTCTTTCACCTTCTTCTTCTGCACCTGTTTCTTTTCATCCCCACCATCCTGCTCCTTTTTAGCTGTAGATATGGACAGAGACAAGGAAAACTTTATATTCCCTTACGGCAAGCAAAAAGAGGAGCCTTTGTAACAAAATTTTCTTGTCATCTTTCATAATTTTAAATGACTTGTACCCTTAAACGGAAATAACACGGGGGGGGGGGGGGGGGGGGGGGTAGTGACATTAGTGGGATAAAAGACAAAGTGGATTTGATTGATGGACAGAAGGCACATGTGATGGCTATAAAAACTGACAGACTTGGCACAGCTTTTACTTTTTTCATTTTCTCCAAACTGTATGGTGTCATGGAGGTGTCAGGAATATCACATCAGTGGTTTGGGGTACAACTGAACTAACATGAAATGGCTGCAGCACCAGGGGAAACATGTCCCTGGAGCATGTGGGCCTTTTAAATATGGTCAGACAGTTGTTCGCTGTAAGGCATTTGAAGTTTGGATTCACCACGCTGCACATAGACACACCCACCTATTGCACACACTCACACTCAGAGGCATTTTTCATTAACTTCTTTTGACAAGGTCAGGATTGTGACTGTAAGGATGTGTCAGAGTGTGGGGGAGGATGTGAACTAGATTAGAATGAGGAGTGAATGATGAACACGGGTTTGACCACATAGCAGCCCACTCTACACATAGCCAGGCACATTAGGGTCAGCAGAGATCCAGATGTCACAACTGTTGTTTCCATCAATATCTAACCATTTGTACTTGATATTTATAAGCTACTTGTATCTCATTATATTGTTTAAATGAATTTTCAGTTGTGGGTCAGAAAAAGAGTTGAAGTAAATTTGGGATAGATTTTTGATATTTTATCGAAAGACAAATCAAGAGCTGTGCATAGAGCCAGACCAATAAAATCACCTGACTCTGTATCAATCATCTATAGTTATGGTCTTATAAATGTGTTATCATCAGAGTTTTTCCATCAATGTTGCTTTAAATTTGGTATGCACATTGCAGAACCATCAGCTGCATATACCAGATGATACATTACAAAACTTGCTGGTTTGCAGGGACTCACATTTTGTTTTGCCGACTAGTCCATAAAATACATGGTTTTCCCTTCTGCTGCATGCTGGTCTATAACCCTGAGTGTATCTTTTCCAACTAAATCACAATTTATCAGCCTGTCTATAGCTGCATCCTTGCCTCATCTTTATAAAGCTGAGATACAAGAACTCCACACATATACAAAAAGAAGCTACTGCAAAAAGTCAACAATGGTGCCGGCAAAAACCTTTCATCATCAGCAGACTACCTGCTTCAACTGCCTAAAGATGACCTGATGCAGTGACATCAAAAGTTATGGTTTTAATGTCACAGAGAAGGCAAGTAGAAGGGCAAAAACAGAAATAGAAATGCGGATACAGACCGACCCTTATGTGTGCTTAATTATCAGTGTTAGTAAAATCTATTTTCAGTTCCATTCAGTTACCTACCCCTACTGTATAAGCAGTAATTTCTTAATTTCCTCAGTGATTCCACTGTATCATACTCGAGTGTTTACCTTCAAGTGCAGTTTATTAGAAAAGCAAAAGATGATTTTGGTCAAACAGCGGCACTGTAATCTATTCTCCGCATAGACAACGGCGACAACAACAGCTTCACAGTTCTTTCCTTCATCTGTCCACTCATCAATATGTCCAGTCAAACAGTGCTTTGTCTCGATGTGAGACACCTATCAGCCAAGCAGGCTGTTAATGAGCCAGGCTCCTAATGAGCTCCTCGTCTCTCAGTTTAGCCATTCATTCAGGACACACAGATATACACAGAACAGTCAATTCAGTTGACTGCAGCCTTAAAAAGGCCCATTGTTTCTGTCAGTATTAGCTTCAGCTTTATGAAACTCCCTACTGATGGTCAACCACCATTTATATCTTAGGCTTTGACTTTGTATGTTTGTTTATGTGTGTTGTCATATAGTTTGCATTATATCAGTATATTCAGTTGTGTGTTTCACCACCAGCAGTACTACTGCATGTTCAGTGTTTCATTACTAGTCCCTGCTGAGGCCAGGAAACCAAAGCAGGAAGCCAGGAATCACAGACACACACAGGATAGGAAAATCCATCAGGACATCTGAGCGGAAATGACTGTCTTGCACAAACACAAAGAGAAAGTCACAGCTGAAATGTTATAAAGAAAGGAAGTTGCAAGCTTACACAAATAAACATCATCAGAGAGACACAAACAAGGAAACAGACAGTCACAGGAAATAATTCAAGATATGCCATCTAAAAATGGAAGAAATTAAGTTAATGCTTAAAGCACAACATCAAATCCCTGAGATCCTTACACATGCAAATACTGATATGGTGACCTGTACAATAGACACTCGTATATAGATATACTACAAAGAAGATTAATCTGGATAGTAATCTAAACAGCTCAGTTTGGAAAAAGACGAGTGATCTGGTAGCAGCATCATGTCACGAGGTCAGTGTGTGTGTGTGTGTGTGTGTGTGTGTGTGTGTGTGTGTGTGTGTGTGTGTGTGTGTGTGTCTGTCTGTCTTTGGGAGCAGCAGAGACCCAGTGAGGGAGCATGTGTCTTTGTGCATGTGGAAATCTACAGTGCTTCAGTGCCAGCTGCGCTCTAGCCAATAGAATCAGTCCTAGCTATGTTGACATCATGGCTGATTCATAAAATGGGGTCTGGTGTTCACATTGTAAAATGGCTGCTCTGTGGTTTCCACAGACAGCCCACTCTTTTCATTTATGAGCAGATGGCACCTCTAGTGGCTGCTATGGAGCATTGCATCGTGCTACTCTTAGTCATTGTGGGGGAGGAAAGGAGATGACTGGGGCAGAACACACATGTGTGACTAGGCACACAAACATACACAAGCCACATGGACGCAGTTGTGGAATGCTGACATCTTAACATCCACATGTTTTATTGTCCCAGCTGCCTTTTTGTTAAAACCATGATACACAGAAGAACTCTTTTCTGGAAAGAAAACACTACCGCCAATTGCGCGCACACACACACACACACACACACGCTTTTTCCTCATCTGTCAGTGCCAAGCAGCTGTTGGGGAGACAAGGGGGGAGAGTTCCAGGAAAAGCTGTGGTGTGTGTGTGCATGCGCGTGCACAAACACACATGTGTAATGAAAATACATTCTTCCATTTCTGACTTCTGTTTCCAATTAAGTGGGAAAGAGGGGGGGGGGGGGGGGGGGGGGGGCAGAAAGGTGGGGGATGAGAGGAACTAAAGAAAGAGTACTGAGGATCATGAGAATCCAAGTCATGCTGCGGTCTTTGTCAATATGTAACTAAGTGTCTGTCTGACCGGAGCTACACAAAGGGGAGTCTGTTATCAGTCAGCAGACCTGAGTGTCTACTTCACCACCCCTTCCTATTCCCTTCTACTTCATCCCTCACTCCTTAAAAGGAGAAAATGTGTAGAGGAGATGGTGTCGAGTAGCCAGAGTAGGATAGGGAGAATGAATGAAAAAGAAATTGTATGTATGTATGTATGTATGTATGTATGTATGTATGTATGTATGTATGTATAAAAAAAAATAAAAAAAAAAAAAAGATGAAATGAAGGAAAAAGATCAAGCTTAGTAGGAATAGAGAGAATCAAAGAAAGGAAAAAGAACCAAGTACACTTTGATCCCTTTAGCTTCAACTCAAAGAATAACTTTAGCCCACTCTCAGAAAGCATAGCCTCTTCTCTTTACTATCGCCTTTTCAGTCTTTTCATGTGGTCTATTCATCCTATCATCACCACTCCCTGTTTGTGGAGTGCTGGCGTTTATTTTTAACCCACTAAAAGCTTTCAGATGATGTACTCCATTGTATATTTGTGGCATCAAGACTTTTTCATAGTCCCTCTGGTGGTGAGATAGAAAAAATTAACTTTATATAGCTTCAAACTAACTTCCCCCCCCCCCCATTTAGCATTCCAGGGCTGTTGGAGATCAAATAAAGTGGAACAGAAGAGAGGGAGTATAGTTTCAACATCAACATCTGAGTTGAGCGGTTTTGCTGGAAAAAGTTGCTGAATGTGCTCCAGAGAAAGAACTAAAAACAGATCTTCTGCCAACCTCTAACATCAACAAAGACTGAATGTATTACAGGCAAACGTAATGAGAACATTATGCTTTTAGCTTAAGAAGTTTACTTACATAATGCTAAACTAGTCAAAAAAAACAAAAAAAAAAAAAAGAGAGACAAAGAAGAAAAAAATGAAGAGGGAGCATAAAGTTCTTTGTCCAAAGTAAACAAAGCCAAAACTATGGCAGACAGATGGACAGCTGTAGCCATGGTCCCTTTAAACTTTAAATGTCCTACATTCTGTCACTTTCTACATAAGAGTGTGTGTTACAATGTAAGAGTGTTCGACAGAAGAAGAATAAGGGGTTTCCACGGTAACCTTGGGTCTGAAAGAGCCCCTTCATCCTGTTTTTCCACTGTGAAAGGAAATGAGGAGAAAAGATTCCTGACTGTGTGTGTGTGTGTGTGTGTGTCTGTGTGTGTGTGTTTGCACAATTGTGTGAAAAGGACCAGATGGCAGGGTGGGGCAGTGAGGAGGGGGGGAACAAGGCAGGATGTGGGTAGGGCCAAAAAGCAGTGGGAGGGGATATGGGAGGGGCTAAGACTGTGCTCCCTTGCGCTCCCCTGGTGCATGAATGCTGCAACTACAACTGAGATTTTTGAAATAATTCCTATCATTCTATATTTGCTTTAAAAACAATATAAAACACTGTTTTTATGACTAAAATATTTATAAAAATCCCCAAATTATCCATTTAATTTTTGGTCATTAGAAATGACCCACTGGCTCAAACTTTACAAACATTTTAAAGAAAACAAAAAACAAAAAAACAAAAAAAACAGACAACTTGCATGGCCTCAATTTTATTAACATCCCTTTCACTTCACAAACTCTTTCCTCTTACTTCCTGCTAGCTGAAGAACATTGTATATTTAAGTTCAAACAATATTTTTCTTATTTATTGCTTTTAAGTAGTTGCTTTTAACTAATGATAATAATTTAATAACACCTTTAACTTTTTAAACATTTATGACATCAATTTTAAAATAAGGTGTCTTTGTCAGAATAACAGCAGGAAAACAGTTGGTTTGTTTTTTAATTCTCCACAAATTCTAAACATTTTCTGTTTTTAAATTGGACAAGAGGGACAAAATGACATTTTCATATACCTCAATACGTTTTAAACTAGGATAACTTTGTGAGTTCGCAGCTGGAACAGTTAATTTTCAATACCTGCCTCATAAGCAGGAAGCAACATAATCGTATCTGTATTTTTTAGTTTTAATTCTTGCATTAATTAAAGGTCCTTTTTTTGAAATCACAATAGAGTATGGAGGCTTAAAGTCTGATTCCTTCAGTGAGGCCAGCATTTATTCATGGAGTCACAGTGCCCTCCATTGGTGTACTTAGTGAACTGCAGTTTGATGACAAAAGGCTGGCACACCTCTGCATCCAGCTGGCTACACTTGTTTATTACCTTCGCACTCTGTCCAAGTTGTGTATTTGTGAATGTTAATGAATGTGTTTGTGGACAAAGGAGGAGGAAATGCTGAAAGAAAGAACATACTGCTTTGTTTTATGTGTATGCGACGATGGAAGGCGTACAAAACACGTGTCTGTGAGTGTGGTCACTGGATCTGTATGTGTGGGTTTGTGTGGTAATGCTGTTCTCTTAGGGCCAATCTGACCTCTCTGTGCTCTTCTGGCCATGAAGGTCTTTGGTGATGACGCACACATGGCACGTAATGAGACACACTCTTTCTCTCTCTCTCACACACACACACTCACACACAGTACGCTGCCTGCATTGCTGATAAGGTGCACTACATTCGACACACCGACACAGCACTACCTTGAACTCGAATTCACACTTGCTGAAACCACACAAAGACCCAATAAATCCCCATAGCAAATAACAGAGGACACAGACAGAGATCCCCCCCCCCTCCCACTCAACAAACACACACACTCACGCACAGAGAGAGGTGAGCTGCTATGGTGTGCTTATTAAATCAGTCCTATATCAGCCAGTCTCCTTGGGACATCAGAAAAGATTTACAACTGCAATTACACCAGCTAATTACAAGGAGGAGAGATAGAGGGAGTGTAGGGGAGCTACAGAGTGTAAAGGGGAGAAGAAAATCAAATCAGAAAAGAGCGAGAGCAAATAAAGGTGTGAAAACTGAGACGATGAGAGAGCAAATGAAGGAGAGAGAGCGAGAAGGAAAGAAGTTTAAAAGACAAAGATGATGACGATGCGACCTTGAGCCGCCCATCACACCTGAGCCTCAAATGTTGTACAAAGACATAACTGGAGAACACAAAAGCGTCATTGTTTAAAGTCACAAACCACCTGTGTGTGTCTGACTAACTGAGTAACTCACTGGGTATGCAAGTAGTTTTTTGTGTTACTCTGGCAGCTTGTGTGGTGCTTTGGTGTTTGTTATTCACAGTGTGAATGTCCTTGATGCTACACTGGCCTTCACAGCACAGTGCTCCCTCTACGGAGAGCAAAGTGAATTACATCATTAAGCAGGCTCGCTTCTATGCTGGGTATCAATCAACTCTCAACCTTGTTCCTAGTGTTGTGGATGGCATGCAGTGACATTTGCAGTCACTGTTCATATCCATGTGTATTGGGCTGACAGGCGAGATTAGTGACTCTAGAGACAGCTATCTGTGGAGGTCGGACAACCTCTTATTCTCAATATAGTGGAGGAGTAGAAATTAAGAAGAGTTAATAATTTAATACTACATCATTTCCAGTACAAAAATAATTTACACCCAAATCTAAGCTGTTCTGAACGAGGGATTCAGAGGCTCTTGCTCGTGGATACTGAAGCTTAGACAGAAGTCTTGGAGCTTAATGTTACTCTCTGTACAGTGCCAGTGGCCTTCCTAATGTACAGGCATTTCTGCCCATCTAGACCGCTACTATCATGTATGCACGGCCATGCAGTGTGAGTCTCATTTATATGAGCATAGCGGTAGAAATGGAAACTTAAAAATTGGGTTTCTATCTCAATTAAAAAGTTAGATGAACTCTAACACACATGCACCCCATGAGGCGTATTCTGCCCCGGGCAAAAAGGATTAGGTACTGCACTCCTGTCAGAACTCAAATATTCATTATTACCTTATGGAAAGATAGCAGACAGAGAGCGAGTGGGAGCAAGAAGGAGCAAGAAAAAGGGAGGGGAAAAAAAGGAGCATGAGTACGTGATAGAGAGGCACTTCATGAATACAAGCGGTTCAGACTTATGCAAAGCAAAACAGATGAAAGGAGGACAGAAAAATGGAGGTCTACACAGTGTCATGCCATGGAGGACAGTTAAAAGCGCATAACTGTGCTGGTGCACACACTCATCCTGTTAATCCCCAAGTTCTGTCCTCTCGTCTCCAACCATCCATCCCTTTACTCATCTTTATCTCTGCTTCAGTGATGAGGACAAAGGAAAGCACTCAATCACTGGCCCACCCTTCCTCCCTTGTCGCCTTCTCTTGGTCTCTGCAGGCAAGGCCTAGAGGCCTGATTAGTAATTGTGACTAGACCACATGGTGGAAAGACTTGCACACACATGCACACGCACATTGGAGCATGTACACACAAATATGTATATAAAAAGGCACACAAATGTGGCAAAGAGGAGGACGAGGGCCAGTTCTGCTAGATCTAATTATCCCTCGAGCAAGGCACAATGAGGGGGCTGAAAAGGAGTAAGGAAGTTTGCCTTTTCTAATGTCAGCCACCGCTTGCAGGACATATGCACACGTACGCGCACGCGCACACACACACACACGCGCGCACACACGCGCACGCACACGCACACACACTTGAGTGTCTGTCTCGAGGCAAAAAATAAAAAATAAAAATTGGGTTATTTTTTGGTGTCTGTCACCATTTTTTTCCCCAGCCAACATATTAACATGATCAAGCCGAGGAAACAATGACAGGGGAGAGGCAAGGACAGAAAAAAAAGAAAATGAAAAGTGGAAAAGATGTGAAGAGCAGTACTTGAGGAGAGATAAAGGAGATGAGTAACAAAGTCAAGCAATTGCAAAAGGAAACAGTACTGTGGGGGAAGAGAGTGGAGAAAAACATGAGATGGAAGAATGGGGAGAAAGAAAGCGATATTGTCAATGGAATACGAATAAAGATCCCAGTTCGAGAAAGACTGTCACAATTCTCATGATTAACACAGTGGAAAAAAATAGTCGTCTCCATATGCATGATTGAGAAAATAACCAGACCCCTTTTTTGCGCACCAAACTACATTGAATAAAAATCTTTTTTTGTCTTATTTATAGTAAACTCAGAACTTAAATCGTACAAAGCATTCAAACCTTCAGTATTTTAGCCTCAACAAAAGCTTCTCAGAGATGCTTCCCAATAAATCTGCAAAGATAAGAAGCAACTGTGTAACAACATTTTCAGGTCCCTCCATAAATATTATGAACTTAGGTCTAGGGTTTGGGGTTTGAATGGCAAACAGTCAGAGACTTCTCAAGAAGCTACTCCACATGCATCTTGGATGTTTGCTTTGGGCCAGTATCACAGGTTACAGTGAAATGTAATTTCAATCTTATCTGATTTATTTTTTAAATTAAAGGTCTCTTTGTATTCGCCTGAATTCATCCTTCAGTTCTGATTATTTTCCCTGTCCATGCCACTAACAAGCAACCAAACAGTATATAAATGTCACCACAATTCTTCATTGGAGGAATACTGTAAGCCAGATGATGAGCACTTCCCGATTTCAGAGAGGTCATTTTTCTTTGTTTTATTTACAAAAGATAACCTTTTTCACAGCATATGGACTTGCTAACTTTAAGCTTTTTTAGTAACAAGTGGTTTTCACCTAGCCACTTTAGGCCTGAATGATCCAGCACTGTAAATATGGAAGTCCTTTTGGCAGGTTTTCCATTCTATGCAAGAAGTCTCTTACATAGAGAGACTGCCATATTCTTGGTCAGCTCCTTGTTACTCACTTTGTTGGGAAGGCCAAGTCTTTGAAGACTCCTAGACATCCCTAACTGTGTTTATTATGGCTTCACCCTCACCCAGACATGTTACTGAATTGTGCGCACACACGCATGCACACACGCACCTACCTACGTACACATTTAAACTCACGTCTTACAAGTTTAGTTTGTCATACATGAAGTCTAAACATCTCAAACAGAGACCTAAGTAACATTGTGCCCTTGAATACTATTCTAACTGCTGCAGAAGAGGGTCTGAATTCTTTTACTTCAGTTTCTGATTTTTAAATCATCTGCAACATGTTTTTATTTTTCTATTAACAATTACTGAGTGTAGAGTGATGTCCATTGAAGAAGCTGCATAAAATCCAATGCAAATTATTTGTAAAGAACAAAGTGTGCAAAAGGTGAGGGGGTCTGAATATTTTTTGAATACACAACCCAAACAGCAGTGACCTGGAATTTAGTGCATTTTATTCAATCCTTTTGAATAACGGTAAATATATTGCAGTTCATACTGTGAACAGCGCAGTGAACACTTATTAGCATTTGTGTATGTGAACCTTTTTCTTTGTTGCGCACACTTTAGGAAAACTACTGCAGGTGTTTGAAATACATCAAAACACTGGATCAGAGTCAAACTAAGTAGCTGGAGGGGGATGACAACTATGATCTGGCAACCTCCACTTCTGCGTGGGAACCTAGGGAAAAGTCTATCTCACCAAAGATCCACTGGAGTGCTGCAGGGTTTTTAGTTTGTGAAATCCATTTTAACCCCTCCCCAAAAGACAGGAAAAAAAAAAAATCCCCAACCCCCCAAAATAAACAAAACAAGAGAAATAGATATTTAAACAGAGAGATAGACATGCAAATCCTCTCCTAGAACATCTGTCTGCTGGCCTCTCACAGGAATTGGCTGTAGCTGAGGCTGGTGAAATGCAAGACACACATGCATGCACACAACGACACAAACAAAAAACAAATTTCACAGAAGTACACACCTAATCCCTCTATGTGCTTAGTGAGCCATCAGGGGACGTGTTGCCAATCAGACAGCTATGTGAGGCTGGGTGAATGAAAACAATCAAGAAATAACACACAATATGGCTCAGAGTGTTTATGAGTATTTATGTGCACGAGTGTTTGCTGGACTGAATTCACAGATTCATACACATAATCAGAGACCGGACTCTCTACTCTGCCAACACATTCCTAGAGGGACTGCATGTGGAGAAATCTTCTAGATCTTCTGTAACTAAAAAATGACTGACGGCAAGGATGACATATTCAGGAAAAGAATCAATCTTAACACTCGTAATGCGTCTTTTGAATCTGAATCAAAGCTTCTCTAAAGTGAATGTATGTAAAGATTATCTTCTGCAACGGGGAGCTTCAACCTCCAGGGTCACCTGGAGGTGATTTGTTTTATTATTTAGAGCTCACAGTCTCTACAATGGCAATAGTAAGGGCAATGTTGTGCTTTAAAAATAGTACCCAAGGAGAGGAAGTCAGCAGACTTCTCTGCAAATTATTTAAAAAAGAAAAAAAAAGAAAAAGAAAGAAAATGTAGTGCTTTTTCCTTCTACCTGTTGTTTATACAGTGGACTTGTGACTTGTGTGTTTATGTCTAGCAAGCTATCGCTCTCTCCCCATCTTGTCTCTTCTCACGGCTCAGTGAGTGTGTCAGTCTGCATTGGCCCTCTTTCAGAAGCTACTGAAAGATGGCAGGACCATTAAAATTTAACCCACTATCTCACCACTCACCACATATTGACAAGAGAGAGGAGAGAAAATGGCAGATAGTCATGCAGGCATACAAGGATATACAAGAATGTATCTAACCACAGATATGGGCGCACACACATGCGCACATCAATGCACGCACACTAATTTCCAAGGAGTCAGTCAGATGTGATTGCAAAAGATGGGGAGCGATGGAGCGAAAGATCCTATACAGATGGAAAGTAAAGAATAAGACTGAATAGATTACCACTTGAGAACTGCACACATACGCACGTGATGCACAGACAGTTATGGAAATGATTGGCATCAATTTAGCAAGGGAAATGGAGAATGTGTATAGGCCTAACGCTTTATCAGTCCACACTATCCCTTCTCACCAAATCCACATTTCTACACCTTCTATTACTTGCTCCCTCATCAGCTCTGGCTTTTCAATCCCTCACAAAAAAAAATCCTTATTTTGTTTCCCTCCATCTCCTTTCTAAATGTATCACTCTTTTTCAGTTTAATATTTTTTGACACATAGCTTTTTCATTTTTCTGTCCTCCATCTCTCCATCTAGCCCTTCTACCACTCTCCTTCTCTTGTGCTGTTCTTGTCCCTTTCTGCCCCAGCGGAGTGTGGGATAGCAGGCAGTGCTGGGAGGCCTACGGTCTCTTAATTAGGAGGCAAGGCGGAACGAGGACACGGTTAACAAGGGCACACACACAGACCTTTGCATTGCTTTGCTTGTAAGAACCCACATTGCCTACAGGCCTCAGTGAGAAAGTTAACCATGTCTTGAACCTGTACCCTCTAACACTTATGTTGACTAGGTTCAGATATTAACAATAAATCCAAATCCTAACCCTTACTTTGCAAAAAGTGTTGAGAACTCAACTTGTGCCTCACAAAGACAGAGGCACAGCAATTCACACGTACATACAAACAAGTGAACTGAATAAGCTTACAAAACTCAACGAAAAAGCAATAGGCACTATAAAAGAGTGCTGTGCTAAAGTCTCTCTCTCTCTCACACACACTCCTCACACATCACATCACCTAATCAGACGATGAGGACCTGGGTTGAAATCTGCAGGACTAGGACTCAATCAGCTAGTGCAATCAGACACAGGGCACACCCACGCATTCACCCACATTCTCACACACACACACACACACACACACACACACACACACTATAAACCTTGTGCTGACGGATGAGAGGAAGGCCATGATATTATTCAGTCTACCTCATCACGACTGTAACAAACACACATACATACACATAGAGGAGGCGGGATGGAAGTAGCTATTTTGAGAGTGCGTGAGTCAGTTGTCTGCGAAGGTGACTTTGGGCTGGCTGGAGTGGTAATTGGGTACACATACCAATGGCTTTTTCTTCCTCTTCCCTACATTCGCCTCAAACTCTCTCTTTTGGCCCCCTCTTTCCCTCCCACCCGGCTCCCACTCCTTCCCTTAGTGCAGCCCCTGAACGTGATTACATTTCCGACATGAGTGAGGAGTGAAGATGGAGCGCTGGAATGAAGTAGAAGTGAGAGAGACAGATGATTGAGTTGAAAAACAAAAAGGGCAGAAAACAGGTCTTGCGCTGGTTTGAAAAAGAAATGCATAAGACGCATAACATGCATACATTAGCATTTGCCCCCTGCTCATAAACACAAACGAACACTTATATATGTATATTTGGATATGTATGTGTGTATCTATCATTTCCTCAGCAGGGGAGTGAGACAAAGCAGAGGAAAAATACACAAAATGTCACTCAGACTGTCAGCCTGATCTTTCCTGTTGAGACACGCACCGACACATACACACATACAGAGTGCAATGGCCATCTCATTTCCTCAGACGTGTGACATTTTCTCTCTTTTTCTGTCTCTCCTTTGCACTCCGTCACTGTGGTGATAAAATTAGCATTCCTTTCCTTCCTCTGCTTCTCCCTCCCTTGACGCCTGGACAAGAGGTGAGGACCACAGGGACGGAAGAAAGGAGAGACAAAAAGAAACAAGAAGAAAGATGAGAACAAAAGAAGAGGTTAAGAAAACAAGACGGAAAAGCCTGAGAGAGATGTGAAGACAACAAACAAATAGAGCAAAGTATGACAAGCAGGTAACGAAATGATTTAGTTAGACAAAGATAGTAAGATTAAATGAAAAAGAACGATGGAAAGAGTAATATATAGCTAGTGGACAAGATGCAGACTTGTGGAGCGAGTAAATGAGGGGGGAAATATACCCTCGAGGGATTCATATCACCATGACAACCCTTTCCTTTCTCCTTTGCTGTCCAGTTGTATGATGAACTCCTGCTACTTTAGTGGACCTCAGCATGGACAAAATATCTGCTTACTTTTGCAACCCAATAATAAATCTCAAATAACTAAGATTTTCTAACATGCTTTTAATAACTAATATCAAATTAAAAGTCTTTTTAAAAGGGAGAATATACAAGGTTCTTGACTTAACCCTCTCAAGGCAGGCGTTGCCGATTTGCAACAGTTAAAAACTAACAACCTGATTACCCAACATACATATTTTATGAGTTTTTTTTACTCAGAAGTACCACTGCAGGACTTGGTTGTGCATTAGCAACAAAAAGCTTAATTTGAGCCTGAGAGGGTTAAAACCAGGAAAAATTATGGTGAAGGTTTTGTTTTTTTGTGTTTACTCTGCGTGAGCACGTTCTGCCTCTGTGCGTATCAGTGGGTGTACAAACTCGCTTGTGTGCAGGTTTCTACAGGGAGAGGGTAGAGGGCCCACAGAGTATAATTAAAAGCTAGAGACAGAGTCCTTGGGAGCAACTGCAGCAAGAACTTTATGGGGAGAAAGGAGAGAGAGGGAGGGAGGGACGGGGGGGGGGGGGGGGGGGGGGGGGGAGGAGGAGAAGAAAACTGACCTTTAAAAACAGAGTGAGACACGAGAGAAACTGTGAGAAATGAGAGGTATAATGGAAGATGGGATGGTGGGAGATAGACTGAATTAGATTATGCTGAATTGAATGCGGCAAAGGAATGAAAAAAGTGAGAGAAAGAGGAGGAATGGAAACATTATTGGAGTGAGATGTTTGTGGGGGAGGGCCAGAGGGAGGGACAGAGGAGGACAGAGACAAAGACAGGGAGAGGGACCATGATGGAGAGAAAGAGAGAGAACGATAGAATTCTAATCAGAAATGTGAAGAACAAAATAATAAGGCTGCCTGACAGCAAATGTCAGCTCAGGGAGGGAAGCAGATGGCAGGAGCATAGGAGAATAAGAAAGAGGTAGGGAGAAAGATACGGGAGGAAGGGAAGAGGGAGTAGGAACAAAAAAAAGGTAGGAAAGAAATATGCACAATAAGACAGGTGGGGTGTGAATGATTGAGACACTTCATCATCATTTCTCCTTTCCACAAGGAAGGAACACAATCTTTTTTGATGCTAAGAATTAACATCTCCAGGAAAGATATTCCCCTTCTCCCACTGGAGGGAAACAGATCTGCTAGGTCAGGCGGGTGAATCCTCATATGAGAGTGTATACATGTGTGCGTATATTTGTGTGCTTCTACACTAACACTTTCATTGCCTGGCTGTAAAAACGCCACCCTTGAGCCAACCTTGACTGCAGTTTCATTGGGTTTCGGCTAAGCTCTGCTTTAATTCAAATCAAAAGCAATTTCTTTCTCTCTTCAGTGTTACTTCATGACTTGATAAGAAGACTGAGCCTTTAAGAATGATCTTGTAGCTTTTCACTTAAGCTCTTCGGTACTTTTATATCTTACTTCCACAGATGCAGAGTAGGGCTGAACGATATATCGCATTTGCGATAATATCGCGACATGATCAAGTGCAATTTTCTAACCGCAAAGGCTGCGATTATACTCTGGACATGTCCAAATTCATGGGCTGCATCCTCCTGAGGCCGCATTTGTAGACCGATTACGTCACAGCGACGCGCCGAAGGCTGTCCAAATTACTACCATATCCCAGAATTCATAGCGCGGCCCAGCCAAACTCCAGTTTCCAACAATGGCGGCCGCTACTAAGTTTTAAAATTACTCATACTAATCTTTCTGGGTCACAAAATAAACTTTTAACATATTTTCAGGCGAGAAAGTAGTTGTGTAAACATCAAATATCTGCTCGGTTTATCAAGATATCCCATATTTGCAAAAGTGCTTCGACGTTTTCAGAGGCGTCTGCTACCCACCAGCTCGACAGCTAGCCGGGAGCTCGAGGGTTACTGATGCGGCCGAGAACGGCACAACTCCCGGCACATCATTTTCAGATCACCGCGGAGTTTCGCTGCTCGGGTTAAACGTAATATATAAGTCACTTAGACAACCTAAAAATGTTATTGTTGGGCTTTTTTCAGTGTTTTGTTTGTTCGTGAGTAAATCGGTTTGGCTGAGATTAAAGTTATTAGATTAGATAAAATAAAACTTTATTAATCCCCCGGGTGGGTTCCTCCTTGGTTTTCACACAGCTGACTAAACGTCAAACAGAAAACTTATTAAACAGAAGTATGAGACAGTCGAGAATTTACACCAGTGTCTGGTTATATTTTAGATAGCAAGAAGCAGACGGCCGAGTTTATTAAACTCCACCGAGACAGCGGTGACGCTAATCAGAAGGCTAGACCGTCCAATTTCACGCCTTTAAACTTTAAAGGCGTGTTTGTGTGTGTGTTTATACAATTGCTATTATGTTTGCACTTTATGTGTAATGTTACTGACTGCAGAGATCAGTAAGAGGTGTGTATTTTTTATTTATTAGTTTTATTTATTTAATATTATTTTTTAATTGAATGACTGTCTAGTAGTTCACAGATGTCGAAAAACTGAGTGTGGTAAAGCCACTGATTTTGTTTATGTATATTTCTGCAATCTGCACATTGTACTGACTTTCATTTTAATGTTTACACCAGGGTTCCTTGTCAGCACTTTATGCTCAGATGTTTGTAAGCTAAAAATAAACTATTGTGTATGTTCAAATATACTGTTGTGATTGAAGAAGTTAAATAAAAATGTCAGTCATCAATTCATGCATCACCTCATGTCATCATAACAGAGGTCTGTCTTCCAGGAAAGAACAGTTTAAAATTAATGTAATATAGTATTGGCCATACTATATGATGTATTGCTTGTCTTTGTTTAATAATACAGAAGACAAAGACCTTAAAAAATAATCGCATATCGCATCGCAATCGCAATATTGGGGCAAAAAAATCGCAATTAGATTATTTTCCATAATCGTTCAGCCCTAATGCAGAGGAAACTCATCAATGTAACCAATCCCACTATCAAAACAGAAATCATCCTAGACCATATAGGTAAAATTATGTCAATGTAATTTTAAAAAGTACAGTCAGCACAATCCATATCTTTCTGTGCACCTACTTCCTGTATGGATAAGGATACAGCTTTAGAGAAATTGAGGCATGATCTTTAAAAGGTTCTAAACATGCTGGACCTGACTAATGTTAAAAATAGCCATCAGCTAATAAATGAAGTGTTTCAGTACAATAAACATGGCAATACATACTTCAAAGTGGCTCAACCTTTACTATGAACTTTAAAATTTAAAAACACTCAACAGTGTCAAGAAGCCAGGCCAAAGCCAATAGTGAATTAAGATAATATATGCATTCTGTCAGGGTGACTGAGTGATGTGAATCTTAAAAGGAAATCCAAATTTAATGAGTTAAACTGTTCTTTTGAGTCAACCTAAGGTGAGCCGGGGTTATTGAAAAATAAAACCTCCAGATTTCATTGCAGTCAGATGCTATACAGAAGTGAAATTCACCCCGACAGTCTAAAGATGTTCAGTATTTGTTGCTGTAATCCTAATATTGCACAGCTAGCCACACCATACAGCAGGACTATATCTGCTGAACCCATTTAAAAATATTTTCTCACATATGTGCAGCATTTAACTGTGAAATTTGTAGCTGTACGCACCTACATTGTTGTGTTATGCTAAGTCAGGTTAAAAAATTATAACAAATGACTAAAACTTATTGAATATAATAGTCAGTCTGGGAACCACTAAGCTACTCTGCTGACTTCGCCTCTGTTGCCAATGGTCAATTTTTCCAGTAAAGCCAAGATATCTTGATAGTGAAAACTGATATCCATTTTCAGACTTAATTTTCAGATTTTTGAAATTGATGGCTGACAGTTTTGAGGTTACCTCGACTGCTCTCCGTGCAGCCTTGCATGCAGAGAAGGCTTGCTCAAATATGACTGCTTAACAGAACTTTGTCTGCATATGAACTACAAACAAAAAGCATAACTTTAAATATTTATATGCATACATTCATCTGACAACCTATTAGGTAAAGTTGTTCAACTCCTTGTTAACGCAAATATCTAAGCAGCCAATCACGTGTCGTAATTCAGTGCATTTAGCCATATAGACATGGTCAAGACAACCTGGTTCAAGTTCAAATCAAGCACACAAAACTGGGAGGATGATGCGACTTGGGATGTGGCATGATATTTAATGCCAGACGAACTGGTTTGAATATTTCCAAAATTACTGATCTACTGGGAACATGTATAGGATTTACAGAGAATGACCCAAAAAAGATAAAATATACGCAGTGAGGGGCAGTTCTCTGGGTGAAAATGTTTTGAAGCCAAAAGGCAGAGGAGAGTGGCCAGACTGTTTTGCCTGGAGAAAGCAATAGTATGACTAATAACAATTCTTTATAACTAAGGTTTGTAGAAAAGTTTCTCTGAATGCACAGCACATGAAACCTTGAAGCAGATAGGCTACAGCAGCTGAAACCACACCAGGTGCCACTAAGAACAGGAAACAGCCTACAATTTGCACAGGCTCTCCAAAATTAAACAACAGAAGACTGGAAAAAAATTACTTTGCCATTTGAGTCTTGGTTTCTGCTGAAACACTCAGATAACAGGGGAAGAATATAGTGGTGGTGTTGGGGCCATGTTTTTGGAACATGTGTAGTGTTGTTGATGATCATTAGCATCCTTTTAGAACCAGGTGTGCTATCCTGCTAGAAGCAGCCATGTCACAAAGCTCAAATCGCTGTACTCCAATGACCTACACGGTCACCAATGTATGCCACAAAGGAGGACAGCTCTGAAGGCTACAGTGGGTCCAACTCAGTACTAGCAAAGGTATGCCTTTAAAAAATAAAAAATAAAAAAAAATAAAAAATTGGCTACTGAGTGTAGGCTCAAACTGCTACAGAATTAGTAGCTGTGATCGCTCAGTCAATCACTGTCAACTATTATAGTACATGTAATAAATTCAAATGACAGCTATTCATATGGGGATTGCATGCCATTACATCACTATTACAAAATGAAATGTCTGACTAACCATAGCACCCACATTTCCCTTGTAACTGTGACGACATTTTACTAGATTTGAAAGAAAAGGCTGTGAATATGAAGCGCATGTAGATATCCTAATCAAAATGACAGCCTAGTACATGTAGATATTTGGATTAAGCGACTGGTATTGTAAATTTCAACTAGGATTAGATATGTTGACAATTATCTAAGCTTTTCCTGGGGTAAGAGAATATTTTTTCCTGAGTTGCATTGTCTATAAGAAGGACAAAACAGATCCTATCAACGAGGCAGGCTATCAACTATGTGAAAAGCTGTCCCTGCATTTCCCCATAAACCATAGAGTTTCACCATAACACCTCAACTGTCTTCTACAGTAAGGACATCTTCCCAATCACTTGTTCTCCCATTTTCTCCCTCTCCTCATTCTCTCTCTCTCGCTACACCCAGTGAGTAATGGCGAGAGCAAAGGATAGTGGCAGAGAGCTATAAAAGTGTAATTTGCTCCATTTTCCTCGGGAAACCAAATTCACTTTCTGTCCTGCGTTACAATCTGTTAACATTCAGATGGCCAGTATTACAGACAGCGTATTACCCGCCTACACTTGCTACTAATAACCCTCACATGGAGTGCACACACACACACACAAGCACGGGGAGCAAGGACGCAAAAGCTATGAGTGTCTTTTTTTTTTTTTTTTTTAAAGGAAAAAAGTGAAAAGTGTATGTGTGTCATGTACAAGCAAACACATAAATGCTTAAATTCTGGCTGTAATGGACTGATAAAGGGCAAAGAGGAGAAGGGGAAGAGAATGGTAGATGGGATGAATCTCTGCATAGCTGGGAAAGGATGGTTCACTAAATAATTTCATTATTTAGCCCTGTTCCTGAAATAAAGCCAACTGCCCTACAAGCCTTTCTACTCCTCTAATCTGTTTCCCCTCTAATTCTCTGAAAGTCTTTTTCACTTTTTCCTCTAGCTTTTCTTTCCCTTCTTTCTTCTCCCTTATTTCCATGCCCATCTCTTTCCATCCTTTACTTGTTCAACAATTCTCTCCCACACTCTCATCATCCCACCCTTACAGCAATCCTTTCTGTTTTTCTCTATCCCTATCCTCCATTTCCACCACTCCTCTCTCAGGGAGCTAATAGCCTCCTCCTTTGTTCTTGGAGAACAGCGGGGAACAATGGCGGAGTGGGGCTTGTCGTTGTGGCAACAGGCATGAGACAAGAGAGAGAGGGAGGGAGACAAAGAATAAAGGCAGAGAGAGAAAGAGCAAGCACAGAGGGGATGCTGGTTGTTAGCCGTGCGGCAGGGAAGCGAGCGCTGGCTAATTACACTCGTTTCTATGCACACCGCAATTAAACCCTGATGCACACACATACACCATCAATGCTCAGAATATCCACTGCCAGACACACACACGCAGCCACACATACACTTGCTCTACAACATTAGAGAGAAAGTGCAAGCACGAGAAGAGGTGGCAGAGAGGCAGAAATGGGGAGGCTGGGAAGGGTAAAAAAGAAATGACAAGAAAAGACTGAGGCTATTTTAAATCAATGCTACTGTTCTCTCAAGTAGCACAGTGAAAGTTCATTAAAGTTCTAGTTCAAATACAATCAGCCTTATCAAATCTATTTTAAGATGACATTACGGCACAGGCTGGCTCAGTGACCTCATCACACCCCAACATTCACCAACTTAATCTAATAGTCAAACATCACATATCAACCCCTCTCTTTCGGTTGTATTCCTCCCACTCTGCATTGAATGTAAATTCATCTTTATCCATCTAATCAGCTCATCTGGCTTCATCTCTCCACAGGATGATCATTCTCTCTCCAGAGATGAGGTGGTTTAACTTCACACAAATTAACAAAGTGGGGGAAAGTGGAGGAGATATTGAGATAAATGTGAGAAAGAGAGAGATGGAAATGTGGAGACACATATCCAGGTCATGCCCCCCCCCCCCCCCCTTCCCCCTCCCCCGTAGGGTAGAACTTATCCTCTGTCTCATGAACACGCCTTCCTAGCTTCCATCATCATCCTAACACACTTTTCCATTAACACATGTCTCAGAAAAACATGTGTTCCATGCCGTCTGCCTGTCTGTTTTATTATTCATGCAGTTTAATGCTTGCCCAAAGAGTGTGCATGTATGCATTAGTGTTGGAAGTTCATGTTAAAGGGCATGAACATACCACTACATGATCGGTTGGTCACATTGAGTTTGCATGTTAAAAGCAAAAAAATAAGCCAGCAAAGAATGTGCATGTGTGCTTGCACACATGCACATTCACACAAAAAACACAACTTTACATGGCAATAAGAAGGCACACACACAAATGCATTCCGCCAATGAGGCAGATGAGGAGTGAAAGGAGTCACATTAAACAGCCAAACTTGTCCTGTTTCGCTTTCATAGCCCCAGTCCATTTTCATAATGCATTAAAACCACAGCTGAGAAGACAGGAGAGGAAAAAGATGAGGAGGGGGGTAGAGGGAGACAGAGAGAGAAATGGAAAAGAAGGGGGACAAGAAACATTCTCAAAGTAATCTAAAGCTGGTGGATGTATGGGTGTGTGAGGAAACAAGATACGCATGAAGGGAGTGGGGGTGCAAGAAAAGAGTGCTCATCTCAGAGGCAAGATATGGGAATCGAAAGTGTCTGATAGAGGCATAGACAGATTAGGGAGGTGGATAAAGGAAGATGGGATGAACTGATAAAACAAGTGACGATGACAGAAAGATGGGGGAGATGATTTAGGCACAAACTTGTGTGTTATGTGTGTGTTATGAATGCATGTGGCTTGTTTTTTTTTTTCTTTGTTATTTTAATCTTTATGTGTGCATATGTATTTGCAGTGCTTTTTGTGTGGCTATGTGCTCGTGCCTGTTTGTGGTTATATAGTGGCAAGGGGCAGAAGGTTCTCTGTTTCAGCACCAGCAGGCTGATGAGAGTTTGGGGCCAAACAGCCTGAAGGCAAAACTGGCCTTGTTACTCTCCCCACGCTCCCTCTCTCACACACAAAAACAGACATAATCTCAAATTTTACCCAAACAGAGCTACGGCCACAGTAACAAGCTAAGTATTTGAAACACCAAACCTCAGATCACAATGCTATCACTAACACATAGAAACAGTTGAGTTAAAATATTTTGGAATCGAATAATGTGTTCAGTGTATGAAGAATTTTACTAAATGGGTATCTTAAGGATATTAAACAGTTATGTACTGCTTTCAGCTCATTTTAGTACACCGCTTTGTCACTATATCCTTTCAGCTGTCTGCTTAAAACTACGGGCAGCTCTGCTATCTTACAAACTCTGACAAGACAACTATGCATTATCTCGTCAGCACAACGTATCGGTGGAGACAAAGTAAACGAGTGGCTAAACATGACGAGCTGGAACACTTTTTTCCTAAAATAAATGGTCTCATACTGTTTAAGGTTAGTACATGTTTAACATAGGTGGATCAGGTGGTCCTGTCCTAGCCACCCATGTTACTTTATATAGTGTGTGTGTGTGTGTGTGTGTGTGTGTGTGTGTGTGTGTGTGTGTGTGTGTGTGTGTGTGTGTGTGTGTGTGTGTGTGTGAGAATCACCCATAGTCAAAGAGTTTGAAGTACACAGTATAGCAAGGTTTGGTGTTCTGAGCTGGTTTGAAACTTTTTGATTCAGTACAGGATGAAAGGAAACTTGTTAAGACTGGAATCTTGCTTGAGATACATATTTCATCACAGCCATCATTACGGATGCTTTTTCCCCTCTGAGGAAGTTACACTTTGGCGATCAGTGACAGTGTCATGAAACTACAAATGTGAAGAGTTTTTTTGAACTGGAAATAAGCTTCTAACCCATTACTTTACATTTCCTGTACATTACACTCATCCTATTGTTTGTCTTCAAAGTTTGCTGAAAGCCTCTTATATGCCATGGATAAATTGATGTGCAGTAGATACTATATCAAGTTTTTTTATTATTATTATTTTTTTTATTACAACTAAAATAGGAAAAGAAACAAAAACGTGAAAAACAGATGATGGTAACTGATGTTATGGCAGTAAGCCACATAATAGGAATGATTATCTATATGTCTTCACCTCCAATCAAATCAGCTTTAAAAAACAAACAATAAAAAACTAGAACAATGAATATCTGCTTGCTGCTCGGAAAAGGAAGAGTTAAGGAACCAGTTGAATGGAAGCTGAGACATCCAAAAGCTTATCTCCTCCAAGTCAATGGCGTGAAGGCTATCTCACACACACCTGACAGAGACAGAGTGCTGCCAATAGTGCCAGAGGGAACAAGTGAGATGGAAGGTGGCAGGCAGTGAGAACGAAAAGGGGATAGAGGGAATAGAAGACAGCCAGAGAAAGGAGACAAAGAGAGGTAGCATAAATCACCAGCATGAAAATATGGGTATAATGGATAATGGCGAGCACAGTGGTTACAGAATGACGAATACCATGTCTACTATTGCTTGAGTGATTAAAATGATTGTCTGTTATGGGACAAACAGAGGGGCGAATTGGAGATGCTTTTTTTTTGTATTTGTACACTGGGATGCCTAAAGGAGGAGGCACAGCATTGTAAAACCACTAAAAGTTCCAACAGTGACACACTAAAAATGTAATCAGCCATTAATAAAAACAATATCATTACCGTCTGCCTAAGGAAGCATCAAGACACACCTCACCGATTTTGTCAGGCAGGCATACACAGAAAATTACAGTCGCTGAAACACTAATGCAGACATAAACAGCCTCAGTTTTTCCTGTTTTTAGTTTATATCCATTTCTCTCCTTCTCATCCTCAGGCTTACTTTAGTTCCTTTAATCTACCAATCTCTCCTTAAAATCAGTGTTCAAGCTAAAGCACAAACAGAGGATGGGGCATAGTACTGCACATACATTCATAAATTGGTACATAGATGGCAGAAGAAAGGGGGGGGGGGGGGGGGAAGGAAAAAAAAAAACAAAAAACAAAAAAACCCAGAGCGAGTGAAAGCATCGTCTCAAGGACAAAGGTAAGCCACTCAACTCTTCTCTGAAAACAGAGCTACTTCATACAGCAAAGAGGCTGAGACTTGAGTCAAGCAATTGTAAGTAGCTCGGTTCCCCAGTCGCGCTCTTCACTACAGAAATAAAGAAAAACTATGAAAAATGGGAAGGCAGACACAAAATGGACATCCGGAGAGGCACACCTGAATGTAGCCTTCTTGAAAGAGTAGCAGAGCAATAGAAATCTCTCTCATCTTTCTCTCTTTGACAAAGCTAGGCAGGAAGGATGAAAGCACTGAATGAAAGCCTACACATAATGGTGGCACAGAACGCAGAAAGGAGTAGCTGAAAACAAGGGCAAGAGGGAAAAAAAAAATTTATTTTATGGATATTCCTAGAACATATGAAATGAAGGAAGTTGAAGGAAAAAGAGAGTGCAAGGATGGATGAAGAGCTAGAGAGGGTAATAAGTAACAAGGAGGATAATAAGTAAGGCAGTCAGAGAAGGAGGGAGAGGGCAGAGAGAAAGTGAAAAGTGAAAAACCGAATGAGAAAGTAATAAAGTTAAAAAAAATACTTTACTTTTCTTTCTTAGTTCTGAATAATCTGTGCCCTACATATACACATATTTTACTCTGTTTGAGAGTGTATGTGCACGCACGTGAATGGATCATGCACTGATAACATTACACTCCTTAATTCCTAATTAATCCTTCTAAACTGGATTATGGCATAGAGCATGACAAGGCCAGGATTCCACCCTTCACCCTGATGAGTGAGTGAGTGAGTGAGTGAGTGAGTGAGTGAGTGAGAGAGAGAGAGAGAGATTTTCGCCATTTTTCAGCTTGAGGTCTCATAAGGCTGGCCTGTCCTCGGTTACATGATGTTGGGAAATGAAGCTGACAGTGTCTGCAGTCCCCTATGACACAAACGCACATACATATTCGCTTACATCATTTCTTACACATAAACAATGAGTCTTGTAGACACACAAGCAAACACATGCGCAAATGTGCAAGGAGTCCCTAGACCACAGGTCTTAAAATGCTTGAGTGGCAAGAACTCTTAGCATTACTTTACACATTTTAAGTGAGGACTCACAAGGGCCTTTGTGCTTACTACATAACAGAATCAGGTCCCTTGACACACACACTTGGTTTGAAAGCTGCCACACAAACTGTCCCCATGTGATGTGTTCTGCATTTCACTGCAGTCTGAAATAAAACCAGAGTGCTCTACAGACACTAATGCTAGTGAATTAATTTTATGTTCTATTCTGCTTTGCTGATGTGCTGAGAAGTAAAATAGTACCACTGATTCCTTTTGTTCAAGAAAGACGTATTATATGCCATCATAGTAGACTGTGGTTACTTCCAAGAGAAATTCCTAGAAAACTGTCAGTAATACTGCTTGCAGCATGATGAAATAAAGCAAAACTTTTGGCCACCCGTCTCTTCTTCCAACAAATCCTAAGCTATATAATCTGTACCCAAACCTCGTATGACAGAAATTATAGAAAATGCCCCCATACGCATTTAAATTTAGCTATTAAGTCTGTTATGGTGTATTGTGCTTAGTTTATAATGTCATGAACTAACTTTTGCAAAAGTATCAACATTGGACATTGTGTTATAAAAAACAATGACCCACTTTATAACCATTAGCCTGTTGTAGACAAGCTATTGTAGTACTTTAACGGTTTCTCATTAATCTGTTATTCATATTTTAAGAGCCAGGTGTACAGTAAAGTAGTTATATAAGGTTTTCACAGTACCAGAGGTAATTATGATGAGACCTGAGTGGCAAATGTAAAGTGCACACCATACCAAATGGTTCAATAGCTTTTCCTTTTATCTTTGTGCACATATGACATTAAGTATACTCACTGTACACAAATATAATAGCGTGATTTTAGCTACTAGTCAAAAGGAAAACTAGCTACAAGTAGATCAGAGAATAAATTAGTACTGTGCAACTTACTTCATTGTGTGTCACTGTGTGCGCACAGTGTTGAGTTCTCTGTGCTCATTAAACCATGCTGGCTACAGAGAAGATTTGGAGGGGCAGAAAGTAGAAGTAGTGTGATGGATGGATGGATGGATGGATGGATGGTGGTGGTGGGGGTAAGGGGGCGGGGGGTCACAGAGGGATAGATTGAGTGCGTTGCGGGGAATTAGCATGCTTTCATGCCTTCTACGCCTCAGTGGAGCACCACGGGGCTTGTTGATGCCTCTAAGTGCTATGCAGTATTAAGCAGACGATCTCTAAGGAGGCCCAGTGGCATAGTGTGCAAGTGTGTAAGTGTGTAAGTGTGTGTGTGTGTGTGTGTGTGTGTGTGTGTGTGCGCGCGCGCTGACTGACCGCTAACTATGTACAGTTAAGTACAGAGCCCCAAATAACCTATTTGGAGAACAGAAAGAGGAAAGGAAAGTGGAGAGATTCAGTGGAGAGCCAAACACTGTTGGAGGGAGTGGAGTGCTGCATTAAAATGCTTGCTATGATGTATTTCACCCCACAGAGACAAAAAGCACAGACAAAGAAAGACACAGTAAAAGATTAAAAGGCAGAAAAAGGTCTCTGCCCATCACATCTGTTTTCTCACATACTGTATGCTGACAGAGAAAAGGGCATTTAGGACAGATACACACATTTATGAAGTCACCTTTTGTTAGGAGCATTGGTGTCATCTCTCCCAGCTGAAAAGTCAGAGCTACAATCAACTATTACAGCAGCCAATAAGCAATATGTCATTATGACCAACCTGAACACCTACACCCTCCGTCCAGCGCTCTTATTTCACCTTTTTTCACTCTCACACTCTCGCAGCTAACTTGACTCAAGTTTCCTCATTTTACCTTACCCCAATACCCATCTCCTCAATCACTGTAGTCGCTTCATGTCTCTGCACCTTTTGATCATTTGTCATTCTTTCATTCCCTTCCTCAGTTCTCTCTTCAATCGTATACAGATCCCTCCTGCCTCTATTCGTCCTTCTCTGAGCCTCATTCATTCTGCACCTCTCTCCTCTTCCCCCAAATACTGCCATCCATCTTCTCATCTACTGAACTAATAAGTCTCCATCCACCTATACCTTTGACAATAATGTCTGCTACTCCTCCCGAATTAGTGCATGCAGGTTTCAAATATAAAACAAATACGTTAAAACTAAAACAACAAATATTGATCTATTTAATAGCAAATTTTCAGAATGCAGGTGTAAACCCTCCACCATCAACCTTAACTGAGTGTTGTTGTCGTCATCTTCTGGGAAAAACAATGCAGTCGTCTACATGTTTGTTTCCTTCAGCTGGCTTCAATCAAGCATCATTTATCCATTACTCCAGCTCCCAAAATATGCACCGTTCCATACTGACAATAAGCGTTTATCTTTCATGGGTGAACCAACTACCTTATAAGACAACAAACAGCTATGTTTTTTTTAACCGACTTTCTGTCTTAAAAGCTCTGTTACATCAAGTCCTACCAATGGTTCTCAGAGTCTGGAAAAAAGGCAAAGCTACATTTCTGAAGCTCCACACAGAATGTTGTGCAGCACAGAATTTTTTTTTTTTTATTTATTTATCAATTAAAAGAAATTTAACTGATAAATAAAATTCATCTTTATGTGTATTTTCCTTTCAGATTCCTTTTTAAGGAAAACAAATGTAGCTTTATAATATTTGTAAGTCATTATTGGTAGCAGCTTGACTGATCTTTGCTCTTATGGTCCATTGCTTTCACAGTGCTAAACCCTTGTCTTATTTTAGGCTAAAAACAAAGAAAAAAGTAAGATGGAAAGAATAAAAAACCAACATGAAAGTTTGAAAGCGTGCACTTTGTGGGTTGTTCAAACACTTTCACAACTAGGCTTTTTTTTTTTTTTTTTTTAAGTAAAAAAAAAGAAATCTCCTTGGAGAGATCTTTAGAAGTCTCTCCCGTACCACTCCATTCACCCAAACAGATAGGAGTTGCTGCTGAAGCCATGTGAAAGCACAACAAGTTCTGAATGGTTCACTCTGCTCACTACTCATCTACAACATAACAGTTCAGGCAGATAAAGCATTTCTCAGAACAATACTCACAAAATAAAAGACAAAGGCTGTACGCATGCAAAAATATTTGACTTGCTTTAGTTATAGGAGCTGTATGCACCACATACTGCTAGCTTATTATGAAATTTAACATACCTTTCATTAATCTTAACTGAAATGTTTTTGGGGGTTTTTGTATAACTTGAACACTTTTTGACTGCTTTTCAAGACTGTGCTGTGTCCACACTGATGTTTTCATGTTTTAAAAGAATGGGGACGGGCAGTTTCAGGGTTAGTCATGGATGGATTTGTCTATCAAAATGAAAACAAGCTGCAAAATGATTAGAGAATTCAATCAGGTTTTAGACTCCACAAGCTTTGTTCAAGCAAAGAGGGAATTTTGGGGGGTTTCAGTTGGAGCCTGACTTCAATTTTGAGGCCCAGTCAAGCTCTACAGTCTCTCTGAAATAGTACAACTTCAAAGCCCACTCGCTCAGATCAATACTTTAACTAGTAACTCTATTCACAAAATGACAAATGATTCATCTGCTCTCCTCCTCTCTCCCTCTGTCTCAATTTTTTTCCCTTTTCTTTTTTTACTGTTAGTCCCCAGCGTCCTGCTACCATCACCCTGATTTGTCAGTCTCAGTTTCACCCTGGAGTTAATCTGCTGGGGGAACCAACAAGAGAAGATGAAGGAGATGAAGGAAATAGGGAATAAGAACAGGGGGAGGGCACAGGGTGTGAGAGATGGCCATGCATTATTGAGCACACAGTACAGGGTTTTTAGGGGATAAATGTGAAAGCGTGTTTAGGGACAACGTTTTCCCTTCTGCCTCCCCCGCACCCTCCCTTCCTTCAATCTTTGCCCTGTCTTCAACATTCCTTTCCCCATGAGGATGGCCACATCTCTTATTCAGTGGGGAGGTTAAAAATTCAAAGCCAAGGAGGAGGTGATGGGGGAGAAGGAAAGAGAGCACCTGAAAACGACCAAAATTAAGGCATGTCGTTAGGGAGTTTTCTCAAGTGCTAATCTAGAGTGCTCCTAGCTTTGATTAGACGTGCACATGTGTGTGACAAGAGGGGGAGAGGGTGGCATGCTGGTTGCGGTACAGGGAGTCGGGAAGATGGGAGGAGCAGATCAAGGGAGAGGAAGATCGAGATGGTGAGGGTGTAGAACTAAACTTTCATGCAGTGCATGGGATAGTGAAAAATTAAGATGCTGGCTAGGCGATGCAGAACCCACATTGCACAGAACGTGACACATGCAGATACCGATTAATAGAGCAAAGGTTTCAACATGCAAATACACATAAACACACATCTATGACAGAAGCCCTAACCAACTGGAAATGACCAAAAAGCACATACACACAAACTGTGCATACAGTTTCTCACTTCTTGGCCTCAACATCCATGACATATAAACATACATTTTGGTACACACACACACACACACACACACACACACACACACACACACACACACACACGCAGATTAAGGTCAGAAAGTGGAGCATGGCCTACCCCACCGAGTCTTCTAAATACCATTGTTGTCTGGTGTAAATGCCACTGGGTTATCTATATTACACACAGCCTTCACAGCTCAAGACCAGAGGGCCATGTTACACCAGCAAATGTAGAAATAAAAGCTTGCAACACACTCAGAGCTTACATTCACTGTGCCGAGGAACAAAGCAAAACCACACACACAGTTACACCCACATTTGGAAAAAAACAAGTACTATGCACTTTAAGAAAGTGTACAAAGTTTGGGTTAAATTGATAGTCTTAATATGCGTGGTTGTATAAGAAACCCAAGGAAATGGTGTGAGCTATAAGCACAACAGTCTAATAGTCTAGTAGCACCCTAATAACTCACTAGCTAGCTAACACAGAATTTTCAGCAGCAGCAGCTGCTTAAGGCTACTGTTAACCAATTTTGACTTAGGAGATTTGGACTATAAAGGATACCTTCAAATGCCACTGTTGCTGCAATCTATCTTTCCTTTTCTCATTTTACTGCTTGGTTTATCTTCACCCTAACCAGTCTTCCATCATTTTTCTTGTTCCATCGCTCATTCATTGTCTCATTTCATAAGAACCCTTTTACCAAGCAGAGATAAGAGAAGAGGGATGAGGAAATCAGAAGAGAAAAGAGAAGTAGAAGGCAGATGGGGGTTAATGCTCCTATCTTGTCAACTCTATCTTTGAAGTTGCTGCTCTATACAGCTTTATTTTTTTTATGAATGCTATCAGTGACATCAAAGTGGGCTAACTCTCCTGTGTGTGTCTGTGCATGTGTGCACCATGGCCCTTAGGAATAGGTAGCTTATATCGCAAAAAAGTAAACAGAGAGGGAGAAGCTGCCACAGTCAACTATAATCAGCTCTTTGCCTCTTTCTTCTCCTCTCTTTATCAGTCTTATTTCTCATTAACATGCTTTCTAATCATAGATACAGCCTCACTTTGACTTTCCTCCCTCCTCAGCACCAAAGTTAAAGCACTTCAACTTGACGCTTTAGAAATCGCAAATGCACAGGCACACACATGTAAGAGAAATGGAGGCGGAGGAAAGAGCAAGAGTATGCTGTTGTGACCAAGAGAAGGAAAACATCAGGGAAGAGTAGGTGGAAGGATTGTAGGTGTGCATACATATATGCCTTCATCCCTGCATCCTTCCATTTCTGTTCATGTTTATTTCCCTCTTGGCCTAAGTTTAAAAAAAAAAAAAAAAAAAAAAAAGAAAGAAAAAAAAAAAAGAAAGAAAGAAAGAAAGAAAGAAAGAAAAAGAAGAAAAAAGACAAAAATCGCACAACCGAGGACACTTAGCATCTGTAACAAGCTTTAGAGCTTATCACCAATCCTTCAATTAAAAACACACGCACACACACAAACATTACAAATGTACACACAGATTTTTTTCAACTGCTGCACAGTTGTCATATCACTGGGAAAATTTAAAATGCTAATGGTAGTGGGATGCGAGACTGGGATGCTGGCAGGTTGGCTTCTGGCTAACTGACCAGCTGGCTGGCTGCTTGGGAGAGGAGCCGAGTGAAGGCCTATTCTGTCTAAAAACAGGATAATCTCCAGGAAAGAGAAAAGGCAGCAAGGAGATTAGGCACACACAGCAGTAATGCTAGGGCATAAGTACACTTAGCTCATTTGCATGTAAAACAGTGGGGAGAGAGCTGTAACGAGGGAGGGATGGAGGGAGGAATGAAATGAAGAGAATGAGTGGGACAAAACTGTGAGAGTGTGTGTATGTTTGTGTGAGCATGCTTACATGTGTATGCATAAGCGTATGCTTCTGTTTGCGCATACAAGTGAGCTGTTGCAGTTGGCAGTGAGAACCAACGTGAGCACGCACAGATGTGTTTGAACCTGATAAGGCCTGATGAATAAACCGCATTTTGCAGCTGTTCCGTAACCATAAAGAGTATGAATAAGGGAACGATTGCTATTGACGAACTGAGAATACACATCGAGGCTTAGAGCCAAGCAAAGCCAACCTAATGCACCGCTGCTGTTGAGGGGCTTAAGAGGTATAGTTTGGATTTAAACTTAAGCACTGGTAGACAAACACAACCTATAAACATCAAATCCGTCATTTGAAGATCACACCTGCTCATTGAAAAGCTAGAAAATATTTTGGTCCGAATATGGGATATGGGCGCCGTTTAGACAATTCTGTCTATGATTAGCATGACCACATTCAAGTCACTGCAAATGATGTGGTTTGATATCAAAATGTGTCCTCAGCATGGACTTGAAGGTTTGCAACAGAGTGTGAAGCACTTGGGATGAGAGTACCAAGCAGCAACAATATACACAGACCTTCACCTACTAAAGTGGTTGGTCCCCAAATGCTATGCAGGATGGATGGGCTCACCCTTTGAGCAAAACAATGGGCAAACAAACCCATCGTACCCTTTCACATTAAAAGGAGACAGAGTTATCCTTACACCGACTGGAAACACTGTTAGGGGAATAATATTTTGTCTAATTTGAAGATCCAGTGGGACTGTAGGGAATTACTAGAAAATGGACAGACTGGAGCTGTTTAGATTAGTGCACCTCACAGGTACTGCTGTATAAAGAGCCACAGTTATTCAATCATGTAACTATTTGCAGCAAAAAGGTTGAGAAAGAAGATATAATTAGAGAAATGGCTACATCCAGAAATGAAATGGATGAGGAAGAATAGAAGGAAAGTGTGGTGTGATAATTTTTCCCGTGCTCCATACACAGCATTAGTGACCCTTGCATTAACCCGCTTCTCTTTATGTGACCCCAGCCTGAGCACTGCACAATTAACAAGACCTGTAGTAGGCTACACAAGTGAAAACCTACACACAGAGATATACCCATACTCAAAGAGAAGTTAAAACATATTGCACACAAGCTTTTCAAAGCCAATACTAATTTAGCACAACTGCACAGGCGTACACAGGCATGCACAAACACTTTTATGTTTTCATTCAGTATGCCTATCCCTCATTTACTCATCTAACTGGCTTATTAGTACATTTTTACAGAGGGTTGTGCGGTCAGCTGAGCGCACCATCCGCTCCGAGCTCCCTGACCTGCACTCAATCTACAGCAGGCGGTGCTGGACCAAGGCCAGGAAGATCGTGAAGGACCTCAGCCATCCCAACAACAGACTGTTCTCTCTGTTGAGGTCAGGAAAGCGATTCCGCTCCCTGAAGACCAACACAGAGAGACTGAGGAGGAGCTTCTTCCCGCAGGCGATACGGTCTCTCAATCACACCACCACACAGTACTGACCCACACATATGGTTCTTACACACACACTGGACTTTCTGGACTTTGGTTTTGCACAACACTGGTCACTATATTCTTCATTTCCGGTTAATACTTGTACAGCTGCTGTTATTGTGTATATATTTATTTATATTTAGATTCCTTCATACATTCTTATATAGTTCTATATTGTGTATTTTGTTGTACAGTTATTTTATTTTCAACTTTAATTTATATATTTATCTTTATCTTATTCTTCCCAGTTAAATTTACCCTTCATTCTAATTTGTGTTGTACAGTTATTTCATTTTTAACCTTAATTTATATTTTATTCCTTCCTAGTTAAATTTACCCTTTTTAATTTTTCATATTTATTTCCTATCTTATTCATAGCCTTTTCCTTTTTTGTTCTCTTTAGGTCACGAGCAGTTGTCCAAGCATTTCACTACATATCGTACTGTGTATGACTGTGTACGTGACAAATAAAATTTGAATTTATTTATTTATTTATTTATTTAAACAGTCTTAGGAGACTGCAGCTCTGACACTCAATAACCCATAAACCATCATCTAAAACTCTGCCTAATTATAAATAATCATACATACAATTAAACACATACACTGAACAGCTCGAACATTTCTTGCCCTTGACCTAGAGAACAGGCAGCGGTGCAAAACTAAATCATCTTCTATAACTACATTCTATTATAATACTCTGTGGATATAGACACCATGGGAGATCATAGTGAAGGTATCCATTCAGTTTTTCATCTTCTCACCTGAAATGATTTTCATGTCATGAGGCCTGTCAAATCTGAAGCAGTGACTACTTGCCAATTAGATTTAAAATTAGAAGAGACACTAAACTGCATCCCCCCAGCCTGTGTTCTCAAAAAGGACCGAAAGGCAAATTTAGAGTGACAATCATGTAATCACACAGTTGCCATTTTTTCTACCAGTCAAGCAATCAGACTGTTGTAAACAACTGTGCTGTAGGGGCAGGAGTCTGCTTAAGTCACTTCATTAGTATGGAAATATTTCTTCAACTTGCAATGACCTTGAGCCTGTATACTGTAACACAAACAAGTAACAAATGTTGTGAACTCTGTCTAGCAGAAGATGTAATGATCTAGTCAACATGGCACCATCATTCTCTATGCCTCTTGGTCTTTTATTGCTGATATATTACATCTCTCATCCCTTTAACTGATTGGTCTACAACCCTGGTGAGGGCCCCAGGCATGCATGCAAACAGACACACACACACAGAGACACACACAGCATGCACTTTCTTGCTGATTTCTGGCTCATTAAAGTGAAAAGTGAACAGAGTAGACCCAAGTTAAAACTCAGCTAATACGTGCATGCATTGACACACATAAACACCTACAGAGGACACACACACACACACACACACACACACCTACAGAGAAGGAAATTGATTTTGTCAGAACACAGGGAGATCAAAAGGCTTATTATAATTGGTCTGTAAATGTGGCTGAGCTCACCCACCCACTCTGTCGAGCACACCAGCATACAGGGACCCTTGTGCTGACAAACATACACGATAAACGTTTTTGCAATTTATAGAAAGTGAATGCGATACATAAAGGTGCAGTTATATGTGTAGGTGTGTTATGCAGCGATACACAGTGGATAGCATGACAATGGGCCTCCTTTGGGAGGGAGAATCTCCACCATAATGACAAATGAGGACGACATACCACAACAGTGCACAGAAACACAGCAGTCGAGACTGAGACAGAAGAGGTAAGGGTGTAAAGGCTGAAGAATTGGGATATGAAAATGATCCTCCTATTATGAGGATTAATAACTATATATGCTCCTGGCCCTTTTCTCTCCCGAATCAAATTAATCACCACCGCTCCCCCTAGTCCAGCCTTTCCCTCTGCTCAAGCTTCTTTTATTTCACCCACCACCTCCTTTCTGTCTCCCACTCTCTCTCTCTCATTCTTTCGCTAATTGGGCTATCTGAGGTGCCGACTTCAAAAGGCACCTGCTATCAAACACGCTGACTGCAAAAGTGGAAAAAAAGGACAGTTCAGGTTATATATACTGATACTAGATGAACAGTGTCTGAGCTCTGGTATGGTCACTGTCCACCTGTACTTTTCCAAAAAAAGTATTGTTTAAAAAAAAAAAAAGAGAAACATTTTTTCTGATCCTCCAATAGTATTAGTTTAAAAAACGAATTAAGAAAAGAAATAAAAACAAATAGAAAACCAAGATAAGCATTTCAAAGTGAGAAACCATGCTTATGGGAAATGTGCCAAAAAGTCTCCTGCCAAAACTCCTTTATACTACACTAACAACTTTAAAGCCAAACATGGGTCATAGTCTGATCTTTGTACAAGCCTTTACACAAAAAATAGCTTTCTTCTTACACATATCTGGCAGTATAATAGCACTAGTTCTCCACTAATACATCAGTAGAATGTGGGTAGTTACTTATTAGTACAGGGAGTGCAGAATTATTAGGCAAATGAGTATTTTGTCCACATCATTCTCTTCATGCATGTTGTCTTACTCCAAGCTGTATAGGCTCGAAAGCCTACTACCAATTAAGCATATTAGGTGATGTGCATCTCTGTAATGAGAAGGGGTGTGGTCTAATGACATCAACACCCTATATCAGGTGTGCATAATTATTAGGCAACTTCCTTTCCTTTTGCAAAATGGGTCAAAAGAAGGACTTGACAGGCTCAGAAAAGTCAAAAATAGTGAGATATCTTGCAGAGGGATGCAGCAGTCTCAAAATTGCAAAGCTTCTGAAGCGTGATCATCGAACAATCAAGCGTTTCATTCAAAATAGTCAACAGGGTCGCAAGAAGCGTGTGGAAAAACCAAGGCGCAAAATAACTGCCCATGAACTGAGAAAAGTCAAGCGTGCAGCTGCCAAGATGCCACTTGCCACCAGTTTGGACATATTTCAGAGCTGCAACATCACTGGAGTGCCCAAAAGCACAAGGTGTGCAATACTCAGAGACATGGCCAAGGTAAGAAAGGCTGAAAGACGACCACCACTGAACAAGACACACAAACTGAAACGTCAAGACTGGGCCAAGAAATATCTCAAGACTGATTTTTCTAAGGTTTTATGGACTGATGAAATGAGAGTGAGTCTTGATGGGCCAGATGGATGGGCCCGTGGCTGGATTGGTAAAGGGCAGAGAGCTCCAGTCCGACTCAGACGCCAGCAAGGTGGAGGTGGAGTACTGGTTTGGGCTGGTATCATCAAAGATGAGCTTGTGGGGCCTTTTCAGGTTGAGGATGGAGTCAAGCTCAACTCCCAGTCCTACTGCCAGTTTCTGGAAGACACCTTCTTCAAGCAGTGGTACAGGAAGAAGTCTGCATCCTTCAAGAAAAACATGATTTTCATGCAGGACAATGCTCCATCACACGCGTCCAAGTACTCCACAGCGTGGCTGGCAAGAAAGGGTATAAAAGAAGAAAAACTAATGACATGGCCACCTTGTTCACCTGATCTGAACCCCATTGAGAACCTGTGGTCCATCATCAAATGTGAGATTTACAAGGAGGGAAAACAGTACACCTCTCTGAACAGTGTCTGGGAGGCTGTGGTTGCTGCTGCACGCAATGCTGATGGTGAACAGATCAAAACACTGACAGAATCCATGGATGGCAGGCTTTTGAGTGTCCTTGCAAAGAAAGGTGGCTATATTGGTCGCTGATTTGTTTTTGTTTTGTTTTTTGAATGTCAGAAATGTATATTCGTGAATGTGGAGATGTTATATTGGTTTCACTGGTAAAAATAAATAATTGAAATGGGTATATATTTGTTTTTTGTTAAGTTGTCTAATAATTATGCACAGTAATAGTCACCTGCACACACAGATATCCCCCTAAAATAGCTAAAACTAAAAACAAACTAAAAACTACTTCCAAAAACATTCAGCTTTGATATTAATGAGTTTTTTGGGTTCATTGAGAACATGGTTGTTGTTCAATAATAAAATTATTCCTCAAAAATACAACTTGCCTAATAATTCTGCACTCCCTGTACATTTTGGTCAGTATTCTAAATAAAGCTTACAAAAATCAATGTCAAGCTGTACAATGTAACAGTGAAGTGTCTCGTACCAAGATCAGCCAAACTCCATAGTTACATGATAAAGTGCAGAATGCATTCTTAGTGAAACAAAGACACCAGTTACTTTAAATGTACCTCGAACCATAATATCAGGCACTGCAGCATCTCAAACACTTAAACTACCTTTAGCTGCAGATAAATTGTAACATAACTGATACTGCTGCAGCAAAATCCATTTAAAGTGGACAATTAAGATCACATCACCTGATCTAGACCACGGAGTTTTTGCTTATCTCTGAAATTTGTGCAGCATTGTGGCATATATTTAGTTAAATTCTGACATTCAGTATCTAAAGAGAAAGAAGACTGATAACAGTCCTAAGCTGATTTACTGAACTTCACCCTGTTTTCAATGCGAGTAAACAGATATATAGAGAACAAACAGGGAAAACATCAAAAGTTAAATTACATTTCCATATTTCTGTCCAGACAAAACAATTTATAGGTGAGCTAAATCTGTTCTCATGCGTTATGGATGTTTTAAAAAAAAAACAAACAAAAAAAAAAAACCCTAGTTGCCATATTTTAAAGCATTAAATCTTAGGGTGAAGTCTTGTTGAGCTTAGGTGTATGATAGGATTTTGGGTAAGGTTAGACAAGTAGCACTAATACTTAAGCATAGAGTAAATCTCCAGGAAATAAATGCTAGTTTGTGTAATGTCCTCTAAAGTCATGGATACACAACTGTGTTAAAGAGCACGAGTGTGTGAAAGTATTGAATTTTGTCCATGAGAGCTGTGTGCAGCCAGTGGGCGTGTGTCCCACCATCAGCTCTCTGCTCTTCGAGCATGCAGCAGAGGTCAACACCTCTGACCCTGCCCTGAGCACACTACCCGCCTCCCTGTGTTGTTTTTCCTGTGTGGGTGTCTGTGTGCTTGCAAAATCCAGCTGCTGGGCAGCTGATGGAGAAAAGGGTCAGAGAGGGTCAGCGGTGGCTCAGTGTAGTGTCAGTCAGTTTTTAGTGGCTAACGAGGAATGGGCGGCACAGGAGGAGGAAGGAGAGGCAGATGAGGAAGAGTGAATCTGCGGTCTCAGAGGTAAAGGGTAAGAAGGGTGAGGTCAAAAGGAATGTCGATCTTGAGGGGTGTATTTAAGCAAGCGAAAGAAGGACAAGGAGTGAAGATTATTTACATGACCACTAAGTTGGTTGTGTGATACTGATAGGCATGTGCTATATATGGAAAAGAAACAGCACAGAATAAATTGATTGAAAGGGCACACAAATTCCCAATTTATTGCCAATTAATGTTTTATTCACAACTATCAAAACACGCCCAGGAAATCAACAACTCCCCACCCCTCACCCACACAGGCAGACATACAGACAGGTGTGTGGCTATGTAAAGGCCACGGTGTCTTTATACACAGGACTCAGAAAAGGTTATTAGACATCATCCAGAACAGGCGGCTGTCTTGGCCAATAAGAAGAGGAGGCATGGGCACATGGGCCAAAGTGAGTTGGGGAGGGGTCAAATTATGGAGTGACAGGCAGGCGTTAGAACTTGCCATACAGGTGACTGCAGATGGGACAGCTGCCAACGCTGACATTTAAGCCACATCATGAGCTAGCATCAGCCAAGCGTGCAAGGACGCTCCTGTTTATGTATATGATGTGAGCAAGCGCATGTGCGCGTGTGTGAGTATTTGACATGTGCTCAGACTGAATGTGAAGGTCAGATGGCCTTAAACACACAGCACATACTGTCTGGGAGTTCTGGGTGTCTTGGTTATGATTTGAATATGGAGGAGTTGGACCAGAAGGCTCTGTGACACTGGGACAAGGTGATAGGAGTGGACAGGTGTGTGTACACCCATGTGTCAGCGCTTTGTGCCAGGACAGCAGGTGGCAAGTCAAAGGACATCAGTGACCTTCTCCTTATTTCTCCCTTTGTTCATCTCCCTCTATGACTCCAAGTACCAATGCATCTCACCCAGTAGTGAGTCTCAACAAAACAAGTCACAGGCACGTTGGGGAGATGAACACATATACAGATAAACGTGTGATTGGTTTATTCATGAACTAATGTGAGATGCTGTTTTGACATGGCATTTATGAATAATATATGTGCAGTGTTTCCTCCAAGGAGAAAAAGAAAAGGTGAGAAGCACTGGACAAGATGTATGAAGAAAGGACTAAAAGAAAAATGGAAGTGTGCATCTGTTATTCTTACCTTTGGTGGCTGATGGAAGCAGAGCAGGAAGATCAAAATAGACATGAAGCCCATTAGATAGGGGGCAGATGTGGGAGGGGAGAGAAGCAAAGTAAGGCATTGTTCATTATTATGAAACACAATATGATAAAAGTGAGCAGTTAAAAAGACAAGTCACACACTTACTTTTTGTCTGCGAAGAAAACGTTAAGGTAAGTTTGGCAAAGAGTTCGTTATTTTCAAATTGGTCTTCTTTCGCCTTGATCCAGAAGCTATTTTCTGAGAGGTCCTCAGGTCCGATCTAAAAGAGGAAGGGGTCATATTTAAGGTGTGAAAGACAGAGAGCTACTAAATGAGTAACAAATTAGTTGTGTTAGATAATGACAGAAATTGGTCATCTATGCACCTTGTGAACAATGAGCAGATAAAGAAGCTCATTAGAAGAAAAGGAAGCGGCAGTAGTGTGAAAACAGAGGGAGAAGGGGAGAAAGGAAGAAAGACAAAGGGCAAGTAAGTACTCATTTTCGTTAATCGTCCCACACTGTCTTGACAACAAAGCATCTATAGCTTCAGAGCCTTGTGCACCAAAAATGCAAAGACTTCTACTTTTTCCCTCCTCCATTTGGTGCTTTCTCACAATTAACTGTGCATACATTTTCTTCACTTTCTAAACGCTCTTATTAAAAAAGAAAGAGAAAAAGGGAAATGGAGAGCAAGTGAGAAAAAGTGGTAGTAAATTTACAGATATCAGGCCTTTCATTATGGACAAAGCCTCAAGGATGGGTATAGGACAGAAAAGACAGTAAGGAAGGGAAATGTGATATGGGGATGAGCTTAAGGAGCAAGAAAGAAAGCAAGAGAGCATGCAAAGAGGAGGATGAGACCAAGCCTGGAAAAAAAAAGTTAATTTAAATTACAAAAGAATACTGTCCTTTCTAGCAGCAATTTAATTATCTTTCAGTGGTGCAGTTAAAAGAAGAAGGCTTATTAAAAAGCAATTTCTGTGACATCCTCGTCAAACACTCTCACCAGAGAGAAAGCGAGGGAGAGAGAGCGAGGAAGAGAGAGAGAAGCTAAATGCTGATGAAGTCTGTTGAAGCCATTAAACAGTAGCTTTAGGCTAAAGAAAGACAGAGGGCCGTTTTGATGTTTTAACCATCACAGATGAGAGGGAGGAGAAGAACATGAGGCACATAGTCATGAGATACACGTATGTATGAAAGTCACTTTAGGTCAAGATCCCGCTGTTTAAGCTCCACTTTTCATTTTTTGCACGCTGTGACATACAAACTGAATTATTTAGATTCCCTGCCCATTTTTACTCAAGCAGTTTGTGTGATAATGAGGAGCTGAATAACAGCATGTTATGTTAGCTGACAAGCAACACATTTTGAAAATTGGCATGATTTTTGGCATCAAGACAGAAGATGATGATCAAAAGCAAAGACAACTTCTTCAATTGTGCTTCATTTTTTGGGCCATATTCAAACATATGTGGAAGGAATTACCCACGCTTTAACTTGTATTTTGAGTCATCTTGGTTCATTTACAATGAAAAAAAAGTGTGAAAAAGCACCTGCATTGCCTTTTACTCAAAATTTGCAGTATGACATAGGTGATGGAAAATTAAAAATTAAAAACAGAGTTAACTGCTGTAAGACTGACCTTACTCCAGTTGGCTCTCTTCAACTGAACCTCAGGCTTGTACTCCTTCTTAGGCTTGAGCCCAAATGGCAGTGCTGGTGGTGCAGGGGCACCCCAGCCCCCCATGGCAAATGGTGGAGGTGGAGGCATCCCTAGACATGGGGGTGGAGGAGGAATACCAGGACCTCCAGGTGGTGGTGGTCCTGGCATGCCAGGGAGGGGTGGAGGTGGTGGTGGTCCTGGCATGCCAGGGAGGGGTGGAGGTGGTGGGGGTCCTGGCATGCCAGGGAGGGGTGGAGGTGGTGGGGGTCCTGGCATGCCAGGTAAAGGAGGTGGAGGTGGAGGAATACCAGCATGACCCGGTAAAGGAGGACCCTGCGGGGCTTGGGGAACAGGTACGTTTGCATGGCCTGGTAGAGGTGGTGGAGGTGGAGGTATACCTACATTTTGGCCTGGGAGTGGAGGAGGAGGTGGCGGAGGGGGAAATACAGGTGTTGGCACAGGAACGGTAACAGTGATCACCTTAGTTTTTGCCTCTTCCAAATCCTTAGACAGCTTTTCAATCTGAAGGGAAATAAGCAGATTTAACATAAATAATAATATAGGTTTTTACAACTATTTAATGCTGATATTACACTTTACCAGAGTAATGCCATTAACACATTATTTATTACTATTTCGAAAAATAAAACAAATCATTGAAATATTTGCTTGCTTGCCTAATGAATATTGTTTGTTATTGACTGGGTCCTAGTCTCCTGTCTGTTTACATAAGTAGGCCCGTTGCAGAATGTTACGAGTATCCCTGATGACAAGTTCCTGGAATTTACATTAATTTTAATATTGACCATTTTCAGATTTGCAAGTTTTTCTTCCAATATAAAGACATGAAAACTGAAGAAAGGAAACAAAAATAGGGAATTATGATCAGAGCCTGGGTCTGATAAAGTTTCATGAGAGATGGAGACAAATGAGGCACATTCAGAAAACCATGGCAGGAGGGAATCAAGTCCACAGAAGAATTCAGAAGAAAAACTTTTAAAAAGGAAGACAAACTTCTGAATTATAAGTCAGCTGAAATAAATTTTTCATTTCAACATTGAAATACTGACTACAGTATTTACATCAGTGAGATGACAATTCTTGAGAAAACTGCCCAAGTCATTAAAGTTGGCAGCTAATAAGAGCAGATAATGGTTCTGATGGAAATCTATGGATTTAGTATCGGGGAGTTTATTTCCTTTATAGGTTCTTAGGTGTATCAAGTGTACATAATGTGTATGGGTATGTGAAAGAATGTCTGTATGCAGTGTAACAAATTGTCTATGTCACTCCCTTGGACTTTGAAAGGAAGATGGTAACAGACAAAGAGGCTCTGAGGCAGGATTTCTTAGTGAGGCAGCAGATGAAAAATTGGGCACAGCATCACACGAAGGCACAGTGAGAGATCTCTACATGTGAAGAAATCTTCGATGGGCAGTACCTCAAACACAGACAAAGTGAGCCATCTTAGTATGAGAAGCTTGTTTGATGCCTGGCTCGTGATGCTGTTAATGCTTTGGACAACTGTGTATGTGTGTGTTTGTGTGTGCATGTTTGGGCTTTTGTGTAGTGAGATGATGACTCTGCTGGCACCAGCCACACTGGATGAAGCTCATTTTGGAAGTTGTGTTGGTCTCTAACCGACAGATAAACACAGGCGCGCACACACAAACACAGGAACATCATCATGTGGTTACGAGCACACATGCACAGAGGCAGACTGTTCTGGGTCACTTGGTGTGTTTGTTAGTTTGGGTGTCACTCTGAGGCAGCGTCCAGCTGGTGTGGCAGCAGGACACTGACAGCCAAACAATCCTCATCTTTGCCTCCCTACTCTGTGTGTGTGTGTGTGTGTGTGTGTGTGTGTGTGTGTGTGTGTGTGTGTGTGTGTGTGTGTGTGTGTGTACACAGAAACACACACACACACACACACACACACACACAGAGCATGTTTATCTTGGACTTAAAAATTCTGTTTTGCCCATCGCCATCATTTCCCTTTCTTCTGCTTTCTTTTTTAAAGTTACTCTTTATAGTCTCATTCTCCTACTTTCCATGTTTTTCATTGAAATTCCTAATCTGTAAAGGATTTGGCTTACTTTTACAATATACTTTTAGTTCTTTCCCCTTTTTTTATGCCAATTGGCAAAATAATTCAAGGCCAGGGGGCTTCTGTGTTTGTGTAGGTGTGCATAGATGTTACAAAACTTTGTGGTGCTTAGACTTACAATACTGTGTTTCTCCAAGCCTTGAATATTTTACTTCATGCAGCTTTAACAGTCATTTTGTGTGTATGGCCTTCCAGCACATTAAAGCGCACTGATTCGATTATCTGACTCAGTCTTTATTTATCCTGTCCTTAAGTTTTGTTTGCTTTTACAAACAAACTGGCAAGAAACAGTGATGCTAACATTATATGAGGTGCTTGTGCCAGTCAACCTGTCACAAAGAAGTTTGACACTGGGTTCTACATGACTTTACTCCACTTTGCAGTGCATCAAGTTTACATATGTGAATGTGAGAGGAGTTAATGCACTAAAATCCAAACATCTTATGCTTAAAAATCACCTCTATACAGATTGTGTGTATAGGTTTGTGTGTACCTGTGTTTTCAAGTTGCCTAGTTGTTCCTGTAGTCCCTGGTTTTCCTTTTCTCGCTCCTGCTTAGATGTGGCAAGCTGTTCCTTCTCTTGGCTCAGGTCCTGCAACTTCTGTTCATAGTCGCTCTCCAATTTCTTCAGCTCCACCTGCAACTCGTGGCGTGCTGTCAATTCTGCATCCAGCTAATACATATGTAAAGGGTCATAGTTAGAAACAGATTCCGTCTTAGTTATCCTAAAAAGCGCTGGATAAATGGCTTTACAATTTTTATGTAGTGGTCAATTTCAAGGTTCTTTATCTTCACTTTTTTTTTTCTCAATTTTCACTGAAGACAATTATTACAAAATTAATAGTTGCATACTTAAGCATAAACTCTAATGTGAATATTCTTTAGTATTCTCTGTTGTGCTTAACAGAAGAGAATACTTAACACTTATGTGGACCCACAAAAAGCATCCAACATAACAAGTTTTTATGCCCTGGATTTTGTGGCAAATGAAAAAGGCAGCAGTCTCCATATTTCAAAGACCTGTTGAAGACATTTCTTAGTCTAGAGCAGGGGTGTCAAACTCAAATACACAGTGGGCCAAAATTCAAAACTGGAACAAAGTCACGGGCTAACGCTAATATTTATTGAAAAAAAAAAATCTTCCTCTAGATATAAGAATGAATCTTTTCTTATGGACTCAAACAAGTTTTGCTGAAAAACTGAATATGGAACAAGCAAAGCTTAATACTAAACAATATATATATTAACTGTATAATACCAGTAGACCAGCTCTAATAGTAATTTGGTATGGCTTCGCGGGCCAAATGTAATTAGGCTGCGGGCCAAATTTGGCCCGCGGGCCAGAGTTTGACACCTATGGTCTAGAGCCTTCAGTTTCATTGTATAATTTACACTGCAAATTAGTGTCAATTACTGAGTTAGGATGCTTGAGTGCATTTGTATGAACTCACTTATATTTCAAACCATTCACCTCCATGGGGGAGAACTAAAAACTACTTGCATTAAGAAAAAAAAAAATCTCCCATGTATAAATTTGCACAGATTTTACAGTCAGGACACTTGACAAACAAGATAAGAGTATTTAAAGAGATGAACACACAGACACACATGGCTGTTTAATTTGCAGACAGCAGATCCGTTACTCCCGCTGTCATCCTTTTTCCTAATTCCTGCCAAAGAGACTGCCTGCAATTACCCCATCATGCACAACTAGAACTGTGGTGTGTGTGTGGTCAATGAAAATGAATCCAATGTTGTAGAAGTAATGGATGCTTTTGTGGATGTTGCACATTCAATTGATATGATCCCGTGTGAGACTGCACATCTTTATGTGTGCATGAATGAAGGCTAGTTTGAGCTCTCTCTTTGCAATTATGCTGTCACTGAGACAGAAACATCAGGGTAGCAGCACACCACTATCAAGGCATTTACCCCTCTTGTGTGAATGCATGTGTGCTGTGTATGTTTTCTGCTTGCCTGTAAGAATACTTATCTGTCAGGTGGCTGTTAGACATATGTATGCTTATTTTCTTAGTCACTTTTTGCACCCCCACCACCCACCTTTTTTTTTTTCTTTAAACATTTGTCAGCCCCTGTCAGACAAACAGTGCACAGAATTTCATTTCAATCCCATTGTGTTTGCATGTGTAAGGGGAAATGTTAACTTTGACAATGTGTGATTTTCTTTTCTGTCTAATATGACTGTAATCGCTTGCAGGCCTCTGGGTTGATGTGTTAGTGTGTATGTGTGTGTACACGTGTGTAAGGTATTCCCATCTATCTATGTGTATAAATCTCTTTTTATTTCACCTTCTTTTCCAGTTCAGAGGCTTTTGCTTCGCTGGTTTCCACCTTGGTCTTGTCCACCATATTGTCTGGGAACAAAAAAGATTAAGGACAGAGGATAGGGGAAGATAAGGAGGAAAAGAGGTGGTAGATAAGATAAGGGTCTTGACAGCACACCTGCATGTGTGTGACCGTGAAGACATTGTACCTTTCAGTCTGGCACATGCTGTGTGTTCACATGAATTTACAAACAGATGCGCGCGCACACACGCACACGCGCACACACACACACACACACACACCATCTGTCTCCCCATTTTTTTCCCCTCGTATCACACTACTCAAAGTTAAGATCTGAGACGATTGTGGAGGCATCTCATTACAATCTGATGCTTTGTGTTGCATGCATGCTGCTTCTACCCAACATTAACTGCTAAGCCTTTAGTACATACACCTTTGTTTGACAAAAGGTCATAGCCCATCAATTTCTCTCTGCGAAACAACGCTTTGCTTAGAATTCTTACAGTTACCAAGACTGATAAAATAAAAGACAGATAATGTCTTACTTCCAGACCATTTTGCAGGGGACAGGGTGAGAAGGACAGACTGACCAACAGGGTACTTTTACAGAATAATTGCAGGGTTTACAGGTGGTTCAGTGCTGAAGGGCTTAACAAGCATGTGCAGTAAAAGAGCTAATTAACATGAAGATGAATGCCACAATGTCACAGGATCAAAGAAAGCTAATCATGATGCCCAGGAGGGAGAGGATCAAGCAGAGAGATAGAAAAGATAGAAGGCTGTGAAAAGCTAAAATAGAAATTGAAGAAATTATGTGAACTGAAACGTGAACCCTACAGACTGGAAATGTGAAGTGTGAATCTTCAGCTGCAATGAAAATTGGGCTGCAGAAAAAGCAGCTGAATCTTTGAAAGATACTGCATATCTATATAAGCTAGCAAGCAAGGCAGGCAAAATGAAACGATTTTCGCAGTTGAAAGAACCTCACAATAATATATTCACCCACATAAAAATTACAGTGTGCATTTGTGTACGAGTTTATTGTGCAATGGGGGGTAGGGGGGTGAGTGTGTAATGGTGGCTAGGCTAAATGGGACAAACTTCGAATAGAGAGCACTAAGGGAGACAGAATGTAGGAAAACAAACTGTGCTGAATTTCAGAGTTCAAAGAAAAACACTAAATAATGCATGCAGGGCAGAATTGGGCTGCTTTCCACCAATAATAACTCTGGCAGCCTTAAAGGAGGCCAGCCAGCCTGTGTGTGTCTCAGGACACATTTAGAAGCAGTGCAATTAGAGCCTCCTGCGGTGAGCAAAGGAAACCTGCCATAAAGAGCACTGAACTCCTGAGACATGGCCCACACCTTTATTTTGTTGTGGTTTAGGTTACTAAAGTCATTGTTTACAACCACCTCTCAAGTCAGCAAATCCAAGTGCACACATACTAGTGCTCACCACTTAACTTTCCAAAAGAACTAAACTGAAATTCATACCCATTTCAAACACCAATTTACTTTTTACTGCATTTTAATGTTTTTTGTTAAATGTATGGTATTAATACATTTAAAACCACACCTATCAAACCTAAAAGTTACCATGTAAGCAAATTCAAACTTTAGAACAACTGAGTGAAAAAAGTCACTTGAAAAATTGTGCTAAAACCTCTAACACAATTTACCCCAAACTAATGCACACTCACTCTTTGGCGCCACCCTGTGGTGTTTCTGAGACTTGTGCTAAATGAATGGTTGAAGTATACTGCCATTGATACCAACACAGCAACTGTGGCACTGGGGGCATGAACATGTATGTTTCTGTTTAACAACCCACCTATCAAGCCTTCGATGTTGAAGCTGAGGTTACGGCACTTGAAGTCAGGGTCTGTTCCATTCCTGTGCAGTACGATCTGAGAGATACACTCATCCATCAACTTGTAGTATTGAGGCCTGCAGGAAACAGGGAGAGATGGGTTTACAGACAAATGGATTAGGGGGGGGGGGGGGGGGGGGGAGAGAGAGAAAGAAAGAAAGAAAGAAATAAAGAGCCATATGAGGATAACATTTGATGAGAGGACAGGGAAAATCAGAACTCATGTGTGATACTTGGAAAAAACAAAACTGTCACTCAGAATACACATATTTCATAAGTTTCAACAAATGTATGTGGTTAATGATACCAGTCTCAAACCAACTGCTCTATAAGAAATCTGGCACATATTTGTTTTAGGACTGGACTGACAAAGAACAAATAAGTTCATCTGTGCAGACAAATGTGTGCACACACATCCTTTGTCACTTTGTCTTAGCAACTGAGATTGGCTGTCTGTGTGAGGATGACAGTTTGAGTTTCTTGTCACAAAGATTGATTGTGTTCAAATGTTTTCGTAAGAGTGTGCTGGTTTATGCCCAGCAGCCCATGTCTTATCCTCTGACCCCATTAGATGCTGCCAGAGTCAAAACTCAATACTTTATTTATTCTGTCTCCTTCCCTCACTGGTCTCTCTCTTAGTCACTCTGCCTTTGTCTAACACTTATTCCACTCCTTTTCTTAAAAAAATTTTTTTCTTAAAGCTCAGATTTATCCGTGGAGCAAGAGAGACATCTAGTGTCATTTCTTAAAAGCGTTTAAGCAAAAAGAAATAAATTTGTATTTGGATAAATCTGAATTCTGTCATTCTTCATGAGGTCAAATTTATTACATTTAGACATTGGGTTTAATCCGACAAGGCAGTTTTGGTTGTTCCAAACCTATATTTGGGTAAATCACAATCAAATGAGCATAAACTAATAATAAATATTAAGCCCTACAGTCTGCATACACAGTATTCTCAGTACTATGAGTGTAATTAGCTACATTTGAAACTGCCCATTTTAAATTCTTGGTGGTTTGTCAAAGCAGCAGGTTCTCTATGCAGCCTTTTACCTCAATTCTCAATTTCTTCTTGATTATTGTCTGAACCTCCACCTTCCTCCTCTTTTCGTCTCTATAATTACCAAGTTGTATTTTCAGGCACTCTACAGCTCTCCCTCCCACCCTCACTTCCTGTCTCTCTGCGGAGTCCATTAGAGACCACCTCTATTGTGTTTCTCTAGATCACCTGGACGGAAAAAGCTGAATAGGAAAGAAACGTAGGATGGAAGAGATGGTGGGGGAGCTGAAAAGACTCCAGCTGGGACTATTTGTTTGGACCGGCCTACCTTTTCCATCTTTGCAACGTATCCCCCAAACTGTGTTAAAAATAAACTACAATTTCCTGCCTATCTGATAGCATCAAGGAAAACACAAGACAAACACCACCACCTCAACTCAAATAGGTACATCTCTGCACATTTGTTCCAAGTGTTAAGATGGACATACACAATGTAGCACAACTCCTGACTTGTCTTTAACAATATTCTACTCCAGTCTTGTCATTTAATTATTCAGTTTCTTTAGCTAAAACTCCAAGAGCTTTGGAAAACACACAGAGGCATTAGCATATTTCTTGTGATAAGAGTTGATGGTGCTTATTTCTATTAAAATGAAATTGGACTTCCTCTTTGCATTTGTATTAATTTTCATGTTTTAGAAGAGGGGTCTAGAAAACAAACATGAAACGGAGGAAGGTGCAGAAGGGAGGAAGACGTTCGTGAAAGGAGAGAAAAGCAGAAATGAAAGCTCCTCTCGCTCTTTGTTTTCCTGGCATTTTGGAAGCTTTGTTTCTCTTGCTCGCAGCTTTTCACTGTCCACCTGGGAAAACTGATTTATTAACTTTGAGACGTGTTATATAGCTTCCTATATGTTGGGTAAAAAGTCCATGGACTTTGTTGGGAGTGAAAATAAACTAAGAAATTCAATTTCTCAGTCATTCTTTGGGGGGGGGGGGGGCTTGTTTTATATTTCATTAAACATAATGCCAAGTTATTTTCATAACAAAAGAACATCAATAGGCAAGTGCCAGAAAACAACAGCATAATTTGTGCAAATTTGGGCAAGAGAATGTGTGAGTGTATATATGAGTGTGTGCTACCTGGCCAAGTAATCATTACGGATCAGTAGTAGATGCTGCATCAGGGACAGGAAGTGGCCCTCGGCCTTTGAGTCCTTCACAGTGTTGACCAAGATTTCAAATATGTCCCTCACATCATTGAAGCAAAAGCGTTAAGGCCCAACAGACACGATCAATAGAAGAATTTAACACAAATATGAGAGTCACATACACAACATCTAAAGAGATGACAGTCAACAACTGTGCACTGTTCTGCACCAACATCAGCTGCATTTTTTTTTCCCCCACCAGGCTATTGAGGCAAAACATTCAGGCACACAGAAATGTCCTTGAAAGAAAAGCACATTTGTTATTTTAATTAAAAACAAATTGATCAGAAATGCTGTAAATAACAATGAATAATGAAACGAATCATTAATCACTTATCATTTTAAATGGAATATCTACATCTGCGTACAGAGCACTATTTTCAGCTGTATTCCAAAAGCACATTGTGTTACTAATCATTTTTTGGCCTTTTTGAGACTATAATCAAACCTACAAAGGCTGTCGCTGCAGACACTCAATTAGACATTTTTTTATTCTTTAATCAGCACAACAGTTTTCAGCTGCACCAACATAATTGCAAATGGGTTTTTTTTCTTATGGACAATTAGAAGCAATTTTCTAATAAACCTGCATTAGGGAACACAATGTGCCATTGGAATACAGCAGTTAAGGATGCTGAAAATGGGTCTCTGTACACCTACGTAGCCATTCCATTAAAATTCATACGCGATTCATTTAATGATTCCATTAACTGTCAGTACCAACATTTCTGATCAATTTAATGTTATTTAAGATATTTTCCCCCCTTCAAAAACAGAAACTGACATTTCTAAAGCACCCTAATCTTAATAACACTAGTGTATAGGATAGGATTCAATTTTAACACCCATTTAAGTTCTCTGACTTATTTGTTCACGTTTTCAAATGTCTGTACTGTAATATTCCTGTGTTTAATTCATACACTTAGCCCAGCACACTTCCTTCATTAGAACATTCTGTATGCACTGCGATGGTAACCCCTGGGAGACATCTGGTGTTGAAATTCAGAACGGCATGTCAAGAGCAGCAGGGAGAAGTACAGTGTACTTTGTAAAGTGTGAGGTTGAATTCTTTTCAAACTATCCACCCTGGACGCTACCCTCCTTAGAAAGGAAAAGAGGAAGCACTGTGAGAGGTAGATGATAAACATCCTGTGTTTTTAGAATGTGGTTCATTCAGATTATACCAAAATTGAAAAAAATAAAATGCAGATTTTCAAGCACTAAATCCTTAGGTCTAATGTTCCCACATGGTTAATGTTACTGCTCATGCATTAACAATCAAGTTCAGAAACATTAATAGAAATGAATAGGTAATCAACTTCTTGTTGTGGTGTACCTTTCAGGCAGCCAACTAAGTGCCTAGTCATTTATAAAGAAAGAGTAGCAACAGAGCAAGGTTGGTAGGATGGCAGGATTGCCTTTTTTCCCCTTAAAATTAGATGTGCCTACAAACTGCCCTAGTGAGGACAAATAGAGGAATTTCTTGAATAAAGAAAAGCATAAAATACAATTTTTAAAAAATTTAAAAATACAATTGCTTACACATATACTGGTGGACTGGATGTAATTAAGAAAATGAAAGCAGGTGAAGGTTTTCACTTTCCAATGAAACTAATAAAACACTAAACTTGAAAATTACAAGGAGACCCAGATTTTATCATGCTGATCCTCTTTGTTTTGAAGGACAAAAAGCAAACATGACAGCTGCACAAAGGAACAATTTTGCCCATTGGAAGGATATTCCATTTCCATTCGGATGTCATCCAGACGTGCTTTGAGGTCCTCAGAATCATCTTCAGCCTGCTCATCAAACACTGTGAGTTGCACCTTCAGCTCTTCATTTTCTATCTTTCGCACCTCCTGCGGGGAAAGGAATAGGATGCAGGCGGAGAGATGAAAAATCATGATGGAGAATAGCAGGAGGAAAGTGACAGTCAAACATTTTTAGTTTGAATGCTTGTAGGAAAAGTTTTTACAGCATGTGTGTGTTAGCCCATCAGGGAGACAGAGGCATCAATATAGGGAGACACAAACATTAAAGCTGTGAAAATGTATGTTATTGCAAAGTCACCGTTGAAAGAAATCAAGTGGGTTTTCTGTACCTTCAGCTGATCTCTAAGACCCAGTCTTAGCAGTTCAGAGCGAATATGGATTCTGAAGTCCAGTTCTTCTGCACGGCTGATCAAGGCGTTTATTAACTGCATGCAGCCACTCTGCCAAAAACACATCACAAGTCAGTTTTATAGAGTATTTATACAGCATAACCCGCTTAAAAGTGCTGTCGATCAAAGACACCCGGGCTGGGTCATTTGCCAAACAAAAGCCCATGTGAGAACCTATAAGTGGTGAAATATGGGTACGCATTTGAATATGTACCTTAAGTGCAATGCTGGAGCTCCTCATTCCAGTAAGAAGTGGCTGAAACCTTTCAGTGTCCTGTTTCTCTGCCTCCTCTGTAATGGCCTCTAAAACACGCTCGTGACTGCAAAACAAACCAAAAAAAACAAACAATGATATACGTTATCATTATAAAGCTTCACTACATGGTACATTTTAAATCAATACATGAATACAACATTTATCCTTAAAAGAAAAGAATGGGGACTGAGAATGTCATTTCATTGAAACAGATGAAGAGAAATATGATGATAAGCAAGTACTGATGTCAGCAGAGCAGTTCATCACTGTCAGTTGGTCTAATACAAGTCTAATATCCAAACTAGAACAGTCCATTATCTTTGTGCATTCCACTTTTTTGAAACAGCATCTACATTTCACTAATACTTACAGGTTTTCAGGACGCTCCAAAATGGAGATGGCAGAAAGAAGCTTGACAGCGTCCACCATCATATGAGGCACTTTTGGGTTGATGGCTCTGGTTAGCAGAGGAATTCCCTCAGGTGACTCCAACATGGATTTCAGACCATGCTAAGCAGAAAAGGAAAGAGAGAAAGTAGACTGAGGTAAAGACTTCCATTTTTCAGATTATAGTCTTCATATCAGAATTTAGTCCAGATGAAATGTACTCGACTGCAACAACTATGGAAATTGTATACCAACGTCTTGCTTTGACAAAAGGGGTGGAACAATTTGACAAAAGCTGGCACTTTGAAAGCCATGCAAAAATAATACAAGTTACTGAATTGCTATCCATCTGGATATTATTACTACAGGCTGTTATTAGGGACAGCAACCACACAGGCAATGACATTTATTATGTCGGTACCCTTTAATACATTCAAACATTATTTTAGACCAATAATGTCATATTTATAACTAAATTATGCTTTGTTCTATTATTGAGTAATCTTCAATAAACCTTCATCGATCCTCAGCCAGACAACGCCAATTAGTTTGACCAAATTAAGCCAAATTTTAAAAATATATATATCCATTTGACATGTTATGTTTTCTCCAGAATTGGTTTTGACTTTACCTTTGTATTATTAGCAGGTGGATAAATATAAAATATATTCCAGAATCTGGAGAAGTTTCTATAAAATTTCTTTTTTCCTAGGATTACATACATTAGTAAACAACCTTCACTGTATTGAATTTAGAGTGCCCTCTGCTACAATGACAAAAGAAAATGGGCCATTAATTATTCTATAGTTATATTAATTCTGATATGAAACAAAGGATTAGGGATTTAGATGTAAGAAGTTTTCCTACCTTGTTGTTCATAAAGGCTTTAAGACAACGAATTATCTCATGTTGGCATTTCGTTCCAATTGGCCTGGTTGGTGAAAGACCAGAAAGACATTTCAAACACACTGCTAGAATATACAGTTGTTGTTGTTTTTTTGATTTAAGTAACTTACGTGCATTCCTCTTCCTGGAGTTTTCTCAGCAGATTCAGAAGCAGAGCCAACCCTTCATCTCCAAAGTTCTGTACCCAACTGAAAGTGAAAGATATTTTCCCATACATTAAGAACAATTGTCTGTCACAGCATGCATGAATTCATGGTTAGAACAAATCCAGAGGGTAAATCTATGTGCATAGTGAATATGAGCTTTTCCCCCTAAAAAGCACAGTACACTGTCCAGTACACTTTAAATCCTAGCCGACAGCATATATTGATAGCATATATTACAAAAGGCCTGGGGTTTCATTTCTAAAACTTTATAGGTGCTTCAGTAAGAGAGAGCGCGCACGCACGTGCGTGTGTGTATATAGAAGCTCCCCAGCAAAAAACACTGCTGTTTGAATGGATTTCTGGAGCAGCCAGTCTTGGATGAATTGGTAGTTGTTTGTAACCTAAACTATAGATGATTTTTCTCAATGGTGAATGAGTTTCAATCGAATGTAAAGATCCTTTAAAACCCCTTGCTAACCCACAGGCATCAATAAACCCAGTGCAAAGTCTCAGATGTAATTTGAGTAGATTTATGTGAAAATTAATATGAGTTTGAGTGTGATATTGATACTTTACACCAAATCCCCAAATTGCCAAGTATAAACTCTATAGAGATGCTACAAAATGTTTCTTAAGTAACAATTTGATTCAATGGCCATGGAAAAAGGAGCTGGCCATAGCTAAGAGTTAACTAAAGGTTGACATTTAGATTCAGGTGAAATTGTGCGTCAGTACAAAGACTAAAGATTTGACAATGCAAGGTAAAAAAAAAAAAATTTAATTAACCCAAGTATTTGCTTTCCCACAGCTGTGTGGCTTCCAAAATAGCAAGAGATAGATAGACTGGGAAATTGAAATGCACACAAATGTTTTAGATAGCAGAAAATTGCTTGTGAGGTGAAGAAATAATGTTTATGCTTGCACAGCGAGTGAAAAAATGCTCTTCTGGATGTAGGCATACATGTTTGCTTGTCAATAACACAGAATAAGACTTCTTAAGGATAACTCCAGAAGATTTACTGCAAGATTTAAACCTTAGTGAGCTTCAAATTCTAAAAGCTAAAGTTGGAGTTCACAAAAACATGAAAAAGTGTAGCGTTACAAAACAAAGTTTTATGGACTACTAAAGCAAAAATCAACCAAGCATCAACTACCTTGCAAGCATGGTGGTAATTTTGTTATCGCTTGAGTACGCATAGCTGACAGTGGTGCTGACACAACCCACAAAGTTCTTATTATATCACTGTAAACTTACACTGATTCTATACTGAGCCTTGCTATATTATTGTAGTTAGTATAATTTATTTTAACCTGAAGCACAGAGCAACAGAAATGTGTGTGTGTGCGTGCATATTACCTAACAGGGTTGTTATTGAGTGAAACTCTTAGAGATTCAAGACAGCTCAGCAGCTGTGAATCTCGATAGTCTGCCTTTAACTCCTGGATGTACATCATGGCCGACTTGGAACTCTCCTTCTGGCTCTGACCCTAATCGACAAACACAAACAAACACAGCAGGCACGTAAACACAAAATCACTTAGTGTTCTGCATTTACATATTTCTTGTTACATGATATAATTGCTATTATTTCTACATGAAAGCACAACAGTAGAGCATCAAGGGCAAAAGTCAAGAGTAATTTGAAATTTTGATATGTGGGATTAAAGGGTACTGTGTGTAGGGTTTTTCTCCTAATAGGCTTATTTTACAGTTAAATGAACTGTATTAGCAGGCATCTGTGTATGATTATGTAGGGCCTTTGAGCACTTTGAGTTTGTGAACCCTTTGGAATTGCCAGGATTTAAAAGGAAGAAAAGACTATTAAATCATTTCTAAAGGTCTGGGTTTTCATAAATCCACTACATACTTCCAGATACATTTTCTGGAAGTTGTTTACTCTTGTTGTAAATGTGACACAGCAGCTAAAGGTCAATGGAGGTTCACTCATTTTTTCAGAGTTTGAGTTTGTTTAAACAACAACAGCAACATAACTATAACCATCCATCAATTTAATGTATGTAAACAGTAAATACATATTAGATTAGTTATTAATTTACTATTTATTAATGACTAATGTCCAAAATGCTTTGGAAAATGTATTCATTCTAGCCGAAGAGAAAAAAAAAAAAAATAAGGACTTGCTTTAAACCGCCAGCACATTCGCTCTAGCACCCTGTACTTGCTATATTTTTTTTAAGATATTTGAGGTACTGACAGCTTTAGATGTGTGGAGGTACTGGGAGACCATCTCTCGTTTGATCAAAATGTCTTTCTGTCTCAGAGGCTGCTGCTTTTCCTCATTGAGGTTCATATCCACCTAGAGTAAAAGACAGGAGTAAAGAAAAATAATCAAATGGAACAGAAATAAACATTGAGAGATTTAGCATAAAAATCAATTTGTGTACTCAAGCAATAAAAAAATAAAATGCAGAAATATAATCCATATATTTGATTAATTACATTAGGGGAAATAACCATCTATTCAGAGTCAGCTGTAAGACAGAATTTCTTACTTGTTAAAAGAATTACTGGATGTAACTATTTAAAAACTTTTTCCTTTCAGGATTTCAATCGGTGCCATTTGCTTGTCCCAGGAGATCAGTTATTTGTTTTTTTACATGTCTGTCAAATCCTACTTGCAGCAAGACAGAATAAACTTTTATGCAACTTCACAGTTCTTCTGACATTACAGCAAAGGAAATTTAAGGCTTAAGGGTAACTCCACATTAAGGGTGTTTAAACTGTGAGAAATTCAGTACTTTTGATTGGAATATGCCAAGTTTCTGTAGCTGCACAGGCAAGGTAACGAATATTATATGACACCTCAAAAGCCAAATCATTTATACACAAAAGTGTGTATAGACTCTTTTACTGTCTTTCTCACCAGCATCTGTTCAAACAGTTCCAGGACATATTCATCAGAATGATCATTCATCATGCCACTCTGAGCACTGATCTCATAGCTGGCAGCTGAAGAGTGTCGGTGACCTGGCGGTGGTCCAGGCTTCTCCTTCTCCTTTTTCCTCATGCTGGTGAAACGCTCCAACTGGATTAGCAAACAACATAACAGAGGAACATGACAGAGAGAAAAGTGGTAAGAGAAGAAAACTACAGAGAGTAACCACTGTTCTTATGTTAATGTTAGATATCAAACCATATGTAGTGTTAAAAACTCAAGGGACATTTCTCCCTAACTTTGATATTACATTGCCCCTTTCAGACATGTACCATTTTCCAAAGACCAGGCAGTAATTTTACTTTGTCTCAATCTAAACACAACCTTGACACTGTGCAATATCAGCCAGCCGCACAAGATGCAAAAATAAAGTAAAAATACTAAAACAAATTGTGAATGCAAGGGACACATAACTTGAAGGCAATCTTACTTAGCCTTAATGTTAACTTTAACTCACATCACCAACTATCTTACGTATTCCATGTCTGAAAAGGGAAATTCTTTACAAGAGCAGAAACCTTTTTAAAACTTGAGCTCAAAAGTGGTTTTGCCGCACAAAGTATGCTGTAAACAGAGCATACTCAAATTTTCCAGGAGTCTGGTATATCTCACTTTCTGGCTTTAATGACTTTGAGTGGTAAACATTCAGTATTAGCACAGAGTGTTATTTAATACATGAAAAAAAAAAAAAAAAAAAAGCAAAGAACATGAGCTTCATCATGCATGTCAGCTTGGCACATAATACAGTGACCCTACATAGTGACTCAAAGAAAAATCTGGCATCCTAGCTGCGGGCACATGAAGGCATCACTAGTTTATGTGCCAAGCATTTCATGTTGTCAATGCGCATCTTGAGAAAATGCACATTTAACTTCAGTATAGCACAGGACAAGACACAGATACCAAACAAGTGTGTTATGGTGGGTTAGGCTTGTGACAGACAGTGAGGTGACATTAAAAGCATAACAGTTTTATCTGACACACAAGTCAAGCACACGTTTGACAGTGACAAGCTGTAATAAACCTACCTCATCAGGAATCAGCCGTTTGAGTGTCTGTAGAAGAATGAATGAGGGGGAGAAAAATGGCAAAAAAGGGGGGAAGAAAAACCAACCAGATGGCAGGTAAAAGAAATGAAAAAGAGGAGGGAGGGAAAAAAAAATAAAGAACCCATTAGATAGAAATCAATGATGGGAAGAAGCAGCTCCAGGAAATCATCTACAGAATTCACAAGCAATTAAGAAAAACCCAGGAAAAAAAAAAAAGAAAAAAAAAAAAAAAAGAAAGAAAATCTTAATCATTAGCTCTTTTCGCATCTACTCAAAGACCAATGCATCTAAATTAAAGACAGTCTAAGCTAAGGTAAGGAGGACATTTAGAAACATGCAGGTGATAGGCAGTCAATCATCAACAAAGGTGAAGCGTGCGTGCGTGTGTGTGTGTGTGTGTGTGTGTGTGTGTGTGTGTGTGTGTGTGTGTGTGTGTGTGTGTGTGTGTGTGTGTGTGTGTGTGTGTGTGCGTGCGTGCGTGCGTGCGTGTGTGTGTGTGCGTGCGCAGTCGATGAAGCCATACATAGGAAAAAGTAGCACATTTGTATTTTAGAAAGAAAGGGAAAAGTATCATCATGTCTCTGCCACTAGAGGTCAGGCTATAACCATTAATGTTTCTGTAGGAAATCAAAATAAGTGGACTATATAGCCCTGACAAGAGCTATGTATGAGTAAAACTGAATTGACATCAGTAAAATAAATCAAATATCAAACACTAAAAAGGCATAAAGAAGATTAATACTGATGACATTCTGGAAAGCATCAAAGTAACACAATTTCAATATTCAGCTCTTAATATCAAATTTCTGATTTAATATGTTGGGTTTTTTTGTTCTTTTACAAATTACAAAAAGCATTATGGACTTCCAATTGTTATGTTGCTAACCTACAACACATAAACGCTTACTTATGCCCGACTGATCCTACTTATCATTCAGTTTTGTTCTGAGCTAAAGGAGTCACAATGACCAACACAGAAAAGCTTAACCTTTATGAATTCGTTTAAGACGCACAAACAAAGAGCAAAGCAGGACAAATAAGAAGGCACATTGATTATGGGGAAGACAGTTAAGAAAAAAATGCTTCCGTTTTCACAGCTGCCATTAAATAACAGACCCTCAGCTCACGCACACAGGCACACACCATGAAGATGCCATAAAAGAAAGCTCGTACACATACAAACAAATGTTGTGGTGCTACAGTATTCCGCCCACAAAACGGAAATTTACAGCTGACAGGAGGCACAGTGGATTCTGGGTAATTGCATGGGAAACTGAACAGTAGTCAGGAAGAAAGCAACAGAGATACATGTGGGAGGGAGACACAAAAACCAAGCTTCAATTTGACAAACTGTAAGGTCCGCTTTACAAACCACATGTACAGTTAGGAAAATATGCAATGACAGACACAACAAACTACATTTTTTTGAGCCAGAAGAGTCATGAAGAGGTGGGCTGGACCAAAATAAACAAAAGCATCACTAAGTTGGAAACACTAAACTGTTTAATGAATGAGTAACAGTAACATCACACACTACGTCACAGCAATAGGACGCCTTTTAATAAGCAAGGCAAGTGTTAAGTGACAAAGACATACTACGAGTAATAGTGGATCTGAGTCATGACGTATTATAGAGCAAACGATTCAATTATTTACACAGCCCCACTAGTGCCTCACTAATCCTTAACATAACACCAAATTAATCAACAGAAAAGGCAATTCAATTAAAGAAAAACACATAATCACTAAGACAGTAACACTGACTGAAGTGTTTGCTGATGATGAACAAAATTTTAAATCAACAACCCAAATGACGGAAATATTAATATACCAACTTTGTGCTATTTTATTGCATTGTTACTGTAATACCTGTGGGTTTACCCTGCTGCCCAGACAAAACAACCAAAGCAAGGCATCTGGTTGGAAACTGTGACAGACATTTTCTACAAATTTGCAACATACAAAAAAATTATTAGATTATCAAGAATTAACAGAAAAATTTGTAATGAGAACTCCCTCTCACAGGGCACTAAAGTTTTTTTCCTCTAATGTAAATCAAAAAGCAAACTCAATGAAACTGCTTAATTATAATTTAAAGACCTCCCCTAAGCACAGGCTGCTAGTTAAATGAGCTGATTCATCTTACCATCCTACAGTGAGCATATTACACTGAACAAAAATATAAACGCAACACTATTGTTTTTGCTCCCATTCTCCATGGGATGGATGTAGAGACCTAAAATTCATTCCAGATACACAATATAACCATCCCTCCCAAACAGTGGTCACAAATCAGTCCAAATGTGTGGTAGTGGGCACATCTGCTATATTGAGATAATCCATCCCACCTCACAGGTGTGCCACATCAGGATGCTGATCTGACATCATGAGTAGTGCACAGGTGTGCCTCAGACTGCCCACAACAAAAGGCCACCCTGGAATGTGCAGTTTTTTGCGCTATTGGGGGTCTGGGGACCCAGAACCGGTCAGTATCTGGTGTGACCACCATTTGCCTCATGCAGTGCAACACATCGTCGCATGGAGTCTATCAGATTGTCAATTGTGGCCTGTGGAATGTTGGTCCACTCCACTTCAATGGCTGTGCGAGGTTGTTGGATATTCGTGGGAACTGGCACACGCTGTCGTATACGCCGGTCAAGCACATCCCGAACATGCTCAATGGGTGACATGTCCAGTGAGTATGCTGGCCATGCAAGAACTGGGACATTCTCAGCTGCCATCTGCCCTGAACAATGTGAACCATGATTCATCCGTGAAGCGCACACCTCCCCAACGTGCCAGACGCCATCGAATGTGAGCATTTGCCCACACAAGTCTGTTACGGCGACGAGCTGGAGTCAGGTCAAGACCCCAATGAGGACGACGGGCATGCAGTTGAGCGTCCCTGAGACGGTTTCTGACAGTTTGTGCAGAAATTGTTTGGTTGTGCAAACCAATTGTTCCAGCAGCTGTCTGGGTGGCTGGTCTCAGACGATCTTGGAGGTGAACCTGCTGGATGTGGAGGTCCTGGGCTGGTGTGGTTACACGAGGTCTGCGGTTGTGAGGCCGGTTGGATGTGCTGCCATATTCTCTGAAACGCCTGTGGAGACGGCTCATGGTTGAGAAATGAACATTCAATGCACGGGCGACAGATCTGGTTGACATTCCTGCTGTCAGCATGCCAATTGCACGCTCCCTCATTGCTTGGCATCTGTGGCATTTTGCTGTGACACAAAACTGCACATTCCAGGGTGGCCTTTTGTTGTGGGCAGTCTGAGGTACACCTGTGCACTACTCATGATGTCAGATCAGCATCCTGATGTGGCACACCTGTGAGGTGGGATGGATTATCTCAATATAGCAGATGTGCCCACTACCACACATTTGGACTGATTTGTGACCACTGTTTGGGAGGGATGGTTATATTGTGTATCTGGAATGAATTTTAGGTCTCTACGTCCATCCCATGGGGAATGGGAGCAAAAACAAAAGTGTTGCGTTTATATTTTTGTTCAGTGTAGATGAAGTAGTACATTTTGGGTTTCCTCTTTTTGTAGTCTGGGTAAAGCATTAAGCTGCAAACACATCCCTAAGCAAGTTTTTGTAAACTGTCATAATATGGACACATGCTTTGGAAAAAAAATATGAAAGAAAGCATGGCATTTAAGTCCTTTTGTTCAAGACACTTTATTCAACCCATCCTGTGAGTTATGTTTAATCAACAGTGATGACAGTTGCCAGCGAACTACCATGTGCAATTCCCCCAGTGTTGTTAACTCCCATCAAAAATCTGCAGCAAAAACAGCAAATTTTCTCAAATTCAGCTGATTAAATGGCGACTAGTGTGATCATAAATAACTATAAATTATATGGAGTAGGCTGAAAGAGGGAAAAACTTGAAAAACTTAGTGTATGGGTGTCTACATTTCTGATTACATGCGCAATCAAAAATGAAAACTCAACAGTTATAAGTGAGGAGAGATTTACAAACGCAAGACGTCAAGAGTGCTGCACTGATTGCTGATTTGCAATTTTAAGTCCAGAACAGACACTCTGTGATCCCTCAATGAAATGCCCTTTACAAAATGCCAACACAACTGCTTACAGTATATACATAGTAAAGGGCGCATATTATAGAGTCCTAAAGGCAGTGGCAAAAATAAAGGCATACAGCTTTTTCTGCGTGTCTGTCTCAGAGACCAGGCAGCTGGAGAGAATCAAATCAGCAGATGCATTTTGCTTATGAAAGCAAAATAATGAGCCAGTCACACACTGTTGCCATTTCTGTGTATGTGTGTACCTGCCCATGCACATTTAAGGAGACACTGAGAGAGGTGAGAAAGATTATGTAGATCAGATGAAGAACAAAAACCAAGCAAATGCAGAATGAAGGAAAGCAGACTAGACACTTTTACTGATAAGTGAACAGTAGTGTCAGATGGCCACTCTGAATTAAGACAGTAGGTTAACTGAAAGATCAAGATGATATGGAAAAAAGTAGATTTTTTTGATAGGTTTTGCTAATGTGATATGGGCATGAGAATACCCTGTATTGTACTCGTGTCACTGGAAAAAAAAAAAAAAATACAGTAATCTTAACCTTAAGATTACTGTATACAGGCTATAGCTCAGGTGGCAGAGCAGGTCAGCCACAAATCAGAAGGTCGGTGGTTCGATCCCAGGCTACCTCCTGGCTGCATGCCAAGTATCCTTGGGCAAGATACTAACCCCATGTTTGCCTACTGGTGGTGGTCAGAGGGCCCGGTGGCGCCAGTGTTCGGCAGCCTCGCCTCTGTCAGTGCGCCCCAGGGCAGCTGTGGCTACGATGTAGCTTGCCATTGCCAGTGTGTGAATATGTGTGTGAATGGGTGAATGACTGAATGTAGTGTAAAGCGCTTTGGGGTCCTTAGCGACTGAGTAAAGCGCTATACAAATTCAGGCCATTTACCATTTATCAAGTTATTTTAGGGTCTTGGACTTGCCCTCTTTCAAGTCTCTCAAAAGAAGTTCTTTGAGTGTGAGCTTTGACAGGTCCGTTCAAGAACAGATACTTGTCCTGAAGCAAAACCAATTTTCTCATAGCTAGGTACTTTGAATCAGTTGCACTCAAAGGTGAATGCCATTCAGGTCATTATGAAGATTTGTATCAAAACTTTACTGGGCTTAATCAATTATCAATTCTGAACATAGGCATGTATATGAGAAGGATGCAACAACCATGCCGTCACATACTGGTTTCTAAAGTCCCATCCTGAAGCTACAAGATTTTTGCTGCAGCCATGTCAATTGCAAAAAAAATGTTTTTGAAAATGAATGTGACATGGAGGGGTCAGTCTGACTGTGAAACCACATGCTCATTGGCTCAGTGACTGAGGCCATAAGCTCAGCATGTTGTTTACAGAGTTCAAGACATTTTCCATAGTCTTGATAACCAAGTGGCAATTGAAAGACCAGCAGTACCTTCAATCTGACCATCTGACAAGTTCTACTCTAAGATGAAACTGTGTCATGCTCATGTTGTACTTTACATACAATTTACCTATTAAACATCATTCCACTTTTACTCAGGAATGGCATCCATCTAGTAGCACACAAAGTGTGCAAAAATGCAGGGTATGAATTCTCTGTGTATATGTGAATTGTGTAAGTTAGTTTCATTTAAATAAATCAGTTGAACAGCAAGTTATTTTTAATTCAACATCTACGCATGTAGGCGTGATGCCAGCATGGATCAAACTGAACTCAGGCAAACTGATTAGAATCTGTGAGGCACGTTACATTTTCTTATCAAACTAGAATTATAGCCACTAGTTGGTGCAGTATTCTGGAAGCGTTGAAGCACTGGGGGGGGAAGGCTTTTGCAATTAAATATGTTTAAATCAATAGCCTAAGGATCTTAAACAGAAACTTAAGCTGGATTTACATAATTTTTGTTTTGTCAGCATGATTTACTTATCAGCGGTCACCAGCTACGGATCACTGTCAAGCCCTGCCTATTAGTGGATCACATTTTGATTTTTCTGATTGTGTCTCAGGCTTGTCTTTGAGTTTATGTAGTCCAACTAAATAGCTTTGCATAAAACATCTTGCCCTGTGCAAAAACGAAATCAGGACAGGCCAGGTACTTATCATGTTCCTGTATCTATATTCAATCTAACAAAAAGGCAAAAAATAAATATACTTAAGTAACTGTGGGGAAAGAACTGCAAAATAACATAAATACACCAAATAAATCACAAAAACATAATTCTACCAAAATATAACATACATGGTCACCACCGGTTTATTGCCGTCTGCCTTTTGAATGCACAATGCACTCACTAACACCACAGCAATCATTTTTGTCTCATGGCTTTATAGAAAGAGAAAAAGGAAATAGTCTGCATGTTAAGATGGATACAGCGGACTCGTGTGTGTGTGTGTGTGTGTGTGTGTGTGTGTGTGTGTGTGTGTGTGTGTGTGTGTGTGTGTGTGTGTGTGTGTGTGTGTGTGTGTGTGTGGGGGGGTGTTAAGTTGGGTTTTTTTTATCCATTCTAAATTGCAAAAGCAAATAGGAGCCCCCAAATATAATATTTTTACTAAACCTGTGAAGTTAAGTGTCTACAGCACCTTGTCAAATTGGATGTCAGCATTTTTAATGCTCCTAGTTGCCTCACTGACCAACAGACTCAAGATGCATTTAAGTGCACTGATGGGCTATGCGCAGAAGACATAATGATTCTATGTCAGTCCAAGTGGGGCATGTTTACTGCATGACTGCTCCTCATCCCTGCCCCACTGTGTTAATGGAGACACAAAACCCAACCACCCCAACCCACTTTCCACCAAGCAAGTAACAAGAATGTAAGTATTATTCAACATAGTTTTAATAAATGTTTAAAAACAGCCAGGACAATTCCATCTACTTAATTAGATACAGTTAACACTGCAACACAGAAAATAGCCTGTGAGATGGGGCTGTTAACGAGACATGCATTTGCCAAACCAACAATTATCTCGGTCCTTGCTTCAACGGCAATTACTCTGACATAAACACCAGACAAAATTTTAAAAATTTTAACCAACTTTTAAATATGAATAGGTTTTTTGTTGTTGTTGTTGCAGTATTCCTTGGTTCTAACCATTTACCTCTAATAAATTTTAATACACAGGGTTGTATCTTTGCCATTTTTTTCCCCCTATCAAAGTTATTTCTGTTGTATTTGTATTAGCGTCAAAGGCCTGATGGTCAAAAAATGCCTTGCAGTAAGAAAATTAAACATATGGACTTGACCTTCAGGCCCTTATACAGTGAAACAGCATCAGATGGTTGAAGAGGAACCCACTCAACCAACAGTTTTCCAGCAGACAACTGCAACATTCCATACATCAATTGATAATTTGGGCCATATTATACCGTTCACGGTAATACCGGTACAATGCTAGGCAACGATAAGAAAATGAAATATCGCGATAGAATATGGGTAAAACGCTCATGCGCAGTGCCGAAAAAGCACGGCGGTAACGGAGAATAAATGGGGAAAGCAGATTGTTGAGTGAAACAGATGAACCAGAATTAGTTTGTAAAAATGGTGCAATTTAACTGGTTTGGTGTTTGTCCGTCAGATATACAACAAAGCACATTTTTTTGTAGAACATGCAAGCGGGCTGTCGTTATTGCCGTATTTGTCGGACTAAGGTGCTCGTAAATCTGGGAGTAATCTGGATCCTAAACTCCGTACTTTAAGGTCCCGAAGTCAAACGAACATCACTGAGAGTTAAAAACTGTCTAAATTCTTCCATCTTTAATAAAACGATCAGCGTTGCTGCTTTACCAGGTGTAACTATGATGTTTAATATCCAGGCATTCATGGAAACAGAATTCATTACATTTAACGGAGTTAGAAGTTAGCGGAAGTTAGCTCGCTAGTTACCTAAGCATAATACAGCATGTTCTGACAGAGATTTCTGAAAAAAAAAAAAAAATCAAACGTACAGCTCTGCTATCACTTCCAACATATATGAAGACAGGAAGCTACACAGCAGTGACATTTGTAGGGTTACTGAAGTTGGGCTAGCTGGTATTTAATGATGTGTTACGTGATCGCTAGCGACACAGCTATGTTAGCATAACAAACAGTGAAGCTGAAGGATGAACGCTAACACTTTTCCACTCGATAAAAGTTAACGTGAAGGTTCCTGATGGTTAGCGACAAATGCAATCGCATGGCAGGATGCTGTAAACGGACCAAACTTCAGTCAGGAGAACTGAGATAATCCATCCACAATACGAGGTTAGTCATTAAAATACTGCAACAACATGGGAATAGAGCAGCTGTGATTAGAATACAGCATTAACGAATCAATGGTACGCAAGTGGAGGAAGAAAGAAGAATGAGTTGAATAAAGTTTGATTTATCTGACTGCTTTGTTGCCTTATAATCCCTTGCACCTTATTGTCGGAAAAATACATATTTGACTTTTTTTATTTGGCACACTGCAGTTTAATGTAGCAAAGCACCTCTTTTTAACTTCAGTGGATATTATACATGGTTATGCTCAGGATATGTCAGCCCATTTATACTGGAAATGCCTTTTGGTTAAAATTTCACAAAGGAATTTGCATTTGCACTGTTAAAAATTCATATAGCTTTAATGCACATAAAAAAACAGCTGCTTGTTTAAGTAAAATAAATGGATTGGGGGTTTTTTGCGCTAGTAAAGTTGTGGAGTTGTGTTTTGTCTCGCAGAAATTATATCGTCAGTTATATCGTTATCGCAAATTTTCAAATATATATCGTGATAAATATTTTTGGCCATATCGCCCTGCCCTACTGGTGATAAAACTCATACAGTTACAACTGAAATTATAATCCCATTGTTCTTAAGTCAATATTCCCAATAATTAACCCTAGTATTACTTCTGGGCAGTAGCATTGGCCTTTGAGTGCTCTTGCAAAAGAATTTAACTAAGCCAAACAAGTGCACATGAGGAAATACAAAGACAAAACACACATCAGCAGCCATACAAAGCTCTATGTAGGGTATAATGGGAGGAGGGGAGAATAAACAACTCATATTTACAAAAAAGATTAAACCTATAATTTAGAAAGGACAGAGATTTTAGAAATGCGTTTCACATAAAAAGTTATTTAAAGACAGAAACTCTGAGTCACAGATACTAATAGCACACAATTCAATGACCTCAGTGGGAGGAGGGTGGAGGTAGGCACTCTACATTCATATGGGTCAAAACAGAAACAAACCAAAAGCACTAACATAATACAATCAGCCCCTAAATACCAACTTTATCTTGATCACCCTGCAATATTAGCAGCAACCCCCACTTCCCCACCCCCCACCCACTGTCCTCACTTATAGCAAAGAAGCTTGAATGAGGCACTTTTTTTATCCTCACTATTCAAAGGACCAAACTGTAGTGTCAACCCATTTCTAATATATAACACATATATTCCCATTGTTTAAGATTTTATATTTCAAAAATTATATTATTCTACTCATATGCAAATTTCAAACATTCAAGATATTATTTGATTGCTATTAGTCTTTAAGCCTACTTTTAAAGTTATGGAACAAATGCAATATGTAACACCCATGAACTGCACAAGTACCAATTAAGATTTCCACTGGTTCACTGGAAATTCAGTCACTTAGCCTGGTGCTATGATGCCTCCAAATGAGCAGTACCTTTGGAAGCTGATTTGTTTCATGACTGAACGCTTCAAAGACCTCAGCAGACTGCACACTTCTTACCACATTTTAACACAGACAAAAAAAAAAAAGCCCCTGGTAAGATGTTAGTGCTTCAAGTAATAGTTATATCCAGACCAAGTCTCAAGTAATGCTCTGCCACACAGAGCATTTAAACTCATAACAAGAAAGGAATGTCAATTGGAACCCACAACAGCACCGCTAACACACAAACCCTAATTCACATATTGTTTACAAATCTCAAGCTATAATATTCATCTTATGACAAGAAGACAACTGTCAAACCTATAAAACCTACCTATACTACATTAGCTTACTTGGAGATATAGGACGTGATTTCCAAACAACTGATTTAATCTTTGAGATCCTATTTTAAATACAATACTTTTTATATGCCTGGGCATATTCTGGAAATTGTAGGTTCTGTGTAATTCTGTGCTATAACTCCATTTGATATTAATTTATCATGTTAGATATCCAAATTATATTCAAATGTAAATGCACAATGCACAAACTGACAAACCTATAACTGACTACACTGTATGCAAAGGCCTGTACATTCCAATGTCCCTGTAAGAATGCAGTTGTGGTTCAGGTTGTGGTTGTTTGTTCCTAAAAAACAAAAGGAGAAGACAATATTTCAAATTTCACATCATGTTGCAGTTTTTCATTAGCTTATATTGCCAGAAGGCACTTTTCAGAGACCATTTAGACATTTAGATCTAGCATGTCATCACTAGATGAATATATTATCTGCTTCGTTGTGTTATTAGACCAATTCAAATAAAAAAAACAACAAAAAAAACAACAAAAAAAACAACAACAAAAAAAAAAAAAAAAAAACCACACACACACACACACACACACACACACACACACACACCCAACCAACACTTTTTCAAGTAGGCCAGTGAGTTTTTCTCTTCTCCAGAACAGATGCTTCCATTTCCATGTGTTCCTTTAGCTCACGAGACACTGTTGACACATTGACAATGTTAGCATTATGCCAACTTCTCCAGACAGATGGCATATTTGTGCTTAGGGCTGTTCATTTCAGCTTGAGCAGAACTCCCAAGACAGCTAGGTTTTGCAACAGTTTGAACTAAGAGTTTCCTTTTACACTTTCTTTAAGTGGTGGATTGTCTGCACTGATGGTTAATCATGCTCCATGCAAGAACTAAATTTATTCGTCGTATTAACATCCTTGCTTTGATTTAGAACTTTTGATGTTCCTTATAAACTCCACCATCTGGCAGAAACAAACCAAGATCCCCTATGACAGATGTTTTATAAAGGACTTTTTAGGAAAAATGAGAGCGTATAAAATAGGGTTGTGCACGACTGACTAATCATTGCTACTGTCACTACTCTGTACCACACATACTAGTTGTTTAATCTATTTTTTCATTTTTATTTTAATTGATACCCAAGGCTGGTAAATAGTTGTCCTAATGTTATGCAGTTATCTGCCACCAGATGGAGCATCATTGGTGAGAAAAAGCCATAAATCTGTTATTCTCAGCCTGATTTTTTTTGTTAACTCCATTATTGCTAGTTCTCTTAAAGACAAAAAAAATTAAAATAAAATAAATAGATAAATAAATTAATAAATTAATTAATAAATAAATTAATTAATAATAATAGCATGGTGGCACGGTGGTTAGCACTGTTGCCTCACAGCAAGAAGGTCCTGAGTTCAATTCCACCAATTCCACAGTCTTTCTGTGTGGAGTTTGCATGTTCTCCCCGTGTTTGCGTGGGTTCTCTCCAGGTACTCCGGCTTCCTCCCACCGTCCAAAGACATGCAGCTTGTGGGGATAGGTTAATTGGATAATCCAAATTGCCACTAGGTGTGAATGTGCGAGTGAGTGTGAATGGTTGTCTGTCCCTATGTGTTAGCCCTGCGACAGACTGGCGACCTGTCCAGGGTGTACCCCGCCTTTCGCCCTATGACAGCTGGAATAGGCTCCAGCGCCCCCCGCGACCCTGAAAAGGATAAGCGGAAGCAAATGGATGGATGGATGGATAATAATAAGAATAAGATTACAGATCCAAGCGGGAGAAATTAGCTTTCTCTAAAAAGTGGATGGGCTTTTCACCTGGCAATAGGGTAAGGAGCTCAGTCACTCTGGTTGGGCTCAAAGTAGAATACCGTTTCTCCATATTGAAAGGAGCTAGCTGAGACAGACACCTCCTGTATAACTTGTTCCAACTGGGTATGTCCTACTGGGAGGAAGCCCCAGACCGCTGGTGTGATTATTTCATTCAGCCAGCCAGGGAATGTGTCAAAGTTTCCCCGGATAAGCCGGAGGCGGTGGCTTGCGAGAGGGAGGTCTGGCCTTCCCTGCTTCTGCCCCTGTGACTTGACTTCAGATAAGCAGAAGAAAATGAATGGATGATTTACCATTTGTTTTATTTTAGATTTCAACTTTTATTTAAGTGGCTGTCATGAATTTTCCACCAGCATGCATCGTTCATAATGCACGGCATGCTGCACCATACTTTTCAGTGACAGCTTATTCCTTTTTCGGATGTTAATTTGTCACATTTTAATAATAATTTAACATCTTTTATAGTTTAAATATGGTATTAAAAAAACTGGTTATATCAGTTTATTTTAAGTGATTTTCTTCTTTGTTGCCAAATGCAATGTTGATGATGCAAGCTGCCACACAGTTAAATAACATGATTCATTGTTGAAAATGTGACTAATGCTTTAAAATACTTTTGTTTAATGAGCTTTTGACATTACACATTCTCAAATTTAATGGGAGCGTGTCTTAGTTTTAGACTTGTCGGCTAGTGTAAAAAATATTTTTTCCCCCCCATGTTGTCCACTAACAAATTAGTCACCAGGAGCATCACTAGCACATATTGTTGTATATTGGATTAATAAAGTATGGGTGTAAGGCACCTGGTAACCACAACACTACAGGACATGTAAACACAGCCAATAAACATTCAGAATTCTCAACAGGTGATACGTTTTCTTCCCAAGTATAATTAAGCTCAGAGACAAAATGAATAAAGTTAACTTGTGAAACTGTTATTTGTCTGTTATCACCAGTTGGCAGGTAGCTGTAAGCTCTCTGATGAGGAGAACAGAGGCTAAAAAGAGGTAATTCTCGTTCGCCTTATCTGTAGTTCTTCGGACTCCAGTTCCCCTGGCTTCCCAGGGTGCTGTGTTATCAGACATGTAATGTTCACGTTCTCTGATTTCTGCAAGACTGTGGTTCATTAAACTTCATTCTTCATGTATGACAAAAATATATATTTTTTTTTCCATTTTTAGCTTGTCTCCTGTTAGTTTAGTTTCTCTATTGGTAAACCTCAGCACCGTGATAATCAGTGGGTTCTCAACCACACACTGCAATCCCCAATACATTAGCTCCCTTGCTTGCTTAGCCACTAAAAACGGATCCCAAGACCTCATCTTCAAGATCTGTAGGATGTTGACCATGAAAGTTTGCCTGAGCTTATCACTGAGATGTTCCAACTGCTGATAACCATGTTAAAGATGCTCACTGTCATGACATGACATTTGAGACTTGCATGACCCCTTTTCAAGACAAACTCCTCTATATGTCTTTACTTGATACTACAAAAAAAAAAAAAAAAAAAAAAAAAAGAACAAAACTGAATTAGAAGAGTCCATTACTAAATTTGGTTGTATATCAGATGGTCCAACCCACAGATTAACTACCTAACATTAAGTGGAAGAGGTTTATTATTCTGAATAACTGCTAACATTAATGTGAGAGAAAAAAAAACAAAAGCTAGGAGACAGAGTAGCTACTTCTGTTTAATCTAAAGAGCTTAGAAAGCAAAGCGTCTGGTCTTCTTTAAGTTCAGTTCTTTAAGTTTAAGTTAACTTAAAGAACTGAACTTAAAGAAGTCCAGACGCTTTTCTTTCCAAGCTCTTTAGACTATGATGACCTGGATGACTGATACCCTTCACAGACATACCTACTCCTGTTTACTGGTTTACTATCACATTCACTCACTAGCTAAAAAAAAAAAAAAAAAAAAAAAAAACTGAAATAGTGTTTCACTAGGGCTGTTCGATATAACGATTTATACCGGATGACGATATAAAAACATCTATAGTTTCATTTTACGCTATCGTTTGTTTCGTGGTGTCACAAAATAAACTGTTTATGGCAATATTTTTTCGTCGTTTTGATAGTCACTGTAGTGGCTATATTAATTTCTTAAAGTTCTCTCTTTCTCTTATATTTAATATAACCACACTACGGACGGACAAGCGCCTGTTTTTATGTGTTGTCGTTAGCAACAACGACGGTAAAACCATAGCATGTCCGCTTGTTTATTTTCCACATAAAACTCTCAAAATAAAGCTCAAGATCCTGTTTACACTTTTCAAAATAAACTGAATCACGTGAAAGAATATGCAGAGTATTTACGGATGAGAAGTAAAAAAGAGCCGCCAGGTAGGGCTGCTCGATTATGGCAAAAATGATAATCACGATTATTTTCACTGAAATTGAGATCACGATTATTTGACGATATTTATTTCGTCCGCCAGAGCTTATATTAGTTTTTTACATGCTGTAGTGCCATTTGTGGGAGCATTTCAAGTTGCTATACATCAATACAACTGTTATAGCCCATATTTTAAAAATGTGTATGCATTAAGTCCATAGTAACTACATTAATTGCAAAAAAGTGCAATAAACTACAAAAAAATTGAAAATCGTTTTTGTTTTTACATATATTTCTACTTGGAGAAATTTAAGAGGTTTATCCCTCAAAACTTTAAATACAAAAAAGTTGCAAAAAATAGTTTACAACAACAGGAAATTTATTTTGAGTGTCTTCATAGTTTTATTTTTGGAGATACAGCAATTTTTATATACTGCAGGAAAAACAAAAAAACAATCCTATGATGCAAATTTGCAAAGAATGTGCATGTGCATCAAAATAAACTATTTCCAGCAGTGCAATTCGAGTTCTAAGGCCTACAAGTAAAAAACGACATTTTCCGCAAAAATGACGTCACTTGCGATAGTTCACGTTGACGTCTTTTTCAATGTGGGAAGTGTTAAGAACAGCTGATCGGATCGGATCGGCAAAGCGTGTTTCTGGAATATTATGTTTTTGTTCCTGCAAGCTCTTTTTATGCAATTTTTGCAAAGCTATATGTGGAAGGAAACCGTGACCGAGGACAAGCTGATGGCATAAGATGTAAGTACAACTCCTCTGGTTTCATATGGAAAAAAAATTTATTGTGCTAGCTTAGCGTTCAGGTTCTACAGGGATTTAAAAATAGTTACACAAAACGAGCATGCTGCTCTGACCGGCTTTAAAGGTTTAACAATAACAATGTATTGAATAATGACTTTAAAGAATAATATAAAATAGTGTGCAAATACTGATAACAGTGCAAATGTTTGCAATATAAGAAATAAATGAAAAATGTGAACTTTGCAGTGTTGCTCTGTGGTGCAGCTACAACACCATAGCAAAGTTTACACACTGTGTCTACTTGATCCACGTCTGACTCCGCGAAGCCATAATGTTTCCACACCACTTAAGTTTTGGGTTTTTTTACCTCTCTTTTCAACCAACGGCAGTCCACTCCTCTCCAAATAACTTCTGCTTAGCTTTCCGAGCTTCCCTCGGATCCTCTTAATTGTTGTGACGCGTGTTCGAAATGCAGAGCAGTGCGCTTGATTTGCCACATGGAGCAGCGCGAGAGTAAAGCATGAGGGAGGGGCTAATAATCGGCTCAGTCATTTTTAATGATCGTTGAAAGCCCAGATCGTAATCGTGATTAAAATTCGATTAATTGAGCAGCCCTACTGCCAGGTGCTAAAAAAATAACCCTTAGACTCAAACGTTAGAACAGGCTTTTCCCCGCAGCACGCCGTGTAATAAATGCTCACAAAGAAAACGGCGGCTGTTACAACTTAGGTCTAAAAATGTATAGTTTAATGCATCGGTTAAAAAAAACTCGACTCCAGGTACACGACGCCCAGCTGGAAACACTTCCCACAAGTCGAGCTGCCCGAGATTCACAGAAAATGTTAAATTTTTGTGATTTATATCATTATCGGGACGATAGATGTTTTATATCAGGATATGAGATTTTGGTCATATCGCACAACCCTAGTATTCGCTTCGTAACCATCATTAGGTAAATTAACATAAACATTACTGTACAAACAATAACTCAAACAATGCAACGCAATAACTTTACTCTCAAAAACTAACCCTTTCAGAGTTGACATCACTGCTCCAGGGTGCCAGTGTTTTAAATGCTTGTGCACTGCAGTAGCGCCATTGAAGGAAAATGCCACTTTGCACAGTCTGCATTCAACTTTGTGAAAATGCTTTCACTTTTTTTTTTTCTTTTTTAAATCTCCCTTTCCATTTTCTTCTGTCATCCTGTTTTACGATTCAACATTCTTCAGCACTCCATACCGGGTGCGGTCTTTGCAGACGATAAACAGCAATACTCCCCCCATAGCTTCCATTAGTCTACTGCAGTAACAAATGACGCGTCAACAATAATATTTGCGTCATTGATTATGGCGATGAATCATTGCAGCCCTAGTAAGCAGCCCATCTGGCTCACTCCTTGGCCCATGCTGCTGATGTTTCAAAGAGACGGGAACTTTGTATTAGGGCTGAACGATATATCGCATTTGCGATAATATCGCGACATGATCAAGTGCAATTTTCTAACCGCAAAGGCTGCGATTATACGCTGCGATTATACTCCGTTTACGTGACATGCGCGAGTAAAACATGTGATATGATCAAACGAGATTGTCTAACCACAGAGGCTGCACTCTGGTCACGTGACACGGGGAGCAAAGTTTTGAAACAGTCTACCGAGAGTGAACTAGCAAGCAAAGCTGTAGCCTACACAATGGCCTCAGGTTCAACAGAACCAGAGCCTGCGGGGATGCTAGTCCCAAAGAGGAATGGAACATCAGCCGTGTGGGAATATTTTGGGTTTAAAACAGATGATGTCGCACAGAGTCAGGTACTGTGTAAAACCTGTCTTGGTAGAGTTTCTACATCTCGCGGAAACACTACGAATTTGTACCAGCACCTTAAGACTCGGCACAAAACAGAGTATGGTAGATGTATGGCTAAAAAATCTAGTAGTGTGCAGAATAAACCTAGTAACGTTACTCGGCAAGGATCACTGACCGAACTGTTTGATGGTGTTACGCCATATGAACGCACTTCAAAACGGCACGTGGAAATCACCAAAGCAGTAACCCACTGCATCGCGAAAGACATGATGCCCGTCAATACGGTGACCAAGCCTGGGTTCAATAATTTGGTAACTACACTGGATAAGAGGTACAGAATGCCCTCCCGCACGTATTTCAGTCAGACTGCAATACCCGAGCTACATATGCAATGTAGGCGGAGGGTCGCAGCGGAGTTAAAGGCTGTTGAGTTTTTTGCGGCGACAACAGACATGTGGTCAAGCCGTACAGCAGAGCCCTATCAAAGTCTGACGGTGCATTACATTACCGAAGACCTCCACCTCGAAGCTCGCAGCCTACAAACGGCCTACTTCCCCGAAGACCACACAGGGGAAAACATTGCTGCTGGCCTGAGAGAGGGGCTTGCGTGTTGGGATCTCCCTGAAGACAACCTTGTCTGCATAACGACGGACAACGCGTCAAATATGGTGAAAGCAGCACAGCTGAACGAATGGACCAGGCTCCAGTGTTTCGGACACAGATTACATCTTGCTATTGGTAAGTTACTGCCGTGAGTGAGTGAGTGAGTGAGTGAGAGAGAGAGAGATATGTTATGTCAACCCCACCCTGATGTACCCACCTTATGTTCTTGTATGTCATGATGTATGTAACAGTAGCTTTGGCAACACTGTTCCCATAGTCATGCTAATAAAGCAACTTTGAATTTGAGAGAGAGAGAGAGAAATGGTGAAACCTTGCATCATAACTGCAATTGTATGTCTAACACTAATTTTACTTTATTTTTTTTTCCCTCCAGAAAATGCAATCAAAGATGGTAGAGTATCAAGAGCAATTGGGCTGTGCAAGAAGTTGGTGGGGCACTTCTCGCACAGTTGGAAGAAAAAGGCAGCTCTCACTGAGGCACAGAAGGAGCTTAAGCTTCCTGAGCACTCTCTCATTACTGAGTGCCCTACAAGATGGGGGTCCAAAGAGAAAATGATTGCCAGAGTGCTGGAACAGATGAAAGCCATATCGCAGGTATTGACAGGTGACCGACATGCACGCTCCCTCATCCCAACCTGGCAGGATGCTGAAGTGTTGGAGTCCATTCATAAGGCACTGCATCCTCTCTCCGAATTTACTGATGCTCTTTCTGGAGAAGAGTATGTGAGCATCTCCTACCTCAAGCCAGTTCTCCATCTTCTGGCAACATCAGTCTTGGCTGAAGATGCTGCGGACACTGATCTGACTAGATCAATTAAAACCAAGGTCCTGGCATACCTCAACGACAAGTATAGTGACCTCAACACCCAGGAGCTTTTGGATGTTGCGTCGTTCATGGACCCTAGGTTCAAAACGCAATACATCAGCGCAGACAACCTTCCTGCCATTAAGGCCCGACTGAAGACAGAAATGGTGGAATCGGCTAGACGTACACATAATCAGGTAAATCCTTGAAAATTATATTTCCACAAACACATAATATTTAAAAATAAGCTAACTGCAAAACTAATGTCTCTCTTCCCATCTGGCAGGAGAAGAGGTCTCGCACTGAAACTGCTCAAAATTCTCCAAGTGCACAGGCCTCTGGGGGAAAGGCAAAGAAGACTATTGGTAGTCTTTTTAAAACCAGTGCGGCCTCTTCAGCTTTGCCTCTGCCACTTGAAGATGTCGTGGAGGCAGAGTTGAATAGTTACCTGTTGACCCCTGTCATTGACGGAGAGGATGATCCCTTAGCCTGGTGGAAGGTGCACAACATTCACTTTCCACGACTGTGCAAGATGGCCCGCAAATATCTGTGTGTGCCAGCCACAAGTGCCCCCTCAGAGCGTCTGTTCAGCACTGGAGGGAATATAGTGACCTGCACTCGCTCATCCTTAAAGCCAGCAAAAGTAGATATGCTAGTCTTCCTAGCAAAAAACCTGTGAGCTAGGATGATTATGGCTAACTGAGCCATACTCATTGTGCACTTTAGTTTGTGCTGTGTTGCTGTTACTTACTGCAGATAATCAAGATGTTCAGCCAGTTTTAAAGGCGTGTTTGTGTGTGTGTTTACACAATTGTTATTATGTTTGCACCTTATGTGTAATGTTACTGACTGCAGAGATCAGTAAGATGTGTGTATTTTTTATTTATTAGTTTTATTTATTTAATATTATTTTTTAATTTAATGACTGTCTAGTAGTTCACAGATGTCGAAAAACTGAGTGTGGTAAAGCCACTGATTTATTTTATTTATATTTCTGCAATCTGCACATTGTACTGACTTTCATTTTAATGTTTACACCAGGGTTCCTTGTCAGCACTTTATGCTCAGATGTTTGTAAGCTAAAAATAAACTATTGTGCATGTTCAAATATACTGTTGTGATTGAAGAAGTTAAATAAAAATGTCAGTCATCAATTCATGCATCACCTCATGTCATCATAACAGAGGTCTGTCTTCCAGGAAAGAACAGTTTAAAATTAATGTAATATAGTATTGGCCATACTATATGATGTATTGCTTGTCTTTGTTTAATAATACAGAAGACAAAGACCTTAAAAAATAATCGCATATCGCATCGCAATCGCAATATTGGGGCAAAAAAATCGCAATTAGATTATTTTCCATAATCGTTCAGCCCTACTTTGTATGCACTGGGGTTTTATAAAAAGGTGAGGCAGGTGTGCCCCCCGACCCAATAAGGCAATGAGTGCAAAACACTGACTTGGTGCTGAGGCAGAGTGTCAAGAAGAAAAACTGCTTTTACAGATCATCTCTATTTGGTCAGTGTCTTCAAACTAGCATACATTTTTTTTCCTCCACAAACATTTGTCAGAACAACATGTAGGCCCATCACAGTCATGGTGATGCACAGAGCAGTCTGAGATTAGCTATAATCTCTAGGTGAAGACTGGGGAGAGTCGAGGAGGACTGACATGGTAATCCTGACTAAGCCCCCCGTACATAAGATAGGTATGACACGAGTTGGGAGGATTCATATCTGTGTATGACATGAGGGCCCGGTGGTGCCAGTGTTCGGCAGCCTCGCCTCTGTCAGTGCGCCCCAGGGCAGCTGTGGCTACAACGTAGCTTGCCATTGCCAGTGTGTGTGAATGGGTGAATGACTGAATGTAGTATAAAGCGCTTTGGGGTCCTTAGCGACTGAGTAAAGCGCTATACAAATGCAGGCCATTATCCATAGATCATGTTTACCATTGTATGACTAAGGCTACATTCACACTGCAGGTAAAAGCGCATCAAATCCGACTTTTTTGACCCTATGCGACCCATATCTGATCATGGTATGACAGTTTAAACAGCACAAATCCGATATTTTCAAATCCGACCTAGGCCACTTTGGTATGTAGTACTGAATCCGATACATATCTGATGTTTTAGAAAGCGACTGCTGTTTGAATGGTCAAGTCGTATTAAATCCGTCTTTTACGTCAATGACACAAGACAGATGCCAATTATCAGCGCCGGAGATGACAAACGAGAAATCATTGTGGCCATTGTTAAAGCACGGGCTCTTTTTTATTTTTCCCCTCAGTGTCCTTCTTACACTAATTAATTTGTCAAAATTCGGTCAGTTACTACTGTGCAGAAATTGATAGACTGCTGCAACAACACCTACTAGCTCTGTAGCCACCATTTTTACTTCCGTAAACAGAGCGCATTATGTGTGACGTCTTCTTTTGCGCATGCGGGCCGCTTTGAGGGCCGTGAACCATTCACACTAGAGTGCGTTTGCTGTCACATTTTATTTGTAGTGTGAACGAGTATCCTCATATGTGGCTCTTATTTTTCTTAAAAACCCAAAAAATAAAAATAAAAAAATCTGGTAATTCTTTGTTTTTACATTCATCGGGCCCCAGTGTGGCCAAATATCAAAGGGAAATTAAAAATGCATGCCGTGGACAAGTTCGGGTCTTAGGAGGTTAAGACCTGCAGTGCGAACATAGCCTAACAGACAACAGTACTGTGATCAGGCAAACACATTTCTTCTTATATTTCAAGAGGATCGTCTTTATTTTCATCAGGATCACTAGAACAACAACTGTCCTAGTGAGATCTGAGTTTTCAACCCCAATATCCTCAGCTCAACAAACTCAAAAAGCATCCTACTATAGTACAAAGGGGAAAAAAAATAAAAATCCTAAGAGACATACTGCCAATAAATTTGTCTAGTGAGAAGCAGTAGTAGTAGTTCACAATGTGTCACAAATGCCAGAAAAGACCATCTAGTGACACCTTCTAAAAATTCTGGCAAGCTATTCAACAATCCAACAGGCAATTCAGAAGAAGTATAGTGGCAGCTTAAGAAGCTAGATCTTTCCCAGTCCCAATCCTAACCCTATCATACAACTAGAACAATAAGCTTTTGACTGACTGATAATAATACAACTACAGCCAGAAATATTTTAAGATTTAAAATCAATTAAACATTAATATAGTAACAAGTTTTTAAAAGCTTATTAAAAGAGAGAAAGTAAGGAAAAGGCTCTAATTCACACCATCAGAAAGCCAAGAGCAACATGTGTCAAGCTTTAAAAAGGCATTATGAGAAGTGGTAGCATCTAAGAACTCTACAGTATGCTATTTTCACACTTCTGTCTTTCACTAACACTAGAGGAAACAGCTAATTAGACACGCCACATATACAAAGTGCAAAACAAAATGTGTCAGGAACTTCATCATTAAAAAATGAATAGAAAATTTATTGTATTACTATAACACCTTTTTAAAGTAGTTATTAGCTGAAAATCTATTTAAGATTTTGTTAAAGGTTAGGGACTGCCACTTCCTATGTATGTGGCACATTTTGGGGTAGTCTTCAGTCAAAACACCATAACAAATTCAACTGGATTATATTTTGTAGAGACCAGAATATTAAAAATGTCTGGACCTTGAAACTCAACAGTAGAAAAGCATCCCAATTTTCTCAGGACATACAGTTACTCGTCCATCTCAAACCTGTAAAACATGTCAATTTGGTTCCATAGATAAATCCCTTTCCTGCATTTTTTTTTTTTTTTTAAATCAGTAGAGCCTTTGAGAGAGACCATTAACATATGTGCTAACCCACTGGTAGCTCCTGGCACAATTGATGGAAAGGGAGGAAAGAGAGAGATAAGGTTAAGTTATAATGGGGACGAATAAGGAAGCATCCTGTTCGCTATTTTGCACAACTTCCTGCCACAGCCCTTAGAATTTGAGAAATAATACAGCAGGGTGGAAACACTGACATTTCCGTGGCGTGTATATGACTGAGCATGCATGCAAAAATAATCAAATAAAAAAAATAAAAAAAAATATAGGAGAAGTAAGAAGTAACAACTGACAAAATAAGCGTGAACACCAACTGTGATGAGGCTATTTAAGTAGCTTGCAACAGTGGAGCCTGTTTAATAAGTTTCAACTAAACAGCCTTCAAGTTGCAGTGGATTAAAGTGTTGGAAATATTCAACAGATGTAAGCAGCATGTGCACATCGGCATTTGGTGAAGTGATATAAGTGAGGAAAAATGAGCATGACAAAGAATGACACAGAAACAGAATGCTCAGTTTGTCCTACTGGCTCTTTCGATCATACTACAAAACACAAGCAACCAGCAGACACACCTCTAAGCTACTGCAGACCGGAAGGCGTGTTCCTGTACAGACAATGCACACTACTGACACCCAAAAATGAAACCTACTCCATCTGACAAGATCAAGATGGAGTTGTGATGACAGTTTCTGTTTCTTGTGACTGACAGTTGACCGTTCTTCATTTCCCCCCACTCTCTCTTATGATTAACAACTAGTACATCTATATGGAATACAAAAGAATACTTGATGACAACCACCATTCTCTCCTTGCAGTTTTGTGGCCAATAAACAAATAAAATAAAATTTAAAAAGAAATGTTAGCTTACATGTCAAAAACTTCTTACTGATGATGCTTACTAAGCAAACACCGCGTGAAAATGCAAAAGTAAACAATTAAACAGGAGTAGCTACATTGTCCCCTTATTTTTATTTTTAGTCGATTACCAAAATAATCTTTAGTTGCAGTATGAGTGGCCAATATAGATCAAGTCTCCCACTACATGTTGTTTTAAAGCTGCATCTTAAGATTACTGTCATTATGTATTCATTGTCTGAAGTGATTGTAACTCTTAAATCATAAAAATAAGACAAAGCCACACAAAGCCACAGAAACTTTGAAAATAAGATAAAGTAATCTAATGTTCATGTGTCTTCAGAGGAGCAACACAAACACTTTGATAATAAGACATTTGTGTAATATAACATATCTTGGCAGTTGGTTTAATTTTTTTTCCAGCTCATGTAATTTTTATATTATTTTGTTTGAAAAATGCAAACAGAAAACTGAGATAAACATGCATTCATTCTGACAGCAACTATCACAGGGCATACGCGACAGACACTTCATGCTGAACCAAACTCATTCGGTCATGCATCCGTAACCACTTATACTTTGCAGTTTTATGTTAACATGCTCTAATTATGTCCTATATTTTCTAAGGCAAAAGACATGTTAACAGGAAAAGTCTCTTTTGCAAAAGTAACCTTTAATCAAAAAAGTCTAACAAAGATAGTGGAAGACTGAGACTTATAAAAATAAATAAAAAAATAAAAAAAATACACACACCCAACAACCCAGATGAGATTACGTTCTAAGTATTTGTATTTCAGTGGTGTACCTGCTTTGCATTCCAGTGTGTGCGTTTCAAAGAATTTTTATTACACAACTCAGCTCTCACATCCAGTCGGAACAGGCTTCAGAGAAAGCAGCTGCTTTCTGATCTGTGCAGTGCAACAGCAACAGAGCAAAAAGGGACTACAGTATATATGCTCACCCCTTTAGAATCAGTCTAGTGATGTGGCTAATGTGGATGTTAGATAAAAGGTACATTCGGCTGCTCCCTTATTTCCACGGGTTTTGCTCCAGAGGATGGACCAGCACGTTTTATTTGGCAAAGACTTCATGTCGGATGCAGCCTTCCCAATTATCCAGACTTGGAACACCAGGAGTACACCATCTTATGACCACCTGTGGCTAGGTTTGTGGTTATTGGATAACTGCTAATAGATAAGCAGCTATGATAATTGTTTAATATTATTAGTTTTAAAGTGTTGTTCAGAGTTGTGAACATCAACTACTGCTAGTGAAGAGAGAGGTTGTGTACTTGCCTGGCTGCAACAGTGCTGTGTGCAGTTGTGTGTGCATTCGAGGCAGGGAAGACAGCACTGCTTGTATTGATAGAGTAATTTTTAGTATTGATTAGTACCTTAGAATGTTTTTTTCTGACAACCCTAGTCTGGCATGTCCAGACTAGGCATTCCCTGCCTCGAATGCACACACAACTGCACACAGCACTGTTGCAGCCAGGCAAGCACACAACCTCTCTCTTCACTAGCAGTAGTTGACGTTCACAACTCTGAACAACACTTTAAAACTAATAATATTAAACAATTATCATAGCTGCTTATGTATTAGCAGTTATCCAATAACCACAAACCCAGACATACAATTCAATATTTATTCTTAGTATTGTGCAAATAATCTGTCAAGTTTTGGTTGTACAAGATTTATTCTTTATCAGCGTCGAGTGGATATCTGTTAGTTAACAGGAATTTCACTCTCTTGTAGTTGATCCAGAGTTGTATAGATTCTACCTCATTCACTGTTTTGTGTGGCTTAAACCAGTTAACAAGCTTCCTATAGCCAGGCTGATGTCAACAAAACAGTGTAAACAGCAGGCAGACTTTCAGTTTCTCACCTGTCTGTGGTCAACTTGAGCTTCTTAAGCATAAAAAACTATGCATTTTGACAGAAGGTACAGTGTCATTGCTGTTCCTCAGTTGTAGGCCTAAAAACAAAGATTCTGCATTTGTCCAAATCATCAGAGAAAGTGCTAACAATTTCGTTTGTATTTGGTATATACACGCTTGCTCTAGAAGAAACTATCCTTTCTGTATTCTTCTTCTTTGTTTTTGTCCTTTTTTTTTTTTTTTTTAATCTAACTTAATATTATACTTTTCACTGGGTTAATTGTTCCAATAAATACTAGGGGTGAGGTGAAAAAATGGCTAGAACATAGTATCGCACTATTTTGTCTGGTGATATTGTATCAATACAGGGACACCAAATATCTGTATTTTAGCAAATAAATGAAAGTACTTGGGAATACTACAAACAAGATGGCTCATCGCTGCTGATAGGAGGTAAACTTTCTGCAAGCAGTTGCAGTCTGACTGTCTGCGATCACTCTGAGATTGTCCAAGGTTTGCAAATAATTGCTGTCTAATTTATGAATGTATACAGATTACCTATTCCTATCACAAGTCACAAGAGTGAGGGGACTTGAATTAACTGGCTTCCAGATGTGAATTTATCAGCAACAGATATGTTATTTTCAATCATTCAAATACAATTAACTGCTGTATTATCAGAAACCTATTGCATCTGATGACCAAGTAAATACATTCAAAAGCATACTGATTATCACACTAATAGGAAACTGACTGTCTCATGGCAACATTTATATCAAGTTTTAGTGATAGTGTTAGTATGCTTGACAATCTCATTCTGCACTTAAAAATTTTTTTTTATCTTATTGGATAAAACAGATATCGACAACTTTGAGGACTTAATTTGCAGTTGAAACAGGCGATAAATTGCACCATATTATTCCAAAACTAAGCATGTCACAAAAAATTGTTTAGTGTTTAAAAATCACAAAAATATCATAATGTGATTGAAGTATTTCTATATTGTATCGTGAGGTGTCTGTCTGGGTGAGCCGAGTTGTGTTGAGTTGATCAGACCACATAAAGAGGAGCTGCAGAGATTTTCTGCTCCTAGTTTTTCAGCACCCATTTACCTTGCAACTGTGTTTGTAGAATCAACTGACTCATTTAAGCTTCACACCACCTGTAACTTATTATCGCTGACTGCACACCCAGTGCACATTTTCTGCCCTACTTAATCTCCTTATCTATATATTCACCTTTCTGGCTTCTTCCTTTTGGTTTTTGTCACTCCTCCCTTCATTCCTTCTCAGTTTGTGTGTGTCTCTCTCTCTCTCTCTCTCTCCCTCCTTCTGCCTCCCCCAGTCTCCACTCACTGATGGCTCACTTGCTTTCCCTCCTCAGCCTTACTCTGTAAAATACTGCTGTTCACGCTGAGCCAAGAGGCCCCTGCCACTACCAGTCCATTAACCACTCCAGATTCATGCTGGCACTCAGTCATCCTATTCTTCATCTCACAGTAGGCTCTTCTTCCCCCGAGATGCATGGAACAGGAACCCATGTGTCTGGGTTTACCTATAGCCCTTTTAACCCTTTAGAGCCGGTCAGAGCAGACACGCTCTGTTTTGCGTAACTATTTTTAAATCCCGGTAGCACTGCAACCACGTAAGCTAGCGCAATAATTTTTTTTGCATATGAAACCGGAGGAGTTGTACTTACATCTTATGCCATCAGCTTGTCCTAAGTCACAGTTTCCTTCCACATATAGCTTTGCAAAAACTGCATAAAAAGCACTTGCAGCAACAAAAACATAATATTCCAGAAACGCGCTTCGCCGATCCGATCAGCTGTTCATAACACTTCCTACGTCCATCAGCGTGAACTGTCGCATGTCCGCCATTACCTGCCCGAAACCGGAAGTGATATCATTTTGCGGAAATGTAGTTTTTTACGATCGGGGCCTTATGAGCCTATACTTGTGTTTTTAAAAGTTATGTTTGAGTTTATGACTTTCTGTGTCGTTTCTGGGATGCTTAGGACTCATATTGCACTGCTGGAAATAGTTTATTTTGATGCATATGCTGCTTTTTTGCAAATTTGCACTATAATATTTATTTTCGTTTTTCCTGCAGTGTATAGAAATTGGTGTATTTCAAAAATAAAACTATGAAGACACTTAAAATAAATTTCCTGTGGTGGGAAACTAGTTTGTGCAACTTTTTTGTATTTACAGTTTTGAGGGATAAGCCTCTTAAATTTCTCTAACTAGAAATATATGTTAAAAAAACAAAAACGATTTTCAATTTTTTTGTAGTGTATTGCACTTTTTTGCAATTTATGTAATTACTATGCACCTAATGCAGACATATTATTAAAGTTTATTATTAAAATACAATGGTTGTATTGATGTATAGCAAGTTGAAATGCTCCCAAAAATGGCACTACAGCATGTAAAAATATAAAGTAAGCTCTGGCGGACTTGGTTCTATGGTAGGTCATAAAGGGTTAAGACATAGGACAAGCAACACTGATGGCTTAATTTATTCATTAAAGTGGGAGAATCATTTAGAGCCCAAGGTCAGTGATGAGAGCACTTCGTATTACACACAATTATTTGCTATAAGTATGATTTTAGACAATAGGAACATGGGGAAACATGCATGAGGTCAAACATATCCTACAATGTGCTGAATAAATGTGAGCATGTTCCAATCAACTGTTTTTCCCCCCCGACATGTTATTGCTGTTAAGGGCAGCTTCCATAAAAGAAAGGTTTTAGTAAACCAAATTACTTACAAGGAGACGTTCACATGGAAATGGTAAATTGACTGATTCTTACATAGCGCTTTTCTATTCTCCCGGAGTACTCAAAGCGCTGTATACAACATGCCACATTCACCCAATCACACCCATTGTCTATACAACTTTCTCTATACGTAGTGCTTTCTAACTGCATTCAGACACATTCATACTCCGATGGATGCATCGGAGAGCAACTTGCGGTTAGTATCCAAGGATACTTGACTCCATGCAGACTGGAGGAGCCAGGGATCGAACCACCAACCTTCCGATCAGTAGGTGACCTGCTCTACCTCCTGAGCTACAGCCACACATGTAATCGTGTGCATGCCAGCTTATCAGCTGCAGACAGTTGACACTGTTTTCTGGTGAATAGGATAATGCAAATATAGAATCAACCTATTAAGATTGCGGTCATGACTTTTGCATTGAATTGACCATGATATTCATTCAGACCTGAATCCATCACATTTAAATGCAGAGAGATGAATATAAAAAAACAAACAAAAAAAAAAAACCTACATGTCTGAAAGAAAGTGTGGGCAAAGCAGACCCACTGTAAACCAAAGCAGTCTTAACTACTGTACTTGACACTGAGCCAGACTTTGTGTGAGACTAAAGAGTCATGACCTGACTTGCTTAATTTGTGCAGTTATGGTAAATTACACATTTGCTGAGGTGGTTTCCCCAGGAAGTTGGTGCACTGGTGCACAAAGGCACCAGCAGACATGAGATGTTATGCTTAAAAGAAAGATCCACTTATCTTTGCTATTAATCAGACTTTTAATAATTAAAAAAACAACAAAAAAAAAAACAACAACATAATAACTTGCATTCAACTCTTCAAACCCATGTCCAGTGTGGCAAACAACTACCTTGTTGTTCTATTCTATTGTTCTATTCTTTTCTATTGCTAGAATAGAAGAGAATAGTCCTTTATTGTTATAGTGGTTGAGTGTATTGCAGTTGTCCTCAGAATAGGAAACAAGTGTGTTAATATAGTTAAAGGGACAGAATAATCAGTAAGAGGCTATAGATTTTTGTAATAAGAGACTAAGGGCATTATTGCTATACATTTCTCCTCATAAGTGAAACGTTTAATGACTACTAATATCTAAAGCTTAAACAAAATTTATAAATATTTACATGACAAGTAAATCAGCTGGCCAATTGAGGTTGGAAAACTCCAGCTTCCTCAACTCAAGAGAGAAATACAAGCCAACTAGCCAAATTCTTAGATACACCTGCTCATTAACACAGATGTCTAATCGCGTGGAAATGACTCAATTCATTAAAGCAAGAAAGGTGTTTTAATAACTTTGAACATGGCATGGTTGATTGTAGCAGATGGACTGGTCTAAGGATTTTGGAAACTGCTGATCTACTGAGGTGGTTATGTGGGATTATCCCACATAACCACCTCAAGGGTTTACAGAGAATCATCAGAAAAAGTGAAAGTGTCCAGTGACAGGCCGTAGATGAAAAGGCCTTGTTTATGCCAGAGTTTAGGGAAAAATAGTAAAACTGCTTTGAACTGATAGGAAGGTAATTCAAATAACTACATGATACAACCAAGGTATGCAGAAGAGCATCTCTGAACACATCTCTGTCCGACTGAAGCAGATAAACTACAGCAGCAGAAGACCACAGCTGATGTCAATCCTGTCAGCTAAGAGTAGGAAACTGAGCTACCAATCATATGAGCTTATCTAAATTGGATAATAAAATACTTGAACAAAGCTATCTGATTTGAAAGAAAGGGTCTTGAGACTTGTAGCTAACAAACCTGCAGGAAGGTATGATAGCATCATGCCAATAAGGACAAAAATATCTAAGCACCTTGATCTAAGGAGCTTGGAAAGAAAAGCGTCTGGAAAAGGTGGAGAGTCCCAGATTTTAAACCCATTTAAACCCAGTGGGGGGGATACTCCCACTGGGTTTAAATCTGGGACTCTCCACCTTTTGACCCTAGAACTGAAGAAGCTTCTCGGCTGAGAGGTGAAACATCTTCAAGCAACTTAAAGAAGTCCAGACGCTTTTCTTACCAAGCTCCTTAGATTACGATGACCTGGATGACTGAGAACCTTCACAGACATTTTCCAGCACCTTGTTAAAGCTATACCGTAAAGACTTAAGGCAATTCCGAAGGCAAAAGAGGCCCACACCACTTTAAATGAGGTAGACATAATAATTGGATGTGAATGTACATTTTGGTAGTATAGTACGTTTTTGTTTTAAATTCAACAAGTCTGTCTTTTTTCACTTTCAGGAAAAATATAAAATCTACATCTCTTTTATGCTATAAATTACTAAAGAAACCTAATAAAACATTACATAGTTTGCAATGATGATTAAAGTCACAATAGGAAGCAATCATTTAAATTATAGCATAAGACATCCTCTCACATAGTTTCAAATTTCAGAAACTTGAAACACTATTATTCTGTCTTAACACTTTACACACTGCAACATCAAACTAGCTAAAATTATCCTACAAAATGCCAACATCGAGTTATCTACAAACAATTTATGAAGAAAAAAAAATAAAAAAAATCAGAGAGCTATCTCTGGAGCCCCAGAAAAAAATGCAAGTTACTGCCAAACTCAATGGCCAGAGCTAGACTCTGATCTAGAATTCACCTTGTATTCCAAACAGCTGTCCAAAGGCAGTGATCCCTGGCTAATCCTCACCGTACCTTCCTGCTGGGTTGAGTAAGCATGTTTATGTCAACAGCAAGGATGCTGCTCTTTTCTGTCTCTCTGGGCCTGAAGAACAGAGATAGCTCTTTAGGGAGCACAGCTAAAATGATCTGCTTTATAAACAAAACACCTTGGATAAGTTCACTGTAGGCACACTGACTCATATTTTTAACACTAATGATAAACCTAACTGCAGGCTACATATGGCTAACACAGTCTGTGTGAAGTGAAATCCACTGAAACACACGCACATGTTTCAGCTTACAGACATGCCTACACAAGCCTTATATCACTACAGTATGCATCTGTGGGCCAAGCCATAGTAAACATTACACAAGTTGAGCTCTAGGTTAGTAAACATCTAAATAATAAAATTATTGTGATGAGTACAATAGAAAGATCTCTATTTTGAAGATATGAAAAAAATAACCATCTGTTACTACTTTAGTATACTTGAATAGATGTGAAATATAGCTGAAGCTATTCCAATAACATACTGCATGAAAAATAAATAAATAAATAAATAAATATCTAATGCCTCATTTATGGTCACTGCTCTGGTTATTGTGGATGCCTGTGACATCACCACGGCCCCATAACCATTCATATTGACACCCGAAGCATGATAGACACGGTGCAGTCTCCTGAAATCTCAGAAGAAAACCTTTGCATTACTACTGAGCCAAATGATACTACTACTACTAGTTGTTATTGTCATTATCAGTATTATTATTATCATATGATAATGAAGTTGTTTTCAAAGTTTCTCCCTCTCTGTAATCTGCACGGTCCTGCAATAATATATCACTGACTTGATAGTAAAGGCATAACTTCTTTTACAATTTTGTCTCCAAACCAGTTGCACTGGGTTACAAAAAGATCAAGAGGCACACATCAAGTGGAAATGACAACAAAGTGTGGTGGGTGTCTGTTGTTGTGATGTCACTTGACAGGCGCTGTTGTTTGTAAAGTTCATATAGACTCTTCCAAAAACCATGACACTGTCTAGCAAACTATATCATGATTAAACTGAGAGATCGCGTCCCAGAAGACACACAAAAAAAATATTCACAAACAGATAAGTATTTATAAGAATACCAAAAAACAAGCTCGAAGGACAGGCCATGGTCAAGATGACCTGCTGAAGTTCAACCCAAACGTCACAATGGGAAAGGAGAGTGATTTTTAATGACTTTGCAACTGGCATGGTTGAAACTGCTGATCTACTGAGATTACCACACACAACCATCTCAAGTATTTAGGGAAAATGGTTAAAAAAAAAAAAAAAAGAAAAAAAAGAAATCTATCAAGTGAGTGTCCATTCTCTGGGTGAAAATGCATTCTTGATGCCAAAGGAAAATGGCCAGCCGATTCAACCTGATAGGAATACATGGGAAATCAAACCTTGAAGCAAATTGCTACAGCAGCAGAATAACACACCATGGTTCCACTCCTGCAACTGTCAGCTAAGAATAGGAGACTAAGGCTACAATTCACATGGGCTCACAAAAATTGGACAACAGATTGAAAAACAGTTTCCTAGTCAGAGGAACCTGAACTTCAGCAGGTTGCCAGAAAAGGTACTAGCAAGGTGTACCTAACAAAGTGGCCAGAAAGGATCTATTATTTTACTTAAACAAATGCAGCTGACTATTTTGTAGGTCAGATTTTAATTTTCAAAGTCCAAATACCAGTAAAACAAGCCAGCATTCCTAAACTGAGTTGAAAGGTTTGGTGGCATTCCTAGTCATAAGTCTAACGTACTCCATCATGTATCACTGGTATGTCTAAAATGAGAAGAAACCGGAACATGATGAAGTCATAGACAAGTCAAAGCGAATGATGGAAGAGTTGAGAAAGCTGATGTCACACTGTAGATCAGGTAGACCAAAGAATTCTAAACTCTCACAGCGGTGTAATCAAATTCTCTGCCTCTCCAAAAAAGGGTTCCTATTTCACAAACAGAAGTGCATTGTAGTCAAGGACATAAATTATTCTAGGCATGCAGAAGCTAACTTACACTTTCAGGCATACTCAGTAAAAAATAGACTCAGTTATGTACTGTTATCTCAGGTGATTGCACAATTGGTTTCTGTCTGTGACTCATATTTACTTTAGGTAGGCCTAGCCTACCTAACCCTGTGTATAGATGAACACTGCTATAATACTAGGTGTTAATGACCACAACAGTTTTCTTAATTTGATTTGTCTTTCAAACAGAAACATATTTTTCCCAAAGCTGCATAGGCACAAAACCAAACATTTGCTCTATATTATATTCAGCTTGTCACTACACCACCTATTTGAGCATGCAACTTTGCAAGGAAATGTAAAACACCCTAATACGCTGGTCTTTGTCACAAAAAACTGGGCCTCAAAGTTCAAATGCTTGCCGTTTGTACCTCTGGGCACATATCCAACTGGTTCCACACCCACACCCACACACACACACGCGCGCGCGCGTCTTAAAGAAAAGACAGGGGGGGGGAAGAACACCTGCTCTATGAAACATTTTCCTTTCACCTGGCTCTAAAGCACCAAATATTTAATTACGTGGGCTCTAATATGGACTGAAAACTCTTTGAAACTAACCGTTTACTTGGTCTCTGCATTCTCTATGGTTACCGTTTTTCACCTTATCGGGTTTCACTTGTTGCTAGACATGACCAAGTGTTCTATTACAAAACAGTTTGCTGATGACAGACATCACTACTGGTAACTCTGGCAGGCACGCACCACGCTGAATCATACATGCTGACAAAGCCAAATAGAAACCACCTAAAGTAATTTAGATTAAGTCACCTTGGGAAGATTTTAGCCCCACCTTATCACAGAAAGTTATTTCATTCGCTTATACAGTTCTATTTAAATACTTTTGCTTTACATAGCAACTCCATATATAAAACCCACTGCAGAAGAAAACACTAATTATTAACTGCACATGTGCAAATGAAAGGTTTGGTGCTTGAGCTGCCGGGAGCTCGTCGGGATTGCAAAATATAAGGTTTATGGGAGAGTTTATGTCTTCGGAGTTAAAGTGCCAGTTACTTCCTCATATGCTGACTTTCTAGTACTTTGACCTCAGTCGTGAATCCTATTGAGCACCATTTCAAGCTGCACTGACAGCTGGTGAGAAGCCAGCTCCAAGGGGCGAAAGTAATTACAGGTACGGTGTCAGCTCGCCGCTTTGTAGCTTTACTTAAAACTTTAGAGGAAGACAATCAGTGGTTTACTGCAGCAGTTTGGTGCCCACCCCCACTGATGGTTACATGATAAAGGTGCAGGAAGTTGAACCAGTGGGATACTCACAAATTTCTTTTTTCCATCTCCATCATCGTAGCTCTTCTTTGATTTCTTGTCCTTCTTGGGACCAGCAGCTGAGGCAGAACTCCCCGTCTGGTGATCCATATTTCTACCTTTTAATCCGTTTCCTTGAATTGGATGTCAAAATAAACAAGTGGAACAGTAATCCTTTTTTTAGATTTTAAACGTCAATGGAAAATGCCAACTCCTAATTCCCAGGGGCCTAGGCTAGTGCCCAGGCTAACTAGCTACAATTAGCGCAGTGCTGCTAATAATTTGGTAGAAAGCCAACAGACAAAACGAGCCCCTGTTTAAGCCGCCTCTCGGTATCACTGGAGGAGGGAAATTCAAAGCACAGCCCAACACAACTCCTCGAGACGAAAAGTACGAAAACAACCTGTTGCGTTAATAAAATACAAAGTGAGGACGCCACTCTATTATTTCCCACATGCAACACAAGTCCAAGTTTTTAGAAACGTGGATTTTAGGTCCTGAATGTATGCGGTACTATCTGAGCTAACCTTAGCTTCAGCTAGGCTAGCTTGTAACAGTTAGGTAAAGGAAAACACAAAACAAAAAAACTCTTTCCGCTATCCACGAGTTGTTTCGACGACCACAGCGCGAGCGCTAAATTGGTGTTATCAATGACCTAGGTCGACGGTGTGTCCTCAATTTGTTTCCATGGCTGTTAGAAGTTAGTAACTTTTTAACCCCTGGTTGACAGAGGGGAAGCAAGTACGTCTTTAGCAATAAAGGCGTCTTCCTGTTCTTCTGACAGTCCGCTCTGCAGTAGTTGGAGGGGGGGAGGAGCCTGTGTTCTGCCGCTTCACCTGAGAGGATTTATCTGACAGCTCTAACTCCACCGCATGCAGCTGATCGGCTAGACAGTTTCCAGGCATGCCGTGCAAGTTGAGACAAATAACCGGTGAAATATTTACATGACAAAGACGGGAGAAACAGACACAGCTGTGTTTGTGTCATAAATGGAACCTTACTTTTATCTAATTACTTTAATTAGCTTTTTTATGTATACTGTAGAATGCAAGAAAGTTCAGGCTTTTCTATACAGTGTTGTGCGAAAGTCTTTAGCCAACCGTCAGTTCTTAATGTTTTGCTAGGAAAATGGAAAATATGTGCAGAAATCTATTAAAATATGTGCAAATGTAGATGGAAGTACAGTATATAAGGCAACACGATCATGTGTACAATTCTAACAAGCTTGACAATCAATGCTTAGTATGACCACCTTTATATTTCAACACAGCTTTAACTTTTATACAGTTATTTTCTTTATGTAATTTCTTTAAAATTAAATTTAGTCTCTGTCCAGGCTTGTTAAAGGATGCTATCCAAAGCTTGTGTTTGGATTGGCTGCCTTTTGTTCAATTGTCTGTCAAGATGATCCCACACTGCTTCAACAATGTTAAAGTAATGAAGCAATCACACAATCAAGCATTTAAAATTACAAATGTTTTGACAAAATTTTCCAATACCACTGGCAGAAATGCATCCCCCAACCATGACAGCCTTCACTGACTTTTACACTTGGATGTGGACACTCACTCTTCCACTTCTACATTTGACATTCCTCAGCCTTTTATGTGTGTTTTCTTACTTAAAAATGATACCTTTCCACTGAGATCATTTTGATGACTTCTTTTTTTGCAACTTCTTTCTCCACTTGTTCAGTTACCTCAAATTTTTTAAGCACACACTGCACACCATTCTTAGACACGGCAAGTTTTTGACTAATAGCTCTTGGTAAAATCACCTTGTTGCTAAAAACAAACTTATAGATTCTTTCAGTAGGCTGCAAGTAACAAAGTGCCTAACAATACAATTTTTAGTTATTTTCTCTGTTCTCTGTTATGTGTAGACAACACAGTTTCACCCCTTGGATTAGCTGCCTGTTACCCTTGAATGATTCACAGGTCAGCTTTAAGTGGCTTAAAAGTTGTCTGGTGATGATGTGGACTAAAAATTAATAAAATAAATAAATAAAATACAAAAAGTCGAAAGGAAATCTTTGAAAGAAATTAAAAATGTCTGGTGAATTATTGCTTATGACCATTTTAAAAAACATTACAAGAAAGCCTCAATTATTGGAAACAAACTATAAAGACATTATACATATATTTTCTTATGCTTATCTGTTGCCGTGTCACAGGGGGGAGAAACCTAAGCAGAGAAGCCAAGACCCTATTCTCCATTTCATCTGGGGAAGGTATCCAAGAGGCGGGCTACTCCGATGCCTGAACCACATCAACTGGCTCCTTTCGATGTGGTGGAGTAGTTAATACTCTGAGGCCCTCTTGTATGAGCACTAACACTAGGCCCCCATGCTACCCAAGCCTACCTCAGAATATGAACAAGATATATATAATGGAATTATTATATATTACATTTGGAATTATATATATTAGTGTTTGTGTGTATGTGCGTGTGACACAATGTAGCTCAATGCATTTATATTAAAGACGACCTGCTGAAGTTCAAACTGAGCATCAGAATTTGGAAGAAAGGTAATTTAAGGAAGTTTGAATGTGCCATGATTGCCAGAGAATGGTCAGAGTGGTAGTTCTCTGGGTGAAAATGTCTTGTTGATGCTAGAGGTCAGAGGATGGTCATGCTGCTTGAAGCTGATAGGAAGGAAACAGTAATTCAAATAATCACTTGTTACAAAGTATTCAAAAGAACATTTCTGAATGCAAAGCACACTGGACCTTTAAACACCTGCACAGAAGACCACACTGTGTACCACACTGAAGCTTTAGGCAACCGAGGCTATAGAAGATGGTCGAGTCCCAGTTTGGTGTACAGGAAATTAAACCATGGTGCCTTGTACCAACGGCTCAGTCAGTTCTAAAAGCAAAAGGGGGATGTAAACCAGCACTAACAAGGTGTTCTGAATGAAGTGTCTTGTAAGTGTAAGTAGCGTTACAGTCGAACACTAAATCGGTTCAAGAGAGGTATGAAAGAACTTTTTTTTCTCCAGTAAAATCTACTGAATTTCATGTAGCCTGAAAACTCAGTGTTCTTTTAGGGGGTTATATTTATATCATAATTCTAAGTCTTTGAAAATCTATGTGTAGGACTGACCTAAAAACTGTTACTTACTCTTTTATTGATGCACATTCTTTGTTAATCGCAGGTAGCTCATCTTAGTCCCACAGGCTGGATCTAAAACAGAATTTGGTTAATGACGTCGTTTTTGGTCCTCTGCTTGTTGCTTTTTTTTTTCTTTTTTTTTTTGCTTCGTAACCACATTGTGCATACAACTACCCAGACTAGGAGCTCCACCTAGCGGTACAAAATGTCAACTTCAGGCGCTGTAGTGTGTGACCAGAGTCAATAGGCTACGGCTAGTCAGAGAAAGTTAATTGACTAGTAGAAAGCAATTGTGGTGTTTCCTGCCCTGTACTGTTTTTGATTTTTGATTTCTTTTCATACACAAATGCAATTGACACAGGGCAATGATTAGAAAATAGATACACAATGCATGTGCAGGGAATCACTGCATAAGGAAGGAATATAACCAATTTTCTGAGTGTGCTAAATAATTGCCCTATTCTTTTTTTTTTTTTTCACAGAATCTTCCAAATAAGCACAACGCTGAGCAAATTTGGCCTTCTGTCTCCCACTTACATGGTGTGATTTCAGGGCTGCACTACAGACAAAAATAGTCACCACGTTTAGCTCTCCAGCGCAGTTTCGCATCTCAAACGAAGCATTCAGTAAACACTGACTGAATATCCTAAAGATAAACATTTAAGTTTCCCTGGCTTAGGTTATTTTGAGATATAAAGCCCAACACTTGAAATTCAGCACTCGGACTTGCACAAACCTGCGCGCACATTACACGCGCACAAGTCCTACACTCACACGCGCGCGGGCACAGGATTACAGAGATAGGCTCGTTTTAGCTGTCCTGGTATGTGAGAGATGTTTTCCAACAACAGGATTGGTGAGGATTTGCGCATTACCAGTGGCACTGAAGCAGACAACAGTTTGGTTTATCGCAAAGGACTCGCCATACTTTTCAGCCTCGAGTCTTCATTCTTCAGAATATTAGAGCTATAAATTGCGAGAGAAAGGTTAATTAAAAGTGAAGGTGCACGATAAGAATAGCAGCCCTGTGGCACTCGTAAAAGCCTCTACGGACGCTTTGGATGATAAACAGTTGGCCCTTCACATCGGCCGCTGCAGCATCGTTTTCAGCTTTGCTATTCATTTACAGGCGTACAGACGAGAATATTGCCACTTCAGAATACATTTGAATATCTTTATGCGACGCTATAGGTCAACGATCTGGCATTTGATAATTTTACAATGGACAAAAGGTTGGAAATCGTCTGGTGACTGTTTCGTTTCACAAGACAAGACAGTTAAGTTACAGTCTTACAAAGTATTTCACATACAGACTACTGTATAGATCATTTCTATGTTGGCAAAGTGAAACATATTTTAATTAGACAAATCAAATCAAGAGAGAGAGAGAGAGATGGGGAGAGAAAGAGAGAGGTTCACTTCCACATAGTCAGTGCCAAAATGTGAAGCCAATAAAATGAGGTAACACAAGCTTGGGAGCATAGCTGTAAAGGAATAGTATTGATTACGCTTTGTGCACAAGAAGGTTTCAGCAATTATTTATCAGTAACTACAAGGTTGTGGGTCTCTAATTAGAACAGGAATGATTGGCCACTTATCCTTCCACCAGCCGTAGACCTGCACTCCTCTTTGCCATCTTTTTGATTTGGTATCATGAGTCTTATAACTAAGCACGTGGCATCATATAACATAAACAAGTATTTGACTGAACAGATTCCAGGTTACTGAGGCCTTAGGTTGTCCAAGACAGCTAACAAAGGCAACAACTTCATTTGTCCAATACTGTATGTGCAGCAGCAGCAGTTCATGGGTCGTCCTTAACCCCCCTGACACGAGTCTCTCTAAATACCAGTAATCCAAGAAATTGGACCTTTGGGATCTGGCCTACTTGTAGGAGGTCCGAGCCTCTCTCAGTGATCTGTCATATGGCATGGAGGCGAAGAAAGAGTTCCGGAGCTGACAGTTGATGAAGAACACAATAAGCAGCACCAACAGGAAAAGCAGCAGGCACATGACTATGTAGGTGATCAGGTCCGGTTTGTGGAGCTCGCCCTCCCGGAGTCCTCCTCCCCCTCTTCCCGTGGTGGGTCTCAGGAGTGCATCCACGCTTACAGAGCCACCGTGGGAGGCATTCAGGGAGGAGGGGGCGTGTGTGGTGGATTGTGCCACGAGCACCAGGTCGAAGTCTGGGGTGTCGGTGGAGTTGAGGAGGATCTGTCTCAGCATGGCGCCTTGCGAGCTCACCGACAGCGTTGGTCTTCTGGTGAATGAAAACATGTGGATAAGGTTATGGAGTCTACTGACCCTTTCTTTATTCAGCCTGCCCAGTTTTCTATTTATGATACAACAAAGCGATACAAAGAATCAGCAGATGTCACTTTGCGGCCAATTTGAAAATAGTGTTTTAGGATAAGAATATCAACGTGCGCTTCTGTTAGTCTGACAAGGTCACGGATACAAAATGCAGGACACAGGATCAGTACACGGTGATGCCATCACGAAAGCACTACAAAGTAGCCCGGAGTGACACTGTAGATTTCTCGAAATACTGCTTGACATTGTGATTTCGCTCTTTGCGGAATCCCACAGCGACGTTACTTACTTTGGTGTGAGCTGCGAAGAGTTCCGCAGGTGAACTGAAGAAGACAAAATCTCGGCTCCGCATTCCTCAGCGTCCCCAGCTCTGTCTGCTCCAGCGCCACCGAGGACGCGCCGTGAAAAAGCGGTGGGTCGATAGTTTCAGATATACCCCCACAGACCATATGTCGCCGGGTATGATTATAGCGCAGGGTCTCCTGTCACATCGAATCGAACTTTTTAAATCCGTATGAGCGTGGATCAGACATCTACAGCAAAGCGACACACGCGAGTTTCCACTTGTTGGCTTTTAAATCCAAATCGACTCGCTACGCATGTAGTTGCGCACAGACTGGCTACTGTAGCAGTATCCAAGTGACTCTGGGTTCTGTCAGAGGTGCTGAACTTCAACGACGATCGCTGGTGCGCACACGTGTGCTTGTGCGTCGCTGTGCGCAGTCGGCTAGAACTACTTAGCCTGTGCTTGTACAACGCGCAAAGGAATCAGCGATGCCCGCTGTCGAACTATTTCTCTCTCCTTTTATCCAGTAAAGGATCGATATTTGCTGAATTCACACTACAAACTGTCTGCTCTTACGGGTGCTCCGATCCAGTGCTACTAAAATGAGATGAAATGAGATATTAATGGGAGACAAAATGCAACAGCACACAGCTTCCCATCTCCTCCCTCGGTTGCAAGTGTGTGTGTTTGTGAAAGTGTGTGTGTACGTGCGCGTGCGTGTGTGAGAGAGATTAGGAGAGGGCAGGGACAAAGCTAGAGACACGTCACCGGACAAGGACGTGTGTTGTAAAAATCTATCTATTTGTCTATCTATCTATCGTCAGTGTCCCTCCGTATAATTTTAGTCGGTGGTGAGACAAATCTGACTCAGTGCCATTTCTGGCCCGGCGTGGGGAATGTCTCACACTGGTGATGAGAGAACAGGGAAAAGGTGTGAGGTTGGAGAGTGCCTGTAAGAACTAACGGGGTTATTTAATCGTAGGATGGGTCCATCTATTCTACAATTGTCTTACAGTCTTAGTGCCTGAGTTACCCATAATGGTAAACATTAAATGCATTTAAATAACACTGCTGGTCTATTACAGTTTAAAAAAAAACGAAGAAGATCTATTTATTCAAATGTGATTTATTTGTTTTGAAACCTGTGTGTGTCTATGAAATATGTTTGACATTAGTACTCGACACTAAAAAGATGTTCTAAAGATGGTGATCGAAGGACAGTTTGCTCTTACGTGATGTTTCTGAAATGGGTGTGCATACAAAGCGAAAGTCCCCTAAAAGCTGTGCCGACCTGTTTCATATTCATCCGCACCTGTTCCGTCACAACAGAATGGCTGGCAGGCATCGAGAGCAAGGACAGAGGGGCACACACACATGCACATACACACTGTATGCAAACAGCAAATTAGAAAATGACTTTGATGCCGCATTGACACAAACTTGCATGCACACCCACACTCATACATTTGAGGCAAACTACAAATAAAAGACAAACACCCAGAGGTGTCCTGGTGCCCCACATCAACTTTGTATTCATGGATAAAGCGGATTACAGTGAACCACAGTTTGATGGAATGTTAGTGTCATATGGGAAATCTAAATACAGCCTAAAGTCTTGTTTACATAGTGGAGGGATAGCAGTAATTATGTCAGAAGACTCCTGTTTATTTTTCACATTTTAAATATATATGGCAGTCTGCATCCATGCTGTATTTTCTCTCCATGAGCCACCTCATCTCCATCACAGATTCAAACACAAATGCACATGTGAATCTGCAAGCACAAAGGAAATTTGACCCATTTTGCGTGAGTCTCTTCAAGTGGGCATCAGGTTGACAAGTGACCTACTAACACCACTTAATCAGGTGGTGTGGTTTAATTGAAAGGAGGATAAGAAAGGGGAGAAAAAGGTTGTGACATCCTCTAATATATATGTTGAATTATGTCTCACTCTGTGGCTAATATAATAATTATCAGTCTCCGAGTCACAAAGAGTTTTCATTAGGAATGTTGAATTGTAAGCCTCCACCAACTTCATTAAGTGTCTTTGCATATGAAACTTTTTCTTTGTGTTTGTTCATGTGCTCCTTTAAGCCATGTATGCACACGCAAACACTAAATAACACACCACTGCCCCTATGCATCATATTTTTACATCCCACACTTTGAGTTATCTTTGCCTCACTAATTCCCCCGTGTCTCTTTTCCATTTCTCTGTTGTGTGGTCCAACTTCTTTCCTCTCTACACCCTCTTTCTCCATCTTTTTCTATTTCTTAATCCTTTTAATCCACAAAAAAGAGAGGAAAGACAACTCATCCATGAAGCACTGTGAACTCAGAATGGAGATAAACAAGAAAACTAAGAGTTTGGGGATTTTTCTGACTTTAATAATGTTGTTTTACAAGAAGAAGAAGAAAAAAAGAGAGAAACTTAATGTTCCTATTGATGGGAACCTAACCAAAGGCAAATGGCAAGTCAATCAAGTCAACAGGGATTATGTATGTGTAGCCTACACAGTCCAGCCACACCACTCTCTCTTTCTCATTAACACACGCAGATAAAACACGCAATGATACACACGCCTCTGCGCTGTCAGCTAACTGGAGAATTGGGTCTGCTCACGGGCTGTTATTATTTTTTGGATTTTCAGCGGGAAAGATGAACTTCTATAAAGTCCTTCCTCAAAGCTTTCTGCCACTGTTTTACATCAGTAAGTCTCACTCACTATTAATTATTGCCATGTCAAGCGATTGTGAAGAAAAGGGCACTAACAAATGAGGTGGTAATCTGTACTCCTGACGATGCGTTACTCAACTGTTACTGCTAATTCCTTTGAGGCTAAACAGCTAAATAGACTCCGCTGAGTTTTGTTTATTTTTTGCTTCATGAAAGAGTAATATTGTTTTCTTGCTTTCACAGCAGGAGCTTCAATTTGCAGTGCAGTCATTTGCTGCAATGGCAGGAGTCCAATAGCCACACAAACATATACTGTCTGCAGAGGCCATCCATCTCTGCTACACTAACACATAAAAACAATGTTAGCAAAGCCCCCAAATCATCAATAATCAATATTTCCGAACAATAAAACCCCATCCGTTTGTGAGTTAAGACAGGCACAGGCAGATCCACATGACACCTGACAGCGGCGATGTTCCCAGACACACTCTCTAGACTACAAGACAGAAATGACAGAGCGAGACGGATTACAAGAACACTGAAACACACGTGTAGGAGACATCTGGCATGTGTAAACCACAAAGAGGAAAATACACACGCAGCTACACACTTACATAAACACAGACAGAGAAAGGAAAACACAGCACAGACGAGATGATCACTGATGGGTGCATGTGTAGTTAGGGGTCTTTATTCTCTTATGTCAATGCACTTCCATTATCAGTGGGACTGATTGCCAACAAGAACCTAAAACAAGCTAAAAACATGACATGACAGACATCTCCCCACTTTTATTTGCTCTAATTATATTCATTTTCTTCCAACTATCTTCTCTTTATCCTCTGAGGGAAAAATCATCAGGCAAAATAGGATTTCTCCTTGCCAGCGGATAAAATGCCCCCCCTTTGGCAGAAATCAGATGCTGCACAATTAGTCACTTGATTATCTCACCAGCACACCAAATGCTGCTTCTCATTTCAGGGAGAATTTATAAGAGATGGTTTTAACTTGTCTTACAGTAAAAGGGCAAAAATACTCAACATGAGCAGAGGCTCTCACATCGCAACATTTTAAACTATATATACATTAAAAACCAGCACATTAGCATTCAGTCCTCTTTGTGAGGTCAAAATATAGTTCAATCCTGAAGAGCATCGCCTGAAGGAAATAAAATAAAAGTCCACAGTGAAATTACAATAACATTTTATATGTGGACTCAGATTCTAATCCAGGGCAAGTGGGCTGCACTAAGAAAGCAGACTCAGCCTTTACGGGTCATTTCAAAGTGTAATCTTAGGAAATGTAAGAATGCAAAGATGCTGACTTGGAGATAGCCTCGCTGTTTCATTCTTTTTAATTTTCATTTCAAATGTGAGTAATTTTCAGGAAGTTGTGTTTAGGATCAGTGAAAAATCCTTTTAGGACAGAAGAGCGGGAGCACCTGAGGTAAGCTATTCCCTGGTCTGATATCTGTGCAACAGAACAGAGTTTCACCTTCCTCACACTTGAAACACAAATAATCTGGACGGAGGAAAAGGATGAAGGTGTGGAGAAGAGTGTCACAGGGAGCAGGAAAAGAAACAAACAGATCAAGTGGAAAATAACAGAACCAGTGCTCCTTACTGGACATAAACTTTGATCCCACCATCAGCGTGTTTGTGTAGCTGAGTATTACTCCTGCTGTTTACAGTCACATTCTGGGAATACGGCCTCTGTATGGAGAACAAACAAAGAGATGCTGAAACAGACGAAACAAACGGGAGATTGAAAAATGCAAACAAGTAAAAACACGAGGGTGGGTGAGTAAGTACAGAAAACAAGAACAAAAAAACAAAACTGGATCCAAACAAAAAAATGACAAAAGGGAAGGAGAGGAAAAGTGAGTCAGAAGATGAATGATAGAGCAAAAGCTATGACCAGCCCATAAAAGGGAAACTATGCTGTAGGTACATAAATAAACTGAGGGGAAATGTTGCTGCAGCAGCTCTGGGATTTTTATAAACATAACTTCCTCTCTACGACTCTTTTCTTACTCACAAATGAGTCTTGCAGAAGACTCATTTTTCTTACGGAAAATGAGTCTTATAGAAAAGTGAATGGGAGAATGTTTGCACTGCAGAAAATGTAGCACCGGGTCCACTAGACTCCTTAGTGGTCATTCCACAGGTGTTGTTCACTGTCACGATTCCAAAGTGGATAAATGATGAGAGCCGACTACTACTAAGTTGTTGATGCTGATGATGTTGATAATGAAATACAGAGTCATGCATGAAAAGTACTGTTCAGTGCTGTATATGACTGCTGTTAGATTTTCAGCATTTATACAAGTCAGGTGGACTGTCGAGTGATATTTTTGCATCCTTTTGCTGACTCTGATAGTTGAATGTTTACCCTGTAAGTTAACAAACGCTCTGATCGCTGGAAAATCTTGTAGATTTTGAAACTACACAATATTGTTGAGCATTTGTTATAAGGTGGTGGTAACAGGTGGCGGTGACTAGTGTTCAGGAATTAAGCTAATCTCTCAGGATCAATACTTTTTTCAGGACAGAAACCGTGGCTCTTCTCAAACATGTAGCTTTTTATTTTTAATAATAAACCTAGAAAACGGACTGATTTCTAGCTTTAATGCTACAAAAACTTTGAAAATGGTGCAATTAAATGGTATTTAGTGCTTTAGTTGAACTAAGAGGCAGAATAATTAAAATCCCAGTAAAGTATCTGTCTGTAGGCACTTAAAGAGAAATTCTGTCAGATGGTCAGGGCAGGAACGGTAAATTAGTTTAATTGTCCTTCAGATTATTTTAAATAGCAGACCAATAAAGCCCTCGCTACCCATTTCTATCCCGAGCCTCAAATGTGGTCGACAGAAAGAGCTCTTTCTGGGGGAAAGATCTTCTTATTACAGAGATGCACACCTGACACATTTATCTTGTGTGAGAGCATTTCATGCTTCTCACTTTGCAATTATGAGTGCACTCATGGCTGCAGACACTCTCATTCCTCAGTGCAGCAGCTCACGCGCCTTAAGGCCCTGTTGAGCCACCTGGAGAGCTCCTCGGAGTTGTCAAACGAGTCCCCTCATCCATCTTGAACCAGCGCAACATTGCTTTAGAGAATTGGTAAAGACTTGGCGAATCTTTCCTTTTGAAACCCCCACCAATGATTTCACCAATGATGAGAATTTGTAATAAGGTCCCCCCCAAAAAACTGCAGATTTTTACAGACTCTCATGTCAGCAAACAGGAGAAAAAGCACAGAACATTCTATGCTGTCTTTTATCTGAGAAGTGAGTATGATTCTAAGGCTGTGGTTACATGCTGTACAGCTGACCTTTGGTTTGTTTAAAAGGTTTTTCTTGATGAGCTTCTCTCCAGAGGGCTTTCCCCTAATGAGGATTGTGATGGGAAAGTGAGAGGGCCTATGGGTGTGAATGGTGCCTTGGACAGGAGCTGTCTTTGTGCGTTATCGTGCAAAAATGATGAGCAACACTGTGGCAGGGTGTGGCTTGCGGATGCCGTGCAGGTGCATCCGCCACACCCCGCCACAAACACATGCTTGTCTTTGAAAGCAAGAGTGACTTTTGAGTTCAACAACACTTCGGTGTCCCATTAATATATTTGTGCAAGCTTTTGTTTGTGTACAAGCAAGCTAGCATTTACTGTTTAAACGTGAGTGTTTGTAACAGACAGTCTGGTGTGTATGCATGTGAGAGTATTCATACTTCAGTGTGTGTAATGTGTGCAGATTTCTGGCAAAGATGGCGTTAGTGCCCGCCTACGTATGTATTCAAGCTTCTAATATTATATCATATGAGGAAGAGTAAGCTTCTACATAAGCTTGTATTTATACAAGCATTGTGTGTGTGTGTGCATGCTGCTAAGTCTGTCTTCTAAAACGGCTTCTAGGCAGTAGGATGGGGAACATGGGAGAGAGTGTAATGTTTCCTCCAAAATCCCTGGAATCTCTGTCTTTCGGAGGCAGGAGGTCACATTGTTCACTGCTTTGCCGGGAGAGAGAGAAGGACTGATGAAGGAGGTGAGAAGGATGGAGGGTGAGGGAGAAAAGGAGTTAAGAGGGAAACAGACAACAAACACTTCCTGGCCCTGGGCTTCTGGGACAAATTACACCACAGAGGGGATGTCAGTTATACTGCGTTGCTCTAAGACACACATGTGTGCACACACACACACACACACACACACACACACACACACGCACACACACACACACACACACACACACACACACACACACACACACACACACACACACACACACAAATGTCCTCATTGTCATTAACGCCAGCTGATAGGCCAGTGATAGCTTACAGATCATACACAAACAAGCATCAACATACGCACTTCCATAAAATGTTACCTCCAGGTTTAAACACAAACATGGATACACATAAATACACACCTAGCCTGACAGGGTGTGTTATTGAGTAATACCCTTAAGGCCCAAAACATATCAAAAGTCTCAGGGAGAGCACTGAAGGAAATCAGATAATAGAATTTCCAGTGAATGTCCAAAAGCACATATCCCTCTGAACTGACTTTGTTGCTATGGAGATAGTCCAGTAAGGGTCTGGGCTGCTGTTTGTGTTTTTGTGTGCTTTACAGCATTTCTGTGCAGGATTAAAGGAAGTCTTTTTTTCTTTTTCTTTTTTAAAGAATTTTGGCTTTATTGGTCTGCATAAAGAGGCAGAAAGACCAGAAAAAACAAAGTGAGGAGTTGTCAGAGGTTATAATTCAAGGTAATGGATTCTCCTATGTAACTACTTCTTTTCTGCATGTTTAAAATTGTTACTAGAAAGATTTTGCCCAAATGATTAAATCCTATTACACGAGGTGGGATTTTTAGTAGTGGGTATTGTCACGGTCAGAAACTTTCTTTTGGACTGTAGCATAGCCAGCGTGAGCACATAACAGACTTCCTTCACTGCCTACACCATCATGACTCCCAAAGACGAGGAAAAATCCAAGGTATCAATGCCAGTAGTCAAGACAGCAAAGGACCCAGTGTGCAGGCAATCAGATTGTGGAAAAACTTGGTGTGGTAAAAGTAAAAACGATACAAGCCATCTAAATGCAGAGAGCCAGCTGGAGAAAATTAAAACGGGGAACACTTAACAACAAAAGTTAGTAACGACAGCCTGACATAAGACTGAAGGAAAAACACATGTACACAAAAACTCAGACACTAATGAGGATGGGAAAAACAAAAGGAGGGAAGTAAAAACACAGAAGGTCTCTTAAGGAGCTAATCTTCAGAATAAAGCCGAGTAAAGCAGACACACAGAGGGAACACAGGAGTCCCATAAAATGAGCAAAACCTTCAAAATCACAAAGGAAGCAAAAAACCAAACAAAAAAAATCACCCAAAACAAAGGAAGTCTAGGACAAATCTTTACAAGGATCCTGACAGGCAGAAAAAGGCAAAATGAATGGAAGACTTTTTAATCAAAATATTTCTTCTCCTGAAATGACATCTTCTGTATAACCCTGTCGTGTCTCAATAGTCACAAAAATAAATTTCAGTGGAAACAAGGACACCAAAATCTACTGTTTGTCATCTAAAAGAAGACCATTTAAGGCAGGTTTTAGTGAAAACTAAAGGTGTTTGTTGGCGTTTTTATTATTGCAGTAGAGGCAGTAAAAGTTTTTTTTTAAAAAAAGTGACAGCCTGAAACAGTGCAGAGAAAGCGTTGACTGAATATCATGGAAAGACTAGAGCCTAATAAACATCTGCACGTACGTAGGAACCGAGTGTTTGCTGTGCCGTTTTAGAGGGCAGCTTTCAGGAGGCGCTGGCGAGGTCAGCACACAGGTGCAGGAACACAAGCACACACACACTCCGGCTTAGAGCAGTCACAGTGGGGCTCCTTGGCTTTTAAACCCTCTTCAAAGTCAGTCTAAAATGGTCTATATCAAGGCAGCATTAGCTTGATGTAACGCTTTTACAGTAGTAAGACTTTGCTGTGGTTTTAAGAAACTGTTCCTGAAGCGCAGCTCATTATCACAAAAGAAACATTACAGCAAGGTGGGTGTTTATAGAGGTTTGAGGGCAGTAGGACCATGAGGGTGGAAATCTGGCTAAGATGTCCTCAATCTGGCACTATAGCTAAGCTCTAATACCCGACAGAGGGACTTTGAGTTAAGTTATTAGTGTTTCCATGACATCACATTATAATTAACTATAATTGTGGGCAAAGACTATTAAATACGTATTAGATGAGTTTGCATGCTAAGCTGCATAAAATACAAAAAATTGTGGAAACAGAAGGGTGGCACACTGTTAGTGCTCATCACTGTCACCCCTTCCTACCACTGTCCAGGAGCCAGTAGTTGTCTGTCTCTCCATGTTATCCCTGTGAAAGAGTGGCAACCTGTCCATCACTTGTCCCCGCCTTTCACCCAGTGTCAGCTGGGAAGGCTCCAGCTTCAGTATGACCCTGGTTGGATAAGTGGTCAACACAATGGATGATGGATGGATGTAAAGCAGACTATCATGTTGAGGTGCTCATATATATGTGTACAACACAACACAAAATATATGGATATATTTCATTATACATATGTTTTATTAAAAATATTATGTGTATTATACATTTGTCACACTGTGTGAAAGTGTACATTCTGTCTGGGGAACTCCCAGCTGTTCAATGTGTTGTGAACAATGTTGTTGGCGCACAAAACAATTCAGCAGCCACATGTTTATTTTCTTGCTCCAGCACCTCTCATCCACTAGTGGGTAAAGGTAAAGACAAATGCTGAATAATTAAATTCCAGAAGCAGAAACACACAAGGTAAATAAATAAAAAACAACAACAACAACAGTCAATATAGAGCTTACTCTGTTTAATTTAAGGATCAAAAATATGACAATATACCATACAAGATTTTGATTTAATTATTAATTCTTGTGTAGAAGTTAAAAATACAGTATTTGAGGAAATGTTCTCTTCCTGGTGGTGGGTCTTTTCATCATTTGCATGGTTCTACAAAAAGGAAACTAATTAACAGCTTTAACACCTAATACAAATAAATAAAGAAATAAGGTCGAGTCCATTTAATTGAAATGAAAATCTGTCTGAAAAGCCTTTATGTATCTGAAACAAATTAAAAAATCATATCTGTAAAAACAGCATTTTAATTATGTTTAAAGCCTTCTGATTAAATACTTACTATCTATTTGAATTAGAAATATACTTGGTCGTATTTTCCTACTAGCGAGTTTAAGCCCTATCTATAAGAATGAAGTCCTATCTGTAAGAATGAAATTATACAGTAGTGTATGTATATATACATACACTACTGTACATTTTAATTATACATATATATGCAGGTTTTAGGTTTTACTGTCAAAGATGACTTGATGGTTTTGGGAACTACCTGGGCTCTGCCTGGCAAACACCCACTTTCAAAGTTGTTTGTTCAAGCATTTGTTTAACTTGGACCACTATTAGGAACTCTAAAGTGATGCAACAGCAAGTCGGTAATTTATCATCAGCTCTTGCTGCGGTCTTTTATTTTCCTGCAATCCTGTTTCAGCCTCTTTTCTGTCTACGTGGCTTTTGTTCTGTGGTGGATGCAAAGTAGAAATTTAAGAGGACCTGCTAACAAAAGATTTTCTTTGACAATTTAAAAACATGCTGTATTCCCTCTCTCGTATAGAGGCTAGAGACATTTTCTAGGCTAATATTTACCAGTGTTTACTTTCTTTTTCTTAATGCCAGTTGCTGCGTTCATGTGTTGAACTAGTGAATAAACACTGCTGAACCAATTATAGTTCTTAAGCAGGAAAAGCACTTACTCTGTAGCAGGAGATTAGAAAATATCCTTAAAAAAGCCCTCTAACTCCTGCAATGTCTACTTGCAGGAGAAATAGTGCATACTAGCTAGGACAATTACTAGAACCATGAAAAAAATTCCTAATGACACTGTTGCTGATGGCTGCAATAGGCCCATCTTGACTCTTCCATCTGAGGGCAAATAACTACTGTAACCAGCCACACAATAAAAGAATGGTAATATAGTTCTGCGTTAGCTTAAATATATTTACATTTTATCTGATTAATTTCAAGAAGGATTGATGAAAGTGAACGGTATATTCTAATTTTCTGAATTCATAGAAAAAGCCTTGGAGGAACCAGTCTAACCCACTGATTATGACATGGCGTCTCTAAACTTAAATGTGGAAAAATGTGCAGATTGGTGTGACTGCCAGCACTGGATGTTGATGTTTTGAATGAAGTATAATTTTCAAGGATTCAAGAAAGAACCTTGAATTTAAGGACAGGAGCTTCTTAACTAGAGCTACTGGTGTGTCTTTCAGCTTTGGGATGCCTAGTATGTTCATATTTGCTTTAAATCAAAATCTGGGCCTCAGTCACAAATGGGAACGATGATGTATCTGATCCCACAGGTCATCATCGATTTTAGCACCCCATTTATATAATATACTACAATAATGTCCAGATTTAATAACTTCTCAAACTGTTTTATACTTTTTTTTATTTTGTTTGTTTAAACTATTGTTCAGCTACAACCAATGTCTAACACAACACTTTAGTTTATGCTGTTGTATGTCAAATATGTCTCCAAAATAAAATAAAGACCATAAAATAACTCTGCACAGCTTCTGCAGCTGAATTCCAGTTTTACTGCCAGATCACTGCATACATAAATATATCTCTGCATCTCGGAGATTTTCTCTCCTCACAAATGTCTGGCTGCCCTGGAGCAGACTCAGTTTTGCTACCTTCATGGGCTTAACCTCAGTGCTGACCTTCTGGATTTAGAGTTGTAAACATCGTGGACCTGTCATTTTTTTGTTACCATTTTAGAAAACTCGAGACACTTAGTGCTCCAAACACACAGTGGAGAGGGGAATATCTAAAGCAATTATCTCGGCCATACTTCAACACGCTGGTTTAAAGTTGTTGAAACAAGAATGGCCCTCTCGATTTTAAAGAATGGAAGAGAGGTATTGTGAAAGCCTCAGATTAGTTTCTGTTTATCCTAACTGTCATTTTCTTTTCTGGCAGCATGAATGAGGTAAAGAAGAAACTGTCTGAGTGGATTTTTTTTTCTTAAATTACAGTCATTTTGTTCTAGCATGGATCTTCTGGATCTGCAGGACCTAATACTGTCTGTGCTATGAGGACAGAATTCTAAATGACATTAAGATAATAAGATAATGTTTAATATTTCAGTGGTTTATTTAATGACTTTTAAATAGGTGCATTTTTCCTGAATCCATAGAGTCCTGATCATAGGTTGTGCACTATGAATGGATATGCATTAATTAGACAGCCTGCTGTATAAAGGTGTGTGCAGTATTCTCACAGGCATCTATGCTTGCCCCAACAAAGTGAGGACTCAGAAGCAATGCCAGCCTCTCCGGTGTAAATAACAGTGGCAGGTTTTTTTTTTTAAAGATATTTTTCTCACTTGTTCCTCTCCCCCTCCAGCCCTCTCTCTGTGTCATCCCGTTTCTGGGTTTCCCTCTCCGAGTTGGTGATACATTGATATATCTTGGCAGTGGGTGTGGGGGCTTTTACTGCCTCAGTCTTATGCCCCGTGGTGCCTCGTCATATCTCATGGAAGTTGTGTTTTCCTCCTCATTCGTCTCCCTCTGCCTCCCACCCAGCCTGCGAGGCTCTTTCTTCCTCTTCTTTCTCGCGCCTCGTGAAAGACTTTGCCTTTAATTAGAATTGAACTGTCAGCACAAAACCCCTCTGACTCGCTTTACTTCACCTCTGACCCTCTTGTGTTCACAATCTGCTTTTCACATTCCTCCCTAATTGTGTCCTTGCATAACTAAATCAGCTGTTTCACTCTGCCCAGTTTCTTTATGTCATGTTTTTCTTCCACTGTCCTCCATTCATCCTGTCTATCTCATAAACATCCTACTTCCCCTGTCTCTTTTCTCTCCCTCTTGTACTATCAAGGCCTTAAAAATACCTGTGCTCACCCAGCTTTCTGCTCCCAACCCCCCCACCCCCAACCTCTTCCTGATTTCACCCTTTCTCACATTCTCCCCATCTCTTCTTGCAAGTCCTGTCAGTGTCTCATGGTGTTCTTGCCAAACTTGTCGCCAAGTTGCTGGATAAGCAGAGCCAGCTCGCCTGCGGCCTGGGACTTCTCCTCCAGGAGTTCATAGCGGAGGCTGGAAATGTCTTGCTTGATCTCCTTCAGCTCGCCTACAACACAGTCACACACGGACACAGGTACAAAAGAAGAGCTGAGGTATGGCACAGGAATTAGGGCACATTAGTACGAATGATCAAAGACATGCATGCAGGTAGGCAGTAACCTACAGGATCACACAAAAACTGTTGATCCATGTGAGCAATGACATCATTTTACACTGAAGTACACACAGTGCAGTCTCAAACGCAGTAACGCATAACTCTTGTCCCTCCCAGTCCATTTAGAAAATTTAAAAACCTTTTCAAAGCTTCAGTTTCATCTAAAAAGTTATTAGGCTCGTTTTTCTTTCTTCAGTAAACACACAATACTCCACGGTGACAAAGCCATTTTTCAATCTAATAAAACTAAGAGGTGAATATTAAATTTTGAATTTTTTTTAGGCTTCAAATGTTGCTGCAACTAAAACGAAGACAGTTGCGCCTAATTCACCTGAAATAATTAGTACATAAGGTCTCACAGTTAATGGTGTGTCAAAGTGAAAGCCAACCCACTATGTTCACAGAACTGTCTGCACAATCATCACAAAAGCCTGTCTAAAGTAACAATTGGGGGAGGATCCAAGAAATTTTCTGCAGCATTCAAAGTGTTCATTGTTCTCTAATGGAGAAAAGTTGAAAACGTATGAACAGTCTCTTTAGATCTGCCTACTTAGCCAAACAGAGTAATGAGAGATGAAAGGGCCCCGATGCAACACGTAACCAGAAATCAGGTGATCACTATTAATGAGTTCCAGAGCTCCTTTGCAAAGATGGGATAACTTTACAAGACAAATTCAATGCAGCAGCCACCAATTAGGCTTTTGTTGTAGATTGGCCAAACAGAAGCCATTCCTCACTAAAAGGCACGTAGCAGCCCGCGAGGAGTTTGCCAAAAGGCACCTGGATGTATTTCTGACCATGCAAAGCAAACTCCTCTGGTCTAATGACAGGATGATTAAACTACTGGCTGAAATTCCCAGTGGAGTGTGTATAGGAAACCAGGCACTGAGTGTTCCCTCATTAATACCATCCCTACAGCCAAACATGATGGGGGAGCATCATACTGTGGGGATGCTCTACTTCAACAAAGACTTAGGAGTACAGAGACACCTGAAAGTGGCTCCCCCATCCAACCTTGTTGGAAATTTTCCAAAATAATGGTATGCCAACCTTGTGCAAACCTCTCCACACTCCGAATACTTATGTTAAAAGCATATTTTAACCTTTTATTTTTTAATTTATACACACACACACACGCACAAGCATTTTTACTCTGTCTTTTTAAAGTGTTACAACTCCATTTATATTTTTTAAGTGAACTGAATCTATTAAGACATTTTTATACATACATATGCAGAAAAGTTGAAAGCGTCTGAAAACTTTCCGAACCCAGTGTTCCTTAAGCACATAATGACACAATGAAAGTGGGCTTTAATGAAGAGGGAATTTTTACCTTCATTAACTTCATCACTCTCTCTGTCCACTTGAGCCTTAAGCACATAACGCTTAATCAGGCGCTTCATGATCTTCTATGAGAAAGAGAAGAAAAAGAAGATTAGACAAAGAGGACGTGTCAAGGGGATGTGACGACGGATGCTATATTTACCCAGTAAACTTCTCTGATTGCATATTTCAAAACTCATCCACGCTTGTGTGTAAACATAAGCACAAAGCTGTGAGGACAGTGAGTGAGTACTGTGCCTTTGAGATAGTAAGTGAGACACTGAGAATAAATCTGTGGCCAACAGGGATCTGCTGCAACTGTTTCCAAGCTTCAAGCTGTCAATTTCTGCATGTAGGCACTGTGAACATGGGTCAGTACTGGTCACCCCACATGTAGCATACATGCACACCACACCAATTGACATCTCACTTTTGTGTGTGGGTGTGTGTAGTGTAGTCTAGTAAAAAACACACAAAATAGGAGGCTTAAGACAAAAGTGGAGTCAGCCTATCAAGGAAGCTAGATTTCCCTCAGGGGAGAGGTGAAGAACAGACTAAGGTGGAAAGCATCTTTCCCCTTCTCAGTGTTATACTTTGAGCTCATTTACTGAGTGCCTACCTTCGATCTCTTTCAAACAGCTCATTAGAGGAATTTTCAGCCTTACCCTGTTTCTCTCTCTTCTCTTTTTACCTCTTCCTTTCAGTCAGTGCCCTTCCATTGAAACTTGAGAGATTTCTTCCTCTCCACCATCTCTACCTTATCTCTGTGTCTTCCTCACACCTTCTTTCTTCTTTCTTCTGTGTCAGAATTTCCTCATTGCTTCCCTCTCCTTTCTCCTTCACTGTCATCACCCTGCAGCAAACCTTGCCCTCCCATCTAATACTATTCTCTTACATATTCCTTATGCTGTCTGTTTGTCTCCCATTTGATTCCTTCTTGCCTCCATCAAAATTTTAAGTCTTGTCTCCTTATCACTCCACACATCCTGTGCTCTCTGTATCCAGTTCGGTCTCCATCTTACCTGGTATCTGGTGGGGTGTTTTCTAGCTTTTCTCTGGGTGAACTCTTCTCCAGGCCGTGGATAAGACTTGAAGCGTTCATCCTACAAGAGCAAGAAACAGATAGAAGAAGTCGAGTGTTAATGTCATATTTCAGGTTCTATGGATCATGTCGGACGGAAGCATTTGAAAAGGGTGTTAACGGAGGCATCATAGTGGCAAGACGGCAATAAAAGAAAGGCTAGGGCTTAGTGTTTATTAATATCTGTAGTTGAGATGTTTTAAAAGAGAAGGCAAAGAGAGTTGACTGCATAACCTTGCCAGAAAGAATCTTTATTAACTCACTCCTAAGTGCCTTTCATGTCTATGACCTTGCTTTATAGCATGTGTGTCACTTCAACACTGCAGTGTAAAAAAAATAAAGGGTATAAACTGAAGTGCGAACACATGCAACAAGCTGGTCTACAGTAAAAGCAGGAAACATCAAAAAGACCAAATGCTCAAAAGGAGACTAAGTTTAGCAATAAACAGATGAATAACCTATCCTATCCTATCCTATAACTTCCGACAAGGCTTTAAGTTATGAAGCATCCGAGTGGATTCCAATAATCTTTTTTCTCCAAGAACAGATGAAATGTTTAACTGTAAAAAGACAACCCAAATTGTTTGAATAAAAATAAGACCATGCAAATAACTACTGTAACTTAATAAAAATGGGTTCCCTTTAAAATCAAACCAGAAGAACCCCTTAGCTAATGTTCGTTATGAGAGAGCATTTATCAAGATGAAAAGCTTGGTACTTCAGTTGTCAGTTTGAGCTCTCAGTGACTTTATGTTTTTTTTTTTTTGCAGGGAAGTTCATCTTGTGAACTGGAGGAACAGCAACCGTGGCTCAGGGGGTTGGGAAGCGTATCTGTAACCGGAAGGTCGCCGGTTCGATCCCTGGGCTCTCTGTCCTGGTCGTTGTGTCCTTGGGCAAGACACTTTACCCTACTGCCTACTGGCAGTGTTGGGGAGTAACGGAATACATGTACCGCCGTTACGTATTTAAAATATGAGTAACTGTATTCCGTTACAGTTACCGTTTAAAAAGGTGGTATTTAGAATACAGTTACTTTGTTGAAATAAATGGATTACACTGCGGTACTTTCCTGTTTCATATTGTCGCGGGTCAGGACTGTTTGGGTTTGTTTGACAGCTACGTTCTGTTGTTCCAGGCGGCAGCGTTACGGTTGCCATGGTTACAGGGCGACGCTCTCTCTCTCTCTGCGACTGTGTGTTTCCTGGGTGAGAGAGCGCCTTTTCGTTGTTGTTGTGCTAAGCTAACAGGCAGAATGCTACAAGCATAGCTCTAAAGAATGTAGCATCATGGGCAGTGTAGTCCGTGCTGCAGGGAGAATGGACTGCCATACACGTTATGGGTCTGTGAGCGAGGAGGGAGAAAAAGGGGAGTGGAAAGGTACGAGCTGTCATCGAGGAAAAACGGGAGCTGGAAGCATGTAAATATAATAATACGGTAACCACTGCAGCCAAGAAGAGAGCCTGACGAGCCCAGTTGTAAGTAAGCTATTAAGACTCGACTGTACACCGTGTTCGTGTTTTCCTCCGAAAACAATAAGTTCCGTTTGAGCAGCCTTTCAACGCCTCTCTCTGTCAAGAAAAGTTGACCCACACAACAAAGTAAAGCTATTTTTCGGCTACGGACCCGCCGTATTAGTCAGAGGTCCCTTTACTACAGTTCGGAGTCGCGGACCTTCAGTAATAGTAATAAATCACACAGCAATAGTACATTCACGTTGTTGTAAAAAGCATGATAATATATTAAGTAATCCAAAGTATTCAGAATACGTTACTGTCATTGAGTAACGTAACGGAATACGTTACAGAATACATTTTGGGGCATGTATTCTGTAATCTGTAGTGGAATACATTTTAAAAGTAACCTTCCCAACACTGCCTACTGGTGTTGGCCAGAGGGGCCGATGGCGCGAAATGGCAGCCTCGCTTCTGTCAGTCTGCCCCAGGGCAGCTGTGGCTACAACCGTAGCTTGCCTCCACCAGTGTATGAATGCGAGAGTGAATGAATAGTGGTATTGTAAAGCGCTTTGGGTGCCTTGAAAAGTGCTATATAAATCCAATCCATTATTGTGTGGATGCTTTAAGCATCCACACTATTGAGTTCCTCTTGGGACTTCCGTACACTTTTTGGCACTTAACTACTTCCACAATTTTCAGCCGATTTTCACCGTTCAAATTTTAAAATATTCTGCTATTTCTGCTAATTCCTGCTATGTCTTTTGGTATTTTTCACTATTATACTTTTTAAAATATTAAGCTTAATTTGTCCCATTGAAATGAATGGGAAACTTCAGCAATTCTGCTAAAATTTGCTTGTTTCTGAAACTTAACTACTTCCTCATATTTTCACGTAGAACAACCATTCAAACTTTAAAATGTTCTCAAATTATTGGGCTATTCAGGTATGATTCAGCTTTTTCAAATCTTTTACCGTTTTACCTTTATGCCTCTTAAAGTTTTCAGTTGCAAAATTGTGATTTTTCACAAAATACATGCGTTGTTATGGTTGCTATGCACTTGGCTTCCAGTGTGCCACTGAAGGTTTTGCAGTCTTCTCTTCATGTCCGAACAACTTCTTGCTACTTGCTCAATCTTCACTCAACTTCCACAAATTATACATCAAAACATAGGTATTTTTGCTGGGTTTCCGAAAATGTCACTATCATTGTTGTGGTATTCATAGAACTTTCGCAAATCTCCTCAGACCAACACAATGTCGGAAAACTCTCCATATAAAGTGAATGGAGAGTTTGTTCAAAATCACCGCTGCATTTCTGTAATGAGAGGCATATTCGAATCGTCATATCTCCTTAACGAAGCAAAGTTAAGACATGAGGCTTGTCCCGGTATATCTTCAGACACTCGTGACGCTCACAATTCAAGAATTTCTTTCTCACGTATTACCGTTCTGAAATGAGTTGGACTTGTTTGAGGGTAGGAAATTCGTCCGTCGCTCAGATTTCTTCAAATTTCAAACCCTGGAAATGAAGCACTTTTTTCTCTCGTCATAACTTTTTGTTGGATTTCCACAGAGACCTGAAAATTTCCATGACTGTTCACCAAAGCCTGCTGTCTCTTACGGTGAAAGAATGATATCGATACTCCAAATAGATTTCGAGTTACAAAGCGTTGTTTGAGGGCAAGTCAAGCCAGTTTTTGCTTCGCTCTACTCAGTTATGGTGCATTAGAAGTCAAATATCTTTAATAATTCACATTTTAATGATAAATTGTCAACACTGGAAGATTCCCCCATCTCTTCTGAACAAAACGGTGTAAGAATGACCGCTCTAGCCCCTACGGTTAGGAAATTATGGTCATTTGTTTGAGGGGAGTCGTCATTATGAGAAATAGGCTGCAATAATCCTGTGCCTCTCTGTGCTGCGTGTGTAAAAAGATGCACCTGTTTTGGCGGGAAAAAGTACACAGGCTCTCTGATTGGTGGATTCAAATTCAGCAGCTCCCAGGCTGACCTAGAAACTTACTTCTCTCTCCCTGTGCATTTTTTTGCTGATTTTTTCATTTAACAAGTATATTTGAGGGACCCTCAGCATGTTCATCATTTTTTCAGCTGTCCATTTTGCTTTTCCAATTTTTCTGTTTAACTTATTACTATTGTGCTAAATCATACTATTTCTGCTATTTTATAAGATTTGTGCAAAATATAGTATTTCTGCCAAATATAGTATTTCTGATTATTTATAGTTTTTCCACTAAATCATAGTACAGTATTTCTGCTTTTTATAGGATTTGTGCTAAAACATAGTATTTCTACTAAATGTAGTATTTATGCTTAATCATACTATTTCTGCTTTTCATAGAATTTGTGCCTAATATAGTATTTCTGCTAAATTACAGTATTTATGCTTTTTATACTATTTGTGCTAAAACATAGTATTTCTACTAAATGTAGTATTTATGCTTAATCATACTATTTCTGCTTTTTATAGGATTTGTGCCTAATATAGTATTTCTGCTTTTTATAGGATTTTTGCTCAAACATAGTATTTCTACTAAATGTAGTGTTTATGCTTAATCATACTATTTCTGCTTTTTATAGGATTTGTGCTTAATATAGTATTTCTGCTAAATTATAGTATTTCTGCTTTTTATAGTATTTGTGCTAAAACATAGTATTTCTACTAAATGTAGTGTTTATGCTTAATCATACTATTTCTGCTTTTTATAGGATTTGTGCTTAATATAGTATTTCTGCTAAATTATAGTATTTGTGCTTTTTATAGTATTTGTGCTAAAACATAGTATTTCTACTAAATGTAGTATTTATGCTTAATCATAGTATTTCTATATATTTCTGCCAGGTCCCCAGGCAGCCAATCCTCTGTGAGGACTGAGACATTCAAATTTTCAAATCAGGGCCTGCACGGCTTCCCAGCCAATCATATATGTGTCCTGAGGCATTCAAATTTGCATATTGGGGCCTTCATGGCTTCTAAGCCAGCCAATCATATCTGAGGGCTGAGGAATTCAAATCCACAAATCAGGGCCTGCACGGCTTCCCAGCCAGCCAATCATATATGTGGTCTGAGGCATTCAAATTTGCATATTGGGGAATTCGTGGCTTCTAAGTCAACAAGTCATCCATGTCATATATCTCTAAAAACTCATATTTTAATGATAAATTGTCAACACTTGAAGATTCCCCCATCTCTTCTGAACAAAACGGTGTAAGAATGACCGCTCTAGCCCCTACGGTTAGGAAATTATGGTCATTTGTTTGAGGGGAGTCGTCATTATGAGAAATAGACTGCAATCCGGTTGTTCAGTGATGACGCGACGAATCCTACTTCCGGGTCTAAAGTAGTCTGCATTTAATATGGCATTTGTGTTGTTAACATGTTTAATGTTATGTATTTTCTTCTATTTGATCTCAAAAAGCTCCTAAAACAGTCAGCGATCACTGTTGACCTCCCTCTGCTTTTATTACCGCTAATCATTTATTTAAGCTCAGTTTTTAAAACCTTAGGATGTAATTACAGCCCAGCCCATGCAGCAGTATATGAATGACTAACCTCGTATTGTGGATGGATTATCTCAGTTGTTCTCCTGGCTGAAGTTTGGTCCGTTTACAGCATCCTGCCATGCAATTACATTTGTTCCTGACCACCGAGAACACTCACGGTAACTTTTATCAAGTGGAAAAAAAGTTAGCTTGTTTATATTATGCTAACATAGCTGTGTCGCTAGTGGTCACGTAGCACATCATTATATACCAGCTAGCCAAACTTCAGTAACCCTACAAACGTCACTGCTGTTTAGCTTTCTGTCTTCATTTATGTTGGAAGTGATAACAGAGCTGTACGTTTTAATTTGTTTCCAAAACCCCGCAGTCAGGACATGCTATATTGTATTTAGATAGAAGCTAGCGAGCTAACTCCCTGCTAACTTCTAACTCCGTTAAATGTCATAAATTCTGTTTTCATGGATGCCTGGATGTTAAACTCAATTGTTACACCTGGTAGAGCAGAACGCTGATCATTTTATTAAAGATGAAAGACTTTAGACAGTTTTTCAACTCTCAGTAATGCCATAGTGATCGTTTGATATATGGACCTGCAGCGGAGTTTAGACCCAGACACGGCTAGTGATGTCAGACTGAACAACCGGATAATCCTGTGTCTCTCTGTGCTGCGTGTGTAAATAGATGCACCTGTTTTGGCGGGAAAAAGTGCACAGGCTCTCTGATTGGTGGATTCAAATTCAGCAGCTCCCAGGCTGACTGAGCTAGAAACTTACTTCTCTCTCCCTGTGTGTGTGTGTGTGTGTGTGTTAGTGATGGGTCGTTCGCGAACGAAATGGCTCTTAGAGCCGACTCTTTGACGTGAACGACGCGAGCCGGCTCCTTATCGCGAGCCGTCACGTGGGTTTTTTTTTTTTTTTTCTTTCTCTCAGCCTCTCTCTCGCACTTTTTTTCCGCTTCACTCTGCACGCGAGCCTTGTGCTTTACGCTGGGCAGAGGGGGGAGGGGCGGTAGTTACAGAGAGAGAGAGAGAAAGAGAGGCAGGGACAACAACATTAGAAAGGTATAGTAATCATCCACAACTATTTTCAGTTGCAGATGATAAAGGATTGAGAAAGTTTATTCATGCAGGTCCATATGACAGAGAATATGCATGTTCTTTTAGTTTTCATATTATAATTTATATTTAATTGTGTTGTGGTTTGCAGTGTTTTGTGTTCTTTTCACTTTAAATTTGTGAAAGGAAAAAGCTGAAAATTTAAATAGTTAAAACTTGAAATGTGAATAGTTGATTTTTGTATTATATGATTTATTTATTACATTTTATGTGGAGTGAATAAATAAAAGTATATTTACGGTGGCCCCTAGAGACAAAGCACATACAAACTTCAAATCACGTACGAACTCTGAAGCATGTACAAACTCCAAAACACGTAAAAACACGTACAAACTCCAAAACACGTAAAAACTCCAAAACACGTACAAACTCCGAAGCACATAAAAACTCAGAAGCATATAAAAACTCAAAACACGTACAAAAGACAACAGAAGTGCTCCAGGATGCTGGGCGCAGTGTTGAGCCTTTGTTATCTTGTGGCTACACAAGCCAGCAAGTACCAACGACTGGATTTGGTGTGTGGTAATAACAGGTAAATGAACTTTTTTTTAAATTATTTGAATATATATATGAGTGCCTGTGTATAAATACACAAACAATACACACATGCTTTCAATTGTGTAATTTAAGTGATCTAGTAGCTCGGCTTTGGAAGTTCAGTTCATGCTAGAAATGTGTTTTGGAGTTTGTACGTGTTTTGTCTCTAGGGGCCACCGCATATATTTATATATAAACATATATAAATAAAACCACTTGTTTTTATGTTAGTAATTCCTTTTGTGCATAATTTTATATTATTGTTAATAATAAATTAATTAAAGCAACAAAACAACCTGAAGAGCCGGTTCGGAGCCGAAAGAGCCGGCTCTTTTTAGTGAGCCGAACCGAAAGAGCCGGATCTCTAAAAAGAGCCGGAAATCCCATCACTAGTGTGTGTTTGTGTGTGTGTGTGTGACAGAGAGAGAGAGAGAGAGAGAGAGAGAGAGAGAGAGAAGGCCTTTTAATGGGATGATCTCATTCTAAGATTCAAATTCAATATATTTAGACTGGTTGACTGAATTGGATCTTGTGTGTGTGTCTCTCTGTGCATGTGTGTTTCCTTATGTGTACATATTTCTGATTGTGTGGCTGTTATATATTTTTTTGCTGATTTTTTTCATTTAACAAGTATATTTGAGGGACCCTCAGCATGTTCAGCATTTCTTCAGCTGTCCATTTTGCTTTTCCAATTTTTCTGTTTAACTTATTACTATTGTGCTAAATCATACTATTTCTGCTATTTTATAAGATTTGTGCTTAATATACTATTTCTGCTTTTAATAGGATTTGTGCTTAATATAGTATTTCTGCTTTTTATAGGATTTGTGCTTAATATACTATTTCTGCTTTTTATAGGATTTGTGCTTAATATAGTATTTCTGCTAAATGTAGTATTTATGCTTAATCATACTATTTCTATATATTTCTGCCAGGCAGCCAATCCTCTGTGCGGACTCAGACACATATCACATATCAGGGCCTGCACGGCTTCCCAGCCAGCCAATCATGTCTGTGGTCTTCCGTTTCCTCTCTCGTCATATCTCAGCGACGGTTGTACAAAGAGCAATGAAAATCGCAGTCAAAGTACACCAAAGTCCGCTGATTCACCCAGTACAAGAATTATGCCTCTAGTCCACCTAGTTTTTGAGTTACACAACGTTTTGTAACTCCAAAAAACGGCGTTTTTCGCCTCTCACCGGGATCTAATTCTGACTGCTCATCACCCTGTTTTTCAAAACTGCTCCTCTCTTTCCCAGTGGCGCAGTTGGTAATGACACGGGTCTGCAAGCCAAAGATCGTGGGTTCGATTCCACCTTGGTCAACATGTTTTTTTCCCTACAAATTAATACACTGTCACAGACCAGTAATTCATATTCATCATTTATTACAATTCTGCAAACTTTTATGATTTTACCAGCTTTTCTAATATGGACCTCACATTCTTAACACTCCATGGCACAAATACTCTTACCTTTAGGCTCTGTGTATATGTGTGTGTGTATCAATATTTCTCCCATTTTAAAGTATTACTCCTCCATAATTGTATTTCTGTTAAATCAAAGTACTTTTACTACATCTTAGTACTTCTGCTCAATCATAGTATTTCTGCTAAATCATTGTTATTATGCTATATTGTAGTATTTCTGCTCAATCATACTATTTCTACTATATTATACTTTTCTTTCTAAATATAGCATTTCTGCTATATAATTGTATTTCTGCTATGTTATAATATTTGTGCTAAACCAGAGTATTTGTGCTGTATCATAGTATTTCTGCCAAATTATAATATTTGTGCTAAAACATAGTCTTAATTTAAAATTACAATATTCATAGTTCATCACAGCGTCTCTGGTAAATCACAGTATTTCTGCTATGTTGTACTATTTTTCTAAATCATAGTGTTTCTGTAATGCTTAAGTATTTTTGTCTAAATATATTCTTTCTGTTATCTTATACTATTTCTCCTAAATTCTTGTATTTTTGAGAAGTTATGTTTCTGGTAAGTTACAATATTTCTGCTAAATTCTGCTATGCTATTGTATTTCTGCCAAGTATTATGTTTCCTCTAAGATATTGCAGTTCTGCTAAGTTATTCCATTTTAGCAAAGTTCCTTTGCTTCTGCAAAGTTTTTACAATTTCTGCAACTTTTCAGCTTTTTCAGCTACTTTTTGCATACAGCTTCAGCTTTAAAGCATCCACACTGCATTTTCGCAGGAAATGCAAATTTTTCTAGTTCTAGTTGCTTCCGTACACTTTTTGGCACTTAACTACTTCCACAATTTTCAGCCGATTTTCACCGTTCAAATTTTAAACTATTCTGCTATTTCTGCTAATTTACGCTATATCTTTTGGTATTTTTCACTATTATACTTTTTAAAATATTAAGCTTTTTTCCTTTAATTTGTCCCATTGAAATGAATGGGAAACTTCAGCAATTCTGCTAAAATTTGCTTGTTTTTGAAACTTAACTACTTCCTCATATTTTCACCTAGAACAACCATTCAAACTTTAAAATGTTCTCAAATTATTGGGCTATTCAGGTATAAATCAGCTTTTTCAAATCTTTTACCTTTTTACTTTTATGCCTCTTAAAGTTTTGAGTTGCAAAATTGTGATTTTTCACAAAATACATGCGTTGTTATGGTTGCTATGCTCTTGGCTTCCAGTGTGACACTGAAGCTTTTGCAGTCTTCTCTTCATGTCCGAACAACTGTTTGCTACTTGCTCAATTTTCACTCAACTTCCACAAATTATACATCAAAACGTAGGTATTTTTGCTGGCTTTCAGGAAATGTCACTATCATTGTTGTGGGATTTATAGAATCTCCTCAGACCAACACAATGTCAGAAAACTCTCCATATAAAGTGAATGGAGAGCTTGTTCAAAATCACCGCTGGATTTCTGTAATGAGAGGCATATTCGAATCGTCATATCTCCTTAACGAAGCAAAGTTAAGACATGAGGCTTGTCCCCGAATATCTTCAGACACCCCTGACGCTCACAATTCAAGAATTTCTTTCTCACCTATTACCGTTCTGAAATGAGTTGGACTTGTTTGAGGGTAGGAAATTCGTCCTTCGCTCAGATTTCTTCAGATTTCAAACTGTGGAAATGAAGCACTTTTTTCTCTCGTCATAACTTTTTGTTGGATTTCCACAGAGACCTGAAAATTTCCATGACTGTTCACCAAAGCCTGCTGTCTCTTACGGTGAAAGAATGATATCGATACTCCAAATAGATTTCAAGTCACAAAGCGTTGTTTGAGGGCAAGTCAAGGCAGTTTTTGCTTCGCTCTACTCAGTTATGGTGCATTAGAAGTCAAATATCTTTAATAATTCATATTTTAATGATAAATTGTAAACACTGGAAGATTACCCCATCTCTTCTGAACAAAACGGTGTAAGAATGACCGCTCTAGCCCCTACGGTTTGGAAATTATGGTCATTTGTTTGAGGGGAGTCCTCACTATGAGAAATAGGCTGCAATAATCCTGTGCCTCTCTGTGCTGCGTGTGTAAAAAGATGCACATGTTTTGGCGGGAAAAAGTACACAGGCTCTCTGATTGGTGGATTCAAATTCAGCAGCTCCCAGGCTGACCTAGAAACTTACTTCTCTCTCCCTGTGCATTTTTTTGCTGATTTTTTCATTTAACAAGTATATTTGAGGGACCCTCAGCATTTTCATCATTTTTTCAGCTGTCCATTTTGCTTTTCCAATTTTTCTGTTTAACTTATTACTATTGTGCTAAATCATACTATTTCTGCTATTTTATAAGATTTGTGCCTAATATAGTATTTCTGCTAAATTACAGTATTTCTGCTTTTTATACTATTTGTGCTAAAATATAGTATTTCTACTAAATGTAGTATTTATGCTTAATCATACTATTTCTGCTTTTTATGGGATTTGTGCCTAATATAGTATTTCTGCTTTTTATAGGATTTTTGCTCAAACATAGTATTTCTACTAAATGTAGTGTTTATGCTTAATCATCCTATTTCTGCTTTTTATAGGATTTGTGCTTAATATAGTATTTCTGCTAAATTATAGTATTTCTGCTTTTTATAGTATTTGTGCTAAAACATAGTATTTCTACTAAATGTAGTATTTATGCTTAATCATAGTATTTCTATATATTTCTGCCAGGTCCCCAGGCAGCCAATCCTCTGTGAGGACTTAGACATTCAAATTTTCAAATCAGGGCCTGCACGGTTTCCCAGCCAATCATATATGTGTCCTGAGGCATTCAAATTTGCATATTGGGGCCTTCATGGCTTCTAAGCCAGCCAATCATATCTGAGGGCTGAGGAATTCAAATCCACAAATCAGGGCCTGCACGGCTTTCTAGCCAGCCAATCATATATGTGGCCTCAGGCATTCAAATTTGCATATTGGGGAATTCGTGGCTTCTAAGTCAACAAGTTATCCATGTCGTATATCTCTAAAAATTCACATTTTAATGATAAATTGTTAACACTGGAAGATTCCCCCATCTCTTCTGAACAAAACGGTGTAAGAATGACCGTTCTAGCCCCTACGGTTAGGAAATTATGGTCATTTGTTTGTGGGGAGTCCTCACTATGAGAAATAGGCTGCAATAATCCTGTGCCTCTCTGTGCTGCGTGTGTAAAAAGATGCACCTGTTTTGGCGGGAAAACGTAAACAGCCACTCTGATTGGTGGATTTAAATTCGGCAGCTCTCTCCCTCTGTGTCTGTCTGTGTGTGTGTGTGTGTGTGTGTGTGTGTGTGTGTGTGTGTGTGTGTGTGTGTGTGTGTGTTTAGTGGGAGAGAGAGGACCCTGCCCTTATTTGGCAGCATGTCATTGTAGGATTTAAATTGAATATAGTTAGACTGGTTGACTGGATTAGAGCCTGTGTTTGTGTGTCCCTCTGTGCATTTCTGTTTCAATATGCCTCCATATTTGTAATTTTGTAAGTTATTACTATTCTGCTAAATCATAGTATTTCTGGTACTTTTCGGTACTTGTGCTAAATACAGTATTTCTGCTAAATCATACTATTTCTGCTTTTCATAAGATTTGTGACTAATATAGTATTTCTGCTAAATTATAGTATTTATTCTTTTTATAGGATTTGTGCCTAACATAGTATTTCTGCTAAATTATAGTATTTCTGCTTTTTATACTATTTGTGCCTAATATAGTATTTCTGCTTTTTATAGGATTTGTGCTTAATATAGTATTTCTGCTTTTTATAGTATTTGTGCTAAAACATAGTATTTCTACTAAATGTAGTATTTATGCTTAATCATAGTATTTCCATATATTTCTGCCAGGTCCCCAGGCAGCCAATCCTCTGTGAGGACTGAGACATTAGAATTTTCAAATCAGGGCCTGCACGGCTTCCCAGCCAATCATATATGTGTCCTGAGGCATTCAAATTTGCATATTGGGGCCTTCATGGCTTCTAAGCCAGCCAATCATATCAGGGCTGAGGAATTCAAATCCACAAATCAGGGCCTGCACGGCTTCCCAGCCAGCCAATCATATATGTGGCCTCAGCCATTCAAATTTGCATATTGGGGAATTCGTGGCTTCTAAGTCAATAAGTCATCCATGTCATATATCTCTAAAAATTCATATGTTAATGATAAATTGTAAACACTGGAAGATTCCCCCATCTCTTCTGAACAAAACGGTGTAAGAATGACCGCTCTAGCCCCTACGGTTAGGAAATTATGGTCATTTGTTTGAGGGGAGTCGTCGCTATGAGAAATAGACTGCAATAATCCTGTGCCTCTCTGTGCTGCGTGTGTAAAAAGATGCACCTTTTTTGGCGGGAAAACGTAAACAGCCACTCGGATTGGTGGATTTAAATTCGGCAGCTCTCTCCCTCTGTGTCTGTCTGTGTGTGTTTGTGTGTGCGTGTGTGTGTGCGTGTGTGTGTGTGTTTGTGTGTGTGTGTGTGTGTGTGACAGAGAGAGAGAGAGAGAGAAAGCCTTTTAATGGGATGATCTCATTGTAAGATTCAAATTCAATATATTTAGACTGTTTGACTGAATTGGATCTTGTGTGTGTGTCTCTCTGTGCATGTGTGTTTCCTCATGTGTGCATATTTGTAATTGTGTGGCTGTCATAAATTTTTTTGCAGATTTTTGTCATTTAACTAGTATATTTGAGGGACCCTCAGCATGTTCAGCATTTTTTCAGCTGTCCATTTTGCTTTTCCAATTTTTCTGTTTAACTTATTACTATTGTGCTAAATCATACTATTTCTGCTATTTTATAAGATTTGTGCTTAATATACTATTTCTGCTTTTATAGGATTTGTGCTTAATATAGTATTTCTGCTTTTTATAAGATTTGTGCTTAATATAGTATTTCTGCTAAATGTAGTATTTATGCTTAATCATACTATTTCTGCTTTTCATAGGATTTGTGCTTAATATAGTATTTCTGCTAAATGTAGTATTTCTGAATAATTATAGTTTTTCTACTAAATCATAGTACAGTATTTCTGCTTTTTATGGGATTTGTGCTTAATATAGTATTTCTGTTAAATTATAGTATTTCTGCCAAATTATAATATTTGTGCTAAAACATAGTCTTAATTTAAAATTACAATATTCATAGTTCATCACAGTGTCTCTGGTAAATCACAATATTTCTGCTCTGTTGTACTATTTTTCTAAATCATAGTGTTTCTGTAATATTTAAGTATTTTTGGCTAAATATATTCTTTCTGTTATCTTATACTATTTCTCCTAAATTCTTGTATTTTTGAGAAGTTATCATGTTTCTGGTAAGTTACAATATTTCTGCTAAATTCTGCTATGCTATTGTATTTCTGCCAAGTATTATGTTTCCTCTAAGATATTGCAGTTCTGCTAAGTTATTCCATTTTAGCAAACTTCTTTTGCTTCTGCAAAGTTTTTACAATTTCTGCAACTTTTCAGCTTTTTCAGCTAGTTTTTGCATACAGCTTCAGCTTTAAGCATCCACACTGCATTTTCGCAGGAAATGCAAATTTTTCTAGTTATTATTATTATTATAGCATTTTTGCGCGCTATTGTGAGGCAAATAAATATCTTTTTAATGTATTTTTTATCATTTCTTTATTGTACCATACACCCAGACATCTACTATTGTTTCAGACTCAGTGAGTGTGAGAAACACATATCTTATGCAGAGGTTTTACAAAGGCCAACTGACAGAGCTGAAATCTCTTTGGTGTGTTTTCTGTGATCTAGTCCCCATGCAGTAACCTGCTTTGTGGGTTTTTGCTGCCTCCAGCTACCTCATATTGAAATTAATTATCCCTACTGCTGTGAAAGGCAGTTAACCAAAGAGCACAAGAACGAACATGAACACCACCACAAAACAAACACTTACCGAATGAACACAAGTACACACAATTTATGAGCATATGCTTTTTGAATCTAAAGTGATTAGCTTCACGTTTCTTAAACGGCACCAAAACATACACCATCCACTACGAAGATACAGACACAGAAAGAGCAGGCTGCCTTTTCCTAATCTCAGCTGACATTTTACACAGTACTGTAGACTGGTGCAAGCTCGTGTATCGATCGCTTGCTGTACTTCCTCGGCTCGGCTGTGAAACTGTCAGAAAACTTTAGGCGCTCACAGAAGCACCGGGGTGTAACCCATCTTGTCCTGCCTGAGCATTTGAGCAGACGCGGGTAAAGCTAATAGCCTGCCTAATAGCCTAGCTGAGGTGCTGAGGTGAGCCATTTGAGTTTAGGGATCAGGCAGCAGAAATGCCTGCAGAAAACACCAGCACCAAGACTGATTGCGCATTAAATGGTCTATAATATTTTTGTCACACGAGGCATTTTTGTCATTGCAGTGATTTTTATTTAGAAGCGCAAATCATAAGAGGAACAAAGTGTGAAACGGAACTAGATGTAATTTCTAGACTTGCAGTGGGAATATCCTACATTTCCTCTGGGGTTCCTGGTTTGCCTGTGTGCATTCTCCAATTACAGTTGCTAAAGATTCAGTATTTGATGATCATTATACAAATAACTGACCCATATGGGCAACTCCACTGAGGATTGTGGTGGGTGTAATCAGCGTTTATTGCCCCTTCATTGATTTTTAGCAGTTTAACTACTTCCATGTAGGAAAATAACAATTGCGCTTTAGCCAGAAAGGATCCTGTCAGCAGAAAAATGGATAAAAAAAGCACTGCATTTGTAGCAGTAAATATTAAATTTAGTGCTAGAAACCAAACCAAACCAAAACTTGACTACAGTTGTTAAAAAAGCTGAAACAAGGTGCTTACAAAATGTATCACTAACAATCAAAGGAGCTTGCAAAGAAAAGCGTCTGGACTTCTTTAAGTTACTTGAAGACGTTTCACCTCTCATCCGAGAGGCTTCTTCAGTTCTACGATCAAATGGTGGAGAGTCCCAGATATAAACCTAGTGGGAGTATCCCCCCACAGAGGGACAAAAGGACCCCCTGATGATCCTTTGCAAGCTCCTTTGACTACGATGACCTGGATGACTGAGAACCTTCACAGACATATCACTAACAATCAGTTTAAAAGAAATAGTCTATTATTAAATGGCTTTGGCAGCTAGGTTTGGAAAATCATTAATTAACCATGAATCACAATGTCATTAGCAGTTTGCCAAACATGTGTAAAATAATCAAATATAGTAAAAACACTGACCTTGGTCTGGGAGTTGAGCATGCCCATCTCCACCTCATTACGGTGATGGCCGTTGGCCTTGCAGAGGTGAATCAGACAGGACTTGATCCTTAGGGCCAAGTAATAGAAGGACTTAGGGCTGGGAACGAGGTTAAAGGGGGCGGGTAAGGTGCGGCCCTCATCAAAGTAGGAGAGCCAAAGCTTAGCTCGAGCAAACTTCCACTCCACATCGGCATCCTCCTGCAGAGGCAGACAGAAAGAAATCAGGTATCCAGTATCTCAAATTATTAGAAACCTTTAAAACCTTTAAATATCAAAATTTGTTTGGTTATACCCCTAAATATCAAATTTGCCCAAAATGTTGACTTTAACTATGTAACTTACATAACTGTTATTTAATTTTTTTTGTAATGTGTCAAATGAAATATTTTCGATGGGAATATATACCAAGCACATTTTTGTTAATGATTATTTGAATAAATAAAACTTTGATTTCATATATTCCAGTTGCATTTCACTCAAAATTATTGCTTAATGTTTATTGAGGGTGAAGAATGATTTTTTCAGCTTAACTATCTCAGGTAAGAAAGACGGCAATAAAAGAAGGGCTAGGGCTTAGTGTTTATTAATATCTGCAGTTGAGATGTTTTAAAAGAGAAGGCAAAGAGAGTTGACTGCATACCCTTGCTAGAAAGAATCTTTATTAACTCACTCCTAAGTGCCTTTCATGTCTATGACCTTGCTTTGTAGCATGTGTGTCACTTCAACACTGCAGTGTAAAAAAAATAAAGGGTATAAACTGAAGTGCGAACACATGCAACAAGCTGGTCTACAGTAAAGGCAGGGAACATCAAAAAGACCAAATGCTCAAAAGGAGACTAAGTTTAGCAATAAACAGATGAATAATAATCCTAGAACCTATCCTATCCTATCCTATCCTATCCTATCCTAGAACTTCCGACAAGGCTTTAAGTTATGAAGCATCCGAGTGGATTCCAATAATCTTTTTTCTCCAAGAACAGATGAAATGTTTAACTGTAAAAAGACAACCCAAATTGTCTGAATGATGATTATTTGAATAAATAAAACTTTGATTTCATATATTCCAGTTGCATTTCACTCAAAATTATTGCTTAATGTTTATTGAAGGTGAAGAATGATTTTTTTCATCTTAAATATCTCAGGTAAGAAAGTAAGTATTCATTTTTAGAACAAGCGTGACAAAAATCAGAAATGTAAAAATTATTTTAAAACCTTTTGGGTTTTTCTGGGATACTCATTTTATTATGCGTTTGATGTTTTTACTTGTTGCCACTGTATTGATCTCTTTGTTTTTTTAAGTAATGGTGCAATTCTCCTGCAGGCACAATCAGACACTCATACAAATGAACCTTATTGACTTGTTTACAATATTACACCCTTTTTCCATTGATCAACTATCCTGTTTTTGTACCTCTATCTCCTGGTAAGAGCTGTTGATCATGGCAATGAGCATGTTGAGAAGAACTACCACCATAGTGACATTATAGACTCCGTACAGCACGTAGCCAATGTTCTCTATGAACTTATGGTCATACTTCAGCACCACCGAAATCACTTCAGACAGCCCGAAGATTGACCAGAAAAGAGTCTTGAAACTCTCCTCTACCCTGCAGGAACAGAGAGAGATGTTGTAGCAGTCAGGAAATCAGCACATGCCAGTGACTACACATACAAAGCCCAACGCGTTACCAGCTAATTGCTGTTTCAGTCACACACATGCAAACACATGAAATGCATTTTAATGTTGTGGGATTTGTGAGGTGGCACTGATGAAATACCTGGTGAGTCATGTCCAATTTGAACACATTGCTACCCCATTTAGATCTCTCTCACACACACAAACACACACAAACACACTTATCTATAAATACAACCATATAGCACTGTATGTACCACACAAAGCAACACATCGAAAAAGCAGGGAAAAGTTCAGCTCCACAGTTTGAAAGATTGGTTTATAAATCTCTGTTCATTAAATTCTCAGCCTAGTCCTTCATCGACCTTTATTCAAAATAGAAACGTCGCTGCACTTAATAGAAAAAAAAAAAGATTTAAGATGAATGTGCATGTGATCCTTTCGGGGGTGTCAAGGTTATATCTAGAAAGAAAACATTTAAACTCAAATGCATTCAACGTTTTTAGGAATAATGGAAGTGAAATAAGTTTTTTCACGTTAAATGTCATACTGAATTATACTTCTCACTCTTGTGGTTGATGTATAATTCTTAACTCCACTTGACTCTACCTCTGACATTTAAGTATGATAACTGAAGCATGGCTAATGTTTCATTTAAAGCGTATAGTGCTTTGCTGTTTCTACTGAGATCCACACTCAAACTCTCAGTTCTGCCTGGAGGATCATTCTCTCACACTGACCCAATATGTGTTTAAGGGCCAGAGGGCTGAGAAAGGAAAACAAGGTGTAAAAAAAAAAAAAAAAAAAAAAAAAGCACAAAGCTGTGAGATCTCTGAACATTGACATTCATGAACATGTCTGCTGTTAAATATTCCACGAGTGGTATGCATGGGCTTGAGATGGCAGAGGGGGGCTCAGTGGGAAGGAGGGAGACGCCTGGTTGGATTGCTGGAGGGGTTGGTGGTGGGAGGAAGCTGTGGAATAGAAGATCTGTAGGTTCCTGGTTGAGAGCTATGGGTGTCATCCAAATTATCTTCTTTCAAAGAGACAGTGTTTCATTGGCACACAGAAAGGTAGGTGATGGCACCTGCTGGTGGCAAACAAGACACTCGCATGCATACCAAGATAGAAGCAGACAGAAACACACACAGACAGACTTTTTCCTCCTCTCTATCACACGTAAAAAACAGACTCCTTTGGGTACCTCAGGAATAACCTTTCAAGAAGAAAGCCAAACATACTCTTTAACCTTCAACACCAGATCAGTGAATTTTTATCTAAGAATATCTTCTATCATTGCCCTCCATACTTACTTCCAGAAAACATTAACCAGTGCGCAAAAATAACCTGAAAACCATTCTGGAATTACTTAAATACTACGAGAAACTGTTACAGTCTCATTGTTGCATCATGTTTTGCGTCGATCAACCTTGCACATTGTTGCTGCTGATTAGAAATGCTCCTCTTTAATGACTCGTTTTTTCATGCTGGCCTCTAAATATTGGCATGCAGTCACTATTGTTTTGTGCTGCTCTGATGATAGCTGAATAGTGTATATATGAGCAGCTAACCACATGGCAACAGCTTAATGCATTTAGGCATGTAGACATGGTCAAGATGCCATATTTAGGTTCAAACTGGGCATGGGAATGATGGGAAGAAAAGTGATTTAAGTGACGTTGAATGTGGCATGGTTATTGGTGTCTGAATGGCTGCTGTGAGTATTTCAGAAACTGCTGATCTACTGTGATTTTTCCACAAAACCATCTCTAGGCTTTACCATGAATGATCCAAAAAAAAAAAGAGTAAATATGAGCAGTAAAGCTTTGGGTTAAAATGCTTTGTTGATGTCAGAGGTTGGAGGAGAATCACCAGACTGCTTCGAACTGATAGGAGGGCAACAATAACTCAGATAACCACTCTGCATACCAAGGTATGCAGAAGAGGGTCTCTGAGCACACAACACGTCAAACCTTGAATCAGACCACACCACCTGCTACTCTTGACAGCTAAGAACAAAAAATTGTGGCCAAGAGTGTACCCAGGGTTAACCCCTTCCTATTTATTTTATATATCAACCGTCTGACTCAGTGTTATAAATGCTCATTTTCACTGTTATGCTGATGTCATAGCCATGTACCGATCTTTTGATGTATGCATCTGTTTATCACGGAGCACTCATCACAAACCCTAAAGCTACAGTTTGCTGACAATTTTCTGTGTTATTGTTATGGCTCATTTATTTAACATTATACCCTTTTTAGTAAGCTACATGAGGCACTTTAGAGTTGTCATGATTCAAGCAAATGGAAATTTTAACAGGTTCAGGAACATATCACTATGCATCAAGTAAGCAATTTCCTCTGTACTCTCAATGTAAATATACATATCAGGAACAACGTGGAAGCATGCAAATATCTGCCCCCATCTCATCAGGATACTTAATAAGTACTTGGGAAAATGTGCATCGTACAGAGGGGTACAAATTACTGGCATAAGCATCAACATATTGCAGTGGCATCAATGACTGAAGGTGTCTGTAAAGAGAAACACATTGAAAAGCATTTACAGCAGTTCTTAGGTGGTTTTCTTCTTTGTGTTGTTACGATAGAGGCTCCAGGCATCAGACAGGCAATTGCTCTGAGGGGAAGGCTCTTTTCAACAGTATCATCTCCTCACTCACTATTCACGTCACACACATCCAGAAGCCAATCGTGCAATCAGGAGAGGAGAGGAAGGTGATTTTGGTGGACTTCCCTTGAAAACCTGTTATTTTGATCCTTCTCTCTTTTAATAATGGCTTGTCACTTATCTGAAGCCTCTCTTTCAAGATTAAAAAAAACACACACACACACACACAGACTTTCCTGTCTTTGAAATTTGAAAGAAAACAAAAAGGAGGACAATTATCTTCTCTAGATCATATTGTATCCCAATTATCTTTGAAATCAAATTATTCTTCCAATTATTCTTCCAGGTCTCCTTTCTGGCGCTGTGAAATGCTCACTCGATTTAGATTTTCATGTCCCTAAAATTCAAGTACAGATAATGATGAAGGGCATTGTTCCAGCTAACATTAAGGCCCCATTATACCAGACATTCACAGGAACACACACAATTAAAATCTAGCACTCGTTACACAGTAGACTATTTATATTCCATGTCCATCTGTTTGCCTAGGCAGATTGTGAGTTTAACATAACATCCAAAAATGTGGGTGATATTTACAAGTGGACAGTGTCAGTGAAAGTGAACCCCTTCTTGTCATGTCAACTATGTAAAAATATAAGGCTACATACATGCACCTCACTTCTATCAACCCTTATGTGAATTGAACATGGAGTCACATGTAGAGTATTTAAGCGAGCTGCATTTCTTTTATACTGGATTATACTGATGCATGGGCAGCCAGTGTCGCTGTGCATCCTCATTTGTTTTGCTTGCTTTGTTTTCAGCTTATTTAATTCACTCAAATCTGTGTGAGATGCCTCTCAGGGAGAAAGTGCAATTATGGAGAATTTAAATGTATCCTTGGAGATCAACGGGACTGATAAATTTGAATTTGTGTTTCGCTAATGTCAGCTAAGGTTCCGGTCATGTGTGTATTATTTAATACCCTGTTACGGAGATGGATGAGATGCTTGGTGCTCTGGATAATGGAACATTTTTTAGCAACCTAAGAATCAGATTATTTCATTTCAAACCAGTGTGTCTGTATGTGTGTGTGTGTGTGCGTGTGTTTTACAATAGGGTTGTACAATAGGCAGTGAATCAGCAGGGACAGTCGGCATCTTGAAACGGCTATGAATTGTGTGTTATTATCTGTTATTAAGAGTGGCAGCTCCCTGTAGGCTGCATGCAGCATGACGACTACACCACACATGTACAGATACTCACACACAACAGTGTTTCCATCAAGCCAACACTCTTCTCTGACTTGTATCCATCACTTTAAAAGACATTACATTAACATTTAACCTCATTCATATCCTGGAGAGGTGCTCTAACCTTAAATTAAGTCTTCAATCTAAAAATTCGGGAGTTTTTGTCCCCAGAAAGACGCTCATTTGCCGCAGTGTGACTATGTAATCAGATTTATGTCCCCACAACATCAGCACACACACACACACACACACACACACACACACACACACACACACACACACACACACACACACACACACACACACACACACACACACACACACACACACAATCTTGCTCTTTCTCTCTCCCTCCTTACCACACTCATGCTGCCTGGATATGTGTGTGGGAGACTGGTGAGTCACCTCGGCTCTGCAGGAGCAGCCCCAAACCCAATCACCAGCAGGCCCAAATCAACCTCTCTGCCCCAGAGACATGCTCTCAGTCTCTCTCTCTGTCTCTCTTGCGTTATGCTTGGAACTCTCGTTGTCTTTGCTCCTCCTCTCCTGCTATCATCTTTGTCTCTTGTTTAGCTGCTCTATCACTCTCCCCTATTTTCTCATTATATTGCCATTGCCATTGCTTTTATATCTTTCTCCACATCGTCCTCTCTCCCTCCCACTCGCTATTTCCATCTTTCATCCCTACAGCTTTTAGCTATTTCTGTCACTCAATCTATTCTTTTGATGTATACGTTTCTTTTTTCAATATTTTTCTCCTCGTGTATTTCTCATCGTTGTTTAATCTGCAGCAATACTTTCACTGGCCAAATGAATAAATGTAAATGTAGCCAACTGTTCCCCTTTCTGTGTCTCTGAATCTTTCTGACTCTCTCTCTCTGTCTGCCCTTCAGTCATTAGTAATATATTAAATTCTCCTTCCCAATCACTACTCCTCTACTCTCCTCAGTTCTCCTCTTCTTTCCCCTCCTCAGTTCTCCTCTCTTCTTCTCTCCTATCCTCTCTTGTTCTGCAAACAGATAAGTGCTCAGACAAATACAGATTAAACATCTTTAAATAGAAAATTCTGTTTAACTTTCTACCTATTACACCAAAAGAGCTGTCACTATGGTGACAAAAGGGTGGGACACTTCCCACCTCAGGTTTTAATGACTGAACGAATGCCACTCCTAAGAGATTCCTGCATGTGTGTACGTGTGCTTGTTGCTGTTTCTGATACACAAACAACAAAGCAGTGGGGAAAAAAGCATGGGGAAGTGAACAAAAACAAAAACACAGACTGAATCTGTGTGTCTGTTTATGAGTGTGTTCACACTGGTGTGACAGACAGTGAGATACAAAATGAGGCAGAAAGTGAGCAACGCAAAACAGGGATGTGCTGGTGTGTATCTTCAGGCAAGCTGTGATAGAAATCTTATTAAGCAGGGAATACAAGACCACAAGATGAGCAATTAAGAGGCTTTTGCTAGTGAATCAAGCACAAGATCAACTTTTTTAATTTGCTTGTTCCCTCACTGTCTGTCTGTTTTTCTGCCTCTGTGTCAGTGTACGGTTTATACTATTTCATAAGCATTGGCACTGTTTGGTTATGAAAATGTGTGATATCGGTTACGTTCTTTCTTTGCACTTTTCATTTACCAGTAAAAATGTGAACTGGTCGTTTGTTAATTCTTTCCCTGAAGCTGCAAATATCTCGTCATAGCTTAGCAAAGAAGGCAAGCTTTGAGTTTCTCCACATGTTATAGAAGTGTGTATTAGACAAAGGTCTAGGAGAAAGAATTTTATTTATTATGATCACAACTCTAGCAAATTAATTACCTTCATAAGAAAAAATAGCCTGCCATTTTTGTTGGTCAGTACTTTCTTTTTGTTTAAGTAGCATAGTCAGTATGGACATTTGTATATATTAAAATATGTGTCCTTGTTGACGAAGAAGAGAACCCACCAGCACAACAAAAGCTACAGAATGAAGATGGAGACCAATGCAACTGCCACGACAGCACCTACACAACTCACTGATCAAAAAAAATCAGTAGTGGAGTTGAGAAAGGAAGTACTTTGTACTAATAATAGTACCAATGTTAAATCCTATTGTAACATTAGGAGGCTACTCAGCAACCATCCCAGCATTTTAGTCTGTGTTTTCTAAATAAAATATAATGTTAATATTTTAAATAAACAACCTGATTTAAAATTATTTTAAAATCAATGAGTTTATGTCCAATTTTCTGTTCAAATTCAATTGAATATTTTTTATAATGCACCAAATCACAACATCAGTCACCTCAAAGCACTTTATGTAGTAAGGTATAAACCCTACATGTACAAGTATGTGAAATAATCCTTTTGGTTGTGTTGTTTTAAATTAGGGGTTTAAAAGTCATAACAAAGAATCAAGTATTTACTGGTATTGATATAGGCCATTCAATTTCTGCTATCATTACATCCTTTGTTTAAAAAAATCAGCCTGAAACATCATCATTCAAAAGGGCTTCTTCTTTAAAAATCAATAGCAAATGTCTGGAAATTATACTGGAGCGTTAGCCTAATGAAATGAAGCTTCTTAATGTAGCTGAAATTAAATGAATTTCATTGCAAACAATTATTGTCAGACAGCAAAATTTCAGATGGACTAAATCTCACCAGAGGGAAATTGAATGCTTGACATAATTTGTCATGATAATGGAAGACGTTACTGAAAAACACTGAATACTGCCAGAAAGTCTAAAGCATTGCCACTGACATTTCAAATCCCTTACTGGTCACAGCACATGAATGAATTCTTTCTCTGTTACTTTTGTGCCTCTCTTCTTTCTGTCGGGCTCGCCTTAATTATAATTGTGTCTCCCCTTCTTATTTTGACATTCAGATGTGCTTGACTGGTAAAGGCTGAACATGACACATCTGCCTCGCCTTCAGAGCTAATAAATTCTCCCTTTTGCTCTCACTTTGACTCTGACGTCTCTCACACAACCTCTTATCTACTATACACACATCCCCTTTCTTCCACAAAGATCCCTCTCTCCTCTCTACCCCTCCACTCCCGTACATCACCTCAGACCTTCTTTCATGGTTCCTTTGTTTTTTCCTCTTCCTCTCCAAAAATCCCCCCAGTCTGCACTTTGTTTTCAAACTCCTGCCTGCATCTTCAGGCATGTAAATCTAAGTGCTATTTTTTACTCTCCTCTTTGGCCTGATTCTCATCACTGCTGGTTCTTCTCTGTTCACGCTGCATTACACCTTATGCATTATCACTTTATATACACGTTTAGTCTCGGATGCCTCTCATCTTGTATTTATGTGTGGCATTACAAATGAAATACACACTCTTATAAAAGCAACTTCAATATGGTGACATGCCTTTAAAGGTCATTATGGTATATAAAATTTAAGTAAATTGGCAATAATGATCAAATGCTGAAAAAAATGTAGGTAACAGGATTTATTTCACAGTACTTGCATTCTGATTTCTTCCCACCTTGTCAAACGATAATGCTGAGTCTCTGCTAAGCCTGTGTGGTTGCTCAGTCTGCGTGACCTTCTCTCATTCTCTCCTGTTGTCTCTCTCCCTTCTTCTTCTTCCTCCTTTGTCTACGTATTCTGGCTGGTCTCCCGCGTTTTGCCTGAACAACGAGCCAAGCCAAAAACACCCTCCTCTGCAACGTTCCCTATGGTTCTCTTCTCATCCCTCATCCCTGCCATCTTCCTCTGTCCTCCTCTTCTACATTCACTTACTTTGTTGCACTGCTGTTAGCCGTCCCTGTGATTCTGCTACATTTATTCCACTGTTTTACTTCACCATTTGTATACTGTAATCGACATTTTGATTTTGATTTTCAAGGTCCTTGACACACCGCTATGTCTTTCTGTTTTAGTTTTCCCGTAAGATTTAATCCCATCTCCATCCATCTCATTTTATTCAGCTTTTACCTTCCCTGTCCTTCTCGCCTCTGTTTTCTTCCATGTCTGTGCAGTGTTGTCATGCATGACTAACTGGAAAATAGAGGCAGGTCCAGGGCTCTATCACCACTGCCCAAATCAAAAGCGTGTGTGTGTGTGTGTGTGTGTGTAAACTGATTTGTACATAAATGTTTGTAATGTCTGTATAAGCACCTAGTATGTAAACACAAACACAGCAAGGATGTGTGTGTGTGTGTGTTACAGTGTATTTGCACTTGTGAAAAAATAACTGTGTGGGCTCTTAACAAAGAGCTTTTTGGGTTTTTTTTTTTTAAAATGTGTGAGTCAGAAGTGTCTTCACACCTCAGGAGATAGGGTCCGGTGTGTGGCTATTACAGCTCAGTCCCCATTAAGCCTTATCAAGCTGTGTGTTTATGTGAGTCAGTTTTTGCTCTAGTGTCACTGAGTATATATGTGTGAGGAAAAACGATATCCTCAGCTTCACTCCTCTCTCATATGCTGCTTCTTCCTTTCACATCCCTCCCACTGTGTCCCAGCTTGAGTAGTACACCTTTTGCTGCAGAGACTAGCAGAGTACTTAAATTACCTTTTCGTCGTAACGACTAACACAATAGTTTTACAATTCAAGTGAGCAGTTTTATACTTTTTCAAAAAAGAAATCTGTTACTGTTAATATTTGCCCCCATTTTCCTGTCTCTTTTGTGGCAGATAGTGCCATATAAGCAGAAGATATCCAATTTTGCTCTTGTGTCAGCGCACATGTGTACTTCAGCCAGTGATATGGGACAGATAAAAGCATTTATGTAGTTGAAGTATTAGCTTCATTTTAGAGTTTTTGAGTGGAAACTTTACAGTGAAATGTAAATTATCTCGAGGTGACAAGTGTCTGCCAGCTGAGAGAGCTGAAAGAGAACCATTTCTAATTTTTAAGAAGCACCAGTAAACTAAGTACAGCTTCACAACACAAGCAGAGAGGCCCATTGAGTATAACAGCTCCCGTTTAGAAAGCTAATGCTGTTACTTTGAGGGCAATTGAGATCCTTGTCACTCATCACGTGGTGGAGAAGATGCTGCCATTGTCAACTCGCCATTTAGTAGTGTAGAGTTACAGGAGAGAAGATTTTTGCCAAAGATCTCTTAATAATATGAACATAGATTAAGTGTTTTCTTGCTACTATCTAAATGCTGAGATGCCCTCAGAAATTCATTTACCAGGTATACCTGCTTAGCTGCTCATCAATGCAAATGTCTATCATCCATGTGGCAGTGACTCAATCCGCTTAGGCATGTAGACAAGATCAGGACAATCTGCTGAAGTTCAAACCGAGCATCTAAAAGGGGAAGAAAGGTGACTTTTAATCTGACTATTTCAGAAACTGCGGATCTACTGGGATTTTTCCTGCACAACCATTTCTATGGTTTACAGAATGGTCTGAAAAAGAAATATCCAGTGGGTGACAGTTCTCTTGGCATCCTTGTTGATGCTAGAGGTCAGAGGAGGATGGAAAGACTGCTTCGAGCTGATAAGATAATAACTCAGATAACTACTTATTACAACCAAGATATGCACAAGAGCATTGAGTGCACAGCATGTTGAATCTTGAAGCAGATGGGCTACATAAGTAGAACACATTGCATGCCACTTCTGCCAGCTAAACCAGGAAACTGAGGCTACAATTTGTACTGACTCACTAAAATTCAGCAACAGAAGATTGAAAAAATGTTGCCTGGTTGCAAGGACCCTGGACGCATGGATTCTGGCTTTTATCAACAATTCAGGCTGGCAGTGGTGGTGTAACTATGTGGGGGCTTTTTTGGCATACTATGGGCCCTTAGTACATTTGAAGAATTTAAATACCACATCCCACCTGAGCATTGTTGCTAATCATGACCATCCATTTAAAAAAAACTATTTTTTATCACTTTTTAAAAGTTCTGTTTCTTCGTTATTCTGTTTCTTTTCCCTCTGGGACCGTGTGTACATCATTTCGTTCCACCTCATGTAAACATGTGATGCGAATGACAATAAAGCTCCTTGAATCCTTGAATGAGCTCAATACACTGAAATGGCTCTTTTAGACAAGGTCACCAGATTTGAGTCTAATGAGAGATTTTGACGCCCTTTTTACACCCTTGTGTTTTTTGGATCTTTGCTTATTTAGGGCTTATAAGCGACTGAAGGTTGCTTTTGTTTAAGCGATTTCGCCTCCTGCATTTGGGTCCATACTACTGACATGATCATTATAGATATTAGATAACATGGTGGGAGTATATGACACAAGACACTTGTTTTGTTTGTGTTCTTAAAATGTTTCCCACACCTATTGGTCGTATGGTGATCATATGCTATTCCCTGCAAAGTTTTAAGTTACTTTTAGGTGGTCATACTATAATCAAGCTACTGTTAATCCATGACGATGTTTAGTGTGTGAGCACTAAGCAAGAGTGCTCACACACTAAACAGCAAAAAAGTCCAAAAAAAGGTTATGAATTTAGTTAAACTACCCACAAGCTGCTGCAAACAGCAAGTGCTCTGCTGGATGGCGAGGAACAAAAGACATGGATGGGGCAGTGTCTTTTGAAGGGAGAGAAAGGCATAGAAAATACATAATGCACAGATAGATGGCATTTATATATATATATAAAAATAATAATAATAACAAAAACAAATAGTGTCTCTCTGCACAGTTTAGTCCTGGCATTGCTCTGACAAGCGCTCTTTGGACTAGGTGAGAATGTGAGACTGACCTCTGGTGGCTGAACTGACAACAACAGAATTTAAGATTTTTGCCATTTGAAAAGCATCTTTATACAGCTCCCCCAGCCAGAGTATGCAATCAAGAGTCCAGAATTCATGGACAACCTCCCCCTTGCTCCCTTCCAGCCACCCACCCACCCAAATGCAGTCAGAGGTTGATAAAATGAGCAGAAGTTGAGAGATTTTAAAAAAAAAATCAGCCTTGATGTGGATCTCTAAAGCAGAGGAGTGAAGTGATAAGAGGACAATGGACAGAGCTGGATCACACACTCGCAAAGGAAATGACTGTGTCTTTTTTTGTACTTGTTCCTGGGTTTTTGAGAAGTCTACATTATGTCGGCATGTCGGGTTGTGGCCATCTTTCACCATTTCAACCCCATTAGACTCTGTTTCTACAGGTGAAATCGCCTTTCTGTCAGCTAACTCTTTGCTCTGTCTGCCTGCTCATCACGTTGCCTGAATCTCTGGCTCCATGCATGCAGCCAAGCAGAACCCACAGCCTTATGAGACCCTATGCTGAGGCTCAGCAGAGGGGTTACTGTATATGCACAGCATAGAAGTGTAAAGTGAGTCAGCATGGAGAGGCAGAGCCCGCACACTAGAAGTCTGGACACACACCTTTCATCATCAGGGATTCTAAGGTAAGGCATTTAAGGCAAATGCTCAGTGGGCCATAAAGTTGGTAATTACTCCCGGGTACACATACATCACGGCTGATAGGGACATATGAGGACAGGGTGTAAACAAATAACAGGGAATTCCTATCACTGCTTCTGGTATTTGATATCATCTGTTTTTATGTTTCGACCCCAGCTAGTTTTAGTCTTTCTTTTAGATATTTGACTGTTTTTATTTGGTTTTATCTATAGCTTATGCATTTTTATTATTTAGTTCCAGTGTACAGCACTTTGTGTCAGCTGTGGTTGTTTTAAAGTTCTCTATAAATAAAGATGAAATTGTATGGTATGTTGCTTTAAGCTGTGAATACTAATTACACTGTGTAACTTTGTTGAGAAGAATTTAATAGTTTTCTTTCCAGTGGTCAGCAGCTCTGGCCACTAAAAGATGTCAAAAAAAACAAAACAGGGAAAAAATGCAAAATGAGGATGAAAACAGTGTCAGTAAATGACTTCAAAATAAGGCAGAACTGTGCTCTTAGCGTAGCTTTTATTACATTACAATTTGGGTAAAAACATTTATCTGGCAGGCAGGAGGGTAGCCTATTGAGATTTACTCCCTGAACAGATTTTTTACCTGCTTTTGGCACTTAGCAGTGTTCATTCTGGATTTTGTAGACTGATACTTTTGAACCAAATGGACATGTAGACCTAAAAGCACGGTGGTGGACTGACAGGTGTACAAGCAGATTAGACGGCAGGCAGGCAGATGAATATCAAACAGTCTGACATGGTTGATTCTGCCAGGGACACTGAATTATAATCACTGCACAGCTGGCCAAAACGAAAACGGTAATAATACTCTGCTAAGGTTATCCTAACAATATGCAGTCTAATTTTTCATCTGTGGTTGTGTTGCGGTGATAAACTGCTGTACAAGCAACAGCAAATAAGATCACAGCACAAGCTGGCAAAAATCATGCTGCACTAAATCTACAAATTAGATTTGGGCTCGTTAGCAAAACTCAACAAATATCCCAGGCTCTCTTTAAACTAGGAGGGTGAATAAAGCAAGACAAAAAAAGCAATGAAAGAATTTTCCTGTATTTTCAGTAAATAAGAGAACAGTATATACCAGAGTAATTACAAACCAACTTGTAACACATGATTTGCTTTACTGGATTGAGCAGATATATTGTAATGTGAGCTATTTAAATCTGTAGATGTCTTTCTCTCAGAAAATGAGTAATGATAGGTGACAGAGCGAGACCTCAGAGAGTGTTTTCTTTCTCAGATGAGTGATGATAAACAGAATGATTCTGTCAGCAATCTAAGACAGATAACTTTCCTCCAAATATCCGACAATGACAGTGAAACATCCGCTGCCACTTTGATCGCAGCTGATAGGAAAGGATGGGTGAGCAGAGACACGGAGAAGCTAAAATGAAGAAAAAAAGGCAGAATAACTAAGATTGAGACTGATTTGTTGAAGCATCCAGTTGCTTTATAAGCAGATTTATACTGCAAAACAAATGATTTGTATGAAAGTGAATTAACAGGGGTGGCTGATACTGAAAAAGTGAAGTGAAAACATATTTTAAAAATTGTATGGGTGGTTTATGGCACCAGATGGTTAGTACAAGTTGTTCAGCTAAATGGTGCATTTCCATATTTAAAATGAATGACCCTGATAATACCATGAATGCAGCACTTAAGGAAGTGAAGTGCATTCAAAAAGCAGAATTTCAACTGCATGATTTTTAATTATGGAACATCAGAGTTCATCCTGGTTAGTTTGTGTGTGCAGAATGAGGACTAATAGCAAGAGGGTGCAAGAGGATATGTACATACTGTACATATTTAAAAAAGGGTTCATTTCTAAATGATTACAACTCATTCAGATGGTGTAAGTACTATACTTCTCTTGGTCTTGTTCAGTAGACGCCACATATCACAATCATCGGGATGACTGCTGATTTGATACCTGTCCAGATGATGATCATCATCATCGACACCCTCCGTGTGAGGGTAATTGCTGAAAAAAGGCTGGCTGTTCAGAGAGTGCCCAGTCGAAGAATATTAATGTTGAAAAAAAAAAAGCCTATAATCTGGAGAGCTTCATGGGGATGGATGAGGCTGGTGTCAGTGCAACAAGAGCCACCATACACAGACATCTTCAGGAGAGGGGCAACAACTGTTGCATTCATATCAAGCCAGTCCTGAATGAGAGCCTGAGCCAGAAATGTCTGTCGATTAAGGATGAAAACAACTGAATTGCTGGCGAAGTCCTCTATTCAGATGAAAGTCAATTTTGCATTTCATTCAGAAATCAAGGTCCTAAAGTCTGGTGATTAGAGAGGCACAGAATCCAATGTGTTTTAAGTTTAGAGTGAATTTTCCACAGTCTGTGATGATTTGCGATGCCTGTCATCTGCCGGTGCTAGTGGTGGTTGGTCCGCTGTGTTTTAAGTCCAAAGACAATGCAGCTACCAGGAGATTTTAGAGCTTTTCATCCTTCAAGCTGTATGGAGATGCACGTTAACGTTTTCAGCGGGACTTAGGTTTGGCACACTGGGCAGGTGCTATTTCCACATGGTTTCCTGACCATATTATTACTATGCTTGTTTGGCTAACTATCTCACCTGACCGGCATCACATAGATAATCTGTTGGGCACTATTAAGAGGAAGATGAGAAACAGCTGAATTACAAATACAGAGAAGCTGAAAACCAGTATCAAAGCAGCCTGGACATCAGTAACAGTGCCACAAGCTGATCACCTCCATGCCATGCTGCATTAATGCAAGAACTCTTAGTAAAGAAGCCCTAACAGAGCATTGACTGTATACAGAAGTTGGATATTCTTGTACTGTAAATCCAGTTTTAATTAATCATAGTAAATATTCTAATAATCTGAGATACTGGATTTATGATTTACAGGAAGCTATAAGCCATAATCATCAAAATGAAAACAAAAAAGCTTAAAATATTTTACTTTGCATGAAGAATATAGTATAAAGAACAAGGATAAAGACAGAACACTGTCTACTTTCTGGTTATTAGAGCCCACTGCGTCTTGCCTGGCACAAATATGGAGCAGGCTCTCCTCGCTGCTTTTGTTGCTTTGATATGCTCAAATCTTAGTAGTAGGTCGAAATGCTTGGCCTCATAAATAACCAGTTGCCGTATCATTTTCCTTCCAGACAGTACTGGCCTTGAAATGATATCAATATTGATGCAATTCCCAGAGCTCAGATTGAATCTGACATTGATATCTCTTACTGTGATGTCAGTTTCATTTCATTTTTCTTTTGGTCACGGTAGCAGAGTGGTTTGCTCAGTAAACACAAAATGGTGATAGGGAAATGACTGGTGTCATATCCACAATGTTGTTAAAGCTATGAAATCAAATCACAGTTCACCAGTGTCTTGAGATTTTAGTAACAGTGTATCCAATTCACTTTCTCAATATTATATTTAACCAAATAGACCGATTGCCTGAGGGTAGATTAAAGTTCGATCTCTGCTTCTGATAAGACGCCACAGATTTAATGAACGACCTCAGTCAAAAGGGCATGTCTTATACTGTCCTTGGGGTGCTTTAACTTTAATACTTTAACAGATTTGTTTTTTCCCTTTTGCCGTCTTATGTAAAATGATCAGTGCGGGGTTGTGTTTTAAAATGCTGCACCATATTTCTGAAAAGTTTTGGAGAAGTGAAAGGGACAAAGTTTCAGAAATGGAGAGAGATGGTCAGACCACACATAGTCACACACATTCTCCCAGCATATACTACTCCACTCCGACAGCCAGGTATAACTCACGTGGTGAAGGCAGGGTTGTACTTTGCTCCGAGGTAATATGAGTACAGGTTGAACATGCCGATCATGAAGGCCACAAACACCATGATGAAAATAACCATAAACTTGAAGATGTCCTTGACTGTGCGCCCCAGTGAAATCTGCAGGGGTCCAAAGCTCTCATTGGCTGGCAGTATGTAGGCGATGCGAGAGAAGCTCAGAACGACGGCGATGGCGTACAGGCCTTCTGAGATGATCTGAGGATCTGATGGGCGCCACTTGTTTCTGGCTGAAGGGAGAATAAGCCACAGAATGGTTGCTTTGTAATATTATAATTTTATTAGCAAATCAGACATTAAAAGGGATCTTTGGCCATTTTTTTTCACCTAATTAACTACACTAAATAAAATCTGATATGTTAAACAAACTCTGTAATTAGTGCTGAAATGATATTCATATTCGGTTCGAGCCCCGGCTTGGACAGTCTTGGTCGTTGTGTCCTTGGGCAAGACACTTCACCCGTTGCCTACTGGTGGTGGTCAGAGGGCCCGGTGGTGCCAGTGTCCGGCAGCCTCGCCTCTGTCAGTGTGCCCCAGGGTGGCTGTGGCTACAATGTAGCTTGCCATCACCAGTGTGTGAATGTGTGTGCGAATGGGTGGATGACTGGATATGTAAAGCGCTTTGGGGTCCTTAGGGACTGGTAAAGTGCTATATAAATACAGGCCATTTACCATATTTTAATTCAGAAGCCAGCTTGGAGGGATTCAAGATTTAAATATCTGCTAATAACTGTTTCAAACTGTTGCTGATGCTGAATATGTACTAGCACTTTATAAACCAAATATTAAACGTTACATAAGAAGGGGTTAAAGCGGTGTTACCTTAAACTCTACTGTGCACATGCAGTTTGTCACTCATCGTCCCATTGCTTGCTATTCAAAGTCTTTCTGGTTACAACGCACTGAGTAAACCTCTGGTTGTAGTGCGATCCAAATGTTTGTAAGATATGTTTCTATGAAGAATAATCTCAGCTTTAAGAAGCACGGATTTCGACGAAGGAGACGGTGCAGTAAGAAGATGGATTAAGTGAGGAATGGAAAAACGAAAGTCAGAGTAAAAGTTTGAAGAGAAGAGCGAGTGGAGCAAGAGGAGGGAAAGAAATTAGTCTGAGCTGTGTGGACGGCAAAGGGAAGGGATAAAGGGATAGTGTGTCCAAGGAGAAGTAAGGACAGCTAGAGAGAGGGAGATCAGGAAATAACTGAGATATCAAAGGAGACTGATGTGGCTAGGTGGCAATGTAAGATACAAGAGAGATGAGTCAAATAAAAGAAAAAGAGCTTCCATTTCACTATTTTATCAAAATCATAGTTTATTAGTATAACATTTTCACACCTTTACAGATATTGGGACATTTAGGGGAAGGTTTATGAGGATTATATGTGAGAGTGCAGTAATAGAACCTTTATCGATTTATTGATATGTCATGACAGAGTCAGGCCACCAGATGACAGCACTGATGAAGGTTCTATTAGTGGACCGCTAAGTGCACAGTGCAGTGGGCTGCAGCCTGTGGCAGGGTTTGCTATGGTGGAGGCATGTTTTTGTTCTGGTGTTTAACTGAATGCATGCTTATCATTCAGGGATTAAAGATAATGTTGATTTTTTTGTCATTCTTTTTTTTACTCATTCTGGTCATCTGACTGCAGTAGCATGTGTGTAGCAGCAAATCAACCATTGCAGGGATTGTTTTATTACTGTGAAGATCTCCAGGTGACAACCCCAATTCTGAAGGAGTAGTGATGCTGCATAAAACGTAATTAAAAAGAGAACTAACCCAGATTTTATTCACAACGGAACAAACAAAACATATCAAATTTTAGAGAGAGAAAATGCAGTGTTTTAGAAAAAATATTAGCTCATTTTGAATTTGATGCCAACAAACATGGCTCAAAAAAGCTGAGACAGGATGATGTTTACCACCAGATGTTTACTTATTAAAAGAAGAGTGGATGCAACCACTCTTCTTTTAACAAGTAAACATCTGGTAACTGAAAAGACCAGTTTTCTGTTCCATGATGTGCCAAGTTTTTTCAGTTCCTGAAAGGTCTGTACTACAGAGGGTCGAGTTTAGCATCTGGATTCGTCTACTATGAAGTTGTAATAGCTTTAATATTCTCTCTCATAAATATGTAAAGCCTTCCCTGAAAAAAGATGTCATCTGGGTGGCAGCATATGTTGATTTAAAACCTGTATATACCTTTTAGGACTGATGGTGCCTTTCCAGATGTGCAGGTTGCCAGTACCACAACTAAAGCAACCTCATACCATCAGTGATGTTCATTTTAAGTTCACTTTGGTCCAGACATGATGGCACATTTATTCACATATTGTTTCTTCTTTGCATGACAGACCTTTAACCTGTATTGTAGTTGGCTATTGAGCTCACGCATGTCATGATTTCCATGGCAGAATCACACCTTGTTTGAATGCAGTGCTGCCTGAGGGGCATTCCAATATTGATTTTCAGCCTCATCTCTGATTTTTCCAGATTCTCTGACTCCTTTGATTAGATATTCGACATCTTCACAATTTTCCACAGGGGAGCATTATTCTGATATTGTTCTACAATTTGTAGATGCGTTTGTTTGTTTTTTTGCAGATTGGTGAACCTCTGCTCATCTTCTGAGAAACTCTGCCTTTCTAAGATGCTCTGTTTATACCCACTCATGTTGCTGACCTGTCGCCAGTTACCCTAATTAGATGCAAAATGCTCCTCAAGCTGTTTCTTTTTACAACCACTTCCCTTTTCAGCCTTTTTGTTACCCCCTGTCAAATCTTCTTTTGATTGGTGCCATCAAATTCAAAATGAGCCAATATATTTTGGAAAACGGTTGCGGATCTAAAGAAATACATTTTCAGCTTCAAGTATCATGTGCAGTCCGGGTTTCTGTAATTAATGGCGTTTTTGCACTCATCTAATTTGCTATTCCTTATCAGTGACTGATGTAGCCCAACACTGATTCAAGCACCTCTATATAATATTGATAACAATATCTATAATATAAATGTAGCTTATATTTAACTTACATGATTCTTTTTATTGACTACTCACCGTAAGTGAAATAAGCCACTTCATCAGGCAGTGAGGCGTTGCTGAGGTCGTCATCTGGTACATGCATGTCGACATATTGCTGGGCCTTGGATGCCTTCAGGAATGCCATGAAGCGTGCCGTGAAGGATGCCACGAAGATGGATAACATACCAAAGTCCAGAACATTCCAAAGGTGCATGACATACTCCCTGGGTCCGTCACTCCAGATCTCCTTGCACTCTGACCAAATCATGCCTGAACATAAAAGACACATATAGACAAAAATAACACAAAAATAAGGAGGCCATTGCCAGCACTTATATAGGGATGCATAAATGAAGCACGTACAAACAGATGTCGACAACAAAGCTTGTAATTGAAAATGAACCACTCAGACGTGTGGCACTTACAGATCAGGTGGATGCAAACACATACACACTCCATTCTCTATTTGGAGCCAAAACACAGTTAAAATTGCCTAGAGAGAAGGCGCCCTGATCAGTATCATCTCTCTAACAATTACTGGGCCTTCAAAGCATGCTACCGGAATTACAATTACCACATCTAACTAAGCCACCACTCAATGCACACACATACACTCACAGATTCATGTAGATAAACAGTCACATGTGCAGCGGCTGCTAAAAATTTACTGTAGATGGGGAAAAAAATGTTGCCATTACATATAAACAAATAAAAACAGAGGCACATGTGCACCAACATACACAGACCACACACATAATATTGTTAGAGTGTGTGCATGAGCGGAAGCAGATGGGAAGCAGCTGAGCTCTGACAGATACTGCTGTGGGCTATTTATCCACCAAGTTTGTCTTTGTCTGCCTGTCTGTCACCCTCTTCTATCTCCTTCGATTCCTCACGCCTGCCTTCCTGTATTCCACGCACACACCCTACTCTGCTTTCTTTTGTCGCCCTCAACTACTCCCAACTTTCCTTCCATTTTTCTTTCATTCCGTTCCTCCCTCTTATATTTCCTCTGCACAGCCTCCCAGGTCAACCTCCCAATTTCCCTCCAGGTTATCGTTAGGACTCAGCGGGGCTACTGTCTGCGCTGTACCAACCAGAAAATTTCTTTTTGATCTTCGGAGGATAAAAGAGCATGATTTGTTGTGTTGCTGTAACCTTGGCTTTCATTCACTTGCCTGGTAGGGCACTCTATTAAACTTGAATTACACCTCATATCAAAGGTGGGCAAAAAGTTTTCTGACTATTTCCAGACTGTTTACTGATTTATGGTGAAGGTGTATGTAGAAAAAAACTTGAAAAGAAACTTTGGATTAGCATAGAAAAATGTGCAAACAAAGTATATTCATGGTTAATAACATAATAAAGTGCACGCATTGCAAAAAAAGAACACGCTCAGCTGTGCCTTGCTTACTTGGCACATCAAGGTTATTTTTTATCACGTTGGACAATCTGCGTTGACAGGGACAATCTATTCTAATCTAATCAACTGATGTGCATTTTAATTGGCTGTAACTGTGCACAGCCACACTGTGTGTGTGTGTGTATGATTTGATTGAAAGGGTGACTTACCCAATACCCACTTCATTATCAACATCTCTGTCCAGGAAAACTGGGTGGTTTTGACCCTGAACACCTGTCGAGGATGGTCTGTGATGGTCTCGTTGGGAAGGTTCTTTACTCCTTCAAAGCGGTCGGAAGCATTGACAACCAGGAGACCCAGGAAGATGGTGAAGGAGACAGCGTGAGCCACAAACTTCATGAAGGGGCTTCGCAGGATCTGACCAAGCTGGAAGTGAAAAAATGTAGGAACTTCCAATGTGTTTACTATTCCAATGCGTCAAATATTAAGAATCAATTATGGTAATATAGATATAGATTAACAATATCAATTTAAATTTGCATTTACTGATCAGAAAACAAATTGTAAAAAACAAAAACAGCGGGGTATTGACACATTAAGCAAAATTTCACTGTCTATCTGTGATTACAATAGCCAACAAATTCTGTTTTACAGTAAAGAAACATGTTTGAGTGCTTTTTGGACGGACAATATTGCAGCCAAGCTCAACATCTGCTTTTATTTACTGAGATGAATCATGCTTTCTGCAGAGTTCCTGAGACTTTGGTCCTCAGAGAGAGCAAAAAATGCTGCAAAGCACCACTACACCACCATTTTAGCAGACAAACAGCAGCTGTTGTAATTCATGAATGTGCGTAACCACCGATCACTCTCACACACACATTATGCCAGAGTAACTAGATGCCAAACCATTAGCAGAGCCTGTGGAAATGCACTGCATCAAGCAAAAGTAATGCAAGACGGTACAGCACAAATAGCATTTAACAAGCCACCACACAGAAGGGCATTTTTGTAATTGCACATAAGTGTGCCAAGTCACACAAATGCACTTACACACTTAGACACATGCACACTTCTAACCCCATACGGGCATTTGAGATCCCAACATTTGCTACTCTCTGAACCTGCTGTGTTCAATATTAACTACCCACAGGATATCTCTACTCTCTGCATGAACAATAATACATCAGATTCAGTAGCTCTTCCCATGCCACACACACACTGCTAAATCATGGGGGAAGAGGTTGTCTCGTAATTTTTAACCTTGCAAAACCTCCTTTAAACCTCCTCATGACACCTTCATCCCTCCCAGCATCTGTGCCGATCCATTTCACTCCTCAGGTTAAATAAGATGGTCATCTCAGATCAAACCTTCTGCTGTGTGGCGACTGCAGACTCCATGGGTTTCTTTAGTGTGATGGTGATAAGAGCTTGTCTCCTCCAACAAAATGGCAGCTGCTAGCAGGAGGTATGTGCATATTAAATAAGTAAAAGCCTGGTGTGAAAATCATCTAAAGCCAGGATGGATCTTCTTTTTCTCTTATTATAAGGTCTTTTTACCTGGGAGAATACATAATGTTTCTTAAGTGTGATCAAAATGTTCTAAAATTTAGCCCATAAAAACCTTACCCAATTTAAGTTTGGCTAATTTCCTGTTCAAGATAATCATTTCGGGCATACCCAGACAGCTTCCAGTGCTGCAGAAGCTCCCAAGATGTCAATAAAGATCACTTGGGATTTCATCTCAAACCTGCACAGACAGCAAACTAGAACTTCTTTTTAAAACTGATGTGTATTACCCATGAAGGTCCACTGCTGGTGTTGATAGCTGGACCTCTTACCACGACCAAGCAGCTGAGAGCAGTTTTTAGCTGAAGGTTCAGTGCTTTAGATGAGGAAAGAGATCTGAAGGATGCTTTTCTCCCCCAAACATTCACAGGGTTCTGCACCGTGAACTGATCCCTCAGGGAGATGCTGTCAATGTGGAGCTTTACTGTAACGTCTACTAAAAACACACTGAAAATGCGAATACGATTTTTGGCCACAGCCACATAATCTTTACTCACTGTCAACAGTTCTTTAAGTCCTGTTCTGGATTCTTTTTTGACCTCCTGGATGCGTCACAGATGAAGTCTCTATTTGTGGAGATGGTGATTCACTGGAGTCTCAAAGCTTTAAAAAGTGGCTTTGTAACCCTTTCCAGACTGCTAGATGTCAATGACTTTGCTTCTCATCAGTTTTTGAGTTTTTTTAGATCGTGGCATGATGTGTTGCTTTTTGAGATCTTTGGTCCGGTTTTACTTTGTCAGACAGAGGTCGCAGTAGCTCAGGAGGTAGAGCAGAAGATGATCAGAGGATTGGCTGCACCAGTCTGTGTGTTAAAGTATCCATAGGCAAAATACAGTTGCTCTCTGATGCACTCACTGGAGTGTGAATGTTAGATAGAAAGCACTTAAGTAATCAGTAATCAGGCACAGACTGGTGAAATTGAACTCAGCTTTCAAAAAAATATGGTTAATCACAGTTAATTCATAATTTAAAAAGGACAGATTTTTTTTTTGCCTAATAAATGAAATGATTATTTACAAACTACATTTTTTATTTATTTGGGGTCTCTTTATCCAACATCAAAATTATTTGATGATTTGAAACATTTATATATCAGTAATATACAGAAACAAAGACACCAGGAAGGGGGCAAACACCTTCTGTAAAACACCTAACCCTTTTTCACAGCACCATGGCATCCACTTAGAGGTGTAAGAGAAAACGATCTTGAAGCAAAAATGGCAATGCTTTTGTGTTTTTTTTCTGGACATTTCCTGGAACTTTTTGAAATTTTTGTAAAGAAAGACTATGAATAATTTATAAATTTACACCCATCTAATCAATTCAGGGTCACTAGATAGACTAGAGCCTATCCCAGCAACCAAAGGAAAAGAGGGAAGGTTACACCCTGGATAGGTCATCAGCCTGTCGCAGAGCTAACAGAGAGAGACAGACAACCATTCACACTCACATTCACACCTATGGGCACTTCAGAATCTCTAATTAACCTAACCTTACTAACTGCATGTCTTTGGACTGTGGGAGGAAGCTGGAGTGCCCAGAGTGAACCCACAGCCACATGAAAAGATCTTATTTTTTCCTAAAATATATTAAATACACTGCATACTTTGGGTTAACTATATAATCATATAGAGGACCTTTACTAATGTGTACATTTTCACGTCTATACTCTGTTTCTCTTTGCAGCTATCTCTTTAATTCAAACTAAAGAGATATTTCCAGCAATGCAAACTACACTGCATTCTGGTTAGTGAGCCTTAATATATACAATATTAATCAAATAGCTTCCTCATTTTATATTGGACTGAAGTAAATATTTGAAAGAATTTGCTCAGTGCTTGGAGGTAAAATAAATGAAGTCTGCTATGTTGCTTGCTTTACCCTGACCTACATTAGCTGTAAAAAAAAAAAAGAAACCTGTCCTTTGTATACTGATAAGGATTTTTTTTGGTACTGGCTTCGAATTTGAATCTCCCATGAGACAAAAGGAGGCCAAGAAAAGCTAGGACGGAAACAAAAAATCTCAAAGTGTGTCCAAAATTTTAAAACCGCAGGCAGCCGTGTCAGAGATAGCATGCAAAAATATATTTCAACCAATTAAGTAGATGATGGACTGCAGAAAAGTAATTAATGAAAAAATAATTACTTAATATCGGCGCAACATGTAGCATTTGGAAATGTCAGCGTATCATTGCCAAATTGATTGTCATCGTTGGTATAATTATCATTAATAAAGAGCCTCGTCATGCCTGAAATACTCTGTGAAAATAAGGACGAGGTTTACCATAGTTTCAGAATCATAAGCTTTCCTTACACGTACTCTTACCTTTTCACTATAAATCTGCAAAGTTAGTGATACAAATGAATCCTTGACTAACATGTGAAACTTGGTTCATCAAGTCTCCAAGGCAATTTTCCTCTTCATCACTTGTTCTCTTTTTCTGACTTTTTATCTATTTTCAGTTACTCGCGGAAGGCTGAAAAATTTCACGTCACTCACCATATTTTAACCTCTTCAATCAATAAGAAGCATTCTATCTCTGATCGCACATCTGCTTTTCATCACTTCTGAAGCATATCGCTGCTATTTTTCACCCAAAGAGGATTTTCAAAGCAATTACAGTATCCATGTTTTTTCTGCCTGCTCTCAATGACTTACTACTTCTGTTACAGGAACAAAAACACTGTCTTTATCGCCCCAGGCTGATATGAAATGTAATATGATGTGGGATTTTAATAATTGTGTGTTGTAGTGTTGTAAAATGGGGCATATTATGGGCTGTAAAAAACAAGCAATTGATAAGATGAGATGAGAAGAACTAGATGATTAGCTGCAGGTGCAGGAGGCTACACTAAACACAATCAACCAGAACACATCAAAGCTTTCTCTCTGCGTTTGTCTGTCGAACTGTATTTTTGTTCTGATTTACACTGTCTTTATCTATTTCATTATCAAATCCATTCTACTTTTTGTTTCTGATGAGCTGCGGTCACATGGTCACAAAGCATGCATAAACATCTGTTTTGTCTCTTGGCTATTTTTTTTTGATTAGGCTGCTTTTATTATTCTACCCTCTGTAGTTTTGCTTTATCAACATCACACATGTCCCTGGTCTGTTAAAACAACATGCACATTAAAAAAATTAAATAAACGTGACACAGCAACAGACACAGTAACAGCACAACTATAAGCTGTACGTCCCATATTTGCTTCTCTGCCCTGCTTCTTTTTCTCAGCTGTCTCTCACATGACACGAAACGTCAGGCAGTCACATGCAGTGTCATGATTTGATTGATTCATAATTAGATGTAATCATACATCCACACATATGCACACATGTGAATACGCACACAGAAACACACACATTAACATAACACAAGTGTTTTTTGCGACAAGTGCTTCATGATTGGTGGATAACCTGTCACGGCGAGTGAGATGAGCCGTGTGGAAATAATAAAGGAGGATCCAATTGCAGGAAGTAGCGAAGGTGTGAAGGTGGTTTATTGAACACGAAATATAAATAGAAAAACGGCAACCGGAGAATGAACTAAACTCTACTGGGAACAACTAACTACTGAACATGAACCAGAACACGAACTACAAGAGAATAAGAAAACAATCCATAATGCAAAAAACACACCTAACATGACAACTCAAAGTACTGGGTCAAACTGACCCAGAACCGTGACATAACCTCTAAGTTTTATGGTTCTCCAGCTTCTCATGCACGGCTAACATCCGGTGCTCTCGCTCTCTAGTCTACAAAATGACTAATTCATCAGTCACGCCTACCATGAACTGCTCAAAGGTCCTCAAATCTGAGTGTAGACACACACACACACACACACACACACACACACACGCACGCACGCACGCACGCACACACACACCACTTGGTGATGATGAGGTGCAGGATTATTCAGGTTGATGAGAAGATTTGCATAACTGCTTACTCAGCTCCTGTGTCTGAGTGTGGCCGATGTCATATTGTGTCACTTTAGAAAATACAATCTGCTTGATGAGAATGAAGAAAATGTCAGAAAATGTCCCACATGCCCTATAATCAAACAGTTACTATATTGTGTTCTGAAACTGTAAATCTGTAAGTTTTGACATTTTATTTGGCCATATCTTTAGAGTCTAGTGCATATATATTCCTGTAAATACCCTAACAAGGTTATAAGGTTTGTGTCATTTATAGTAGAACCATATTTAGTATTTTAGGGAAAAAGTGGATTATTGTCTGTAGCAACAATGTCTGTAAAAAGGGTACAACTGCAGAGATGAGGTGGAATCAAGATGACTACAGCTTAAGAAATTGGAAAAACCTATATTAAGTGCTTATTGTTTATTTGTGATAATTCTGTATAACCTAGGATTGTATTTTTATATTCAGGATAATTGTATAGAATACAGGTTGTTAGTTAATAATTAGGGAATATAAAAAAATCTGTCTGTAATGTTATACACAATTTAAGAAAACCTTTTTTATACTGCATGAGCTTATAACATGCTTGGGGTCCTAGCTTCATGGGTAGTAACAATTGCATCTCTAAGATCAGTGGTGATGTCTTTACCCCTTGGCACTGTGTAAACACAACAATGCTCAAGATGAAACAAACTTCCAAAATTTCCTTGATTTTAAGACTTGCTGGGCACCGGACGATTTTAAAAGTTCTGATACCTAAAAACATTTAGAATTAAAAGAGGTACGTTCTTTTTCACATGACTCTATCAGGGGCTGGGTCTGTGACCCAGCGTTTTGAGTTTATTTATGTTTTTTTGTGTTAAGTTGATGATAGTAAGTTCTTGTGTTATTGTTCGCTAAGATTTAGTTGAGGTTTATTCTAGTTTTTGTTTCAGCTATGTCTCTTTGGTTATGTGTCTTGTTTCCTGTCTAGTCTGTCACGTGTTTTGTGTCACACTTCAAGTTCTGCTCAGTCTGAGAGTAGATGATGATGATGAAGCTAAGATTAGAATAATAAAAGCTGAGCCTAAATGTTGAGCTGAGAAGCGAGTCTGAGATGTCCTGAAATGAACTAATCCTAAGTTAATATTAAGGCCTTTGCTGTCGTTCCAACCTCAGGGCAAACTTTAGATTCTCCCCAACTTGTGGTAAGGTCATATGAGCAACAAAGAACAACATTGGGAATTGTGTTTCCTGATGGGTAATGAGCCTATAAGCTGCATGATGAGACTTCAAGTGCAATTTGAAATACTATAGTTGGCTGCAAATAATAGGTGGAACAAGAATAGAAAATAATATTTTACTGAGAAGCAATAGTGCATAGATACAGCAATAATAAGTTCCCTAAACTATATGTGTGTGTATTTTAACTGTAGTTTGCAATTGTGTTTGCGCATGTAGCTATCTGTCCATACCTTGCTACATGGCATTATCCAGTAGGCAATAGCCAGGAATGGGAGGCCTACAGTTACTCCCAGGACTGTCCAGCACTTCACACCAATGGACTGCTGCCTCAGGCCAGGCAGATTCTCATACCAGATAGTCAGCAGTTGCTGCTGGCAGTTCGGATGAGCAACGAACTGAAACAGAAGAAAATAAACAAGAAACTTAAATCAGTGGAGAACGAAGGAAGATGAGACAGTTTGGGTACAGGGCAAGGATGGTTAAAGGATGAGAAAGACAAACAGGAAAGGGCGAGTGGTGCTAAAAGCAAACAGCTAGTGATGCCAGGATTTTCAAGGAACAACTCACACTAGCTTCATATGACAAAAAGCTGCTTACATAGTCAGGCCGAATAGAAGTATAGAAGTTTTACATTAAGGCAGGTCGTCTTTAATTTAAACCAGAAACAAACCTTGAATATTTTTCTCCAACTTTAGACATGAATCTACTGGGATGGACCCCTTGTAATCTCAGTAGCTCTAGTTATCTAGTTATAAGTCCCACTCATGAAAATCCTCTCATCCAAAATGTGCATCTGCAATAACAAAGGTATACAGCTGAAGGACATAGTTTCAGCCAAGGCCTGACTCACCACGCCTGGGACAGGCTGTATGATGTTGAAAGTCGTTAAACATTCAATGACTGCAGGATACATCAATGATGTGATGTATGTAGTTTATAAAATGTGGGTTTTGTTTTGTTTGTTTTATTAGCACACAAAGAAGATGACTATAACTAAAAACGATATTTCAAATATTAAAAATATGCTACCCAGGCACACACAAGTGGCCAACACTGATCCTTTGGTTAAAGTGGAAAACCCAAATTTAGATGCATTGGGAAAAAGGGATGTCTAAGAATGAACAAAGTGTTCGTAAATATCTAAAAAAGCAGCCGGTTAAAGTCCCAGGAAAGCAGCAGCAAAGCATTCCTGTGTGAATGTCTTTCAAGCTTTTAATAAATTTCCTCTGCCAGTGTGGGTTCTTGGTATGTTACATCTTTAATGGATGGAATAAAAAAAATGGTTTCAAGCAATGGGTCTTGAAAATAAAGAAAGTAGGAACATTGTAAGACATGAAATGTTTTTTTGCCTCAATATCATGAATTGATGGCAATTATGTGTCTTTCAAAGATTTTTTAATCCTTATTATCTTAGTGAAAGAAAGGATATAATGATAAATAGAAAGTTGAGTGAGAGTCAAAAGAAGTCGCTGTAGCCCACGTGTTTTGTGCGCTTAACGTTCAGTCACTAAGTCAAAAATCTTTATGTATAGATTTTTACAACATGTAAGCTAATATAAACCCCAAAAACCCAAACTGAAAACGTCATTTGAACCAGCACTTTTGACACATGCATTTGTATACACCATTTACAATCTACCACAGCTGGGCTAATTGCTGTGTAACACATATATCTGACATTTAAAACCATAAAACAAGGCAATTAAAGTCCAAAGTCCAAATATTACCTTTGACACAAGATTTACTCTAGTCTCTGAAAGACCACCTGTAGAAAGTGTATCTCAGTACACTGGACACAAATTACTTACAGGGTTTGTGTTATATTACAGAATGGACATCAGCGAGATCAGGCCCAACATTTCGATTATTCGTATACTTTGTCTTTAAAGTGACAAATGCTGAAAATCCAGTGGTAGTAAAAGGTAATAGAGACATTAATGCCTTGACGACAGATCAGTATGTTTTAAGTTACAAATATCAATTTCAAAGCAGAACCACAAAAACAATTCCACCTGGCTGTCCTGCTGCATACAATGGAAACTTGCCCATTACGGTGGGCAAATTGATTCTGTATGAAGCTGGATTGCACACTGAGCACAGAGAAGTCCTCCTGGAGTTGGCCCCTCAGGGTTTGCAGGTTTCTCAGATGACATCTGTCAGGGAATTCAGGATTTAACCCTCCTCTTTACTGAGAAATTCACACCTATTTTCAAAGAACTCAGAGCTGCTCTGAAGTCTCCCACTGTCTCTTCCATAGTGTGGCTTCCGTCTTACTTCCATCTCGTTTAGCTAAGGACTGTTTTGATGTAATCGGACCTAGTATCCTATTTCTTATGAACTTTTCCTTGCTCTCAGGCTGTGTTCCTTTGTCCTTTAAGCATGCTGTAGTCCACCCGATTCTTAAAAAAAGAAATTCTGACTGTTATGACCTTTCAAACTATAGACCGATCTCTAAGCTTTCGTTCTTGTCCAAGATCCTGGAGAGACTAGTTCTCTCCCAACTCCAGGCGTACTTGGACACGAACAATATTGCTGAGAAATTTCAATCTGCCTTTAAGCCATTGCATAGCACTGAAACAGCGTTGGTTAGAGTTCTTAATGATATTCTTGTAATCACTGATACTGGACGCTCTATGGTCCTAGTTTTACTGGACCTCTCTTCGGCCTTTGATATGGTAGACCATAACATTTTATTACTAAGACTTGAGCACACTGTGGGTATTAGAGGCACTGCCCTCGACTGGTTTAAATCATACCTCGCTGATAGATCCTTATCAGTTCACTTAGGCACCTTCTCCTCTTCCTCCGCTCCGGTCTGTTGTGGTGTGCCTCAAGGATCAGTTTTAGGCCCTATTCTCTTCTCATTGTATTTGCTCCCTCTAGGCACAATCTTTGAAAAATACAATATCGCCTTCCACTGTTATGCCGATGACATACAGATCTATTTTGAACTTACTGACGACCTTGCTGTGTCCCTGCACTACTTTCAAGAATGCATGCGGGAGGTCAAAGAATGGTTCCTGAGTAATTCCCTCGTTTTAAATGATAAGAAGACTGAGATTGTGGTGTTCAACAGTAAAATCCCTCGTGCCCAACTCTGTGCTGCCCTGGGTTCCTTTGCTAGTTTTTCTTGTGACTATGTCAGTAACTTGGGTGTACTGCTGGATAGCTCGCTCAAACTCGATAAGCAAGTGTCTGCTGTAGTGAGATCTAGCTTCCACCAACTGCGCCTTATCTCTAAGGCTAGGCATTATATTCCGCATGAGGACCTGGAGAAGCTTATTCACGCTTTTGTGACCTCCAGGTTGGATTATTGTAACTCCTTGTACTATGGTCTTCCCTCTTCTCTTCTTCTTAAACTGCAAACAGTCCAAAATGCAGCAGCCCGCCTTTTGACTGGTACCAGGAAATTTTGCCATATTACCCCTGTCCTAGCTAGCCTGCATTGGCTGCCCATAAAGTACCGTATTCAATTTAAAATATTACTCCTTACTTTCAAAACTATTAATAAATTAGCGCCAAGTTATCTTAGTGAACTTCTCAAACCACATACTCCTGCTAGAACACTCAGATCTGCCACTCAACTACTTCTGACCCAACCCAGATCTCGACTGAAGTCCCGGGGTGACCGTGCGTTTGCTCTGGCTGCCCCGGTACTGTGGAATACCCTTCCTCTCGACCTCCGCGCATCTGACTCCATTGCACTGTTCAAATCACGATTAAAAACCCACTTATTCAATCTTGCCTTTCCCTCTAGTTAATATTTCTTTTATGATTTTATATCATGCACTTCTATGCTCATTTAAATTCTTGTTTGCTCTGTACCTGTTGCTTTCCTATGTATTAGTGACAGTTATCTGTTTGCATATTTAGTACTTGCTTTGGTCCTATTTCTATTATCCTCCTCCTATACTCTATTTTACTTGTTAAGCACCTTGGCATACCCTTGGTTTTTAAGTGTGCTTTATAAATAAAGTTTATTATTATTATTATTATTATTACTGTCGACATAAAATACAGTCACTGCTTTTCCTTGGAAGAACAGTTTGAGTTCCTTACATAGTTGAAAATGTCACCAAATATGTCAACTTAAAAAGCAACTTAAAGCCAGAGTATTGATCTAACAGTCCACAATAAATGTCCTGACTTCTTCGCCTGGTTTAAAACATCAATAGAGCACCTTAAAATATGAAAACCGTCAGATTTCAGTATGCAGTGTGAAGGGTGGTCATTGTCTATCTCACGTGGATAATATGTTAAACAGCCATGACTACTGTGGATGACAAAAACGTATTCTTCTCAAGCTTCATCTAAAATTCTCCTTGACATCTTTGTGGTCAGTGTCTCTCTGTGGACACAGGTGTGGAAAGCAGAGCCATGTTTTTGACCTTTTCACAACTCCAGTGAATTATCCAATCCCAAATTATCCAAAAGAAATTGTGTTATTAAGAATAGCTTGAAGGTCCAAGATTCAAGTTTATTATGATGCGCTTTCAAATAGTTCAGTGCTTATTTAATGTCCACACAGAATCTGATGGAACTGTATCAGCAAAATTGCTCTAGTCAAGCAATACACATTTCATTCTCCCACCATTCCAGCTTTTGTGCTTTCATGGTTTTTAAGCCTTTCATTTGTTATTAAAGTTCTAGAATTGATCTAAATGCAGGTCAAAATGGATGCAGACAAAGTTTAATTTAACAAGAAGGTATATCACAGGATATAACATGAACTGACAGGTAAATTTAAAAAATGCAAAACAAGACAGCAAAGAAATAGCAACAGGTGGTGGTTAGCACATTGAATTAACAAAGATAGATGGAATGTCGGGACTATACTTGCACAGGGGGAGATGGAAATATTTAAGCCTGGATAGCCAATGAGAAGGTGGGAAAGACAAAGAAGTAAAGAAAGCATAGTAAAGAGACAGGTTACCAAATTAAAGAGGACACAATAAATATCAAATGTCTCAAATCCAAAAAGTGTTTTAGAGAAGGCTAAATGCTGGTGGTATTGGGGAGAACTTTCTTCAAGTTTCCCATTATGTTAAGCAAAAACGTCTGGGTTATAACCCACAGGGAAACATAAACAACAGCAAACAGGAAAATCCCCTCAGCAGGTGCAGTGGTCTGCACTTCCTTTATGGGGAATTACAGTTTTTAATTATGAAAAGTATGCATACTATACATGATACTTCAATACAACTAAATTAACAAATGCCAAGAGGGTAAAATTGACATGATTAAATATTACATATTTGCGAAAGGGCATCTGGTGCTAATTTACTTTTCCAAGTATCTCAAGTAGCTTAGTGTCCATTCTGAATATCTATTTCTAGTACTTGAGTATTGTGTATTCATAAAAATCTGAATATATTACTACCTAAACGAAGTCAAGTGGCAACCTTTAATACATTTGTGTTTATGGTTTCCACTTGAATTCATTTAAAAAGAAAAATGGCAACAAGCAGGATGGAAAATCAATTTAATATACAAAGTGCAAAATAAATAAGGCAATAAGAAGTGGTGCATTTTCACATTAATTACAGAGTTTATTCTAAGTAAGGCAGTGATAAATGAAAGCCAGCAAAGGTCTTACAACGCAGGAGAAGATGGATGTTTTTCTTCCAGCTGGAGGAAGGATGTGGACAACCAAGCAATCAATGTTCAGTCAGCAGTCAGCTAGTGGAACAATCAAACGTTGTGTTTGTGTGTTTTGTATTCACGTCTAAGATTTCAGCAACACCTCACTTCTGGTCATGCGTGCTCTCCCTCGATTTCTGTTCACTTTATTGGGCTCACCCAGTCAATCAATGCCTATCCATCACTTCACCAGTGACCCTTGATCATCACGTTTGAGGAACATTTATCTGAGCTGACAATTGACATTTTCTGCTTCCTCCACCGATTGAAACAAACACATACAATTTGCATATGGCTGAAAAGCCTCAAACAGTAATACATACACCACCACCCATTCAGTTACTATAACTTACCACTGATCAGTCCATCAAACCAATAACCCCTGACATGAAAGCCTCCTGTGTCCATCTACATGCTCTACATGCAGTCACGCTCCACCTGGTTTCCATGGCAATCACACCCTCCCTCTCCTCTTGCCTGGTGTAATTAGCTGCCTGGTATTGGTCATGCTCTCTTGTACAGGATACAAAAAAGCAACCTGTTTAATGCCCAAAACACACGTGTGTGCGCGCGCACACACACACACACACACACACACACACACACACACACACACACACACACACACACATATACACATGTATACAAATACACCTGTGCGCATGCACAACTACACCAGGGAATTGCCTGATTAAAGAAAACATGAGGCACATTAGGATCAGACAGGAACACGTGTGAGTGAGAGAGAATGGCAGGGCCAAATGGGGAAAAGGGATTTGGTTTGACATTTTCCTGAGCACCTCTGCACAGCAGGGATTAACTTTTACACACCGGCCAGTGAGTTGTTTACAAAAGGGTCCTGTGAGTCCACATTCAAAACAACACTCAAGCATACTGTACTGGAAATATACTGCACAAACAGATCAGAGAAACTAGCTTAGTTAGAAATAAGTCGGGTTACATGTTAAACTGCAATAAATAATGTATTTCTATCCATGCCATGGGAATTAAAGGTAGTGTGTTGCATTGGGTTGAATCATATCTGTCTAATAGACTCCACTTTGTTCATGTAAATAAGGAGTCTTCTTTACACAACTACACACACTAACGTTTATTATGGATTTCCAAACTGTTCCTTGCTAGGACTAATTCTGTTTACATTGCTCATATTTCCTTTAGGCAGTATCATTAGAAGGCATAGTATACATTTTTATGCTATGCAGATGATACCCAGCTATTTCTATATATGATGCCACACACCAGTTAGCTAGCAATGTCTTAAAGACATGAAAACCTCGATGACCTCTGAAGTTTCTGCTTCTAAATTCAGATAAAACTGAGGTTATTGTACTTGGCCCTAAAAATCTTAGAAACATGATGTATAACCAGATACTCTGGATACAATTACCTTGGCATTAAGTAACAGAAAGAGGAATCTTGAAACCAATATTTTCACCAGGATTTGTTCTTAAATGTCCATAATAAACAAATATGCAGGACTTTCTTGCATTTTTACAAATATCTCTAAAATTGGAAACATCCTGTCTTAGAGTGGTACTGAAAAGCTAGTTCATGCATTATTATTTCTGGACTATTCTAATTCATTATTATCGGCTGTTCTAAAACCTCTCTGAATTTCAATTTATCCAAATTGCTGCTGTGAGAGTACTGACAGGAACTAGAAAGAGAAAGCAGATTTCTCCCATATTGGCTTCTATTCACTGGCTCCCTGTTAAAGCCAGAATCGAATTTATAGTCCTGGACCTCACATACAAGGTCTTAAATGTTCAGGCCCCTCATAATACAATATCACGCTAACAGTGCACTTTGCTCTAAGACTGCTGGCTTACTTGTAGTTCCTAGTGCTTGCTCAAAAAGGGGTTGTCTGACTATTTCTTTGATCCGTAACTTAAAATATAAAGCGCTTTGAGGCGACTGTTGTTGTGATTTGGAACTATATAAATAAAATTTGATTTAGCCAAACTGACAAATCTGCACTTATATTAATGTGTCCATGTTAACACAACAACTAAAAAGTATGTGGCGAGTCTCATTCCACTTTTTTTTTTTTACTTCTGGGCAGTGCTGATAATACTCGAATTCCTATGTGTGTGTAATAACCTTAATGGAAATGTACAGGTCCAAAAGGTCAAAGTTACAAAGCAGTCAAAGTTATTATACAACAAAACTGTCTTCTTCCAAACAACAAATGGACCTTAAAGTTGAAATGACGAGAGGATTATTGGTCATGTTTTCTTGCGTGGTCCCATGTGTTTTGGGGGTTGGGTATGGATTTTTGGAACTGTAAAGACCCAAAAAATGAGCTCCAATGATATCTCAGATGTACTGCCCTTTCGAAAAGGTTAAAGAAAAAGAAGTTGACATAGTACATGAACACCAGTATTAGGTATCAAAGTCAAACACACTGTGTGACAAGCCTCTTCACCTTTAGAGACCTATAAAGCTGCTGAGACAAACAATTACCGTTTTTTCTTGTAGTCTTTTGTATTATGTTGGCATTTTGTTTAGTTATTACTTACAGAAAATGTTTTCACAGTTCCTGCAAAAATAATTTAATCCCACAAAAAAGGCATTACATACTGCATTGCTAATTCTTTGAATAATTTTACACTAATTTTTAATGTTGAAAATTAATGCAATTTGTAAAATTCGTTACATTTTTTAACGAGCTAATCTGTTTTTGTCTTACCTTCTTGACTTCATACTTGATAGCCAGTTTGACACGGCTGAGGCAGGGACGGTTGTAGGGACTCGGCGGGCACTGATCCACGTCGCCATTCAAAATCGCCTCAACTTCCTCTGTGTCCCGACAAAGGTCCAACACACCCACCACAAAGTCTTTACACTGCATGGACAGCTTACGGTAGTCATTCTGCATGAGAGTGGATGATGTGAATGTATTTCAGAAGGGAGGAAAGAAGGAAAATGTTTTATTTTAATTTTCACATAGGTGTTAAATGGTAAATGGCCTGTATTTGTATAGCGCTTTGCTAGTCCCTAAGGACCCCAAAGCACTTTACACAACCAGTCATCCACCCATTCACACACATATTCACACACTAGTGATGGCAAGCTATATTGTAGCCACAGCCACCCTGGGGCGCACTGACAGAGGCGAGGCTGCCAGACACTGGCGCCACCGGGCCCTCTGACCAGGTGTTACAAATAGATGCAGAAAATGTACAATTCTTCACAGCCTGAGAATCATCCCTGTCCCTACATAATAATCACCTGCCTCTTTTTGTGTTTTCTCAGGTAGTTAGAAATCTTTTACAATGTTTAACCGTGGCTTGTTAGCATTGTATCTTTTGGCTTGAACTGGCGTTTCCTACCTTTTCACACAGATGGAAAAATCTTCAGTTTGAGCGGTTATCGAGCGAAGATTCTGTGGGACTTTCAGATACAGATGGACAAAATGGTGGTCCTAACCAACCGGACAAACAGAAGAAAACGGCTGTAGCGATCGATGTAGCAGTTCCGAATGACAGCAACATCAGGAAGAAGGAACACGAGACGCTCGAGAAATATGAAGGGTTCAGAGAAGAGCTCCAGAACATGTGGAGGGTGAAGGTAACAGTGGTCCCAGTGGTAATCGGAGCACTAGCTGCAGAGACTCCAAAGCTAGGCGAGTGGCTTCAGCAGATCCCAGGAACAACATTGAAGATCCTCTATCCAGAAGAGCACAGTCCTGGGAACAGCTAAGATACTGTGCAGGACCCTCAAGCTCCCAGGCCTCTGGTAGAGGACCTGAGGCTGAAGAATAGACCGCCCAACAGGGGCGAGAGGGGATTTTTATATTATATATATATATATATATATATATATATATAAAACACCCAGCACGCCCCTGCGGGTGGTTTATCCTTCAAGCTCGGGTCCTCTACCAGAGGCCTGGGAGCTTGAGGGTCCTGCGCAGTATCTTAGCTGTTCCCAGGACTGCGCTCTTCTGGACAGAGATCTCCGATGTTGTTCCCGGGATCTGCTGGAGCCACTCGCCTAGCTTGGGAGTCACCGCACCTAGCGCTCCGATTACCACGGGGACCACCGTTACCTTCACCCTCCACATCCTCTCGAGCTCTTCTCTGAGCCCTTGGTATTTCTCCAGCTTCTCGTGTTCCTTCTTCCTGATATTGCTGTCATTCGGAACCGCTACATCGATCACTACGGCCGTCTTCTTCTGTTTGTCTACCACCACTATGTCCGGTTGGTTAGCCACCACCATTTTGTCCGTCTGTATCTGGAAGTCCCACAGGATCTTAGCTCGGTCATTCTCCACCACCCTTGGGGGCATCTCCCATTTTGACCTCGGGACTTCCAGGTTATACTCGGCACAGATGTTCCTGTACACTATGCCGGCCACTTGGTTATGGCGTTCCATGTATGCCTTGCCTGCTAGCATCTTGCACCCTGCTGTTATGTGCTGGATTGTCTCTGGGGCATCTTTACACAGCCTGCACCTGGGGTCTTGCCTGGTGTGATAGACCCCAGCCTCTATGGATCTTGTACTCAGAGCTTGTTCTTGTGCTGCCATGATTAGTGCCTCTGTGCTGTCTTTCAGTCCAGCTTTGTCCAGCCACTGGTAGGATTTCTGGATATCAGCCACCTCCTCTATCTGCCGGTGGTACATACCGTGCAGGGGCCTGTCCTTCCATGATGGTTCCTCTTCTCCCTCCTCTTTCTTGGGTTTCTGCTGCCTGAGGTATTCACTGAGCACTCGGTCAGTTGGGGCCATCTTCCCAATGTATTCTTGGATGTTCGTTGTCTCATCCTGGACTGTGGTGCTGACACTCACCAGTCCCCGGCCCCCTTCCTTCCGCTTAGCGTACAGCCTCAGGGTGCTGGATTTGGGGTGAAACCCTCCATGCATGGTAAGGAGCTTTCTTGTCTTTATGTCAGTGGCTTCTATCTCCTCCTTTGGCCAGCCTATTACCCCAGCAGGGTACCTGATCACGGGCAGGGCGTACGTGTTGATGGCCCGGATCTTGTTCTTACCATTCAGCTGACTCCTCAGGACTTGCCTGACCCTCTGCAGGTACTTGGTGGTTGCAGCTTTTCTAGTGGCCTCTTCATGGTTCCCATTCGCCTGTGGGATCCCCAAGTACTTGTAACTGTCCTCTATGTCTGCAATGTTGCCTTCTGGTAGTTCAATCCCCTCAGTTCTGACTACCTTCCCTCTCTTTGTTACCATCCGACTACACTTCTCCAGTCCGAACGACATTCCAATGTCATTGCTGTATAGCCTGGTAGTGTGGATCAGTGAATCGATGTCTCGTTCACTCTTGGCATACAGCTTGATGTCATCCATGTACAGGAGGTGGCTGACAACTGCTCCGTTCCGTAGTCGGTATCCGTAGCCAGTCTTGTTAATGATCTCACTGAGGGGGTTCAGGCCTATGCAGAACAGCAGTGGGGACAGAGCATCTCCTTGGTAGATCCCGTACTTGATGGTGACTTGTGCTATGGGCTTGGAGTTGGCCTCTAGTGTTGTACGCCACATCCCCATTGAGTTCCTGATGAAGGCTCTTAGGGTCCCATTGATCTTGTACAATTCTAGGCATTCCAGTATCCAGCTGTGGGGCATTGAGTCATAGGCCTTCTTGTAATCAATCCAGGCAGTGCACAGGTTGGTCAGTCTGGTCTTGCAGTCTCGGCTGATTGTTCTGTCTACCAGTAGCTGGTGTTTTGCGCCTCTGGTATTCTTGCCAATTCCTTTCTGTGTCCCGCTCATGTATTGACCCATGTGCCTGTTATATATATATATATATATATATATATATATATATATATATATATATATATATATATATATATATATATATATATATATATAAATGGTCCTCAAACAACTGAATGAAGGCATCTCGATGTTTTCTTTTGCAGTATCATTTTTTGAAATGCTCAGTCAGTACCTTCCCACGCATCTGATTTTACTTGTACACAATTCTGCCAAAAAACAACAGAATTCTTCTAAATAAATCCACAACATTTCAATTTTATTTCAGATAAGACTAAAAACTTAAAAACAGAACAGAAGAAGAGCATAAATGAGGATAAAGTAGGCCAATCCACTCCTTTAATCTGTTCTTTCAGTGACCATACTGTGCTGCCCCAGCTGGGAAGCAACAACAGATTGCTCTAAATATGGCACAATGATAGAAAAGTTATTACTGTACTTTCTTACATAGCAGTTGTGGATGAATGTCTTTTTTCAGTGTTTTCAAAAGTCACTTCAAAAATTATGAACTCAGCTCAGATAAAGCTGAAATGTTCATGAATTTCCTAAAGCTGCTAAACCCTAATAACTGTGTAATTACACTAAATGAATACTCTGAAGTAGCTAGTTTTATTTTTCTTAACTTTCAGTTGCAGTTTATTACAAACTGAAACAATTTATTAAAAGCTTCGTTAAAATGAGCACAATTGATTCGTTCAATAAAAGTTCAAGTTTCAATCTCTTACCCCGTGGCTCTCACTGTGCTCTCTTAGCTTTCTTTCTATCAACCACTTTTGCTTGATTCTGTTTAGCAACAGTTGGTTGAACAGGAAGCAGTCAGTAGATTTGGCAGATTTAGAGTCCCTGAGGAATGATTATCATTATGCATTCACCGCCATGTTTGTGCTCTGCTCAAGCAAACTATTACACCGTGTTGAGGCAAAAGCTTTTACATTGTTCTTTTCAGTAAAATAATTAGCATTAAACACAGTAGGAAATTATCATCTCCCCTTTCTCAACTTTCTTTCAGTGCATCTTTTTAAGCAGGTAGCATAAAGTACTTATGTGCATGTCTGTGCCTTATATTAATATACATACTTATCAAGAACATCATTTATATTCCTCCACAGTTTGGTCTTTTTAGCACAACCTGGACAGTGTCAGTCTTGAATACAAAACTGTGACCTTCCTTCCGTAGAATCCATGTGTTCACATTCTTAAACCCCATTCAGCTACAAAATATCAATACATTTTCAAATTTGGTCCATGTTGCTTACATTTATTATTTAAAAAAATAAAAGAAGCCAACCCTTTGGCAACAAGCAATAAAAGCATTTTTTTTCCTCTTTCAGGCTGCTAGATGAAAGAAATCAATTATTATCTCAAACCTATTCAAAGATAGGACTTCAGGCTATAAGAAGTAAAAAAAAATATTTTCTTAAACAGTGGTATTTTCATTGCTAAACAGACATCAAAAATGCACACACAAAGATAGTACGCATGCATGAAAATCCAATCATGTTGTGTGGGTTTTTACCTTGACAACTGAGACTGAGGACAGTGTTGTGAGATTGAAATTGGAGACAGAGCGGTGTGAAACCGAGTGAGAATGGTTACAGATGAGTGAACTGAGGGGTACGCGAAAAGAGAGAGAGAGAGAGAGAGAGAGAGAGAGAGTGTCAAATGTGACACAATCAGAGAGAGAGAGAGAGAGGGGACAGGGGAGGTAATGTAATGTAAGATGGAGGCACTCTCCTTTTTGTTGTCTTTTGTCTCAGCTTTGCTCAATATTTCATTATTTAAAAAAAACATGCAAAATTATATTTCAAATAAAAGTTAATTGACACTTTCCACTCTCTGATTGTATCCTCTCTTACTGCTCACTTACTTTCTAAAAGGTATTTGGAGCTTTTCTATGTGTGTCTACAGAGGCTCAGATGACAAACTGATGGGTTTCTTGTGGAGTAAGGTTCAGTTCTGATGGATCCTTAGCAGTCCCCACATAACAATTCAATATGCGGCGAATTTAACACTATTGCTCCAGCAAGGAGACATGTTGTGCATCTTCTCCAGTGGATGAGAAGTTTTAACCTAACTCACACTGAACATCCAGTTTGATTTAAACAAATGAACTTGTGTCTTACATTACATTCAAAATGTATGTGTACAGTCAGGGAGCTAGCTAGTAGATAACATCAATATGTCAACAAAGCAAAAAGCTTTTATTTGAATCTGTCAAACAGTTCAATTTCAGCTTGTCACTTATGTAGTGGGCGAAATGAATGATAATGACAATATACAAATATACAGCACTGACAGTTGATGTAAAGCCAGGCAATTGTTATTCTTTAGGAGAAGTGATACCTGAACCTAACACCTAATGCAGGGAGAGGGGGGGGGGGGCACTCGACTTCAGTTTTATCTTTAAGTCAGTTTGTGATGGTGTCCGAATGTATTTTATTCTCTTATGTGAGCGGGGGGGGAACGACAGCCACTGAAAATGCTGTTAATAATAGCTTCTGAATATTGTTTAAGTAAAACAAGTGCAAAGAAAACAGACACACAGAGAAAACCAACAATAAGGAAAATGGGGTCTGATGATTTGAATAATGTGAATTTAGAGGCTTCTTGAATAAATAGGCTGCTGATTGGCAGCTTATTTCTCAGTCTTGGACAAACACGTACCTTCAATTATGCTTCTCTGAAAATACACATGAATAAATCCACAGACGCTTAGAAATATGTTAGAGATTCCCATATGTCATAGAGGCTCACAAAAGCACTAACATGGTCATTGCCTTAATCTCAAAAACACATTATGTATACTTGTACAGCACTTCAAGCAGGTTGATTAGATTATTCAGCTCCTTTCAGGATACTAGCTTTAGAAGTGAGATGAAAGAAATATAAACTTATGGCATAAATTCTAAATTAATTCACCAAGGAAATGGTGAGGACTGGGCATATTAACTGAGATTTGTATGAATAGATAAATATACCTCTGAAGTCATAAAATTGCACCTAATAGCATACAAAAGTTCATATGTAACATTTTGTGTTAGCAACAAAATGCTCTAACTTTTCCCGCCCACATTTGAACGTTCCTGTCACGGTTCTGGGTCCGTTGGACCCAGTATTTTGAGTTTATTGTGTTTTGATTTAAGTTTGCATCAGGGATTGTGTTCTTGTTCTCTTGTCGTGTTATGGTAATGTTTATGTCTATTATTAGAGTTCCATGTTCTGTTTATCTGGGTTTAAGATGTGGGTTTAGTTTCATATGTCATTTCAAGTCTGTCTCTGTCTAGTCTGTGTCTTAGTAAAGTGTGTTTTGTTTCCTGTTTTATTGTGAAGGTCTGCGTCTCATGTGAGTGTGTTCAGTTTTACCTTTGTCTCGTCTTGTTGATTATTCCCAGCTGTGTCCACCACCTGTGTGTAATTCCCCTGTGGTTCTCTGTGTATTTAAGTCATGTCTTCAGTCATTGTTGTTGCTGGTCCGTCTGTGTATTCCACCCTGCGTCATCTGTGTATCTACCATGTCACATCCGTGTGCTCTCCATCGTCATTCTCCTCTGCTCGTTCTCATTCAGGTTTGTGCTTTGTAGTTTAGTTGTTTCCCAGTATAGTTTAGTTCCAGCTCCATTTTCCGTTTGTATTTACTTTCATGTTCAATAAACCACCTTTACACCTTCACGACTGCCTGCACTTGGATCCTCCTTCATTTCCTCCACACGGCTCACCTCACTCGCCGTGACAGTTCCATAAAAACACACAGCTTACTTACTTACTTGATATTTTAAATTAATGAGAAGATGATGCGATAAGGGACAAGAAAACAAATAAAGAGAAAAAAGACAGAGGGGTGATAATGAGATGGTAATGAGACAGATGAGCTCCAACACAACTGTGGTCCCTCAGGTGAGCCATTCTCATTAACTTGTCTGGAGACAGAACAGACTGACAAGCAGAAAGGCTGAATATCAGACACAAATGGGGGGTAGAAAGCGGAAGGACCAGAGAAACAATGACAGTTATTAACAAGAGTGTTGAGGGTAAGAGAATGAAGCACTACATGGGTGCACAAAGGCATGCCATTTTCTGGTTCACCAGATGCTTCAGTACCATCTAATGGTAATCACACCAGTGCACATTTTACATGCAGTTATTCATAGTACTGCTAGGATTTCTTTAAGATGTACCCATAGGCCATTACTAATAGCTTGCACAAGCCACTCGTGCAGTCAGTCTCTGAAGAAAGACAGTCGACTGACACTTGCATACCCTCTAGCTCCTTTGCACAGGTCTGAGCAAGCTTAGACAAGACAGATCCAATATCGCAGCGAAAACTGTTCTCACAGCTTTTCTTTGAAGACAGTTTTTCACTTATAAGTGAATCTCACTTGACAAAACAAGGAAATCGTTAGAAATTAAAAAAAAAAAGATCAAGTATAAATGTATACATATAATGTACAAGTCTAATGGATGAGTGTCTCTGGTTTTTCAGTGAATGCCTTACCCATTATATCCAACGCTAACTGATTTGGGACTTGTACACGAGCTGGCACAGTAGGGGGAAATAAGCTCTCTCTACCTCAAGCTGCTACCCAAAGCATGCCCACCTGACCACACAGTGTAAAGTGAGCACAAACCAATGATCCTGCCTTGACAGAGATGCCAGCAAACAAACTCAGGTTTGATTTTTTTGTTTAAAAAAGAATGAAAAAAATTTCAAATCATTTTCGTACAAGCTACAGAAAACAAGGGAATATCAGTTAGGCACACTGTCTGAAGTTCTCCTTTCTTACATTTAACCCAGAAGATAATAGTCCTCTTTAGATATGTTATCACTTGTGGAAATACTCTTTTTGATTTAGATGAGAGAGCTGCCAGTGCAGTGTACACAGGAGGAGCATGAGCTGCTCTATTCTGAATTTGGACTTTGATCTCGGGATTTAAAGGGTGTTTATTGTCCAGTCCAACTGCGTCAGACATTGATGTTTCCACATGCGTCTCCATCATGTAATGTTTAGAAAGGTTCAGGGTTGGAGTGCATTAATGATATGGGCTTTACATTTTTAAGAAACAATATTAAATATTACACAAAATAATCCATTTAGAGGCCACTCACCTCTAACCCTGATCCTAACGTCCAATCTTTAAACCTCAAATATCCCTTCGGAGATATGATATTTACTTCCAAGCTTTTGAAATTAAAATTATTCCTCACCAAGACAGTGACACAAATACTAACGTACATTCACGTCAGTATTTTTACATCAGTTTCATTATCATGGAAGCAAGGTGTGTTTTGGTGACTGCAGCATAGAAAGGAATTTTTCTCTCACAATGCAAAATGCTCCATTTTAAACTCTTTTCCCCCCCCCAACAACTTGAGGGCACATTGAATTACTAACAGGTAGTTCAAAAGGGTAATAAAAATCTACAGTGCCCTAGGAAATACATTCAAGATGTGATCACTGGTAGGAATGCGGGGAAGAGTCAGATGCATATATTTTCTTAAAGCAGCATATTCCTGATCTATATAGGTTTAAAAAAAATAGACCAATAAAAATACCTTAGTCAATCACAATACCAGGCTCAAGAAAAGATAGATCCCTGAAAATAATGTTCAATGTGCTGTTTTTACTTAAGCATCTGCACTGATGCAGCTGCATTCAACAAGAAGCTTCCCCTTGGAGCAAAACTAAAAAAAACAATTCAGGACAGGGTTTATAAATTTTATTATAAAGAGCTTACAAACTTTCAGTGGAACAAAAATATAGGTATATTTTCTAAACTATTTAAGACTGTCAACTTATCTCACACTTGATTTAGAGTTGATAAATGCTACTGAATCGACTTGTGGAGGGCATATTCAAGGTGATTAAAGAGCTAATGGATGCTTAAACAAACCTGAGCTGTGAAATAACTGCTGTGTTCTGTGATAAAACGGATACATGAATAGGTTAATGTTGACATTTCTAGCTCATCTTTAAACACTGGCAGTTAATGAGTTGAAAATATCTCAAATACTTATCTAATATTTAAAGTATGCTAAAGCTTGCAAAACCCAGTTTCATGACTAGATGGTGGCCACTCTCCCTTGGCCCCACAAAGCAGTTAAGGTTTACACCACCATCTACTTTAGTTTTAGAGTTTTGGTGCAGTGCGTCTGACTCTTGCTTTTGTAGTTGCACTTTAGGAGAAACACTGGATTACATTCTTTCCCTTTAATTCCTTATATGGCTTGACAGCTGCAGATGGCAGGACAATCCCTTGATACCAAGAGAAAGACAGAGTGAGAGAGGAATATTACTGGGGCTAGTGCCAACTGCTCAAACTGATATGGCATGGAATCACCATGGTGCTCCACTGCACTAATGTCAGTTTTTGGATTCTGGAGGGGAGCAGTCGCTCATTTCAAAAGAGCCCTTTGAGATCCCTTGTGATTCTGTGTCACTTTTCTTCTCTGGCCTGAGGATCACTGAACAAATCCTGGCTCACACATCTGTTCATCCTCCTCAGCCCTTTCCTGCCACCCACTTACATGCTTTTTAGCATTTTTCAAATTTAAGCAGCGGGTAGAATAAGGTTCATAGCTGGCGGTTGAACTTATAGACACTAGTGTACATTTGTAGTATGACATCTGTATCTCTACAAAACAAATCTTTATTTTTAAACTAGTAAAGTATGAAGAAAGAGAAGAATGAAGAAAAGCCAATAGGACACCTCACCTTAAATTCTGTCTCAATGTTGGCCAGTCTTGCCAGTTCATTGCTGAGCTCGAGGGCGGTGAGCACAGGGTCTTCACTGCTGAGCGACAGGTAAGCTGCACTGGCCAGGGCCTTATATGCATTCATCCTGGAGCGTGAGTGGCTGAAGGAGTCTTTCTTCTGTTTCTCCACACATTCTGAACATTTACAGAAATAGTCATGGGGCCTTTCAATGCGAGCCCCCTTCGTCAGCAGGATGTGGACTATTTCGTATTCCTGGCAGTGAGCAGCCAGGACGATGGGTGTGATGTCATGCGAGAAGCGCGTTCCGTCTTCGTCGTAGGCGTAAAAGTCATCATCACGCATCTCTTGCTCCAAAGTGCTCAAAGCCAGCCGCAGACCTCCACCAAAAGCAGGATGGGCGAGAATGGCTTCAACGATTCTAACATAACCTTTTGAGATGGCCAAAAGGAGGCCATCACCAATCCTAGCCAAACCATCTTTCTTTAGCAGCAGCTCAGTAACTTCTAGGTGCTCGTTACCCACTGCGAGCTGCAAAGCATTCTGGCCCATGTAGTCCACACAATTAAAGTTAAGGGTTTTGGACTCTTCCAGCATCTTGCGGACCACAGGAATGTTTCCGTATTCAGCAGCATCCAGAAAACGCTCCTCCTCTGCAGTGAGGGCCGAGCCACGCTCATTGAACATATAGGCTGGGCCCCGCACTGCCTGGCGACGCCCCTTCTCCCTCAACGTTGTGTGGCGGCGATGCATGGCTTCCACCCTGGAGACAGTAAAGACAGTTAAACACACTACATCATTAAAAACCACAATGATTATTGAGATGGCAATGGAGGTAGAACACAACAAAGGAATTCAAGACTCAGAGAAAGAAGCAACAAAGTGATGAAGAGTAAGTGACTGAAAATTAGAGAGGAAGAAAGCAAATGTTGAAGGCAAGCAGAAAGACTGCTAAAATCTGTTTGCCTATGATGTATCATACCAAGTCCTCCATGGACAGTTGTCAAATCTCTTTGTTGGGCAGGTCAACAGCTGTGATTGCCAAAGCAGAGATGAAGCTGTCAGCTTAACTAGCTTTAGAATGACAAACTTATACTGTGTCATCCAAAGTGACCATTTGAACACTGGTGAATAAGAGTTAGTCACTTGGAAATTTGCATGGATATGGATTTAAAAATGCACATCCTGCTCTTTACAGTGTCTGTTTCTACCTTTGTCCAACCATCCGAAGTAACACAGTGCCAGTAGATTGAAGAGAACTGCTTTTAATCATGTCCATTAGTGCAAAAAAGTTTTCATCAGGACTATTGTGCTCCAACTACTTTGTTACAAATTGTCCAAATCAGCACTATTGTACTCCACCCACTGCAATTAAATTCGCCGTAGCATCTGTGTCTGCTGTATGATTGGACAGTCGGTGAAACCCAGATAATGAAAAAACCTTGAAACTCCCCAGAGAGAGAGAGAGATAGCAGAGGTGAGGTACCGTTTTTAAAGCCATAATTGGGTAGTATTATCCATGTACAAGACTGTTAAAGGATTTTCAATATAATGCTGCTATTATGAGTTAAATGGCTGTAAATGATACAGTGACCTTATAAATGACTAGGGGTCCAGATTCATATTAGACCTGCCAGCAAAATGAAAAAAAGTAATAAAAATACCATGTGAGGTTATTTTGAATTTGAGTTATTTGTAATTGTGTGCGTGCGTGCGTGCGTGCGTGCGTGCGTGTGCATGGACAGAATGCAGGACATTGAATTGAAGGAAATGGTGAAAATGGAAACTTGTTCAAGGTAGAAATATTCCCCAGGGGTGTCAAAGGATGTGGAACTGAGAAGATGAAGAGAGCTCACCAGGACAAATCTTGTGTGTACATGTGAGTGTGTGTATGGGTTTGGGAGGGAGGGGGAGAGAGAGAGAGTCAAATGTGACACAATCAGTTGTGCATGTCCTTGACTGCCAATCAGTGGGAGTAAGCAACCCCCACCCCCCATACAGAAACATGAACAATTACACATTAGGGCACCAGAATATGAACAAAACCTAAATTAACAATAGAATGTAATGTAAGGTGACACTATACAGTGGCTCTAAAGAAAGTACTATCTATTAACTCCTGCACAAAAGCATCTTTTCCTATTGGTCATTGTGTGTTTTTGTGTTTTGTTGAGTCAGTCCTTTACGCTCTAAGTTGTGTCTAATGTCTTCTCCACCTTTACACACACACACACACACATACAGAGGGGGATATTCTTACAGAGATATTTGTAAACATTGGGAGGATTTCTCATAAATGAAGAAAGAGGCTGGCTGCCAGCCCATTTAGATAACCTTATAGTCAGGTAATGAATCGCCATTATCTGTCCCTTTCTAGCTCCCTCTCCATCCATCTTTGGCTGTTTGTGATTCGGCTCTGAAATAAAATTTACCGTCATCATTTTAATGTGGAACGAGAGTCACGCAGACAAGAAGAGCCAGACACAATTGAGATAAACAGGCAGAGAGAAGCCATGTCTACATGTAGGTACAGAACAAGAAGAGAAATTATCAAAGCATGGCATGTGTACATATGTGTTTTGGCTTATATATCTAGGGTCTGAGACTAAATTCCTATGTCATAGAGTGGTAATTCTAAAGAAAGACAAAAAAGACTTATTGCATTTAACAGAAGAAGAAGAAGGGAAGAAAAACTGCTTTTTAAAACAACCAACATCTGACTACAATTGTCCTCTTGGAGAGTACAATATTTATCCAAGAGCTTTGGTTATCAATCTATGACTTACTTTATACTGGAGTACTTTAATGTTGTTTCAAACTATTTTATTAAATCTACCCACCTCAGTTTCATACTAAGTATACACTCTGCATTTTGTAAAGTGGACATGGCTTCAAAATCATGAAGCTTAGATTCAGTGGTGATGGCACCTATTTTATTTTCATTTAATGTGATCAGACTATTCACTATAGTAATGTAAGTACTGTTTTTTTTAAATCCTGAAACTGCAGCTATTACTGAGTCTGCCCAATTTGCTGGTGGATCCCAGTATGAGCCTCCTGCAGATCACTGAGAGCGGCTGTCCAATCACACAGCTCCCTCTTGTACTAGCAACAAAACTGACAGAAAAAGAGAAAAAAGCAATCTTGCACCATTGCCGCAAGTATCTCTAACACAGCAGTGGTGCTTGTTCAAAAAAAATGTCTCAAACTACAGTTCTTTTGAGATCTCAGACACTTAATTGGCTTGAGTCTAGCTCACTGAATTGTAAAAGTTCAACCTCAGTCGTAGTTTGGGTGATGCACAGGTGGACAGACCAGGTTTTTTTTAAAGAAAAACATCATATGTGGCTAAAAAATGTATATTATACAAGCATTATTGGAAAGCTCAATGAATAGCTACAACATAAATTAAAAAAATAAAAATAAAAATAAAATACATGGTTGGACTATATCTCTACAAAACAAATGTAAATGCTACTTTCTTGAGCAAATATGCTAAACCACTCACAGTCAAACGTAAGGCATTTTTACGCTTTTTACTCACAAAGCAGCAAAAAAATGTGTTGGAAATGTACAATGAAGCCTTAACACAGAATGAAAATACAATAAGATAACTGTCACTATGAGCTTTTCAGCCAGGTAAACTGCATGAACAGTTTTTTACGTGTCCTCTTTTCACACTTGAACTTTCCAGGGTTGAGGCACTAAGTCATTTATAATCTGTGCAGGCAATCAATTAGGTTAGGTCATTTACCGGTGAACTAGCAAGAAGGAAGGAAAGAAAAGATTAATCAGGTTTGAAATCAAATTTTATAGAAATGACTAATGAGTTAGTGTTTTATCAGTGGGCAAACACACACATACACACAAACACACAAACACACATGCACATCTGAGAAAAGTTACACTCTTGGCTCTCTGTCTCTGCTTTTGTCAACCACACACAGAGTTCAAACAGTAAATTGCCATTTTTTTTAAGATCAAAGTCGAGTTACTCAATATAATTTAATGGTAATGACACACAAAACCTGAGCACACATGTGTCCAACATTTCACCTAGTCAGCCATCAGAGAGAGCTTCTTCCATGTTAGGCCTGTTAAGCTGAACACTGGTATCAAAAAGCCAGACCAGGGAAGATCAAAGTCCAAACTCTGAGGCCTGTTATTCTCAATATCTGATAGTCATAGCTAAGCTGACAGTGTAACATTAATATCCATTAAGTATTGTCATTTATGTCCCACTTTTTTCCTCTGGACATTTTCTAAATTGATGCAGTGGGCTGCATACACCAAAACTGTGTTCCTTTGTTTGAAACAATTCAATACATATGTAGTTATACAGGAAACAGCTAAACATAATTCTGTACACTGTATAGCGGAAATCCATCTCTGCAACCTGCTCCAGCTCTGTGTCACATGCCTTAATCTGCCCCTGTTTCCTATTTAACGATCTCTGAACACAAGGAGGTAGTAAGGGCTTCACTTCCTCACATATGCATTTTGCACATACAAGACTTCACAGCTTAATGGAGGTTGAGATGGAAGAGAAAGTGGCAGCTTTAGAAATTCCACTTACTGACTTACAGTGAACTAATATTTCAGATAACAGCACATCTTAGCATGTGATGTTAAAAGCACAGTAAGTTCAGATATGTCACCAATAACATTACTCAAAGCATTTATTTGAAAAGTCTGCTAATGTGCTGTCTATGCAGTGTCGGTCTGTGCCTCACAAGCTAGGTGCACCTGGTTTAGTGTCAATCCTGCCTGCCTCCACGCTTTTCAAAACTGACCTCTACTTGTTGACATTCCAGGTGGATTAAGGTTTGTGGTTATAGTTTAGAAATAAGTCCACGGACTCTGCACAAGGCCAGTGATCACAGGGCACGCGAATTAATTTTCTGGCTTAATTATATAAGGTGAGGGGGAGGACTCACGTTTGCCGGGTTTCGGAGTTGAACTCGGTGTCTATGTGCTCAACAGTGTAGTGGTTCCCATAGTCCGAGAGCTCCGGAGCCCGGTGCAGTCTCTGTCCGCGGTGCTGAAAGCGCTCAGCGTTGGCCGCTCCACGTCCCCTCCACTTGGGAAACGGGTCATCGTACTGGTCGTAGACCGCATCTATGTGTATACCCGGCCGCGAGAGAAACGGCGAGCCGGTGTCCCCGGTGCGCTGGGGGAACTTTGGCGGCGTAAAGTGTGTGGAACCCCCGGTTTCCTGGTACTCTGGAGACGGGTGAAGACACTCCGGAGAGGCGAGGTAAGGTGGGTCGGTGTCCCCAAGCAGCGGAGAGGCGGAGGAGAACAGGTCTAGGGGCCGCGGAGAGGAGGGAGATCCTCGGGGAAGTCTGAGAGAGAGAGGCGAGGAGGGAGACTCGGAAAGGTGCCCCCTCTCGCCGCTGTCGCTTTCCTCGCCCTCGTCACACATTGGGAGAGTTCCCGTCCACCATATACTTTAAAATATTTAAGCTATGTGACAGACATTTAACAGTATTTGTCAAAGTTGCCACCGCACAAGTTTCTTCTGAGCAGCGCCGTGGCGACGAGCCAAGCCTCCACCTTTGCCTCTGAGTGCGCGCGCTAATTAGAAGGCAGCGAGTGCGCGCGCAGGGAAAAGCCAACCCTTTACAAAATGGAAGGAAAAGAAGAAGAGGCAACACCATAAAGTAGCTTAACTTACACATAACACCGGCCAAAACAGACGATTACACCTCAGGGTTGCATTTGCTAATTAGCAAGTACAAATAAGCTGTAACTTTGCTTTTTAAATTTGTTTATTAAAATAAAAATTAAAAAAAAATCTCATTTTAGGAGTAGACGGGCGAAAGAGGGGGGGGGGGGGGGGGGGAGCTTGTTTAGGATGTGAAGGGGTTAATGAGAATGCCCACCTGCTATTGACCAATTACTGGCACTGGCATAATCTCATCTTGTTATTGCTTTAGAGAACAAACAAGCGAGTCTTAGCTTACAAGTAATATCAGTGGGAGCTTTACTTTCATATAAAAAGCCGTTACTTTCTCAAGGGTTTGGCAGATATAAGGGATATACAGTCTGTTACTGTGTGTCCATTTGTGCGTGCATGTTCGGTCTTTTAATTAGTGGCAGAGACACATTAGTCATGATGGAGACTTCCTGCAAACCCACACAGACACTAACCAGTTCTAACCCAGCACTTTGATCTTAGATCATTCTTGTATTCATGCAACAAACACATCCACACACAACAAGCCCTCTTTTCTGGTGTTGGGTGGACAACAGTTAACCTACAGTCTGTGAATTATCCTGCATAAAAGTGTTATTGAGTTTTGTTAAATTAAAGAATACAAATAACAGTAACTTACCAATGCCAGTTTAAATATATACTTATAAATAATAAAAATATTTGCCTAATGATTGAATTCCTTAAGCGTGAGTTACAAGAAGATAAGCAGACACACGCTGGAGATTTATGTGTTTATCCTTTGATAACCAATAACTTTCGCACATGCTATGGTTTAACTGGCTTCTTTTAGAGGTTGAGATCGATCAACCTAATGACAGTCATATAGGGTAAATTAAAAGTTACATACCCATAACTTCCTTTTCTACAAAATTAAGAAACTAAGTGACTCATAAATATTTTAATGTCAGATTCCACATCTTTTTCACATTAGAGTAAAGGGATTAAAATGAAAAAAGCCAGTGAAGCAGCCATGCGAGAGTAATTACACACATAGAAATTCAGATTTTAATGAAAGTGTAGAACTGCTACAGCACAAGCCTCTCTCTTGGAAATACCAAAACATTTTTTTTTTACCAAGTAGTCTGTATGATCAACACAATGACCTTGAAGAACATTTTATAGATAATGCATTATCAGTGATAAAGCTCCAGTTTAATCTATACTTTTTGATTCAGCAGTTAAATAAAAGCTTAATTAGACAAGGATGACACTGAAATATGTGTGCATATCATTTTAAGATAAATTAAGCTACAAGTGAAAACAACTTTTTCCATTTGTTTTGACATTTACCAAAACACACATTGTAAACGCACATTGTAAAAAGCACTACTGTAATATAAAAATGCTCAAGAAAGAAATGAGCAAGCATAAAAATGTAAGTAACAAGTACAAAAGCTGATTATTCAAATAACCTGCTGCAGCTTTTCACAAACACATAAATATGCAACACTATTTTAACGTATGTAAACAGTAGATTATCTTTTTGGTTTTAAAAAAAGAGGCATGATGTAATGCCTCTGCATGGGTTTGAAATTGCCTGGCCTCAGCCCAATCACTGTGTCACTGCAGGTGTTTCTATTGTCTGTCAGAGGCAGAACTCTTGCTGTGAAATCACTGATTGGGAGTGTTTAGAAAAGCCACATAACTGTGTAAGAGCGATTTGGTGTTCCATTTGATTCAGAGTGAAACTACGATTTCAAAGTAAAGGACACAACTCGCTAATAGTGAGTTTAACAGTATATTAAATGCTTATGTAAACTCCAGTGTGTAGATTTAAGATTATCTCCTCACATGTTCAAGATAAACAGACAAAGACAAAGATGAAAGGCAGACAGACAGCAATACAGAAGTTTGATCGAATTACATCTTGCAACAGAACAAAGGCCAAGTATGATCATATTAAACACCAATCCAGTTCCTCCCAGCAGCCCAAACACTCTCCTTTCATTTTGCACAGTTGCAAAATTACAACTCCTTCCTTCATAAAATCTGACAGAAAAAATGTTTCCCATTACATTGTGCAAGCGACCAAACTGGAAATAAACCTATCCAAACACGCCTTAGCTAAGATGCAATGTTACAACAGCCCAATTTTAACAAGCTCCATTTTTAACAAATACTACTTCTAGCAGCCAAGTCAGTCCAGTTTGTTGGACAAGCTGTCTGGAAGTCTCCATTCTCTTGTGACAGGGGATGACAGATGTGCCAGTTTGATGATGCCAGGCATCTCTTACTGTGTTTGAGTTATAGAATAAATGTTCTCAGTCTGGGCTCCACATCTGACAGCTGTTCACCTCTACAAACCCGTGACATCTGGAGAGAAAGTCCACTGGAAAGAGTTGATAGTTTCCGAAACCTTGAGCTGCTTCTAGCATTGGCTGAAGAAGGTAAATTGCAACCCTGCTGCCCCATCAGGTCAATATTTCCTCCCTCTTCGGATAATTAGAAGGTAGCAGACCACATTAATTTCTGCCACTCAGAATGTTTGAATACATTTTTAAGGATCTCCGTTTTCTGTCTGTACATTTTAAAATCATAAGCTCTCATTTATTGGCATGTTTTACTTTGGGTATACTTACAAATAGCAAAACCATAGATTAAATAAATATAAATTAGAAGAGCACACAAACTAAAATATAGAAAGGTAATCCATACTGTTTAGACATGCACATTCACAAGATTTGATCCTGAGTCAGCAAAAACACATGTCCACATTTAACATATATGTTCATACACAATGGTAGAACATCACATACATATATTCAGGTGAACAATATACATTCACCCATCCATCATCTTTTATGCATTTTAATGCATAGAGGCATTTTTGGCACCCGGAAAAAGGCTTTGGCCAGAGCAAGAGGTCAGTTATCAGTACTGTATTAAAATATTCATAAATAAAAAAAAATCATGACAATCAATAAAATACACCGATTTATGTCAAATTCATAACACAGCCACTGGTTTCACTGACTGCGGATCAACAGTGTCTTTATCTTTGTAGACATCTCTATACTGCATCTTTGAGTAAAGAAATACTTGCATTTACTGAACGAGCTAGCTATTAAGAACGTTTGACAGCAAAAGAGCAGCAATTCTTCTTATTTTTGAAAGTACCGACATCTCTACTAGAGAGCATGATTTACATCCTACAGTTGCAAATGTTTCTAAGCCTGTAAAGGAACTTTAAGGTTAGAGATTTCTCAATTAATTTTCCAAGTTGGCACTGGACATCTCAATATTTATGCAAAAGAATGCTGTTTCCCCAACATTTGCAGTGCTTTTTGATGCCTGAGCATAACCAGCTAAATGCTAATCTGCCAGAAGATGATACAAATTAAATATGTCATCAATTTGCTTTGCAGAGACAGTTTGTCTGAACATTTTGCATTGGAAGGCAGTTTGAAGATATATTCAATATAAACTTGTCATGTTGATTACAAACATAACCTATACATGTTTGCTAATGCAAATTAGCTGCATGTAAATGTATTTGTTATAAGACAGTCAAAATCAAAATCACACAGAAGAGTAAACGATGACAAACATCAATCATTCAGTGGGTTTCAGTGTCTTTTCCCATCCCTGTGTACTGAATAGTCACCTCTTTTTTCACACCCTGTCATCTGCTCATTCCCTCACTGTCAAACACGCTCACTCTCAGCTGTTTGGGTTTTTTTTTTTGTCTTAGTTAACTTTTTATGTCCACTCTGAGGGTATAAGACTTGGTCACATTTGGTTAGAATCTAGACTTCTCAGATTTGCTGAAGGTGCTTTGGGTTGAGTGGAGTGAAAAGTGATTAAAACATGAAAGACACAATAAATTACTTTAAGATAATGTAAGAAGCACAAAGTTCAAAGTCATTTTTGGAGGTCCTTTATTTTTGGTTTCAACATTCTGTTCTATGTGGTAGGAAATTGGATCTATGGGTTAAAGAGGGAAGAAATTGCCTATAAAAGTCATCAGCCCTAATCAGACCTCACTGTTCGAGCCGTCTATGTGATTGATTGGGGCTAAAAGTGGTACAATCGTGCTGTCTGTCACAGGTAAACAAGGCCAGACTGCCAGAGGCTTCCTGTCTTTGTGAATTCACTGGGCAAAATTGACACTGTTAATGTGTCAGAGGAGGAAGTGCACAAAAGCCAACTGCTTACACCCTCCATTGACCTCGTGATAGTTTTATTGGTCACTGAGTCAATCACCCACCATTCCATCAATGGAAGCAGCACAGCAAGGACACATCTTTTTCTTTATCTCACTTGCTCTCCTCCAACCAGCGAGATCTTTCACAGTTGAGTTTGTTAATAGCTGGCAGATAATGGAGTCAATGCATACTCTATGCATATTTTATTGGTACAGAGCAGCTGGATAGGCACTGAAATGTTTAAAACTTTTATAAAGTCTGCTTGATGAAGTTTGATTAATGACTTGTGACAGAGCATTTAATGAGATATTCTTCCAACTAGCCTTTATTAAAGATATCAGATGCTGTGTAGTTGCATGCAGCTGTCTAAACCACACGCATGGACACAAACAGGCAAAACAATGCAAATTAATTCAAATAAATGCTCTAAGAATAATTTCTTCTCCTAGTCTGTTTCTTCTGTTATTGCACACTGTGAATATACGCTTATTGTTAACCAAGACATTCTGAATTTTCAGTTTTATATACTGTGTGTACTCATGGCTATTTATCATTTAAAAGCAATCATATTCATGGCTCCCAACAAGCCAAACTCCCTGCATAGAGTGTAATGCCAGAATGCAGGCTATATGGAACTAGCTGACATATACATTTATTTACAACCTTGTGGTTGTTACTTTGTGTGAAATGTATTCAATGCTTCAGTGCATTTAATACATTTCCATCTTGATCCCCATCTCTAAGTCATTATGGAATAGTGGGAGCAAGTATTTTGTGGTTCAACAATTTGTATGTGTGCGTGTGTTTTTGTGAGTATCTGGCCTTGGGAGGTTCAAATTTGGCAGATGGTGGAACTGAAAGGGAGCAGTAAAAATCTTAATTTAAGCTGCGACAAGGGAAATGGAGCCTTCTCATGGCCAAACTGGGTGCTGACATTGGGTCTCAGGTGGTGTCAATAGATACTTGCTGCATTCTCCAAAGTCTGGCATTTCTCTTTTGAGTTCTCTTTCTCATTATCTAAGACAAAGGACCTAAAAAAAAAAATCAATGATGTTAGAGATTTTCTACATTATACATTATAACCAAATCTCTATAATACAATATAACCAAGTATGCCTTATATTTTGTGTGTTCATATATTTTCACATAACCAAGCCTATTGTTGAAGAATCACCTAACCAAGTCTATTGTTAAAGGAAAACATGATGCATTCCTTACCTCAGTGTCTGAGATGTTTGACAAGCATGATATAATGATGCATTCTTTACTTCAGTGTCTGTGATGTCAGATAAAGCATGATATACTTCTGTATTCTTATCCCAGTGTGTGAAAGATCAGATAAGCTGATTTAATGTTTAACCTCTCTTCAACTTCTGTTAAAAAAGGAAGTACTATGTAACCTGCTTTGCCCTATAAATAAAGGAAGCAAGCCTGCCCTCGGTGTGTGTGTCTTCTCAGAGACATTCACCCGTGCGCACGTTTTCTAATTACTCTCTGAGTCGGTCTGCAGTTGTCTCATTTCTCTTACTTGTGTTTGAACAAATGTCTACCCCTGACAAATGATTTGAACCAACACAATCGAAGTTGAATTTCCTTGCTCTTTACGGTAAATTGAGCCTCTGAAGGTGTCTTCTTGGTTCAAAAATCAATAATGAAGGTTATCTACAAATATCATTTTAAAGTAAATGTGCCTTGACATTACCACGTGCTGACAAGTAGAAACATTCTCATTTTATCTGACTGATTTTTTGTCCCTCTGAAGTTGTGAGTTGTAACGAACTCTAACTAGCAATCCATATAAAGTGGGGACTGCAGTGTCATTACCTCATACAGAGAAGATCCATGGAACTTGCCATTAATTATCCCCACCAGTGACCTGTGCTGGGACAATCAACACAGTCTCTGGCACTGGTTCTGCTCCCTCTGCTTAACAGCTGGAGAGCCAAATGCACCCACTGTGTCATCTTGAGTGAGAGGAGGCCCCCTACTAAGTAAACAAATCACCTGTGCTGAACTTAAATGAAAATGTTCTGAGGTCTACTTCGGTAAAAAACTAATTTCCAAATCTTTATTGGCTGCACAGCAAGAGTTAAGGCCAGTGTAAGGCTAAAAGCCTGAGAGGAACACTTGAATACAGTAGGTTCAGAAGAAAGCATAACTCCTCTTTAATTCTTAATGCTTGCGGTAGTGCAAATACAGCTGAAATCATCCTTTCTTTTTTTTTATAAATGAAAGTATAAATAAAACACTTTAAAAAAGAAAAGAAAAGCTGATACTGCCATCAAAAACCAAAAACACACCCTCCATAAATCCATAAACTGATGACAGGATATAAAAAGTGAGACTGAAAGTTGCCGCTTTTCTTAAACAAGAATAGCAAATGAGGCAGTATTCAACAGTTTTCTGATGTGAGGCCATTTTCCATTTGTATATATTCATACATATATAAAGAAATGTACAGTTATACCAAGGTGAAATGGCTACAAGACTTGCCTATTTCCCCTGAAACGAAAAAAGGAATAAATGACTTGGGTAATAGTTTTAAAATCTCACAGGAGACCAGTATGTACGCTTACAAACACACAAACATATATAATCTAAGCACTAGAAGGGTGAGTTATTGACCCAAAAGGAATCGATTTGGGTGCAGAATTACTTAAACTTCCCACATCAACATTCTCTGTTTCCCTACAACATATCCCACCTACAGCAGCATGCCGGTTCTCTTGCTATCTCCCTGAACTGTAAATGACTTTACAGTACATCCACCTCTAACCCCCTGGTGAACCCACACAAGCCTCACCAGTGCCTTGTTACACATCAGGTTTCTTTCCCAAACCCCTTCATCTCAGTCTCACCCAGCTTTGACAACCATGGGAAATCCATGCTGTAAATTGAAAAAGGGCCTGAGGGAATGATGGACTTGGTTAGATTTCCCCCTTTAACTTCTTTGTTTAGAGTGTAAAAGTGACACAAAACTGTGACAGGACTTTTTCATGATAATTTATACTGAAAAAAAGGCACATGCTAAATGCATTTATTAGATTAGAGAAAACACACACACAAAGAAAAAAAATATGAGTCCCACCCAACTGATTGACATTACCAATTCATTTCTTTTGCATTTAACATACTGATGAGGATAGGCACAGATGCTGTCAGCTACTGAGCTACTATCTGACATTTTATGCAGCTGCAGACATGGTTCAGAAAAAAGAATATTTAAAGCTCAGTAGACTGGCGCTTTTTTTTTCTTTTACATTTGTTTTAGACAACAATGTGGTTTTGAGGTACAGATGATAAGCATAAACTACATCAGGCTGTGGTTACATAAACATACTTTTTATCCATACCTCCATAGAAGGGATGGAAGGAATTTCTAATATATTTCAACAAAATGATGACAGAATTATCCTCAAATTGAAACACATGCATAATTTCTAAGTGCAGGTTTCCAGAGGCATGTGGATTTTTGCTTTACATTAAACTTTACCATGTGGGGTATAGCTAGATAATGATGGTCATTCCAGCTTGCATGGCGAGCTACAAACACACTGCAAATACAGTATACCTTTCAGGAAGCAGCTAATGTAATAGTTTCCACCTGCTCAAGTATGAGTGGGATAATATCTCTAGATAACTGCGAGCTTATGAAAATCTATCGTTCAGCAAAATTTCATAAAAAATGCTGTAAAAATAAAATGTTGATGTTATAATAGTCTCTTCATTTCAACAGTCGGGGGGTAAAAATCATGCAACTGAGTATGAATGGGTGTTGTGGTGGTTCAGCAGTTAGCACTGTCATCTCACAGGAAGAAGGATGTGTGTGTCCCTTGGTGGGTGTTCTGCCACTGACCAAAGACATGCCTGCTGGGTTGCTTGGAGATTCCAAATTGACAGTTTGTGTGGATGTGTGTGTGGAGTGATGTCCTGACTAGGGGGTAGCATGCCTTGCACCAGAAGACAGCTGCACAGTCACCAAGGTCCATAGATCGAACTAACTGCTGCTTCACAAAATACCATGGTCCAGGGGTGGTCAGGTTTTATTTTTCTGTTTAGTTGATTTTGCTCACTTGCTGTTTTATGGAGGGGATGCCCAGGTCTCATGTGGTTCTGGTTGGAGTATTCTGCTTCCCTCACTTCCCCACTTTGTGGCGTTCGGGCCTATAACAGGATAAGGCGAAAACCTTTTATTTGCCATTTGCACACATATACTAGGTCTGGGTACATAGGAAGTGTTGTGCAGAACTGAAAGTCAGGGTCAGATAAATACAAACAAAGACTGTTGTCTTCTGAGACTCCTTGTCAATAAAAGCTGAGAGTCTACTTCTTTATAGCCCTGCAGGGATTGTTGCCTCACCTGGCTATGACACAATAACAGATTATTTTTTTCTTTAGTCAGTAAAGAAGTAACAGACAAACAAATGCTATGTTTTGCTTGCAAAAATTGTCGCATTTTTCATCATTCTACGATCTACGCATGGACCATCTGGAATTTAAGGACCTTTAATTACAAATAAAGCAAGTCTCCTTTTACCACAACTGATAGGGATGTCAATCAAAACACAGACAATTCAGTCTAAATTAACAAAATGTTAAGAGTGGATGAAATATTAAAGCCATATCATTTTAATTCTCTCACATACACACTGTCACACAAATTTATGTACATTAATATGGTGACAAAAGTCTGCAGAGTCAATATTCTCTGCAGAAGACCCGTTATTATGTCAAGCTTGAGTAATTATTTCATATACACATGAGCCACTGCTCCACTGCCTACCTGGCAGAAAGAAACCACTTTGTGGTGACGACTGAAATTCAAACGAGATGTCATGTTTTTCTCAGGCATTTAAATTAGATGAAAAGCCATCAGCTAATGGCAATATCAGTAGTCCGAGGCATTTAATGAAAGAGAGCGAAGGCTAATACTTTATAACTGAGTAGTACATATTGTCACAGTCTGGCTTGAGGGCAAATTAATGGGAGAGTCGCCACTTAACCGAATGTTACCAATTTATCAATGAAATGAGGTGAAAAACTTTAATACTCCATGAGATGTGTTAATCAGTGTTATCAAAAGTTGGATAGCTAGATGAATGTTGAGGACTGATAACTTGTACTTGCATATAATTGTTTGAACCAAGGATCTCGGAATCAGCAGAAATGGCTCCAAGAGACCTTTGCAACTTGTGTAACTCTGCAGTTCTTCACCGAGGTCCTAGAACTTTCCCATTGTTCTGAGTATCGGTTAATCCCGTCAAAGTGCAGTCAAATAAATCCGTATTATGCTGGCAAAGAACTTCAGTCATTTCACTATGAAAAAAGAAGAGCTCAATGAAATCATCAAAAGACTCAAAATTCCATGACATTCGTAATGAATGTATACAAACTTCTGACCACAACTATATCTTTAAGTTGCACACCAAGAACAACTGAATACATTTGAATCTGTCAAAAGCAACCTTTGAATTTTATTTAAAAAGCAAAGAGATGTGTGAATCTCTGAAATTATAAAGTCCTTTTTATTGTATTTAGTTCAAACATTTCTGCACTTTAAACAAATGTTATGATTTGATGTCCTGATGTGGATGTATCTGATTACTTGCCAAAACAATAAGGATTTAATACTTCAGCAGAGTCTCTAAGGCCATCCCTACTGGATCCTTCAGAGGTTTGAGTTTTTGAGGAGATGTGTCTGTAATGTATTGTAAACATGACTAAAATGTACCTTTAAGTACAGACACAGGACAATTGCACATCCTTGTCCAAAAATGTGCAACTGAAGTAACATGCTTCTGTTTTTGAAGGATAGAAAATGCTGATACACTAAGTTTTGACAAAAAGGGCTTTTGTTCTTTTCAGACTCTGATTTCCATCAGCAGATGCAGGCAGGATTTCATCGCACATTGTAGTTAAATATTTAACTGTATCTCTGCCATCACACGTTCCTTTTTGTAAAGTGTTGATCGTTTGAAGATGCATACATTTTATTGGACAGTTTTTAAGTTGCTTCACAAATGAAGACCATGCATAGTTAGATAAGTGATAAAGTGTTATATTTGGACAAAAGAGTTTAAAAAAAACAAAATTATATAATGACCCGAGACGAAAAACAAAGAATGTTTTGAACACAGTTGTAGACAGATGTTTGATAGAAAAGTTGAAAAATATCTGGATAGAAGCACTAGCTGGAATAATGGCAGCAAAATTATATTAAAATGAATAAATAAAAACCTCATTAAGGGTACATATGAAAGAGTGGAAATCCACTCTTTATACCTGACAACATATATGCCAGCTTGTAATGTGTGTACCCATTTTACATTATGAGCACAGTCTAAAAATCCATAATGAAGACTCCTTTGTCTGAGGCAGTAAAAGCACGAATATCCACACACACACACACACACTGTGCACAGTGTGTTTTACCAAAGTAAACATCTCCCCATAAAACAGCAGCATTGTTCATCTTGCCAACTTGCTGCCTTGTTTCTGCTTGTTAAACATGACTGTGAGTGCGTGTTTGCACTGCAGGTTTATCAGTGGAGCAAAAGACAGCAGCTGAAGCCGTCAGAAGGCAACTCTTACAAAACTTTTAAAAGAAGACTTGTTTAAACTTAGGTGAGATTTTATGAGTTGGGCTCTGTCAGGATTAATTTGAAGAAACAATCACTATAATTGCTGCCTTATTACAGTGCTGAGAAAATGTATCTGATTTCTTAGTTTTCTGCATATTTTTGACACCTACATGTTTAATATAATCACACTGAGTTTAATATTGGACAAAGACGCCCCAAGTAAATACAAAGTGCAGTTTTAAAACAATGATTTCATTTATTAAGGGAAAAACTTTCCAAACCTACCCGACCCTGTGTGAAAAATACTATTGACCACCAGTCACATCCAGGCCTGATTACTGCCAAGTATGTTGTGTCAACAAATAACTTGAACAGAACTTGTAAAACAAGCTAAAGAATCTCAAAAAGCAAGGCATCATGCTACAATCTAAAAAAATAATGTCAGTGAAATCTATAAGTGTGGAAAGGCTAACAAAAGGTCACAAAAGAACCCAGAACAGAATCTAAAGAACTGCAGGCCTGACTTGGCTCAGTTAAGGTCAGGGTCTATGATTCAACAATAAGAAGGAGACTGGGCAAAAATGTCATCCATGGGAGAGTTTCAAGGAAAAAAAAAACACTGCTAACCAAAAAGAACATAAAGGCTTGCGTCGCATTTGCAAAAAAAACCCCATCTTGATTATCCCCAAGAATACTCTGAAAATATTCTATGAGACAAGAATTGAACTTTTTGGAACGTCTACATCCTGTTACATAACATACAACTAACACAGCATTTCATAAAAAGATCATACCAAGAGTCAAGCATGATGGTAGTAGTGTGATGGTCCAGGGATGTTTTGCTGCTTCGGGATCGAGCAAAAAACAAAAAAAAAGACAAAAAACAAACTGAAGGTTTTGGAGTTGCCTAGTCAATGTCCAGACTAAAGTCAGAATTACATGACAGGCCATTCAAAAATCCTCTAATATTGCTATATTAAAAAATATGCGAATAAGGGTGGAACAAAATTCCCCCACAGAAATATAAACTCGCTGCCAGTTATCCCAAATGCTTGATTATAGTTCTTGCTGTTAAGGAGGGCACAACCATATTAAACCATATTAAAATTGTGTTTGTTTATTTGAAACATGTATGTGTGACAAATATGCAAAAGCATAGGAAGGAAATACTTTTTCACAGCACTCTATATGCCTCTCAGGTGGAAAGTTATGCTCACCTCTCACTTGAAAGACAGACTTTCTTGAGTCATGGAAACATGCCGCATGGTATTGTAGCCACTGGAGCAGCACAGTAATTAAACTTTACCTTCATTCTCATTTTAGTATGGCAGCCTGAAATAAGTTCATTTCTTTTTGTGAAATTAAAAAAAAAACAAAAAAACAACTACTTTGTTACTTGAGCTGTTGCATTAAAAACACAGACTGCATGGATAAAAATGTATTTAGTTTATCATATGAAGCCACAGAGAAAGGTCTTTAAACCTGTATTTCTTTTAATAATAGCTAGAAGTAGGCAACTCTTCTGGTTACAAATGAAAGACTGACTGTCATTGTCGGGTGACAATTTAAGGTGATTACAATATGGCATTCCAGGTCATGTTGTAATACAGAAGAAATGTGATGAATAGTGTAACAAATGACTTTCTACAAGGAGAAATTAAGTAAAAATAAATAATTAATACACATGATGACTAATGTGTAATACAAGGTTTTTTTGAGTGATCATATGGCTTATTTGATGTGACTAGCTGATGCACATTCATTTAGTTTTCATTTATTTAATCACTTTTTACAGTGACATTAATCCCTGTAATTGCAAAAATATTACTCGAATGCCTCTGGGAAAAATTAGTATTGTTACTGTGATTGTTACTCCAAAAGATATCCTGAGTTAGTAGTTTTTATTTTGTCTTCCTGGAGTCAACGGGGTTAAACACGTTGATGTTGATCAATGATCTTCACCTGATCATAGAGTTAAAAAAATAATAATAATAAAAAAAAAAATAAATAAAAAAAAAAATATATATATATATATATATATATGTGTGTGTGTGTGTGTGTGTGTGTGTGTGTGTGTGTGTGTGTGTGTGTGTGTGTGTGTGTGTGTGTGTGTGTGTGTACACAAGCAAACAGGAAAAATCACAGGATGTGCCTGTAATTGGGCTCAGGTGCTCATAAGTAGAATGGGAAAGCACCTTTCTCACATACTTTCAGGCAAAGGAACAACAAACATACAAACCTTCAGTGCTTTTCAACCCTTTTATCTTTACTTCACCTTCCCTCTTCCTCCAGGTTCTATTGTGGTTCCCCTTAAGCCTCCTGTGTCTATCACACTCACAAAGCATCCATGCTGTTCTTTCTCCTTCTCATTGTCCTCAACGAGCCCTTGAACTGAGACACCACTGGACAAAGGCAGGGTGTTTTGTAAAATATGGATGAGATCATACTGTGAAGGTTGAGTCTATCCAATATAACACAGGGGAGGCTAAAAGGAAAAGAAAGACGGAGAATATAACAACCTAAGAATGTAAGACTTACTCCTTAAGCCAGGTGATACTTGCTATAATCTACAGAAGCCTTTTGGCTGAATCAGAGTTAGGTAGTAGAAGCTCAACCACAAAAAGGATGCATGGATAGAAACAAGAAAGACTTACAAGCTTGAAAGACAAAAGAAGGAAAAGCATATGTTTTACATGACAAAAATGTGAATCTCCCCTAACACGTTGTCATAATATGAATAGGTTTATTTATATAGCACATTTGAAAATGCATATAGCAATTAACCATTTATAGTTAACAGACAGCTCACTTGCATTTCCAAGCCAAAACAAAGAAAGGTGTCAACTATCAACTTTTCACAGCTCTCTATCTCAAATCTGGTGGCTGGTATTTGGTGAAATCGGTTGCAAGAGTTTACAGTAACAAATCTCTTTGCCATTGCTTTGGTTGAGTGCACATTGCCACTGTTGACCATAGTTTTAATGGAAGTTGTCCTTTTGCAATCATGCACTAATTGTCAACTTAAGGTTAGTGACTCAAATTGGAACTGGAGAAAGTTTACTTGCAAGGTAAAAGCTGTGCCTTACTACTACAGCAAACACATTTCGAAAGGTGCAGCTTTTACTTTGAAGGTAACATTTTTCCATTTCAGTTTAATAATGGCGAATAATTGGTGAGTGTTTGCAGTCAAGTTAGTGTGCTCCACACAAAATATGTGAGACTTTTGGGAATCAAAGAAATCACAAGGTTGTTTTTGCTGCAGCATTGTGTGTTTAATCTACAGCAATTTCACCTAGTGACAGCAAGGAACCTTGTGTCAATTGGTTATCGAGAATGTACATTTTGCCCAGGAACAGGTTTTTATTAGGGGTTTAGGCCTGCAGTTAATTTCAAAGTGACTGCTAGCAACCACTTGCAAATCTCATCAGCCATTTTTTTTAATTCACTGGTGGCTCACAGTTACCAATAGCCTGCACAAATCAAACAACGCTAAAGAGCTGACAACCAGATATGCCAATGGCCTAAAGTTTAAAGTATGCAATCTATAGAAAACAAAGCTTCATTTAATGCAGAAAAAAAAACTCTGGTGTCTGTCTGAATGTTTATAATCGGGGACTTTTGATAAATGGTCTACTGTTTAACAGTAGATCATTTAACAGCAGTTTTACTTGAATTCCTCACTCAAGCAAAGCACAAATATGACAGCGCACAGGACACAAGCCATGACATCCTGGCTGACAAACATTATTCTCTTCCCTCAGTCTTATTTTCACTTTCAGGAACTTGAGAAGAACAAATTACTAATGGGAGAAGATTACTTCACTATGAATTACAATAATCATCTCATTTCGGTCTCTTTCTCAGTTGCCCAAACACATTGATCCCTCAACCACAATGCTTCTCCCCAAGGTCCTTGATAATAAGATCGCCTCACACGTTGTTCGTGATTTAGTTTAACACATTTGTCAGAAATTCAATAAGAAGAAAAAAGGCTGATTGGGAGCAGCATAAAAAAACTAGACTAAGGCACAAGGAATTAAATCCAAGTAGCTCTCAAGTGTATTACAAGATTCAGTATTCAGGTCTAGATTGAAGGCTGAAATGAAAGAGTGGATACTCCCGAAAGGTTATTTTGTTCCCACAATCAGACATAAGCGGAGATACAGGGATGCGGCAAACAATTACATAGTTTATCTATCATAGTGCAGTGCACTCACTTGCCTGTGTCACATTTTCTCTTTCTCTGCCTGACTTTGTTTTGCAAGTGTCACAGTGTCTCCTCATGTATAAATCCAACTGTCTCTTATTGCTGTCTTTCAGTGACACTGAAGTGAGGAATGTGTTTTGATGTTGCACTAAGCAGTTACCACCAAAGCGCATTATTTTGGCCACCACCAGCATGGCTTTTTAGCATGGCTTTGTCATTCAACCTTGAGCACATGTATCCACAGCTAGAGCTCAAAACACAGCAGTTAAAAATGTGAAATAATTTTATGACACAAAGAAAATGAATGGCACCAAAACCAAGCCTCACTCTTAAAGTAGACATAATTCTCCTGGAGAAATGATAAATTGCACATTTTGACCTCAAGCGGGCCTTCAGCTCACCTTCATTTTTCACCGCTTTAGATAGTTAGCAAGAGTGACACCCTCTCAAAGAGATAGCGAAGGTGAAAGAAGCCAGTAAGGAGAGAGCAATGCATGATTTAGGGTTATGAAACGTATATCCACTGCATGACAGCCACACACACACACACACACACACACACACACACACACACACACACACACACACACACACACGCACAATGTGATCTTTTCAAATGTATTGATTTACAGAGTGGGCAGCTGCCAACCTGTAATGAGTCCAGAGGCTGACACCGTAGGACATCAAACTTCTGACATTTTAAGAGAGAAAAGCTTAGTTCCCAGATAAAGAGTGTGTGGTCAAAAATACAAGCGCTCAGGCTTTCAGTCTTTTATTAAATCCTCTGCATTACTTAGCAGCATTTAAACGATCTTCTTGCCTCCCAGAAATAACAAACCAGCCTACAGTATAGACAAATGGAAACCTCCAAGGTTTTTGAAAAAAAATATGTACTTAGTAATCAGTACGTCCAAAAATATTTTTTTTTTACCTTGATATAAAGTGTTCATTTTAAGATCAATATTTAAATGCCAAAAGGTATTTTAATTACACATCCATTAAATATTGAAAGCAACTCCTTTCATTCTACACTGTTAAGAACTGTTGAAATTGTAATTTTGCTCAAAAAAGAATATTTGATTGAAAATATAGTCACAAACAAAATGAGTGGCCTTCTGCTTTATTTGCACACCTCCCAAAATAATGCATGTCATTATCTTTAAGCAATATTAGAATTGTCTGAGCTCAAAAGACCGCTTGTTCCCTGTTACATTTGCAGAAATTGCTCTTTTTTGGAGCCAACAAACCTATCCCCTCACCCCCACCCTCAGAAAATGACTGTTGGAATAATAAAGTGAAGCAGCACCTCTTGCCCCTCTCTCTATTTGTCTCTCATTTTATAATAGCCTTAATAAATTATTTAAAATGTTACACAGGACGCAAAGTTTAATTAACTTGGTTTGCCACTGCCAAGCTGGGAAATTAAACCTTTTCATTGCTTCCTCTTTTGTCTCCTCTTAGTAATGCTCAAACATTACATTTCCAAATGTTCTTGTTCAACATAAAGATGAGATAGATGATGAATACTACAGCTAATCCTCTGCCTCTTGTCACATAAGTGGTCACATAAATGTATTTAATAGAGTTTACAGTTACACCAAGCGCCAGGAGGCAAATAAAGAGCACAGAAGTTTGCAGAATGTACCTTATCTTTATGGTGTCAATGCAAGGTAGTGTAAGGACACAATATGTAAAAATTACAATTTTCTTATTGGATATTGTTATGGTTGGCATCTAGGATTTAAACAAAGTAACCCAGAATATAAAGAGTAGCTAATGCATAATGAACCACTTCTTCATTCTTCCTACTCGGTATCTATCCCAATTTATCTTTAATGGTAAATATCCATCACAGTAATTTATCATCTAGCAACATTTCCTTGCTGCAAACAGTGTTTAGGCTTTAAGAGTGTTTGCTCCAGGCTCTGCTGTAAACTGATATTTCTAAGAATCCAGTGTGTGCTGCTACAATAACAAAAAGTCCAGTGTAATGTTTTCTAATAGACGGTACACTCCCTTCTTCGGTATGCACAGAGCTATAAATATGTAAATTGGTCCCATCTCTATCTCCACCAAGTGAAATGACAGAGGTGGATCTGTATGGCAGGAATGTTATAAAGTGAATAATTTCTCTAAATACTATGGAAAAGAGCTTTAATTCCTCAATGGGTTTTTTTGGTTGTTTGTTTGTTTTTAACCCTGAACCCTCAAACGTAATGTCTGATGCTTTATAATCTATGCTACCCCGACTGTTAAGTGGCCCTTGGTGGACCCAGGTGCCTGTTGCTAAATAAAATCCTTCAGAGAGGTCAATCAATTTGTGAGAGACTGAATGACTTGCCACTCTGGCTCGTGACATGAGGTGATGTTTAGTTTTCCATTACACAAGGAAAGACTTTCCTTTTGTTGCATTTCTAGATTTACTCTCCTGGCAGATGAGTGCTTCCATCTCAAGCTAGTGATGTCATCTGTAGCCAGATCTAGTTTGGAGACATAATATTACCGGTCCTATCCATGCGAGATGTTCTATCCAAAAATAAAACCAAAATAGCTCATTCATAGCCAGAAAGACAACTAGCATATATTAGTCATTTTTATCTACAACACACAAGGAAAGATTAGAAGGTGGAGGGCAAGGACTCTCTCATCTGCCATCTGCATACAGATATGCACTTTCACAGTTTGTTTATTTAATGTGCATCACATTTATGGATCAAACTAGAATCCTCTAGATCTTCAGTCTAATATCCTCTCATGTTTCAATTTATGATATATAGGCCAAAACCCAAATTATATATTATTTAGCCAATCATGTGTACCTGTGGAGATTCAAACAATATAGACTCACCAGATAACAAGTGAAAAGGGGAACAGGTGGGAAAATAGCTGAGGACACCAAACATAATGACTCAAAAGGAAGTAAAACTAAAACAAAGCAGAAGAGACAAATAATTACCAACATAAAAACCGGATGTAACCTAACACATAGAAGCTACACACAGCATGGAAACACGGGAGAGGCAGGAACAGACATTAATGCAAACAATGATCATGAACCAAGAAAACCTGAGAATCGAAATATAAAGACGGTAACCACAAAATTCTGATAAAAGAAAATTACAAAACTCAAATTCATGACACGTAGCTTGAGTCCAGCACAAGTTCTTAATGATTTGTGTTGACATCTTTTTTTTGTCCTCATGTTGGTTGTTTTCTACCACATGTAAGGAAAATTGTATTTAAAAAAAGTTGTTTTGTTTTTTTGCAATTTTAACCTGAAACATATGAGAGTTGGCTGTATCATCCATTATTCTGTGTACTCTAATTTTTAAGCTCAGAGCTTTGAATTATGGTAATTGTCATCCTGGTTTTTTTTTAAGTGAGATGCAGTTACCTACATCTGTAATCTGTAATTACTGCTAACTGACTAGATAAGTATAAAAAGACTAGTATAAAAAGACTAGAAAGCCCCCCCCCGCCCCCACCCCATCAAATCCAGAGCACAGATTACTGAAAATTGTACAGGGTTGCCAAGAAATATGCTGGTGGTAATTTTTTTTCTTTAGTTGCTATCTATAGTATAAGAAACCAAATATCTGAGCTGCATACTACACTACTGAACAGCAATTAGGTTCATCAAACAAGCAAAAGACTAACTTTGACGACTTTGACTAAGTCAGAAATGTTCTTTCCTGGAGGTACTGTTTATTTTGCATATGACATGTCATCTATCATATAACAAACAACATGTGGACATGTTACCAGGGTAAAAAAAATATCCTACTTTGTCTCCTGTGGGGGTCAGCATGCATATTTAATGACAATAATGACAGCAATATCAGTCATGCATTTCTCTTACAGCAATTGTCCATTTATATGTCTGGGTGATGACAGGTAGTAAGAAAAGCTTGATTTAGAGCAAAATGTCATATGAATATAGCTATCAGTCTTATAGAGGACTGCTTTGAGATATATAGAGTACTGTGCAAAAGTCTTGAGCCACCTCTAATTTCTTTATATTTTGCTTTCAATTATCCTTTTTTTTTTTTTTAAAGTGTGAGCAATAGCACTAAAGGCCTTTTTTGGACATTGATTGCATTGAGTCAAAATGCATTGTGTGTGTGTATCCTTAAACTTGCAGGGAAACTGGACAGGTGAAAGACAAAAGAAGTGCCACGTCTAAAAAGAATTTAAAAAAAAAAAACCCATCTGCAATGCATGAGCAGTATCTGAAAGCAATGTACTTAATGTATTTTCACTTAAACAAGCAGCTGTTTTTTTTTTATGTGCATTAAAGTTATATAAAAATTTAACAGTGCAAATGCAAATTCCTTGCTGACAGTTTAATCAAAAGGCATTTCCAGTGGAAATTGGCCGACATATCCTCAGCATAACCATGTATAATATCCACAAAACTTAAAAAGAGGTTATACACACACACAATACGGTAATATTATGTTGAAGCACAGTACGTATCACTCCGCGAGGCTCCTGCCTAAGATAGCCGTAATGCTCCAACAATCCATCAAGTGGTGCGGCTTTGTAGCTTAGCAAAGTCGTACTAAAACATTTGACAGATTTTCGAGCGCCGTGTGCCACATAAAATCATTTCGAAGTCAGTAAACACAACCAGAATTCATACATAATTCACACTGGATTAAAAAGGGCACTGTCGATTTTCAGAAAAATCAAAGGACTGATTTTAAGTGTGCTGTGTTTTCCAAAAAACACGGTAATAATGACGGCCCGCTAGTATGCTCTACCAAAAATAGTGCTTTGTTGTGTATCTGACAGACGAAAGCTGCTGAAGTTGCAGCATTTTTACAAACCAATTCTGGTTCATCTGTTTCATTCAACGATCTGCTTTCGCCCTTCTTATTCTCCATTGCCGCCATGCTTTTTCTGCCATGTGCGTATGAAAACAAAGGCACTGCGCATGCGGGTTTTACCCATATTCTATCGCGATATTTCATTTTCTTATCGTTGCCCAACATTATACCAGTATTACCGTGAACGGTATGATATGGCCCAGCCCTATAGTGAATCCTAATGTTTTTTCACTAGCTGATGTCAGTATGCACAGAAGAGGTTAGGAAAAACATGTCACAGCATGTTGTATACCTATAAAGCAAGGCTCTGTCATGGTTTGCAGCTTCATTTCAGCCAGTGGTGTTGTAGATCCACTGTTGTTGTTGTTGTAGATCTAAAAATTGAAGAAGATATATGCAGAAAAGTTCAGACAGATTGATCCACCATGAAATACCGCCTGGAAAGTACCTGACTGGCAAAGGCTTCATTTTTTGGTACAATAATTATCCCAAACACATTGCCAATGCGCTGCACAGCAAGACGGTCCTGTGTTCACTTCCACCATCAGGCCGGGGTCTTTCTGTGTGGAGTTTTCTTGTTTTCCCCGTGTTTCAGGTGGTTCCCTCCGGGTACTCCGGCTTCCTCCCACCGTCCAAAGACATGCAGTTTGTGGGGATAGGTTAACTGATTAATCTAAATTGCCCATGGGTGTGAATGTGGGAGTGAATGTGAGCACGAATGGTTGTCTGTCTCTGTGAGTTAGCCCTGTGACAGACTGGCGACCTGTCCAGGGCTCCAGACTCCCTGCAGCCCTGAAAAGGATAAGCAGAAGCGAATGAATGAATGAATGAATGAATGAATGAATGGATGGATGGATGGATGGATGGATGGATGGATGGATGGATGGATGGATGGATGTTGCCAATGCAGAGAAAGTTTGGACCCACATTCTGGACCTCAACATTACTAAGCAGTGACAGAGGAAAGACTAAAAGGCAACTAGCATCCAAAGAAGAGCTCTGGAATGTCCTTTAAGAGGCCTGGAAAACAATTTCTGAAGACTGCTTAAAGAAGGCTTGAGAATTCAGTTTGTGTTGAAGAACAAAGGTGGTCATACTAAACACTGACCTTCAAGTTTGTTAAAATTGTGCAGATTCTGTTTTTGTCCTTCCATGTATGTTTGCATGTTTCAATAAATCACACACATTTCCCAATTTCGTAGCATAATACAAAGAAATACAGGTTAGCTCAAGAATATTTCACAGTACTGTACATAAGCGACCAAAGACATATCTATGTCTCTGGTAGTTTACACCATTGCTACTATTCACTGCTGCGCACCCTTTATTTATTCACCTTCAATAGTAGTCATTAGTGTGCAGTTTCATTCAGGCAGGCAGGCACTATATTGTTCTTGTGGGAAATTTAGGCAGGAATTATGATTGTTACCTTATGTAATAATGTAGATGCTTCTTTGAGAAACAAAAAGGGGATTTAAAACCACATCAAAGGAGAAAGTGAAGTGCAGTTCCTCAATGCAAGCAGAGAAAAATAGCATTAACAGCATTTATACTAAGCACTGAAAGGGTCTTTCCTCGCTGTTAATTAAATTTGTCAAGCTTGGTCTCCAGCCTGATAAATATAATAACACATTCAGGGGTATTAGGAAACCCTCAGTGCTTGCCGCTACTTTCCCCATTATCTGCTTCTGGCCTTCAAAGAGAGAGCTAGAGACAAAAACGGAAGGACTTTATGATAATGGCAGGAAGGAAGGAAGAAGGGAACATGGGAGGAATGACAAAAGAGGTAGGGGATAAAACAAGCGCTTGCTGTGTCTTGTCTATAGTCCCATCTTATTTTAAGCTGGAATTACTTTTCATTAGCCCTCATCACAGACTTATGATTCGCTGGCAACCTGTCCTTTCCTCATTTCCACTCTTTTGCACATTTCTTTAACTACTCCAAGACATGCATACATAGGCTCCCCATATCTTAATTAACGAGATGTACGATCTCTCTCATGGGAGAATAAACACAAATAGCCTCTTCAGAAAAAGACGTGTCAGTGTCTAGCTTGTGTGGGAGCCACTGCACTAAAGAAGATAAGGTGAGAAGGGATAAGAAACAAGGCCTTCAGTTTTATATATAGCATCATCACTCTAAGGAGAAGTAGTTTAGGAAACCATCTAAAAAATATATAGACAGGAAACACAGGCGATGCGAAGACACCAATAACCACAATCACAGCCTCCCACGGTGATAAATAGCACTACATGAGTGCAATAATAGCGTTATCCAACACCTCCAAGCTTGGAAGTATCCAGTATCTGTCGGTGTTGAACCCTTGCACCTTCTCATTAAGAGCTCATCTCATGTTTCTATTTATGGCGGTTGCTGAAGTTAACTGTCACTCAGTCAGTCCCCTGCAGCAGCAACAAAATTTATGTTTAAGGGCAAATACACAGAGACACTGGAAAACAAGGGGATCAATAGGACAAATAATCAATAGTGAATGGTGGCTTGGAGATGGGTATCTAACTATCATTTCTTCACTTTCAGTTTAGTGCAGGAAAAAAAAAACTATTAAATATAAATATTTTCATGTCTCTTTGGTTAGCTGAGACTTCGACTGAGCGCACTGTGCTGTATATGATCACCACATCGTCTATGAATTTAAAGTTCATATTTCTCCAGGTACAGTATGCATATGATTAGCGTACACAATGTTCTAACAGCAACATGAACAACCTTACTTCTCTGCACAGGACACTGGTTGTGTGTGAGTTGACAGCAGGTGAAAATCACGTTCAAGCATATAAATCTGGCCATTTCATTTTTGTCAAAGATTATTTGACGAAACAAACTCTAAAGCGAACAGACTAAAGACTGTGTTGTACCGATGGCTTGAACGGGCTTTTATCTCGCATTTCTCATAGAGCCAAGAGCCAAGAACCAGAGCCAAAGCTAGCCTTCGGCCATAATTACCTTTATCGTTTAAGCAAGGAGAGTCATCAAATATGAATGGGAAATTGGACAGAGCTGTACAAACAAAGCACGAGTGTGTTCATATTAAAAACATGTTTATAAATGGGAAAGCAGCCTGATGAAAGGGAGAGAAAGAGGGAGATTAACGAGGTCAGAAATCACTTTGTACAGGAAAGCCAGTGGCCATAGTTACACTGGTTCACACTGTTTATTAGCGTGTTTCTCTGTGTGTGGATTCTCTTCAACTTCATAACAGACAAGCATGCTTGACAGTTTATTAAAATACACATCTTTTTAGAAAAAAAACAAACAAAAAAAACACTGTTTCTCAAATCTCCATGGGTACCATTATATTCCCAAATTGTATTTCCTTTGAGTAACCTTGCCACCATAGAAACAGACAGTGATAACAAAACATTATTAAAATTACACTTTCGGATTTGTCTTAATGCTCTTTTCATGCTCCAGGTGATCCAGGAGAGAAGAAAGACAACTGCTACCTAAGTAAAAACCCTTAGTGATCCCTTATGTGTCAGGAGTATCAGAACAGCTGAGACGTACTTTCACCGCGTCTCTGTGGCTTTCAAACCCCAAAACACGCTGCGCTAATGCAGGGTGATATGGCCCCAAATTCATATCTCGATATTCTTTAACTGGCTACGATATACATCTCAGTATTTTTTTAAACCCATAAAGTAAGAACAAAAAGAGAGTTCTTAGTCAAAGCTGTGTCCCGGATGTCACACAGGCATTTTTATTAACATACAGCGTAGATGTATGTTAATATACATGTATGTTAATATATCAAAAATTACTCAGAAATAAATAATCAGCATTTATTACATAATAATGCTCCATGAATAAAATAAAACAATGTTATTTTCATGTATAACAAAAAGCTCACAAATGTGCAGTCAAAATGTACTAAAAAGATGCTGAGCAAGACCATTTCTGAATTGAGAAGGGAGCCTAAGGGTACATCTTTCACCATCCATGCTGTGATTTCAGCCATTCCCCAACTCTTTGTCAATGGTACTCATAGCCCTTGATCAGTGATCAGTAGTCATGACAATTTGCATATTAAATATCAAGAAACTACCAGCCCATTGTCCGTCAATGGTGCTCATTATGCAAATGTACTGTTTATAAGGTTGGGGAAACCTGCAGTCAGCTGAGACTGAAGAAGTCATTTGGATGAGTGACGAAACGTTTCTCCCACTGAAAACGCTACATCCAGATGAACAGAATCAACATTTGGGACACTTTCAGATTGTTTTTCTCAGTCTCATTCTAATCTCTTCAATCATAGCTAATCATTCCAATCATAACCTGTGAAAAAGCTCCATGCAACAAGTCACAAAATTATAGAATAGAATAGAATAGAATAGAATAGAACATCTTTTCTGTGGTCTTAACAGTATAAAAATTACTCACAACAGCCATAACATACTATGTGAAAACAGCATAAAACTACATAAAACAAATAAAAAGACAAAGTAACCATTCTCCCAAATGGCACAACCCGTTATTGCACAGAGGACATTCATGGGGACTCTGCAGCACTTAATGCTTGTACGGATATGATGGCTTCCTGCTGTGTTGAGTTTCCCTGAAAGTTTTGTTCCGACCACTTCACAGCAGGTGTCTACTCTGTGTATATCTGATGAACAATATGAGAACACACAATCTTATAAATGTAAAAAATAATCTGTAAGAAAAAAAATAGATGCAATACAATATACAGCACAAATGATTAACTTGATTATCTGCATGTTTGCTTGTTTGATTTGCCAAAATTTCATACCAGGTGCTCTTTCTGACACAGCCCTCTGTATTAATCCAGGTTTAGGACTGACACTAAGAGTACACTGGCTTGTGTCCCCACCGTTGCTGGCTTATACATTTATGTAAATATTTGGAACAATAACAGAATACCGTTACCGTCTGTACTTGTTAGAACTTGGATACATCTATGACTGCGTAATGTGTCCTTGCCAGAAAGGACATATAATGAGAAGTTAAAGTGTCCACTGCAGTGCAAAAACGCAGTTAGTTATATAATTTAAAAAACACAATTTAAATCACTTTCATAAAAGTGACATTTTGGCTCTGAGACTTCTTATAGTTCAGTTTGTTCACACCACTCCAATATTTTAGTAAAATCACACCATATTATAATCTAGCACCCACAAAGAGGGATTCTGGGTAAGCAGATAAGAAGGAGCTATATTGTTTAGAAACAATCTAAACATTTTTATCTTAGCATCCAGAACAGGTTCTCACTGAAGGGGACCTTATCTCCTGGTCAGTTTTTTCCCTGCCTGCTGCAAGCAATTTTAAAGCTATTTGCTCCTATGCAAATCATCCAATTTGTTTATAATGCAGCAGTCATAGTGACAAGATGATTAACTATCACTTATTTAATTTCATTTAATTCATTTGTCAGTATTCCTGGCTTAAAGTTACTGCATTTATATATTTATGAATATAAATGCAAAACCTCTGCTCTGTACATACAAGGTAGATTCTTGCCGTGAAAGGCTGACAAAAGATCACAATCATAAATCAAGTACGTTTTTATTCATTGAGTTACTGAACTTTCTAAACACATGTCAAAATCAGTGTATTAAGGTGGCCAAGAAAAACTCCAGCAGCTAGCACTCTTTAAAACATTTATTTATTTATTTTTTACATTTATGCTTTGGATTTTGCACAGATTTAAGAAAAGAGAAACCGTTTAATATGATATGTCTTAATTTGTGAGCTTTTTTATGTTTGGCCATAACCACACCAGCTGCACGTTGTTTCCAGTCTTTAAGCTATGCCAGAGTCAGCAGCTCAGCATAAAGCTCCTGGCTCCAGGCCTTGGAAATATTATTAGTTAACCCACAGTAATCAGGCCAAAATGTGACAGATGCACTACAGAGTTTTCCCAGTCCTCCTGATTACCCTTCTGCCAGTAACATTTGTCTGCTTTAGCTGGTTGAAATGCAAGCCAGCATAAAACAGAATGGGAACTTTTCTAAGATGAATAGGCCGTATTCAACTCCCACAGTGAAAGTCAGTGATGTGTTCTATCTGGTCTGATGTTAGCTAGGGTTAATGTAATTTTAGTATTACTTAGACATGAGACACAAGGAGCAGATATAGTTTAGCAGAGATGAAAGGGGCATATCTCCCGGTTTAAAAGAAAAGACATCAGAGAGCAGTACCAGTGATACCAATAACACCCCCAGGCCTCATTTCTTAATAACAAGTCTAATGAAGATGTATCTGTAGCATGTGTGTGGGTACAGGCACGCACTTTTATCTTTAACGAGTAGGAGTATTTCCAAGCACTTACTCTGATAAATTATCTCTATATAACATGCAAAAACGATCATGTCTACATTTGTAAGTTAATATCATATTGTCCGCATTTACCAGCGTACCTGATATATGGCTTTGTGCGCTGTATGTAGTAAATATTTGATAATCTCCTGCATGTATAGCAGTCTAACTGACATAACACAACAAGTGTGATAGTATTCATTGTAAATTATAAGCTTCACTTTCACCCATATGCTCCCATAGTTATTCATTAACCATGCGAGAGACTACTAAAGCAATGTATTGGCAAACTATCTGATTAGGCAACACAAACAAAGTAAATGTCACATCAGCTCCGTGGTTAAGGAACCTTAGCAGCTCTTAGGTTGACTGCTCATTAGTCTCCTGCTAATGCATAAATCCTGCATAGCACTCTGACTCACAGGGTGCGCAGTGTAAACAAATATGTGAAAATCAGCAACGTAAACTCACACTAGGGCTGCCACGATTAGTCGACTAGTCACGATTACGTCGACTATCAAAATCGTCGACGACTGATTTAATAGTCGACGCGTCGTTTGAAGCTTTGTAAGATCCCAAAAGACGCAGGAATGAGTAGCAGGATTTAAGAGTGTAATAACGGACTGAAACAGAAGATGGCAGCACTGCATGTACAACGATGCCAGCTGCCGTTAAACCCCGAAGAAGAAGCTGTGTCCCAGAATTCATAGCGCGGCCCTGCTCAGTTTCCAACAATGGTGGCAGCTAGTTAGTTTTAATGTTACTCTTATTATTCTTTCTGGGTCACAAAATACACGTTTAACATATTTTAGGCGAGAATGTAGCTGTGGAAACCTCAAATATCTGCTCAGTTTATCAGGACACCACATATTTTCAAAAGCGCTCCGACGTTTTCGGAGACGTCTGTTACCCACTAGCTCGATAGCTAGCCGGGGGCAAGGTCACTAGAGCTGTGAGAACACCGGACTCCCGGCAAATCGTTTTCAAACCCACCGCCGTCTTTCGCTACTCAGGTTAAACATGATATATGAGTCACTTAGATAACTTAAAAATGTTATTGTTTGGCTTTTTTAGTATTTTATTTGTTCCTGAGTAAATCGGTTTGGCTGAGATTAAAGTTATAGTTTTTACACAGCTGAATAAACGTCAAGCAGACAGCTGATTATCAGAAGTGTGAGATGCTCCAGAATTTACTCCGGTGTCCTGTTATATTTTAGATAGCAAGGAGTTTATTAAACTTCACCGAAACAATCTGCAAATTTCATTAAAATTTAATAAACTATCATCTTTTCTTTATTTTTAGTTAGCACATACCTTAAACACTTAAAGCTGTAAGCTAATGCTAGTTATATAAGAGCAGATGCTGCTGGTGCAATAAGCTGTACGTTTTACGTCCAATGGATCTGATTAGTCGACTAATCGCAAAAATAATCGGTGACTAGTCGACTATCAAAATAATCGTTTGTGGCAGCCCTAACTCACACACGCAGAATACAAATCAAGCTACTTTATGTTTCTGCACCTGAACCCGTTGCCTTCTCTTTCTCCATTTTTTGTTACATAGATGGATTACCAGTCGAAAACCAAAAACCCAAACAAGCAAACAAACAAAAAAGATTCATTAGGAACAAATGCAGATGTGCAAGAGGGAAGAATGCCAACGTACATGTTTTAAACAAACTTAGAACCTTAAGTGCAAGCTGTAAACACATATTTTCAAAGACAAAGTTTACCTACGGGCATCCACTGACAATGGGTAAGGCAAGGAAGAAAAGCCACAGATGTGAACAGACAACCAGTATACATCACTGGACTGTTCAGATTTGCCAATGGCTCTATGCACACAAAAGACTAGATTATAATACTGACGTGTTATAGTATATGTACATGCTCCAGATGGTTATTCATAAATAAATGACATTTAGAAAAAGCATGCATACTTGACAGAATGACTGAGCTGACAACCTCATTATTCACTTAGATGAAAATGCAGAGAAAGCAGCAAAGCACAGGGAAATATAAACAGGAAGTAATTACCAGGGCAATAATTAAGAAAGCAAGACATCACACACACTATTACTGTATGCATGATCTAAAGGTTAACAGGTATTTTGAACGTACACACCATAGTTATCACCATGCAGTATAGACAAGTCACACATTTCTGTGTATACCAACACACAGGCACACACACTCAGCTGAAGTAATCATTTGTAAGTGCTCATAACCCCCCCAGGGAGGAATATAACAGCTGATTAACCAGCTATCAGGCCCTATGAAGACCTACTGCTAATTTATGACAGCCATTACCACAGTCAGGTAGCCAATACACACATGCAGAGACACACAAACACACACACTGCTTGTACACATAAACAATTGTTCACTAGACCTTCCTGTTATAAATAAAACTTTGATGGCGAAAGCAAAAATATACTTCAGTATGTTAGTGTCTTTGTTTTACACAGGATACAAAGTCTAAAAATATACCTTTAAAACAAGATTTATAAATCATATCATTCAGAAAACTCACATAATTCTATGGATAGTGACATAGTTTCTAATATAATAACAGATTCTACACTCAAGGGCCAGGACTGCACTATTCGCCTGACAATTTTATAAAAAAACAACAACTATGTGCTAGATATAGCTCTTTCAACACATTTGTCACATGCTTTTTCAAATCAGATTCTTTTTCAAATCAGATCAGGGTTACTTATATACACAAGTGAATCACATCTGATCTCCTGTTTTATAGCAGCACGATTCTGATCAGATATCACATGTGATTGTAATTTCTCAATTTTCTGTGCAAGCGCATATTTTGGCAGCTTTTGACAGCTTTTGAGAGAAGTATTCTGCTTCTTTTATTCATTCATCTTTGTGAATGAAAAGAAAATAATTTAGACTGTGGAAAAAAAATTATTATTTCACAGAAAGTAAGGCATATTTTCCAGGACGTAGATATTCTTCTCATTCTTTGTCAATCAAGAGAAAACTTCATGATCAAGCTAAAATGCAAACCTCTTTCAATCCCCAGAGACACTGCAGATAGATAGATATTTTTTAATGTAGAGCTGTGGAAAGGAATCTGCCAAACTGATGAAAAAAGAGAAGTGTCAAGAAAAAAAAGGAGGAGGACATAATGACCAAAAACAAACCACCTTCTCTACTGACTATACCTCTATTGCTTGTACAGATATGAATTCCACACATCCATTTACTGATGATTTCATCTCTTCACAGTAACACTACAAATGCAGAAAATACTGACTGTCGCATTTTTCCTGATTTACAAAATTTCTTCAGTAACAAGGATAAGAATCACTAACACGCAGACAAGTCTACCACAGACCTTTCCGAGCCATAACAGATGAAATCTGAAATTTTTCTGTCTCACCAATCACCTCACCCCACCAACTGAGTCGTATTCCACTGGCTGAAGACAAGACTAAAGACTCCAAAACAAGCAAGATCTGAAGGTGGCTGCAATGATGGCTTGATGGAAGTGTGGTGTGATGTCTCTGTGTCATAGACTTCAAACACTTTATGACTGCAAAAGCCTTTCCACAGTGCGATGAGTGTTTAAGGTCAGGTCTATCTGGCCAATTACTCATAGAGCAAAACTTTAAGCATCCCCCACATACTTCTTTTATACTGATGAATGCACACATATATGTGGCACAAGTATTCCTTATTTGTAGTAGCCTTTTTTTCAACCTCAGTGTACTGAAGCACAAAACTCATAGAACAAAAAAGCATTTTATGAATACACAAATATAAACAATATGGGCTGTGCTACTAGTAGTGAAGGACACACTGGATTTGATCCTAAAAGAAATGATACAGAACTTTCAAATTTTTTTAAAAAGTGAAAAACAATGACATATATTCACTTCTTAAAGATTTTCCTTGAAACACCAACACCCCTTTGTGGGTGTGCTTTGTGGGGATAAATGAGATTTAAAAAGGGGGTGTTACCTCAGTACGATCAGACCTCTGTTGTCACAAGCCTCCCACTGACAGGTAGGAAAAAATGAGTGCACTACTTTGTTGAGTGGCTCTTGACTTGGCTGACATCGGCAGAACTACAGAAATTCAAGGCACTTTATTCTTTCTTCACTTTGGCATGCATAGAGGATGAATTTCATTTGCATTAATGACATAAATATTGTGGTCTTTGGTTCACATTTATAAAGTTTCTCTCATGCAAACATAAAGGGAGGGAAACCCAAAGGGCATTGCAATACAAATTATTTGAATCTCCTTTTGGTACTAGAGGAAAATCATTAAAAATACAGAAAATACATGTGCTCTGTCACTGCTGTAGTTATATTCCAATTATGGAAAGCTGCAGAAGTTTTGCTTGTTTGTCAGACCGCTGAGAACAATCCTCTCGTGAATAACAGTCAGCTGGAAAATCATACAGAACCACAACTCTCGCTGCAGCTTTCAAAACAATTCAATAAAGCCCGGAGGGAAACTAACTACTGCAAAAGAAATTGGAAATTATAACAATTATTTCCTTGACATCACATGATATATTGAAAGAGCAAAAATACTGCAAAAACACCCCAAACGATGTGGACTTTGGCTACACCCACAATTTCTTTCCCATGAAGTGTGCATTACTATGGCTAATAGTTCTTTCTTGTTTTTGATGGCTATGTGTTGTTCTAACAAGGGTCGGGGAAAAATGTGATTCCCCAGACTGGATATTTCATTAAAACAAGAAGCTTTTAAACAATGTGGGCTAAAGATTGATGACCACACCATGTAACATATTTATTAAGATACAATTTTACATTTTTTTCTACTGGAATTAGATTTGCAGCATTTTGGGGTATTTTATAAATACTGCACATATGCTTTAAGCCACTGGATGCTTACTGGTCATTTTTATACCCCCTTATCCCAGGTTTTGTATTTTTGAATACAAAAATAGTCTATTACAGCTTCTGCCTTTACTAATAGTGCCAGTTAAGTAGAAAGATAGACTTAATAAAGTGAAAGTCATGAGTAGAAATGTGCTGACATGTTCAGCTTGTGTCGCTGTGCTGAGTTGGGCGGGGGTCCCCTCATATTCAAGGCGCTGGAAAGAATTTGGGTGAAAATAAAATGCGGTTTATTTGCAGTTTACTGTATGCATCAATTGTTTTGCATGAAATAGCGTTAAATTGTTTTGAGAGGTATTTGCAGATAGTAAAATGATGTTACCACAACAAACACTGGAAATCAAGTCCAGTTGGTTTTGATCACGGCATTGCTTGGATGTTTTTGTGTGCAGCTTGGATTCTCCGTCTTCATTTTGGCCAGCTTTTCACATACTTTTCATTTGACAGCAAGGGCACTTAAAGCGGTAATGCTGGTAGCAAATGTCACCCTTTTGTCGCCATGGCTTACTTCTTTGGCTAACCTGCTGTAAGATCCGGCAATAGATTTTTATAGTAACACTCGTTCACTGTGTTCTCTCTCGCTGCCAGCACTTAATCCCTGATTCATGACTTTGACTATGAACTTTTATCCATCCACCTCTCATAGTTTTCCTTCTCTGCATCTCCACTCATTTGTCTCTCTTTCTGCTGCTCACTCAGGCTTCTAATAACATTGTTCCACTGGGACTAGATAAGTGTGGCTGTTGTGATAAGGAGTTGGGAGAGGGAACGATGCAATCTGTCTCCATCTCCTCCCACTGTCACAGCAGTTCAGATCCACTAGTGGATAGGAACATCGGCTCTATTGATGTGCAGTACAGCGTGGCTGGTATCTGTGATCTACAGCGGATGCAGTCTTTCATCGACACATACTTATGTTACTCCCTTGCTTAACCATTCACTGCTTCCATAACAATTTCTAACAGAGAAAGTTTGATTATGGTAATCTTGGTCGGCGAAACTTTTTCAAGGGTTTAATAGGTTAAATGTTTATTGAATTATCCTTTTTCAAATGTATAATTTTGAGCTAACCTTGTATCTGCAGGGTGTGTAACACCTAATCCAAATCCATGTGATATTTTACCTTAATTTATTATTGCTCCAAGTCTGCCCAAGATACTCTGTTAGCATCCAAAGGCAAGGATGTGCATTTCCAAACCAAATTAGTTATCGATCGTGGTATGCTGAGAGATTCAGCTACTTTTCAAGCATTAATGCCATTTATCTCAAAGAAACACTTTTTGTATGAAACTGCTTACACAATACGTGCACACACGTGCTTACACAAGCTGGGACCTCTCCTCATCAACTTATCTCCAGTGTAGCTGAAAAACAAGTAACATGAACCATATAAATTTAATTAGCGCTGAACACTTATGGCTTTGTCCAGCTCTAGCAGACACAGTACAAACAAACAGCCAGATACTGTAAAGCATATAGAAACACGCTTAAAATAATTTTAAATGCTCCCTTACTTTTCCCACTGAGTCTGAGATCTTTAGACTGTGGTTTCTTTAAAAAACAAACAAACAAACAAACAAAAACATCATTGTGAAGTTTGCGGACGACACTACAGTGGTGGGTCTTATCACCAACGGTGATGAGACGGCTTACAGGGAGGAGGTCAGCGCCCTGACCCACTGGTGTCAAGACAACCATCTCACCCTCAACGTCGCAAAGACAAAGGAGTTGATAGTGGACTTCCGGAGGTGCAGAGAAGTACACACCCCCATCACCATCAACGGCGCTGCTGTGGAGAGAGTGAGCAGCTTCCGGTTCCTTGGCGTACACCTGGCTGAGGATCTTACGTGGTCAGTACACACAAACAAAACAGTGAAGAAGGCCCAGCAGCGCCTCTTCTTTCTCAGGAGACTGAAAAGATTCGGCATGAGCCCCCGCATCCTCAGGACCTTCTATCACTGTGCCATTGAGAGCATCCTCACTGGATGCATCACCACCTGGTATGGCAACAGCACCGCCTACAACTGCAAAGCTCTCCAGCGAGTAGTGCGGTGCTCTGAACGGATAATTGGAGGTGAGCTTCCCTCCCTCCAAGACATCTACAGGAAGCGGTGCCTGAGGAAAGCGGGGAGGATCATCAAGGACTCCAGTCACCCCAGCCATAAACTGTTCAGACTGCTTCCATCAGGAAGGAGGTTCTGCAGCATCCGGTCCCGTACCAGCAGACTGAGAGACAGCTTTTTCCATCAGGCCATCAGACTGCTGAACACGTCATAGACACCTCAGCTTCACTACTGGAACTTCAACATTATGCACTCCACACTGTATATAAATGCCACTTGTTTTGCACATATTCAACTCTGTATATTTTATATATTTTATTATTATTATTATTATTATTATTATTATTTTATTTTATTTTTTTACTATTTAATTTGTAAAAATGTGTATACACACACACACACACACACACACACACACACACACACGTAGGAAAATATTTAGTATACACATCCAGAAATGCATACACTATTATATATTGTACATATATTTATTAGTTTCAGGTTGGCCATTCTTGTATTTTGCTCGTTTGTGTTGTTGTGTTTGCACATCTCTGTTGCTTGTGGGGCTCGCACACAAGAATTTCACTCGCATGTGCTGTGCCAGTGTGCCTGCACATGTGATGTGACAATAAAAAGTGATTTGATTTGATTTGATTTGAAAAAACCCACCAAAAAAACCCTTGGGTTTCTTTTGTTGTCCTATGAATTTTTTTGTGAAGCAATCTGTTATATCTATCTTAAAAAATGCATTTTTTTTTAAGCTCATCAGTTTATTTTCATTCATGTCAGTAACAGGCCACTTTAAGAAAACTGTTATTTACATCCAGTCTTTCCTTTGAGTCAACACATATTTCTGCATATCATATTAGCAGTGTTGGGGAGTAACGGAATACATGTACCGCCGTTACGTATTTAAAATACAAAATATGAGTAACTGTATTCCGTTACAGTTACCGTTTAAAAAGGTGGTATTCAGAATACAGTTACTTTGTTGAAATAAACGGATTACACTGCGGTACTTTCCCGTTTCATTTTGTCGCGGGTCAGGACTGTTTGGGTTTTGTTTGACAGCTACGTTCTGTTGTTCCAGGCGGCAGCGTTACGGTTGCCATGGTTACAGGGCGACGCGCTCTCTCTCTGCGACTGTGTGTTTCCTGGGTGAGAGAGCGCCTTTTCGTTGTTGTTGTTGTTGTGCTAAGCTAACAGGCAGAATGCTACAAGCATAGCTCTAAAGAATGTAGCATCATGGGCAGTGTAGTCCGTGTTGCAGGGAGAATGGACTGCCATACACGTTATGGGTCTGTGAGCGCGAGGAGGGAGAAAAAGGGGAGTGGAAAGGTACGAGTTGTCATCGAGGAAAAACGGGAGCTGGAAGCATGTAAATATAATAATAACCACTTCAGCCAAGAAGAGTGCCTTACGAGCCCAGTTGTAAGTAAGCTATTAAGACTCGACTGTACACCGTGTTCGTGTTTTCCTCCGAAAACAATAAGTTCCGTTGGAGCAGCCTTTCAACGCCTGCCTCTGTCTTTCGCAAGAAAAGTTGACCCACACAACAAAGTAAAGCTATTTTTCGGCTACGAGCCGACAGGGACCCCGCCGTATTAGTCAGAGGTCCCTTTACTACAGTTCGGAGTCGCGGACCTTCAGTAATAGTAATAAATCACACAGCAATAGTACATTCACATTGTTGTAAAAAGCATGATAATATATTAAGTAATCCAAAGTATTCAGAATACGTTACTGTCATTGAGTAACGTAACGGAATACGTTACAGAATACATTTTGGGGCATGTATTCTGTAATGGAATACATTTTAAAAGTAACCTTCCCTTTACCAAATTGACCATCCCAGCCTTGCCGTAATGGTCCATTTGATTCACCTTTTATTGTTTATTTTATTTTCATTTACTGAATACGGGACAGACTTGACTGGGGGAAAGAAGGGGAGAAAGAAAGAGGGAAAGAGAAACAGCTGAGAAGAGGGACGGGGGAGAAGGGCAAAAAACAAAAACCAACAGAATGAGCAGGAAAAAAAAGAAAAAGGAAAAGAAAAAGGGAAAGAAGGGAAAGAAAGGGAAAAAAAGAAAAAGAAAAAAAATGCATTTTTACTTGCTTATTTTTATAGGTGTAACATTTATTTGACTTATTTTGACTGATTAACATTAATCATTTCTTCTTTACTCATCATTTACCTTAACCTCAATCTGGTACAATAAGAGGTAGCCCATGAGCACATTCTTTGTTATGTTTTATTTACAAAAATAGTGCACATCTCTGAGCACAACGTGTGAGAAAACGCTAAACAGGACAATATAACACGTGCCTGGCTTGCTAGCCATCAGCTTCTGATCTTTTAGAGCATGGCAAGCCTATATCTTCATTTCTACCAGTGAAAGGCATAAATTACTTGTGTGACCTGGTCTAAAATCTAGATGTTTGTGCACGTTAGAGATATTTCCCCTCCTTGTCGTGATCAGTGATCAGTGAGTCGTTACTCAAAAAAGTAATGTAATGCATAGAACACCTTTCTTTAAAGTAATGCATTAAGTACATTTCACTGTAAAATGACCTGAAAAACATTCTCTAATGTTTCATGATTACCATTTAACAATATAAACCTATAGGCTGCAGTCCCACACACCAAAACAAATCCCTGTCCTAATGAGGACACACGCCCTTTCTCTTGGTATTTAGTTATGAACACAAAGCACAAAGTAAAGGTGAAAACCAGCACAGGGAGACTTCAAAGTGATCGCCGGAGTGATTCTACTGAAGAAACATAAACTTCCTGACTGCTCATCAGTGTGTTACCTGTTGAAGTTCAGGGCCTGGCTACTGTGCTGAGATTAGCATTCACTCTGCTAACATCACTCTGCTTTGTTGGCTAGCTTAGCGTTAGCATGCTGTCTTTTCAGATGGTTGCGAAAAGACGAAGTTGTGTTTGAAATACAATGTAGTTTTTTCTGTCCTGGAGGCAGTTTCCACTTTTTTTGTAGAATAAAAATAGAAGATATTTCCACAGACTCCATCACTATTTTCCTCCTCCGGCACACAAACTGAAATCAGCTGATTGCAGTACAAGTGCGAGTGGAAACGATAAGTAGGATACTTATCGGCAAGCAGCCTAACAATTCCAAGGAATTGAACTACTCTCCATTCCCATCCCTCCACAAAAAACAGTCAGTATTTAGCAGCCTAACCAGTGTATGCTAAGGCCTCACTCTTTCTACTTTGAAGTATTCAGTGTAGAAAAAGGGGAAATGTTAACATGGGTGAATTCATAATCATATAAGTTTAACAGTTCACTATCTAGAGTATGTCTATTGTCTATATATATACATATATATATGAAAACAAAACAAAGAAAAGTAAAAATCAAGTTAGCTAAAAACAGTAAAAGTAAGACTGACATTGAATGTAAGGGAGAGGTGCAAACTTCATTAGTAATAATCTTTACACTATAAATCTAAGAACAGACGCTTTCTGTAAAATAGGATTAATAGAAAGTGAAATGGATAATTTGATCAACATAAATTGTCTTAAAATATTTAGTGAAAAAATTAAATGTTTTACAGCAGAGTAATGGTAAATAGCCTGTATTGGTATAGCGCTTTACTAGTCCCTAAGGACCCAAAGCGCTTTACACAAGCAGTCATCCACCCATTCACACACACATTCACACACACAGCAGAGTAATGGGATTTTGGGAGCTATCTGCTCAAGTAAATTTTTGTTTCCTCAGAGTTTCACTGTCTGTTGTTCTTCTTTTTCTTTTCATCTTTCATTCTACCTTGAGTACCAGCTAGAAAGCGTTCTGCTCTGCTGAATTTCTTTTGAATGACCACATGGCACTCTACCACCTGCTCTCATTACTTCTATACTGATCTTATTTTGTTATTTGACATACTGTTATTATTTTATTTATTGGGGCCTAAAATTGAAGGGCATTGCAGATCAGAAATTTGATCCCCTGTTCCAGAAATGTGATATCAAGGGCTTGAAAATCTTGTCACCAATCTGATGACACCTGCTCCATAGATAATTGCTTTCAAACACAACAGTGTCCTGCTACACTTAAAGTCCACGTACACACACAGACACTCACAATTTCAGTCTTATAGTCACAGCAGGATTTTGTCAACCAACCAGATCACCAGGTAAACATACACGTAGCTTTTTGTTTATTTGTCACTGTCATTTGTCTTTGAACACATTTTTGTTTAGCTCCAGCTCATGCCTTTCTGCCTACCTCCTTTCTTTCTGGTACTTACATTTTCATCTCATCTCCTCTCCCTCACCACTTCAACTTGTTACTTCAGCTTTCTTAATTTGACACACGACTTCCCTTATCCACGCTTTGGTCCCCTTAATGTAACGTGTATGTGTCGCTGTAATTTGGACGGCAAACAAGTTGTCACTGCGAGAAAGACACTGGTGTAACTAATACAGGTCTAAGGGTCTTGGTGAGACCTCGCAGTGACTGACATTGACCGATGTATTTACAGCAGTCATTCTCAGTCTTGGCTTTGTTTTTTAAAATCTGAAGCTGTGCATACATCAAATAAAATGAAAAAGTTACTTTTTTTGTTTTACACTTGAGAAACAACAACAACAACAAAAGTAAATGCAAACACGCTGCTGAATAAATATGTGAAAAAACTAGTGCATTTTTTTCCACTTTCACAGTTAAGATGATTTGCTGCTTCGTGCAGATAGTGTACACTAGGTTTATCAAAACATCTAAAAAGTCATCTGCCTGCTGAAGTAAAGAAAAAACTGAGTATTACAAGTTTTTTCCTTTAAAAACCAAACCAAGAGATTGAAAGATGATAAAATATTACATCAGAAAACTTTGGTTTTGATTCTGTTGGTATTCACATAGAACTATTTGGATTTTTGTAACAAAAAAAATTGTTGAAGATTTCGTATTCATTGTTATAGGAGCAAAATGGTGCAAGAAATTACATTTAGGCTCAAACACATATTTTTCCTTGTGTTAGTGTAAAAAGAGCCCTATGCTCTATTACGACCTCCACCCAACACGGCTTTTTAAGTGCTCCAAGACAATATCACCGAGCAAGAGACAAGAAAAAAAAGACAATGTCTGTGAGGACCCCCTGCTGATCTCAACATGAACAACTTCTTTTTATGTTTTTAAACTCCCTGAGTTATTCTGCTATTCTAAATTATTACAGTGTTTTATTTAGAGGAATTAATTTTGCTAAGTAAGATCTCATTTAAAATAATTCCTTTTATGATAGCGTGAAGAGATAATTAAAATAGCAAGGTGCTGTAATTTTTTACTTACAAATATTATTTATAATATTTAAATTAAAGTGTGCAAATGTAAGTCCAAACCAAACTCTAAAGTAAAATCACGTCAATGGGAATGTGTGCAAAACAAAAAAAATTTATTTCTGAGTTTAGGTTTTTATTTATTTATTTATTTGTTTTGATAAATGTATGTATAAATCATATCAAGGGAATTCAATTTCACATGCATTCTAAGCTTTAATCAGGCGCAACCATCTCTAGGGTTTACAGAGAATGGACTCAAAATAAGAAAATATCCAGTGCGTGACAGTTCTCTGGATGGAAATACCTTGTTGTTGCCAGGGGTCAGAGGAAAACAACAACTCTACTGTGATTCCCTATTGTATCAAAGAGCTCCTCACCCTATTTCCAAAGGAGACTTCAGCCACTCTTTGAAGGAAACTAATTTCTGCTGCTTGTATCTGTGACCTCATTCTTTTGGGTATGAACACAGACAGACAGGTAAATTGACAGCTTCGCTTTTATGCTTAACTCTGTCTTTACCACAGCAGATTGATACAGCATCCACACCACATGAGATTGACATTGTCTGTCAATCTCATGTTCTATTCTCACCTCACTCATGAACAAGACTCTGACTCACTGCCAGTTATATGAACCAAGCTCAAGCTATCGTTATACAGGGACTTAATGGCCTGTAACAACTGGCCTGACACCCTGTACTCCCGGAGCGCCCTCCACAGGGACCCGGTTGAATCCTTTCTCCAAGTCCACAAAGCTCATATAGACTGGTTGGGCTTACTCCGATACACCCTCAAAAATACACATATAGTTGGAGCACACCCTCCGGTCCCCCTTCTTAAACAGGGAAAGAACCTTAAAAAGCGTAAGACTCCAGCAGACCACCCAGTAAATCTAAGAAGGGTAGGTATTCTGAACTGTCATTTGGCCTATATCAGTCAGGATCTGTCCCCGACCCAAAGTTCCAGGGAAGCAACCATCTTCTCCAAAGCAGAAAACCCCAACTTGCAGTCAGTGAACCTGGGGATTACAGCTATAACCACCCCTGCCTTCCACCTCTCACTCAGGGCAACTTCAGAGTGGAGCAGAGTCACACCTCAATGACTCTGGCTCACCTCAATGACTCTGGCTCTACGAGCCCAAACTATGCGTTGAGGTGAGCCCCACCATCAAGGTAACATTCTATGTACCATAAGACAGTTTTGGAAGCTGGGGATTGGAGCTCCAGGCCTCTCCCTTCTACTGCCACCTGATTCACTAAGCACAAAGCCTTTATGTCCCTACCAGTGAGTTGTGGGCCACCAGAAACTCGCCCTTTGGACTCTACCCTGGGCCTGGTTCCAGGGTAGGACCTTGGTCACCCTATTCCAGGCAGGGTGTGCTGGACCCTTGAATTGTTCTGCTGCACAACGGTTGTGTGAATCTTTATCTGGCCTCACACCCAGGACCAATATGGTCCATGGGACACCCTAGGAGGGGCAAATTGCCCCTGGCAACATGGGTCCTAGAATCACTGGGATACACAAATCCTTCTACTGTGATAAGGTGGAAAATCATGGAGAGGCCTCTACTTTAATGAAAAATGAAAAATGCATGGGCTGGACTGTAGTTACATCGTAAGGTTTGAAAAACTGAGCTTTAAAATGTGCTATTCATGAATAGTGGTAATAAAAGCCAAGAGAGGCTGAAGTTGAATAGAGTCAATGATCACTGGCTGTTTTTAGGGGCTTGTTCAGATTAAATGGAACAAGATACAAAGCATTAAAACAAGTTAAAAACACAACAGCCTTAATAAACATAGATTAGTTTGGACCCGGAAGCATACATATGTCATCACTTAAAGACCGGATATCCCAGCTGCTCTGAATGTTTTAATCCAGTACAGTTGTTAATATTATCACTTGTCACATCCTGTTAGTGACAGTTAAAATAAATAACATTCACATAAAGAAATTAAATTTGTCTTGTGTAAACTGTATATGGTGTTAAATAGGCCTATATTACTGTACTTTAATGTCGCTCATAACAATGGTACTTTAAGAGCCATAAATTTTATGAAGTGATAGTCATTGTGAAAAGTTTGCCAGAGATCAGTAATATCTTCCCCACTCGCTGTCTGAGGAGGGTGCACAGTATCCTGCGGGACCAACATCACCCTGCGCGCCACCTTTTCCATCTGCTGCCCTCAGGGAGAAGGTACAGGTCTATACAGGCCAGAACATCCAGACTGGCCAACAGCCTGTATCCACAGGCTGTGAGGCTCCTGAACTCTCTGCCCCCCTCTCACGGACAATAACCATATCCAACTTCTTAATAGCAATGAACTGGTCTGCATTGGTGCATCATATCTTTATTCTCTTCCCCCTCCTGCCCCCCCTCCCCCCCCCCCCTCTTTCTTAAATAGATAACTATCATATCTGATATCATATCTCACAGTACAATAATATTGAATGGGTTGCATTGTTGTATTTTGTCATGTTTCTCAGGTCTTTGTCTGAATTTCTACGAACATTATTGCTAAGGATTGTCTTATTGCATTGGAGTCACACTGGGTTAAATATGTACACTTGGGTTTTAAGGGGTATTTATTATTTTCTTCTTTTTTTTGGGTTGTATGGAAGCCCCAAACGCAATTTCATTGTTCTTGACAATGACAATAAATAAATAAAATACTAAATACTAAAGTTTGAGAACCACTGCAATAGAGCACCTTTGGATTGTGGTGGAACAAGAGATTCACATTATATATGAACTAACTAAAGTACTAATAAAGTAACTCTTCTACTTTCTTGTGAAGGATGTTTTGTTTATCCTGTAGATACACAGCACGTGCTCAGAGGAAATCATGGAGTGTTTTAACAAACATACATGAGAAGCGGTTGATGATCTCAACTCAGTAGGCATACTAAGGTCAGACAGCACCCCAGAGACTTACTTGATCTTATCTAAACTGAAAGGACTGTGAGACATCTGTAGTGTAATCTGTGGAAGTTCCCCTTTTCTCACTTCTAATGTGATTCTAATTTAATATCCATCAAGTGGATATTAGCCTTTTATTCAAGAGTGTATGTAATATGATTACTATTGACTGAAATTTTATAAAACATTCATGTTATCTTGCAACATGTAAAGCCATGACTTAGTGCTTTCTATTCATGCTTTTGTCTGTTAGCACCTTTCTTTTTGGTTCTCTATCTTCCTCCTTTTATCTTTCTGACTGTTGTGGAAGATAGGAGATGGGTGTGTACTTGCCTCTCAATCTAACAGAGTCAGAGTCAGATAGTGACTGCACCTTTGTGCTCCACGCTCCACATCAAAGTAGTACCCACACTCTCGCTTACGGGAAAACACAGGAGACCATCTGGTTAGAAAAAAATAAAAACGTAACCAAAAGGTCATTTGGCAGCCTTTCATTAATACAAATACAAACAGAGGGTCAGCACCACTGTATAGAATGGATAACCATGTGTACCTGTATGTTAATACACTTGATGACAAAAAGACAGCCTGCTGATCTGTAAACTCCTGAGTAATTAATAAGCCCGCTGTGCATCACAGGAATAGAAAGAAGCTAGAGGAGGAGAAGAAGGAGGGGCACCAATAAGAAAGCTGTGTTTAATTAGACTCATACAGAGGAGTGGCCATCCTGTTGGATCTGCCAGTCCTTTATGATCATTCTGCTTGAGAGAAGTACATGCAAATGAAAAGAACAGAAGAGGAAACAAGCGCGTTAAAAGCAGGAAGACTGGCTATTATAAGTTTTATGGGCACATTCACAACATCCTGAATTATTTCCCCCATATCATTGCATTTGCAAATTCATGTCATTGCATTTGTAATGTCATAATATTGCGAGCATATTTTATTGCGAGGTTTACAAATAACATTTTAAGATGGTGATAATCTAAACAAATAACAGCTGGAGAGCAGAAATATAGTGTGCAATGCACACACTTCCAGGTGATTAGCCGTGAGTTAAGGTCTGTATTGCTCTGATGCAGGGCAGACAGAGCTCAGCATCCATCTGGCAGCCAAGCACACACAGATGGAAGAGGAGGGGGGGCCCTCTGAGGCTGAGGGACCGCCGCTCCTGGATCTAGATGCCCTGGAGCTTTTTTATGAGGTGTGACTCGGAACTCACACCAAGGCACAGACTTCTCTTTCTCTGTCTGTTCTTTATCTCCCTCCAGGTTGCAGTCATTTGCAACAGTGTGTGTCAGTTTATCAAAAGTAGTCTCCCTCCCTCTCATGTCCACATACAGTTCAGATATCTCTCTATGCCCCATTCCAGAGAATTTTTTTTAACCTTCTCTGGTGGGGAAAACTGTAATTGTTATATCAGCTCCATTTCCAGACCTTTTACCTTTTCCCTTCTAATTTTAACATATGAGAAGAAAACAGAGGTGGAGACTAAAGAGGCAAAGGAAATGAAGGACGATATGAAATAAAACAATATGTAAGGAAGGATTGTGATATCTTGGAAGAAAAGACTAAAGGAAAGTGAAGTAAAGATCTTGGAGGTAGGGTGGATGATCTGAGAGCAGCTCTTTTTTCCCTTTGAGTGTCCTGCTCAGTACTGACAGACTTGTTGTTGCAACAGATTGGTATCACAGTCCGTCACCAGGGGAGACAGTGGCCACACTGCGTGACTGATAACAGAAACACCCTGTCACTGACACACTGAACTTTAGAATCATACACACTCATTGATAGTTGCGTGCACGGAGACACACAAACACACAGCGCACAAGAAGTTTGCAAGCTCTTGCCCTCAGAAGAGAAAAAAATCCAAAATGACTTCAGGAGAGTGAAAGCAGGAGCGAGCAGAGAGCGGAGAGCAGCAGGAAGCGAATCAGAACGGGAGGTGTCAGAGGACAGTTACCTTGGCAACCGGGCCTCATGTGACAACTGCCTAATCAGTCGGTGGACATGGTGATTCTCCTGAGATGTATGCTCATTCTACCAGCGGATCAGTGGATCAGCTATTTCATAATAACTTTTTACAAAATCCCTTAAGAACCCCAGAGGCTTTTGACTCACACACCGGACACTGGATAAAAGTTTAAAATAATATATAACTTTGTAAATAATATTTTGTTTAAACTGCTGGGAAAGAATGTGTTTAAATTAAAATTTTAGTAGATGTAGTACACACAGGACATTTGATATGTTTTAGAGTCATAGCTCAGATTTTGTTTGTACCTCTGAAACGTTACCATTGCAACCACCACATCACACAGTTTGCTCATAATGGAATGGCACACCTATGTCTACATATGTGCACAGGGCATTTTTAGAAACTATGTAAAGTCAGAAGCTAAGAAGTAATCAACAATAGCGTTGTGTTCCTTAACATCGCCATTTGTTATGTACCTTTCTCCAGCAGTATATGTGATTACAAACAGGTGGAAAGGGAACATAGGTGAAACTGGTGAGGTCCGAGATTGCATTGACAAATGAGGGGAAGAAACAACAAGTAAAATCCAAAATCTATATGTAACTATATGTGATGAAGACTAAAACTAAAGATGAAGACAGCCACAGGGGAATGCAGGTGGCAGTAGAAAGGAGGAACTAGATAATAGTCAAATAATAGTAACAATAATAGATGCAATACAAACAAAAAACCATTAGCAGACAAGTAAATAAGCACAAAAGATGATGATCACAATGTTGGGGATGACGTTGAATTTTATTATTATTATTGAAAGTATTTATTTGTTTGTTTGTTTATTGTAATTGTTATCATCATTGCATTGCTTTAGATACCTTACTATGCATCTTGCGTGGGTATTTATTAACCATGCAAAAAATACAATTTTATGCAAATGATCCAAATATCCAATGTCCAATATATATCCACAAAACTACAACTGAATAGTAAATGCAGATTGTTATCCTAGTTGGAACAATTTGGTTGTGCTCTGAGCTCAAAATGAATTTATGTTGCAAATAAACATTGGCTTGGAATTTTTATTTATTTGTTTGCTTCCATATTTTACTAATCATTTTTCAAAATGATCTAACAAAAATGTAGCATTACTGTTTCTGACAACAAACAACAAAAAACTATATTAGTTGAATGGGCTACTAAATAGTATTAAACTACTTTTAATGAGTTTTGAATTCTATTTGATCGTTACATCACTTCACAATAAAACAAATAATGGAAAAAAAAACCAAATTAAAGATGTTCATAAATTATACTAATAGCTATTCATGCTAGATGGGATGGGGTGGGAAATGAAAGCAGTACATAAAACAGAGGTCAGTTGAAAACCATTAAAGCTACATTTTAATCTGAAAAGTGAACTCATACAGGCAGCATCATTATTGTGCAGCAACAGTCATTTGTGTTACTGATGCCTGTGTCATTTTGTGATGTGAAAGCCACCATCACCACATTCCCCAGTGAGCCATCCACTAGAAATCACTATCATCTCCTGAGCAGAAGTCGGAGGTCAATAGAACTTTTTGATTGCGATGGGGCCATAAAAGCTGACATCACAGCTACATAGAGAGAGACATTTAGATGTGCTTCTTTAAAATGAAGACAAAAAAACCCATTCTAACAGTTGTGGCAACACGAAGGGTGACTAAGCCCAGATGCTTTCAGTTTTAGCACCACTTAGCCCTTCGGGGATTTTAATTTTGTAAAGTGAGGTCCTGATTTTTAGTGCTGTTGCTTATTGTAATGATTCTCCCCTGACATGGGGTGAGGCAGAGGTCAAACCCTTGAATGATAGCACAAAACACACACATGCAAGATCCATCACTAAAAAATAAATGCAGTTTTGCACCACTATGTGAGCATGTTTGCATACAGAAGGATATATATATATATATATATATATATATATATATACATATAAGAAAGACATGTGAAGAACAGCAGGCAGCTTGTGGCTCTTTCCACCTGCTACATCTTTCTTCTGATAATATATCTTCTCCTGTCAGTCTCCCGCCACCGGCTTCCTTCCCAGTCTCCTCTTTTTCCGACATTGTTTTTCAGGCACACAAAGTGTGTCATTAGTAGATATCTGATAGCAAATTTAGAATTTAGTGCTACAGACAACACACACAACCAATGTGGCATCGCATGTGACATCCAATAAGCTCACAGCATCACCAATTAGGTGCTCGATGTCAAGCTCACTCATTATACTCTGCTGCTGCCTGCCCTGTTGCTAGTGGTGAATGTCATGCTCGTTAGTCAAACTTTTATAAAGCGTGTTTCAGGACATGGATTGAGCGTACCAAACTTTCATTTCAACCACCAGTGAGCTGTGCGATCAAACTAAGAAGGAACTGCCAGCCTCACAGCTCTGACCGTTTGGGTGGGGAGATGGGCTAAAATCTATGCCCTTTGTCTTGATATATACCTTCCATAAATTCGTAACCACATAATTTATAACAAAAAAATGTTGTCTTTATTTTTCAAATAGAGGTGAAACTATTTCTTCTATGTTACTCTGCATTAAGCATTTATTCTTGCTGTTTTAAAGTATGCTTGTAGCAAATTGAAACCAAATTGATTAAGACAAATATTTTTATCAACCAAAGACAAGACAAAAGGAGCTTTGAATGTAAAGACACATGTCACAGTTGCACAGGATAGATTAAATATATTTCTATAACTCTGGCTCTTAATTGCTCAACAGTTGCGAAAATGTTCATTTTCTCTCTTCCCTACAATCAGATGAGGGTATCTCATGGTATCTCGCGTGTGTACAGTAAACATAAAGCTAAGATAATGTTTGTGTTTATGTCAAGAGTAAAATCAGAATAGCTCTAAACCACTGGGAACAAGTTTTTTTCTTTTTCTTTTCTTGCTATTTTCTTTTCTTTTTTTGGTGCTAATCCATTGAGAGCTGGACCGTTGATCAGCCGACATCATTATCCCAAAAGCAGTGATTTTCAGCAACTCTGCGGTGTTGCTTACTCGGCTCCAAAGATTTGATGTGAACAGTACTGACCATTTATCCACTCCCCTACCACTGACGCCATCCTAATTAGGAATTCTGGTGTGTGGACATTTGTTTTTTGGGTTCCTCTTGTGTTATTTTCTTGGCAGTAAAACAGTTATAGCAGTATGGCGATCTGTTCAGCTGAAGGAAATACTAGTCGGCTTCCTCTGCTTAGAAGGGGAATCAGCCTAAATGAAATGACACATTTTAAGGTACTGAATTAATTACTATAAGTTACTTGGTATGAAGACTGAAGTGTTTGCATGTATGTGAAGTGCTTGTTTTTACACTCTTCCCTCTGAAGGAATGCTTCTCATTGTGGTAACTTGCAGCACCCAGGGTGTGCACAGATGTACTGCCATTTCAGCAAAGATGAAAGATACATTATATGTACTGCCAGTGATGTTTTAGAGGTCAGTTGCTGTTTTGGGAAACACAATGTCAGACCCAGGCAACCTAGACAAGCCCCAACAAGCACCTTGGCAGCATTAGTGCACCCCTCTTTAGCTACTGCCATATAAAGCTATCTCTGCTGCTGCCCTTGTTCTCCTAATGACTGTTTTTGTTTTCAAAGGCTCAAACGCTGCCCAGCAGTTTGTAGGCTCCATAGAAAAAGTGACCTGTGGACCTTGTGCAGACCTCAATGGGACAGCACAGCTACTAGCACAGCTAAAACTCTAACCTATCACTAAAGCTCACTCATTAGCACTTTAAACACTGTTGGGACTGCGAAGCTGCCAGGCAACCAGCTAAGATGGCAAGAAGTCGCTCGTCTCAGTGAGGGGTTGCTTCCTGTCTGGTCCCCTGCTGTTGCCTGTTCACAAGGGCACCTATGTTTCAGCTCACTGCTAACAGAGATGTTCATATCACAGCAGTTCTCAGCAGCTACCGCAAGTCTTCTTCTACACAGGCTTTAGTTTGTTCATTTTATGTACTTTTAAAACATTCACACAGCATCATCACTCTGTATTTACATAATTACTCTGATACCAGTGCTGTAAATATAACACTTTCATGATGTCTGGGTATGGAGTTCATTTAATTGGGCTTCTTCTATTAAATTATTAATGATATCTGTTTTTGTGTCCTTTATCACTCTTTTTTCTCACGCTCCAAGATCCATCACTTTACAGATGAAAGTGGTTTGAGGTATTTAACAGATGCTATTAAGTTCCACCACCAAAGCTTTATTGATATCTGCACAATGAACGCAACCCAGTGATTCGAAAGAAAGCAGGACAGTCAGATGCTTTTACTTTATTATTTGTAGTATAGTATAATCCGGTGGAGGCAATACTCAGCTCCAGCACATCCAAATTAACCTACTTGTTTTTATTATGTATTCATCAGCTTGACTTGCTCATTAAATCAAGCTCATGATCATTCCCGCCCATTTAACCCCTGCTGCTCACCAGATCCAAAAAAGTTTTATAATGATGAATTTCCTGAATCATTGTTACACATACTCTACTTTTTTCTTCATCTGACACTTGGCTAAATGTAACTTGTGGTTTGCATTGATTTCTTGTCTTACTTTTGCTCACACAAAATTTCACCTTAGCAGGGAACTGGATGAAATAACTATTGCACAGAAGAAAAAAATCAATATTTCCACTTCCTACTTTTACTTGTTATCACTTAATGTTCCTGTACTGTGAATGAGTTGAGAAACTGAATCACATTAACCTGACATAGTTACAAATGTCTGCAAAATGGTAAAATATAAACGCAAACAGGTGGTAACAAATTAAAGGGAAAAAAACCCACCTAGCATAGCATAACCACTGTATCCCCTCACTCTTTAGTTCGGGTTTCCCCTTAGTCTGTTACTTATCTGGAGATGCCTTCTGAAATATCATTACAGTATGCTGAGACCAAACTGTGTCTGAAATATGTCATTTGTTCTGCAAATACTGGAACACTGTAATACCTTTCACCTGCCCATTTTTCAGCATCAAACTCCACCACTGTAGCTTCTGCAATTTCAGTCAAACCTCTGTGCTGCAGTGAATCATACAGTAAATGTGCTATATAAGCAATACACACTATCAAGGCTGTAGGCACAGATGACTGTTTTACATTACATTAACATGCAACCTGGCAAATGATCCCTGAAAGACAGAATGTGAACAGCACGGTCGCCTTTGATGAGCTGTCAGATTAGAGATTATCAGGGAGCCCCATTAAAACTCACAGCACTGTTCCACTTTCTGCTCCCCTATCAGCTCTTTGCAAAACCTGTCAGAGAGATGGAGAGACTACCAAGAGTATCAGAAAGAGGGCAAAAAGGGGGCTGATACGAGTGAGAGGGGGGGTGTTAGAGCAAGGCAATTACAAAGAGACAGGAGGAGAAAAGTGCAGCGATAGTAAAAGATCGCAGAGTAAAAAGGAGGGAAGGATTGCTGATAACTAGCATGTTATCAGCCTTGATTTACAGAGTTGTGTAGGTTATTCAGCACTCTGTGTTTTAAGCTTAAATAAATACAGTAAAGGTCTCACTGCTGGTACATTTCAACACTGCCCTCTACAGGCTGGAGTTTGAAGTTGATATTACTGGATCTTGAGAAATATATATATATATATCTCAAGGACAAACTCTTTAATGTGACAAATATTCATAGTGTTCACTGACCTCAGCTGACCTCAACCCCAACTACTGCATACTTCTGGATTCAATTTAAATACCTTAACTGGAACAGGTGAAAAGTAGTTCACAACACTGCTGACCAAAGGTAAACTGCTGGAATGGAAAAACTGTCCTTGAGCCAAAGTTTTATTTTGTAGTGGGAAAAAGTCCAGACCTCATTTTAACCATTTAACTGAAGGTTCAACACAAGACAGAGAGTAAGATATTTTGTATATAGACACCATTCTACAAAAGAAAAGTTTATAATGTTATATTGCATTCTGTTATCAGTCATTTAAAAGGTGTTTGTTGTGATCGTGCTTAATATAGAGAAATACGTGCACAACGGTGTGCCTCACATCACTCTATCTAGTGTTTATTTACCTGTCATAACTTAGCTGAATGGCTGCCATCTTGGGTAAAAAACAAAAGATGTTGGGAATGTGCAGAAAGTCTCTGTCATTTCCTGGAAGCTGAAATCCCAGGTACAAGTGAAAACCAAGAAACTTGTACTGTATTCCCAATGGGACGACTTACCTCACTAGTCTTGCGCCATATCAGAAGATGACTTTCTTCTTCTTCTTCTTTTTTAACAAAAAAATTCTAAGAGTTAAAAACTTGTTTGGTCTTACATGCCCAAAGGATTAACAAAAACCACGCTAGTGGTTAGTGATTAATATGACTTGAACCGTTTACACCTTAAAACAATGTTTTACTGCCCCCTAGTGGGTTTGGATTATAACCGCATTTGACGCTCACATCAGCCTGTCAGCCTCTGCTAGTGACAATAAGCACAGTAGCTAGTATATCTTTGCACTGCCATCATTTCAACAGCGATGCCAGTGCTCAAGAAGGAATTGTCTGATCTCTAATTTGCTTGAAATTAGTTGCAAATGAGCTTGCCAAGACTGCAATAGATGTCAGAATTACTGCTTTTCAATTATCACCTTCATTACTTTGCCATCAACTGCTCATTCATTATGTATTCTGACAGAGTTGAGCTGCTCAGCCATGTCCATCATCCTGCAGTCAGACTGATACAGAGCCGAGCTTCAACAGCATGGAACAGCCCCTCGATCTCAGGCCCAGCGATGCTGTCTACACCAGCAGCCAGTGTGGAGAGATACTGAAAAGCCCACAGTGCATTTGTAATTTACTGCCTATTTTACGCCATCCTAAATAAACTAAAGAGTCTTTTATGTCCAACTGTGCTGTCCCTGAAACTAATCAGTTTAAAATAATTCACCCATACTTATCCTTGATGGATTCAGCTCTGTGGGGAATATTTAAAGAGCTACGGTTTGTTTATGTCTTTTAGAAAATGTGTGTTTAGACTTTGTGACTTTTGTGATAGTTAGTGTGTGTTATTCACAGTATCATCTAAGCAAATGCAGCCCTGAAGCTTTGATGTCAAGTCTTCAAGCTAAATATGTAAATATGTCTCCTAAGCACATAAGTTGCACTAGTTAATATGACATCCAAGTTATAGTACCAACCACAGTGACACCTCTAATAAAACCTTCATGTCTTTAGAGGCAACACTTATTATAACAGGAGTTGTGTGTTAGTGCTTTTGATTGGTTTGTCCATCAGGAGACCTAAAGGAGCCACAGTGGAGGATCATAAATTTGACGTGTTTCTTGCTGCCACGGGCGCAACTAATGAGTCATATTTCCAAACAGGTTGCTGAGGCTTCTCTATTTCAAAATGCAATGTTTGCAACACTTCTCCATTTGTGCACCTGACTTTACCAACGTGTAATTTGGCAACTTCACACACATTCCAGAAAAATCTTAGCATTTTTCACTGTGAAGCAGTCTGTTAATCAGTCAAGCAGTGCTGTCCTATTAGTTCCTATGAGAATTCGCAGCATATCGTTTACCCTCACCACTAACCCAATCCATCCTTTTTTGCATAAATGAGATACATGACTCCGGTTTGAAATCACTCTGTGGTCACGGGGCTATGGTTCTGTTTGAAAATTCACACTCCAGACTGAAGTATAGGAGTACAGGACTGAGTTTAAAAGGTTATTCTGCAACTTTAAATTGGCCATAGAGAAACCTGGTGGTCAGTATGACACCAGATAATGGCAGTATTAATAAGGAAGAGGAGAAATATCTCTATTGTGCTTTACAACCTACTGACAGTCTGCACTCCCGCAGATAGGGCTCAAAGAGAACCAAGAGGAAATCCAATATGAGATATTCATCCATATCTGCCAATAATGGAAAAAACCAAAAACACATTATAAATGATATTTTCTAACATAAGGCCCTTCTGTTTATTTAGGACTACAATTACCACTAATTTCTATTCATTAAATGCAGCTGCCCTGTCTGCACCTTTAACAATTAATCTTAATGTTTTCATTAAAATGTCACTACAGCCAACGAAGAAAGGAAGACTTGCGCTCCCTCCTGACTTCACTTACTCATAATCTGTCAGGATTTTGAAGGGTTTAGTTGTGTTGTTTCAGAGTACGTTAGGCAGATCCCAGGGGTTAAAGAAATTAAAAAGCGAAGCTACAACAGGCCTGAAGGCTGTAGTGTTTTGTTTTTCTCTGCTGTAGGAGAACAGAGGAAATCTGCTCACCACCCTAGGTGCATGTTGTTATGTTTTCTTCCTCTGGGCCAGTACAGTTCTTCAGAACCTGGATGCTGTACACGCACTGCCCCAGCTGAATGGATGATCTGGGGCTGTTCATTCATTATCCATGCTCTCTCTAGCTCAGAGAACAAATTCTTTGGGGAACACCTGGATTGGTGTCTTGGAATATCAATATGGACTACAAATTACTCAACGTTAACTTTGAAAAGTGCCTTCCAGCAAAGTTTGCATCTCTTAGGTCCCCTGCTGCTTATAGTACATTAGAGATGGATGTTGCCAACATGATATCATTGCATTGATTTATGCAATACAGTGAATCTTTGATGATACAAGACAACCTCTCCATTTTCCACATGTAAACACAGAAGCCGAGTCTCTGCAAACATCTACCCTGGAAGATGTTCTCAATGACCTTGTCATGTATTCTGAATTACAACCCAAAATGCAGACTCTAAAAAAACTGGCAGCCACCAGTGTTATCCCCCTGCCTCCTAGTTGTTACACCTATGGTGTGAAATGTCGCCTCGTTCTCTAGTTGTTGCATTCACAAAATTTTAAGAAAACTTGACCTCTGACCTTGGTGTCAAGGTCAACAGAATTTGAACTCCTCTCAGATTTTTAGTACATGCACTTATGGTATAACTTTGAAAATTCTAGCGGCCTTACTTCTTGAGTTGTCGTATTCGCAAGATTTCAGAATAGCAAGAAAGAAATGCAAAAGTAGTAGGAAAACATGAGGAACACAAGATAAAAGATACACAAATAGTCTGACAAAGGGTGGTGGCAGGCCTATATATACACAACGATACAATGATGGCTAGACTTTTGACCAATCAACGGTCTCCTTCACTGTAGACTTGTAGGCTAATGACATCTAATAAAAACTGCAAAAAACAAGACACTAGAAATAAATGACAATCAAAATAAACCAGGACGCCACTAAACAGGGAATCAGAATAAGACTTGACAAGAAAGAGGATGACAAAGGGAAGGCAAGACTAATAAATCAAAATATAAAGAATCCAATAACAATAACTGTAAATATACTGACTAAAACTAGAATCTAAAATATCAAGAAACTCATAATACTAGAATAAATACTGGTATACACAGAAGCTCAAGTAAACTAGACATAAATCAGAAAACTACAAACAGTAACCTAACTGAGGAAGCGGTACAAGGAAACAATCCTGAAACCAAAAACCTTCCTATATTTGCATAAACCATGACCAACTTAAAACCATGTTTACATATCTACAAAAAGCCAAGATGCATGGAAAAGGCTTCATTTGCCAAAATACTCTTGCAGGTGTGGACAGGGTCTAAAACAGCCTTTCATAAGACGCTAAAATCATGTTTATTTCCAATCTGAAATATGACCATTTTAGCATGAGAGTCTATGGGTACTGACTTTTAAAGCCTGCCCCAAGTGGTCATTCGAAGAACTACAGCTGTTGGCACTCAAGCATTGGCTTCATTTGTTTTACAGTCAAATCTCTCTTAAATTAAAAAGCTGTTCATTCATGAAGCTAAAGCCAAGATGAACTCTTTTTACCGTAAAGAGTAGAAGCGACTCTAACATTTATAAAACTTGGTATTTAGCCGGCACCTAAAGTATTCCTTAGGTAGAACTCTTCGTGAAAACCGGTGATGCAAAAAAACCAAAGCAAATTCCAAACTGGAAATACACTTAAACATTTATTTTTATATTTTAACAAAAGGTATAAAAAATTGTGACCAAATCATGCAGAAAGTAACTCCCAAAAGAATTCATACAGAAACACAAACTCAACATTGGGGTACACACAGCTTTGATGTTGTACAATGAGTTTCACAGTTTGTTGACTCTATTTGAGTTTATTAGACTTTAATATTTGTTGTATCAGTGCCAAAGCCTCGTGGCAACAAGTTCCAGTTTAAAGTCCTTTGGGAGGACACAGTAACCTTTGTGCTTTATAGAATTATTATTTTCTCATTAACTTCAGTGTCAACAATGCTGAAAGCCGTATGAGAAGCTTTTAATCAAGTGTGTCGGAGGGATGGTTTGTGTTTGCTCATTCTTGTAGAAGCAGAATTGATTGAAAAGCTGTAAGATGGCATTTAGCTTCACTGGGAATCACTTAAATTGCCAGGAAAAAGGTCACACAACAAAAATAGCCTTTACTGATAGGTAAAATCAATTATATTAAGGCAACAGCAACATTGAGACAGACAAGTAGACTGTGTGAGTCAGTGTATAATTGTGGATTTAGCTACAGGTCTTTGGTTTAAAAAAAAAAGCATAGTACAAATAAGTAAAGAAGACAAGAAATGAAAATAATACATTTCAAAAATGGCTATCTCTTTCTTTGGGTGCATCACTGGGCTTCACTTCCTCTGCTCTGGAGCTCTGCCGAAACAAACACACATAATGTAAATACAGGGATTTTTCTTAATGGTAAAAATGACCTGAAATGTGCTCAAATAAATTATTTCAGCGGGCTTTGAGCTCCTGCTTGGAATAATTCAAGAGACTCATGCTGGAGATAAATTTTCAGTGCTACTTCTGTTAAAGAAAAGAGCTGAGATCTTCTGAAAAATATATTCGTGAATTCCTACTAAGAGGTCGCATACAGCTGACATCACTCATACCTGGACATTAAACATGAAGCCAAACAGCAGCCAGTGAACCTACCTTGACAAACCTTGGCAATAGCTTGACACAGATAAGTAAATAGGTGTATTTCTGTTCTTTTTAACTGAAGCACTTATTCTTGAATCTAAACCCAGTTAACTTAAACAGGTTGGGCTATTACTCTACCTTGGACTTGAATAACAGGTTGATGACACCCTTTGAGCGTCTGTCTGCTGTTCGGTCAGAGGTTGCACACACCGACATGCTCTTACTGTCCCTCCTGGCTCTGGAGGACTCCACCTCCTCAGCCCCTCCTGCCACTGACAAGGACAGGCCTAGAGAGAAAGAGAGAGAGGGGAAAAAACAAATGTAGTGTTTGTGTCCTCGTGATTACAATTTTACAGCAGATCTTGCACTGTAGCCAGGTGATTTTTTGTGACTAATTGGGCTCCCGCAGCTGTTCTGCCAATGACCTGTGTGCCCTAGCAACACTGGGGGCCTGTGAGTGCTGTATCTTCAGTGAGGCAGTGCAGCTTGTAGTTGTGTATTAACACCGCAGTGAGTGCTGTCTCAGCTGATTCAGTGAAGGCAGGAGGCCAGCGAAGCATCAGTAAATTGTGGCCTGATTCACCATTGTGCAAGGATGTGTAAATACAACAATCAGATATAAACCAGATGCAACTATTACATACTTCTGAGAAAATACAACATTCAAACTGATTTGCTGCCTTATATCAGAGTGTGTCTTAGGGCAAGTTGTTACTGTGCATTCCCCAGCATTCACTTTTTCTATTGCACACCATAGCATGCCAAGGTATTTCTCCTATTATGACCTTGCTTGTGCTCTTTTTTTCTTTGAGTCAGCTTTCCAGAGCAGGAAAAATGCAGCACTTCCTCTTAGGTCATGATTTTTTGACTTTGTGGGCTTTGTGCACCTCAGTCACAGTAATTCCATCACACCAGGTGGGTTTGTGTGTCACCTGTGATGGCAGGCAGCGATCTTGAGTTGGCATTGGTCAGCGCCACATTTACTTCATTTGGCTCAGACAAGTTGGTGTCACTGCGGAACTCCTGTTTCTTGGACAGCTAGAGGGAGACAAAAATCACAGAAAACTCAGACTACACTTCACAGAAACAGAGCGTTCTATTACTTAATCATGTAATGCAACCTTCCCCTCTTTTCTGTCTTTGTACCTTTTTCTCACATTTTCCCCACATTGCTATCCATCATCACTAATTCTCACCCGTTTGCATTCCAGTGTACTGGTCCGTTCTCTTTCCTCTGTGATGAAGATCATGCTGCTCCTTTTCTTTTTCTTCTTACTCTTCCTCATTTTGACCTCTGCATCACCCACTGTCATCATGCTCCCCTCCTCACCTATACTAACACTGCCACTGGAGCGTGGCAGGGTGGCAGAGCTCCAGGAGATTGGAGACTCAGGAGGATTGTCCCTGGGAGGAGGCAGGAAGATTTAGATTAGACATTCAAAGGAAATCCAAGCTTATTATCATATTTGTGTGACGCTTTTTCCATAAGACTTCATGTATGCAGTTTAAACTGAGTGTTATCGTGGGGTTCTCGTGACACAGTAGGGGTTCGAAAATGTGCATGTTACCTGTCTGCATGTGTCTTGGTTGGCGTCCCACACTCGGATCCCTGCAGTGAGGAAATCGAGATGACGGACTGACGAAATGATCGCAGCATGGAGCGTGGACGAGTAGACTTTCTCTCATCCAAGTCCGGCTGGAGAGAGAGAAAGACAAATGTGAACAATATGTAGATTAGCCGAAAAAGATATCGTAGAAAAAGTGACATCTCTAAAAACAAAAAGAACAAGAAAAAAGTAAAACTGAGTCTAATCACTCTTAAAATGGTGTATAATCACTCTACTCCAGTTTTGTTTAATTTCTCCTGAAAGGCAGTGCCAATTACAAGTTAATGACCACATTTGCCCCCGTTAAAACCATCCAAACCCTGTTCTAGTTGCAGAGAAATTTAAAAGGTACAAATCCCACATCAACACTCTTCTCACAGCGTTTTCTGAGTACTTTGATCTTTAAATTCGCTTGGGTCAGCTAATTTGCAGCTTAATTAGCTCTACACTGCTCTACCACAGCAGCTCCATGTCCAGCTTTGCAGAAAAAAAGATATTCTGGATTACGGAAGCATCATATTTTAGTAGAAAAGTTAGGATTTTCCTACATTTTTCTTTCAGCTTACCAACTCTCTCACTCCGTACTCCTTCTCCACTTTCTTTTTCAGCTGTTTGAAACACTCCTCCATGCGCTCATGGAAAGGACGCAAGTCCTCTGTCACTCTCTTCCCATGGAGGGAGATTCCTCCACCTAATAATGGGATCTGGAAATAAAAATGCCATGGTGTCAGCAGAAAAACACACACACACACATATAAAAGTAATGACTATATATGTTGTGTACATGTATTTGAGAATATGTATTAAGTACCTGCCATGCGATGAGGTCCTTGAGGCGAACCAGCTTCTCTCTGTCCTCCTGGTGATGCTGGGTGTACTCTTCAGTAAAGAAGGCCTGATACAGAGGAAATATTATATAACACTCATTTAAAAAATGATAAAAATCGATTACTATTTCACCAGCTAGCAAAAATGGTAATTTACTACCATCCTATGTGGAATATTATAATACTGAATAGTGTGTGTGGAGGCACTTAAATGATAGTCAGATAAGTACATTTCATTTAATGTCATTTGGACTGCAGAAACTGACTTTGATTATATTCAGTGAGCCTCAGGAGGTGATAAAGAGTTTCTTCTTAATGGATTTAAGTTCATCATGAGAGACGAGTCTTGCATGAGAGCACTCTCTTAAGCTCTGATATCTGTTAAAGGACTTACTTTGTTACGGTGAATCTCCGTCCTTTTTCGCAACCCCTATTTGGCTGTACGTGGTATGTGTTACAATAGATGGCAATAGAAATATATATATATAGCAATATAACAGCTTTATGCAGTGGTTCTCAAACTTTTTCTCTCTCAATCTGATTTAATGAAAAACAATGTGTATCTAAAAGCACTTAATTACTACATTTCAAATATTTAAAGGCATCACAAAATTCACAGAAAACCAATTTTTTTTCGACATCCTAAGCTAAGCATTGAAGTTGTATGACAGCGAGGTTTTCTAAAAGAACTAAAAGCAATAAAAAAACGTTACTTAATTTTTAATAAGAAACATCTGTAGAGATCAAACTCTTTTCCAGGCGAAGTCTTTAAAGACTGCTTTGTTTCAGAGTCATGAAAGAAAAAGAAGACTCAAACAAACATGTGGTTCGCTTTTGTTACACTTTGAACACATATCCATTTCCTTTTGTCTGCCACAAAATATCCAAATCTGGCTTTATGCTCACAGTAAATGTGACTGTGCTTATTACTTTCAGTTGGCTTTTGATGATAGCTAATTGTGACTTCAAAATATTGAACACAAAAGTATTTACTGAACTTAAATTTTGTATTAAAATAATAATAATAATTATGCAGGAATGATTCTCTCTTTTTTTTTTTAAACAAACACATGCACCTCATCCAGTTCTCCAAGGTTTCCTGCAGGTACTAGTTTATCATTTTAGAAATCCTGGTTTAAGCTAAAGTACTTTGTTTCCCCAAAAGGTTACCACAGCAGATGCATCTGTATGTTTGGCACATATTTTTATGCTGGATGTCCTTCCTGATGAAACCTTCCAATGTAGCCAGGATTGGGATCAGGTCTAAGGCCACACTAGCTTGTGTTTTATTGCCAGCTGGTGAGCCTCTGCCCCTCCTACTTCTGAGAAACTCACTAATAAACTCTTTTTAAGCTCAGTCATGTTACTGGCTTGTTGAAAATTAACCTAATTAGTTACAAGATAATCCTCCATCTGTTTCAGGGTCTGTTTCTGTTTACTCTTCCAGCCTTTTGTTCCCACCACTCCAAAGTTTTGAGATGTGTTATTGCCATTAAGTTCAAAATGAGTTAATTTTTAAAAATTAAATGACAAAAGGTCTTAATAGAGTTTTCAGAATCACGGCTTTCTGTTGTTGTTGTTTTTTTAAATTTTATACAGCGTCCCAACCATTTTGGAACTGGGTTTCTAATATTAGTGATGATCCTTGAGAATTTACCTTTTCATATTTTGCAAAGCCACCCATGACAGCTGGGTCAACGATGCCGTTGAGCAGCATGGAGAGAGGGTTGATAGGAAGGCTCCAGTCAGACTGGTATTGGTTAATCATCGTTAAAATCTTCTCATTTGTTGACTCCATGGTCTCTATGGCATTCTCCAAAGGAGACAAGGTAGTCTGGAAAGGGAGGCAGACACACAGAAAGAGTAGAAGAAAAAGGAATGAAGGTGGATGGATGGAGAGTTTTCAGATCGGATGTGGGAGACGTATAATAAAACCTTTAAATATTAAACATAAAAAAAACCCTGTAATCAGTGGTGTTGAAATGTGAAACGCATTGCACTGGAGATAATAACTTACAGCAAACATACAAGTCAAACATGGAGAACAAACATGGCCCTGTAGACTTACATGCTTCATGTCAGTTGCCTCAAACCAGCGCAGGATCCCAGGCAGCTTATAGACAGTGGTAAAGGTTGTGCGCTCAATCCACATGGACTAAAAAAAAACAAAAAAAAAGTATAAAAACAGAGAAGCTGTCAGATAAATCTGTACCACTTCTGAATACTCTGATATCATATCTTGCATTGAAGCCTGAAATCTTAACAGACGCTTGCTGCACAATCTTATTTATTCTAATCTAATCATACACCACAGTAATACCGGAATCTGATGCTGCATCTCAAGAGCTCATCTGAAACCTTTAAACACAAGCCTCAGCATATGAAAAATCCTGCCTTTGAATAAAATCCTATTATTTTATATATTAGAAACTCACAGTTTCAGACTGATAACAGTTCTAGTACAAAAGTCCTTGAAATGCTTTCATGGTCCCTGAGGTCACACATTTCATTTTAAAGACATAACTCACAGCAAACTCATTGTTTGGGTCCACGGGTCCTTTCCTCACAGGTCTGGAATAGTGAAAGCGCTGCACATAGTTGGACTTATAGAAGCTGAAGAGGAAAGAAATGAGTCAAACAAAGACAACAGAAAAATCATGCAAAATGAGGCACAATATACATTAGGTGTACATATTTAAAACCTCCAGTTCATTTTTAAGCACTAGCTTGAATGGCACTAACTTGATGATCTGGTCAGGAACGGGTTTGTTCTTCAGGCGAGGAGGGATTTCGAGGACTGGCTGCACTGTAAAACACTGGATATCTGTTTTGGACTGCTCAGAAATAAACATAAGAGATAGATTCTCAGTATCTCTGTGAGTGTACAAACTCATAGTGGAGGGATGTGTTCATACAGAAGTGCATCAAAAGGAACAGGACAAGTAAACTAAAATGAAATTTTAGTTTGATACGCAGAGATCTGATGGTTGGTTAAGATGTACTGTGGTTCTGGGTTAAAAGGTCCCTGGATATTTAGTACTTTCAAATGTGTTCAGTGACCCAAATACTTAATAATCCCGAAGGTGCTGCATGTGAATATTTTATGACTTCTATGCTAGTGTGCTGGTGAACACTGTAGACCATGCAGAATATTAAAATTTTCTTCGTTCAATATGCATCTACATATGACTGTAAATGAATAAGTGTGTAATGCTGCTTGAAGGATACACTGAAGTGGAGAGTTCTTGATATCATCCCCTGGCATGGTGGTTGTGTTGAGACGCACGGCGCTGGGGAACTGGCTCATCAGCTGGTTCTGGAAGTCCTCTCTGCGCTCATACTCCTTACCACGGTGGATAAACACCTTGTTCTGAAGCCAGGGGGAATAAACCAGTGTTAATACTGATAATAAAGATTAAGACCCAGCTTATCTTCACAGGAAAGTTCTTTGCCTATTTAAACGTCCTTAAATAGGGCAGAGTCCACCTAGGAATGGCAGACACTGAAATTCTCTCAAAGACTCAAAAGTTGGACCTGATCACCTTTGACTGCCCTCTTATAAGCTGAGTACTGACTTTGTCTTACTTGTTACCACAGCAGATTAACACACATAATCATAGCAGAAGCAATAATCATTGCAAAATTATATTTCTGCAGCCTGTTGCAATCAACACATCCAAAATGTTTCCGGAGGGTATCGTATGTCCCACTCTGCTAGATACCTGCTGGTGCGATTTAAAAAAAACTGTAAACAGCTAAGCTTAACTGCCAATAACGTTTTTTAATGGAAGACAGTTAGGATTTTGTAAATGGTGTGAATTCCTTAATATCTACTTTATGAGTGTTTCTGGTAACAATTTGAAGTATTCTCTAACTCAACTGTGACACAGCAAAATACAAACCCTGAGGAATGGAGGGTAGCCCTGTCCATAGTAGCCCACTGCAAAGTAGTCTGGTTTAGGCCTCAAGATCTTCATAATATTTTCATAGAACTTGGCTTGTTTTTCCTGTAGAGAGACAGAAGGAAACAGAGGATGTGTCCAAGGGAGACTTTCAGATGTGCACTTTGGGCAGTTTAATCAGCTCATGCCAATGACAAAGCTACGCTCAGCAGAATGCCGGGCCTGCGAGGGTGATAGATGTAGTGAAAAAAAAGCACACCCCATCCAAGGGCAATGTCTGTCATTTATATAACCACATAAATTCAGCATTAGCTGAGAGAGCTTCTGCTGCAGTCATATAAAGAGAGGGAGAGATTTTTCCATTGTTGGGAAATGTGTGATTCTCTTCGAGGAGTGGAAGGAGTTATTTGAGTGAAGGGGAGATAGAGGAGAAGGTGGTGCTAAACCAAAAGTTAGTAAATGGGAGAATCACTTCTTCTGTTGTGCAGAGGCAAGAGATGAAAGAAGCGGAAGTGTGATTGAGATGACAAAGTGAGGGCCAGGAGGACTTTGAAGTAGCTGAAGACTGCTAATGAAGAATCATAATTTTGGGGTCATATATTTATGACACGCCATAAGCTCAAAAAAAGCTTGATTTAAAGGAGTATTTGACATGCCGAGTAAGCTTTAAAAATAGCTGTTAATGTTTGAGTGTGCAGATGATGTAACAATATATTCAGAGGCAGTGTTGGGGAGTAACGGAATACATGTAGCGCCGTTACGTATTTAAAATACAAAATATGAGTAACTGTATTCAGTTACAGTTACCGTTTAAAAAGGTGGTATTTAGAATACAGTTACTTTGCTGAAATAAAGGGATTACACGGCGGTATTTTCCTGTTTCATATGTTCGGCTATGCCCTCTCTATTTTTGGTTACTAGATGACAGTACATATTTATATTATTATAGGATGGCACTCCCTTAATCAAAGACGTGATAAGTAGCATGAATTCTCTTTCTTTCTTAAACCCCCCAAACATCTAAAACATCTATAAAAGGGAAAGGGGAAAAACATGCAATCATGAATGCTACACAGAAGACATGAACCCCTGTGATTGTAATGTATTACCAGTCTCTTGCTGAGCAGCTCGTAGTCAAAGATCTCATTTTCGTACTGCTCTGCAAGTTCCTTACACAGAGTGATGGCCTCTTCCCACATCTAAGCACACAAAGGAAAGAAACAGAAGTGTCCTTCATTACACCATCTGCTAATAAATCGGGCACAGCTGTCGTGGTGGGAATTCATATCATGAAAATGTCTGTGTCCAAGTCTCTGTGGAGTGGAAGGAAGTCTCTATCTCAGCTTCAGAGAACATGAGACACTCGGGGAGAATACAAAATGAATGTGACACTAACATACAGCACAGTGATCATGTGTGGTTGAAGGATATCTGTTTTGATGTCTCCGATATCCTCGAGTGAAGCAAATAAGAAAAAGAAGACAAAAACGAACAACAACACACGGATTTTCATTAATGCAACTGAGCGCTAATTAGTACTCAATTAATCACTCAGTATCGGTACAGCTAAGCAAATTTTGACATTGTCTGAAACAATACCGACCTTGCCCTTGTCAAAGTAGTCAATGATTGTGTCGTAGAGAGTTTCTTTGAGCTGTCGCTGTGTTTGGGAGCCGTGGAACTCAAACTGACTGCACATGTCATCTGACCACTGCAACAGAGACAGAAGAGAGGAAGTAAAGAGATATGGAAGAAAAGACAAAGATAAAAACAAAATGAGATATTTCCAAAGGGAGGCCCAACTTGATATTGCTGAAACAAAAGAAAAACTTTGCCTTCAGGACTACTCTAATTTCTGCTGTGCCATTTATCACAGAGGAACAAAGGGAGAAGAAGTACTTAAAGCTTACAGTTTCATTGTTGTAATAAATCAATATTAGTCCTAAGCGGAGCATGTGCAAAAACAGCAGCAGAGTGCCCATTTATTATATAAATGAGACAACTATTTATCTTCTATTACATAAATTACACAGAATTAAATTTAGAAAAAAAAAAAACAGTACATCATGATTTTTAAAACTGTCTAATCTGCTTAGGATAGCAAAGATTATAGCATGCTGTGTGTTCCAGCCTGTTGTTTCCAGTAGTGTGACCGGAATGACAGGACTGACCCTGCAGATAAATGGAGATTATAAAAATTGTTAAATAGAGTTCAACTGCTTTGATGTAATGAGACACACAGAGGAGATGACGAGCAGGAGATGCTCAAATTCATGTGTCTTATAAAAGAGTTGAAGCGACATAAAAGGTCAAACAGCCTCAGACTCATACATGCACATCCTCACACACACACACACACACACTGGGCAAGTGCACAGCATCAATCACCATAGTGATGTAGCTGCAGTAGACGACGCAATGCCATAAACTAAACTCGGCGCTTCATCATTTGGAGGCCAGCGACGTTTATCAGCTAATGCAAAACTGTCTCAGTTGTGGCAAGTGATTAAGAAGAACAAGACACCGGGGCCAGCATTAAGCAACGATATGTGTCTTCATATGCGTGCATGTGACTGTTTGCCCCACCTTGAGCAGACGAGAGTGGAGCAGCAGTGTGTACGCCGCCTCTGTGTAGTTTTCACACTCCAGGTGAAGGTCCCTCAACTTGTAAAGGTACCTGAGCACACACAAGTACAAGAAAAAAGAAAAAAAGAAGGCACACTCTTTAAACAAGAGAATTAAACCTTATTCCACTAGGTGCCACTGTTGGGCAACCTGAAGACCTGCAAAGGAAGCATTAGCCCTCTTTCTCTCTCTTTTCTCTCACTCTCTCACCCACAAACACACTGGTAGATACCCTGAAATATGTACTAAGCTTAGCAAAAGGTCATTTAACACTCGCACACACACACCTACACACACACACACACACGCACGCACGCACACACACACACACACACACACACACAAAAGAGCACAATTTAGCATATGTCTTATAATGGTCTGACAGATGCTTGTAGGCCTATAATGTTTTATAGGCCTGACAAGGGGAAAAATGGGATTACTTCTTGTCACCTGGAGGACCGGCTTTTACTGCTACTGCTTTTAGTTTTGATCTGTTTTGTTGTATCTATATCTTGCATCTGTCAAGACAAACTTTCTCCACATGGCCAGAGGCTGGACTTTGTTGCTAAAGCACTGATGACAAAGTAGGAAAAGAAATGTTTTCTGGATGCTTTTAAATGAACAGTCCCATATCTGCTTGCAAAGTAAGGTGTTGGCTCACAGGACAACCGCTTATTTTGTCTGCCTAAATGTTGACAGTCTCACTTTCCTTGTTTTTTATTCTTTTTTTATGTCACACCTGCTATTTCCTTTCTCACACTTTCAGATATAACAATTTTCTGGTTGGAAATGTATCTGGCTGTAAGTTGTTTATGACAGTCCAGTCATTGGATGTGAAATCAAACAGAAAAGGGAACAAAAAAACTGAAAAGTTTCACTCCCAAGTCATTTGCAACTTACATTAATTACTCAATCTGTTTGACTATTATTTTAGAGTCGTGTATTCATCTCATTTGTTCTCTGGCATCCTGTTTTTCACTTTCTCTAGCTTCATTTTACCTGCACGTTTCAAAACTGAAAGGGTTTTGATGATCCAAATTTAGCAGGAGGCATCTTTTTTATTCTTCTATACTCGGTTTTGTTTGATACAAATAAGTAAGTTTCATCTTATTATTTGCACCTTGAATAGAACAATATAAGAAGTGTCCTATTTCCATATTACAGGTTATGAGTGTTTAGCAGTATCTTCATGCTGTAAAAAAACAAAACAAAAACCCTGTAAAATATCAATAGGACATCAACATTTCTATTCTATTACAAAGGGAATGGATGCATTGCTCACAGCTCCTATGTGGTAGAATTGTCTAGCTGTCTCACATTCTTATGAGACAGCTACACAAAGAAAAAGAAATTACAGAAAGCTACAAGCTTCAGTGACTAGTATGTAGCACATATAGCGAATAGCACTACGTGTATGTATAGCAGAATGAAACTTGGCGAAGGGAGCAGATTCAGTTTTCAACGTACTGCATTTAGAGAAAAAGACATTATCATATGCACCAGGGATGCGAACCAAAACAGCGAGGTGAGTCCAGTGCAGTTTAATTTCATATTTTCTTTCATAGGATTTTGAAATGATGACAGAGTTTAAATCTGAAGCTTGATCATGTGCTTCATCATTGTGGCTGATTTGGGTTGTACGCAGCAGCACAAAGGGAATTTTAATTAGTTTTGGGTTTCATTATCCATTGTTATGTAAGCGCACCATTAAATTGTGACTAATTATATAACACAGACATAAATTGTCTATTTGCATTAAAATATATTTGTTGGCTGACACCAATAAACCAGCCAGCTAAATGTTACTGTATTATCCACAGAGCTGACAAGGCAGTTGATCAACCACTGACTTTCACTCACATTCACACATACAGATAACTAATTTGTCTAAAAGCCATACTCAGAAGTGCACTGCGGGACCTGACTAGATCTGTACTTCCTCTCCTCCTCTCTTTCCTGTCTGTCCCGCTCATTCTCTCGCTCTCTTACAAATGGTTCTGTCTCTCCCTGTCTCTCCACCTCTCCCTCCCTCACACTCATCATGTCTCTCTCTCCCTCCAGTCAGGCCGAGCTGATCCTGTGGATTTTGACATTAATTCAGTGGAACTCATATAATCCCTTGTCAGATTATAGAGCCACACACACACACACACACGAACGCATGCACAGACATGCACAGACATGCACAGACATGCGTACAACACATATGCACCATTTAAGTTAAATCCAGCAAGTAAATACCTGATATACATCGCTTCACGATTGATGTCCTTGTAAAAGTTCTGCAAAGACAGAAGGAGGGGTTGGTTAGTGTAGTTTCTGTGTGTATGTATGCCTGTGTTCGCATGCATATGCATATATAACTGATAGAGGTTTTGAAACTATGCTATTAATTCCACGTTTATATTATACTATATTATACACCATAACATGCTGTATCACACTATACTATCCAATAATATGTATACTATACTGTACACTACACTACAACACTACACTATACCACATTACACTATCCTATTTTATACTATACTACAGTACTATACTATAATACTGATTGCTTGTGCTTTAATGTGGGAGCGTGTGTGTTTTCAAGTGTGCTAGATAAACTGCACAAACTCCCAGTTTAATTAAGTTTAATGATATCTACAGTGAACAGAGGAGTGGAACGAACTGATGTAACCTCACCTCCCATCACTAGCACAGGCCAATACACACAACAGCACCAACAGACACATAATCACAAATGTGACAAATTATAGTTAATTTTTCCACAGTATACCATCGAACCATTTTATATTGTCAAGGGTAAGATTTATTATTTATTGGACAATGAATTTTAAATTTAGGGAGCTAACATGTTTATATAGGGTGCCCATCAAGAAGACAAGTAAAGATTTGCAGCAGTCCACCTGTCTTTTAAATCTATAGCAACACAACTTTCAGTAGAACTACAGCATCACTTTCTATCTTTTATAGAGAACAATACAGCAACTGAGAGTTGTTTAAAAAAAATCTACACATATGTATGCTTAGTATATTGTAGATATAGTGTACAGTATGTGTACTGAGTTAATATTTGTAACAACGAAAAAGAAAAATGAAACCAAAATGATATACTGCAAACCTTTTGAGAGTACTTCTTATGTTCAAATAAGTTTGTTTTGTTTTGATAGTTCATCTACATGAAAGAGCAGAATAAATATGCGTGTGACTGTGCCTGTGTGTATAATTCCTTAGTAAAGTTAGCCTGGGGGGTACGGTTAGGGGAGTGCACTAGTGCCTACTTGTGGGCAGAGGGGATTTTTTTCAGTTGGCCAAATGAATGAAACAGAATAGCTAATGGGCAACTGCCACAGGCTACAAACTAAACACTCCTGCCATGTACCAGCAGCCTCCACCTTGGGGGTGGGGGATAAAGAGTTATTCTACATTATTATTCAAACACAGACGCATCCATCTGTCGAATTATGATTTTTTAAATGTTTGCATCTTGGAAATGAAAGGAAAAGAGTTTTGCTGAGGTATCATACGATTTAATCTGGCGTGGAAAAGATCATATGGTGGGTAGATGGCATCCATTACTAAACCTAAGAATACTGTGGGGGAGAATCTGATTAGGAGATCACATAAGAGAAAAGACGTGGAACAGACAGGAGCTGATGCAACCCAATGCAAAATGTAGGAGACCAGACAAGGAGATGAATCTTTGCCTTTAGATCAATCAGCACCCAAATTAAATGGGGGAAAAGAAAAAAGGCCTTGGCACATACGACAAGAAATAAAATCTGTGTTTCATAATAAACTCTTGGCTGCTTTGGATTCTATATAAAACAAAGTTTCACATTATATTGTATATTCAATTACTAATGGATTTATTGGTGTTGATGTGCGTACATCTAAGATCAGCAACTCTTTGCTATGAGACACTACACCAACAAGGCACTGTATATTGCAAGAATCACAAGGTAAGTAGCAATAAATGCTAATCCATGATGACACAAACATATCACACTTAGACACTAGAAAGCTAATGATGATGATGCTAACAAGACTTTCAAGCGCTGGCAACTTTGCCAGCTGATTTCAAAGAAGGTGGTTCTTACCAGAAGATTGACTGTGCAGCTCATGCGGTTGTTGCGGCTGTCATCGCTCATCACGGTGCGGTAGTCAAGGAGACGAATGAGGAGCCCCTTCACCAAGGAGACAAAGTGCTGCACCTGTGGCCTCAGCGTGGGTTTCTCAGCAGCACAGTCCAGCAATCTGGCAGACATGCTTCCACAATTTAATCATCAGAGACCTCTGAGAGGGTTTTAACTTGTTATTCAGGGTTATTCAGTTTGTCTATTAATGTACTGGCAGAAGACCAGAGCCAAGTGTGAAATGCTGCTCATGAGAGTTAGCAGGAAATCGATTGTGTATAGTGAAAAAAACTACAATACTTACATGCTCTCCAGTAGCTGCATGTAGCGTTCATCTCCTCCACCACCCTCCACCTCATGGTCCAACTTCAGAATGATCTCATTCTCAAACTGCCGAAGATTTTATTATTATTTTTTTAAAGTAACTATTACATTCTATTGTATTCTATTCTTAATATACCAACGTCCTTAGAAGGCAGACAGATAACAAATTACAAAGCTCTGGAGCGTCATCGTATGCTCATATCACATCTTTTATTCTTTTTATCAATTGTTTTTCAGGCTTTCTCTTTCAGGGTAAACATCAAACAACTTTGCATCACTATCTACTGAGTCATCAGATTCCCTCTCCCTGCCTACCTAATGAGTGATCTTTGTTTGTCCTTTTGTATTTAAAACAAAGAATAAGTGTTCGCTTGGGTAACACCTCACAATAGTGCTATGTGCATACAGTCCAAGTAACAGGGAAAAATATTTTCGGTATCAGAACAAAAGGACATTTATCACTCAGAGCTTGATTAATAGCATAAAGAACAGCACTGAAAATGGGGAAAGCAAAGAGTGGGACAAAATGTAGATTAAGAAGCAAAAGACGGGAGCAACAGAAGTGGAAATCAATTATGCATGCAAGCATAATTAAGGTGTCTCTTTTACTTTTATCTGCTGCATTACAGGAAATCAATGCGGGAGCACAATGTGTATGTGCCACAGTTATAGATTTTCTATTTCATTTGTTTTCCTTGTCTCTTCTTTTAATTTTAGCATGTATTCATAGATACAAATGCATCAAAGTCTGCAATATACAAGATTTATTTAAGTATTTTTTGTATCACGATTAGTTTTTAAATGGCTCGACTGTCTTAAGTTTAGTATGTATACTAATCGCTTGTGTTCTTATATGTGTGTACCTTGCTGAAGTTTCCAAAACGTGCATGTTCACAGGTGATCATGTCAAAGAAGATGGGAATAGTGGCCCTTCTCAGCTCTTCCTCAGGGATCAAAGTCATCTCCAGGATGGGACCCACCATGCCGGGGATGAAACAGATTTTATGACTGCCTGAAAAAACACACACATAGAAATAAACACACGTAATTGCTCGTATATGCAGACACAGCATTTTTCACTCACCCTCAGGTAACACTACAGGTCTCTGTCTGGCAAATACAAGAAGTATTTTTCTTCTACAGTAAGAGCTTTAGCTCTGTGCAGGATATAACCCTACTCTTCTGTACACACCACAGAAAACTGTGATATTTTTAGTGCACTGATATATTCAGATTGGTGTCTGTCAGTGTGAAACGCTGCTGACTCATGAACCTTTCTATCCACAGTTTATGAAGAAGAAAAACTACACATTACAGTATAGTACTTACCTAGTTTATACCAGATGTCACGGATTGCAAAGCCAATAAGCCTTCTCATATCTCCATATCTGGAATTCAGAGTGTGGGACAATAAGGAAGGAAAAATACACAGAAAGAGAAAAAAGAAGACATTAGAATGTTAGTTTGGAAGCAGTGTCCTAATCAATACTGTTATTACTGAGTGGAAAAGATAATGCTCACCTACTCTTACTCAACTTGATCTAAATTAAATGCCTATCTACAGGTAACACACACTTTTAATAAGTAGTGGAGTTTAGACAGCAAACAAAGAATCCTAAATAGACCACAAATCAGTGGGGAGAGTAGGTGTGGTAAATTGGGAAATTAAATAGCTCTTCTCTCACTTGGCCAGAATCTTGTTCCTCTTGGTTGGTGAGAAATGTTGAAGCTGCAGGGACTCCTGGGTAATAAACGCAACTGCCAAGTGGAAGTAGTTATTCCACAACTAGACAGTGAGGAAGAGTGAGGAAGGGAGGGGATGCAGAGAAAGATAGCGTTTAAGGGGATTCAGACACAATAAGAAGGATGGCATCAATATGAGACAAAGCTCGGAAATATTGCACATAAAAATACAGTTACCTGGACTTCAAAGTCATCGTTATTAAGGAACTTTTCTTTCATAGTGTCAGCATATGTATTGATGGCTCTTAGGAACACCCTAATGAACAGATATAAAAAAATAAATCAAAAAGACATGTCAATGAAGTAAACTTTGCTGTGGCTGTGTTTGATCAAACTGAATGTTAAAAAAAGGAGAATACGAGTAAAAAACGAATAAAAGGATGGGATTCTTTAAAAAACCACAATGCAGCTTATTTTTTGTTTATCAAAGAATTCAGCTCTAGAGCTTAAAGCCACAGCTTTAAACTGTTATTCCAGACAAAAAAATGCAATATCGCATTCAATTCAAATCTTCTGTCACAGTGATAGATCATGATCGCAAGTTAACAAAGTGTGCAGGTGTATTGGCGTGATATGGCCTTATGGATTTCTAAAGTTAAGTAGCAAAACTACTCTCAGGCTCCCTCTGCTTCAACACTGTCTATCTATCACCATTATACAGAGCCAAATGCCATTCCTTCTCATTCCCCCTCCTTCTTTCATTTTCTTTTAAGTAGGCTTTTCTTTCTATATCTGCACATCTTCATTCTAACCCCGGTCTGCAGACTCCTTATCAAACTGCCTTTTCCTGTACCTCACATTCAATTTTTCCTATTTGCCTTTTCGTCTGACACAGCTTTAGCCTCCCTTTAGCTTACATCACAAAAAACACTGATAGCTTTCACTCCATCGGCTCACACACAGTCATATTTGCCACATCAGCCGTTTTCATCATCGCAGCCTTGATCCCAGCTTTCCTATCGCTAACTTATCCCTGTGTGGGTTCATGTGGATGAACCAGTCGACTGTTGATGTCGACTTTTTAAATGCATAAGCTGTAGCTCATGGGCAAACACATGTAGAACCATGCAAGAGAAGACTTTCAAACTGGTTCTGTGCATGTGTGTGTACATATCTGCAATATGTTACCTGTTCTGTACCATGATCATGGCCATCCAGTCAGACGGATACACATGTTTCCCAATCAAGTCCTTGAAAAGGAGGAAGGACTCCATTAGGAAGTCCTGCAGTAGAAGAAGACAAGAAGAACAAGAGACAAATGAGAATATAGAACTGTACTACACAGCAATATGCAAAGTTTTGAGCCACCCTTCATTTATACTTTGATAGGAAAATGAGACATTTTGCTGCACAAAAATGACAGATATAGCAAAAATGATACAAATTAAAACTTATATGTCCAAACAGTTACTTAATTTCTTTTTTTTATTATTTGTCAGAAGGCTCAATAAACACTCCAGTTTTTAAAAAAAATCCAGTTTTCTGCCATCTGCGGATATGTGTGTGAGGCACTTACCACTAGATCAGTAGTTCCACTGAAGGTTTCGATGTATGTAGAATAGTGTCGATCATCCATCTGACTTAGAATAGCTGTCATGCAGGCAACAACCCTCGACTACAGAGGTAAAGTGTGTAAAAAGAAAAAGAAAGAAAGAGATAACCCATTACTCTTAGCCTGAGAGCTACACATCTTAAGCCGAAAACTGAATCATCCATCCATACATCCATCTATTTTCTAAACCACTTATCCATTTCAGTTTTTGCTTGGGGGCTGGAGACTATTCCAGTTTCATAAGGTGAGGGGTGTGTTACTGTACACCCAGAACAGGTCAGCAATCTATTGCAGGGTGCTTTTGAGTCACTTAAGGTTATCCATACTGCACCAAGACTGACGCATAGCTAAACAGAAATTAAACTGTTTGCATCAACAGCTCGTTATTACCATGGAATTTTCAGATGATCATAATCACTATAACCAAACCCAATCATTGCCAGGAAGGCTGGCAGTGTCTGTAGTTTCTAAATTACATTCTATAGTTTACATCGTGGCACCCTGCCACAAGGTGAAATTAAAAAGAAATACCTTCCGAATGACTCGATCACTCCAAATAACAAATACAGAACTAAACCGCTCAGACTTTCTGATAACAACAAATGAGAAAAGGTACAATGAACTTCAGTAAAAATTCATTTTAACATAGTTCATCTGATTTACTTGTTGAAAAGATAAAGAGACGAAAACCTTTCAAACATCAACAAAAGCAAAAAAAAAAAAAAAAAAAGCAGTTCAGACAAAAGTTCAGTGATGTGGTCAACCTTAATATCACCACAAAGAGGCTTTATAATGTGATAACATGTGATGTTGTCTAAAGATCGTTAAGCAAAAACGAAATAGAGTTTGAATGTTTCATGTTTGTGAGGGTCATCAGTTCATGCACTTAACTTGAAATATGGCCCAAGCTGAGTACACATAGACACACGCTGAGTTTAGTATTAGCAAGCGTCAGCGATAGAAGATAGAAAGAGTCCTGAGACAGAGCAGTTGGAAGAAGGAGCTGCGACTTCTGTGAGAAAGACAGACATGAAAGATGAGGCTAGGCATGAAAAAGAAAAAAAAAGTTTTACCTAAGTTAGCTTTAAATCTGTGTGAAAAGTACTGAGGAAAAACTCTCTCGAGCTGGATTAGAGCAGAATATTCATGGGAAATTTAGAGCAGATCTTTCCACATCCAGAGGCTGAGAGGGGGAAGGCACTGAGAATGGTAATGGTCAATGAAGGTGAAGAAAACAGAGAAAAAAAATACAGAACCTGATCTGCATCAACTTGAAGAAAACATGAATAATTACTGGCATGAAAGAAAATGTGAATTTATTTTAAGGTTTGTGCATATTATATATGTTCCTAAAAGTGTTGAAATCTTTGCTGATTAAGTGAAATTTTGTCAATCTACACTCTTCCTCCTTCATGTTCTCCACCAGCTGGACTACTGTTGCATTTTTAATCATTTTTCTTGTTGATTTCATTGACTCTTTTTGCCAGGTTCAATTTGACTTCTTCAAGTGGTCTGTAAATAAATCCTCCCTCCACATAATCATCACACCACTGAGCCTCAAAAGGGCCTGAACATTTTTAAACACTGGTAAACACTAATATGTTTCCCCTTATATGCCCTTGTTTTGTTACACTACATATAGTTTTTGTTATGATCCTCCTTCTGCTGCTACACTGAGTTCAGTAAACATTCAGAACAGGTATTTCTGCCACCGGGATTTGTGAGAAATTATCCTTCGGAGTTGGTGGCAGAAAAGGAGACACGAGACAGAGATTAAGGATGATGGATGACTAATTGAAGATGAAAGATGAATGGCATCTAACGCGATGACAGCTTTAATTTGATCAAAAGTGGCAGGGTTTGTGTTTGTGCTTGCCTGCATTCTAATAAGCAACGATACTTTTTCAGTCATGTATGCAAACAAAACTTAAAAGTTCATTAAAACTTCATTAAAACATAGCTGCGAGCAGCAACGAAGGGGGCAAGCGGTTCAGCAGGGCACAGTCACCATGGCAACTTAATGTGATCGTGTTAGAAACGTGACTTTAAGCACTCATAGGAAACAGACAGTCTTCACAATGTGGTCCCGGGTCTGTGCATTACGTTTGGATGTAATAGCTCTGAGCATTGCTGAGATATGACCTTACTACCACATTTGTAAGCTTGCTGCTGATTTCAGTTGACTGTGACCTATTATTGCCTTTAAATAATAATCAAAAAAATCAAAAAAAATATGTCAACTTTGGTTATCATGGGTTTAGGGCTTATCAGTGACAACTTTGTGGAAAACGTCAAAAACATTTTCATAAAAATCAAAATGTCTCAGCATAAGCCACAAAGTTCAGCAGTACTTCATTTGTTAAAAAGTCATCCACGTGTTTTAAACTTTGCAACTTTAAACCAGTGGCGGTGCAGGCGTGGTCAAGCCTCAAACACAACACGAGGGATGTTTTTTTATTAAGCTGGTTGTTTTTCAGCTCCTGATAGCAGCAATGCTGGTGACAGATGTGTAAGAAATGCAAGGACAGAGACGCCGAAGCTGCCAAATGATCAAACCATTCTTCCATTGTGTTAGTCTGTTATGTGCTGCAAAACTGGATCACCTGTCAAACCGACTACATGATAATCTTCTGCTATTTGAGATGATGCGATAGTCTTTTTATTTACTTGCAACATTGTTCCTTAAACAGTAAAATAAAACACAGCTGTGCTAGAACATGTACATTTCAATTTCAAAGTAGAGAAACAAAAAATAAATGAATAAAAATCTGCAGCTTTGTGTGATCCTACAACACTTTGCAAGTGAATTATTCTTGAATATATAGGATTGATTTTTATACACAACTTGATTACAGTAAATCAATATCATCTTTTATATTATCTGTTAATGCTTATACATGACGACACAAAGTTGTGTGAGTAAAACAGCAGTACACATAGTTTGTGGTCCCATAAGGAGGTGCAGCATTTATTCACCACAGCACTTGATAAAAGGCTTCTGTGGGTTACACATGTGTTTCCTCACTCTCAGCCCTTTTAAAAGCTCTCTCTCTCCTCAAGATGCAATTAAGGACTTGAAAGATCGTTCATTGTGACAAAGGAGAAACAATTTAGGGTCTTGGGAGGGGAGAGGACTTGAGGATGCATAAGTTAGCATAATTAAAAGCACCCTCGGAATCCAGGGACTGTCCCTGAACGCTGTGCCACATTTCTAAACTTTTAACATGCAGTCCTTGGGGTTGCCAACAGACTCTAAAGGCAGGAGGAGAAGAAGAAGAAAGGAATGAATGATGAAATAAAAAGCATACATATAATGGGTGCCTACAGAGCTTAGTCGCTAATAAATATCTTACTGAGAATGTATGTTCTTGAATGTGCGTGCGTGTGTGTGTCTATGTGTGTGTGTGTGTGGTTTTGTGTATTAGTGCTCAGGGTATAACTACCCCCATCCTCCACCCAACCGTCTGCACTATGGTGACACCAGAGACCCCATCACCATACTTCCTTTTTTAATCTCGCTTCCCTTCTTTCACATTTCTCTTTCCTCTTATGTCTCCCTCTTAAAAGTGCTGGGAGATCAGTTTAGTGTGACACCTAAGTACAGAGTAAGTGCTGGAAGAAACACTTAAATGAGGGAACAATGATTAGTTTGTGCTTAAATAACAACTTATCTGTCGCTAAAATTAACTCCTGTCATTGAAAGTAAACCTTAGTATGAGAAAACACTGTTATTGACAGCAGTGGCAAGTCTTTAAATTATGCATATATACTAATATATGTAATTTAGTAGGAAACTCTCCCCAAAGGTGGTAAAAACCAACAGACAGGATCAAGAAGCACAATTAACTCTATTTTTTTTCCACCCCTCGCTCTTCCTTTTTTGCCTCCTTAGAGTGCACTGCCTGATCAGTAATAGGATTAGGAACACACACACACACACTTACTCAGGAAAACTACTCAACAGCTCATACATTTTTGGTTTAGTGTTCACTGTGCTGGTGTATATGTGGATGTTACTGTTTTGAAGTGTAGGTCACGTGTCATATTGCCCTACTTCACTCTAATTGGTGTTCTCTGAGGGGCAGTGCTCTCAATCTCCTTTAACGCCATCTAAACACGACACAAATGCTGAAAGGGCCAAATATCTAGCCATCAAATGCTCCTGCGTCCTCACACATGAATGTGTTTCATCAACACATTGTTGCATGCAAAGACGCATGGAAGGTATATTTTTGTTGTGTATAATAATAAAACTGCAAACAATCACACTGTGTATGACAGAGAGAGAGCTTAGGGCTTGTTGAGGCAAAGGCCTTACACAACAGCTAAAAGATTACTGGCAAAACATGGCACAGACTTTGCCAAGGTCTGAGATTTCATTCCCTTCCTCCTCCATCCTTTGCTTTCCTTTAACCCTTTAAGACCTACCATAGAACCAAGTCCGCCAGAGCTTATATTATATTTTTACATGCCGTAGTGCCATTTTTGGGAGCATTTCAAGTTGATTTACATCAATACAACCATTACAGCCCAAATGTTAATAATATGTCTGCATTAAGTGCATAGTAATTACATAAATTGCAAAAAAGTGCAATAAACTACAAAAAAATTGAAAATTGTTTTTGTTTTTTTAACATATATTTCTAGTTAGAGAAATTTAAGAGGCTTATCCCTCAAAACTTTAAATACAAAAAAGTTGCACAAAATAGTTTCCCACCACAGGAAATTTATTTTAAGTGTCTTCATAGTTTTATTTTTGAAATACACCAATTTTCATATACTGCAGGAAAAACAAAAAGAAATATTATAATGCAAATTAGCAAAAAAAAACAGCATGTGCATCAAAACAAACTATTTCGAGCAGTGCAATATGAGTTCTAAGCATCCCAGAAACGACACAGAAAGTCATAAAGTCAAAGATAACTTTTAAAAACACCAGTAGAGGCTCATAAGGCCACGATGGTAAAAAACTACATTTCCGCAAAATGACGACACTTCCGGTTTCGAGCAGGTCATGGCGGACATGCGATAGTTCACGCTGATGGACGTAGGAAGTGTTATGAACAGCTGATCGGATCGGCAAAGCGTGTTTCTGGAATATTATGTTTTTGTTGCTACAAGTGCTTTTTATGCAGTTTTTGCAAAGCTATATGTGGAAGGAAACTGTGACTTAGGACAAGCTGATGGCATAAGATGTAAGTACAACTCCTCCGGTTTCATATGAAAAAAAATTATTGCTCTAGCTCACGTGGTTACAGAGCTACCAGGATTTAAAAATAGTTACGCAAAATGGAGCGTGTCCGCTCCGACCGGCTTTAAAGGGTTAATATGTCTATCCATTCTCTCATTCTGGCCACTGCTGTTGGCAACAAATTCACAGCTGTAATTTCCAAGTTGCTTCCAAATGACAGTTACCTGACAAAGCAGTTTGTATCCTGATAACTTTCACTGCATATCATCTGCTGTCTGATAATGTGTTGCTGTCATTACTGTGGTGACAGCGTCAAACGAAATGTTTTTACTGATAGTGATAGCAGCGATAGATCTCAGTCAGCATTCATCCACTCAACAACAGATGATATTAGGAAGATATGATTTACACTCTCAAATTACTAGTTTGAAATAGTAATTGAACCCAGATGTTACACCTGCTTACAGCTTATAGTGAAACTGAAATTCTATTGTGTCTTGAGCCATAATTAGCAAAAAAATAGAGTGAAACATGAAATTTTCGTGTGGAATTCCAGCCACCAAATGACAGAATTCCTGGTTGGTCCACTGTAAAGCCAAAATATAAACAGAATACAAGTAGGATTTAATAGATATATGTTATTATTATTTGTAACTAATTTATGCTTGCAGAGATGTATAGAGATGTGTGTTTCGAGTCCATGATTGCTAACCAAACTAATCTAATACACCAAAAAAGAGGGAACTTTTTTTCTGCGAAAATATTTTTTTCTAAACATAGCAAAAAAATGTGAATATCAGGATTTCACCACAACATTCACATTTACAAATGTAATCCAGGCTTGTATCTTAGGTCTATTTGTACAAGTCTCTTCTCTGAACCTAAATTCCTGCTACTTTCATTTTACAGATCAGCAAGATCCATATGAGTGCCCCCAAAGCAGGAGAGATATGTGCATTTATGGACATACCATAACTTTATCACTACAAATGACAATTTACCTCTGACATGGAGACAGAACTGTTACACTGGAAGGAAAATTACACAGTATACTTTTCTACCCTTCAGCTGGTAGACTGGCACTTGTGTTGGAAATTTGCCATATAGAGAAGCTAGCATCTCAGATTGTAGCGTCAACCCTGTGATTAAGGCAAGAATACAGAGTAAGACACAGCTGCCAAGGTGTTATCATTTGGTGCTGTTGCTAATTTGACGTTATCGCCTACAAAACACCGTAATTGAGAAATCTCAAAATGCATTAGCATGACATTTGAATGTCCTTAAAGTTATGTTTCGTGTGGTAGATGACAGATGACAAAATCATAAACTAGTAATCTAAGGCCAGCTGTCCTCTCTCAGAAGACAGCTGGCAAAAAGAAAGACAGATTGTTCAATAGACTGAGGCAATGCATTTAACAACAAACTTTATTTGGAAAAAAAATTAAAGTTAAAGTTAAGTTTAAATATTCTTCCAGTTTCTGTTGGACTGCTTTACATTACCTAAAGCCTTAGAATCAAACAGAATAATGAAAATAGGAACACAGTAAACAATAACTAAAAAAGTATGGAAATAACCATGAAATTGTAAACTGACTCAATTAAGCCTTCATCACAGCCACCCTAGTGAGCACACTATTGTATCTATATCATTAGATCAGCACTATCTAGTAACTATATTATTATATTAGTAACCCCTGCCATCAGCCTCTGTCAATATTCTCACTGATAGTAGTAGCTGTAAGTTGGCAATCCCGAATTAATTGCTCATATTTTTTGGAGCCTGGGCTTTTCTGTCTTATAAATGTTACATAGACTCTATGACAGTGAGTTTGAATTTTGTTTAAAGTTCATTATGCCCACGAGATGCCCAGCGGGATAAACAGTGGAACGACGATGGATGCAATTAAATATAATTAACATATCATTAATTTTAAATTAAGACAGAGAATTAAAGCATTAACTGTGACAGTCCCAATTTAAATGCTTAAGGTTTTAGGGTTTAATCTTTACACGAGTAGCTGTTTCTGACATTGACAGAACTGCCAATCAATAGTGTGGAACAGGGAATCAAGCAGTGCACTAAGTACACACTGATCTACGTCCATGTTTTCACCTTTAACAGTGCAAATAACCAAGATATATACATATAGACACTAGCCTAGACTAGTGGATGACTATCCATCTAGGCATCTGGAGTTTCAATTTAAAACACAGGGCACACGATAAGAACAATCCATTCAAATGACTCCACATCAGACTCCACCAATGATGCCTTTCACAGCAGTCTATATCCCGTTTGTGCTCTCCTCACCAATCTCCCTCTTTACCCTCCTCTGTGGTTCCTTTTGTGACATCCCCCTAAATGAGAAGTCATCATCTTTTTTTTTTTTTTTTAAATAGAACATCTAAAAAACACATTCTCACTGGACAATTGCAGCACTCCTTACTGTACTCCCTCACAGCGACATGCTCAACACTGACCTCCTTGTTACACACAAATACATGCAGACACATTTTTTCCAACACCTGTGGGCTGAGGTGAAATGTAGAGAGGTGGTGGTTGGGGAGACTGTTGGAGGTGGTTGGGGAAGGGGGGGGGGGGGGGTGACAAAAGAGATGGATTGTGTGCAGCAGTAATTAGAGCTGTTGTGTTTAAGGATGGATTGGTTGCATGTTTGTTTGACTCAGAGCAACAGAGAGAGGTAGCATGAGTGTCTATCTGTGTGCATTACACAGCGTATGCAAACCTGCACGCCTGTTGACTGTTCAGAAAACAGATCAATGTGTCCTCAGCCCATTTCCTACTCATGTAAAAAGAGCCAGAATCAGTTAACGCAAGTAGGGAAGAGTGAGAGGAGGGGAGGTCAAGGGAAAATGAATGAAAAAAGAGAAGAAAAAAAAAGAGAAGAAAATGCAGTGAAATAAAACATTTACAGGCTTAAAAAGAGGACAGGTTTTTGTTTTCTCAAGCTCACACACCATACACTCTCATACCCCTTCTCATCTTCCTCTCCCAAATCAAATTACCACGACCTCTAAGCTCTGGCACAACTATCTCATGATTTATGGCCCTCGCGTGTTTCCGTGCACACGTGTAATATTTTTTAAAAGCCTTCATGTGTTGAACTGCGGTGACTGCTGCTTATGCAATGTGCATAATTACATTTATATTTGTCACACTCACATACACACACCATTTACCTCATCACACCAGAGGTCAATTGAAACACAACACAAGGTGAGTCAACCACTTTGCAGTGGTGCATACATCGCCAGTTATTTTCAGATGGGGGAGGGGTCAGGAGGGACATTTATATGGACACTGCATCAAACAGCCGCTCAGGGAACACGCAAACTCGCAGCGTTTTAAAGAAATATTCAAAACATTTCACTGACAATCACTGCTTAGAATGGAGAATCAAACTCGACATTGCATTGTGTTATTGTACAAGCATTACATTTGTAAATTCCCTGCAGCTTTATTTCTTAACTGCTAACAGCCTAACAAATGTTTATCCTAATGAAACCATACAAGATCAATCCCTAAACCTGAATTCTAAATCTGAAAGCTGCCAGTAAAAGATGTGAAAAATGGTAAAACATTCTTGTCTTCCTTGATGCACGACAAAAGAAGAAATTAATTTATACACACACACATGCAAACACACGCACACACACAATTCCTGGAAGGCTCAAAAGACAAAGCATTCATCATTAAGCATAATTTAAACCCGATGTCATATGGTGTTTAATCTCACTTTCTTTTCATTTTATCTAATTGCCTTATTTGCCACAAGAAAGAAAGCAGTGTCATTCTCAGCTCATATGAATGGGAGCAGGGGAAGAAAGACAATAAGCTTAAAGGAGGATGAGTGGTGGGACAGCCAAATACAGAGCATGAGGGGAGTATGAAAAATGAGGATGAAAGAACACTAAAGAATGGCATGAAGAGGAGAAAGTGGGGCAAAGAAGAGAGAGGACAGTGACCAAATACTGTAGCTCAAATAGAAGAGTGAGGTGAAACTACAAGGAGAAAATCAAAACAGAGAGAAAGAGAAAGCGAGTTAGCAAGGCAATGCTAGACTTTATTCTCACAGAAAAGCAAAGGTATAAATAAAGTGAGTGGTAGAAGCACGAGTGTGTGCTTCTGTGTGTTCACGCATGTGTGTTTGTTTGTGTCCTGGCTCGACTCCCGGGAGCACACTGCCAAAGTTTCACTGGGTCTACTACTGTGCCAGGGTCAATGTAGGCACATAGACAAACATAGACACAAAATTCAGGGCATGACATCAGATTTGTCACCAATATATAAAAATAAAGCGAATCATGACACTGGATGACTTAAGAAATGAGTGAGAATATTTGAGAAGCACATGAGAGCTAAAGAGAAGCAGGCAGAAATATTGATCAGGGAAAGAGGGAGAGAGAGGAGTGTATGTGTGTGTGTGAAAAAGAGAGGGAGAGAGAGCGAGAGAGAGAGAGAGAGAGAGGGAGGGAGGATCACTGGGCTCCGCGAGCATACGAGGATCAGCAGCAACAGAATGAGACGGAGAGAGAGATAGAGTGGTAAAGAATCGGAGGAGAGCTCTACTGAGCACTAAAGGACTACCACACACGAGTGATACACACACAGAACCAGGGCAAGACAGAAGCATGCGGACCAAAGGGGATGATAAGAAAAGGTAAGTGACTAAGAAAGCAAGAGCAAAGATATTTGTTAAAAAATAACACTGAGTGTATATGTAGTTAAGTGTATGTGTGTGTGTGTGCGCGTTTGTGTGTATAGGGGAGTGATAGCATAAAAGCCTAACATGTTTTCTTCTCGCGCTGTTATGGCCATCTGAGGAATGTTTCTGGTCTGGTAGCCCAAGGCAAATACTTTATTTTTCAAAGATGCTCATTTAAGATTTAAGGTTTTGAATGAAGGTAACTGGTTTTATGGAAGGAGGCACCAGAGAGCTAACTGGAGTGCAGGAAAAAAATCCATAGGTTAAACCTCTGGGCTACATAGATAAACATACAAACAAACAATCCAAAAACACACAAATTTTGGCTTGGTGGATGTCTCATTCCTTACAGAGTCAGTCCTCTGCTAAAAGTGTATTTATATATCAGACGGTCTATCTGTTTTATGGAAACCTTATAAGTGTATTTTTGCAAAAAAGGAAGAAAAAAGTAGTATGATCACTGCATTAGTATCGACAGCAGATACGCTGTGTGTGTGTGTGTGTGTGTGTGTGTGTGTGTGTGTGTGTGGCAGGTGAGTAATCCCATCCATCTGTCACAGTAGGATTTGATTCATATGAATACGTCTGTGTGTGCTAAATGAGTGTGTTTCATAATGCAATATTAATTACAAGTTTTCCTTTAACAACGATTCCGAACATTCCTGTGTGTTTATGGGAATACGTGTGTGTCTTTGCTGCCCGACTAATATTAAAAGCCTCTGAACCAATCATCGGGACAGCTAGTGTAGCTTTAATGTGGGATTATAAAGCAATAACCCTTCTCTTTATACACTAATGCTGACCTCATGCATCTGTGTTTGTGTGTATGCGCGCGTTTGTTTTAAAACGATCAAATCTGTATACAGACATCTCAAACTGAGACAGTGTGGATTTATGTGACCTGTGTGCAAAATTTATATAACCTCATAACATAAATCAGGATCACAATCTGTGCATATCTGTATGTGTGTGCGTGTGTGTATGTGTTACACTATCACACAGTCCAGTCTTTCACTTGCACAAACACATCAACAAGTTGAAAAATGAAAAGAAAAATAATGTTGTTTCTAGTCCTACAGCGACATGTCTACAGGGCTACAACAAAATAACCGCACTTGTTGAATAAATTTATAAAATTTAAATTACTCGCTTTTACTGCTGTGTGGGATGTTTAGCCAAAAACAGTTAATTGTACTGTGTTGTGAGTCATTATTGTTGCTGTAGAAGGGAATCTGTTTTCAGTTTGACTTTCTTGACTGCTTGCGCAATATTTGAACTCCTCCTCCCTCTATGTATGCTGTGTTTCCTCTGCCATAAGCTACTGCACAACCCTAAACAAGAGTCATTCCAGCTAACAAGGTGTTCTTTTCATCAAATGCTGCTCCTTTCTCCACACATGCCTTCGATAACTGCAGCCAAACAGCTCAATTTGAACTTCATCTGTCTTCGGTACTTCCTTCCAAATTGAGACTGACTTATTCAGATGTTATTTTGCATACTTAAGATGCTGAATTTGTTGTGAGAATGAAGGACGTTTTCCCCGTTCTGCCTTCTCTACATGGGTATTGTTTGTGCATCATGTCTGCACATTGAAACAGTGCATTTCTGCTGCGGCACCGTCCTGTAGGCCTTTTGTTGCCATGTGTTGGTTTTGCTTTTCCTTTTTGCCCAGCATGTACAGATTTATAAAATAAAAAAGTTTTCTTGATTTTTACAAATTTTGCATTTTCATTACCGCTATTTCAGAAAGTGGAATTTTCAAGCTGGTAGTTTGTTTTTTGTTTTTTTAGAAAAGAGTTTTTGTCAATATTCAGACAAGTATTACTATTCTAACATCATTAGTCACTGACATTGGAAAACACTTGTTTAACCTAAGTTAAACACCTTAAGTAAAACTTATCTTTAAAAAAATGCCCTATTCACCTAAATGAAATAATAAATATGTCAAAGACAAGCTGGGACTCTTTTGGGTCTTTTATGAAGGGCCAAAAGCCACCACTTAAAGGAACGGGGTGCATTGGATTTCTAAACAGCATTCAAACTCATAAGTAAAAGTAAAATGTAATTTTTCAGATCACCAGTCAGCCCTGGTGTTACCATGAAATCTGAAATAGAGGATCAATGAATCAAGAATGAATCAAGCTCTGGACTCCCAATGATGATTCTTTCTATTGAGTCAATTAAAGTCTAATGAACCGCTGATGCTATGAAACCTTAAAAGCACAAAAATGACCAAGCACACATACCAGAGCAGCATATTATCAGTTCGTGAAAAGTTAATAAGCAGATAAAACCCCCTGAAAACCACATCCATATTTGAATAAAACCCAATTTTTATCTGTTTTCTGCAGTGGTTGCACTCAGTTCTTCTCACTTTAACATAATATGCAATATTTTCAGGAGTGTCCAAATTTTAGCATGCCACTTCACAAAGAGCCTGTCGTGGTTATTAGGAATGCACCAGAATGTTGCTAACGCTTTTCTCTGCTCTTGTTCTGGGAAAAATAATAATGAATAGCTGATGTGTGAAGGCAGGAATTTGATTCAGGACCAATGAAATCTTTCTCAAAGATTCTTGAATATTTTCAACAATGTGCTTTATGAATTCATATTCTTTATTTACATATAAACATGTTTTCTTTGCATATGTCTAGGCCTGATTTGTTTGTAACACTCCTGAGTTGGACTTCATTTATTTGGTAATAACTTCTAACTTGTATAGACTTATACAGAAAGTAATTTATGTGTCTAGTAGTAAATGCACAAATACAGGTTCACATATTGGAAACAACTTTAGTACAGGAATTACATCTAAAATTATACACTGGGAAAACCTAATCAGTAGGTAGCTTTAAACTACATTGACTTTTATCACATTCAGTGTCTGCAGGTTCACAAATAATGGAGATAAAGAAAGAAGAAATAAAAAAAGAAAGAAGAAATAAAAAGAAAGAAATAAAGAAATAAAGGTTCAGTCAGTCAACAGGAAGACAGAAAGAGGAATCCAAAGAAGTATGTACTGGCATGCACACATGAAGTTATATGTGTGTGTGTCTGTGCATCTGTCAGTGCATCCGCACGTGCATGTCAGTGACACTTTAGCCGCTCTGCTAACCAGACACACTGTGAACAAGTGATGAGAAACAGATGAGATGCGGTGAAAGACAAAAGGACACAAAAGTCAGAATGGTGGGAAGATGGATGTGTGAAAGGGAGCGAGGGCAGCAGGGGCAACAAGATGAAGAGATGAGAGGAGGAGGAATAGATTAGGGGTTAATGATGGAGATATTGGATGGGATGTGCAGGCAGGATGAGTGATATCGAAGAGAAGAGAACAATGAGATGATAAAAAGAGTACAAAGACAAAAGGTAGTAATCAGGATGACGACAGGTGACCAAGGGGAAAAGAAAGGTGACTGGAGAAAAAAATGCTCAGAGAGAGAAGAGTACACAGTAAAAGCAAAAATGTAAACCTCTGATGATATCACACCCTATTAGCTACACTGATAAGATTTTTATGTAGTAGTGCATCTGTGGCGTCTCCTCTAACTCAAACACTTTGTTTTCCCCTCTTAGCTGACTCGGTCTAGTTTTCCACTCTATCATGTTTATCTCCTATTATTAAGTATTTGGTGCTAAATATCTCATAAATATGCCGTTTTCCTTTGGTTTCTCTGCCCCGCTGCTCAACCAGCAAACATTACTCCAGCAGACAACAAAACAAATGAATTAAATCGCCAGATGGATTTGTCAATAATGTGCTCTTGGTCTGTAATGTATTGCAGCCCTTTTCTTATTATAGGTTCCTAACAGGTTATAAATAAGCTTACAGCATTAAAACCGAATTGACTTTTTTTTCCTCTGGGGTCTTTCTGACTGGAAAAGAACATTGCTTTGAATTATTTCCTATTTGTTGCCACATACATGAGGAGTAGGGGCTGAAAGGGCTACAAGTTTTTAATAAAATCCATTGTTATGAGATCAGTTTTGTTTTTCCCACTTTGTGTCGTCGTGCCGTGCCTTTTGATTGGGGTTGCACCACGACCGAGGGTAGACATGTTTAAACATCGATACGAACCCTTTCATTCCTCTACTAGAGGGAGTCCCTGAGAAGGAAAAAAAGACTGTAATGACTTACAGTGTCTGTTTACAGTGTTCATGCACTGAACAGACTAAAACCCTTCAGATTTACTTTCAATTAGTGACATTGTTTGCCTTATCTGAGTTTCTTCTTAGACAGACGTGCGGGGAAGTCTGCCTCTCAGTTCTATGTTTAATTTATTTTCTGCTTCTGCTTAATTTATGCATCTCTGATTCCAAACATGCAGAAACAAAAACACACACACACAAACGCAAAGTACATATACACAGAGTTTGTCCAATGTAAATTTTTCATGAAAATTCAGTACACAGGGCGCCGCAGAGCATTTTCCATTTTCCTGTTGTTTGTGAAGTGGTTGGGATTTGAGTGTGTCTATAAAAACCCCAATTAAGTCCTCTTTTGCATCTTTTTTGTGTTGCTTGGAGAGCAACAGTGACCACAGTTTGCACTGCATACCTTTAAGAGGAACCTGAGTATCTCAGTTACTCTCTCATTAATATTACGCACAATCTTCCCAAAACAATTCTTCACTTAGACCCTTACTTGCTGGCTTAGTGAAATGTTTGGCTTTTTGTGTATGAACATTAGCCTTTTGTGACTTCCCTCTTTCCAGTTGAGATGCTAATTTATGGGCACTGTTCCTAAAAAATACAGCTGCTCTCAATTAAAATGCAGAATGACAACGGCTGCAGAATCAGCTGTGTATATGTCCTTTTTTATTTTGATGATTAATACCGGATTCATTTTTCTATGAGTTACCGGAAGAAGTGTTATACTGGGACACTTAACAAAGGTGAAATCACTAATTAAAAATGCAAACAAACACAAAGAGACACAGTATGTATATCATCATATTGAATTTGAGGCTGACTTCACATTTTGAAAACTACAGACAAACAGAAAATATATAGGGTACATATAGGGTACTGTGCATCAAACAGTATTGTCACAAAGCTAAAGAGGAGTCCTGCAACAGACACCCCCCACAGAGCACTGATCTCAGCATCATGGAGTCAGCCTGGGATTAAACGAGGAGACAGAACACAGTAAGACAGCCCAAATCCACAGATGAACTGTGGCAAATTCTCTAGGATGCTTGGAACACACTAACTGCTTTGAAAAATGTGAACCAATGAGAACTGGTGTGGTTTCACGGACAAGGGCGCTCATACTAAATATTGATTGGTTTTTTTTCCCCATCTCCTGCATTTTGAAGAAAGTTAACTGAAAAAAAAAAAGAATATTGTGGCAAAGTAATAAAAGCAATGCAAGATACTGAACAAACTTATATTTTTATATTACAATTCTTTGAGGGGAGCTTAGTATCTTGCTTGATAGCTTGTCTGCTTATTGTAGCAAAGAGTCAGAGAGATGGTCTTACAAGGTGCTCAAATATTTAAATGGCAGGTGTGGCAATCCTATCTCCTGCAGTTATCCCATACAAAATGCCTCCGCACAGAGTTTTATTTGATTTATACGTGCGAGAATATTAAATGTCTAAAAAGTATCTTCCTATCCAATATAACAGTTGTAAGAAATGGACAGAAATTATTTCTCATAAAGGTCTCTGATAGAATAAAACTTGCAGGAGGCAGAAAAAGAAGAAGAAAGAAGATGCAGCTCTCACCTCACTGTTCTAAGTCCCTCCCACCAGACATAGGGCGTCCACACTAAATAGCAGGTGTTTCACATGGAATAGAAATAGGATAATGCTGACTTTTAAGCTTCATGTGACATTTAGAACCCACTCTTCCAGCTGAAAGTTTTGCGCTTAACCCACTGCAGAGCTACATCTTACAATGTTGCTCTTTGTTCGACTTTATACTACGCCGGTTCTTGTCTGAACAGATCTGTGATCAACCAACGTCTCTCTCTGAGGAGTAGACTTGTTAAAATCCTGAAAACAAAGCTAACAGAAAGTGAAGGAGTCTGTTTCCTCTCAGACACTTTGAATTACAATATGCTGAAAGGTTATTATAGATTTTTCTTCCAGTGGCACCAAAAACACATTGCCTACCATTTAAGTTTCAAACACATGTTAAATCAGAGGTGTAAGATTAGAAAGGTTTGGCAATATATAACAGAGAAATGTTTTTGTTGCCTTGAACCCAAACAACGGTGGCTGGAGGGAAAAAAGCCTAATGAACTGCACAAAATGCACTGTGTGCCCCGTCTCAAAGGGCCAATAAAGTGCTGCGTTTGTTCTGTTCTGGTGGTGAGTGGGTGAGAGATAGTAACTGAAAGGGGTGGTGTGATTACAGAGCAGTAAAGCAACTCTCAGTCTCCCTAAAAACGCTTGCACACACACACACACACACACACACACACACACACACACACACACACACACACACACAGGGCCCGTCAATCGGCAGTTGAAAAATGAGACTCACCTTGAAACGACAGGGGACTCGATTCGCTGGAGCATTCAGCGCTCTGTCACCACTGCAAAGGCGTGGGTGTGCACTCATTCACAGACACATGTAAAAAACATGCAGGGCATCGCTGAGACTGCCTGTGTCATAGACAATGCTTTAAAAGCTCAAACCCACCGACTGGCAAATTAAACTCATTGCATGTATAAACAGATTTCATAAAAGGCTGCACCCTGTCAAGAAACTCCCTGCGGTGTTGAAAGGCTTGTATGGTCTGTGTGCGTGATGACAGATGCTCAAGCACACTTGCGGTGTTCATTGATTACTGGCAAGCAATGTGTGTGGCATCCCAGATCTTTTTTTCTTCCTTTCCTTTAATGTTTGTCTCTTCACACATCCTCCTCCTTCTCCTCCAGTCTTCTGTTTTTACTTTTATCTTTTAAAAAAGTCATTCAGATTATGAAAGGAGAAACTGATTGGAGATTTAAAGCAACTATAGAAAATTAGGCCTTCACATCTCTTCCGCTGACCCACACATACAAATGCTCGCGCGAGTCCTTCATCTTGTCCACAGTTCTGCTAATACATCTGTTCTCTCGCTGTCATCCCCTGGCCACCTGCCAGCCCTGCCTGTGCCGGCGTCTACCCTGTTATCCTCTTCAGTTGCCTCCCCTTTATCCCCCAGATGACAATGTTTCCTCCCTTTCTCCTCCCCGTTTATTTTGCACAGCCAGAGGTGAAATGTTGGTGAGAGACTATGTTTATATATAAAGAACAAAGAGGAGGCGAGAGAAGCACAGAGAAAATCAAAGGTTGCATGACAGAGATGGAAGAGAGGGTGCTGAGTGGGAAAGTGTGACAACAAACACAGCAAGTGATGAAAGAGGGATGCGAGGTTAGTGCTATCCTTTAAGATTTAAAAGAGGGGGAAGTGATTGAGAAAAAGAGAAGGGTAGAGAGTCTGAGATACACAGAGTGTGAGCTGGATTTCTGAGGATATGGTGTCACTTTCTGCCTGACATCATGCAGGTCAGGGGTGAAGAGTCAGACTTCAAAAAGGAACACACACAAAATGATGAAAGTAAGAAAGAAAGAAAAAACTTGCAGCAGGTGCTCTGCTGTCTGATGAGGCTGCTGATGGAAAGGCAAGTCAGCTGCAGTGGAATTACCTTTAGTTCACTCAGTCTGAATCCCAAGACAAGCTGCTTGACAGCTCTTAAACACAATCAAACACACAAATGGGGACATATGCACGCACATATGCATCCTTTCTCTCTCTTTCTCTCTTTTTTTGCACACACAAACACCGGCTAGCTCTCTTCTTCTTGCTTTCCCTCTCCATCTGTTTCTCACCACAGAAATGCCATCATCATCTGCAATTTGTTTGTGCAAACAACGAATCTCAGTGCTTTTCTCATTCACCCAGTCGCTGTGCCCTGCTTTGTATATAAAAAGGGACGCATGAAATATAAGTTAAAGCTTCAGTCGTCCACTCCAGGAAAGTGATTACCACAGTTAGCACAGTAAACAATAATAAGCAGTCTGGGCTGTCAATAATGCGAGACCCCTCCCTGGCAATGTCACACTCCCCAAGCGAAACACACTGTCAAGATATTTATATAAGTAGGAGCAATATGTCACTGAAACAGAAATCCTTTGATCTTTAATGCCTTATGCAGAAACCTTACATTTCAAAGCACTACTGTCACTGAAGCTCTCAAGCAATGCAGTGCACTGTGTGACACTTATTGTTTTCTATGTCTAGAAAGTTTCAGACGCAGGATGCAGGCTGAACAGTCTAAATTTAAACTGTTCCTTGTTCAGCACTTCAGCTCATGGGCAAGCCCACCAGCATCAGTATTAATATTTAATTTTTTTGAAATGAAAACTGAAAAGAGTCTGACAACCTTAATTACACTTGCTGTCAGGGAAAAAGGGGGGGAAAAGGCTAAGATGTCAATTTTTATTCTCCTTGTGCAGTCAAAACAGCATGGGGTATTAGGCTTAGGTCATGACAGGGCATTGGTATGAGTGAATGGGTACAAGCCTCTCATTCTGAATACATATGAAATATTAGAGTAGCAGTCAGGCTCACTGCAGTTAGGATGTGTTACCTGTCCACTGGTGAGCACATAATTTTACCTGCTACAGTGCCAGAGCCAACAAGCTGTTTTAAAACTTCTCAAAACCCTGAGAAAGAATTCTTTACAATAATGAAACAATAGAAGATTTTTTTGTTTGTAATCTCATGGGTTCTTACACTATTAGGTGAACATGGCTATAGCTGATTTATTTCTCTCTCCCTCTTTCTCTCTCTCTCTATATCTTTTAGTTTTTTCCACAATTGACCGTATACAGCAAGCATCTGTGTGACATGTTGCACCAGCTGGTGTAAACTAAGCCATTCATCTTCCCTGTGTGTGTTTGATTACGTGTGTGTGTCTGTGTGTGTGTATGCAGCCAGCTTTTGCACCCCACACTGGCTGAATAGAGTGACAACGTTGTTTGTGAAGATAGAAGATAGAAGAAAAAACGAAGACACAAAGATTTCAGCCTAGATACACACACAAGCCTAATTTCATGGACAAATTACCTCACACCAGCTGCAGACCAGCTTTGTGTGCGGCAGTGAGGGATCAAAGGTGGACGGTGACTGACTTTTTAAACACAGGCGGACAAAAAGAAATTTTCTACAATATATGAGCTGGATCTGCAACAAGTTTAAAATGTATTGTTGCTTGAGTTCTGTGCAGACAGCAAATGCACTGCACTGCCATTTATCCTCAAGAGCCAAACTGTGTGTAATTACATTAGCTCAAATTAGCATAGCTCCATTAGCTAAAACGAAATATACCAGACAAATGTTCCTGCATCCACTTTTCCATGCTCTTAAATATAGTACCAGTTGGGTAAGTTATTTAAATAGCGATCTTTTTTCTTCCTTATCTGTCTTTTTCTTTTTGATGTACCCTGCCCATATTTCCTGCAATAGCCCAAAATCCTGATATGGAAAAAAACAGTAAATATAATAGAATTCTGGCCCAGTTTCATCAGCTAATCGCAGTGACACAGTGCGCCAAAATTTTAGACTAAGCAAAATAACACAAAACAAAGATAAGACCTTAACATAATTTAGTCATGGATTAACATTAAATTTCCTGCCTGTAAAAAAAATCAAGTAAAAAAAACATTTAAAATAGACCGAAGGGCACAATGTCTGTATAGATTACTAGACACAAAAGAAACATTAAACATGGAACAATGCTATAGAGTTGATCACAAAATTATTAAATTATCTTAACTCATTTGAAACATTTCCAAACTGCTTTTACGACAAATGATAACAAATGATTAGTTATAAGTCTACAAACTATTATGGAATGTAAAGAAAGAAAAAATAATTTTAAATGTGTTGTAACGTTTAAAATTAAATTAAATTAAAGTGATCCAAGCTCCTTAGATCACTTAATAAAAGAATTAAGCAGCATTTTTAAATTGACAGGATCTATAGCTCCTGTGATTTGTATGCAACTCCCAACTCTATAGAGAAACATGCAATTGCCCATAACCTACCCTGAACATATTCTATAGTCTTTTCATTCTCCTTGATGGGATTTAAAGTTTTGCCACTGTTACTCTCACCCACCTGCTAGGGTAATAAGAACTTGATAGACCTATATTGATCTGGTCAGTGTATGCTCTCAGTCGAGGTCGAAGCTTTTACACGGTGCTTTACGTGCCTAATGTCTATGTCTTCTTGCCAGTCTGACTATTTCTTGCCAGTTTCTCTTGTTTCTACCTTTGTTTCTATCATTCATTGCCTTTATTTCTTTCCTCTCTCCAGAACAAACCAGCAATGCCCAGAAAAGCAATCCAACTCATCATCTGTGGGCCTCTGGTTGGAAACTGAGAAAAGCTTTGACAGTGTCATCCAGTTGGAAGTAGCTCAAGTAATAAGATCATTAATGGAAGAAAGTTGAGAGTCTACAGCTTTATTGGATATTGAATTCCTTTCTCCAGCTCCCTAAAAACTCTTTCACATAAATTAATTTGGGTAAACAAGAGCTGGAAACATCTTGGATTGCGCTTAGATCTAATCTTGCTGGCGGCTGATGTCGCTGCTTGCCTCCATCCCTTTCAGCTCCTCAGGGGGCTGAGCAAGCCTCCAGAGGAGTATGGGCAGGAGGGTGGCTGACCCAACAAATCCAGTCCCTGCACTGGGAGTTCCCCTGGCGGGGGGGCGATGGGGCCCACTGTGCAGTGTCGGGGTGCAGACATCTCCCAGACTTCGGACTCTCCCCTCCATCAAACGCCACAGCAGCCAACCAACCAACACACCTCGGCTCCTCACCATGGCAACAGACAAAACAACAACAACAGCAGAGGCAGGGGGAGTTATCAGAAGTGACAGCAACAGTCTGCCGGTGTCAAAAGAGACATCTCAAAACGAGATCAACAGCCTGACACAGGACGACATGGGGTCACAGGGATCAGGCAGTGGAGTTTACTGCCAGATCAAAAACATACGGACAAACCCAAAGGACACGAGAGGTAAAAGGACAGCTCGGTACACAAATGGCAGTGTGGTAGCCTCTGATGTGGTGGGAGGGGTTTGCAGTGAAGCCACAGAAGGTAAGGAGCCTGCCCAAGAGAGGAGAAGGGTGCAGTCTCTACGAGGGGAGGGTCATCGCACGGTGTTAAAGACAGTAAGCGTTTGTACAACTGTGCACGCCACCCCACCTCGGCCCTGCAGATTAATGACGACTTCTCCGCCTCGTCTTTGTGGGACATGTGGGAGGAGACGATCTCAGATTTCGCCGTGCACTGGTGCATGTCGCAGGAGGGCAGTTAATCAAATAACAGCTAGCCAGACTTTACCTAATCCGCCACGGAAACCGCCTGTGGCTCCTAATCAGTCAAGGAACGACTCTGCTACTATGAACTCCCAGTCTTGCACCAAAAAAACAGACACAGCCAACACACAGCAACACACATCAGTAAAGACTACTCAATTATCACAGCTGTCGCACACTATACCAAAAGCGCACAGTTCACACTCAAACCACGCAACACACACTCAGAACAAAGCCAAAGATTCACAGCAGCACATGAGGCCACACTCTGCAGAATTTACCTCTTACAAGGACTCCTCCACGCAGACAACAGATACACAAAGTAACACAGATAGGACCACAGCTGACATGCATACACAACAAACACACACGCCAACTTTAGAGGTGATAAAATCACACTCAAATGATGAACGCAGTCAAGTTGTGGCTCAAGGCCAACGCACTGATGAAGAGTCACATCAGAACACAGTAGCCCGTATTGCTTTGAAGTCTCCAGCTCCTTCCTGTCACAATAGCTCAAAATCTAGCACCACCCCACCTCTTCCACCAAAAAATTGTCCTCTATCCACTCAGTCTAAACCAGCCACATCTGTAGCGCAAAACAAAACCCAGGAGACCACAAACGTACCGAAACGATCCTTAGAACGGATCAAACTCAAGGACTACACAAATCAGAAGAGCAAATCATTCGATGACCACACTCTGCCTTGTAAGACTCATATGAAAGCACAATGCAATGGGGCACCGGGAGGACTTCTGGACGGACATGCAGTACAAGCACCACGTGGATTGGAGAAGCAGCTGCAGAGTGTGGAGGAGAACCTGCTGTCCAATCAGGAGAAGATAAAGGTGCTTCTCAACGTGATTCAAGACTTGGAGAAGAGCAAAGCCTTCACTGAAGGGTGAGAGAAGGGACTTAGGAAGGAAAATAACTTGAAGAGAGAAGGGGAAATAGGGGAATGGAAGAAGGTAAGAAGGAAAGGAAGAGGATAATCTGAGAATAAAGTGTGAAATGAAGAAACATAGATGTCAAGACAGAATGAAAAAGGGAGTGATAAAAAGAGATAACACATGTAAAAGGAGTGGTAGAGGCATTCACCGCGTGAGCAAATGTTTAAGCAAGAGGGAGGTGATAAAGATGAGAAAGAGGGGTAGAAGAGAGGGTGCACTATGAGTGAAAGAGATTAATAACAGAGTACTTTTAAGTTTTTATAGCTGGCAGGCTTTCAATACAGTATATTAGATTTTTAAATGCCACCAGTGTGGAGATCCAATATGTGTACACATGTTTGGAGAGAGTTGATACCTACCAGCAAGAGGTCAGCGTTGGCTTTCTTGCATTTCCTTTGAGTTTGAGAGCATGTAGCCCCAAACAGACACTACTTCTAAGCAAACAGAACTAATCAGTTACTCTTTCTCTCCCCTGCTAAATCTTTGATTCTTAATTTCCTCCTCCCTGGCCACATGTTCTTCCTCTTCCCTCCACACATAACAGCTGGTCTTTCAAAAATCCCCCTCTTCTCCACTGCTTCTTAACCCGCTTTTAGTAATTTATCCCTCTCTTCACCATCAGCCACACACCTTTCTTTGGTGCATTTTTAATTAATACCTTCCCACTCCTTATCTTTCGCTACACACTTCACCGTAAAGTATGAATCATATCTTCAACTAACAACTGTGAATCACTCCTGTGCCTTCTCATCTTCCCCCCTTCTCCTCTCCCAACAACCTGTCCATCACTCTTCCCTGCTGTCAGATCTTTGCTGTCACACTGTTTTGTTTTGCTTCCTATTCTTCACCTCTTCACCACCCTCTTCCATTTCACCATTAAGTTAAAGTCTGCACCTTTTTCCCCCACCCATAACCATTACCTCTCAACTATCCTAAAACTGATGATTCTCCATCATCACCTAAACTCCCTGTGTACATGGTTTATTCTCTCCCATCCCTCCTTATTTTTGTCCAGCGTTAAGAGAGGTCTCTGGCTGCAGTCTAATCCCTTCAGATTACCTTGCAATTAATCTTTAAGCTGCACAATAAGACACATAAAATCAGTATTCCAGCTGTCTTACCCCATCTTTGTTGCTGTATAATGTGCATTCATGCTTCTGTTGTGTGTAAAGGCTTTTTTGGGAGGATGCCCATGTATCATGCTAAGAGTGACAGAAAAACAGATAGACTGAAAGTCAGACAGAAGAGAGAGGGTAGCTATTGAAAGATAGGAAGACATTAAAAGAATGAACATTAAGAGAAGCAGCAAGCAATAGAGGGACTGCATGAATCTGGTGCTGTGCCAGAAATGAAAGGACTCTAAGTGGGCTGCTGTGATAAAAGTGTCGGCTGAGCTAAAAGGTTGTCGCTGTGCTCAGCTCCTTGTCTCGTTTCTCTCCTGAAGCAAAAACTTGTCTTCTCATGCTGTTGTTGTCGTCTTTGATAAAGACTGGTGGGGGAGAAAAATGATGCCAGTTACACAGTCTCACTCCATGTAATTAAAATGTCAATTTTATTGACATAAATCAGTTACTTTTTTCTCTAAATGGTTCAACTGAAGGCCAGCCAAAATACCTTGGCAAAATAAAGTATTTTAATTGGGAGGCAGGCAGTACAAGCCTAACAGATATTTTTAAATTCCAGCTTATTTTCTAACATGTAAACAGTGTCCTTGGCTCTGTAGTCTCTTTAGTCTTGTTCAGCCTTGATGCAGTTGGCATGTGTGCTCTGCTGTTCAAACTAGCCATCTAAAATGAAAGACAATAAGCTTACTTTCACTATGCCTCTAATTTAAGGTAATAATATCTGTGCTATGTGACGTGTGGCTCAAAACCTGATGTACCAAGACAGTTGCTGCAATTTTTTTTTCCTGCATAGAATAGTAAACAGGCAGGTACTCAACCATTGGGGCAATCCTGGTAATGTCCTGAATAGTGTTACTGGGGCACATTGTATGCACTAAACATCACAACTATTTTGTGCCCTTTGACAACACGTAGACAGCATGTCTGTTGTTGCTGCACTGGGTACGTGTCCATGGAGAGAGAAATAACAATTCTGACACCAGCGTGACACCGCCACGAAAAGCCCAGCCTGCTGTTTGTGCAAAATAATCTTTCACTATTACAAAAATGAATATTGTTGAAGCTTGGCAGGATTTCTTTCCTTTTTTGTTGAAGTAGCGTATCTAAAAATCATATATGCTAATGATTAAAGCAATCGTAAATATATCAGAGTGGTTTACTTAAGCGGATTATAACAAACAACGCATGCACTGTATGCCTACATAGAATTTTGTTTAGATCATTACCAATCAAAACACTACAGCAAAAATTAAAAACCAGACGTGTAACTGCCATCAGCATTCACGGCTCTGTTCAGTCAAACTGCTTTCATGTGTGTAAACGTTTTACATTTGTTGTTTCTGCAGTCGCAGCTCATACAGAACTGGTCAGGACATAAACAACTGCCCCACCTGCCAAAAGACAGCCTGCATCATCTACAGGTAACCTAATAAAGATAATGAGCTTACTGTATTATATAACACACCAATGACAACTAATTCTTACCTGGAGCTTTAGAAATAGCCATGAAACTTCTGTAAAACTGCATGCCTCTCGTAGGATGCAATTTCCCATTGTTATTTCTTCAGCCTTTCCAGGTTTTTATCACTTATTCAGCTTTTTTTGTTTCATTACCCTTTCTTCCTGACACCCTGCTGTCGCTGCCCTTTTCTTCCACTCTGATTATTGTACCACTCATACCATACACTATTATAAGGAAAAAGAAACTAAGAGTGATTGCTCTTATAAATATTAAAATTAATACTTGCTGTACTTTGCAGATTAGTGAAAGATGCTCTACCAAGGGAGGATATTTACACACAAAATAATGCTCTGTGCAAACAAGGATATTAATTCAACATCTAAATGATCAGTCCAGTTATCATGCTTGACTGACCTAAATAACTAACTGCATTCTTAGATCCTCAGCAACTTGCAGAACTGCACTGCCTCTTATCGCATACTGTACTTTAATCCTCCTGTTAGCTCCACATATTCCTTCTCTCTCTCACAAATGTTCACATAAACATTTCCATTACATGCCACTAAAATCTCTGTCATTTCTTCTTTTTTTAAACAAACTCCTGTCTACATCTGTGCCTCATTCTGTCTGTCAATCGCCAAAGCTCTAATCACCTCAGTGTGCCCCACTTTCACCCTCTACTCTTTCTCTGCACTGCTCACATAAGCTGGAAATGTAGGTTGCATGTAGCTTCATGGATAAAACTAAAAGAAAAGAAGTATTTACAGACCAAAGCTAGGCTTGAAGTTAATTCTGCTTGTTTACAATCACATACAAATCTCCCTCGCAGGCCTCGAGGGGATAAAGACAAGTTTTGCGGGGTCTTTACCTCTTCAGTTCTCTTTAACTCTCAAAGCTACTTGCCTCAAAGCAGCCCCACCTCTGCATCTCGCTCTTGTTTTGACTTTCCATTTCTCTGTCAGTTAATCTCTTCTTTGCATCCAGTTTTCTGTTTCCCCTCATCTCATTTTTTGTTCCCTTGATCCTAATTAACACAGCAAAATCCTTATCCCAGTAAGTAGCAATGAGCACCAAGGGAGAAAGCTGCCACATGGCAACATGCTCATCCATATCCACACATATATACACACATTGATTTCCACCACTACTTTACATAGTGAGACAAATGCACTTATATGCAAGCTCCTTTGTTCACACAGTAAAGAATCATCTTCCACGTTGTGGAATATCTTAAATGGGAACTGCTTTTAAGAGAAAACAAGGCATTTGACTTCAGCCTTGCAAAACACTGACAGTAATTATACAACAGCCTGATTAACTACTGCAAATGCTTTAATGACAAGACAACCTGCATTATGCAACAATTCACTTAAGCAGAAAAACATAAACACTTCCAAAAATGATTTTGAACTGTTTGACTAAATAAGCACTTTCAGAAGCATTTCCACGCAGACTGTGAAAACTTGATGGAAGACAAGCAGAACAACTGAACGTGCTAAACCTAGATATTAGCGGTTTATGAAATTAGCAGAAAATTAGTGTTTACAGAACAAAACATACTATTATCTTCTTGTACTACAAATAAACCCCCTCAGTAGTCTAGTAGCATACATTGCACAAAGAAACGTGTCATTACATAGTCATACAATGTCTAACATTAGCCAGACATGGAAGTCTTCAAAATGTGAGGCTTTCGAATATTTTGGGGAGATACTTTACATGACCTGGAACAATCCTGGTCTCTGGTGTATGCACTTCTCACATTATTATAGTCCACCTTTCTCTCTTCTCAGCTTCTAAGATTTTCTCTCCTGCTCTACTTTCTTATTGTCTTAATTGCACACATGCAAATACAAACAGGATAATTAATCCAGCACAAAGGGAAATCAACTTTTATTTGATTCATGTGCATACACATTTCAAACAAACAAAAAAAAGAATATATTTCATGCGCTTTGAAATATGTTAATGACTTGGACTGAAAGGCAGATTCTCCAGCCTAGTCATATTTCTTCTCGTGTCAGTATGAGTTTGTTTCAAAAACAGGGGTGGAAAAAAAGAAAATCAGCATATTTATTGTGACATACACACAGAGAAGTCACAACTACACGAGCTCTGTTTGTTTGATTGGACAATAATGGCCTTATCAAAACCCTAGAGGACTCTGGGTAAAGAGGAGTGGAGATGGCATAAGAGACACCCAGGCAGAGGATGAATTACGTGTGGGACTAAAACATTCATCCTAATGATCTGTGGTGAAAAAAAGAGCTTTTGACGTGGGCTGACTGCCTGAAGATGTTTTGCCATCGTCTGTTTTAATTAATCTTTACAATGAGAGACAAGAGGGAGAGGAACTTCTGACAGCTCCTCTGTTTTTCCTCCCAAAGCTTAAACAGCTGAAACAAGCAGAACAAAACACATATGCGCACCTAGAAACTAAAAGTATTCTAATACACACACAAGTCTCAAATTTAAACAGATGTATTAAGCAAACAAACCAAAACTTTAGCCCTGATCTCCACATTTTACACCTCATTTTAAAAACATAAAGGTTTTGGGTTTAGCTGTGTCTCACAGGGATGAAAGACGCCGTAGCACGCAGTCATACATGCACGTAAAAAGATGCTGAAGGTGACAGCTTACACAACGAATTAAGAATAGCAGCTTTCGCAGCTGTGCAGTAAATCCACGAAAAATTGTGAGGGAGTGAAATAGGTAGAGAGAGGTAGAGAGCTATACTGAGGTTTTGAGACAAGGGGACGTATAGAGAGACCTGACATGGAAAAAGCTTTAGTTTCTAAAACAAGACACACTGTACCGTAAGTGGATGTGGGGCAGGTGCCATCCTTTATCTTTCTTTATATGTATGCTGTGTGGCTTTGTTTGTGTATATGTGTCTCGGTAGATCTTCTTTATCAATTATTCATGCGGCCATCTCCATTCCTCTGTGCCCACTCAAGCTTTTACTTTCTCCTATATTCACTCATTCCGTCTCTCCCTCCATCACTGCGCACTTTCTCGGATAGCCGAGACCTTGCTGCCCTCCCCTCTTCATATCTCCAGTGGCACTCATCTTGTCCTTCTTTACTTCCCTGTCTTTTTTTGTTTCCTCTTTTACTATGCAGTGACCTCTCTGCCCTGTTTTATTAAAGGTCGCCTTTCTTTCATTTAGCCATCCTTCGATCTCCCCGAAGATTCTGTCTCTTTCCTTTCTTCTTTCATAAGTCTCTGCATGTTTTTCTTTTACTCTCACTCAGCCGTGGGCTTTTGAGGAAGATGTATGGAGATGGCAGGGGAGCACGTCTGTGTTTGTATATTATATGTTTTTGAGTGTGTGTGTGTGTGTGCGCGCGCGCATGTGTGTGTGTCTGTTTGCTGGCATACAAAAAGAGGGAAGGACTGGTAGTCGTCTCCGATCTGCCTGCCTCATCATGTGCCTCATTAACTCCAGATGCCAGACCCTATGTAGCTCCACCCATATAATCCAGCTCAGCACACACACACACACACACACACACACACACACACACACACACACACACACACACACACACACACACACACACACACACACACACACACACACACACACACACAAGTTACCAAATGGAGGGAGAAACTCAGAGTCTGCTACACTATGACCTGCAGCGATGGGCACTTCAGAGAGATGGTGAGGGGAAAAGAGCACAAGCGAGATGAGGGGTGGAGGGGGAATGGGAGCATAGAAAAAGTAAGCCACGAGGGTCTGCTTTGAACATAGAAGAGTAAAAAAGTTCCTCCATTGCTCCTTCTTTTAGCTCCTCCATTGTGCAAATGCTCTTCTTCTTTCCTACTCTCTTTTTCGTTCTCCTCCCACTCCTCTCATCTCACCAGCCTGTGATCTACTGGTGCATGAGTGCAAAAGAATACTATAGATGTGAAAAGAGTACTGAGCTGAGACACGTGTGAAAGAGTGTGTGGGCTGATGGCGCGTACACCAAAATTAAGAACATATGAGTTTAAACCTCCATAAAAACTGCATTATGGACAGTATTTAAGGTGTTGTCAGCATTTCTTGATGTCACTAGGTCACCTTAGCTTAGCTGTCTCTAAACCCCTCTCTTTCTAATCTCTCTTTCTGCCCAGTAGACTTCCTCTTGTTTTACACAGCTGTTCACCATCTCCCTTTAACCCCTACATTTACGGTATTCTCTTTTTGTGAGAAAGGAACTGAATTTAAAAAACAAACAAACATCTGGCTTGGTTCACATTAACTCAGTCTCTAAATCATGCTTATAATGTTTCTCACTCATCTTTGTCTCCTTCCTCTTCAACTGCCTTCTCCATTTCTCTCTCTCCTCCAGTGTGGAGCATGATTTTAGACAGCAGGAGGGACGTTTCCAGGGGGTTATAGAGGCCCTAGAGGGGGAATATGATGTGCCTGCACCAACTCTGACCAAGCCGACGCCAGCCCCGGCATCCTCCAGTCGCCCCAGTACCAAGGCACGGGTCAAGAAACTGCGCAAGAAGTGTTTCTGGTGGCTCTAAGCTCTAAGAGTTGGAAAAGCCACAACTGGCCTTCTGGGCAGCAGGTGCAGGAGCGGATTATATTTCAGGGGATCCAAGATGTTGCGGAGTAAAGCATGTGGGTGTGCACTGAGCTTAAGTTTAAATTCAGAAGGTGATCTTTTCTGAGCAGAAAACATGGACTGTGAATGGCACATTTTCCACAGTAACCAATCCTGAGCCCTGTACACCGGTGACAAGGTAGAAAAAAAAAGGAAATGTGATAAAGAGGGAGAAGAGGACAAAAGAGGCTGTTAAACTTTCTTGACTGCTTGGGAGGAAGAAGGTGAAATTTGCAGAAACCAGTATTTGCTGGCTAATTTGAGATTACGTTTCGCCTGACAGTGAGGACAGTGTTTTTCAATAACAAATCTGCTGCAGACAGATGAAGCATTGTCACTCTAGACAGCATACAGTTTGTCACTTGGCTCAGTGGCTATTTCAACAGATGGACAGATGTACGAGCTGGGAATGAATCGTTATAACAGTTTTGGATAAATTACAGCAATAAGCAGGGGAATGTAAATGAATGTGAAAAACAAAGGAATATAAAAATTAATTTGAATGCTATGTTTTTGGATGCTGGACAGACATAATTTGAATGTAGCAACAACTGAAGCACTTGAAGGATATCATGGGAAAACAAGCTGATGAACTGTCTGGACACACAGCTTGCTCACTGAGTCATCAGGATTTCACAGGGAAAGTACAGATTGTATTAAGAAAACATTAACAGACAATGTGATACACAGCTGATTGAAGACTGACAGCCTTTGTCAGATAATTAAAATTTCTGTCAACCCTGAGTGACAGAGTAATCGATTCTCTCCTTTATTATCATCCAAAATGGAAGTGTTTTGCTGCAGTCTCAATTGTGTTTCAAGGATCTTTACACACGTGTGCATTCGAACGCATGCACTTAGTGGCATTGACAAGCGGGCATCAGTTTACACATACAGCATACTCACTGAAATACAAACAACTGACTCCTCTCTCACACAGTAAACACTCAATACATTTGTGAACCAGTGCAAACTAAGAACAGACCTGTCAATCCATTTTAATGACTGGCCTGTTTAAATGTTGAGTATCAATATACAATGTATACAGTAGGCACCAATGAATTGTTGTTTTTCAAAATTTACCATTGCACAAATTGTGCAGGTGAGTGCTGTGTTGGTACAACACAATGTGAAGCTTTAGAGAACAGGAAGATAACCAGAAAAATTAATTAAAAAAAACCTGAAAAGGTTCAATCTCTTTCTTAATACCAACAGCACACTTCAACTTAATCATGTAAAATATATCAGACAATCATTTCAATATCTATATAGGTGTTCTGTAGCATTCAGGCCACACTTGCCCTCCTAATCAACAAATATTAGTGCTAAACTTTAAATTTAGGTTAACAAAATATACAAAATGAGTCACTAAGGGTGATGAGTTTTTGAAGATTTTTTTCCCAAAGGGAAACAATATATTTGTAAAAGCATAGCACAACTGGTAGATAAACAGAAATTTTTGCAAACAGCATTCATCTGGACATTAATTTTGTACACACAGACACACACACACAGAGCATTCACAACCTGCTTTGTTCACAGCAGTTTAGAGCTTAACAACTGATCTCACAAGGGCGTCCTTCAACTGCTTATGGCTGTACAGTTGCCACCAAATACAATCCTGGATGATACTACACTTAGTAATTAACCAGTTTATGCGCAAAATGCTCTGTCCCTGCATTTTCTTAAGCTTTCCCATGACAGTGTGTGAGCCCTCACGATCCCTCTTGTATGTGCAATAAAATTGTGTATTTTAAACAAAATACTCTGCTGTCAACACATTTTGTGTTTCAAAAACAAACTGAATACCATAGCGGAGTAAATTAAGGTGCTTTCTTGCAAATCCTTTTTGATAAACATGGTATCAGCAGGGAAAATATGTCAAGGACGCAAGACAGAAGGTTTTAAAGAGTCCACCATATGTCCTACTTGTAAAGTACTTACAATCAGAGCGTGCTCTCGACCCATGGTGATGACTGTCTGGTTGATGACCCGTAGCAGAGATACTACAATGTCTTGGATATGTTGGAAGGTGTCCCCCTGATAGCAAGTCAGAGTATAGGTGTATGGTGGAGGGGAAAGAGAAGCACAGAGAGAGGGATATGGAGAAAAACACAGAGATACACAGGAGATTGTTAGATTTTCTCAGATCAAAAGAAAAAAAATAGATACACAGACAGATGCAGAGCAGCTCCTGCCCTTTTCAAACATTATTCACTCAGGCATAACTTTAGTACTACTTGTGGGGATACCCCAGAACTTCTTCTCTTTACAAAACTTAAGATTACTTGAGCATTTTATCTGTGTAGATGTTCTGCCCTTGAATTAACTATGCTGAGCGTGAAAACAGCCAGAATTGCAGAGTACAAATCATGGCTATGGTTCTGAATGCACGGTGGACCAAACACTTGAAGAAAGAGAAAAAATGTTTTCTGAATATAAAAGTTTAAAGTCTTTTAACTTTTCTGAAATGCCTCACCAGGACATTTACTTAATCATCCTCAGTGTAGATGAATGAACTGCAAAAGGATTTTTGACACGTGAATGTAGACTTTTTCAGTGCAGACCTACTTTCCTATTCCTATATTTCCATTCCCTTTGAAGCCACTCCCCTGCCATGTTTCTTTTTCTTTTATCCTTCCAGAATTAAACAAAGGGGATAAAATGTTTTTAAGAGTTGATCTCTGTGCCCAGACCTGTTCAGGTCAGATGCCTGTTTAAACCTTAGAGAAAGTCTGCAGGTTTAAAGAACAAAAAGCTCAAAGCCTAAATATTAAACTGACTCGATTCAAAGTGTCACAGTAATGTCAGCTCTCCTTTAATTGGTCTTGTTCCTATTTTATTCAGTGGACTAACTGCAGCTGGACTTGCAGGGTCATTTCTGACCTTGAAAAATAATATTACTTAACTTAAACACAGCCTTACATCTATACATCTATACATATTATCATAAAAGCACTTCAGATAGCACAAATTATTCAACTCTCAGTGTACATTTTACTTTATATACACTTCATGAAATATATACATTCTGGAGGGTGATTTTTAATGATGAGTGCAAAAAAAAATGAAGTAGCAAAAACTGCAGTGCAACTCGAGGGTTTCTCTAGACTCCCAGTCAAACTTTGCAGCATTAAAAAGAATATTTACAGCCTGAAAAAAACATAAAAAAATCAGTTTGGGCCTCTATGGATATTTCCTCCTTTACACCAACTCTGAGTGGGGTCATTTTTTAAAAACTCATCCACCTGGATAATTGAGTTAGGGGCGCGGTTGTGTTGATTGACAGACGTTCTTGACACAAGCAGCTGGAGTCGAATGACATTTGCTAAGTCTCATTCACTAGTTCACGTGTGTGTGTGTGTGTGTGTGTGTGTGTGTGTGTGTGTGTGTGTGTGTGTGTGTGTGTGTGTGTATGCGTGTATGCGTGTATAGCTTGCTGTACTTTCCAGATTCTCCCATAAGCTTGCTTATGGGAGAGTGAAACTATGCCCATCTATTACTGTGTACAGAAAAAAAACCTTCAGACTGCAAGTTAAGAGAAATGCATACCAAACAGGAAAAAGGCATCTCTTGAAAGCATATATGTATATGTAAAATATCTAATCTCATTATGGATCCAGTGCATGTGCACAGGGAAAAAAGAAAAACAGGGACACACACAAGCACACTCTGCCACAGTAAAGGCGGTCAATGGACGCTGACTCAGACTTGCCTGGGGGTAGTAACTCACCAATGAAGCATCGGCTACATTCAGACACACCTTAGTACTAATACTGCAGGGTGCATCTGTGTGTGTGTGTGTTTTTAAGCCCTTGTTAGTCCCAGTGTGTGTGTCAGTTTGTTTGTGTACGTGTGTGTTTATTTTGTGTGTATATTCCTGTATGAGGCGTTCAGCAATGCATGAAAAGAAGAGGGAGGGTACAAAAATAACAGAGGGAGGGTACAAAAATAACAGAGGAAGGTAAAAAAATTAAATAAGTCAGCTTCAAAGTTTTATCAGTGCAGCTGTGTGCATGTGCAATGGCCTGATGGCAGCAGGGTCTGATGAGAATCAGGTAGATATGATTGTATCACATGAAATGCGCTGACTCACAGCCAGAGGACATAGACAAAATAAACAACTGTCTAAATGTGTGTATGTCATCTTGCATACTATTTCCATCTACCTCACACACACTCATATAGTAAAACTGAGGCACAGCTGTGGATCCTAAATAAGCTTAAATCTTTTTAGCTCACTGTAGGTATTTTGGTCCCCTGGAAAGGGTTTCTCAGAACAGGAAGCTGAAAGATGAGAGTCACAAATGCTCCTTTCTTCTTCTAAAGTTTCATTTCTGTTTATCTCCAACTGTAGCCAGCTGGTTTATCTTCTCCCCGAGCAACTAGATATAAACTGAAAACACTGATTTGCCGTTATAGAACAGAAAAAAGCAACATTATCATATACAAAAGTTACTTGTGAATACATTCAATGCAAACTCTTCCAGAGATATGAGCATATGTCTATAGTGACATCTTCTCTTCTATCTCCACTCCTCAACCTGTATTTCTCCCCCTCTCTTTGGTTCGAAGACATCTGTTGTGTGACAATTTAATCAGGTACCACCCAGAGCGAGGAAGACAGAAGGGTGAAAAACAAAGGAGACAAGGAGCAGAAAAGTAGAGAGGAGGCAAAACTCATCTCCTATCACCTCTTCCTCCTCTACTTCTGTTGTTTTTCTTAGATCTTGCACCTGTTTTCTGTCTCCCATGACTATTTTTTCATTGTAAAACACGGTTGACACATTATCTATGAAATCACTGTGTGTTTAGTTGTTAATCCTCTGTTTTCATATTGTTTGTTCAGCCTCTCTGCATGCCCATAAACAGTGCTCAGCCTCAAACAATAACGTCATTCTATAGCAAACTTTTTTGTCCTTGTGTAGTTTGATGGAAAAACGCTATGAGGCTGTGCGTCACTGGTTTTGTGATCCAGACAAGACCGAATTTCAACTTGTGATGTCCTTTCAACACTCTGTCACCACCTGCATTTGTTTTCATATCTCAACCACCGCAAATTCATCTCATCAAATTCACTCCACTCCACTTCATTCATTAACTTGCTCTCTTCTCTCACTATCTGTCTTCCACTGGCACATGCTTCATTAGCTCATCCAAATAAATAGAGCCAAAAAAGGCATACCTTCACTTCAAAGACTCGGCATGCTGTCAACAACTTGCAGAAGCAATTAAAAAGCCTTGAGCTAGATGCTGGTGATCTATTTGTTTTACATTTATGTATGTGTGTGTGCGTCTGCGTGTTTATACAGTATTAAGTGTTAAACTAAAGAGCTAACTGCATTTTGTTTCAACATACAAACATGCAGCAACACGTGCGAACCAAAATCAAATAAATTCTAATTGGTCAAGGCTAGGGATGGGTACCGGTGTCCGGTGCCATGATGGCACCGATTCTGACATAAACGGTAGTAACCAGACCGAAAAGCAGCGCACATTTCGGTGCTTTATTTCGGTGCTTTTTTTTCCTGAGCTGTGATACACTTCTAGCCAATCATTTTACGTTTCCGAGGATAGTAGGCGGGGCTAGGTACGTACGTTCTTTTATGCAGAGCTACAGATTAAAAATGCCCAAAGTGAAGCGGTCAACAGTCTGGCTGTACTTCACAGCAAAAGATGCAAACTCAGCAGCCTGCAACAAGTGCTTTAAGCTGATACTGTCAAAGGAGGTAACACCTCAAATCCGATGAAACACCTGGCGACGCATAGCGTTTTTTTTTTCAAAAACCAAGAAATGCGCTGTATTTGATAGCTTGCTGCGAGACCTCACACCGAGCGCATCTACTGCGGTGTGGTGCCTGTTATCGGACCCGGAGTTAGCAACATACCCAAAAACACGAAGAGGAGAGTCCTGCCTCCTAGCCCTGCCAGTGTAGCAGAAATGATGATGGCAGCAGCAGCCGTTCTTCTCTGCGTGAGTAGCTTAATGTTGTTCGTGTAATTTACGTTGAGTAGGCTAACCACGTTATTACATTAATGCATGTAAGGTGAACTAGCAAACATCATCATAGCTACATGCGGCTGTCTTCTTGTTTGATGGCAGATACTCCCTTCACCCTGGCCAAAAAGGCTAAAATGACCAAAGAAAAAGAGGGAAACAGCTGAACATGAGAGGTTTTTGGACAAAGTTTGTGTTTTTTCCATTGTTTAAGCACTGCTTCCAGCCAAGAGTGATACCATATATGCCCCATAGCTGCAGAAAAGGCTAACATTGTTATCTTTTTACAAAAAACAGCTGAACATGAGAGGTTTTTGGACCAATTTTGTGTTCTCCATTCTTTAAGCACCGGTTTGAGCACCGTTTAAGCACCGGCACCGTTTCAAAAGTACCGATTTGGCACCGGTATCGGATAAAACCTAAACGATACCCATCCCTAGTCAAGGCTAGCTTCATTACATGAGAGGATGGCTGGAGACAAAACAGCTTATGGTTTTTCTGTAGATTCAACTGGGATGAAACAGAGCTCCGGGCTAGTTTCAATTTATCCAATTAGCGAGGAGATCCAGTAAAAAGAGACAAAGGAAATTTCATCTAATCTGTGGACTGGATCATTTTTACACTCACATTTCTGCAAAGATGATGGAGGTAAGATAGACGAATTTTCCGACAAAATGATACCCCGTAGGTTCAGTGTCTCATCAGATTCTGCTGAACTGTCTGCTTGGCCTAAAACAATCTTTACTATAAATGAAGATTGTACATTTCTGCCTGACCTTTCACCATTCGATATATGTTTATTGTCTCTACATAAACTCTGGAGTTATTGATGGTTCCAAAGATTAGGTCAAGTCACTTGAGTGAAATTAGGATCTGATTTTTGTTTCCCACTGACATTTGATTGTATCTGTGGGAAACTGGGACTGCTGTTATGAAGGGTAAATATTGCTACAGCATATTTGCTACAATTACACAGAAATCATCAAAATGAAAGAAACAAGAAAACAGGGAAGCGAGTGGCAACGTAGAGAGATTGGACAGAAAAAGCTCTGTAATGGCTTGTGGCTGTGGGACTTGGCTGTATACGAAGTCACACAGAACAACAAGTGTGGGAAAAGACCAGCTGCATAAAGATTAAATTAACTGTACCCTTAATCCTCTCCACAAATGAGAGATGAGATCAGTGTTTTATATAAATGGTTGCGTTGTGTCTCACCACATTGTTCCTGCTGAGGACTTCGAGGATGTTGTTGAGGAGCTCCAAACTGTTTGTCCTCTCATTGTGTGGGCCGTCAGCCATTGTGACCAGTGCCCCACTCAGCTCCCGCAACATCAGGGGTAACAACACATCACGGCATTCTGTAGGAACAAAAGGCAAAGAGTATAAGTAAGAGCACAACACTAAACACGGTGGCCAAAGACAGATAGTTTAAAGCAACAGAAAACATAAAGGAAAATCAGCATAATGCAGGATATGGCAGGAAGATTGTTAAAAATTTAGTCCTTTGGAGTTTTAAACTGTTTACATTTATATATATCAAAAGACAGACCATAAAAATTTACTTCAGTGTTATTCCTCTCTGAAAAACCAATCAAACACCTGTGGAGACTGCTGCAGCCACACAGCAATGAGTAATGATGCCACTGGACCATGGAGAAGAAATTCAAACCTCACCCCAGACTGAACAGTGGAGTGATATCAATCAAGTGTCGATTTACAGTTCAGTGCACTGCTTTGTTAGATACAGTCAACACATCAGTCACCGAACTATTATTTTCTCTTTCCCATTTTTCTGACGAATCCAAATCTTTGATTCCAAATACAATGGAATGAATTAAACACATTAAATTTACCAACATTTGAGCAGCAAGAGCATTAAAAACAGTCACTAGTCTTATAACAGTATGCACTCACATCTGTGCCTAATCATACATCTCTCGCAGCTCTTCTCTGGCAGTTGTTCAAAGTCATTTTGGGATTTATAGGGAACTACAAAAGTAGCAATGTATTGCAGTAGAAAGTGAAGCAAAAAGAAATGTGAATAAATAAAACAAGTTTTTACTACACTTAACAAAGCAGTAAACAACACATTTTCTTGAAATCTATTAGTCTAAGATTATTCAAGGATGCAATTTGTCAGTAAACTTGGTGGGTAGTTGTCCTGCTAGAAAATACAAATTTTCTGCCTTTTGATGTTTTAATGGTGAGGCCGAAGGCAGGACCAAGAATGCTGTAACAGATAAATACAAGTACTGACTATTAAAGGATCAAACCAGTTATTTCCCATGAGCAACCAGCCACATTTTTCTATCAGGATTACACAGAAACTAAAAGATCAACTTTCTTGAAACCTGACAGAAAGAAAGAAGAAAGGCCAAAGTGTGAAGACATGAAATTCTACTGTGGATTTGGACCATGTTCTTTACAGACTTCACAGCCTGTTTTAGACTAATAGAAGACAGACTTTAAAATGTCATTCCAGCTTTTCAATGAATTTGCAAAGATTTTACTGAATTAAATAGTAAGGTGATTCACCTTAAAATTCATTGCTATGCCTCGGAAAACTTGCTTTTACTACACACAGGTATGCAGATAAGAACCTTGTATGGAAATATATGGTCGACATTCAACTTCTTTTAAGTTCTCAGAGCTGCTATTGTGGAGTGCCTAGAGACCAACTGTAGCATTAAGCCTTTGTATTGTCAAGGGTGAAGCAACAGGAAAATGAACTTAATTTGGGATTTTCCCACTGTGAGCCAATGTTGCTGAACCTTGGCATTTAGTACCTAAATGAAGAAGTTCTGTAGCCTGAGCCTGACTTCACCATATGAATGACAGACCTAAAATTATTTAGAGGTCATGAGGCAAGTTTACCTGAATTAATTTGAAAAAGCAAAAAAAAAAAACAACCCAACTTTTATTATGCAAAAGCTATGAGGAGGAAGTAATGAGTCTCAAGTTCCTAAGTTGAATTTGATAGTGTACCAAAGTGAACTAAAACCAATGATCCCTTCACAGGTATGAAAAAAGAACCATTTCCATTAATAATGAAATCCATCCATCCATTTTATTAACTGCTTATTCTGCATAGGGTCACGAGGGGGGCTGATCCTATCTCAGCTGACAAAGGGCAAAAAGCAATAGTTAAGGTGATAATGAAATGCCTGTCCATAATAGAAGCTGGACCCACACAGGTCATCAGCAGAAATGTCTGGAAAGGTTCCTCTAAGGAAGGCATCCTTCAGGAATTCACCTCTAATACTTTTTGAAGCCAGTAAAAGTTAGGCAAACCACCTTGTAGTCAGAGTTAAATAAATGTTTAACCATTAATTGCCGGTATTTAAGAAAACTGCCACCCTACTGGAATCTAACATTAACTGATCCTATCTATTTTTCTGCTTAAATACTTTGACCTCACCCTTTCTTGTCTTTTCTGCATCCATCCTTTTGCCCCCCCACCACCTCCACTCCATCCCTCTCTTTGTAGCTGCAGGTAGACAGAGCCCATTAAAAGCTCATTTGGGCTGATGCTCGTTAGTTCCATTAATAACTGAGCTAAGCCTTATAGGCCTGCTGAGTGGATCCTCATCCCAACACTCACTTTATCACACAAACATGAAGAGAGGAAGGGGAATCAAAAAGGGAAAATGCATGCGTCACCGAATGCCCTCAATGACTCAAAGATGGAGGGAGGAGACTCCAGCCAAGAGTATTGTTGCTGTGCATCACTATATTCGAATGTGCCAAGACATTTAATATTTAAATCAGTGAATATGTAAAAATATCTGAACAAATAGATTTAATTTTTGAATCTGAAAGGAGATCTGCAGCTGTGTAAAGCATTTAATGAATAAATGAATAACATTTGCACAAATAATTTCCAGTTTGTGAGTGCATTAAGACAATCTGCATATAGGTTTGGAGATGCAGAGCAGAGTTTTGCAGTTACAAATCAGTCTGTTTGTGGCTAAAAGAAAAAGAAAAGAAAAAGCTTGTGTCAAAAAAATGAAACAGGATGGCCTAACGGCTTGTGTTGGCTTTTAGAAAGGTGGAGGATGGTGGTTTAGATTCTGTGAGCATTGCATTTTAGCAACCCTGCTAAATCTGTTTAATCCATCAAAGCAGAAACTCATCATCTTTGTCCTTTCAGACAGCGAAAACAATGAGTTGTGTTTTATAGCAGAAAGGTTGTGTGATCTGGCTTGGGAATTAATCCATCTGCCTTCTGGCTTGGATCTAACATTAAACCAGTGGACCTGTGCACTTTACTCCCTGGTGAAATAACCCCAAAGCCACCTGCTGCTTTATTGATCTAACAAATGAACCCAGTTGATATTTTGGGTGAAACATGTTCTCAGGAGAGAACGTGAAATGGCGAGAAGATGAGGTGGGAGGCGTTCATAGAGTAACCTGTGTTGCATTACTTTGACATGTCCCATTATGGAAACACAACCAACACAGCAAGTTTTGAGGCGTAAGCCAACCCTGACCCAGTGCTGTGAAGGACAAAGGAAGTGACTAACTCGACTTAGAGCACACTGAGTAGTTTTGTATAGTATGCTGGCTTTTTATTTGTACATTATATATTTTTGTTAATTTTTCTAATACATCTGTAATTTATTCTGTTCTAAATAATTAATTAACCTGGCCCTTGTGCTGCAGTAATTTACCCAGAATTTGAGCAGTGTGTAACTAATAAAGTCTATCTCTGTTTAAATAACCTACTTGTAGCTAAAAAAAGATGGTGCAGTGATTAATACTGTCACACAGGAGAAAGGTTCTGGGTTCAAATCTTGGAGTTTGCATGCTCTCCCTGTGGTTGCCTGGGGTTTGTCTGGGTTGTCTGGTTTCCTCTCAAAGTCCAAAGACATGCAATGCATGCTCGGTTAACTGTTGAATCCAAGTTAACAGTCTTGGATGTAATGTGATGTGATGTAGAGAAAGTGGTAAGTGTTGTTTTTAGTGTAGAGTGCTTGGATTGCATCTATTATTATAGGATATACTGTACAATATAAAGTGCCTAGGGGCGACTGTTGTTGTGTTTTGGCGCTATATAAATAAAAATGAATTGTATTGAATTGAACTGAATTGAATTGAACTGAGTGGCCAATAATAACATAAAAGCACTGCACAGTCCATTTTCAGTGTAGTTTAAAGCAAATACAAAAGCTGGAAAAAAGGAGAAGAAAAAAAGGAGTAAAAGTCAGGCTGAAAAGCTTCAAAAATGTGAAAAAGTTAGACTGAAAATCACTATTCTTAAGTTCAGTTCAGTCTATAACTACTACTACTACTAAGCACTTGTGAACGTCTTAAGTTCTGTATATAACACTTTATATTCAGCCAAGTATTTTAAAATTTACCCCCAGCTGAAAAGAAATATAGCCTTTTGAAATAAGATGGTTCTTTTTGATACACCCTGAACAAAATCTGCAAAACCTATGCTGAGCTCGTGTATGTAGAGCCATTTCAGTCAGCAGCTATGTCCCATCTTAAAATTCATAAAACTGATAAATAAGAGTACCATAATAGCTTGCTCTTCTGTGACATCCTTTGATAGATCTGTGAGTGACAATTGTCTGTTTTTATTTTACTTTCTTTTCAAATCACGTATAGAACTTTTTAATGCAAGCATATAAATGAAGTACACGCTGCCTTAGTTATGGTCCTTCAGACTGTGTGCCTGATAGTCTTCAATCACCGATGCAGAGCAGTGCCTTTAACTTTGCAGGTATTTCTTTTTTACCTTGCTTGGCCTGGAATAACATCAGGAATGTTAATATCTGCTGCCTCTGTCTGAACAGCAGCTCTCTCAGAGACTTCTTTGAACTACATTTTGGTCCTCGGGGCCTCCAGTCTTGTAAGAACATCAGTGACCATGGGGTGCAGCTCCAGGTCTAGGCCATTCTTTAACAGGGCATTTAAAATAATGGCTATTTACTGTTAAAAAAACACTTTGTCTAGGTTTCTGACCTAACACTCTGACCCTGAAGGAAAACGTTTGTCTTCATACCTACAAAACCTTCCTTTTATGCTAATGAGGCTCAGATTGGTGGTACAATCAAGGTTCAGGTTCAAGGTTCTTTATTTGTCACATGCATAGTTATACAAGTATAACACACAGTGAAATGTAGCCTGACACGCTCCTCGACATGTGCAAAAATGGGGGGGTAGAGGAAGAACATTATATATATATATAATAGTATATACATTGGGTGAATGTGCAGTAGTAGCAGCAAGCAGGTGAATTCTGTACTTTAATATGAATAGACATCTGACTATTTTACAGAATAGACATCCATCCATCCATCCATCCATCTTCATCCGCTTTGTCCGGGGCCGGGTCGCGGGGGCAGCAGCCTAAGCAAAGAGGCCCAGACCTCCCTCTCCCCAGCCACCTCCTCCAGCTTATCCGGGGGAATACCAAGGCGTTCCCAGGCCAGCCGAGAGATATAATCTCTCCAGCGTGTCCTGGGTCTGCCCCGGGGCCTCCTCCCGGTGGGACATGCCTGGAACACCTCACCCAGGAGGCGCCCAGGGGGCATCCTTGTCAGATGCCCGAACCACCTCAGCTGGCTCCTTTCGATGTGGAGCAGCAGCTGCTCTACTCTGAGCCCCTCCCGGATGGCCGAACTTCTCACCCTATCTCTAAGGGAGAGGCCAGCCACCCTTCGGAGGAAGCTCATTTCTGCCGCTTGTATCCGCGATCTCGTTCTTTCGGTCACTACCCACAGCTCGTGGCCATAGGTGAGGGTAGGGACGTAGATCGACCGGTAAATTGAGAGCTTCACTTTTACACTCAGCTCCCTCTTCACCACGACGGACCGGTGCAGCGTCCGCATTATTGCAGCTGCAGCCCCAATCCGTCTGTCGATCTCCGGCTCCCTTCTCCCATCACTCGCGAACAAGACCCCGAGATACTTGAACTCCTCCACTTGGGGCAGGAACTCATCCCCGACCCGGAGTGGGCACTCCACCCTTTTCCGGCTGAGAACCATGGCCTCAGATTTGGAGGTGCTGATCCTCATTCCCGCTGCTTCACACTCGGCTGCGAACCGTTCCAGTGCGAGCTGGAGGCCCTCACTCGATGAAGCCAACAGAACCACATCATCTGCAAAGATCAGAGATGAGATTCTGAGGCCACCAAAGCGAAAGCCCTCCGCCACTTGGCTGCGCCTAGAAATCCTGTCCATAAAAATTATGAACAGAACCGGAGACAAAGGGCAGCCCTGGCGGAGCCCATCACCCACCAGGAACGAGTCCGACTTATTGCCGGCAATGCGAACCAAGCTCTTGCAACGGTTGTATAGGGATCGAATGGCCCGTAGCAATGGGCCAGACACCCCATACTCCCGCAACACCTCCCACAGGACACCCCGAGGGACACGGTCGAATGCCTTCTCCAAGTCCACAAAACACATGTAGACTGGTTGGGCAAACTCCCATGAACCCTCAAGTATCCTGGAGAGGATAAAGAGCTGGTCCAGTGTTCCGCGACCAGGACGAAAACCGCATTGTTCCTCCTGTATCCGAGGTTCGACTAACGGACGAACTCTCCTTTCCAGCACCCTGGCATAGACTTTCCCAGGGAGGCTGAGGAGTGTGATCCCCCTGTAGTTGGAACACACCCTCCGGTCCCCTTTCTTAAAGATGGGGACCACCACCCCGGTCTGCCAATCCACAGGTACTGCCCCTGATCTCCACGCAACATTGCAGAGGCGTGTCAACCAGGACAGCCCTACAACGTCCAGAGCCTTCAGGAACTCGGGGCGGACCTCATCAACACCAGGGGCTCTGCCACCAAGGAGTTGTTTAACTGCCTCAGTGACCTCGCCCCCGGAAATTGGCGGGTCATTCCCCTCATCCCCAGACTCTGCTTCCTCCTCGGAAGACGTGTCAGTGGGATTAAGGAGGTCCTCGAAGTATTCCTTCCACCGCCTGACAATTTTCTCAGTCGACGTCAGCAGCGCTCCGCCAGCACTATACACAGTGCAGGTAGAGCACCGCTTTCCCCTCCTGAGACGTCTGACGGTTTGCCAGAATCTCTTCGAGGCAGTCCGAAAGTCTTTTTCCATGGCCTCTCCGAACTCCTCCCACACCCGAGTTTTTGCTTCAGCCACTGCCCGAGCCGCATTCCGCTTGGCCTGTCGATACCTGTCGGCTGCCTCCGGAGTCCCACAGGCTAACCAAGCCCGATAGGACTCCTTCTTCAGCCTGGTGGCTCCCTTCACCTCTGGTGTCCACCATTTGGTTCGGGGATTACCACCACGGCAGGCACCAACCACCTTGCGGCCGCAGCTCAATGCAGCAGCTTCGGCAATGGAGACGCTGAACATGGTCCATTCGGACTCAATGTCCCCAGTCTCCCTCGGAATGCTGTTGAAGTTCTGCCGCAGGTGTGCGTTGAAGATCTCGCGGACTGGGGCCTCTGCTAGACGTTCCCAGCACACCCTCACTACGCGTTTAGGTGCACCAGGTCTGTCCAGCGTCTTCCCCCGCCACCTGATCCAACTCACCACCAGGTGGTGATCAGTTGACAGCTCAGCCCCTCTCTTTACCCGAGTGTCCAGAACATATGGTCGCAGATCTGCTGATACGATTACAAAATCGATCATCGACCTACGGCCTAGAGCGTCCTGGTGCCACGTGCACTTATGGACACTCTTATGTTCGAACAGGGTGTTCGTTATGGCCAAACTGTGATTAGCACAGAAGTCCAATAACAGAGCACCGCTCGGGTTCAGATCAGGGAGGCCGTTCCTCCCAATCACGCCCCTCCAGGTCTCGCTGTCGTTACCCACGTGAGCATTGAAGTCTCCCAGCAGGACAACAGAGTCTCCAGGTGGAGCACCCTCCAGCACCCCCCCCAGGGACTCTAAGAAGGCTGGGTACTCTGAACTGCCACTCGGCGCATAAGCGCAGATGACAGTCAGGACCCGTTCCCCGACCCTAAGGCGCAGGGAACAAACCCTCTCGTCCACCGGGAAAAACCCCAACGTACCGGCAGCAAGCCGAGGGGATATTAGGATACCCACCCCAGCCCGCCGCCTCTCACCAGGGGCAACTCCAGACTGAGACAGAGTCCAGCCCCTCTCCAGGAGACTGGTTCCAGAGCCCAAGCCATGTGTAGAGGTGAGCCCGACTATATCTAGCCGGTACCTCTCAACCTCACGCACTAACTCAGGCTCCTTCCCCACCAGAGAGGTGACATTCCATGTCCCTATTGCCAGTCTTGGCAGCCGGGGGTCAGTCCTCCAGGGCCTCCGCTCCTGGCCGCCACCCGGCACACAATGCACCCGACCCCTATGGCGCCTCCTGCGGGTGGTGGGCCTGCGGGAGGATGGGCCCATGTCTCCTCTTCGGGCTGTGCCCGGCCGGGCCCCATGGACTAAGGCCCGGCCACCAGACGCTCGCCCTCGGGCACCCTCCCCGGGCCTGGCTCAAGGGCGGGGCCCCGGTAACCCTATCCCGGGCAGGGTAAACTGTTCCCTCGGTGTCCTTTTCATAAGGGTCTTATGAATCGCTCTTTGTCTGGTCCCTCACCCAGGGCCAATTTGCCATGGGAGACCCTACCAGGGGGCAAAAGCCTAGACAATATAAACATATTTAAAATTAAAGGAATTTGGAATGTACATTGTGCCTTGGTTTAGAGTGTCTGGAAGAGTCCTGTCTCAGTCAATCAAATATCATGGAACATTCCTGTCTTTCTTCTAAGTTTTATTTAAGCTACCTGATATTTTTAGTGGATAAAGTTTCTTGGCAAAAAAACCCCCCAAAGGCCTCAAGAGTCTATGACTACGACTATCTTCTATTATCATTGGTCTTAGAGTACTTTTCTACCATAATACAGTTTCTAATGCAAAGTGTCTTAATTCAGTTTATTCCACTTCCACTTCTGTAGCTCTGTCACTACTGTTTGTAATCAATTAATTATAAACCAATCATCCAGTCTGTCTTGTTGCCAGCTCTGTATTTCATTTAATCAATAGAAATACAGTACTGTGCAATTCTGAGCCTTTAGGGACTGTAAGTACATCTTTACATCTTTGTAGCTATCACAATGCGTTTAACTGCTCCCAAATCCATTTTGCTGCATGACAACAACTCTAAACATATTGCCGAAGCTGATGGGAACTGTCCTCAAACACAAGAAGGACAATGAGTTCCGTAATAGATGCTATGCCTCATCTCAGCAACATGTAGTCAGTCTTGGATTACGCAATACAAAAGCATATAAGACAACCCAAACCCACAGACCAACAGCGGTGGGTTTTCTTGAAACAAACTACTTGCTACCTAAAAAACTGTGTCCATCTGGTGGAAGTAAATAAAAAAATGTTAGGAATGAGGAAGAAAAGGCAAAAGAGAAAGAGAGAGAAAAAAACGTTGATTTCGTACTGAATCAGCGAGACTACAATGACTAAAACTAACATTGGTAAATGCAACAATGCTTGCACTTTAAAAACACACCTGTTATTTTACATTCAAGTGTCCTGTATGATTTAGTCGCATGTTGTAGCCTACACTCCAACAACGTAATAAATCAATTCAGCCATGCTGTGAAAGAGAACTTTGCCAACAGGCACTGACAAACAAATGGAAATCAGGGTCTTGCGGCAAACACGGAGATGAATTTTAACTTTTTTCTAGCTTATTCATTCCTGTTTCCTGTATGATTTAGTTGCATGTTGCAAGTTGTAGCCTACAGTGCAACAATGCAATAAATCAGTTCTACCATGCTGTGGACGAGAGTCTCGCCAGCAGACACTGAAAAACAAATGGAAATCAAGGTCTTGCAGCAAACATTGACATGAATTTTAACCTTTTTCTAGCCATCACACAAACCCATACACACAGGTGCTGCAGCACGACACGCAACATATTCCAAGCACACACCAGCACAGCTTCAAGTACTCATCTATATTCAATTCAAAATTTCTATTTATTCTAGCTGTAATCTCAGACTTTCATTATTTAATACCAATGGTTGCCTGTGTGCCCAAGTGTGAATTGTCCTTTATATGTATGGTTTGGTCCTTCACCACTATTTGATGTGTACGCGCTTGAATGTCTTTGTGCCTGTGTAAAAGGGTGGTTATGTGTTCGCATTACCAAGTTCGTGAGAGCATACAAGCACCCATGCTGGCATGCCACCACACGGAAAGCAGCTTTGATGGCTCAGCAGCCAGCTCATCCTTTCTCTTTTCCATTTTTCTCATTTGACAGTCAAACACAATAAACTATCGCACATGATAATGAGATGCCGTATAAGTTTCCAAGAGGCATGTAAATCCGAGTTTCCCTTCTCCTACTCTCGATCCTCTTTTTCTTTCCTCCTCTGGTTGTTGTACTGTGCTTGCAGGAAGATAGAGCGATAGAAACGACGATAATGAGGTTTGGGGGCCCAACGACAAGTAAATCTTGCGAGCTGATAGGGGGCTGGGACGCGGCCAACTGTCTTCTCGCTTGGTGATGACTAAATGTCTCTCTCGTGTCACTATGGGTGTTTCCTCTCATCCACTCTCCCTCCATCCTTCATTTGTATTCCACCCCCCTTCATCACTTTTCTTCTACTCCGTCTTTAAACCCCATTTCGAATTTACAGCTGTACATTTCCGTTGAGCGTATTTATGCTGTGCCTGTCTGTCCACACTTCCCTGTTTTTAATTACTGCCTCAATACACTGCGTTAGTAAAATATATTTGACGTGCATGATTTAAAAAAGCTTTAAAAAAAATCTATCTCAAAATGGTTTAGTAGGACAGAATAAAAAAAAGAGGTGCTTAAGATTGCCTTGACTGTGTGAATGAGTGCTTTCCCAAAATTACAGGCCAATACGTTACAGATGATAAAGCACACTAGTGAGTGATGGTGATACACAGTGGTGAAGATGCCTGCAACTACAATTTTTTACTGTGATTTCTGCTATGAGGTTGATATAAATCACCCCAGAAAAAGTGCACAATCTCTCAGTAAAAGGGGTTTTCTTGAATATAATGACTATTCTTCAGGGTTTTCTCCAATTATACAGAACATATACACATAAAGATATCCCACTATAGCAAAAAAGCCTTATTACACCAAGTATATGTTGGTATTTGCTGATTTGTCCAAAACGAAATGGGCATTTTTGTCATGTTTACCTGAAAAACAAAAACTTGCACCAAGTACAAGGATGCCATATACCAGATATTATCATGAGTTAATGCTTTGCGTGCTGTTTTGGGTTGCTGCTTTTATTTATTTATCCCTATATTTCACACAGTCTGTTATTTTTCTCGTTCTTTCCACCTGTCTTAGTCACCCTCTATGAGTCACAGACTAATTGCCACCACTCAACTCTGCCTTCCTCCCCTGTTCCATGTTCGATGTGACTATAAAATTGACTGACCAATTACTCTCTTGGTAGCATTAGTTGCTACACCATTTTGATCAATTTAACCAAAACAGATCAATGTAGATGAAAGCCTTGTGGTCAACCACCTCACTGCTTTGACTGATGAGCAGATTTATTCCCAGTGCCCTCTAATCAGAGAGTAATACATCACAAAGCTGCTGGCTCGAGCTAAGCCTATATCTGATCTTGGTTTTTAAATCCTGCTTTGTATTTGTTCAGATTATATTATAGTTTATCCAATTTACTCAAACGTTGCAATTCTTTGTCATGGTATCTTCAATGGCATCCACTTCTGCAGTTATCACTGATGCTATACAATAGCCCACAACTTCAATAGGGATCATTCAGTCTTAAATACTCCCAGAAACCTTCGAAATTTGGAAGGTTAGCAGTAAAGTGGAAACCCAATGATTTACAATACAATACTGCTCTGTCAGGTTCTCATCTGTAGTTAACAGTAACGCATGCTCACACAATGAATTATTAGTGTTCACAGAGTGTGTCCCTCTCCTGCCCTTGTATGCATTCAGTTTCCACTGAGATTATCCCACAGAAATAAGCATCAGAATATAAATGAGGCAGAGGGAGCCCTTGAGACAGAGGCATTTCCCAAAATGATTGAACTCCTTTCATTTTGCTCCATTAAATGTCATCCATCCCTTTTTTCCATGTCTCTCATTCACAAATTACCAACCGACAGCAGCTACCTCTTTCTCTGTCATTAACCTTTTGAACCATCGACCCAAGGCTCTACAATGACCACAGCTATTCTGGGTCAGCGTGTATAACAACAGTCAAAAATGGCTTGGCAGATGGCTCCTGCTCTCAAAAAGCCCAACACACATATTTATCCACACGCAGGCCACTCCTTCAGTTTACAAATCCAGTTTACATTGCTAATTCTCTACAGGCTTGACTGTCAGTCTTCGCTGGTTGGTTGCGGGCATTATCGCATTGCATTTAAAGTAAGCCGTGACACGAGACTTAATGTGATGTAGCAAAAGCTAATTTAACGTAACGCAGCATAAAATAATGCATTAGAGCATGATACAGGAGAAGAGAAGAGAAGAGAAGAGAAGAGAAGAGAAATGCTGCAAACAAACACTTCATCTCATAAGAAGCAGAACTGAGAACAGTGCTTAGAGACAGCCTGACAGGACAGCAATATGACTATTATGTTTTTTTAATGTTAGCATGTCTTAATATATCTATGTAACTACAGATAAAGCATATGGAATCATTGGGGATTACTGGACCACCAAGCAAACGGTTTAAAAAAATCAGTGTACTCACACACCTTAAGCTGCTGTAAGCCTGTGAAATTTAAACATTTAAGCTCAAACAGCTGTTTTGATAATGAAAGAAACGCAGCTTTTTCTGGTGCATTCAAACACCGGCTCACTTGCAGGTTAATCCTGTTACGTATATCTTATATAATCTTTTCACTACTGCTTTTAAATAAGACAGAGTTGTAGCCAGATCCTTCTTGGTCCCTTGACAACTTTGTCACTCAAACCTCTCTTAGAAACCAGAAGTATGAAACCACATTCAGCTATAACTGAGGCCTAATGTGACCTGTCCTTAATGCTGATTGACAGAGAGTGTAGGAACAACTGAGATCACTCAGCACTGATTAAACCCTGACGATAATAACTGTACAGTACATCAGTCTTCCATATTCATCAAGCTCTGACATGCATCCGTTAAGTAATCACAGCAGGAGAAATATAGACACGGGTGTGAACATTGCCAACAATACTGTATAATGCATGGCAGTATAATACAAGCAATTTATATAATGAGATTCATGCCATTTGTAGAGATTGATACATTAAAATTAAAGAATGTATCATTTTAGGCACCATAGCACAGACAGCTTTCTGAGTTTTTGCACTATGGGTTATTTTTACACCCAGCTGTAACTGTTCTTCGCAGATGGCCATTACACTCAAATATATGGGCTTAATTTAATCTGTTTAATATATACTACAATATGAATGACATAACTTGTTTCAAGCTGTGCAGACAGAAGATGGAGAAAGCTGGAGAAATGAAGGTTTGGCTGAGAAAAAACGTGAAGGTTAGTGGACGGAATAAAGGACTTTGACCAGCTTTGGGAAATGAGTGGGCAAACAAAATGACAGGCTCATCCCCCTGTCCCTCTGCTCTTTGCTCTCCCTGATCTCTCATTGTTTTTTTTTCCTTTATCAGTGCTGATGCTCTCAATCTGTCACAGCGATTGCCTCATGGCATAATAATTTGACTAAACTGAGCCATAATGCGCCTTGTAAATTTAATTTTGTCTCAAAACCAGATTAACCCATATGACAGGATGCACATGTCTATCTATGCGCGTCTGCCAGCACGGGTATGTGCGCATTGTGCATGTTTGTGTGTGGATACACTATGTGCTTGCCAAGACCCTTAATCCCAGGAGCGTATGCTGAATAAATCAGGAGTATTTCTGAGTGGGAGAAAAAAAATCCCTATCCCTTCAAACACTGCCCATAGATTCAAAGAGTTAAGCACACATGGACAGACAACATCAGCAAGTTGAACACAATCGCACAACTAGATCTAGGACTGGAGAAAAATTAATACATGTGACCATCTGACTGGTCTTCATCATAAATAATGCACTCTGCTGGATGCTTTACTTCTGCATTTAGCAGAATAAGTGCAGAATACAAAAACAGTGCATAAAAGTATTTTAAGTATTTCAGTATGGTAGTTAAAAACTACTAGACTTAGAGCAAAAAGTAATGAAATGTTTGATCAATTGTTTCTCTGTTATAACAATGATTCTTCTACTTGTGTAAAGCTTGTGTTTTTTCCATGAAGTGCTCCCACGTTTGTAAGAAGAATCCATTTGTGGGTTGAACAGCAGAGTAGAGTATGTAGGTTGTGCCAATGATAAACTTGCCAAATCTTCCTTGCCAATGCCAAACAGCTTATTCTGTGACCAACACAAGCGCATTGGCTGACTTGCGACAGATGAAGAATGGGATACCATCCCACTGCAGTGTGCACTGGTGACCAGCATGATGGAGAGGTGCCAGGCTGTTGTTACCATCTATGCTTCTTCCAAGTGCTATTGGGGTCCCCCGTTTGTTAAATTAATAAACTGTTACATTTTCAATATTGTTTCTTCAGACTTCAATCATCCGACTGAATAAACAACACCAAACAAGAGTCCTGTTTGGTGGGTCTGCTGCTCAACCCACAAATGCATTTTTCTTACCAGTGTGGGACCATTTAAGGGAAAATAAACAACAGTATAAGACTTATTATCAAGAAACATTTTACAGCAAATAAATAATTGACCAAACACAAATTTCCTTTCTTTTTGTGCTAAATTTAAAGCATACTTGCATTCCAGATTTTATGTTTTATAAAAAAAATAATAATAATAAAAAATAAACCTCATCAGACTGGTCATTTCCACTAAGTGTCAAACATGAACAAGAACTGATCTCCTGTCACATTCATACACTCACACACCCACCATCCTTTCCCATCATCTGACCACTCTTACACTGAAGTGGTGTCAGCAGTGTGACATTTTTCCCTGGAGAGTGAGGTAGGTAGGTTTGCTCAGACAGTTGGGATTATTAAATATGTATTGCAGCACAGTGATAGGACACCACAGGCCATTAGGTATTATAAATATATAATTCAGCTCAGCTACATATTTCAGCGTCCTGGATAAATGGCACACTAGCATACAAGCCTCCTTATTAGCATCCCAATGCTAAAATGCATCTCAATTAGACTGAGTGTCAGGTCTCATTTGGTGAGGCAGGGATCGAGATGGAAAGGGCCAGTGTATAAATGACAGAATAAATGAAAGCGTTGTGCCAAAATATGGAGGAAAAGAAAGCAGCAGAGGAAAAAGGTATCACTGACCAACAGTTTGCAGATTTGCTGATATATTGATTGTGAGCTGGGCTTAAACTTTAATCATTTCTGGACTGTTTAATAGCAACGCGAGTGAAGTTACTGGTCTCACTAACTCTTTTTTTCATTTTTATACTCTCCTAATCCCATTTTTTTCTCCTCTTGACACTACCATTCAATGGTGCGCTTAACTCTTTTTTTCCAACAAGCCATATCTCCTCCCTATTCCTCTGTCATCCATCTTTACCATTCTTTAGCTATCCTTCTCTGCCTGACCATCCTTTAGCAATAATCATGTCACCCTCTATCCTTTCTTTCTAGTCAGCTTATTAAATGCTCCTTTTTCTGCCCTGCTCCTTGAAAAATCTCTTCCTCAACCTTTCCTTTTAACTAGCCTCTCCACTGCCTCTGCCTAGGTCCATTTCAACGTCGTCCAGCTAAACAGACATTTGCAGTTTAGAAAACATGGCAGTAATTAGAGAACTTTGCATGGCACAATCGACAGTATTTTGTCCCTCAAAAAGTTAGCTCTTTTTCTCTGTATCACACTTTCTGTTTTCCTCCCCATCATGCCCCTACACTGCCTTTGCTTTCACTTTGATCGCTTGTGTGACTCTGAGCATGTTGACAGCAAGCCAGAGGGCCAAACCTGTCACATCATCCCCTGTGGAATCAATCATCTAACCCAGGATCAATACCAAAGAACCATATCCTCAACTGAATACCGACTCAGCTGACAGCAACGGACTATTCAAAAACAACATTCAAAGCAGTCCACACAACCACTTAGCATACACCACTGCACAAACACAGATTCGCAAACACACTCACACTCAGACACAGTCTCAGCTACTCTGAAACCAATGCATACAAATATATTTGCAGGTTGTGTATGAGAATGCTTCAGAGATGCTTCACAGGGAGCAATGTTCGTGATTCAAATACGTCTTTCCCAGCATGTCATCTAGCTTTTCTCAGTGTCACTAAGACTGATATCAGTTTCAAACTCACTCACTCACTGTCTGCCTCCAATTAATCAGTTTTTACTGCAGAGGTCTGATTATGGACCCATTTATTGAGTCTATATTATACAGCAGCACAACATAGGATCACTCTATCCATCATCGAGCAGACCTCTGTAGGGGAATTTACCACTTATCAGCCCACTACAAGCGAATTAGACAGACATAATAGGGCTGAGCAGAGGCAGGGGGTTGAATGAGGCTAGTGCACAGTATGCGATCATCGATGTGTGGTACACTTTAAAGGAACAATACTGATAAAATGATGTGTCCCCGGTAGCCATTTAAAATCTGGTGAAAATCATTTACGAATAGAGAAGGAATTGGGTAAAAAGTGACACATTAATGACAGAGTTCTGGAAGGGCTTCCAGTTTTATCAGCTACAAACGTACAATATCACTTTTCCTTTAGCAGACAGCTGACATCGCCCGTGACATTAATATGTCTAGGACTCATCTTTCTCTCTATTCAGCACCAACACCTAGTGAGCTGTGAACAGTCAACTCATTTCAGTTTGCAATATAGCTTTTGGACATGGGATGTTCATTGGAATGTCAAAACCAAAATCCCCTCACATCGCACACCAGGCTCAAGATATTTTAATCTCTGTGAGACTGACTTGAAGTGACCTTTACCATCAGTGTATAAATACAAAAATCGGTGCCACTTGTGCTGATTGTAATAAGATGGTATCTGACTCGTGTCCATTGCGCTGATTGCAATGTTAGTGTAGGTGAGCATAGCAGGACTAAAATCATATGTTATAATATCAGCATCAAACAGTCCCACAGGAAATGGAACATTACCCTTTCTGTATTACTGTGATCAAACCTTTAGTGCAAAGAGCACCCTCACTGGCCATAAAGTACAGTAGAAGCAGTCTGGTACAGTTGCTGAGCTAGAATTACTTACTGTAGCATAGACCTTTTAACTTGATCACTACTGTTAAGTAAGAAGCAACGAATGTTTTATAGGATTTTGAAGGATTTCACTCAGAATGTATATGTGTATTTGTGATTCGCTCTTTACACAGCATGAAGTCTGCTGTTTGTTAGTAACTCAGTGCTGAAAACTGTTAATGGAAAAAATGATGCACCTTGTCTCTGGAAGAGCTGGCTGCTGACAATTTCAGTCATAGAGGCCACCTTCTGTTTCTGGAGTTTCTCAGGAGGAATGCAGGAGTAAAAGTCATGCAGCAACTGACTGCGGAGAGAAAATGACACAGAGGAAAATGAATAATCATAAAAGATTATCACATGGGGAACAGCAACTGGACACACAAAATATTCAGAAATTATATTTTTACACATTTTATACATCTCACCAAGCATTACTAATTCACACAATGTAACTGCTTCAAAGATCAAAAGCAAAACCATCCCTGGTTTAGACACATCACCTTTAACATATAAAATATGCAACCACTAGAAGCAGCAGTTGTATCACAGGGAAGAGCAGTGTATGCCGCATGGAAAACAAATGAGCTAAAGTCTGCACACATCTTAATGAAGACATGGGTTTGACTTATCCTCTGCCCCAAATTCAATTTTGGAATAATTAAATGGGCTGGTTGCAAGCCCTGACGCCACTTAGAAAGATTGAACGCTCAGAACATGGCAAACCCTCGGTCTCAATTTTTTGTCTGTATCTCACTTTGTCTCTGTCTCCTTGAATTATGCCACACAGGCTGCTGCAGCACTTTCAATAATGGCATAAAAGAAGAAAATGCAAACCTTCTGCTCCCAAACTAAACATAACACAAAGGTCTGTGTGACTTTTGATGTCCCCCAAGCTGGCACAGGAGCAGGCTCGAGTACAGAGGATCAGTGAAGTCCACTAATCATCTGGGCTGAGTCTAATTAAAATCCAAAATGTCACTACATACTCTGTGGAGATGCTGCAGATACCCTGAGTAACAAAACACATCCTTAGCAGACAATGTCTTCACTAGTACCACTGCACAGATCACACTACAGGTGCGTTTACAAGGTGTAGAAATGTAACTATACAGGACACGATACAAAGCTTTGATGTCCACCTCGAGCAGCGTAATTGTAATTCACATGGCCTGTTTGTGGAAACTCTGCTCGAGGCGATCCTGATCAGGAATGCAAAGGGGACTTTACTTTCAAGTTCAGATGGCTGCGATATGTTTGTGGATATGTGTGTAAAGAATTGCACAAGACAGAATATAAAGGGTGAGTGAAGGGGTTTGGGATTGGGAGATAAAAAAAGGAAATGAATGACAAAAGACAGAATATGATAATATATGCCCTGACTTTTAACTCTGCCTCAACACTCATCTTCGTGTGTGAAGCAGGTGTTTAAGGTAGCACCTCTGTGACACTGTGTTGACATCGAGCCACTAGAGGGACTGAACTGGCAGATGCAGACAGTCCACGAGCTCAGACACGGACACACAAAACCCCACAGATCACAGAAAGGTGAAAAGACAATATATGAGGATGGGAAGGTTTAAAAACTGAATGTGGCAAGACAAGAAAACATACTAACTGGTGAAGTATGCACACTGATTGTATGTTTCAGTTGGGTCAAGGAAAGGTTATGCCAGTCTTTCTAAGTCATTTTGTTCTTCAGGACTCTGAGAATAAAAGAGAAGGGGTTCAAATGGCTTTTGTTTGATGGTTCTGCTAAAATTGTCATTTCACTCAGGGGCACATAGAGGAGAAGCAGAGTGTGTTGGAGTGTTTGTCCTTGTGTCCACGTCAGTTTGATGGGATTTTTATCACCTGATAAAGGAGGTAAGGTTTAACCACGATGGAATATGGGAGGAAATAGAAGAATAAGGGTCACTGAATAAAGCCAAGTGGGAAACGTGAGGTGAAAAAACTCATATATTCTCTCTGTAGGTGTGAACGAACAAGACCAAAGATAAAGTGCTAGTGTGTGCATATCTCTCTGTTTGTGAGTTTAAGGATAAGCTTACCTGAGAAGCTTGGCATCAAATACTTTCTCCACATCTTGCAGGACTGTTGGCAGGTACTTCAGAGCAGCAACCTAACAACACACACATGCACACACACAACACGCAACAAGTAAATAGTGTTAAATTACTGTCTTGAAACCCTGTGCAAGGTGACTTTGCCATCAAACAGGCATTCTCCACATGTGTTTAAAGGGGGTGTTTCATTTTTCACTGGGCTCTTGTCTTTCTACCTAACTTTTTCTGATGTTTTCTGTTTGTATGTCTGTGTACGTGTAGGCACAGAGAATAAGAGGAAAACACTAAGCAGCAGAATACTGATGCAGTCAAAAACAGACTTTGAGAAGTGGGAGCAAGAGGCGAAGGTGAGACATAGTGAGACAGGACGTCTAGCAAAACAGAAGGAGCGGAAAAAGGGTTCGGATAAAGATGAAAAGTATATAAAAACAATGTAATGAGGTGCACTAGGTTGTGAAGCGTGGATGCAGGGTGAGTGTATGTGATTACCCTGAGCAACAGTGTGGTGGTGTAGTCTGTTCTCATCAGATTGTTGATTGACTCAAAAAGCCTCCTCAGCGACTCCTCAAACTCTTCCTGCTCCTTCCCCTCGTACAGCCTAGAAGCGCAGAAAAACGTGAAAAGAGAAGACGGGAGACCGTGTCAGTAATTACAGAGGAATATGAATAGTGAACAGGTTATAAAAGAAAAAACACGGATTAAAACAGCAGAAAATAAACAAGTGTACTAAATAATCAATGAGAGTGAGAATGGTCAAAAAGGGCAAAAAAGACGCAATAAGTCTCATTTATAATTGATACATATGCATACTGATACATATATCAGTTTGTACTATAAATGATTAATTCGATAAACAGAGACTGGTGGATAATTATTTCAAGGTTTTATTCACAATATTTTATGTTATTCTATTTTCTTTCTCTTTGCAAACCAATAGATCCCCTTGCATAAGCAGCTGAGACACGCACTTCTAGAAGTAATATGATCACAAGATGTCAGGCCATGTGTAGCTCATTCATAGGTCATTCATAAGGATGCGTGCCATAGTCAGACACTTCAAAGAGGAATGTTGTCCTCTACTAAATAATGCCTGCTGTACTTGAATGATTTTTCTGTAAATGGACTGGAGTACTTTTCTACTCTGAATGAGCACTCAAAGCCTCATTCACCCAGTCACACACACATACATATCTAAACCTAATCACCTTATCCAACATTCACACACACTCTTCACACACACTCTTCAGTAAATGCATAAGGGAAAGTCAGGGGTCAGTATGATGCCCAGAAGCAAAATGGAAGAACTGGGAATCAGACCTTCAACCTTCTAAACAGTAGACAACCCGCTTTACCTCCTGAGCCAAAGCCAAACTAAAAAATCAGCCCAAATTAATTTAGTGGGTAAAAAAGTCCACATCTCCTCAAATCCTAAATCTACTGTTATTGCAGCTCCACAACAACCTTAGTTCTTAAGTAGCCAATTTTATACCGCTGATAAGTTTTAGTGGCTTTCCTAAAAACAACCAGTGTTTCTCTTCACAGTTTAAACTGATTCCAGGCTTGTAATGAAAGGTTTGTTAAGTTATCTTCATCTTTTCTGTGCTGCCATTCTTTATATGAAATCAAAGTCACTTAGCACAGAGTGACACTGCATCTGAATTTTTTTGATTTTCTGGATATGGGGTATAAACTAAACTGGCTACAGTTCCTCGTATCTTCTTTCTGTAACAGGAGTGCACTTTAAACCCTAAGTCAATCATTTATTTAGCATACGAAGCTGTAAAACCCACGAAAAACTGCCTAGGTAATTACACAGCAAAGCAATATCTTTGATTTAATGTCCTATATTCAATTGTAGTAATGGAGAAAAAACAATGCAGCATTACACTAACAAAATGAAGCCAGTTTTTGCAACTGAACACTGATAAGCACTGACTGTTGTAACTACAGCATCCTGTCACAAGAAAAGGCTGGCTGATTGTGTTGCTTCTAACATCCCCTCAGGTCTACGGGCTAGCGCATTAGCAAACTTTATTGCCATCCATCTCTCCACCCATTTCCTTCCTCCTTCTCCTCACTGTGTTTGAGCGATTCAATTGCACTGTGCAGTTTTTAATTACAATGGAAGTTATGAGTGCTGGGGGGAAGGATTAGCATGTGGCACACAGCAAATTTAGCATGTGGAGGGATGGATTAGGCAGTAACACACAGAGGTATTATCACTGGGCTCTTTGCAGAGTACAGTTATGATTACACACGCATTGTCCTGCTAATCCACCAGCCCTGTCTGTGCGTGAGTGTTTCTGTGTGTGTGGGGGTGTGTATGTGTGTGTCTGTGCACACCTGCGTGGGTGTTATCTACAGTTGATGTGTTAGTGCTGCTATGCTAAGACTGGATTGTGCACTCATACCACAAATACGCACTTCTCCTGCATTTTACACAATAGATGATCACTTTACTCTTAACCTAAATTTTATTTGCTCACGAAGCGTACACTAACACAAAATTATGTAAATTTAAGAAAGGAGTGAGCGGCAGAGAAGAAGTCTGATTAAAAGAGGGGCTGAAGAGCAACTCAGCTGCAGATATTGTAGTTGTAAAAATAATGTCTTCAAGACACCAGTAAACATGACATATGAATTTCTAGTCATAAATATCTCCCTGTTCTGATTCGTAATTTTAATCGGCTTCCCTGGAGTCGAAGTGCTCATTGCTGCAATATTTTGACTGAAATGAGAATAACCAAAACCTCTAAGATGCATCACCAATGAGCGTAACTGTAAAAAATCCTCTGATTATTGTTTGGTCTGTAACGCTTGAAATGTTTCAATCTGATCGATGGAACAGAGTCCCAAGGTACGCATCAATGTGACCCTGAATTTTAGTTGGGAACTATTTTTCCTGTAATTAGTCTTTTACTGTCAAAGTACTATCCTTTTCTGCCTGCTTTTATATTAAATAATAAGATGTGTTAACAATAAGATAACAAAATTCAAAAGCTCAGACACAGACTTGTTTCACAGCAACCATTTTCCGGTGAACTGGTAAGTAAACACAGGTGTTACTAATGACATTAAAGTTCTATTTAATTTAGATGCAGAGGATTAATGTGATTAGTAACACCTGTGTTTACCTTCTTTGTAATATAAAAATGGCTGCTGTGAAACAAATCTATTGTCATAACTAGAAAACACTGAGCTGATAATAAAATGATCATCTAATAATTTTTTTATCACATTAATAAGAATAAGTCTTCATATTAGAAAACATTCTTTTTCATGTGATATAATTACATGCAGTTTACTTGAGGTGAACATATTAAAGAGGACTGTGAGAGCGATTAACTAGACACCAGAGAAATTACAAGCTTGAAGCTTGGAGGACAAAAAGAAGCAAAATTTAGAATTGCTTGCCTTACATATTTCTGAAGTACACATTACACATTCATAATAGATTTTGAACACGAAGCTGGTTTGACAACCTAATAAATCTTCAATGCCACCTATTTAACTATTAATGACTGCTAGTCTTCATGGTGACGGTGATGAAGCCTTACAGATACATCTACAGCACGGTGGCTCCCCTGAATATGTGATTTTCTCTCTGCGTGACAAGGCCTTAGAGTAGAGGAGAAATCTGATGTGAAAACTTTAGATGCAGAGGAAGCTGAAACTGTCAGCAGCAGGTAGTTGGTAGACAAAGAGACAGAAAAGGAGAGAGAGAAGCCGAGAAGAAGAGTGAGATTTATCGCTTTAGAAACACCCAGGGGATGCTGGTGACTGAAGCTCAGTCAGTCTAGGACCAGTGATGAGATAATGTCATGCACACACAAAAGCATCTACTTAGAAGAATGCTTAAATGTCTGCTTAAAATGTCTGTGTGAACACACATGCACATACATAAACACAAAGAAAAGCACAAAAAGACAAACCTGCAGAAAAATCTGAACTCACTGACAGAGAAATCTGCCATTTTCTAATTCTATCATTCTGAGACACTGGATCTTGCCATTTTTTATAATAGCATTTTGTAACACCTTGCTAAATAGGCATATGTATCTCCATTTTTATTTGTAGACTGTATATTAAAATGGGCATAGTTTCAGGTTCTAAAAATACTCGTGACCGCCAGTGCTGACCCTCAGCTTCCTAGTACACACACAAATGGTATCCAAAATCCTATGTCGCCTCGTTTTCAAGTTATCACGTTCACAAGATTTTCAGAAAACCTGACCTCTGACCTTGACTTTGAGGTCAATGTCATTGTTGTGACATTGTTGTGACTCTCAGTGACCTCTGACCTTGAAGTCATGGTCACTAAGATTCAAACTTATTCATTTACAAGCTCCACTTAATCTTAAGGTCTCATTGTTGCCTCATTCTCAAGCTCTCACATTCACAAACTTAGATTTCCATCTTCTAAAAACATGGGAATCCAGATCAGAATGGGCAAGGTATACCAATATAATTTCATGAGAATGCTGGAACAAACAAAATCTGACCTTAAAAGTTTGATGGACCTGCCCTTGTCCCCAACTGGCAGAGTAAACTCAGTATAATCAATTTATTATCCGAATTTATATATCTCTTCCCATTTCCAGTTTCTCATCAAATAAACAAATAATCAAAAGCCCCTGATGCCCTTTAGAAGATTAAAAAGACAGACTGTCACTGATCAGGTGGCACACACACACACACACACACACACACACACACACACACACACACACACACACACACACACACACCCTCAAAACTAATTTCTATAAACATTCATACAGAATTCTACAGGGTTGTGTCCTATGTACCTACATCCAGTGGCATCAACACAAAGTCACTCAAGTTACCCCCACAGGCAGGGAACATCATGTTTCTGGATCATCTGTCTGATCTCTCAGCAACAACTTTTTCACTAGTTATAAATGGTGTTTACACTCGTCATATGGTGCAGCCCTGGGCTCAGCACAGTGGGTGTCTCTCTTGCTGGAACTTTTCTGGCCATGTTGGCTGCCCATTCAGCAGTCCTGCCCTGACATTAGCTAGATCATTTGGTTGCTGCACTTCATCATCAATGCTTATTAGCACCTTTAGTGCTGTAATCAGCAGGCCTTTCTCACAGAGCTGTCAAAAACAATTACTTTGGCAATGCAGAGTCACTGGGTTCTGTGTGTGTTCAAGAATCTCTATTTGCATTGTCGAGGATCCAAAAACAAAACAGAAAAAAAAGTACTCACTGCGAGTAGAGCATGCGTGAACGAACAATAAACTTGAAGATATACTCGAGGGCTTTGAGGGTTCGGAGTATGGGCTCACACTGTTCTCCTCGACTGGACACATCTAGATACCTCTTCAACACCGACATCAGCTTTCTGGGGAAGAAAGATACGGGGGAGGAATCAGGAAGGAGGTGCAGGATGGAATCAAAATCATTCAGACAAAATTGTCATTCCTTTTCTGATGTTGCACAGGTTGGAAAGTTAATCACCAACTCCATTTTTCACTTCCATAGAGCAGAAAGACGGAGTGCAATAGAGTGAGAGCAAAAGAACCAGAGAGAAAAACTGTCAGAGAGGTGGCTGTGGAAAAATAGCAAAATAGTATTTCACACCTGAACAGATGTACCTTTCACACAGCTCACAGACATTTTTATTTGCCCTCAGATGCATGGTGAAGAAATCATTCTCCAACACATGCACACCCTGCAGGCGTCTTTAGACACACACATAAATATTCTGCTGTGCCAACGCAGTTGGAGAGAGGTTTGGGTAGCACAAAGTTCAGTCTAAGTTTACAACCTACCAGAATCTTCCTCTTTAACCTTCCTGTGTCGCAATATTATACAACACTAGAACATTTGTACAGTAGCTATATAGCCTTTTGGTTTTGTGATAGCTCAATTTCCATGAAGTGGCAACAGCGGATCGCTCGCTAAGAACGACCACTTTAAAACTACACAATCCTCTTAAACAATAAAAGTCCTTTTAAAACTTGACTCCAATCTGGCCTCACTGCCATTAGAGTGGACTTGAAAATACTTCCAATGTAATTACTAGTCAGTGATCCCTAGTTTTGTTTTGGTGCAGTAGCTTAAAGGCAAGTACAGGAGGATTTATTCCATCTGAGAGCAGTTTAAAATATGGTGAGAGCAAGTTAGACAGTTTTACATAATAGCCTCTGGGCTGACAGGCGATAAGCTGCAGCGACCCTCTTAGAGGGTGAATGCCAACATACTAACGGGAGAGGGATGGAGTTATGATAGAGCACATATGAAACAATGAAATTAGAGGTGAGGGAAATAACCATCTTGTCCACCAAGGTGAACCCAGTGTACAGGCACCAGGGAAATACAAGTATAGCCATCCCTGTCTACTGCCTCAGAAATCCAGAGTGGAAATCAGCCTTCCATCCCTTATCAAGGGGAAACTGATTTCAGACCCTCAGCTAGGGGACCCTGTTTCTCGACCTCACAGACTAATATGGGCTCCTTCCCCTCCATACAGGTGACGTTCCATGTCCCTTTAGCCAGATTTGTCAAGCATTGGACGATCAGAGGGATCGCCAGGGCCTCTGCCCAGAAACACTAAGGACGTTTTCTTTGTCTGAAGTGGAAATGCTGATAATTAGTCTATTTTCATCTATTATGAGTGTACAGTTTTTGAGTTTGCGTACTGCAAAATAAACTCAATAAATACACCATGTATAAGACCACTTCATTATAACGTGATATTTTGCCGGCCATGCGGGACATGCTGGAATGTAATATTCTCATCAGTCCTACGTGTCGCTGCCTCATTTACAGCATCTTTTCAATAAGAGTGGCATTTCCTATTTTATTCTTAAATGCATGACATTTTACAGTGATTATGTGGAATATAAACTCATTTACCTCAGATTAATGTGATTACATAAGGGGTTTTCATCACCATATTTATTTCTATTGTCATTATACAAGTAAACAAAAACCCACACCATCGGCCTCTGGCTGCATCTTGTCACTCAGCACCGTTCAGACAAAAGCTCACATTTCCTGGAAAAGCCTGTCTCTATTTACTGAGCTCTTGTTGTCATGTGTCACTGTGAGCTGTTGAGACCAGGAATCTGACTAACCAAGAGTGAAGTTATTAATCACTGCACCATGCGGTTTAGATTCAATTCACCAAATCATTCAGCAACTTCCTTTGCTGCTCCAGTAAATGGGATGTGTTGTTAAAAAGTGTATCTTACTCTTTCTGGAGTGACATGACAGTAAGAGGAAATAATGGAAAGATAATGGAAATAACCTACTTGTAAGCCAGCGTAGCACTGAAATGTTGCTTGATGTAGGCCTCCAGCACTGTGTTGAAGTGCTGGAATTTTCTGTCAGCGATGAGCCCGATGATGTGTATCTGCCAGACATAGTAAGAGAAGAGAGACTATGAGAGTTTGTTAAACGCTTACAAAGCAGTAAAACATTTAAAAGGCAGATGAGAATTTTTGTATGATCATCTGACAGTCGTGTTTATTTGGGAAAAGATGGACGGTTAGATACAAAGATGTCAAGACCCGCTGAACGCAGAGATAGCCTGTCAAGATATCTGCTACATGTGTTGACAACGCAAGCATGCAAAGTCAGACTCACAAAAACCACACACTCACCAAGGCATCAAACACAAGAATGTCATAGTCATCAGTCTGAGAGTGTTCCATCATAATGTTGAACAAGGCATCCAGAGTGTCCTGCAGAAACTACATACACATGTACAGAAAAAAAAGGGAGAAGCAGTCAAAGTACACACACACTAGTCTACACGCTTATTGAATGGCACACTTGTATTCACACCACTGACCTTGACCACCTCCTCTCCATCAATGATTTTTAGCTTCTCCAAGTTTTCTTTGAGGAGCTCAGGTCGAGTCCTCCACTTGAGCAGACCCAAAAGCCCCACTACACAGACGAGAAAACAAAGGATTTTTGATGTTCAGGTGGAAGTTGAGGTTACTCAACTATAATGTAAATGCCATTTCAATTAACAGCATAATTAAAAAAGAGAGAGATTCTCCTTGGTATTGCGCAGAATTCAGTATTAATTTCATGTGAAATATAGTAAGCTGATTTTTTCTGCGCTGCATTAAAATTAGAGTTGAAACAATAAATGATTTAATTAGTTACACTAATTAACTGACAGCACTGAAGTTCAGCAATTTGCTGTTTTCCCTGTTTTAAACCACTGTAAATGTAATCAACCGGGTTTTAAATATACAATAATAAATATAAAGTGTATGCTTCCTGGGCAATATACATTTAATTCTAGAGTCTCAAGTTCATTTCCATCTGCCAATAAAGTGGAGATTTGTCAAGTAATGATTGTTATATGGACAGTGCCCATCCCTCTGGGACTTTCAAATCCACAGTCTGTGTCATTAATTCTGCTTCAGTTTGACACGGGGCAGATTTCCATGTCTCTGTAGTGCTGCCCACGTAAGGCTCACTGCTTTCCCTGACCGGTAATTTCTGACTCACCGGGCCAAGCCGCACATCTGGTGGGTGGCCCTGAACAACATTGTGTGCATGCATGCTTAAAAGCCTTTGTGTGTGTAAGTGTGTGCATGTGTGTGTCTGTGTGCACGTGGTACAGGTGATTAATACAGCAGGATAATGTTCATTATAGTGATGGACTGACTTCCTCAGTAACAGCTGTTGAACTCCACCTGTCTCTGATGCACCTTACTGTCTGGGGTGAACGTGCTTTTTGCATTAGATGTAGATGTGCATTTCACTCTGTGTGTGTGTGTGTGTGTGTGTGTGTGTGTGTGTGTGTGTGTGTGTGTGTGTGTGTGTGTGTGTGTGTGTGTGTGTGTGTGTGTGTGTGTCTGGCCTGTGGGGCTGCCTGAGTGTGTAGGACAAAATGATGACATTCCCTGCTAATAAAATCCATGTATATACACAGCCTGCCCTCCATCCCTTGCTTATTATTCCATGACCACAAAACATATAGTCTAATTAAGATTCTGTTGACTCACCATTAATTGGTTAGAGGTTGTCTTTCCTCTAATTTGACCTCACCTCAACCTTTAACTCTAAACCTAAAAATAACACAGTCTTAGCACGTCAGTAAAATGTTGATTGCATTTCACCACAAGTTTGTTGTTTTCAAGGGAAACATTTGAATCCAGCTCAATACATGAGGCCACATCCGACCAGTATTTCTTACAGACTTGTAAGGAGTGGATTTGTCCTCTACTAATTTCACAGCCAACCGATGATTCATTGTCTTTGCCTGGCCTTATTAGTCTGTTGAAAGAAGTTGTTAATTAATGTTTTTTTTTCTTTTTTTGGATGTGTCAGGCTTGATTTCAAGCACCCTCCTCCACATAAAGGTCTGCTTTTGACCTTTTGTCATCTATTGTGTTTTCATGGCCGTTTCTGTGTAAAAATCGTTTGCCCTGCCAAGCCTCTAGCGTGCTAACGTCGCCACAATATCAGGCTTGCACGTACCGTTTTGGGTGAGTTTAGTGGAGCAGACCAGGGTGGAGATGGTGAAGCTGTCTCTAGAGCTTACAGACAGGCCTCCTCCTCCCCCAGACACGCTGCTTGAGCTGCGGCTCAGTGTGGACATCTTGTGGGGGTCACTGTGATGGTTGCGGGTTGAGGGCAAAGACAAGTAGGAGTTCACGTCTTCCATGCGCTTGCTGTCACCCTAAAAGCACAAAGTCATTTTTAACAAAATGCTGTGGATACCATTAGTGCGACAAAGCTGTCATAGATGTATAGAAATTGTCTCAGCTTACAAGACGTCTTGATGTAAATGAAAAACTGATCGATTTGATACATTTGTAAGATTTGTAAAGCGTAATTCTATGTTTTGCCTAAGCCTTATTTACTTCTGCCTTAATTTTTGTGAACTCATAGTTTTGGATACAGCTGTGTCAGACAAGTTAGAAAGATAGAAGCTTTGACAAAAACAGAACACCGTTAATTTGTCACATCAACATCAACGGTTCTTCTAGGTTGATTGCTTCAGGGTGGCAGGTAGTGGGTAGTGGTAGCAGTGGGACAGCTCTGGCACGGCAGAGGTGAGGGCATCAGTGAATGTCATATTTTCAACTCAGCACCCTCAACTCTGTCCTCATTAATGCCACATCAGTAAATAATGAGTGAGTGGCTGGAAAAATTGGAGAGTAAGAGAGTGAAGCCATGAGCGGCGCAGAGATCGAGAGGAATGCAGGGATAACGAGAGATAATCGAGAAAGAGGGCACAGAGGGACCATCCATTTGGTCTTTGAGTGAATTAATCTTCATTGGTTTTGGCATTTAATCAATATGGGGATTCAATCTTAGCTTGGGCTCATTTGGCAGGTAATCTATTTGGCTTCACTCAACCTGTCTGGGTGGCCATAACCTCTTATCTATACTCGCTACATGTTTAGGTCAGTTTTGATGATTGTTGCATTTAAACATACATTGTTAGACGTTTTCCCCGGTGCAATCATCTTTCAAACTTATTTGTAGATTATCTACCATACAGTATTTTCGACAAGTGGCTGTGCACATTTTCACCACCTTTGTTTGACCTTCATATTGTAAACATAAATTCATCATGAAAGGATCATTCTTTGTTTGTTATTATGTGTTCTTAGGTCTATATGCGCTATTCTCTAAACTGGAAAACGAGGATGATGGTATTTCCTTTTGAGAGGATACTGAGTCCATTCATTAGTTCGTCTTTCTTTATCCAAAAGTTCTGCCGCTGGTTCTGACCTTGAAGACCACAAGTTCATGCAGTCCATCCTGCAGAACAGTCCCATCATCCTTCATTAGACGCACAAAAGCCATAGCGAAGTTCTTCTCACTCTTATCCTTGGCTGCAAATTAAGGAGAACGATAAGTAAACAAAACTAGAAATGGCCAGGGGAAAAACACATCAGGGAAATAGAGAAAGAGAGGAAGGAGTTCACACGGCACGCGAATTCACACGCAGAAGAAAGAAAAAGTGCTCATTTGTTTAATCAAGTATGTGTAATGATGCCTTGGCTCATTTTCCAAATAGGTTAGACTCATTCTGTCCTTTCAGTGTCACATTATACTCAGGGGATCAGAGAGGAGGAGTTAAGAGTGATGATCTAATGAAGAATGCAGACAAGTAGAGAGAGACAGAGGGTGATACTTACACTCCTGGGAAGAGCGATGTCTGAACATAAAGCGTAAATGAATTCTGTGCATTTCTTCCAGGGGGACTGCCACCTGGAGGATATCTCACGTTATTGTAGAATATAATAAAACTGATATCCTAAAGACATACTGACAGTATGATGTGATTTCTTTCCTTGAACATTAGAAATCACGAATGCAAATGCATTATATCAAGACAACGGAACGAAGAGACTAGTAGATAAGGAAATAAAACACACACACCTTAAACGTCTCCATCCAGCGGGGCTGTTTGACTTGGTAGTAGATGACAGATCTGTACTCACTGACTGCCTTATCCCCTGCTCCCAGACAGATGGAGTTCTAGGAAAAAGAGAGGTAAAGAAAAATACGCCTCACAGTGACCGTGAAGAATTTATGTTTGTGTGTGCATCCATGTATGCCTAAGATGGATTTGCCTTCTGGGATAAATCCGTATCCATTTGCCCTGACTATGAGAGGGTGAGTAAGTGTTTCATCAGTGCCGTGCTTGCTCAATGACCTACACCACCTCAATCATTTAATACACAACATATACTTTTGCACCCGCACACTTTATCTATACCCTAGACACACACAAACCAATCACAGTTCATAGAAATCCCTCTCCTCTTTGAATCCATTGATATGCTCTGTCCCTGTTATTTCACATTTCCTCACCTGTATGACTTTGCCCTCCTCATCACAGACCCACATGATGACCTCTACGTTTTTCTGGGTTGTCTTGTTGTATTTGTCGAAGTCTCCGCCCTGTAAGGTGAGGTAGATGTCATTGCGAACATCTCCAGGCATAATGATCTCTGGGAAGCCAAGCTTCCGGGCTACCACGGTGCTGCGGTCCACGAGGTGAGGGTATTCCTTCCGAATCTGCACAATGTCCCCCACCAGAGCCTTCATGGTGACCCACAGCCCTATGGATAAGAGAATGAAGAAGACTATGTATTAGAGATGGAGGAAGAGAATGTACTACTGAAAAAAAAAAAAAGATGCAATAATGACTTTATATACGTTTTTTCCTTATACATATTATTCTTCTGCACTACATAAAGTGTGATGCAGAGTTGTGGTTGTGTTGGTTAAAAGAAGCTAGGAAGAGGCTTTTCAAGCTTATATCTGGTCACATTTCTAGTTAAAGCCATGAGATTTATATTTTGTGTAGAGCTGCCATGGGTATGCTTTGTTGGGAACCCTGAAGCACATATGAAATCTTCCTATTCTGGCTTTGGAAATCTTAATGCCGGTAAATCTGAGCAGGTCTCAGGTGACCAGCCCCGTCCTCAGTTGCCTCACATGTTTCGCTGGCTCCATTCTCAACTGCAAGACCGGGCCCAGGCTCAAACCCAAACCCAGCTCCAAGCCCAGCTTTGTGGCAGCTGTGGCTAGAAGATCAGTGGATGCGCCAGCTTCTCCAGTCTGCATACTGAAGTATGTTTGATCAAGACACTGAACCCAGAGTTGCCTCTGATGCATCAGAGTGTGAGTTCGTGTGAAAATGGTATAGAAAAAAAGTTCTTTGAATGTATGTGAATGAGCACTGTAGCAAAAAGTGGTTTGAGCACACAGTTAGAGTAAGGGTACGCATTATATACCAGTCAGTTTATGGTATCATAAAACTTTTTATGCTTATTCTTCAAGCATGCATGCGTTTCTGTAAAATGCAACAGACCAGAAAGAGAAAGATGCACAGATAAGATTTGGCCTGCAGGACCATCTATCATATAAAACAACCTGTGTAAAAACAGTGTATTTTAATGGGCACGAGCATAAACTGAATATTTTAAAGAACTTTGCAAGACCAAACCTTAGCAAATTTAAGAGCGTTTGCATGTAAATACAGGCACCACTCAAGTCTTCTTTAAACGAGGGATCGCAAAACGAGTGTTCATTTATTTCTCTGTGGGAATGTAAATTCAAATGGAAGCCAAATAAATGAAAATAACTTCAAGGACCTGTAGTATTAAAACTGAATTTAAAAAAAACTTTAAGATGTTTTCAGGACCAACAGAAACCCTGAAACATGAGGCCTGAGGGCTGAACTTAATGGATGCTTTATTTTATGTAAAAGGTTACTGGTTATTTATGGGAAACATGATATTAAAATGAACTGAGGATGTGCTGGCATTGCAGACAAGACTGCAATAAATGCTGGAAAATTGCTGTGTCCCATTTAGGAAATGGGAGCAAAGGGGGAAAAGAAAAGATGGAGGTATTATTATTATCAACAGAATTTACTTCTAAAGAAAATGGACTCTCAGAGGGTTTCAGAGAAATTAGGTGAAAAAGCAAAGAAAAGGAATTGGGAATCAAAAGGGAAAAAAGAGGTGAGCTATTTTAGGGAAATACATAGGTGGTGAAATCTAGACTGTGTTACAAACCTACATTTTCAAGGCTAACCACAGACCTACAGGGAAAACACTCAATGTGTTTTGTGTGTGTGTGTGTGTGTGTGTGTCTGGACAGTAGCAAAAGCACCTAAAAGAGAGGAAGGAGAGATTAGGGGTGAGTAATGTTAAGAGCAGGCATCTGGTGGCCTCAAGTGTTCCTTCCATATCTGCTTGTTCAAGTGCTCCTTTCATTTTCCAGGTTATGCCCAGGGCCTTCAGGAGTGAGAGGAGGATAAAAGCTGAGCGATATGACAGTGCAGTTGGATATGCGGGGTTACTCTATGTGGAACAAGACAGTGTCACCCATAGGGGTTGTCAAAGTCTGCCATAAACATGAGGTAGTGAGCAGCAAGACTAGAGTCTGGTCAGGGAGAAATGGAGGTTAAGTAATATGAAAACACCAGCTCAAGGGTGGGTGCCATACATCAGGATAATGTCCTTCATTCTCCACCCTAGTGCAGAGAAAAGAGTCGAGGATGCAATGAAGAACTGCCATTTTATCTAACCACAAATGACTGGAGCATATACAGTCCAGTGGGAACCTTCAGTGCGTGCAGGACTTTTGCAAGAACTGCCACATGACTAGGAACAAAGAACAAAGCCTGGGATTGCAAAACTGTACCTTGGCCACCACTGTCTCCTCGTGATGTTGTCACTTTGTTCAGTAAGGTGTGGAGAAAGTCATTTTCTGCAACTACCCTGGAGTCAAACATACAAACACAAAGAAAACATTCATATGCAGAAAATTACAGTACTGTTTTCTTAATTTTATAGGTAATAGATTTTCAGGTTTTTAATTGCTAAGAAAAGGTCAGAGAGAGGTGGAGTGGGAAAAAAAGAAACAAGAAACAGGACATACGGGAAAAAGGGGATGAAATACTGCTTCTCTTCATCGCATTCAATCTTCCCTTTGATGATATCACTGATGTCCATCACTGCCAAGAAGAGAAAACAAATGTGTCTGTGATGACAGAATCAAACAAGTACTAGGTTGTAATCCGTACTGAGGTTTCACATTAGCAAAACACCACATTAGAAAGACTGGCCTCCTCATTGCTCGTTGTGAAGTTACATGAGGATATAGGCAACTTAGAAGTGAGATTCCAAGAAGCCAAAAGTGTAAAAAAAAAGGGCTTTACAGTCACCATCAACATTTTAGCTTTGTACAAAGGATCGCTCCCAGGTGTAAGTATGTTCAATAATACCTGCAGCAGCACAAGCAGAAGCAAAACAATGTTGACCTTTAGAGCAGCGGGCCCCAACCCCCGGGCCTCGGACCGGTACCGGTCCGTGAGTCGTTTGGTACCGGGCCCCGAGAGTTGAGGCTCAGGTCTGAAATGTATGTTTTTCAGGGTTTTTATCGGTTTTCAGCGTTATTTTGTTATTCTTTTTATCGTTAACTCGGTTTTCCTGGGTCTTTTCACGTGTGTTATGAATAAATCATATTTTTTTCAGTACCGGTACTAGTTTTATTGTGTTGTATTTATCCGCGACACCTTAAAGGCCGGTCCGTGTTGTCGGGCATAAACTGGTCCGTGGCGCAAAAAAAGGTTGCTTTAGAGAACACAAGTAATAATGATTGAAGCACCTAACAAAAGTCATTATTGATGGTAAAACTGGTGGAATTTGGTAATGAAATGAGATGTGTTAGCCTTTTCTCCTGTGAATCGGATGAAAGCTTCTGTTGTTTTACGGGTGGCTGTAGCTCAGGTGGCAGAGCAGGTCAGCCACTAATCAGAAGGTCGGTGGTTCGATCCCAGGCTGCCTCCTGGCTGCATGCCAAATATCCTTGGGCAAGATACTAACCCCATGTTTGCCTATTGGTGGTGGTCAGAGGGCCCGGTGGCGCCAGTGTCCGGCAGCCTCGCCTCTGTCAGTGCGCCCCAGGGCAGCTGTGGCTACACTGTAGCTTGCCATTGCCAGTGTATGAATGGGTGAATGACTGAATGTAGTGCAAAGCGCTTTGGGGTCCTTAGTGACTGAGTAAAGCGCTATACAAATGCAGGCCATTTCCCATTTGACCCTCAACATTAATCAAAAAGACACGCTCAGTTACCTTGAGGTCACCAGTATGCTCACAAAGCATTTACAAAGCTACTTTTTAAAAAAAAAAAGGGTTTTAACCCTGCACTTTTTAAATTCACAGACTTGCAGTCTTCTTCACTGCCTTCAAATTATGCAATAGTGTGTTTCCTGTTCACTATATCCGATGATTAGTGTTCAATATATCTGTTCATTAGTGCAAAAGTGTGTCATAATTTGAAGTCACGTATATGTAACAAAACTAAAATAAACATTGCTTATCGCGGAACTAGCAAACACTGACAATGAAGATTGCCAATGTACTTTTTCCACTCCTTGATCACTAGAGCTAGAAATTTAGTAGCATGTTGGAAAAAAACCCTCTGCATTGTCTCTTCATGACTTACCTGCAACCCCAAAAGGCCTCCTCAGGCCCTGAGTAAACTTCTTGTTGTTTGCTTCTTTCAGGTCCATCCTGCCTACTCTTACAATCTGACAGATCAAATAAATCTTCTCTCTGCTCAGGTCTTTGTTTCCCAAGTCCTGTTGAGCAAAGACAAAAACAATTGTGTATGAAATAAATTCAGAAATCAGGAATAAAGGAACAAACAAACAAACAAAAATGCTATGTAATCTTCTGAAAAGAAATAGGTCACCTATTTCATCTCTCCACAGCTAAGAACAGTGTGACATTGCCCTCGTGTGGTCACTTACTGTAAAGACAACCTTCAGGTTGTTGAGCATGTCAATCTCTTTAGGAAAACCTTTGCTGCCCCAGCGTACTAAGTAGTTCTCACTGTACAAAGAAGGGTAAAGAGTTACAAATAAATAAATACACAAATAAATAAACATTTTTAAATTAATTTTACATTTTAGCAAGCAACCACATAAAGATTATCTCATCATTCATAATTAAATTTTCAGACATACTCTACTAGCCAAAATGAAACTGTGCACTGCAGCCTGACTGATGCACATGATTCACAATGAAAACAGTTTCAGTGAAACTTAAGCTCAAATCTTTGATCCCCTTGCAAACAGCTGTAACTACTAAATCTACCCTGTGTAGCTACATAAACATGTAAGAGACACTTTAAGGGAGGAGAATAGAAAAGCGGACCCCAAGAAAACCTGTGGGTGCAGTAAGGTTAAAAAAATTAGAAAAACCTAATATCTTTCTAAAATATTGAACCCTACTGTTCTTCACTTTTTTTCAGGGAGATGTGGATAAACATACCTCTGCGAAAAAAAAAGGTTTTCAAAGAAAATAGTAAATTATTTAAGCACATAAGCACAGATGAGACAGAAGTGAATCAGAGATCACAGCCAATGCAAGAAAATACAAAAGAGTAGCTGTGGATAATATATGTTATAAGAATAAGATGACAGACTTGGGTCTATCTTAATACTTTCAGCTTCTGTGGCTGAGACATAGATATAGCCAGTATGACAGTGAGTGACAGGGCTTAACGGCAGCACTGTCAGGCACCACACAGTGCTGCCACTCAGTATGTGCGGCCCTATAATTTGTAGTTTCTGTATATTTATTTTTGGCATGCCGTTGTTCACATTTAACAGGGCTTAGCAATAGAAGAGAAACAATGGAGAGGTATACAGACACAAGAAGAAATAGAAAAAAGGTTTTGCATATATGTTTTATACAGCAGAACAATTGAGGTAAGGTTAAAAACAACAACAACAACAACGACATCTAAACAAACAAGGGATGTAATTTTTTAGCTGGAACTGATGTTAATTTCCAAAGAAGAATCAATTACATAAGAAAAAAAATCGCCTTATCTTTCAGTCTGTATGTTTGTGATTTAACACAAAATAAAAAGTCACTTCCTTTCAGTGACACTGAAAAATATATAAGACCTGCAATAACTTTACTTCACAATGTGAAGCCAAATCTTCCTGAGCGTCTAATCCACCTGACAGGAACATATGTCTGAAACACCTTTAGGGAATACGGTAAGGAAAGAGAAGTGACACCTGATGATGGTTTGCTTATTGGGATCATAGAGGGACATGAAGAGCTCGGAGTCCTCTCCAATGCGACAGACAAAGTTCCTCACAAAGACGTAGAGGCTGTGGGTGGGGGAGGACTGGATCCGTGCTGAGATCCCGCTGTGGTCTGTCTGGATGTTGGACTGTGTGAGAGGAAATTTATTTTAGGAGATAACTACTGATGATGATTTAACAGGATAAAATTCCAACCAAAAGTGTTCATTTTGGCAAGGGTCTGATAAATGTGTTTGGCTGCTCTAATGTTTTATAATTAGTGGTTACTTTATTCTAAAATGCACCAGCTGCAGCTGCAGATTGTGGGTTTGTGCGGGAAATGGAAATCACTGAGTAAGAAAATCATCAGAAATCCATTCTGTCAATGAACTGAGTCAAGGCTGAAATGAAAAATTGGCTGGATGGAGTTGAAGTGGAGTTAAGCCAATTTGAAAGGAAGTGAATTCTTAATTAGTCCAAGCTAGCACACATGACTGGGAAGTAAAATGTATTATTTAAGGACTTTTTCACAAGGGTTAAGTTTTATTTTACTAATTTATTATTTTTTTTAAAAAGTAATAAAGTCGTTTTTCTACTTGTGTTTAGTTCAGGGTAACTTTTACGCGTACTTGTATTACCCCAATAATGGGGTAGAAGTTACTCCAGAAAAAAAAACTCCCTGGTTGTTGCTTCCAAGCTGAAAAAAACAACACTGTTGTGACTGTGACATCACATTCACCCTTGGAAAACATTTTCTATATGGCCCTCTCCTTCCTACAGTTTGTTATATACCTGCTCCTCTTTGATGCGTTCATTGATCTTGGCTGTGGCCTCCTCATGGGCCCGAAACAGACTGATGACGTTGGCTCGCTCTGGGTCCAAGATGTTCCCGTCGTCATCTCGAACAACCTGGTCCAATTCAAGGATCCTGGTGTGGGGAGTAATAGAGGGAAGATTGATACAAGGTGAACAAGGATGAGGGAAGAGCAACACAGGAACACAGCAAGGGGTATGGACTGGGAGGCAAAGGAATAGAGATTGCAAGACAAAGTTATCAGGAAAAGAACAGAAAGATGTTCAAAGGAGATCAAACTAACATGAATTATACAGTCAGTATGACAAAAATCTGGTTGGTTGATTAAGCTTTAAACAATGAGAAAGTATAAACATGTTTAAATATTAATGCAGGCGTACTTGTTGCCATAGTCAATCTTGGAAGTAACTTTCTGCTTTAGCTCCTTGAATTCATCACTAGGCAGGGTGCCAGACAGGAGCTGAGAACGCCACTCCATCAGTTCCCACATCAGCCTCTGGACCTGTTTGACACGTGCCTCTTTATTGGCCTGGAGAGGTAAATAAATGATGTTCGATTCAGGCGCACAAACACACACACACGAGTACAAAAAGTGGCTCACTGTTTAATTCATACCACAAATAGCTGCTTCCATATGCTTCCCCACTCCCTCAACGTAGTGGTCACCTCCTTCACCAAGGGCATCTCTGCAGACAACACCACTTCCTCATCTCTGTCAGAGCATAAGTAATGGAAAATGGAACAAATTAAAAAAAAACTTTTACAGACAGTTAAAGATGCCTTATTTTTGGTACTGTTATTATTATTTTTTTTACATACCCTCGTTTTTCAATTATGACTTCCTTAACTTGAACAAAACTGACTGGAAACATTCCCTGGAATACATGTAGAGGAGATGAATGAGGAAATGATAAGTGGTGATAGCTTGGAATATTCTTTTCCACAAGAAAGAATAAGAAAAGTAAAATTCTCACATGAATAAATCTGGCTGACCGCTAAAATGTGCTTTAAAGCTTTCTGTTAATGTAAATCTTCACTGATATTATGCTTGTGTAGGCTCTTACCTGTTGAGCTTTGTTCCTAGACAAGAAGCCTCTGTACCAACCTGAAAGACAAAGTGGCATCTTACTATCAAGACAGGAAATCAGGATAGCGTAGACTCTCTAATTGGAACAACATCACCACCTTAAGGGAGTCCAGCTCCATAATTTTGTGGAGATGGAGCTGGACTCCTGTAAAATGGTATCAAAGAGGGGGATGTTGTCCAACATTAGGACAATACCTCTGACCCACTCCATGACGTGCTGGTCAGTCACAAGAGGATGTTCTGTGAGAGACTGAGATTTCCCAAATGCACCACGGAACGACACAGGAAATCATTCCTACCCGTGGCCATCTCCCTGTACAAGTCCTCCATCTAATGCACAGTACAATAACTACACCGTTTTGCACATGCTCTACAGTGAAAATAACAAATAACAAGTTTTGCAGTTTAGAGTAAAATGTCAATCATATATATTTCACCTCTGCAATATTCTGGATATTTATAATTGAGCTATTTGTACATATTGGAGGCATTTCTTATATTTTGTAAAATTTGTGATATATTGTATTATTTAATACAGCTCGCACTGGAACGGTTCGCAGCCGAGTGTGAAGCAGCGGGAATGAGGATCAGCACCTCCAAATCTGAGGCCATGGTTCTCAGCCGGAAAAGGGTGGAGTGCCCACTCCGGGTCGGGGATGAGTTCCTGCCCCAAGTGGAGGAGTTCAAGTATCTCGGGGTCTTGTTCGCGAGTGATGGGAGAAGGGAGCCGGAGATCGACAGACGGATTGGGGCTGCAGCTGCAGTAATGCGGACGCTGCACCGGTCCGTCGTGGTGAAGAGGGAGCTGAGTGTAAAAGCGAAGCTCTCAATTTACCGGTCGATCTACGTCCCTACCCTCACCTATGGCCACGAGCTGTTGATAGTGACCGAAAGAACGAGATCGCGGATACAAGCGGCAGAAATGAGCTTCCTCCGAAGGGTGGCTGGCCTCTCCCTTAGAAATAGGGTGAGAAGTTCGGCCATCCGGGAGGGTCTCAGAGTAGAGCAGCTGCTGCTCCACATCGAAAGGAGCCAGCTGAGGTGGTTCGGGCATCTGACAAGGATGCCCCCTGGGCGCCTCCTGGGTGAGGTGTTCCAGGCATGTCCCACCGGGAGGAGGCCCCGGGGCAGACCCAGGACACGCTGGAGAGATTATATCTCTCGGCTGGCCTGGGAACGCCTTGGTATTCCCCCGGATAAGCTGGAGGAGGTGGCTGGGGAGAGGGAGGTCTGGGCCTCTTTGCTTAGGCTGCTGCCCCCGCGACCCGGTCCCGGATAAAGCGGATGAAGATGGATGGATGGATGTATTATTTAATTTAGTTCTTAATTTAGTCTGTTACTGTTATTGTCTTGGAGCAACTGTAACCACATAATTTCCCTAAGGATTAATAAAGTACTCTGATTCTGGAAGTTACAGCAATGTAATAGTTATACTCACTGGTCACTTTGTTAAGTACACCAGTTCAATTGCTTGCTACTGCAAATATTTAATCAGCCAATCACATATCAGCAACTCAGTACCTTTTCAAGACAACCTTAAGAAGTTCAAACAGAGTTTCAGAATGGGGGAGGAAAGGCGACTGAAGGGACTCTGAATGAGGCACTGTCGTTACAGCCAGGCTCGCTGGTCTGCCAGCTAAGAACTAAGGCTATAATGTGGTTGAGCACACCAAAATTGGATGGTAGAAAACTGGAAAAAAACATTGCCCGGTCTGATGAGTCTTGATTCCTGCTGCAATATTCAAATAGTAGGGTCTGACTTTGGTGTAAACAACATGTAAGCATGGAACCATCCGGCCTTGTATAAACAGTTCAGACAGATGGTGGTGTAATGGTGTTGGCGATATCGTGTTGGCACAGTTTGGACTCCTTAGTACCAGTTTAGCATTTTTTATCTGAATATTGCTCCCGACCATGCTCATCCTTTTATAGCCAGAGTGTACCCATCTTCTGATGGCCTCTAATGGCTGTTTCTGTGTGACAAAGCCCAAATCATCTGGCTAATTCCATAGACACCAAATCTCCATCCAGCCTTTTAGATTTGCATCAAGAAGATTCACTCTGCACCAACTGTGTTATGCTATCATGTGAACATGGACCAAACTTTCTGACGAATGTTTCCATCATCTTGTTGCATCTCTGCCAGGAAGAATTAAGGCAATGCTGAAGGCTAAACGGGGATTAAACCCAGTACAAGGATGTAAAAAGTAGCAGTTGAGCGTACATATTATTGTATTTTAAATGTATTTATCATGTTTATACTCCATAAAACATGATAAACGTCTAACTCTCACAAATGTAACATTTACAAAAACACGAACAAAATATGCTTACTAACATGCAGTTTTTCAATAACAAATAATTTCAAAGTTTTACACATCTATGTATAAAGTATTTGAACCACACTGACAAACCGGATAACCGACTTATTTAACAACATTTTACCTTCGCAAACCTCTTGGATGTGGACAGTTTCGCCCACCTCCAGGGAAAGGTGCTTCTTATTTTGGCCAACAAAGTTCCACTTTACTAAAAAAGAAGAAAAAAAACATAAGTGAATAAAATAAAAATATACATAAATATATTGAATATATAAATACGGTTATTGTTACAATGGAAAAATAAACTTGAACACAAACACTAAGTATGCAATGGCAAGCCTCGGTTACAGGAAGATTTTAGTACACACGGTAAGCTAGCTTGATTCGTGACGTCACACGTTATAAGGTTTTTTTTTTTTAAAAAGGCTAACCAGTAAAAAAAAAAGTAGCAGTAAAACACAATAGTAGATGGCGACTAAGTAGCTTAAGGTAAATATAAATAGGTAGTCCAAATAAGTTAATGTATCCAGATGCTGGCCAGCTGCAAACGGTGGCACACACGAGTAGGCAGGCAACGGAACAGGTTAAGGAGCAACGCCTTTCTTCAGTGGGCCTCAGGTTGGGTTTATGCGATAGTAAACAGCATTTCTTTAGGTTTTGGGCTGTTGATAATCCGGAGCTCTGGAGCAATTTAAAGACGTTAGTAGGCTCTTTTTTTCTGCTTTCTGTCTTTTCTTTAATGACTGTATCAGTCAAAATGATCGGATTTAGGAAACAGTGAAAGCAGCAGTGAGTAGCGACATGGGTTGCAGCCAAAGACCAGTTGCACGGCAGAGGAAAAGTGTGCAGAGCACCGACAGCTAAAGTCTATCATTCATCTTTGTGCAACAGTTCAGAGGTTTGCTCTCCTCCATTTGAGCTTAAAGATGGTTTGCCCTCAAGAAGAACTGCAGCTACAAAATGCCTGCTAATGAAATTCTGACTGTGCAAAAAACCAAGCAAAAAAGTCAGACTATTTCTAGACGATACTTAAACTGATAGAAAAGGAAAAGGAAGCTTATTTGTGCGCACTTCGTGAGACTAAATTGTCAACATTTTTTTTTTTTTGCATCAGACTTTTCTACTGTATTCAAACTTGAGACTTCCTTCTTCCCCCACTTCCTGTGTTGTAGTCTTACACAGACCAGGAAGATATTTATACTAGATACAATAAACAATATTTTCTTTGAGTAAGTATATTAGAAAGTGCTTTAAAATGACTTTTTAACCCACACCCACCATCAGCATCAGTCTCGTGCTATAAGTAGATGAACTACCCAGGTGAAAGAACCCTACATGGTCTATCTTTTTGCAAGTAGGTTAAATGATAAATCAATGCAGTGGCTGCAACAGACCAGTGAACCTCAGTTAATAAAGTCTGTATTAGAAGGCAGAAATCTGTGTCTTTTCCAAGTGTGTGACTGCACTGCATATCTAATGGCAACACACACTGATTAGCTCCGCCATATTAAACCCACATACATAACAGATAAACTGCACACTGTACTTGCCCATTCTAGGATTTGCTCCAAGCCAAAACCAGGCTTTCACTTTCAAAAATGAACATTTTTAAGGACTGTTTATCTTTTAGCTTCTGTATTTATGTGCTGCATGCTATGCAATTTGTAGAGATTGCCTACTTGCAGCTGCTTATTTCTCCATTTTTGCTTATGATTTTATCCCTTACAAACCACTGCAGAACCACTTCAGTGCAAATAAACTATAATTAGCGTAGTTGCACTGAAGTTAAATGATGAATAAGATTTCAGGATCTCAGTTCTTTGGAAGGATTAAAGCTGATGTCTACCTCCTAAAGCTCTTTGAGGCCTTTGGCACCTGCCTACATCCGCCAAGCAGGAAGTGATGGGAATCTATTTTTCTCATTTCTATTCATTCGCTGTATAGGCTAGCATCATACCGTAACAGAAAGGCACCATAAAAACTGGATGTGCCTGCACATCTCACACAAAGATACATACAAACAAGCACATGTTGACTTACCTACACCATACCGCTCTCTTGTGGTTTTCATCCAAGGAGCCATGATTGTGTGTAATCCTTTACCTACTTTATACTTTTGTCTTTAGAAATCTCCTAGTTTGTCCGTCCACCTTAACTTCTCATTTCTGCATTTTGTTAACGTTAAATGAAAGCAATAAGCCCATCCCCCTTTGCCTCTCTTCCCCTTCTGTCTCTTCTCTCTTCCTGCCTTCAGGCGGTTAAGAGGAAGTGGGTGAGTACAACAAGGTGGAGTCCTACAGCACCCGCAGGCTTTTGCAGCGTGCGATGTCTCTTATTTTCCTCATTTAGACTCGACGTGCCGTCATTATTCAAAGTAAAGCGTCAGTAACACACGATGACAGTTACAGAAGTGTTAGAGTCGAGAGGATGTCTGAGTGTCCAACCGGGCCTGTACGTGCACATTTTTTTTTGTGCTTTTTTTTAAAGATCTTTTCATGTTTTCATATCTGAAAAACGCAGGTTGTCTGCTTTCTCACAGTAGCATCTAGCTGTTGAACCGTTGATGACTTAAACCATTATTCAGCCATCTTGCACATAACATACTCTGACTTTTCCCTTTGTGGATCACCATTTGAGCTTGTGAAATCAAATGTTGTAGACGGCAAAGCATCAGAGAATATGGCTTGATGCTGTGTTCTATTACAGATCATTTGAGCTCCCCCTTCCTCCTCGATCTACAACCAGAAAGGTAAAAGTGGAGAAAATGCTTTAACAATCCGAATGGCTAGGCAAGCACTACAATACTAATGCTAATCTTTAACAATTTTATGTTGCATAGGGACGATGGGTTAAAAGCTTCCTGGGTTTTTTCTTGCATGAGACATCAAACCACACTCTGTTTTTTTAATATGAATTTTGCTGCTCATTAAAATTGATCTGAAAAGACTAAAAAATGTCTGTAATAACCCAGAGGCCACGTCATCAAGCCCTGCCTGGCTAGCTCTCCATACCTCATTAATGGTTAATTTGATATGCATGTGAATACAGTGAAAAGGATCTAATGATCACATTCCAGCAGCATGAAGCAAAAATTATACTGACTTTGGCAATCACTAAAAAACTTTGTAATGTTTGCAATGTTAGCTGAAAGACACATAAAAGACTGCATGTATAGCAACCGCAGCAATTTTGTCTCTTTAATAGGGAACATTCCTGCAGCTCTATATACTTTCTAAACTGAAACTGCACTAGTACCTCAAAAAACAGCAAGAGATGTGAAGTGACGCAGATGTTAACTGGGTCCTGAATAGCTGGTTTTAAGAATCTTATATAAAATTAATATTCCAGTTGTGGACTGAAAAAAACACTCCTTAAATAAACTGTATTTACCCTGTACCTCCCACAGATTGTTGCCTTGGTAACCATTAGCTTTCCATTCCTGACAGCATCCTTTACACAGCAATTGGCAACAAGCATCCATAATTGATGAGACCTTTTTTAATATTATTGATCGCTCTCTTGACATTAATTATAACCTACACTCTTAGAATAGTAAATAGTAACTTTTCAGAGACCAGTGGGAAGTAATTAATATCCAAACGATCCATTTATGAACCAATAATCATCCTCAAGTCTTTATGAACTTCATCATCAGTATGACACTCCCAAAGCAATCACCCCCCACCCTTTTAAAAAAAAAAAAAGTACCCTGTAAATATAAACTCAAACTTCAAACCATTTTCAACTGGTTGATGATTATCCTTACAGCTTTTCTTCTGTTATAGTCCCTATTAGGGGAAATATGGATGACTCACGGATTAGTTTCTTCTGGACATCTTCACAAGACAAAGGACCAATCAAAATACTCTGTGTGAGTATTACTTTTTGGACAGCCAATGTAGCTCACAATATAAAAGGCCGATTGGCAGGTTGTGTCTCAACCAATAAGGCTATGGCTGTCAGGTTTTGACAGCCTCAACCAATGATGCTGTCAAAACCTTACAGACACATGAAAAACTGATCTATCATCAGCATATCGCTGTTTACTTTTGTTATGATGGTGATTTTAGAGGCTTTCTCACGCCGCACATTTAAAATTAGCCATGTCTGAAATGATCCTTGAAAATGAAATAGTATTCTTTACTAAAGTGAGGACATAAAGGGATTTTGGGTACTTCACAAGTGATAGCCAATGTGTATAATCCATAGACTGTAAATGAAAGGTAGAGCTACTCTTGCTTTGTCCATTGGGGCGTTGTGTTGAGAAGCTTCAAGTGTAAAGTTTTTGCCCTTACCAACTTGGTAATTTGAAACTTAATGAAACTGAATGTGGCAAGAATTGAACTAACCAAGAAATCACACGGTACTCATAGGCTGCTTGTCAATATATCATCCTGTTTGACTCTAGTGGGGACCAGGATTTACCAAATTAATGTTTTTTGCAGTGTGACTTTAACATACTTATCACATGTCCCTTTATAGGCCACCCATTTTTTTAAGTTTTTAATTTTATATTTCAAATCATGGTCATTTAAGTCACTGTATACCTCTGTAAAAGTGTTCACAGAGGTTTATAGACCACAGCACCTAACCTTAAGTCATAAGAGTCACCTGCTGGTAACCTTAGAAAACAATGCGGGTTTGAGGCACTTCTGCATTTGCTTCACTTCTCAGGACCTGAAGTATACATTTTATATAGTCTGTGTTATAATGTAGGTGAGATCATTTGTACCACGCCTTGTGACTCTCAAGTAACATCATTTGAAGTTGCAAATCAGGACATCCTTACAAAACACAATCACAAGTAAATCTAAATTCCTGGTAGCGGTTTATCATAATAACATGACAGAGTTTCACAGCAAGGCGTTCATGCATATTTACCACAGCTCCTCATCTGTTAAACATAGAGATAAATTGGGTGCATTGGAGTAGCCAGCTAAGTTAACATTTGCAGTATATCAAAAACTGTTATTTATAAGAATAAAAGCGAAATCACATGAAAAAAACCCTGTATGGATGGGTCAAAAAGAAAATCCAGAAGAGGGGGCTAGAGCTCTTAAATGGTTTGTTTGTTTGGTTTTTTCAAACATTTACTTATATCTTATCAGTAAGAAGTATTTGCTTCCTCTTGCTCCTTTTTGAACGGGAAATGGTCAGCTTTTTGGTTTTCCTTGTGAGTAGAAAGGCTTCCAGCTATTTTGTGTTTATTTGTTTTTGTATGTATTAACACTTGTTACTTACATTTTCGAAATAAAGATTTGGCTGATCAGTATATATTTTTTTCTGAACATAGTGTTGACATAGACTAGACACTACACACGCTGGTCACTTTATTAGTTATACCTTGCTAGTAGTTTTGGCTTTGTTATGGCTCTATAGATTCAACAATGTGCTGGAAATTTTCCTCAGACATTTTGATCCATATTGACACGATAGCATCATACAGTTACTGCAGACCTTTTTCCATGAGGAAAATCTGCATAATGCAAATCTCAAAGCTGCCCTATTGGACTGATCTAATGACTATGGAGGCCATTTGAGTACAGTGAACTCTTTGTTAATATTACTCTTAGATAATATATGATGGCATGCATATACTTGCTCAGTAGTAGGAAAATAAAGACATCCCACAGGTTGTTATTTACTCTCAAAACATGCCTATTTTCTTCTCATCCCTGTGATGCGTTCAAGGTGCACATGTGATGATGTTTCATCACTCAAGAAGACAGTGAGCATAAAAAGTAATTGTTTTTAAAGTAGGAGGTTTCAAATGCAATTTCAAATTCTTTCCAAGTAGCTCAACAAATCCAAATCAAATACACAAAAACGTTTCTGTTTAGTTTGGCATAAAGTGTGTCAGCTAGCTAAAAGTATTTCCTTGGGTGAGCAAACAAACAATGTGCAAGCCTGAGAGATGGAGAAAGAATGAGTACAGAAGAGGAAGATGAGAGACTATTTTCAAAGGTATGCAGTGCTCAGCAAGTGCCATTTACAGCACATGACCCTTAGTCTGATTTGTTGGGTCATGTGACTCATGGGTGGAAAATATGAATTCTTGCCAGCTAGCTGTCATCAGGGGCTGTTTGTGACTCAGTGTATATGAAGAGCCAACCTTGTTTCTTTCTCTGTCCTCACATGGTATGGAGGCGCTCTGACTGACGCACTTCAGCTCCTATAGTCACCCAACAAAGCATATATTGCAGGACTAATTTACTCCTCTTTTTGTTTCCATCTCCTGTAAATAAAATAGGTAATGCATATCCTACTTGTATAGAATCCCTCTTTTGTCGCACGCTAGAGTCCCTTATAACAAAGTGGGTGCTAATACCAACTACTAAGGACTAAGTTGCAGGCAGGTTTGGAGGGAGATCACCACCTGTTGGTGGTTGCTTTTGTTTCTATTTGGCCTGGGTCTGTTATTGGAGTAATGGTAAATTTGACGTGTTCTGTAGAATGCCCTTGTGTGAGGCAGTTGTTGCTTTGGCTGTATGGTTGACTTGCTGTCGGGTTATTTTGGGATGGTATCGATAGTAGAGGAGTTTCTCTAGATTAACTTTCCCTGCAGGGATAAGCAACTCGGTCTACTTCAAATCAAATCAAATCAAATCACTTTTTATTGTCACATCACATGTGCAGGCACACTGGCACAGCACATGCGAGTGAAATTCTTGTGTGCGAGCCCCACAAGCAACAGAGATGTGCAAACACAACAACACAAACGAGCAAAATACAAGAATGGCCAACCTGAAACTAATAAATATATGTACAATATATAATAGTGTATGCATTTCTGGATGTGTATACTAAATATTTTCCTACGTGTGTGTGTGTGTGTGTGTGTGTGTGTGTGTGTGTGTGTGTGTGTGTGTGTGTATACACATTTTTACAAATTAAATAGTAAAAAAATAAAATAAAATAATAATAATAATAATAATAATAAAATATATAAAATATACAGAGTTGAATATGTGCAAAACAAGTGGCATTTATATACAGTGTGGAGTGCCAACTTGTGGGCTAGTTGGCTTGCTCTTTTATGTTATTTTGTGCAGAAACGGATTAAGACCTTGTGTCACTTTCTTGTCTAGGTGAACAACAGCATAGTTGGAACTTAAATGACGCAAGTGGGCTTTGTGTTTTAAGTATATGTCATGGGATGAAGACTAGGGTTGAGAGGCAGTTAGCTGGGTGGGGGGATGTTTCAGCTTGCCATTATTGAGTGGTGTGTCCTGGTTTGTACTGTGGTAGCAAATAACTAGTAGCAAAGTCAGTGCTAGTAGCTTTTTTTCAGGTTGAAATGATGGCTACAGTAGCAGAGTCTGTGGATTATCTAAGTGAGGCGATTTTGAATAAATGTAAAAGAGATCAGTGTTGAAGATTGTTGTACGTTTTAATCTTTACAGACAGGCTTTTAAGGATGCTTTACTGACTGCTTTAACAGCTGAGTTGGTGTAACAAAACTATTAGTTGAAACAGTCTAGTGTTTCAAAGCATGATGATATGGTTACTGAAGAAGGCGTGATGGGGTCGCCAGTGCAGGCTTGAGTAAGTTCTACTTTAAGTTTTGGTGACTTGACTTTTGAACAGAGAAGTAGCTCAGTCTAGCACTGGCTTTAGTCCAAATGACTTGGGTTTTGGTCACAATGTTTGAGGAGTGCCAGTCTTGGTAGCCGAGGATCAGTCCGCCAGGGTCTCCGCTCCTGGCTGCCACCCGGCACACGATGCACCCGTCCTCTTCGGTGCCTCCTGCGGGTGGTGGGCCTGGGGGAGGATGGGCCCATGTCCCCTTTTCGGGCTGTGCCCAGCCGGGCCCCATGGACTAAGGCCCGGCCACCAGACGCTCGCCCTCAGGCACCCTCCCCGGGCCTGGCTCCAGGGATGGGCCCACTCCGGGTCGGGGATGAGTTCCTGCCCCAAGTGGAGGAGTTCAAGTATCTCGGGGTCTTGTTCGCGAGTGATGGGAGAAGGGAGCCGGAGATCGACAGATGGATTGGTGCTGCAGCCGCAGTGATGCGGACGCTGTACCGGTCCATCGTAGTGAAGAGAGAGCTGAGTCTAAAAGCAAAGCTCTCAATATACCGGTCGATCTACGTCCCTACCCTCACTTATGGCCACGAGCTGTGGGTAGTGACCGAAAGAACGAGTTCGCGGATACAAGCGGCGGAAATGAGCTTCCTCCGAAGGGTGGCTGGCCTCTCCCTTAGAGATGTAGAGGAGGTGGTTCGGGCATCTGACAAGGATGCCTCCTGGGCGCCTCCTGGGTGAGGTGTTCCGGGCATGCCCCACGGGTAGGAGACCCCGGGGCAGACCCAGGACACGCTGGAGAGATTATGTCTCTCGGCTGGCCTGGCAATGCCTTGGTGTTCCCCCGGATAAGCTGGAGGAGGTGGCTGGGGAGAGGGAGGTCTGGGCTTCTCTGCTTGGGCTGCTGCCCCTGCGACCCGGCCCCGGATAAAGAGGAAGAAGATGGATGGATGGATGGATGTTTAAGGAGTGTTACAGCAGGACAGGGGTCTTCCGGTCCTACTGGATTTAAAAACTAGTCTACATATCTGCCCAGATAGCAAGACGACATTGAATTGATGTTGATTTTTCATCCGATCCGTCGTTATGGTCAGGGTTGAAATGCCACTGTTGTAACAACATTGAAATACTGTGGTAAACCGACGGTCTTACTATAGGGACGTTGAAATGATGTTGATTTACCGTTGTTTTTTTGTCATTGATATTTGATCTATTTGTAGTCGACCAGGTGACAACAACAACGTTGAGAAAACGTCTATTTATAATTGACCATCATTCGGCGCCGGTCACCATCAAAAAGCCATCGATTTGTAGTTGAGCGTTAAATTGCATTGCAACTGAGCGGGTATAAAGTACGGGAGAAAGTAGATTTATTGTTTTTTTTGTTATCAGTGACCTTGGTCTAGTTCATCAGCTTTAAAAAAATCGTTTCGACGTGCAATTTAGTTGACCGGGAAATTAAAGCAGCGATCACTTGGACTATTCCACAGCACCCTTCTCACAGTGGTACATCCCTCCAGGTAACCATTGTCTTGTACAGTTGAGCAGGACATTAGATTTACTCTCAGCAGAGTTGACCGGAGAAAGCATCAGTTCATGCACTGCACTGGCCTGCACCACGATTAGTATAAGGTAAGAATGAATGAATTTTCTTCTATTCGTTATTTCCACTGTTGCATTTGAATAACAGTAAAAAAAACTTGTTAATGTACAGTTTCGGACAAAATGGGAGCCCGAAATTGTGTCTACTTTCATCTTACAATCCGGCAACAAATAAAACAACAAATAAATTGCACTGCGAACAAAGTCTATCAACAAAGAAAACATTTTCGTTTTATACTTTTCCGTTATATTCCCTTACAAAGCTAGCCTAACACTTTGAGGGTTCCTTTGTTCTTGCCGTCGCCTCGGCGCTTGACCCAGACTTTCGCTCTGTAGTTGCTTTTTAGCATAGTACTACAAAAAATTGTAAATCTGTGATATATGATTGATAAACGTAAAGGTAACTGTATAAATGTGTTCAATGACTTTGTTACTTTTAATGATTGGAGAGCACCCGCTTCAATTCGCACTCAATTCAAACTTTACGTTGCACGCTCACCTAACTTTACGTTGCACGCTCACCTACCTTTACGTTGCACACTCACCTACCTTGCATTTGCACCTTTTGTCCACACGTAAACTGCGTTTTCGTTAACTGAAAACTGAGATTTTTAAAGACGCCTGCCAGGGTGGATATTTTCGAAAACTCAGTTTTAGCATTTACGTGTGGACGAGGAAAACGGAGTTGCCTATATACAACAACAACAACAACAATCTTTATTTATAGAGCACATTTAAAAACCAACGGCATGCCAAAGCTATAAGCTATTATTATAAGCTTTAAGCTATTATTTATTATTTAGTTCAGTCAATAGATCAAGTTTTGTAGTGACTATGAAATATATTGTAATTATCTGTTTCCTGTTTATCCTAGACAGGGCAAAAAAACCCTCCAAATTGAAAAAAAGGTAAAAATGAAAGAGGTGCATTGTGCAGTTCAGCACTGGTGGTACAGAAATAGTCCCTAGTTCATGGATAAATGGGGAGAAATTGTCATGGCCTCCATATCCTCCGCGAGACACATTCAGGATCCATGCCGCAGTAAAGAGGAGAGTTCATCCTGGTGCAACATGGCTCACCTATGCACCAGTCCGGCTTCTCATAAGCCATGGTGGGTATCATCTGGATTGGTGTTGTATAAATGTAACAATAACAAGTTTTTGGTGTCCTAATTTATGTCTGGCCATACATTGTGTTTGTACTTCCAGACACATTTCACGAAGCAGAACGCAGTCTCCAGAGATATCTACGTGAACACTGTGATACGTCTGACCTTCAGTCCGAAGCAGAAACACAGACCAGTCATAAAAGAATGGTAAAAGGAGCCGTCCTCAAAAAAGAAAAATTCCACCTGCTACTGTGGAGGAGTTGTCACTGCTATTGGATACTTTGCTGGAACACAGTAAAGCTGTGGGTTGCGGGATGACCCATAATGTTTTATCTAGGGGTCTAGATTTATGCCTGTAGTGCACTGCCATGTAAATAATTTGCATTTACTGAATATGTACTGACTGAGTACCACTGTTCAAAAGTTGAATAAAGAAACAAACTAATTTTGCCTCTTTTTTTTTTTTTAATTAAAACCACTTTGTAGAACATCACATCAGTTACAGTGTAGAATCCAAGTCATTTATAGTTTACAAATGACAAAATGTTTACACAAAATCATGACGGTGTTTACATGATATCACCCATTTCTAACATTACTTTATTTACTGTATCTTTTGAAAAAATACCGCTATTTATACAGCACAAGACTTAAGAATATTTAACAGGAGCAGGTTTCATTTTGCCCTGGTTTTACTACCACACTGTTCACCAAACGCAGCAAACCTTCACCATCTTATCCAGAAGGGTCACCTCTTCACCCTCACATGGAAGAAGTAATCTGATTGGCATGGTGGTATGTTTGAAGCAGGTCCCTTGTGTAGCGCTGGGACCCAGTCACGATGTGTTTCATCCATTTTATTGGCTGGTTTGCCTGCAATAATGCCAATATCTATCCTTTCCAAAATCCTTTCCAAGCCCACCCCCGTGACATCACGTTTCACACACGGTTGCTGTACATATACAGCCAGTGTTAAAGCTCACAGCCCGACACACACCTATTTTTCATCTTTTAGCAGCATAGTGCTTTTTTCCCAATTATTTTTTTAAAGTCAGGTTAAGGCTCCAAAAGCACAAAGGCGATATAAGGCTGGTGGCTCTCAACAGTTTTTGTTTGCTACATGGATCATTTTAGTTCAGCTGGGTGTCTTTCCTTTTGTTATATTTCTTTAAGAATTCAAAATGTGTTAATTACATAAATAAAATGTAATTTTCTCTGTAGCACTTCATGGATTTAAGCAACACACCTTAGTTGTTCACACAAAGCATAAAAGTAAAAAACAATATATACAGTGTTATCTTCATTTTAGATGTCAAAAAGTATTTGCGGCTCCCAGTGTTTTCTTTTGCCTGGAAACCGGGTCCAATGGCTCTTTGGGTGCTAAAGGTTGCTAACCCCTGGCCTAGGGGACCAAGCGTTGACCCTTTGCCTCTTGTTAATTCGCCTTTACAAGGAAATGTGTGCTCCTACTATTTTCACCAGTTCGTAGAACTGAACTACATCATTTCTACTCCGGGGAACTGCTTAGATCCAGTTGGGAGTAGTTGGAGAGGTCTTAGAGAAATCTAAAGGTTTCGAACAGGGTTATCTTAAGTGTCTTTGAATAATCTTGATTTTAATGTTAGGACATATAGAATAGCATAGCCCTTCCCTTCTAGAATAATCTAGAAAGGATGGGTTATGCTCAATTATTACACTGCGTTGTTGTTCGATGTTCCCATCCACTTTGACACCACATGCTAGAGAAATTGCATCCTTTATCACACCAGCTGAATTATTTTCAGTTACAGTTATGCCATTTGGGTTGAGAAATCCTCCTGCCACATTCCAGTGCCAGACGAACTGCATCATTTCTGGTTTGGAAGGGTGTGCTGTATTGATATGATGTAGTTTTATATAGCAACACCTGTCAAGATCATCTTAGGTGCATCCAGGCTTTGTTCATCTAATTAAGGCAAATGTTAGAATGAGTCTTGCCAAATGTGAGTTTTCTAAGGCCACCTATTTGGTTAAGGTGGTTGAACGAGAGAACGCACATCCCTTCAGAGCCAAAGTGGAGGCTCTTGAGTTCCTTCCTACCACTACTAAGAGACAATGTCAGTGATTTCTTGGAATGGAGTTTTACCATGAGTTTTTAAAAAATTCTCTCCTGTGGTTCCTCTAACTAATGTAACTCCCAAAGTTAAGTTCTAGTGGTCAGATCACTGTCAAAAAGCCTTTGAGGACATCAAGGCTCTTCTTGCTTCTGCTTCAGTACTTGCAGGGTCATCTTATCACAGTTTCACGAAACTAACTGTAACTTATTAAGTAATTATGTTCTCCACGTTCCACTGCTACACCAAATCAGCTTGAGTAGTCCGGCCATTCTTGTCCGATGTCAACATGGCATTTAAATCCAGAAAACTGCAGCTCACTGGATATTTTCTCTTTTTGGGTCATTATCTGCAAACCCTATAAACCCTAGTGTTGGTTGTGTGGTAAATTCCTAGTACATCTGCAGATCTGTTGTTTCACCTCATCTGGATAGTCTGATATTTCAGAAACCAGCAGCCATCCGAAGTTCAGTGTCACTTTAATCACTTTTCTTTCTCATTCTCGTGCTCTGAACTTCAGTAGGTCATTCTGACCATGTCTAAATCCCTAAAATTGCTGCTACATGATTAGATATTTGCGACAGCGAGGAATTGCACAGGTGCACCAAATAAAGTAGCCAATGAGTATATGGGGTTTCACTGCCAACTACCTTTTGCATACTTTCTGCCAGCTTAAATAGTTTATTTTATTATTTTATTTCTCTAACTTGCTGTAAAAGCACTTGAGCTAAAAGGCATCCATCCACAGCCTTATTTTTAATATGCATCACAAACAGAGCCATTGGCAGTCCTAACTCAGAACTGACTCCAAGTTAGGAATGCCAGTCAGGCACTCGCCACCAGAAGGTCCTCTAGAAATCTTGTTGTTATGGAAACATGGTGTGAGACTGAGACATGCTATTGATATAACACTGAAAAAAGGTGAAATATTAGGAATTGGCACCTAGAAATGACTGACAACATTTGTGTACACAAAAAAGGGCAATGAGAGAAAAATAGATATACGAAGTGAGAAGGAGAGAGAGATAATGGATGACAGAAGATATGTTATCTCATAGTTTTGTAGTGGAAATAAACTGGAACTCAAGGAGGAGGAAAATAAGGTAGGGCTTAAAGGTGCATAGCATGGAATAAAAAAGAGATGCAACAGAGATTAACTGATGTACAGCTGAAGGAATAAAAAGAAGCAGCAGGCAGAGGGAGCCTCTCTAACAGGAAGAGAAAGCACAAAACGAGACAAAGGGAGACTGAATTCTGTCCCAGCTATGATACGAGCTAGGCCACGTGCACTGAGACGGGGAGTCAAAAAAAGGAACACAGTATGAAAAGAGAAGTGACAATGACTTTTGATTGTTCAGACTGAAGTTTGGAAGATAAATTAGCATTGGAAAAGAGATCTAAGCCACACTAGAAGCCAAAGCATGTGAGAAATAGGCACAAAGGCTGACTAAAAAACTGCGCCAGAAATAGGAAGATTGATTTAGAAATCTCTCTGACCCAATGGGTCACTGATATCCAGTGTTGGTCAAGTTACTTGAAAAAAGTAATCAGTAACTAATTACTGATTACTTCTCCAAAAAAATAATCCTGTTACTTTACTGATTACTTATTTTCAAAAGTAAGTAATTACTTAGTTACTTAGTTACTTTTTAAAAACACGATTTACAACCTGAATAGGTGATAAAGCGATAGATCTTTCAGCCCAATTCTACTTTTTCTACATAATCCATCATACAAAATGTAATCAAATGGAAAAGTCTCTTTTTTTAACTTGTTTTATCAGTTTTAATCTTTTAACTTTATGCATCAAGCAAAAATTTAATTATATGCAACATTCTCTGACTTGAATAAATTAGTTTAACATTTAAACCTATTTTCTACACATTCCAGCACATAAAATAAAATAAAATATTTTTTGTGTTTACACTCACTCTTTCAAATAGATGCAAGTAAAACACAGCAGAAAATAAATAAAGTCAAAGACTCAGCGGTCCTGTTGCTCTATTTTCACCTGTAAAGCAGGACTGCGGTAGGCGGAGGTTTACCCTGGTGCAGGTGTGCCGTGGTCAGTTGAAGAATCCGCGAGTTTCTCTGTGAATTTCCCATTATGTCGTTGCGCACTCGGTGCTTGCTTGGAAGTTTAGGGGGTTTTTTTCGCTGTAAAAAGAAGTTTTCTTCCCACGCACGATGGACGCTAATGTTTTTGTCACTTTTTATGGAATCAAACTCAAAGTAAGGTCAGTGCTTCCACGCTTTAAACGCTGCACGCTCATACTCTCTCCCACAATCGATATATGATCCACTGTTGATCTGCACACAGCTGTTGTCTCTAACAGCGCACTCGTTTACGTCACTGTCGTGAGACATTCTCGCAAAAAATCATGGTTTTAGTAACGCAGTAACGCAGGGTTCCTACGGGAAAGTAACTGTAATCTAATTACCGTTTTTGCAATAGTAATCCCTACAAGTAACGCGTTACTGCCCATCTCTGCTGATATCACTCGAGTCCATCTGGTTCCAATTCTCAGAGAAAGTTTATAAAGCAGAAGAATTTAGATCAGTAAGAAATATTAAGGCAAGAAACAACACAAGCGCAAATACCATGCCTTCCTGTATGAGTCTCTCAACCCATACTGGACTTATTGGGCATTCCATTAAGGCTGAATACAACAGGTTGCCTAATTTATTCAGGTAATATCGGCCAGTCTGGATCAAACTGTTGAGGAGAATCTTCTTTGTTCTGGCATATGGCACATACAATTTATAAAATGTGACAAGAGAATGGCAGTGTCATTAAAATAATTTCAAAAGCAAATTACCCTGAGGAGTTGAGCCGACAACAATAGGAGACGCACAGAGAGCAAAGGGAAAAGAGAGAGAGAGAGGAATGGAGCTGTACGAGGACTTGCTACTCCCTTCCTCTTTCTCTCTTCTCTTTCCCACACACACTTACACACTCGTTACGCACACAAATGCACACACTTCACGAGCAAGACTGTGGTTCGCTCTGGGAGCAGAGCAGTGTAACGAGGGCAGTCATCACAGACAAGGAGAAGAAGCGCTGAGGTGAGTGATAGTTTCCTAATTTATACTTGCTGTTTAATATGTCTTCAAATTTAAACGAGCAACGTGTGAAAACACGGCGAATGCTGTAGCCAGGCAGCATAATCAAGTTTGAGTTAATATTTGATCTGCACTGTGTTATTTGAGTGCTTTTCAGCAGCCAAGCAAGAATGCTAATTAATAGAAATAAAAAAGTTAAATTCATTTAAGATTGGTCAAATAGGTGATGAAACTGTATTTAATTGACAGCACAGTCAGTGCAAATTCAATTTAAGTCTCTTTTTATGGTCTGATATCAGATTTTCTTTATAGTTTATTGCATTTAAATGCAAAGATGAGGAGAAAAAAAAAGTATAGAAGCAGTACGTATGTGGGCAGTGATGTGGTCATGAATAGAAACTGTCAGATGTCAGAGGTTTGCAACTGTGTAGAATTCAGCTGGGCCACTTCTGAGCCTGATGTGAACATGTGAACTAGGCACAAAGACAAATATACAAAGAGGTCATGTAATCAGTTCTGAATATGAGGAAGTGAGATTATTCTTTGTGTGATAATTTCTCTTTTACACTTTGAAGGTCTGTGACATAACAAGACATAACAAATATGTCTGCGTTACATATTAGCATGTACTTGTTAACATGTACATTACTATGCATTGTCCTATTGTCCTATTATCCATAAAGTCTTCCTGGAGTTGCTGATAAACAAAATATAATGATTTTATCCCTTAAACTGTAGAATAGAATAGAATAGAATAGAATTCAACTTTATTGTCATTGCACATGCACAGGTACAGGGCAACGAAATGCAGTTTGCATCCATCCAGAAGTGCTTTAGTGATATAGATATATTACAATATATATTAGCAATAATATAGATATGTGAGTATATTACAGAAATGGGTCTATTATGGTATGTTATAATGTACACGGTATGAAGTATGTTGTGAATATTCTATAACTATAAGTATGTACAGGCTGTAGTGAGTACAAGCTATGAACAGGATATAAATATGAAAAACTATACAGAATATGAAATAAATAACTTTACAGAATCTGGGATATACAGCTATACAGAAATGGGAACTATGCAAGTTGTAAACAGTTGTAGGATTAAAGATTATCGAATGTACAGAATGATTATTTACACAGAGCTATACAGTAGTGCAGTTAAGATAAGTGAGGGTGTAGATAGTTTCTACAGAGGCTATATAAAGTGCTAGTGGTTGTGAGTGGTGGTTCAGTCCATGTTATTATTGTGTTTGAGGGTACAGTTGTCCATTGTGGGTGTGTGTATGTTCAGTCCATGAGTTTAACGTGGGTCAGATGTCAGGAGGCAGAGTTCAGGAGTCTGACAGCTGTGGGGAAGAAGCTGTTCCGGTACCTGGTGGTCTTAGTCCGGAGGCTCCTGTGGCGCCTCCCAGAGGGCAGGAGGGTGAAGAGTCCATGTGATGGGTGACTGGGGTCTTTGATGATTTCCCAGCCCTTTTCAGACACCGCTTCCTGTAGATGTCTTTTATGGCAGGAAGTGGTGCTCCGGCGATGCGCTGGGCAGTTTTCACGACCCTCTGCAACGCCTTCCGGTCCGAGGCAGAGCAGTTCCCGTACCAGACTGTTATACAGTTGGTCAGGATGCTCTCGATGGTGCAGCGATAGAAGTTCACCAGGATGTCTGAGGACAGGTGGTTCTTCCTCAGAGTCCTCAAGAAGAAGAGGCGCTGGTGAGCCTTCTTGACCAGCTTGGAGCAGTTGGTCGTCCAGGTGAGATCCTCGGAGATGTGGACTCCCAGGAACTTGAAGCTGCTCACACGCTCCACAGCCGTCCCCTTAATGTGGATGGGTGGATGTGGGTCAGCATTCCTCCTGTAGTCCACGATGAGCTCCTTGGTCTTCTCGGTGTTAAGCAGCAGGTTGTTTCTGTCGCACCACTCAGCCAGACGATCCACCTCCTCCCTGTAGGCGGCCTCATCGTCACTGATGAGGCCAATCACCGTGGTGTCATCTGCAAACTTAATGATGGTGTTGGAACCATCAGCAGGTCTGCAGTCGTGGGTGAAGAGGGAGTAGAGGAAAGGGCTCATCACACAGCCTTGTGGTACACCGGTGTTCATTGTGATGGTAGATGAACAGCGGTTATCCAGCCGGACATGTTGGGGGCGGTTGGTCAGGAAGTCCAGTAACCATTTGCAGATGAGGGAACTGATGCCCAGGTCTGTCAGTTTTCTGATGAGTTGTGAGGGGTGGATTGTATTGAACGCTGAACTGAAGTCTATAAACAGCATTCTGGCGTAGGTGTTGTTGTTGTCCAGGTGTGAGAGGACAGAGTGCATTGCGATGGAGACTGCATCCTCTGTGCTCCTGTTCCGGCGGTATGCGAATTGGTGGGGGTCCAGGGTGGGGGGGAGACAGGATTTGAAGTGTGCTAGGACCAGTCGCTCTAAGCACTTAGTGATGATGGGGGTGAGTGCTACTGGGCGGTAATCATTGAGGCAAGATGGGTTGGAGTTTTTGGGTATCGGGACGATGGAGGTGGATTTGAAGCAGGCCGGTACCACAGCGTGGGCCAAGGACAGATTGAATATGTCTGTGAGCACTCCTGCAAGCTCCCCAGAACACGCTCTGAGAACACGCCCGGGGATGCCATCAGGGCCTGCAGCCTTGTGGACATTGATCCTGCTCAGCACCGCTCCTACATCGGTGGGGGAGAGAGTCATAGGTTGGTGGTCTGGCGTCATGTCTGCTTTGGTTGTGGTTGTGGGGTTCCCTCGCTCAAAACGAGCACAAAAGTTGTTGAGCTCGTTGAGGAAGGAGACATCAGAGGATGCGGGGGAGGGTTTGGTGGTCCTGTAGTCTGTGATGGTCTGGAGTCCTTGCCACATGCGTCGGGGGTTGGAGTTGGAGAAGTGTTCTTCTACCTTCTTTTTGTAATGGTGTTTGGCTTTTTTGATGCCCTTCTTTAGATTAGCCCTGGCTGTACTGTAGGCGTGTGCATCTCCTGACCTAAAGGCAGTGTTGCGGGCCTTCAGGAGGAGACGAACATCCCGGTTCATCCAAGGCTTCTGGTTGGGGTACATGGTGATCCGTTTCTGGGTGGTGACACTGTCTGTGGTTTTGGAGATGTAATCCAGTACAGATGAGGCGTACTGGTCCAGGTCTGTGTGGGTGAACATATTCCAGTCTGTGTTTTTAAATCTGTCCTGGAGCACTGCGTCTGTCCCCTCTGGCCACACTTTAATTGTCCTCACAGCAGGTTTCACACGTTGGATGAGTGGTGAATACCTAGGTGTGAGGAACAGGGAGAGATGGTCTAGGAGTATTGGGAAATAAAATCTGATAAAAATCAAAATAATTAAATTCCTGATTCTATTTTTTCAAATTAGTGATTTCCAGAAGGTTACATTTGGTATTTATAGGCATTTAATATTGGCTATATCTAATAATATTATTTTGTTGTAAATCACTTTGTATATAAGAGATTACTGAGACAATCTGGCTTTTAACTGTTGCACTGGTTTCATTGATTTTTATGGAGTTAAGGAAGGACTAGCTATGCTCTTTCAGCCATTGTGCAGTCACGTCTAATGATACCCACTTTGTTTTAAAACACCATTGCTGTTTCTCTGAGAGACATGCAATATCATACATTTAAAGCAAGATATACAAACTCTGACATAAGCTGGCCTATATAAAATTAAAGTGTGCAGTTATTCAAATAAAGGTCGCCACATACACAGCTCAAACTGGATGTTACACCTAAGTGAGCAAAGAACGAGAAACGGTTACAAGAATAGCAAGAGGATGTGGTTTAGTGTCATGACATGGTCACTGCATCTTATTTGCAGTTCAGCAGTTCAGAAGTTCCCTTTCAAATGTGCTGCTGGTAACTGTATGAACTGTATCAGCTGTATCCCAGCTGATACAGTTGTGTGCAGATTTGGTCTTTTTTTTTTTTTTTTTTAAGTCTGTGTGTGTCTAACCCACATTACACAACATTATTTCTGTAAAGGACTCTATATGGCTGCAATGATAACATGACAGATGTGATCTGGCAAGGTCAAGCATGACATATTGAGTTCAATCAATCACCCCCATGTGACCCAAACTTGCATTTGTGTGTTTGTGTGTGCGTGTGTAGGTGTGTGTGTGTGTGTGTACGTGCGTGTACCACAGCAAAGCATGCTGTTAGTGTCTATGCATATTTTATGCGTCTGATCCCCCTGTCTGTCTGCAGTCGTGTCTGTCGCAGTGTGTTTCATTTCCATGCTTCATCAGGATTCCACAGCTTTCCTTCACTGGTTAGAATACACAACAGCTAGCCTACCAAGCACCCAAGACCAAAGGACAGAAACAAAGGCAAGCAGGAAGACAAATGTGAACACATACACACAGACAAACATGCACGCACATTCACAACAAAGCAGACAGCCACAGATTGCTTTGCAAAAACAGAGGAAGTCAGTGAGCCAAGTACTTGATACCCAATTAAACTGTATTAAGACGAATTAAAGATTTGTATTCCTGATTGTATTATGTTTCTCTAATGGACGATATATGCACATGATCCACGAGTTACTTTCAACATCAGTAGTCCTCTTTAGCACTAGACAAATGTTTATTGATCTGATGATAGTTGAAAAAAAATTACGTTTTCAGAATCGCACCAGCTGCCGTACAGTCTAATCTTCTTTTTGCCGTTGAATAATTTAACCACTTAGCTGCTGTCCAATCATAATCAAATAAATATGGTACTCAAAAATGCATGAATTCATAGCAAAACAAGAGATTTGATTCAGCGCACAATCTCAGGCCATTGCCACACTTCCTGAAACATAAATGAATGTATAGCTGAGTTATTCCTTGGATCCATGACTAGTCGGTAGCAACCAGTCTGAAAAGGCAATTCAGCAGGGGGTGAAATTACCTTTTGGAGTCAGTTGAGAGGGTAGATTAATCTAAACATATTCAAAAGACATTACATTGCATTTATCACAATAGATGTGATTACTTTGATTACCTATTGGGATGATGAGGAGCATCCATTTATTATTAGTTTATTTCTAAAAAGACGCATCTGGCGAACAAAAAAAAAAAAAGAGGTCAGAGGATGAACACTTGGTATTTGGAGAATATCACAATTTAGGCAGAGAGTCCCAGCTGAGAGATAAATAACTCCATTACTCATCCCAGAGCTTAGACCATGTCTGGTAAAGAGCCACTGTTCTAAGTACTTTTCTGCCTGCCTTTCATCCTTATACCCAAATTGGACTCTTTTCACAAGCTTGCTGAGTAAAGAAAGATCTGGGTGAGACAGGATGAAGCCTCTTCAGCTCATTTATATCTCCCTACATTGAGACGACAAAGACAGGAAAATATTGCTGCAATTAACAGTTAATCACTTTATATTTCATCTCTCTTAAGTCCTCAAAATACTGGACGTCACCTTATTAAACACAGGATGAACTCTTAAAGTGCTGTTTTCATATCCACAAACCCATGCGACCCTTTTCCTCAACACCTGAAAACATTTTTTTTAAACTGTTGTTTTGCAAGAAACTTCTGAGGATAGTGCAGCCTTTTATATCCCGTGGAAAACAAAATACTCAGCAGTCATTACAATCCATTACGGTCCTCAAAATCCATTACCAAGACATATGTTTTGGGTCATGTTAGTGTGTCAGTGCAGACCTACATGTGCATGCATGAATGTGTGTTATTATATACTGCATACAGCTGCAGTAGCACTCACCATTGCTTTCCATTAGGGACAACTAATGAGTGGTTTGTGAAAGAAAACAGATGGTCAGTAATAAAGTGTCTAAATGAGGGATTTTTTTTTTAATCTTTTTTTTTTCTTTCATTTTTACACATCATCACATTCTGTTTCCCAGCATTAAGGTGAATGACACTGACTGACTTTATTTTTTACTATCTACACAGACTATTGGTGACTTTATACTGATGAAAGACAAATGTACGTGGGTCTTTTGCATCTTGTGCTAAATAAATTATGTGTTTACTATAAGTGACTGGTCAAGGCTGTATAATAATATAATTTTTAAAATTAAAACAAATGTTTATGCAAAGATAAACACAGGAAGCAAGCATAGTTAAGTTCTCACACATGCACTGTGACATGGGAAGTTGAACTAATGCACTGAGCTCAGAGCAAGTAAGAAAAGCACACGCATACATAGCGTATATATACATTTTCTGTATGGTATGCCCAAGATTGTGATAAAGTTGCCCTTGTTTTAAAAAAATGACTGTAAGGCCTGTAAGGCCTGTTTTGAAAGCAAGCCAAATCTATTTCTAGCTCTCTGCAAGAAAATGTGCATGAGAGACAAAGTGAGTGACACATTTTGATGATGTAAATAGGTGAAATTTGGGGTCTGTCTGTTGTTCTGTGAGACATAAAGGCTCATGCATTTAGGAAATGCACTTCATGCGTTAGTGGCTCTGTTATCTGTGTTTGCTCTGGATCAGGGGTAGGCAACTCCAGGCCCCGAGTGCCGGTATCCTGCAGGTTTTAGATCTCACCCTGGGTCAACACACCTGAATCAAATAATAAGTTCATTACCAGGCCTCTGGAGAACTTCAAGACATGTCGAGGAGGTAATTTAGCCATTTAAATCAGCTGTGTTGGATCAAGGACATCTAAAACCTGCAGGACACCGGCACTCGAGGCCTGGAGTTGCCTACCCCTGCTCTGGATGTAGCTCAGTGCTGAGTAAGTCATAGAAATGTGCAGATTAGAAGAGTTCAAAGATTACAGATTTGGTGCTGGTTTCTGTGAAACCAGATTTAATTAAAACATTTCTTTCTTCCTGTCTTGATTTGAAGCCATCGGCCCAGAGTCTCAGCATCTTTATCTAACATGATAAGCAAGTGGCACTGAACCAAGTCTGGCAAATCTCCCATTATCCATTACAGTGTTAGAAAACAGAGAGGCAAACATTACCCACCACCTATTGACGCAACCACATTTAATAGACACACATTGCCCACACACAATCTCTCTTACCTATCTAGTAGTGGTTTTCCACATTCCACCAGGCACACATTAAAAGCATAAGCCGACATCTCATTAGTGTTCTCAGAGTACAAATACCGCTCTGTAAATCTGTAAACAAGGTCTATGTAGAAAACAAAGCATTAACGTCTGGATGTAAAGCTTTGAATAATTTGTCATTCAAGGTTGTTATTTATTAATGGAAAACTACATACAGTACTGTGCAAAAGTCTTAAGCCCCCCCGCCCCCCTTCATTTCTTTCTAATTTGCTTCCAAGGAGACAGATTTTCTTGTAATTTTGGATAAGTGGTCTTGAACAGTTGTTTTCCAAGCTTTCTGAAGGTCATTCGAAATTTCTTCTTTGACAATTAGTTGTTGATTCACTCATCTCAGTCCAGTCCCTGTCCATTTTCAGAGGAAAGCTTTTATGTTGTTTTGTTTATTTGACCCCTTAACACTGACCGATGAATTATTTAAGCATAAAAAGACACCTAACTCAAGGGATGAACCAACGTTGGGTCTATTCATTACAGACTACTTAGCAATGAGGAGAACCAATTTTAAACTAAATTGTATCTTTAGGTATTTTGTTATTAGCAGCCTGGTACAAAAGCACATCATTTTTTCAGTGTTCTTTAGATTAATCTATGACGAAAGGCAAGTTTGACCCCCCAAAATAGTATTTTTACGTCATTCCCGAAGATGTGTTAGCTGGTGGTATATCGCTGCATGGTGTGCAGTGTGACCTTTAAAAACTGGAGAAAACGTGAGATGTGGAGAACAAAACAAGAATGGCTTTAAAACTACCTTAGCAGATGAACAGTATGTGAAGTCATGTCTTTTTTTTAAAAAAAATGCAGAAAATACTGCAAAAGACCTGATACAGAATCTGTGAGATGCATCTTGTCCTTCAGTTGATTCATCTACTGTTTGCTGAATCCTCATCAGAATGGGCACTGTGAAGATGCCATTCTATTTCTTGATATATATTTTTAAAATGTTTTTATTTTTATTGTTATTGTGATAGGACAGCGGGGCAAATGTCACGATCCTGGTTCTTATGACTCTGTGTTTTGAGTTTTAGTTTATTTTGATGTTTATGGTATATGGTTAAGTTCGTTATTTTTTCTTTTCATTTGTTATTAGTTTCCTCTTGTGTCTTCCAACCCCTGTTAAGTCTCCCTTGCCCTTCATGTGTTTCATGTCTGTGTCTTATGTTGTCAAGTTCAGGTTGTCATGTCTGCGTCTCATTATGTTTCCTGTTTTATTTTGAAGGGGTCCTGTGTTCCTATGTTCAATGTTTTTAGTTTTACTCTCCCCTTGTGACGTCATTATGTTCATGTGTGTCAGCTGTTTCCCCATGTGTTTCCGTTTCCCTCATTATCCTCCTGTGTGTATTTAGTCCGTGTGTCTTCAGTCATTCCTTGTCAGGTCGTCTGTTGTTCACGCCATGTTCTTTACGCCAGGTTTCATGTCCAGGTTTTTTCATATTGTGGTTTAGATTCCCCAGTTTAGGTTTGTGTTAATTTTGCTTCAGTTTGCCTTGCCTTTTGTTTGTACCTTTTACCAGCCTCATTAAATGGCTCGCCTTTTGTTAACATTCAAGTTTTGTTCCCTGTTCCTTGGAGTCTGCATTTTGGGTCCTTCTCATCAATTCATACAGTCTGCCCTCGCCAGACTGTGACAGGCAAAGACAGGAAAGCTGGGAATAAGATGAAGATAGGACACAGTGAATAACCTTTGGGCACATTTAAATCAGGACACTGCATTAGACTTGCATATGTGGGTCACATGCTAGTAAGGCCAATAAGCTTCCAGTGGCCATGAGGAAACGGGAAAGGAAACAGGTAGAAATGTGTGACACTGAGGAAAAATGTACTGAAAATCAGTCGCTGCAGGTCTTACAAATTGTTGTTATCTGAAAAATGTCTAATTAGCAGCAGCTTCATGTTTCAGCATGATAATGATCCCCTCCATGCTACCAATGCAATAAAAGGGTACCTTGATAGAAAAACACATAATGGAATACTGACCTGCCCAACCTGGACCTCAAATCAAAGCAGTGTGGGATCATCTTGCCAGAAAATGGAACAAAAGGCAGGAAACATCCAAAGAAGAGAATATGAATGTCAACCAAGAAGCCTGGAGACCTATTCCTGAAGACTACTTGAAGAAATTACAAGAGAGTTCAGGCTGTGCTGAAGAATAACCACTCTCTTTTTGAATTATACTTGTCACCGTATGCAGTACTTATACCATATTTCTATTCAAGTTTGCATGTTTCAATAAATCAGTGCACTCATCACCCATTTTCCCAGCAAAATATAGAGAAATGATGGGTGGTTTAAGACTTTTGCACTGTGCTGTGTATTACCATTGTGGCACAAAGTCACTTTAGAAAGTATTCAGGTCCCTCCCATATGGAAAAGATATATATATATAAATCTTATAAAGTTTGTATCTGTCTTGTGTGAAACTTGTATGAAAAGCATATAAGTGTGAAAACAGATATAAGATCCCTTGAAAAATTATATAATGAAACTTGTATGTTTTGGATACTTACTAAAACAATATATGAAAGTAATGCGAAAGTGGCCACTTTCATGAGTAATCACATATAAGTTTTTACTATTTCTTTTCCGTATGGGCTGCCATGTTTGTTTTAGAAGGCTGGCGTAACCACAGCATTCGAAAAAGAAGTTCCACTTCCTCTGTGATAGAAACACTGAACCTTCCTGATGTTCCTGCAGTAGCGAACAACCTGTCCTGTAGAGAAATAAATCACATCTTTAGCAACAGCCTTTTACCTTTTGTCACCATCTATAGACTCAGACTCAGGTTGAGATAGACTGTAAAAGATATAACTTAGAGGGAAAGCCAATGCAGAAGTGCATTAAACTTTGATTCTTCTAATCATCCAGGTGAGAATACAATAGGAAGCTAGACCTCAGCAAAGCCTGTGCATTATCACACAGTGCCGAGACATTTACCTGGTGTTGCATCATATTCACAATAAATGTTTGAGCCCTAGATCTGGTTTTCCCAGTGCCTTTCAGAGTAGAGTTCTAACCTGTGAGTGGATCTTTCCTCCAAAAGTTAACAAACTCCTCCAACAGGTGTCCAAGGGCTATTTGACCCAAGCAGGGAAAAATATCCATAGCTGGCAAGTTTTGGTATTTCAGGTAATCCTAAAACTCCCTGACAGCCATTTCTATAAGCCAATAATTTCCCAAACCTTTCCTTTTCCTTTCTGAATATGAACCTCGTTCCTTGTTCTGCTCACAAGACAGTGAAAGACTTCACTTCTATCCATTTTTAATTAAAAAAAGATTTTTTTTTCAAGGTTTTCTGCTTTAAAATTTAGTTTGATTTAGTAATAACAGTTTTCAGAAGTGCTCCTAAACCCTTGCGGTGATTTCCACCTCAATATTGTGTATTATGGATGAAGTGGCACCTGAAGGCCTGAACATCACGGCCATTTAGTCATGGTCTTTGCCACTAGCATTCAGAGATTGCTCAATTTTCTCTCTCTCTCTTTTTTTTTTTTTTTTTTGTTAAAATTCCTCCCTCGAAGGAAGGGAGCATATTATTGGTTCTGTTGGTTTGTCTGTCTGTCTGTTGTTGGCAGTCTATTGACCACAGTTTTCAAGATATAATTTTCAAATTTTGTGTGCTGGTGGATTTAAATGACATCTCGAGCTGATTTAATTTTGATAAAATTTGAATCAAGTTGGTCATGGGCACAGCAAATGTGAAAACCAGTGAAAACTTCATATCTATGGATTGTCTTCAAATTTCACAGGAATATACTAGGAGAAATGAGTACCTAGGTTGGCTAAGCATTTTACCTTGACCATCATTTTTAGCACCCGAGGTCAATGTTGTCCTTGAAAAAACATTTGAGAAAACATATTGAGTAACATATCATATAAAAGGGCAAAAAGAGAGTTGTACAACAAACTTTTTATTTTTCACTATGATGCCTATCACGACACAATGATGCCATAACAGACTGATGTCATCATATTGTAATAAAAACATAAAACTTTAGCAATTGCCCTTCGTGGAGGAGTTGTACTTTCTGAGTGCTCTTGTTGTTATTATTATATATTATGTTAATAATATCTTGCTATTGATAGAAAATTTGCTCACATATTGTTTTACAGAATCTTTTACACACTCTAGTTCTCTTTTTATATCCAGTCATATCAACAATTAGGCTGTGTATGAGACGCCCTTGATTTAAATATTTACCGATAACTGAAAGATATTTTTCAGATTGACTGTTTGTTTGAAAACAGGTTTGTAAAATGGAAGCATAAAAGAATACAGAGTGGCATACATGTAAAATATGATGATGCATGTCCATCCATCCATCCATTCGCTTCCGCTTATCCTTTTCAGGGTCGCGGGGGGCACTGGAGCCTATCCCAGTTGTCATAGGGCGAGAGGCGGGGTACACCCTGGACAGGTCGCCAGTCTGTCGCAGGGCCAACACACAGGGACAGACAATCATTCGCACTCACATTCACTCGCACATTCACACCTAGTGGCAATTTGGATTTTCCAATTAACCTATCCCCACAAGCTGCATGTCTTTGGACGGTGGGAGGAAGCCGGAGTACCCGGAGGGAACCCACGCAAACACGGGGAGAACATGCAAACTCCACACAGAAAGACCCCGGCCTGATGTTGGAATTGAACTCAGGACCTTCTTGCTGTGCGGCAACAGTGCTAACCACCGTGCCATGATGATGCATGTAATGAATTAATTATGTGCAAGCTCACAATGAAATAATTAGCATCATGCATTATACATTTAAAACATTAGGTGTAAGACATGCATGCAACCATCTAAAGCTGCACAAAAGTGAAGCCATTGCTGGTGCTGTAGCATATGTAGCACTAATTTCAACCTTAAACAACATTTCAACAGGTTAATATGTGTCATTTTAAAGACACACTACTGAAGTTTTCAAAGAAGAAACAACAAACTCTCTGGCAAACAAAATCTGAATTTACAAGCAATTAAATGCTCCTTCACATGACCTCCTCAGTTCAAACAGGACAGGATCTTATCAGTGTAACCCAGTTTGTCCTAATATGACATCTACCATTTGTTTGACTAGCTGCCTTTGCTTTAATATTGCAGGCATTAAAGGGTTATTACAGTAGTAGTATATTAGCAGTTACATAACATAAATTACAGTTACAACCAATTTATAAGAAAGCCGCATCTTTTTGACGTGTGAGTGTAGAAGTGTGTCTGTGACTGTACGGCATAATGGCTTATTAATTGTACTTTTTGTCTTTTCCCACTAGGTGTCACTATATCCATATGAAATGGTGCTGAAGACAGAAAGATGAACCATGAACCACTGTTAATCAGCCTTGCAGACATAAAGCCATTCAACAACCAACCAACAGCCAGTCGGATTTTTTTTTTTTTACTGTCATTAGTATGTATGGAAAATCTGTTCTTATCAGTCCATATGATACTTTTTAGGTTTTTCAACAACAGGAAACAATCAGTTACTACCTACATTGGAAATACAGGGAGAGCTGGAGATAAAAGAATTACATGTGGGTGGCCAAGATTTTAAGTGGCACTTAATCAATGAGAGTCCTTGAAGCAACCATCCTTCATCTGATTAAAATCTGACACAAAAACAGGACAATGGTTCACATAAAGCAGCGGTCATGATGTCGTCTGATTGACTCCAGTGAAGTAACAGCAATAATGTTGTCCAAAGTAATGCTGGCCTTCATCTTGATCCTTCTCATCCTCCTGACTGTCGCTGGTAATGTACTTGTGTGCCTGGCTGTCTGTGCCTCTCGACGTCTCCGCTGCCTCACTAACTGTTTCATTTTGTCGCTGGCTGTGACAGACCTGCTGCTCGGCCTCTTAGTCCTCCCTTTCTCTGCTCTCCTACAGCTAAATGAAGAGTGGCCACTTGGCGCAGTCTTCTGCAACTTCTATATCTCCATGGATGTTATGTTGTGCACTGCCTCCATCCTCACCCTTCTGGCAATCAGTGTCGATCGCTACCTGGCAGTGACCATGCCTCTGAGATATGCATCACTGGTGTTACCGTGGAGAGTTGCTGTAGCCATGGCGAGTGTCTGGACTGTGTCTCTGGCCGTGTCTTTCTTGCCCATCCAAATGGGATGGAACACCGTTAACGGGACAGTGCAGAACCACGGGCCTTGGGCTTCGGAGGGGAAATGTCGTTTTGAACTGAACAGACCGTATGTGCTTACTGACTCTCTCCTCACCTTCTACCTGCCTCTGGTGGCTATGTGCTGGACCTACCTCAGAATACTTCGCATTGCACGTGCACAGGCCAAGCGCATTGTCAGTGAACGGCCCACTTGCATCACCAGCTACAACTGCAGGAGCAATTCTTCCACTACCACCACTGTGATTTCCAGCATTACAGTTGTGGCACTGCGGGAGCACAAAGCCACAGTGACACTGGCAGCAGTGATTGGGGCTTTTGTGGTGTGCTGGTTACCTTATTTCATCCTATTCACAGTGCTGGGCTTACAGGAGCATCCAGACCCTGGCACAGTGCCAGAATATTCCATTGTGCTGTGGCTAGGCTATGCCAACTCAGCCCTAAATCCAATCCTCTACGGAGCCCTCAACAGGGACTTCAGGTCAGCCTATACCCATCTACTGAGATGCCGATGCCCTATGTACAGCAGGTGGAGGAGCCAGCAGATATCCCCTTCTGTATCAGCAGGTAAAGCTGTTCAAAGTAAGTAAAAGTAACATTTGTACTTTTATAGCTGTTTTCCAGATTAATATCACAAACTACTACAAGATACTAAAAGCACTTGTAAAAGTGGAAAGTGAATCTAGTGTTTCTATTAGCCCATGCATAAATTTATCAGGGGCACAAACAAAGATTTCTATTTTCTCCTCATTATGTTAGAGAAAAAGTTGGCCGTCAGCCATCCAACACCTGTACAAGATCTGTAATGTAGAAACATATGGGGCTTAAAAAGAATATACAGCTTAATGACATCTGTGCAGCAGTGGTAAGAAATATCCTTAAAAATGCATGCATCACCATGTTCTGAAGAGGGAACTGATATAACAGAAATGGTAAAGGCCCCCAAAATCAAACCTTGTGGCACACCATGGATAGAGAACTGGAAGAAGACCAAAGGATCATCCAAACAGATATGAAAAGAACCACTACAAAGTAGAACCTGATACACCCACCCAGTATCCCAGTCTATAGAGCATAATGTGAGGTTCAGCAGTATCAAAGGAAGAGGTTAGGCTCAGTGGGTGAGCAAAGAACAACAATTTTGAGATTGGTCTTAAAAGTGCTAAGAAGAGAAAGATTAAGCTTTAAAAAAATTTTTTTTTTTTTAAAAAAATATGTGACTAAATAAGCAGGGACTTGATCGGCCATCACTGAAGTTCGATTACAGTAGGCACATAGGAACCAATACTAGTAAATGAAACATTTTTGAGTTGCAGGTAAAATATCAAGAGAACAGGAGGATGATGTCAATAACTCAATTAATTTCAACAGATAAAGAAAAGAAATAGGTAAAAATCTTCAAATAACAGGCTCAGCTGGGGCAGGAACAGACAGTGAAGATGCTGAATTATTATTATTTCTCACATTTCTGTTTTTTGTTTTTTTTTTCCTGCAGAGAAAGTATGAACATTTTCATAATTGATTTTTGAAATATTTGTGACAGCAGGTGGAGCAGGAGTAACAATATCACAATGTTAAATAAAACCCTAGGACTACCTTTGGTCTTTGAAACTAGGTTTGAAAAGCAAGCAGCCATTGTATTTCTTCTGAAGTTTTAAAACAAACTAAAAGATTATTTAAATGAAAGCAATGAATGGGTAAACAAGTTCAACTTTTTGACGAGAACACCTTAAACCATAAATAAATTATGCAAGGAGAAGAGTACGTCCTCATTTTTAACAGGACATACTTTATCTAAACTGATAAGACAATGACTAATATAACATATATTAAAGGATTAACATTGTTATTAGGGGATAAGAATAAATTGAAAGCATAAAAAAATATCAGCAGAAAAACAATTTGAAATTTGAGACCTGAGTGGGGAGAAAGGCACAAATACTTTTTTAAAAGAATACAGTGATGATCAGAAATAAAAATGTTCCTAAAACAAATCCAAACAACATTTAAACTCAAAGTACAAACAAGCTCCAGTCTGTGTCCTCTGGTATGCGTGGGGCCATAAGCATGCTGGTAACTCGTGATGCTGATAAAAGCTCTGGCAAAGACGTCAGAGTTGTCATTAATTTGTATGTTAAAATCCCCAGTTGTAACCAATCTGGAAAACTTCATGGAGCATGGTATACCACAGCACAATAAAAAGGACCCTTCTTCATGACTTTAATCAGCTGCTTCAAAAAATATCCAACATTCTCTGAACAACATTAGAACCATTTTCAGACTGCAGCGAGACCTCCTCCTCATTCGCTGTTGGCTAATGAGGGTGTAATCACCCGGGCAAACTCTGATGAGGGACAAATATTTGAGTCACACTGCCAGGTTTAAGTAAGGAATAAAAAAATCAGTTTCTTGGAGAGTACAAAATCAATAAAGCTGAGTTGGCTGGCATGGTGGTGAAAAGGTTAGCACTTACAGCAAGAAGGTTTCTGGTGTCTGGTTTCCGTGTGGACTTTGCATCTTCCCTTTACCTGAGTGCGTTTCCTTCAGGTATTTCAACTTAACCACAGTTCAAATACATGCATTTTAGGTTAATTTGTTTTTCTAATTTGGCCATGACAAAAATGGCCACGGATGTGAGGTAGATAATGTGTTTAAAGCAACAGAATAAAACCTTGTATGAATATATGGTTAAATGTGGCTTGTAGCCTAAAGTCAGTAAGACTACAAATGCACCAGTCCAGTTTTTGGTTTCTGACTGTTTTGTATAAGACAGCAAACATTATAGTGTCAATACATTTTACAGTATATCCTTATCCCCAGTTTCCATCTTACCTTGAATTTCCTCAGCCAGAGACCAGCTTACAGAGGTAACGCTGCTGTGCGGCCACACCCCTGCCACCTGCAGAGCAGGTCTAACACATCAAAACGTCATGCTTCAAGAAATGAACAGCAGGACAGCCACAACATCTATCCAATTTGCAAATGGCACTGCTACCACAGATGTCAGTGGTGATGGAAGGTAAATTATTATTCAGGCTATTGTTACATTATGCTTCATAAACATGAATACAGAATGCTGCAGATGAGTTTGTGTCAGCACTGGTGTTATTGCCTGCACAGTCATGACTCAAACCTCATCATATATAAATTGAGTACTTAAAAAAAAAAAATCATGCTTTGCATCCAGACTGGAGTGACAATGCTGCAGCACCAACATTCAGATGAATGTGATGCTATGAAAAAAGCTCTATATGATACCCTGCTTTCAGTATGTCATTGCACTAAATCATATAATGTGTTTCTGTCATACTCTGAAAAATAAAATCTTCTCACTCACACAAATGCACATGTATGTCTTTCTTCATTCTTTTCAGTGAACCCAGGTTGTGCTGAGCTTGTGCTTGTGAGGTGGATGGTGTGCTTACAAAACAACCCAGAACAGGAATCCATCAGGTCGATGACAAAAGGGCAACAAACAGACAAAAGATAGACAAAGATGTACAACCCCCTCTATTTGGAAGCATCCAGTATCACAGTAGAAACATCCATAGTACATCATGTAAGTAGAAATACATTCTGACATCCCTATAGCCCCCACAAACCAGTCCAGCTGAGAACAAACGAGCTGTAATACACACATCTTAGCTGTGTCATCCGCAGCATATCGGGCCATATTGCCATATGCTTATTAGGCTGAGAAATTTGCTTCCAGAATAAAGGAGTTACATTATCCAGTTTCACATCCTGTTATCATTTCTTTCTATGCATTTTGTGACTATCATTGACTTAATTGTTCATTTTATGTGCATGAGCTCAAAGTCTGACTCAGTTACAACAACAAAGGACAAAATCTGCGCCCATATTGCCGACAAGAGCACAGAGCTCTGTAGCAACAAGCACACATACGAGTGTGCGCAGACACACAGTCCATCAAATCTACATTAAAGGACATAATCATTCGAACATGTTTGCCATCCAGTAATTACTTTAACCAGATACTACAAGTTCTCTTTTAGTTTATTACATAATTTTATTGTTGTGATTTTGGGTCAGCTGTCTGATCTGTACATTAATACTGCAGTATTCTTTTTGTGCATACAGCTATTTCCTCCACAGGACCCGTCCTACCTCCTGAAACTTTTATGTGTAGCCCCGTATGTATGTATACATTACCAACGGTGAGTGAATAGACGAGCAAACCTTTGCTCCTTTTCATTTGTGTCTTTATGAATACAAAGATAAGGATCTCTGCAACTCTACGCCTCATCGGTAAGAATCAACTGCACACGCACAGCCAGCTCAGTCCACCCAGGACCAAACAAATGATGCTGCTTCTACTTGGACGGAACTAAAACTGAACTTGTTTAACACAATTAGCTGACTGCAGCCAACTGTCACTCAGGGCAACATATGGCCCTAAAATGCTCTTAATCAGACTAACTGTGGATAGTAATGAAGCACAGCAGGACCCAGTGAAGACCAGCCAATTAACTTGTTGTTCATCAATTTTATGAAGGACTGGATATTTTATATCCTGACACAAGAGTGCACTCCAGTGGGAATACAAAATACCACGTCTTCAGAATGGGAAAAAAAGGAAGAATTGGTGTTAAATTAAAAATGTTCAATAAAATGAGATAACGGAAGGGAGAAGGTGACAAATAGACTCTCGTTACACTTATTTATGTGTTGATAAATATGTGACCTTTCAATGTGTAGCATGTGAAATAATGTTATGTGTAGATTTTAAAGAATGGAGCCCCCTCCATATATTGTTTTACCGTTTATCATTTTGTGGTACAGAGCTGGTAAGTGTAAGCATCGAATCATACTGTAAATGTAACTATGGACTGAATAAATGGCATGCACTGTTCCTCAAAAAGCAAACATACCAATAAAGAGCAGCTCAAATAAAAAATATGATACATACCACCGTTTTTGGAGACAATACAGGCCGTTAAGCATGAACAGATCTTATCTTGTGGGATGATGCAGAAAACGTGTGTGTATGGTAAGGAACACAAGCACATTGGAAACAATTCATCACAGCTGTCAGCAAACATCGCTTCAAACTGTTGCCACATTAACACTTAACCTTCTCCATTCTTCAAGCTATTTCCTTTGAGGAATGACTCAGAAGTGTATACTAATATATATACATGCATGTTAGGTTGTAGCTGGAAACAACTGATTTTACAATCCAGTTCGCCACATGGAAACACTTATTTGGTTTATAGCTAGGAGAGTCATTTCTTCAATTCAACTCTAGAGAAATAACGGATTAGTTTTGATTGTTTCAAGTCTGTCTTACTCAATGCTGAACAGATCTCATACGTATTTCATTCTTCATGTCTTCTAGCAAGGCATTGCTTTCACGCGTGACTATGTAAAATATGAAGATCAAAAAGAGCCTTTGTTCAGCTGCAGACATTTATGCCAAACATAACTTAAGGAATTTATAGCAAATGTAAGCTTGGAAATACTAGACTTGGATGTTTTTCAGAAAAGGCTCTCTCCTCTTAGATGGGGCTTTTTGACAAGCAACGAAATTTTAAGAACAACTTAAAATCGTTTGAGAGGGGAGTTCTGACAGCAAGATGACATTTGGAGTCAGTCGAGTAAAAGTGCAAATTACTACGTGTTGATATGTTCTTATATAAAATTGATGGGATATCATTGATCAGCTGGCAGCTGCGCGGACAATGTCTCAATAAAAAGTGATACTGGTACAGAACATGACATATTTAGCTCAGGCTAAACACCTGACCTGAGAGCAATTAAGTGCTTTACCTCAAGCTGTCAGGCTAACATTGTGCATCTTCTCATATGCAGTAAACAACAAACCCACAGAAAAAACTTTTCTCAAAAAACTTGAGATCCAAGTTTAACCGGTCACATACTTCGTATTTACAGTTATGTTTAAAAAAAAAAAAAAGAAGGAGGTAATTATAAGCCTTTACATATCAGGACAAACATTTTTTTTAAGTTAATGTAGCTTCAGATGAACAACACATGACAAATTACATGGTGTAATTATGTATTTAAGAAAACCTACACCAAAATGCAGACGCAGAAGTTCACTTTTACTGCTTCTACTGGAATTCGGAGGTTAACCAGCAACCAGGTGCTGATACTCAAAAGGATTTGATTAAGTGAGACCCTCTATAAAAGCAGACATGTTAACAGTTTGCTGCTTCTCGAGCATTCAGGTGTGTGTTAACACAATGCTGGTTATCAATCTGGAAAGGATTATATAGAAATCTCCCAAAAATGTAAAGTCCATAACTGTAGAATGAGAGAGGATATTTACAAGTGAAAAATCATTCAAAACAGCTGTCTTCAGTCTTCCCAGGCGTGGACGTCCCAGCAAATTCACCCCCTTGTCAGACCGTGCAATGCTCAGAGAAAATGCAAAAAACACAAGAACTACATTTCAGACTCTACACAGTTGGCATATTAAATGTTAAATTTCATAACAGTATCATTAGAAAAATATAGTTGTTTTTTTTTTAATTTTTTTAGAAGAGTTGCCAAGAGAAAGCTCATTTTCTCTAAAAGTAGAAGTTGGCATAGCTGCATCTGAGCAAACCACAACACTTCAGGAACAATTTCCTTCTGACACATGAAGCCAAGGTGAAGATGTTTGGCCATAATTACAATGCCACATTTGGTCAAAACCAAACATCCCTTCAGCACAAACACCTCGTACTAACTGTCAAGCACAGCGGTGAAGGGGTAGTGATTTGGACATGTTTGGCAGCCACAGGACCTGAACACCTTGCAGTCACCGAGTCAACCATGAAATCCTTTGTATATCAAAGTAGTCAAATGTGAGGTCACCTCTCTGACAGCAAACACTATTGAATCACAGTGTAATTAGTTTTTCAGAGATTGCTGTTGCATTTTGGCTTAGTTTTTGCAGAATAACTAATGACAGTGTAATATGTCATGGGTTGTTGTTCATCTGAATCTGTTATTATCTAAAAGAACAGATTTTGTTTATGATTTTCTAATATGTAATACCTTAGAATAGAAAGAGGTTGTGCTTTCATTTCACCACAACTGTATTTGTTGTATAATATTTGTTTTTTTTAGAGCTGCAGGTTAGAGAGGCTTGTTAAGCAGAGCAGATGTGACCATACCTGTGGCCATCTTTTACCTGACAGTTTGCAGCTTTAAACACACATTACTATCAGATGTATATTATCAGCGTGGCTCTGCAAAATAAATGAATACAAAACTAAATAAAGAAGAAGAAGGAATTTTAAATTGAGAAAGAAACTTTACATTGTGAGAAAGAAAAAGAATAACGTCGGGCTTCCACAGTTCAAAACACTAAAGTTGGTTAATATCAGAGAGAAAATTGATTCTGTTTTTTTCTTCTCCCTCTAGAGTCCCTCTATTCCTACATAAAAATCATGTGTCCCTTGGTAATTCTGGTCACTTGCTGCTCTTCTCCATCGCTGTGACCACTGACAGCTCAAACCACATGAAAACCATTCATCATGGCTCCTTTAACATTAGATTAATGTGGTGAAAACGGAACACATAAACTCTCTTTCTGTCACTCTAACACACACGCACACACAGACAAAAATACAGTACACACACTCAACTAGCCCTATATAAGCTATCAATCATAGATATTGTCATTATTCAAGTCTGTCATCGACAAGCCCCTTTCCTTCTCCCTCTCCCTCAGTCTGTCTTTCTCGCACTCCCCTTTTCTTTCTCTCTGTTCTCCTATCTTGCAAACACACACACACACACACACACACACAGACAGAGGAGAAGAGAGAGAATCATGAATCATAAATCTTATGAATGCCATCTTAAGACTGCTCAGCGCTATGAGAAAGAGAGATGATTGATAGACGTGAGTGAGTGTGGCGAAAGGAAAGAAGACGGACAGAAGGTTGCAACCGGTAACACCGAGGTCAGAGACTGCAGTTCAGGGGTCAGATGTATCAGAGCAGGCGCAATATGGCTGAGAAGGAAGGAGAAAATGGGAGGATGAGGAAAAGGAAGGGAGGGAGTAAATGGTTGAAGGGGAAGAGAGGGAGAGAGAGAGAAGAGGGAGGGAGGGCGAGAGTATGGGGGATGCTGCCACAGTGAGGCTAAAGCCATAACTCATCTTTTATTAAAAATAATGAAAAAAACTTAATGAGTTAATAATATCTGGAGAAAGAGATAGGGAGTGAGAGAGAGATGGAGGAAGGGACAGGAGGACAGAGAAAAGGAAGGAAAAGAAGAAAGGAAATGAGGAGGGAGCTCAGATGGAAAAGAGAACGGGGTCAGTGCGAGTCTCTTTTCACTCTCTGGTCATTTATTCCACTTTTCAAAGTTCACTCAAGATTCATTAGACGAACAGGGACAATCACGGGGATCCCTCTCATTCTGCAGACCTAAATCCCAAAGCCTGCTTGGTAATTAAAGGCACTTAACAACCAATTAACAGTGATGAGCTAAATTAGCAGGATGTTGTCTCCTTTGACTAGGCTACTGCATTATCAGTGTATTGAAAGAGCGATGAACAAACCTCAGTGGCCCGCGTTTGCATGTAGGCAAATGACGGATTAATTACTATTAAAACATCAGCATCTTAATGAGCTTGGAAACAATTAGAGAGGTCGTTAGTGTGTGGAGAACGGCTGAGAACAGAAGAAGGGCGGGCGTGCACAAACAGGAGAGAAATCTTCATTGGGAAGCAATACTGATTAAATGGACGTACGGTCGCACTCATCGCCCAATATCCACGGACTTATTAAATACATGACATCACCATTTGTCTTTTCTACCATCAAGCTACTTTTCTCCTGCCATTATCTTTCCCGCTTCTTCTCAGGCTTCCCCAACTCTGCCTTCGTTTCATCTCTCATAAAAAGCCTTTTTCTTGCTCTTCCATTGCTTTCTCCACTTTCTGCTTTTTAACTCCCATTTCTTCCTTCCCTCCTTCATGCTTGGGGGGCACAGTCCTGTGAAGGAATTTAATATGCAACTTTTATATGAGAAACCAATCGCATACGTCTGGGTCTATTGGGCTCGCAATCTATCGGCCCGGACGGCTAATGCAATAGAGGGAGCCTGGGCTATTTATCACACAGGGAGCTATCTTTTCCTCTCTCTCTCCCACTCTGCCCTCGCTCTCTCTGTCTTTATTCAAGCCCAGATTCCTGGCTGCCACTAAATCAGGCCAACTATGAGCTATGGCTGCCCAGAGGGCATCTCCTCTTTTATAGGAGGATTTGGATTTTGTATCTACTGGTTCCTCAGTGGTCGTTGAGACTGTGCAAACGGAAGCTATAAACATTCAACAAACAAAGGCAACAACTTAAATGTTTCTCCATCCCTGCTGTAATGATCGTGAACGTGCGAAGATATATGGAAGGAGGAGGATGCATAAGGCTGATGAATAAGATATCAAGGACATTTACACTGATGCTGCAAAGATTTGTTTCCGTGCATGTCCTCAGACAAAGAGGGAGAAACGCATGCGAAGATTACACATACACAGACATGTACACATTCTGTGCTGTTAGGATAATGCGACATAATTCACACATTATTGCTGTTACTAGTCACACACAGCAGCGGCGCGACGTCAAAAGTTTCCTGCTGAAAAACAAAAGTGACAGTGTGCAGAGGACGCTGCCCACCTGCAGCAATTAAAATGCCTCCAAAAACCAAATTCATTTCAACAAATTAGCCACATTACTGGCCACTGTGTAATCGCTGATGGCAATTAATAAGAAATTAGTCACAATCAGCCCTATATTAACATCTCACCCAGGGGCCGCGGCTGGAAATTAATAACCGGAGATTCATCTCTCTTACTGTCTCTTTTGGCTCTCTCTCTCTCTCTCTCACACACACACACACACACACACACACACATGCACACACACCTACGCCCACCTATATTGTTCACGAATCACCTCTAAGACTGATTTTTTCTATGCGGATTGTCTCATATGATCCACAATCTGCTCATGTCAGCTAGCCAGCTTCCTCTTTACCGGGGTGTGAAAACCCCCTGAAAGACACAAGTGTGAGCATGTGCATGTGTATTTTCTCACCGGTACAGTCAACACATGCGCTCTTAACAGTTTGTGGACATACATTACATAGAGATACTGTATGTCTGTGTGGTGTGTACTGTGCATGTGTGTGAGTCAGGTGCTACATAAAATGGGGGTGGGGGCATGGTGTTTGTGTGTTGGGGGGTGAACTGAGCCCGCCTCTAGGGGTCCTCACACCAATCAGCACAGCGCACCAAGAATCAATTAACACCAGTGGGAGGGGGCAAAGGCTATGGCACCACGCACACTTAGATACACACGTACGCATGGTGTCCGCACGCACTCTGCCCACACACATGGTACTGTCTGAGGAAATATCCATCAGATCACACGCTGCACAATGTGCCAGTGCGTGTGTGTCTTTGAGCGTGCGTGTCCCTATCCCAGTGTGCTCCGGGCTCTCATGGTGTGAGGTTGGGGAACAGATTGGGGGTCAGCAGGGGGGTCAGGCCAGGGTCACCCCCGTCTGAGCAGTGTGTGTGCGAGCGTGCATGTGTGTGTGTCAGTGTGGCCTGATCTGAGTGTGCGGACTGAAGCCTGACCACCACTTCCAGGGCTCACTGGCAGGCAGAAGTGAATAAGATTGATGGTGTTGATTCATACGACGAATTCATTGCTCCCTCTGAATCCATGGAGGATAAATACATCCACAGAAATTATGAAGCAAGGGACCAAAATGAGCATCTCACATTTCATATTCCTCTTTCACTCTTTCTCTTTGTTTGTCCCCCTCTCTCTTTCCCTCTTTGTCTCTCTCTCCGGTGTGGGGACAGCTGCTGGCTACATGAAAACCATTCATCATTGCATCTTTACTATAAAATTATTGACAGAGAGGAGGCTGAGGAGCTATATTGGCCAGCTTTTACAAGGTTGGACAAAGAGAAAAGTCACCTGTGAAAACATAATGAGATCTACGAAGCAAAAAACAAAAGGCAAATGTTTGTGGGTTGCTGCAGATGTCTATAGCTAAAAAGTCGAGCGAAAGCTTTTTCCACCACAACAGACGAAACAGAGTGGGCAAATAAAGTGATCAAAGGTGTCTACCATTTGCCCATGAACGTTCCACTTCGAAACCCCACCTCTTTCCTCTTCCTCTCACTCTACACATTGCCATCTCCATCTGTTAGCCCATTGCACTCATGCATCCACTACCCCCCTCTCATTCGTTTCCTCTCCTCCTATGCTCCTCTCTGGCCTTCCTACCCTCGGGGAGGTAAGGTGATCTCCCTGTGCTGGTGTAAGTGACTGGTATTAGTCTCCTTCTCTGTCTGTCTGTTTGATCCCAGTACTAATGACTCCACAGGGACTGGGGTCTGATAATGGGAAATCAATATAGAGAATAGTGCTCCGGAGTGGCCTCACTTAGCTCTCGCTCTTTCACGCCTCACAGCAAAGTGCCTCTGTGTATCCTTGTGTGTGTGTGTGTGTGTGTGTGTGTGTGTGTGTGTGTGTGTGTGTGTGTGTGTGTGTGTGTGTGTGAGAGAGCGTGCAGAGGACTGTAGTAGTGTCAATATGTGCATGTGTGTTGAGGAAATCTGTATTTAAATATAGACCTATTTCCTAAAACAGACACATGCGCAGAGCATATAAAAGATTTCGTACTAGTGCTGCGTTCTTAATTCAAATGAAAGATTCCCTGGACTGCACAACTTCTGCGGCCTCTGCAATATTCTCATTTCACGTTGGATCAAAACTCAAATTTTTAGACTCATTCAGCAGGGAAACGCTGTATATATCTGAGTGTGTGTGTCTAATCGGTCACACTACGCCTAGGGCAAGACAGGTGGGGCTGGTGGCATGAGGCTGGTGTCCCCCCCCACCCCACCCCCAGCCCCCACCCTGAGGGGCCAGAAGGCCCAGCAAAGCAGGGTGCTGGAGTAGCTGCCTCTGCCAGGTACCAGAGCTCTATGGCTGGTGGCAGCTGGTCCTCTGTCCCTCCCTCCTCTGCTCCCCTGCATGAGCGCCCCGCGGGCAGGCAACAGGAGGGGTGAGGAGGTCAAGAGGCATGAGAGAACGGGTGGAACAGCGGCGACATGCAGCATAATCGGCTTTTATGAAGTGGAGAGAACACAGACAGAGGGAGACGGGAAACACTGCACTGACACAATGCAGCTGACTACAAGCAGTAATGAATTAACACATTAGTGCCACGACCAGGGGCGTTCAAGAGCACTCAGCTGCTCTTAAGCACAAGCCCACCCTGGCACGCTCTCTCTCAGACATGCACACATAAATCAGTCATTATAGATAAAAAAAAAACAACCCACACACTCACTTATTAATTGCATCAGTCATTTTGTCAATGGCAGATCCCTTTGAGCTATTGAGTGTGATGAGAGACTTAAAAGCAGGGAAACTTTTACTTAGCCTTCAGCTCACATCTAACAGGTCAACTTCCAAACGTACAGCTAGATACACACGCACACACGCGCACACAAAGAAAAGAGTATACTTTGAGAATCCTCTTGTTCAAACTCAAGCCATGTGTCCAATTATCATCAGCCCCCCGGACTAATGCCTTAACTCTTTCTCTCACATCTAAGTCTTAGCCATCCACCCATCCATCCTGGGTTTTTTTTGCTCTTGTCCATCCCTAAAATCCATGTCTGTGCGGTTACTTACTTCCCTTTCTCACTCTTTTCCTCCCCCTCCCTCCGACTCTCCCTCCCTGACTTTTAACCAGCGTGAAGAGGCAGCCATGCATTCAACCATCAGACAGGCTAACATGGTCTACACACACACACACACACACACACACACACACACACACACACACACACACACACACACACACACACACACACAAAACCAAAGCACATTGTTTTTTGAGTTTAGCAAAAAAATGCAACATTCACTGAAACAAATACCATCCCTATACATAAATAAATAAATAAATAATAAACTTGTGTCTTATCTAAACACAGGAAGATCTACCACTACGTTTTTAAAATCAGCCCCTACAACATTTAAAAGGCAAAAGGTGTGCTATCATCTGTCTTTTAGGGAAATATAAAATAGATTCCCTCCAATAAAATGAACCTTTTGGGATTATAACCTTCATATTTGGTCATTAAAACCCTTTAATATCTACCAGGCCATATAACTGACATTTACGGTGACATTTTACATGGTTTATCTGCTTTTTAAGTGTCTTGCAGATAAGAGTGTCCACACAGGAGCACAGAGCAGTGTTCCTGTGACAGCCCAGGGATGAGGATGGTCCTGTCTGTGTCCCTGATGGGGGATCCCATTGCTCTCTTCTCATCCAACAATCCCACTGAGCATGTCAATATGAAACACTATCTCCCCCCACACTGGGGCCATGCAATCCCCCCCCCCCCCCCCCCCCCCCCCCCCCCGTTACAGACAAGACGGGCTTATGCTGCATCTGTGAGGGGGGGACTCATGGCGTGGGTATGGAGAAAAGTGTAAATTAGACTAAATCAAGTCTCCCAACAGTAAAACACATTTTCACTATATTGCGCTCAATGTAAGCGTGATTTACTACACGACTTCTGGTGTATGTGCGCAGAGGAGAAAAAAAAGCGGGCCGTAAAGCTTTGTTTACCCAACTTTAGAAAAATCCACAGCCTTGTAAATGTTGTCAGATGGCCAATGCCAGTGTCTTTCAGCTTAATACCACCTATATTAAATAGTTTAAATATTTCATAAGGGCGGTTTTTAGAGCGAGGGAGGGGAAATCGTTAGCTGCGGTAAAGTTTCATTAACTGGTCCCCATTTCGCTGCGAGGCAAACTCATCTCCTCTTATTGTAATAAAACAATCTCTCTCTTTCTCTGGGTTCTGCTCTCCACTCATCTCCCTCTCTCTCTCCCTCTCGCCTCTCTCCTTCTCTTTTACATCATAATAATACACTACATCCCCTTTAAATGCACTATTACTTACCGCTGCCTTTTCATATTGTAACATCACGGGCACTTTAGCGACAATATAAAAGCGTGTCATTCATTATTCAGAAGCAGCCGGCCTCGTCCCCCTTTTAAAAAGTCAGGCGCGCTGCTGAAATTGATAACGGCGAAGAGACGCGCAATAAAAACGCAGCCCCCGGGTACCGAGCTGCAGCCCAGACCCCCGATTATGCAGATCAAGTGGTAATTTCTCAAACAAATCGCACTCTTTCACTCTTTTGTTGTCGTTTCTTTTTGGACTTTTGGAATCAGGGTGTCAGCTTTATATTGCCTGTGGAAAAAAAACGAGGATTGATGTGCATCTTAATTGTACCGGCGGTAGGTTTTTCCGAAACAGTGCCTAAATATTTTGGTCTAAACGAGATCACCTTAAGGCTGCTTTTGAAATGGACCCTCAGCATCTTTTTTTAAACTTATATTTTTTTTTCTTGCTGTATCCACGACCCAATGAAAAAGTCCGGCACTTTTTTTTTATCCAGCATTCACGCGATCAATGAATTGACAAACCTGGCAGAATGCAAGCTGGGGTTTCTCCTGGGCTGTTTTTGGACAACCCGTGCCATCGTGGAATCCCGGAAGGTCAGGGATAACGTGTCATAATCAATCATAATCACTGGATTACACCAGATTACTAACACCCAGCATCTGCAACGAGTGCTCCGTGCGGACTGGTGGGACTACATTCACTCTGTGCAGGAGTCAGGATAAATACAATAATTATTCATTTTCTTGAAACAGCTATTCAGCAGTTATTGCCATGTAGGTGTGACTCATCCTATTAAAAAAAAGTGTCCGTGCAATTAAAAGAAGCTGAATGTGTGTTGTGTTCTGTTCACAACTCCGTCATAAGGGAATAATCTTTGCAAATGTCATCAAGAGAAGAAACATAAAAATGTCTGAAATGATGACAGCTATAACAGACCAATTCTCCCCCATCAAAAGCCACCGGTGAGCTCACATATGGCAGGGCGAACCAGCCAACACTCTGTCCATATTGCCAAACAATCACCCCGGGCCTTGTCCCATCGCATATTGCTTCATAAGACTTTATTGTAAAGGGCGAGATATGGGTTCTTTAAAAAAACAAAACACACACACACACACACACACATATATGTGTATATATATATATATATATATATATATATGCTCCTTTTTTGCATTTGATTTTGTATCACAAGCTGGAATTTAACTATTTTAATGTATTTAATCCGAAGATTTTCCCAGGTCTTAAAGTGGACTACAAAATATGAATTGAGTCGTTTCTTAAATAATTATTGATGATTTAAAAACAGCAATAGACTGACGATAGTAGCAAAAATTGCGCACGAAAACACAAGAAAACAACAGAATCCATATAATGTTAAATAAAGTGTTTAAATAAATTAATTCGGCAATTAAAGCGCAGCAGTTCCAAACCAATCACGGATTAAATACATGAACAAAAGCCAACGAATATAAACCACCTTGTCAATAAATGAGTATGTTGGGTAGCTACTAGTTTGTTAAAGTCCTGTAATGTGATAGCCTAAAAAGCCACCTGCCGCATCCCAACCCCACGCACATTTGTCTGTCCGTGAGACAAGTTAGTGAAAATGTGATTACCCGGTCACTTTGGGCGCCTGTTACATTGAATCTGAGCGGTTAGCAGCTTCCAGAGTCCGGACACTTTATCTGAAGTAGCCCGTGGCTTTCCCTTGTCAGGTCATTTAATGTGGCACTGGCTACCAGGAACAAATAAGGCCGTGTATTGCTTTGCCAAGCTCAATAGGTGCTGGTGATTCTGCCAACGTTCAATAAGGCTGCTGTCGTTTTTTTGTTTTAAAGAGCTACATGATGGGTGTCATGTCATGAATTGGATGTGCGTAATTACGCACTGGAGTGCTATTATCATGGATTTGGGGTGTTTATTTGCCTCTCGTAAGCTGATATTACTTCCCACATTTAATAGAAACGTTCAACCAGAGCATGAAGTAAATGTTTAGAAATTATTTGTAAGTAACGTCACACCTAAACATCCAGAAAATGTGATCACACTCTCTCTGTACTCGGCAATAATGTGGTAAGATTAAAATTTTAAGTGTGACACTTCACGGACACCGAATTTCGTTTTACTGGTTTAAATTTAAAAGTCCGACATTTTACCCACCTGACAGAGTACAAAGGAATATTAAAAAATGCAAATTGTAACAACTAACTCTTTGTATTTGATTATATGGTGCGGACGAAGTGAAGGATTTAAATATAAACTGGGAATGTATCTTCTTCCTTTTTGGTGAGTTCTTTATAAGGTGAAGAATATTTGTAGGGGATTATATCACCAAGTTTTTTTTCTAACAGCTTTCAGCCAGTTTTCGTGTGAACTTATTATTCTTGCACATTCCACATGTGTCAAGAAATGACAGCAGCAGTATGAGGACAAATGATTCGCACTTTGCGTCTAGCCTGAAAAGTGGAAACGGGCAGAATTTTCAGTTCGTCAGACTTCAGGGTATGCAAAAAGTTTTTCCTTTATTTACTACAAAACTTGAAAAAAGTGATTTTTCAGGATGTATTTCTGGATACGAGCAGAACATTGACAGGTAAATGACAAAACGTTATTTGGTTGAAATGCTCAAATCCATCGCCAAACAGCAGAGAACATTGGTCCTTCCCCCCGGGTCCGATTTTTTCGATATTCCATTTACATTTTCATAGAGTTATTGCTTGCTCCCTGCTCTCTATTAGAATTACAAGAAACGCCAAATGAAATACTGACTCACTCAGACAACATCAAGATGCCATATCTTACCATATATATAACACGCTGACGCCCGTGGTTATGTGAAATCTTGATTATTGTGCCAAATCGTTGGCCTACCCCCACTGACATTCAATCAGTCATTCCAGTGCCAGCCAATGAAAGGTGGAGAGGGATGGAGGAGGACGGAGCTGCTAGACGGAGCGTTTTGATGCGCTGAGAGGAGGACAGAACGTCACATCTCGCCAAACGCCCATCAAACTTTCACCACAGCCTGTAGAGAGGACCCAGTCCTCTGAAAGAGGCCTGTTAGAGACAACCGGGACGCGCTGGACTCTGGGTTTACGGCTGGATAGCGATGGCGACACTTCTGATGATGAGTTTTGGTACAGTTTGACCTCACAGCGAACAACGCCTAAAACCCCCCATCTGCTTCAGTTTTCTTGCCCTTTTTGCGACCGAGCGAGGAATGGAGCAAGCACCAAGCGCGCCGAGCCCTCCTCCAAAACCGGCCCATCACGAGCCCATAAGCTTCGGCATCGACCAGATTCTGGGAGCCGGTACTGAGCCAGAAAACGCGCGCACGGCGGGAAGACAAAGTGGATCAGATTTAAGTAACGGAGACGGTTATTACAGTTTGGGAAGCCCGACTGGGGCCAACGCGCCCTCATATACCGCGCTCTCGATCTCCCTCTCCGGTGTAATGCCTCCGATGGAGGCTTCAGGTTCATACGGAGAGAGCAGGAGTCTGGGCAGCCGGGGAGTCATTCGCGTCCCAGCCCACAGACCAGTGACAGCCCCGGGACCCCCGGCCCCCGTGCAAAGCGCTGTTCCTGGCTTTGGAGGTCTGTGCTTCCCTTGGATAGGGAACAGGTTTGCCAAGGACAGAATATCAGGTAGGCCAGCTGTTAGAACTAATGACTTCCCCTCGTTAATATTTTATAATGTTTAAAACGGTAGTAAGTGCTGCTCAGCCATTACAAAAACCAGCACCTCTGCCAAATATCTGTAGAACTCTAAAGCCTATTTAATTTATTTGCCCGTTATTTATCTAAAAAGGCGTAAATATATAGAACATTGTGCAAGTTGTTGTTTTAAAAAATACTAGAATGCACTACATTTACAGACTGTCATTAAACGTCATCATCCGCTTTGTTCAATTGGCTTCAGTTGTAGAACTTGAATGTTTAATTTCTGCGTCACGTTTTTGCGAAAAACAAGCCCAGTGCATTAACACAGTTAAACCAAACAACCTGGCGTTGTTGCAGTTTTCTAATAAACATGAAAGTAACTCAAATAAATGCATTAATTTATGGAATTAAAGATAACTATAAATAAGCTGATTATTGGACTATGGAGTGATTTATCTCATAAATTTCAAGGAAACTGAAGCACAATTATGTAAAATAATAAAAGCTATAACCAGTTCTCTGTATTTATAAGGGTGTGTGAAGAGGATTTGAAACGTTTTTATTACACAAATAGTCCTGTGGCCTATTTTATTGAAGATTAATGGAAGCTTTTATGACCACAGGCCTGATATAATACATGTATTATATATAGTTGTAAATATACAGACACACAATTCCACGGTGATAGACCAAAATGCTTGTTGTTGCTCTTGTTCTAATTACCAGTGCCACGAATATCTAAAGTTCACACAACTTCAAGAAGAAATATTTACTCGCTATTTATTATTGCTTTGTTTCAAGATTTGCTCAGATTTAACTTGCTTAATAAATATAATATAAATCACCATATTTCACATATGCACCGCATAAACAGGGCACTGTTGTCGCACAGGGCAGATTTCTGTGATATTTGGCCTTGGATCTCCACACAGAAATCGTCTGTCTGCTGCTGTATAAAATCTCACCTCATATTTATCGCTGTCTCTCCTTCCTGCAGCGGCTCTGGTGCCATTTGCCGTTACGCGGAGAATAGGGCACCCGTACCAGAACCGGACGCCTCCTAAACGGAAAAAGCCGCGCACCTCCTTTTCAAGAGTTCAAATATGTGAGTTAGAAAAGCGTTTCCATCGACAGAAGTACCTGGCCAGCGCCGAGCGGGCAGCTCTGGCAAAGAGTCTCAAGATGACAGACGCGCAAGTCAAAACCTGGTTTCAGAACCGCAGGACCAAGTGGAGGTTGGTATGAAATGTCATGATAACGTGTCAAAAATGATGCCCGTATAGGAACTTAAAAAAAAATTCCAGGAAAAATCGTTGACTTCTTTATTAGACGCTGAAAACACAAACTTTCCACTTTCCAAGTGACATCTTCCTGTTAACGGACTCAGTCGCAAAAGAAAACGAATACATAAATGTGACTATACATTTACAGAAAATATTTACATTTTAGCTTAGTGTAGTATGTTTAGTATGTGGAAATAATTTTAAAGTTTAAATACTTTAAATTCCGACCAAATTAAATTGAAAAACTTCTAAAAAAAATAAACAAATAAGTGAAACTAATTAAATTAAATAATAACAAGGAAGGGTTTTGTATTGTTTGATTAATAAGCCCTTAATTCACCTTTCAGATTCCCAAAATATTTTTACTGAGTTCATTTTTATGCTTCGAACAGATCTATTGCATCGCCATCCTTTTTCCTAACAAGGCACAGCTGCTGTTTTCATCTTGCAAATAGCAATCTTCCGACTTCAAGACTTTCTGTCGCTCTCCTTTAATCGTACACAGCCTTTTTAAAATTATTGAACCAAAATAATGTTTCATTTCTCTCTTTTTTTTCTTTTTTTCTTTTTTTTAAGGAGGCAGACAGCCGAGGAGAGGGAGGCGGAGCGTCAGCAGGCCAATCGCCTCATCCTGCAGCTGCAGCAGTCCGCCCTCCAGAAGTCCCTCAGCGAATCAGCGGTATCAGATCCACTGTGCGCCCATAACTCCTCCCTGTATGCGCTGCAGAACCTTCAACCCTGGGCCGAGGAAAGGGAGTAGAGACCAGACACCAAGCGGTAATCACTGAGCATCCTCTAACAGCCCTGCGAGGATACTTTAATTAAATTAGACCTACATGAGGACAGTAGGACTTACTGTGATCCTTACTGTGGAGGGGGGGGGGGGGAAAGTGTGACCAGAAAAAAAACAAAAACGGAAGAACCCGATTGAGTGGTTGTGAAAGTGGACCTGAAGTCGTGGTGAGTCCTGAAGCAGAAACTTTATTGGACAAAATGTTGCTGCTCTGTACTTGGAAACACCAGGACTACACAAATTCAAAGGATACGAAAAAAGACTTACCACCATAAAAAATTCACGCCACCATGTGATTGTCCTCTTGCGCTCGTACTTATAAGAGGAGACATGATGGAGGTAATTAATTCTCCACATTGAGATGCAAGAATCAGTGTTTTGTAAAGGTGTGGTTTCTCAGTGCGACCATCGCCTTAGTCTACCCTACTTAGTGGACTTGATTACAGCTGGCTCTGTTATTACCTTTTTTTTTTTCTTTTTTTTTTTAAATTTTAGTGGGAGGATAATCATCTAGGCCTGCACTCCAGCAGCTACACAACAAAGTGCACGGGTTGGAATGTGTTTATGAGAAAGGCCAGATCTCTTTGTGTTTTTATCAAAGTACAAAACAAGAATGTCTGCTCAAAACAACGAAGATAAAATCTACTTCCTCTTTAATTCTTAATTGTTCTGGTGTTTAAACCTTCATTTATAGATGTACTCACTCTGACGAGACTACAGCGCACCATCACAGTCACCTGTAAGGCGCTCCAACAAAATTATAACAACAGTGTTACATTATGGACAGAAAAGAAAAGCTATTTTAAGGAGTAATAAACAGAAAATAGATGCTTGGATTTGGTGGTGCGAAGTGAGGAAAATAGGAAACAAGCTGTAAGTTGGGGAATAAAAGGAGTGATGCATGTTCAGTGATGGTGAAGTTTGGGGGTTTTTTTCCTAACGCACATTATCATGCTTTATTTGTGGGCCGTGTTCTTTGAAACGGAGGCACAAATGTACAAGTCCTTTTGTACTTACGTTGTATATGGGTACAGTATAAAATGTTGTTGTGACCCTTTTGCTCATGTGCTTATTTAAAGGTTTTACCATATAATAAGGTGTAAAACAGAAAAACCGTATGGAGCAACATGGTGGGGGGGAAAAAGCAGACGTTACTTGATTTTATTTCTTGAAAAGTTTATTGATAAATATAATGATTTTTTACAGTATTTCAATACACACATTATTTCATTCTGACTGTTTTAAGTGTGTCTGTCTGTTTGCCTGTCTATCCGTCCGTCTATGTGAAAGTATGTCTGGGGTTTGTTTGTTTTTGCTTTTTTAAATCACTATATTGGTAGCACAGTGAGTAGGCATGACAGTAAACCACTTATAAATGTATTTTTGCACTACTCAGTCTTCAAAAACGATGGCTCTTATTTGAAACATGGCTTCCATTCCTCCATAATCAGTGAAAAGGTCTTTACTTTCATCTTCTGTCTTATTCTCTGAGCTTTGTCCTCCTCTGCAATCTTCCCTTCAACATCTCTCCCTCACAGTGAAGTTTTGGTAGCTCTGAGTTGACGTTTTCAACAGACAGAGTTAAAGACAAACCTCGCCTCTCGTGCAAAAACACAGTCAGCTCATTTGAAGATGAAGCTACACGCTAGAATAAATGAGACTTTAATATTCAGGGAAATGGGACCGTCACACACCACACACACAAACATGTGCACATCCTCGTATTGCTCTCCATCTGCATGCCGGGAAACCTCTAAATGGGCTCTTTATTTAACACCGAGTGGCAGGTAGAATAATTATAGGGTTATATCCAATCTGACAGAAGGACAGACAGGTAGTCAGAGACACACAGACAGACACCAGTGATTCAAGACACTGAGAAGAATCCACAGACACAACAGTTAAATATCTACAGTCGAGTCATTACAACATTCAAACACCGACCGACAATACTGGAACACACATTAGGAGTTAAGGAGGCCTCTGAGGACTGTTGCAAGCTGTCACAAGACCTAAGAATGTCACAAGCTGGGACACATTCACACGTTCAGCTCTGCAAACCTTTAGAGGCCTATGTTTGATTTTATGTCTAAAACTGGCCGAGCTGGCTCGGTGAGATGCTGCACACAGACCGGGCATCCCAAACGTAACCATTTAGCAAGATGTTGTGTATATTGCCACCGAGTTTTATGACACATATTCATTTATTACACTGTAGGAATCTCTTGTGCATGCTTCACAATATTGCTCATGTTCTTTGTATTGACACAGAAATTTGTAATGCTCTTATTTAAGATTCTATTGAGCAAAGTGTGGGTTTGGATGCTCTCTCTGCTAAGTTGCATTCAGGAATTTAAGTCCTTGCATGGTAACAATTTTACATAATTCAGAAAGGCCTTCAACCAAATGCGAGAGGGGCAGTATTTACATAGTGGCACTAAGTGCGCACCATCCAAGATGACACTGACAACAGCAACAAACGAGGGAGGGAGGTGGAGATGAGAGAAGTGGTCACAGAAAGGTCAACTTTGTCTAAAGGAGGCTTTCCAAAACCAGTGAAGGTTTATCGCCTTAGATTTCTTACAGTAGGATGCCTTCCAGAAGGTTTTGTGGAAAACAGTCACACCCAAATTGACAAGCTTCTTGTCTGCCTTCTCTCACAAGTTAGGCTGTTCCTTTTGCTTGCAGATTCTTATTCATCACTCCTTCTCCTCCTTCTTTTTCCTGTTGTTCGTTTCTCTTCTCACACTCTGTGCTTCGTCTGCTGCACCATCTCCCTCGTGTCTAGATGACATTTTCAAAGAGCTGGAGGGACCTCATAATGTTTTCATCCTGTGCAAAGATGAAGGAGAATTAAGAAGTGGTGACTGTGAGAAAAGAAAGTCGGCCAACAATCACCATTTAATTCGTTTTACTGGCCACTAGGGGGCAGTAAAGGTCCATAAATTTTTAATGATCTCTGCAGATAAATACTGATGGAAAACTGTACTAACAGCCATAATTAATAGCGTGTACAGTGAGACTTGCAAAATCTAAGAGGCCTTCGGTAAATAATAATAAATAGTTAGCAAAACTGTTGTGACTGTGGTGGTCTTTTGTGCAGACATGCTGACATTTCGGAGAGCAAATGCACTAATAACATTAGCAACAGCACTGTAGTCAGCCATCATGTTTTCCATTATATGCAAATCCTGCATTAGTTAAACTATTCTCAGTGGAAGAAGCCTTTAGAGTGAGTTGAAGGAAAAAGCAAACAAGCCAGTACCTCTTGACAAGAAAGGATGAATTCATCAAGAGTCACCACACCGTCTCGGTTTTTGTCCATTTTCTGCAGATGGAAGAATACGTGATATTTAAAGCTACAAACACATTTAGTAAATCGGCCTATTTAAATCAATAGTTGAATCAGCGAGCTGCAAGTTACAGAAAATTTAGCTGGCTTAGACAGAAGCTTGTTGCTACCAGACAAGACAGGCACCAGGTCAGTGGGAGCCCCAAAGGACTGACATACTACAGTTTGCAATTACAGTTGGAGAGACCTGACCTCCCTAAGTGACCCCCACCTGTATCCACTCACTCCAGCTGCAGCTGATTTTCATAAAATAAATGCTGCTTGTTTAGCCTTGTCTACAGGGAGGAGACAGTTGATGAATTTTATAAACGTCACATTATCTAATTTATTTACTTTGACATTTAAAATCAGTTAACTCAGCTAGCTGAGCCGCTCAGTGTGTCCAGCTCTGCTGATATGACCATGTCAAGTGGATAGTGGATTTTTTGTGTCAGATTAGTTCTATAATAATATACGGAGCAAATTTGAATTTTTACCCCTACATACTATAAAATTACCATTGGACTTGGAAACACCTTCATGTTCTACCAGAAGAGCTCGGACAGGTGACTGTGGAGATGGATGTATGAACATCTCTGCTTACAGTGCTTCCCCCACAGTCTAAGCAGAGTAGACAGGGATACGTTGCAGAAACTGGATGGCTGGCTTGATGGATGCATATTCAATGAGGTTGAGATTCGGTCATTGTATATTTTGGGTGGATGTTGCAGCCAACAGTAATGGGTCATTTATTTTCTACTGTAGCGACTTTTGGATAAGTAAAGTAGGCAGTGCTAAGCTGATGTTGTCGGTTTCATTGAATATACAGCTGAAAACTCATCTTTTTAAACTTGCTTTTAGTTGATTTTTATTTTTATGTTTTAGCTTCTGTGAAGCACTTTGTGACTTTTATCTTGAAAGGAGCTATATAAATCAAAATTTACTTTACTTTTACTTTATAAATAAAGGAAGCAGATAATGGTACCTGAAAGAAGGCATCCACATGCTGTTTGGGTGCGTCATTTTTCAAAACAGGGTATGTGTACTTCCCCATCATGTCATAGATTGCTCTGACGATGTCTGTCATCTCCTGTGAAACAGAACACAGACACCATGAGTTATGATGAATACAACCTGACATGTGGAAAAAAGAAGAAGTTAAGACAAACCTCTTTGTTTATGTATCCATCTCTGTTGATATCATAGAGGTTAAAGGTCCACTGTAGCTTCTCGGTGACAGAACCTCTCAGCAGGATGGACAGAGCTGTTACAAAGTCCTGATGGAGAACGAAGCAGATATAGAATGACAAACTGAATAAGGGAGGCGTATGGTAGGTGAGTATCAAAGAGCTGAGATGTATTGAGTGGAAATGAGTTAGTATAAAGCAAACCTCAAACTTTATGGATCCTGTGTGTCCTGTGTCAAATGCATTGAACAGGTAGTGCGCGTAGGTGCTGGCATCTGCAGGAGAAGAAGAAAAAAGTTGCTAATACACTGGCAGGAAAATGTGCAGAGACAAAGACGAACATAAATGCAAACATCACAGCACACACACACACACACACACACACACACACACACACACACACACTTCACCTCCATGTGGGAAGAACTGGGAGTATATTTGCTTGAAGGTGTCTTCATTTACGACACCACTTGGACACTCCTGGAATGAGAGAGGGACAAAAGGACAAAGTTTAAGGGCAATGTGAAAACTGAACAAGCACAAACGAAGTAAACAGAGTACACAGGAGGGTGTAACAGTGGAGAAATACAAAAGCCGATAAGGCACGGAGATTGGATAAATCCAGACTTGATGATGATTGGTCATCAAAAAGCCATATTAAAGTTGCTTAAAATGATTACAGTCTAATTCCTGACAATCACCAAAGGTACATCTAATTACAGTTTCTGACTATCACAGCAGGGTGTCTCTTATGAGACTATTTTTGATAAAGAGCTTTAAGCTAAAGAATGCAACCTCAATATAAAATATACTTTACGACAAAAATCTGTGAAAGTAGTAAAGAACAAAAAAAACCCAAAACAGAGTATATCTGCATTAAAATGGTAGTGTTACAATTAAGTGACAAATGAATAAACTCTCCCAAAAACGCAAAAAGAAACCTGGAATGTTTAATCTCACAACTTACTGCATGTTACTGCGTGACCACAAATGCAGACTGTACTCTGGCCCATTTATTTACCTGTGAAAATTATTCACTCTGTCATGAAGCAGAGTCATTGTTACTGAAATTAAATGTACAGACTTACACAAAGAAAACCAGGAGGATAATAAAACCACTTTGTTTCACTAGAAGAAATGTAACAGTGTTGTGTACTTTGAATCCGGGCTTTGGCAAACATTGGCTCAGTATTAAAGAAGAGATTATATATTCTCCGAGATTTAGGCAAACCAGGTTATTGCACAGGCGTGCATGTAGCACCGCAGAGGATTTTTTTGTAAATCAGAGAAAGAAAAAAAAGGTCTGCATGTCCAATATAATGATGGATGCTCATAATGATCTCCACACTAATTTGTAGCTATTTAGGTAGGTCAGCTCAGTAAAACCCATAGAGTGTATTTAAAGGTAGATGTTATGATATACCTATCTCCCTCTACTTGCTGCTTGCAGTACAGGTTAAAAGCACCACCTCTGCTATCATCCGTGTATATAAGCCAATACAAAGTTTAAAAAAAATTAAAAACTACATAAATACAAATCATTCAAATGTCTTTTGCTACTGGGTGTTTTTCTTTGATTTAAAGAGATGTTTTTATTGTTTATGCCCTCATACTCAAGTTACAGACAGTTAAGCGGGAGGAAAGTCGTGATGAAAAAACTGGAGGTGAAGTGTTGCAGTGCACTTTTACAGTCACTTACATTCTTGAAGCCCCTGTAGAGCACTTGGAGCTCTCTTTTACTGAAGTTGGTTTGAGCTTCTAGCTGGTCGAGGCCCTCCGGTCGATGGCAAACCATTGTCATCTCCAAGTCATCATCAGCTTTGTCTAAAGGGGAAAAATATAGGGGAAAAAAATCAGTATTAAAGAGTAAAAGGATAGATGTAGACAGGAAGGGAGTGACTGTTCAGATGAAGAGAAAAGGACAACATTAGCTCAGTGAAGTCATATGTATGCACCGGGTTTGAACAATGTTGTTGTCTTTCTGAAAAGCAGAATGATACACACTGTGACCAAAAAGGCGAAGGAGAGGAGAGGATGAAAGATGGAGGTGCAGAGAGGTAAAGGTCAGTTTCGCAGCTCTACGCTGCTCCTCTTACTGGCCCTATCATTAACAACTCATTACTGTCCTCGCTGGAGGGGAGGTTGAAAGAGGACACACCACTGACTCTGACTTAACACACACACACACACACACACACACGCACGCACGCACGCACGCACGCACGCACGCACACACACACACACACACACACGGTGGTTATAGGTGAACACAACAATATAAAATTAAGACATTTTCTCTCGCCCTCTTTTAGAGACACTCATTTACACATTTAAACCAGTGAACAATTTCCCCCCAAAGCAATCTACAATGTAATAATTATGCATAGTGTTATAACTGTGCATAATTTAATAGAAGTAGTAATAAAAATTCTGAATATGATAAAATGGTCATGGTGCCCCCGTTATGTTATCAGCCCACTGAATGACTGTTATCAGTAGGCGGCCTCCTCCACAAACTTCCAGGCTCAGTAGGAAGTTATCACCACATTTACTGACAATCGTGCCGACTTGCTGAACAGAAAATAACAGGTGTGGAGTTTTTTTTATTTATTATTATTATTTTTTTAATGCAAAAAGATAATACAGGGAAAAAAAGCTTGGGTTAAGCTTGTAAAATGGCCCATACTTCACTGTTTCCATAACTTTCTGCAGTACAACTAGCATTAAAATGCACAGCTTACCAGATGGTGAGTCATGCTGTGTTCACATTATTCCATACCAGTTTTTTAAAACATGCATATATGAAGAATATCAGCCAATATACACTCACCAGCGACACAGTTAGGCACCCTTATTCATCTGCTTGGTAACGCAAGTATCCGCCATTTAAACAGACCTCAGTGCATTTACATTCCAACCAAATTATACAGAACAGCATCTCTGAACTCACAACACTCTGGCATTACACAACTGTTGGTGGTGTAATGTCGTAGGGGATACTTTCTCTGCACTAATTGGGCTCCTCATTATCAACAGAGCATTGTTTAAACTCCACCTGAGTATTTCTGCTAACCATGTCCATCTGTTTATCTGACCTTTATGACCAGGATAACACATACTGTCTCAGAGCTCAAATCATCTCAAATTGGTTAGCTGATATGAAAATGAGTTCACTGTAATCAAATGGCATTCATATTCACTGGATCTCAATTTAACAGAGCGCCTTTGGGATGTGGTGGAACAGGAGATTCACATCTGCAGCCGATAAACCTGCAGAAAGAAACTATGTGATGCCACCACCTCAATATTAATAAAAAAAATCTCTGAGGAATGTTTCCAGCACCCTTCTGAATCTGCGGCTAGAAGAATTAAGGCGGTGCTGAAAGCAAGAGGGAGTCCAACCAAGTACTACCAAGGTGTACCTAATGAAGTGTATCCCTAACAATCTGTATCGACATTGGCCACAAGAATCCAGCCAGGCTCTAATTAAAGCTGAAAAGGGCCATGGAGTGGCGTGATAAGATTCCAGCAGTAGACACTATTAAAATTAGCAAATGGCAGAAATAAATAAAAAAAAAGATGTTGCTTTTGTTGAAATAATGAGTTGCTGAGTTTAATGAAGGCTGATGCCTTAATGTCTGACTAAGCAGCATAAGAAAAAGATCCCATTAAAAGCTGAGAAAATCCTCAGAAATGTTTGTTCTTTTCATTTATCCTCGTAAAAATTAAGGCAGAAAAAAAAGGTGAATGGTCCTATTAGTAGAAGCTGTTATGCACTTCCCTGTGTTTGCATCAGTTAAGAAGATCTATGAGAGATTGTAATCACCCAGTTTGTTTTTCATAGAAAATTATGGACCATTTCCCCTTTTAGCACACTAGTCATTATCCCTATCAAAGTCACTATTGTGCCGACTGCTGTCCAGATGAAAATTTAGCTGAATGTGTTTTGAACAGTATCAGGCACAGTGACAGTGTCCAGCACAGGCACAAAGCTAAATCTTTTGAATGGTTCCCATTTAGCTTTAATTGGTGTCACGGGGTGCAAGGTTCACTCTGTCCTTGGCAGTTCACATTTTGAAACATTAACAGTTTTGAAATGAGACATTTTTATCTGTGTGACAAAACCATTAGTGGTTTGTAAAGCTTCATTACACCAGTCCCTCTTCAGTTCTATTCTCCCAGTGAATGATGGGTACTGAGATGGCATTTCACTGAGCAAGGCAAAGACTGCTTTATCTCACTGCTAAATTAAGCCTGAACTTTTCAGATTTCAGATTCAGTATTCAGAACTTCACACAAAAAACCTAAAGTTTGCCATCGTAGCTTGAATCAGCAGGTTTGAATTCTACAATCAAATACGATATACTGACTCTTTGGCCTGCTGACTCACACGTTTGTCAAATGTGGCTGTGGAGATGCTTTGAAACGGTGAGAACAGTCTCATGTGCAATGATATTATCTAACGTTGCACATGTCAATTTAAAGTATAAAAGTCACAATAAAAAAATCTAAATAATTTATTACGCAATTCAGTAAGTGCTTGCTGAATTGTGGTCTCACATTTTGTACTTTATGGGAGCAGTATGACTTTATGACTTTGTATAACTTATAATGTTGAGTTGTAGTCTCTTTATATAGCTCCTTACCCCTCCTCCCTCAACGTGTTCAACGCACACAAACACAGCTACCTGCAAACACACACACATGCACACACGGTCACACATCACTTGAAGGTCATTTTCATCCCAGCAGATCAGACATTGTCAGCGTCACACCGGGGTACTGAGGTGTAGGTTTTGAGGTTCAGGCTCACACACACAGACACACAACCACACACACACACACACAATCGTGTGAATTCATCTGATAGGCCTCTAATGCCTAATCATACCAGCACAGTCACCATTACACTCCAAGCAAAATAACGACCAGACACGACGTCCGTATTATAGTAGTATCATATATAATCACAAAGGGCTCCATTATAGAGAGATTGTATGTTTTAGCATACATAGCATGTGTAAACACGTATATCAACTATACTAAGGTCTTAAAAGAGAGGGTGTCTGATTCTGTGCAGAGCTGGAAAAGCCCTTTAGGCAGAATCTGTGATTCATGGACCTTAATATCAATACATCTAAGGTAAGTAAATTTAAAGAACAAATACCTCACAGGTGAGATGGGGAAGCATTAGTTAACATTCATACACCTTTAAAGAGTAAAATTTTCCCAGAGACTAAAAGTTCCACTGATCATCAGAGAGAAAATCTCCCTTGTGGTCTTCATTGATTAAAATCATCTCAGTTTCTTCATTTCATTTCATTATGAAACAAAGTAAAACCAAATGTAGGGAAATTTTGTAATATATCCAGCACTATGGCATTAATATCCATTTTAAAATATGCAAACGTCAAATTAACAACTCAGACTACAAAGTTCTGGAATGAATCCCAACACCAGTGGCACTGTTAACATATAGAGATTTTCTTAAATCTTTGGTTTTTATTGAGCTGTGGCTGTATGAGGCTCTGTTTTCTTTATAGTACATGACAGATGATGTTTCTGTACTGCAGCAGAATTATTATAAGTGGGAAAAGCAATGCATGTGCATGAGTCAACTGCAGATTCGCATCATTAAAATGAGCAGGAGAAATATATTTATGCACGCACAAGTCCTCTACAGCAGTTCCCTGCTATGAGTAGTTAATGACAGAAGTTCAGAATTCATGTGGGTAAGAGTGCAAATCTGACAACAGAACAGCCAGCAGCAGTTTGCATTTATTAACTGCTTATTTTTTTATTTATCCCTGTTTTTTTTTTTTTTTTGCGTCTTGAGAAAAACTATAACATTCGCTTTGCTGGTTGACAGCCCAACAGCAGTGGAAACACTCTGACTTTGTTGGTTGACTTAAAGGTGGATGATAGTATAATGACTCACCCTCCACAGTGATGACTCCCAGCAGGTGCAGCATTTTGACGGCCCCACAGCACAGCAGAATGATGGCTATAGTATGTAAACTGTTCTCGCTCTGCTCTTCTCTATCCATTCTGATTATTTTCTTCTTTTCTTTGGACTCGCTGTTTATCCTGAAGCTTTCTGTCTTCAACTTTTCCCGTACTTCCTTAGCCCCTTCTGGTTTTTATTCCTTAAGATGCTTAACTTTGCACAATAAGGAAAAATTGAACTCCAAACTTTCAAACACTGGTGGTGGTTTTTCACTACAATTCTAAACAAAGTTGGCTTTTAAACTCTTTCCTGCTCTCTCTCTCGTGATTATAAACTTTCCATCTATCTTGCTTCCTCCCACAGTGAAATCAGCACTCACCTGCCTCTCTCTGTCTCTGTCTTTTTATCCCCCCTTCTCTCTCCTCCCTGGGGCATCTTCCTCTCTTATCCTGACCTTCGCTCTATCCCACACACCCTCTCTCTCCCCACAGAGCCCCACTCCCCCCTGTATTACAGTCGGTGTCCTTCACTCTTTGGGGCTTTACAGTGAGCACACTGTAACAATGATAAACTCACCTTACACCGTACCGCCATATGTGTTTGTTTTGTGACTGTGTACAAGTTCATGAACAGATCAGGACTTGATTAATGGCTCCCATTAAGACACACAGTCAGCTTCAAACAACAGACGGCCTAATTCACCACAAAGTGACTTTTCTAAACATACCTTTCATATACCGTACTCTATAATATAAACAGCACTTTGTATAAATCAGTACCTATGAATACAGGCACTGAGAGAACATCTATTCTAATTTGCCCTGTGGGCTTTATAAAAATTGCAGCAAGCCTGAATAACAAGAGTATTGGGAACTATAAGAACTGCTATAACCTTTGTGGACCACCAGGGGGTAGCAAAACCTAACACAGAGAACAGTACCATGATTGCTAAAAATGTGATGCACATTTTAATGTTTAGCTTTCTCATAGAATATCAGTGCAGTGACCAATTTGATAAGCTGAACAAAGATTTTTGCTCAAATGCGATTTATTTTAATGCATCCACACAATCAAAATCACAGTGAAAAAAAGACTAAATTGTAAATTCTGTGCTCTTAACAAGATGGCACTCATTTAAAGTCTTTATGTGTATGCAAAGAGAAGCTTCACTAGCCAACTGAGCTGAAGTACAGCCGCTGACTTGCAGACTGCAGGGGGCTCTGCCGTATCAAGAGGTTTCCCACAGAGTTGTCGATTGCAGGTTTGCTTTATTTACTGTTGTGAAATTACAGTAGCAGTGCTGGGGAAAATTTTATTTAGCGGCAAGAGTAGAATTTAATCCAATTTGTCAGACATTTGCTCATTAGTATAAATGATTAAGTGTAGTTTAAGTTGTGTTCATTAGCTGTCTTCACTGGGATTTCTGTTGGGATATTATACACAGGTACAGCGAAACAACAAACACCCTGCAACACATGTTACACACCAGAATAACAAGCTGACACCAGATTATTAGTGGAAAGTTGAGAAGGCGTTTATTTTATAGCAGACAGAATACTAAACAGATTTGAATCTGCTGCAGGTTCTTTCCCCCGCCCTTTAAGCCAAGTTTCAGTGACCAGATTTAGAATATCTCCTCTCTATGGCACTGCGCAGATGCAAGAGCATAGAAGAAAAACCTCAGAACAAAATGGACAAACAGAGCAGTCTATAGCTTGACTCACAGGGACTACTAATACTACACTGACCTCATTATTCTAAATTTTTGCCATGATTATAACAGCATAAATATGACAGAGGATAAAGAAATGCAAAAAGGGTCTACTTTAAAGGTATAGTGTGTAAAATATTACCACTAGATGTCAGTAGATTGTAGCAAACTGAAATCTGTTTTCTCATTTGTAGTGAGTGTAGGCTTTTATTCCACTGTTTACCTCATCTGTCAATACATCTATTTAATCTGCAGGAGGCTATATAAACTTTGAAAGGGGTCGACGAGTCAGTAAAACTCAGTTCTTCTCAATGACAGCGATGCTGAGGTGAGTTTTTGAGGATATTGTGAAGTTTTCTGTCAGTAAGCACTGTTGCATTTGGTGTTAGCTGCAGTTAGCCTATATTAGCCCCTGTTAGCTGCTGTTTGCTAGCATTAGTGAAACTTTCTTTGAAGTGGCTCTAACAGTGTTGGACTTGGACATTAAGTGAATAAACTCTCATACAATGTGAGGAAGTAATCAAACTGTTTATCAGAAGGAAAGCGTGATTTTTAGGACACTAGAACCCAACATTAGCTGGCATTATTTTAGCTTATAAGGAGCTGTTTTTGATATTTAGCTTGCTTGTTATCAGAGAGGGTGAAATGTCTAATCTGCTGACAATAAATAATTGCATCAATACTGGGAATGAATAAGCATGTTTATGAATGTTTTTGGGTGTTACCGCCTTGAATTCAGTTGAGGAAATGTGGCGTGAGGAGAGGAGGAAGATGATGAAGTGGAAATGAGGGAGGAAACAGAAGTGGAAGAGGAAGAGAATGACATAGTGAGAAAGAGTTGATGAAAATATGCATTTACAAATACTAAATGGCCACAGATAGCTTGAAAGAGCTATTTACGAGTTATTTATGAGCTTTCACAAACTAGTGTCCTCTCCTGCGTATGTTTAATGGCTTAATTCTACATCTAAGTCTATGAAAATATATCAGTTTATTGCTAGATAAGATTGGTAGATACCTTTAACACACTATCGTCTAACACTTCACCGAGTGAAGCTGTCATAGGACAGGTATCAATCCATCACAGGGCTTCATATGATATTCAGTGAAATAATACTTTTGCATGGACAACCTACCATCAATCCTTTGAAGCCTCTAACTTCAACAATAACTGAGTTTACTAACAAACAGCTAACAGTTTCCATTTGGCATATGCTCACCATCTTTGTTTACGCTCACGTGCACACACCCACACACAGTTGGCAAGCTCCGCGCAGGCTGTTAGGAGTTTTTACTGATGCGCGAGAGGATGGAGACAGTGTGGAAAAAACAAAGACAGAGCAGCCTTGTACAAAGGTATTTTCTAATTCTACTAACTACAACTGTTCAATTTGGCACACATTTCTATTTGGGAATACAAAAAAAAATACAGCACTTTAACAATCCTGTCATTTTCATAAAAATCTGCCTAAATCAGTAAATATGATTTTTTATGATTTTTTAATATGATGTTTCTCAGAGAGAAAAACAGTTTAATACATTTAAGGAAGCAGAGGACTAATAGATTTTGAAGCAAAGAGGAACACGCTTCAAAAACAAAGTAACACACACAGACTTGCTAATTTCATACTAATTCTACTCTACTGTAGCTAATCCTCTTCATCCAAGCAGTGATTTATAAGGTACAGAGAAAATGAATGTGCTCAGTGAGAATTTCACAATCGACAACATTTTGGACACATCAATACACAGTCACAACATGTACTGAATTACAAAGCTATTATTGATTAGTTTTGAAGCATTACAAAACAATAAAATAGATAGTGCTACGCTGTGTTGAGCACATTGAATATTTGAAGTAATTGCTACAGTGTTCTTGTTTGGTTCCCGATCAAAGGAAAACACTGAGCTCGAGCATTATGCTGCTCCAGTAAAACAGAAAATGAGTTACTAGAAATAGACTGTGTACACGAGCTTGTGTGATCTTCTTCCTTGGTTAGCAGTTAAGATCCAAAGTTACTTTTAAGTTCATTTCGCAATGTAAATTCATTATAACATGTCTACAGATGTAAACTAACATTGAATTTAGGAGATATCACCCAGTTCTACATATCTAATCCCAACTCATTGTCTTTACTCTACATAGAGTTCAAAACCTCATTGTGAGCCTTTGCGGGATTATTATCAAATGTAAAAGGAGTCTTCTGATTCAGGAAACCTCCTTTTAAACACATGAAAGTGCGTAGTGGTGGAATATATCTGGTCATATAACTTCTGTAAAGTTTTCATTGAACAGGTGAGGTCTAGAAACCTACATCATCCGTGTTCCACAACAAAATCTGCAAACTTAGCAGATAAAGAAAGCCTAAATAAACCCAACCTAGAAAGCAACCTCGAGAACTTCACTTCCATCTGCTGCATAACCTATTATAAACCGTGGTGTCTGACAGTGACCAACAGCCTGAGCCCATTTCTTTCAGAGCTTGTTCAGAGTGTTAAGCGGTGGCCTGAGCTGCCAGCAAAGAAAGACTACCTGTCACTCTCCCCAACAAGCACTCTAACACAAAAAAAGCCCCTCTTACGTCTGTACACACCCTCTTCCTAAAGCCCATGGAGAGGATTTAATTCCTAACTTTCTCCTGACCACTCCTGCCTCTGGTATTTAATGCTGCGCTAATTTCTTCTGCATCTCTTCCTTTCTTCTGTTTCCCACTGATTCCTTCTTTCTCCTCCATTTCTTATCTCCCCCCCTCTGCCAAACTCTCCTCTCAGTCCGCCACTCTATCTATGCCATGCTCTCTCTTTCTTTCTAGTACCGTGTCCTGTAATCCTTGCCAGAAAGTATCTCATTTGCATAATCTGAATTAGCCTAATCTGTCATCCTGGCCGGCTAAAGAGGAGTTTCTCTTACCGGCCTCTGCATGGTGGAGCGTGCTTTCCAAGAAAGAGGCAACTTAAATAGCTGCAAGCAACAGTATAAACCCCGGAAAAGCTGAATATATAATCATGTTTCACGCAGTGAATTTAAACCCTCATTCTGAAACATATTGTTTTCCATAGTCAATATTCAAGTCATGGGACATAAGGCCAATCCTTTACTGGCTTTTCAGTGCTTCACTGAAGGTCCAGTGACTTGTTATATTTGGGGACACACACATAAACACAGAAAAATACATTTATCCAGTCACATGGGCTAAAAACAAGGCAGAAATCCAGAGTTATTGACGAACAAAGCATTTAAGCACCCGTGTGTGTAAAACAACAAACACTCACACATATCACTGCTTGGATACTGACCTTCAGCCTGCTGAAGGAGGACTGTTTGGATTGCTAAAGTATGTTCAAACAGACACAGGAAAGTGTGTCACTTTTTTTTTTGGCTACTGTTGATTATGTTTTCGAAGAGGGAGTTATACATACGGCTCATTTAGACACACATAGCAGCACGCCAGTATTGATTTTTGAGTAAACATATGTCTAGACTCCGAATCTGCAGAACACACAAACACACACACACACACACACACACACAGGCAGAGACACACTGCTGGATGCCAAGAGGATGAAGATGATGAGATGACTTAATAAGCACTCACACCAGCTAATGGGAGTGTGGGTGATGCAGAGAGGGAGCAAATGAGAGAAAGAACAGCAGCATAAAAGTGAGAGGGGAGGAAAGGAGCAGTATGGAGCAGATTATGATGGTGGTGGCGGCATGCGAGAGTGTGGTGGGGAAAAATTAGAAGAAAGTAAGATGAAGAGGGACAAATGTGGGAGGGAGAAATGGGGGAAACAACTGGGAGTAGAAAAAGCAGTGGGAGGATGTGAAACTGAAAAAAAAACATTAAGAGGAAGAGGTTCAGGGGCTGGTAGGGATGAAGCAACTAGCAAAACAAAAGAAAGATAAGAGGGAGAGAGAGATTGACAGAAAATAAAAGGATAGAGGGAGATTGAGACAACATTGCTGCAAGGAGTAAGTAAGGGAGGCAGTGAAAAATGGAAAATTCACCAGGGAGTGGAAAAAAATATGCCAGGTGAAAATTCTTCTGGAGAGATGAGTTGTCAGAGGCCACCACAACAGATGAGGAGGAAAACAGGCGCGAGCCTGCCAGACAAAACCATGCAGACAAGACAGTAGGAGAAAACTCCCACCAGAAAGAGCCTGTCAGAAAAAGGAAGAAAAAACAACTTGGCAGAAAATAAAGGAAGTTGAGAGAACAACACGCAGCCTTGATGAAAACAGACAGTCCAGACAGGCATGTAAATATTCAAGCAGGTGCAGGACACGAACGCGGCGAGGGTATTTTCTGTCATGACACAGGAGTGATGAGCTCATGCCCAGAAGATCAATCATGTAGAAATTTAATCTCACAATATTATAGCCATGCACTGTCCCCCATTTTCAGTGTTGCTGTCAGTGTTGTGAGGATAAGTTATCTGCAACACCAAAGAAAGAAACGGGCGCCTGCATGCATACAAGCCCCGCCGCACTAATCCCGCATAAAGCTAACATGTCAGAGTAGGAGAAAGATGCTGAAGTAACAACAGCTGAATTACACACAATTCTCTCCCCCTCCAACCCCAAATAGCTTCACAGCTCCACATCCCATTCTTTTTTATCTCTTCGCTGGGTATTTGTGGAGGTAAAAAGACTTGTTTTCATTTGCAGCAAGAGTCAGATTTCATGCGTTTCCACAACTTAAGTGCATCAACAATCAAAATAGCAACAAATTTACGCCTAGCTTTTTTTTGGTTTTGAACACCCTTAGGGGAAAGTGTTTGTCTGAGCTAGTGGTGGAGTGGAAGAGCTTATTCAAAAGATGAAGCCAGCCATATGCACTGATTTGGAAAAGGTCCTGCTTGGACAGAAAACTGATAACAGTCTGCCTTGACAAATAAGCTTAAATGACTATTAATAGGGGGTAGGGTTGGGGATTTTTTTTTTCCGTCTGGCACTGATCTCCTGCTCACTGTGCCCATTCATTGTAGTAGCCACATTAGATTTGTAAGACTTACATAAAAGAGGTTTACAGGATTTCTTTTTTAGAATGAGTAACGAGGGAGTAAAACATTTCTTACAGGCAACAGGTTTTCATACATCCCGCTTCTCGCTTCATCTGCAAATTTGCATCTCTCACTATCTGAGTCTCTTTCACGTGGCCTTGACTTACTTAGGAAAACCCCAATCTCATCAAAAAAAAACCCAAACCCCACCCCACCCACCCCAAACCCCACATCTTTTGTTGCCATGGTTACGGTGCTTCCAAGGTAACAGCAAGACAGAAAAGCAGTGTGTGAGCAGAGTGACAAATACCTTCGACATGTGTGTGTTTACCAGTGTCGAGGCTCGCGTCTGAGCATGCAGCCAGACAGACAGACAGAGCAGCACGCGTGCGCACGCACAGACCAAAAAAAAGAGAAAGAAAAAAAAAAGAGCCAGCTCTTAGATTCCTCCCCCGGTTTGCTGTGTCAAAAAAAGATAAGCTCAACAACAATCACCTGGGTGCACAGACACTGCCTGGCTGAAAGTTTGTTGTAGAATAAACAGATTCACTTTTTTGTTTCCACTGGGAACACCTGTTGGTCTCTACATTTCTTCCTTTCTCTCTCTCGACAAACCATCTGCTCCCCTTCTTTCACTGCATCTCAACTGAAATACCGGCAGTTATTAATCTTCGCTCTGCAGCTTTTCGTACCTGCGCTGTATACATTGTGCCGGAGTGAGCGTGTGTGTGAAAGCCACAACGACAACACACTGTCAAAAGTTTCACCGCCCGTATGCGTGCATCCACGTGTGCCGATTAGAAAAAGAGAGAAAAAACCCCCACATTATGTTTGTGTGTTTTGTGTGTGTGAGTATGTCTATGCGTGCGTTCATGTTTGTGTGTGTATTCCCTCACCCCTGGATGGCCTCCTCTGCTTGGTCTGCATGGTCAACGTGCCCACCACAGCCCCCATGTTTGCCGCCGTCGTTGTGGAAACAAGTGCGTCTGTGTGTTGAAGTCTGTGTCTCTTCGTCACGTGTTTCAGCAGCTAGAACGCACACGCACGCACTCCCTCGCCCTCTTTCCTCCTCTCATCCTCTCCTCCTCTCTCTCCACCTCCTCTCTCAATGGCTGCTCTAGGCAGAAACCCTCCTTCCATCATCCCCTCTTTCATCCTTTCACACTCCATCTTGTGGCGCTCCTCCTCTCTTTCTCTCTCTCACTCTCGCCCCCTTTCTCCCCAAACTCCTTCACTCCCTCCCTCCCCTCCCTCCCTGCTCCTTGTTTTTCATTAGGGGCTGTAGTTGCCCTCCCTCTTTCCATTTCTCTCCCTCCCTCTCTCTCCATCTATCACCCTCCCACCCTCACAGCGAGGCAAGAGCCCGAGAGGAGCATCAGTGATTCAGTATGAAATCGCCAGGATGTTGATTCACTAAATTATAAATTAATATTAGTATACCCATTGACTTGTCGATGATAACGCCGCATGAATCGCTCTGAACAAAACAACAAACATGCCCTGTTACATCCGCACACGTAAACGCATCTGTTTCCTTCTAAAGGAGAACAAATATGCAAATAGATACTTGCTCAAACACTGACTGGAGAGGTAAATATGAATCATGGAGCGAAGGGGAAACACGTGAATGTGACGGGAATTACGAAGAGCCCTGAGCTTTGCTTCCTCAGCATTGCGATTTGTTCACGAAAAGGCCACTTTAGTCCATCAGCACCTCCGCTGACTTCATCCATCGCTCTTGTTAATCCATCCTTACCCACGAGCAGGATGGATAAAGGAATGGAAAGTGAGTGAATGAGTGAGGGAGCGTGTGTGTGGTGGCAGATTGGCTTCACGGGTCAGGAGAAACAGCTGAAAGTCATGGATGTGAGAAAAGAGAGAGATTAAAGTGAGAGGAGGCAAAGGATGAGAAGAGTGAGATATTTAATATGGCTCTAATAGAGGGATCAAGACGAGTGTCAGATAATATTGCAGGAGTGTGTGCTATTCCCTTTAAGAGCTGCACACACAAAGATGAAATCACATTTTAATTACAGACTAATCGATACAAAGTAGACCACTCTAAGTGAGGGAAGTGTGAGAAGAACAGGAAGACAGTCACAGATGACAAACCAAATGTGCTGCACATGAAAGACTGAAGACTGTAAGCAGAAACGCCACTTTATGAAAATACTCAGTTAAAAGTAAAATTCCAAAGAGTAAATATAATTATGTACAGTTTTAAAGTGAAATCTTATTTACACTTTTTTATGGTCCTCGGTCTGTGACCCAGCATTTTAAGTTTAGAAGTTTCACTTTAGTTCTTTGATGTTTGACTCTTAGTTTGTGGTATTTTGGCGTTTCGTGGTATAGTTTGTTGGTGTTTCTTTTTTTACTTTCTCAGGCGAGTGGTTAGAGTTTTTTTGGATTCTATTCTTGTTTTAGTTTATTTTACATTCCCTGTGTTTTCTGTGTCTCGTGTTAAGTTTTACCTCCCAGTGTCTCCTCATCAGATTTAGTTCAGCTGTATGTTTCTCCTCAGGTGTCTCCACTCTAACCTCATCTCCTCTTGCGTATTTGAACCCTCAGTTTGTTTGTGTTCTTTGTTGTATCCTCCATCATGCTGTGTGCTCCCTTGGTCTGTGCTTCCCTGTGACTCAGAGGATTTGCTTTCCTGGCGCGAGCCCTGCCTCGTTTTTGTAATTTGTTTGAAAGGCTTCAGAATTAAAGCTGTTTTTTTTAGTTTCTTGTCTTGCGAGTCCTGCATTTGGATCCACCGACAAAGTCCCATCCAAAATGCCACAGTCACTACATGGCTACTTTAAACCTGAAGTCTACAACTTTCTGCCAGGTGGTGCTGTGCTGGACTGCACTGCATTCATTAATGTGAAAACATTTTTTTTTCTCTTAAAAGTGTGTCCTTAATGTGCATATCTTTTGTTTCAGCCTACACAATTTACCATACATAAGGGATCTTTACACAATATCAGTTGATAGACTGGTCAAAGTGTAATCCACCTCGCGCCCAGTGTAAGGTTGGATAGCGTCTAACTCCACTGTGTAATCAGATTGAATCAAATTAGACAAACAGTTCAGAAAATACTTGAATGGATGGTTATTAAGCATCATGAGAAAGAGTAACTGTAAATTTTTGTCCCAGCTCAATCAGCAGCTCATGTGGAACTGCAGAGGAGGAGGTGAACAGTTTTATGTCCCAAGGAATCAATAATCTGTCACTGTTATCACCCATCTTTGCTGTGATAAAGATCCCTCACAAACAGATGTGCTTCTTAAGGAAACTTCGGAAGTCTTTTGCAGAACTTTTTTGTAGAACAGCTATAGAAAGCATCCTCACTAGCAACATCACACCCACCCCATCCCAGCCTGTTCACCCTACAGGCCATCTGGCAAGTGAGACAGAAGTTTTGTTATGCAACCGCGTTATATAATGATAATTAAAATGGATATTAAACTGGTGACATCAATCAATAAAATATCCAGTTATCATACCTGTCAAATGACTGTAGAGAGCAGAGGCTGCGAATCCTACATACAGCTCATACAGCTCTCGCGTAATCGTCCCTGTGCTTGTTGATGGCAAGAAATACAGGAATGAAGCTTCCACTAGGGCACGACATGTAAAAATTGCACTATTAGCTGGTTATGGTTTTCTTCTTCGTCTTCTTTGTCGATAAAATCTTTTTTTCCTTTCTCACTACATGGGGGGGGGGGGGGGGAATATTGTTTAGTAGAGATGCAGTTGTTTCCACAAATGTTTTTTTAGTAAACGATTTGGAAAATAGTCACAGTGTCCTTTTATATCAAGCCAGCAGTCCGTAGTAGTAATGCCTCCGCAAATGTGGCAGCAGCTTCAAAAACGGGGCACTTTTTTGCCTGCCGATGGTGAATAATGAACAAAGCGAGACTGTTAGGAAGCCATATGGGCAGATTTAGCAGAAAAGATTTAGTTTGGTGAGCAAAGGAAACTGCAATCTGCTTTTGTAAAAATGTGCTCATGAATGCGCTGATGCATTTTTTTTTCTTCACAACAGCTAGAAAGACAGAATGGACAGCAGTGGGGTGTAATGCTTTCACCCTGCCTACACACACATGGAAACACACATATGGTTACTCACACAAAGAGGCACACATATACACACACATACATTTTGCACATGCATCAAGCATGGGCAGAAAGACTGTCTGATCATAGGATGAGGTCTCTGTGGATGCTAGTGGCATCCAAATGACATGCAGTCGGCACAGTAGAGCATAATCATTTCCTGCCACACACACAAACTGCTCTTCCGCTTTGCTTGCCCTGCTATATAACTGACTGCCTGAATTGTGCCTATAGGATTTTACAGGCTATCAGAGTTATTCCCTTCTATCTTCACTGCAGCCTACTTCTTCTTTAGCCTTAAACTATGTCTATCCATCTCTCGACACCTCCTTTTCTATGAATTTGTCTTCCGGCGCACAGCCCTCGCCAGTACACCTATATCTTGCCATCTCTCCCCATAAATCTCTGCGCTTGTATCAGCCTAGTGTTTCTGTCGTTTCAAACAGTGTTCCCAGCTTGTTCCAATCTCAAATCTCCGTCCCTCCCTATCTCCCCGCGGTCTCTGACAGGCCTGTTTCCACACGTTGACAGAAACGTTTCTCCATCTAGTAATCATTTCAAAGTCTGTCTGTAGAGCAGAGAGAAAGGAGTGAAAGGTTGGAGTGTGTGTGATTGTTTTTATGCTTGTGTGTATAATATTGGTACAGAACTGCCTGGTGTTTCCCTGCAGGCATGTGAGTGAATGGCTGCAGACTGTTTTACAAGACCCCTGTCAGACTTTAAAGGAAAGATGATATGAGACAGAAGCGAGGAGAGAACAGCAAGAGCAGGAAGAGGTGTGTATATATATATATATATGTGTGTGTGTGTGTGTGTGTGTGTGTGTGTGTGTGTGTGTGTGTGTGTGTGTGTGTGTGTGTGTGTGTGTGACTCTTTCAAAAATGCATGTAAGGAGGAAGGAAAAAGCAGCAGAATTACAGATGGAAGCATATTTGGCAATAAAGGATGAAGAAGGAAAAAAAATCAGGAGGAAGAAGCATACCAGAAGAGCTTCCAGCGGGAGATTAGAGTGCGATGCAGAGAGAGAATGAAAGAGTAAGAAGTGGGTAACAAGAGCCAGGAGAGTGGGCGAGTGGTATTGCAAGAAAGAAAAGGCAGAGGAGAGCAAGTGGGACATGCAAACATCACATTTCCAGAGATGAGGACGGTGGAACAAAAGAAATTAGGGAAAAAACCAGGGGAGGGAAAATAAAACTCTGAAGATTTTGATTAAGATTCAAATGCTTTTGGAAGCTTTAGAAAATCAAGCGAATAAAGTCAAATCTGCACATTCAGACCCACCTCAGTGCTAACTTGCAGTGGGAAAAAACCCCCATAAAAACACCTGCTTCTCCACATGAAGGATTCATCCCAAGAGTTATAGATTATGAATCAATCATGGCAAACAAAGCTTTGGCAATTACTCATCAGAGGCATCGCGGCTTTGAACAGGGGACATGTCTATTAAGAAAAATCAATACTAATATCTATCGCTGTTGAAATGACTTCTCACACAGACGCTTCCCTGTATCTTTATTAGCAAATACATCCTGAGTCTCTTACAGGCGCCCATCAAAGAATGGAAAAAAAGGGGATAATTAAAGGAGGCTCTGCAATTGATCTGTTTTTATCAAGGGAGAGGGGTAAAAGCAAGAAAAACAAGAGGGATGGAGGATGGTATGCAAACAAATGGAAAGCAAGGAGGAAGGATAGACATTAAAGAGAAGTAAAGCACAAAAGAGTGAGACAAAGCAGAAGATAAAATGTGAATGTGGCAGATGTTTAAAGAAGATTCAATGAAGAGAGAGAGAGAAAAGTGAGCAGAGGAAGTAGCTTAGTTGAGCTAAGTTGTTAGTCTTACAGCTAACTGGACTGACCTGGGATGTGAGGTCTTTGTAAACATGGCAAAGGAAGCAGGAATAGGAAGATATTCGTATTTGACATTGAGATGTTAGAGGAGATTTTTTAACCATCAGTGGAAAAAAAAAAACAAGATTTGAGGTCAGTCTGGATGTGCAGCTAAAGCTGACAGCATTTCATTGATTAAAATAGATGACGGTCCATTAAGTGATTGATAGTTAATAGGGAAAGTACTCAATTTTAAACATGGTAGCTCGTGTTTATTTCTTGCCATCCTGAGTATATGAAGAATATGTATCAAATGCATGACAGCTGTGACTCACTAACCCGATTAGTATAAGGTCACTCTGAGGTACTTGCAGTTAGGGCATCCTGTCAGAAAGGATTTCATTTTACTTTACTTGCAGTTTGGTTATGTTCAGGCAAAAACAGGAGCAGCGTGACAGAAACGGTAGATACAGGCACGGATAAGAATGTCAGTGATTGTAACGATGTCCACCATATATTCTTTTCCTTGCAGAGTTTATTTCATCTAATAGGTAATTGATTCTTTTCATCTTATCTTAGTCTTGGCTTCTCACTGCAGTGCAGCTCTTTATTTCTCAGGGGTCGCAAAACAAACTCTGAGACATGGGTTCACTTGGTGACAGGCGGTCTGTTTGTAGTCTGTTTTTTCTCAATTCTCTGCTGTTCCACTTAAAATGTACAAGAGATTTGTATTTATGTTATTTTAACCCTGAAACAGTTTCATAGTGCACTTCATAATATCTGCACCAATACAAAAACACTTTCTGTAGCGCTTGGTCTGAAAGCGTATGTGCTAAATCTAATTTTGGATTCATTTGCAAAAAAGACGGAACACAAGGCGTTGCCTCTTTGCTCTGTACTTTTTACAAACTAGGCTCAGTGGACAGATTAAGTGCCTGTATTGCTACCAAGTGATGTCTGTTATCCACTGAAACCAGAGCAACTTTGATCTGAATATAAATTCACATTCTTTTGGCATTAAATGCGACATTGGCAACATTTGCTACTCTCATTATACGAGTGCCATTTCAGCTGTCATATTAATTTAGCTCAAGTGATGTGCATCACTGCTGTCATATCTATGCATACAGACTGAACCATATAGTCAGGACTAAGTAGCTATCTATATTCATCATCTCCATTTCTCTCATTGGCGCCGGTATTACAAAGGCCTGGAGGCAAGCACAAGGCTGAACGGTCTACAGAGATAAATTGCATGGAAAATATTGTTTATCTTTGAAGAACTATGCAAAGCATTTGCCTGCAAATATTATGCAAATGAATTATCCTTATATATACAGTGTGCTGATTTTTTCTTATATAATATAATGCCTGAATGTGGGTTTAATTTGGAACACCGACAAAGAATCTTCAATTACGGTCACATTTTTTTTTTAAAAGTGGAAAGCATGTTTGCTGCGAATATCTGCACGGCACAAACTTGAATGTAAAGAAATATGGGAGCTGAGGTTCTACGGCAGTATCGCAATCGCATCATTGCGCCTATAAACAACACACAGACACACATGTGCTTTGGGCATGAGATTAAGCAGAAAGCTGTTTTCGTGATGCCATGTGCCTAATAAAGCTCTTTTGCTGTCCAAATTGGCCCTTTTGGTCTACTTCTTTTGATGTCTGGGGATGAGAGAGAGAGGTGGAAACTATAAAGCCCATTAAAGATACAGAGATCCTCTCTTCTCAACCCTTTAGCCCTGCAGCAGATGGAAACGTTGAGCCAAACGCACTTGTTCTCCAGAAGACCCACATGCACAAACGCATTATATTTGCATGTATTCTACCGCCCCGAAACTAAAAGCCAACATGATTAGCAAAACTTCAAACAGCTGGAGTGATCTTAGAGTAGGACAAGGCTGTACTGTGCAAAACTCAGAACACAAAGAGATGCGAGGGTTCGAGAGAGCGAAAGAGGAAGGAACCAAGAGATAAACAGCAAAGCTGGACGAAAAGCCATAGATCAAGAAGGGAACTGTGTTGCGAATACAAAGGGAAGACTTGAAGGGACCAACACATGAAAGACAAAATGAGAAGGTGAAATGAGGTGAAAGTGTGCAAGACAAAGAGAGAGACAGGAAGAGAAAGAAAATTCACTTGACAAAGTGAGCGGGCATAGAGAACTGAAAGCAAAGGCAGAAACAAATGGAGCAAACAGGAACGGGAGATGAATCTGTTTGCAAAGGTGCAGCTTTTGTAGTTTATAACCGCTGGGAAATATTTCATAGGAAAAGAGTAGTTTGTGTACAAGCAATGGATAAATGTCTTTTTTTCCCCAGGTGAAAAAAGACACATACTGATAAATGCCTTAATCCCAGCCTATGGCTATATGAGCCAGTGAGGGCAATGGCTAATAACTCAGCCTTCAAGCTTCCCTTGTGGAACAGCTATGACTTTATGTAGGCCACAGCATTAGTTTGACTTCATTTAGAAACCCACACTGAAAGCAAAAGCACCCACTATAGTTGTGTAGTTTAGCAACTCGTTTTAATTCATTCCAGTCAATTCATCACCACAATATGTGCTGGATAGGACTGTAAATGGACTGCATTTATATAGCTTTTTAAAACCAAAGTGCTTTACAGAGGGACTTTCATTCCCCATGCACAACACAGTCCTGGCAATGGGGAGCAAGCAAGCTTAATTTCTTTCTCAAGGGTACTTCAAAACAAACAGGAGGGGCTTGGGATCAAACCACCAACCCTGCAATTAATATCTAACCAGTTCTTCTTGTGGATACATGACTGCTGCAGAGCAATGAATTAATTATAGGCTACATTATCGAATGGGGCTTTCACTGCGCATCTCTAAGATAAATGCCAACATTAGTAACCCGTGTCCTCCTGAAAATAAACACAGTTTTGCAACCGGTTTTCCAAGTCAAAGGGTTTCGAGTCTCTTGTGCTTTGAGTCCTAAACTAATTTAATATTACAAATGTCATACTGAATTTTTAAAAATGTAATGGTGAGTATGTGTAGGAAATGATGTGAGTTTTCTGGGTTTTTGTCCACAGCATTATCTAAATGTGATCACTGGAGTTAACATCCGTTGTCACTTGCTGGCATGAACTGGATCCATCAAAAGTGGCAGAAAAATTTAGCTACAAGCAGCGATGAGGGAGCCGAGAAGTTAAGCAGGGTGCAGTCGCCATCGCAAATGAATTATGATAAAAGGGTAATGGGGAGTGCCGATAACAATAAGTCCCACGTCTATATGCCACACTTGGTGTCGACAAATCAAGGTTGCCAAACAGGAAGTGATGCCATTATGACATATTGACATGCCCTCAGTTTCTGTGTGGTGGGACATAGATAAATATAATAGTTTTTTACCCACTTTGCCACATATGGTCATATGGTTTACTGTATACAAGGTCATTGAACTCCAAAGTAATGGGTCCATTATGTTTCAGCTCCATATTTTTAATAATGGAATTTACTAGTGTAGCTTTCTACGATTCACAATTTAAAATAATTCTTGATATCTTATTTTGGGGCTCAGTTCACTTCTGTCTAAAATAAGCACCTCCTCTTTTAAGCCAAAGGTCTTCTGATTGGATGTGCCTTTCCAAACAGGATGTTTGAACAGCAAGTCGGTGGCATTTCTCTTAGTTAGAGCTGTGCATCTGTGATGACCATACTAAAGATATCTGCTCTCACTGACATCATACAGAAGCAAGAGTAGAAAAACATAGTCTGAAACAGACGAATTAAAACAGTCTGAAGCCAGAGTTATGGCTCACAGAGATCATTTGCAAATACACACAGCCATTTATTGTAAAGCTATGCATAGACATGCTAAAGAATAAAGGAAAAACCTAGCAGTCATTAGATTTTGATTAAATATAGTATAGTGTTGGCCAGGCTGTACCATTCTTCTGATCTCCCTTTGACGTCACTATACATTAGCAAGCAATTTTAGAAGGTCAATCTATCAAGCAAAAAAATAAGAGTGCCTTTTCTTGTTGCAGTGCTTTAATTACACCATATTTTTAAACAACCTCGGTGATCAATCTATGCACAAAGTCAGGCATCAATACATGAAACAGTTGCTGAGATGTGTTTGTTAACTTTGGCTCCTGATTTCAAATGGACCTAACAAACCAAAAATCCATGTGATAACATTTGTGGAGTTTGCACTGTAAAAAACATCTTTATCTATTTATTTATTTTTACTTATATGTAAACACCTACTAGGATAAGATTTCTTTTAATTCAGATGAAAACTAAGTGACATATTACTATACTATTATTTATTTAATAAAAAATTAAGTTAAAGCAGTGTGTGGGAAAAACTGAGTACACTGTACACTGTTGACTGAACCAGAGCTTGTTTAACAACCTTTAGGAGCAATAACTTTTTTTAAACAATTGTTTCTTGTACGACTTCAACAGTCTCTCACATCATTTGAGAGACTGCCAAACATTTTCAATTTTTTCAGCCATTCTTTTGTAGATTTGCTAATAGTCATGTTACATGACCCAATTTGGGCCAAGCCTTAGCTAACGGCCTTACACTTGACTAGGACTTCAACTCAGTGACTGCAAGGTGCTGCAAAACAAGCCCAAATCATCAGCCCTCCAACACCGTGCTTGACAGCTGGTACGAGGTGTTTGTTTTTTCACAAACATTGCACTGTGCATTTTGGCCAAACTCTTCTACTTCAGTTGTATCTGTCCAAAGGATATTGTTCCTGAAATCTTTTGGTTTGCTCAGAAGTAGCTTTGCAAATGTAGGCCATACTACTACGTATGTTTTTTTTTTATTAGAGCGAAGAGGCTTTCTCCTGGCAACCCTTCTAAAGAAGGCATACTTGTTCAGACTTTTTGCAATTGTACCATCATGAATTTTAGCATTTATCACTTTCAATTTCTCTGGGTATTGCACAGTCTGACCTTGGGGTGAATTTGCTGGGATGTCTAGTTTGGAAAGACTAGCACCTACGGATGGAAATTGATAAGAATATAGCGATTACGATTCCATTATCAATATCACTTATTGATTCGATTCCTTATCGATTCTCACCAGCTTCGCTTTGAGAGTCACCACTATGACCATCACCATCTGGTCAGATGTTTGCGCCTGTTGGAGGTATTTCCCCTCTTTGTTGTGATCGGTCTTAGGGTCATTAGTCAAATAAGTAATTATTATACAGGACACTTTTGTTTAAAGTAATGCATTCGAGTTTTTAATTGCTCCTTCTACTACTCGTTACATTACTTTCATGTCATTCTGTAAAATGACCTGAAATGCATTGTCTCACAATTACAGTTTCACAATATAAAGCTCTGGCTAATGTCTTACACACCAACACAAATCCCTGTCCTAATGAGGACACACATATAATCTTCATCTTATATTACACAAAGCCTCTCAGTAGAACAAAAAGTTAACAGCACAAAGAAAAGATGAAAACCAGCACGAGGAGACTTTTAAGTGATCGTCATAGTGATTCTATTAAAGAAAGATAGAAACTGGCTGGAGTCTGACTGCTCATCAGTTTGTTACCTGTTGAAATTCAGGGTCTGGCTGCTGGGCTGGGGTCGGCATTCACTCAGCTTTCACTCTGGGTTCTTGGCTAGCTTAGCATTAGCATGCTATCTGTGCAGATGCTTGCAAAGAGCAAAGTTGCGTTAGCAGCATAATGAAGCTGTTTCTGTCCTTGATGCAGTTAGCACTTTACCATTACACTTGTTTTTATGGGCAAAAAAATACTAAATAAAATAAAATAATAGTAATGTCCATATCCACGCTGTAGACTGTGTCACTGTTTTCCTCCTCCACACACAAACTGAAATCTTGTAGTGCAAGAACTGATAAGTGAGATTGATAGGAAGGCAGACTAACAATTCCAATAGAACTAGACTACTGGGAACCAGTTCTTAATTCCCATCCCTACTGGCGTCTGTCTTAAATGTTTTCCACTTGTAAGTAGTCTTTCCTCACTGTAGAAAGATGGACTTTAACTTTGTTTGGAAATGGCCTTATAACCTTTCCCAGATTGATGGGCAGCAGCAATTGCTTCTCTCAGATTATTGCTGATATCTTTCCTTCTTGGTATTGTGTTAACACACACCTGAATGCACCAGACCTGTGCACTGCTTTTATAGATGTGATCAAACTTGGTAATGATCAGTTAATCAAGAACATTTGGTTGGCATTGCCGAACAGCTGAGTTTTGACTTTGTTGTTGTTAAACATATAATAAGACCAGATAAAGGTCAGATTTTCCTGATATGAAAACCTTAAAACTGAAAGATGGTGTCCTTTCTTTTTAACATAACTGCATCTTTATCTTTGGCTTGTTTTTGGCGTTTGAGAGCTCAAGATACAGATGTAAGATCGAGGTTCTGTTCCCAGTCAGTGGGGCAGACTTTGCAGCTTTTTAGTCTATGGTTCAAGGGGCTAATACAGACTTCCTGGTCCTCCAAAATAATACAAAATAAAGATAAAATTACTAGTTCATAACATTATTCCCCCCAGTCAGCAATGGCAACGGTTAATACTAAGAGAAGTGAGTTGCTGAAAAGTATTGTTTCTGATTTTGTCCTGTCAATTTAACAGCTTCCTTAAATCCACATCTATAATTTTCATCTAAAGTTTGAATCCTCAGCTAGTTAACTTTAAGTCCTTCTCAGCTGGCCATTGCCTCATGTTGAGTTGTGATCAAGGGTGGGTCAACCTTCCATGCAAAATGAATCCTGGCCTGCTTTCATTAGGGCACTTTTTTTTTTATCACTGCAGCAGATGGCGAAACACACACGTTCAGTGACACACACATTGCAGCTCCCTGAGAAGCAACCTCGCCTCCTCTCTCAACTTTTCTCAATTTTTTCTCTCCCACTTTTACTCATCTATCACAGTGGAAACTTCAAAGTGGCTGCTATTTAGAGGTTACCCTACATCCTGGTTGCTTTGTAAGCATTGTTGCCTTCCCTAACGAGTAAATGGGCTGCGTTTGAAATGGAAGTAGCTACCACGAACACAAAGTATCTGACACGCATGTTCATACTGTGGACTGCAGAAAACAACCAACCTAAAAATGTGCCTTGAGTATCTCTTTAGCACATATCGACTGAGAGCTGTTTCCACGCAGGAAAATGAGGTGCAGGTCAGGCACTGAAATAAACAACCCACGCAGCATGCTATATATGTTTGTATTTCAGGAGCCCATTTATGGGGTCTCTAAGGACTTTTCTCAGCTCTTCTTTGTCTGACTGCACTGTTGGACAGGGAAAACACTGAGAATATAGAGCTGGAAGGCATTTTCCTGAGGGACATTCACAGCATATAATTTACATCATTTACATCACCTCCGGTGTTTTTTTCTTTCTTTTGTCACAGCATATGCAACATGCAGACAGTTTTGCATGATCTCACTCCAGTTAATGATCCAATTAGAGATTTCTGAATTTTATCCCTCTGTTTTCCTCGTCGAGATGTGATTTGGCTCCCGATTTTCCAACCTCTGCTGTGTGTATTTGAGATGCAGCGCTGTGTCTGTCAGCGATAGCCATCAAGGTTTAAGGTCAACAGATGCAGGACAGACCACGGCCAAAAGCTGATGGATTACAACGCTTTGATTTACGGCACAATACCACAGCCACCACACACACAAAATGCACGATTCTTCACACACGCCTACATTTTCAGCAGTCAATTAGGTGCATAAATATTTTCTGTGGACAAAGAATACACATACATACTGGGTACAGCATGCATGTGTCAAGTGTCAGCACCTGTCAAACAGTAGCGTGGCAGGAAAGAGAGTGGGCTGGTTTGGAAAGCAGACAGGGGTAAATACCATCACCTATTATAGACATGCCCAATGGCACAGTTGCGCGCACACATGCACACACACGGACACATGTATATTGTTAAATCCACAGTTCAAACAGAGGACAGGTGGCCTGGAGCACTCTAAAGCAACAGTGAATAACAATTTCTCTTTTTTATACAACTTCTTATTGCAGCTTACAGCACATTCATCTTAATACCATAATGCACTTCTTGTGCCATATTCACCACTCTGAGCAAACATATATGACTCCATCACTAAAGCACAATGACGCAACATGATGGATGCTGCTCACAGTAACATGCAAATCCTCACATTCAGGATTCAAACGTGTTCAGTGTGTGCATTTCAAATACAAATTCTTACCTTTGTGGTAGGACACTTGCTTGGATTGCATGGAAAAGGTTCCCATCACAAGACCCATGTTGACTTCTGGCTGCTGGAAGATTGTGCGTGCTGGCGTAAGTGAGTGTGTTTATGAGCGCGCGCTGGTCTGCCTGCCTATGATCAAGGTGTGCTAGTAAGTATGCGTACAGTAGGTGAGCGTAAATTTGTGATTAAGTTAGTCCATCAGCCAGCTGTATGTGTAGAAGTACAGATATCACTTCTCATGCTGCCTCACACCCACACAGCTCTGCCGCTTCTGCTCGAGGGTGTGTGTGAGAGAGAGAGTGTGAGTGAGAGGAGAGAGAGTGGGAGAGACAGAGAGAGTATGCGTGTGTGTGTGTTTCTATGTATGCGTGTGTAAATGAAATAAGCGGCACACATCCACTCTCAGACTGCCTTTGTCTACCCTGCCACTGAAGCTGTCTATTTTACATCCCTTCTATCTCTTTGTCCACCAGTCCCCAGTCACCAGACTGTCATCCCATCAATTCCTCTGTGCCTCTTCATGTATCTGCCTCTATGTCTCTGCTTCTCCCTGCTCCCGTTTTCTCTCCCATTCGTCTGAGTCGCTCCGTGTCTTTGTCTGTCTGGTGGGGAATGGGGAATTGCACACTGTTGCACAGGAAAAGGCAGAGACAGAGACGGGAGAGATGGGGCAAGAGAGGAGGACAAAACTCAAGAGAGGGCAAGCGAGAGGAGGAAGAAGAGATGAGGAAATTAGGAGAAGAAAGAGGAGAGGGTGAGGAGAAGAGGAAGAGGAGACAGAGACAAATCAGGAGGATTCACAAACGGCAGGGGAGGCAAAGTGAGGAGGCGAGAGGGTGGAAGGGGAAGACCGTGAAAGAAAGAGATGGAGTGAGATGATGAGTGCAAGAGGTGAGCGGAGATAAGGGAGGAATAGACTGATCCGTGCCCCCCTTTGCTATTCAGCAGGCAAACAGTCTGAGTGTGGAGAGTGCATTCGCTGCTTTATCTCTACATGCACAAGTGTGGCAGGTGGTGTGTGTGTGTGTATGCGATTGTGTGCGTGTAATTATTCTGCTCGCGGGTGGGTCATGGACAAAACCCTCTACGTGTGGCACAGCTACGTCCTCAGAAACGCTGCCTCGCATTTGTCAGCGACTGCATCGACATGCTGTATCAGACATGTTTTTGTGCTCAAGTCTCCTGATGAACTCATCAACTACACACACACACGCACACACAGAGGCCACACACCATCTACAACAATACACCCAGGAGAGCGATGCCAGTCTGCAACACAGTCCAACTCATACATGCACTCCTTACTCCCATCAGTCACGCTTAACCCCTTGGTGCCCTCTGTGTTACACCGGTTGTTCAGATTGGCAGGCTGCGCTGATGCCACTGATGGCAGCCCTTATTGAAATTCCTCACATGGCTTTAGTTAAGAAAACAATTTACAGCTGAGCCATCGCTGTGGTTGAGCTGAGGCCATCAAGGCCAATGATAAAGTCATTAGGGCATGGCATTCATTAAAGGCTAGCTGCAGTAGCCTGTATGCTCAGGATCAATGCAGAGTAAAATAAGAGAGGGAAGAAGGCAGTGCAAGAGACTGAGAAAAAGAAAATTAAGAACAGGGTAGTGAAAGGTGGATAGACAAAGAAAGTGAGAAAAATGAGCACTGCAGGGCAGGAGTATGTGTGTGCGTGAGTGAGTGCGTTCAATGGTGAGAGACATTTTTTGGGTATGCAAGAGCTCACACCTCCCCTATCCCTTTTCTATCTCTGCAGAAAGGAGGAGATCATACGTGATTCTCTTATCAAAATCAAACACTAAAGAGGAAAAAACATTTTGCACATGCGTGCACGCATACGCACAAACGCTGACAAACACTCAGTGCTTACAGCAAGTAAGAGCGGCAATAAATCAACACAGAGAAGCAGGTCTTTGAGTACACACTACAGCAATGACACAAAGACATGCTGATTAAATTCTGAAAGCCCGGCTGAATAGGCGAGATAAGGGAGCGTGATTTGCTGTAGTGATGATGTTTAACTTCAGTGAAGGGGTTACATACACATCCATCAATAGAAAGAAAAGCCTTCGGTTGATCAAACACTTTGAAAACCCAGTGGATAAACTGAAAAAGCTCACAGGGGGAACGCTGAAAAACGTGTTGTTTTGATCAGTCTCTGCAAAGCTGACATTTTCCAAATACCAAGTTTTCAAACAACACAGGCTGAAGAAAACAAGCTGCAATTACAGAATAGAATAGAATAGAATAGAATAGAATAGAATAGAATAGAATAGAATAGAATAGAAAGTCAATTCTTAACCTTGAAAATAGCTGAAAAACCTTGGGCAAAAGCCCCTCAAGCCTAAAGAAGATGATACTTTTTAGTCTGTAAAGACCTCCAAAGCAGTTACTCAGTGGATCTTGTCGTGCTCTCTGTTGTGTGCCTTTTACTTGTTTTTGTATATATTTATTTTGATTGTATATAGTTCTCCTGTTTGTTATTTATTCCTGCTGTCTTACTTTTCGTATTTTATTCCAGAACAGTTAGTGTGGAACACCCACAAGACATGTATAATCAAAATAAAGGACTATTCTATTCTATTGTATTCTATTCTATTCTATTCTATAGCAGTGAGAATGGTTTGTCCTCTGGAAAAAAAAGCCTGAACAAAAGTTTCTCAAAAATCTTTGAATTCCAAAACCCAGAAACAGTGAGAACATCTGCACAGGAAAAGCTGCAGCATCAATCACTTCTCCAATGACGCAAACGCCTCCATGTACATGTTCAACTCAGCTCAGTTAGAACTTAAAGAGTTATGACTCCTGTCTGTTGGAAACAAAGACAATATTGCACTGTTTCAGAACAGTCCACAGATGGGAGATGGATCATCGAACTGCTGGACTTGCCTGCCGCTGGCTTCCTTTTTGTAGCAACCAGCAGCAACTATAAGCCATCTGTACCCAGCAATATTTTCAGTGCTATTATAAAATAGTATATTTTTTTCTACATTGTCCTTTGAAATCAGTTTGGAAAGCTCCAATGAAAGTGCATAAGTGTCAGAGGGTCTGGGCAAATCTTGTGTTTATTTTCAGGTTGTTTTGAGTGTGGAGGTTTGATTTTTAAACCTCAGAACACCAACACTAAGTGTTGCCTTCATTCAGTCACACTAGAGTAAAACTAGGACAGACATCTCCATGCAGCCAGGAAAAATTAGTGGTTTCCCAGTGATTGCATTGAGTTTTTTTGCATTTGGAGATTGATTGGAAGTAGTTGAGGTGACTAAACTTGGCAGTCAGAAACTTAGCATGCAGCAGTCTCAATTCGTGGGTAACAACTGGCAATTGCAAGGTGACGGTAGAGGTCGCCTGGTGAAAGCCAACCTGTCTCCAAGCAATTGTGGTCCAACTTGGACCACTATGAGCACTCTCACACAGATTAGCAAAGGTCTGCATATAACTGAAGCCTGATTTGATGTGATGTGACTTTGTAGGGACTTGACTCAATAAGATTGTTCAACTACTCATCTCAAGTAACTAAGTGGCTGTGTTTTGTTGATATTCCTATGTAAAAGCAAGGTTGCTAAGGACCTATGTCATTTTGCAGTCATGTCACCATCGTGCAGCACTTTAAATGAAGAAAGTGAAGAAATACTGGGCTCAGACAGCATCAGCCGATTGTGAACAGCTGCCCAAAAGAGGTCATGACATCGATTGGACAGGGGTTAAAGTCATCAACCAGGCGTCAGCACGTTAAATGGTGGCAGAAAAATAATGACATTTACTTTCACAGTCAGAGTGGTCGCTGTCACAGTTATTGTAACCACTTGACAGTTATTCCTGAGGCAATGCGATGACAATTGTACATCTACCATTTCTCAATACGACAGTAGCATTGTGGAAAATGAAACAAAAAAAAAATACAATGTTTGTTTTGGAGAATGAGAAAAGAGTTTCAGATCCATCAATTATATATGACTGCCTCCAGAAACTAGAAAAACAGCTCTCTGATTTTACATAGGTAGAATTAAAGTCTGGTTATGTTAAGCACAAAATATTTCTTGTTTAGGGAGGCACACAGACTGGGTTAACATTGTGTTATTCTTGGGGACCGATTTGTAGTCATGTGAAAAAGGAATAATTAGTCTGTTCAGGTAGGGAACAATTATCACTATGATTAAACTGGTTACACAAAGCTGTCTGTCTTAAGGTAATGATGCTGCTGTCATTCATGTAAATTAACTCGGGTAAAAATCACTGCAAGGCCAAGAAAAAATTCAGCTAAGGGAAATGGGTAAGAACGTTCCCCTGGACTGGAGGTGTAGTTTCTGGATAAACTGAATGGTCAGTTTTTTCCATGAGTGGAGTTTTATTTCATCCCTGATGGTGCAAGCATATTCCAAGATGACAGTGCCAGATTTCATAGCAATCAAATAATCAAAGAGTGGTTCACAGAGCATGAGACATCATTTTCACACATGGGTTCACCACCGCAGAGTCCAGATCTCAACCCCACTGAGCATCTTTGGGATGTGCTGGACTTTGATGATTCTCTGACCATCCATACGAGAGCTTGGCAAAAAAAAAAGTGTTGTGACAATGCATAAGCTTATTAAAAGATGACATGAATAATTCATGCAATCATCCTTTAATGATCAGCTGACCTGATCATTAAAGGATTTCTTTAAGAAATGGAGCTACTGTAAATCATCACCTTTGTTTAAATACTTTAAACAATAACAAACACGGATTAACTGAGCCATTAGCTTTCTAGTCATTTTAATACAGTGAAACTAAAATAGCACTCTAGACTGTTTAGTTGCAGTCCAGTAACAGTAACGGCAACAGGTTCATCACATTAGGCCGAGTGCCAAACCCTTCCAAGACATTAGCTTGACATCGTGTGTGCTGCTACTCAGTCCTGTCCAGCCTTCGTTGGATCGTTCTGAGTGCCAGCCAACCCTTCTCTCATCATTTATTAACCATTACACAACAGACCTTTTATGGGATTGAGACGGCAGCCTGGGTGAATGAATGGAGGCAAAGGAAAAGTACATGGGGTTAGACTGTGGAGTTGAAAGGTAGAAAGCGTTTGACAGCATACAGACGGTGTTGACAAGCACAGAAAGTGGTGAACAGGCAGTGAATAATAAATTGGCTGGTTAGCTGCTGTCCGGTCTTATTAGATGAAGGCTGAATGGAATCTGTCATAGTGATAACCGCACAGAGGAGAAGAGATTAGGGCAGAGAGAGAGGGAAATGCAGAGGGAAGGAAAGAGTATAGGAAGTGGCAAGAAGACAGCAAGACAAACAGGAGCAGATATTCTGAAGACCAGATGGGAGTAATTCTAGGAGGGAGGGCCGAAGGGGTGTAGGTGAGGAGGAAAAGAAGGAGAGCTACAGACAGAACAGTTAGATGCAGTATTAGGAAGCAAGATTGAAGACTGGCTCCTAACAGGCTTAGTGACATCTGAGTCATCAGGACAAACAGATTGATTTACTGAAGTGAGAAGCAAAGGAGACGAGCTCAACGATCCTGCCAGACACGGGAAAGACGTGTAGCGCCACGGAGAGCAGACTATTTCTGCAGCAAAGAGACAATCGCATGTTGGTTTTCCTTTAACAAAGCCAAGCATGTGTTAGTTGCACCAACACAGACCACAAAGCAAAGTGTATAAAAGGCCCAGTGGAGTAATTTGGTTGCTATGACTATATCATACCGCATAATCATCATGTAAAGGATCATTTCACCAAAATCATAAAAACACAAATAACCCCTATTAAGACATGCAGTTGTGTTTGTTCAGGCTTTAAGATTTCCCTTTTTAAAATGTCTGCTACAAAACCAGCACACCAGGAGTGAAAGAAATTGTGTTTATAACTTCACAAATATAAAAAAAAAATAGAAGGATTTATCATTTTTCCTGTTAACTGGAGAAAATTCATGACTTTGATTTTATTATTGTTCATTTAAAAAAAATCATGCTAGCTAATATTTGCTGGTGTGCTCTGTGTTCAAATAAAAATGCAGCATAAGTATCTGCTGATTTAGGCTGCTGGCCACACAAAGCAGGATCTCTGAAAGTCTTTAAGTCACCATAATCAATCTTAGTCTATAAATCGATCACATGTGTGTGAGAAAGGGGTCGATTGTAGCGGTAAACGCAACAAGAATTATCAACAGCTTCTCTCAGTTGACTTGAGCATTCAAAAAGCATGGTAGGATAGTCTTATTGACTGTCTAATACTATTATATATAGATATATATATACTATGTGGTATTTTAGATGGGCATTGCTTATGTATGTAAAAGCAGTGAGCAGTTCCTACTAAACACTCATCACTTCCCATCATTTAGGTTCAATCTCAGTTTCAGCAGTCCAAAAATTCTTTAAAAACTATGCAGGATCTTTTTGATGGTACTCTAATCTGGCCTTTCTGTTTTTGCAATGGATGGTTTTCACCTGCTTGTAAACTCCCCATATTTCCATTCATGAACTGATCTCTTCGTAGCAGACCTTGGCAATCATGCGCCTACCTCCTCAAGAGTGTTCTTGAATTGACTACATTTTCTTATTCCTGTCATCCTCTCACATCATCTATAATTGACTGAGACAGGACTCTTCCAGACACTAAACCAAGGCACAATGTACATTTCAATTCCTTTAATTTTAAATATGTTTATATTGTCTATCCTGTAAAACAGTCAGATGTCTATTCATATTAATGTACAGAATTCACCTGCTTGCTGCTACTACTGCACATTCACCCAATGTATATACTATATATATAAAAACACCCAGCACGCCCCTGCAGGCGGTTTATCCTTCAAGCTCGGGTCCTCTACCAGAGGCCTGGGAGCTTGAGGGTCCTGCGCAGTATCTTAGCTGTTCCCAGGACTGCGCTCTTCTGGACAGAGATCTCCGATGTTATTCCCGGGATCTGCTGGAGCCACTCGCCTAGCTTGGGAATCATCGCACCTAGTGCTCCGATTACCACGGGGACCACCGTTACCTTCACCCTCCATATATATATATATATATATATATATATATATATATAATGTTCTTCCTCTACACCCCCCCCAATTTTTTTGCACATGTCAAGGAGCGTGTCAGGCTACATTTCACTGTGTGTTATACTTGTATAACTATGCATGTGACAAATAAAGAACCTTGAACCTATCTTTTTTTTCCCCCATGGTTTTTCCACAAGTGCTGTTGAGCCAGCCAGTACATTTATTGTTTAAGAATTTACCAAACTGTTTTGGTTTTTCAACACGTCGAAGGCCTCCTTCATTGCATCGACATGTCTTAAGAGCTCCTATTGCGCGCTCCAGTGAATAGCTGCCAATTCAACAATTAAACTCAACTCCAGAAGCTTTATCTGTGTAATTAGTCATGGCCTCACCTGGATGTGAAACAGTTTTTTTAGTCATATGTCCAGTTACTTTTAAACCTCTGAAAATGGAAAGCTATGTATAAAAATGACTGCCTTCCTAAATAATAAATGCAATACTTTTGTTAATCCCCTTGAGTTAGAGCTGAAAGTCTGCAATTAAATCCCATCTTGATTATGGGAGTTAAAATCCTCTGTAGTGGTGTGCAGAGGCAACTGTCCAAATACTTTTTTTATCTGATTGAACGATAAGTTATCTAAACCGTGCTGTTAATCTCAGTAATCGTGCTTACTAGCACCCCAGCTCATCACAATCAATATCAAAACATCACCTTTGAATGGCTCTAAAAAACAAAATAATGATTTTGAAGTTTTTTCTATTTACTCTGGTTATCTTTGCCTAATATTAAAATGTATTTGATGATCTTAAACATGTATGTGTAACAAAAACAATGTATATTTTAGCCTAAAAACAGCTGTAACCGCGTTGTACTGTTTGAAAACAACAAGAGCCCATGTTGGTGAATCTTTGCTGCTTTTAGACTCTCTCCATCACAACAGCCTCTCCTCAAGGCCATGGCTGCTGTTTTTCTGTCCCACAGTGCATCTCTCAAAACAATTCACCGCCATACGCCACACACAAACTTTATGTCGCCTGTCAGAACGTGAAAAACACCATCTAACCTTCTTCCCCCCGGGTCGATACACAGATGACACATTTCCGAGGGCTCTTTAAGCTCTGTGCAGCTTGACGTGAAGTTGCACAGGACATTAACACTGAGAGACGCACTAACACAAAAGCTGTTTATCCATTTACTCTTAAGCTTGGCTGAAATATTTTCTGCTTCATTTGCCATAAATGTTTTGCAGACAGCGTCACCTTGCCTGTGGGTGTTACTGTTCTCAGACACATTCAGCCTTCACTAGCCGGCCTGCTATTCCTGGAAGCAGATAGTTAGCAGATGAGTGTATTCATCTGTAAATAAATATAAAATTGACATTTTTGTTGAAGGGAATCAGGTCTTATTTCTTTACTTCATCAGTGCCCCAGTGGTTTATGTGAACTGAATGCAAACAACTCTATTGACTCTCCCCTTCTGTGTCTCGTTCCCTTCCTCACTGCAGATGAAAGTGATGGAGGTGTTAATTGTATGCAGCTTGGGGATTGATTACAGCGTTTAGGGGGGGAGAGTGGCGTCCCCACCTCAGAGAGCCTTTTTCATAAAAATTATTATGCATTATATTTTGTATTAAATATTCGCCGTGTCCCCTATGGCACATTAAAAGTGATATGACAGCATTTTGGAGCTAAGCAGCACGCGCACACACACACGCACGCAGTTGTCGAGCACACTCAATGAGATAATAGCACACACACATCAATATCCAACTCAGAGCATATGTGCAAAAATGTGCAATCATGTGCACACCCTCATCCATCTTCTCATTTTTCTTTCCTCCTTGCTCTTTGTTCTTATTTACTCTTTCCTCCTCTTTTCTGAATACAAATACGAGCCAAGTCGCCAACCCCCCGCCCCCCCACCACCACCACCCCCGACTCAAAGCAAGAGGGAGCCTGGAGCAAATATCTGATGGAAAAAAAGAGGAGTTAGTGAATATTTCATTAAGTACTTATGAGGAATGCACAGCTAGGTCACTGTGGCTGACAACTGTGAACCCTGAGTCTGAAAATCCGCCTTGCTGTCCATCATGCATCAGCCATCAAAGGAAAAGCTGCCTCGTGTGCCAGCACTTTGAGATAGTGAATATTTAAAGCTTTAAACACTACATTTTTCTCTAATCTGCTCTGAAAATGTGGGAATGTGTGGTTACAGTAATCTGGAAAGGAAAAAGAGAAAGAGTAACCTGATGCCCTCTGCTGTCCAGTCTGATAAACACAAATACAACATATGGATATTACTCATAAACATTGTTGAGACAACACTGGTCTCTGCGATTCTTTTGGTCCTGGTAGAGATCACGCTAAGATGCTGCCATGTTTTACACAATCATTTTATTACTCATTATTCTTAGAGGTGCATCTGGAGATCAGCACACTGCATTCCTATGCTAAAGGCTGATCTAAAGAACTCCACACAACAGTTACAGTTATAACCTCTGGTCTCCTCCCCCCTATACAGTAAACACCCCCACAATGGAAATACACTAGTACAGTGGCCAAGGGTGCTGACACCCTGACCCCCATCTCCTTTTATGGTAGTGCCCGTTTGCCCTTTGTCTGCTCCTCACCCTCAGTAACTCTTGCTAGTGTCCTGGGGGTGGGGGTTGATTGTCCTCCTGCCCTGTACCTCAGTTCTTTGTTCCCATCCCAGGCCTATTTTCTATTTTGTATTCTTACACTCATTAACCGCAATATTATAATGTTGAAAGAAATCACAAACTATATTCTCTTTAACTCTGATCTATATGAAGGAATCTATTCTCAACAACATGAATACATAGTTCTCTTTAAAAGGTCATTTCTGGTCTTCGTCACCTAATATTATTAGCCATTTATAATTGGGGTACTAAAAATCATGCTGGGTTGTTCTCATTAGTGAACACCAACATCTTTTTCTCCTCCTGTTTCTAAAGCACATAAAGAAAGACTGGATTCAGGTCACGAATTGGGCTCAATTTATTGTGAGAAGCAAGTAGTTTCAGGGGTTCTTGCCTTATTCAGCCTGCAGATAAGAAGAGATTTTTTAGTAGTATTTTCTCTGCGTGGCTGGGGATTTTCAACCAAACAGGGTTTTGTTTGCTGATGACTCCCATCAGGTGCCATCGCATTTGCCCAGACCACAGCCGAGCGCACATTTCTACATCCAGGCAGGTTGCTTTTGTATGCCAGGAGGAAGCACCAGAGGGCAGGCTGCATGAAAAGAAAAAGTGAAATCAAGCAGGCTGTTTACAGCCTGGAGCTGCTTGGCAGGATGTTTACAGGGTTTTCAGAGATGACAGGAAGCAGAAGAGAAGTTTACTGCTAAGGCAATGCAGAAAGTGACTGACAGGCAGAGATGAAGTGAGAGGGAAACCAAAGTGATGAAAGGGATTTAGTCTTTACAGCCTGCAGCTAGAAGAAAAAAGCAGAACTTAAGAGAGGCAGAGATTTCTGGGAAGCAGAAAATTCAACTAGTATGTTTTTTTTAATTTCTAATTTTTTTTTAATGTTATTTAGACACTTTTTTTTTTAAACTGACAAGAAACACCGAAGATAAAGGACTCTGGCTAAAACGAGACAGGCAGCATCAGAGATATATTAAAGTTTCTAAACTCGCTGGAGCAACCCAGTTAGCATGTTTTTTAGTAGAATTTGAGAAAAAGAAACTTTTTAAATAATTTGGTCTGCAAATAGTTAAATGATTAATGATGTTAAATGATTCCCTCTTATTGTTCTTTCTCTGGAGACTACACAGTTGTTATGACTTACTAACAAAATAGTTGAATTAAGTTTAAAGGGTGACAGTATTGAATTTTTAAAAAATACCTTTACCTTAAAAAAAACAACAATTTTATCGCACTTCATATTTTTCACCTAGCTGCCCACTCCCCACCTGCAGTAGCTCCACACCCACAACCAACAGTCTACAATCATCATATTCAGTCCACCCATTCATCCATCATTTTCTGCCACTTGTCTGGGTTCAGCATGGTATGTGATTGCCCCAGGGCTTTGTCCCTGCAGGACATTTCTGAAACACCTCACCTAGGAGGCATCCTCAGCTTTGATTTCATTCTTTCTGTCACTACCCAGAGATTGTGGCCATGGATGGGGGCAGGAGCAAAATGACAGCTCTGCTTTTACTCTGGGCTCTCTTTTTTTTTTTTACCAAAACAGACCAGTAGAGTGTCCCCATCACTGCAGATGCCCCTTTCAATCTCCTGGTCCACTCTCCCCTCAGTCATGAGCAAGACCCCAAGATACTCAAATTCCTTCACTTGGGGCAGCAGCTCAGCCCCGACCCAGTGTGCAGATGTTCCGAAACTTAGAGGTGTTGATTTTCATCCCTGCTGCTTCACACCTGGCTGCAAAAGGCCTACTGGATGCTGGGCGTTGTGCCGAGTGCACATTTCTGCTTAACAGTTGGTGTTTGAGCAGGACAAACTGTTGTTAGCACAGAGGTTTGCCAAAAAAACATGACTCGGGTTCCGATCTGGTGGTCTATTCTTCCCAATCACACCCCTCCAGGTCACACTGTCATCGTCCACCTAAGGACAATGGAGTCCCCAGTAGGGCCATTAAGAAAACGGAGCACATTGAACTGTCATTAGGTGCACAGACAGAAACTTAGTTCCAATTTTATGATCTCTGTTTTTATTTTGTTCCAATTTTATGTTCACATTTTTATTTTTTGTATCGGTTTTATGGAAATAAAAAAAGTGTCTATTTTCCACATTGTATGTGAATTATTATAAATCTTTAAACATGTTCAACAAAGTATTTACACAATGAGCTGCTAATTGTTTGAACTGCATAAATTCATTCTTAGCAGTATCTCATGTCTTTAACGTCATGCATAATGTTTTGCCATTTCAAGGTCAGCCGTGTCAAAGAGCTTAAGTGACTTTGATAAACTTAGTTCTTCAGAAGCATGTTTACAGGTCTTAAAGCTTTAGGTATTATAATTTAGTTAGTAAGAAACCTGACTTCAGCTGCTGTGTAGCTCAGAGTCTGATTTAGTCAGAGAGCTTTATGGTAAAAGAGAGAATTTTTAAGTAATTCTGCTCCACTGCCTGTCATAAAAGTCCTACTGAGATGTAAAGGACAGATTTGCATATATATTTTATTTTATTTTATCCCAGTCCTTAATGTCCCTTTCCTGTCTTCCTGCAGAATAACAAAACACATTTGTGCCATGAATTTCAAAAAGGGAAATGGGATTAGCAACATCAGAAGCATAATTCCTTTAGTGAGGTTTGCTGTCACTGATTTGATGATGGCTTAAGACAACCACTCATGAATTTAGCGATTTAATGTAATGTTATTTTCTCCCCACCGTAAACTCGTATTTTCCCACAGGTACCAGCAGATGTCAGTGCTGCTATGAAAACCTTTACAGAGCTAAATCCTTAGCAAACCTGTGTTTACAATTCATTTCAATACATTTAAACACTTGAAGTATTTTCTCTTTCCAAAGCCATGCTGCTACTGGTTTAAAAAAAAAACTGATATAAAAATCATGTTACCAGTGAGAGGACCAGACTATTCTGTCCCCCGCAGCTTATTACTGTCTTCTTAAAGTGTCCTAAAATGCTGACTCTTAAAGGTCATCTGAAAAGAGCCTGTAACTTACAGTGAAGTGTTGAAAATGCTGTCAGGCCTCTTGGCTGCAGAAAGTAATAACCCTAGTCCCCTTTTACCATCAGCATCTCAGAAAAAAAAACAGAAAAGGACTTTGCTGCTATGGATGGACAGATGGTTGCATGGATGGATGACTGGATCAATATCTCAGTAGATGATATTTTTTACTTCACGGATCACGAATAATTCTTAAGGGAGAGTAAAATACTGATCTGATCTTTGAATTTATGAGTTTTGATCAGTGGAGCATTCTTGTGCAGAGGTAACAGCTGTAATTCTTGGTAGTATTAGTTGCTCTTAAAGAAGGAAAGAGAAAATAAGCACATGGAGCTAACAAGCTGTGGATGCTTATAAGTTGAGAAACTGTAGGAGACATTACTACACAGTAAAAGTCCCTCAATGGCAGTGCATTGGTTTTCTGGAGTTTACCCTAAAATCACCAGCACATACAGTTATTTAAAATTCTGATCTTTAAAAAGAAAACAAATATTAGAATTTCAGATACAATTAAGCACCATTAGGAAAACAGTGAGCCAAATGAGACGGCATTACATTAGACTCTCTTTCCTTTTTCTCCAAATGGCTTCATAACCGCCCAGTTTACAACTATCCAGTTTCTGATGCAGACTGTGAAAGTGATCTGAAATGGATCCCAGCACTCAAGAAAAAATATTTCAGAAAAACAAAGCTCAAGCACGAAGCCTAGGTGTAATTAGTATTGCAGTGTTCATAGTGTTCATCTGCCACTTCATATCACATCTTCTTTTCATATTCAGTTAACACAATGTGTGCGTATGAGCCTGAACCTCAATGTGTCTGATATTTTGCAGAGCCAGATCTCTGGTTCCCTGCAGCTCATTTCCTTTTTGTCTGTGTGGGTGTTGTACTGACCGTGTGTATTTTTTTTTTTTTTACATATATGTGCTCATTTGTGTATGTTTGTGATTACTTTCTGCTCAGTGTGCATTTTATTTCCTGTGAGCATGACAGGGGAGCACTTTATGTTTGCTGCTGGTTGCTCTTTTGGTTTGTCTTCTAAAGACTGATTTGTTATGCAACCAAACCTCAGCAGAAGCTCCTTCATGACGTTATGAGTGTGTGAGACCTCGAGGGCAATTCTACCCACTGTGGCTGAAAGCTTGAGCCATCCACAGACATGTTTGTGAGTGTGTGCGTGCATGCATTTGAGTAAGCCTATTGTGCATCTACTGTATGTGTTTCACTGAATTCTTAGAAATTTCCCATCCCACCAGAAACAATTTCAGCTGGCTCAAAGAGTATTATACAGTAAGTGTGTGTGTGTTTGTGTGTATGTGTGCATTTGAGGAGGCTTGTGCGTGTGCCTTCAAGCAGCTGCTATGCTGCAAACAGTTTCTGAAGCACGGCTCTGTGTGCCTTTTGCCTGCACTGCTTTCCTGCTTCGGCAGTAAAATGGATCGCTTTAATGCTGCACACGCGCGCACACAAAAACATCAGGCCAGTAACATGAAGACACAAGAAACATGCAGGCACATACACACATATTAACCACTAATAAATCACAATAGTAAAGCCCTTCGTTTCCTCTCGACATGTGTGTGCAACTCCTTTCCCCGCCGCTGCCACACCGACGCTTTTTATTACTCACATTTATCACAGGAGCACACTCGCACACACTCTGTTCTGTATCAACTTTATCTCTCCTCTCTATTAGTCGCTTACTCCCTTCATCTCTGTCTTTTTCAGTCCCCCCCCCCCCCCCCCCCCCCCTGTGGAGAACATACTGAACAGAACGAGGTCAATAGCAGACAAGAGTAGATGCCGCGGAGAGTGAAGAAAAGAGTTGCACGAGCTGAAGATGAACAATGAAGTGGACTGAACTTTCACTTCTGATTGTGTGCTAATAGGCTTTCCTGCAACACTATCACTGTCTGCAGCACCCACTTTCTGAGCAAGCAACTTGTGCAAATTCAAGAACTTAGGAATATAGCCATGGCTCAAGCACATACGTACCTTTGATGAGAGTCCCAGTGACCAGTTTGTGAAGGGTCACAGCAAACTTGACAAGACCTTGTTTGCAGCGTTTTGCACACCCTGTCATCCTGACAGCGACCCGGGATGCAGCAGGCTGAGCAGGGCCAGAGCAGGACAGGGTTTCCAGGTCCAAGTCAGCACCACCAGTAGCAGCACTCTCAGATCAATACAACTTCTTCTTAGTATATGTATCCAACACCGGCAAAAGGAGCAGAAGATAGAGGCTTACTACGTCGCCTCTCGTCTTCCTAAGCTGGAGGGGAAAGGAGGAATGGTGATCTCCCTCTGTTTTTCTCTGCTTTCCCTCCCCCGCTCTTTCTTTGCCTTCTCCAGCTCACCTCTGTGCGTGTCCAAATTAGTGAGATGTGCATTTAGTGAGAGTGAGAAAGAGAGAGAAGAGAGGAAGAGAGAGAGAGAAAGAAGGTGTGTTGAGGAAGTAAAATTTGGTGTCCGAGTAAGACAACTACAGCTTATTAGAGATTCTCTTACATTCCAAGTTTCCATGAAACTTCCTTCTGCGGACAGCCTGTGGGGTTGCAGTAATGAAGCAGTCTCATGAACTCTTCGTTGCTTTTTCTGTCCTTCTTCTTCCTCTTTCTTTTCCTCCTCTTTATCAAATGCGTTCCCCTTTAAGTGGGGAAGCAGCAATACACTTTCAGCACCGGTGACAATGGACAGCTCCCCACCACGCAGACCAAACACACTAAGCTTGTTCTGCTTCTTTCTGTAGGCAAACACACGCGCACACACACACATGCTAACATGCACACACACTCCTCCTTCAACCCCTCCCACAACCCTCAGAACACATGAAGGCACTTGGTCTTCGTCCGCTGATGAAATGAGCTTTGTCTGCAAACACCAGATTCAGCATTTATAAATATTATCACCAAAATTAGAAATAGAAAAACTCTGTGATTTTAAAAGGTATTCAACTTGACTGTGTTTAACATTTATTTATTTATTTATCTTTTGTCTTTTATATTTTATTATTATTATTTTTGCTTTTACTCATTACGTGTAAATTTAAGTGGATTTCACATTTAAAAACCAAATAAACAACTTAATATAGAGTCAATCTCTGCCTGTCAGCTGCCATGGAGCTGTCACAGGTCAACGTTCATCCAATCCAGTCTATGCTTTTTCTTGAAGCCCATCCCAGCTGAAATGGGTTGAGAGAAATGATGCACAGTAGACGCAGAGAGACAGTAAACCATTCACATCTACACCTTCAGCCCATTTAGAATCAAAATTAACTTCTGTGAATGTCTCCGGAGTGGAGGAGGAAACAGAAGTATCTGGCAAAAAGTCAAAAAAATGATGTCCTACTCTGACCTGCCTAAAAAGTGGTAACGTCAGTATCTAAAAATACTCTGCAAATAAAATTCCTGAATTTAAAAACAAAACATATGTGTGTGTGTGTGTGTATGTATATATATATATATATATATATATATATATATGAATCCACCTCATTTAAAATGTAAGCAAGTTTAATCTTGATGTTTTATATCTCAGCCTTTACACAAGCTTTTACTCTATTGATTCCTTTGACCTCAATCACAGTTCATCAATAGGTTTTCAGCCAGACAGTGAGCATGCTAATCAATCGATCCATTTGTACTTAACAATAATTGTTACGGATCACATGCTTTTGACCATTACCATGGCCCCTGATTCATCCTTACTACACTTTTCATCGCGCTATCATTGTCATCGTCATTATCTGAATGTGGCACATAACTCAAGAGAGATGACAAGACTAAAACAGAGAGGAAAAGATGGAAAAAAGAGGAGCACATGGGAGAGACAGAGGAGGCAGGGAGATAATCTTGTAATGTCTTTCTGGGCTATATTTGGCTCCAAATCATGTATGGCTACTGGATCAATGACTGGAATGTAAAATACTGAACAAACAACAATAAGAGCAAAGGGATGGGGGGGGTGAAGAGAGGAGAAATGAAGAAATAGATACAAACAGACACCTATGGGGGGAGAAGGCAAGCAATGAAACAATAAAAATGCTAATGAAAGGAATAAAAACAGAAGAAATAGGGAGAATTGATGAAGGCGACGTGGAATGAGCTGGGGACTTTGCCAAGAGATGGAAGAGGGGAGGTGTTAGCAGGAGGCGGGATGTAAAACTCAATGTCCCGTACTATCTCAGGGTTATTTGCTATCAAACTGAAAGGGTCTGAGAGGACTGGGATCGATGCTTATCTTCAGTTTCGAAATGTTCTGGCTCACACTTTCTGAAAGTAGTGGAGGGTGGGATGGAAAAACTGACATGAGAGCAGAGAGAAAGAAAAAGAAGGAAGAAAGAGGAGGGGTGGAAGGAATAAAAGCAGGTAAAAAGGCTAAGCAGAGAAGGAGGAGGAGGTGGGGGGATTGTTTTTTCAGGCATCACCACTGTTTCGGCTATTAAGCATGAAGGAGATTACTGTGTTGGAGAATTTGCATAAACATGCTTCTCTATTACCGCCCCCATTGTTCATGATTAATGAGATTAGGGTTGCCTTTGCGCACAGATTCAAGGATGTAATAGCAGCTAATTGCTTGTCTCTTCCCAAATTAGAAGTTGCCTTGTTTGATGTTTGTTTCAACATGGATTCACTCAAAGTGATGGAGCTCTCATTTCTTTGCCTAGGATAGAAAACATACCTGATAGGCACTGTGGATGATAAAGAAATGGAGAAAATTGAAAGGGAAGTAGAGAGAGAGGCGAGAAGAGAAAAATCTGGCTTGAAGACAGAGTTTCATGATCCACGGCGGCAATAAAGCACCTCAAAATGAACTCAGAAAGGGACCAAATGCTGAAGAAAAGACACCAGGGTAGTAATATACTGCTTATTTGAGAAAATGGTAAAGATGTGACTAGAAAATGAAAATGGTTTGCAAGCAGCTGGGAAGAAATAGAGATGCATAAAGAAAATCAGTAAACAGATCTGAGAGTGCCCACAGGTATGCAAATGACATAATGGAAAAAGCTAAAAGAAAGAGAAGAAATATAAGAGATGGAAGCAGTGAAGTGAAAAGAAAGGAGGAAAAACATGGGACTATGAGGGAGATGAGACAGCAAGAGGAGGTGGAGATGGGCTGAAAAATGAGTGAGACAAAAAGAGAGGAGATTGCTTTGAACGCTGTAGATCTGTCAGAATTGAATCAGAGGCGGCCAGCTGTAAGCTCTGATAGTGCTTTGCCTCTAAATATACCGGGCTGTGAGATGGACTGATAGGGCAACAACAACAGACACAACAGAAAATAAAGCAGGGTTTTCAACCCATGACTGAAGAGAAATGGGATGCAAAACGCCACGTACGTGTGTCCGCAAAGAATTACCTCTTAGCAGTGTGCGATTTTGTGTGATGACAGTTTTAGAATACGTAAGTGTGTTTGCATAATATGACAATATCCATGCAAGTTCCAGTGTTGCCAACCCACATGCCTGCATTGGCATACCCATTTAACAGGGTTGATATCGCATCCATGTTTGCTGCCGCACGGCAACTCGACTAAACAACCTTAAGCGTCAAGACCCATCTGCCCTGACACAGCAACAGAAGAAACCCTGCTTTTAGAGCTCGTCTTTGGGTGTGAGCAGCAAATGCTGCCCTGGAGGTCTGGAAGTCGACTCCAAACCACCACCCCACACTTTGCCCCGGACACTCAGGGTGTCAGTGGCAGTTATGGAGTGACAACGTCCCCTCTGGGTGAAATTACAACCTCAACACACCATCCCTCCTCTCCTCTTTCTTTTCTTTGGCTCCATTTCCAAGAAACCCCCCTCAAGACATTCTGCTGATGACAACTGCTTGTCAGGATCACAGCACATACACATGCACAGCTTAGGACACACTTATGTACAGACACAGTCCTGCAAAAAGGAAATATCCCCTGCAGAGCTCTCGCTCTCTCACACTCTGACACACATACACACACAAATACACAGAGAAAGCTCCAGATGTGTCTTTAAGCATCACTACAGAATATTCTTGAGCCCAGCTGTCTCTGATATTGACACCCCTGAGACAAGTTGTGCATTCACACTTTTTAATCTGTAGTTCCTCTTTCTTCATCCATCTCTCTCCACCATTCCATCTCTGTAAACCCCATGTTGGCCTCCATGGGAAGAGTCAGTGCTGAGGTGGGCTTCGTTAAGAATGGATCAACAGAGATCTCACGTAAATACGACCATAGGCCCACGCCACTACTCTGAGCCTTTGCATCATGTATGTTGGAGAATATATTAATAATTAAGGTGAGTCTCCCTGGAGAGGGTATGGGGAGCCCTGTGGGTCTAGCCCAGCTTCTTTAATTTAAAGGCAAGTTGTGTAAAAGTATCTGCAATGCAGTTTCCATTTAAGCTCCTTTAGTTGGTGCACTGCAGGACTTCAGGAGACCACATTTGTCTAGGAGTTGAGTCAAAACCAGCCATCTAGGAGGCAACTGCAATGGGACTAACATGCAATACAGAAAATACGCCCCCTAGTATTCTCTGAAGAAAAATGATATCAGCTGAATGATATGAATTCTGTTTTTATGCATGGAAACAAAACCTTCTTGCGTTCTGCAAACTTAAACTGTACACAAGCCCCAATTGCATTTCCACTCACCACTTTCAAATTATCTAAGTTTTATTGTGCTATAATTACTCATTATTGTTATATTGTTCATACACCACACCTGTGTACCTGGCCCTGCACTCTGTGATAGCTTGGGCAGGAAGCAACCACCCCCCAAAACCATCCACACCCTCCCAAGTTTGATAAGCAGTTAAAAATAATTAGGTTTCATACGAAACATCAATATCTAAAACATTTAGGTCTGTAACTAACATTCCTACTTCTTATAGAAAACTGAAAATTGCCTCAACAAGGTTATCACATTTCAAGAAATTCCTAAAATGTGCTTTCCATTCATCTTCCTAACTGCTTATTTAATTCAGGGTGGGTGGAAGGACTCTCTGGACAGGTCAACATTCAATTACAGGGCTAACTGCGAGAAACAGACAACCATTCACACCTACAGCCAATTCAAAAGCACCAGTTAATCTAAAAAGCACGTCTTTGGGAGGAAGCTGGAGTATATGGAGAAGAACATTCAACAATGTCTAGAAATGCCTTCTTCAGTGAATGATATCGAGTTATTCAAAGGTTTTATTAGTGCAGGAATAGCTTGCAGTATTATGGAAAAGTATTTCAGTGTTGTACTAATTTAGACTGGCACGGAGCAGACTGTGTTGTCCATGCTTGCTGTATTGTTAGGTTAAAGACTATAACTTAAAGACTGTAAGTTAAATATGCTCTTTGGTTTCTAGTATTACACTGGATGAGGATGATATAAAATGCAGTTGGCTTAATCAACAATGAAAGCCAGCTGATCATAGTCTGCCCCGAAAAACTCTACTGGGCCTCAAATTATGTGATTTACCTCAAAGTAAGGATAGACCCATTTCCCAAACCCCTTACAACAGGGAAATTAAAAATGAGCGTGTGAAATTAATAAAAAGAAGTATGACCTAAAAGGTGAAATAAATATAAAAACACAAGTTTTAAACTTACCCTAGGTAGAAATGTTTTTTAAGTCACTGCTCCATTCACTCAGTGCAAACAAAGACACAGTCCCCCCACCTCCCTTCACCTAGCACTATTTCTGCTGAGCATGAGCGATGACATTCTCAGAGGAGCTTCCAAATCTGCCGACTACAGCAGGTGAATATTTGGCACCTTGCTGCCCCTAAATGCTTCTTCGCTTTTTGGTGTTGTGCCTGGATTGTAATGAACAAGGAAAGCGGTGAGATGTGTCAGGCAACTTCAGCCTTTCTCTGTGTGCACATCAGCATCATCCACTCCATTAAACCTCTGGTGAAAGGTGTCAGATTTATACACACAATCACAGAGTAAGAGCACCTTAGCCAACACAATGATGGTTTCAGTGCCTGCCATCTAGTGTTGACTGCGTGGAAAGATTACTGCACACCCGATCAGTGAAGCTTGCTGTTCTGGAATAATCACATAGCTCCAAAATATCTCTTGTATTAATCCAGTAGGTTTTTTAATGGCTTATTTAATTTAACTGCCAGCCACTAAGGGAGCGTTAAAGACTTCAATTTACCACAGAGAAACTGGAAATTGCTTAATTCAGAGATGTGTCATACCTTTTGAATTCTAAAACCAAAACTGCACATGCACAGACAGACAGAGAGTAAAGATAGACTGCATATAAACATTTATTCTCTGCACAGCTGTAAGGAATCAATGGGAAAACAATATTATCAATTACTGATAGAAAAATACCTTTGCTGCACCATGATCACTCTGCACCCGTACATACAGTTAATAGTAAAAAGAACATAGCGTGTTATAATTTAAAAAAAATAAAATAATGCAAGCGTGCAAACATGACATCTATTAGGTATGAAAGTGTCACTCATACAAAAAGACATACAGTGTGTGGTATATTGGCATATTTTTTTATAATCTCTACAAAAAAATATCAGTGATAATCTCTTCTTTAAAATTTCTTCTTCTAGATTTCAATACTGATTGTGTGCAAATTTTTCAAACTTAAACAACATCTGCCGTCTGTGATTAAAGAAGTCCTGTAGACCTATGAGGAGAAGGAAACAGAGAAGTCTTTGGAGTGAAACATCTTTTCAAATATTTGGCTTCGTGTGTAAAAATCAAGTACTGTGAACTTTGTGTACAAGGTTGTGTCAGCACATTTTACAGTGTGTGTTGCTGTCAAAAAGGCTTTTCAAATACTTCACGTCCCTTTAGGCAGCTGCTCAGGTCCACAGTCCACAGAGACAGTAATATGACAAGCAGTGTGACACATTATCTCCCTGTGTTTAACACAGTGTAAAAGTGCAGCAGAAGCAGACATCCCTTTGTCATTTTTATGTCTTGTTTGACCAGTGTTAGTACATGTTGGTGTCACAGGCAGCGTTTTACAGTATGATTCAGCTTGGCTTCATAAACATTTGCACTTAGCAGTTTTTCATGAGAAAACTGGCAATCGTGTGGACCGGCAAGCACAACGTCTCGCTCGTTTAAGAAGTCCAGCAGATGAGACTGTAAAACAGAAAGGTCCTCCAATGAGGATCGACCTGCTTTTACATGCACATTAACTCTGAGAGCCGAGGCAAGGATCTTACACAGTATTTTGTATGACATCTTTAGTTCATCATTTCGAGGTTTAGTGGCCGACCACAGGTCACCGCATGATCATAGGCTGGCAATAACCGTGTGAGAGGAGTTTTTTCTGATTGGTTGACCTGAGCCTGACGTGGAGCGGTTATCCAGCAGTGTGACTGTGTCTCAGTCGAGGCGGAGGTGAGGGCGCTCCCTCAGAGGCCTGCAGATATAGATGTTTCTGTGCTGAAGGACAGACACACACACACACACAGGACACGCAGGACAGAAAGAAATTAGATTATCACAGTAGTCTTTTTAGTGGTATATTGCGGCAACACGCAGGACACAGGAGAAAATACTTTTAATTGAATTTTGTTGTTCTTCAAATGTGAACGCTGTAACACGATAAAATGAAAATATGTATATACTGCTCAAAAAAAAATTAAAGGAACACTTTTTTATTAGAGTGTATCATCAAGTCAAATTAAACTTCTAGTCAGTTAAGTAGCAGTGGGGCTGTTAATCAGTTTCAGCTGGTGCACTAGAGGCACAACAATGAGGCAGCATCCAAAACAGGAATGGTTTTATAGGTTGAGGTCACTGACGTTTTTCCCTCATCTTTTCTGACTGTTTTTGAGTATTGCATTAAGCTGTGGTCAGTGATGGTCTGGGGAGCCATATCTGGGGAGGGACGCACACACATCTAAAGGCTAAGCAACAGCATCCTGACTGCGATTCCATATCAGGATGAAATCTTTGGACCTATTGTCATATCCTACGCTTGTGCAGTCAGTCCTGGGTTCCCCTGGTGCACAATCATGTCTCATGTGGTGGAAGTATATGAGCAGCTCCTAGAGGATGAAGGAACTGATACCACTGACTTTCCCATGCTCACCTGACCAGCATCCAGTAGAACACCAGACGTGGTCCAGATCATTAGGATCTAGTGTGTTTTCAAAGTGATTTGCTTTCATTTTTTTTTTAGCAGTGTACATAATTATGTTACAAATGCAGCTATAGTGCATAAAACAATCACTAATGGCACAAACTCACTGGGAATCTGCAGTATTTCTACAGAGATTCAAAAAAATATAATAATATACATATTAATATTCAAACCTGGTGAAAACTGGTATAATAATCTTTGGACCAACCTGCTGATCTGAGCATCTCTGTGGCTTCACTGTGGCTTCACTGTGGCTCAGTTCTAACTGAGGTCCGAAACACGGTGTGTACACTATCTGAACTAAGTCCATTAGATCCCAGTGTCTGCACACTGATGTGGACAGGGACACTCAGGTCGATATTTTCAAGAATACACTGCACAGACAGAAACAAGACTTACTTTGTGTGCCCTGCTTTCATTCATACTTTGATTTACTTATTTATCATGACAGGATGGATTTTGTACAGCTGTGGATACCTTGGTGCATGCTGAGCTCATGACAGATTTGTGAAAGTCCCCATCAACATACACCTGAGAGATAACAAGACATAATGAGTACAAGAAAAACACATACAAACAAAGATAATCCTATGTATTGTTTACCTACCCTGTAGCCATACACAAACGTGCCATTACTGCATCCCAGCTCATCGAGTGGTGGTCTCTCCCAGCCAATCATAAGGTTGCTCTGACCCACTGTTTTGATGACTTCAATGGAACGAACCTCGGCTGGAGCTTCTGGAGGGGATTGGACACAGAAAAGTCAAGTACAGTTATGCTCTCTGCTGCTTTTATTATTCCCTAGTTATTACTAAACCACACCAAAACAAACACAGATAGCAGGACTTAATATATCCAGAATTTACTATTAGTTTACTAAACCAAGTGGTATGAACAGTACCTGGCTTTGGTCTTTTTCCTAAACGAGCGGTGAATGTTGTGGCAAACTTGTTCGATCTCTCAGGAGAGCAGTGAGACAGCTGACTGGACTGAGAAACTTCAGGGATAGCACCATCCATTTTAGAAGTCATGTTGAAAGTTGTAACTTCAGGGGCAGTTGATATTTGAGAGGCAGTTGGATCTGAGGAAGTGGCTTTTGGATTAGTAACAGCAGAGTCAAAAGTAGCAACCCTCTGTAGAGAAGCTTTATGCGCGGCATAGGATACATCAGGGATTGCAGTGATTTTCTTTGTAATTTTTGAGGATAATGTTTCATTAGTGCCATTACTTAAAATGGATTTGACATTATTTGCAGCCGGGGTGAAAAAAGTAAAGTTAGAAGAGCTAGAAAGAGCAGATGTGTCCCCTTTAAGGTGATGGTTAGTAAAGATGCTGGGACTGAAGGTTGCATTAACTGATCTAGATGCAACTGCTTCAAAAAGTGTTGGTGACTTGTTAGGGGCAACTGGTTTAGTTGTTACTACTGGAGTGTGTGGAGCTTGGCTCATAGCTGTGGTGACTGTGAGAGAGTTGATCTGCGCGTTATTGAAACTCAAGCTCAGCGTCTTAGTCTGAGAGGCTTTGTTCAGGTCTGCAGGAGCTGACAGTGATGGACTCCTCCTGGGGTCCTGTCCCCTTCCTCTGCTCTTTGGAGCCTTGGGATGGAGACAGATATTAGAATTCATTAGATATATAAGATCTGATTGGATTTGACCTACCTTACTTTACGTGGAAATAACTTCTAAGTCAGTGAAACTTCAAAGGACAAATTGTAGATTAGAGTGGCTTTTATTTCATATCAGAAAAAAGCAAAAATCTATATCAACCTTTCCGTATAATTCAGCACTAACCTATATTTTTGTTACTCTATGTTAGAAAACTCCTAAGTGTACCTCAAAGCTGCTCCTCAGGGTCTTCTGTAGCTGTTCGTGGAGGTTAAGGATCTTCTCAGGACTACTCAACCTCCTCTTTGGACTGGCAAAGGAGACAGAGGAGGGAATGGTAGGACTCAACAAGTATCCAGTCACACTGGTGGCACAGAGGGAGGACTTCTCTTTCTTTATCTCCGGATGATGAAACACTAATTTCTCTGGTTGACTGGCTGCTTGGGGCGGTCCACCGGCAGAAGGAGACAGCTGTGCCTGGATCGAGAATAGACTGTCTTAGACTTTCACTGAGTCTACAATTTCTAATGTAAAGTACAGTCTTTGTTTGATAATTTAAGCACTGGCACACTGAGGTCATGTTAGCGTTCCCTAACAAAGAATATTTCAGAGAGTTTTTGCTCTATAAAAATTATCTTTCACTGTAAAAACATAAGACAGACACACTTTTCTGTAAAGCAGTGAAGTGAGAATAAATGCAGGCCTGGCAGAAAACATACAATAAATAACATAACACAGAAATCTGGAACTGAGGCTATGTTATTTTTTTATAAAAAATATTACAAATTAAGGTTTTAAAATAAGCTTTTATTAATTATATTTATTTGCATTGCCTCACCGGCACTGTATCAGTGATTTCTCGCTCATTTGGTGGAAGAGCAGGTGACGCTGACGCCTGGACGGTGGCTTGCTCTTGCACTGGTGAGGATGGCACAGATGAGTTGGCGTCTTTCTTTAGCAATCCTGTGAGTACAGGTGTGAATTCACTACCGCAGTCTTGATGATTTCCTGAAGATTCGGTGGAAACTATGGAAATTTCTTTCCCTCTGCCCTCTACTCCAGCTTCAGGTGTGACTCCAGTTTGTTGATGCTTTTTTACAGAGGTGGATACAACCGGGCAGGTCCGATCAGTTATGAATTTACTGGTGCAGCTTTTATATTTTGAACTAAATTCAGGAGTAAACCCACTAGCGTAATCCCAGGTCTTTGTGTTATTTTCCAATGTGAATGCTGCAGTGTACTCCTGCAGAGCGGCATCGCTGAGCAGATGCTCGACCTGCTGTGTGAGGTAGGGGTTCATACAGCCTTGTCTCTGCAAGATCTTCATCATCTGATCTAATAAGCTGTTCCTCTCCTGACACTTCACCACTAGGCAAGACAGCTTGGCCTGTTATTGGACAAAATACCTGACAGTCAGAACGAACCACTAAAATCTGTTGAGCAGAACCTGAACATAAATCTAGTCTTTATTTCCTCACCTTTAAAGGTGGTATATCCAAGTCTGTCTGGCTTTTCCTTTTCAGCAGTGCATCATACTACAAATAAGTAAAATTTTAAACATGACAATTGTTCATTAAGTATAAAGAGAGAACAGTTTATTACTTAAACTTAGATGCAAAACTACAGCTGACCCACCTTAGCTCTGATGTCATTGTAACGTGCCCTGAGTGAGACAAGAACAGTATTAACGTCATCCCTGCTGCCTTGTCCTCTTTTCAGAGCTATATACTCCGAGTTCAGCTCCTCTAGAGCAACAGTCTGTGGGGTTTTACACACACACATCACATCAACACACACACAGACGACTTATGAGTAAAACTGTCTCCAGCCAAGAATTAGAATGTGTCAGTGTATTACAGTCTAGTACAACATATCAGCATCATGATAATGATTTAAGTTTAACGCTAATTTGTTCAACACATACGGCCACTTAGAAGTATTTTATGATGTATAAGAATCCAAATAACAAAGGCATTTTGGCATTCTTACCTTGGCTTTGAGCTGAGCTGTGAGGATGTTATATCGCTCCTCTGTTTGAGCCTTGAGTGACAGCATGTCAGTCTTCTCCCGGAGCAGGCCTGTCAGTTTGTTCTGCAGCTCCTTCACCTGCAGAGACAGCTGCTCTTTAGGTCTAACGCTTAAACTTTGTGTACAAAATTAGCTGAAAGGCCTCAGAGACAAAAAACACACTGAATGATTAAAATTCTTGATGGATTTTCATGTAGTACAGCCACGTCTAAATTATTCAACACCTGCAGTACCTGAACTCTGCTTTTTAATCATTTCACCAATTGGTGGTGAAACCCAATTAAGCTTCTGGGAACTCTAATACAACTATATTTGATTCAACTGTGAAGCAAATATAATTGTTGCATGTGTGGGTTTAAGATGAGTAACAAAGAGGAGGGACAGAGTTCGAGGCAAAGACACACACTTGGAAAAAGGTGCAAAAGAAAGAACAGCTTTTCTTTGAAGGGATGTTTGAAAACAGCAGGTGAGAAAAACGACTATTTCTGTGAAGGACTTAGAAGAAGGGCTAGAAGGAGGCGAGAATAAAAGTATCATCAAAGACTATAAATGAGTAGACTTGAAAGGCAAAGGTGTAAACTTTGGAAACTTCAGCACACTCCAATCTAAACCAAAAAGAACATAAAAGTCGACTCGTATGTGCAAGACAAAATGTAAATAGGACTTTAAAGCTCTGGGGGGTTTTCTTTATGGTGTGATTAAACTCTATTTCTTAAAAATTAAGTCCAGTGTGCCTGTTTTAAGAAGTATAAAGTAAGCCGCTCCTGTTGTGGAGATGCTTCGTGGCTGCAGGAACTGGTAAACTTCACTGTTACTGGTATTTTGTTTTTCTATTGAAGCGCGTAAAATTAAAGCCCTGTGATCAATACGTTTTCCAACAATCCAGTCAACCAATCTTGAAATGTCCTTGGAGACTCAACCAGTTATGTTCGAAAATCAAATCTTCTTACACTAATTATATAAGTTTTGCACTTTTTTAACATGTAGAACATGTTGCAGATTTAGGGGCTGGTATCATTTTGACTGTATCTGTAAATCTAGTTGAATACCTGGGTTGTGAGGTTGTAATTTTCCTTCTTGATTTCTTCCATCTGATTTTCAACATCTGTGAGCTTCATCGCGTTTTCAGCTGCTTGGCTCGCCTTTCTCTCCACCTCCTCCCTCCTCGTTTCTGAATGACGCAGTTCACCCTGAAGCCTCTTGATCTGAAGATATATACAAAATGAGGAAAGTGTGGTTTTGAAACATATTATGGCTCTCTAAGAAAATAATCTGATGACAAGAAGGATGAAAAAATCTGCATAATACAATTTTTCTAAACTAATAACAAACTCGCTTAAACCCACCTCTGCACGGCTCTTGTCCATTTCCTCCTGTGACTTCTTTAGCTCTGCTCCCAAAGTTTCAATCTCTCTCATCAGATCATTTTCTTCCTGCTATAAATCAAAAAATTTGATGCCTCAAAAATCATGCCATGATACTGAAAGGATATTCTGTAAACTGACACAACAGGCCCTGACATCATGCACAAATGCACTCCATTCTCAATACCTGTATTAAGTTTCCACCATGGTTATTAGTCTGGCATCTTTGTGTAGCATAATCTGCAGTCTCAGCAGGAATCTCACTCTTCTTCGTCAAACCAGCGCTGCTTGAGTTCAACATCTGCTGCTTTTGATTCCTCTCCTCTGTTTGTTTTTGGATGCTGAGACCTTGTAGGCTGTCTCTTTCCTCCCTAAGGTCTTGAATTACCTGCATTATCTGCTCTTCTGCTTGTTTCAAACAACGGACTGAATATTCAGTTCTTCTTTTTTCTTCCTCCAAGCTGCTTACTGACTTCATCAACCTGTCGTGTTCTTCCTTTAAACTGTGAGATATTTGCTCCTGGTCTCTCTTTTCCTTCAGACACTTAAGAGAATCGGTTAGTTTGTCTCTCTCTTGTTTCAGATACAGCACTGTCTGGCTTAACTGGTCTCTTTCTGTCTGTAAACTCTGCAGTGACTTCATTATTTCCTCTCGCTCTTCTTTTCCACTTGAGAGAAATTCTAATATTGCCCCTTTATCTCTTTCAAGTGCAGATAAAGACTTGGTTAGCTGCTCTTTCTCCTCTTTTTGGCCGTTTATGGACCTTTTAAAGTGTTCTCTTTCATCTCTCAGCCCACAGACTGCCCTGCTCAGCTGCTCTTTCTCTTGTTTAAGGTCAGCCAGAGCTTTAGAGATGTGGTCTTTTTCCTCCTTCAGTCCCCATACTGTCCGAGTTAATTGCTGTTTCTCTTCTGTCTGTACTTGGACTGACAGAGCTACTTCTCTTTGCTGCTCTCTGAGTGAATTTATGGATTTAGTCAATTCTTCTTGGTCTGTTTTGAGGTTCTGGACTGAATTGGTCAGCTGGGCTGCTTCATCTTTTTGTGAATCAAGATGAAGATGATTTTTTTGTGAGCTGCTTTTTAGTAAATCACAGAGATTATTATGCTGACTACCAGATACTGATCCTGTTTTCGTAGAGTCAGTTTCTTGATTGAACATCAAATGTGAAGCTTCTTCTCCTTGGACTAACTTCTGCTGCAGATCCATGATGGTGTTCAGATCATCCTCAGTCTTCTTGGTGAGTTCTGAGATCAAACACCCCTGTTCCCGGTTCTCCTGCTCCAGCCTGACCTGATCCTCTTCTAGCTGGGAGATACGCTCCATCAGTTGGGTTTGCTGCTTTGTGATGTCATCCTCTTTGCGCTCAATGTGAGCCAAAAGCTCCTGGATCCTCTCTGCCAATGCCCCGTTTTCCTGATTCAGGCTTTGGATAAGATCATCCTGGGCAAGAGCAAGAATGTTGCCATCTTGGGTAGGAGATGACCTGGGTTGATCATTCCCACCATAAGTAGAGGGTGTGTTAATCTGTACAGAGATACAGAGTTTGATCAGTGATATACTGGATGTCTTTGGTGGAAAATAAAAATGATAAGACTACTAAACCACGTGTAAAATACCTTTTCTGCTGAAGACCTCTGCTCAGTCTCTGCCTCTAGTTCCTCTGCTTGCTTCCTGAGTTGTAACTTCAGCTGAGCATTTTCCTCAGCTATCTCCTTTAGCTGACTCTGTGTGTGCTGCAGAGCAACCTTCAGGTTGTCACGTTGCTCCTGAAGAGCTTTAAGATCTCTATCTAGCCCCAAGCTCCTGTAAGCTTCCCTCAGGGCATCAGATTCCTCACTGGGGCTCTCTTCTACGTTTAAGTTCCCTTCAGAGCACCAGCTTCCAAGTTTAAACTCATCTATTGATTCTGTAGTCAAGGAAAGTGACTTGAAGTTGGCACTGGATTCAGACCCGTAGTGAAACAGGTTTACAGGATGACTTTTAGTTGGCATTTTTGATTTAACTGCTGAGGAATAATGCTCTGTGCTGCTCTGTGTGCTCTCTGCTGTCGCCTGGTGGTGAACAAGTGGAACCTCTGATGAATAAGGCTGCACCTGCACAAAAATCACAATTTTAAAATATTTGACAAAGTCGATAGAATAACAAAAATTCTTATAACAAAGAATTGTAAAGTTCCTATGCTTCCTTCAACTATGGGAAATACTGATAATTTTCACACTGCAAAACATTTTAATTAATTAACAATTAACACTGGTAGCCTAAGTTCACAAATAGGTGATAATAAGTGAATACATTAAAAACAGCAGTTTGTCTCCAAACCGGCATCAGTAAGTCGTATATGTTCTGATATTTAGATATCAGTAGTGTCCTGAACTCCTGATGTCCCAGAAGTAAATACTCGGGAGGACTCTCTTATTGTACTTTGTACTTAAAACTTTAAAGGAACTTGAAATATGGAACTTCTCCTGCTGTAATCAAGCTTTATTTTCAGAGAGCACAGTCAGACTACCTAATTAAGTTATTATTATAGTAGTATATGATAGATAGATAGATAGATAGATAGATAGATAGATAGATAGATAGATAGATAGATAGATAGATAGATAAAACATTCATATAATATTAATAATATTAAATATTAATATTAATAGTACCCCGCCTCCCGCCCTATGACAGCTGGGATAGGCTCCAGCGTCCCCCGCGACCCTGAAAAGGAGAAGCGGAAGCAAATGGATGGATGGATGGAATATTAATTGGATCCTACAAACCTCTCCTGAGCAAGCCACTGATGGCTGTCCCGTGGCAGTGGAATATGAGAAAATGTTGGCAGTCCCAGAATTAACAGCCAGACTGGAGTTGGGTGTGCTGGTCTCAGGACCCAGGCATGCGGATGATTGGCTTGGTATGTGGTTAGCCGAATCCCTGAGGACCTGCTGCAGTCTTAGGTTCTCCTCTCTCAGGTGTTCAAGCTCCTCCAATAGCGAGTTCTCAGATAGTTTCAGCTGATGGATCTCTGACTTCATCTCATCCACGCTGCAGCTGAGGAAGTGGTTGCTCTCCTGGGCCTCCTGGAGCTGCTCCATTAGTCTCTTCCTCTCAGTCATCCTCTCCTCCTCTCTCTCCAGCAGTACTCTGAGATCCTCCTGCAGGCTGACAATGAATCCTTGTAACCTTGCCTCATTTGAGGACTGTTTTGTGTCACTGTTTCTTCCTCCTCCTATGCTGTTCTCTGCTTTTCCCTCATCGCCCTTTCGCCTTTCTTCTCTCTCAGTTCCAACACTTGGCTGCCATTTCTTTCGCCTCTCTTCCTTGGTCTCCTCTTCTCCTTCGCCCTCTCCCCTCATGGAAGATAGTCTGTCTTGTTCTTCCAAGCACTGCACAGTACCACCAGTGATTCGGACTGCTCTGATAGTTGTCATACCAGTGGCGGCACTCACAGTCATGTCAAGTAGCTGCTTTTCTAAAGTGTAGATGCGATTCTGCAGGCTCTGCTCTCTCTCCCAGGCCAGGCTGAGCTTGTGTTGGAGTTGGGTTTTAAAGTTTTCAAAATACTGGGCCTGTCGACTCATCTCTCCCTCTTTGGCCTTCAGTTGCCTCTGACAACGCTGCAGTCGCTCCCTCCACACTCGCTCCTCTCGCTCCTTCTCCTGAGTCTGAGAGAGACAGAGAACAGAATCTTGCTTGATAACATGTTCTACAAGCCTAGTTTGTGTGCTAGTATTTGTAGTAGTAACAGTCTTAGCTGTATATGATATCTATAAGACATATATCATCAGCTGTATTTGTTTTACTGTACAGTGGCAAACTAACTACTTTAAATAAGTTTCCATCATTCAAACTTCTTAAAGATACCTAAAAGATATGTAATCTCAACAAAGATGATAAAAAAACTTTATGCTCACTATCACACTAGCATGTTGTTGTTGTTGCTTTTTTAATTTAACCTTTATTTGACCAGGAAAAGAATAGAAATCTCGTTTACAAGAATGTCCTGGCCACAAAAGAGAGCAGTACAATCATACACTTCATACACCAGACAGGCAATAGAAATAAAACACAGACGCAACCAAAAATGATAAACTTCAGTGTCAATAAAAATGAATACCTTAGTGATAGTAACCGTCTAATAGGAGCTGCAAATTTGAATGCTCTTTTTCCAAATTCAGTGCAAATGTTTGGTATAGACAAAATGAATGAATCTTGGGACCTAAGACAATAACCTCTACACTTTTTTGACTCTTTTGAATGTGTAGGTAAAAAAAAACCCAGTATATAACAGTGGCTGAGTCATGTAGTATGTATCTGTTTTGGCCAAATAAATGCATAAAAATGGCCTGTAAGTGAATTTATGTGACTACTCAAGGTATGTATAAAGTATATAAAGTGTGCTACTTGCAAAATATATTATAACAGTAAAAGTGTTAAACTATTAACAATCCAGCCTTTAAAACTTTGCATTTAATGGGAATTCATTATTTTTATAGGTAAAATCTGATATTATTTTGTCCATCCCAGTAAACTGCACAAGCCTCTCATTCATATCTGAAGTACATATTACTCCCATCTTCTAAAACTTGCATATTCAAAGCTGTAAATGTATTTTATATTTTCTACATCAGTGACCCACTGAATCTCTCAGACAGCACTCACCATGGTCCTGACCTCCTCCCTGAGCATGTGGAGTCTCTGGTCCAGCCTCTGGGAGTGATGCATGTTGGGGAACTGAGAGGCAGACGCTAGCTGATATAGCTCCAGCAGGAGGCTCCTCTCTGACGTCTCCAACTCTCTGATCCTTATCAAATAGCAAAACAAGATCGCATTACATCATCTTAACACCGTATAATATCATATAAATGAGCTTTTAAACGTTAAACTGTCTCTGATTAAAAAAAAATTGATTCAGTTTTATCTCCTAACATGGCAGTAGATGCAGTGAGTAGTTTTCAGAGGTGCACTCTCAAGCTTGCATGCAGTGCAGTCAGGTGTGTGTGATACGTGATATTATGTTGGCCAAAAGTGAGCGTACAGTAGCAGATGTGTGTGTCACTGGATCCCCTCTCACCCAGTCTCTCACCTGTTCCTCAGGTAGCTCTCAGGCTGGATGGCTGAAACCGCTCTCTGCTCCAAGTCCTCCACTCGATCACACAGCACACGCAGGTCCACATCAGCTCCTACAGAGTCCTTTACCATGGCAACTGAAGTGCATCCGGTACCTGCTGAGTCTGACGAGGTCATGTGATCCTCCATTGGGTCAGCTTATTCCCACTAAGTTAATTTCACCTGCAGTACAAGAACTGCCGGTGTCAAACTCAATTCTTAAAAAAACTAAAACTCATACACGTTTTCATACATTCATTTTGGCAGCTTGTATGTTTCCAGTTAACAACTCTGTCACATTTGTACAGACTATAACTAAGACAAACACAGACACACACAATAAAGATACATGCACTTAAAATACAGTCATGTATTATTCACACTGTCAACAGCCTGGAAGCAAGTTGTTGGACACACAATAATCTATCAGGTTACGCCTCCTTCTAATCATCCACTCCCATCCTGCACCTCCTACTGTACCACACTGGACAAACATATGTAACCCCTATAGACATGGTTACTAGTATTTTCTTGTTTTTACCTGGTATTATTATTTCCGACACCCCTTGAACACACTTTGATTTTCCGTAGTTCAGTGAATGCAACAAAAGCACGTTGCTGCATTAAGCTAGGCAAAACGGAGCAAGACACCGAGAGCAAATAACAAGCTACACAGTGAGTCTTTTGGTATAAAATAAGTGTTATAAAGTATTTTCAACAGTCTCTAACTTAAAGTTATGTACTTTTCAGAGGCCTTTATGTGTTTTACTCTCGACCAAAACCAGGCAGAGCGTGTATTTGTTTCTTGGGAATTCCGGTGAGTTACTAGAGATGATAAGTTAGCAGGAAAACTTATGCTAATTTTACATGTGGTAAACACTGCAACAGTGCGAATTCCGTATTGTCTAAAAAAAAGCTAAAACCAGTCGGAGTACTTGAATCGTGTGTGAAATGGAATGTCGTATTTTATTTTATTGTCTATTTGATTGGGCATCTTCACAAATGCGCAAAACTAATGCAGGATGCACTTTTCTTTTAGCCATAAATGTTGTCCAGTGCCTTTCCTGCACTTTGTCATTTCAGTTATAGGTTAATACATGTAAATAAGTTATTTAAAACTAGTTACGTTACAAACATTTCATGATGTGATTACATATGCCTTAAAAAGGGGTATTTAAATACAATTGATTGTAATGCTGTAAAGCAATACAAATGGAATTCATAGAGACAGAACAATGTTAAAACAACAGTGTACTTGATTTTGAAAACTTTATGAGATCTCATTTTATTTAGAAAAACTGTTAAGAACTATTCTGTTTATTGCTCTGTACTGTATGTGCAGACTGGTTTTTTGTGATCCTGGATCTGAAGTGGTTCTGGATATGGATGGCGAGCCAGACCCTGTGAAAACTCTTGGCGAATCCAAAAGCAGTGTGGCCAGCTGTTCTGGATGCAGGAGTAGAGCTACAGTCTGAATTACTTCGAATCGCAGGATTTCAGATAAGCAAGAGCAAAAACTGCTTACTTCATACGGATTGTTTCTCTGGGAAACTATTGAACTCCCAATATCCTGCTCATCAGGAGTCAGGTCTAAAGAGACTACTTATTTTATTTTATTTTGTTGTTATTTTCAAAAGAGCGCTCTTCTCTGTTGATTTTCTGTTAATTTTCTATGCTGTTTACATTGGATTATTGCACCACTGTAACATTGTAATAAATCTGCCGGCTGTTCAACACTCAATTCTCTCAAATTTATTTTACTCCTCTCGAATCTAGTCTATAAGTTTAACCCTACTATACTAAGCAGGTGTTACACATACAAAAGTTTTATGTCATACAATCACTTCAGTTCAACAGTTTGTGTCTGCACTGATGATTGCTCCTGGACATAGTGTGCGTTGAGTAATATCGTTGATTGAATATTGTTTGAAGATATATACAAAAAAAACGTGAACCTAAACATTTCGAGGGACGGTCCACTCCAAAAATTAAACAAGCACCAATTTTTCTCTTTTGTTTGTAGTGTTTTTTATTTACCTATTGTTTTGCTCTGAGTTATCCTGGCTTGGAAGTATCAGCTATGGAGATTCGTGGCACCTCTTAAATATGATGGAAACAGAGGTTTTGTGGTAAAAAAGTACATTTGCTAAATATCTCTTTTGCAGAAATCATGATTGCAATGCTAAAAAGACATCCACAAACCAGATTCATATTGAAAGACTGTTTCCTTAATACCAAAAAGGAGGTGCAGAAAGATGCATGCAACTACCAGTGACACGAGGTGTCTGCTTATAGCACCGTGACAGGATGTAAGCATTAACGGTGTCCCACTCAGCTGAACCGTTATGGTAGCTATTTGCATGCCACTTCCACCTGGCAGTGTATTAGTTTAGCTGAAAAAAGAGTTCCTACTTGAAACTATTCACGAAAAGGTTTTTGAGATTTCTGGCAATCAAGTGTGGCAAATGTGTAACAGTGCAATTACATAAATCAGTGGTAGTGTTATTAGAAATTCAATCATTTACAGATTTCTTGTAATCTAAAAATAGACAAAGTCACAAAACCTTAATCGAAGCCATCCTTGGTGACAAATTTGCAAAGGAGTATTTATGAAAGGTGAAGTGAAACAACAAACCTGTTTTTGCGTTTTCACCGTTCGTTCCTTTTCAGTGCGTCAAGAAACCTCCAAATAGTTCAGCTCCTGCTCAGCGAACTTAGACGCACTGCTGTTTCCTTAGAAACGGCACAGACGTTGGACTTTGCCAAAATCCTCCATATCCAGTTGGCGCTCAGCTTGTTCACCCTGTCAGTCAGCCTTGTGCTTTCATTCTTCGTCTCCTCTCTCCATTTGTCCCCTTCCATTGTCCTGCTTGGCATTCCTTCAGCTGAGGCTGTGGCTCTTCTTGCGTTTGTAAATCGTCTGATTCAGATTTTTCCCTCGTTAAATCAAAGTGTTTGCTTTACAGAGGAGTTGGGGTTTTATGTTCCAGGTCCAGGGATCACTATAACAGATGTTACTTATAAATAAATCTCACTTTCTTCTCATGTATATCTGGTTATTTATTAAATTTTCAAATATGTTTGCATTCCAGTCTTCTGCAAAAGTGCACATTTATCAAAAAGGCCATAAGGTTTAGTTGAACTGTCTACAAATGCATAAAAAACAATTAGGTTTTATCTCATCTTCGCTCGCCACCACAGCACCTTAACACCTAAGAAAAAGAAAAGAAAATTTGAACTCTTTCCTAAGAATTATTGGCAGGCATCAAAACTGTGCCGAATTCTAGTATTATACAGTTACTTCTACCTGATGTGGGTCCATGGGCATTTTCATTAAGGCCAAAGAATAAATGCTAAAGAGAAAAATAAAAAGAGGAACAAAAACTAAAGGAACACAAGAGGTTTAATCAACAGGTGAGGAAAGAGAGAGAAGAAAAAAGTGACAAAAAGTTTAGAAAACACCACCGCACAGAAGATGTCATTGATACCTTGCACTAATAAAAAACAAGTCAAATTTGAGTGTGTACCTTTTCCTCTATTTCCTTTATTTGTCTCTTTTGCAAGTCAATCCTGTCCTCCAGCTCTCTTATTCTCTGCAACAAAAAGACAGAAGTGGTTAGCTCGTGGCCACGCGAAACACATCTGATTGATTCTGACACAATCATTTCCTCAGGTGCAACAACATTTCATTTCATTTCTTTATTTATTTCACACATGGTTCAACAGTTAAGTTAGGCTGCTATCAATCTATTCCTGCAGACACTCCAAATAGTCTTCTGACTTTCCCATCATGCCATACTGTCTCCATGGCAGCTGTTGGAATGAGCTGCCATGGCAACTGAAGAGCAGATTTAACAGTGACACTGTTTGAGACTTAAAAGCTGAGTGGCTTCATCAGTGACTCGGTTCTTTGTTCCTAACATATTAGTTTAAATAGCTTTCCACTGTGAGTGCTCACTATACAGTACATAAATACAACTGAGGCAGGCAGGCATATTTTAAAACAAATACATGACATTTTGAAGTTAATATCTTGTGCAGCAAATCAAATTGAGGTTGAGGTGAATGCTCCAGTTAAATATCACTTCTTAACTACAGAGAAATTGGAACGAGTGTTAATAAAAGCCACACTGTGGGGACTTTTTAAGTGAGCATAATTCTCAGAGTTATTATTGTAAAATATATCACAAATTAAATCAGATGCATTTCTCGGACCTGCAAACATGTTGATTTCTAATCGGTTCAGTAGTTTGAGCATATTAATTAGTAGATACATTAAAAATGTGCAGTAAGTACGGTTAGAGGATATTTTGTTAGTGAGTTAGAGTACATGTAGTGTCATGTAGTCAATGGATAACACAATGCCAAAAGCCATGGGTGTAAAGTATCGAAAGGGCTGCTGAGTGGAGGGATACTGAAGGTGTCAGGGTATTCAGATCACAATGAAACACACAAACACTCACACAAATCCAAGGTCATTCTGTCTCATCTTTCCACTCACCCACTTTTACATATGCACTTACAGATAGAGTTACAGGTAGCACGTACAGGGATACTGCATCTTTTTCAAAGCACCAGAGATCTGGTGGGGTTAAAAGTTCCAGACAGGTACCAGGGGTCAGATTCAGGGAGGGCAGGACTCAACAACCTGACTGGGTTTGTTTTGAGCCTTACCTGCTGGGCCTGCTGTAGGAGCTCCATGCGCTCCTGTAAGATTTGACTGTCATACTGCCGGCTCTGCCGGAGAATCTGACGCCGCAGCTTGTCCACGGCTAGCCTCAGCTCCTCCCTCTGCCTGTCTGTCAGCGACTCAGCCACCGCCTGGCATGCCGGCTGCTCCTGCTGCAGAGCGCTATACAGCGTGGCCTCCAACTCCTCGATCCTCTGCACAGCCAGCCACATATACACGCATACATGTATACACCCACACACACACACACACACGGACGTGCACATGCACATGCAGGAACACACACAGGCATGCACAAGCACAAACAAGGGAATACACATATGCACACAAACACACAGACACATACACACAACACTGTGACCATGGCAGATATGGGGAACACTTTTCCACTTTACATTGAGGGCTATTCAACCTTGGTTTTTACATGGTCACTTGATTTGGTTAACAACACAAACTGTGCTTTTCTTTACACATTGTTCAAACAACAAATTCCAAGTAAGAACCAAGATCAGCCCAACGCAATATCAAGTGGGACTATAAACACAAAGCAACACCAAAACTGACCAAGTAAAATGGTTAGAATTATATGGCGAATGATCTAAGTGTTAACTTCTGTTATCTGGCTACAGTCTAGTTAAATCAGTGGAAGTGGAGAATGCTTTAAGATTCATGCTTTAAAAATATATAATTAAAACCTTATTATTAAACTCACTCTTTTAACTTTCTCCTGAGCAACTTGAAATAGGATATTCATAAATGAATCATATCATACTTTCTCAAATCAAGAGAGAGTAAATCTGATCGAGGTTTAGGTCATAAACAAGTGGCCACGTATCCCGGCCAACTGAGTGGCTAAGATTATTAAAATAATTTAGACTTCAGTGGTAAAAGATGCAGTATCCCAACACAATGTAGCAAATTTTACCTTGATGGAGCATGTTGCATTTGTGATGGTTAACAGGGTCCTAGATGTTTATCTCATGCTGAAATGATAATGCTGCACCCCTGCATTCCTGAATTACTTTATCATCAGCCATTGTAAGTAAAAATATACACAATGGTAAGCAGCAGATATGTCTGTGTTCATATGCAGGTAAAAGCACGCTGTGTATTATTGCTCCAAGCTTCGTACCATGTAGGCTTGGTCCAAGGCCTGCTTCCTGTAGTCCAACTCCTCCTCAAGGAATCCTTTCTGCTTACTAAACAGCTCCTGCAATAAGATGTTATAATCTATAATGCAGGGCTTGGTAGAAGGTAGCATGTTGTACATAGTAGTATAGTTATAATTACGTATTAGTCTTGATAAGTTCTTTGACATAATAACAACAGGAGACTATAATATTAACACGTTGCTTTGAATATGTTGTAGAAAGCTGAATTTTATGCATTTGTAGATAACTTTCTCACCTTGTCATTTTCCAAGTCGATCATCTTCTGCGTGAGGGCAACCTCAGTGCTGTCTATCTGCTTCAACCACTGCAGATGAAGACACAGAAAGGTGTGGGATTCACATTTTGCTTCTATAAGATTAATCTAAATTAAACAAAAAATGAGTTAAATGAAATCCGTCTTTATCTTCTTCTTTTGCCTCTCTCACCCCTTCTCTAGCATCTTCTTCTGTTGCACTGAGCTTCTGCATATCCTCCTTTACCACCTCCATGACTCTTCTATGTGGTCATTCTCATTTATTTCGTGCCTGGCAGCTCGATCTTTATCATCCTTTTGTCCAATATATCAATCTGCACATGTCCAAACCAACTCAAGTTTGCCACTCTTACGGTGTCTTCCAATCATACATCATAGCAGAGCTCACAACAATCTGTTTTACTCTTGCTGCTATTCTTCTCTCACAAATCACCCCTGACACTCAACTCCACCCACAACACCCTATCTGCACTCTCTCCTTCACCTTGTGCACTGTCCATTGCTCGGGATGTTTAACCCAGCCAAGGGGTGTGGCACAAACCAATGTACTCTTAGTGCCAGCCCCATGCCTGGATAAACGGGGAGGGTTGCATCAGTGAGGGCATCCAGCATTAAATCCTTGCTATATCAAATATGCAGGCTTGAATGAAATGGCTTTGCTGTGGTAACAGGGTGTTATAGCAATGTTTGTCCACTGTGTGTCAGAAAAGAGAAACTTTCCACTCACCTTTTCACAGAGTGAGATCACAGTCCCTGCTTGGATCACAGCCACCTGCTCTTCATTTCTGAGATTCTTTAGAAAATACAACATTGACAAAGACTCATTAGAAATTTTAAGACTAAAGTGATTTTTTTACAGTGGGTTCGAACTCACCCCATTATCTCCCAGAATATCCAACTTCTTCATCAGTTCAGGAATGATTACATCCTGCAAAAACCCCCAAACTAAATCATCAAGGCTGTTATATTAACTGTGCAGGTACTCAAGAAAGCATTTAGAAGAAAGGTTCTAGTTTGTTTGTTTTTTACTAGTGCATTCACCTTGACTCCCTCCTGGTGGCAGTAGACTTGCAGGGCACTGCTACTGTTCTCAGGGAACGCAGACATGTGGAGATTGAGGGCAGGTGATCTGCGTTCCCTTTCCTATGTATGCAAACAATGTGTTAATATTCACACATAATGTCAGCTATGCAATTATTCATTGTACCACGGGCAGTTCTGATCAACAAAAAGAAAAATAAATGGTGGTGTAAGTCAATGACACTATGCAAAATGGCAGGGAATGAGGGATTTACTTACATGACAATGACAACATGATCAGGATCTGCCAAAGGAGGGCGGTGAAAACCGATGGAAAAGGGGTCAAAGAAACCAAGCCAACAGAATAACATGCTGAAACTCTAAATTAAGCCAGTGACGTGTCATTTCCCAACATTGAGATACAACTGCTATTTAAACTGATGGAGAGTGGACTCCATCAGGGTGATGGGACTTTAGAAATAAAAAATATCATCTTAATAGTATGGTATGCAAATTCTTATTTTTTTTAAAAAAGGAAACAAAAGCATAATTCCATGGGATCCGTCCTCATTTTGTTCATATACATCAACTTTCAAATTGTGAAAAATACAACAACAGAAAATTGGGATATGCATGCAAAAATGAGACAAAATGAAGAAAAATGGGAGTGGATGGTGAACTTAAATATATTTTTATTTACTTAAAAATTATATTCTTGACAAAACATTTCTTCATTGACAAAAATATTCAATTTCAGTAAAGGGTAAAGTACACAGCTGCCATGCAAAACAAGGAAACACAGATGCATACAGTGAAGAACTGAGCAGTGTGTTTAAGGCTATGTCTGTCTGTCTGATGAGTCACTGTATATAGGTCTTGCGTCTGGAGCTGAGATTGTTGTTGTCACCTCCTGGTGACAGTATGATGTTGGCACAGTCTCTTACTTCCAGTTCAAGGACTCTGAATTCCAGCAGCTCATTTTGGTCCCGAGCATCCTGAACCTCAGCCTGCAGCCGGGACTCCGCCTGCTGCAGCGCACTCATCTGCAAACACAACAGATTCGTTACACATACTAAACACTATGAAATGTTTCAAAGTCTTGTTTGTAAATATTGAGGACAGTGTCCAAGATGCCAAAAGTCTGTTCACCGTGCACAATATGTAATAGACTGTATAAAGAAGATGGACAAAGCCACTCTAGCTGCAATGCTTTGTCAGTTTCTTGCAATTTTGAAACCATATATAAAAATTGTGAGTGAATCTGACTGTGAAACTGAGAGACACTGCACACTTGTACTGGCATCAATCAAATAGGCCCACTCTTACAAATAATATGTTTGAGGCTTCTTTTTTATTTTAATGTGGGCCAAAGTTTTGCAAAAGAACATAATTTTATATTAAAATAATTACCTAGTGATTAAGTCCATAACATCATCTGGAAATTGTTAACTTAGATCACTGATCAAGGGAGCTGAGGGTTATTTCCAATCGACTTCTATAAAGCCTGACTTATTTTTTGAGCCAAAGGATCTGCCCCCTCCTGGCCATTAGACAGAATGCAGACTTAAGGAACTGCATTGACTTTGCTTTCTGTGTCTATAACTACAAACTTTACAGCACATCTTTACAGCTGTTACTCTCGTGCATACATTTTAAATTGTGTATTTACTTTTAGTTATCTTATAAATGTTATCAATTTTTTAATCAACTGAGAGTTACATAGATAATTATCTTTTAAACAGCTACATTAACTAACTCTGTCACTATTTTCTCAGTAAAAGTTTTTATTCTGCTTATGTTTATACAAAATATAACGTTTTCAGAGGTGGTTAATAAAGAACACATCTGATCATGAAAATCAGGTATTACAACTAGTACTGAATGCCTTGATATAGAAGGCTAATCTAATGTACCTTCTCACGCAGTTCCTGGTTGGTCCTGAGCAAGTACTGCTTCTCCTCTACCCACTTTGAATCCTGCCATAACAACCAAACACAACATGAGCGAGAAATGACACTGGCAGGAACAGAAGAAGATTTAAAGGATCTGCAATGACATAGTGTGATGAACAAAACTCCCATCCCTCAAACTTGCAGCTTAAAAGACACAAGCAAATGCAAAACAGACACAAAAAAGATAGCACAGGGTGGCAGGAGCACAAGTTTATTGATGCAGACAAATGAAGCCAAATCAGATAACCAAAGCAAAAGAGCTGCAATCACAGGCAACAAGAGTTCACAGCAACATGAGGACCAAATGGCAATCTGAGATGAAAAACAGCAGCAAAGCGAGTCAGAATACCAGCTGGATCAAGCCACAGGCAACATGCAGTAACTCAATGAAATGCTTCACAAAAAAGTAAACAAAGTGTCCTGATATGAACTCGGCATGATAAATTCAGTGATTCTCTCACTACTTTCTTTAAGCAAAAAAAAGCCAGAGGCTTTCCCACTACACATCCAGTGGTTTGGCTTACTTCTCAGACCAAGATGCCTTTCGTACACATCAAATAACCAAAATCAAGTTGTATTAAGTGAGTATTTTCATGTTTTAACAGAAAGTTATATACTACCACATGAAAATCTTATGTGTTAATCTATACAAAGCTAAAATGAATCAAGGTGGTTGAAGTGTTTAATCTGTAATGAGTAACTCAGACACAAGTATTTAAAATAAAACACCATCATCGGTAAGGGCAGAGGGTGAAGGAGAGAATGCAGGCACAGCACTGACATCACACATGCAGGAAGTGACATCACAGGAATCTGCGGCAGACCTGGTCAGCAAAGCGCCAGCCAAGGAGCACAGCAGCCAGACAGACATGCAGGAGGCCCAGTGAGAGCAGGACCAGTGAGCTTCTGCCCCCATCCACTGTCTTTATTACCTGCCCCCGCTCAGCCAGGGCCTTCTCCAGATCCACGATCTTTGCCTGGCAGCTGCTGAGCTCCACCTGCAGCTGCTCACGGGTCTGTGGGCGGGAAAATGAGCCATCAGAGACTTAAATCCAAGTACAAAAGGAATGAATAGAGCAGACTGAGAAAACCATAATGAGGATCTATGCTCTAAATATTTTCTTGAATTGGAAGTTAGACTTGTACGTAGCACATTTGGAAGGTGGGAGCAGATACGAACCCTGGCCTCCCTCTCTGCATCCAGAGACCCCCCAGTCTGCTCCTGCAGGAGAGCGTAGGCCCGCTGAAGAGCCTGGTACTCTCTAGTGAGCTGACGAAAACGAAGCTCTGACTCCTCACGGGAAATGCTCTGTGATATCAAAGAGCGAATGTGTCAAATTAACACATAAAGCTTCACCCTTTACTTTTTCATAATCACATATATTAATCTGCAAATTACTGTTAACGTTCCATCTTACTTTCTTCTGATTTATTAACCCAAGATTTATTTTCCACATCTTGCAGCTGTTTAAGATGTTAAGATATTTCTTTCAGTGGATACAAAAGGACTTTCCTACCTCTTCCAAGTCCTCCTCTGGAGTTGCAGGCGTGCGGTCAGTGAGGTCAGTGTTATAAGAGGTCAGTGAGGAGGTTTCAGAGTCTATCGACTCCTCATCAAATCCAAAATATGTCTCCACAACATGCCTCTGCAGAGAGCAGTGGAGGGGGGAAAAGGGTTAAATCAACCTCAGATCTACACATATGTTATTCTGCGTATCAGCAGTTGGAAACAAAAACAATTATTATCCAGAACTATACTGCATCTGATTTCAGCTTAGGAAACTTTTAAACCAAATATTGATGTCATCAAACCCAAAAGAAATCCAATTACTTTTGCAAAGTAAGATGAAAAATGACTAAAAGTTCAAACTTGTTAAATCTAGACACGGTCATTCAGTCAGTAATCTCATTTTAAAAAACTTAGACTGAATGACCGCACTGACTGTTTACTTTTTTTTGCTTTTAACTTTTCCAGACTCCAAAGTGCTTACCATCATGTTTATAAGTCATTTCCTGGCAACCAGAGAAATAAAGGCAGACCAGGGCACACAGGCAAATGAAAGAAGAGAAATAGAGGATAAAGAGGATGTACTCTGTCATGTTGTTGCCAGGCCAAAAAGTAAACTACAAATAATATCTTAAATATACATCTATCATATCTTCAAAAACACCAGCAGATCTAAAAACTGAAGTGCAGCCCATAAAGTACAACAGCTTTTTTTGTCACTCCTAAACAAAATCTAAAAAGCCGACAACAAAGCCTCTGGTTACAATCAAACTCCTACGAAAAAAAATGGTCAGTGTCTGGGTTTGTCCTAAAAAGGAAAGCCAAATTTCCAGGTGCAAGTCCAAAAGCCAAGCTGCTGTGCCCCAATTCAGTGCTGAACCTGCCAAGCTAACAAACTGGTTCCAGGAGGAGGAGGAAGAAAATAAATGTCATGCATCTACAAACTCCTCCTCCTAGCAACATCGCAGACTCTAAAATGTCCCCTGATGTATTAGCCCAAACATGCACACACAAGTACTTAGCAATTATTTCTTTCAAACTCTGTCACCTCAGCCAATTAGATATTGTCATCCCTTTAATCCCTTTGGCACAGATAAAAGCATGAAATGCTGCATACAGCTTGCAGTTTCTGTGATGCATGTCCAGTCTCTAGTAACACTATCTTATAAAGAACAAAAATATACTCACATAAAAAAAAAATCTATAATAAAAAAACCCCAAAACAAATAATTCTCAACTAGCTGCGTGTGTGCTCACTGTGATGGTCCCAGCAGTGAGGGATGGTGTCATAATTGTCCCCTGAGCCCAATTAAACACAAACACACAAGTGAAAACAATGCTCAAGGGTCAGTCAACCACAGATAGGGAAGTTGCTTAGTTACACACCACTGGATTAACAGATGTGTAAAAACACTGATGAAAACTCACTTTCGGCAGCTTGAAAGGTTTCTTCCTGTTCTTTTTGCTCATCACCAATCGATCACGTTCCTAAGGACACAACAGATGAACATTTTTAAATTCTGACCTTTAAGAGAGCAATCGGAGGCATCTGTGGTGGCACGGGATTCACATTCATCAATCAAAACGTTACCTGCCATCAGCATAAAATGTTTTGTTCAGCAGAGTCTAATTTAGTTACATTTCTTTTCTATATTTCAAATTAAATAAAGTCACAGCATTAAACTGTAAATTCAAGAATTTAGCAGCTTCTAATAACTCAAGCTGTCAGACTGACAGTGTCAGTGAATGTAAAGAAGATAAGAGGGGAAACATAGGCAAAAACTAAAGACTAGGCCATTCTTCTCAAGGTTTTTTGTTTTTTTAAAAAACAAACAAACATATAACCATTGATCCTTCTGACATGTATAAGACATGTATAAGACATGTATGCTCCCCTGATCCAGAGGGGTCAAAAACGCAGAGAGAAGCACAACTTCAGTGTTAGTACTGTCACAATAAACGTCCCCCTTCTAGCCATGGCAATGCAGATGATTTTATTATGTATTTGTATATTGTTATTGGCACACTTAAAAAAATCCACTGACATATTACAGATAAAATATCAAGACAGAAACCTCTATACGCTTCCAGTGAAGTACACACATGAAAAATCATATTATCATTTGCAGAGCCAGAACTGTTTGCTGATTTGTTGGCCTCGGCACTCAATACAGGCCGATTAATTTAAAAAGTAAAGACGGGACAGAAGAGCAATGTGGAGTGCTGATGTTGCAGTTTGGACACCAGAGGGCAAGTTGACTGTGGGAAATAAAAATGCTTGGAACAGGTTTAACATAGCAACCAGATGATCCAAACAGAACAAGCAGAGCTTAAATGAGTAAATAAATAACTACACATAAGAAATATTATGTAAATCTGTTCATGTTTCGTGTGTCTGAAAGAAAAAGAAAAAAAGATTTTCAGCTGATATAATGGAATATACGATTTTAAATCACTGAATATCAATATTGTTACTTCTCTTAATACTCCTGCATTTGTCAGGGCCTAATATTATGCCTACAATAATAATCTTTTGCCATAATGTATTGCCAATACATTAAGAGATATTATAGTGAGAGCTATCTAAAAACATCTAACAGACGAGCTGACAGAGTAATGTTATCTGAGTATATACTGTTGTATGACCTTATGTGTTAACAGTCATGTAACCCTGTCCTGACCTGCGTGAGCTCATCAATGATGCCGCGTTGCTCAGCAACTTGCAGCTTGAGGAACTCTACTTCCTGTTCCTCATGGGCGTGGGTCAGGTCGGTCAGGGAGCTTGGTCGCTTCATCTGGGCCTGAACAGACTGCTGCTGTGATGGTGGCCGAGAGGAGGAAGCTTTCTCCTTCTGCAGGAGGGAAACAGATGGACTAATTATTTTTCATGCTATTCATCAAATGACCAGCAGAGGTCCTCTTTCCTTCAGAGAGCCCTAAAAACCATAAAACGTCTTGAATAGACTAGATAAAACTATAATATCTACTACATCCTATTACTACTTTTTGATTTTATCTTCGGGTTAAAAAAAGAGGGAGTTAAGAGTCATCAGCAGATGTTTAGGAAGACATGTTGGTTGCACTTACCATCTCAGCATTCTCACGGCTCAGGTTCTTGAGTTTCTCCTCCATGCGCTGCAGTGTTTGCAGGAGGTCATCATTTTTCTTGGACAGCCGCTTATTCTTCTCAAACATGGGCTTCATTTGGCTCTCTGCCTCTCGCACCCGTTTCAACTGAACAGAGGAAGGAAACAGGGAGGGGGGACATTGTAATCTTAAGTGTCGCCACAGAATTTCCATCTTAACTAGGACAGTCAACATCAACAGTGAGGAAGTTAGGAAATATTCGGATTCAGGTTTATTCGACATCCATACTCTTCATGGTGTCTAAACTTATGCGAATTATAATTTAAAAAATGTCTGCATGTATAATTGTATGTTTATAATGACTGCACGCGTGTTTTTCTCACTAGTTCATTCCTCTCATCGGCCAGTAGTGCATTTCTGTCCTCCAGTTTCCTGATGACTGAGTGGAGCTCTGCAATCTTCAACTGGAACCTCCTCATGTCACGCTCCTCCACCTCCTGTGAAGCCGTGGGGAGAGGAGAAGAGGAGGAGGAAGACAACAACTGAAAAAGGGAGTACATGCAGGCAGGCATGCAGGTAATGGAGACGGACAGTAAAAAGGAGGTGATGGCAAGAAAGATGATTTGGCTGTTCACAAAGTGAATGTGTATGTGAAGTACAGTAACCATGTGATTTATGAACTGGTAAATTGACTGGTACTTAAATAATGCCTTTCTAGTCAGATGAGCACTCAAAGCACTATCTACTGCATCTCTCATGCACCCAGTCACACATTTATACAGCGCTGTTTATATATAATGTTTGTCTGTAAAGACAACTTAAGTATTCCTTCAAAATTGATTTTGTGGCGTTGGCTGGAATCAGGAAAAAGCTGCATAAACAACAACGTATATTAAATTCTCCATGTACGGCTCACGGATTCACAGATGTGCCAATTTCACTTTTTAACTCTATGGCATCTGTTATTAATATCAATATTATCAATTGCACTACAAAATCACTATTCCACTGTGATTTTTTTTTTATCACTTATTTTTCTTTAAAAGCTCCTCACCAGAAATACCTCACATTGTGCTTACTTTGTATTAAAATTTGTAATATAAAATATAATATAAAATATCTGTAAATATGGGAAACTTTCGGAACATATAAAAATATCTTAAGCATAAAATACTGACACTTGTATACCTGGTTGTTGAGCAAGTCTGGGTTTTCTCCTAGTCCAGGCACCACTTCTCTCTTCGGGCTGCCATGGTTGTGTCTCTCGGCCTCTCGTACCTGACCCAGCTGCTCATCCAGGGCTTCCTTTTGGAGCTGAAGCTTCTGGGCATAGCCAGCCTGTAACCCCAGCTCCCTCTCCAGAGCGCACACCACCCGGTCCTTTGCCTTCAACTCATCCATCTAAAGGAGTGAAACAGAACTAGATTATAGCCATTATAAGGAGTTAGTAAATAGGTTTTACGTCTAACCGAAGTCCTTAATATTTTATTTTTAAGACCTTTTCCAGTCTTTTCTTTTTCTATTACTCATGTTATTTATTTTTATTTTACTAGTTTATTAATGTTTTTTTCTGTTTACACTTTATTGTCCCTCCACTGCGGTTATGCCAGAATGAATCAAAAGGGGAACCCTCTCACTCACCACACATCACAAACTCATATGTAAACCACCTCTCAACTCTCATTTATCATCTTTATCTAAGCAGCTGGAGTCCATCTCTTGTCTTATTCTGTCTGGTCTTATTTTTCAAAATAAAGCACTGAAAATATTGTTCTTATTGTCTACAAAAGTGCAGAGATTTCTGAGAAGCAGCAGAAAACTCCGATTCGATTAAATCTAAATCTAATCATTTCACTCGTTTCACCTCCAATATGTGAATATTAGTTCATATGTACAATGTTTTTCTTTATAATTTATGTATGTACATTGTGCACAGCTTCAGTGTAAGATGGCGTTTGCTGAAGACTAACAATGTTTTAGCTTTTATAACACTCTGCTTTAGGTTTGATTAATTTATAAGCCTCTGTTCTTGCTCTGCATTCATGCAACCCCTCCTGACAGCTGTTACCACCTCTACTTCCCTCCGTATTTTGTTCTTTAACGCCGGTATTTCCTGCACCGCCTGCTCTCCATCAATAAGCCGTGCTTTACTCTTTGAGTTTCCTCACTCAAGCATTCCTTTACTAACAACAATGCCTGTTACTGTAGCCCTCCTGTATGTAATAGGGTAAATCAGTAACTGCAGCAGGTACACAGACATTTATACTTGCAGATAGCACCACATGGTCAAGACAGACATTGTGGCAATTAGCTCCTAACCTTCATGCTACATCAGTGAGATAAGCCCCGAGCTGGAAGTGAACTTCAGTAGAAGGAAACCAATCTGTATAATCTGTGTGTAGGTGTGTGAGTGTGTGTGTCATTCAAATATGATCTGGACAGACAGGGACTACAGCGTTAACAGCTGCTGGGTTCGTGAAGCTAATCTATCTCAGGCATAACATGCTTAGTTTATGATGCAGTGTAAGATGTGTCTGCTTATTGCACACAGTACACCTCCCTGTTTTTGCACTTCACTAATAGTTAGCTCCTTGTGATGCACATAAAGAGGCACGTTTAATCTCCAACTATAAAATCAGTGATAACAGGGAGGGCTATTACACTTTTAATGCCCCAATAACACTTTCTTAATCAGCTTCTTAGCAACAGAGCACAACATAAACCTCTATTTACCTGAAAAAAAAGTTTAAGCTTAAGTAAAGGTAGATTTTTGTGCCTGTGTGTCTTTAAACCAACAGGATTTAAAAACAGTGAGGAAAGTTGTGAGATTTGGCCTGGTGAGGCCAATCTGCTCTGGTTTTTTAGTATTTAATACTTAAGGGTGATTATTTATTGCTTATTTAATTAGGAATAATGGAGTTATTTGATTAATATTGGGCTTTGTGATTATGATATTGCCAATTGAAATTCAATTTAAAGTTAAACTTAATTCATCTTGGCTTGACAGTTAAGTGGATTCTGATAAATGTCTTTTAGAAAATACTTTTTGTATTGATTATCAGTCATCTAAAAATGAGGGTACACAGTATCGTGGCTTCCAGCTTTATGTGTTCTCACCAGCCGGCGGATGTCTTTCTCACAGTCGCGTTTAATGCGGTGCACCTCGTCCTGGTGCTGTTGGTAGGCTGTGCGGAGATCAGCTGCTTTGGCTTTATCAGCCTGAAGAGCGTTTGCAAGAGCCTCTTCGGCTTGCTTCCGAGCCATTTTCTGCTCCTGAATCTGAAATGGCCCGATGCACACATTTTAATATTTATATACACAAAAACAAAAACAACAAAAAGAACATCAGCTGTGCATTTGTAAATACTTGCCCTTGTCCTATTAATAAGTTTAATGACAGATCTAGGTAGGCTACAGTGAAACAATAGGTTGGCAACAGGCTTTTCCACCCTGCATCCTGTTTTTCAGGACCAAATTACAAAAGTGTGCATAGTCCCACGAAAACACAGACACAGACACAGACACACACATACACACACACACACACACACACACACACACACACACACACACACACAAAGGGTATTTAAACACAAAGTGCACTCGAAAATCAAGTCTGCAATACTCATTTTACAACTTTGTTAGATCAACATATACCCTATTAGGGCTGCCACAAACGATTATTTTGATAGTCGACTAGTCACCGATTATTTTTGCGATTAGTCGACTAATCAGATCATCATCCATTGGACGTACAGCGTACAGCTTATTGCACCAGCAGCATCTGCTCTTATATAACTATCATTAGCTTACAGCTTGAAGTGTTTGTGCTAACTAAAAATAAAGACAAGATGGTAGTTTATTAATTTTTAATGAAATTTGCAGATTGTTTCGGTGAAGTTTAATAAACTCCTTGCTTTCTAAAATATAACAGGACACCGGAGTATATTCTCCAGCCTCTCACACTTCTGATAATCAGCTGTCTGCTTGACAGTTTTAGCTGTGCAAAAACTATAACTTTAATCTCAGACAAACCGATTTACTCAGGAACAAATAAAATACTAAAGAAAGCCAAACAATAACATTTTTAAGTTATCTAAGTGACTTATATATATGTTTAACCTGACTAGCGAAAGACAGCGGTGGGTTTGAAAACGATTTGCCGGGAGTCAGGTGTTCTCACGGCTCTAGTTAGCCTAGCCCCCGCCTAGCTAACGAGCTAGTGGGTAACAGACGTCTCCGAAAACGTCAGAGCGCTTTTGAAAATATGCGGTGTCTTGATAAACTGAGCAGATATTTGAGGTTTACACAGCTACATTCTCGCCTGAAAATATGTTAAACGTTTATTTTGTGACCCAGAAAGAATAATAAGAGTAAAGTTAAAACTACTAGCTGCCGCCATTGTTGACAACTGCGCTGGGCTGCGCTATGAATTCTGGGACACAGCTTCTTCTTCGGGGTTTAACGGCAGCTGGCATCCTTGTACATGCAGTGCTGCCATCTTCTGTTTCAGTCCGTTATTACACTCTTAAATCCTACTACTCATTCCTGCGTCCTTTGTGATCTTACAAAGCTTCAAACGATGCGTCGACTATTAAATTAGTCGTCGACGATTTTAATAGTCGACATAATCGTGACTAGTCGACTAATCGTGGCAGCCCTATACCCTATACATGTTCTACTTTCCACAATCTGACATGTGAAAAAGTTATACTTGTCACCCCTGTACCTACTAAAACCTACCTCCTGCTGGAGCTTTATTCTCTCCCCATCAAAGGCTCTCCTGGCTTCCTCCCTAGCCTCTGCAAGAAGGGCATTTTTGAGCTTGTCAGCAGCTCCATCTCTCAGTGCATTCACAAGACCCTGCAGCCTCTGAACCTCAGTATCCCGGATCTTGATTGTTCTGGCCAGCTCGGCTTCATGCTGCCGTGCCAGAGTCTCCCGTATGGCAGCGATTTCACGTAGCTTTTCTTCATGGAGTTTGGCACGCAGGTCAGTGAGTGCTACGGCATGCTTGTGTTGCTCAAGTTCGCGAGCCTGCCGCTGCTCTTGGAGCCGCTCGCGGAGTTTGCATACCTGATAGAAGGACATAATGCAGAATATAGATTAGAGTACCCCTGACAAGTAACCATCAGTATTTACATAAAGTTTGTCCTGACTCTATTGTGCATATTTCCATATTTTTACTCTAAGTCCTGGCAGACTAAAACAAACTAGCCATGAGGGATGGAGAGATGAGCACAGAGAGGAGGTTTGTGTGTCAGTGAGCAGACTGGAGTAATAAACTGCCCGGAGACCTTTTTTTAAGAAAAAGAAAAAGAAAAGAAGTATATGTATTCTGTTGCTTCACAGCAACAGAATAGCCAAACTGCACGCTAGGTAACCCTACTGTCCTATTAGAGATATTGCTTCTTTATAAGTGTGCTTACATGCTTTTAAACATTGGTTGCAAATAATTTATAAATAAAACTGGCAACCATTTCTATCCTGTTTCTGCTGAGTTGATAAAATAGGAGACGACTTCTCAACCACATTTATTAACTTTAAACGCATGTTCTCAGCTTCTTCCACCTCCTCTTCTTCCTCACCCTCACCTTCCCGCGCTCCTGCTGTAGCTCTATCTGAAGGTCCATGATCTTGCTCCTCAGTTCCTCATTGGTGGCCGGCACCGAATCAGCCATCACCTCCGATTTCTCCGGCTTCCGTCCCTTCTTAGACGGTTGAGCCGATGGGGGTGTGGTTGATGACATAGCACTCTAGCCGCCCAGTCGGGACGGACATAGAGTGCAGGGTGTGATAAAATTGAGGAGAAAATCAGTCGCTGCTCCTCCTCCCTACAAGGCCCTGCATCATCATCATCATCATCGGGACGTCTACATTGTTGCTAAAGCTTGCAGAGAGTTTCTACCTGAGAGAGAGACAGACAGACAAGCAGAGAGGGGAAAAAAAAAGGTTGAGTCAGGGTTAAAATCTGGGTTACACAGAACTACAATACTCCGGGGCAAGCAACCAAATAATGACGCAATATAGCCTGGGGAACACAAACTATTTTGGGGACTAACATTTGCACTCTCCTCTGCCACCCTTTTCTCTCCAACATATACACATGGGCCATTTATCACCATCCTGGGCTGCAGTCCCTGGGCTGTACTTAGCAGCTCCACAGTGCATGAAAAAGTGTCTGGCTATCAAAGTTTTAGCATCTCACAGTAGCCTTCTTCCTTTCTGTAGATTAAGAAATCTCTTCTTTGCTTTCACGAGTCTTCAGGCTGCAGATCCCATAAATCTTTCCTACCTGTTCTAAACTAATGACATATCACTACTTTTTTATCACTAAGATGACAATTAGCCAAACACTCACACAGTGCTCTAATGGAGTTACAATTCACTAATTTCACCTCGTCCATGTCTGCCTTTCTATTGCTTTCTTCTTGTCTTCCCATTATTGAATAGATTATTGTTTTAAGCAGATATCTTCATGTTGTCTTGCCAAATATAGGCAGAAGCTGCTTGCATTACTGTCATTTGATTCCTCCGCTATATTCACAGCACAATATAAGAGCAACATTTGCCTCAAAGTCTCCTTTTACTCCCTAAACATACAGGATATATTAGAATAGGGCAGTCACTAACATTGTTTTCTGATTACAGGAGCCACAATGTCACATCTTGATTGAAAATGTGATTATTAAATAATCAAATTAGCTTTTCAAATCAAATATCACCTTTGGCTAAACAGCAAAAAAGCGAGGCATACAGAAATAAACACCAACGAATTTTAATTAACGACTGAATATCTCTTATACTCCTACTCACTAAGCAAGGCCAGGTTATGATAGCAGCTATTTTATTTGCATATTTTGTTACAGATGTGTTACAGTGGCACACATCCTCTGAGCTGAAAGCGGACTCCTCTAATCTCTTCTCAGAGTGGATTGTAACCCAGTAACCTTCCAGTCATTCTGCTAACTATTAAATAAATAATGCAACAATGAGGAAGCTGGAGCATTAAGACCGCAGGTGCCTCCATCTTTCTCTACATACACATTGCCACGCATTCATACAACATACACAGATGGCAGAAATAGTTACCAAGGCAACACTTGCTCTCAAAAACGCCTCTCATAGCAAAGGATGATGGGAAGAAGGAGCCTCACGGTGGATGTGAAAAGCATACAGTTCATTATTTGTGTAGAAGCTTCAGATTTAAAAAAGAAAAAGAAAAAAAAGAATACGTAAGTGCATACATGGTATTGTTATCTGGTTGCATCTTTGAGACGAGGTTGACTGAGAGACAGAAATGCGTCGATGCTGGAGGGCGAGGAAGCTTTCTTCCACATGAATTTTTACACAGTGTGCACAGTTGAATGCTGGGAACCAGTGGGGGCAGGGAGAGAAGGGAAACGGAATAACAGAGAAAAGGTGGAAAATATAACCTACAGTAGAGGTAAAGCAGTAAAACAGGAAGGAAATTGCATACTTCTACAAAAGAAAACTAGCTCTTACCCAACTCCCCTCTGTCCCCTTAAACTCCCCACCCCCTCTTCATCTATCCAGACTTACATAAAGGCATGGCAATGTTACTGATCTCACACTTATTCACACAGACAGAGAAAGCAATAGAGGGAGGTCATTCACAGACAGAGTCTTAAACTGAACAATTAGGGACAGATACAGCTGACACATATTCACACAGCCACCAAAAGTCCTCTACCCCATTCACAATAGTAACAAACGGGTATTTATTTGCAGTAGCGCAACAGACAACTGACACACAGGCAAGTGAGGTGGAAACATGCACATATAATTTATGTGCAGTTTATGTGCAACAACAATAAATGGTTTCAGCACACTTTCTACTGTTTTCAGCATGTTTATGCATGTCAGTGTTGTTATCAAAAACCAGGTGTGCCACAGCTGAAATGGCTGAGAGGCATGACATATGGTTTCCCTGTTTTTTTCTTCTTATTCTAAGGAAGCACAGATAGACCCATAAGCACATATCACACTTGACTGTTCGTGTACACTGAGTTAGTGCAAACAGGAAGCCAAGGGTTTGTTGCTTGTCAAAAATACTACAGAGGAAGAAGCACACGACATAAAGTGAGATCAGAGATTTCTTTGCCTCGATCAATGATGAGATGAGATTGCATAACGTCATAGCAGCAGAAAACACAGATCTACTTATCTGCCGCTTTATTAGGTACATTTTGCTAGTACTGCACTGTACCCCTTCTGGCTTCAGAAATGCATTCATTTTTTGTGGTATAGATTCAACAAGCTGCCAGAAGCATTCCTCAGAGAATTTGGTCCATATTGGCATGATAGATCACACAGTTGCTGTAGATTTGGTAGCTAAACATCCATGATGTGAATCTCATGTTCCAGGACATCCCAAAGGTGCCGTATTAGATTGAAATCTGGTGACAGCGGAGGCCATATGAATACAGTGAACTAACTGTTCAAGAAACACGATAATGTTTGATTAGAGCTATGTGACATGGCGTGTTTTTAGTGTGCCATCATGTTGTTATGCTGGAAGCCATCAGAAGATGGGTGCACTGTGGTCATAAAGGGATTGACATGTAGGGCTGCCACGATTTGTCGACTAGTCACGATTACGTCGACTATCAAAATCGTCGACGACTGATTTAATAGTCGACGCGTCGTTTGAAGCTTTGTAAGATCCCAAAAGACGCAGGAATAAGTAGCAGGATTTAAGAGTGTAATAACGGACTGAAACAGAAGATGGCAGCACTGCATGTACAAGGATGCCAGCTGCCGTTAAACCCCGAAGAAGAAGAAGAAGAAGAAGAAGCAGCTGTGTCCCAGAATTCATAGCGCGGCCCAGCTCAGTTTCCAACAATGGCGGCAGCTAGTTAGTTTTAATATTACTCTTATTATTCTTTCTGGGTCACAAAATAAACGTTTAACATATTTTCAGCCGAGAATGTAGCTGTGTAAACCTCAAATATCGGCTCAGTTTATCAGGACACCACATATTTTCAAAAGCGCTCCGACGTTTTCGGAGACGTCTGTTACCCACTAGCTCGATAGCTAGCCGGGGGCTAGGTCACTAGCGCGGTGAGAACACCGGACTCCCGGCAAATTGTTTTCAAACCCACCGCCGTCTTTCGCTACTCAGGTTAAATATATATGAGTCACTTAGATAAATTAAAAATGTTGTTTGGCTTTTTTTTTTTTTTTTTTTTTTTTAGTATTTTATTTGTTCCTGAGTAAATCGGTTTGTCTGAGATTAAAGTTATAGTTTTTACACAGCTGAATAAACGTCAAGCAGACAGCTGATTATCAGAAGTGTGAGATGCTGGAGAATATACTCCGTTGTCCTGTTATATTTTAGATAGCAAGGAGTTTATTAAACTTCACCGAAACAATCTGCAAATTTCATTAAAATTGAATAAACTATCATCTTGTCTTTATTTTTAGTTAGCACCTTAAAAGCTTAAAGCTGTAAGCTAATGATAGTTATATAAGAGCAGATGCTGCTGGTGCAATAAGCTGTAGTTTTACGTCCAGTGGATGATGATCTGATTAGTCGACTAATCGCATAAATAATCGGTGACTAGTCGACTATCAAAATAATCGTTTGTGGCAGCCCTATTGACATGGTCAGCAACAATTTTCAGATAGCCTGTTGGATTAAAACAGTACTCAGCTGGTAGTAAGGGGCCCAAAGTGTGCCAAGAAAATATCCCTCACACCATTATACAACCATCGTTGAATCTTTCATACAAGGGACGATAGAGCCATGCTTTCATGTTGTTTATGGTAACCTGAATGTTGCAGCGGAAATCAAGATTCATGAGAACAGGCAATGTTTTTCTAATCTTCTAATGTCCACCTTTAGTGAGCCAAAAACTCTAACCTCTTGATCTTAAGGAGCACCAGCCAATCCCAGAGGAAATTATGTAAAGACTACATGGTTTGGTCTTCTTCTTCTGTAGTACATATGCTTCAAAATTCAATGTGTTCTGCATTCAGAGATGCTCTTCATCACACCTTGCTTGTAACAAGGAGTTATTTGACTTCTATCAGCTATCAGCTTTAAAGCAGTCTGACTATTCTCCTCTGACGTTTGACAATAACAAGCCATTTTCGCCCAGAGGACTGCTGCTCACTGGATATTTTCTGAGCCATTCTTTGTAAACGCTGTCTGGGAAAATCCCAGCAGATTAGCAGTTTCTGAAATACTCAGACCAGCCTGTCTGACACCAACAATCATGCTATTTGATGTTTGCATTGAACAGGTGTTCCTTTAAAAAAGTGTCTGTGAGTGTAGACTGGGGAGCATTGAAAACAAAATATGGGGATATGTTATAGTGGCACTGGGAGTATTTTTAAATAGTAAAGAATTACCCACACATGGAATAACTAAAAGTTTGTGACCACAGATATGGTATTTTATATTGTTTTTGTGACTCACACAACTCAGGAAATGCAGGGAAAAAAACAGGCATCTCTGCTCAGAATTTCCAAAGGTCTGATGAACATGGTTGATGTAATAATAAACCATAAAGTGTACCTAATAAGTTGAGTATGTATCTTACAAATACTAAGCCAAGATTTCACCTGAGTCTAAAATATTTGTGCAGCAACTACAAGACATCTGCCACCCACAGTTCCCACAAAGCCTTCTGGAGCCACATCATGTTCCCAAGCTGGCAGCCAGGCGCTAAATCTCAAAGTTTTATAGATCATTGAAAGCCAGGAATGTTATATGTGAAACTGGAAAATTTTATAGTGGCACCGAGAAGCTAAGAACCACCTTTAATGTTCGCAGGAGCAAACAAAAACCAGCAAAGATCGTAGACCTTAAATTACCTCGTCCACTCTAAGTGTAAACTGTTTGTGTAGCTTACACTGAGATGGAAAAGGAAGCAAAACCCTTCAACAAGACAATTCACCAGACAAAATTAACAGATTTGTCTTCAACATCTATATTTAGCTAATATAAACCCACATTCATTCTGAATAAAAATGTCACTATGACTCATGACTTCAATCATAAGTCATATTTTGCAACACGTTATATAAACTGAACAATAAATCAACATAAAACTACCTTCAAGGCCTTTTTAAGTGCAGTGAATGTGGCTCTGAGATCATCATCTTGAGCTAAATCACTATACTATAACTGCAAAAAGAAAAAAATTCCAAATGAGGAAATATGTTTTAGATTGTAAGATAATAAAATAAAAAGTAAATAAAATTAAACCTGTGTGACATGCCAAAACTTTGCAGCATCATCTTTTGGGTGAAGGGATTACCCTTATTAATTTTTATGTGTGTTGTTGTGTCACTAATTATCTTCTTCTCTCTAATTACCTGCTTTATAGCTCCCAGTGACTTTGTTAGAGTTACATTTGACTTAACCCATCCATTTAAAGCAGTGGTTCTCAAACTGTGGGGTGGGCCCCCCTGGTGGGATGTGGAGCCACTCCAGGTAAGGTGAGGATGATTACGGGAAAAAAAATATGGAATTAACTGTTGAATTGAGAGTGGCAGAGTTTTCATTGTTGCCATATTGGCTTTTTTTTTTAAATGGATGAGAGGGAGCAGTTCTGACTGAAAACTGCTCACTCGTTGACTGGTCAGCAAGTCGTCAGCCAATGAACCATGGATAATACTCTTTTTTCAAACAGTATGAGCAAGATTTACAAACAGACATCATTTTTAATTAAACATGACCCCAAATGAGTAACTGATTCTTTAGTTTTCCCATAGACTTGTATACAACAAGAAGTTCTTTTTGCAACCCCAGCTAACGCCATCTGGTGGCCTTCAGATAGAATGCAGGTTTGAAGCACTTCCGCAATAGCGTCTTTTTTCTTTTTCAGCCGAAAGCTATGCCTGTGTTTTATACCATCCATGGCCTTAACTCTTTTCAACTTCTGAGGTCAGGTATGCCAGAAAAAGTTTGAGAACCACAGGTTTAAAAGAAGTGTTTGGATTCCTTGGTGCATATTTGCCTTACACATGTAAGACTGCTTTGGTCTGAAATCTGGGCGAGACATAAACTCAGTCAGGCTATGTCTGGTGTAAAATCTGTGCCAAATCACACATGTGGCTCCATCCGCTGTGGTGACCCCAGGGGAAATAAGAGAGGAGCGGAAAGTACTTAGTGCAATAAAGCTGTTCTCAACTGCCATATGAAAAACTAAGGTTGCAGACATATACAATTGTTTTAACATACTAATGACTTCACAACTGTTTCTTTTGCATTAATCATTGAATTTGTTGCAATTACAGCTCGGGAGCCAATCATAATATCAGTGGTTCAATCTCAATCCCAGGTGTCAAAGTGTCCTTTGCCAAGATACGAAACCCCAATTTGTTCCCAATTCATCCTTTCTAGTGTCAGTGTGCACCTGACAGATAAAAAGCACGTATAGTGAAGTGCTGTATGCATGAATGTGTAACAGTAATGCACTTTAATAGTTAACTTTTTACTTGAGCAGACATTCTGAATGGACACAAGCTTATTACACACTAACAGATGAATCTACTCAAAGCCAGACAGATCACACTTGCCTACCGAGGGTTAAACATTAAGTACACTTTACAGCAACATAAAGGCCCAATAAGTACATAAGCAAATAGGAGCTCAAACACTGACTCCTTGTTCCTCTTTCCAAGTTTAAAAAAAAAAATCAACACTGAGGGTGTGGCCAGGCTAATATACTGTATCTTATTTACACTGCATATTGGTTACAACACCTAGGCCTATACACAGACACACACACAGAAACAAGCCTCCTCACTGCAGTCATCAGCAGAGTGTAGACTGTCAGAACAAGGCTGGCCATGATCCAGACACCCCTCCACAGTCTGCACACACACACACACACACACGCACACCCTCTGCTGTCTAGAGATTCACTTAAGATACACAGTAAAGATCCCATCGAGAGGCCGAGTAACCCAGCCAAGAGCAACACTAGTGGAGCATATGACCTAAAAACTACTATGCCAGGAGAATGACTACAAGTTACTGACCCCAATGACTAGTCAACCCAAACACACAAACAATAGTCTCTCTCTCACTGTGTCACATACACACACATTGTACTGCTGGTTTATTGCACAGGCTCTGGTCTTTGGTGTTTATTAATGTGTTAACATAGTCGTAATTATCATTGCTGAAAGCTTTCAGCCTCTCTGTGTACCTCTATGAGTATGTATGCTTTTGCATGCATGGTTGCGCTTTAGCAGTGATACCCTCATCCCGCTCCAGACCGGCATTGCAACACAATAAGAATGAGGAAAGTGCAGCAGATAAGGAAAGAGAGCGTTATACACATGAGAATAACAGAGCACTGGGATTATTCTGGTAGCAGGCTGTCACTCAGCACATTACACTGAGGAAGGCAGAGATATGGAGAAAGCAATAGGATTATGAATGAAGTATTAGTGTACAAATTAAGTTATAGAAAGGGAAGGAAAGAGAGGGGGAAACAGTGACGTACACTGGGGTCCCAGGAAATGTAATTGCTAAATCTGACAGAGCAGACCAAAATATCAGTAGACAGATCTGTATTTTGCAATATGATGATACTTTAATTCCACTTTTTTGGGCTCAGTTAAGCAGCTCATAAGGGAGGCATCACAATGTGGATCCCTGCTTTTGATCAAACACAAGTGAGTGTGCAACACATGCTGGGTGTCCACTCGGGCAAATTTACGAGCCTCTGGGGCCGCCTGCTACAGCAGCAGCAGCAAAACTGTTATGACAGACAGAGCCTGAGAAACACAACATGCATGGTAGTGGGCTGCCTGGGCAGAGGAATATGCCGGAGATGATGGTCTAATGCGATGTCGCCGGCCCTCTAATGAACTGTCAAATAGGAGATTAAAGGGTAGACTACCGCCGGGTGGGAGGGTTTTTACACTGCTGAAAACCTGTTTGTCCGGCTAGCCAACCACACCCCACGGCGAGAGGCTGCTGCTGCTGCAGCATCATCATCATCATCATCCTCCTCCGGCCAGGACGGCTGTCCTTGCACTCAGAGCTGCACGGTGTTATGTGTTGATGTTTTTTCAGCAAACACGGCCACGATGCTCTTGTGCTGGTGTGACCACAAACTAATCTGGTCTAAATATTTCACCAGAGGCCTCTCTTGTTCCGGGAAGATAATGTAACAGCTCTGATGATATGAAGGGGGGGCAGCAAAAACAGTTGAATGTTAATCGCCCGTTATCATCGAGGTTCACGCTTCCTCTTTGGCTAGCTGGCAGAGTGGGACAGCTGTGTCATATCGGTTCAGCATTCAACCACAAACACAATATTCACATCTCCACAAGAAGCTTGATAGTTACTGTCGGCAGGCTGAACTCACATCGAAAGCCAGAAATGATGAGGTCCAGACGGTGCCTCTCTATCCGTTACTGCTGCACCGTTAGCGGATGTGTCACAGGAGCTAGCCGCCTGTCAGTCAACAAACCACACGCTAGAAGTTCCCCGGCTTTGCAAAGCGAACAAACTCACCTGAAATAGGAGGTCAACGGCGGTCACAAGTGGCCCGAGGCTTGTGAACGTCTCTGCCCAATCTGCTTCACATGCAGGAAGGGAGGCTGGGCTTCGCTTCGCTGTGGAGGGCTCAATGAACTCACCTCTCCCGCCTCCTCAACACCCCGGGCTCCGCTAACTGCCGACAGCCGACCCCTTTAGAAACTTTCCTCCCCGGATATCAGATATTTTAGAGCAGCTAACGCGAAGGCTGAAGCTTCGTAATAACATGACTCTCATCAGCTCCAGCCTCTTCTTGCGCTGCACGTTGACATTTTCCTCCACGCCCACACGCACATACACACACGTTAGAACGCGCGCGCTACGTCATCCGCTCCTGTGCATTTCATCCACATGACTGAATTATTAAATAAATAAATGAAACGATTCCAGTGCCGTGAACGTGTGTGTGTGTGTGTGTGTGTGTGTGTGTGTGGGAGGAGGGCGGCGTCGCCGGTAGCGTGATAGTAGCGCGACACCTGACTGCGTGTTCAAGAATGACACTGCGCGCGGTAATTGCGTGGACTTGTACGTCCATGCGCAGCCGGTGTTCAGGAGCCTGACGGACGCAGGGTGGTGTCGGGAACGTGCAGTGTCCTGTACAAACTGGCTCTACTTTGTCTTTATAAGGCGGATGTGGCTCGTGCGCTTTAATCCTGGGAACTGATTTACAAACACAAGTATTTAACAAACATATTCTCTATTTACCATAGCAATGTATCGTACTGAAACAAGCCCCTATCTTTGCATAACTGGTTTTGAAAAGGTCCTTCTCAAGAAAGATATCTGTTCCCTATCACTTCCAAATACAGTGGGGCAAAAAAGTATTTAGTCAGCCACTGATTGTGCAAGTTCCCCCACTTAAAATGATGACAGAGGGCAGTAATTTGCACCAGAGGTACACTTCAACTGTGAGAGACAGAATGTGAAAAAAAAAAAAATCCATGAATTCACATGGTAGGATTTGTAAAGAATTTATTCGTAAATTAGGGTGGATCTCACGTGCTACGGTCCACGTAGCACGTGAGATCCAGCATTTGCAACCAGCACTTCTAAATACAGGAAGGTTTACTTGGAATGTGCTAAGTGATGCATCTTGGGGGGGTGACCTTAATTAATTATTTATAAAATATTATTATTTATATTTGATTGTTGAGTTAGCGAATTGATTTCCTTTATTGTGCTACTGTTCAGTTAAGGTGAAATATTGAAAATAAGCTCGATAGGTTATTGTTTTTTGTTTCTCCTCTGTTTCAAAGTTGGTCTGATCAGCCTGCACCAAAGTTCCCCTTTGCTCTCTGTTTGGTAAGATTTTGGTCAGTTTGAGCAGTTAGTCTGTTACATAATTACCCTGTGTTGTCATTACAACTTGAATTTAGTCTTTATCTGACCTCTTTTTAAAATCCCCTGTTATTTTACTGATATATATAAATATATATAAAATTTGTACTTGATTGAGTTATTAAAGCTTTTCAGATAAAGATGATTTTTTCACTATTTCTTATGATTTGACCAGGTGTTTAATGAAAATACAAACATGGACAGTGATACAATGTTCATATTTTTTATAATTTTCATACCACTAGTGTTTAAAATCAAGTAATCAAGATGTTTTTTAACCTTTAATTAGAGCCTTAACAAAACAAAAAAATACTTTAGCTGCCAGTACTGACATTTTTTTTCCATTTCACAGGCTCAAAAGCACAATTGATGAGAACCATTGACCAACAGACATTTTTACAACAATGGGTTGCCTGTTTCTTTGGTATTTCATGACAAATTGGCGAGATAAGAGCTCAAGAGATGGTTCCAAGTGTTAAATATTAAAGTGGTTGCTGGTAAATGGACCACAGAGGTGGATGCATGTGTGAATGCAGTGGGAGGGGAAAAAAGATCTATTTGATGTTTTTGAATTTTTTTTTTAAAAGAAGTAATGCTTTGTTAAGCTCAACAAAAACCCAAAAATCCAACTAAAGTTGATGACAACCTCATGAGTTGTGGATTTATAAAAAGAAAACAGTCCACTCTTCAATCACATCTTGACTTACTGACGTGACTCTATTCAAAGTTTCCATTGCACAGCCCAAACATCTGAGCTTAATACCACACACAGACTCAACGTGCATTTCTTTAACGTTTCATCATGTTAGCAAAGTTATAGTATCGCATTAATGGTTAATTTAATTTATACTTTTTAATTTGTAAATTGAAATTCTGCCAAGACAAATATCAAAGTTTTTACTTGGAGCCTGTGTTTGTGTTTTGTATTGTGAACGACAGAATTATCAAGAGCTTTCAACGGGGGTGTGTGTGATATTTTCCCTTCATTAGTTATCAGAATTGATTGATTTCAAATATTTGCTTATTGGGACATTAGTCTACGCCAGATAATAAGGAATACAATTAAAAAATAGAAAAATGAATAATATTTTCAGATTCATTATCCTTTACATCTTTATAAGGCCAAAGTTGAGTATTACTGTCTTCTTATGTGTTTCCAAGTTTATTTTCTTACTTTTTAACACACTGTTTCTGATTAATATCCTTTCATCATTTCACCTTATGACCCCCAAAATCCTTTTGCAATCAGTTTAAGTGTTTTATTGATGCCTCTGAATCGTCCTTTGTGCTTGTTTTGTATTGTGTTAATTATTAATTATAAATTTGATGGTGTTGATAATTTTCAGTATATTTCATTTAAAACCTACTGTGCTTCTTACCGTGCTTCATTGTATGAACTAAATAACCTTATCATACAACCTCAGTGTGCTCAATAGTGTTACTGTGATGCTCTAAATGATGTAATTACATGTGTGTATGGGTATATTTCTTTTATTCTAGGACAATATGACTTGTCAGATCACAAAAGTAGGTGAAATACTCTGATATTATGACAGTGGCGTGAGTGTGACCCAGTTTCTAGAGACTGTATTACTTACGCACAGCTGCCTGTCTCTGCCTCTCCACACTGTGCCTGCCTGTCTGCCATTCACCAGCAGGGCCACATACATGCATGCTCACAGTTTTCTGTGGCAGCAACATATGCGGCCCATTATTTCAAGGCACAGGAAGTGGAAGAGGCAAAACACACAGTCCGTAAGGAGTTTTAATTGTGTACATTAGTCTTTGCCTGTGTCGTGACCTATTCCGAGCTGTGACGGATCATATTTGCATGTACAGGACATTTTAGAGTGAGATAATGCAGGCAAAGCAGATAGGGTGAGTTTGGCTGCACTGCTGTCATGCTCCTGCTCAGGCCAGCAGACACACAGATGGAGTGATTAAAATCAAAAGAAACAGCAACAAAAAATATTGAAATAATTGTGTGTTTGGTTTTATTTTGGTGAAGCATTGTCTCATGGTGCAAATGTGAGAGAACTGTAACGATTGTTTCTGTGAATTGATTTGCCTGAGGTACTTTTTTTTTTTTTTTAGCCAGCATTATATTTTTTTAGTCTGTTTTTGTACAGTGCCCACTCTGAAAAAACAACAGGAGTAGAGTTCACAGAAACAGGATAAAGGAACTTTTCCTTTTGACGTCAATCTAACCTTGTGATTAGGTCTTGTGATTTCTCTCTGTAAATTAACTAAATGTTAAATCAGCTTATTTACATTTCTTTTGTCTGGTTATAAGAAACGTGGTAAAGTGGGAAGTCACCGCTTTTATTAACTTAACATAATCATCTTAGCTTCTCGGCATATCCCTGAGAGCTGTCCATAATAAGCTTAACATATTCATGACTGTGTGCAGATTAAACTTTTAGAGATGGCTCTTAGTATTCAGGGGAGCCCTAAGAATCAGATGAGGAATATATCAAACTACTTAGTTGTTTATGCAGGATTTTATGGAAACACACAGGCAGTCACATGACTGGTGAAACATTCACCTTTTAGTCCATGTCTGCAGCCATCCACTAAACTGACCTATTTAACACAACGTAAACTCGAGCCTCCAGTGCTCATGCTGACGTAACACTTTCATATGAAGGTAATTAGGATTCCCAGGCATGACTCACTGCTGTTAGTCACTAAAAATCAGAGCCTGATGTTCCATGTCTATTTCCAAAACCTTCATTCAGATTATGAATGAATGACTTCATCGGTCTTTAAGGCGTTTTCACCTGTTAAAGCACTTTCAAAGAAAGTAAAGAAGATTTTTCTCTACGTTGACCATTTAGCCAAAATACGATATGTTTAATGGAAAAACTGCTTTCAAAAGCACTCAGATGTTCCACTAGAAAGCACTAGTATTTAAAAGCTCAAGAAATACAGTGTGCCATTATAGCCACATCACGGGGAGTGTGAGTCAGCCACAGCAGTTATTGTGTTGTATTAGCATCGTTTTTGGGGTGGAAAAAAGTTTAAACAATGTGTTGCATAACTTTTCAGTTTGTAATTGAACCTCTGATATTAAGATAGAAATCTTACTTTAGAGCTTGTATTTATGCTATGCACTGTGAATTACTACATCTAAAATCACATTAAATTCTGTACCAGTATTGTGGCGTTTTCATCTATTGAGACAAAGCACGTAATATCAAGATCAACAACCAAGATCTAAACAGTTACAACTAAAGCTTGTTTCCATGCAATTATTTCTGCCGTCATTGTGTAAGTGCTGTGTTTTCCTCCACCCTTGTTTCTCTCAAGGCTCAAAACTGCCAGATCAATATGTGAGTTCTGCCTGAAGCTGGGAATTAACCCATGGGAAGGAGTTGAGTTTTCCACATTTAAAAAGCCTGTTGGAATTTCCAGTGATTTAAGCACGTTGAGACTTTTTGGAGTTATATTAATCCAAGTGGTTCATGTTTCAAGATATTTAGACAGTGGCCCTGTATGAGAGTTGGATTACTTCATTTCAATCCTCAATGTAAAGCGGATTGCAGGACAACATGTTGCTTGCCTGTGATGTCGTTTATATATTTCTTATCAACAAATGCTACGTAAAGACTATGTGCTTTACAAAAATGTTCCTTGGGTCTTGTATTTGACCAAAGTATCAGCTGGATGCAGTGCACCCAGTACAGCAGCCCATTTCTCTACAGAGAGCAACTTCAAAGGTCAAAACAGTGACTGGGCTGCATTTGAGTTAGAAATACTCACCTTCACTCCAGTCAGTGTCCGTTCTCATATAACCCTTCTGGTTGCTATGGTTACAGACCATACCTCATCTCCTCCTCCTCCTTCTCAGATTGCTCTTCCTGTGAGAGATATTGGGTTTACAGGGGGACTCTGTAGGCGAAGCTTCTATTTTACATACAGAGACCTGTTACCTAGAGACAGAGGAGGCGATTCAAGTGCATCCTGGACAAAATCTCTCAGTGCCATGTTGTGTCATGTAACCGTTTCCAATCACTGCAGCTGCATGAGAAAGTTTACCAGACAGAAAACATGATGGGGAGTCTCCATTGCTTGAGTCTTGAGTCATTACTTCCTGGAGGGTATACACTGAAAGTGAGAGAGAAAGCAAGCAGACTGGAGTTATTAAGAACAGCCTGTTTCAGGGTTCAATTACCTCAGTAATTACCACATTTTAAAAACCCACAACTGTTGACTGTGACCGTCTCAGGCACGGGCAGTGCAGTCCTGACAAATCTGCAAAGGGGATTTGCATAATCAAAAGATCTGGACTCATAACAAGCTAAATAATACAAATAACTATCCAGAGCTGATTTGCTTAGTTTAGGAGAGACACATCTCTGAGTGCATGTGTGTCTAAGCCCATTTAAAAGACAGATTTCCTGATGTATGCAGATTGCAGGTGTGCATACATGTGAGAGACCAAAAGCACTGTAAGGGTCCTGATTATCCTCTCAACTGGATTGTGTTAATCTACTAATCGAGAACCATTTGCATAACTGCTTTAGTGCAACTGCAGTTAAGCAATTACTGCCCTCATTTCCATCTTTTCCCACAGTGTGCTATCTACTCTTGAACTTTCTACACTTGAACTTTAATCTCACTCTTCCCCCCCCACCCCCCCCCCCCCCCCCGAGTCCCAATGTCTTTAAACTCCTTTAATTGTCTGCACTCCTTCCTTCCTTTTTTTTTACTAAGTGCCCTTCCTCCGAGCATAGTCTGAACTGAATGTTTTCCTTTTCTTGTCTGTTACTGAGACTCTTGCAGATCTTATAGTCTGATCTCAATCAACACATTATTTTTCACAGAATGAAACCTGCAAGATGTTTATTCCATTCCATTCATATATTTAGTGGCATGCTGTCACACTTTTTAAAAAATCTATTATGTTACCCTGTAAATAGCTTTAACTTGTCTGCACTCTATGTGTGGATCTTAATCTGTGGAGTCTGGATAAAATTATTACACATGCTTGTGGGAGAAAGACTCTAAAGTAAACCTGATTGCTTAATTGTTTGGCGTAACACCTTACACTGGTATTTCTTAAATTTGACTTACAGTAAATTACACTATCTTTGCAAATTTCCACAATCAATTTGACAGTCCTAGCTTTGCATCTTTCCCTCATTACAGCATCATTCTTTATCATATCATAATAGTGATACATAATAAACAAAGGATTTAATCTTTGCTATATGGAGAAAGAGCAGGGGAAGGATTATGTTTCTACTTAGAATAAAAGTATTTAAATAAATACTAAAGAAAAGCACATTTCTTTTCTAATAATTTTTCAACAAAACAAATCCACTTCAATTATCAAAACCCATACATTTAATTATGACTATAGCTAAGTTTAGTTTAGTGTTCCATCTTAGTGTTCCATCTGTTGGTACAAAATCAATATTGCGTTTTTGCGAGCATAAAAAATATACATCGATAAACGACTCATAAAAACAAATAGGAGAATTTAAAGGAACCTCGAGCTCTAAAATAGTAACTCGTTGTTAGACGTAGTCCGTTGAACTCATTTTTTTCTGTCCTCATGCTAAATGAATTCTAACAAATGTTCTCGATATATTAGTCGTTCGACAGTTGATTTCTCTTGACTTTAGGGTTATTTGAACTTCCTGCCACTGCAGCCAATCAAATCCTAATCAATAAAAACAAGCTTTCGGCGCTTTCCAATCACATTGCGCAGAATGAAAAGTGGGCGTGGACGTGGAGTGGAGCAGCTGACAGACTTTCCGGCGCGTCGTGTGTGCTTGGAGTTTGACCACAAAAAACAGAGGACGTGCGGATTTCAGGGGGGGTGGAAGAATGAGTTGGGACTCTAAATAGTGAACAAACCGAGAAGCAATTTAATCTGGAGGGTTTAATTAAACTGGTGTTGTCACGGGAAAGGTAAGCCGACATTAGAAGTGTTGAATGTCAGCGCTCGTTAGCGTTAGCTCCTAAAGCACCGGTTATTTCAGCTAACGCCTCCTGCCACATCCAATTGCTGCTGTATTTTTAATATCAAATGCAGTAGCCCTATATATAGAAATGGCATTGTGTATGTGTGTATATAGCGTTCTTTTTGCCGCTAACGTTTATTAAGAGTGCTAAATTTAGTTTGGAAGTCCCCTTTATCGGCAAAGTTATTGTCATCGGAGCCCTGTCCTGCTTATCCAAGAGGGGCACCAGGACACTTGATTTGCAGTCATTGCACTTTAAGGATGTCACCTTCTCAATATAGCTACCCAGGGCTCGGTTAATAATATCTAAAATAGACTATAGACTTCGTAGCACACATCTGAACAAAATTGTGTGTGGGATTATTTGCCCTCAATTAGTAAAAGGAAAGGAGCTTTCTAGGATAACAGAGGTAAATATTACATTTGTTTTGGAAATCTGCCTGAGTCTGAGCTACGTGGCTGAGATCTGTTGGTTTCGTCTGTAGTATGAAAGCAGCTTTTCTTTTATAGTAATCAAATGACACATTTTACATCAGTTATGCACAATATTAAAACCTATGAGAGGTTTACTGAAGACAATTGAAAGTCTTGTTATAAATTCTGAGAAGTTTTGGTAGTGGTATTCATGTGGTTGACATACCACCTTCCTAAACACTTTGTGAGACCAAGCACACCCCTCCACACTTAAAAAACAAAAAACAAAAAAAACCAAACACACTAAAAATCTAATTTAAAAATTCCTCATGAATATTTGGTACATACTGCATTCAGTTCATTTTTATTTATATAGCACTAATTCACAACAACAGTCCTACCAAGACACGTTATATTATATTGTAAAGACACTAGAATATTGAAAATGGGAAGAAACCACAACAATCACATGGCCCCCTATGAGTAAGCACTTGGTGACAGTGGCAAAAACCAGGCTCAAGGAAGACAGCCATCGGCTGTGACTGGTTGTTTGATTGTTTCCCCCCCCCCAGTAAAATCTCACTCATGTGATGATGAGGGAACACAACCTTTCAAAACACCTGTTACTTTGCAACAGGTGCACTCTGTTAGCTGCTTGTCCTTGAACATGTGCTTCATACTGTATATGCATTGCTGTTTTTCACACACTGCAGCATTACTAGTATTACCACAGTAATGTTTTGTTCATAATTTTTCATAAATCACAGGGATTGTGTTTGTTCCCCAAAACATTCCTAATTGATTAAAAAATCTGATGTAATTTCAGCCATGGATCCTTCACTAACTGCCAGTTCATCCGCCTCCAAACTGGACCCTTCGTCTCCTACCACCCTGAGACCCGGACCTTCTTCTCGCAGCTCATCTGTCAACTCAACTACGACAAATTCAAACTGGCCAAATCCTAAACTCACAATGCCAACACCTCCAGCAACACCCTCATCTTCTCCCTCTACTGCCTCCCCTCGGACTTCCCCAAATCCTCTTTACCGCTCTTCCTCCCTTTCCACACCGACAACCTCGCCTCTTCGGCAACCAATCAGGAGCCTCTCCCAGGGGGGCAGATCTCAGCTAAACGCCGCGTCTACGGGGAATCCCATGACTGGATCATCAGCTGCTGGAGGTCCTGCAACAATTCCACACACTCCTCCCACACCAGAGCAAGGTGAGAATCAAAACTGACCTTCGACCTTCACTTTGCACTTCTTCAGGAATCAGTGCAGCCAACACTCCCAGGTTACTGTGTATGTGCAGTGCAGGGTTTCCATGACCACAGACATTTACCTCAGCATGTAAAGCAGCCTCTCCCTTTTTGCTGACCTGAAGAGAAAAGATGGTTTCACATGTGTTTTTTTAAACTAAACAAATATGGTATGCAAGTAAGACGTCTTTTGGTTGAAGGGGAATAGCACTTTTTATCTTTTTAACCCTTTGCAGTGATTTATATACTTAGCTTACCTGCTCAGTCATTTCATAAGTAAACACTTTCCAGTTTCTTTAACTGTCTAAAATAATATAATTAAGTGTCTTAAAGTTCTGAATGTACTGAAAGTAAAACAGGGAGATGGACTGCACCACTGTGGAAGTGTTTGCACACCAGGAGAATGAGCAGCAGCTGTTTGCTGTGCTAAATAAACAGTTATTTTAGAGCTCAGGCAGATGGTTAAAGTGTACGTGGCTTTACCAGTGTAAGTTACTGGATGCTTCACAATTTCTTCTGCTTCTTGAGATCCGCAGGCACAGGCAGACCACTTTCACTCACCAGTATCACTTACAGCCTGCATGACGGAAAAGTGTTTCCACGTCTGTTTTTCCTGCTGTTAGTTTTAAACAGAACAAATATGACCGCTTACTTTACGGGAAGCAGACACATTTTCGGTGTGAGATCCTGTTCCTTTGGAGAACTGGGATTTAAGAGTAGCAGAAATCATTAGCCAAAGGAAGATGATAATTAAACCAAGAGGGCTCTGTGGTATTATCAGGTCTTGTCAAGGCCAAAGCTGTTTCTAGAAGGATGTGACTCATGCTCATGCTCTGGGATCACTGATGTCACAGATTGCCACACTGTGCTGGTCTCTTGTTTCTATTTTTGTTTGTTGGGAACATCTGCAGAGTATTTAAAAATGTAGAGTAATAAGGAGTAGTTGCTCCTTCGAAAAACCTGAAGAAAACCTAATATATTAAATAGCTGCTTTTTTTTTTTTTTTGTGTCCCGTTTGGATCTTTAGCCATCAGAATTGTTGTCTTAAGGCCAAGAAAGATGCCAAGCGGATTTATTTTACCAAGTGGATCATCATGGCCTTGCCATATTGGTCCATTTGATTGACCTTTATTATAATTATGAATTTATTTTATTTTCAGTTCCTACAAACGGGACAGACATGACTGGGGGATAGGACAGGGAGAAAGAATGAAAGAAAGAGAGGGAGAGAAAGAAAACCAAAGGGGAGAAGAGACGGTGAGAAGGGGGGGAAGAAAGAAAAAAAACAAAACAAACACCTGGGTCACCTGTATGGAGAAAAAAAAACAGAAGAGAAAGCAAACAACAAAGAGCAACATAATAAAAAAAAAACGGCACCATCACAATAAACTAGCTAGCAGTAAATATCAGTAGATACTAAATAATAAACGATATTGTGCAGCACGCAAGATAGACAGCGCACAATGTGCTTTGAGGCAGCAGCCAAGAAAGCTGTAGTCCGCGTCTGTGAATACCCGTGTGTACACCTGTGTGCATACCTGTGTGGATCAGCATGCTTGCATTCCAAAGGTTTCTCCATGTAACGATCTGCTAGGGAGTGTGGGGGGGCCACAGCCCCGTCCTCCAGGGTATGAAGCAGGTATGGAGGAGATCAAAACTCCAGACATCCAGAGGCCCCCAGAACACAAGAGACCAAGGAAGACCAACAGAGGGGCAGCCGCGCCACTGTCCCAGTAAGAGCTGAGGAGAGTCCCAGATGAGGGCTCACTCAGCAGCCGCGGAGCAGAAGCCAGGGGGAGTTGCAGTGACGCGCCCGTGGGCTCCGCCGGCAGCCAGCTGTGCCTGAGTGACCGAGCCCCAGGCCGAGAGGCCGGGGGCACCCCACCTCCGAAGTGGCCCGAGCGAGCCCCAGGCTCCAGGCCCTGATAAGCGGCCGCCAAGGAGTGAGCCGGTGTGTACCCGGACGCCCACCCCCAGACACAAAGAACCACCAACGCACCGACACCTGAGGGAGTCCACCACTGGCAGGGGAAGTGGTGGTAGGGGGAGATAGGCCTCCAAACCTTGGAGGGCCTGAGATGTCCCCAGAGAGGTGGTGTCTGATACCCAACCTGACATATAGACACAGACATACAGGCACACACAGACACAAACATCCATTCCCACCCTCATGCTCTCATATGCACTTACTCCACACTCAACCAACGTGGAGACAGACATAAAGAGACGCTGTACACACGATCACACTCCCCAAGCGTACTCTACGAACCGGGTCTAGGTACCCTTGCCCCTGGAGGGGGGAACTGCACCCAGACCCAGGTGGTGTTACCCTTTTCCCTGCGGTGGGGAGAGGCAGACCGCCCCGACTCCGCAGCAGCAGGGAGGCCCCACATTCCAGACTGCAGTCGGACGGCCAACTCCTCCTAGCCCCCCCGCTCCAGCAGGCCGCAGAGAACGGGGGTGTTTTTTTTGTTTTTTTTTAAGTGGGCATAATATCAAGCTCCATATGTTTATTCTTGGACTTTTCTTGGTTAGCTCTGCGCGAATTAGAGTTCAAGTAATTTATATTTTTCTTATACAACGTCATTCATCCACTGCCTGAACCAAATTATTTTATCTCTCTTACCTTTAAGGCCACCATCCTCTGATTGGCTGTTGCTCTCTAACAGAAGGTTTAAACAGCACCCTGTGTGGGACAGCTGTGCTCACTTTCAAAGCTGTGTCCCTGAAATGATCACATAGAGTACAGCAGGGAGGTTTTTTGTAAGACAAACTGGAAGTTGGTGTGACTTCGGTTCCCTGGACAAATGGCATCTTTCTATATGATTTTGAGTTAAAAATAAATAAATAAATAAATAAAAAAAACTTTAGGAAAATAAAACCACTGAAGTCGTGTTAAAGTCACTGGCATGTTTTGCTCAGCCTTATTAACACAACTAACAGAACTTCAGCGGTGGTTCAATCATAATTGCTGCTGGCAGAAGTAAAGGGCTAGTGTTAGGCTTCAGTTGGCGAGGAGTGAGCATGATTGGTTGTCTTTCTGTCTCTCTGTGTTAGCCCTGTAAATGGACTGGCACTCTATTAAACCTTCAAAATTTACAAATGTGATATTTGTATGTATATTATATGGTAAAACAACACATTTGAAAATGTCTAAAGCTCGAGTTAAATACACATCTTATTTAAAGGATCTAACCAAAACCCTATTCAAATCACCCATTGACTCTGAAACAATGGAACCAAAGGTCCCTTCCAAATCCAGCAGGTCTCAATGAACTCTTTGCCCCTTGGACACCTACTAGGGGGTAACCCTTAGTTTCTGTCATTATCATGCCAGTTTCCAGAGCTTTCTATTAGGAATTACAAAACTAACTGGTTAAAAACTGAAGCATTAATTTCAGCCTAACAGTTATAACTTGTATTATATATGCTTACTAATAAAGATATTTAAAACGAAATAGGTTCTTAGTTTTTCCAAGGCCAGCCCCAGTAAGCTGTACAAGCAGATATCACCCTAACTGGCCTCTGATGCACACCCAGTGCTCTGGAAGCGGGCTAGAAATACCACAGAAAACAATGATTTCAAAAAAAAGAAAAACAAGGGTTACCTTAGTAGGTGTCCAAGGTGGAAAGATTTGAAAGAGCCCTAAAATCTACTGGATGGATTTTGAAAATGTATTTTCTGTTTCAGAGGAGCCAGAGGAGGAGGTCAGCTTTGAGGATTTGGAGGAGAGAGCAAAGTCAGGTGATGCCAAAGCACAGACTAAGGTTAGTGGCAATGATCATACTGCAGACACTGTGGACTTTAGTCGCCATATGGTGATGACAGAGCATATGAGCTAAGTAATTATACATTTTATTTTAGAGTGACATGCTGATAGGACGGACAGGTCACTAAGTCACAGTAATGCTTGTGTTGCAAGTCTAAAAGTCTGTGTGTGTCTGCACAGATGGGCCGCTACTTCCTGGCATTGGCAGAAGAAAGCGATGAAGAACTGAACAACTGCACAGCGGTCACTTGGCTCGTCCAGGCTGCTAAACAGGGCCGCAAGGATGCGGTCAGACTGCTGCAGCAGTGTTTGGCCTCCAGGAAAGGTATGACTGCTACTCTTAGTGCACAGCTTTTAGAAGAATGGAACCAGTGTGAAACTGGAGCATGATTGAGCTAATGTTCGTCTGTGCATTCATCCTCATTTGTTCTTCAGGCATCACACTGGAAAACTTTGAGGAGGTGAAGAAGTTGTGTACAGAGACTCGTTTTGAGAGAGGAGTGAGGAAGGCAGCTCTGCTCATGTACTGGAAGTTAAACCCAGAGAGGAAGAAGTCGGTGCCCGTTTCTGAGATGCTAGAGAACGTTGAACATGTTAACACAGAGCCGGGTCCGAGAGGAATAATACTGTATTTCAAATCATTTACATTTTGAAGGCATTCATTTTTTTAAATTATACTTTCTACCCTCTGCAGACACACCAGTTTCCCCTGGTCCCCTAAACAGGTCTGCTAAGAAACAGAGGAGAGTCTTGGAGACTATGGTCACCAGTGAGGGTATGTGTGGTCTGAAATGTGTCTTCTAATGGGATTAAACATGCACAATTTGTCATTTCCTCAAGCCCAAAGTGTCCTACAGACCTGTCAGAGTAAAATAAAAGTACTAATATTTCTTCTGTACTTCTTTGCAGCCAGTTCCCATGTGGGTCTTGATGACTTTGTTGAGATGACCAAGAAGTACGCCCAGGGTATTGCACCCTCACCAGTTATGGCTGCTGCAGGAGGGGATGATGATGATGACGATGATGAAATAGTAGTGAAAAATCCAGATGAACTGCCCCTGCATCAAAAGGTGGTTTGGGGGGGTAGTGGTCTGCCTTTGTCATCTTCTTTTCACGCTCTGCTTGTCTTGAGTTTAGTAAATCTGTGAAAAAGTGAAAGAAATTCTGCAACTTAATCAGTTTCGGTCCTGCTATGTTTTCATTCTTTCACTATTAGCCTTTGTGGAAGAAAATCAACCATCTAATTATATTTCTAAATCATTTTCCATTCCTTTGTGTTAATATTCAGTTGGAAGCTGGTTTATTACACATAATAACAGCTCAAGTGAAGCTTGATCAGTCAGGATGTGAATGTTCACCTGACATAAATTCACCTGAAGCACGACCAGGTGTGCAGCCAAAGCTTCACCTGTGTAGTCGTCAGTTGATATGATCCTTAATTTAACAGCCAGAAATAATTCAAATACACTCACTGAATGAACATTAAAAGTTGCAGTGCACTGAAAATTTTAACCAGTCACAAATGATAATGTTTTTTGGGACTTCAGATTTCCGGTGAACTTCTTTTTTTGTTTGTTTGTTTGTTTGTTTGTTTTTTCGGGGAGTATTCCTGGCTTCTTTTGGACCAGATTATGAATAATAATTAATAGTTTCATCAAAAGGGGGGGAAGCATCAGTTGTATAGCTAGTTTTAAGTGTTCAGGTCTAAACTAAACTGATTTTCTCAGGATCATCTCATTAACTAGATCTGCACCTTCTCTTTTTCCACCATATTTCTAAAAAATAAATAAATAAATAAATTTCCCCAAAGAAACACCTTAAATAGCCTTCAAGTCCCTGTGGGAAGTGGGTTTCATAGGTTCGTCTTATCAAGGCAGCTGTTTTAACATCACCAGAAAAAGTTTTTTAGTCATTCAATTTTTAAAAATTTTGTTTGTCTGATTCCATCTCTGCGACGTACTGATTCTGTCTTCCTTGTTTTTTTTCAAAGCTGCTGAAGTTTCCTCTATACGCCCTTCTCGAGATAAAAGAGCATCTTATCGACTGGGCGTCACGAGCGGGCATGCAGTGGCTCAGCGCCCTGATCCCCACCCACCACGTTAACGCACTTATATTCTTCTTTATCATCTCCAACCTCACAATCGAGTTCTTCATCTTCATCATCCCCCTGCTGGTTTTCTACCTCTCGTTCTTCTCCATGGTCATCTGCACACTGCGTGTATTTCAGGTTTGTCACGATGTACTAGACGTATTTATTGATTTCTGATAATATAGTACCTTTGTTTTATTAAAACAAAACATTTTTTTCTACAGAATTCTAAAGCGTGGGAACATTTCCAGGCTCTGACAGACCTGCTTGCTCAGTTTGAACCTGGTCTCGACCTGGAGCAGGCTGAGACCAACTTTGGATGGACACACTTGGAGCCTTATCTGTAAGTCCACATCACTCAGTTTCCAGTAGTTTAATAATGTAAAGATTAGCTTCAATTTGATCTTTTCTTCCTTTAATATTACCATAAAGAAGAATTGAACTGTTTCTGCAGGAGAACAATTACTTTTTTTTGCTTTATCAGGTACTTCCTGCTCTCGGTGGTCTTTGTGGTTTTCTCCTTCCCTGTAGCTGATAAATCCTGGATCCCCTGCTCAGAACTGGCTGCTGTTGCTCTTTTCTTCACCATTACCGCCTTCCTCAGCCTTCATGCCTCAGCTCAGCTCTTCGCTCGTAAAGCCCTCGTCACAGAGGTCCTCTCTGGAGCATGCTCCCTCACTCAATTCTTCCCGGAGTCCCTGTGGTTCCTCCGAATGTTCGGGAAGACTTTCATCACTGTGCCTCTTGGAGATATCGTGGCATTAAACCTGGGGATGCCATGTCTGCTGTATGGACACCTTGTCTATCTCCTCTTCCGTATGGCCCAGCTGAGAGGCTTTAAGGGCACCTATCTGTGCTTGGTGCCCTACTTGGTTTGCTTCACTTGGTGCGAGCTTTGCTTGGTGTTCCTTAATAATGCCTCAGCAATAGGACTCATCCGCACATGTGTGGGCTACTTCCTCTTCCTGTTTGCCCTTCCTATACTTTCACTGGGTATGGCTGCGATGCTCATCATCCAGTTAGTGCAGTGGTTTCTCACCCTGGAGGTCACCAAGATGGTGGTCACGCTGACTGTTTGCTTTGTGCCGGTGGTGCTGAGGCTTTGGACTCGCTTCAGCCTCAACCCCATCAAGGTGTTTCGGTCTTTGTCGCGGAGCAGTGTTGTCAAGCTCATCCTGGTTTGGCTCAGTGCTGTGGTGCTCTTCTGCTGGATGTACGTCTACAGGTCTGAGGGCATGAAGGTGTACAACTCCACCCTGACGTGGCCTGAGTACAGCAACCTTTGCGGCCCTCTGGCCTGGAAGGAGTCCAACATGGCCCAAACCCAGATTCTCTGCTCTCATCTGGAAGGACATCGTGTCACATGGACGGGACGATTCAAATATGTCCGTGTGACCGACATTGAGAACGGGCCGCAGTCGGTTATCAACCTGCTGCCTGTATTTGTAGGGAACTGGATGCGGTGCCTGTACGGTGAGCCATATCCTCTGTGTGATGACTTGAAGAATGCGACCGCCGAGCCCCAGCCTCTGCCCGCCCCAGCTCCTCCTCCTGAAGATCCTCTGTGTAAACTTAAAAAACTGGCAAAGCACGAATGTCACATCAAACGGTTTGACCGATACAAGTTTGAAGTTACAATGGGCATGCCGCTCGAGAGGAAATCCAGGAACGGGACGATCATCGAGGATGAAGACGCTACTAAGGACATAGTACTGCGGGCTAGTAACGAGTTCAAGTCTGTGCTTTTACACTTAAACACTGGCAGCCTGGTGGAGTTCAGTACCATACTGGAGGGGCGTTTAGGCTCCAAATGGCCTGTGTTTGAACTGAAAGCCATTCACTGCATGTCATGCGGCGACGCCCGCCTTCCCAGCCGCAGACAGTACAAGATTGAACATGACTGGAGGCGTACGGCCCAGAATGCCCTCCAGTTCGGTTTTGACTTCTTCTTCAACCCCTTCCTGACTGCACAGCTCGGACAACACTCAGAGACGGAGACCGAAGCAGAGGTTGTGACAAAGCAGGGAGGATAGACGAGATGGTTGGGGGATAACACTGTCATCAGTGAAGAACACTAATGATTTTTACCCACTGATCTTAAAAGAATCAGACAGCAATATTTTTGAGTGTCTTACTGTAGAAAAGTAGATGGACCTTCAGGTGTGTGTGTGTGTGTGTGTGTGTGTGTGTGTGTGTGTGTGTGTGTGTGTGTGTGTGTGTGTGGCTTTTGAGCCAAAATGCGTGACTACATATAATGAAGAAACAGTTAATGCTAAAAAACAAGAAGCACACAACAATGTGGTTTTTAAGTACTTTACTGCCGAACGCCACATGAGGAAAAACGTCATGTAAACCTCGCTGTGTTCAGCTTGTTATGAACATTTCATCCGGTTTAAGCTAATCATCTTAAGTATAGTAATGACATGATTTTGATTTGTTACTGGATGCTATGCAAACACTACATCTGCAAATCTTTCTGTATGTCGTGACTTTTTGTGGCCAAAACCATCAGTGTTGATCTTCTGCACTTGCCTTGTTGAAGTGCACATGCATCGTTGTGTAGCTACCGCTGTTGAAGGCAAGGTTGTCATATAGATATGTTTTGCCTATAATTATTTAACGTACATACAGATTTCAAGTGCCTTCTGAAGCATATTATTTGGGAGCAATTAGATTAAATTAAGTCTCTAAGAGCTCTGCTGCATCAGAGCTTTTATTTATTACAGAACAGTTAACCAGGTTTGGCTTTCTTTACCTTCATGTCTGTCTTCTCTGTATTTGTCGTCATCTCTGCTGTGCAGGGATTTAATATATTGATTAATATATTTGCGATCCCAGAGTGATGATGTGGTTTAAGTTAGGTTGTCACTACTTTTTTCTGTACTGTGTCCTATAAATATTTTAAGAAATCAAATGTGTGTGTGTTGCAGTTTTATTAAAAAATCATTTATATTTTACTGATCTTTAGACACAAAATTCAAACAAGATCCTAGCCCTTATGTAATTTATTGGATTTTTCTTGCATTAAACACTCACTGGCCACTTTATTAATCATATCTTGCTAGTACCCTGGACCTCCCTTTTGCCTTCAGCACTGCTTTAATTTTTCATGGCACAAATTCAGCAAGATTCAGGGAACATTCCTCAGAGAGTTTGGTTCATGTTGACATGACAGCATCATACAGATGCTGCAGATTTGCCAGCTGCACCTCCATAATGTGAATCTCCTGTTCCGCCACATCCCAAAGGTGCTAAGATGGAACTCACTGATTTTCTCACAGTGAACTCACTGTCATGCTCAACAAACCAGTTTGAGATGATTTGAACGTGGTAGTGAACATGGTGTGATATCCTGCTGGAAGAAGCCAACAGAAGACAGGTACACGGTGAGCATAAAGGGATGGACGTGGTCAGCAACAATACTCTGTAAATAAAATGCTATTAATTTTGTAGTAAAGGGCCCAAAGTATTCCAAGAAAATATCCCCCACATCATTACACTCCCATGACTGGGCAAAAGTGTTCATGATCCATGTTTTCATCTTAATTACGCCAAATTCTGACACGACTTTCTATGTAAAACACAACTTTGTGATAGGAGCAGAACCATTTAAAATTATTATTTAACGCAAGCGCCTTTCCTGCTACAAGTTAATGTGTCCAATAAGAAGAGTTTGATTTACACTGGAACAATGAAGACGGTGAACAACACGCAAAATGATTCGATTTTCAGCAGAGACTGAAAGAAAAACTTCTGATATTTATGAAGCGTTAACACAAGTTATTTTTAAATTATGAAGAAATGTATTTTGCTCAGATTAACTGTCATTAAAGCATAAAATAGATGATTGTGGGGGTTTTAAACTCAAGTTTAGGCAGATAGAAGAAGAAAGATAACCAGACAGAAAAAATGTGCAGAATCATGAAACTTGGTAATTATTTCAATTAAATTCATTCATTATTAAATCCCTTAGCAATTTTAAATCCACATGTAATAAGTGCATAATAACACAAGGTGGCGCCTTACACTACATAACTTGAAAAGCCATATAAAGGGTACATATTAACAGTTAAGCAATGTTAGGACTTCCTAACTAAACAGTAATGAAAATCACAATGATACGCCCATTGGATGCAATTTCGTTGAAATCTTTATTCAGAAAAAAACATATTAACATTATTTATAACTGTTCGTTTGACAATTTTGATGTCATCAACATACATTAACACAAAAATATGTGGCTTAGTGTGGTAAGGACGTGGAGTAGGCTACAACCGACAGAAAAAAGCAAAAGGAACAAAAAAGGACAGATAAAAGAATTTGCTGTTTTCTAAAAAATAAACACATCAGCAAAGTTATCAGTGAGGAAGGCCGAAGAGATTAAAGTACCATCTCTTTGCTGTAGCTTTGGAGGCAGTCATCAGTACCGATGATCAAGTCTGCAGTCCGTTTATGGTTGTTTAAAAACAACGAAACCTCATACATGTCAAAAACCGAGCTGATATATACAGACACCATTTAGGCCCTTAGATTTTTTTGTCTTTTTTCTTTTAATGTTAATCACAAACATTCCCCATTCTTCTCAGTTTGCAGTTTCACTGAGCAGAAACTGATTTTGTGGACGGCTTCATTCGAAAAGTACGTGTTAAGTGTATGAACCGAACACCGGTAAACATGCTTCAGCGTCCGAAGACACAAATAAATGTAAGGGAGCTCGGTCATCTATGGTTACTCGTGCTGCAAAGGGCCCCCCGGGGGGCCCCCGAAGCCTTTGTACAAGCTGGATCTAAAATGGTTACGAAGGCAGCCAAGCCAGTCAGTGAGTCAATTTATAAACACCTAGGCTAAATCTGTTTGACATGCAGCATTTATCATTTGATTGCTGAAATTATTTCTTTTATAGATTTTTTTTCTTTTTAGTAATATTTTTGCTTGATCTGAGTTTAACATGTTTAATGTCAGAGTAGCACACAAAGCAGCCTCAGACCAGAAGCAGAAATCAGAGACGTTCGGGTCCGTTTGAGCAAGGAAAACAAGAATTACTGAAACGCACTGTGGACCATATATGAGCGCGTGTCCTCATGTTAGGCCATGGTGGTATAGTATCATCTGTTAACTTCTCTATCTGCAGGACTGTAAATGTTTCACGTCGCTGAACGCAGCCCAGTTTTTGGTCGTCTCTCCTGATTCAGGGAGAGCTCAGAGGCGTCTGGTGGGCTTAGGGAGAAGGGGGGTGGGGTCCCATCCTCGTACATCACGCAAATCACTTTACCTCATCCTCTTTAATTACCATCATCATCATTTAAAAAGAAGTTACATAAAACAGAAGAGGGAAAGCTGATCTGAAATGATGATCTGATCTTAAAACAAAAAGCCAGTTATATAAATGCCCCATTTCTTATCAGTGCCGCTGGTAGACAACCACAAAGGGTTTTTGTTACACAAAACAGTGGGCAAGGGATAAGAATAGGATTTGCTTGAGCACACAAATACAGAGAGCAGAGGAGGTGGAGGAGGAGGTGGAAAAAAAGTAAAAGAGCATGAAGAATTAAAAAAAAGAAGAAGACAAACATGTAAACGTCTCTCCACTCTGGGGCCGAGGGTGTGATCCCTCCCCTCAGGAAGCCGAGCTGCAGCAACGAACGAACCATCAATCCAGAGGCTAACAATCAGGAAATCCACTGTTCGGACAATTTTGCAATCCATAATCCGTTGTGTAATCCAGCCTGTTCCCTTCCTAGCCCTGCCGAGGGCCTTGCAGTTCTGGAAGGCTGAGGAGGAGGTGAAGGAGGGACGTGAAACGCTGTGTATGAGTTCTGATTGTGTGTGTAGGTATGCGTTTTAGGCATCTCTTGGTCGTGTGACAGTGTGTGTGCATGTCTGATAGTGTGTACATTCTGGCATAGTTGTGTGTTATTGGGTGTAAACTCATTTGTTTTTGCCGCTGACATCCATTCACTAATGCATCTCGGAGTTGAGTTTGTCCTGGAAGATGTAGAGATTGTTAGTGGCAGCGATGGCAATGATGTTCTCGTTCGGGTGCCAAGCCGTATGGAGGATCTTCTTGGTGAAGTCCAGGCTGTCCACACTGATATCATCCTTCCGGCGTTTTCCTCCCGCGGCACAAACCCTCCGCGGCTTCAGCACGGCCCTGGGTTTGCTGCTCTCCCGTGACGCCTCCAGGGTGACGTCGCGCTTGGTGTTGCGGTCGAACATGCGGAAGAAGTTGTTGTAGGCTCCGGTCATGATAACACTGTACAGAGCACGAGGATAGGAGAGATCCAGTTAGTCTAAAGGCAGTTTTCATGCTTTCATCACATCATTTCTAGGGTAAGCAGGTATGACTAACGGATGGCTGTAAGCTGGAAACACACATCCATCATCAAACATCAGGTACCTGTCGGAGCCGTTCCAGGCACACTCAAACTTGTCAAAGATGCAGTCGTTCTCGTAGAGAGAGCACAACTTGCTGCGGAGATAATCATGAACCTGTAGGAACACACACAAACAGATATGATTACAATCGAGCCCATCTCACAGCTGCATTACTCCCAGGTATCGACTCTCAGCGTAAACTATAAATAGAAGAGTGAGCAGAAGACACACAAACACACATACCAAGCTCAGCACAACCAAAACACATTAAATATGGGCATGCTGTAACACAATCCTCCCTGAAGGAAACGCTAATAAGACACAACACCAACCTTCAGCAATACAAGGGCCAGGAGTACATTTTAATCTACCCTCCTTTCCATATCACTAAAGCCATTAACATCCAGCTCTCTACAATCGCACCTACCAAGGGTGCGATAATAGAGACACACATATATTCTTACACGCACACATACACTGACTTATAACTGCTTTTCCTTGTGCTTTTATTCGACCTGCCTGTGTCAGCACTGTGTCTGCCCAGTGATGCAAGGAGATGAAATCTACACCTCCTCTTCCTCCAGGTCCTGTTCTCTCCATTGAGCCCCCGCCCCAACCCCGCTTTCCACATTTTGCATAAAGTCAGCAGCCAGCAGCCACCTTGCAATCAATAAACAGTCAAACTGAGGTCGTCTCACGTACATCAAAACCAGTGACAATTTTGTTTTTCCCTTTGGGTCTTTCTGCACAGGGGAAAATGATACCGTGTCAGCTTGAGCTGAATATACAGTCCTCTTCCCACCCCCCCAGTCTGCATGATTTCTGATTTAGAGCATGGCACCTCATTCCTCATGAATTTGTGCACATTTTTCATGATCCAGGGGGGGGGGGGTACAGGTGTAAATTTACAAAATAGATCCATAGATAAATAAATAATAAGGTAGCTTAGCCTTTAAACCCCCCCACCCCAGCACCCACTTTCTGCCCACATACAATGGATTTGGAATTACTCCGTTTCTTGCATTAATTTGTCATGAAATACAATCTGATCTTTTTCTATCTAACAAAATATACACAAACATGAAATTGCTAATGCTAGTGCTGGAGCAATAAAATAATAGAACCTCAAACAAAAGGAAAACTGAAAGATAACATGGAGTGAAGCCTGCAAGCTCAGGCAGACAATTCCAGGTGTGCCTCGTCACGCACACCTAACATGCATCACTCTCCTCACATAACAAACCAAAGATACCCTCCTGGTTTGATGGTCTTTTTAAGTTATAAATTTCTCCCTTGACAAGTCCATCCCGCTATTGGCCTGCATCAATGCTTGCCATTTCAACGCCTCCACAATCCCTGCATCCACCTTTAGGCTCCAGAGGAATATGTACTCACTTTTCATGTCGTTAGCTTCATAGCATAATTGCCTAAGTCATTTGACTAAGTCAATGACTTAGGCACTTATGCTATGAAGCTAACGATGTGTATCATTATTTGTGTGGAGTGATAGGCTCAAAGCACAGACACCACGCTCTGACAATAGTCTTCCCTGACAGATTTCGACTGGAAGATGTCGAAGCAGGTTCAAATCACAATGCTTTTTCTACTCTACACACTTTGGGCTCATGTTTTTGTGATCGTTATACAATGCCCCTTTGTACTGTGTGTTCTTCCCAAATGGTGTGATCAATCCAAACACCACTTTCCCAGCAGTGCCATACAGTTTCAAGTTGTCCTTTAATAAATTTCAAATACAAAGAAAGAGGTGTCTCTCTGGAGGTTTTCCTTTGATTTCCTTCTGTGGGCTCAGTTCTCCATAACATCATAAAACAGACCAGCTTCACCGATTCCTTTCAGCTTTGAGCTGTCTGGGTCTGCCCAGCTTACTAAATTAACCTCAATAAATTCTAACATGTCTTTTCTAAAAGGCATGATTTCCAAAAGCTGATGCTGCTGTTAACTCCTGACTCCAATCAACTCTGCTGTTAGCATAGCAGCTGGAATACTTTTTCCAAACAACACCGAGTGTTTAAATAAAGTATTGAACAAAAACAAGAGCAGGATTATTATTATAGTTAAAATAGAGTCACTATCTGTGACTTAGATGAAGACCTGACCATGTTTTTATACATATTTATACCTGAATGCAGATATTTTCAGAGGCCACCGTACGCTGCATCCTCTGCAATCCTTCTCTCTAATCCTACCATTTACTCTCTTTTATTCATCTCTCCTCCTCACATCACACCATCTTCATACTCCCTCCCAATTCCTCACCCCTTTTGTCCCTCCTTCCCCCCTTTCTCTGCTGCATTGCAGATCTAGGTGTCAGCCACTGTGGAAGGTATCCCTCCTTCACGCTTTACTTTATGAGTGGAGGCTCGGGATCCTATAAATAGCTCCAGTGCGTCTCAGCCTCCCACTCCTGGCCGCCTCACAGGCCCTCACACGTCAGGCAGGAACACATACACAAACACGCATGTTCACCCACAGGCCTGAGGCAGGAATACTAAACACATACTGGAAAAAAAAAGGAGCTGATAAATAGTTTTAGTGCCTATAAATGCATAACCAGAAGCTAGCGTGGCCACTTAGAAGTGACACAGGAGAAAAATTGAGCATGTATGTGTAAATAATAGCATGCGTAAATATTAAAAAGCTTATTATTTCATGTGTATATCAACACAGCATTTTTAAGCCCCTGTAAATTAACTCCCGCATACACAACATACTGATAATTTACGGTTTTAATTTGGGTTTATTCATTTCTTTGACATACAAAGAGATTACGATCTTACATTAAAAAACGTCGTGAGGATTCTGCATCAGTGAGGGGAAGTGCATTTTCTCTCAATTATCCTTAAAAGGTTTGGGAAAAAATCGAATCATCTGTAAGTACTGTGATTGTAAGAGACAATCTTACGCTCATGACTCATTTCGTTCTCCGATCTTGTATTTCTTCCATAACGACAATGCCCTCTTTCAGTAAACCGTTAGTCACCTCGCCATTTGGACAACACAACTGGGATTTGGTCAGTGGTAATGATGACAGTTGATAGTTTGGTGCTGGGTTTCTTAGTAACACCACCCACTACAGTAACAGGTTCAGGCCTTTTTTCCCCTTCCCTTCTTTTTTTTGTTTTTTTAATATTACCTAAGTAATGAAAAAAAAAAAGGAATTTTCCCCATTTGATGCCTTGATGATGTAGAGAGTTTTGCACATATCAGTCCAGAGTAAGGTTAAGATGTGCAAAAAAAATGGGGTGCCAGTAAAGCTCACTAGGCTGAATCCATCCCAGAGCATTTGCTGCATGTCTTCCCCCTCCTCTCTCTTGCAACTGTGCAAAGTCCATAGCAGATCGTTTTCATAGCCTTAAAGCTAATCAAGGAACCTGCTGTGCATATGTAATGTTTCTCCTTTGTTCAGTGTGTTCTTTAAATCTCCTACAAATAAAATAGAAGAGCTTAAAGTTATAGAACACCAATTGTCAATTGTATTATTTGTGACCTGCAAGGATCCCTGACCCCTGGGAGCTCCTTAACCTTGATCTATCCATTTCTCATCATGGTAGCTGAGTAAGACAGAATACAATATATTATATTCATCCTGGTGTTTCTTGTCATTTATTGTGACACTGCCTCATGTTTTTCCACACATCGCCAGTCACACACCTGGTATGTCTCTAGGGGCTTGCTCTCCATGTTGAGATCCCAGACTTTGGCAGTCAGGTAGTCTCTGGTGAGCAGGTATCGACCGCTGTGGCTGAACTTGACGTCCGACACAGAGGAGATAATCTCGGAGAAGAAAGAGCGGGCGCTGGGGTCCTCGGGCTCCTCAAACACTGGCGAGTGGGAGGGAGACAAAAAGGCGAGAGAAGGAGAGGTCAGCGAGTGCCGTTAAGCAAGATGAAAGGCAGAAACACAGTTGGATATGTGTGCTTTTATCTCGTGTACAGAGATAAATCTCTCAGATGACTCATTATGTTAAGTGCCATTTATGAGACAGAGACCACGGACACGGCTTCTGTATCTTTCTGTAGAGGTGTTGCTGTCTGAATACATCAGTGTATAAACATTAGCAAATGTCAAAGAGCTCTATTAAAGTTCCTCTAAACACTGAATATGAAAAATAAAATGAAAGATCTAGCTGCTTGCTGAGCACAGCTTGTGCAGGAACACTGCAGCAGTGACTCATGATCAAAGCTGTAAACTGAATGCATGAAGCATTACAACAGGAACAAAAAGTGGGAAACAAAGAAAAGACAGGCAGGAAAGCTTGGCTCACAGTTCCATAAGTATTATTTATGACCAAAATGTCAATGAACATTTCACTCTTTTAGTCAAATTTTGCAGCCATGTTGTCAATATATGACAACATACCGCAAGCAGTCGAGGAAAGCGTGGCTAAGATTCAGTGACAGGGATTTTTCTAAGGCATACATCAGTTTCCAAACAACAAGCTGACACAATACTGCATGTATGAGACTAGTCGGGATTAACATTTACATTTTTGGTGTATGAACTAAAATGGTTTTGTCGACGTTACCAACAGAAAAGAAAAAGATGAGATTGTTTTATAGCTCAAAGCCAAAAATACAATAAAACATCAGAGCAGACGCCTGCAGAGGCTGTGTACAGTCGTTTGCATGACATCTGCTGTGATGTGAAGAATTTGTGGCCTGAAAAATTCTCATTCACATCACATATTGTGACAAATGCTGCAACCATCTTCCATGTGGTGACTTGCACAGTGAACTACTGCCGGGATGTTTTGGGAAGTGAGACAGAAAGAAATAGTACGTAACCTTTTACACGTTTAATGCGTCAAAAAATTATTTAAAAGAATGACATTGCTTTTATAATGCACAAATGACTCGATGTTCTGAGAAATGAACGGAAGTGATTGAGAGAAAACGTAAATACAAGAAATATAGTGCCATGACTTGAATTGTTGCCCCTTAAGGACGACAGATTTATGGAGCAACTAGCCCTGTTCTGAGGTAGAACTAAAAATTATTACACAGAGTAGAAAAGGTCCAGAAGTGATAAATCATACTTCTACAATGTGGGGAAATCATAATTCTTACAATTTATCTTTTAGGCCATTCGTTTAGTATTATTGTACCTTAAGTTTTGCCGGCTGTAGATGAGTAAAGCTTAAAATTGGGCACAGCAGCACTTTGAACTAACATGCTCAAAATGCCTAAAAACTTTAACAATTTGTGGTAAAGTAAAAGTCTGGGAATACCAAAGCAATAAAAAATACACACAAGAGTTATCAAGGAATTCCACTCAATACCACAAATGCAAACCTCAATTTTAAAAATTTAGAAGAAAAATCAGAGGATAGAGATAAACCCAGCTTACAGAAAAAAGCACTGCCATTCCTCGCTGCTAGTTTGGAGCACCTGCTGCTCAGGAGTTAGAGCAGCGAAATGGTTGTTTACTCTAGTCTGCTTGTCGAAGCATCCTTGGGCAATATACTGAACCCCAAGGTGCCTCTGATCCATCAGTGCGAGCATGTGAATGCTAGGGCACAGAAAAAGAAGTGTTTGTGCTTGAATGTGTGTGAATCCATAAATGGACTTTGACTGCTCAAATAGAGTAGACAAACTCTGAGTACCAGTCCATTCCATTTAAGAAAAAAATACAGCTGTTGTTGAATTTTGGCCTGCTTGAAGGGTTAGCATACTTATCTAAAAGCTTAGATCTTTTCTAATCTTTGCTGTAAAAACTATAAACATGCAACATGCGCGTGTCCATCATTTCTCTCAGCACGTTTTACTCACATTTAGAGTGCTTGTCACACAGTGCTGCTTCTCTCATGTCACAGAGGCGCAGCGTGCCTTTACTGCTGCTATAGACAAACAAGTTACAGTGGTGGGGATGAAACTCAGCCGCTGTGATCACCTCTGTCAGATCCTCCATGTTGGCTGGCTTGATGTCCACAATGTCTGATGGAGAGCGCCACAGCTGAGGAAAACTCTCAAAGAGCCAGCTTCTTCAGGCCTGCGCTTTATAGACTGCACATAATTAATTCATTTATTTATGCATTCATTCATCCTTTTATTAATTTAACTCCCTAACTGACTCAATGAGAAAATAATTAAACTGATTAAAATAATATGGAAACACACACAGGCCAATAATCTACAAACAAAATATAAACAAAAGTTTATATAAATGTATACATAGCCAACACTATATCAATAATTCACAGCAGGAATAAAGCAAACCAATATAAATATATCTAGAGGGGATTGTTGGGAGAAAACTAATTCCATATTCACATAAATTGTAATATTATAAATCCTGTCTGGGTCAGGGATGCGACTGTACTGTGTCCTATTGAGCTGGATTAGAACTCAGAAAAGGGCTGAAATATTTATGCAGCCACTGAATTATTCATTAAGATACATTTTCACTCCTCAAGAATAATACTCCCCTCCCCCAGCACTGTGTGTGTCTTTGTGCATATCTTCATACAACAAAGTGGGATTTGCAGAGCTTGTTGCTTTGTGTGGGCAGGAATTGATTGTTGAGTATGCATGCATTAATGTATGCATTCATTATTGCAGTCCCTGGGCTTTGACAAATATATGCCTGCTTTATGTGCGTACACACATAAGTGTTTGTCTTCATCTCCTCCAGTCTTTGTGCACGAGTGCTTCGAACCATGAAGGATACTGAAGCTACGGTCAGTGATGTCCAGATGCCAAAGGTTGATTCTAAGGTCATCCGCTGACATGTAGGTCTCATAGTCAGAGTTGACAGAGATGGAGTTGATGTGGTAGGTGTGGGCATTGGCAAAGACTCGCCGAGGAGTTACCTCCACCATCAGATCCATGGGCTTCAACACCGGCACCTGGAAAACCCCAAAGAAAGAACAGTTTAACATTTATTCTGAATGAAATGAAAGAAGTAGAAGATATACAGAGTGGAATAAACTGAAATAATTTAATTGTATCATAGTTAATATTTAATGCATTACTTCCTTTGACATCAATAATAAAGGAGCAACTCTCAGGAGTGAAACTTTAGCAAGTCCAAGTGCTCATTCGGTCCTTCACTCATTTAGCTTCATTTTAAAAAGCTGTTTGTCGACACATGCTTACATTTAACAAATTCACCCACACAAAAGGGGACTGCACAATATTGCATGGTTAGTTTTAAATTTATGGCTTGTTTTTCTGCATACTGCACAGTGTTAGAATCACTTTTTATTATTATTATTAACCTTTATTTAACCAGGAAAAGTCCCATTGAGATTAAAAACCTCTTTTGCAAGGGAGTCCTGGCCAAGAGGCGACAACACGTTGAAATTACAAAGTTACATACATATTATAAATAACAATTACATTTTAAAAACATTTTTCTCTGGCTCTCTCAATCTGGACTTAAAAGCATTTAATGAAATAAGATCTGCTATCTTCCAGTCTTTTTGCATCATGTTCCATGTGAAAGGGGCAGCATAAGTAAAAGCCCTCTTTCCCAGTTCAGTTCTGGCAAATGGAACATTGAGCAATAAAAGATCGCTTGAACGCAGGCTGTAAGAAACAGTACTTCTCCGTGTGAGCAGATCTCAAATGTAGGTGGGCATTTGTCCAAGCAGGGCCTTATAAATAAAGATGCACCAGTGAGCAAACCTCCTGGAGGACAACGAAGGCCATCCCACTCGAGCGTACAGATCACAACAATGGGTCAAGGCCCTACAGTTTGTAATAAACCGTAAGGAGGCATGATAAACTGAGTCAATCTTATGAAGACACTGGGCGGAAGCATTCATGTACAGCAGATCACCATAATCTAAAACAGATAAAAATGTAGCATTTACAAGACGCTTTTTTGTCTCAAAAGAAAAGCAAAATTTGTTTCGAAAGAAAAATCCCAATTTTAGTTTGAGTTTTTTCACAAGATTGTCTATGTGAGGTTTAAAGGTCAGAGAATCATCAATTAAAAAGCCAAGATATTTATACGTATGCACCACTTCTATGAGGTTTCCCTCAAGAGTGGACACCAAGGGGACAGTTTGAGGAAATCTCTTCATGTTTGAAAACAACATTAGCTTTGTCTTTTCAGCATTGAGAACCAATTTCAGCTCCAGAAGTGTGTGCTGAACCACGTCAAAAGCTTTCTGCAACGATTCTATTGCCTTTTCAAAGTTTGAGCCAAAGGATTAAATAACTGTGTCATCAGCATAAAAATGCATACTAGCATTGGACACATTTTGTCCCAAATCATTTATATACATGATGAACAGCAGAGGTCCTAAAATTGAACCCTGTGGCACCCCAGTGTGAATATTCAAAAGTTCTGAGCACAGATTTTCACATTTAATGCATTGAGTCCTGTCACTCAAATAATTAGTAAACCAGGAGACAACATGTCTAGACAGCCCCAAAGAAAGAAGCCTATGCTTTAAAATGGCGTGATCCACAGTGTCGAAAGCTTTTGACAGGTCAATAAAGAGAGAAGCACAGTGCTGTTTTTTATCAAGAGCAACAAGTATGTCATTTATCACTTTTGTGGCAGCCGTGACAGCACTATGCTGTTTTCTGAACCCAGATTGTAGTTTTGAAAGAACTTCATTAGAGTACAAGAACTCTTTTAATTGCTCACTGACGAGAGACTCAAGGACTTTTGCCAAAACACACAAGTTTGATATTGGCCTGTAATTAGTCAAAATGGCCGGGTCGCCTCCTTTTAATATTGGCGTAACAAAAGCAGACTTCCAAACAAGTGGAATTTCTTTATTTTGGATTGAAAGATTAAAAAGGATCGTAAGAGGTTGTGCAATGTAATCAGCTGCTATTTTCAGAAAATAGGGCTCTATTAAGTCTGGCCCTGGGGGTTTCCTGTGATCTAAGGCTTTAAGAGCTTTATGCACTTCCTGGACAGAAAAAGGAGAAAAATCAAAAAGCTCCCCAATATATGTTTGGGGTTCTGTGCAGGGAATCATGGGGGCTGCTCCAACAGAGTTAAATAAAAAACCAGTAGCTACAAAGTGCTTGTTAAAGCTGTTTAAGACCTCAGTCTTCACTAACATTGGTTCTCCTCCAAAAGGACAGAGGTGCATTATAACCAGACATATGGAGGCACGGTGAGTTACTCTTATTAAGAGTTTACTGCTGATAGAAACACTGAAGCTTTTAACTAATTAAGATCCAGTGTAGACGTTTTCTCCCTGCGCTGTAGTGAAGGATACAAAAAGAGGATTTCACCACCCCCACAGGCTCACACATACTCGCATGTTCCTTGTGCCAGTGACCCATTTTTACACATGCAAACACATCTGTACTCACTGACCCAGTTTTATTTCCTAACCTGAGAGAGAGAGAGAGATAGATAGATAGATAGATAGATAGATAGATAGATAGATAGATAGATAGATAGATAGATAGATAGATAGATAGATAGATAGATAGATAGATAGATAGATAGATAGATAGATAGATAGATAGATAGATAGATAGATAGATAGATAGATAGATAGATAGATAGATAGATAGATAGATAGATAGATAGATAGATACCTGTAGAGAGGTGACTGTGGAGATATCCTTGATTCGACCCTCTTCATCCTTCAGGTTGTATCCTTCTGGCCGTTTGTCTCTTTCACTCACCTTCCACAATTTAATGGTCTTATCTGGAAAACGGATAACAGGGCCATTAACTAATCAGATAAAGGTGCTTGTTGAAATGCTTTGATAATAAGAGACTCTACCTAGATGTGATTAAAAACAATCCCAGAGACCAATATGGGATTTCATCACAATCAAAGCTACAATCATTAAAACTTACAGTAAACTGTTTTTGTTTTGTAATAAAAAAAAAAATACAAACATTTATATTATGTACTAATTTATCACACAGTCAGGTTGGTAAGGAAGCGTGGACTCTTTGTATTATACTGAGAAAATAGCAACAACAAACATGTCAGCATGTTTGCTACTCCGCTGCTGAGGCAGGTCCTACATATTTCATGCCTTCAATTATAAATAATAAAGTACTTTAAAAAAATCAATACTCAGGTTCTCAGGGTAAATATAAACTAAAATAAGTACCGGTATTCCAGCCATAAAATGAGAGTGTAACCTCACATCCTAATGTACTACAGAGAAGAGTTGCAACACAAACAGAAACTCGTCTGCGATTAGGCAAGGGAAAATCTGCTTCTGACTTAAGATCTTAATTACGAGACGTTCCTCACCCACACAAACATGTTAACTCCTTAAGCCAAAGGCTTTTTTTTTTCAGTTCAATCAGTAACAGCGCCACAATCCTAAAAACCTCATTGGGTAAGGAACATTGGGGCAAATTCAAATTTATCTTCAAGTGGTAATTGGGAGGCAAAATTTTGAATTTGAGAGAGCATAGCATCTTTACAACAATACAGGAGAGCCTGGGAAATGGAAGACCTCCAATGGCAAATTAAAAAGAAGTGACACGCAACATATAGTAGTTTTAGGAGGCCTTGCCATTAAAGCTGTTTGGAGCTTTAAAGTGGGTCACACTCATTAATTTTTTTAAGAAGACAGGTACTATTTTAATAAGATACGGTCTGGCAGTGCTCAGGTGTAAAAGGGTAAAGGAGAAGCAACAGTATCTCAGAAACATGCTCTTAGATAATGCCTTCAGAAAAAGCAATCATTTAAAGTGGTTCACAGCAAATGTAGAAAATATCAATCACATCAGCTTCCAGTTTTCTCCAGGGTGTGTATGCAGGAAGCTCTCACCATTGGTGGAAAGCAGGAAGTGTGCAGCATTCTGCTGAGGCAGCCATCGAATCTTATTGATCTTCTCCTCAATCTCCAGACTCTTAAGATAGTCGAATTCGGGCTCATGGCTCTGAAAGGTGCTGTAGACATTGTACTCTCCCTGGGAGAAGGGCTCAGTCTTGCTCTATAAAAAGAAAAGGAAATGAAAGAGAAAAAAAGGTAGATGAAAGTGAAAGATGTGCATGTTCCATCACCTCGATGTTAATCAGAAACTGCTTGGCATGGACTCCGCACAGCTATAATGACACACTCTCTGACACAGCAGGAACATCAAGTATTTATCAACCAATATAGAGTGTAGCTGGAGGGGAACCAAGTGCATTCATTGCTACCCTCACAGCTCAAATGAAAAATGTTATATCTGAATGTGCTGCATGAGTGCAAGTGTGTCAGTGTTGGTGTGGTGCGCATGTGTAAGTACCTCAGGTTCCCTCTGAAAGATGACCACACGGCCCCCTTTGTCTCCCGTGGCCAGGAGCTCTCCAGTGTGGTTAAACTCAACAGTGGAGATGATATCAGCTGGAAGTATAAAGACAAAGATGAATGCAGAAAGAGAGAGAAGAAGAGAAGGAGATGTGCAGTATGAGAGTGGAAATGACAGTGAAAGAGAGAGAAGGAGTAGCCATTAGCCGCACATCATCATTCATCTGTATAATGTTCATCTCACACTAAATTATTAAACCAAATCAACAGTCAGTGGATTAACATGTAAGTGGATTAAAATATGCAAATTCATGTTTGGAATGAGACAATATTTGATAACTGTTGCATAACTGTGCTTGAAATTGAAGAATGAGCTTTATAAAGAACATGCAAGTACATGAAAACAAAGGAAATCAACCGCACACACAGCTGTTTCACAGTAGGCACAGGTGCTTTCTGTGTTCCACTATGATACATACACAATGACGTACAAGACTACAGAGTCACTCGGGTTCATGTTTTTATGCTGGGGTGAATGCGTACTCCTTGGCCTCTATTAAGGGCATAAACAACTGCGTGTTTAAAGTCACGACACAGTGAGTTTTAATCGCTAATTTCATATAACATTCATTTGTATATTTACCTCACAGCTCCCATCGCTCCCTAAACAATAACCCAATGGCTCATTTAAAGCGCTAAAATATCGGCACATTATTATCCACTTAGCATTTAGTGCAGTGACTCAGTGCTTTACGTGGTCCATTCTGTATAACACAATACACAAAACATGAAACGGAAAAGTGCACAGTTGTGTCGTCAAAAGAAGAGCGTGTGAGCGCGTGTGAGGACAACTGGGACCTGTGTGTGGTTCAGCTTTGCATGTAATCTGCTCCCTGTTCCTCCGTTCACTTGTCCTCCTTTCACCTCTGCCTTTGTGCAGCAGATTGAAGATTTAGTTGTAAACATACAATAGATTTAGAGACAAAGCTGCTTGAAAGTATCTGTGCTTAAACCTCTTTCGGATAGATTAAACTGTAAGGTTTGGTAAAAATGATGAGTGATGAGAAGGTATGTAACTGACCCGGCAGGAAGCTTGGCTAAGTTATAGTACTATTCCTCCAAGATCACGAATGCCATTGTGAACAGACACATTTAAAATATATATATATATATTTTACTCTATTATCATTTGTTTTGTTATAGTCCTTTATTCGGGAAGTAACATAAACCTCACTTAGGATAGTGTGAAGTTCAACAAATAGCAAATCAACAAACTTACTGCAGCTGAACGAGAAACAGTTCCAACATATTACCTCTCACGAACCCACAAATTGTTTTCTTTTTAATCTAAAGAACAAAAAATAAGTAACAAATGACTATGGAGTGCTAGATGTGCTGATGTAGGCTGTTTTCATTTGTTTTTACATTTGCCATCATGGTTTTTCTTTTTACTAAATTAATCTTACTGCAGGCGTTAGCCCTTTGCTAAGAGTAGGGAGCAGGTGGAAGAGAACCTAAAGAGGTGAAGAAATGTACTGGAGAAAAGATGGATGGAAGTCAGTAGAAGCGAGACAGAATACATAGTTGTGAATTAGAGAGAGAGATACTGCAAGAGGCAGAGGTAGTAAAGTTTAAAAACCATCGGAAGCAATGAATAGAGCACAATAGAGGTAAAGAACAATTTGCAGGTAGGGTGGAGTGGGTGGAGACATGTGGTGATTTGTGACAGAAATATAGCAGTGAGAGAGAAATGGAAGATTTACAAGACGGTAGTGAGACCTGCAACGATGTGTGGTTTGGCACTGACAAAAATACAGGAGCCCAAGTGGTGGCAGAGTAGAAAACATTCTCAGTTTCATTTGGAGTAGCTGACAATAATAGAAATGAATATATCAGAGGGATAGCTCAGGTTAGCAGCTTGGCAACAAAGCAAGAGGCCAGGCAGAAGGAAACAAGAGAAGAGTCATGGATGCAGTCAAGAAGGACATGCAGAGGCTTGTTGTGATAGATGGTGCTGCTAGGGATAGGGCGAGACGGAAGCAGATGAAACACTGTGATGACCCCACAGAAGATGATGAAGAGGTAGATGATGATTTATACTGCTGACAACAGCCAGACATTTAATGCATTAACAAACACTTCTCCAGTTATCTCAACAATAATCTCGGTTTCTGTCCCACATAACACTGTTTAACTTGTGCATCGCACTGGGCTGCTGACCTAAACATACACACTGACCGAGTATGGAAATAATCATGATAAAAACCCTGAAACTGCAACTGAAAATTCACTGCTGACCACAAAAATAACAACAAGGCATTGCAGCGTCTACTGGATTTCTCTATACAGCACATGGTGTTGGTAGAAAAGAACATGGCTCTTACTAAGCTTTGCTGTAATAAAAATAGAGCTTGGAGAGTGTATTTATTGAGTCGGAGTGATTCAAAGCTGTAGCCTTGCCTATTTTGTTGTGGCCTTGAGAAAGAGAGATTTTATGATGAGGAAAGGCGGGGACTGCTCTTCAATCTCCACGACAACACAACCTCATTCACCCTCATACATTCTGTGTATCACTTCTTACCTCTTTCTTTACTTCAGCCATCTTTCTTTATTACACACACTTTCTTGATCTCTCAGATGCTGCAGAACCTTTCTTATTATTCGGTGACAATTTCCCCCTCAATGTTAGGCTCTCTCTCATTCCCTTTCAACCCACATGTTCTTTTGTCATCTCTAATCTCCTGTTTGCCAATCTCTCTCTTTGCCCCATTTCTCTGTCTCAGTTTCTTCTTGGTTGTCTCTGCACATTCACCTCTCTTCCTCTCTCCCTCTCTCATCCCTCCCCCACAGCACTCTGCTGCCTAGTGTGCACAAGAAGTGGTGATGCTGGTGGTGGTAAAATGGAAAGGATGGTGAAGGGAAAGGACTAGAAAGCTGAGGCAGCGGTGGTGATAGTGGTGGTGGTGGGGCTCCTCTAGTGTGTAGCGGTTGCCATAGTAACAAGCAGAGCCAACCAGTGGAGACGGTGCTGGTAAAGGTTAGCCATATATGGAATCTGGTGAAGGAGGAAGTGGGATTCAGCAATCCAACCCTCACAGGAAGAAGGAGCGTGGTAAAATAATTATGCTGCTCTAGTTCTGTCCACTAACAAATGTTGCTAAATTAATACCAGGAGATGAAGCAGACGCTGTGATCCTAATTGAGGATAGGCAGATAATTAAGGGATGCACACAGACATGCAGACCCCTGTGTATGCAGTCCAATTCACAAACGCGCATATGTGCACCAGAGGGGCTTTACGTGCACATGTGCATAAAATAAGGCAAAGAAAATGTGTGAGCTTAATGCTCCGTGCGTGAGTGAGAGGCTGGATGCATACAGACAACTGTGTCTCCAGTCAGGTCACAGTCAGAAAGAGCTAAGCTAAGCAAAACCATAGGAGCGGCACACAGTATAGCTGAATAAAATATGGAGCACACACTCTCTCCTGGCTCAGCCTCAGTCTGTTCTCAACCTGGATCCTCTTCTGGTCTTTTTGTTCCTCTGTTTCCTTTTTGTGCACACACACAAAACACACACCCATCTGTGTCTTTCACTCTTTTTAATAGAGGAGAAAAACACCTAATAAGAATCTAAGCAACAACTGCAGAGATAACTACCATCATGATCACTGTGGTTCTCTCCCAAGAAGTATTGCTGTCCAGTTCACTTGTGTGTAAAGGCAATGTGTGTGCCATTGTGAAGCTGTAGGTTTTTGTCTTGTGGATAAGTGTGCTACAGTGCAGCAAGCTTCCTCAGTCTGTCTCTCCCACAGACTGTCCATTAGCATCAGCAGTCTGACTCATTGCCACACTGCAGAAGCTGAAGGAACACACTGTGACTGCAAGTGCATGCGCTCACACATACAGCACAAAACAACACACAAACATGAATGAACCCAATGATACAGAAAGATATAAAACAGGCACAGGGTATGAACACCAAATACACAAACACTGTAGTGTTTACGGACAGCAGTGCCTTAAAAATCACAACATAGTAAATACAAAATTAACTGTTATTAATTGTATGGCTTGAATTTTGGGGATGCTGGTTGAACAAAGCAAATATTTTTTAGATGTCACAGTTTTCTCACAACATTAGCAGTGAAAATAGCTGACAGATAGAACTGAAGTGATCAGTCAGTTAATTTAATTGTCAGTCCGAAGATGCAGATCAGGGTGGAGGTAAAAACACAGGGAGGCAGAATTCCTGTTTTGGGGGGTGTGGGGGCAGAAAGGGAAGCAGACATCCTACAGGTCCAATTATAGATATCTTAGGTCTGGGTAAACACGGACCATTAGAGCCAAGCCAAAAACATACGCTCCTTAAAAGCAGGGACAAGCCACCACTCAGCAGGAGATGTGTGTGTGTGTGTGTGTGTGTGTGTGTGTGTGTGTGTGTGTGTGTGTGTGTGTGTGTGTGTGTGTGTGTGTGTGAGCTGTAGCTCAAGCACCACGCATTTCCTGCATACGTGTGCACAAGTGTGTGTACTCAATTACCCTGTAGAGAAATAGACGGGTTGGAGGGAGTGAGGGAGGAGGAGGGGAGAGCCTGCCGGAGGGAGATGGCAAATTGATCCCTGTCCTGCAGTTTTGGAGTTATCTGGGAAAAAGAACTGGCGCATGTGTTTGTTAGAAATGCACGTGTGTGGAGAGGAGTGATTTAAGCCCAGCACAGCAGGGAGTCTGCCATTTCTCTGCACAAATATCAGCAGAATAGAGGAGCTGGTGTGAGCCTAATGGTTATAGATATAAACAATTAGAATTACAAAACAAGCGAGCTGCTGCGCCTGTAGACTATACACTTGTAATCCGGTTTTACCAAGCTGCAGGAGCTTCTTCTGACTACACGTGTTCTCAAAGCTGCTTGTGATTCATTTTTGATTGTAAAAAAATCTATTTTTCGGCAGATTTGTGAGACTAGCATGAAAAAAAAGATGAGAGGCTTAGTATGTTTACACCCCGTCTGACCCCAGTGATATTGAAAACTCAGAATATGTTCCGACAGCTCATAAATGTTGAAAAATTAATCCTTCATTTTTTTTTTAAAAAACAAACAGAATTGCCTTTTAATGCATTCCTCTGGCCTTCTACATTTATTTGCATTAATAGATCAGTCAATCCTGAATTTCTTTTGCACAAAATGCAGAAAATTCACTGATTTTATCTTCTTGGAAATTAAATGTAACTGTTGTCTGTAGTGTTTCACAAAGCAAAGCAATTATATGGATTGCTTGTCAAGTAAACCAAGCAATTCTCCAGGAAATTCAAAGCTTTTTTCACAACTTTCAGACATTTTACAGACGACACATTAATAAAGGTGATGGAATGAAATGAGAATGGGAAAAAAATGCATTTCCAGGCCTTTGTGTGAATGTCTACACAGATTTGATTTTATTCCGTGTGTGCTCGTTTTCATGGATGTGAAGTGCCCGTGTGTTTTCTCCCTCAGTATAAAATAGAAGAAAGATAGCAATGCTTTTAAGATAGCAATGCTTTGAAGGAGGCGGGGTGTCATCTGGTCAAACTATTTAAAGAAATCAATCACACACACAATCCGAGCAGGCAGACTGAGATAAAAATAAAGAGCTGGATATAAAAATAGTGGCACATAAAAAAGGATGAGGCAGACAGACAGAGACAAAGTGATGTTTAAGATATTTATAACAGTCAGACTCACATGGAAATGCACTTGACTCAAACTACTCCTTCACACACACACACACACTTCTTTCAAACACTCACACACTCTCACATGGAGCCATTAGCACACAGATGTGCACACATACAACTCTCACATCTCACACTGGGGTCATGTGGCACATTTGTGTGACATAGATATGACCTTCGGGATAGAAGAGGATAGAGCACACACCTTCAGTGTAAGAAGCAAAAGGCTCAGGCTCCAGAGAAAGGGTAGTGATGTCGGAGCACAGGACCTGGATGGGGCTCAACATCCTGGGGGAGGACTCCAGGGTGGAGAGGGGTGGACAGGATGGGGCGGAGCTCTTCAGGCTATAGCCAGGAGCAGCCCTGCAAGAGGAGCAAGGATGGACGGAGGGGGGAAGGAAGGGAGGAGGGCAACAGGGAAGCAGAGGGTGAGGAAGGAAGGAAAATAAGAAGGAAAAAGGACCAGGGCAGCAAAGGGGGTTGAAGGCGGGGTTAAGGGTAGGGACTGAGTTACTACATTACCACACTTGGTCATGAGTACTCACCAAAGAAAATCAGCTGGTGGTGTATTCATGATCACAGAATAACATATTGGGTTTGGTGGGAAAAGCTAGCAACACATGAAGGATGAACACAGGAAGCTAATGGGACAAAGTCTTAAGCATGTATTGTTTATTCACTTTCATTTAGCTTTCCAGGTAATCATTAGTGTGCATGGCCCAGGGAAAGGCTACTCGGTCACATTTTCCCTCGTGACCAATTACTTTAATGACTCAGAACTTGCCTTAGAATAGTCTTTAATGACATATAATGTGGAACATAATCAAATCTCCCCATTACAAGTTACTAAACAGGGCAAACATCCAAAGATATTCAGTGTAACACAGTTTTCATTTTTAGAGATACATGTGGAATTGTTATATGACCATTTAGTGATTTTTTTTATTTTCAATTTCTGCTCGAGTAAATAATAATAATTAATAATGGGCACTCTTATATATAGAGGCATAGGATAATAATGGGGTTATTTTTAAAAATTAGAATTTGTTACTCGATTCATTGAACCAAATGAGATACTTTTGAAGGCAAGGGAAGTTTGTGGACGATGGGGAGTAAGCAATGTATGTAATTCAAGAGAGGAGGGACTGCAAGGAAGAGGGAGTTTAAGCATCCCTCCCCTGTAGGAGTTACAGGGGAGGGGAATCCCCACTAGAAGATCTACAGACACACATTTACACACATAGACACAACACTTGCAGACACACATCCACACAAATTCAAACCTGAACTAACAAAAAGATGCACACACACACGAATATAAATGTAAACACAGGAAAAAGAAAAGAAAGAAAGATGGAAACACACACATACAGGCACACAACCAGGAGACAGCAAAATAAACCCACGAATAAAAATCACATGTACCATCTCCTTCTGTGTGTCTATACCAAGCTCGGTTTTCCCTCAGACACGCGTACTGTGTTTGAGCAGTCTTTAGAGCACTGTTGGATAATTGTTAGGCAATTGTGCCACTTCAGCACCCAACAATGCTGTGTGTTGCATTAGAGACCAGACAGGGGAAAAAGGGGCAGGTGGAAATGGGGAGGCGGAAGGGGGATGGGGTGAACATGGACGAAAGGTGGAGGGAGTTGGAGTGGATTCCCAGATTTATTGTTTTTTGTTTTTTTGAGATAGAAGAAATATTTGTTGGTCATCTGGGGAACTCCTGAACGTCCTCTCCATTAAAGCTCACAATGCGCTGCACGGCCCGTCACACCAACAGTGCTGAGCAGTGTCCACCTTGGTGTGAGCTCATCAGCAATTCAGTCCTGAATAATTCCTGTGTGTGTGGAATAATTAATACTGCCATTATTGGTGGGTGGAGATGATCTGCCAATCACTCTGGCCAAGCATGAAAAGCAGCATGTTTAGCATTGCTGGCTGTTACTATAGCAATAATGGATGGGTGTAGAGAGGTATTAAGGGGTATTAAGGCTAATTTTTCTTTTTCTTTTACCAGTCACTTACTAAAAACCTTTTTCCTGAAATGGATACAATTTACTAATGGAAACACAGTATATGTAAGAAGAAACAGAAAAGCACACCTTCACATACAGACAAAGACATGCACAAATGTAATCTTCAGTGGTGTGTTGAATACACACAAGAGTATTTGCACAATCAACAGGCAGCACTACAGTCTCCCCTGACTACACCATGTGCTTCTGTGCAAGGGGAAATTATGCCACAGCACACACAGAGGAAGCATAATTCCCTTTCTACAGTGATAGGAGGATCACAAATAAGCTCGCAACACGTTCATGACCCCAAAATGATAATCCGCTGTTCAGGTCTAAGGCGCGTAGCGAACAATGAGCTGAGTGTAAGAAACAGACAGACGAGGCAGGAAAGCAGACAGGTAAAGCCAGCATGCAGGTAAGATTAGTGGTGGTAATAAGATAAGTAGAACGTGGTTATCCACGGTCATAATCCATCTCCTTTATGCTTTATAAAGAAACCAAAGAAATTCAGTGGTTTGTACAGTTTTGTAGGCTGCTGGGTTTGTCAATATACCCCCTGCCTTAGATCATGTATTCAATCTGACACCTGAGCCAATTATATAGAAGAGTGGGGGAGCAAACAGGGAGAACACGCGCGTCACATACAAGAGCCGACATGCAATGCAAGTACAAAAACAGTGTGGTGGAATTTTTATGCCTCGTAATTCTGGAAAATTCTCTGACACACAAACACAAATGGAGACAAAAGTGAAGACACTCTGGCATGGGCCAGATCAATTCCTCCCTGCGGTGTGACAAAATAGCTGTGTAACACAAAGTAGCATAAACAAAATAATGAATGAAAAGTGCCGGGTGGGAAAAAGGAAATAGTGTGAGAGGAGGGGAAAAGTTGCCTTAGATGATATAATTTTGCGACAAAGAATGTTTTGGTGACTAGGGCAGCTCCTGTCTGAACAATAATTAACTTATAGAAGCTTAGGAAGCTGCCCTGAGCTAGTTTTGTCACGCACTCTGTCTTACTCACACTCCAAAAGTTCAATACATAGATACACACTTGCCTGAAGGAAATACTTCAATACAAAGAACAGACACATACAGCTTCTTGTGTCATCTTCTTACCTTCAGTCACATAGTTGTGGTCGGGGAGGAAGCCGTGGTGGTTGAGAGCTGGGGTGGAGTCAGTGTCTTCGCCCATCAGCGGGGCCTGGGGGAGTGCCCGTCTTGGTGGGGCAGCGTGATGGTGGCAGATTGGTGGCGAAGGGGATGGTGGTGGGGATGCCGTTCAGCACAGTGCCCATACTGCTGCCCGCCTCCTCAGCACAGGGGCGCACAGCTTGTCATCCTATACTTAAGTAAGGCTGAGGGGGAGGGAGTGGGGCAGCCCCAAAAGAGGGATGGATGCACCAGGGAGTCCACAGAAGTGCTTCTGAGAGCCAGATGCAAACCTGCAGAAAGGGGATCATTTGGAAACAGTTCAAAAACTACCAGTGGTGAGCTTGATTTGTACCTCACAAGAGCACACATTAGTCATGAGGCAAGGAAAATCAAGCGCACTCCGAGTCCCCCCTGCAGTTGCTGCGTCCAGGTGTGGCCGGACCGATTCTGCTCTCTCACAAACACATGCAACATACACAATCAATGCGCACTCAGAAATGGGAAAAGTCCCTGCTTGTTAATGGATGCTCTAACAGAAGAAGAGGAGATGAGGAGGAGGAGGAGAATGGGGGGAGGGGAAAGAGGGATGAGCAGAGTCCCTGATCGTGGCATCTGCAGTGCTGCTGCTGCTTCTGCAGTAAACTCACACGCATGGACACACATACACAGTGGGGATAAACGCAAAGGGACAACCACTCACTTTGGCAGCTTAAAAGCCAGGTACTCCTCAGTGGATCCTCTATGAATAATGTCTTTTTCCTCCTCACTGGCTAACTGTACCTCTGTCCCACTGGTTTCTCGACTGTTCCAGTATGAGAAGGAAAATCCTTCTGGTCCTGCGTTCTGCTGCAGTCTGTGCTCTGGCGTATGTATGAAAGGCAGAGTGAGAGGTAGAGGAAGGGGGAGGGCAAGAGAGGAGCTTTTCTGCTGTGCTGGTACTGTGTATGATGCATCAGCGAGGGCCCCGCCCACTGTCTAGCACAGCCAATCATCACAGACTAGAGATCTGCTTGACCACTGAATGCAGGTGATTAATAATGATAAAGAAGCTGAGGATAGAGGAGTGGGTGGCAGAACGGAAGTGGTACAGCGTCTAATAAGGTTGTGATTAATGGGAGAGAAAGCAGAGAGAGCAGGAGAGTGTTTCGCCTGACTATGTGCTCAGTATGAACAACAGAAGAGTGACGACTATAGCCTTTACCTGGAGACAAAACTGAAGTAGCAGACAGACTAATACAGTCAGTTAATACACACTAAAAAGCAGGGACAGGCAACAATTTAGTTAGTTTGTTTTAACAAGTTTGAGCTGTGTCTAAAAATAACTTTATCAAGTTACCATTCTACAAAGTGTTCCACATCGTACTATCCTAGCTCTGTCCATCCACATTTTACCTTAAAAGACTTTTTCTATATCCTCATATGATGTGTATTCTACTATAAGCTGCAGACAGTGTAAACAAAGTTGTCTGAGCAAATGTGCTGGACAAATGATTTGACACACTACTAACACAGTAGCCAAACAGCAAAGCACAGTAATGCCCAGTAAGAAAAGTACCAAATAAATAAATAAATATGAAGCATGAATGAAATGCTTCAGATGAGCTGTTCTACAGAGTTGTGGGGATTCATTAAACAGCTGTTCCACTTGCGCTTATCAACCATATTACCCATCCTTACTCCGGGGGATCAAAAATGACCACACGCTAAAGGAAATAGCACTTCAGTTCACACACCAATGCTCGAGTGGACACACACACACACACACACACACACACACACACACACACACACACACACACACACACACACACAGACAGTGGAGTTAGCACAGCAGCAGGGAGTGAGGGGCTGCCAGTGACAGTTGGTGTCATCACTGGTGCTGGCTGTCTGCCACCAGGATTTAACCTTCCCCCTTCCCAGTGAACAAGAAGAGCTGTTTATCTGACTTACTCCAAGACTGCCAGCATTGCCCTCCCCCACCCACCACTTACCAATGATGAGCAATGCGCCACACATTGCTGCCATATCTGACCTTCTCTGTGCCCCCTGCCAGCATAAAATATACCACAAACCCCTTTTTTCCCCATGCATAGGTATAACTACCTGTACATATTATAGTGGACTAATGGCATTTTTAGATCATGACTCTGCTAGAGTCCCTGAAACTGGGAATTTCCAGCCCTTCGGTTTATTCACTGTGTAAAAGGAGACACGTTAGATCCTCTCCCCTTAAAGCCTCCCTACCTTTATTCCAAATTCCTTCTGATTGGCTGTCCCTACAACAGGTTGGCGGGACTACTGTGCTTACACAGACCTCATCCAAAAGTAGGGTAAGTATTAACCTTTAGTAATACCCTGCCACAGCACTTATGACAAGACCAAAAGAGGAATTGATGTGAGAAATTATAAAGCTGCAAATGAAAAGCATCGAACTGCAAAACTAAACTTTGGCACTACTACTAATCACCTTTATTCTTGTAAATGTGACAAAGTCCTTCTGTTTTCAACCAATGTAAGGTAACTGTTTGTGCCTCAACAGTGCAATTTTCCCTATAATGGTAAAGAGAACATTTAAGCATTAAGTAAATTTAGGAATTTATCTAGCTCAAAATTACGAAAGAGGATTCGGGCCACTGGGGAAAAAAAGTGGGCATGTCTTTTTTTCTTCTTTTCCAGAATTCTGACTTTAATCTCAGAATTCTGACTTTTTTCTAATAAAGCGTACACTGGGTGTCAAAGTTCTGACATTTTTTCTCAGAATTCTGACTTTTGTCTCAGGATTCTAAGATTAAAGTCAGAACTTTTAGTAAATTAATGAAAAATAAAAGAACAGGTATAATAGAGCTTAAAACACTTTTTACAGTGTCCTCTTGTTTACTTTTTATGGTTGGAAAAACAAATCATTACAACAGGTGGAAACACGAGTAAACACACACACAGTAATTATCATTATCACCTTACTTACAGCAGTTTTGTTTAGCTGCAGTAAATTTAAAGTCCAGCTTTTCCTTGTTTCCATGCTCTGCCTGACCCTGGACCTGGCTGTGTGGCCTTGGGTCTCTCTTCTGTCTGTAGAGACGGTGCCTTTTGTCAAGGCTTGGCTTTGGACCCATCCTGTAACCTTGGTAACAGAAGAGCGTGACCACCCATCATTCCCTCCCTTAATTGGACTCGTTGCCCTACACAGAGAATCTGAGCTGTTTTGTGTCCTCTCACTATCTCTTTCAGTAGAAACGGTGGGGACACCCCTGCAGACTCTGTTAATATTATTCAAAACATCCAAGTGAAGGAGGCATGAAAAATTATTAGTGCCATTTCTAGTGAGTAAGACAAGGACAAGATATAACATTGTTCTGAGGAAAGACTGAAGTGATCACAACCTGGATATTAGATTGTGAGTGGGAGACAACAGAATTAGCTGAAATGAAGTAAACAGTTTAGATCTGATTTGCTGAATCACACATGATGCAATATTCATTGCACAGGACACCCGCTAATAGACTGCTAGACCTCAAGAAGCTAAATATGGATGGGATATATGTCATATGTCTCATATAAGCAGGTTAAATATGCACAAATGCACATTTGTTATTATGATCTTATGTGAAAATCTTCTTACACACGCATGCAGTCCCTTCTTCTGTTGCAATACGTGTTAAAACTGTTTTCTCAGGTACTTTTTGCTGAGGTCTCAGTTTGGATGCATGTTTCCTTAGGAGCAACACGTTTCTCGTGAGGCATGTTTGATCTGGGACAAATGACAGAAATGCTTTGTAGCCCCATATAAAGTGGGACACCTTACTTGCAGAAGCCATCCAATAAACAACAAAACCCCTAATTACAAAGGTTACATCAGAGTAATGTTAATGACCACATTGCTTTTAAAAGTCAGTCTCTGTTCAAGAAAAACACCCCAAATTTTCCCACATAGGTTCATTATTTAGTTTGGTATTTTCATTTAGGGGAATTGCCTGAATATCTGATTTTTGTTTAACTCAAAATTGGTTAGTTATCTGTGAGTATGGAAAGGAAACTATAAAATAGTCCCCGTGCCCATCCTTTCCTAACATTTCCTGTATAGATCAAAAACAACTGAATCGCTAAACTCTCTCTTCTCTCCTCCTGTTTTTGCTTTTGCAAACGTGAAACACTTGTATCTAAAATGTGACATTAGGGGAATTAAGACCTATGTATTAGATTAAACTGTGTAGTGTGGTTGTACCTGTGTTAATTCAAGTAAAAACACACTTTTTATACACACAAACTCACAGGTGAACGGACTGTATCTGAATCAGATACTGATAGAGATAATGACTGAAGAAGGGAGGTGATGGACCTTGATATCCCAACATGATTCAGGCCTACACCCGGCCAATATGATAACAATCAGCATCATTCATCAGGAGCACTGGTAGATCCAATCAGAAGCAGCGACGCTTATGTCTGCCTCTCTTGACCTGGTGCTTCTCTTCCTTCCCACCCCCACTTCACCGTGCAGACACAGAGTTGCTTAGCAACCCAAGAACAGCCTATGGAGAACACACTCAATCGTGCAGACTCTCACGCACACATACACACACACAGGAACTCCAAAAAGGGAAAGATAATGTAGTCCCACTCCACTCCTCCATCACGCTCTGTGACCCCAGCATGTGAAGAGGCTCAGTGAAACCCAGCGCCCGAAGGAGATTCCGTCCACTACCTGTGACCCTCTGAGTCCCCCACCCTGGTTCAGGTTCCATGTAGGCATCATCTTTATCTATGGAAACAATCCCATCAGCCTCTTTGATAAAAAGCTCTTGCTATCAAACACCAGAACCTCACGTAATATTTTACAATTTCGACTCAGCAGCCATGAAATCAGCATTTCTAACAGACAAAGCTTTAGCTGATGAAAGTTAAAAGCTCTTCAGCATCTCCCCAGTCTAACACTATTAGCACATTAAGTGAGTGCTTAAACACAGTCCGCAGACGATGGATCAACTCAGTGCCTTGAGCTGGAGACAGCATTGCAATCCCCTAAAGGGGGGGTTTCACTACAGTAATGGCAACCCGCATGAAACCACAGCCCCTGGGGAGTGGTGGGACTGGGTAGATTACGAACAGCCTTGGGGCAGTGCTAAATCCCTCATGGCTTCAAAACGCGTACACACAGACAGAAACACATTAAAAGAAACTGGTAACACATAAATACAACCATAAGAATAACAAGAAAATGTTTGAAAATGAAAAAGAGAGGAGTGCATCTATAAAAATAAACATCCTCCACAGTTGCATTTGACTGATATGTCAATGGGGGAAAATTATTCTTTTCATTTTTTCATCTGCATGACATGTTTGGGGAGGAGGGCGCATTCACTGGGTGTCAGGGGGATCGTTTAAACTCCTGGTGGATTATGGGATGATGATGGAATGACTCTTTGGACCTACAGCAGGGAGGTGGCTGGAGGTACAGCAGTTTAAAGACAAATAATCTGAAAGATGGTGAGCACATTATGGCCTGATCCCTGCTGAAATATAGAATGGCAACACTATAATCATAATGACACTATATAGTTATTATTCTGTGCCAACTGTGAGAGCAATTGAATTTCTACCCAATCAGATCACTGGGCAAATGGACTATGGAGCTATTAAGACTTGGGCTGAAATGCCAGAGAGCACTATAGTCTAGAGCATATCTGCATATATATTTTGCCTTTATGCAAACCTTTTATCGCATAGTTTTAAAGCAGTAATGCTGTATAGTCTTTCCAGACTACTCAGCTGTTCATTTGTTGCTTTTACCCACTGGGGCAAAGCTGCTTATACCAGAAAGGGGATTACACATAACTAAATATACAAACAGAAAACACTGCAAAGCCTGTGTGACTGACTGCCTGTTGATGCAAGCACATATACACAACCCTTTATTGAGTCTATGTATAGATTTGGCTTACCATTTGACATTGCAGTCATAAATACAGTACTTAAACACTGCATGCCCCGAAAAGGACCGTAAGAGCTTGCAGCTTTACACAGTAGGGGGGTTCAATTGGCTCACATTAACAGCAGTTCACTCACACAGGCGCACTGGCCCTTATCTGACTCACAAATTCAAAAATACAAATAAAGTAAAACACAAAACTCCTCATGCTTGCTTTTCTCTTTGTCCTTTATAAGCTTCACTTCAGAATTGGTTGTTCACTTGTTACAAATGTCAGGATTTCTTTTCGTTTCACAACTGTGAGCACAAAACCCAGAGGGAGACACGGACACAGGTGACCTTTTGGGGGATGGGAGGTCACTGAATGTAATCTTTCCATGAGCAAAGCAAGGACTCAGCTGCCTGGGGAATACATACATACACAGAGGTCAGCCAGGCATCACTCAGCTCCTGAGATGAGACACGAACAAATATCCCATCAACCTCCACATAACCTACTCACTTGAGGCATTTTTAGGCTTGTGCGTAAGAAGACATGCTTGAGGTTAAAGTTATTTAAGTTTGTGTTATTAGAACTAAATTCTGTCTTTTTTGCAGCCCTAAGCTACATGAAAGAGGCAGTAACTCAGAGAATTTCGAGTTTTAATGGATTCTGATTTAACTTAAATAATTAAGAGTGAAAAATACTTTTTAACATTTTACATAGAATGAGACATCTGGGTTCTGTATCCACTCACTTCCACAATTAGGAAGTAACTTTTTCAGGAACTATATGGAGAGAAGAAAACACACACGGGGACTTATTATGGTGTTGTTCATAAAAGCATATGCAAATATAGTTTTATGAAAGGCTCAAAATCTTTCAGCACATCTTTTGAAGATATGGACTGGAGTAAAAATAGAATGGCCCCCCTGACAATAATTAAACTGCTGTTTTTGCACACTTTTAAAGCCAAACGGCTAAAGAGAAATTGGGTCTTGAGCACCTAAACCCAGTAGCTGAGGTACTCTCGTTTAGATTTTGCCTAACAAGCACAGCTTGAGAGATGGCACGATGACACAAGTGCGTGCATCAGGGAAAAAGATCTGAAATATAGGGCAACACTATCAAAATGTGCAAAGCTGTCCAAAGCTGTTTCTATAACTCTTTTGTGTGTTGGCACTGCCCCCTAGAGTCTGACAAAGACTTGTGCAGCGAAACTAAAACCAAACTCTGAAGTGAAGTGATTTTTCAGGCTTAGGAGAAATACAAGTTAATGCATAACTACGGTGTTTAATTTCACTTTGCAAAAACAAGATGAAAGGAAAGTACAGTTTTTTAATATCATGATTATGGACTTGTTGAAGGAACACATTTCCATTTTTTTCACAATACATTCAACTTAATGGTTTGAGGAGATAGGCAGTACAGGACAAATGTGAAGAAACAGATGTGCCATCCTACCTCTGCATGCCACATGTCCTAAGCTAATACCAACTAGTCTTTCTTTATTCGCTTTACAAAAAATATTATTATTATTATTTTGGAGTTTTGTCACATTAAATAATGAAAAGGTGCTTGGATTCATTTACCAACTGTCCACATTCAGGGAAGAACATCACTGGAAGATAAAGTCAGCCTGGAGAATCATTATTATTACATTTTTCACATCAGCAGCCAATGTTTCTTATTCTTGGAAAATCACATCTACTCATTTACAATACAGCAAAATAAGAAGCTTTCTTTTTGCGGGACCCAAAATTATAAGTCAAAACTGAAAAAAACATTTAGAAACTAACTTTGATTCTGTGGGTCAATAAATGCGGCTTAAACTTTGGATAATTAATTTAACACTTGTCTCAAAACAGAAACAAATAAAAGAAAAAAATGAAGTATTTTAAACTATTTTAAGTGCTCACTAATACAGGCAACCTTCAAAGAAGTTTTTAGATTTTACTGTGCAAATGAAATTCAAAGTGCAGATCCATTTTTTTAATTTAAAAAATCTTTTTAAATGGGATTTGGGACTATGTCAGGCTCCTACTGGTTATCCATATTGTAGGGATCTCCTTGGTGGACTCTGTGATTGTGCACCCTAAGGTTTCCCCTGTGGGCAAATCTCTTTCCGCACTCTGTGCAAGCAAAGGGCCTCTTCCCCATGTGAACGTCCCGTTGGTGCGCTCTCAGGTTCCCGCTGCGGGCGAAACGTTTACCACACTGAGCACAGCCAAAAGGCCGCTCCCCTGTATGTGTGCGAGTGTGCACAGTGAGCTCAGAGGGAGTGAGGAAGCTCTTTTCACAAAACTGACAGGGATGCAGTCTGACTCCTGTGTGGCGCAAAAGGTGTCTGCGCTGGTGGGAGGGGTACGTAAAACACTTTGTGCAGTATGGGCAGGTGTAAGGTCGGCCGTTCCCTCCACTTGAAGCTGGATTGTGGCTAAGAGCGTTTGTGTGTCGTAAAGTGAGCAGCTGTGTATTAGACTGGGGTCGGAGAGGGTCTCTGTTTCCAAAATTTGTGACTCGCCGGGTGTTATTCATGGAGGCTCTCCCACCCCTTTCGTCTCTTGGTCTCCATAGTGACTCACCAGGTGGGGCTTGGGATTGATCCTGCTGGGCCCCCCTCTCTGCATTCTGGTTGGAGTTCTGGTTCTCAGGCTCCTGGTCCAGAAATGGGAAAGAGTTGTCATCGTCTTCGTTACTGGTCTCATCTGAGCCAAAACCAGGCCTGAAGCAGGGCGCATCTGTGCCAGAGCTGCTGCTAGCTGCACCAGTGCAGCTGGTTGTGTCTGCCTGTAGGTTCTCCAGACTGGACACCCCACCTCGGGTGGTGTCCAACCCAGGTAACCACTCACCTGGTTGAGCTAGGCTAGGGTCAGGTCTGGGGGAGCAGCGCCCACTCTGGGAGATGGAGAGAAATGGGGCAGAGGCTTGATCCTGAAGGGGTCTGTGGTCTGCACCACGACTGCTCTGATCCCAGTGAGATACTGCAAAGAAATATGGAAAAAAAAAAACACCCACAATTTAGCTACTTTCAGCCTTCTCACTATTATTCTCGCTTTGATTATTTATTCTCATAGCTTCTCTTGTTTTAGCAATAGATTGTGACTTAGTTACATTTTGTCTTAGCTTGTGTAGCAGTCAGGGTATCAATCTGCATCTCGTCCCCAGCTGCGAGGCTTCTCTCTGGCGCTTGGGCTGTGAAAGACCCCAGGCCAGGCCGTGACCCAGCACGCTGAATTGAAAAAGTAAAATGTAGCTATAAGACTTAGAAAAGGCAGGGAAAGTTTAGCAGGTGAATGTTAAGAAGTCATAAAGACTTAATTGCTGCAGTTTAATAAAACAGGCAACTTCTGAATGACACAGAGGCAGGGGAGGGTCTGACCTCGTGCTTTACTGAAGCTCCATCCTGACCTTTGACCTCCTCCTTCAGTTTACCAAGGCTCTGGCTGACTCCTTCTACTGGGTCAGAATGAGAAGAGACATCTTTTCCCATATTCAGTCCTGTGCGAGAGAACTGTAATTTGTAACCATCTCTGGCACTAATTCAGTAGGTAATAGGTCTACATAATGATGAACACAACAGGTTCAATGGAGCTGATAACGGGAAGAGCAGATATAGATATGATGACGATGACCTGACGATGACCAAATTGAGTTGTTCATGAACCAGCTTGAATCAGACAAAGACAGCTGTAATACCTGATCCTGTCAGGGTCTGTTGCCTCAAGCTGCCCTCTCTGTCTCCTGAGGACATCTCTCCTTCCTCGCTCCCTCCACCCTTTGCCTTCTGCCTCCTCTCCACTTTCTCCAGCTTACACCGGAGGATGGAGAGCTCCTCGGTTTTCTGCGCCAGCTCCGCCTGCTGTTCACACAGGCTGCTCTCAAAGATCTTGGCTATCTCGCACACAGCTGCTGCCAGCAGTGAGTCCATGACGGTGGCCAGCTGAGCATGGAAAGCGCTCCTCACAGACTCCATTGTCCTTTGTTTTGTGGATGCTGTTTTAATGACAACAGCTGGTTGCCACTGCTGTTTTCTTCTGTGGTTTGCCTCCAGAGGGAGTAGACGGACGACGTGGCTACCGCTATACACTCTGCCGTGGCATCTATGAACTGCCATGAGATGCTGCCATACTAAACAGCCAATTTACAGCATTACGCCATCAGACATTTATAACAGCTGCCAGCATTTATAACTCGATATCTACAATGTGTACTGCTTCATAGTAATGTTATAATAATCACAAAAACTCCTATATGGTTTATCACTTAAACTACTGCTAGTGTTACACACGATGATGGCAAGCAATATGCTGTAATGTAAAAAGCCAGTTTGTATGGAAGAAGAGTATAAACATAGTTAACTTCAGTCTAGCGTTGAGAAACTGGCTGTGACCAGGCAAGGCGTTCAGTGCCGTTACACCGAGCTAGCTAACGTTACCTCCGGTTAACGTGTAAACACGGGAGCCAATCAAGCGTAGCCTTTACTATTCAGCCCTGAAGCTCACAGCACAACTGAAGAAGAAACGACCAAAAGCACAGGACCGTAATGGCCGACAGTAGTCGGTGGGAAAATATCTTCACTGAGCATTAAAACAACACTCAATGTAGTTTTTCTTGAGCTAGCAGGTTGGTAACTGCGACGTGATCACCGCCGCAAGTCTCGCGATAACAAGGCTAAATGGTTCAGAGCACATTCATTTGTATTCATCGAAAATCCCTATTGCTGCAATTTGAATCTTCTCTAAATTCATATTAAATACATAAATGACAAAAGGTATAAAATAGGGGTTTTATTTAAAAGTGACAACGATTCAATCTAGTAATTACAGTCCGGTTACAAAGAAAAAGTATAACGGGCTTGTAAGATCACCTATTACATATAGGTTAAAAAGAAAAACCCACACGACCAAAATAAAAACACATATTTGGTTTGGAGCAGATAAAAAGGTAAAACACATTCATATTTTTGTAAACTTGGACAAAAAAAACAAAAAACAGTGAACAAACGTACAAAATATATTTAGAACTGTATAAAAATTGCAAAGGTATCAAAACCTCAGAACAATGAAATGTTTTCAGATATAAAACAAGTTGAACCTTTAGAATAACTGATTTTTTCCAGTAAATACAGTCAACATGAAAAGCTCAAGCACTCAAGCACATCAGGCAATTTGGGATGATGTGAAAGGTCAAGTCGTGCGATTTCTCAAATTCCTGTTGACAAAAACAGGACAAGCTAAACACAAAACACCAAGAATGGCATTTAGCTCAAGTTATAAACAAGAACAAGAGGGTAAGCCTTTAAAATAGAGTTTAGCAAGCAGGGATCCATGTATCTTTCAGTATCCATTACCACAACTACTGCAGTCACTATTATGGTCAAAGTGCAAGTCTGCTTTAAGGTAATGTTGGTTTTACAGAACTTTTGAAGTACAGAACTATCCCAATTTATGAGGTATTTAATATATTTAAAACAAACCCAAACAAAACCAAAAACATCTTTAGAAGTATTTAGACTGAAATTCCTGAGGGTTAGTATACATTTGCACTAGCTTGAACCACTGCTTAAACCCCAAAATGTATTTTCATGTTATTAGTGAAAAAAAGTTTTAGGTGGATTAAAAAAAACTGTAACTCTTAGTTTAGTGACATTTCTTCATACCAATTTGTTGATAGCATACATCACCTGATTGTGGATTATTATGTTTTATGTATTGTTTTAAAATATGCCAGAGATGAAAGACAATCATGTAATTGTATTAAACAAAAACAAACAAACAGTACAGTTTAACTTAAAGCCACCAGAGACAAAATTCAGTGTTTCAATGTCCACAGTGGTACTAGAGGAGTCCTTTGGTTTAGTCCTCTAATTTTTACATTTAGACACATGCTTGTCATAAACTTCTTGTGAGGGTAATTGTTTCCCACACTTCTTGCACTGGATAGCTGCCGGTGGAGAGTGGCACTTCTTTTTGTGCACGTACAGCTGCGCATTAGTACGAAACATCGCAGGACACCTGTCGCATTTTAGGGGTTTCTCTCCTGTGTGGATGCGATAGTGTTCAATCAAGATTATTTTGCTCCTCAACACCTTGTGACAGGATAAGCACATGAAGCCACGATTGTGCCGCAAGCCCATTGTTTGCCATCTGGAGCTTTTCTTTGACTGAAGCCTTTCTTTGTTTTGCACAATTTCCTCACTCGTGTGTTTGCGGGGAGAAACTGAACCCCCTGTGTTCTCTTCGATCTCTTCTAAAGGTTTGGTCCAATATAGGTCTCCATTTATTTCCGTGTTTTGGTCGTTGTGTCTTTTCACCATGTGCAATCTGAGTGACTGAGCAATGCGGAACGTCTTTTGACAAATGCTGCATGAATACGGCTTTTCACCAGTATGAATCCGCATGTGCTCTATTAGCTTGAACCGAAAATCAAATGACTTGCTGCAGTGCGTGCAGGGGTACCTTCCCGCGTTTTTATTTCCCTCCTTATTGTTGTTGCTGCTTGAGGAACGGGTGCGCTCTTCACTGACGGCCTGTTTTTTGCTTGCCGTACGGTTTTCTCTTTTATCAGCTGGTTTGCCTTCAGAGCTGGCTGCCAACAATTTCTTGAGTTTTGCACAATTACGTTTATGATGTCTCAGTGTGCTCGGAAATGGGAAGATTTTCTTGCAGCCTCGACACGTCTTGTGTGATCGTACGTGCACATCTCGGCCAAATTCTGTATCGAAAACTTTTTTGCAAATCTTGCAGGAGTAAGCATTTTTGCTGCCACTTTCCATTGTTTCATGTTCTTTGGACGTGGACTCAGTTGATGCAGTTTTTCTTTCCCCTCTTCTGCTCTTCACTTCATTTTCTTGCTTTTGTCCTGTTAATTTTCTCCTCCTTCGTCTATGATGTCCCAAAGCAATTAGGTCCGGATATTCCTCTTTGATGTCATGGAGTAACAGTTTCACATCATTTTTAATGTTCTGAAACCAATGATCATGTGCTGGAAATCTTTTGTCCTTACCTGTTTTTTTGCTCTCTATTAAATTTGAAACTGTGAAGAAAAACATGGAAAAAATATTTAACATAACATGAATGTTATATGCCAAACTGTGCATTTGCATTTTGAAATAAACTAATGCAAACATTTAACTGATATCACAAGCTGAGCACTGAATAAGCAAATATGAAGGGGAAAATGGTGATATTTCTTACACTTTCTTATTCCTAGATCAGCCAGATTGCAGACTGGTAATACACATCCACATGAAGAGCTGCAGCTTAAATTTTATAAGGGAAGGCTTACTTGGGAAGGCTTTGTGATTTATTAGTACACACAAGTATATTTGGAGACTTATTTGAGCATTTTTTTTAAGAAAGCAGCTTAAAGTATCTTTTATTTTAGCATACAATTGGTTCTATTTAGTGTAAACAACAATCCCATTGTTTTACAAGCATTAATACAGGATCCTAAAACTTGGAACCTTCTTGTACTTTTTGATCTTAAATCAAAAGCACATGCAAGCAAACCTAAATTTGAATTCTGTTTTTATATAAATTCTTTTCTCTCAGACCATTCAACCCCACAGGGCTGCATCTGAGACAGTAAAATCTAAAACTCTCTTATGCACATCTACATATCAAATTAATGAACAAGCAATTTGAATCCATCAAATTCTAATCAGTCTTAATGACAGAGCTGTGATACCCAGCTAACTTACAGACAACATTTTTGCCTATTTTCCATCCTTACTTCAAATAGGTTGAACTTTATAACAACACAGCAGCTCTTTTTAAGTCTTAATGACCAAACATCTTTAAACCCACGCAAACTCAAATTGCTGCTTTGTCTTTAGGAGATGTGTTACTTTCAGCTTGTATTATGTACTTAACATCTTCACCTTTTCTCTGTAAAATCAGTTGCCCTGATGTCAGTAGACTGGTTCGCATTTCTTACTGGTCACACTCTGTCAACGCCCACCCTTTCATGTGAACACGCTGATAGCTAGATTGTGCCAACTTCTTTAGTTGACAAGCACCTTCATGTGACTGCTTAGCTTGATTGCCCAGGTTGGGCACATTGGATTTTCTTTGTATTGCACACCCCAGTTCACTGTTGTGACACGTCTCTGCTCTTGAGAGTTGCACCAAGTTATAGGGCCACTCCAACCAGATCCAACAATAGATGGGGAACCGGTTCACATGCTGCTACACTGAGCTCAGTGAGGGTGCAGATCAGAAAAATAATAGTATTTCAAGTATGGGGCAGTTCCAGTTCAACCTCAGGATGACAGATTCACTGAAGAGACAGCTAATCATGCTGCTCCATTAATTGGCACAAGTAATTAGGCAAAATTAAATATCTGCTGAGTAGAAAACTATAAACAGATCTGATGATTCACTGAAACTTTTGCTCACAACACCCACCAACAATATTATCACATGGAAAACAGAGGCACGCTGTCACTTCTGGCATGAAATAGTAAATGAAAGAATTAAGACTCACTTCTACTGGATCTCCTGGCACTCTTTCTTCTCTGGTTCAAGTCAATGTCACAGCGAACTCCCTAAAATATAGATATACATATAGATGATAATCTCCAAAGACTAACAGGGCAATTTACAAGTAAACGAAATGCTCATGGAGCTGTGTTTGCATAAAGAGACAAACATCATCTGAAGAATTTGTTTCTTTTAGTTTTCAGCTAAAGTAAATAAGTAAAGTAAATAGATGTAACAGAACAGAAGAGTGCAGTAAACATTTTAATTTTTTATCAAGTCATTAGGAGCCACAACATCTTAGGTGAACTTGCACAATTTCAGTATGCATTTGTAAATTTCGGTTTGATTTAAAGGTTTAGCTATTGTTTATATTAGTTTCATTTTTAAAAATGTGTTTTCACCACTTAGTGAAAGTAATAATAATGCACCAGTGTGCATTGCATGCCACCTCATATGATTATTAAATACAATTAGTCAATCAAAAACATTTGATAACCAAACAAATTTGTAAATTCTCATCTTACAAACTATGTAGCTGTATACACATCATTGCACTCCTAAATTTCAGTTTTCTGTGAAACGTTGTAAGCGAGCCTCAAGTCGTCACAAAACGAAGATGTTTTTTTTCCTCTTCTGAAAACATAAAAGTCAAGTTGCAGATTTCTCTGGTGGTTAAGGATGCTACATCCACAGTTCTACCTTCAACTACATACCTCATCCTTGGGGATTGTAATATGACACAGAGGTATGGACAACGCCCGTAGTCGTACACTGGGACACACAACTTCATCTGGTTTGGTCACTGTCTCGTAGCCCAGAGGAGAACACCAGTCATCGGGTACTGCACAAACCAATGCACGAAAATTGCAAACATGCTTAAAGTTAAGCCAGGCAACTGTTTTACTGAGTAAAAATAATCTTGCAACAGTCTACCAAGATTAAATCAAATAATCAATTATGATCAACTCTGCACACGCACTCCACCACTGCCCTGGAGGTTATAAACAGTAACACCTATTTGTTCATAAATGTCATTTAGTCATAATGTAGTCAAAGAAGTAACTACATTTAAAATTATACCTTCAAAATCAATCTCAGGGACCTCAGAAGACTGTCCTGGAGTTTCAGTGACAACTTCAACCTCTGTTTGCGACGGATTCGTCTGGATTTGATTCGTCTTTACCTGTCTTCCTCTTGCATCCTCAAGTTCTTTCAGCTTTAGCTCTGCTGTCTGTAGCTTTATTTTAAGTTGGGTGACCTCTTGTCCTTTCTGTGCCAGCTCCATTTGATTGTCATACAATGTGTTTTCAAAAATCTTCATTATCTCAAACACGGCTCTCCTCGAAATAGATTCCATAGCTGTGGTCAGCTGGGCCTTGAACCCTCTTGTTAGAATGTCAGACATCTTTGAAAGCGACTTGCAGATATCCTAGTATCATAAATTTGTGTGTGGTGGTAGCTTCACTCCTAAACACAGGGATTAGAGATGAAGTTAGGTATTCTTACAAGCTTTACATTAATTATGACAGCAATTTAAAGTGTATATTTGCTGATAAAGTCTCCTCTCTGCCCCATAACTTTCCACCTAATGTTATGGCGCTAAATACATAAAAGAGTATTTAGGTGGAAATGATAAGTAGGTCTGGACTTAGAACAGGACTTACAAACAGCAAATATACACGTTTTTATTCCCTTATTCCCATCTGGTAGAGCAACTATCATTCATAACCTGATTTAGTTAAAAAATCCTTTTTTTAAAAAATATCACTGGTGGATGTATTTTTAGGTTGTTTATTTTATTCATGTTTACATTTATTCCATTAATCTGTATGGAAACCATCACATGTTGCAACAGAAAGGTTTAAACTGCATTTATTTTAGCATGCAAGTTTAGTTACCTGGTAAGACAAGTAGTTCACTCTCCCGTATTTCCTTAAGGAAAAAAAACTGAACAAAAACAGCAGTAAAAACCTAACCCAGACGGTTAACTACATTTGATCACCATTCATAAACAGCTATTCGTAAACCACTTCATTTTTACTATAAGCCATGGTGATAGATTAAAACCCCGGTTCAAAATTAACGTCGAACAGACGAATAATCACTATTACAACGTGCATGCGTCATTTTATCTCAAATATAACCACTTCAGAGAGGCTACTGTTAACACATGGCGGGTGATTTCCTTATCTATCCAAATACCTACAGTGCGGCACAGTGAAACTCCTTCGAGGCTTGACTTTCTGAACTTCGCCTTCAACCCAGAAATTTGCTAGACTAGAACTAAAGAAGGAACCCGATTATGGCGCCTAGATACCAAAATCGTGTCTTAAATTGGTTTTGCGTTAGCTAATGTACATAAACCTAACATATTCAGCCGCCATTTCGCTCAAGAGAAGAAGAAGGAAACGGGTACGTCACTGCTACGTCGGTTTATAGTAGAAAAAAAACCCAAAGTAATCATGGATTTATTAAAACGCTCAATATTTTTGAAGCAAGTGAAAATTAAATACATAAATATACAGTTAATAACAGACAGATATTTTCCGTTCGCAATATTTATATTTTCTCGCCATCTTTGATATCAAACGTATCGGCTACCATGGCAACCATCTAATACAGCACGAGCCGGTCTATTCGTCTGCTACATACAACACTAACCTGCTTCTTTTTTTTACCTGCATGCGAGAGAAGCTGTTTTTCTGTACCTGAACTACTGAATTGAACCAATTAGGGACAGCAAAGACACTGAAAAACACAAGGCCACAGCTTAACCTGATATTTCCTGACTGAACTTTTCCCGCCGCGCAGTGATATGACGTTTCCTCCCGTCACGAATTTCCGGTAGGAGTTCGTGACATTTATTATTTGTACATTTATTTATTTTTAATAGTTTTGTGTTTCGTATCCATTTCAAAAAGTGTTTTGACTAATATTTGGCTTTTAATTTTAACCTGGCATTCCGCGCTTTTGACAGTTTTTAAGAGGCGATATATAAACTGAATTATTATTATTAATATTATTATTATTATGAGAATGCAAAGCATCAAGCTGTGTGGAGATATTTTAACCATGCTTGAAGAATTCACAGATAAGCCCCAAAATAACCGCTAGACAAAGTTAAATACAATCCAAAACCTGAGAAAATTAAACCCTTTCATGAATGCCTGATCCCCAAATTAATGATTTATTTTCTCTTTCTGCAATATTCAGTTTGAAATACAGAAAAGGAAGCAGACTGTGCAGGTTTACAGTGTCATCACTGACGAAATATTTACTTCACAAACTCTTTGTACAACTGAGTATTGTTGATGACAAAGTCTATCCATTTATGACCAGAGTATACCCATCTTCTGTTGTCTGCTTCCAGCAGGATTATGTGCCATGTCACAATCATCTCAAACTAGTTTCTTGATTGTGACAGTTAGAGATTCTCGTCATGAATGCAAATCTCACAAATATGCACCGTGTGATGATACGTCAACATGGGCCAAAATCTCTGATGTTTCCGGCACAGTGTTGAATCTATGCTACGGAAGATTAAAGCAAATCTTGCCCAGCCAAAACGTTGCATAGATTTTTGTAGAGCTACAGCAGACTGAACAATCTACACTTGTATGCACAGCCTGAAAACAGCTTAATTGTCATGCTTGGGTACATGGATATATACAGTTAATGGCTTGGCTCCTATGGCCTGATGATGAACACTTCAAAGTGAGTTTTGTATGAATCCGTGTATTTCAATAATACTTAATATGTATCCTGACAATATACCTGATACTTGACCAGGCACAATGACAAGGACAACTTGCTTAGCTCATTAATGGACAACATTTTCAGAGCATTAACACTCAGTAGCAATTAGTTTACAGTGATAGTTTCAAATGGGATAAACAACAATTAACAGATGGCTTGTCTTTCACTATCATGCAATCGTAATATTTCCCCTGTGCCGTCCACATAGTGTTCCAGTCAAAGTAAGATTCCATCACAGCTCCCTGACTGCTCTAACACATACCTGTCAGGATCCTTTTTCATTGAAAACAAAGGAAAACAGAAAATCATTTATGGTTTATAGGATTTGCTTTATTGCATTTAAATGGGAAAGTTATAGTGCAATGCTAAAGAGTCTGGATAAGTGCTTTTAAGGTAGTCAGTATTTCTACAAGTGGATCACCAATTGTCTTCAACTCATCATTTAGTCAGTTATAAGTTCCTGTAGGAAAATTCTGGAATGATCTTTTTTTTGACCTCCATTTCAGCCAAAGGTTGTGCTGTTCCAGGCCACATTGGCTGCTTCCATGTCCATAAAGTTAATATACATCCTGAAATACACAAGAGAGAAGGAAAAATAGGTCAATGAGAGTAGACACTGACAGCCAGACGGGGGTGGGGATTGCTTCTGTAACCATGTTACTTTCACTCATCAAATTATTAAAAATGTGCTGGTTAAAGTGTGTCTTTGGTACCTTTCAGGAGAGATGCCCAGGTGTTTGTTGAGCAGTCCACACAGCAGTTTAGAGTATTGCCTGTTGGCAGCACCACTGATCTTGCCAATGCTGTAGAGGAAGCAGAGTGCGCAGGGGTCTCCCTTCCCTCCAAACATCATCATTTGGTCAGGGTTGATGTGCACAGATACGTACTGGTGTGTACAAGACAGAAGCACAAAACGGTGCAAACAAATTTTAAAACAATTAACCAGTGAAGGCTGTGGATTTTTGAAAAGTTACCAATATCTTCATTTATTTTCCATTTCTGTACACAAGTAGAGAATCTCTATATTTTAACATTGTCGCCTATGTAGCACTTAATTAAGCACTTAATTACAGTCTAATAAAGAAACCATAGAATCGTCTGATTATAATTCAATAACATGATGACTCATGTTATTGAATTATATTTATATATATATTTATTTTATTTTATTTTATTTTATTCTCATCATTGATGAGAATAAAATGTCTGTCTCCTTTAATGTTGACTATTTATGAGTAGGTTACTTGATTATAAGAGTATTAATGTGACGTAATGAAGCGCCATCCAGATATTCTTATGGCCAAGCTTGCATTTGAAGCGGGTGAGTGATCCAACTCCACCGATCAATGATCTCCCAGCGCTGGCAGTCTACACACTGTCTGCATAATTACACAAGACAAAGCCAGCCTAGTTTACCGAGTGGAGCTCTATATAATATGCTTTCATCAGAGAAGTTAAATCTAAACATGCGGAATTAAAGGGGACAGCCATTGATTGATAGTTATGACGTACAATCGCGTGAGGGTAGGTGGAAGAATGAGCGCGTGCCGGCCTACCTGTGCAGGTTTTCCCATAGCTTTGGCCAGCTCCTCTGTAGCCTCGGACAGGAGAGCTGCCGGTACATCACCTCTGGCAACATTGGTGTTCACTACAAACATCGGCATTATTGCAACGCTTCTCTCCCTCAATGTGCAGCCGCTGGTATTCTTCGCCTTCCTGCTTCTTCTTCTTCTTCTTCTGGTTGTAGGGTTGGCAACTAGCTTGTAGACGCATTACCGCCACCTACCAGACTTAAGTGTTTCACAATTACAAAAGTCGCTAATGGCCCTGCATTAATAGCAACACATATTTAAACAACTTCGGCCTCTTACAACTCACTATGGGCCTTTTCCTTCTCCACCTCTCTCATTGAGATTTAATTCAATTTTATTTACATAGCGCCATATTATAACAGTTGCCTTAAGGCACTTTATATTGTACGGTATAGAGAAACCAAAGACAACCCCAACAATCATATGAACCGCTTTGAGCAAATACTTTGGAGACAGTGGGAAGGAAAATCTCCCTTTTAACAGGAAGAATTCTCCGATAAAACCCGGCTCAGGAAGGGGGAAGGAGGAATGGGGTGGGAGGAGGAAGAGAAGACAAAGACACGATGTGGAAGAGAGCCAGAAAAACTAGTTCATGCATTTATTATTTCTCAACTGGACTACTGTAATACATTATTATCAGGATGTCCTTAAAAGAAAAAGGTGAAAATCTATGCTATGCCTTCTAATGATATTGCCCAAGGGTAGAGTTGGATGTTCAGAGGACTGGAGGAGCCAGGGATCAAACCACCAACCTTCCAATCAGTGGGTAACCTGCTCTACCTCCTGAGTTACAGCCGTCTGGCTGCAGGTTAAAGACTTTTTTTTTGTCTCTGTCTTGGTCTCCTCGCGACTTTGTCTTAGTCTTGACTCGGTCTTGGTCTTGTCTTGGTCTCGATACCCTCTGGTCTTGGTATTGTCTTGGTCTTGGTTTAGGTGGTCTTGATTACAAGTCTACCTAAGGGAAGCATGTGTGATGCAATTGGAATTGGTCCTAGCACCCTAAAACCCTGTGGAACTCCATAATTAAACTTACTGTGTGAAGAGGACTCCCCATTTACATGAACAAACTGGAGTCTATTAGATATATATGATTGAAATCACTGCCGCGCAGTACCTATAATACCTGCAGCAAGCTCTAATCGCTATAATAAAATATATGATCACTGCTGCACTGAGGTCTAGTAGGACAAACACAGATTTGTCCACTGTCAGAGACTATAAGCAGATCATTTGTAACCTTCATTAAAACTGTTCCTGTACTGTGATGAACTCTGAAACCTGACTGAAACTCTTCAAATGAACCAAATAGGCTATATGCCTTGTCTCCCATCCGTCCGTCCATCCGTTCACTTCCGCTTATCCTTTTCAGGGTCGCGGGGGGCGCTGGAGCCTATCCCAGCTGTCATAGGGCGAGAGGCAGGGTACACCCTGGACAGGTCGCCAGTCTGTCGCAAGGCTAACACACAGGGACAGACAACCATTCGCACTCACATTCATTTGCACATTCACACCTAGTGACAATTTGGGTTATCCAATTAACCTATCCCCACAAGCTGCATGTCTTTGGACGGTGGGAGGAAGCCGGAGTACCCGGAGAGAACCCACGCAGACACGGGGAGAACATGCCTTGTCTCCCAGTTCTTCTAAATCTTTGTGACTATCCCACTTTTTCCTTGCTAACCTTTTCCTTTGAATTCTTTCCTGTATTTCCTCATTCCACCACCAAGCCTCTTTATCCTCTTTTCTCTGTCCAGAGGATAGATCAAACGCATTCTTCAACATTTCCCTCAGCACTATAGCTGTACTTTCACAGTCATCTTAAGTGTCTTAACGCTTCCTTAATACTCAGAGCCTGGCTCAACTTTTTCCTGAACTCTGTGCAACAGTCTTCCTTCTTCCGCTCCCACCAGTTAATCCATGGCTCTGCCTTCACTCGTATCCAAAGCCATTTTACAGACTACTATTGAATGGTGTCTAGCTACATTCTCCCCTGCCACCACCTTACAGTCTCCTGATTTAATTGAGATTGCACCTTTTGGATGTGCTTAGCTTCCTCCAATCTTATACATCAGCTAATGTTCCTTGCTCTCCTTAAAGGAGGCACAGGCATTTCCATCCTTTTCAGAAAAACCCCCACTAGCATCTGTCCTTTTGCATTTCTCTTCTTATCACCATACCTACCCCAACCCTCCTTATCACCTCTGCTTCCACTGAAGTCTACTCTCTCCATCCTGTGGAACACTTTCTAATGCTTCATCGAACTTACTCCTTCTCCTCTGAAATTTTGCACCATCTTTCCAGCTGGGGGGAATCGTAGTTATTTTTAGGGTTTTTTCCTGCAGTTTCAGGCTCGTAGGCAGCTTAAGAAATCTTCTGTCTATATCTCAGGTTTTCATGAAGAAATAATCTAATCAAACTGACCTCCTTAAGTATTTACTTTCAAGAATATTGCTCCATGAAATCTAGAAGAATGTATCACTTGCATGTCTACAAACACAGAATTCCACTTATTTGCTCCATGCTAAAATTTGTCTATGGGTTTTCTTCTGTATGTGTCTTAGATTCGGTCCTTTTGTGTGGCACTTCATTACTGTCATGTTCTGATTTTAGGCACATCAGACACCAGTGAAATTCTCAAAAAAATGGGCACCCTTATCCTTCTCCACAGATCTGTCAGTGTCGATTTAAAAATATCTTGCATGTCTCCTCTTTCCACATCGATAAAACTCAAGTACTAAATGAATGCTTTATTATTTCTTTACCTGAGCTGCAGTCAGTCAATTTCTATTTTCATGTCCACATTGTGACTGAAGGCCATAACAAAGCTGTATGAAAATAGCCAGTTGTCACATGTTCCCATGCTTCTTGCCACTCGATCCCCTCCTAACACTTGACTTCTTTCTTCCTTCTCATTTCCAGGGTATCTTTAAGGTTGGTTTTGATGAGTCTTTGTCTCCATGACCTCTGAACTTCAACAAGTAATGTTCTAGCAGCTGTTTCCTCCACACAGTGGCATCTATCCTGTTTCAGCTTGAAGCACGCACACACACACACACACACACACACACACACACACACACACACACACACACACACACACACACACACACACAACTAATGATCTTACAGCCTGCAAGAAGTGCTTTTGATGCAGATCCATAAACCACACTCTCATACTCAAGATCTAATTAGGGCAGCAATATCTGCACTCCATTCTGCTCCTAAAATACATAATGTTTATAACATTTTCTCATTTATCTGCATCACTCTGTGTGTATATAGCAACTTTCCATGTCACCATGCGCTTGCAGGTGAGCATCAAATTGATGTGCTTTCTTTCTTGTTAAGAACATTATCTGTGTTTGTTTCCACAAAAATTTGATCTCCAATTTCAGTGCTGCTAAGTGATGACAGACTCTTATCCCTCTGTCAAAGGATATGATTTAAGATTATTTTCCAAAAATCCTTATTTCTGCATTATTATTATTATTATTATTATTATTATTATTATTATTATTATTATTATTATTACTATTATTATGCTAGTCTTATTTTTAAATTTAGGCAAACTGATTTACAAATGTATTTTCAAACAATGAAACAATTAAAACCCTTTAAAGTGACATGAACATGAACATGAACATGAAAAACTTTAGTATTCTACTATGCTAACTTTGTCGTTTTTTTCTGCAACTGGTAATGCAATTGTATACGCACTTCTGTCTTAAAACTACTAAACTATGAACAGAGGTGGGAAGTAACTAAGTACAAATACTTCGTTACTGTACACTCCCTACATTTTTAAAGAAATATCCGCACATCTGCTACTACTACTTCTACTACTTACATTTTCTAACAGACTCTTACATTTGGTTCATCTATAGCGTTTATACTCGGGAGTTAAAAGTCGGTGGAAGGAGTGCATGTGTTTTTGTTTGCGATACTTCAGAAACTGTCTAGCGCTACAGAAGAGGAGACAGCATGAAGGGAGTTACGTTTTTATTAAGTAGTAATTTTAAATCCAACTTTTCTGTCAGCTGTGTGCATTTTGCAGCACAGTCTGTTGCTAGTTAAAGTATACCAGCAGATGTATTTCACAGAGAGACAAAAGAGAGAGCTAACTTGTAGAAAGTTAGCTCTCTTTGATATAGAAAGATGCAGAAAGATAGACAGAAGGGGAAGAAGACAGGTTATATGTAAGGGTAAGGACTGATAAACTGAAGATTTAAATCTTACATATGATGTCATCATTTTCAATCACGCATTGGATTTGTATATAATATGCTGTAATAAATTATGTATATTTGTTTTGTCCTGCAAAACAAGCTAAGCTGTACTAACTTTGTGTTATTCAAATGTTGCATGAAAATACTGGGTAGTTTTGTCCACGATAAACAGGTTCGTTTGCATTAATGTGGTGAATTCACAGCAAAGCTCTGTGTTGGATTGGTGCACAGTGCCTGTGGTGTTCATGGTCAGGCTTAGGTTGCATCAAGTTGCGGAGATGAATTTGCATTTAAGCTGATGATGTTCAGGCTCACTAGCTGAATTCCAACTTTATAAGCAAAAAGTTGTTTCAGTAGCCTACTTCAACTTTTACTGGAGTATTTTTTAACCTACTGCTCAACTTCTGCTTAAGTAAATAAAGTCTGTACTGTCGCCACCCCTGACTGTGAAATTGAGAAGAAAACGTGTGCAATCATGTGACAAATGGGTCGTGCTAAAAACAATAATATCAAGCGGAAGCTCTTCTGTATCCTTATGTCTTTAAAAAATCATCACCACTGCTGAAATTATTATATAAAAAGTGGCTTGTGAAACCTGAGTGCTTGGTATTTCCAGGGTGCGGCTGCTCTTGAGTGTAGCGTAATTACGGTACCGGGCATGCGTAGTGTTCTCAAGAATTAAAAGCAGTGCTGGATGAGGCGAGAAGGGAACTGGCAGGGAGAGAGAGAGGGCAGAAGTTGGATGGCGCTATCCTTTGTCGCCGTATTTCGGCACACAAACAGCTGCCGAGCGTCTCCGTGATTCGTGAAATTACACCTTTGCCGCTGTTTCACGCCGTGGTGGCTCCTCGGTGTCATCCGACAAACGGTGCGTATTCAGGGCTAAACTAGCCAGTCTGCTAGCACTTTCCAACGTTACGGAGAGGCTGCTGCTCCAGCTGTACTTTAACATTAATGCACGCACAGAAGCATTATAAGTTTACTAACAAGCCGGGCTGACGGGGGTTGTGATTTTGGCGTCGATTAACCAGCATCGCCGCCTTGGCACTGCACAGATTAACCGGGCAGGTATAGTCTTTAATTAAGTTGTAATAGAGGCGGAATGACCGTGATGCTATTCACGGAGCCCTGTCTCATTTCACTGCCGTAATCATTTAGGTTTATTTTTTAGCAGCAGGTTAGCCAGTAAAGTTAACCAACAGCTGCTATGGGGGAGAGTTGATCACACGATCGAAAACTTTTGCGATCATAGCAGGAAAGCTGTGTTACAACTGATCACGAACTGTGTGTGAAACCGTCATCAGATCTGCAGCCCCGCGGACAGGATGATGGAAGAATCGGTGACCACATTTGAGACGCATCTGACCGCCGTCATGGACAGCCTGATCCGTGCCTCGGTGTGCGAGATCACCAAACTCTTCCAGGAGACAGTGAACGACTACCTGGTGGAGCTGTCCCTCAACAGGAAGGAGAACGAGGCTCTCAAACTGCGGCTGAGGCTCACAGAGAGCAAACTGAGAACCGAGCGCAAGTACGGCATGGGCTGGGCTGCCAACCGCCGCAACGCCGGGCTGGTGGCGGCAGCAGCACCGGTGGAGGAAGCTGGAGGCCGGCAGAAGCGAAAACTTGACGTGACTCGTAAGTATTTGCTGTGTGTGGCGACTTGGAGCTTTTCTTCCTGTTTACCTTTAGTTTGCATGATGTATACAGTTCAATGGTAGCTTATCAGCACATCCTGCAGTATTTCCCTATGATTGTGGCTTTAACGTGAATAACAATGTGAATGCTATGCAGTCTAGGTGCAGTTTATGTGAAGACGCACTTGTTTTGTTGGAAAACCATCTGGCAAGAGCTGATCTCTCCCTCCCTCCTCCTTCCTCACCCCCCTTCCTCCTCTGCCTCCTCTTCATGATCGCTCTCCCTCTGTCCTTCACCTCCCCCTCTCCTCTCTCCACTGCATTCTGTCCCTCCTACTCCTTTCGCTCTTTCTGCATTTGCTCACTCCCTCCTTTCCTCTCTTCCTGCCTGGTTCCTCTCCCCCCCACCTCCTTCACTTCTCCCCGTCTCCCTCCAACTCTACCTCCTCCCCTTCCCGCTCCTCTTCTCCTCACACCCTCTTCTCCTTTTCTTATTCTCCCTGCCCCCACCTCCTTCTGCTCTGCTCTCTCTCTACTTCATCACGTTGAACACACACACACTCCCCCTCTCCTCTCCTGCTTCTCACCACCTCCACCACCCTCCATAATTACACACTCCCTCTCCACTTCTCCTCTCTCTCTCTTCCTATCTCATCTTTTTCAACTCTCCATCCTACTTTTATCTTTTTCTCCTTCACCGTGCCCTCCTTCTTTCCTCCTCTTCCTCCTGCCCCTCTTTTGACCCCCACCAACTCCACTTCTTCCTCTCCTCTCCGCCTCTCTCTCACTCCTCGCTGTCACATGTTTTTCTCTCCTTTCCGCTCTCTTGTCTGTCCTTCCACGCCCCCTCTCCTCAACTCGTTCATCATGCTCACTCCTCCTCCGCCGCCTGCTCCCATTGCTCTCACTCCTGTTCCCGTCTGCATCTCCAATCCCCTCATCCTCCTCCTCTTCCTCGTCTCCCACTTCTCCACCCTCTTCTCTCCTTCATCTCTCCCTCCCCTGGCCTTCCAATCACATCCTCCCACCTATCTCTCTCCCCCTCATATTTCATTTGCTGTTCTTCCTGCTTCTCCCCCTCCCCTTCACTTTCTCCTTCCTCTCACCTCCTTCACCACCCTCCCTTCTCCACAGGAGGCAAGTCAAAAAAAGGCCCAGCAGCAGCCTATGGCAAAGCGTGGCCTGGAGGTGTGTGGGAGGAAGGAGGAGGAGGAGGAGGTGGTGGCGGTGCTGGTGGTGGTGGAGGAGGAGGAGGAGGAAGTGGAGCAACTGTGGGCATGGTAGCAGGAGCGGGAGGAAGAGGGGGGAAGGAGGCCAAAGATATGTACCTCATCCAGTTCCCCCGGGATGAAGAAGACGAGGGAGGGATGGTGGAGGAAGAGGAAAGGGAGGGCAGCCTCAGCGGTGAGGGGGAGGAGAAGGCCAACATCAAAGAGGAGGTGAGGGAGACAGGCTTTCTCAGAGGAGGAGTAGGAGGAGAAAGTGGCACAGCATCTCTGCTCTGCTCTGCAGCTTCATAAACACTGAGAGAGCATGTAGACACAGACAGACAATAATAATACAGAAAGAGTTTTGCTCAAATTCTTCTTCTATCAGATCACTGCAGAGATATAGTGGATAAAGTGAAGCCTATTGATTTGATATTTAGCTTCCAGAGGAGCCAGGAGTGGGGCTCTTCATATCTCATGCACAGCAAGCTTTTAGGGAGAAACACTACTGTTAGAAAAGCTTTCCACCACATCACCAAGTGGCAGGACGCTGATCCACTCTTCATTTCTCTTCTGGATTTGAATATTCAAACCATGCATAATGTGCATAAATTTGCCTCCCTGCTCTGTGAAGTCTTTCACCGCTTGAAAGGAGTCCTTCACCTAGCTGTATCTTTATTTCAGGTGCATTGTAAACATATCATGTGGAAATTTAACAAGCTTTTTTAGAACAAGAGTAAATTTAATAGTGAATGTCTCATTGTACCTGGACTCAGTCGATTACCCAGTACAGTAGCTCTCTTTCTGCTTCTCTATGCAGTTGGCCCAAACAGAGGGTTATCAGCCTGCCTCTCTCCGACTAATCAAGGAGGCTTTGAAGATGCATCCGCCCAACCAGAACCTCCACGCTGGCTCCAGAACCCCGAGTGAAGGTAATGAGCCCAGGACTCACTGAGTGAGGGAGGGCAAGTTAGAGAAAATGTTCAGAGACCAGTACTTGAAGGAAAACGGAAATGATTGCCCACACCAGCTCGTTCACTCTCTCCTCCTCCTTCTGTTTCTGCTCAGGAGATCTGTCAGACCGTCCCCCGACTCTTCATCCAGGGGAGAGTGAAGAGGAGAACTGGAAGGTGGGCTCTGCAGAACCATCAGAGGGAGGAATGACCATGGATGAGCTGAGGGGCCTGGAGTCTGCGTTAAGGGCCGAAAGAGGCCGCGAGCAGGCTTCTCAACATGACTCAGAAGTGGTTTGTGGGTCCGAGATCAGCTTGGCCCCTAAGTACATTGGTCTCGATGGAATGGAGCAGGATGGAGAGCTGGAGCCTCAGCCACCCACTCTGCACAAAGAGGACCAGATAGGACAAGGCAGGGTGAAGGAGGGCGAGAGGTTGGGAGTGGCTGGGGATGTGGAGCTGAGGTTAGGCTGGTCAAAGAAGTTAAGAGAGAGCGACTCAGCTGCGGTCATGCCTGTAGAGGATGTGGTGGAGCACGGAGAGTCGGAGCATCCGCCCCACCTATCTGCTCCGGGGAGCGTCTGGGAGAGCGCCGGGGAAGAGGAGGGTGGCGGGGATCTGCTCCACTTCTGCCCACAATGTGGAGGAGGCTTCACTTCGGAAGCCGAGCTGGAGGAGCACCCGTGTCCACTAGGTGGCGCCCATTTACAGAGCAGCGGAGCAGAGGACAGTCTTTTCCCTTGCGCTCACTGCGGCAACACGTTCAGCCACGCCTGGGCTCTGAAGAACCACGAGTGCGCCTGCGCCGCCGAGCGGCCGCACTGCTGCGAGATCTGTGGGAAGCGTTTTACACACTCACGGTCGCTGGAGCGCCATCATCTGGTGCACACGGGTGAGAGGCCGCACCGTTGCCAGCACTGTGGACGCAGCTTTAGTCGCCTTGGTAATTTGGAACGGCACCAGCGGATTCACACAGGTGAACGTCCATACGGCTGTGAAGCATGCGGCAAGCGCTTCAGCCGTGTGGAGTACCTAAAGAGACACCAACTCATACACAACAGCGAAAAGGCAACACTCCAGTGCTCCAACTGTGGAAGGGGCTTTAGTGATGTGGAGCAACTGAAGAACCATCAGTGCTTTTAGAGGCTTCACAAGAAACTCAGTTTAGGGAAAGAACAGTGGTTTTTTTTTTAAAGTTTTTTTTATGGTTGTGGTAGAATTTAGCTGATGAATGTGACTGTTACAATCTCATGTCTTTCCCTGTGATTATCTTTAAGATAACAAAGCACATACATGGCAGACTTTGGTCGAGTAAACAATGAAGGCACATTTTAAAAAGCTGGCAGGAAGGACTGGTTGGTGTTTTTGTGTTGAAAGAGAAATAAAGTCAGTCTCTGCCATCTAGCCATTTTAACTGGAAGTATTATTATTTGTATGTACGTGCACAGCCAGGACTTATTTATAATGATGAATACATCGTTCATTCATACCTCTTTATCAGTACGTTAAAGCTGATGGCCTTGTTTTCTTTTTTGGATGACATAATTGACAGTTTGGTATTTTGTATGTTTGTGTTTTCGTCACATTGCTAGAAAATAAACATCTTAATTCATGAGGAAAAGTTTCGAGTTAGTGAATAATACGCCATAAAGCTTTTTTGTGTGACTACCTTCATCATAAATTTTAATTTTCAGCCATCGCTAGGCAACATTGTCATTACACATTCATTCAAGGACTAAAAAATTTGCTGTTCAAAGAGCTGCTGCTTTTTCAGAACTTCTTGTTAATGATGGCTATCAAATGGAGATGCTCGCCAGCCACTTTATTAGGTACACCTGTTCAGCTACTTGTTAATGCATGTGTCTAGTCAGCTGACTGGATGCATTCATGCATGTCAAGACAACAAATTCGAACCAAGCATCAGAAATGGGAAGAAAGATTTAAGTGACTTTAAACGTGGCGTGGTTGTTGTTGTTGTCATGTGGGCTTGTTTGAGTATTTCAGAAGCTGTTTATCTACTTGGATTTTCCCACACACAACCATCTCGAACTATCTTGTCAATATGGACCAAACCCTCTGACGAGTGTTTCCAGCATCTCCCCACAAAGTTGATTCTGTTCATCTGGACGTAGCGGTTTCTGTGAGAGAAACATTTCATCACTCATCCAAGTGATGTCTTCGGTCTCAGCTGACTTCTGTTTCTGATGATTTCTATTTAGTCAACTGAGACTGAAAAAGCCACTTGAATAAGTGAGGAAGCGTTTCTCCCATGGAATAGAAACAGAATCAACTTTCTGGGATTTCCTTACCCAGATGATCAACACTTTCCAGCACCTTGTTGACTCTATGACAGGAAGAGTTAAGGCAAAAGGCAATCTATTAGCAAGGTGAAGTGGTAGGTGAGGGTAGATTGATGTTTTCCCTCATGATCGCCCACTCTACAGCTAAGTCCTGATATTAGAAAGGTGGTGAACCTAATTCGCAAAGTCCTCTCCACTCTCAGGATTATTTCTGTTCTTCCCACAGCAGCATGATGTGTGTCGAGGGGAAAAGATCTCCAAGTCAGGAAGTTCATATTTGAAGAAAGAGCAAAGTAGACCATCTGTGCTCACTAACGACAGCCCTGCTTGTCATCTATCCAGCCCACTTCAGGCTGGTTCTGACGGGATCTTCAACTTACCTCGTACCAGATGACTCAAGGGCCGAGTGCTGGAGTTCTACCCACAGTGTAATCATGTTTCTCAGGGTGTCGATGGCCTCGCAGCTTTTCTAGTGCAGCATGGGAGTGAGAGGGCCCTCAGTTTGAATAGACCTGCTTTTATCCTCAAATGCTGCTTGGCTTTCCGTCACATTTTAGAAAATGCGTGTTGGGAAGAGCTTCACGTATTAATCTGGCTGAAAAAAATTGTTTCATCTTTATGACAAAGCTGTTCATTACTGCCTGCATGCAGGCTGCAGTCATGCAAGGAAAGGGTTGCATGTTACATGGCCAGAGTTGTTCTGTTTTTATCTACGTCGCTTCTTTGTGGTTATTATGAGTAAATAGAAAGTTAAACGTTTTACGGAAGTAGAAAGAAACTGCTCTTTATTTGAAGTCTTATTGAATTTATCTATTTTCAGACCTTAAGGAAAAGTCAAAACTAGATCTGTTAAGGTTAAACTAATTCACAGTGCACTGGCGAGACTTTACTGAGCTAAACTGTAATAAAATAGATTAGGCTGATGAATAGAAGTGCTTTCATACAAAAGTCAACTTATTTTATGTTGTCTGAGTCATGATCATATTATATCATCATATCATATCATATTATAATTATAAAAAATTATATTATTATTATTATTATTATTATTATTAATTATAAAAAAAATATTGCCATATTAGACATATTCAAGTGTTGGGCTGTTGTTGAGAGTTTCTTTTGTGCACTAGTTATACAGATATAAATCTCACTTACTGATATTTCTGATTGACTGAAGGGCTTTCTTGCATTATGCAATGAAAACAGCACTTTGACATAACCTGGCACGCTGTGTATTTGACATAAGATACTGTGTCTTCGTAGTTTTTAAATAGCGGCTAAAGTCTAGAGTAAGTTAAAAAAGACATAAAACTGTATGACACTCAGCAGTTTGGTTTGTTTGCAGGTTCTGGGTGAGCGGTGCGTGAATGTAGAACAACTACAAACTAAGCTAACAAGCCGTGTTTGTTAGCTCAGCCAGTCAAGTTGGATGAGAGAGAACCCTGGAAAGATTCATTTCTGGCCTCCTGACCCAGAACAGCTCAGTTGTGCGGCAGCTCTAACCAGGACGGCTCCACTGGTACATTTTTTGCAACATCAGGAAATGATAAAGAAAGAAACCCCCAAAAGTCAGGGTTGAGGCTGTGAAATGTGTTGCACGGATCTCAGGCAAACCAGTGTTTACTGAGACAAGAAGAAAAACAAAGATCCAAGCAAATGGATATGATTTAAATAGTGGTTCATCATTTGGCTGTTTGCCACGTGATTGTGCACATCGAGTATAGCTAGATGTGGTGCACAATGCAACAGTTCACAATGCAACACGTGAAATGTGCATCCCATTTAGCACCATGTTTTCAGTGGCTGGAAGAGCCATGCAGGAGTTGCGGTGTTGTAGCATTTTCCTACAAAGAGTCTGTATCCAGATATGTTTTCACTGTCTCTATAAGTATTAAGTCTTTTTCTTTTTAAAGAAGACATAAAAAAGCTGTCCATCTGTCAGAAGGTCAGTTTGTTTGCAGAGTAAGGGTGAGTGGTGCATGAATGTGGAACGACTACCAGATCAGCTCCAGCGAGCCATTTTCTGCAGGAACAGGAAAGACAACAAGTAAAAAAGAACCCAATCACATCTTATTTGCGGTTCAGACATTTAAGTTTCATCATCGGCCCATCTGAACCAGAGTACGACCTCATTTATTAGAAAATAAATATTGTTAGATAATAAAGTCACTTCCTGTAGCTTTTTACCAAGTGACAGTACAGTTCCTGCTTGCTGATAAATTAAGAAATGGCCAGAAGAAAGAAGGGGCGCTTGTGGTGTTGCAGCATTTTCCTTCAGAGAGTCTGTCTCCAGCTTTATATCAAGTTTTCTATAAAAATTAGGGCTTCTTGAGATTGGAAAGATTGGAAATAACACACCAAGCACAAATGCTGTGATGCTATCTATGGGTAACCACTATTTAAACCATATCCATTTGCTTTGATCTTTGTTTTTCTTCTTGTCTCAGTAAACACTGGTTTGCCTGAGAACCGTGTTCTTTGTGTCACTGAAACTCGCTCTCTTGTGGGAACCAAATTTTCTGAACATATAAAAACTCACCATACCATATTTCGACCTTTATTTAGCAACTGTCAGTTCACAGCAAGTCTGCGGTTTATTTATTTTCTTTATGTGGTCAAATAATTCATGAGAAATTCCTCATTTCAACTATTTTTCTTTAGTTTGACACAATCATCATTAAATGTTGAACTGGGTAACGTCAGTGGCAAACCTCTGAAAAAAAGTGACCCAGAAAGCTTGTCTGCCCCTAAAATGTTTTCTATGATTTAATGCTGAAATTCACTAAGTCATTTTTGTAAAGAGGAAAAAATGAAATCAGACATTTGTATAGGCTTAGTATTTATTGATAGTGTTCCAGCTCAAATGTACATTTGTAATATGTAATCAATAACTGACTCATGTTAAAACCAGTGCAGTTTTATTTAAAAGAACTGAGCGCTTGCTACTCTCTGTGTTTGGCTTTTGAATCTATTGGAGAATAAACATTAAAATCACACACTTCAGTCTTGATTAATTGGAAAATTATAATGCTATTAAATGTGAGTGAAATGACCTTAGCAGGAAGGGAAATTACATTTTTACAAAGTCAATCAGGGGGAAAAAACTATTTCAGTCCATCATGTCCTCAATAATGAAGCAGAAGCTTGATAATTAAAACTGCAGCGAGTTTATCAGAGTCCGGTCAAGCTAAAGGCTTTTATGCCTGACAGCGGTTATCAAACAGACTGATGGGCATGGCCAGTCTTTTTGCCAGGATACCCTCCAGGTTCTCTAACGGCATCCTCCTCACATCATAGCCCCGCACGTTGGGCTTCGCATTCTTATTAACCGGCACAATCTCCTCACCGCTGTTCGGGTCGTTTCTTCCAACTGCAGCACACGTGGGGAAAAACCGCTTCACATTATTAGGGAGATCAGATTTGAATGATGGGCAGCAGTAGGCAGACCACATGTATTCAGGAACAGACACCCTGTTATTAATCCAGTGGTCCCCAGATTTGTATGGCATGGCCCCGGTGATCACGTACATGGTCCCGTTGCAGAACATCTTGAAATCTCTCAACACGTCATTCTCCAGTTTGTTCCAGGGTCCAGAGTTGGAGCCCTCTTTTTGGGGGACAATGTTTGTCAGGGTAAAGGTGGCTTTCCGGTTATCGAGGGTCTTCTGGTGCAAGCTGGGATTGAGATGACCCTTGGTAAAGCTGGAGTTCCTGTAGTCATCAAGCACCGCCTGGCTTTCAATCACATTCTGGTCGACAGGGGTTTCAAAATGCTTCATATCTGGGCTGGCACCGGAAAATGCCAACTGACAGACGGAGGAAAAAGGACATGACCATGTTTAGAAACTTTAAAAGAGTTTGCTGCTTCTGTTTGACTTAAACAGTCACATAGCTTTAAACATGACCTCATTTGAAGATGCAAATGTCTCTTTCTTCATGGGTTCACAAAAGAAAACATATATGTGACTGTGTTTTTCATACATGTGTTTTTTACGTATAATCTCTATTTTTCACCGGAAAAAAACAAACAATGAACACAACACTATAAAATAAGTGTCTGCTCCTTCTTACCTGCGGTTCATACATCCAAACGGATTTGGGTCGTTTGCCATCAGCAGGACTCAGTCTGTACGCAGAGAACAAAGGCACTCGACGCTGACGATCATACAGGCTGGCAAAGTGGTACTGGTTTCTATAGCGCTGGCATATTGGCTGATATCCTGGTGCGCTGACACCCTGTGGGGGAGTTTTATTATAGAAGAAATTAGGGCAGTGGGAGAAGTCCTTGCCGATCTCGCCAACAACCAGGCTACAAAGAAGAAGTAGAAACAGAGCTCTGATGGAGGGTTGGAGCAAATTCCTTTGAGACATCTTCTGTAACAGATGAGCAGGTCAGCTGTAGATCAGAAACAGATTCTAGTAAGCAGACGAATCCCCAGAGTAAAATAATCCACAGTTGTTGTTTGTTAGTTCTGCATCTGCAATCTAACGCTGAGGTTTCCTCATTTATACCAAGAGCGTGGTAACAGTTCTTACCCACCCACATCGACGTTTACAATCAAACTTCCCCTGCTAACGAGCAGTCAGGCTCCCTTCTGAGAATCAAGTTTGCGTCACAGATTTTTTTAAAAAATCTTGGATTCTTTTCAAATTTTAATCATTTGGAAATTTCGTCAAGGTAAATGGATAAATTTGGACCTACACACTTGTAGGAACACCTTGAGTTCTACAAATCCTGGGATTTTATTTGTCACACTATGTCAGTCTGATGACACACAACATGCACTGATGATATTAGTTTTAAAAAGAGCAAAAAACGTGTGGTAAAGTCACAGGAACAGACATTGCCTTCCCTGTTTGTTGTCTCGTACAAGTTGATTTTTTATCTTGAGTACACTTAGTCCAGAATTTTTAATAGCCAGGAGAATCTCCCTTATTATACTTTGTACCTAAAAAAGAGAAACATCATGGAAAACTTTGAGATGTGTGTCTCGTTTAAGGCAGAGCGGTGTGACATGCGATGCTTTTCATAATGAAAATCAAACACTCGTTTCTGTTACCACTGTCCTAAACCAGCTCCAGCACATGTTTAATGCAGCATCAGGTGTTTATTGACAGTCATTTGACAAATTATGTATTTATGTAATCACATGCTGTCAAATATTTCTGTTTCTCTTTCTGTCTCATTGGTTTCGGTGTAATGCAGTTTTTCCTTCTGTCATCAAAACTCCGCTCGATGTCAGAACCAGTAGGATTCTGAAAGACAAAAAAAGCTCCTCGCAGAGCTTCCCCGATTTCTCAATTGCCAAAATAGCAAATGTTTACTAGCAGTATGTGGCTTCTTTATTTTGTTATGTGCTCAATTTGGGGAAATTCTCCATTTTAGTCAGTTTTTAATCAAACAAATTATGATTCACTACATTTAGGGATTGTCAGAATGCAGAAAAAGCAAAAAATATGAAAGAAACCATGATCACAGCAGAAAACTACAGATTAGATATTTTTCACACATCTAAATGAAACACATCCTGATACTTATGTGTGAAAGGAAAGTTTGTTTTCTACAAGCTACTGGTTCTGTGTTGTAGTAATGGTTTTCTGTATGACTTTATCAGTATCTCACATCACTGGAGGAATTGTGGTTCACTCTTCTTTACAGCGTTGGTTGCAAAGAAGACGGCTTGTGTCCATCTGTTTAATCATGGACATCAATTTAAGGTCTGAAATTTCTCTGGGACATTGCAATATCTTGATGGTTTTGTTTTTCTGCCATTCTGTTGTAGATTTGCTGCTATGCTTGGGATCATTGTTTTATTGCACGGCCCAGTCATCACAATAATGGGTGCTTCCATGTTCTTTTAGAGCAAAGAGGCTTTCTCCTGATAGTCCTTCCAAACAAGACAAACTTGTTTATTCTTCTTCTAATGGTCATGACCTTTAAAATTTAACATGCTAACTGAGGCCTGTAGAGTCTGAGAGCTTTTGGGGTTTCAGCAGTTTTGCATTGTTGCGAATTTTTGGAGTGAATTTGCTGGAATTTCCAATCTTGGGAAGATTATGGCATTGTGTTAACCAACATCTGAATGCTCTAAACCTCTGCTTTTATAGAGCCGGTCATACTTGCATTTGATTAGCAGTGCCTGACTACTTCACTTTAAAAGTAGAATGGGAGGCAGAACCTTCAGCTTCCTGGCCCTCTTCTGTGGAGCCAGCTCCCAGTTTGTATTCAGGAGGCAGACCCCTCTCTACGTTTAAGATTAGTCTTAAAACGTTTCTTTTTGATATAGCAGATAGATAGTTAGATTCTTCCCACTGTCGCCAACTGTTTGTGTGATTTGGTGCTATATAAATAAATTGAAATAATTAAATTACTTCTTACCCACTTAATTCCAGTAGTAAGGACGTATTTAATTTTTCACAGTACTGCACAGGTGAAAATATATTTACATAATAACTGAAACTGACTAAATGTATACATATTTAAGATTATACATATTGGATACATATTACCTCTGGTTTTAGTAAGCCTGACCGCATATTACTTGGTATTATTCAGCCATCAAACCTCATGGAATTACTCTCTCACTATCTACAGCATTTGTGGGCATTGGGAAAATGTCATATTTACTGGTTTCAGTTTTCTATGATTTATAGGATTTTAAACGTGTGAAACACACTGCCTCTACATCTAGCCACGATTGATCTGTTTCTACAGAAATGCAGGATGTTACAGTGTAGTGAAAAATTAACACAGAACGCACACAAATGCAGAACAAAAACTATAAATGCCATATTTACTTTCACAGTGTTTATGGAGAAGTATACAAGTACAAGGACCGGTGTCTTTGTGGATCTAAAGAAAGCACATGACAGGGAGCTTAGAGCGGAACTGTGGGACTGCAAGAGGAAGTCAGGAGTGGCAGAGAAGTATGCGAGGCTGGTGTAGGACATGTATGAGGACAGCGAGACAGCGGTGAGGTGTGAGGTAGGAGTGAAATGTGGGGATGGCATTACATCAGGGAACTGACCTTCCTACTTAAGATGGTGATGGACAGGCTGACAGATGAAGTCTGGAGTCTCCTTTGACAACGGGTGTAGGGAGCAGGTGGAAGAGAGCCTAGGTGGAGGTATGCTCTAGGTGAAGAAAGGAGTGCAGGTAGGGTGGAGTGGGCTTCAGGTGTGATTTGTGGCATGATAGAAGAAAGAATGAAAGGGAGGATTTACAAGAAGGTAGGAAGACGTGCTATGATGTATGCTTTGAAGACTGTGGGACTAACAAAAAGACAGGTGGCAGATTTAAAGATGTTAAGATTTTCTCTGGATTAGAAAGGAGGGCATGCAGAGGACTGTTGTAGCAGATGGGGATGCTAGTGACAGGGTGAGATAATCTACTGTAGCGACCCCTAAAGGGAGAAGTGGAAAGAAGAAGAAGACTCACAAGCTGTTTGAGTTTTTGGGCACACAAAAGTTTAGACGTAATCTCACCTCTCTGAGAAACCCCTAAATAATCTTAGAAATGAGACCATTTGTTGAGAAAATGTTTTTAATATTCATGAGAAAACCACCAGAATGGAAAACTTGTTATAATATTTATTATATCGCCTCCCTCCCAAAATATTCTGATAACTAATTTGTGAAATGGATACAGTTTACAACAAGCTGGTCTCAAATTTAGCGTCTGGAGGAAAAAATCCAGGAGAAAAGGAGCAAATACTGCATCAGTCCTTATCTTAAAAATGCACCTGGTAGACTGATCATCGGGGCCATCTACTGAGCACTCAGAGGAACAACAGCAGGTGGCAGGATGACCTACATGACCCTGACATTAATCATGCAAAGTGTATAAAATTGACTGAGACTAATAAGACTTTATTTGTATTAGCGTGTAATCCATGGACAGGCAGGGATATGATTTTAATTGAAGAACGCTGGCAAGAGTGTTTTTTTTTCTTGGTGTCAGCTACTTTCCCTTCCCTTCTTCCTTGCTCTGTGTCATGCTTTGCTGACTGGAAGGCTGTGTGTGTGTGTGTGTGTGTGTGTGTGTGTGTGTGTGTGTGTGTGTGTGTGTGTGTGTGTGTGTGTGTGTGTGTGTGTGTGTGTGTGTTTTCTTGGGGATAACCTGGGGAGACAAGTTTAATTTAAATCCCAATTAAAGGCCAAATTGAAGAGCCCTTATACGTGTACGCTAATGCTCTCTTACATGAGTATTAACACACATTTATTCAGTGCTGTCTATATTAAGTAGCTGCGCCTCTACAGTGTAATGCAGTCAAATCCATAAATGCCATGAATGGGACTTGATTACACCGTCACTGTGAAAACATGTAGGGTAAAACCTGTGATGTATATGTGAAGAAGGAAACTCAAATGCATTTCAATGCTTCAAAACTTAGTTTCAATCTTCAAAAGCCTTTAAATGCTTTTGATTCTGTCTGAGATGGGTGTTGTTCCAAAAAGCGATCATCTGATTTCTAATGTCTCTGTATGTTTCCATGTTTAATGTCTTTACTTATATTTGTAAATAGACTGTGATCAATAGGATTTAAGAAGAGATTATACTGCTCCACCACAACCACCCACACATGCAGGGCCTTGGAGTAGGGGTATGTCACCAGGATGCAGAGGAGGCTTCCCCCCCCTCTGTCCCCTTCTGGCTGCCTCTGCCTCAATTTTATCCCACAACTTAGACATTCACATTACTCACACCCTCATTACACATACATATAGGATCTTGGGGGTGGGCACGATACACGGAGTCCAAGTTACCCTCACCCCTGGCGTCGTTGCCCACCTCTCAATTTTAAATACATGTAGACATTGAGGGCTAGCAGGAGGGACTATGCGCTTACCTGCTGCTCTCTGGCAGGTAGCTCTATGCCCTCCTGGGTTTTAATTGCACCTTAGAACACACATGCATCAACACTACAATGAGCGGGTGGAGGGAGGTTTGGAGTCTTCTCTCACCCCCATTCTCTGCGGCCTACTGGAGCGGGGGGGCTAGGAGGAGTGGGCCATCCGACTGCGGTCTGGGGCCTCCCTGCTGCTGCGGAGTCGGGGCGGTCTGCCTCTCCCCACCGCAGGGAAAAGGGTAACACCACCTGGGTCTGGGTGCAGTTCCCCCCTCCAGGGGCAAGGGTACCTAGACCCGGTTAGTAGAGTACGCTTGGGGAGTGTGATCGTGTATACAGCGTCCCTTTATGTCTGTCTCCACGTCGGTTGAGTGTGAAGTACATATGAGAGCATGAGGGTGGGAATGGATGTTTGTGTCTGTGTGTGCCTGTATGTCTGTGTCTATATGTCAGGTTGGGTATCAGACGCCACCTCTCTGAGGACATCTCAGGCCCTCCAAGGTTTGGAGGCCTATCTCCACCCACCACCACTTCCCCTGCCGGTGGCGGACTCCCTCAGGTATCGGTGCGTTGGTGGTTCTTTGTATCTGGGGGTGGGTGTCCGGGTACACACCGGCTCACTCCTTGGCGGCCGCTTATTGGGGCTCGCTCGGGCCACTTTGGAGGTGGGGTGCCCCCGGCCTCTCGGCCTGGGGCTCGGTCACTCAGGCACAGCTGGCTGCCGGCGGAGCTCACGGGCGCGTCACTGCAACTCCCCCTGGCTTCTGCTCCGCGGCTGCTGAATGAGCTCTCATCTGGGACTCTCCTTAGCTCTTACTGGGACAGTGGCGCGGCTGCCCCTCTGTGGGTCTTCCTTGGTCTCTTGTGTTCTGGGTGCCTCTGGATGTCTGGAGTTTTGATCTCCTCCATACCTGCTTGATACCATAGAGGACAGGGCTGTGGCTCCCCACACTCTCTAGCAGATCATTACATGGAGAAACCTTTGGAATGCAAGCATGCTGATCCACACAGGTATGCACACATGGGTATTCACAGACGCGGACTACAGCTTTCTTGGCTGCTGCCTCAAAGCACACTGTGCGCTGTCTATCTTGCGTGCTGCACAATATCGTTTATTATTTAGTAACTATTGATATCTATGACTAGCTAGTTTATTGTGATGGTGCTTCTTTTTTTTTTTTTATTATGTTGCTCTTTGTTGTTTGCTGTCTCCCCTGTTTTTTTTGTTTTTCTTTCTCTCCATACAGGTGACCCAGGAGTTTTTTGTTTTTTTTTTTGGTTTTTTTTCTCTCTTCCCCCCCTTCTCACCGTCTCTTCTCCCCTTTGGTTTTCTTTCTTCCTCTCCCCCTCTTTCTTTCATTCTTTCCCCCTGTCCTATTAAAAAAAAAAAAAAAAAAAAGGATGACAAAGGATGAACTGAAGCTCCGCCATCACGTGATGTCACATGCTGCTGTTTCTGATGTCACTTCCAAAAAAAAAAAAAAAAAAAAAAAAAAAAAAAAAAAAAGAAGAGATTATACATAAAATATAGAAATTAGTAAAAGTATTTCTGCGTTATTGTAGCTACATTGTAATGAATCCAGCCCCTTTTGGCCACTTAAAACATCTTTATAGAGCTATGATGTCATAATTGTTGCAATTTATGCTGCCTTCTTGGCAAGACCTTTAAAAAACCCTACATTTTTAATGTCAATAAAAACTTTTTCGGTGGATAAATAAAGGATAAATAAAAGCAACTATGGCAAACACTAATTGCAGATTTTACTTTATGACAGGAATTATGTTTCTGTCTCAAAATGACTTGATATGCTCAAAAAGAGATAGGTTTGCCATATGTTTGTATGAGTTTATAGGCCAACAACTTATTCAGAGCTGTTTATATACGGGCAATCGTTTTTTGGAAAATACGGGAAATCACTTTTTTGTTTGTGTCGTTTACCCTACTACACAGAAGTTTCCGCTCACACGTTTCTGATTTATTTCCTGTAAGTGTTTAATAATTTAAAAACTTATAAACCAACAAGTAAGACAATTGGTACAACCCCCTTTTAAAAATTCCGCGTATATTTCCTCGCAGCAATAACGTGACCTTTCTTGTTACTGTTCTCTTCCTTCTAAGAAACCCTCTTTCGCTCAGGGCAATCATAAACACACTGCGCCCTTTAAAGGAGCCCTTCATCACGCCCAGCCGAGCGTGTTTCTACACGCCTTTGGTCGCTTCCGTGAAAAAAGTCGTACTGCTGTCAGCGTCAGACCACTCCCTCTCTGAATGTGAACGGAAGAGCAGTTTAGTCTTCTTTCCCTGTCACAGTGTTTCCCACAGACGTGTCTTCTGAGAAGTATGAGCGCAGTAAATGATGGCGGAGGCCAGCGCGCTTGAAGAGCTACAGTCGGAGCTCACCTGCCCGGTGTGTTTGGAACTCTTCCGTGATCCCGTGATCCTTGAGTGCGGGCACCACTTCTGCCAGGTGTGCATCATCCAGTGCTGGGAAGCTAAGGCGGACGAACTCTCGAGTTGCCCGAAGTGTAGAAAGTCGTGCGCCCGGAAACTGCGACCCAACTCGCTCCTGTGCAACGTGGTGGATAGTGTGCGCAGAGCCCGCGCCATGGACGCGGCCGCGGGGATGTGCGTGTGGGACCACGAAGGTACGCTGGAGATGCCCGATTACCGCGAGCGGGGTTCCAGCATGAGCAGCGTGGCCTCGTCCATCGGGCACTGGCCACGCCTGGGAATGGGTTTGGATATGTGCGAGGAGCACGAGGAGAAGCTGAAGCTCTACTGTGAGGATGACCAGCTTCCCATCTGCCTAGTGTGCGGGATGTCTCGAGACCACAAGAACCACAATGTCATCCCCATTACAGAGGCTTTTGAAAGCTACAGGGTACTGTTTTGTTATTGGCTCGTTTTTAAGGCTCCCGGTCTTCCAAAAACTTAAATCAGGCATACACAGACATGGTATTGAGATTTGACCAACATAATCACCAAATTTGATTTATTTTTCTACTGTATTTTTTTTCCTCTATAGTGTAACAGCTGGAGCTTCTAGATAAAACAAGCAATCAGAGTTTCAAGGAGTGCCATACTTTACAATGCTTATTGGACACTCCTCTTATTGTACTACATTACTGTAAGTTTCACAAGTATTCCTATAAGTCAAGTCAAAACTACTTTTTTACTACAAAACTCAACTGCTCTAATGTAGCAAGCAGGCTTTTCATATATGTAGCAGTTGTGCTTTAAAGAGCACACTCCCTGTCTGCCCCAGGAGCCTTTGGGTATTTTTGTGCATTACAGGAATTCAGCAGGCCTGTGTGAGCTTTACTACCTTTCAAACCTGGCAGCTGACCTTCATCATGTTGTTTGGAGACCCGCTCTGAGAGGCCTCTCTGTGTGTCTTAACATGTTTAAGCAGTGCTAAATTCCAGCTTTGTTAGATTTTTGGGGTCAGGGCGCTCAGTTGAGGATTGGCGGATGTATGACTCCCATTAAAGACGGGACGTTGTTCGGACTGACGCACAAATCAAATTAACTGTTGATTGAAGCGTAATCTGGTTTATATAACCTCTTCTCAACAAACGTTTTTATGTGATTATCTGTTTGTCCTGCAGGGTAAGCTGTCTGTGGTTCTGGAGAGGGTTCAGGTGCAGACACAGGAGGCCACACTCTTCCAAAAACAGACCAATGAAAAGATCCTCCTCATTAAGGTATCACGTCTCTGTGTGTGCTGGCTGTTTCTTTGTGAAGCACTGTGAAAGAAAAACACTCCAGTGTGTTTGTCCTCTAAATATAACCAGAAATTCTAGCGGCCAGGCAACATTCTGACGCATTCCTCCACCTTTACCTGTCAAGACAGAGGGATGACTGGTGGTACTAATGACTGGTGCTGACACACCATGTTCTTACTCATCTTTTATTTAGACGTGATGATTATCAGGAGCTCATCCTGGACTAAAAAGGGAGGTTCATGAACATTCATACACATCATTTTGTGTTTATCTTCGTCATGCGCTCTTCTTTCACAGGCTGTGCATGTGCCCTAACTGCTTCATGTCACACAGCTTGCGAGGGAACTCAGCTGATAGAGTTTCGACAGGCACAGGAAGAAGTTCACTGAAACGCTCGCTGTGTGTGTGTTAAACACACATATGAGGGTAGTGTTAGAGAATGCACTGGAGCATTTCTGCCGTGGCAGATAACTTCGTCTAGCTCTGCTCCAGGTTATCACAGACCGTTTCCTTTCCTATCTGTGTGTTTAAATGTGTCAGTGGGTGTATTTTCCTGTCTATCTGTTTGACCCAGTTTACATGCAGATTCACAGATTTTTTTTTCTTCACTTCTCCCTTTCTCTGTCAGTATGACAGGATGTGGTTGAGCAGAGGAAGTTTGTCAATTTTTCTTCTCTGTGTTAAAAATACAGACATCTAGCTAGCTATCTAGCTATCTAGCTATCTATCTAGCTATCTATCTAGCTATCTATCTATCTATCTATCTAGCTATCTAGCTATCTAGCTATCTATCTAGCTAGCTAGCTAGCTAGCTAGCAAAAACTTTTATATCTCAGTAAGATATAATAATTTGTGCCACATATGACATAAAATGTATCGTCTCCTCATAACAAATACTGATTTTTCCTATTTAATGAACCACTTCTGGTCTGAATGGTCACAGTTTAAAGTTGTTGATTTAATCTGTTGAACATAAGATTGTAGTCATATTTCCAGAGAAGAAAAAAAACCTGTATTTTTATTCAATAATAACAGTAAAATAGGACACTTCCGGTTTTAGTGTCACACCATTGCTGTCAATGAGAATTAAGTGTGTCCTCATTTTCACTGACACGCAACAGTTAAAAAAATAATAATATACTTGTTAAATAATAATAACTCTCTAATAATAAACCCTATTAAAACAACAGTATGTAACAGAAATTTCAATTGTGACAAAATAAAACTGAACCCCACCGTTTGTCACAGCATAGCTCGGTATTTTTCCACCCCAGGAAGAGCTTAAAAAGACTCAGAGATCGTTATCATACAAACTCTAAAGCAGTTAAGCATTTTGAAGACAGACTTGGTTTCTGTCAGCTTTAAGGGGCATTTTTGAGTCGTGCTATTGCTTTAACCTCCTAAGACCCGAACTCTTTCATGGCATGCATTTTTAATTTCTTTTTGCTATTTGGGGGACGCGATTAAAAAACAAAGAGTTATCTTTTTATCTGATTTTGGTCTACAAGGGCCAGAGATCCACATATGGGGACATTTGTTTTAAATTTCGATAAAACAGTGGCAGTATAATGTCCTCGTAAGAGACATCAGGCCCTTGTAGAGCAAAATGTAGTATTGTGGTCTAGACAACCCAAAATTGGATGTCCACATATGTGGACGCCAGGTTAGAGGAGGTTAAAAAAGAAAAAAAGTTGTACAAATCAGCTGTGCTTTACCTACTGACTGGCAAAGTTCTTGCTCTCTGTGACCAAATTCCTCGCTGCATTTCAGGAGCGAGCGGGAGATTTGGAGGAGCTGGTCTCTGCAGAGTTTGGCCGTATGAGGGAGTTCCTCGTTGAGGAGGAGGAGCGCATAAAGGAAAAACTGCAGAAGCAGAAGGAGGAGAAGCTTCAGCAGCTGGAGGAGGCGCTCACTCAGTCCACGGAGCAGATCAGCCAACTGGAGATTACAGCCGATAAACTTCGGCTCAAACTTAGAGAAGAAGAAAATCCTGAGCAACTCAAGGTGAGAGAAGAAGAGACGGGGCAGAGGAGAAGGATTTATGGACGAGCTACATATTTCTCATAATCTTTCAGTATACTTTGCTAATAACTGGAGCACATATAAAAGAATACTGAATAAAGAATGAATGGAAGTCCCATGTTTGTAATCACAGGCCTGTTTTTATCTGTTTCAGGGGATCAAAGATTTTATTGGAGGGTGAGTACTACTGTAATCTTATCCAAGAAGTTCTGTCAGAGCTAATCAAATATCTAGGCCATCTTCTCATTTATCTCATCATGACTTTTGTCCAAAAGTCACAAGGCAATCACGTCCGTTTTGAGTTGTTTTCGAACAGAATGAGAGGTTGTGATTGTTCCAGCTAGAAACACATTTTTTTCAGTTTCAAATTTCATTTCAAATGTGGAGAGTAAAGGTTTCGTTAGTTTCTTCTTAAATGAAGGTTACTTGTACTTACTTAAATACTTCGAATATGCTATAAAATACAAGTTCACAAGCATATAGTTTTGGATGTTTCATAATCTTTAAAACGACTTTCTTTCCCTCTCCCTCTCAGGGCAGAGAGCTTGTTTGAGCGCCCTGCAGAGATGGCTGTGGACCTGCAATCTGGAGACTTTCTGGGACCTCTCCAGTACAGGATTTGGAGGAAAATGAGCTCAATTCTTCAGCCAGGTATAAAGATAACACACATCATGCAAACCAAGGTCAAGAGAACAATAGTGCTCATTAGTCATTAACTGCCTAGTCTGGAAAAAACACTGACGCAGCGCTTGTAGCCTCTAGTATCCTTCAAAAACCAAAACCACAGGCCCCAATACAACAAATCCAACTTCAAAGCCCCCGCAGAGCAACAGAAGGCCTTATACAACTGATTTCACAGACTCACTAATGCTTTTTATGACAAACAGTGGTGTGACATCAAAATTTGTTGGAATACTCCTTTAAAAAGATTTGGCTGCGTCTAGAAAAGACATATTTGTGATTCAACTCATTGTTCAGTCTCGTTTCAGCCTGCTCTGACTGGCAGTGAGTTTCAAGCGTGACTCCATTTGTTCTCTGAATTTAACCTCTTTGTTAGTCGAGCGTACACATGCTTACTTTGGGTCTGTGATGACCTCAAACATCACTGCTGTAAAACCAGGCTGCTCTCCAGAAATTTATTTAATCTCTGGATACATCGGAGCCACATTATTTATATTTAATTTGCGTCCATGTAGCTGATGCTCGTCTTACACTAATTGCGCAGGCTGGCATTCAGTATCTTGCTGAAGGTCACTCCAGAGGAGTTTGGGTGGTGTCAGTTCTTGTAAACATGTTTCACCTTCATTGGTTTGTCTCTGTTTTTCATGTCCTCCCAGCTGTGACACCTGTGACCCTTGACCCAGACACAGCCTACCCTTGTCTGTGGGTTTCCCCGTGTCGCACCAGCGTCCAGGTAGGAAAACTACAAGCGAACCTGCCCAACAACCCCGAGCGCTTCACCCGCTACAACATTGTCCTGGGCTCTGAAGCCTTCTCTTCAGGCAGACACTACTGGGAGGTCGAGGTAGGCTCTAAGACGGCGTGGGGACTGGGTGTGGCCACAGCTTCCGTCAACAGGAAAGATGAGATCAGCCTTTGCCCGGATGATGGTTTCTGGACGCTGGTGCTGAGGGACAGCGGAAACGGCACCAGCGAGTATGAAGCTTGCACTGACATAGAGGAGAACTTATTATATCCCTCCAAACCTCCGAAGAGAGTGGGGATATACCTGGACTACGGTCGTGGCCTAGTGTCGTTTTATGATGCTGGAGACATGAGCCACCTCTTCACATTCAATGATGCAAAATTCAAAGAGCCTGTTTTCCCCTACTTCAATCCCTGGCCGATCATCAACGGACACAACCGGGAGCCGCTCACCATAGTAACGCCACACTGGGGATAGATGGCCTTTTTTTCATCAGAGAACCAACACTGCGCATCAAACGGATTCAGGATCAAACTGCAGACTCTGCTGCTAATCACTTTAAGGGACTTGTCTCATTAGCATTCACACATCTGTCTTATTACAAGGACTTTTTAGGGGTATGACGACGGTCTTGTAAGGCTGTCAAGCTGTGGATGAAACATCAGAAGGACAAGAAAGGCGACACTTCAATCAATCTAGCTGCAAAGAAAGTACATGAAAAGATAATCAATGAACTGTTTAGCTAAAACCTAATCTGTTTGATCCATTATTCCTCTGTGTGCCACCGAGCTCCGTTGCTGTTTGACAAATCACAGTCTTTTATTGTGGTGAGCACACACACTGGTTTTATTCTCAGTCAGTCGAATGCACATCTTCCTTCTGATGGATATATTCAGCAGTGCACCTAATGCATATTAATCTGCACCTAAACTAGTTCCAAACAGATGACTGTGTCTTCTTTTTGAGTAATTTTTGTTGAAACACAGACATTTAAAGAAAACATTTTTGACATTTTGTATTTTAATGTGAGTTTTTATAACTATGATATCAAAACATGGTTTGTTTTGGCTTTTTTAACTGGATTTTCTAGCAAAGTTTTTAATGCTTTTTGTATTTTTTTTTAAAGTACTTTACAGAAAGCATATCTACTGCTATCATTCGGCACATTGTTTGTGTTTCATCTAACAATGCAATACCATTTTTTTAAAGGTATTCAGTTGTTTTATCTCAGTGCCATTGAAAACATAATGGGTGTAGTATGTTATGACAGTATGAGTTCTGCAGTATGATTCGTCCACCACCTTCATATTTGTCTAACACTAATCTGAAATGTAGTTTACTAATCGTCTGTTTGTATCCTCGGAGTTTAATGTTGTAAAGCAAATGTAATGTGAAGTGATAGTCACCAATGTCTAGATCAGGGGTCGGCAACCTGCGGCTCCGGAGCCGCATGCGACTCTTTAGTCCTGCGGCTCCGCGTGGTTTTGGAAAATAAATTAGAAGTATTTAGCTGAAGTGTATTTTATTTATGTTAGTTCTTTTTTTAACTTGTAGTTCTAAATTGGAAGATTATTGTGATATTGAAATATAAAAATAAAATTATATTCTATTATTTTTTTCATCGCTCAAAATAAGCGTCACACTCGTGGAAGCCGGTATACCCGCCGAAACGCCGTGCATCTATCGAGACTTTCAACCCCAGGTAGGTCAATTATGGATCTTCGGATCCACATGATGTCAGCAGCTATTCTCCACCGTGTGCTATGTTAAAAACAAACGCCGCTCACGCCTCACAGATGACAGCTTACAGTCCTGCGTAAAGATGAAAGTGAATTCGTACAGCCCCGATTTGCAGACGCTGTGCGCAGAGGTTCAGGAGCAGAAGTCCAATTGTAAACATATCACGGCAGACCCGACGATGTTTGCATGAACATGCTTTTCAGCATGTCTTTATTGACCACTTTTCACACACGGTTGCTGACACATACAGCAGGCTGTAGCTTTTCAGCTCACAGCCTTACGCATACCAACACAACAGCACAGACGTAAAGGCGGCGAGGCGTGATTGCGGGTCCGCTCAGGTGCGTCCGCCTCCCCTGCAGCGGCGCTGCAGACCACACCCCGCTACACATATTAACCAGGTAAAATACATATTTAGGCAGAATTTTGCAAATATCTATTTTTCATTTTTTAGCAGCATAGTGCTTTTTTTCCAATTATTTTTTAAAAGTCAGGTCAAGGCTCCAAAAGCCCAAAGGCGATATAACAGTTTTTGTTTGCTACATGGATCATTTTAGTTCAGCTGGGTGTCTTTCCTTTTGTTATATTTCTTTAAGAGTTCAAAATGTGTTACTTACATAAATAAAATGTAATTTTCTCTGTAGCACTTCAAGGATTTCATAAGCAACACACCTCAGTTGTTCAAACAAGGCATAAAGGTAAAAAACAATATATACAGTGTTATCTTCATTTTAGATGTCAAAAAGTATTTGACATCTAAAATGTCAAATACCCAGTGTTTTCTTTTGCGTGGAAAACCAGGTCCAAATGGCTCTTTCGGTGTTAAAGGTTGCTGACCCCTGGTCTAGATAGCTGACATGAGAGTTTTAGGGTATAATTAACTTTGATTGCACATGTAGTACCAGCAGAGGGCAGCCAAAGCTAACTTCGAATGAAGCAACTTTAAAGCATTTTTGTGCAACATATGAATGCCACCCTCATGAAAATGCGACCCACTGGAAGCTGTTAGATGAAGATTTTAAAAATGATCAGCTCAGACAAATTAGAAATATGCTGCAAGTGGTAAAACATAAACTTAAATATCAAGAACTATCCACAGACTGTATAGGAAAGATGGTTGTCATCTGAAGGTGCCGGTATGAATGTGAGTCCGTTGCTTTTAAGAAGTGATGTGTTATAATGTGTAACTTTAAACACTGCCACTGAAATACAGTGCTGTGCAAAAGTCTTGAGCCACCCCTTGATTGTTTATATTTTTCTAGGAATTTGGGAATTTAATGAAGAAGAAGGAAAAACCAAGTTTATACAGTTCTAACAAGATTGAAAGTCAACTTATGTCATAAAAATCTTTATTTTCTAACACAGCCTGAACTGTAGTAGGCCAGCCTTGTTGTAATTTCTTAGTATTCAAAGTAGTATTCAGGAATAGTTCTCCAGGCTTCGTGAAGGACATTCAGAGGTCTTCTTCGGATGTTGACTGGATTTTTGTGTTGTTCTCTGTTGGGATGATCCCACACTGCTTCAGTTATATGCAGGTCAAGATGGGACTGCATGGTCGAACAAAATCTGACGTCTTCTGACTTTTCCATGTTTATCGTTCCATCAATTTTCACAAGATCTCTGAAACCTGAAACCCACGACAGAGCCAACGATGTGCTTTATGGGTGGCTGTAAACCAGAACGACAATTAATTTGACCAAGGGGCACCATGAGAAACTGGGACTGTTGTGGAGGGCTGCACCAGTGCAAAAGTACAGTTTCTCATGTGACCCACTTGGTAAAATGTTGCAGAAGTGTTCATGTCTGCTATAGATATTTACTGTTACCCTGCTCTCCTGATCTCCTCCGTACATATTGCTAACAATCATTTGAAGGTCCAGAAGCATCTCTCTGGTCCTGTGTCATCTGCATCTACAGTTCATCTGCTGTAGATGGTTTTTTGGCCCAATTTTCTCAATGTGTTTAAGGACAGTGATTCAAGCTTTTACACAGTGTTACATTCTTCAGTATTACATTATGATAAAAAAAACGAACACTGAAACTTCAAAACATTAAAGCAAGGATGAAAACTCACTGGAGAAGAAAGCTAAATGAAATAAAAGTGAATGAATAAAAAGACAGTCAATAGTTTCTGATATAAAAACCTTTGTGGACTTTATTGTGATTATTTCTTTGTTGCTGATGATGCGTCAGAGAGATTTCATTTAACATGTATCACAATATAACACAACAACCCTCAACCAGTGGAAACAAACGTCATTTTTGACACAAGCTCAACAAAAGCTGAACATTTGAGTCACAACATTGTGTTAATCAGTTGATTACCTGTATCCTACCCGTGGTTGAGTTTGGTGTTTACCTGTCACAGATACGCTCTGTGTTCTTCTTTCACTCTGCAGTTAAGCAAGGTTAATGAGTCCTCTCCTGCCAGTTGAGCAATTCGGTAATCTGTGACTACCATTACGACCAAATAAGTAATGAGAATTAGTCTGACCTGAATAAAACGTACCTGTTCTGCCTGTTTAATCTCTGTGTGTCATCTGCATACATTACTCACAGACTGCGGGACTGACCTGTCAGGGCTACGTACAGCCTTCAGTCGAACCCTTCTCTTCTCTAACTGTTCTGATCTGTAATTAGATATTATTACAGGCTGATCGACACGCAGTAACACAAGCCTTCACGTCTACATTATTGCTCAGCTGGCCCTCCCACTGCCATTCATCACATCTTTGAGTTTCTTTAAGGTCAGATAAGCCTGAGATGAAAGAAAATGAACAAACACACACACACACACACACACACACACACACACACACACACACACACACACACACATTTTTTTCCCTAACCTCTAATTTCTCTTTCCATCTCGTCCATTCATTCTTCATCTTTCCTCGATCAGATGACGGGTCTGTTCCCAAAATATGAGCCGCTATTTTTAACCCTCAGTCGTGTAACTTGGCTTTTCTGTAATGGATCTCTTTTCTGCCTCCACTCAAGAATTTGTCTCTCCATCTTATCAATAATCAATGAGGAGAGGGGCTAAAGAAAGACAGCCGAAAGACAGGGTTAAGATGATTAATGGAAACCTCATTAGGAACTGGAGAGAAGTGAAGCTATACATTATCAGCGCGTCTGGAGAACGCACACTATCGGAGGTTAACTGGAGATGCGAGGGGCAGAGCGGCGATGGAGGGAGCTTTCAGGGGAGGCAGTTAGGAACAAAATGAGGGGGGGGGGGGGGGGGGGGAGTGAGATGCATCATCAGCTCAAAGCTGCTAGTGAAATGGACGGGGTTGATTGATGGGTTTTATTTATAGAAAGATGATGCTTTTAGTGGAATTAGTTGCTTTAGAACACCAAAAGGCTATGGAGTTGTTTCTAGCGAGCTGAAAAGCACAACATTACATGCTTATGAGAACATTCGTGTCTAAAAATAGGGATCAGTGGTTACATGTTCACCTGTGCATGCACGTGTGTGGGCTCAGCCATGCTTGGTGGATGAGATTATGCATGCAGGTTTCCCTGAGGTGATGTGTTATTGCTCACTGAAAGCCTTTCATCATCGTATGGCTGCTGAGGTTGGTTTTTTTTGTTTGTTTTTTTGCAACTCTTCATCTCTTTCTATCTCTCACTGTTTCTAAATGAATAGCTGACCTGGGCACTGCAGAAAAACATCCAATTTGTTTTACAACAAAGGCTTCAAATGTGAGAAGGCGATTGAGGGCAGATAGATTGGGAGAAAGAGACGAGAAGAAGGAGAAGCACATGGAGCGACGAGGATTATTGTCAGGGGGAAATGATGGTGATAAGAAAGAGAAAAAGATGGGGGGAAGAAGGATTCTGGGAAAAAGATTGAGATAAGATGGGAAAAGATGAGTGTAAACGACCGGGAAAACACGAGAGAATAACGAGATTACGGGAATTATAGGGAAGGAAAGGCAGGTTTTTATAAAGCCTGTGTTTGAGGTAGAGAACCCGGCAGAGAGGAGGGAAGTTTACCTGTGATGAAGGGGAAAAGGTGGAAAAAGGGGAGGAAGAGAAGGAGAGAGAGAGGTACAGGTAGAAAACGCGAGGGAGCTAAAGTTCGGGAGGTATAGAGTGTCACCTAAATTATCTGGAGATAGCAAGTGGGGGCAGAGGTGCTGGAACTCAATCCCGGAGCCAAGACAGCAGCTGATGATAAAAACCTCCTCACCTGAGAGAGATGGACAGAAGCTTGATGAAACTCTGAGGAAAAGAACTGGAGGAAATACTTGGAAGGAAAGGAGGAAGCAGGAGAACATTTGAGCCGTAGCATTTTAACTCCTTTTGTGTTTCCCGGGACAAAGAGACAGCTGCAATCACTGCGTGAAGGGGACTGAATTTTTAACACATTTTTCAGAGTTTAAGAAAGGAAATCGGTCCAAGCTGACTTTTTTTTGTGGTGGGAGGGGGAGTTTTATTACACTTAAGACATAAAGAGCTAGAGCAGAGGAGAGCAGGGGAGAGGGAAGCGAGAGGGGGAGGGAGGGGGAGGGCGAGCGACGAAGAGAGAGAGTGTGTGTGTTAGCCCGTGACACCGAGATGTTCATGATCATTCGAGAGCCGGCACCCGGGGGAGCCGCTGGAGCGATGAGCGCGCCACCAGAGAGGAGCGCAAAACAGGTGAGTGGGTGCAGATAGATATATATATAATTGTGTCTGTGTATGTGTGTGTGTGTGTGCATCCTTACATGCTGTGTGCCTATATCACATTTTATATTGTGCATGCTGAAGTTTTGTTTTGCCGAAAGAATGATAAGAGTCATTGATACAAAAGATGAACTGTTGATTTCTTGTGGAAAACACATGTTACCCATATGTGACAACTTATTAAAGTTTTAAAACAAACTGGATTACTGTAAATGGGTTAAAGGATTTCTATGTAATAGGTTAAAAATGATCTTTTTAAAAAGATTTTTATAATGCATGCATTTCATAACATTTCGACTTCTGCAAGTTGTGTATTGTTCTTATTTTGGCATCTTCCTTACAAAGTATGTTCATGTCACATCTTCCTAGAGCAAATGTTATAAACTAAACATCTCACGTTTCAGGCAGTGAGCGCTGTGGCACTGTATTTCATCTACAGTCTCAGTAGTATCGGTCATGCTTTATATTGATATAAGTTTGAGTGCACTGTTCTACTCTCCTCCACCCCTGCCTTCCCACAGGTGCAGGCTGCTATCAAGAAGAAGGTGGAGAAGCAAAAGAAGCGAACCAACGACCAGGGCGGGGGTGGCGGAGACGCTCAAGCTGCTGCTCGCAATCAAAAATCCAAATTACCCCCGATGACGGCAGCAGAGGCGGGTGAGGACAGCGAAGCGCTGGAGGAACAGCTGGAGGAGTTGATGGAGGGACCGCGGAGGAGAGAGAAGGAGAAGGAAGAGGAGCCCGTCGACCTGCTGCCCATAGTGGACTCAGTGTTTGGACAGGTAGGAGTGTGTATGTGTGTGAAGCTCATCTGTTTCATACTCTGCAGTGGACGTGTATGTGTGCGTTCTTGTATGTATGTCTGACACTTTTGTTACCGTGTGTGTGTGTGTGTGTGTGTGTGTGTTAGAGTGTGTGTGAGTGAATAAATGTGTGTGCATGTGCATCAAGTTCTCTGGCTGATTGAATGTCTGGCTTCACAGAAACCCTAAGCCTAAGCCTTCACTTCAAATTTAAAGGGTGGCTGTGGTCCAGCTTTTGTAAAGTAGCGGTCTCTCTCGCAGCCCTGCTCTCTTTGATCTGGCAGTTCAGAAAGACACAAAGCTAAATTCACAACGGCAAGGTGAACATTAACCATTTTGCCTTGTAGTTTAACCCTCGTGGAAAAAGCCAGAGCTGCAAAGCGCAATGAGTAGAAGGATGATAGCGTGAGTTTGAGAGGATTTAAGCTCTACTTTGGGAAACATTACCAAAGTGTAATCCGTAATAGATACCAGTAAAGTCAGCCAGAGATCTGATGGACACCCTATCGCTGCAGCCATTCTATCAGCTCCATATCGCATCACATCCCATCAATCACATGCTAAGAGGTGACACATGACACGGCACGATAGGCCACACCATTACAGCGCTGTAACCCGAGGGCCAGACGCGTGGGCTCGCGGTGTGAGACAGCGGTTTGTGTGTGAAAATAAAATCAGAAGGGATTACACCGAAGTTAAATCCCTACCCGCTTCCTGCTGCTGATTTCAAGCATGGCTTGTGAGTCAGTCAGTATTTTCTTTTTTTCTTGACATGTAGAAAGAGTCATGTCCACCTGATCGCGTCAGCAAACTCTGAGGAGGGTGACGATGAGTGGGGCTGAGGTTAGAAACAGGAAAGCAATGTAAAAAAAAAAAAAAAAAGTGATGTCAGTGGTGATGCAAGTGATCCAAATTAAGAGAGAGCAGCAAGTGAGTGGGAGAAAGCAGCCAGCAAAGTCGGAGAGAAGAGAAGCTTGAGTACTCAAGTGCAACAATATGTAATATAGCCTCAGATCACACTTGCTTACATAAAATAACCTGAAATTTTAACACCAGTGTTGAAGGAGCAGCTTTAAGAGCTGTGAGTGAGTGCACCATCGGGCCCTTGGTCACATGAATGTGATCTTGGTCAGAAACTGAATTTCTAAATGAATTATGTGAACAAACCCCAAGTAAGAGTAATTTCCCCCTCACTAACCGAATAACAACTATCCATCAACACGACGATATGTTCAACATGAATTTGATAACAATACATGAAAGCATCTGCTTATAAAAGCATGCCTAAAATATGCAAATGGTTGCAGAAAGTTGCTCTGCATGCAGCGCAGCACAAATTGAACGTTAACTGACGTTTAACCTGCCGGCGTTCTAGTATGAAGTTTATGTGATGTAATCCAGCCCATGTGAGAACAAAGCAGGTGACAGTCCAATGATTTCATGTGAGCGAGTGAGGACCATGTGCACACGGTGCAGCATCCTCACTTTAAACCAAACATTTCCTGCACTATGAATGCGTCTGAAGCATGAATTGTATATAAAAGATGGTTACACCATAGTAATAGTTAGTGAAGTCACATTTTTGAAACTTTGACTTCATCATTATCATCCTGTCAGCTTTTTTTAAAGCTAGCCGCCACATGGGAAGGGTGAATCACAAACGAAGGGACACGGCATTCTGTGACAACGAGCACACACCGCTTTATTGACATTGATGTTTTGGCTCTAATAAGAAACATCATGCACTTGAACTTTCCAAGTGAGATGATAAACTCATCAGAAAGTTTTCACTGAGGGCACAGACCAAGCGAGCTGCAGGTTTTATCGTCTAAACTTACAATGCTGTTGACTTCATTTTGGAACCAAAGCAGTCTCCCTCTGCTGGCCATTAGAAATGAGGCAGGCTTAATAGACTTCTGCACTGGCCTCTATTTTAGACAGTCTTAAGTCTTAAGGGAGCTCTACAACTATACTTCCTTCCTTCCTTTTTTCATCCCTTCCTTCCTTCTATCCATTCTTCCTTCCCTCCTTTCTTCACTTTCTGTCTGTTCTGTCTCTTCTAGTGTTTCCCGGTGTCTCAACAGCTCTCATTTCTGGAAACCTGCTGATGTACACCTGACACCAGATCACACTCACATCAGAGATCAAGAGTATGTTGAGTCCAAAACAAAAGACAGAGTCACGTTACCTGAGTATGGCACATCTCTATCATACACACAGCACACACGCACATATGCACGGTGTGTTAAGTTAAAAGTGTGTGTGCATTCAAATTAACCACAGACTGCAAGCATGACAGTCGCTGAGCGCTGATGTCCTGAGAAGAGCAACTAAAGAGTATTCAGGACCCAGGAACAGTGTGTGTGTGTGTGTGTGTGTGTGTGTGTGTGTGTGTGTGTGTGTGTGTGTGTGTGTGTGTGTGTGTGTGTGTGTGTGTGTGTGTGTGCGCCCACTTCTCAAGACCATCTCATTTACGTGATTAATTATAACCATCAGTAAGAGAGACCCAACCTGGTAGTTAATCAGATTTAATGGTGTCTTCAGTTGCAATTACTGGTGTTAAGTTTTGTTTCAATGTGCAGCCAATAGAGTGAATCATGCTGGAGCTCACAGAAAGAAGTGATTAATCTGCTAATATTATGTGCTGAAAAGCTGATACTCATATTTATCTATTAAATGAATGTATGTAAGTTTGAAGGTTGAATTGTATATACTCTACTCAAGGTTTGTACTAATTTGTACTAATACTAATAGTCTGTACAAGGTTGGTACTTTCGGAAATATGTTTTCCATCTCAGACAGCTAAAAATGTAAAACTTAGAAATGACAGTTAATTATTAATTTATTGCAAATTAATTTTGATTTGTAGGTACAAATCAAAAATACAGAAAGTCTTGCACTGAAAGCTTTGCAAGAAAAATCACAGCACATCTGCACTATAAAGTGATGCTTGGGCTCCAGTTAGAGGAGTTGCAGCAGTGCTTGAAAGTTAGTGAACCCTTTAAAAGTTTGAATATTTCTGCATATTTATTTAATTAAAACTCAGTAGATCTTTGCACAGTTGAATGAGGTAAATGAAGAACATGATATGTGTTTATCAGACTTCTGATACCGACTGTCCACATGTCCTCACAGATGTGTAAAACTGGATCTTTCAATTAAAAAATAAATGACGTCTAATATTTTTGTCACATTTTATTATTTTGACTTATTAAGGAGCCAAATCACAACAACAACCACCTAAAGGTGCATTATATTATAAAGGAAAAGACCCTATAATCGATTAAAAAAAACAACAACAATCAGACGACCTCCTTTAAGCAAACACTTAGCTAAAGTGGGAAGAAAAACTCCCTTTTTTGTTGTTTTTTCCCTGTAGAACCCAGAACAACTGGTGTGTTTTTTTAAGATATATTATATATTATAAGAACCACTGCACAGAAACGTGTATAAAACACGCAACTGTGTTAAACAGTTTTCATGTGACCACCACTTTGATGAAAAGCTTTACATCCCAAACATCTCCTGTAGTGACTCCCTCATGTACCTTTGTAAAATAAAATAATCTGTTTCTATCAAATCACATGAAAGCTCTTTGAGAGAAGTGATCTATCTTCATGCCACAAAAGCGTTCTTAAGCTGCAAACTCGTTAATTCCAGTGTTGGCATTCCGTGTTTATCAATCACAATAAGAGTCTTATTGCAGAAAAAAAAGGAAAACTAGAAATCTAGATTTCCATTTATAATATATGACTGCTTAATCTGCCTAAAGTATCTCCTAAAAAATAAACAAACAAATAAAAAGTTGGTACTCTCCCAGACATCCACTGCTGCAGCTGGCAAGTGATACTGATGTTAGACCGGTCCTAAGGTGGCCTCTAGTGGTCACTGGAGCTTATTGCAATAGACAACGCATGCATGCAGAGTTGCCATTAGTTTTAGCTAATGAGTTTAAGAACTCTCTCTGCACACACTGATTGTGCTCTAGTGTTCTATGTTCATGTTTTCTTGTTGCTGACTGAGAGTAGTATTTCATTCAACTGTACGCTTGTAGATGTATCCACTGCTGTTTCTATAATTTTCTCCACCCCACACTGTATGTATCAATTAGGGCAACTAATAGCTAATAATAAACTGCTAACTGGGTGTATGATTTAGTACGGAAAAGTACAAGAGAGACAAATTTGGAGAATGAACAGCAAGAGCCAAAACTGGATGAGTTAAATCTACCTCCTGCAGTGTTTTACACACACACACACACACACACACACACACACACACACACACACACACACACACACACACACACACACACACACACCCTATGAATCTCTTTTTCCTGATCCTTAGTCGTCACCCTAAAATCTAAAATTAAAAGAGTCCCCACAATGTGACTAAACAGAAAGATGAGTGACACACACAGAAGCACACACACACGAGCCGTATGGATGCACTGTAGTAAGCAGCATGCCAAATCTGCTTTTGGAGAGATTTGCCGGCAGATGCTTTGTAAAAGCTCAGATGACCACTTAGCATTGCTCTCATAACCTCCACTTGAGATTTTAACTTTATGCCATTATAACTGACAGCTCAGCCAAAGTAGTCCATGGATGTAAGAGCTGAAGTTCAAATTGAAGTTCATTGTGCTTTTCAGTTCGACGTGAGCTGACGCACTTGAACGCCACCAGGGTCTCACTGTGAGTTGCATAAGCTGTCATTTTGTGAAGCATTACAGCTCACTTGTTGTATTTTTCCATTGGTTTCTAATTTAATTACCACATAATTGAAAAACACATCTAATACTTGTTGAAAATACTTCACAAATCACAGCTAAGTCAACTTCTTATATTTTTCAAAAACGCAAACACTCAGTTTTTCTTTTGTTACTTTAGCAGGTTTCATTTTTTCACTTTCACGTTTTACATTTGGTACACTTTGTACACTTTGTACCCATTTTTGTGATCTTTGGGGCCCATGAACTGAGTGTCACAGGGACCCTTAATAGCTTGGACATGTTTTAAACATACATGACAAAGCAATGAAAACGTACATGTTATGTTTTGCATTAGCCCTCATGCTACATGTACAAATGACCACTGATAGAAGGGGATCACACTCTAAAACATCATAAATAAATCATAAATATAAAATAATAATAAATAACAACAAATGTAATAAATAAAGATTCTTTTATTGTTGTAAATAAAATGCAGAGGACATGCAGAGGGTTGGTGAGATAGAGGAGGATGCTAGGGACAGAGTGAGATGGAGACAGATGATCCACTGTGGTGATGCCTAAAGGGAGAAGCCAAAAGAAGAACATCATATAGAAGCACCTTTTGCATTTATTGCATGTGTTGAATGCCACATGTTTGACATACATTGTTTTATCCGGTGACTGTGGAGGTCATTTAAGTATAGTGAACTCTGCCACATTCAAGAAATGACGAGTGGGTATTACATCAACAAGGCAATTTGCCCCAGAGCACTGAACTCGCTGGATATTTTCTCTTTGTTGGATCATTCTCTGTAAACTCTAGAAATGGTTGTGTGGGAAAATCCAAAAACCCCAATACGTCAGCACCAACAACCATACCACATTCCAAGTCACTAACATCACCTTTCTTCCTCATTCCAATGCTCAGTTTGAATTTCATCAGGTCGCCTCGACCATCTCTGCATGCCTAAACCTATTGAGTTGATGCCATGTGATTGGCTGATTAAATGTTGTGTTAATGAGAAGCTGAAACCGTGTGCCTAATAAAGAGGCCAGTGAGCGTACACTGTCCAGTTTGTCCCAGCCTGACGTTGATATTAGGTAACAGCTATAGCACTCCTACTGGCAACAAGAGGTCAACCTGATGTGACAAACATCATCATATTTACATTCATTTTACATCATGTGTTCTTTAATACCACATAGTGCACACATGCAGTGATATGTAATCCACAAAAAGTCCAAGCCTTAAGACATCTAAAGTAATAAAACCCTCTGGTGTTCTTCACCTCTGATATTCATCTTTAGCCAAGAATTTGTTTTATATCTTGTTTTTAATATTTATGGTTTCAAATAGTGCATGCTCTATTTCCAGGCCAAGTTAAAATATTTAGATTCTTGTTTATCCACATGAGAAAAGTATGTCTGTTTCCGTTTCTTCCTTTGAATGTCTTTAATGTATTCTCTTCCCTTTTTTCTCTCTCTATCACCCTTTCCTCTTTAATCTGAAAGGGCATGGATTAATCCCGCTCCGTTCGTGTCCTCTTAATTCTCCCTTTAAAACTCTTCACACTGTAGATGAAGTCATTTGAATGCTCGTGCAACATGTTGACATGAGACAGAGAGAGAGAAAGGGGGGAGGGAAGACCGAGTGACAGAGAGGAATGAGGGGGGGATTAAAAGCACCGCGTGAAGAGCCGAGAGTGATGCTGTTTCTGTGGAGTGACACATAAGCGAGCTGTGTTCAGTGCGCTCCACTTCTGCTCAGTCATCCAGTTTGTTTTTGTTTTGGGAAGATCATTTGGTAACGTGTTCAGTTTGGTTTGGGTCAGTGGAGATGACCATGAATGGATGAGGGCCGTTCCTCTTTTTCCATCTCTGTTTTATCCAATATGATGACTATTAACCAGAATGGGAAACTCAGAGGGATTTTTTAGCTTGTGAGCTTGAACTTGACTTTAGAAGTCCACAGAAGAAGAGCGCAGGGAAATAGGAACATAGAAAAGTGACAGGGGAGGTCTGGTAATGGGGAACAAACCATCTCTGAACGATAAAATGAAGAAGGTAAGTGTACTTTATCTCCTCTTTGTTAGATTCGAACTCACTGCAGCTTAATCCTCTTGCTTGCACTCGCTGACTGAAGCTTTTTGCCTCCGTGACAACCGCAGCTTTCTTTGGATGTTGTCTCACTGTATCATTTTAACGATTGCATGTAAATTAAGAAAACAGGAAAAAATATATTGTCGAAATTCTAACGCTTTCCTTTTTTTTTCCACCAGTGAAACTGTTTCCTTTTATGGTAGTTACAGGAAAGCTTAGTATACAGACTGCATCGCTTAAAGTGCTATTTAAGGACACACTGTTTGTGTGCAGAAAATCGAAACGTGCAAATTAAAGAGATCAAAATAATAGATTAAAGTAAGACTAGATTAAAATTTTAAAACATATAAATTAATTTTACAAAAATGTATATTCTTTGTATTTGGATCTGTATTTATTTGTCCTTTTTATTTACTGTCCACACTTGTTTTAGAAAATAAGTTTTTGTTCATTTATTCCTTATTTTTTAATTATCCTCCATTTAATAATTAAAATTAATTTGTCATACTTTTTTCAAGATTATTTATGCATTTTAAAGGATAAATAAATACAAAATCCATATATATATATATATATATATATATATATATATATATATATATATATATATATATATATATATATATATATATATATATATATGATGAGCTTATCAATGCTTGCATTTATTTTAATAGTGATTTTAGATCCATGATTGCCATATTTATTTATTTAGCTTTTTTTTACTGTTACTTGTAATGTTCACTGCTTCCTACTATTGTAGCCGTGTTACTTACTGACGTGTAGTTAAGCTGTCAGTCTTTACACTAGAGAATTAGCAAACTCACATCAGCTAGTTTCAGCAGCTTGAAGCTGCAGCAGCAGGATTGAGACTTATAGATTATTTTCAAATCAAACTGGTTTCTCACAGTGAGGACTGAGGCTGATGAGGGCCTCATGCAATAATGAGCAGCTGTATCTATCCTATAGTTCTGGCTTATTGCCTTTCCAACGTTTGACTGTAGAAAAGCAGGGGTCTTACTTTGCCTCTGAAAAGATATTGACTTGCTTGATCAGTCGCACATTTGGTGTGACGGACAGTAAGTTTGGTGGTTTAACACCCTGATCTGCTTCCAAAGCGGGTGATACACTGGCGCTTCCATCGTAAGGTGAGGGCAATGAGCCAGCAGCTGGAGGGAGATGAGGATTTGGATGTAGAGGATAAACCGTTCAAGGAGTCCCTCGGTGCGCTGGTGAAGAACTGCAACATGCTGCACAACATCGTGGGCCCGGCCTGCATCTTCCTTAAACAGGGCTTTGCTAGGACGCTCGTATGTAACAGGAAGTCACAGAAGTGTGCACACTGTGTCCTACCACAGCCAAAGTGCAACTTTTTCCACTTGTGTCGATTCATTTTCATCCCCACATCGTGGCTGACCCTCCTGCTCTTTACCAGCTGTGTCATCCCCCCCTGCATTAGTGGCTCGGGTCAGACAATTAAAATCCCCAGGCAACGGGCAAGCTTAAAGGGGTCAATCACTGAGAGATCATTGGAAAATCATTGACTGGCCTTGTGGAGCTTGTACGTGCCCTTGGTAAAGAAAGGATGCAGGCCTTTGTGTGAACTGTGAAACAATCACACTGATGACCTGTGGCCTTTGCTTCACTTCATATAGGTGAAGACAAAAATAAAATAAAATAATGGTCTAAACCTTTTTAGTGGATGTTTTTTTAATTGGATTAGGAGAAATAATAGACTGCCCAAACAGGGGCAACTGGAATAGAAAACTTCACATCAAAGTGGAAGTGCAACACTTCTGGGAACGCTTGGGGATTCTTGCTGGAAGGAATGCTAGCCACAACGTTGCTTTGCTCTACTTTTATTGTCAGGATTTCTTTTACTGTGTGAAAATGAGAATTTGATCAAAACAAATGCAATCAAATAATAATTCGGGTTACACACACAAGCTTGAGTAATGTATATATTTAGTGTACGGACACATACATCCGGACAGTGGACATATTCCTAAAACTAAACCTCTGACATGTCCTAGTCTCTAGATGTTTGCAGCCTGGCATCCTCCAAAAAGTAATCTGGGTACTCACTGTAATCTATGGTGCAGGAATCCCTGCATACAATAATCAGATATACGGTTTAATCCATGTAGATGCCCTGGAGCTTTCTATCTAATGCAGCTTAGGGATCATTTTCAGCATTTCATTGATGTGCAACACCCTGGAGTTAAAAGAACATAAATATCATTGTGATTCATAGTTCTCAAAAAATGAATCTTTGTCCAAAAACATTGGCCAGACGTCAAGACGCTAATTATACATAACAAAAAATATTTAACATTTCCTCTCATTATTCATCTTTTCTGTTTTGTTTCACTTGGTGCTTCTGTTTTTCATCTGTGCTCTGTCTAGCATCACGTGTTAAGTGACACAAGCTGTATGTCTGTGTGCTTAGATTGTGCTCCTCAATGCCTGCGTTTACTTTTTATTGTCTTATTGCCAAACAAACATTGTGAATATTTTCAGTATGAATGTTTGCAAGGTGAGGGGAAATCTATAACTGTGTGAAACATGAAGCTAATATGTGAAAACTTTCCCCACGGCAGGACAGAGAGCTGCGGCCAGAGGAGATCGAAGGTGAGGTGATTTATCCGCTTTTTTTAGCTGTACATGCATTTGATATGATACCCGCCTTACCAGTAATAACACATGTTTTGCGTGTGTGTGTGTGTGTGTGTGTGTGTGTGTGTGTGTGTGTGTGTGTGTGTGTGTGTGTGTGTGTGTGTGTGTGTGTGTGTCTTACCAGAGCTCCGTGAGGCATTTGTGGAGTTTGATAAGAATAAAGATGGCTACATCAGTCACAAAGACCTGGGCGAGTGTATGAGGACTATGGGATACATGCCCACAGAGATGGAGCTCATTGAACTGAGCCAGCAGATCTGTGAGTGCAGCAACAGCCTAAAATACACGAGACAGCAGAACAGAGTGGAAATAGATGGCAACCGTGTGTGTGTGTGTGTGTGTGTGTGTGTGTGTGTGTGTGTGTGTGTGTGTGTGTGTGTGTGTGTGTGTGTGTGTTTCAGGTGGCGGTAAAGTGGACTTTGAGGACTTTGTAGAGCTGATGGGACCCAAGATGCTGGCAGAGACAGCTGACATGATCGGAGTCAAAGAATTGCGAGACGCATTCAAAGAGGTCAAGAGACATGCTGTCATTTACAACATAAAGACCTAAACATAAATTTAATTGTAGTGACTTTATTAACAGCAGCATTGGATTGTAGCATGTGACTTTGCTGCTATGAAAATATCAGTTGTGGGGGAGGCCTGTAAATCAGAATCCATTGGGAACGATAAACAAATAAGACTAAGCATAACCCTTCAAATATAAAAGAAGAAATAGAAGCACGCAGGAGTTTCTGGAATGAAACTTGGATAAAAATAATCATTTATTACTGTGCAGTTTGTTTATGGAACAAGTCAAGCTCATTTCTCCTTTGCAGACCTTCATTATGGGTTCAAATAGACAGGCCGATCTTTGTAACCATAAGTGGGAGGTAGGCTTTTTTCACAGCAGATATTGTGACATTTCATAGCAGAAAAATCACAGGTATGCATAGTTTAATGATGGCTGGATTCACTCAGGTTAGACCGTTTCAGGATCCTGGCATTGTGCATGCTCACTCACTGGAATAGCAAACAGAGCCACTTCATTTTTACCTTTGAATAGTATACTGTATGTTAATGTGCATCAATTTACCAGATACATTAGATGTCAGCATGTCAGTTCATAGCAAAAATATTAAACGTCACCTTATGTCCCAGGGCAGGTCACATAAAACATAAAACAATAAGCAAAAACATACAGATACACAACACAAACCAACAAAAACAAACACATCTGTGTTTAATGACACCTTCATTTTTCCTGCTATAGAAGGCCAAACAGGTCCGAAATACTAAAATATATTCATACTGTATCCAGTTTGACTCTAATGGTGATGGCCAGATCAGTTTAACGGAGCTGCGTGAGGCCATGAAGAAGCTGATGGGAGAACAAGTGACTAACAGAGAGATCAACGAGATCCTCAAAGACGCTGACCTGAACGGAGATGGCCTGGTGGACTTTGAAGGTGTGGGAAGGCCTTGATGGGATCAGTTGACTGATCGTGTTTATCCTCCTCTGTTTCTCTCTCACTTCTTTTCTCGTCTCTTTCAGAGTTTGTGCGAATGATGTCCCGCTGACCAGTCCACGTGTCAGACAGACATTACGCAACTGCTGGCTAAGCATCACACTACTCTGTAGTGGACATCCTTCATTTGCTCTTAAGAGCATGCATCTCAAATTATATTTTTGTATTAAAAAGTAATGAAACAAAAAACTGTTGTAGCTAACAAAGACTGCACATGTACGAATTTAAAGGTGTAATATGTACAGTAGATAAATATGTCAAACATATCAGCAGCTTCACATTTACCATTTTCAGTTTTTTAGATGTATTTTTATATGAGTGTTTGTTCTTCGAGTGTAAAAGCTTGTTTGTAAAATCATAGACCTGTTTTTAATTAATAAAACATATATAAAATGGACAAATTGTTCAATTATTATGACCTGATACATAATTAAAGACCCAGACTAGTTTGATGGACAATGAAGTACTAGAAGGACCAACTGCTACACATAAGGAGGATGACATGGATATAATATATTTTTAAACTGATCAACTTTTCTATATTTGTATTCATTAGTAATCTACATAACCAATCTTTAAGGAAATTAAGGTAATAAACAAAGATACACTGAGCTCTAAAATCTGCCGTGCTGTAAAGCATTTGGATTGCGGCTGATGGCAGCTATTACATGTTGTTTATGCCAAATTCTGAACATTCAAATGTTTCAGTAGACTCATCACACAGCTGACAGGTGTGGCACCTGGTGTGGTCTTCTGTTGCTGATGGCTGATTGCCCAGATATGCTCTTTTGTTGTCCTCAGGTCAAAAATGACCCGTAGGCGAATGGCAAACAAGTATATGGGAATCCCGAGGACAACACAAGGGTTAAGCGAGTTACTGTTGTCTTTCCTTCTAACCTGAAGCACTCTGGTCAGCCTCCTCTGACCTCTGGCATCAACAAGAGATTTTTTTTCCCAATGAACTGCTGCTCCCTGGATCTTTCCTGTTCTTTGAAGCATTTTCTGTAAACCCTAGAGACGGTTGTGTGGGAAAATCCCAGCAGATCAGCAGTTTCTGAAACACTCAGATCAGCCCGTCTGGCACCAACAACCAACAACCGTGCCACATTCAAAGTCACTTAAATCAGCTTTCATCCTCATTCTGATGCTCGGTTTAAACTTCAGCACATCGTCCTGACCATGTCTACGGGCATAAATACATTAAGTTGCTGCCATGTGATTGGCTAGTTCAATATTTGAACTAAAAGCAGTTGAACATTATATTTTAATTTCAACATTTAAATTTTTTATTGAATTTTATGCTTGGCGAGGTTAGAATTAACTAAAAACTAAAACTAGATGTAGAAAAAAACATTTTTTTTAATTAAAATATGAATAAATATAAAAATTTGGGGAAAAATTAAAACTAACTAAAACACTTTTGTTAACTTGAAAAGCTAAAATTTAGTTAAAATAGAGAAACGATCCTTAGTTTCAGTATTTCTTAGTCACTGATGGACGCATTTATTGAGACTCCGGAGGGCTACTAAACTGCTTTCAAAAAGTTCTGCATTTTTATTGTAATACCTTTGGTCTTTTTCCTGAATCCTGCCTCTGACATATGCCCTGCAACTAAAAAGACTAAAATTAATGCTGAAAATACTAAATAAACAATTAAAAAAACAATTAAAACTAAGCATTTTCAATAAAAAATAAACCAAAACAAGAAAATCCACTCTAGAAACTGAGTTAAAAACAAAAACTCAAAACAAAATAAAATTAATAACTACGTAGAAAATACAAAACTAGAAAATAAAAAACTGTGATAACTCTGGTAGATTCATCGCTATTAAGATGTTTTGGTTTGGGGGGTTTTACAATATATAAAAGAAGTTTAAAGGAAATGAGTTTGTGTTTTATGTTCAATTCAAAACAGAAATTTCGATGGGACCTCTTGTTATGCAGAGCCTGTGCACAATGGAGCAGTCACATGATCAGAATCACATGTCTGAAACTGCTCTGCTGCCCAACTGACTCTTTTTCTATGCAACACAAAGCATTGTGCCACTGGGAGGTTTTTAAAGCTGAGTATGCAAAGGTTTAACAAACCCAAACCAGAAACAACATCAGTGTTTATTCAATGAATTTTTAACAACCATATGTTGACACTGAAAACTGTGATCGCACAGAAGAAACACTGGCTCGCATTATTAAAATAAAGAAAAAAAAATATTTTTAGTGTCCGGCTGTCCACATTTTTATCCATTTTTTAAATGATGTGTTATTGATTTATATTAATTTAAGTGATTTCTATGTAATAAGTAACAACAACGACGTCTTTGAAATCAAGATTTTCCTTTTTATTGAAAACTTGGCCAGGATTCTGTACAGCAGAGAGGGTGTGCAATGCACAGGGGCAGGAAGACGAGGGAGCAGGGGGCTCTAAGGACTCAGTTTCCCATGGTGCATCATACCCTGAGCTGAGAATCGTGTATGTAAAACAGTAAGAGACACTCCGTTCCCTCTACTGTGTCTCAGAGGTCTGTGGAGGGGAATGAAGCGAGGGACTAAAAATAAAAATAAAAGAAGAAAAGGGAGGAAAGCAAAGCTCAGCCCACAGGGGAGAAAGAGAAAAGTAGAAACAGAGAGGAATGGAGGGTGGTCTGATGGTTTTGTGGTCCAGCTGGCCCTTCCACTGAGGTGTTTTCTCCAGTCAGGGGCAGACATAGATCCTCACCCTTCCCCTCACTGCATTAGATCAAAGACCTTCTTAAGGCACTAAGGTAAAGGCCTCAGACGTCTCTCCCCCTTTCCCGCTTCCTCTGCCCCTCTCCCTCACCTCCGCTTTTTCTCTTTCTCTCCTTCCCTGAGCCTCACTTGCTGGCCATGGTGTAGCAGCCCTGTTGGTGCCACTGCATGTCACGGATACGCCTCACAGACTGGAACTGAGGATGGCGGGCGCCATATTCATTGAAGTGCCTGTATTCGCCCTTCTCCAGCAGGTACTGGCTGCCACGGTATCCAGGGAACTGGTATCCCACAAAGCTGGGAAAAAAAGATGAAACATGTCAATTTATTTGTTTTTATGGCCTTTAAATTTGGTATTTAAGCTCCACTGATGGTTGACACTCACGTTCCACAGCTGACAATGATGCTGCCCACTCTGTCGGTGAAGCCATAGGAGAACAGGCTGGGGACGTCATCGTCCATGATCTCCATCTTGCGGCCCTTGAACTCTCCAACCTCATACAGGCAGATCTTGTGCTTCTCGGGGTCCTGGCACATGGGAAAATAGAGGGAGACAGAGGTTTTATTTAGAGGGGAGTCTAAAGAGGAAAAAAAGTGACGTTTTAAAGAAATAGAAGATTTTTACCATTCTGACGGGCCTGAAGGACAGCAGGTAATCGTTCTTCTGGCAGTTGCTCCAGGAGTCCCAGCGGGGATACTCTCCCTTCTCCAGGATGTACATCTCACCGCAGAAGTTCATCTGCTCGAAGCCCACGAAGCTGCGGACGAGGAAGCGTCATGAAGCAACCAATCTAAATCTTAGATGCACAAACACAAGTGTATTTCATTTGACACTTACGGTCCACATTCAACACGCAGGGAGCGCACGCGGTCCATGCCCATCTCACACACATTCATGCACTCATTGCTGATTTCGATCATGCGACCCTGGAAGTTCTCCTGGTCGAACACGTACATCTGGAGGAAAGTAATACGTCAGAACAACATCAGTAAGGGTCTGTGATGTGAATTTTTTCAGCGTAGCCACTGTTATCTGTATCTGAAACAGGAGAGAACCACCCACCTTGTAGGACATCATTCCCATCTCAGACTTCTTGCTCTGGGCAGCCTTTCCGTCAGTCTGGGAGGAAGTCTTGGATTTATCTCCGCTGGACATGATTACTGAGTGGAAAGAGAAACGGAAGAAATAGGGAGAGATTGTTTATTCGTGTGATAAGTGCAGCCTTTCGTATTGCCACGAGATTGTTGAGGAACTCAAATGAATTAAAGGTAAAGGAAAGCTTAAACCTAATCTATGCCCTTTCCGCTTGCTGCTGGACCTCCTGCTGGCGTGTGAGCGTGTACCTTACCTGTGTGTGCGATGCCTGTGCCGAGCCTCACTCAGAGTGTGTGTGGCTCGGAGTGCGCCCCTCGCTTTTATACGCTGGCGCACATAGGAGAGGGATTATGGGAAGAGAAACAAACTCGCTGAGGTCAGAGACAAGAGACAAAAGAAACCCCGCATCATCAGAGAGGGACGGACCAAGGGTGATGGGGATGGGCAGAGACAGAGGAGGACAGACACCAGCTGGAGCACAGACTGGCCAATTAAAAAGTAGTCAGGTTTAGATTTCAGACAGTTTAGTCTTCTGTCTCCCCTTGAATGCGTGATTTAAAATAAAACCAAGTTCCCCAGACTGTAGGAACAGAATGTATGAAGAGTAAAAATGTGTAAGCTGTTTTATAACCCTGACTGAAAACTATAAAACCATAACCCTTTAAATAAAGTGTCAGATGTGTATTTATGCTTTTTAAAGGTTAATTACTGTATGATGTATACAACCTTTTCATGTCCCACAGACAACAACTGGCAACATAACAACAGGCTGCACAATCTAGCCTGACTTTGAATGAATAGGTGTTTAAACTGGGATGTAACTGGAAGGTACCAGTTACACTGTGTTTTACTTGTCTGTCTGACTGGTAATTTAGGTCAAACTTCCTGATCATTAGGGTTAAGCAGCTTCAATTAGATGCTACTAATTAAACAAGAGAAAACGTAAACCTTCCATTTCTGTACATTCGTTCACATCGACCCAGTTAAAACTTTATGCGTGGCTCTCTGCCGCGCCGTTAATCCCCACATTTTCCGCCCCGATTCCGACCCTTTGTGCGCGGGGCACGCGCTGGACTGCTGACCGGGGTCCGAACATACTGGAGAGGCTTTTGTTTCCGAGCCTCGGCAGCACTTTAGGATCTGCTGAGCTAGACGCTGGAGGGGGACAACAGCGTCCAGAGGCCACACAGCAGCTCCGGCGGCGCGCGCATGGTTACTGTGTCAAAACGGAGAGCTTGCATGGTCCGAAGCGTACGCGCGAACGCGCAGAAGTAGGCGCGCTCCCCGACCGTCGATATAAAACTGAAGCGCCAGGTTCTCTGAAAGCTCTACGCGAGGCAGGCGGTAGGCGCGTACCACTCCCGAGCTCTTCCAATAAAGTGCCATTCTAGGTAAGGCTGCATCTCTGCTTTCAGCTCAGCTCAGGGTCCGACAGACAGGTGGTGCTTTCACACAGAAACTGAAATCCAAAAGCACTTTGTGACACCTGTGAAACACTTCTGTTGCTGTCAGTCAGATTGTAAAAAAAATATATATATTTGCTTTAAAAGTGTGAATTAGCTGTTCATGGCCAGACCACCCTTCAAATGTCGTAGCTGTGCAGCATAAACGATGCAGAAGGTGGAGTTTGAGGTGGAGTTACTGTGAGCGCGAACACCAGCGTGTTTTTGTCCGGTTATTTTATCTAAATTATTATTTTTAATTATTACTATCTCTGACACTGTTTCACCAAAAACTTCCTGTTCTTTACTTTACATCCACACATCCAGGAGTAAAGATGTACAGAACTACAAGGTCCCCAATGATCCAGCCCCTGGTTACCTCAGGAATGGGCATGGCTCCTTTCTTCAAGGTAAACAAATGCTCGTGAGGAGGTGTATATGAAATGTTTTATTATAGCCTTTGGAGCAGCAGTATCTAAACTCCTCCCCACTTTGATCTGTCTCCACAGGTGACCGTGTTTGAGCAGGAGCACTTCCAGGGCAAGTGCCTGGAGTTCACCTCCGAGTGCTGCAACATCCAGGAGTGCGGACTGGACAACATCCGCTCCATCAGGGTGGAGAGCGGAGCGTAAGTCTCAAAACTCTCTTTGTTACTAATAACAAATAGATGAAAACAAAACCCAGTGGACCAGCACAGAGTTAAAGAAATATATATAGACTTAATCCTCTTTTGATCACATCTATTCCAAACACTAAAAAAACACTAAAAATTCTTGTAAAAAGAATACAAAGATGTGGGTTTTTTTTTTTTAATTGTAGCTCACCTGCAGTTGAAAAAAAGGTTGTTTCTTTACTGTAAATCTCACTTTGGAGACGAAAAGAAGAGCCGAGATTTTATCAGCGGTACAAAAACCTACATTACAGACCAACTCTTAAAGGGAGCATCATGTAAACCAGCCTCTCTGTGTCTCTTCTGTGAAGCTGGGTGGGTTTCGAGCACCACGACTTCCAGGGCCAGCAGTTCATCATGGAGAGAGGAGAGTACCCCCACTGGGACGCTTACAGCGGCTCCATCTCCTACCACGTGGAGCGCCTCATGTCTCTGCGCCCCATCTATTGCGCCGTGAGTACACCCCGACTCTCTCAGGGTCCAACCACATCCTCCTTTTGAACCCTGAAATCTCAAACCTAACTCTTGGATTTTTCTGTCCTGTTCAGTCCCACCAGAGCAGTCGCATGCTCATTTTTGAGAAGGAGAACTTCTTGGGTCGCAGCGTGGAGATCTGTGATGACTACCCTTCTCTGCAGGCCATGGGATGGATGATGCCTGAAGTCGGCTCCATGCACGTGCAGTGTGGCGCGTAAGTATCACCCTAAAAACGAAAATGGGGATGGTACCCCTAACCAAATATTCATCGCAGTCCCTATTTTGTGACCATTAAACATCATCTGCCTATAAAACTGTACTCTTAAAATAATTAAAATCCATCATCAGCACATATTATTCCCATTACTAAATCCTAATTCTGACAGCAGCTACTGAAAACTGACTCTGCTGCCCTCTCCATCTGTCCCACAGCTTTGTCTGCTACCAGTACCCTGGCTACAGAGGCCAGCAGTACATCATGGAGTGTGAGAGACACAGTGGAGACTACCAGCACTGGAGGAACTGGGGCTCCCACTGTCAGACCCCCCAGATCCAGTCCATCAGGCGCATCCAGCACTGAGAGGAGGACAGGCTGAGACTGAGGCCACGGCCCACGGACAGCAGCTCCCCTCAACTCCCGCCTCCTTTTACCCATACCCCCCTCCTCTCTATCTTCCTCTCTTCAATCCTTTCCTTCATCTTGACTTGAGCCGCGACAGCTGCCCCAACCCGACATCACCACTACTACTGATTTACAGCCAGAGTGTGATAAGAGACAATATCGCACTGTTAAAAGCACAGGGAAACACACGCTCCACACGAACACACACACCGACATAACTGACACACACACTGTGTCTTTTTACTTTGGTTTAGAGGTCGCTACACACCCGCACACAAGCACACACCTGCGCTGTACTCCCGCCTGAGCTCGGCGATGAGCGTAGGAGTTCAAACCGAGGGGAGACGAAGCTCCAACATGGTGCCATGTCCAGGAAAGTCTCCCACGCTGCAGTCCCTCACTGAGTGCAGCAGACTGTGATATGGTGCAGCTCAGATGTGTTTTGTTGCAGTTGTGTGTAGGAGGTTGGTCCACAGGTTGATAACTAATAAACTCATTTTCACTTCATGTATTCTTTTTTTTTTTCATTATTTCAAATTCTGTATGTGATTTAATTTGAGCCAAAAGAAAAAAATATGTGAATAAAGTGGGCTGCCCACTTCCCTTCCTTCTCTTCTAGTATGAAACACATCACCTGCAGGGCTGAAGTTTCTCTCAGCAGTAATCATGTTCAAATATGACATATACCTTGATAGGACACAAAAACATGCAACAGGAGTTCTTTTTTATGCTAGTCATGCTGCGCTGCATTTATAAGTGTTTCTGCCAGACTAATTAAAGGGACACACAGCAGAGGCAAGTGGAGAGAATGATGAATACCGAGGGTTTTTTAATCTGTGGAAGCTCTCAGTGACTGATAGTTAAACATAGTACATCTTAAGAAAATAAACAAACTAAATGAAAACAAAAAGATTATGTTTTCCAATCTTTTTTTTTTTTAAAGTTGGTAAACTATGTAAAATATAACTAAAACCAGAATGCTATTATTTGGAAATCACATAAACCTATATTTTATTCACAATAGAATATGGAAAACATATATTTTAACAACAACCTGTAAACATCTGGGAACTGAGGAGAGCAGTTGTTGGACTTCTGGGAGAGAAATGTTGTTCTTGTTATTCTAGCAGCTCGACAGTCCTTCGTCTTCTTCATCGTATGCCAAATGTGTTCAGATGGTGACTGCAGGCAGGACAGTTTACCTCCCAGACTCTTCTACTGTGAAGCCATGTTGTTTTAATATATGCAGTATGTGATTTAGCATTGATTTGCTCAAATATGCAGCTCTTTTTTTTTTTTTGGAAGATGTTCAGATGGGAGTATATGTTACTTTAAAACTTTTATATACCCTCCACCACTGATGGTGCCTTTCCAGATGTGCAAAGCTGCCAATTCCATAGGCACTGATGACACAGGCTCTTAAACTGAGTGCTGATAACAAGCTGTATGTTCCTTTTCCCTTTTTTGGATGAGGAATGTTTTAAAAAAATAGTTTTGAGTTGTCCGACCTTAGAACAGCTTTCATTATAAGAGCTTTAACCTCGGAAACATTTTATGTCTGTCAAACTGTGTTTTTTATGGATTAGCAATTTGTGGCATTTTTTTAATGGATTTAACTAAAGAAGTATCCAAAGAAAAACCCTGACCTTCAGAAAGACTGAAGAACTATTGCTCAAGAGCACGTAAAAAAAAATCACAAGAAGGTCTGGCTGATCGGAAGCTAAAAAAAATAGGATTGGACTTTTGAGGCTTTTGTTGTTGTTTGTTGTTTCAGATCCACTTGCGCAGTAATAAGGTCACAAGCATCACAGAAAAATCTTTATTACAGGAAACAGATCCTTGAACCAAAAGTGCCACGGGGAACATTAGCAAACGAAAACAAACATAAAAACAAGGAGTGCTGAAAGTTTTCTGGAAATTTTTGGCAGAACAGAAGCTGACATACATGTATATATATATGACCAATCATATTTACAACTAACTGAGTTACGCTTCAGCGGGAAATCTACGTCGTAACTTACAACGTAACCTGACGTGCAGCTCTGGAATAATGCAACTACAGGTCAGGTCGACTCTGATCGCCGTGGAAGATTAAGTTGTGATGTAGATTTTTAGCTGAAGCATGATTAAGGCGTAATGCACGGTTACTGTCATATGTACAACTAATAAAAACGCTTTCTTTACATACAAAAACCTGATTTTTTAAATGTATTTCCAATACTTCAGTTTAAAAAAAAAACCTTTGCTTAACAGTTACAAATGAGTAATATTAAACTTGTAACACATAAAATTCTTCAATTATGAACAATCCCAGCTGTCTCTATATACTCAGCTGAAGAGCTTAAAACTAAACATCTTCACACAAACACACGTCTTTTGTTCTGATTAAGCTCACAATGTTACGCATTAGGATGCAGGTCTTTCCTCACTGCTTGAAACAAATGACACATATTGCTCCATTTATCCTAAACCCCGGTGGAATAGCAACACAAACATCCTTGGTGTGATTGTCAGCATGTTTGCACGTGGATGTGAGCACAATACAGAGAGAAGACAAACATTCATGAACATCTACGTCGACCATTTGTCACCAGCCCTGAAATAGACGCAGTTAAATGAACCAATGTAAGAAATCACACGAACAGAAAAGAAGGGGGCATTAGAGGTGTTAATGAAAGCGCACCTCAGTCTGAACGTTTCCCTTGACAAGGTCTTTAATCACAGCGGTGAAAATCACTGATGAAGCGCTGTCTTTGTGTTCTCCGACTACATCAACGTCCAGCTCGCCTCCTTCTTCTTCCTCACCTTCTGAAGACTCTGTCCACGTGATGGTCACCGGTTCAGGGATGGGACTGGAGCCTCCAATCACATCGATGACCTCATCTTTGACAACGTCCCAGCTTCCATTTGCAGACTGTGAGGGTGAAACAGAAGGCTGCAGGTCAGCAAACACAGTCGGCGCTCTTCTGCTCTGAGTCTGAATCTCTTCTTTTATCTCAAAGTTTTCGTCGTCTCCATCCACATCGATGATCTCATCAGCGCTGCTCTGTACTTCCTCATCTGTCAGACTTCCCTCAGCTAGTCTGAGTTCACTCCACGGGAGATTTTCTTTTTCTTCTTGTAAACAGGCTCCGGTCGGAGAAACAGTCTCTACATCGATTGTCTCCTCAGGATCTGTGGCTCCTAGTTTAGAGGTAAAGTCTGCAGGTTCAGAGGTGGGTGGCTGTGTCGGTGTCTCAAAGCAAGCCCTCTTGGCCACGCTGGCGTTATCACTCGTATCCTCGTCTGACTCTGCTCCCCTCTTCTGTCCCCTCCTCGTAGCCCCCCCCACCTCTTCGTGTGACTGTACAGCCAACTCCTCCTCACGTCTCTCCTGGTTTTTCTCAAGTTGTTCATCCGCAACACAGAAATCTGCAGGCTGTGCCAGAATGGGTGGTTTTGAACACTCTCTGTTAGATGAGCTGAGAGGGTCATTTTTCCTGGGTCTGCCCCTACTTCTGCGCCCTGATTGAACTGCTGAGGGTAGGCGTTTGGCTGTAAGTGGCTCCTCGAGGAAGGGTAAAGCATCCTGTAAAACAGATTCACCTTAATGAACTATAAAAGTACAAAACAATAGTCTAAACATGGAAAATACTGAAAACAGTGCTACCCTTCAGCCTCCTATTACATGCAACCTATGGTATAAAGCTTTCCTTCTTAACTGACTGCATTCACAAGATTTTCAGAAAACTTGACCCATGACCTTGACTGTGAGGTCGAGGTTACGAAATCTGTACTCGTCCGAGACTTTTAGTAGATACACCACTGAGCCTTTTATGACTGAGTGGGGGAAAAATCCACGTGTGGTAACTTTAAATATCTGTCAGCATTCAAACGTTAGCAGTTGTCACAAACTGGCTCAAAGTAGCAGTATTTGGGATGCACCGTCTGGTAATCACAGAGTCTCACACGCTGTGGGGATTTTTACAGCGTTTTTAAGGTCTATGTCCTAATAGTATACAATTAAAGTTTAAACTTACTAGTTCATTATAAATGCAAACCTAGCTTCTGCTAAAGGTACTGTGTAAGCATGCAGTAGTATAGCCATTCTTAAACAAGCAAAGCATCATGCAGGAGTTGAGGCTTTGGGGTTAACTGGTTTGAATCTTCTATTAAATTTAGGATAGTTTTGATTTAACCGGAAAATAATCCTCTGCATCGGCAGCTTTGACATTTGGAGTTCCACAGGGATCTATCTAGGGGCCTATTTGTTTTCTTTATTACGCTCTGTCTAGGTCATATTACTCATCCGCACATTTCTTTTCATCGCTATGCAGATTTACCTTGGAATCAGGAAGATCGCTGACCCATAAGAAGGCTCAGTGAGTACATTTTGCACGTCCCACAGTTTCTTAGAGTTAAACAAATCCAAACCAGGGGAAATATTATTTGGCCATCCACTATAAACTGACAGTTTGAAGGATAATCTGGGCTCAACTTCTTTTATTAAAACACAGGTTAAAAACCTCCCAAATAATAATCATTGATTTATAATTTGGATAATCTCCCTGATATAGACAATGGAAATATTAATGCAACCTTTTTGGTTTTAAATGTGCTATAAAAATACAGTTTACTTACATATTTAATTACTGTTATTATTCACTTACTTAGCAGGTGACAGACGGCAAAATTAAACGATCTGCCAGTTAGCTATTTGAAATATTTCCCACCTTGCCTTTCAGATTCTGACAGATGTGTCGCGGCGTTGCCACTTTGACCGGCAGCAGTTCTCTCCTCTCCAGGTTCACCACAGGAATCTGCTTTAGCTGATTCTCTTTTCTGGCATGAGGGTTTCTGTTCACCGCATCGTCTGGCTTCCTCACCTTCACCTTCTTCTTCTCTAGTGAGAACAGATAAGGCTTTTGCCTTCTTTTGTTCTGTCGTTTTGAAGTCAGTCTAGTTTCCTCTATGTGTTTGGGGGAAACGGTGCGGCCAGCGTGGGCCTTGCGTGACTGTGAGCGGCTCTCTTGAGACTCGTTTTCATCAATGTGCAGCTCAGGTGTTTGAGAGCACTCAATTCTGTGGGTGCTCCTTTGTAGTTGAGGCATGTAGGGGTTTGTAGTGTGATCTTTGTTTTTTTTGTAAGTGTTCATGAGAGTGAGAGGTTGGCAGGACTCTGTGGAGCTCACACCACTCGTCTCCATCTCCTCTCTTGCACGACAGCTTTCAACATGCTGCTCAAACGACTGCAGGAAGTGGTCCAGCATGTCACCCAGCTCTCCCTCGCACGGCCGCTCTAGAACTGGCACCACACCATTTGTAGAACTGGAGCGACCAGCTGCTCCTGCAACAACTGCAACCTCAGTGGATTCATGGAGCTCAGAAGAAAGGCTCTGCGGTTTGTTTTGGGATGAGGTGATTTCAGAAGAGGCAGAGGCGCCAGTGTTGCTACCTGCTGGAAGGGGATGCTGAGCACGTGAAGCGCTGCCTTTGTTGTTTGGTAAAATATCGAGTCCCATCATCACTTCCTCCAGAAGACGATCGATCTGCTCAGGCTGCTCCTCATGAGGTGGTGGGGCTGGGACAGGAAGACAGGATGGTGGAGAGGAGGCTGCAGGCGATGGCAGGTGGGGAGATGGAGAAGCCTGGAAGGAGTGGCTGGAGGTAGATAGAGTATGTGCATTGGTAAACTGCATAGGTGTGGGAAAACAGGAAGCCGATGTTGCTGTTTTGGCTCTGGACCTTCGTGGCCTCCGCACAGGAAGACTGCCCTGCAAACAAGGACAGGTCACAATGTTTGAAAGAAGCAGCAAATGTAACATCCTGTTTTAAATCTGAATTCTCATTTTTGGGTGTAAAAACCCTCAAAGGTTTAGTTTTGAGCTCCCAGACCCTATAATTTTATTTAATTACAGCTTTTGACACTCTATAGATGCCACAAACAGGACACTCATTCGCTTACCTGTTCAAACTGTTGCCCCGTATTTTTCCTTCCACGCTGAGTGGTGCTTCCTCCGACCTCACCAGACTGCAGCACATCTCCAACTTGGCTTAATGCCCACGCTATGCCACGCCCTCTTTTCCTCTCACAGCGTGCACCCTTTTTCACAACCTCTCTGGTCTGCAGGCACAGCTTCCTCCCAGCAGCTCCGCCTCCCTGACCCGTCCTGGGCGTCCTCATGCCCCACCTGAGCAAGAACAACTTCTGCAACCTGCTCACCCCCACCTCCTGCACCATTTGAGTTAATCCTCCCCGACCACGCCCTCTCCCTCCTGCTCGTGGTCTCCCACGCTTCTCCTCGCCCGTCTCGGCTCTCCTGGCACCTCCAACCCCGGACCTTCGCCTGCGGCCTGCTCTCCCCCTGCGGGGCTCCTCCTCATTGTCAGGGTTCAGAAAGTAGCTGATGAATCCTGGGATGTTGCCTTGAAACTGTTTAAACTGCTCTTCCTCCCATTCTTCCGCCACTGTGACATCTTGGTCAGCCCATCCGCTCTGGGGGTCGGCATTACAGATGGTTGTCTGGCTCATAAAATGAGGGAGGGATGGGGGGGCAGATGTGTACGGCTGGGTCACAACAGCAACAGGTGTGCTTTCAGCTTCAGGTATAGAACCTAAGGGAGCAGAGGATATCTGAGGTGTTAGTTCATTTGGAGGGTAGAGGACAGACACAGGGCAAATCTGAGGGGGAACAAGTAGGGGGTCTGTGTGCTGTATACTCTGCAGAGCACTCATATCGATGGTCTCAAACGATACTGCTGGGTGAGCAGGTGGAGCTGTGTTTATCTGCAGCTCGTCTGTTTGAGTGCACACATCCTTCCCGCCATTTGACATCATCTCTTTCCACAGAAAAGTGCTCCCATCCCTCACCTCTCTCCTCCACCTGCTCGGTCTCTCCTCACTCTCAAACATCAGAGGCTCCGTCTGCACTCCTATTTCGGCGCACTGCCCGACCCCATCCCTGCTCTTACACTCCCTTTTCGTCACCTCCACCAACCCGTGGATGCCCAGGTTGGCCGCAGCAGAAATAGCCTGTTGCTTCTCCCTCTCACCCTCCCCAGCCATCTCTCCAGAGTATAGAAGCCTGACCAAGTGGAGCAAGGTGCAGGCACCCAGAGCCCGAAACTCCAAGAGGCGACTCTGCCCCGCAGCGGGAGTCGGTGTGGAGGACAGAGCGGAGGAGATGTGGGGGCTGATAGCTGACAGAATACAGCTGTGTGCGGGTATAGACACCCCTGCAAGACAGGGAGAAATGACAAAAACAAAACCTTTAAAAGCAAAACTAACACATGCAAAATTTTGTTTTGGGTTTTTTGTGTATGTGTGTCTCATACCTTCTGCCTTAAGCAGAGTGTCACAGAACTGGCTGCACTGTTGTTGTCTCTGCAGCTCAGTGAGGAGGAGGGTATCAAACCCTGGTTTTTGGTAGCACCACATTTCCCCATCCACTTCAGAAGGGGAGCAGAGAGGAGTGGAAACGGAAGGTGACATGTGTGTGGAGTGTGAAGCAAATATCCCTGCTCACCTGGACATTAGCACAATAAATGCTTCGATATTGTGGACAAAAACACACTTTTTGAGTTTGAAATTTTTGCACATTAAAACAGAGATTTTTGAGGTCGAGCTTTCTTTCTCCTTTATCAGCAGCTTTATAGTTTATTATTATGTATAGTGTGGATTAATGGGCAATCTTAAATATTTCTTGCAGCAATAAATAGTCTTTGAGCACATTTAAACTCGAGTCATGTGGGGCCAGCTCAAAGCCCGCGCGCTGGTTAGTATCAGAGGACTAGCTAGCAGTGAACTCCAAACAGACTACACAGAGAAAAGAGTTGTACTAGCTTAGTTAACATGTTACAGACCGCTAAACGTCTGTTCTAACATCACCTTCCAGCATATCTGGCCTGTTTTAACCACGCTCTCCCGGCTTGCTAATTAAAGCTGCTGTTAAAGTCGGCCATGTGACAGACACCTGGTTTACTCACCGTCTGCGGGCCTGAAAACTCTCTACAGATCCACTATCGAGGCACAAAATAAAACCGTTTCTTTTTTAAAAATAAATGTACTTCACAAAATATATTTAACGGACAGCATTTTATTGGGCTGTTTTTTGTCCGATTTTAGTGCGGTCAGCCGCAGGTCAACGTTGTCATCAGAGGAAACGGTGCAGTCTTCCGCTTCGCCGCTAGGGGGCGGCAGCGTCACCGCACAGACCCCACGGCCACCCCCCAAGGAAAAAAAAAAAACAGCCGGCCAAAGATACACAAACACATTACAAGGAGAGAGCATTCACTGCTGGCACCTCCGTCTTCGTCAAATGGCACCAGAAACTAGTGGGAGAGTAAGCGATAGATAGATAGATAGATAGATAGATAGATAGATAGATAGATAGATAGATAGATAGATAGATAGATAGATAGATAGATAGATAGATAGATAGATAGATAGATAGATAGATAGATAGATAGTATTTTCTTTTCATTTCACAGTTAAATTAGATTGTATTATAGTTTAATTCGTTGAGTTAACTGCTTTATTATTAGTATTATTATTATTATCATATTTATATGCGTTTTGTAATATTCTGTTTGTGTTTTTAGCACACTTTTTTGCAGTAATAATAATAATAATAATAATAATAATAATAACAACATAATTCAACCACAGCTGATTTCATTCTTTAACACATGGATTTGTTCAGTTGTTATTACATTACATGACATTTTAAAATGGCACAGACACATAACAGTTAAAAGTTACCACTCAACTTTTTCACCGTCTAATGTGAGATAAACAATTTTTATGAGGGACCTTGGCTAGTAAGCATATCAATATAAAATTATTTTTATCCACCAGTAGGTTTTGAAGTAGGATGTAATCCTACATCTCTTGCTCTCTAAGCATATATTTATATACAGTGATAGCAATGAGTAATGAGCACAAGAGATGCATTTATAGGGGAAACACTCACGGAGAGAATCGTGAATATTTTCTACTTATGAACAGAGGAGCTGGATTTTAGTGGTGAGAGGTAGAAAAGTACATTAACTCCACTGGAAGGTTAAAGGATAGATTCATATTTTTTCAAGTCTATAAAGCATTTTCAGCTGTGAAAGGCTGAAGGTGATGGGGGACAAAATTTACACCTTTTAATTTGTCTAAAAAAATAAACTCTGCCGTTAAGATGAGGTCAAAATGAGGCTTCAGAAGCCTGAGTTAGACAATTCAAGCTGGTTTTGTTCAAACGTTACATTCTTTAGAGTAATAAATTCCCTCTAAGTGCTTCCTGGACAGTGTTTGCGTAGAGCTGGGATAGTAACACAAATCAGGAAAAGGGAGACTACAGGACTGCGATGCTGGAACATCACTGTTTGACTTTTCCACCTCGGACGACTGACACTTTATTTAACGTACAGGAAAAGCACATTTGCTGTTCAGTGCAGAGAGAAAACCAGGCCAAGCATTTAAAATCATAAGTGCTTCACTCTACAAATCGCACAGACACATTTTCTGCTTTAAAAAAAATGTATAAAACTGGTAGTGATTTATACATTTTGAGCGCCATGCAAGAACCTTCAGTGCAAATAACAAAATCTTCCAAAAGTTGTAAAAAATAATTGTAGTTTCACTTTTATTTGTTTCATAAGAGAAACAAAAGCTGGAGCACACTGAATATTTAAATGGATTTTAAAGAAACCTGATTCAGCTGCTGAAATAAAAATTTCATCCATTATATTTTATTTTAAGAGGGACAGAGGACCGGCAGGGAAATGTCTCCCACTCAAATATTAGTATGTGCTCTTTTAATCCAAGAGCAGCGTGTGGTCCCCCTGGAGTCCTTCTTTTCTACATTCCAGTTCACGTTGTGCCGTTGTCTCTGTGCACGTCAACATGGACTTCCTCAAATGATGAGGGGGTGATCAGACCAAAAAGCTCGGTAGAGGACGTTGTGTCCACTCGGGGTGGAGTCGGTCGCGGCCAGCGCTCATTAAACTTGACAAAGAAGAGCGGGTCTTTGAAGGGCCCCCCGTAGATGATGGCTTGCATCAGGTAGACGAGAGCTACCACCATGGAACTGATGAGAAAGAAGGGGATGAAGGGCCTCAGGTGGTGCCACGCTACCCTGATCCCATATCCCAGGCCACCGAGCCCGCTCTGCCCACCAGTGTGGGTGGTGTGGCGGGAGGAATCTGGGTCTGGAGTATGTTCAGGGGACTCGTTATCCGAGTTCAAAGCGGATGGACCAGGGACGCTGAGTGTATCCATGAGCCAAATCAAAGCTGGTCCGTTGCTCTATCTGTTTGTATGGTCACGCATAGTCCTCCACAGATCACCTCTAGGGAGTATAAGGAAGGAAGCGTAAAGCCACACATAAAATCCCAGTGGTGTGGTGTCCCTGTGATGAATCCAGCTCTACATTCCTCTCTCGATCACATACAGTATTCCCTTGGTCCTCCCAGCGGGTTTTTTCCCCCCTCCGATATGGTGTGCAGGAGTTAAATGCTGGTGCTTCTATCTGAGCGTTAGTGAGGAAACGAGGAACAGCGGAGGAGCCCTAAATAGAAATGACACCGAATGATAGGACACCATGAAGGAGAGGGGGAGAATCTGCTGCGTTTGGTGGTCTCAGGTTTAAAGAGCGGTGTGTGTGTGTCTGCACCAGCTGCACAGGTTGCAAGATTACACACATGCAGTGAGTAACCCATACAGGCGCACATCTGAGTCAGATAGCTGCTTGCAACAGCTGTGCAGTTAATTCCAGCTCTAATATTAAAGCTGTAAGCAAGGAGTTCAGCTATAAATGTTGCTATAAGATTACCTTCATAAACTGGAAATTCTTTGAGATATTTACATGCCGGTTATATTGCCTTTCCTATCATGAATGAGGAGCCTGCTAATTTTGGCAAGGGAACTTCACAGGGCTCCGTGTCGAAAGGATAGATTTACTATTTCTTTTTCCCTCCTCAGTATGTCTTAAAGCAGCACTCACATGTCCACATATACATTTCAGGACTCATTTGTCACTGTGATTCTTTCCTTGTAGCTTTATAGCTGTGAACAAAGTCTAAAACCTTTGTAGCAGAAGATTTCTTTCATGATTTCTCCTTTGCAGCTGAGTGAGTAAATAAAAAGAATAAATCAATATGTATATATTAATTGAAGAGAAATTACTGTTGGTGCCCATCAATCTGGGAAGGCTCATCAGGTCATTTCCAAACAATTTAATAATTTATTCACAAGTGAGAAACACTAAAGAAAGCTGCCAATCCTCCCAGGAGCGGATGTCCCACGAGACTTAACTCAAGATCAGACCTTGCAGTGCTCTGAGAAACTGCAATAAAGCCCATCAAGAGCTACATCTTAAACTTCACAGGTCTCAGCATTTTAAATGTTAAAGCGATCCAAAGTATTCTAGAGTCAAATGTGAGTCTGCCTGTGCAGCAACTACAGGGAGTGCAGAATTATTAGGCAAGTTGTATTTTTGAGGAATAATTTTATTATTGAACAACAACCATGTTCTCAATGAACCCAAAAAACTCATTAATATCAAAGCTGAATGTTTTTGGAAGTAGTTTTTAGTTTGTTTTTAGTTTTAGCTATTTTAGGGGGATATCTGTGTGTGCAGGTGACTATTACTGTGCATAATTATTAGGAAACTTAACAAAAAACAAATATATACCCATTTCAATTATTTATTTTTACCAGTGACATCAATATAACATCTCCACATTCACAAACATACATTTCTGACAAAAACAAATCAGCGACCAATATAGCCACTTTTCTTTGCAAGGACACTCAAAAGCCTGCCATCCATGGATTCTGTCAGTGTTTTGATCTGTTCACCATCAGCATTGCGTGCAGCAGCAACCACAGCCTCCCAGACACTGTTCAGAGAGGTGTACTCTTTTCCTCCTTGTAAATCTCACATTTGATGATGGACCACAGGTTCTCAATGGGGTTCAGATCAGGTGAACAAGGTGGCCATGTCATTAGTTTTTCTTCTTTTATACCCTTTCTTGCCAGCCATGCTGTGGAGTACTTGGACGCGTGTGACGGAGCATTGTCCTGCATGAGAATCATGTTTTTCTTGAAGGATGCAGACTTCTTCCTGTACCACTGCTTGAAGAAGGTGTCTTCCAGAAACTGGCAGTAGGACTGGGAGTTGAGCTTGACTCCATCCTCAACCCGAAAAGGCCCCACAAGCTCATCTTTGATGATACCAGCCCAAACCAGTACTCCACCTCCACCTTGCTGGCGTCTGAGTCGGACAGGAGCTCTCTGCCCTTTACCAATCCAGCCACGGGCCCATCCATCTGGCCCATCAAGACTCTCATTTCATCAGTCCATAAAACCTTAGAAAAACCAGTCTTGAGATATTTCTTGGCCCAGTCTTGACGTTTCAGCTTGTGTGTCATGTTCAGTGATGGTCGTCTTTCAGCCTTTCTTACCTTGGCCATGTCTCTGAGTATTGCACACCTTGTGCTTTTGGGCACTCCAGTGATGTTGCAGCTCTGAAATATGGCCAAACTGGTGGCAAGTGGCATCTTGGCAGCTGCACGCTTGACTTTTCTCAGTTCATGGGCAGTTATTTTGCGCCTTGGTTTTTCCACACGCTTCTTGCGACCCTGTTGACTATTTTGAATGAAACGCTTGATTGTTCGATGATCACGCTTCAGAAGCTTTGCAATTTTGAGACTGCTGCATCCCTCTGCAAGATATCTCACTATTTTTGACTTTTCTGAGCCTGTCAAGTCCTTCTTTTGACCCATTTTGCAAAAGGAAAGGAAGTTGCCTAATAATTATGCACACCTGATATAGGGTGTTGATGTCATTAGACCACACCCCTTCTCATTACAGAGATGCACATCACCTAATATGCTTAATTGGTAGTAGGCTTTTGAGCCTATACAGCTTGGAGTAAGACAACATGCATGAAGAGAATGATGTGGACAAAATACTCATTTGCCTAATAATTCTGCACTCCCTGTATAGCTTGGCACAAGTTGACCAAGCACAGCAGCAAATCTACAACAGAATGGCTGAAAAGTAAAGAATCGAGTTGTTGCAACAGCCCAGTAAAAGTCCAAACCTCAGCCTGACTGAAATGCTGTGGTGGGACCTTAAAAGAGCCGTGCATAAACGAACGCCTGCAAACCTCAATGAACTGAAGCAATGCTGTAAAGAAGAGCGGGCCAAAATTCTGTTACAGTGACGTGAGAGACAGATGAAGTCATACAGAAAACTCTTTACTACTGCTAAGTTATTTTATTTTCAACTTTAATTTATATATTTTATCTTATTCTTCCCAGTTAAATTTACCCTTCATTCTAATTTGTGTTGTACAGTTATTTCATTTTTAACCATAATTTATATTTTATTCCTTCCTAGTTAAATTTACCCTTTTTAATTTTTCATATTTATTTCCTATCTTATTCATAGCCTTTTCCTTTTTTGTTTTCTTTAGGTCACGAGCAGTTGTCCAAGCATTTCACTACATATCGTACTGTGTATGACTGTGTACGTGACAAATAAAAATTTGAATTTGAATTTAAAGGTGGTTCTACGAGCTACTGAATCATGGAGCATGCTTAGGTTTTCACACACTGCTTCTGCAGTTTAGCTTCATTTTTGTTCAATTTCAGCAGTGATGGCTGTTTCTAGCTAATGTCAAGACCTGTTAAAGAAGATAAGTAGAAGTGAAAGAGGTTTTGCTTTATTTATTTTTTAACCAAAATTCTCAAATTGCATATCAATCTGTCTTATACATTTCAGGATAAGGGGGCATTGGAGTCTAGCTCAGGTGCCCTTGGCTAATAGGCAGGATGCACTCTGAACAGGTTGCCAGTCTATTGTGGGGCTTTATACCTTTTACACGCTTAAAAACTCAAATCAGGCCTACTTCTCAAAACTTAAAATACATGTAGGCATTTTTGGCACATCTCTCATAAATCATTAATCTGTAGCTTCCCTTGTAAACAGGACTCTGTGGCTTTTAAAAGTGAAAATGACTGCTTGAGATTGAGAGATGAAAGCAGGAGTATTATGTGTATGCTGGTGTGATTCAAACTGTTACAACTAAAAGTAAAGAGATTCAAGAATGAATAAATTGTTTAGTAGCTACTACAAAAAGCATGTGAACCTCCACACTATAGAATAAAACTCCCTCACAGTGCTAAAACACCACTAACATGCCCTCACTGGCTGTCTTCCTGCACCTTGTGTATTCAATTTAAGGTTAATTTTATATTCCAAGCAGACGCATGCACATCATACCTTAACTAATATCAAACTTTCACACTGACATCTTCTCATAGCCCTCGTGATCCAGCAGCTGCTTCTCAACCAGCCCACGATGCATTTCAGATGCGCTGCATACTTGAAACACCTAAACACTTTCATATCCACAGACAACCAACTGTATCTTTGACATGTTTGGAAGCAAACACACGCACACCTTCAGGACACTACCCTCCTGTCAACATGCTGCTCTGTGTGTAACCAGAGACAAACAGCAAAGCCGAGAACGTCAACGCTCGCCCGGCCTCCAGCTTTACTGTGGCACTTGAAGGTTAGCTGGCTTTAATAAGGCTTGAGCACAAGGCGTGAGCAGTTTGAGGTCTTAAGTTAGGAGATTAACGTGTTTGTCTCTTAAATAAAAAGCATTTCCCAACTGAAAGCACTACTAATTCGATCTAAAGATGTGAGGGAGTGAATATCAAACACACCAACTATTAGCATTTGCCTTTACAAGAGTGAGGGGATGAAATTACACAGATGCATTTCCCCTCTTTAATTAGATATGTTTATCCACACGATACAGGAGTCCTTCCTCACATCAGCACACAGCCACATCAAGCACACGTTACCAAAGCTTGTCTAGGAAAAGATCTTTATTTATAAAAAACAACCAGTTACATACGTCACTGAAAAAAGAAAAAACGAAAGCAACTTCTCAGAGCCAAGGCAGGTAATGAATGGTACATCATAATTTTACATGGATAGGCAACAGTACAAATATACTATGTGTGTGAAGAGTAAAAAACAAAAACAAAAAGATGATTGGTCTCTTTTGCCTTTAAAGCAACTCTGATGTAAAAGTGGAATTATAAAGTAGAACAAATTGCATAATGCTCTCATCCACCACTCCCATACATATAAACCTCCAGAAAATAAAAAGAAACAGACGCACAAAGAAATACAAAAAAAACAAACCCAAAAAACAAAATGTGCCTTCTGCCAGCCTCCCAGTTTAAATTACACCTGTCTCTCTCCCAACCTGTTAAAACTCGAGTCTCCTCTGAGTACAGAAGCCTCCCAAATGTTTTAATACAGACAAGCATGTATAAAAAACAGCTACAGAATTTTATATTTAAATTTCTTCCAAAAAGTCACTTCAGCTGGTCCAGAAGAAAAAAAAAAGAAAAGAAAAAGAAAAGATGAACAGGCAGGTGTACAGGAATGGTTAAGGGCCTTCTGAAGCTGTATGTCGAAATATTTTAGTGGCTTAGTAGTGTTTGTTCACAGCTTCATCTCAGTACCAGGTCTGAAGTGTTGGCTGGTTTAGTTGGCTAAACCAAAACAGGAAAATCCAAAATAAAGCAGCTGAAATTCTCCTAAATGTTCCATGTGGGGAGGGACATAAAGGGAACAAAACAAGAACAGCTTCATCACAGGAAGAGGAGCACACAATTTAAAAAAAAAAAAAAAGCATAACTGATGGAAAAACATGTGGTGTCATCTGGATCAACACACAATCATTCAAAAGGTCCATATTCATTTTCCACGTGCACACACACCCACAGGTTTACTGTATGATAAATATACACACACCTGCCCTTTCTTGTCATCCCAACTGAGAGAAAATAACTCTAGACAGGAAAATAACTCCTATATAAACATTCTCAATCTACAGGGCGGGCTGTCGGTGTGTCCCAACCTCCCATTAATTAAATTAATGAGCCAAAACTACTGCAGTCACCCCCCTTTTCTTTTTATATACAGTATATACCCTACTTAAATGTCTAAATACAAACTTATCAGGGCCAATGTCAGGTGGCTGTAACATGACAATAAAATTGCCAAGAGGAAAAAAAAGAAAAAAAAAAAAAAAGTTAACAGCATGAAAGAAAAAAAAAAAAAAAAAAGCAAGCCAGAGGACAACACCAGAATCAAATGATTGTCAACAAAGGTGATTGCCTTTACAGAATAATTATAAGTTATAAACGGAATACATTTCTGCTGCTACAACTGAATTTGCACGTGTGTGTTGCTTGAAAGTCTTTGCCTGCAACACAACCACTTTCTTTGGATGCCAACCCCCCCGCCCCCATGTTTTGATCCCATTTGTGTGGTGATAAGAGAGAGAAACGGGGAAAGGAAGGGGTGAGGAGAGGGAGAGTCTGGATCTTCTCTCCTCAGTAGCAGTGGTAGGGCAGGGACGGCCCAGTCTGGGTGATGCAAACTATCAGTTTTTCTGGAGGAAGAGACAAAAACACAATGATTAAAACAAAACAAAAAAACAAAAAAAAAAAAAACACAAGTACAAAAGATATGTGGCTGATTTAGACATCAAACAAGGAGGCAACACAAAGACTTGTGTGGTATAAGTATGGCAATCTACACACTAGTGTTGTCACAGTAAACGACCTTTCAACAGGAGGCTACTATAATCACATTACTGCTTTAGTTTAGTTAAATTAGATTCTAGTTCCTGGCCTGCTGCCCTGCACATAGAACTAATCCATAATAAACTGAAGTCTGTGCTGAAGTCAATCATCCATTAACGACTCTAAACAAGTGACCGGGCTGCTCTGTGTGTGATTTGTTACGTGTCTTAACTGCCAAACATGTTTATTTAAAACCCTCACCGTTCTGGTCATGCAGTCAGGAACATTTTACAAAGTAATCCAAACAAAGCTGTTAAGAAATAGCACTTTTTGCCACTACTTTCCTCACAAACTCAAAGAAATCAATGAAACCCATTTCTATTCTTGGGTGTCTGTTATTGTAGTAGCCGACACAACCACAAGAGTGTGCTCTCACACACAAATAACAACCCACAACAGTGGATCTCCGAAAAACCAGACAAATATTTCACAACATGACAAAAGCATTAACACTTCCCGACATTCTTAAATCCACTCCAGCAGCTGATTGTAAAGGACTTTGAGGGGGACTAAGATTAGAGTAGCTGTCACAGCAAAACTGCTTTGGGAAGCATCAATTTCATCAGAATCGTTTTGATTTTCATGTGCCATTTCTTGCCAAGAACAACAAATGTGACCAGTAACTTTTTTGTATGGCATTTAACAAAATAAATGCATGCATAAGGCACAAAATGGGCCTGAAGTTTCATGCCATTTGTACCAAACAGTCCCATGAGATCATGTACAGCAACCGGGTAGAAAACTGACACAGAACTTTGGTTTTGTATTAAAAGGACTGTAAGTAACTTTTAAAACTGTGGTATTGTGACAACACTAATGCATAAACAGTTATTATTCTGAGGATCTAAATGTTGTTATTTAATGATCAGCCCGGGGTTCGGATTTACAATGACAGAGGACAATGCACAAGGAACACCTAGCAGCATACTATACCAGCATGAATACACAACACATCAGGGTATCTCATATTTAAGCATCAGTACAACGACACCTCTGCCTGTTTTAGTTCACAATCAGACTTGGACCAGGTTTCACTCAGGTTTTCAGTTATTAGAGACAAAAAGGAGTTCATAAAGTTCATGCAGGAATAGAGGTCAGTTGGACATACCATGCTGTTACATGCAGATGGGGGTAGAGGGGATGGGGGAGGGCTAACCATCGTAGGAGTCCAATAGAGGCAGGGAGCCCTTTCTGCCCCCATACACCCCTCGCTGAGAGAGGAGCCGAGAAAGACAGAAAGAAGGCGGACAGGAAATGAGTGTGAGAAAAGATGTGTCAGTAATCGTGAGGTTTTAAAAGGTTACAATCAGGAAATATTCAGAGCTGTGCAGGAGGTTAGGGATTAGTGTCATTAATCCAACATGTTAATAGTGACTTTAAGTACCGGTAAAGTGTCTGTGGTCTCATCCAGAGTGTGTCTCCTTTCTTTCTGGTCCAGTGTAGAGTAGGCCTCTGAAGGAAGATGAAAACAGGTTAAAATTTGCTAAAGATTTAATCTTGAGGCAGAACAAAAACCCCCAAAAACAAAAGAAATCTAAAAGAAATCTACTAACCAGGGCCAATGTCATTCAGGGGAATCATGTCCCTCTTTTCCCCTGACACAAAGAAAAACAATTCATGAGTTAAGCTGTAAAACTCTTCATAAATAACCCCCCTGCAAAATTTAATGTAAATACTTTCTCTGCTCACCTCTGTCCAGGAGGGGTGTAGTGCTGTCTTCATAGGTGCCGTTAGCTCGAGTGCTCGGGCCGTTAGTGGTAGTGGTGCCTGGGTTAATGTTAACCATGAAGTCAGTTTTCTTCCAGCCGTCTTTCTCAAGAGGTCGGCGCAGTTCCTTGTGAGCCCAGACGAGCTGCAGGACCTGGCTCGCCCCCCGCACTTCGCGATCAGAGCGCTTGCTGAAAGATAACCAGAGATAAGGGTTTGAGCTGTTATCATCTCTGATGAGTTTTGTTATATAACACACACGGTTTACACCGGTTAGAAAACAGCTGCTTTTATACACAAAAAAAAAAAAAAAAAAAAAAAACCACATACGCAAAGCACCTTTTCTACACTCAGAGAACACTTACCCATCTTTGTTGATTAGCACCAGGCTCTCGATGCCTCGTTTCTCTCGAAGGACCTTTGCTGGCTCCAATCTGTTGCCTAGCACCTCACTGAGCGTGCTCAGTACAGACACAACTGTCTCCTCGGATAGATTACGCCCAGACTGATTCTGGGCTCCAGGCAGGTTGGCCACAAGGTGAGGCATTGCATGCAAACCTGCAAGAGAAACTCTTACTCTTAACCCAAGTGCAATGAATGTTTAGAAAAAAAAAAAATGACACAGATGCTAAGATAATAGATAACAGCTAAGAAGAAACAATCTTACCTAGCAGTTCACAGTTTCGGTTGTCAATGGCAAGATTCCTCAAAGCTCCAGACATTGCACGAACCACACGATCATTGCCATGAGCCAGCAGTTCTGCCATCATGGGGAGTCCCTGCTCATGACGCACCTTTGCCCTGATATACCGACCATACTGTATGAAAAGCACAAAGAACAGATCAACTTTAGTTGTCATCTAATAACATAAAAACAAAGACAGACCCAACTATTCAGGGTTCATGCACTTTTGCACTTAATGTTGGTTTAAAATGGAGCACTGTAACAAAAAATAATTTCCCCCAGGGATCAATAAAGTATTCTGATTCTGATTCTGATTTTAAAGTTCAAAATTAAACATTAGCCTTTTATAGCAGAGAGCCAGCTCTGAATCACTGATAAGAAATGATACTAACAGTCCACCGGCCAGCACACAGGTTCTGGATGGCGCCGGCAGCAGCCTCGAGCACTGATGGGTTCTGGCTCTCTTTGAGCAGTGACGTGTAAACACGAACCACTTCAGGCTGGAACAAAAGCTCATAACCTAAAGTTGGCAGAGAGAGAGTTGTATGCTTTTATATGAACACAAGCTCCCTGATCAACTATAAATCATCTGAAAGAGAAGCAGACACACAAACAGTACCTCTGGCAGGTGTCGTTCTCTTTGGAATATCAACCATATCTGCACTTCCATCATCTACATCCTTCTTTCCTGCAGAAAAAAAACAGAAACAGCAGATAAGACAGATATAGTGATGTTGGGAGGGGGGGGGGGGGGTATAACCATTTTCATATTCTCAGTCTTGTTATCTGGTCCAACATGCAACCAGTGGAACAAGCACCATCAGCATGCAATGCTATGTGTGATCATGCCTGTGGAATGCGTGTAAATTCAACGTTATTTCTCCAGGTGTTTCAATATGCATTAGTAAAATAATGTGATGAGAGGGATGGACAGCTTCGCAGGTTCGTGAGAACATCAAACGCAAACTCTTACCTTTGGAAAACCACTCATCTAAACAGAGCACAGAGAGGAAGAAGTGAAATAGGGTGGGAAGAAATAAGGAGGGAGAAAAGGAAAGGGGGGGGAAACAGTAGAGTGTGAAAAACAGGGAAAGGGTCTTCTGCCACCAAAAAGCTCAACCCCACCAGTAACTGCCACTCACTCAACCACAAATCTGACACAATGTAGCTGTAAAACACCAACCTTTGCCTTTTCTAGAGCCAAAGCAGCCGCCCTTACTGGCTGGAGCTGGGCCCTGGTTGACAGGTATGGCCTCTGCGTATTGTTCAGAGCCGGGGATTTCACGGTGAACCTGATAGGACAGATTCCTCAGAAGGCAGACGCAGTTCTCCACCAGCTACAGGAAGAAGGGGTGAATGGGGACAAAAGGCTCAAACTCCAATTTTTATTTATTCATTTATTTTTTTAAATCGCACAACTGTCTTGCAAAAAAAGGGACAGTTATAAGTGAATTTTTAACCTTATTGTCCACATCTTTGCAGTTGATCTGTGACTGGACCATGTACATAAGTGAATCCACCAGCCCCGTGCATTCCCTCAGCTTTCGCCTGGCCTCGCTGCGTTCTGAACTCACATTCCTGAAGTAAAGGGAGAGAAGTTAAGCACATAATTGCATGTTTTCTCCTTAAAATAAGCTTCCTTTTCTCCTTCTTCAACTTCCTCTGCTTTGCATCCATTGATCTCTTGCATACCTAAGGCAGCCAGCAGTGTTGGTCAAGGCGGTCTGCCACTCCATATGGCGTGGTTTGCAGCTTTCTTCTCCTCCTCCGCTGTTCCCTCTCTCCCAGCCTGAGTGTGGAACAATCACCTCGTCAACTAGGGCATGCAGGGCGTGGTCCACAATCTCCATCTTAACCGAATCGTGGGATGAAAGGTTCCACAAGGTGCCTGGGATAATTTAGAATGAATATTAGAATGAAATAAAGAGACAGTTGAGCCTTTAAAATAAGAAAATATAACCACCACACAAATCTTCCAAATAGTAGTAACATTTAAGAGCCACATATATCAAAAAACAAAAAACAAGTATTTTACATAACAGTGATACCTGTGATAGTGTCTGTGAGATCCTGGTTGTGCGTTTTCCTCAGTAATCTAACCAGAGCAGGTACGCCATCGCAGTTCTTGATGGCGATTTTGTTGTCTTGGTCTCGTCCATATGAAATATTCTTCAGAGCCCCGCAGGCTGAGTGATGCACATCCTTACTAGGATGGTCCAGCATAGACACCAAAGCTGGGATGCCCTTTAGGCGGCGCACCTCTGATTTAACCTACAAACATAATTAGATACTTCCTTTAAAAAAAAAAAAGAAATTTGCAGAAGAAACACTACAACTCAGCATACAAAGAGAGAACTACCAGAAACACAATTGCAGAGTTTGCTTTACCTTGTCATTTTTGAATGTGAGGTGCTGGAGGAAGGCAGCAGCGTTGGTCTTGACAGGGTCCAGGCGGTAATTCAACATGGCGATAACCTCCGGAAGCTCTGGCTGTCTCCACGAAGTAGGAGGTTTTCTCAATGTGCTGTCCAGAGAAGCCATGCTTCCTCTCTCCATTGTCATCGGGACGGGCCAGGCGTATGGCTCAACGCTGCCTATGTCACTGTCCAAAGTGTCCTCGCAGCTCCTGTAAAAGTGGATGGAAGCATTTATCAAGAGTGTTTATTTATCAAATAAACTATGTAATGTTGTGAATTGACTTAGTGCAGAACAGTACGTTTTTATTTTACCTCAGTCTTCGTCTATCAATACCCCCAGGCCCCGGTCCCAGGCGTGGCATGGTACCATAGCCTCCAGGGTGCATAGGTGGAGGCCCCATTCCATATTCATCATATCCCATGCTACGTTGATCATCCTCCAAACCATAGTGACCGTGCCCATACCGCATCTCCATCGCAGAGCCCATGGCCCTCATTCCCCGACCCACCTGGGGCTGTGCTGCGTACGGGTCGAGCTGCTGGCGGCTCGGAGCCCGGTAGCCAGAGTCCAGAGTCCTGTAGCCATCCATTGGCCTGAGTAAAGATGGCAGTTATGAAAGTGATGAGTCGGGTTAGCTTAATCCTTTCTTTTCCAAAGAAAAGACAGTGTTAGATTGACAGAGATAGCAGGATAGGTGCTGCTAATGTGGAAAAGATCGACACGTGTTATCTGATGTCACATCTCGGCTTCTGCCTGACACTTCATGGTCTGTGGACAAATGCGGAACAGATGTTTATAGACTGGCTATGTTACCATCATGTTATTATGGTGTTAAGTTCAAGGCCTGTCAACTATAAATTCTGCTCATGTCAGTTTCACACATGACTGAATGATTATTTAGAATATGCACTACAAAAAAAAGCATGCTTAAAAAAAAAAAAAAAAGGGGGAATTATATTTAGCTTTGAATTATTGAGTGTGGAAAAACATGTCTATTAGTATTAACAAGGGCTAAAAAGTTAAATAATTAATGAGGCAAAACAGGAAGTTATTCCCCTGTATGCAATGATGGAAACTTCCGTTACACTGTGGCTTGTAAAGACGTGTATGCTTGAATGTAGCGCAAAGCAGTCACCATTAAACGTCAAGACACTGTCTAGAAGCATCAATCACCTGTAGCGATCATCCATGTGTGAACCCCTGCTCAGACTAGCGTAGGCCTCTGATGGCAGACCTCCGCGATAGTCATCGTAACCACCCACAGGACCATAGTGGTAGTTTCTGGGTACTGTAGCAGTGGGGTAGTCCATTCCACCAGGCTGCCTGTAAGGACGGTCCAATGTGGCGCTGTAGACGCCCATACCAGGCACTGACAAGCCCCCATCGATGGACAATGACTCAGTAGGCAGGACTGTGCGCGATATCGGTTTCTTCATCTGTGGCATAGTGAGATCAGTCCAGTGTTTTAAAATGTTCATGGCTAAATTAAAATTTAATAACGTCTGATATCATCGGTGAAAATGAAGCATGCGCTAGATTAACATACCCCATTGTCCATCCGCCGCGTGGTTCCTTCTTCGGAAAAGACTGAATGCACTTCCTGAGATTCATCCTCTGGCGTGTAGCTCTCATCTAGAGCGCCATGTGCAGGGTCCACCATCCTGTACTGTAGCAAAGACACCACACGTGTAAATATTTAAGCATAGATAAAAGAACATTATTTTTTTTAAATGTGCTTAACTTTGTACAATCACATACCTGTGTGCCGTTTATATATGTGTCTGTCAGCTTCAGTCGTTCTATGTCTGCATCCCCTAAACGCCCGTTCTGGGATAAAAGAGGAAAACATGACTGTGAAATACACAGGAAAAAAAAAAAATTAAATATACTATTACACTGAAACAATATACAAGATTGAGGGTAAAGGCACAGTTCCCAGTAGTCTGTGCTGTCTACTTTTAACCACTCAGATGATATTACTGCTGCTGAAGCACATTCAGTGCTGACCAAACCGTCCCTGCATGTTTATGGTCTGTGAATCACTGCCAGACACGAAGGAGGACATTTTGGAATGCAGCCAGTCATCCTCACACCTCGTTTCCTCCTGCACTAAACTCTTATATAATCAAAGGCTGTCACAGTGTACGACTTGGGACACTTTCTTTCTAAACCACAGTAACACTCTAGCAATGCAACTACCTCGGTTAGTGGCAATCACATGCAAGCGCAGCACAACTGAGCTATTTTGGAAGCGTTTATCAGCAGCTGTTTAGCGTTTCGACACTCAGTTTCAGTATTACTGTTACTGCCGACCAGAAAAATATTTAAAGACCTTTTACAATTTCTTCCACTTTGTTGTAATGCTACTGCGGTTTATTGTGTGCCCACAAGGAAGCAGGGCTGTGTTTTTGTTTTTTTTTAAAAAAGGGATATGAAGATTGGAAGAGCAGACTGTGCATACACCGTAAAGGAAGCACAAACTTCCTCTAGAGCTGGTCCTTCCTTTAATACCATCTGATTTACAAACAACTCTGGTATGCATTTGAACCCATAATCACAGAACAGATACTGTGTGCCTTTATCATAAAGCATTGACAGCTATTACAAAGTTTTTGTAGCCTTCAGGCTTTCAAGGATTTTCATAAGACAAAACATGAGATCTAATCAATGTCAGCACGCCCTGAAAAAGGAAGGAAAACATTTAAGAACTGCTTACAAAAGTGTGCCAACATTTCTCCTCTACTGTAAAAGTGTGACTTGATCAAACAAACAAAAACAGGTCCATTATTTTCTAACTGCTCAAACTTGCTACTGTGATAGTTAAGCGCTATGGTAAAGAAAAATGGCACATGATAACAGTGGGACCACATAAATTATTAGTCTGGAAAACAAAACAAGTGGGAGTCACAGCTAAACCTCTAAAAAGCTTTAAATAAATGTAAGAAAATACCTACTTATAATAGTCCCTCTTTTTTTAATTTATTTGAAAAAGAAAATGTAACGTCTTATAACATCTGCACAAAATCCATTATTGTCATTTAGCAAATCTGCTAAATGACAACAAAATAAGTGCTCTCAGTTGTCAGATATAATGACATATTGACAGCATCAGAGCTAAAATGTGTCAGTTAATGGCCAAATGGTCAAAATGTATCCACTGTCATTTTGAAAAGCCATCCTAAGCCAACCTGTCAGCTTCCTGCCAAACCTGGAAGCTCTGTGGAGCAGCCATAACAATTTCTAACGTACAACACACAAATTTGCAAGTCTAATAGATACAACATGCAGCACCAACACACAGACAGTTAAGACTGATGCATACAGCAGAAATGAATATCGACTTTTAAACAGCCATTCATCTAGTAGAGTTTAAAACAAATGAACACTGAGGATGCGACATGATCACAAAAGAAAAGAATCTGATCTTAAAAAACAAAACAAAAACTTGGAGAAGAAAACTTGTTTAGAGGACTATGCAACACATGCACAATGCTGTGAAGGGATAAGAAAATTACTGAAATTCCACAGCAGGGGAGAATGAAAAATGAATGCGAGTCAGAGTGCGTCTGGTGAGTGACACTGTAGGCATGCTGATGGGTTTTGAAGGCATGTAATGATAAATTTGCAGATGAGAGTTAATGAGTCAGACATATGTTATCAGAGTCCATAAAGAAAGATCTAAAAAAAAAAAAAAAAAAAGTTACAAGAATGACGCACAGAAACGCCCTTGCTGAGCACTGGATGGGAGGAGGTGGGACCAAGGAGATAGGGGATGAGTGATGGACGGATGAATGTCAAGAGACAAACGATGCATGAACTCACGCCAAGGGTTGGATGGAGGGAATAATGATCCATACAATCAAAGACGTAGAGGTGTTGAAATGACTCAAGATGGGAATATTTGGGTTCTTTGGGGAGTTACCTGTGTGTGAGGGAGGGGACGACCCAAGGTTGAGGGGCTAGTGGCGGGGAGGCCCACTCTCCTCCTCTCCTCCTCCAGCGCCCTGGTCAGCTGTTCAAACTGCACCTCCTGCTCCCTGACCGACTCCAGCAGAGCCGCTGCGCTCTCGCACTGCTCCATACACACTACACAGCCCCAAGGGGAGAGAAGGGGGCGTTACACACATGCATACAGCCCTAAAACAGGCTACAGCAGTGGGAGAGGGTGTATAACAAAAACACACTCTCCAAACAGAGTACAGCGAGATCCAGCTGATGCATGATTTGAATGGGGAGGTGGTTATCCTCAGATCTTGCTTGGTAACTAAGACAGAGGTTTTTTAGAGAGCTACGGGATTTCACAAGAGTTCTCTTCATGATTTGGCTTCAGTGATGAAATTACAATGGTTAGCGTAAAGACACGCCTCCAACTGAACGTCAACCAGAGAACTTTCCCAATACACTAGAATTTTACAGGAAGAGACTTCCTGTCATGTCCATTTCATTCATCTCCCCCCCCCCCAAATGTCACAACTATGAGCAATATTTCCTACATATTCACACGTCATCAACACACACAGACAAAAAAATAAATAAATAAAATTAGGTGTTCCTCTTGCACTCTGTCACATTTCCGAGCACTTTGTGACAAATACAAGACAGAGCAGTTGATTCATTTTCCTTGTCAGTCACATCCTATGGGGCTCAACTGAATGAGAGACTGCTTAGAAAACCAGTACCAGCGACTGGTCAGCCTGCAGGCAGAAAACTTTGTAACAGAGAACTTTTGCAAAATACAAGGAAGGAAAAAAAAAAAAAAAAAAAAAAAAAGATGAATTGAGGAAAACTGATTTTAAAAAATAAATGTCTTTTTTGGCTAAAATAAATTTGCATGGCCAACCAATTTAAATTCTGCGTGGGAAAATTTACCGTGTTCAAAGGATTAAAACAAGAAAAAGAAAAAACCCTGAAATCCCAACTTCACTGGTAAACTGCAGCAGAGAGGAAGTGGTAGCAGAGGTTTATAGCACTTAACCATAAAAGTTTGTTAAATCATAAAACGTGGATATGTAGTATTTTATCACAACATTACGTCAATGACTGCATGCAGTTTAATACACCATCATTAAATAAACAAAGATATCCTCTAAATTTTGACACTGTCCGATACCACACAAGAAATAAGACGCCAAGAAAAGTTTTTAAAACATGTATTAGTATCTTTGTATCACAAGACATTTCATGGATAAAGTTTCAGATAAGAGCAGAGAAAAGCTAAATGCTGTCCTTGGATAAGTCACTCCCCCCCACATTCAAGTAGAATAATTTCTGGTGATAAATAGAAAATCCTTTATATAAACAACCTTTACCCTTAGAGAATGAAGCTTTTTTTTACTGAAACAGGAAGCTTAACACCACAACTTACAACCTTTAACCCAAAAGAGAACTGCACACTTCTCCTTATGGGTTGACCACTAAAAATGCACCATCTGCCTTTAAACTGGGTTCACAGAAAATCCAAAATACACACCTTAACCTGTGGGCAAGGTTTTGGTAGAAGAGGTGAGAGATCACACCAAGTTCAGAAGTGGCGCTTTAGTTGTTCATGTGTGGAAAGTGACCCAACCACCGAGCCCCAGAAGCAGGTAGAAATGGACTGCAGAGAAAGAAAGGAGAGGTGGAGGAAAGAGGGCGAGAAGTGTTTTAGAGAAGACGCATCGGCTTGAAAATCAGCAACACAGTGAGAATACCGTACAAGCGTGTCAACGGGGGTTGTTTGCTCGCTCTGTGAGGAGGAAGGCACAGCAGGGAGACAGATATACAGTAGTTTCAGCCTTTGGACACACCCTGTATTTACTCAACATTTGGCCAGAATATGGAGGCTAGCTGGGGAAGTTGAACAACCTGCACCTATTTCTAGGTTGGATAACATCGATTTTCAGCATAAAGAGCTTAAGCAAAAGCAGGTTTTAGAGATTCTAACATATGTTCTTCTTACTACCTCTTCTTTTTGCCCTTTTTTTAATCCAAGCTTTTCTCTCTAATCAGTTTTCACCCTACCTGTAGCTCCGAGCATTAATTCCCAAATCTCCTAACTGCCTTATATCCCCTCCCTCTATATCCTTTGTTATTGTACCTTAAAAAGAGACATTGTTATACCAGAGGCAAGCAACTGGATAGTGGAGACTCAGATCCTCTTATCTGGTGATACACCCTGTTCTGCAGCGGCCCAGCTCTTCATGAGGTGAATAAACCCGCTATTGCTACACACCTGCATGACCGGTTGGACGAGGTGGGGGGGTGACTAAATTTCAGTCACACTGTCTGGCGCACATGCACCAACGCAGCTGAAAGTTTGAACAAGAAACAGGGCCCTGCATTTACACTTCAGATAACAGGTGTAGAGCAAAGCACAAAGCAAGCATTGGGGCTCAAGATGTGATGATGAATGACTCGTCGTTTGACTTTCATGACCCAGCATGAGCTTATAAAGAAAATAATTAAAAACAAAACTATTACCACACAGTAAGATCATTTTCTCAGTTTCATTTTACCTAGTAAACTGACAGCTGCAGTGCCTGTCTGTTCCTGTACGAATTTCAAAATAATGACTAACAAAGCACATGACATTTAAAAAAAGAAAAACATAAAATAAAATCCCAGAATGGGGTGTGTTCAGTATGGGAAAAGAGGGAGGGAAAGTGGGATGACCTGATGAGGAAACCAGGCGTGGCTTAAGTGTTTCCTAAGACAAAGGAATCCACGAGAACCAAAACCAGCATTTGCATGTGGGATAAGGCTGGCTGCCAGGAAGTGATATGATGTCACCTCATTGACTCACAGAGAGTCATAACCTCCTACCTGAGCAAATCACAAACTGCTGTCGTGTTACCCACATGCCTTTATATGGTCACAGACCAGACAGGGTTGATTTCATCCTTTAGAGATTGAGATGAACAGACTTTTAAGAGCTGGAAACAAATAAAACAGATGGACTTGTAGGAAAGATGAGGGAATGAGAGGGTGAAGCTTGGGGGGGTTGGGGGCGATAAGGAAAGGAGTGCTGAATCAAAGATAAAAGCTAATCTTGCATTCCTAGCATTGTCTCCTGCCAATTCAGCACAGCAGCCCACCCACTCATCCAGTGTGGAACAGGCTAAGGAGGACACTAGCTAATAATCACTCAGAGATCAGAGTTTACTGTGCTTTTGTGGCACTTCAAGGCAGGTTTACTGGTCATTGTGACCCAAACACAGCAAAATAAACTAATCAAGTCTCTAAAGCTGCTCTGTTTACATAGCTTTGTGATAAACTCGCATAGTCTCAATTCTTGGCTTGTTAAAATCATTAATATTATCATTACCTGTCTGTAGGCCATCTTATTGAACTAATGAGCACTAATGCCATTTGCACAAGATTAATTATAAACCATGATGGCTATTTCTTGGCAGGCGAGAGTGTGTGTGTGTGTGTGTGTGTGTATATATATATATATATATATATACACACACACACACACACACACACACTGTGTGTGAGCAAGTGTGTTATTGTGGTTTAACCACAGCCAGGAGGGAATTTGCAGCTGTCAGCCTGGGAGGCTGGAGGAACAATGAGAAGTTTGTGCAACTGAGAGCACAGGCGCAAGTGTGAAAAGGGTTTGGGAGCAAGAAAACGATCATAGGACACATTTGACTGTGCACGCATCTGTGTTTATAATGTCACTCTTTACATGCGCATGGCTTCTGTCCTCCATCCGACTCTCTCTCACAGCTGTTAGTTTTGGCCTTGAAAGTCAGCGCAGAGTTTCGCTGAACAATGAAAACAATCAATGTCGTCCCACTGCCGCTCCCCTTTCCCCTCATAGCCACTTCCTGAGAAACAGGATGTTATGAATTCGACATCAGAGCTGAGGAGAGGTCCGCAATGGCGTCTTTGGCTCACTATAAATCCTCTACCCCAATAGAACCAGTTGTACACAAACCTTGAAAACCTACCTAAGGTACACTTTCATAAACCACCAGCTGATGGTTGTCTTCTTCCATCAACAGAGTGTTTTGCTGCGGCGAAAATCCCCCATGGTCAATATGTTGATCACACGACCACAAGGCACTTCCCACCCTGCCAATATTGTTCTCCATTTACTGGTTTCTGTTCTGCTTTTGTGAACTTTGGGAACCAATTTTTATGAACCTGCATAGCTAAGTCATCGCAATTTATTTTAAAATAAGAAGTTAGTAGAGCATTTTCTTTAATATAAAATCTGGGATAACATCAGAAAAACTCTGACACACTGACATTATCATGAGTTCCCTTTTCTAATGCTGTGAGAAAGAAAGTGAGAAACTCAGCATCACGGCTGCTCCAGCTACTGGAAATGATCTTATGAGTTAGGTGTCATTAGGTGTAAGGCCAGATCGTGCACAGGGCAGCAAACACGTGGCGTGTCCGCATATCGTAAACTTTGGACGGTTACATGCTCTGTTCTCACATGAGGTACATCAAACATTACTTTCACTCGAATCTCCTAGAGATTACAAGTACAAAGTCATTCACTTTAATCACAGTTATGCTTTTAAATAATACTAAAACAAGAAAATTATTGTTTTGCTTTTTAGCGCATTTTCCTTTATTTGGTCCCAAAAGTACGCCTGCAACTACCTGAAAACTCAAAGTTTCTGCTTTTTAAAAGTTTAATAAATCCACTAACCAAAATCTGAGTAAGCAGACGTTGTAACTTTATAACTGAGCACTTCAGACTGGTTAAAAGACTAGTTCATGTCTGATGCGACCAAATTAAATGTTTGCGGTGACTGTTTGCAGGCTCCATCTAAAATCAGTCTATTTTTGGGCTGTTGATTCAAGAAGCAGAGTGGTCTAACCACTGAATCAGATCACCATCTTCTCTTGGGTTTCAGACATTGTGGTCTGACATATATACACATACATACGTACATACACACATACACACACATATCTGTCAAAAACATATGCCCAGAAAGACCAACCTAAGACAAAACGTAAAGTGCCAGAGGAAACAAATGGAGCAACCCTACATGTGGACTTCAGGTACAGAGTCACAACATGGACTTATACACATTTTTAAAAAGTCTATGTAACTACAAAAACAAGTTTTCCTATTTTGTTCTTTAAAAGAGCCACACTGTTCCAAGTCGACCATGACAAGGAGAAGTAAAAGAGGTTCAACATGTCAAGTACCGTGCCTTGAGGTCAACTACAACATCTGATCGAACACTGACACACCACGAGTCAGACAGCTCCATCTGATTCTGCACCCATCAGTCAACGTGACTCACTCACTCCTGTCAGGGGATATCTGATCATACTCACATGTAAGCAACAATATAGCCTCTGTCCACTTAATTAAAATCTAGTCAGTAACAGAGGTACCTGCACCAGCTCCCACTGAAACAAGATATTCACTGCTGAAATGCACATCTGTTCACACATCTCAAAGTAACTAACTGCAATTTGCTCTCAAGTCAGTTTGATGCCACTGGTGGTAGTTTAAGCTGAGCATGGCTTGTAATGGGATTGAAGCTTTAGCCTCCAAATCCACTTACATCCTAACGCACACACACAGTTAACATGCACGAACGTAGATGGGGACACACACACACACACACACACACACACACACACACACACACACACACACACACGGCCCTTCGGGGATTAACCTGTACACCTCAAGAGAGCAGACACAATTGTAGTCTGTGTCGGCAGCACGCATCAACAATCAAACAAGGACTTGCAGACAGACTTATTAGTGGTGGCACCTGGAGCACATGAGTCAGCTACAGGTAAAGTGATAGGTACAGGAAGCCCGTGTAAAACACATTGTGTGCATTTGTGCCTTAATGAAACCAGTGTTTGTGAGTTCAGGCACACAAACAGGCTGACAGTTATCCCCACCCAGGCACTTTCCTAACAAAAACAAGTCCACACAGGACTCACACAACAGGTTCACAGGCTGACAAGCTAATAATCCCAGGATGTGTGGCAGGCTGCAAATGGAAGACCATTAACCTCAGAGAGTTCTGCAACATATACATACACGTCTAACCAAACAGGTTTCCAATTATGCTCCGGGACACGGGAGAGCTCCTAATCGTAATTACCGTCAAGCCTGTGCAATCTGCTCCCTTCTCCAGCTGAAAAATATGGATGCTACCCGCAGAAAGGAGGCATCAGCTGCAACGATAAGTAGGTCAAACCACAGTTAAGTGCAGACAGGCAAAAAAGAAAAAACGCTCGAGCATCACACTGCCATATCTGCTTGAACACCCCAAAACCTATCACCTGCAAGATCAGCTAACTGCTAGCACCCCTTCTGAAATCCCACGCAACGTCGGGAATTGATTTGCTAGCGTTAAGATAGCAGCGTGGGGCAGGAGCGACGCGGTGAGCTGGCACACAGAGACATAAATAAAAGGCGAACAAAGACCACGCATTTGACTTACTCTGTAGTTGCGCTAGCGCTACTACACAAATAAATGACAACGCCGGAGATCAAATCAGCCCAAGTTGGCGTGAATGCTCGCTCAGCACCCGCATGACCTCGTTTGGCTGTCTTGCAGCGTTAGCATCACAATAACCCACATAGCCGTCCCAGATCGCTGCCAAAAAATAGCCAGGCTAGCGTTAGGGTAGCAAAAACAGATTAGGCACGGGAATATTCGGTTAAAGCGTCCTTCACAGTCAGGTCTGACGGCTTTCTTTGTTTTATCTCCTGGCACCAAAGGCTTGTTTGAGTCCTGCACGGCGAGCAATAGAGGGTCTCGATTTGAACTTTACGTTAGCATCGTTAGCTAGCCGTGGAGAGTCGATGCTGTGACCACTCCTTGCCAGCGCTGCAGTGCACCCATAATTTGATGGAGGGGGGAAAAACGCGACCCCCAGCACACGCAGCCATATGGTAACATTTACGAATTTACTCACCTGCTCTTGAAAAGCCTGCCCCTTCCAGACGGTCGTTTTTTTTTGTTTTGTTTTTTTTTTTTTTACTGTTTTCTGCCCTCTTTTTTCCCCCTCCTTCTCCGGGTTCTGGGTCAAGCTCGTTAAAGACCGAGCGACATCACCGAGTTTTCTATCAAAAGAGAGGGCGGGATCAACGGCTACCGTAAAGACGCAGGCGCACACAAAATTCCTCCTCTCATACAGGTGTTTTTACGAGGTGGGCGCAGTCGCTCAGCAGTCTGCTATCACAAAAGGAACAAAATTTAAAGTATCCCCTCCCAGATGGAACGTACACTGGCTGGTATGAGAAAGACTATTACAACAAAACGGAAGTGAGGGATTTAAATTGTGTTGTGGAATATAGAAGCTACCTCCCACCGCCTCTTATCTCCTCCCATTCATTCCCCTCAGTGGCCACACACACACACTGATGTCATTTCATTGATTGCCCAAGAACAATAGTCTGGGAGGAAGCACCACTTTCATGGGGAAGTACAACAACAGCATTCCTCACCAAGTCGCCAAAACTACTGGTATTAAAAACCGCTATCAACGGCCATCGTGCACATGTTACGCATGCGCTTGGTCTGCTGGTAAACATGCTTCTTTACATGAATCATGCTTGACCACAGCTATTTAAAGGATTTAAGGCTTAGTGCATGACTATACCTCTAAGGGTTTGTTTTTTATTTTTACTATTTTGAATTTTAGTGTCTTTTTTAACACTTTGAGTCAAGTCTCTTTTTTAATACAGTCTGACTTTCCAGAGCTTTTGGTAAAATCAAAGAAAAAACAAACTACAAACTCTTAAGCAATACTTAAGTGTGGGTAGGGTGGAAAGAGGAACAATGTGAGGAATTTCCCCCAGTTTCCTTGAGAGTCCCCCCACCCACAGTGATTCAGTGTGACCAGGCCTTAAGACATTATAAGTGCTGGGGGGGGGCCACAACACTGCACTCTAGAGGTGCAAAATGAAACTCTTCAGGCATCGAGTAAAAAAGCAACTATATTTATTCAGAATATCCACACTGACTAGCATATTATTGCCCTATCTATCCAGGAAGTACAAAAAAGAGGAAAAAAGCTGCAAAAAATGACAACAGTAGAGGTAGTGCGTTTTTAAAGGAAATAATACACATGTAAAAGCAACTGTTATAAGTAATGATTCATGTTTTTCGTTCTCAATTTGTTTGAAGTTCAGACTGAATTAAATCTTATTATTTGAGGAAGCTCGGCAGTTACTTAAAAGTATCCCTATAGTATATAAAAGCAGCTTTACATCAGTGGATTTGAACTAAGCCCAGTAACTTCAGGGTTAACCTTTATTCACTTCTTGCAGTTTGGACATCGCCATGGTAACTCATGCTGCAGACCAGTGTGGGTTATATTTGAGATTAGAGATCAACAGGTATAAAATCACCACCTATCAGCTATCAGATCTTTAAACAGAATTGTGATATTGATGCATCTGTTAACTTACACCGTCTGCATTTTTGGCCAGCTTTCTTTCCTAGCTTCAACTTGCTATATTATTAAAAACAGTAGGTGTTTTCCAGTCTTACTAACAAAAACACTTGAAGCATACACGCAGTCCTACTGCTGCTTTGTCTGCAGAATCCGTTTTACTTTCAGTTTGTATTGTGTGTGTAACTGCTTCATAGTTTTCTAATACTACAGTTTGATCTTCTTGTGTAAAATCAGCCACTCTGCTGTCACTTATCCATCTTTGTAATTGGTCAGATTCTGCCAACGCCACCTCTTTGATATGAACACAGAGAGGAAACCCTAAGTTAGCCAGCTGATAGCCAGCTTCATGTGACTGCTTATCCTGATTACTAGTGTTAGAATAAGTGAATCCAGATAAAGGGAATAACCTGAGTATGCTGAACGTGCTTCCTAGAACAGTCTGGGGTCAGAAAACATTAATTTAATATATATCAGTTTGCTGCAGTGGGCAAATCATTGAGCTGGAATGCTTTATAACACTGTATTAAATGTGGTGCATAAATAAAATTCAGAAATGCTCAAATCTGGCCACAAACAGTCTTGTCGTGGTACTTTATCGATACAGAAGTCTGCTATAAAATAAACTTTAACCCCTTAATGCGTAGCGTATCATATTTGACAGCAATTTCTGAGATTTCTAGTGTAATCTTCCCCCTGACAAACCTAAATAAATTGCGCATGACATTTTTAAGGTACTAACGCAAAAAACGAGCAAATATGAAACAAAGTTAAACTCATATATGCAAATTAGTATTCAAATATTATTTTTAAAAACTTGTCCGAATGTTCAATAATTTCATTAAACATTTTCTGGCAATTATTTTGTGGTCCAAGCTTTAAATGATAATTGATATCCCATTTTGAAATAACATAGACCAAAACAGAAGTAATCCACAGTCACCCACTGCTAACTGTGACATGGTTCTTTATTTCAGTGTCTTCATTTGAGGATCTGTTGTGCACGCTCGAGAATAGAAAGCCGGTTTTCCTATAGTTAAAAAATCTGAACAGCGTTTGTGTCAGCGTATCTGGAATCTACAAGTGCGCGTGATCCAAAACAGTTTTACACTGTGGCACAAATGACAGTAAAAGTGCTTCTAAACTGCAAAGTCTATCAAGTCTTTCTAGTTCGTTGGGGTCAGAGCGCCCCGTTGGTGTGTGTGATCATGTGTCTGCGAAGGTTGCTGGGGTTGTTGAAACTGGCTGTGCACTGACTGCAGGTGTACGGCTTCTCTCCGGAGTGTGTCCGCAGGTGGATCTTCAGACTGCCGTTCTGCGTGAAGCGTTTTCCACATTGCGCACATGCGTACGGCTTCTCGCCCGTGTGAATGCGCATGTGGATGCTAAGTGTGGTCTTGTTGACAAACGACTTGCCGCACAGAGAGCAAGGGACCGGAGACTCCCCGGTGTGACTCGCGCGATGTACGATGAGGTCTTCGCGGCTGTGGAAGCGCTCGCCACAGAAGTTGCAGTCCAGGGATTTGTTGGCGGTGTGAGGGAAGACGTTCTGCTGCTGTGGGAACTGGCTCATGTGGCTGGGGTGCCCCACTTGACCCTCAGTTACTACTAGTGGCGATTTCAATCCAGGGTTCAATGCTGTCGGAGCCATTTGTGTGGAATTATTTCTTTCAAGTTGGTTGTTTCTCACCAGTCCGGCACTGTTATCCTGTGTGACTCTCATTGGAGCTCTGTCACTTGCGCCAGTGGTGAAATTCAGGAGGTTGTCGTGGCCGACGTTGTGGTCAGACAGAGAGCTAAAAGCCTGAAGCTCAGACGCAGAGAAGAGGGTGTCACTTTCATCCTGTAGAGGCCCTTCGCCTCGGCCGTGAACGCACACGATTCTCAGCTCCTCGTTATCACCTGTCGAGCAAGAGGAACCAGCTGGCTCCAAATTCTGAGCTCCTGTTGCAACACCGCCCTGCAGACTGTGGTTTCTAAAGTCACCCTGATCTGAAAAGACAGAGAATAGCATCTTTAAAGGCCACTATGAAACAGAAGCGCTTAGGCCAGTCTTACTCAGCACTCATCAATGAGGAACTGCTTGTGTGTAATTTAGAAAGAGAGACTTTCTATCAGATGCTTGACGTCTGATCTACTTTCTTCCTCCTGTTCTCGGCTTGCCTGGTATAATTGTTTTTCAGCCCTAAGATAGAAGATAGACAATCTAGGCTTTTAGAATCTGTGAGCTGTAGTGATGACAAGTAAAGACATAAAATACAAATAAAAATAATAATTAATCAGCCCTTTAAGCTCACTTAAAAATCCTACTCACCACCAACATCTGGCCCACATCCACCCACATCATCCTCATCTTTGATTAGAATGACATCTGGACTCTCCACATCTGCACACTAGCACATTAAGGACAGCTATGCATGAGCAAACTAGATTTCAAACAGAGCTACTGCTATTCATTTATGGACTGCATGTACCTGCACTTGAGCTGCTGAGGAAGTGGTCTTTTTCTCCGACTGCAGGACGATAGAAGCAGCTTCCCCACCCGCCTTTTGAGCCACTTGTGATTTGATGAGAACTGAAGAAGAAAAGGAAAATACATTTTTATTATTCATTAATCTTTATTTAACCAGGAAGTGAAACTCCTTAGATTAAGAATGTCTTTTGCGAGAGTGTCCTGTCCCCAGATAAGCACAGATTTGAACCCAGGACCCTACTACTTTGAGGGTAACTTAAATAACTGTGACCACAGATGGTGTTGATGTAGTCACAGAAGAGCAACAATCATACCTTTACTGTCCTCAAACCCACAACTGTTTTATTAGCTGTACTGTTGCACCACCCAGGAAAGACTTGTGGTGGTTAGTTTTATTTAAAGCAATGTTAACTGCAATGCTAGTGAATGTATAAATCACTGAACTACAGAGCCACACTGAATATGCACGCTTCAAAGCATTTTTATTCGCTGACACTTATAGAGTGTGACAGGCCTGGTGGTGCAGTGGTCAGCATTGTCATCTCACAGCAAGACGATCCTGCTTTGAATTCAGACTATGTGGAGTTTGTGTGTTCTTTCTGCGTGGGTTCTTTACAGGTACTCTAGTTTTCACCCACAGTCCAGAGATTAGATTCATTGTCACACCTACAGTCTAAATGTAAAAGTTTTCCCTGCAACCCTGAACTAGATAAGCAGAAGAAACTGTAAGCTTTTAAAGTCTTTAAAATACAGAACAATTTTGCAGCACTATGCAGGTTCCTCATATTGTGCAGCCCAGAGATATTACAGCTGATCATTTTTTAATATTTCTAATATTATTTCTTTTTTGAGTTTATACCCTCAGTTCAGTTTGGTTTGATTTCAGAAAATGGTTAGTTTTTATAACTAGTTTCTGTGTTACTTTTACCTCAAGATTGATCAAAACCTGAACTAAACACAGTACTTTTGAAGAGGTGAGTCACAGTCATTTAGACATCCTGGTCTCAACAAATATTTGCACCAAAGCCTTACTGCACAGTTTGTAATACCAAATATGGACAAGTCCTCCATATTTTTATTAAATATTTGATTTACTTTCAGTTAGCTATTTGTTCATCTGTTGGTATCAGTATTTATACGAGCTGAAAACGAAAGATTTTAAGAGTCAAGAATAGACGGGGGGGAGGCAACTTCCCTGTTGGTGTCACATGTGTTTGCTGAAACGAGCTGACAGGAATAAAATGAAGGAAGTTCAACACAGCCAGGTTTTCTTTGCATTAGCTGGCTCAATAACACCTAATACCCCCAGCGGAGATAACAAGCATCACAAAAGCAGGCTCTGTGTGCGCTCACAGAAAAACGAGTGTTTCACATGTCATATGATTCCTCTTTGCACAAAATGATCCCTATGAGTGTCGCCTACTCCAGTCAAAGGTCTTGTCAGAGGATGATGATAAAATAGTGATAAAAAAGACATTAATTAAGTGCCTTGAGCTCACAGTTGCTGTGATTTGGAGCTATGCACATAAGACTGAATTCAAAATTGAAGTGAATTGCATAAAAAATAAAACTGTAAACTAAGAAAAGGATTAATGCTGCAGAAAATTATTAATTAAGCAATTCAGACACTTTTGAGACACAGACAGCTCTGACTTTAAGCTTGATATAAAGTCGGTATGCTATTAATCAACCCTCAGATTCATGCAGAGAGTAAAAGAGTCAATTAATGAGAGATAACAAATGTTAGGGAAATCTGTTTATGTTCTGTGTCTGCAAAAAAAACAAGTTGACATGTCGACACCAAATATGATATGGAACTTAAAACTCAGGGAATTAATGGCATTTCTCTACGGTCTCTGTGGTTTACGCCACTCAATTACCTGACAGTGAACACAATAAAAGTGACAAAACATTACTTTTCCTTTAAAAAAAATGTCTATAAAGGAAATGTAATATGAAAGATCATGTAAGACATTCAATTCAATTCAATCTTTATTGGCAGACTACATGTCCATAAAAACAAGACAAGAAACACACACACACAACTCCCCCCCCCCCCCCCCCCCACACACACACACACACAACACAAGGTATACCATTAAATATATATATGTATATAAATAAGTATATAAAGCATTTGTAAAAATATAAAACCATAATATACATTGATTTTTAATTCATCGTATTAGTGATTTATGATAACATAGAATATGTCCATAAATAACCTGTGTACCTGAGTCTTTGATTCTTTATGGGTTGATTGTGGTGAAGACTAAATGTATTTAAAGGGACAGACACATGTTCTGAGTTGAGGTTGGACTTGTTATAATTCAGCATCACATACTTTAAGCGGAAATTCCACTTAACAATTATTTTAGACTGGGGCTTTGAATGAGCGTATCGAAATGTGTCTTTATTTATTTGTGTATTTGTTTATTTATTTATGTTTCGGTTTAGCTGACCATTATTAAGTTTAAGTAAGTGAGTGAATTCACATTTAATAAGCCGAATAAACTTTTATCACCACAATAAAAAACCCGCTGGTTCTGTTATCTGTGTCACATGACCAGGGCCAGCTGTGTCTGATGCGCGATACTACTCCGCACATCTGCATTTTCATAATCAACTCGTTAAACTAGCTAAAACAGCTGTTTTATACGTTATTAGTTTGAAGTAACTAGCGGTGGGTATTTAATAGTTAATTATATAAATGGCGGGGGCGGAATGTTATTTGTTACTCGAGTATGAAGTACTTTTAAAGTGAAAGTATCGTTACCTTGTGGCTTAGCTCGTGGTTTGGTTATGTTTCCTCTGATGGGAGAAAAGCGGCTCGCTGGTCGATTAGTTCTGGTTTGTAGCCTGAGGGAGAAGAGCTCACTCCTCATAACCTTCATCCTCGTCCTCAGGTTTTCGTTTTCCTTCAAGCTCTGGGTTAAATGCAGACGGAGAGACGCCGAGCTCTCCGAGAACAGCTGGCTGATTTCTGCCACCGCCGCTTTCACCAGCACGTCCATAATGGACAAAAGCTGTGACTCCAGATTCAGGCTCCCCGGTGGCATGTTTGTGGACATGTTTCACTTTGCTGCCACCGAGATTTGTGTTGAAAAAAGGGCGCAACACGGTCAGTAGGTTAGCTTAACAAAAGAGACAACACAATGGCCTTCCTGGTAGCATGATGCTGATTACCGTAATACCCAGAAAGCAGGGACACTGGGGGGTGATGCTTGGCTGGTGATGATGTTTGTTTGAAGAAACCAATTTCTGTAGTTTTGAAGGCAATTCTTGGTTGATATAGTTTTAGTTGCTCGATACAGCGAATTGTTTCAATGGGTTTACATTTTTAAAAGGCCTTCCAGGAAAGAACATGTCTCTCCACATATTTAAACATAATGATGACTTCACATGTGAGGGGGAGTTACCTCATCTATATAGATTAATGTTTCCCCAGTACCATCACAGGAGTAATGATAGCTGTTCGCTTTCCGCTTTAGTTTGGGGGATGTGGGGGATCTACGATTAACAAAATCAATATTAAATTTGAATTGGATAGACCTACACTTGGTCTCTGGCCCTCTTAAATAAGCTCTGGCCCAGAGAAACCTGCTTTGGGGTGTTGTTTACATTCAATTTAATGGAGGATAGTGTTATAAATTGCATTAGCAGACCAACTTTTCTTTTGGAAGCTTTTCACAGCTCTTGTAGCATCTTTTGTCTGCCTGAAAACCCTGAACATTTGCCCGCACAATCTTTCACAGTGTCATAACCCCCTCCCCACTGTTACCTTGTTCACAGTAACAATCTGGAACAACTCAAAATTTTAACATCTGACCAGAAATAGTTTAACCTTTTCATGTGTATTATGAAAAAAGTAAATACGGCACACACTCTCTCAAGGTTTTCTTATTGCACAAGCAGCTTTTTAATTCACAAGATCTTTGTTTCATTGTTATTTTTTCATAGATACACAGCAATTTCTTGCTTTTCGTGCTCAGAACAACATAAAAAACAGCATATCTGTAAATGGAAAAAACACACACAGAAGTACATTTTCAAACACGCTGTAACTACGAGACATCATCATCACAAGTATTTTAGTTTTGAGTGATTTTTTTGTTGTACCTCATTACTCCGACAGTAGTCAGTCCAACAATGCCAGACTAAGACTTGCTCCTTGTAGTACCATAAACAATCTTTTTGGTCTTTTCAGTCTTTGTGTTTGCCAGTGTCTGTCTAAGACTCTGCCTCGACTGATGAACTCTGACCTTCCTCCACCACACAGCTCTTTGATGGACTCCCTTCCTCATTAGTGCCCTCCATCTCTGTACCGTCTACTGGTTTATCCTCCTGACTGCTCATCGTCTCGTTCTCAGCAGACTCTTCCTCATCTTTCTCTGGCGACACCTCTCCTGCTGCATCATCTCCTTTGTCCTTCTCTTCCTCCTCGTTACCAGCCTTCTCTTTCTCCCCCTTCTCTTTGTCCTTCCTCTCTTTCTCTATTTTGGAGAGGCTGTGGCACAGGGACTGGACATATGTGAACACACACATTGGGTCTGGGTTGTTACCCATCATGAGCATGTCACTCACTTCCAGCAGAGGGCAGCAGTCAGCCAAGGACCTGTCAGGGATACACAAAGGAGGGGAAAGGATAAAGTTGAGGTGACAAGGTGGCAGTCATTCATAGTAATATGAATAAGAGATTTCTAACCAGGTGCATTTACATTAACAGTGTCATTCCATACATTGTTTTCCTGAAACTTTCTTTTTTGGACAGCCAACATGCAGAATTTTATTTTAGTTACATTCTTTTCACAGCAGTTCTCCTTTTGTATTATTCACCGTGACCTTGTTATATTATGTTCTGCATGTAAAGTTCCGACTCTTAAATATTGTAATTGTGTTATTCAGTCTTAGCTGAACTGAACTGAGAGAAGAAAGAATGAAGAAATCCATACTCTGCAGTTTTGAAGGCCAGAGTGAAGTTTTTCTCCCTCTCCTCTGGCTTCAGTGAGCTGTATTCAAAAGCATCTGGAAAGAAACGATGAATCAGAGCGCAGAATGCCATCCCATTGCACCAGGATGACGAGAAGTTTTCTATGTTGATGCCCTAAAAAATGCAAGAGACAGACACATGGGAAGAGCATCTTAAATTAGGTCTTCTTTTATCTCTGGATCTAGAATGCGGATGTGTCGCATTAGATAAAGATTTAACGCTGAGCTCACCTCGTAGTTCCGAGTCTTGTTGCGACACCACTGAAGTATCTTCTGTTTGATTGAAGCTCCTGTAGCCACAGCAGCAGATGACTTCTGAATCTTGAAGTTGCGAGGTATTGGTGTCCTAGCAGTGTTGCAACACAGTTTCTGATTTAACCTCTTGAGGAACATTTTTAACTGTCACACTCTAATTTGAGGTACTAAGCATCATGTAGTTACTCACTCTGGTGCGCCCTTCTGGAACTTGGCGATGATGTCGTTTTTAGCAGACGCTCTTATGGAGCGTGCAGAGGGTCTTGGTCGAGAGAGAGAAGAGGAGGGGGGACCACTCTTTCTTTTGGGCTTTGCCTGCTTTTCTGCTTCTTTTGTCTTTCCTTTGTCCTTTGGCTCTGCATCTTCCTCTGTCACTTGTTTTTTCTTCTCTGCCTCTTGTTCTTTCACATCTTTACCTATTTCCTTTTTCTCTTTCTCTTTGTCCTTCATGTCCTCTCCATCTTTTCCAGTCTCACTACTCTGGATCTCTGCCACTTGCCCTCCTTTCTCGGTTTCTTCTGCATCCTCCTCTTTATCTTTTCCTTCACGTTCAGAATCCTTCACCTCAGCACCAGTAGATGCTTTCTCCTTATCTTGTGCAGCTGCTTCAGTATCATCTTCACCAGACTGTGACACAGTCTGAGGTTTCTTTGTGTCTCCTGACGTCTCCTTTTCTGCCTCTTCTGATACAGTATCTTCCTCAGCCTTATCCTCAGTCTCCATTACCCTCTGACCTTCTGCTCCTTCCCCCAAGTCTTTATTCTCCACCTCTGGCTCGCCGGCCTGTGCAAAAATAAATATGTGACAAACACTCGTAATACATGTCTGTGACAATAGTTCTATCACTTCTAAATTCTAGCCTTATACCAAGGCATCAAGACAAAGTGGAGTTTAAGGTGGAGTATTCAGTATAAGTAACAGTGTAGGTTACACAGTAATTTTCTTTGCTATTTCCTTTCCCTGGGTTTGGGTGAAGAAGGGTATCCCATATAGAATTTTGCCAGATCAGAGATCCAGATTTACCCGCTGTGGTGACCCCTTGTGAAGAAGGGAGAAGCTTCTTCATAGTCATTTCTCTGTGGGGGCACTACATCACATGTTTTCTTTTCAGCATGACTCAGAGGATAGTCTTCCTCTTTTCTTTCAGTTATTTACATCTCTGATAACTATCTTCTTCTTTTCAGTCTTGTAAAGAGGATTTTTTCTGTTTCTTTCATGAAAAAATGTATGAAGAATGAACAAAAGTTTATTGTGTTTTTTATTTTATTTATTTCAGATTTGTAATGCGAGCCATTAGTTCATTTGCTGTGTGTTGTATTTTTTTTTAGGTATTTCTTTCATTAACTCTGATTTGTATTTTTAAAATTATTCTTTGTGATTTTTCTGTGTTCTTCAGTTCTTGGTCTTGCTATGTGAAACGTTTGAGCTGTTTACATGAAAGCTGCTGTATAAATAAAGTGGACTTTCCACAAGTTACTCGAGGGATAACACAGTCCTTGTAATGTGAGACCTGGAGCTCTGGGATTTGTTGAGTATTATAAATATACACCTCAGAGTTGGAACTTTCAAGGGGAAAATTGGCCTTTTACCGTTTTAAAACCAATGATCTCACATCATATGTTAAAAATCTTCATACAAAAAAAATGTAATGCATACATTATTATTTCCTCATGATTAAATAGGCCCATGTACCCTGTTTATTAATGACACACCAGGTCAGGCATCACAGCAGTGACTCATCAGTGGGAAAAGGAAACTCCAACGTTGTATGTGTGGCTTAGTGTGTGTCATGTGCACTACTTTGCATAACTTGTGTGAGTGTGTATTTACGTGTGTATGTGTCATTCTTCAGCCAGTAGTAAGAACAGGTGTAGCAAATGCAGCCAACAACCCCTTCTCCTGCTCTGCTGTCCCAACACAGCACCTGCTACAGCCACGAACACTCTCACTGCTTTTTCCCAGTACAGAACATGATGGACAGTCATTGTGGGTGAATGTGAAAATGTTAATGAACATGTTAAATAAATAAATAAATGATACAGACCTGGTTGCTGTTGTTGTTGGTGTCAGTGGGATTGGTTGATTCCGTGGAATCGAATGTGTCCTGTTTGGGTGATTCTCCATCCATGGTGTCCATAAATGTGTGTGTATCAGCTGGATTAGAGGTCAGATCAGACTTTGGTACACTAACGTTTTAATTCAGTCAAAGGTGAAAGCCCCTCTTAATGTCTCTGTGTCCCACTACTCCTGTCTGCCTTTCTCCCCTTCTCAGCAACACTGTCCTGAGTTTTAACACGTGTGTGTGTGTGTGTGTGTGTGTGTGTGTGTGTGTTGGTTTGTGAATATCCGCCTTCACCCGACACCCCCGCCCTCTGCTTTGTAAGGATTCCTGTGCTTCTTTATCTGACCTTTTGGACAACACAGGTTCCCGAAATAGAGTTACAGTGACATAGGCTCAGTCCTCCAGGCCGGACAGCTGCGTCTGCTGTGGAAACCATGGTTGTACACACACACATATACATAAGCACTGAAACCATTAAATATGCCTTCTCTCTTTTAGCAAAATATAGACACAATTTAGCTACCACCTGTCCCGTTTATAAGCTCTTACTGTAAAGTGTGGTGATTTAGAGTACTGTACTGTTGGGATGCTTAAATTAATAAAATTAAAAGCAACAGTTCAACATTTGGGAAACTTATACTTATAGCAAAAGGTCAAGAAAAGGAAACATGAAACACAAATCCGCATGAGTGGTCTATCTCAGCTCTGTTCAAAGCAATAAAATCCACCTAAATATTTTTTTAAGAAATTACACACACTTATTTTATTTTTTGGAAAAAAATAAATGTACTTGACAATAAAATTTTCAGCCCTGAAACCCAAATGTGACTTTTGAGGGCCTTTTCTTAGTGAATGTACATAATTTCCCTTAGAGTAGGCTTTCTTTCTTGAGTGGAATCAAATGGTCCATGTATCATTTCGCTCTAAACTCACTGCAGTTCTCCTGTCAACACCTTGTACATCACGACTCAAATCACAGCTCTTCATCTAATGTAACCTGGATGTTTGTGAAAGAAGGAGCCATGTGGCAAAGGGAGGGGGAGTTCAGCTATTTATAGTTACCCTCCTATAATCTAGTAGATTTCAGAATCTGTACATATGTGGAGGATTCAAATTATTGTCTGTAGCTTAGGTGAAAGGTTTCCAAGTGATTTCCTTGTACTGCTTGTGTGTCCACATTTTTTGCAATTCCCACCAGGGAAAGTAAACCCTTCCAGTATTTTTATGTTAAATACTTGAAAGCGTATATAGGTTACTGCCAGTGTGAGATCCACCTTAACATATAGATCTACAACTTACAAAACTGGATGCCCTTCTTGACAGCCTGAGCAGGGTAAACTTGCTTATACCAGGCCATAAGTGGGACTGTCCACTTATGGGTCACTACAGGTTGCCAACAGAAAACCCAAGTAGTTCCCTTAAGGTCATAAACCCCACATGGGCAGGTCTAAATTCAGGCGCGCATTCGGTCTTTTAACAGATCATAAATTGAGCCCAGTAGTTACATTACATGCAATTTCTACAACCTTAGTCGTTCCCGCACCACCACTAATAAGAAAAGTGACCAGGAGTATTTCATAAGACTTTATTGATTAAACTTGTGCTCATGCCTTTGAGATTCAGCTAGTATTTTATCTGGAAGGAAAGAGGGAAAGAGTTAGTACAGTTACAATATGCAGATTGTGACATGTAGGCATTTTAGGAAACATACCTGCGTAACACCTGTGTAGGAAGGAGCAGGTACTGTTTGTGCTCCAACCTGGTAATAACCTCCCACCACTGGACTGCTCACATACAAGCTGGGAGTCTGAAGGCTCTGAGCTGCTCCAACAGCCCCCACTGACTGTGCAAAGCCGGGGTAGGGGTGGTCTTTCAGGTAGTGAGTGCTGTGAGAGTAGTCTCGTCCCTGCTCGTAGTCCTGGCTGAAGTGACTGACTGTGCCCGCAGGGTACTGGCCAGTCAGGAACAAGAAGTCAAAGGATGGATACGGACTACCCCACAGCCCACCCATTCCAAACTGTCCTGTGGCAAAGCCTGGGGATGCCAGTCCACCCGCAGCAGCAAAAGAGTCCATCGTAGCTGGGACAGTCCTGCGACCTAGTTCTTCTGTCTCCAACTGGTAGTCCCCAGCCTCAGCAGCCTTCTCATAGTGGGACAACTCTCCTGGTTGGTACGCAGGTACTGGTGGTAGAAGCGCACCAGGCTCATCAGCTGTGCCAGAGGCAAGGCTTTGAGGGTTGGGTGATGATTCCTCACCGAGCTTGGGAGGTGGGATAGCCCAGTTGATTTCTAAGGAAAGCAAAATTTAAGCCAAGGTTACCAAGGATTCGGGTCAGGAGATCCTAATGATTGCATTTATACTGCATCATCACACTAGGTACCAGCTGCAGGTTGAGAAGTTGCTCCAGTTTGTGCAGAGCCAGCTGGGCTTCCTCCTGCCTGAGCAGGAGCGGAGTAACTGGAGCCGGTGTATGGTGCTGCCACACTTTGAGCAGCATGTGAGAAACCAGGCTGCTGCACTGCAACACCTCCATATGGAGCACTATAAGGCACAGCTACAGAGGAGGGGTATGGATAAGGTCCTCCCTGGCTTAGGGCAACATTAGCACCAGTATTTGCGCTGCTACCTCCAGTAGAAACACCAACATTTGAACCTTTTGAAAGAGAAAGCCACACAACACTTGCTGGTAATGTTCACAATAAATGTTTGTAGTGCATCATGAAAGATTCCATTATTTACCAGCTGCAGGTCGAGCAGCACCTCCACCCTGTGTGGAGCCAGTCGTGTATCCTCCAGCCTGGGCAGGACCAGAAGAACTGGAGCCAGTATATAATACTGGCACGCTCTGGGGAGCATATTGATAGACACCAGGCTGCTGCACTGCAACCCCTCCATACAGAGTATTGTAAGGTACAACCACAGAGGATGGGTATGCATAAGGTCCTCCCCGAGTCAAGGCAACATTACCTGCAGTGTTACTGCTACCGGGGGAAGCACCAACATTTAAATCTAGGAGAAAGCAGAATGCCTTTTTGTAATGAGAGCAATGCACATTTAAACTCATGAAATATTTCACTGGTTATAAGCTGCAGGCTGAACAGTACCCCCAGTTAATGTAGAGCCAGCTGTGTATCTACCAGCCTGAGTAGGTTGAGAAACACTGGAGCTGACATATGCTGGGACTAGAACCCCTCTGTATTGAGGGCTGTAGGGAACAAGTCCAGGAGTTAAATTGGCTAAAGTTCCTCTTGGGTTTGAGGCAAGATTATCTGCAGTGTTTACATTAGTTATCCTGTATTGAGTGCTGGGATTAGAGCCTGGGTGAGAAAGAACTGAAATTAATGAAGATTTATCACAAAGTTTTGTATGTTTAGGAATGTTTCACCTACCTTTCTCAAGAGGAAGGCTGCATATATCCACAACCAGCAAGACAAAAAGGGAACCCCTGAAACCATTTGAAAATATCAATCACGTGCCTACAAAAAGTAGTCAGTTGTGTAAAAAGAGAAAGCCAACTACACCTGCCACATACCCCAGTGAGCGGCTTGCAGTCATCATTCTGAAGGCAACCAGTAGAACAATTACCAAAGGTGAAGGGTTAAAAATGCTGCGAGAAAGCAGTCTTAACCAATCAGAGCTTAAAGAAGTAATGGAATACACCTGCTGGAAAGGTGACTCAAGCTTGAGTCAAAGATAAGGAGTATCATAAAGGTGGCTATCAACTGGGCTTCAACAATCAACAATTCCTATATGAAGACAATGAGTCCAATCAGAGACATTATCAGATGATGAAAATAAAATGATGGTAAAATCTAGAAATAGTATGAAAAATAAAGATTTAAAATGCAACACTGATGCAAATAATACAAGTGATTCATGTGGCAGAAATGTATAGTATAAAGTACAAGTATAAAAGCATTTATACATTTTGTGCATCACATGTCACATCCCAGTGATAATGTGATGTGCATTTGTGCTGCTGTAACTACAGCTGGGTTTTATTCATGGTGTTTATAAGGTACTAAAGGTACAGCTTAACAGTGTGCACATATAAAACATATTTAGCCAACAGTCTTTAGGGCACTTAAACATGCTGTAAATAAAGGAATCAGTGGAGACGTAACACTTTTAGATGGAAACTGTCTACATAACCTGGCTTAACCAGGTTAAGCGTTCAGTATAAGTTACCGCAGTGATTTCCCAGGTAAAAACAGAGCCACGTCTGTGACGTGTAAAGCTTTGAGATCGACCTGCTTGCAGACTCATTATTCTCACTTCATAGTTACACCTGTTAGGTGCGAGGAGCTGCTGACTCCCCTACAACAATCTCAGATGGTGTAGACGTCAAATTCTGAAAAATAACAAGGGTTCATTTGCATTTGTTATTTGGATAGATGATTCCATTTTTGTGGAAATCTAAGCAGTTTTATGCTAATCATCAGTGACAGTTCATCTCTCACTGTTCTGTTGACCTTTTCTGTGAGATGTGCGAACACTGAGCCAATACGACCCTTATTAGACTTCTAGCTTTTTGGACATTTCAGCAACATTATACATTTGTTAGGAAGAAATGTGCAATAAAAATGAAGTTTAATTAAAATTCACTTTAATGGGAAATAAAATAATTTGTCTCATGTAGGTCCTAAAACCATCTCTCATAAACAGAGCTTAAATCTCAATAATGTACAGCTGTTGGTCACAATAACAATAAACAATGAAACTGCTTAAAATGAATTACTATATATTTTTATAACATAGTGACCCTTATAAGAAACATCACATGCCACAAGTGCAGATAATAGTACCTCAGAACAGATTAAGACCAACTACAGTTACAAAGTACTTTCACATGAAAATATAGGTGAAATAGAATAAGGTTAACCGACCCCTGCTCTTGAGCAGCACATGGGGATGGGGAAAAGGGAAGATCTCTTATAATAATTTAGTTCAGTTAATATAGGAACAGCTCCAAAACCAGACCCTACATTTGCTGTTGGCTAGCTCTGAACAGCATACAGACAGAAGCAGCAGTTCACAACAAGTGACTCATGGTAGTCTTTGTAAGGTAAGCCCTACAATATGAGAGCAATAACCTCAGGGATCATATCATCCCATGTGGTAAAATACTTGGCAAAAATAGGGAGGACAAACATCCTTTTAACAGGAATACACATCCAAGAGAAATAGACGCCTGCTACGACTAGCTAGGATGCTACAGAACAGTGAGACGCAGCAATGAAGAGCAAAGAAAAACCCAGACAACACACGATACACAAAGAAGACTGGGGGTTGGACTGAGGTGAGAAACAAGTAAACAAACAAATAACAAACCCTACAAAAACCACAAATCAAAAACATATACCTCCAGAGCCCGAGATACCTGACAAGGCAAACAACTGCCTTGGTGGAGCTGAAAAGGTGATCTTTAACACAAATCTTAAAAATAAAGAGTCTGTCTATGTGCCAATAAAATAAATCATTCATTTACAGTTACAGTGGTGAATAATCATATTTAATATTTACAAAGTTTCAAATATTGAGGGCATTATGTGTGAAAGTCATCTCTATGAGCCAGTGCTCAAACTGTTTTTTGTTGTTGCTCATTTCCATATTATGTCAATGACAACTGATATCATTGATATGGCCATCTCATGGCACACGTCTATGGCTGTGAGTTCAGAAGAAGCCCCACCCAAACGCTGTTCAAAGCTTTTGCATGCTAGAGGCAGCCAGTCCAAAGGAAATTAATTTCAAGGGAGGGGGAAGGGAACTGAAATTTCTTGTTGCAGACAGGAAATGAACTTGAGAGGTGCACCAAGACCACTATAATAAAAATAAGGATTTTAAACTGCATCATGCAAAGCTACTCTAGTAATCCACAAATAAAGATGGAACTAGAAATTAGCAAAATAGTCTTCTTTGTTTTGGTCTTATATGGCCTGCAGTTACTTCATAAATGGTGGTTAATGTGAAAAGTGGAGCTGTAATGCATAGCTGTTAGTCTTTCACATGGAGCTGAGGACATAAAGTCAAGAGAGTAGAAAGGATTGTGGATTTGTAAATGCTGTTAACACCTGTGTGGGAGTGTCTGCAAATCATTGACGATAAACTGTTGCATGTTCATTTGACATGCTAGTTACAGAAATCACAGCATTCATCTGTACTACAAGTTTGTGTAGAGGAGCGTTATTAAAACTTGATTTATTGGCCACATGGGGGAAGCATAATATAAAGCAGCAGGCTTGTCCTATAGTGTTTATACTCAGATGCAGCAACATCATGCAATACAAATGTTCATGTTTTATGCCAACAGAATCTGAAATTTGCAAGCCAGTTACATGCCATAGATTTTTACATTTCCTCACTTTAAGACCTGAAAAGGAACTACTGTATGGCAAACTAGTAACGTGAATTCTGTGTAGTCTCACTCCCAACATGACAGATGTCTTAGTTATCTAAAGTGCTTTAATTTCTGTGGGAAATTAAATACCTAGAATTATTAGCTTGTCTTTATCATGCCAATTAGTTGATCAGGGTTTTAAAAAGTTGCCCAAATCTGCCCAAGTTTGGAAATCATTGGGGCCTTACACTAGGGTCTTGCTTTTTGTATCAGAGACCGAAGATATACTAGAAGCTATAGACTACTGAACCATTAAGTATCCAAGGCTGACTACAGCAATTGGCATTTATCCACAGACATATGAACAGGCACTAGAGCCTTGCCGGAGTAGCAAGGGAGGGTGGGTGTAAAGCTTCATTACCACTCACTACAGAGGAGACTGAAGTCACTGTTTCAAAACACTGAAAACCAAGTTTATTGTATCACATGGAGTCATTCACCAGTTCATTGTGTTGCCCAGTTCAGTAAGCCGATTGGATTCAGCTAGTATTTTATCTGAAAGACAAGAGGGAAGTGTAAGTACAATTACAACATGCAGTTGTGGTAAAATTTAGACATTAGGAAACATACCTGCGAAACACCTGTGTAGGAAGAAGCGGGTACTGTTTGTGCTCCAACCTGGTAATAACCTCCCACCACTGGACTGCTCACATACAAGCTGGGAGTCTGAAGGCTCTGAGCTGCTCCAACAGCCCCCACTGACTGTGCAAAGCCGGGGTAGGGGTGGTCTTTCAGGTAGTGAGTGCTGTGAGAGTAGTCTCGTCCCTGCTCGTAGTCCTGGCTGAAGTGACTGACTGTGCCCGCAGGGTACTGGCCAGTCAGGAACAAGAAGTCAAAGGATGGATACGGACTACCCCACAGCCCACCCATTCCAAACTGTCCTGTGGCAAAGCCTGGGGATGCCAGTCCACCCGCAGCAGCAAAAGAGTCCATCGTAGCTGGGACAGTCCTGCGACCTAGTTCTTCTGTCTCCGACTGGTAGTCCCCAGCCTCAGCAGCCTTCTCATAGTGGGACAACTCTCCTGGTTGGTACGCAGGTACTGGTGGTAGAAGCGCACCAGGCTCATCAGCTGTGCCAGAGGCAAGGCTTTGAGGGTTGGGTGATGATTCCTCACTGAGCTTGGGAGGTGGGACAGCCCAGTTGATTTCTGAGAACAGCAAAATTTAAGCCAAGGTTACCAAGGATTCGGGTCAGGAGATCCTAATGATTGCATTTATACTGCATCATCACACTAGGTACCAGCTGCAGGTTGAGAAGTTGCTCCAGTTTGTGCAGAGCCAGCTGTGCTTCCTCCTGCCTGAGCAGGAGCGGAGTAACTGGAGCCGGTGTATGGTGCTGCCACACTTTGAGCAGCATGTGAGAAACCAGGCTGCTGCACTGCAACACCTCCATATGGAGCACTATAAGGCACAGCTACAGAGGAGGGGTATGGATAAGGTCCTCCCTGGCTTAGGGCAACATTAGCACCAGTATTTGCGCTGCTTCCTCCAGTAGAAACACCAACATTTGAACCTTTTGAAAGAGAAAGCCACACAACACTTGCTGGTAATGTTCACAATAAATGTTTGTAGTGCATCATGAAATATTCCATTATTTACCAGCTGCAGGTCGAACAGCACCTCCACCCTGTGTGGAGCCAGTCGTGTATCCTCCAGCCTGGGCAGGACCAGAAGAACTGGAGCCAGTATATAATACTGGCACGCTCTGGGGAGCATATTGATAGACACCAGGCTGCTGCACTGCAACCCCTCCATACTGAGCATTATAAGGTACAACAACAAAGGATGGGTATGCATAAGGGCCACCCTGGCTTAAGGCAACATTATCTGCAGTGTTTGTGTTACCTCTCCGGTAAGGAGTGCCTGGATAATAGCCTGAGGGAGAAGGAAACATTAATAGAAGTTAAGCACTACAGTTTGTATATATGGAAAAGTTTCACCTACCTTTCTCAAGAGGAAGGCTGCATATATGCACAATCAGCAAGACAAGGACTGAACCCCTAAAACATTTGTAAAAGATCATTAACTATAATAGGCCAGAAGATCAGAAATTAAAATACACTTGCCACATACCCCAAGAAGTAGTCTGTTGTCATCATTCTGAAGGCTACCAGCAATAAAGTTGACTGAGGTGAAGGCTTATAAATGCTGCCAGAGAGCAGTCTTAACCAATCAGAGCCTAATGACTAAAAAAGAAACACCTGCCTGAAAAGTGAATCACGCTTCAGCGTAAACTGCTCAGGTGTTTGAATGAAGATAACACATTTTAATTTGTGTTTGTTCTTTTTCTTGTTGTTGTTGTTGATGATGATTATATTTTTTGTTGAAAGCAAATGCAACTTTAATCCAACCATTAATGCACCTTTTTCTCCTCTCACTGTTCTGTTGATCTTTGTTGTGAATTGAGGCACAGCATCACCTTTGATCAGATTTCTAGTCTGTTTGAAAATTTCAGCGTCAATATAAAAAATGTAAAACAAAACACAAATAATGTATCACAGTATCACACCAATGTAGTACTGGTGATGGAGGGAGTGGAAGAAATCCCTTTCAATAACTATTCACTGAGAGGACCAGAGAATTGGAATTAGAGTGAGAATGATAAAAGAAGTAAACAACTACACGCAAACAAAAAGATTCACCAGTAAAAACATTCAGCTATGGAGCCGGAAACAGCTGGAGAACGGGGAGGAAAAGGACACATAAACACCAAGAGGATGTTTCAGCATCACAGTACATTACAATGTATGTCAGTGGAAGAAGTACTCAGCTATAGTTAGAGATAGAGGGGAAATGATCAAATGTGGTTTCAGGCAATCATCCGACTTGTTTTCTTAAGAGAAAGTAGGTCGTTCAAGAAGAAGTAAACATGTCAGTATCAAAAACGCAAGAAATGATTTGTTATTTTTGTTTTTATTCTTAATTTATGTATTCATATATCCAGTTTTCCCACACTTTTGATGACTCTCATGCAAACCAGTGAGGCTTTATTCTTATTTACATGTAATCCTATATCCTATAATCCTGCGGAACACAATATTGTTACGTTTTATTCAGCGCATTTTTTTCCTATGGTCACACGGTGGCGCAAAAGGACCGTAGGCACACTTCACGAGCTAGCGTATATCAAACACATAGCTATTAGTTCATCATGAGACAGATGAATAGTACAAGGAGTCGAATTTAGTGAAGACGAGCAAATGCAAGTTTTAATGAGTATTTAAAGTTATTCTAATTAAAATATTTGATTCTTTTTAAGAAATTAATTTTTGTAGAGGATTAAACCTGAGCAAAGACCAGAGCTGGGAGCAGCAAACCAGCTAGTACTCATATACTAAGAGGGTGTGTGAGAGCGCAGAAGCCTCCCGAGTCCTTTCTCCAGGCTGCTTTCATGTTACAGGACTAACAATGTGTGGATTTAATGGACAATGGGATCGCTACAGGAGATCACAATATCACGTAAGTGTACATCCCCTCTTACAAAGACTTCAGACAAAGCTGCCGACTAAAAATAGACTCGAAGCTGTTTTCTAATGAGGGCAGGCCTGCCTGCAGTTTTGTGTGTGCACACAAACAGAGCATCAACATCATACGGGTCTGGCTGTGCAGACACTGCACCAAGCAAGATTACAGCTTAAAAAAAAACACACTGACGCCTCTTGTGTTTTTTAAGCGCATACAGCAAATAAAAAGAGTAAGAGCTGATTAGTAGAATCACATGCAACTACACTCATTGTTTTAAATGTAACGACTTTTAAAGTTGACCTAATCTAAAGATGTGGTCAGACTCATGTGATGTAAGTGCCTTTGGAGGTTGCGTGGTTGCTTGTGCCAGAGCACAAACAAACCATTAGCACTTTGTTCCCTCTCCCTCTCTTTATTTTTGAACGTTTATCTGAAGAATGTGGTTGTGGTCTTAAAAGGAATTTTAAAAAATGAAATTAGAAGATTCTTTACCGTCCTATAAACTTCAAGTAACTGCATTTTTATGCATCAACTACATCATCGATCATGTGTGTGGAAGGGTTTTCTTGGTGTTCAGATATGTCCACCGAGTTAAACGAAAAATGATTATCATTAATTATGCATATATGAATGCTTTGTTGTCAGTAAACAGATTGTTATTTAGAGAGAAACTCAAATCTTTCATCTTTAGTGATTTATACTGAAGTGTGAAAATTCATCATTAAGGGTGGGCGGGGAAAGTTGTCAGATGTCATCTTTACGGGGGAAAGAGTTAAAAACGCCTGTTCTTTAACTTTTAAACATTAACTAGGTCTGTGTTTGTCCGTTTGCCAAAGGTCACATGGTCATTGATTCATTCATACCAGTGAACCTTCACATTCAGTCATAGGTACTCTCATTCACTTCAATTTTGACTCCCTTCGTATGCAATAACAAAGATTTGGTCTCTTGGTGTGAAAAAGTGAAGCTGTTTCAACTGTGCAGGAGTCTATGACAACATTACCCTGCTGCTCACTTGATTTACGAACTCAGTAGATACTTTCCTGATTGGTTATGGCTTCAGTTGATAGTTTTAAGTCTTATTTACTACAACATGATCATCATTTTGTTTTAGGTTCGAGCTCACTTGTTATTGAGAAGTTGCCGCCACATCAACAGTCAGATCCACCCCCTAACTCGTGACTGATGGCTCTTAAAAACATCCTGGTGGCAGGCAAAATGCCAAACTTCAGGTTTCAGAAGTCACAAACAAACGTCACACCTGTTCAGTTGAGGAGCTTCCTCATCCAACCTGACAGCCGCGCACTGTGCAAGCCAAAACTCGCCAGCATTTTTGAACAGTACACATAAGTTAAAGAATAAAACTGTAAATCTTGTGACAAAATCCTATGTTTAGAATTTTTGTCACCAGCTAATCTCATAAGTCACATGTGGCACTAACTTTACCTAAACGTTTTCAGAAAGAGGAAGTAGTGAGTGTGATGTCCCGTGGTTTCTCTATTTGGGGATCGAATTTTAAAGAAATATAAATTCGATGACATGTGACAATTTCCTGTCCAACGGTTTGCTGATGTTGGCACTTATCAGACTGGCACGAATGAAGAGTGTGTCTGACTGCCCGTTATGCAATACAGCACACACACACAGATTTCCATCACTTCTGAGGATTGATCACAGTCATTTTCTGCAGAAGACTCGCACTAAAATACTGATTTATGCATGTATGTATGTTTATGTCCAATCACATGAATAATCATATAGATGCATGTGTTTTCATATCAGAACACTCATTTACTTTTTCTAAAGCCCATAACCCTAAAGGCAACCATAATGACACCTGCACCTGGTTCGATTCATAATCAGACAAATTTCTAAGCTTCCAGATACACCCAAAAAGCTCCAGCATCACTTTTATGAAGCACATTATTACCAAAGTCCTCTTTGGTGATCTGATCTTATAGTGAAATGCATCCCTGTCTTTTTTTTTTTTGCAGACTCAGATGAAAATCTAGCTTTGTTGTAGCCTAGCTTACAACAAAAACTGTAAGAAAATCCATTCATCAATACCTGTAAAGTTGTTGATTGGTGGGTGGTGGTCAAAGTTTGCAGTGACAGTAGGAGAGACCTTGACTCCCTATGAGGCCCCCACCTGACTCCAGTCACTCACGTTTTGCGATGTGCATGATCCTGTTTAAACAAACCAAAAGACAACAACAAAAACCAATGAGTGAAAAATTTGAGGATTTAAAGTTCTGTGAGTGAAAAAGAGGAAGAGGAGAAAAACGCTAGAGCAGACAGTGGTGAGTGGAGCAGATAATAATGAATAAATATAATGCAAAATAATTAAATGCTGCTGCCTTAACTTTTGGGGAGTGACACTTGAATAACATAACTTCTGGTCGCACAACATTGTTTCTTTTGTTTACTTTGCCAGTTAACATTAACTTAGCTGGCAGTCAGTCGACTCTTAACTCTTCCAGTCAGTCTGGAGAGAGGAGCTTCTCATCTTTAAAACTCAAAAAAACCTCCAAAATCTGCCTCAGGTCAACCATGTTTTTGGGTCTTGAGAAAATAACAGTGGGCAGGCCAAAGGCTGTAAGCAGCACTGGTCGAATCAGCGCTCATTGCATGTTGATGTGGGTTTAGTTCTTTAAGAGAACTTTTTAATGTTAAGATTACTATGTGTATTTTTTGATGCTAATTAATATTTTTATTGCCAATCGAGTGTCAGCCTGTTATACTGTCCTGTGAACTCTGGCTGTTTTTAAGAAGAGCGCAGTTTACCTGCATAGGCCAGCCCGCCCAGTGTCATCCTCAGCCATGCTAGTTACCACGACTGCTGCAGAAGCACTAAACTACTTTTAACTGAATAATTATAACTGAGCTCACTTTTGTCAGCAATATGGATGTTTACGTTTTTCATTACCAAATTGTATTAATTATTGTAACTTAGTGTTAATGCGTATCAGTAGACTTCAGCTGAAGGGCCACAGTGACTTTACTGGGTGAACTTAGACCCATCCATAACTAAATAATAAAATTTCATCACTCCTCAAGACCTTTTGCTGATTTTCAGTCCAGTTCTTGTGTAATTTGGCATACCTCATCCTTTTTTCGACATTTCCCTTTTTTTAAAAATGGCTCTGTGACAGCTGCTCCTCCACTGAGACCATTTCTGATTACTATTTTATGCGCATCAAACTGTGTTCCTTTTGGCATTCCTCATAGATTTGACTAAAGGAATGGGAACAAAATATCTGTTTTGCATCAGGCTGCTTGTAACAAAGTGCCTTAATATCTAATTTAAAATTGGTTCTTTACTAAAAGGTCTGTTATGTGTAGTTGCAACGATGTTTCATCACTTGAGTTAGGTGCATTTTTATATAGGCCCTAGTTGACTCATAGGTCAGTATTAAGTGGCTTAACAAAGATTTCATGGACTAGACTGGACTGAAAATGAGCGAAAAAGCAGCAAATGTTCAAAGAAGAACGTCCAGAAAGCCTTGGAAACTATTATTCAAGACTAATTTAAACAATTACGAGAAATTCTGGCTTAAATTATAAAGAAATGAGCGTTGGCTCAAGAACTTTGCACAGCACTATATTAGCTCATGTAGCATGTCTCAAAATGCTGGGATGGGTCAATAAAAGGCTGGACACTGGACACAGCATACCAGCTGTCAGCTGCTTTGAATTGTGATTGCAGTGAGCCAGCATATAATGGAGGGCCTAGGAGAAAAGGTACGCACCAAATACATTTAGTTTGTGTGTCATGGATATGACTGGGATTCATGCCAAACAATGGTAACTGTGGTGTTTGTACTCCCTTAATCATTTGTGAGGTAGAGGTAGAAACTTGATCTGTCTCTCATTGGTGAGGTTTGAGCCACAGCGGCAGAAGAGAAATGTGAAAGTCAACGGAAATGTGCCCTTGTTCTCGTTCTGCATCATCATCCTTCGAGCGAATAAAATGTACGCTGGCACATCATTCTTTACTTGTTACACTCACTTCCTCCGTATCATGTCACCTAGGGTCACCATTAGAGTTGGAGTCCACTTTGACTACCGGGACATTAAACAGTGACTCTGGACTGTGACCAGAAAGAGTTCATGTGCTTTAAGACCTTTGGTCATCTTTCCAGTGAGGCTATAGCTCCACTTGCATGCACATAGAAAGCTTTGGTTTCAGGAAGTGTGCTCAAGCTTGTTGTGTGTCAAGCCATGAGTGTGTGAGCTGTGTCTTGTGATGAGTAGTGATGATGATATATATGTGTTTTTATAGTAATACTTCCATTTACATCTCTGCCCTCTCATAACACCCTCTTTAACTTGTTGTAGCAGCAGAAACCCATTGATACAAAAACAATAAGGTAATAAGAATGACTTTAAACAGTTTGTTTTGTAACTGACATAGATCACACAACAATATGTGCTGCGTTTTCTCGTTTGCTTTAGCAACAGTGACATCCTGGCATCCCACACCCAAAAATGCAAATACAAACAAATCACATGTTGGTGAAATTAAATTACTTTATTTGTTTGTTGTAATGTCACTGTCGCCATTTTCCATCCTTCCCAACAACCTCAAACTAAAGAAAACTGACAGAAAATCAATCACCATCTGGTTATAATCAATAATCTCTGGAGTCTGAGTGCAGGCTGTCTCAGTGACTGTAGGGGACCAAGCAGGCAAAGCTGTGCTGTTGAAAAAGTGGGTTTCATTTCGATCAAAATTAAATAAAAGCATTAAAAATAATATTTAATGCAAGACATATAAATTTAGCAAATAAATAGGGCGAACTAAATAAACACTGCTCATAAATTACTGCTTACAAAACCTCACTTTAACAAAGAGAGCTAAAACACACGAGAGCACCATGAACCTAGAGTAGTGGAGCAAACCATTATGGATGCAAAGGGGAAAAATCACAGGGATAACAACTAAACTCACCACAAAGAAAATCCATGAACCCCACAGGTATCACAACAAATGGTTTGGTCCATTAGCCTCTGTATTTCAAACAACTCAGCCACCTGCTTTGAATAACCATGAAGACCTGGAGCAGTCGACGTTTAATGCCAGCAACAGAGAAAGAGTGATTAGTACAATTTCTATAAAACTCATTGTGTCGAAAAATGGTTGAATCAAAATAATCAGGTAAGCTAGTTATCTCTTATAACTGCACATTAGCTTTAAAGTCGTAACAAGGCTGTGAAACCTCAAACCTGTATGAGGGATTTAGGTGAGTGCAGAGAATGAATGGATGTTACTGAACTTGTTCCAGTGGTGTGTTTTTTGAACTTTGATCATGCAAACATTTTTGATAGAGGGACCTAAAGAATATTTGGATGCTAAAAACAAAGGCCTATCCTTGAAGCTATAATATGGAATTTTGTCTCATGTGTTAGAAACCAACCACATATTTTGAAGGTTCACCTTCACTGTAGAAGATGAATTATTTAATAGGTGAAGGATATCAATCGAGCCATTATGTTCAGCTTGTCTAATTCAGGGTTGCACGGTGAATGGAACATATCTCTAGCACAGGGCAAGAGTCGGGGTACACCGCTCTAATCACAGGGCTAAGGCTCATTTACCAATTTAGAACTACCAGCAATATAATTAAAAAAAAAAAAGCTAACGAGCAGCAGCTGGATCGAAATCCAGAACTGTCTTGCTGTGAGGCAATGGTGGTAACCACTGCTCCCCTGATACTAAGGATACTGTACAAAAACTGGGATGTGTAATGTGTGTTTTCTGGTGTTTTATGACTGCCTTTTGCAGTAAGACGGAATATCTGCAAAATGGCACACTGTTGGACGAAAGCACTTCTGATTTGAAAGGAGCGTGACACTTACTTTTTGACCGTGCAATGTGGTCCACTCGCATATGCGTTGTGCCAGAGTTCACACTGAGGAATCGAGCACTGTGGAATATTTGGATGTAATGAACAGAATTATGTGAGACAGAAAGAACTCCAACAAACCTGAACTTGGTCAGAATCTTTGAATAGTCCTTTACAGCAGCGGTCCCCAACCTTTTTTGCGCCACGGAACCGTTTATGCCCGACAATATTTTCACGGACTGGCCTTTAAAGTGTCGCGGATAAATACAACAAAATAAAACTAGTACCGGTACCGAAAAAAATATTTATTCATAACACACGTGAAAAGACCCAGGAAAACAGAGTTAATGACAAAAAACGATAACAAAATAACGCTGAAAACCGACAAAAACCCTGAAAACCATACATTTCACACTCGAGCCTCAACTCTCGCGGCCCGGTACCGAACGTTTCACGTGGTCCAGGGATTGGGGAACGCTGCTTTACAGGACTGGGCACGTCTTATTCAGGTGAGTGAGTGGGTCAGGCAAGTTTTACAGGTTTTTCCCATGTTGTCTTCCTAAAAGGGGAAAATCAAATCCGAGCAAGGGATACTAAATAAGCAAGTTTGTAATATTTATGGTTTCTCAAGGGATGAAGCAGTGTTGCTTACACATAACGGACAACTTGGCATGAACCAGCTTTAAATTGTAGCTTTAAGCACTTTGTTTTTGGAACTGGCTGTTAGTAACACAATGTATTTCAGTTTCTATCTTTATAATCTATAAAAAGTGCCAAAGAGAACAGGTTGATAGAAAAAAATAGTATTTTGACCTAACAGGATGTTTCCAAAGTGCTATTAGCCAAAACCCTGGAATATTTCAACGTGGTGTGCAATCTTTAGAAACTAGACAAGCTGAAGATGGGTTTTTAAGTCTGCCAATAGCCTTCCATCTGTCACTAGTATCAACTTCTATTTTATTTATATAGAAGAACAGTAGTTTCTACAAAACTACAGAGAAAACCTCAATAATCGGATGACCCAACGAGGATGCACTTGGCGACAGTAGGAAGGAAAAACTCCCTCTTAACAGGAAGAAACCTCCAGCAGAATCAGGCTAGTGGAGGGGAAGTCATCTGCCGCGACCAGTTGGGTGTAAGGGAGGAAGACTGGATAAAAGACAGGCTGTGGAAGAGAGCCAGAGATGAATGACTGGGAATTCATCTCTGAGTGAGTGGGAAAAGGAACTTTTTAAGCCTAATCTTAAAAGTAGAGGTGTCTGTACCCTGAATTCAAACTGAGGGCCATCTACGAACATAGCAGAGGCTTTTGGCCTGGAATCTTTCAGTGTGGTGTGCAGCTTTCTTTGACTCTTCGTTTAATGAGTAAGACAGAATCAAACACTGCAGGCACTTTACTCTTGACTCATTTCACTCCATTGTAACAAGTTATTAGAGTAGTGAAATCTTTCTGTTCTGACTATCTGTGCTTTTTTTTTTTTTTTTTTTTTTTTCTCTTCCCCCTCAGTGTCACCACTTGACTTTGCGTTCTTGTTGGATGACGTTTTTTGTGGGGGGGGGGGGGGAGTTGCATGCAAAGTTAACCCCTTATGTAGAAGCCTTATTCTAACCCTCTCCTTTTAATTTTAGTGAGGGGCTAATTATGCATTTTCTCATCAGCCTGGAGCACTGTGGAGAGTCATGAGTTACTGCAGCATCTTTTTTTACAGCCTGTCAAGGAGAGAAAACCTATCACACATCCTTTTTTTTTTTTTTCCACGTGCACCAGCTGTGACAAAGAGGGTTCCACACGGCACTCACGTTTTTTTTTGTTTTTTGTTTTTTTTCCCCCTCCCCTGTCTGAGTCACATGATCTTTTGGCTAAACTGTCTTAGCCTCCCAGCATCCACATCTGTCCTTTCTCCCACAGTGTATGTGGCTCTGCTATCTGGCCGGCTATACGTGCGCAAGTGTTTGTTTTCTTTAGCCACTAGCACCGCGAAGAATATTTTCTCTCCTATAGAGCAGAGAGGAGAAAAAACCGGAGGGAGGGAACTGAAGAGGAAGGAAGAACTGTTCTATATAAAGCAAGCGCAAGAGGCTCAAGCTTGTGGTTTAAGAGCATTTGTAGAGACGCTTGGAGGCTGAACTGTGAGTACAAGACGGTAATGAACTGGAAATCATTGTAACTGAACAGCAGAGCGTTTTATGTGGAATACTTCCTCTTTGTGGCAACACGAGGTTAATCTTAGTAAGAATAACTTCTTTTTGTGTAACCTATGAATTCATGCAATATGTGTCTCTGGAGGTGTGACCTAAACTTGAGCAGGGCATTTTATGTCCAGATGTTTTCAGTTACAGCTCTTACGCAGCTGAAAAGGTTTTGATTTAAGGCGTTCTGTTTTGGGTCTTTTCATTTTCTTGTAGTAGATTTCTTGTAGTCTTTCCCTTTCAATTTGGAAGGGATGGAGAAACAGGAAAGGTGGGTTAAGGAAGAGCTTGGCATGCAGCAACAGGCCTGAAATGGAAACAAACCACGACTGCTAGACAAAATAAATGACTGCTGTTATATGGTCACATCATTCTTATTTTTCTTTAAACATAAGAATAAAATGCAGTATTTTGGTTTGGTTCTTTTAGCAGGTGCTGTGAGTGTACTGTGTACAAGTTTGTGAAGTACTTGTGAGTGTGAGCTGAGCCTGTGCGACCATGCCAGGGTCTGGGAGCGGTTTATCGGTGCAGCGCTGCCTCACCTTCACCACAGGTCTGGTGGAGTGCCTGTGTTTCGCTGGAGCCGTGTTTGGTTGGGCTTCTCTTGTGTTTGTCCTCAAGGAAGAAGGCTACTTCAGCTCTCTGTGTGTCAACGGCACAGGAGTCAATGGAACACTCGTTTTAGGTCAGTGTGATGTTCTTACCTTCACAACTTTGAGCAACAATAAGCTTGAAAATGGCTGAAGGATGGAAATTAATCAATCACCTGTTCCTTCTGTCTTTTCTAACTTTTGTTTCTGCAGATTGCGCCGGACAGGATGAACAGTTCTCGCTTATTTTTACCATTGCGTCTTTTATGAACAACTTTCTGACGCTGCCGAATGGTTTCCTTTTTGATCGGTTTGGTACTACAGTGACTCGGCTCTACGGAATGTAAGTCCAGCACCTTAAATAGTCAATGAATAATTCTAATCAAGAACATTCATATGAAAAATGTACTCTTATGTGGCACTAAAAGCCCAACAATCATGTTAAGAGAAATGAAGTGGTAAACTATTAAAGAGCACCAATAAGATGTCATAACTTTTGAGCAACAACTGCACAGTGCAACTTTTAATTAGTTTTTCCTCGAGATGTGATGGTTTATTGAAATTCTGCAGGTAATTCTAATATATCCTGCCCACAAATAAAATGGACTTAAAAAAAACCCACAAAAAAAACCCCCTCCTAACTGCAAAGATTGTCTGTTTTTTAGATAAACAGGCATATTTTGACTAAAATGTTATCCCAGATTTTCCTGACAATTCCAGAGGAAGGATCCACTCTGTAATAGGACTTTTGCAAAACTTCTGGTCCTTACTGTCATGTTGAATTTCAAGAGTTAAAGTTGGTGGTTAGATGTTTTTATAGCATCTGTTTTTGAGAGTCCACTTTTAAATTCCATCATCTAGAAAACTACTTGAGAATTTTCTTTTAGGGAAGATATCAGGAATTATTGCGCGGCAAATGTGGAATTTCAGGCGCATAACTCGGATTACCACAGAATGATGGATGCATGACTTTCCTGAAATACTTGGATATCTGATCTGACAGCAGATTTGGAGGCTTGAGGAACCACAGTATTTCAGCTTCTCACAAGTTAGGGACGTAAATAAAACAGTCCAAATTAGGCGACTAGTGTCACAAATATTAATATCTGAATTTGACCCCATGACCTAAATCGAAATGAGCATTATTTTTCTATCTCTGTCTGATCTTTGAGTTTCCTCGTGATTTCTAACAAAAACTCACATTAATGTGCGATAGCCAAAGATTGTTTTGAAAGTAGAGTAAGGGGAAATATTTTCTTCTGCTGCCAGAGATGCCGTCTAAAGTTCAATCAAATGTCAGATTTAGCAGGGAAGGCAAGAAAATGGAAAGACGGTTAATCACAGAGTAATGTTTTCTTTTCTCCTCCAGATGCTCAGAATCCAACACTAAGCTGTCATCCCTCCTCAAAGTTAATCATGTAATGGAACACCAGACATACCTCTGCAGGGTTCTGCCCCAAATATCTAAATCCACAATAACAGACTGGCACTGAACAGATTCATATGTTTCCAGTTATACAGGGTGGGGTGAAAATAAATAGCCAAGGAATGCTAGTAGTTGTAGAAGAGGCACCTAGTGCAGATGAGGATGCTTAGGCCAAGAAAAGGAAATTAAAGCTCTCCAAACGGCACCAGAAGCACATTTACTTGGTTGTGAGTGATGGTGTGTTAATGTAACGCATCTCAAAACAACCAGTTTGCCAAAGTGCTGCACAGTTATTAGGACACTAATGATCAAGAATTCATCAAATTGTTTTAGCAAATTGTGTGGCACAAATAACAAATGATACTTTTCAATTGCAGATTTCTTTACACCATAGGTACAGTGATGGTGGCCTTTTCTACTTCAGGTGAGAGTTCTCAAATAAAGATCAGAGTAAATAAATATCAACATGAACACAAATGTTACAGCTGTTATGTTTTTTGTTTTTTCTTTCTCCTTTTTAGCTCTGGCCATCCTGCTCTTCCCAGCTCTCTCCCTCCTGGCTGTGGGTGGCATCTTATTTCTGATGACCAACATGCAGGTACTGGATCAGTTTAAGATTACTGCTGCGACATCAGGCAGTTTTAATAAATTTTATTATACATTTGACTATTTCTGTAAAAAAAACTCTTATATATTTTTCTAGAATGTCGGTTTGATCATTTTCCTGTTTGGGAAAGTAAAACTTTTTTTTTTTTTTTTTTTTTTATAAGACCTGTCACATTTTAAACCTTTAAACCTCTCGACTTCTGAAATGCGCTTTTGCTTGTGAGCTCTGTGTGTAGATCACCAGAAAGAGCTGGAAAGACACATGATTATAACTTGCTAACTGACTCATCTATGGCCCACTTTGTCAGTAAAGCACTGTGTGAAGAAAGAGGTTCGACTGTGTGACCTTTTGTGATCTGTGTTCTGTGAATGTAAGACGTTCCACTCTTTCCTCAGGCTATCAGCAAACTGCAACAAAGCCAAAACACAGAAACCATCTTCACCACACTTTTTTTTTTTTTTTTTTTTTTTGCACAAATCCCTCTTGGGGAGGCCACGATGATTTATGAATTTGAACCACATTCTACATTCCCCCTCGAGCAAGACCTACAGCCAAGTGTTTGGACAGTGACAGGTTTTGTAGTTTTGCCTCTGTACACTGGATTTTTAAATCAAACAACTTGGGTGTCATTTGAAGTGCAGACTTTCAGCTCCAAACCTAACTGACAAACATTAAGCTGTCTCAAGGTTCAGGAGATGGATCGGTGTTCATGCTGTAGCTCACTGCTGTAAGGCAGCTGCATTTTTCACATTTGGTTTGACTTTGACACGATTTTCACTAAAATTACGTCGGCTCGAGCTGTTATCTACCATAGCACAGAACTTAAAAATAATCTTCAGCTGTGCACACTTGACTCCTAACTGAAAAACTGAACCAAGTTTATCTATTCTCCCCTCCCTTCGTGGGGAAAATAGATAAACTTGGTACAAATATTGAATTTGCATTTGGTCGCTGTTCACAGGAACTCTCAGTACAAGAGACGTAATCGCCTTCAGTTGTATCTATCAGTGATAGCAAAAACTTTAGGTATGCCCAATGTGTGTTTTTTGTCCAGAAACTTACAATAGACAACAGAAAGATGAATGCAGAGGGGACCAATATCAACTAAGAATTTTAAAGAGCCCCCACAATAACATTTAATTCAATTTTCCTAAAGGTAGGAAACCTGTTTGGCTCACGTCGCTCCACCATCATCACTCTTTATAACGGGGCCTTTGATTCTTCCTCGGCACTCTTCCTCGTCATCAAGGTGAGAAACATTTACACACACAAAAGAATCAGCAGGATATATTGATGCTGTCTCGTGTAGCAATGATCACCACTACATCTCTTCTTCTCCTGCAGCTGTTGCATGAACGTGGCATCGCTCTTCGCTCCTCCTTCCTGTTTCTGTCCGCCTGCAGCGTCGTTCACCTGCTCAGGACTTTCTTCTTGCTGCCTCGGAAATTGATTCCATACCCGCTGCCGGATAACTACACATACGGGTATGAATCCACGGCAGACGTCTCAGACGAGTCTGCACTTAAAGTACAAAGTGTCCTTTTTCTAAAATGACAAAGGACCATAAGGAGAGGAGGGATGCGCAGTTTTAATCAGTGGGAATGCTGGATAGAAAGCACCTGGATGCAGAAAAAGTGTGACTGGGTGAATCAGAAATGTTATGTAGTGCATTTCTGCTTGAGCTTTATGCAAGGACCAGTCAGTTCACATTTACAATAGCACTAATGTGTTTGGAAAGTGCCAAATGTACCTTGCAGCGTGGTTGCTAAAATAAAAACTGCAGTGAAGATGCATGAAATGATCATGCATGAGTTTAATTTTACTTTGATTAGTTTGTCTTGTGTTTGTGTTGCTGCCAATGAACAAAACCTGGAGTGGACAAGGAGGGCAGAGTTAGTGCTAAAGGAGAGTGCCATAGCTAAATCAAAAAGAGGAATCAGTGTAGCACTGTGGTCAGAATAGTTTCCTCATAGAGAGTTCCTGTTTTCATAGGAAACAGATCAAACATGCATCCAGTGCTTACTGAGAAAGCTCTTACTCAGCTTACTGAGTAAGATCAAACATGCATCCAGTGCTTACTGAGAAAGCTCTTACTCGGTAAGCTGAGTAAGAGAGCTCTTTACAGCCAATGATGACAAAGGCCCAATGATGAGGACATCAGTTGTATTAAAATCAACAGAACAGTTAAACCTCAGTATGAGGACAGCCTTTTTTTTTTCTTTTTTTTTTTAAATGCACTAGAGTCCCCGCCAATATAAACACAAAGTCTAAAACTGATCATAAGAGCAGAAATTTTATAATTGTGCATAATTTTCCTCACCTGTAGCTCAAAAGGTAGAAACGTTTGTCTGCTTATTGACATGCAGACTAGAGGTGCCAGGAATCAAACCACCAAACTTCCAAAGTATCCTTGAGAAATATACTGAACCCCAAATTGATGCATGTGTCTGAGAGTGAATGCTATGTTAAAGGACTTAGAGATAGGAAAACTGACTTGTGTGTATTTGTGTTAGTGGCTGAATGAGGTTTGTAATAAGAAAGAGCATTCAAAGCTTTTTCTTATTACAACTTTTACCTCCCCCCCCCCCCCCCCCCCCCCCACATCTCCATGCAAACATCCTGCATAATTTAAAATTCCAATAAACTCAATTCATAAAGTAAATGTAAAACAACTCGCTCGGTCCATTCTGTGTGCCGTTAACCCCGCTGTGACTTTGACCTCAGGATAACCTGTGGTAAATCGGACAATCGTATTGGTGAGGTGGCGGAAAACGGAGATGCACAGAAGGTAGAGGAAGTGCCGCTCAACAAGGATGCATCTGCAAAGCAAGGTCTGTGCCCAACTTGGAAAGAAAAAGAATGAACCAATCATACACAGTACACTTATCCACTGTGATTTTTACCTATCCCTTTGCCTTCTTTCCTCATCTCTGTGATCTCCCGTCTCTCTCAGAGAAGAGTTTCCGTGACTGTTTGCTGTCCAGGTTCTTCATGTGGCATCTGCTTTGGCTGTCAGTGATGCAGCTCAGGCATTACCTGTTCATTGGCACCCTAAACCCCATGCTGCAGAGGCTCACAGCTGGAGAGTCCTCACTGGGTAATCGCACAAACACCACATCACTCAGTCTCAGCTCTAAGCACTTGAATGTAATTTTACTAAATCAACATGCGTTAGGTACTTTGAAAATGCATCAGTGTCTAAATTCTGCTTCATTAATAAACTGGCTTATCTTACACAGTAAGTGCAGTGATTTACAAACTAAAACTCCATGTTTTTGATGCCTTTTGAACCATCATGTCTCATATTTTGGTGGACTCTGCCTTTTATCCATTTTGTTTGTGTCCCTGCAGTGAGTCAGTACACCAATGCCTTTGCGATCACCCAGCTATGTGGCGTGCTGTGTGCTCCCTGGAACGGCCTCATTATGGACAGACACAAGGGCAAACCACGAGCTGAAGGTAACACCATAACTCTAATACTGATGTAGAATAAAAGACAACACCTCCCATCCCTGTGTGGATTGAATAATTTTCATGAATTCATTCAGTGATGGGTTTACATGAGATGCTGTCATGGTTTAGTTTTTGTGCATGCTATTTAAACTAGTCTTTTTATACCTTGTTGAAGTTTTGTTTAAGTTTTACTTTATTTCAGACTAATGATAGGGGAGAAGAAAGGAAACTTGCATACAGTATATAAAGATTTGTCCACTTTAATCTTCAATCTCATCTGAAGAGAGACCCTCAGGCTGGCTGCAGATTCATAAAGAGCGACATGCACACTTCAGTCATTATTGTGTTTGTAGGGGAGAGCGAGCAGGAGGTGGACCTGCGGGCGACGGTGCTTTCTCTCTTCCTGACGGCCCTGCAGTGCCTGTTGTTTTCCATTTGTGCCTCCACCCCATACCTGCCTCTTCAGTACCTCACCTTCATCCTGCAGGTGCTCAACCGCTCCTTCCTCTATGGCGGCAACGCGGCCTTCATCAGTGTGGCGTGAGTATCAAACATGCACGCTAATCAATGAATAGTTTACATTTCACAGCACTCTTTCAACACAACTGTAACTCCACGAAATATTTCTGATATTTAATGAAACACAAAAGATAAGAAATCTGTGGTTTAAAAAAGATAACACATAAAACACATATCTTAGTGATGACTCATCCATCAAAACAGTGAAAAAACAATAACAAAAGAGAAACTTATCAGAAAGAATTGTTTTTGATGAGGCATGTAATTTTTTTTTTTTTTTTTTTTTTTTTTAAATAAGCCAACCTCTATATACACATGTGCATAGAGGCAGGCAGGTTTACACACTGGTCTTTAAAAATGTTTAGAGGAGAGCATTACTCAGCATTTCCTCTTTAGATCACTAGATGGCAGTATATAACAGCTGTGTTTATAACATGAAGCATTTCATTCATCCAAATTTGGGATATGCTTTTGCTACAGCAGTTAAAATGAAGTCAAACACAGCAAATTAAAATAAATTATTTTAGTAAGTAGAGTAATGCCTAAAAGCGAAATCTTACAAAATAGCTAGTTTGTATTTTGGAAACTTCTGGGATTTTTTTTTTTTTTTTTTTTTTTTTTTTTTTTTTGGGCAATCTCGTCTCTGGTTTACAAAGGTTGGTCAAAGAAAGGGAAAACATCCATTGTGCTGCAGTTCTCTGGGTGAAAATTAATAAAAATTAGTAACCCCAGGTGTGTAAATAGATCTAGATCATAAGAGGAGAAAAGTAATTCAAATACCTCAAACCTCTTGCCACGGCCAAAGTACTCAGAAGAGCATCTCAGCAGCAGCAGAAGACCACGCAGTGGCCTCTCCTGTCAGCTAAGAACAGGAAGCTGAGGCTGCAGTTTACAATAGAAGAACACAAGACTGGAAAAACATTGAGTCTAAACTCTTGAAGTCAGAATTAGATGTAAACAACATGAAAGCATGGATCAGCAGTTCAGGCTGGTGGTGGATTTTCTTGGCAGACTTTGGGCCCATTAGTACCAGTTTAGCATCATTTAAATACCTTGTTAGTAGTATAAATCTAAATTTAAAAAAATGAATGTATTAAAAAAAAACAAATATATTAAATACTTAATCAACAAAAGTGAAGTCAGCAGAACAAATAATGCATTGTAGGAAGCTGCTGCATGAGTAATAAGTGCTCAGTCTGTACAGAGGGGGACCAGGATGGTCTATAAGTTTGTTCAGTGACATCATCTCTACCACAGCTTCATATTTTTAAATGCATCAAAGGGTCTTTAATGTTAGCTGCTGACAAGTAAATGTATACAAATGCTCTTAGACTGCATGTAAATATAGTATACTTGTAATAAGTAATTATTTCCACATTATTGCTGCCTGTCCTGGTTAAATAATTCTTGTGTGATCTCCTTCCTCCTTACTTTCTTGCTCTGTGTTTAGTTTCCCATCCTGCCACTTTGGGAAGCTGTATGGTCTGGTCATGGCTCTGTCTGCGGTGTTTTCGCTGCTGCAGTATCCCTGCTTTGCTCTGGTTAAAGTCTTGGATGGGGATCCGTTATATGTAAATACATTTTTATGATCTATCCTTGCTCCTTATCTCATCCTTTCTCTCCTCACATCTTCATTTTTTTTCTCCATTTTTTTTTCCAGGTGAACATTGGTCTGACACTGCTCAGCCTGCTGGCCTTCATCCACCCCCTCTCAGTCTACCTGCACTGTCGAAGTGTTTCCTCCCAGCGGGTCAAGAATAAAGCCATGACGCAGTCTTCTTAAAGTCTGTACAGTAACTCATTCTTATAAGTTTACTACCAGTGAGAATTACCTCTTCAACTTGTTTCATGTGGTTAAAGTGCTATTTCCACATTCCTGACAGGAAGTATTTGTTTGCTCTTTAGGCTCTGTACTGAAATAATGATAGAAGCTGATTTTTCTTAAAACTACAAATGGTCTTTTTCTTTGAGGATCACCAAAGTTTGCATCTTATATTAGTGAGATCTCCTCTTAATCAATGACTGTGCTTATATAATTATATGGGGCTTTACTTTCACCGCACCAATAATCTGCTTGTCTGCATTTTGGTGCTATTGCCTGTTTTTCCTTTGCAGACGTTCATTTTAATAATTTCCCCAGCTACTGATTTGCTCAAATTAATTGTGGTTTGTTTGTTTTTTTTCACACTCACATGATTCTCACTTTATATTAACACACACCTCCACAGCAGTGCAAATGTAGCTATAGACCAGCACTGAAACAGCAACCAAACCTTACACATACATCTGTCAAACACAGTTCTTTGAATATTCATAAAAATCATCTCAAATGTACTTAAAACAAAACTGCTGCTCGGCCCGTTTTATTAATATTTGCATCGTTTTGCTTTAGATTGAATCTACTGAAAGACAGAGCCTGAAGAACAACAAAGCATTCAGATACTAACTTTACTGGCTGTTCTTTTTTTCTTTTCTTTTTTTTTTTACGTACCATAAGTTGGCTGTAAATGAATTTCAGATTGTAAAGTGTGCATTCGCAAAGCTTTGTGTATGCCCAGTGCAAAAATGACTATCTGTCATAGAAAAGATTCTGCTCTGCAGCTTTTTAACTCCCTTTTGCAATTTCAGAGTTTAAGCAGGCTCTGAGCTGCTGTCTCTGAAGCATGTAAACAAACCGATGGTGCTAATGTGTCCTTTTCTCTAATCCTGCTTTACCGTCCGTTTCTGTAATCATGCTGGCTGCCCTAATAATATATGTGCAAAAACTATGACATGTCTTGATTCTTGTTTTAATGCACTTTTATTATTACATCCTTTTTTTTTTCTTTCAAACAATTGCTAGATTGTTGGCAAGATACTGAAGGTATGCATGGATTTGCATAAAAACTAAATGAAGTTACAAAGTTTTCTATGAAGTTACTATAAAAGTAAGGATTCCATGAAATTGGGGGAGATTATAATTTTGCAAGTACACATCAGATTGAAACAAGGTGAAATATAATTTTTATTTTCCTGAGCAAATATGAAAGTAACTTGGGTCCAGATGAAGTCTTGGATCCAGGGGCTCTGTTCACACATTGTATGGAGGGAATTCCAGCCTTGGCAGAGAAATGCTTTCAACAAATACACTGCTTTTGTTTTTTGTTTTTAAATATTGTGTCATTGCTCCAGTGTGAACATCTTCAACTTCTCTCTCTGTGTTGTGTTTTATGTGTTTTTACCTCTAATGAGTAAAGGACCAACAGTGTGGCTATAGTGAGAACATAAGGGACATTTGGGAACAAAAGCAATAATTGTAAGCTCGTTCTTGGCTTTGAGCTATTTATTTAAGGAATGTCTTGACAGTACGTCAAAAACATGGTTGATGAGGGAAGTGGAGAGTATAAAAACTACTTTGCCATCTGCTTGCTTCAGTGCACATGGTACAAACTGCACTGACATCATGACAATAATCAACAGTAAGGGATGCTTGTTTGCGTCCAGGATGTGAATTTTCAGGTGTTCAGTGTGGAGGAGCGTGGTTTCCTTTTTATTTTATTTTATTTTTTTTTAAATGTGTTGTACCTGGTAATGTTGACATGTGAAGGATGTTAAAGGGAATGTCTCCTATAGTGTTTGTTTCAGACTCTAAGTATTTTTCTGAAGTGCCAAGTGTTAAGAGGTAGTAATAATATTGAAATTTGCATGTAAACAGTACTGTGCAAAAGTGTTTACCCATCGCTCGTTTCTTTATATTTTGCAAGCTCTTCTTTCAATATCGGCTGCCTTTTGCTCCTTTCTCTGTCAAGATGATCCCACACTGCCTCATAGTGAGGTTCAGGCTCTGGGAAGGTCAGTGACTGACAGTGCTCAACTGTGCCTTTTTTGTTTTTTCACTTTATCAGGTATGCTTTTACTGCACTGCCAGTGTGCTTGGAATCTTTGTTTGGCTGAAAAACGAAGCTGTTGACAAGATGTTTTCCAGATGTATCGCACGTAGGAATAAAATAGATTTACATTTTTCTATGGTCAAAATTTCACAAATCATGACAACACTTCACCATGCCGAGATGTGCCAAGTTTTTACATAGTAACGCTAGGGTTTCCTTGTTGGTGCAAATTAATTTTATTTTTTTTTATAAATATACCTTATCAAACCATTATCTTGGGCATTTTATTTGTAGGTTAGACTGCTCAAAGCCACCTTTAAAATAAATAAATCTGAGCTCTTGGAAGCAATCTAAAGAAACTACTCCAGACTTTGCACTGTCTTAACCTACAAACTTCTTTTTTTCAGCAACAAAGTCTTTTGATATTATCTATAGTATAGTAAAGGGAATTCATATTAGCCTTGAATGCAGTTTCAGTTTTTAACTGTGGTGAAACTGTTATATCCTCATGTGCAGGTGCCAAAGAGATAGAAAGTGCAATTATGATGTAAAGAAACCTATGAGACATGTCCAGTATATGTATATTTTACATGCACATATCCAATACTATATTTCAATAAATGTGACAATTAGTGGCTTTTTGTCCTTGATTTATTGAATGTTTTGTCTGTTGCTTGAATACTTGACCAAATGATGTATTATTGCAGTGTGTGTGTGTGTGTGTGTGTGTGTGTGTGTGTGTGTGTGTGTGTGTGATATAATTATACATTATTTAGGATTTAAAGCAACAAATAAACCACTAGATATATTAAATGAATAATTGAAGACCATCACTGAAGATAATTGGCACCTGCTCAGCCAGGTTTGGTTTATTTATGGTGATGAAGACTGGGTCATTGTGTGACCTTAGTGTTTTTTTTTGTTTTTTTTTTTAAGTTTGAAAAACTAAACCTGCTGCCATCATTGTGGGTGCGTTGTATGGGAGAAAGGACCATCTACCAGGATAGGAGGCTTCTGTTCCACATATTTTTCTCTTTTAATTTGACAGATGTTGCGTGCTCCCCATCTCTATGGCACTGAAAGGCTAAGGAGGTGGAATTGCCATGTGTAAAAACATGAAGTATTGAGGCTTTTCACATGCGATGGCTCTGTGGTTGCCTGACAGCAAAAAGATCATTATGTGTTTTAGCTTCAAAGCATGCTACCTTAATTCGCTTGTCACTGCTGTGCACTTGAGGAAAGAGAGCTGCAAAGTTGCTGTTCTGTTTATAAAACTCATGATGCATTAAACAGCTTTATAAACTGAATATTAGATCTTCAGTTTGCTGCTGCAGAATTAAAGACTAACATTAGGAAATCAATCTCAAGACTACACACCTGGAAAGAATGCTGTTAGTCCAAACAGAAGACAAGTGAAGGGTTTTAACATGAAATGAGACAGATTCTTACAGTATATAGTAACCATTTGTACATAGTATAGGATTTTGGCTTTTTGTGCACAGTTTTCATTTATTTTTTCCATTTTTATTTTTAAATCTAATTCACTTTTTCTTCCTGTCCATGTGCTGCTGTATGTAACAAGTGAATTTCCCAGTTTGGGATTAAATAAAAGCTGCCTATTCTGCTAATTTAAAACATCAAAGCTAACAGGTGTGAACCAGTTTGTGTGTAAGAACTTTTATGAATCCTTGGTTTCAAACGGCCTCTGTTTGGATGAGATGCATCCAGAAATTTGGGACGTGCTCAAAATATGTGACCAGCACAATATATGACAGAACAGCATAAAATAGAATTACAAATAGTGAGCTCATCAGACCTGTAAGGGTAGACCGTGCATTACCTGCTGCCAGCACACATCCTGAAGCCCCGAGGATACTGTCAGAGGTCAAACGGCAGAGTGAGCAATGTAGTTGCCATCTTTAGAAGAAGGTGGTGCATGTTTGCATGAAACAAACCAGACAAGTCCTCAGATTCTATAAGCTGTATCATTTCATGTTCTTAAAACATTGTTGGATGTGAGTTTGTTAATGTCAGAGAAGTGTTGTGCTCAATCTGTTGAAAACAGATCTGATATCACTTCACACCTGCAGGATTCACGGCAGCCTTGGAGGACAGCATGACTTCTCCAGTCATACTCATACTGTTGGCAATCCGGGTGGCAGTTGCCATGTTTTTGTGGGAAGTGCTGAGATTTCAGATGGGGAAGAATACTTGGGGAAAATCTCTGGCACCTGAAATAACAGGGACACTCCCCCACACCTGCTGTGCCCTGAAATTAAAAATAAAACTTGATGCTACTGAACAAAGTCTTTCACATCAAGTGTGTGTGTGTGTGTATGTGTACGCAGTGTGTATGCACATGGTGACAGGTTCTTCCCTTGCATCCATGCATCTGCGTCATTGATGATCACAACCTCAGCATCTCGCCAAATTAAAAATACAGACTTGCATAAATGAGTGACAGAAATAGGAGCGAGAGCGGGAGGAGTGGAAGATAAAAATAAGGTTGTCTGTTAATGAGGTGAATTGTGTGCACTAATCAATATGAATATGTTCTCGAGACAGAGGATGTCTTATATGAACACACAGATTTAATAGGCGACCTCAAGCTGTGCCAACTAAATTGTGTCGCTCTCTGTGATTGGTCCAACAAGAGAAAAACATGTTAAGGCCTCACATTGTCAGCCTTTATCTGCTGTCTCCCATCTGCTATGGCAGCTAATAGGAAAACAGTTTATGCCTGAAACTGAATGAATAAGTGTCTCATCAGGCTCCATCATCTACTCTGAGCTTAGAGTTGCAGCACTAAACAAACTGTTCAAGGCTGTGAGGTCCCTGGTCTCTTAATGGGACATCAGACATGGCCAAAAAATGATGGATGCCTCTGTTTATATACTCTTTATGGATGGAAAGTACATTTATTTAAGTGCTGTACTAAAAGTATTGAGGCTCTTGTGGCCAGGGGCGGATCTACAGGGATAGCATGGGGTGGCAAGTGCCATCATATAATGATCTCATGCCACCCTAGTTTTGCTTATCACAATGCTGTTTACTAAAAATAAGCTAGCATTAACACTTTGAGCCTGGCTACAATTAACACTGAATATAAATTCTAAAAGTGAATATACTGAATGACTGATGTAGGATGACATAGGAACAAGCTGCAGCCAGGCTGAGTCTTTTATTTTGTTTTTTAATTTTATTGATAGACCACTAATATATATATATGATTAAAAAATCTATATACATGATGATCTTTTTTGAATACTGTTGACATGTTTAGTGCAGGAAGAAACAATAAAAAGGGCATTTTCAGTTGTTTTGTTTTGTGTGCCAGTGAGGGTACCAGTGAATGTCACAGTACCTGCCAAAAAGCCACCAAAGGCAACGTAAACACTGTCTCGAGGTGGAAACCAGGAGGAGTGATACACCTCCTGTTGTTTAGGCCTCCGGTGTGCACCTCTGTCTTGTAGTGGACAAACTAATTTTGTGTGTCATGTGTGGCATCTTATTGTGACAGACGATTGTTCTCTAATTTTAGTTTTACCTTGTGACTTACCTTGTTTCCTTTTTTACTTTCTCACACTCGTTGACTCTGGAGTTTGTCCCTTAATTGAACTCACTTGGAACACATTATATAAGGACTGCACTCACGTTCAGCTCACTCTTTTCACTCCCAGGGGCAGCAGCTGAGGTGTGTTTGGTTTGTTCTTCTGAGTTTAAACCTTAAGTGAGTGACTTGACCGTGGTGCAGGAGGTTGGGAAGCGCATCTGTAACTGGAAGGTTGCCGGTTTGATCCCTGGGCTCTCTTTCCTGGTTGTTGCGTCCTTGGGCAAGACACTTTACCCTACCGCCTACTGGTGTTAGCCAGAAGGGCCGATGGCGCGATATGGCAGCCTCACTTCTGTCAGTCTGCCCCAGAGCAGCTGTGGGTACAACTGTAGTGTATGAATGTGAGAGTAAATGAATAATGGAATTGCGCTTTGGGTGCCTTGAAAAGCGCTATATAAATCCAATCCATTATTATTATATTTTGACACACCAGTCCAATCTGACATTCCATTTGGTGCTCAATTGATCTGTCAAATGTATAAATACATGCGACTGTGAGATTTGTATAGAATATTTGTATATGCCACTTAGTTCAGAGGGTCAATGTGAGATTAGAAATTCTATCAAAAATGAAATTATTCAAAAATTGTCTGAAATTCAGCCAGTTCCATTGATTTTAATTATAATGATCAACACATTTGGTAAAATGATGACCTCAGAAAAAGAGATTCAACAATGAAGCAAGTAACAAACTACAATATTAACAAGTTGGACAAAAGTAAGCAAACCCATATGGGGCATAAATTATTTTTACCACATATGTTGATGACGACAGCACAGTTTTCACAGAAAAAGGAGATCCGAGCCTCACTTTCCCCTCATAGGTTGTCCTGTCTCTCTTGTGATGTCACTGACAGCAGATGTCCTTAATATGGTCATATCAGGCGTACAGCGCTGGCAGTGAGCACAACAGCCCCACCCACCTGCTGTTCAAATCTTTTGTTTGTGAGAGGCATTCAGTCTACAGAAAGATTGGCTTACAGGAAGAGGAGCTTAAAAAGACTTGTTTCAAGACAGTTGTTGAATTGAAGAGCTTCAAAAAGACTGAGCATGAGATCAATTAGTTTTGTTATGAGGTTTAAATCATGCTTACTGCCATCCAAGGATAAAAATGTTGAGATAGAAATGAGTATAATGGTTCTATTTAATGTATATTTAATCTGAAGTTGCTGATCACTTGAATTGTATGCGTTTTCATTACATGCATTATATATTGTGCAGAATATGTATTTCCATGAACAGTATGCCTCTGTACAAAACTACAAAGGCATTTAAATCAAACACTCGAGGTGTGATTTGAAAGTGTTTGACTTCAATTTTTAGTAGGTCGCAACTAGGAACAAGCAAAGGCTCAACTAATCTCAGTGACCCCAACAAAAAAAAAACCACACCCCAGTTTCAGTTTGCCACTAAGAATCATTTCTTGTTAGAAACTCTTGTTCCTTTTCCTGCAAAAAAGGAACAAAAAGATGGAAGGAGTCTGGGTCCAGCCACACCATGGGCCAAAGGATTTTGTCTCCCAAAATGAATGATGAACAAAAACTAAACTATCAAATAAAACTGCAAAAGATAAACAAAAACCAAGAGATATCAGTGCAAGTGAGGGAGGCAATCATTACAAACCTGCCAGAGACAGGAGTGGTCTACTCAACAATCTTGTTCAATAAATAAAGACAAGATCACTCGCTGGTCATCTCACTAAGATCCAAAGTTCTGAAAGGCCACAGAAGAGAACTAAAGTGCAGATGCACAAATGTATTTCCTTGCTTGAAAAAAATCAACTTCACAACATAGAGAGCAGTCTAGTAGAAGAAGGTGTATCATTATCAGAGTCTGCAATGAAGAGACTCCCACATGAATGTAAATACAGGTGGTCTACAAAAAGGTGCAAACCACTGGTTACACTCAAGAATAAGAGGGCCAGACTGGACTTGGCTAACAAATATCTCAAAAAGTGACTGCTGGTACATGTAGCAGGATGAATTGTGACGTATAAAGGGATGTACTCAGATTCAGCCAGTTGATGTAGAATTGATCTGACAGAGCTTTAGAGTGCAAAAGCATGTCTGAGTGCATATTACAAAAGCATTCCAAGAGCTTCTCAAGGTGAAGAAAGGTGATAGTTTTTGATAACCAAGTTATTCACCTGATCTCCTACAGAAGAGGCCTATTGCGTGCCACAGTTTGTGTCTGTCTTGTTTTAAACATAATCATTGTGGCCTAAACCTCATGCTTTTGGAACTAAAAGAGTGAGGGTGAGAAGTTATCACCTAACAGCTTTGTGAAGCTGAATGAAAACAAATTCCTTAAGATTTTCTGCAAAGGCTTAAACAGAGGTTTTTAAACCAGAGTAATAAAAGTAAAAGTAATTACTTATGTTTGTATGAGATGAAGTCATGATTTTGGCCTGTTCCATGTCCACATACTTTTAGTCCTAAAGAGGGCCACTTTCCACTTCAGTTATCAGTGACTAAAGCACACGTTACACAACTACACTTTAGATTTCTCTTATTTTGCATCTCCCAGTTTTGCAGTGAATTTGGTTTCAGATACATCACGTTAATTACACAACTAAACATGAACTTCTCCACTGACACTGAAACAAAATATCAAATGATTCATTGTCTTGTTAGCTAAGTCTTGTCAGACCTTTTCTGTCCCAAAAGACACCCACATTTTGTCTGATTCATACATTTCTTTCAAGTTCACAGTGCATTAAAAGGCAGAGATTTGAAAACGATTCTTGGACTAGCTGTGCTGACCAATTCAAATGACTTTTTGCAATACCTCACAGGGTTTAGGTCCTCAGATGCCTTTAATGATAAGCTTAACCTCCCCCATACCAAGAGGTCGAGAAATACAAGGAGCCTGACGTAAATGAGACAAACTTTGAGAGAGCGAAGCCATGAAAGCAAAGTTTCTGGAGTTTTCTCCTTGAATTTCCACCCTGTGGGCAGAGATCCGCACTCAGTCCTCACACAAGGTCTTCAGCTGTGTGTGTATGTTTGTATGTGTGAGTGGGGGTTATGGACAGAGTCACCAACACTTTTTTTAGGATCAGGACAGATCCTTTGAACATGCTGTGTTTACACCAGTTCAAATGCCAGCGTTCCAGTGATTCACTTTGACACAGCAGGCAAGTGAGAGAATGTATCTGGGAATGGAGATAGATGTGTGCCTGTGTGTATGTCCTTGCATACATTTATCCACTTTAATATTTTGTTCTGATTAGATGGGCCATAGCTTTGGCATCTCACACACACATACTCAGGTAAGTCTCAGGTAAGCGCCGATGTAAACACACACACAAGAATGAATCATAAATTGTCTCAGTCTGCATGGATACTAGATCATTATTGTAGAAGGGGCACCAAGAGCCGCCCACATGCAGGTGGGCAGACACACACTTGAAGGTGGACACTTGTTGGTGAGCTGGCTGCCTCCCCCACTCACCCTGAGGCCAAGAATACCCTGTGTGCATTACATGTGCACACACACACGCGACCTTATCTATTCCACAGACCCCCGCTGAGGCCACTAATGCCTCCTTGTTGAATTGCCTCCCCCAATCACTATACCGACGCCAAGAAATCGTGTGACTCCAGACGGTTTTTATTGCCTGCGCTTCGCTCACAGCTTGGAGTTACAAATGACCTTCAAGGAGCAGGTTTTGGTGAGCGTGTGTTCACTGGGGAACAGATGATGCGCATCATGCTGGACCTGGGCTTGACCCGTGCCACGAAGGAAGGACTCACTTGTGAGTAAACTCTGCCCACCCCTGCCCTGACACAGTTAATTTCACATGGAAAAAAACAAAACAAAGCTCCATGTCCCCTGTCATCCATCCCACGTCCCGCCCGTGCGCGCTGCTTCGCGCCTTTTCTAGCAAATCATTTGTTCTGCAGCCAAATTGGCTCAAGGATGCGACTTATGGGACCTATTCAGTCAAATGGGTACTCTGTGTCCCTGTGTCATTGTTAACTTACTGGTAGTCATCCCATCATCTTTATTCACATCCACAGCGCAAAGAAAATCCACATTTCATCAGTCCACTGGAGGATTAATAATGCATTGCTTTGGTAAATGTGACATTTGCAAAGAGGATTGGTGTGAATAAATGCAGCCTGATGTGCTGGTGTTGTACTACTACGATATGTCAGTGGTGTTATCTCTCCCTTTCACACACACTAATATAACCAGGTCATATGCTGTGGTAGATGATTTCGCTCCACCGCTGGGTTTCCCTTTCATGTTCATCTGTTATTCTGAACTGTAGGCGTCTATCGGCTTCTTTCTAGCCTGGCCTACACCGAAGAAGAGAAACGATAACTTGACTTTAAGGCCAGATGAGTTTTCCCACCTCCACCTCCCCAGAGTACATGTGCCACGAGGCTACACACAAATTCGTTTAATGTGCAGTAGTCATGCAGCAATAATTCTTACTTTTTTCCCAGTTATTAGTTTTTTGTCACCTCCATCCACCTCCAATCCTCCCACACTGCGAGTTGTCTTAAACGATGAACAAAGAAATTATTGCAATAGTTAAACTAAATACTGGATATTTGTATTAAACGTTGGGGAATGGTTAGAATATTTAATACATGCTCAGAAAGAAAATGTAACGAATTATAAAAACAAATTATAAAATTTCTAGTTTATGTTGTGTTTCATTATCACAGCATAATAAATGATTAATGTTGAATTATATTATTTTTCTTTTGACAGCCAGTGGAGGTCTGCCGCCAAGATGACAGTGGCAAGCTTTGCCATTGCCTTTCTAGTCGCTTCCTCCGGTAACTCCTCCTCCCAGGCTGACGTAGAGGATCCTCCGCTACCCACGGCAGTGGGCGAAGACCGGCCACGGGGATAAAAAGCTCCTCGGGACTCCGGTACGTCACTGCCTGAAGCAGCAGTGACTCGGTCACCAGAGCTGAATCTCAGCAGAGATAGCATCAAGCAGGCACTTCCACGCCGTGCAGGCTAACTCGCTTTCGGCTTTGGTTCGAGATGGAAACTCGTCGCACCGTGAGGGGCTCCAGCGCCCGCAACTACAAGGGTAAGTTCCTCACCATTTTGCATCTGCAGATTCTACAGGTGCATTCATGTGCTTATAGCTGACACCTTTTTACTTACCTTTGAACACGTTTCAGTTTTTTTAGTGTTTTCAGGGAATATTGTCGTGTCATTTTGGGTTTAAGCAGCCTTTGTTAGACAGAAAAACAAAGTGTAGACTTCGATTTACGCGCAGTCAGTCTGACTGTTTTCTAATCATTTTACTGTGAATATAAACTGTATATGTCAGCTACATATTATGAGAGTTAAAGAAACGTGTCAGGGATGCTCACTCTGGGGTACAGATTTTGTGATCTGCTTAAAAAGTTACTTGGTCAAAGCTTTTTCCTCTGCTCTCCATACTGTTTTACGCATGGAGAGATAAAAGCATGAGTTTTGCGCGCACAATTTGTTACTTTAACGTTAGTGTAAATATGAAAGACATATGCCCTATTTGACTCCAGAGCTCTGGTTCCAGCTGTCTCTCAGCGTCCAGCGCGGCTAATAGTCCAACTTGTTAAGAGGTCAGGGGTGAGACGCTGGAAAATCTTGCGCACAATAGATGAAAAGGAACCTCGTTAATATTTAACGCATGTACTTTTCCCGCCTTGCCCACTTTTTTGTGCACCGTAATCTGAGCGATGCCAAGAAGCTGCTAAATTAATCATAAGAACCGAAACTGATCCGGGTTTGGTTACTAGTTTTACGCGTGCCCTCCGCGTAGACAACCTTTCAGCGGAAACATCCTTTTGGTTGAAACAGCCTGAGAAGTAGAAAACGGGGTAAATGTAACAGGGAGGCAATATGCTTCTCGTTTCTGCCTCTTAAATATATTTTGATTCTTGATTTGTGGCTAATTTATAGTCTAAACTGCTGAAATCCACGGTTATGTAACCATGTCACAAAATCCACTGCTACTTAGGTAAAGTGATAAGGTGGATATGAATGGGTGATTGATTTTTGTAATGTAAGCTGCTGAATTATATATGAAACCTAAGGTTCTGAATCCATCAACAGGTCACGGGTAAGAGCACAGCGATGTTAAAAGGAATCACTAACAACAAAACAAAAGTTTTGACAGACAGACAAAAAGAAAAAGAAATGGTACCTAAAGCTGAATCCAATCTCTTTTTCTTTGCCAGTCACTCTTTCTCACACACAATGTGCACGTTTTTCCAAGCTGCTACTCCTGCAGCTTTCGCATGCTAACATTGCCTTTTTCTTCTCTTTCCAGGTGGACTAACCCTATGGCTGATTCTGTGGCTGGTGGTGGTGAAGCCGGGTGGGGTCACAGCATGCCCCAAGCTGTGTGTGTGTTACCCTACGCCCATGACGGTCAGCTGCCAGTCCCAGAACCTCACCATAGTGCCGGCCGGTGTGCCCTACAACTCACAACGTGTTTTCCTCCAGAACAACCGCATCACAGAGCTTCGCGCAGACTCTTTTGGCTTTGAGACACAAGTGAGCAGAGTGACAACACTATTTATAGAAATTATGTGCAGAAATGTATTTTTCCTCTCTCATGCCATTATTCTTATTTTTCTTTGCTGTCCTGTTGAATTCCTCTGCAGGTGCTTTGGCTATATGGCAACAACATCACATGGATTGAGGCCGGAGCCTTTAGTAACCTCAGGGTACTGGAAGAGCTGGATCTGGGTGACAACCCTTCACTGCGCCACTTGGAAGGTGGAGCCTTCAGGGGCTTGGAGAAGCTGCAGAGCCTGCATATGCATCGTTGCAAGCTGGCCACTCTCCCCCATGATCTCTTCCACAAGCTGTACAGCCTGCAATTTCTCTATCTGCAGGTAAAGACAACATTCACACACACACACCTAAAAGATGACCAGTACGTTCACAGTAAGATGTTGGATAGTAATACATGGGTATGATCAAGGGTATGCAAAATTACTACGTTTAGTTGTGTTGTAGAATTGATTTAAAGCTTGCACAGGCTGCACACCCACACGCACGTTGATGCTTTCATATTGCACGTGTTGAAGCGTGAGTTGCACACACCACAGGCATTTATATGCAAACAAAAATAAGTTGTAAAAATAAAAAGATGCAGAAATGTATATCTACAAAGAAAATTAGAACCATTGAGCAGTTAAAAAACACTGAAACTATCGTATAAGGATAGATTTACAATATGACAATAGATTTATTTAATTACTATAAACTCAATGCAGATAATGATCAATGTAAGCTAAGTGGGTAGTTGACAGATCTTCTAATAATATAAATTGTAAAAGAAAAAACAAAACACATGTCCACACATTTACTTTCAGCAAGTGTATCTACAAGTCAGAGGAAGTAATATCAATCCAAACTTAAAATACACATATAGATGGCAAGGATGGTGATACAATCACCACTTGTAGAAGGCAGGAAAATTACTACAACACTTCATATTCATCCTTAAGTTAATTTTATTTAAAATAAGTGAAAAAGAAAACCTAAAGTCATCTTTTTAAATCACTTCAAAACCAGTACAATAGATCCAAATAGTTGTTTTTTTTTAAAGTAGAGATATAATATAACAGGCAGTGATTTGATTTTAATGCATTGAAAATTAGCTTGCAGAGATGCCATGTGCATTATTTTTTTGGTTGCTGTCAGCTTTTGGCAGCTAACAGTGAGATCTCATCTGTTCCTGAATTTAAACTCTCTTCCAATCAGACAATAACTGCCTGCCAAGAAGCCTTCTGAGGGAATTAAAGAGAACACATCCCACATTCAGTGTGACTCAGACAATGCAGGTCACTTCTCAGTGTTATAAAGCTACTTTCAAACAGATCACTTCTCACGTGTGCATAAATTATAACTGCAATCAGAGGGAGGTGAGATATTCTTTTATTTATTTATTTTTACTGCTCATATTGATCGCTGACTCAAAGAGAAATGTTGGATGTTCAGTAATTCGTTAAAGGCGGCTTTTGTGTCACACATTGTGTGAGCTTCCAATCATTTCTAGATTTCAGGATTCAAAATCAGCTTTGACCTTTTGTTGTAAGACTTGAATCTGTTGTATGCAGTCTTTAACAAAAACCACCATACCCAGCTTCTTTAGTCTTTCTCATAGACTGTATATTAAAGATAGATGTAAACATTATGATGTTAATCATTAGTTTCAAGTTTTTTAAGACAGCAACTTGCAATCACGAAGTAGCCTTTTTATATATATATATACAATCCATCATCATTTATTTTAGTCTTAGTGGGATTATAATTTGTAATGTGAACATCATGGTTTGCATGGTAAGACATTAAACTAGTGACTGAAACCACAAACTCATCACAAAAGTGTCTAATGAGCTGAGAATTAAACCAGCAGTCGCCCCCTTCTGACAACTAAACAGATTGCAAGCTTAAGTCACTTCTGCATTGGAGACTATGTGTATCTTTTATATGCAGTCTATAGTTTTACTTTTCACTTTTTTCCCAGCACTAAATGTTGCATTTTGACTTTGCTGCAGGAAAATCAACTCCATTTTCTGCATGATGACCTTTTCTCTGATCTGGTCAACCTCACCCATCTGTTCCTGCATGGGAACCGTATCCGTACCCTCACTGAAAATGTGTTCAGGGGTCTGGTCAACCTGGACCGTCTCCTTCTGCATGACAATCGCATCAGGCAGGTCAACCGCAAGGCCTTTCGTGACCTTGGCCGTCTTACCATCCTCTACCTGTTCAACAACTCCCTGGCTGAGCTACCAGGACAGACCATGAAAGATGTCCAAGACATCCAGTTCCTCCGCCTCAATGGTAACCCCTGGTCCTGTGGCTGTGAGGCACGTCCCCTTTGGGAGTGGTTCCGCAAGGCCCGCATCTCCTCATCTGACCTTGTGTGCACTTCCCCATCTACACGTCGTGGTCAGGACCTCCGATTCCTCCGAGAAATGGATTTCGCTCTCTGCCCTCTTCCTGACCCCGGCTCTCTGGCTGGATCCACCACAACCACCTTCAGTACCAAGACCCGCTGGTGGTTCTCCAAGAACAAACCCGAATCCAAATCAAAGTCCTTGTACCAGAAGAGCTCAGAAACAGTGAAGTCATTCCCTTTCCCTGCGGTCAAGCCTCAGTTCCCCTCCAAGTATGAACTGTCAGCTGATGAGGCAGCCCTCCCCAAACTCGACCAAGAAGAATACTGGACCAACTATGGCAATGAAGATTCCTCTGTCCGCTGTGTTGAGCTGGACTGTGCTCCAAGCTATGACGACCAAGCCTTCCCCTCATTCTCCTCCCTAGCCATCACTCCACGCCCACTCCACCTCCTCACCCTCACCATACTCTTATTCTCCTTCCATTTCCTTTTCAGCTGAACTCCTTTCTCCTTTCTACCTGTTTCTTTCTCTGATTTCTCCCTCTCCTCTTTCTAATACTAACAAAAACCTGGATCTTGAGTCCTTTCAGTTGCCTCCTCAACATGCAAGGGGTGCTACACTGAAGCAGGAGACAGGCAAGGCAGCAGGGAGCTGCTTAAAAGTGCCAGGTCAGTTGAGCTGATGTAGAGCCAGACACAATTGATCGTGAAATACCTGATCTTTCATAGTACAGGCTTAGGATGACATCAGAGCTGAATGACAGTGACAACACAAAGGCAGAAAACTACGAAGTTAGCTGGTGGGGTCTCCAGATGTCTTTTTTTTTTCTATCACAGCTGTAAACAGCGCAGGCGTTGTAAAACTATCCAGCTGTTTTCTATATTAACTAGTACTCACCATCCAATTATCACTAACATTATTAAAGGAAGATTATTTGGCATTACCAGAAGTAGGATAAAGATGTGGATTAACAAGAGAGATCTAGGAGGAGAGAAGTAAAGCAGTTTGAGGTGTTCACTTCAATGCAACCAGGAGTGACTAACCTCCCTCCTTCAGATTCAAAACCTTGTGTGATCCCAGAGATGCCAGCAAACCATCTGTACATACCACACACCATCACTGTACATATGCATCCAGCACACTGTATCTTAGACTAGATGGATTTGTACTTTGATCGTAGTAAACAGCTGTTTGTGAAGATAGAAGAGATGCTTAGACTGTAAAAGGATGGCAAGCAAATTAAATATGCCCCTCTTGATTTCCACTATTATCACTTTGCCCTTTATAAATCTAAAAGTTTTCGATATCCCAGACATGGAGTTATAACTGATTTGTGTGTGGGTTTCAATTTTCTGTTGTGGTTGTGTGAGTGAAACTTAAGTGATGTAGATAAGAGAGTCTAGAAAAGTCTGGAAGAGACGGATCTTCATCTATCTTAGAAAAGTGAGTGCCTGTATGCATGTTGTGTGGAAGTCCAGAAGTCCTATTTTATTACACTTATACCTGATATTGTTTTTTATTATTTTACATGTCTGTATGTGCTTTTTTTCTAACCTGAAATCTGAAAAAAAAAATCCTTCATACACACAAAAAATGACCAAGAACTGTATTTTAAAACTGCATGCAGCATTTACACTCTGAACCATCTCTTCTCTTTATAAGCTGAACCTTTCTAACCCCAGTATGTGTTTATGGAAAAGTGTATGTGTGTTGTTTACGACCAATGAAGCCTAACTGTGACATACAGTCCACGTCGGCCCCACATGTTAAATCTGAAACCAAACCTCGATGATGACTGTGAGTTTCAGAACAGAACATGAGACATACTGTGACATTCATTAGAGTCTGTTTTTTTTTGATGAAAAATTAAAAAACTGTTATGGAAGTGCTTTGCTTTATTAAAAAAATAAAGAAATAATTACACAGAAGTGAGTGGGAGTTTTCTTTGTTCTTGTCTTTGCTCTAATCTCACTCTAAGTGCTCTCTAAGGATGATGCAAAAGAACAAAAAAATCAATAATGAATTTACACGAACACTTAATCAGATGAAAGCAGAGAGCAGAAACCTGAGTAGCAAAGCATAAGACATACAGTTATATAATGCAACAAGTCTTTCAGCAAGTCTGAAATTGATAACCTATTGAATAAGGGCTTTGCATGGAATATTCCATCCAGTAAAATGAGGGAGTCGTGCAAAAGTGAGGATATTTGTTTATAGAAGGGAGGGGATATTTATTATCTGTATAACTGTGTGTAGTAGACGCAGTGTGTGTTCAAGGTATCCAGCCTTGGCTATGTTAAGCCAGTCACTTTTCTCAACATGTGCAGAAGGCAGCTATATCAGGTCGCATTACATATACAGTGAGATGGATGAATAAGCTCTCGAGATGTGCGTGTGTGTGTGCGGGGGTTTGGAGGGAGGGGCTGAGGTATGATTCAGGGCAGAACGGGGAGCACACCAGGGATGAATATGTGATGTGTCCCGGAATCAGCACACCCCCTCAACAGATACTCTCACCATGCTAATGATAATGATGATGATGATGCACACACTCACGCATCTGTTTGCTAGTGCAAGGACACGTGCACGTACATAAACAGCAACATGTGCACACAAAAAGAAGTTTAGCTGAGTTGCCTCCAACTTCACACTTCGTGGTTGGCCTCCATGTAAATAATTATTCACAACTTTCACAGATTGCCTTGTTTTTATTTTAATATTAAAATATGTGATTGTTGCTTCTGGTTGTAGTTCAGATTCACTGAAAAGTGACAAAAATCAGTTTTTTAAGAATTGCATTTTACACAACAAATACTGTCTTTTTTTATAACAAAAAAGGTACCACAAAAAAAATACTGAATATCTGAAAAATCTGCACAAGTCAAGTTAGTCCTGTGATCCTCACACATAAAAATGTAAGCCAATAACTGACGTTTGATAACAAATAAATGAGTCATATGTTACAAATATGGTACAAATAATATAATATTAACATAAAACTATGCATCTTTCTAGAATGTGTTTATTGAGCCTAAAACAAACAAACTATGCTAGTTCCATCTTTCTGCTGGGAACACTGGATGTTTTCCACTTGTGAAGAATCTCTCTCATTGTTTCAAAATTGTTTAAAAGTAGCCTTAATACGTCTTTACTTTGTGATATTGACACCTGCTGACTCTAAAGGAAAACCATTTTATTATAATTGACTTTACCCACCAGGGACATAACCTATTCCCCGCGGTTCCCAGTGATCTGCGGGAATAGCTTCTCTGAACCTTAAAAGTACTGAGAAGTTTGTTTGAATCGTTTTCTCCACTAAATAAACAATTACTGACTACTTTACATGACACCTGGTGTTACCTGTCCTCCTTTCTCCACAGGTGTGCCAATGCTGGCTCATTTCCCATTGAGAACTTGCGCAAAAGCACGTACAAAAAAAGGAAGAATCTCCCCTTACTGGAATAAAAATTCTAAATATCAGCTGTGAAAAAGTTTGTTCTTGATCTGAAAGGAAGTTAGATGAGAACATTGACACTACTCCCAGATAGCTCTGTGAAATAGCTTAGCTCAAAGACTGAAAAGAGGGGGAAAGGTGTGTAATAATTTAAAAAGTTTGAGGAATAAAACCTGCACTTTTTAAGATCACTAGTAAGAACATCATATCTGGTATGTTTGATTCTTAGAAACACTGTATAAATGTGTGTTTACTGCTTTACAGAGCGATATATGTCAGAGTATTTTTTTGACTAGGCCCAGGCACTTCCTGGAGTCTACTTGTTGCCTGGCAACTGCTCAGAGGCGAAAACTCAGTAAAAACTCAATAAAAAATATCAACGAGCAATTTTCACATGCTTTTACATTTATTTAAAACAAATAATAGTATTAAATTATAGAGCTTCAGAGATGCTGGTAGGTGGATTTTGTTACTGGGTCATTCGTGGAAAAATCCTCAGAGTCAGCAAATTTGTTTCTTTACTAAAACTTTATAGATCAATGCGAAATTTTACTTCATACCATGAATATTTTCAAATAAATTTAGAGGCCTCCAAAGTGTTAATAGGTGAGTCAGACCTTTGGTTACTTTTCAATTAACATTTTTGTTTTCCCCAGACTTTTTAGCTAACAGAATCAAAACTTGTAGAAATTGCAAATGAACCTGTACTTTTAAGCACTTTTACTACACCCATCATTACAAACACTTTTTTCTATGTATTAGTCCCTTGTCTAACATTCAGACACTCACTCACAGATATACATCAAGAAACTTCAACATGTAGATTTGAGGAGCCAGGGATTGTTGTTCTGATATATAGATGTCCCTGTCTTCCTACACCTCCACAGCCATAAACCTTGAAAAATATTGGACTTACTTCTATGTAGCTTAAGAGCCTGTAACTAGGAACATTTTATACTGTTTAGGTAAGATTCTACGTGGCTTCATAAATTAAAGTTGTTGTAAAATATTGTAAATAAAAAATAAATCATTTGAGATTTATTACAAGGTTGTTGTTTTTAATTCAATAACCTACTAATAGGCAGAGGTAGGGTTGGGTATCGTCACTGATTTCTAGAATCGATTCGATTCCGATTCACAAGGTCCCGAATTTATTCGATTCGATTCGAATCGGGGAAGTTTTGCCTCAGACAGTCATAAATATTATAATTCTGATCACTTATCAGTACATTTCTATATTTTTATATCTATAAAAAGAAATCTGACACTTGTGAGACTTTATCAAAGGTGTAACCATCACAGCTGATTCCTTTGTGTCAAAGTAACTGAGGATAAAACACAGAAAAACACGAAGGCGGTTTGCTGGGTTTTTATAGCAGATGACCTTAAATACATTGTGCAGTCAAAAACGAAGTGAAGCAAAGCAAAGTTACAGAGGTTTGATTAGAGACACAGCTAAGCATTTTTGCAATTTTGCATAATTTTAAAAAGTTTAAATTTGTTCAGTATTGAACAGCAGAAATTAAGCTTTCTTGTCGGAAGTAAGTTAAAAAAAAAAACACACAAACAAACAAACAAACAGTGGCCGACACCATAGACTGGTGGGTAATAAGTAGGAGTGGGTGACGAAGTTTATGTGAAAAAAGTAGTTTGGATCATCTTTGGCTGCTGGTTCAGTCAATATTGTTTGGAGAGAGATAAAAACCTGCAGCTTCAGAATCTAGTGCAAAAAGGAGGTAAACAAAAAGCGCCCGCTGACGCTTCAAAATCAGTGAGCTGTCGGCTTTCAGCGCCCACGGCGTGTCTGCGTCTGTGTACAGGCCGTCGGGTGAGAAAGGCGACATCTCACTGATTTGGATGCCTTGGGTCCGCGTTTTGTGTTTACGTCTTTGTGCAGAATCCGTGTACCTGCTCTCACTGACTGTTTTAGCTGTTTGGTGGTTGTAGAAATTTCGTGAGGTTTAACCTGAGATTCTGGCATTTCGGGCAAAATAAATTTATATTTAAAAATCGATTTAGGATTTTAATGAATCGATATCACGTTATCCAAGCCAGAATCGATTTTAATCGATAAATAGATAATCAAAACCCACCCCTAGGCAGAGGCAATGTGGATATTTCACCTTGTTTTGGTTTCTTGTTTGTTTTTTAGGTTAGTTAGCTAGCTAGCTAGTTAAGCTAAGCTAATTCATTGCCAATGTGACATGGAAGAAAAACAGGAAAAAGTTACAGTAAATATTTGTGTCTTCTATTTGTAAATGTCTGTGTAAGACTTAAATGCCTCTTAATATAATCAATTCATGTAATCATCATCTTTCATATTTAATCATGCAGCATATATTTATAAGAATTAAGTATGAGTGAAAAAAACATTATGTGGTATAAGAAAATACAAAAGGCCCTGTTTTAATGAGTTAGTGAGTTATATGTATTCACCGGTGCCTTTTTTCAGGTATGCCTTTTCAACTGCTTGTCTAATCAGTCAATCACATGACAGCAGTTCAGTGTATTAATGCATGTAGAGCTCACAAATCTGCAGCAACTATGTGATGCTGTCGTGCGAATATGCACCAGAATTCATGTGTTTTCTTAATTACTTTCATTATTATAAGAAATGTCTCTGCTGTTATGTTCAAAGGAAATACATCTACAATATGTCTAGATGCAGTCAGTTACCAGGTCAGAAAGTATTTCACAGTATAACTGTGACAAAACTACTTTAAAGGCAGTTTTGAGCTTTGGTTATGTAAAAGGACTTTTTACTGTGTGTCACAGTTTCACGCTACTGTTAGAGGAGATGAGATAGCAGTATTAAATTACTCCCCTCAGCTTTTTCCTGCCACTGATAACCACCTGCAGAAAAACTTTCATCGTGACCAATGTAATTACCCTTCCCATATTCTCAAGTCCCAATTTCATGGCAGAACTGTGGGCGGTTGCCCTCCATGGCGGAAAGCAGCTGCCTGGGTGGTCATGGGACATATTTAGTGTTTTTCCGGTGCAGGAACCAAGCCATTAACAGCCAGAATTTCTCTGATCGTCAGACTTTGATGATGTGTGCCCACTCATTCTCCCCCAACTCTCTATCTAACTTCTGCTGCCTCTGCTTTTATTCCTCTTTTTTGTGTGTTTGCATCTTTTTAATTTGCTGTCACTCAGTCTTTGTCTGAAACCCATCGCTCCGGCACTTCTCTCTCCCTGACAGTATCCTCCACGTGGCTGTCTATGCTTGTCTTGAATAAGCCTGCGTGTTGGCCCGAATGAGTTGGCGTTTTAGTTTGCGTTTTGCCGTCGTGTTTGCTGACGTTCACCTTCACACGTGGTATTTGCAGAGGATGAACCGAGACTCACACCCTGACGTCAAAGGAGGCCGGAAGGAAATGAAATGTATGGGGGAAGAATTTCAGAAGGATGGAGCCGATTAATTTCCTCCCACTGCGTGCTGGATATTTACCCTGCAAAAGAATTCAGTCGAATGGTTGAGAGTGCAGGGCTGCAGTCAACAGGAAAGCAAACCTATCACATCCATAATTGACAAACATCATTTGCAGTGCTGCTACACAGCAGTGCCAGCTTCTATTAACCAGCACGTGAAAACCTGAGCCTGCTGGACAGCAAAGCCTTCCTCCTGAACAGAAAAGCAAGACTGAATGAATAAATCATTTTAAGTGGAAACAACGAAAGAGAGAGAGGCTGCCTATGAGTTCACACACTGAACATCAATGTTCCTACTGCCTGTGGGAGTTTCACTAGACGAAGAGCTGCCAAGCAGGAGGGAGTCAACTGGGAAACCTCCCAAACAATTACTAAATATCAAAAAAGAAAGCTTTCGATGAATTTTGAATTAAATATGTCTTCTTTTAACTTTTGCAGTTCTTTGAACAGTTGTCCATGTATTCGGGTTCCTGAGTCAAGTACCCAGTTCCAAGCTTTGGGCTTTTTAAAATAATGTTTCCTGATTGTGTTTCTTTGCATTTGGTTCTTCCCTCTAATTCTGTTCTTGGTTTTAGTTCATATTGTATTCCTTGCTTGGCTTATTTTCCCCTATCTGGTCAAATCCCATCTCTGTGTTTCATCTTATATCACTTTGTCAAGTTTAACTGCCCTCTCATTATCCCTGATTTATTCCTGCTGTGTCTCCCACTTATTTAACCCTCACCTCATTACCATGTGTGTAAACTGTTTACATCTTCCTCTGGTCCTTTGTCGCATCCTCGAACACTGCTGTGTGTTTCCTTGGTCCATGTTTCCTGAAGTTATGTGCTCCCTATCTATGTTACTGTACAAATAATATATTATTAACATAAAACTATGTTTCTAGAATATGTTTATTGGGGCTAAAACAAACAAACTATGCTTGTTCAGTCTTTTTTCTAAATTCTGCCTATAACTGATGCCTGTGGTGTCTCACATGTAACTATTGGGGGTTTTACAGTTTCTTTGGCTTTGGGGTGAGTTTGCTGGGACGTCCACTGCTGGATGTTTTCCACTTGTGAATAATCTCTCTCACTGTTTTAAAATTGTTTGAAAATAGCATTAATGTGTCTTTCCCCTCCGTGATTTACCCCAGATTTCTATTGTTTTGTATTCCTGACTCCAGTGCTTCCTTCAATTTGTATGTTTGAGATTTTGAAAAAGCTCCTGCATCAAAGCGGTTTTTGAGTTCACATTTTCCCCTCTCCTCCATACTGGGTCGAAAAGCTGCTGCACAGCACATGATTTTACTTTAAAAAAAGAAACAAACAAAACAAAAATACTACATAAGGTATAAAATCCACACTTTACTATAAATTCTTTCCCTTATCAAGTTCTGGATCATGGGTGCAAGAGGAGGAGTGCACCGCAAACAGGCTGCCAGTCCCATTAACACCAACAGAGAGAATGCACGAACTCCAACACAGAAATTTGAACCCAAGACCTTTTTGTTGATAACCTATACTAGCTTCTTGTGGATGTAAAATGTAAAGCATTGATAATTTTTTGTTAGACCCTGACCCTAACCCTTCAGAACTTGAGCACGATTACCTCAGCCAAGGACGTAATAGTTCTGTCCTTAAAACACGACAGCTCCAAAAGTTTTGAACGAATTCTCATAAAATTTGTTGGGGTGTGGAATAGGGTCATGGAAAACATTCTATTAAAATTTGGTTTACATCCACCAAAGTTTTTAAAGACAACTTAATGAGTTAATGGTCAGAAATTGACAGAAAGCCTTATATTTTAGAAACTAAGGCTTCTGTATATAGCAGTTTATCAAAATATTTCTTACTGCCTTTTTATTGACAACATATATTCTAAATATCATGTTATTATGATTTTAAATAAAGTCAAACATTCATAAAATGTCTTTTATATTTAAAACTTTACTTGAAATTCTGCTGCCTTTGACTGTATTGGAAACATTCAGGTATTGCATACTGGTATATGGGTACTCCAAACGTCCAAATGTCATTTTATATTTGACCTCTGATCTCAGTTTTACATTTCGCATTTGTCGTTGTTTCAGGTTGACCCCAAAACGTGTTATATCTTTAAAGGGAGTATTACCTAGTTAGTTAGAAATATACTACACTATATTATTATAGAACAAGCTCAGGTTATTCGTGCCCAGTTATTTACAAATAAATATCTATTATCCATTATCGACTCCTACATAATGTTTGTGTAATCAAAGTAAACATCTCTCATGCTACTCTTGTCTGAGTTTCTTAGCTGAGGTCATAATTACACATTACCAGTATAGTTAAACGCACTCGAGTGTTACGGTAGCTAATCAGTAGGCTGCCCAACTATTATTAAGTATTATTTATTTTTGGAAAACAAACTTGTTTTCACTTTATGTATTTTTATGTATGTTGCTAAACATCAAAATAATTTTTTACTAAACAATGTAATGCATGCTACATATGTAGTATATCCACATAAAAAAAAGGCGGTTTCATAAATAAATTTAATAACAGTCACCGCAGGCACATTTTGGGACCAGGCCTTATGTTTGGCACCCCTGCTCTTAGTTTTCATTAAACTTGAAACAAAGAAACTACAGAGAATTTTTGTCACAGTAAAGCCCTGTGTGCAAAGATAGAACTGATAAGTCATTTTCGTTTCTGACTGACTGTATCGATTTGTTGAATATCTTAGGTTCATCAAAGTTGTACTGTCTGCGTTTTGCAGTATAAAGAGACAGACACAGATTAGTTAAGTGCCATAATAGAGCTTTGACAGCTGAAGAGGTTAGAAGTCAGAACAATAAGATGCAGCCATAAATAAGAATTGGATTCATGAATGAAACGTCAACCTTCTGGCACTGCTCCTCTGCTTGTGTGTGCATGCACAGAAATATCCATGAACATGCATGAGAATTTATGCGATGAGGCTTGCTGCCCTGTGCGTCCGGCCTTGCGTCACTTAGAAGCAAAAAGAGGAGAGCGGGGTGACGACAGGGCACATCTGTCTGAAGATCTGTCCACTCTTCTGAACATTTACGCAGACAGCTAAAAATATACTGCGACAGGCTGCATAGAGAGCCTGCTGGGAGCCAAAGAAGCACTCGAGATTTGATGCCTGCTTCTTTTTTTCCCTCTGCCTTTCTGATTCAGAAAGAGTGAAAGATGTCATCGTATGACAAAGACAACAAGAGTAAAACCCAAGAAGTGTGAGCCTTGAGTTTGTTGTAAGTAGGAGAACAAAAGCACAGTGATTAGATGAGCAGTTGTCGTGAGTCAACCCAATCACTCTGCCTCCCACTGGGAGCCTGTATAGCCCATTTTTTTTGGCACAGACGCAACTTGTGACGTCCTTTTGACAATTGCTTTATATGTGCCCAAAAATATGACTTCCAGAGCCACTGTGAGAGACACTGCTATTCCGGTAACACCATATTTGCTCCTGACTTTGGAGTAGGCAAACACATCCGTCTGGTGCTCTGCAGGGTTTTTCTCTCACTTTTCTTCTTGTTTGTTTTGGATGCCGTCTCTCAGCCATCCCGCACGAGTCCACATTTGGGAATCGTACAAAACTATTAGAGAATATGGGACACGAGCCCCTGGGACCCGCATTCATCTGTCTCCCTGTTTACAGAGGATAACAGGAAGCGCTTTCTCTGGAAGAGCCAGAAAAGCGGATTTAATAAAAAACTTTGCAGGTTTTAGCAGAACGGGATGACGCAAATACAAGTCCAAAAAGTTAATCAACTTGGGTCCCAACACTTTATCTACGGCTCAGACAGCTCAGTAGGCTGAGCCAGAGATCTGTAGCCATAGATTAGTTATTTAAATTTGTTCATTGCATGAAACAATTTAAAAGCTTTTATTTAATTAAAAAAAACAGCAAATCTGTTACATGTCTTAAGCCTCTTTGTCTTATCCACTGAGCAACTAGGCCTGCTGAGCCGCTCATTGCACATTGTATGGATCATTGTACATAAACAATGCTCTAATAACCAGCCAACTGTAGAAGATGTACTATTTGAACAAAGTCCAAAAAACATCACACAACTGAATTCAACCAGATTGCAGAAGATGTTTCACAGCTATCTCAGCTGACTTCCATTTTCTACACTGACATTATACTATTTATAGAGTGAATGATCATCATCATCATCATCATCTTAATTGTTAATTAGTCTATTACAGCTGATGTAAACCAACACTGACCATGGGCACCACAGATACTGTGCAGCAGTTCATTGCAGTTCTTTACAATAAATCCACCACAGTACGACAAGCTGACCTCTTTATCCCATACAAACTACCCAGGATTTTATAGTGACACTTGAATAACACAAAGTTAGTATATCTTTGTTTGTTTTGCAGAAATATCCAGTCTGTGATTGAAGTGATGACATCACACGCAAGCTTTAAATTTGCAGTTTATAAAGTATCACTGAACAGTTCTTACCTTTAAACCTAGCCTAACACTTGCACTCCTTCCCAAGTATAAATGCTACAGAGGAACCTTTAAGCATTTGTTTAAAAAAAAAAAAAAAATGTAAGCAGTAGGAAGTTCAGATATTGTCACGTGGCCGGGTGGCCGGTACCGAACAGGACTCAGGTGCAGAAACCCAGAGCGGAGACAGCAGATGATGCAACAATTTATTAGGTTTAAGTGCAAGAGAAAAACGTGGCAAAGACAAAAAAACAGCGAGACGTGGAGTCTTGGTGCGGCGTGGCCTGGGGAACGTGGCTATGGCGAGGGAATGAGGCCTGAGATGCGGAACGGAGCTGAGTGGGGAACAGTCACACTGAAGGAAGAGGATATAGGAGTTAGGTAGGTAGTGAAGGCAGCTCTGCAGTGGCCAGTTGTAAGAGCAGCAATTCTTACTTGCAGTTAGGGACCTGGAGTGTTGAGAGGGGGGTGATGAAGATCCAGGGGAGGCTGAGTGGCATGGAAAAGCTGGCCTGAGATCCGGGGCTTCAGATGGAGTGTGATGGCAGGAGGGCAGGCAGGTGAGGCACAGAGAGATTTCCAGAATGATTACTAGGTATCCTGAGTCCAGAGGTGGAGTGTGAGCCAAGGTGGATACAGCAACTGTAGCACAAGAGAGTCGTGTTAACAGGATGAATCACAGCAAGAACTTAACGTATACGGTCTGTTACCAACATGTGTTGATGACGAACTGGCAGTGAATGAACATCAACGTGTGGTTTAAATCCCTCTGGCTTGATTGCCTGCAATAGGCTCCAGGTGTGCGGGAGCTGGAGTTGGCCCTGCCCAGGGGCGGATCCCAGGTCAGTTCAGGAGCCTTATGGAAATTCCAGCCACCCACCGCAGACCATGACAGATATTTTCTGTTATGGTGGCAAAGTGAGGACCTGCTGATTTACAATATGAGAAGCTATTACAGAGTGAGTAGAGATAAACAAAATAACACAATGACAGGCAACACAAAAGGGCTCAGACATTTTAGTGCACGTTTGAGGTTTGGATAATAATAATAATATTTAACACAATTTAGTGGGCTACACACTGAACTTAGAGGGTAAAACAAAGTATCGACCCTGTTGCACTAGTATCGAGCCGATGCCAGTACCAGCACTGGTATCAATAAGATCAAAATTTAGGTCGATCCACCCACCTCTAGCTAAAAGCTTTTGTAACAGCGATGGCGCCGAAAGCAGGTAGGTGTGTGAATCCTAAATGCTACACTGCACCACTGAGATAAGTTTGTTTCCAGATCTTACACACACACACTGCACGCTGTCTTATACAGTCTATAGCTACAGCAGCTGTCCGGTTTGGATTGGAATTTATCTGCGGAGTTAAAATCAGCAGGAGAAAGTTGGTCAAATGTTTACATTATGCGCTTTTTTTTACGTATTCACATGAAATGTCTGAGCATTTAATAATGTAGCAGGTTAAGTTCACTCCCCTGCCTTATCCAGCATTACATTCTGCAACACAATGCAAGCCCCTTTGTGTTATGAAACCATCACGTAACAGCACGTGCGCTGTTCAGGTCGTCGAGGGAGGAAGCGCAAAGCAGAGGCAGAGGAGCAGCAAACACCAGCAGGGAAGAAGAAGGAGCGAGCAGAGGAGGAAGGCAAAAGAGTGGTCATTGAACACTGGTGAATACACTAATCACATGATTATAAGCGGTGTAGTAAATACCCAGATCAACCACTGCTGTTGTCCACTCACTACTTATTATATGGTTTTATTCATTTTTAGTTTTTCCTTCTGAAATTTCAGTTTAAAAAAATCAGATGCTGTTGATTAGGTCATATAATCGTAAGACATTAATATAAATCCATTTTACAATATAAAAAACATCCATCCATTCTCTTCTGCTTATCCTTGTCAGGGTCGTGAGGTGTGTGGGTGCTTGATTGAAAAAGATTACTTTTAACAATGACAAATGCAACTGAGTATTTCATCTACAAAGTGGTACTTAAACAGTAAATTGTCTGTTTAGATTCTACAACAGTATTCTATGTTATGCAATTATTTTACGACTAATTCATAAATAAAGTAAAATCAAGTATAATTCTTTACTATAAAGAAAGAAAGTATTCTCTCTTTTGCATTCAAAGTTGTCCTTGGGCTTAGTACTTCCTTAAATGTACTTTTCTAATAAAAGCATCTTATCCGCCTGCACAGATGGCTACCTTATAGTTTACCTGTTGTTTCCTGCAGTAAAAGCTGACGAGTGTATAGGCATAATGCTGAGAAGGTGAAATCTGCCCTCCTGGCTGCCTGTCCTGCACTGCCTGTGATCCTCAACCCTGAGAAACCCCGCAAGAAGAGCTTCGAAATCACTCTTATGGATGGAGACAAAGGTTAGGAAGATGAAAAGGAAAATTCAAGATTAATCCACCCCTTTTAGTGTTGCACAGGGAAAATATTAATGTTTATAGTGGCGATTGTGGCTCAATAGTTGGGAGTTCGCCTTGTAATCGGAAGGTTGCCAGTTCGAGCCCCGGCTTGGACAGTAATGGTCGTTGTGTCCTTGGGCAAGACACTTCACCCGTTGCCTACTGGTGGTGGTCAGAGGGCCCGGTGGCGCCAGTGTCCGGCAGCCTCGCCTCTGTCAGTGCGCCCCAGGGTGGCTGTGGCTACAATGTAGCTTGCCATCACCAGTGTGTGAATGGGTGGATGACTGGATGTGTAAAGCGCTTTGGGGTCCTTAGGGACTAGTAAAGCGCTATATAAATACAGGCCATTTACCATATAGTAGCTATATCGACTGTACAGGAATTGTTAAGCATGTGATTTGGTTTTTCACTCACTCTGTATTATCACAGGACTTGCTTTGGATTGCCATGTTCACATCAAAAATATTTCCTACTTGCAGTCTTCTAAATGACATTGTTCCTCTTTTCTCTGATTGCAAAAGAAACATGCCTGTGGACTGGAATAAAGAAGGGTCCGCCTGCTAGGCTGAAGTTTCCTCAGCCTGATGTAGTAGTTGCTGCTCTACAGGTGGCTCTGAAAGTTGAGCGGATGCCAAAGTTTGTCAAAGCTGTTGCACAGAAAACATCAGCTACAGATTAAGTAAGAGATGTACGTTCCCCATAATTTAATCTGGCTGTCAGTTGAAACAGGTTGTAGATATTTCTTCTTTTATAATTATTTTATTTTGAGGCAAACATCCATCCATATTATTTGTGGAAAATCTCAGGCTACGCTGAGCTGTTGATGATGCTTTGCCTGTGTTTATCGGAAAGAACTGACTATTCCTGTCCAATGTTTATGTTTTAGCCCAGCGTTCAGGAGATGTGACCAGTGGAAGCACAAAATGATGAGGAGTGACCAAGGAGATGTTCTCAGTCCCTCCTCTGATGAGTCAAGTGCCAACTGTTGTCATCTTCTGGACACATGAGGTCATCTGGTGGAGCATAATGATGCTAATGATGTTTTTATATGTGTTTTGGTAAATTAGAGATTTTCTTTGTTACTTTTTAGATTTTTTACTTACTCTAGCCAAACACTTAATTGTTTTGTGCAAGTTAATTTTGCTGTGTTCAACTGGATGACTTGATACAACAATAAATCATGTTTTTTTTTTCTGTCCATCCACTTTCTTTATTATGGTCACAGGGGGTCTGAAGCCCATCCCAGTTGTCCTTGGTAGAGGCAGGGTACACCCTTCACAGATCGCCAATCTATTGCAGGGCTAAAATGGAGATACAATCAACCATTCATATTCACATTTATGCCTACAGCCAATTTAGAATCGCCAGTTAGTCTAATTAACTTAACCCAATGAATGTTTTTGGACTTTGGGAGGCTGGAGACTGCTCAATTCAAACACTGGACATTCTTTCTGCAAAGCAACAATGGTAACCATTACTGTGTTGCACTTTTGACCTTTTCCTAAATGTAAATCAGCAGGACCAAGATAAACACAAAAAATATGTTTAATTTACTCAGGCAGGAACACACATAACCCTTTAAATCAGGTAACACACGTTCACTGCTTTAACTTTATATGCTTAAGTGTGTTGTCACCATACAAACACCATGTATTCCTGTTCATGTATAGGTAGGGTTGCCAACCGTCCCTTAAAATACGGAATCGTCCCGTATTTCGAAACAAAAGTACACGTCCCGTATTGAGCTAATAAGGGACGCACTTTGTCCCGTAATACAGTGAGAATCAAAAGTAGTCTATAAATGTTTATGGAATTAACGCTTTGTTTGAAAACATAATTCCCAGCCCCTCTCCTGCTTTGTGACCAATGAGCTGACAGCACACTTATGACAATTCGAGTATGACAATTCAGATTACCGCTCATCTCATTGGTCGAGGAAAGGTCGCTTGCGGAGAAAATACCGGAAGACAACAGATGACCACAACAAGAAGCATGGCCAACAGGGAAACAAACGCCGACTCTGCGGTGCAAGTCTCGGATGACAGTACACCTAAAGCGGGGCAAACACTGTGCGATTTTTTTCAGTCACGTTATTCAGCTCCTGCTCAAACTGCACGATTGACTCGCAGGGGTTAGAAGTTCGTATGTCACGATGTACTCTCACACTATACCGCCCGATGCTCTGATGGGACCTGAGTGCTCACACTGTGCCTCCATAACATGAAGGTTATAACAGAAAATCTGTCGCTCGCTCTCTCTGTCTTTCACTCACACAGACACACCACTACCATCAACTTTGCTAAATTGCTAATGAAAAACATGATCAGGCAGCTGTGATTGAGCAGCAGTGTAAATCCAACTATTTTCACGGTTGTTGTGGTCGTGATAATTTTGTGATGCCACATCGAAAAGGCTCGGATGAGCTTTCCAAAGTTCTACAAGTTGTGCCTCCATCGCTTGTGTCCAGATCACACGCTGCACAGCCGTGCTGCGCCGTCTTTTTCACCAACGTTTACGTTTGCGCGCGAGCAGTGTGAGCGGCTGTGGTGAGAACCTCACGAGCGATTGATGATCGGGAGCTGGTCGTGAGGTGTTAATCACTTCTCGTTACCCCACGTATACTACACGACGCACGATGAAGGCCAAAATCGGTCCGATCACTCAAAAATCGGCTCAAAATGGGCCAAAAATCGCACAGTGTGAGCCCAGCATTAGAGCAGCAATGTTTGTTCCCCTCAGAGAAAGGGAAGAATGGGAAAAGGAAAACACCTGGCTGGAAAACGTTAATATGGGCATGTGCAGTGAATATCAGCGCTATGTGGCCAGAAGTGTGATAATATAATTTATTTTGTGTAATAAACAACTGCAAGGATAGATGATTACAACAAATAGATCACTAATACATAAAAGTAATACATAGATGAATAATGATGATGAGTTATGATGCGTAATCATGGGAACAAGCGGGTTTACAAACAGGAGCAGCTGATTAGCATTAGAAAAGCTGAAATAATACCTCAACTGAAGCCAATTGTACTAAATGCACTAAATGTGCACTGTTACAAGAATATTTTTCTTTCTATTGTTTTCTATTATTTTAAGTTAAGCAGGACAGAGTGCTTTTAAAGAAAGATTTACTTATATTCTCAAAAGTTAAGCATGACAGGCTTCTGTTTAAGAAAGAGACCTGTTTTACTGTGTTAATGTTGTCATTTTGAGCTAAAAATAAATGGCTAAATGATCATTTGTTTCACATGTGTTCATATCACAAAGAATAGAATATGCATCTACTTAAATCAACTTCAAGTCAAATGGTTAAAAAAATAATTTCACACACAAAAAAAGAGCTAGAAAATTCACCACACTGGGAAGGGTGAAGACAACTGGGTCGCCCGGCCCTGGCCACGAGGTGTCCCTTATTTATTTTTCAGGGAGTTGGCAACCCTACACTGTAAACCCGAATAAGTTACCAGAACTCAAAAAAATTGAGGCAATCGATTGCCTCAATTTTTTTGAGTTGATCAACTCAAAAGTCAAATTTTTCCAGAACATAAAAGTTTGGATTACATGGTACTTGTATCTTTTGAGAACGGTCAACTCAAATATTTGCAGTTAATATGACTTAAAGTTTCAAGTTTACAAATTCAAAGAAATAAGTTCACAGAACTTATAAAAAATAAGTACACAACTACAACATTTTTATGTTAACAAAACTCAAATGTTTATTAGTTTGTGTTGTCATTATTTTAAGTACACGTTAGTCAAATATGTTGACTACTTGATACTTAAAAACATGTGACCCAAAACTTAAAATTTTTGAGGCAATTGATTGCCTCAATTACACTGAGTATCGGTAACTTAATATGCAAAAGTCATAAACATCTGCCATTGAACAGTATCTTGACTGCTCCCTTTTAGCACTATGTTGAAATTAAATACATTTAAAAAAAAAAAATTTAAATAAATTAAAAATAATTAACAAAAACATTTATAAATTAAAATAAGTAGACCAAAAATTGTTTAGTCAGGAAAACTGTCAGAGTAATGAAACATAATGCCAAATAATAATATCAAAATGTGCTTTTGGCTCTCTGGCTAATATCTGAATAAGACAACAAGGCAGCAATTTGAGTGAATTACAATGCTATTTGTTTTACATTAACCAGTATCAAACAGTGAAATTTAGGTCATCTTGCGCAGCCCACAATGTTTTGGAAATAGTATTACGAAAAACATTAAAACATACAAAACATTAGTGTTGCTTTGCATTATGTTAATGAGAACAAAGGCACGTTGTATAGTTTGGACCTATTGGCTGAACACCTGTAGAGTAATGCAATAATGTTTTGAGGCATTATTTAGATGAAAGGAGAGAACTTTGAACCAGTCTTTTATAATGCTTCACCCTGCATCCTTCTTTCAGATGAGTTCCTACATAACCAAGTCATTCTTGAGGGTCTGTAACCTGGGTGACAGTTTACCACTTTCTAGACCAAATAAAATCTTTTGAGTAAATTCTAAAGTGTTGGTCAGGCCTTTGGGGTAGCTGAGGTGAAGTGCATAGATCAGTCCAAACATTACCAGGAAGTAGAGCTGGGCGATATGAGATTTTTTCATATCACGATATGTTTTTTTCATTTCAGGCGATAACGATATCTATCACGATATAAGCCAAATAACTATATTTGTAAGATTTAAATGTGCCGTTGCTCACAAGTAAAATGTGAAATAATCAGCAGCTTGTTTTTAAATATTTATTTCCCATAATAAGTTCAACAGGGTAGATGTACTTAAGGAACATGAGACTTTTTCAGATAAATAAAGGCAAATATTGCAAACTACACAAAAGGCAGCCGCTAAAGCGTTTAAGTTTCAAAATAGAACAAATGAAACAGACTAAATTGTCAATTCCACTTAGAAACAAAATATTAATTCTAAAAATAAATCTTAGTTTGTTTTACAGAAGAACAGACAAAACTGACTAACTTTTGTCAATATCAAATAAACTGAGAACTAAAAGGAAATTCTCAATCTCTCCTTGTTGTATAGCTGAGCTTTTCAAACAGTTTTAACAGTTACTTTAGTCTGACAAAAGCCGAATGACGAATTAGCGCTTCCAGTCAGAGACTGAGGCTACGTCCACACGTACACGGGTATTTTTGAAAACTGAGATTTTCCGTTTTCGTTTTAAAAAATAATCCCGTCCACACATAAAGGCAGAAATGAAGGAAAACGCTGCTATGAACATGCCAAAGCAGCAGGTGGCGCTAGATTCCTAACCGTGCAGAAATGTTGGCCAATCAGAAGTCTAGAAGCCTCGGTGGGAAAAAGTAAACAAAGCTGGGGCATAGAAGCAGAACCGAGTCGTATGTGTGGAGGGACAGTAACTGTGTGTATATGTAAGCATTTAAACACTGCAGAGAGTAGAATTAACAGTATTGTAGAAATTCATTTCACCGAAACAATAACGTGGCGCACAGTGTGACGCATGCACCAGTTTATTGTATTTCCAGACTTGCTTTCGGCACAATTTACAGTGCACGCTACTCTGTTTTTTGTCAGACTTGAAATAGCCGAAATACCTTCAAACTACGGAACTTCTATGGCTCTTCCGTTCGACAATCTCTCCGGCATTGGAACCATCATCTGTTTTCTCTTCGGTCACGCTCGGTTGATTTTTCTAGTCGGCACACTCATTTCCTCCATTACGCGCTGGCTCCATTACCCGCTGGCTGCTTCCCAAACAAACACACGTGCGGCTTGGCACTTGTGCTGTACGTAACAAGTCACGCGACGTGACGCTGCGGCTGTGATTGGTTCGGCTCTGCACTACTGAATTTGGATCGGCTGACCTTTTTTTTTTTTTTTTTTAAGAGAACAAGAGCGGCGAGGTCTATCGCGATAGCTTAATTTCTCTATCGAGTAAAAGTTATATCGCGATACATATCGTTATCGTTCTATCGCCCAGCTCTACCAGGAAGGCTTCACCAAATCTGGGGAGACTGAACACGGCATCACTTTCAATGACGACAGAGATTTTCACAGGTTGGTAGTGAACTGGACTTGTTGTGTCATGGTCACTGATGACAGTGAAGAGGGCCACTTCAACACCATCAAGCTCCAACTCATCAGATTCGTCCTGAATTAATGAAAAAGAGATACTAATCACAATCTAAACCAAGAAATACAACAGACGACATATAATTTCTCATTTTACCAACTCCCACTGAGATCCAATACCTCTTTTACAAGGGAGACCTGAGTCTCACTGTAAGAGGTGAAAAACAGAAGATCCATGTTCTGCACACATAAATCAGCTAATTCACCAGAGAATCAAGTGGTGTGAGATAGACTGAAACTAAGCTAAAGGAAATACACAGGAAAATGTTTTACTAAACATCTTATCACTTTCAACAAAACACCAATTCAGTTCATTCGTAGTGAGGAGACAGAAAAGACCATACATGGAAACCATATGGGTAGACTAAACAAAGGTAAGTCCAAACAGTGCATCAAAATACATGTTTGTACTTTGATGCACTGTTTATATACACAGTAGTATCTGTTAGATACTTAAGGACACTCACAGTGCAGGTTCTGAAAAATCCAGAGACATCCTCACGCAGATAGACAGGAAGGGCGTGGAGAACGGTAGTGCGCTTGGTGTGGATATCATGGATTTCCTATTTCCAGATAAAAACAGAATTGTATATACTGGTGAGTTTACTGAACAACAACAAAAACAACAGTCAAATCAGAACATATGTCCACAAATAACCTGTTCACATCTTTAATACAGTCAGACAAATAGCAAACACAAAGTGGAGTAATAGCAAAATTCAAAAAGCTCATTTAAATCATTGAACCTGTCCAATGTTCCACTGGTTCAACCTATGAAAATGTGTAACAATCTATTATTACCTGTTCATTGTGAATTCTTAGAATTTCAGCCAGGGCATCTGCTGTCTGCTGTTAAAAATTTAGAGAGATTAAAATACTTTGTTTCATACTAGGCGACCGGGCGCCACCTCTAGAACAAGTAGTATCTAACTTTTTAAACAGCCTGCGACCCTCATTACAACAACTTAATGCTAGCTCTGCAAGCGCAAAGTTTCCTTCGGGGAGAGCAGCAAAGCACATAAAAAACACGGACCGACATTTCTGCTATTCTTTTCGACACGCACCCAAAATACAACTAAATATTCGTATTTTAACAATAAACTAATATCAACATTGAAAACTTACTGTAAGTCCAGTGATGCTAGTTGCTGCCGTTAGGTCCAACTTTCTCCAGTCGTCCGTGTTGCCTCTTTGGTGCTGTTCCCGCCCATATACCTTTACTTCTTCTGTGTTTCGTATTAATGCTCATTAGCGCCGCCTTCCGCTTCGGAGGGTGAATCAGAGATTAACTCGGAATAAAAATTGATTCCTGCAGCTGCTCAACACTTACGGAAAAAATTAAAAATATATATGTAGGACACATTGATAAAACAATGAATATTAAATGTCTGTGAAGGTTCTCAGTCATCCAGGTCATCGTAGTCAAAGGAACTTAAAGAAGTCCAGACGCTTTTCTTTGCAAGCTCCTTTGACAATGAATATTAAAATAAATACATTTTGTCTTTCACTAATGCATTTAAGACAATTTGATTTTACTTATTTGGTGAAACACTTTGAGATTTTATTGTATTTTAGCATGTGCTACATAAATTAAATTTATTATTAAATCCTACTTGAAACAACAAAAATAACAGGACTTTACCATTCTTATATGTCCTAACTTAACTGTGTTACGTTGTGCTTAAGTTATGATTTTAAGTGATGCTTACTTAATATAGAAATAGTTAAATTCAATCAAATATTATTAGTTTCATTTACTCAAAAAGAAGAACATGTTATACGAACTTGACATATTTAAGTTAACAGAACTTTTTAAAGACTTTGAGTATACACTACTTAATCTGTTTAATTACTTTGAACATTCGGGTTTACAGTGTATGTAAACCAAAAGATAATAAAAGAACACTTATGCTAATGCTGTATGTGTTTAACAAACGGTTTGCATTTTTACTTTAAATGCAGTTTTAGTTAAATTACAGTAATTATATTAACACATTAGAAATAATAACGATAGATCTCATTTTCATTCATGCTCAGAAAACTTCCTACTAATGGTTTCGCCCAGCCAAACTGAAACCCCCTTCCCAAATATATTGGTACAGTCGACATGCGCGCGCCAAAGTTTTGTAACAGCAATGGCGTCCAAAGCAGGTGGGTGTGTGTTATAGGAATGTAAACAATACCGTATTTTTTTTCTACAACAAAAGCTGTAACGGAGTTTGTCTGAGGAGGAAGACGGTTGTACCATTTTGATCCAGCGGTTATCATCTCCATGACTGTTTCAGCCTGTCTTTGTAGGTCATTTAGCTGAATGGCTACATGAACCGGAGCAAAGTAGTAACTGCGAAGATATTTACATTATTCACTTTCTAAACTCGTTAAATGTAGCAGGAGTCGGCGCGCTGACCTTTCTGACCATGTTTATTATGCAACGACTCATTAAATGGGTCATTATTATTACTATTCTGTTGGGTTATGAAACTTCTGAGCTTGCACGTGCCCGAGTCGTCCTCTACTCACTCTCCTCCCACCAAGGGCATGACAGGAGGAGTTGGAGCATTAGGCATTTATAAAACAGACTTCTTTACTTCATTTTATAAGGTTATACATTAAATATGACATGTAGCACAGCTGCATCCGAAATTATTTTGTACTCGAGTTCTGTGACAAACTGGCGATCACAGTGTAAACCCCATGTCGCCCTATTTAAGCTGGGAGTCTTACAGCCCAACTGCAATCCTGAACTGAATAAACAGAAGAAGATGGTGGATGGATGATTGCTTTATTTTTGGGCTTTTGTAAGACTCTACTAAGGCCAAAGACACCTCAGGCTAAATAAGTAGGTGGGTGGGCATAGGACCAGCATTCACCAGGAAGGGGCCTATGGTTTTATTTAACCATGGCAAGGGAAGCAACATGTGCCAGCTACTTGCAAAGGATCAAGTAAATCGATGAACTGCATGTATTTTTTCTTTTGGGAAACTGACTTCTTTTGCCTACATACTTCACTTGCACATTGTGCATCACTGGCCTTTTGATTGTGAATTTGAATTTCACTTTTTGACAAGCAGCCACTAAAGATACACCCTTGAGTCCTCAATTGTAGCTTCTTGTGCAGGCCACTGTCTCCTCTGTCTTATTGATGTTTTTAGAAATTTTCCATTCAGTATTGTGCGGCCTGATTGAATTCTGGGTCATGGACAAAAGGACAGAGGATAAATGAGATATGGAGGCACAAATTCAAGAAACAGCCAAACACAAAACTGCGCATGTGTGTTTGTAGGTCGTGGTGGGAAGAAGCGCAAAGCAGAAGTTCAAGCAGAGGAGGAGAAACCCTCAGTGGAGGAAAAGAAGGGCAGAGGAGAGGATGAAAGCAGCCAGGAAGGCCTCAGGGTGGTCATTGAACACTGGTAAAGAAAAAAAAATGTAATCACGTTATAATCAGTGGTGAAGGAAATGCTAATTGTGTTTATTTAAAGTGAGTAAATATAGCCCCCATTTTAAAATACTTAATTAAAAATAAAAATCAAAGTGTTTAAGTATCAGAAGTGAATGCATTGATTAGGTGGAAAAAAAAACAATAGTTCTCATGAAATCTGTTTATATTATTATTGAACCAGAACCAAAATAGATAACATCACAGTTCACTGTGTAACTCAACTCTTAAAATCTGCAAAAAGATGTAATCTTGATGTGTCACTTCTGGCAGTAAAAGCTGACGAGTGTACGGGCGTAATGCTGAGGAGGTGAAATCCGCCCTCCTGGCTGCCCACCCTGAACTGACTGTGGTCCTCAACCCTGGGAAACCTCGCAGGAACAGCTTCGAGATCACTCTGCTGGACGGAGGCAAAGGTAAACAGGATTTACTCAGCAATGTGGATCTTTCATTGTAAAAAAAAGAAATGATACAAATGACATTTTCTTCCTGATTCCTAAAGAAACATCTCTGTGGACTGGAATAAAGAAAGGCCCACCTCGTAAGCTGAAGTTTCCACAGCCTGATGTGGTAGTTTCTACTCTGCAAGAGGCTCTGAAGGCTTAGACACCAAGTGAAGGTTTGGCAAAGCGGTTTGACTGAATAATGAATGCATAAAAAAACAGAAAATAAGAAAATCCAGCTTTACTTCTTATTCACAGTAAACTGGTAACTCATGTAGCTTTGTAAATAGAATCAAGTCAAAATGCCTTATGAATTGCAATGCAGCTGTTCAGTGAACAACAGTTGTGTATAAGTGTCTTTTTAACAAAACTTTTCCCATGTTATTTGCAGCCCAACATTCAGATGCAGCCAGTGGAAGCAAAAATGATGAGAAGTGACCAAGGAGACGTTCTCAGTCCCTCCTCTGATGAGCCATGCTCTAACTGCTGCCATCTTCTGGGTGCATGGTGACACCTAGTGGAGCTTAGTCGAGCCAAAGCATTTCTCTGACACATTACTGCTGTTTACTGTTGTGTTTCACAAACGTTCAGTTGTGGTTTTATGTCTGTTTTGTTTTTGGGTTTTTTTGATAAATAAAATCTTTTTTGGGGTAATTGTGTGTATTTTGTTACAACTATCCAAACACTCAGCTGTTATTATGGAAAGGTTTTATTTTTATTCAGGAACCAAGTGTGGAGAAGAAAACTAGAGATACAATTTGTGTGTTGAAACACATTAATGCTCACATGCATTCAGAAAGTGTAGCAATGTTTTTGATTGACTCAATACTATAAAACCCCTATTAGCATTTATTATTTATTTATTTTTATTAACATATTGCAACTCTTGGCAAATAAAGTACATGTTACTAATTGATAGGATTAATAGTTTTAAACAGCTGGCAAAGCACCTTGTATCATATTTTAGAAGGTTGTGCAATTACATTCACCTAAGCAATGGCCTTAATTAGTAACTTGAGGGCTCTGATCTTAGTCTTGTGCAAAAAAGTCATCTTCCAAACGTGATCGCAAATATTTGCTAAAAACGGTTGCTGGTATTTAAAAAGTTTTAAATCACTCGTTGGCCTTAAGAAATGAGTATATCAGAAGAACAGCTGAGGTTAAGCAGTTTGGAGACAAAGTTAGAGAGGAAAGGAGATGGTTAGAACATGTGCAATGGGTACATTGGATAAAGTATGTTCAATGTGGAGTTTCCAAACAGGAGGAAAGAGGAAGACCACAGAGAAGGTAGTGAAGGAAGACACGCAGAGGGTTTGCGTGACAACGGGGATAGAGTGAGTTGGAGACGCGATCCGTTGTGGCGACCCCAAAAGGAAGCAGCCGAAAGAGGAAGATTTGTTAATCTGTCTGTAATCTATAATCTGTCAAATGTCTCTTGTGTGAATGATATCAAGCCATTTTGATCCCCCCAAAACATTCCTGTCACAAGGTAGAAGCTACAATGAATTTCGTGTCATATGCCAAGCTAATATAAACAAGTCGCGTTGTGAGGACGTCACACAATGACACCGAAAACGCGATCGTCTGCCAAGTGTTTGCGAAATGTTGCTTTGTTTTGTTTTTGCCTTAAATATAAACAAGGATAGCAGACACACAAAAAGGATTCAAAGTCTTCCGTTTTTGGCAGACGAACATTTTGTTTGAATAATTGCCAGGATGTGACGTTAGTGATGGGCAGATGAAGCCCCATGAAGCACTGAAGCTTGTCATCCAATTGGTTCACCCCAGCGCAAAGCTTCTTGAAGCTTCATTTGCTCTAGCAGGACACCTACTGGACGTAAAAATATTAGTTGGCATGAATTTGAAGAGTGTGGCCTTTTGCACACAGCCTGTAAATGTCAACAACAAAAGGAGTGTGTAAAACATGTATATTGTAGTGATGGCAGTATACTGTGTATATTTATAGTGGCAGTATGGGAAATGATTATTTGGAAATGCTTGAAATGGAAATGATCATTTACTGTGAGGTGAGGTGTGGTTGGGGTGTGGACAATAGTTGTGCTTTTGTAACGTTGAGGTATGGACAGCTACACACTGAGGCCTCAGTCCTGCCTGTTCACATTTTATTCAGTAAAAACTAAATTTTCACTGCTTTTATAACCTTTAGTGGGGAGAACATAGCTGGGATTTAATGATTTAACAAATCTTTTAACTCCTTTGTCCTCCACAATGCTAAATGGCTGTGAGTCCTCAATCACCATGGTAACCAGGTCTTCATCTATTTGAGATTGTTCTCCTGAGGAAAGACAATAAAGACAAAGCACAGATATAAATATCACACACGTAACTTATAACAGCTGTATAATATTGTTATATCATTTAGTAACATTACAGCATGAAAGGCAGCAGGCCCAGACAAGGTGTGTCCTAGGATGCTAAAGGCGTGTGCTGCTGAACTTGGGGAGCCGCTACAACGAGTCTTCAACCTCAGTCTGCGACTGGGGAGAGTGCCCGCCCTATGGAAGACATCCTGCATCGTCCCGGTCCCTAAAAGGAACCGGCCCAATGAGCTGAATGACTTCCGACCGGTGGCACTGACGTCACATCTTATGAAGACTCTAGAGCGGCTCTTCCTCAACCTCCTCCGACCACAGGTACAACATGCCCAGGACCCACTACAGTTTGCATACAAGGCGGGTGTCGGAGTGGAGGATGCCATCCTGTACCTCCTACACAGAGCCCACTCACACCTGGATGGGGGAAAAGGCACGGTCAGGATCCTGTTTCTTGACTTTTCCAGTGCCTTTAATACCATCCGGCCCTGTATGCTTCAGGAAAAACTGAACAGGATGGAGGTGGACCCCTGCCTGGTCGCTTGGATCTCCGACTACCTCACCGACAGACCACAGTACGTCAGGCTGAAGGACATCACGTCTGACACAGTGGTCAGCAGCACAGGAGCACCACAGGGAACTGTGCTGTCCCCTCTTCTCTTCACCCTGTACACCTCTGACTTCTGCTACAACTCTGAATTATGCCACATTCAGAAGTTTGCAGATGACACGGCCATCATGGGGTGTATCTGGGATGATCAGGAAGAGGAGTACAGAAGTCTGGTGAGGAACTTGTCGCTTCGAGTCACACAAACCACCTGCAACTCAACACCTCAAAGACTAAGGAACTGGTTGTGGACTTCGGGAGGTCCAGAGAAGGTCCACTGCCAGTTCAGATAGAGGGGGAGGAGGTGGAGGTGGTCAACAAGTACAAGTACCTCGGGCTGTGGGTGGACAATAAACTGGACTGGTCATGCAACACAGAGCACCTGTATAAAAAAGCCCAAAGCCGACTGTACTTCCTCAAGAACTAACAGACTTAAAAACTCCTTTGTCCCACACGCCATCAAACTGTTTAACTCCTCTCTGGAGGGGAGAGGGAGGGGAAACAGGAGGACAAAGGAGGGGGGAACAACTAAGCTGTAGTGCCTCTGCACCTCACTGTACAATACTTTTGTAAATAGTCAACAGTGCAATAGACTCAATACTTGAAATGTGCAATTCACTTGTATTTTTATTCCTATTTATTCTATTTATCCCCTTCGTATATTTTATTTATATTTGTCTCTGTATTTATATGTGTGTGTGTGTGTGTGTGTGTGTGTGTGTGTGTGTGTGTGTGTATATATATAACAATTCTGTAACTGTAACTTCGGTCGTTGCTGTGCTTTTTGGAAGTCGAATTTCCCAGAGGAACCCACCCGAGGGATTAATAAAGTTCTATCTTATCTTATCTTATCTTATTATCATTGCATTTGATGGCTCACCTGGTCTTGCTCCACAATCGGTGTTCCTCTTATTCTCATGCAAAGCTCTGTAGTGCCTAAGCATGGATGAGGTGTTGTTGTTATATCCCAGCTCCCTGGCACATAGCAAACACTTCACCTTGTACAAAAGTCAAGACAGCTCAACATAAATTGTATTGCACCATCAGTATCATGACAATACATCTTCTGTAGAAATTTACATACCTTGTTGGGAGGAATAGAATCAAAATGTTCCCACACAGGGGAGGACATCCTCCTCTTCTTAGCTGGCTCCATTCTCTCCTGACTTTCTCTCCTCACTCTCATAAACCTCCAAACTGTCTCCAAACTCTCACTAACCGCAACTCTCCATCAAACACCCACATTTTGAATGAAGTCTGAGGGGTTTATATCGCTGTCATATCTCGCGGCAAAGTTCGAACCACTTCCTGAACCAGTCACGTGGTACAGCCGGGCAGCGAGGCTTCGGACGTCATCATTTTCAGCTCCTCCCATAAATGAAGCAAGCCTCGATACGCGCATCGCGGAAACGCCCCCTCCATTACTCGACACACGCTCCGAAGCCTCGATACAGAACGTCCCATCACTATGTGACGTCATTGTCCCGCGACCAGGCAAGTCGACTCAACGGTTCCTCATGAGCACGGGACCGATTTCCTTCTACAATAAGTCTTGAAATTGGTGCGTAACTTTTATATATTACAAATTAATACGTTTTAGACTTTTGCTTGACGTTGCGAGAATCGTCTGGGCGGGTTTGTAAGCAGTGATTCGACCTTTGCTAATCTTAGAAAGGTCGAATTATCCGTGGCTCCGCTAGCTGGTTTGTTGATTTAAGGGGTTTCCCTCTTAACTTTACTTGAACCCATCATTGTACGTAATCAGGTGTGTTTTTATAATTTGACTTATCCGTTTCACTTTACAGGTAGCCAAGATTAATTACGCCGCCGTGGTTTTAGGACAAAATCACTGAAGTGTGTTTCCATTTCAGAATATCGTGGGCCTTCTGCTGGAAGGGCTGGAGTTGTGTTGTATTTTATGATTGCTTTTAGCATCGTATATAGAAAACATTTTTCAGAGAATAAATATGTTGAAAATATATGGACCAACTTTGGAGCATAACATTTTTAGGGAAGTCAAAAATGGTCGAGCAGAAAATGTTCAAAAAATGACTCATGATCTCAGATTGACTAATCCTGCAGAGGGAAAACACCGATCACATCACAGTATTTAAACAATTCCATCTTTTACTCTGTGTGATCAAGTTTATCTTTTATGCATACAATGTTAAAACACCAAATTAAAAATAATGTGAGGGGTAATGCTAGAGTTACAATTAGTGTTATTAAAAAGTTGTAAAACTACAGTGGTTAGCTTGTGACTTTAAAATGCAAATACTTAATAAAGATCCATGTTAACACACTTTCCTTTAAGCATTGCTTTATTAGAGAAGCTATATGGAATGTTTTGTTGTATTACTACGCTATGTATGCATGTAACTTTTTTCTTTTCAGCATGCTACTTCTGCCAAATTATTGCAACCTAAAATTTCTCGTTGACAGTCATGGCAACAGAGGGGGTGGAAAAGACGAGTGAAGATGCTCCAGCAGCTGGAAAGGCCAGCACCAGGTATGACCTGGAAAAGGAGACTGAACTTCGCTTTGAGGTGGAGTCAGGGGAAGCAGCTGAACAAGTTGAGCTGGAGCTGCTCACAGGAATGGCTGAGGTGTTTGGCTCCGAGCTAAACCGAAACAAAAAGTATACATTTGGACCAGGCTCTAAGATTGCAGTTTTCACTTGGCAAGGCTGTAGTGTGAATCTTTATGGGAAGCCAGAGGTAAGCACGTGGATGAGAATACTTGCAGATTTAGGAGAGTTCAAATGTGTCTGTTGTGTTACATTTAGTCGCATCATTGTGTGTTTCACTTTGGGGGGAAAAAAGACAAAGCCACAAATACCATCATCTTGCTTTCATCACCGCAGGTTGCTTATGTGTCCAAGGATACGCCCATGCTGCTCTACCTAAACACACATGCAGCCCTTGAACAGATGAGAAAACAAGCAGAGCGTGACAATGAGAGGGGGCCAAGGGTATGTTTGAATGGGGAACTACTTCATATAGTAACTTATCAGATCCCATGAGTGCTTCTTGGATTAATGCTAAATTATAAATCGACCCTCAGGTGATGGTGGTGGGACCGACAGATGTTGGGAAGTCAACGGTGTGTCGGCTGCTTCTCAGCTATGCTGTGAGGGTTGGAAGGAGGCCAACATTTGTGGAACTGGATGTTGGACAGAGTGGGGTAAGATCAAGTGGAATTACCATTATAAATATCAAACAGTCGGCTGGTATTTAAAATATTGCATATCACAGCCTGCAGACTCAGCTGTCTTGATTTTGTGCAAAGTGATGCTAAAGCATGTACAGCATCTACTTTGTTTATTTAGCTTTATAGCTGTGATGATCCCCCTGTTGGTCTGCCCATGTGGCTTTTTCTGTTTTATCAGATGCACAAGTTCTGGAAAAAAAATCTTGACATCTGTTTTAATATCTGTACAAAGAAAAAGAACATTAGTCTTTCAGTTGTTTAGTCACTGGTGTTAATTCAAGTCATTGCAGTAAAGAACAAAGAATTCTACACAGGATTGAGAGCACTGAATTCCTCCTTTCATTTATTAAAGGGAAAAACTATCCAAACGTACCTGGTCCTGTGTGAAAAAAGTATTTGCCCCCTAAATCTAGTGACTGGTTATGCCATCATTTTCAGGAAAAAACTACAATCGGGTATTTGCGATATCTGGGAATAACTTTCAGATTACTTTGGAGGAATTGTGGACCACTTTTCTTTGCAGTAGTTTTAATTCAGCCACACTGGAGGGTTTCCAAGCATCTCAATTTGATTTAAGTCCAGGCTTTAAGTAGACCACACCAAAGTCTTCATTTTGTTTTCTTACGAGTCATTCAGAGGTGGACTTGGTGGCATGTTTTGGATCATTGTTATACTGCATAAGCTAAGTCCGCTTGAACTGATCGACACCCTCATTCAGGATTTTCTCATAGAGAGCATAGAGGTTCCATAAATTACAGCACCCTAGACTATCGTACTACCAGCACCATGTTTGCTGATTAAAATAGTTCCACTTTTCTCTCATTAGTCCACAAGTCTTGGGGATTATTAAGTTGTTTTTTGCCAAATGTGAGATGAGCCTTTGTGTTCTTTTTGGTTAGCAGTGGTTTTCTCATTTTAGCAGTAGTTTTCTTATTTTAGCAGTAGTTTTCTTATTTTAGCAGTGGTTTTCTCATTTTAGCAGGGGTTTTCTCATTTGATTTCTCCCATGGATGCCATTTTTGCCCAGACTTTCTTATTGTTAAGTCAAAAACACTGACCTTAACAGAGACAAATGAGGCCTGCAGTTCTTTAGATATTGTTCTGGGTTCTTTTGTGACCTCCTGGATGAGTCATCGATGCGCTCTTGAAGTAATTTTGGTTGGCCAGCCACTCCTGGCAAGGTTCACCAATATACCAAGTGTTCTCCATTTGTGGCTAATGGCTCTCACTGTGGTTTACTTTGCAGTCCCAAAGCCTTAAAAATGAATTTGACCCTTTCCAGACTCATAGAAGTCAGAGAGTTTGTTTCTAAACTGTTTCTTTAGATTGTAGCACAATGTATTTCTTTTAGCCCACTTCACATTGTCATACAGGATCTATATTTCTTGATTCAACAGGTCTTGTAGTAATCAGACCTGGGTGTGGCTAGTAAAATTGAGCTCAGGTTTCCAGAAAATGTGGTTAATCATAGTTGATGATTCAATAAGGGAGCAGATTACTTTTTCACACTGGTAAGTTTAGATAGCTTTTTCCCCTTAATAAATGAAATTGTCAATTTTTTTTTTTTTCATTTACTCAGGTTACCTTTGTCTAATATTAAAATTTGTTTAATCTGAAACATATAATTGTTTACAATTACAAGAAAAAATTGTCAATATACCAAGTATTTTTTTTAGGAATGGATCACCTAATAAGTATACTTATTGGAACAATAAGGGGATAGGTGTTCGTGCCTTTGTTGGTAATATAGCATATGAAGCAGTTTGGTCAAAGTTTGTAAATTACAGTATGTCTGTTAATAAAGTATCTGTGTTAGTCATTTGATTGCACTCTATGTTGACTGTAAAGATCTGAACAATGCTGAACAGGACATTTGTTTTATGTGGGACACAGACAAAGTGGCTTTCTTCATATGATGCAGCATGATTAGTGCTTCCACAGATGGTATCATGTATCTTGTTTTTTGTTGTTTTTTGGGGGGGTTGTTTGTTTGTTTGTTTTAATCTGCTTTGGGTTTTCTGTTTTTTTGTGGATAATCTAAAGACCTTAATTTTAATTTTAAAAAATGCAGTTGTTATCAGTTTGAGTAGTAAAAGAAAATTCTGCTCCTTCAGGTGTCTGTACCCGGCACAGTGTCAGCGCTCTGCATCGAGCGTCCAGCGGACGTGGAGGAGGGTTTCTCAGTCCAGGCTCCTTTGGTCTACCACTTTGGCTCTACTAGTCCAGGGACCAACATCAAACTTTACAACAAGGTAAAAAAAAGAATGAGTCTAGACCCTTCCTGACATAGTCTGGAGACAAAACTCTAAATTTTTCGTACGTTGTCTTTACCTGTTGAGCATTTAAATCTTTTTGTCACAACATGCAGCTGACATCGTGCCTGGCTGAGGTGTTTTCCCAGCGCTGTGAAGTGAACAGGAAAGCCAGTGTAGGAGGCTGCATCATCAACACCTGTGGCTGGGTGAAGGGCTCTGGATACCAGGCTCTGGTCCACTGTGCGTCAACCTTTCAGGTGGATGTGGTTCTGGTATTGGACCATGAAAGGCTCTACAATGAACTCAAAAGAGACCTCCCTCACTTTGTGCGGGTTGTGCTCCTACCCAAGTCCGGGGGAGTCGTGGAACGCTCCAAGGAGTGTCGGCGGGATACTCGGGATGAGAAGATCCGCGAGTATTTCTACGGCTTCCGTGGAGTCACCTTCTACCCCTTTTCTTACGAAGTGCGTTTCTCAGACGTTCGCATCTATAAAATTGGCGCTCCATCCATCCCGGACTCATGCCTGCCACTGGGAATGTCCCAGGATGACACACAGCTAAAACTGGTGCCTGTTACTCCAGGAAGAGACCTCACATACCACGTCCTAAGCGTGAGCAGTGCTGAAGACGGAGATGAAGGTGCTAGAAAGGGCATAGTGGAGAGTCCTGTGTGTGGCTTTATTGTGGTGACTCATGTAGATACTCAGACACAGGTGATGAAGGTGCTCTCCCCAGCACCTAGACCCCTGCCCAGGCATACTCTGCTCATCATGGACATTCGCTTCATGGATATGAAATGAAGCAGGCCCTCAGAGGAGAGGACTTGGATCGAAGACGTCCTGCTGGGTACCCTTTTTATTTTAAGGCTATCTTGTTTGTACTTTACAGAGAAAACATTTTAAGTGTTGAAATTCGGAATGCATCATTTTTTGTGGTTCATGTGAATCCAGTTTTCAGCCTGTTTCATACATTTTATGATTTAATTTCTACTTATTCAACAATAAGATGATGGGGAGCAGGGTTTTTTATACTGAAGATTTTTCGTCTCATTGCACAGAAGAGGGAATTAAATAAGAAAAAAACATTACTCTCTACACTAGCCGTTGGTCAATTTGTTGTGTTATCAATTTTAGCATGAGCTGGGAATTGGTGCATCCCTAATAGAAATTGAAAGCAGCTGTAAATTCTAGACCACACTGCACAGATGTCTGTAGAAAAGGATTTTTTTTTTATCAAAGCAAAGATAAAATATTTTTCTTCATAATCTGTTTCATAGAGATTTTTTTTCTCTTGAGTAATAAATTTTTTAAATGTAAAAAGTTGTGTGAGTTTGTTTTTAATTACACTATCTGACTATCTATCAGTATGTTTCCCTTACTAACAAACAATAATTTAATTATCTGCATACCCAATATGTAATGAGCTGAGGATGGAACACACTTAATGAACTTAATTCTAATCCAATCAAACCTGGGAATACTTTGCAGTTTTATAACCTTTCCTAAAGAAATTTTATGTTTTATTCAGTAGGTCTTCTGTTTTGACAAAAGAAAGGCAAATAATAATAACCTGTAGGCTTCATTAAAACACACACAGTACCAGCATGCTAGTGATTGTTTGGGAGCACTACACTAGCAGGTCATTTAATATTTGTTCTGTAAACACTTACCAGCTTACCAAACCATACCAGATGCTCTTTTAATTTTTTAGAGTAACAGCGTTTCTATGTATGACAACATGACTTATAAGCATACACAAAAACAACACTGTGTGATGCATAATACGTGCAAATATCTCAAACTAAGTATATAATAAATAAGTGCAGATATTTAAATGTAAGCACGTGGTTCAAAAAAATAATATTGGATAGATTTGTTGTCTTTGAATCTTTTCTTGCTAATATTTTGTGTTGTTTTTTTTTTTTTTTTTTTCTGAACCTTTTTGTTTTATTAAATTACTTAATTTTTCTTTTCTATTCCCTGCCTGCCATATGTAGTGTTTCTTTGCACCTACTTTATGCATGTCAGTGTTAACCATTTGTCATAACCAGCAGGGTGTGGATTAATCGTAGGTGGGTCTTTTGTGGAGGGTTGAGATGGCCATCTGGAACGTAGATTGTGAATTTTGTGGAAAAGAAACAGTGTAAAACCATTTCAAGTAGGTGTACCGTCAAAATATTTTCACAAACAGCTTATGGCAAATAAAACTCCTTATTAAAAAATATAGAAATCAGTATCTGGTGTGACTGCTGTTTTCTTTTTAAACAGCAGTTGTTCTCTTTGGTGTATAGCATTTTTTTCCCCTAAGGTATGTTCCAGGTGGGTTGTTTTAAGCATTTTCGGTGGATTTGCCACACTAATGTGAATTTAGGTTTTAAAGCTGTTTTCAAGCAAAACTGCCCTTTCTTTCTTGTTTGTGCTCCTTGCAGCTTCACTGTTACAGCTTTATTCCTCTCATTCATATGCATGTATTCTATCTTGCTTTGTTAACTTTCCTCTTCTCTCTCCAGGCTCTCTTCTATCTGCTTCATACTTTCACTACAGATCACAATGTTATCTGCAAACATTATAGTCCACAGATACTCCTGGCTTACCTCATATATCAAAATGTCCATCACAATTACAAACAAGAAGGGTCTCAGAGCAGATCCCTGATATAAACCCACCCCGACCATGAACCCAACCAACTGATTCACTAACTTTCCGCAAAGCTCTTAAACTCCTTCTATCATCTCAATACACTCTTTCACTGATAAGTATCTTTCCATCTCTATTCTTAACCATCCAAACTGCTGCACATCCTTTCCAGCTTAGTCTCCAGTCTCATAAGCATTTTCCTTTACCAACTAGCCACTAGGAACTCCTGTCTACTGTCTGTCTCCCACTTTTTCTTCGCTACTCTCTTCCATTTGTTGTGCCAAAAGTGATTGCGTGCCAAAAACTGATTTCCAGCGTTTCTGTGTATTTTTACGTGTAATATCTTTATGTATGTTGGTAAATAGACTTCGGTGAACACTGTTTATATAAAAAAAATTATAGAATTAAAAATATAGAATTAAAAAATTATCTGTGTTTCAAGTATCTTTATAACTCTATTTTATTGTACTTACTTTATAACCAATCTGGTCCTGTATCCCCACTTAAAGTATTTTTACAGAACTATTGTAATATTTGCTGCTATTTCTGGAGTCCTCTTGGCCAACTTACATTTTTAATGTTAATGAGATTTTTTTTAACTGCATAAATAAAGGTTATATAAAAGTCACTGCCAAAAACTGATTGCGGCTTCTACCTTCTTGCACGAATGTTGTTTGTGGCTCAAGATAACTTTACGTCATCCATGAGGGACGCATTTGACATATGTTTCACATATTATAGCCCAACAAGTTACTTAAAGCAGTTTAAATACGAGCAATCAGTTTTTGACAAATACCGGAAATCAGTTTTTGGTAGACTATCACTTTTTGGCACAACATTTTGAACACTTGCCAGTACTTCTTCATTCCACCATTCAAACGCAGCGCTTGTTTGTTTTGTTGCATACAAATAGTACCTTATTGTCTTTTAGAAAGTGTATGAAAGTACTCACATGTTCCTAGAACATAATACATAATCGTTTTAGGGTTAATCTATATAGAATTACTTCTAGTAACAAACAAACAAAAAAATACTGGCCCATCACGCACAGTGTTTTTCTTTTCCCAGAGTCGACGCCTTCCATGTCTGTGATTGGCTGGTTGCCCCACCTGAGGCCTGACGGGCTACTTCCGGGATTCCTACGTCGGCCTAGCAGGCGAGCTAAGTAGGTTGCTAGCGGCTAACTCAAGGAGGACCGAATCGACCCACACCCTACAAGCAAGACACCTCGTGTGTTCATGATTAGGTGTGTGTTTTACCTCTTCTTTTTAGCCATTTTTCAGGTGAAATTCGCCACAGTTGTTTCGTCAGTTGTTAATGAAAATCTATTTGCTACTGTACAGCTCTCATGCTAGCCAGATAACTAATGTTAAGCTAACTCTTATAGCTGTGGTAAAGGATCGTACAGTGTCGCAAAAAAACTTTAGGCTAGGTAAAAAGCTCACTGTATGATTACCTACTCAGTATCTTGTGATTTCCAAGTATGGGTCGTGTTTTAATCGGTTTTTGTAGGTCGCATGGGCTACTACTTCTCTGCGGCTTTTGGATTTAAAACAGTGGTGTGTGTATTTTTATGAGGTTCACGGTGTTGGCAGCTGATTATGATAACGTTAGCTGGTCTTGACTGAATCCTAGCACTGCCCTGGCCTGCTGTTTAACGGTTGGTATGTGTAACGTTTCATTTTGAGATGAAGTCAAAGTCTGTCTATGGGTGTAGATTTAAAGCAGACGGCAAAAATCAAGCGCGAGTATGTCACTGTTACAAGGAAAATGTATTAAATTTGCTTGACCGGTTGTAGCATGCGATGTGTAGATTGTTGCGGTGACATGATAAGCAATGCTCGACACGGAGATTTTAGGATTAACATGTATTACAGTGGTGGTGTGGGGGGGGGGGGGGGGTAGTTTTGGGGCAAGTGCGATTATTACCTACTGACACCTCTCTCTGCCATTTGTTAGTACGGATGGTTGTTGACGAGAGAGGTGTGTCCAAACGATCAGATTACACTGTTGCTTCGGATCCGTTTTCAGTGTACTCACAGACTAGTTTTTCTACAAGAGTTAAGGAGTATGAGCGTGATTGTGTGTGTGAAAGGCGTGCACCTTTTCCACAGATCGTTGTGTCTGTGTGTTGTTTTCAGTTTCCCTTCGTGGAAGGTATTTCCATCTGACAACCTGAGGTCACTGAGGTGGTGACGGGGTTATGGTGAAATACCCACACTGCTTAAGGCAAGCTTGTAGAGAAAGGAGGAACTTGGTCAGTGAGTCTGGTTTGTTGTGAAATCAAACTAAGACCTTTGGCCTGTGATTTAACAAGGAAATACATTGAAGGCTACCTGCAAAACATTGTAGTATACATGTTTTCAAACATATTTGGTAATTCTATATTCCACGCTTATGGTATGAGATGTATTATGCATTGGCAGTCAGAGATGCAAAGATTTAATTTGCCACCACATAGGACAAAGATAATAAATGTAATGCAAATATAGTGGTTATCAAAAACCCATTACTCTAATCCCGGGTTTCCAAAATGGTATTCCTAAAGGCAGGTAGGACTTCACTTCAGCATTGCAAGGGGGCTAATTCAGAATTAGGAATCAACCTAATCTCATCCTTATCTTTGGACTGTGTGAGGAAGGCAGAGTATCTGGAAAGAGCCCACACAGACACGGGGAGAACATTCAAACTCCACACAGAAAGGTCTCAAACTGGATTTGAACCCAGGACCTTCTTGTCATGAGGCGGAAGTCATCACAAATATTGTTCTAGCGACACAAAAAAATAATAAGATTTTAATTTGCCATATTTCTACAGGTCAGAGGGTCTGATTGATAGCAGGAGGGGCAAAAAGATTACTTTCTGTGTGATTCAAACTGCTAAATTGTAGTTGGCATGCTGTGTTCCAATGAAGCAAAATTGCAGATAGAAGTGCCTTGCTATATAGACTTTGTGGGACTATTAATGTAGGTGTACTGTGGGAACAAACTGGTTGGACACTACTGATCTGAACCAAGGGCTCATTAAAGCTTCAATTATTTGAAACAAATTCGTTCTGGTCCTGTCTTTGTTCTGCTCATTGAGTTTTTGTGTGATTTATTTTTCTTACAGGGTTGTCCAGCAACTTGCACAAAGAACCCAAGTGTGAAAGAAGAAAAGGAGCCAAAGATCTTTTTGTTTTTTTTGGGGAGGTTTTGGTTTGTTTATTTGAGGGGGAAAAAGGTGTGAATTCCATCTAACCATGTGACATCCAAACTCTACGTGGCTTTCTTTAGGAGACGCAGTATGGGAAAAGAGCTCAACCTGCAGAGAATTTGGAGGTGGAAGACCCAATCCCAGCAAAAAGTGGTGACATACACGGGACTTCCATGTGGAATGAGTTGGTTTTGTGCCCTTAATGACACAGACTGACAACAGGAGTCTCAGAAGATCCAGGGGACTCCACTTGGTTTTTTGAGTTATTTTCCTAGTAAATAAAAGGCTAGACATTTTTTTTTTTTTTTTTTTTTTTTTAATGATTTTTATTTTCTTTTTAATAGCAGCTTTTTTTTGAAAACAAATCCCAGCTGGACTTTAGTTTGATGTTAAACGGCTTCCCACAACTGGTTTAAAACTGAATTTGTTTGTTTAGTTGTTTTCCCCTGTGGACTAAGTTTGAAATGCTGGAACTCTCCCTCCTGCCACTATCCTCAGTTTCTTCCACCCACCCAGTGCCTAAATAAGCCTTCTCGGGAGGATCACAGAAGTCATCAGCAGCTGCTGCGCTCAATCCTCTGCCTGTTCTCCTCCATGTGCTTCTGCTCTCGGCCTGTTGACTGTACACCCACTACCTCTTTAATTTTTCTGGTCTTTTCATTTTCACTGAGCGGGATAATCAGAACTGAAGCCCAGTGATGGAGCATTAATGTAAACCCTGAGCTGTTCCAGTGTTTTGTGCGTGAGTGCTGGTCCTTTCGCGTATATGCACAGCAGTGTTACGTTTGCACTGGTGCCAGGGAGTAACAGTAGAAGATTAGATTTATTTATATTGTTGCACCAAATACAGTTCCATTAAAGCCATACAAAAATATTTATGAATTACCTATACATATTTTTGTATCACACTGCTCTTGTATAGTTTTGCTTTTATAAGCTTCTATTAAGATTATGCACACAAATATTTACAACAAGCTGTACACAGCAGTTTGTATATTGCTATGTAAAAATAAATAAATCTGTTTTTAGTGATTATATTAGTACTGGGAGACATTTAGTTTCTGGACACAGAAAACCCCTAATGTTTCCCTTTATTTGCTGCTTTGCATAGTGTTGGTTTTCTTTTCCAGTCAGTAGCTATGGCCCCTCCTCCCAGACGAACGCCACATATGCCATTTTGACCTGGAAAGCACCCCTTTACAGCAGGTAGACAGTAGATAGCTACCTCTCTCTGTCTTCCTCCACCCTCTCTCTATCTCTGATGCCTGGCTTCAGCAGTGGGGGGGTTGGGGGAGGAGTAGGTGGCGTTGCTTCTGCTCCTCCCCGTCCATTTCGACCCAGCCGGTACGTCCCGGTGTCTGCAGCCACCACTTTCCTTGTCGGAGCCACAACGCTCTTCTTCTGCTTCACGTGAGTGTTTCTTGGTTTTGTTTCATATCAAACATGGGTTTTAAAGGGCCTACATGTGTGTACATACACATGTGTTTGTACATGCTGGAGCGATGTGTAAACATCCACATGCATTATGTTCAGTGTTAAAATAAGTAGGGTTTTTTTTTTTTTTTTTTGCTGTTCTTTTAATGTTTTTTCAAAGTAAGTTGACAGCTTTTCAGGAACATTTGTTCATAGTTTATCGCAGCCACACCTGTCACCTCCCCAACACAAACACAGTCTCCTATTTCTGCCACTGAGCAACTTCTGTGGGCAGTTGTTTAGCTTGCACATAAGCTTATAAGAAGTTGATGGTGGAGTGTGAAATGTTACTTGGTTACTTTTTTTCCTTTCCACATCTTACCACTAAGTGTGGGGATTGGTGGAAGCTTGTCTAACTGTAATTTTGTTTCCATCCTCCTTAACACTCTCCAGGTGCCCATGGTTGTCAGAGCATTTCTCCTCTGTCATTCCTATATATAATGCCGTAATCTTCCTCTTCACCCTCGCCAACTTCTGCATGGCCACTTTTATGGATCCTGGAATCTTTCCCAGAGGTGAACTTCTAGAAAGTAAAATGTCACGTCCTAATGATGCATGTGCAATACTTTTAAAGTACATGCAAAATAAGACTATTTGTTCGAATACTCACTGCCTATAAAGTAATTTAGAGAGACCGTGTGAGATGGTTATTAGGTGATTATGATACAAGTTTAATCTCAGGTTGTCTGTGTCTGCAGCGGAGGAAGATGAGGACAAAGAGGATGACTTCCGCGCTCCACTCTATAAGACAGTGGAGATCAAAGGCATCCAGGTGCGCATGAAGTGGTGCTCAACATGCCGCTTCTACCGACCACCGCGCTGCTCGCACTGCTCAGTGTGCGACAACTGTGTGGAGGTACATAATTATACATTTATCCCTGCTTAATAATGTTGACTGGGTATTCTTGTGGCTCTAAATTAGAAATGAATTGGTAGTATCATACAGCAATGAGTGAACTTCATTAAAAATTGGATAATGTTTTGTAATTATGTATGCTAAAAATCTTTTAATTAAAATTTCTGTTGTTGCCTTGGTTATGCTATTTCTTTTTAACCTATAAACTAAATGGTAGGGAAACACAATCTTGGAAATCTGATGTTTCCATGAGTTTAAGCACTTAATGTAATAAAATGACCTAAATGACTGTTATATATTCATGTTAAAATGTCTTTCAGTTTTAATAGCAAGTCCTAATTTCACAGTGGGCTTCTATACACTCCTGTGTGGTTTCACTACACAGCCTAGATCTGTCCTATTCTTAGTTTTCATGTGTGAGTGTGGGAGGTGGAAATTGTGTGGACATGCAATATGATGTACTGTAGTTGTTGCTTATTCTTATCGTTTCCCTCTGAGAGATATCTTTTAATCTTTTTATTTATTCTTAGGATTTTGATCACCACTGTCCTTGGGTGAACAACTGCATTGGTCGGAGGAATTATCGTTATTTCTTCCTATTCTTACTTTCTCTCACAACCCACATCATGAACGTATTTGGCTTTGGCTTGGTTTATGTCCTGCACCACCAACAGGAGTTGGACACGCCAGGTGCTGCTGTTACGTATCCTTTACTTGGCATAAGTCTGTCATAGAAATGCACAACACATTATGGAACTCTCAAACACAAAACACATCATTGGAATAGATTTTCCTGTGTCTTATGACAGGGGTTTTTCTTTTTGTGATTTCCTTGACAACCCCCCCCCCCCCTCCAGTATGGGTGTGATGTGTGTGGCTGGCCTGTTTTTTGTCCCAGTCGCTGGTCTGACTGGGTTTCACATAGTGCTGGTGGCTCGCGGTCGAACCACAAATGAACAGGTACATACCAGAGGTGGTTGTGCAAATCACGGTCTGCATCACTGAGATAAGTCAGGCATGCTTTACACTGGTTAATGTGTTTTTGTTAGGTATGCAACTGTTTTATCTCGCGTCCTCTCCGTAGGTGACAGGGAAGTTTCGGGGAGGCGTTAACCCTTTCACCAACGGCTGCTTGAGGAATATTACCCATGTACTCTGCAGCTCCCAAGCCCCCAGGTCAGCAATCTTTCTTCTCTGCACTCATCTATTTACTCCCCCCCGTTTAACACTCAGCTCTGCAGTTATTCCTTTTCCACTACCTCTTTCTTTCCATTGCTCTCTTTCCCCTTCCACTTTTCCACCCTACTCTTTTATAGTTCATTCTGGTCTGTTGAGGTAATTAAATATCTAATGCAGACCTTTGGAGTGAGTGGGTGAGGTGTTGGTCAACAGAGCTGGGTTGTATCTTTTTGAATACGTGTGTGTGTGTTATAGATACATAGGTCGTTGGCGGGGCCGGCAGATGGTGGAAGTTCAGCCACCTTTTCTTAGACCTGCTCTCACTGAAGCTCAACTAGAAGCCAAGGTCTTGGACAACGGCATCCAGAATGACCGACATAGCACTAGGGTGAGTTATAATGAATTGAACAAACACATGCAGTCTGTACAGAGAAGTCTGGATATAAATGGCCTGATAAATGGCCTGTATTTGTATAGCGCTTTATAACAGCTCCACAGATATGCTATATGTCTATATTATTACTGTGGTATGAGTTTTAGAGAAGAGAAATCTGGTGCACAAAATATTTCATCAATTTTAATTTCATGTTTAAATATTAAAAGGTCAGAAGCAACACAAACTCTGGTTGTTAGCAGTCAGCTAATGTAGTTTATATTGGTGCTGCAGCTGCTGGAAAGTAGCAGCAGGTGTAGTTTTTCAGACCATACTATTAGTAGAGATTAAATAACTTAATAGTAGTCTTCTTCTTCTTTGTGTTGTTTTGTCAGTATTTTCCAACAAGAGTGGTTCAAGAGTTGTTGATCACCACTAGCTGAAATGCATGTGAATGGTTTAGGGCTGCATTTCAGCTAGTGGTATTGGAGATTTTGTTATAATTAATGGAATTATGATTGCAGAAAAGAATTGCACGATATTGAGCCACATTGAGCTACTTGTGGAAAGCATCTTAATGGTAGTGGCTTTGTCTGTGATAGTACTCCCAAAAACACTGCAAATACAGTAAAAAATATCTGGATTTAAAAGGAAACAAAAAAAACAAAAAAACAGCAGTGTGATACTATGAGTCATGGATTGGTCTCCCCAAAGCCTGGAACACTCTACATGTGTTCGGGATGAGTGGGATCATCTTGACAGAGAACAGATCAAAATGCAGCTAACATGCAAAGAAGAGTCCTTCAAGAAGCCTGGAGAAGTGCTCCTGAAGACTACTTGAAGAACATAGTAGAAAGCTGCCTGTGTTGAAGAATAAAGGTCATTGTATCAAATATTAACTTGTTAGTATTACCATGTATCACCATCTATGTTGTGAAACTGCGTGTTTTGAGAGAGGTGTGTGTCTGTCGTGACTCAATAGCATGGAGGGCAAAACTCAGAACATTCAAGAGTTTGTGTGATGGAAGATGCTTTTTTTTAAAAAATTAATTAATTATTTTACATTTTCCCCTCAGTCATTGGGTGTCAAACTTTCTTTTCTTTTTTTAATGTTTGGTTATGAGAAAAGATAATTCACTCCCACAGGATCCTGAAATTGTCTGCAACATTAATCAGATATCAAAACCTGGAAAACGTTACAGATGTAGCCCTCTGTTCCAGGCAGTCTGATTTCACTGAATGGCTTTTTGTTTTCGGTCCTCATCCTTTCCAGTCCAAGAGTAGTCTAGATCAGATGGAGAGCCAGTCAGCGGATGCAGAGGCTCCACCTCCTCCAAAGCCAGAGCTTCGTTACCCTGGCCTTCCCCGTGCTGACACAGAGGGTGAGATGCACATACAAATGCATAATTGAACCTAGGATTCCACTTTGTATGACAGAATATGCAGAGAGAGTTCTTAGCTTTTGTGTAAATAGATGAATATTTGTTTTCTAATCATAAACAGACCTTGTTCAAATGTCACTTTTGGTTTCTTGTCACTCAGAGAGCAGCTTGCTGACTGAAGCACCACCTACGCCATCAATGTATAAGTACCGGCCAACCTTCAACAGCCCAGGGAGAAACCACACTGCACTCACACATCCCAACAAGGTAGATCTTAGTTTACAGACACCTTAAAGTGCTCTGTGTAAACCATGTACGAAAAGGAAAAAATAGCTGAAGTTAATTACATTTAAAACGCAGACATAATCAAATCAAAATACCATCTGCACACAGCCTTGTTGATTTATACATAGCTTAATGAGGAAAAACTCACAGATGTGCTCAAGCTTAATGCGTGAAACAGGGGAAGCGTTGGTGGCTTATATGCCCTGCCCCTCTAAATCCTTAATGGTTAATACATGCCCCCTTTTTTTTTTTTTTTTTTTACTTTAAATTGTTCATTCAGTGGCCATCGGTTGATCAGTAAGTCTCAGTACGTGTGTATACCTGTATCCCTTTGGCTGTCTCTGTGTGTTTGAATGGATCTGTCCTTTTCCCCTGAGACTGCATTGACTGCAATGTATAGTTCATGTTCCATATGTTTTTGTATTTCCATTCATTTGTTGACACACACAGTCTTTGACATGCAGTGTTAGTGCTTGTTGAAACCAGTCAATATTCCCAATCCAGTAGTGTGATGATTGAGTAGCACACCGGTCAAGCATCCATTTCTCCCCACCACTCTTTTATTTATTTTTTTCCCTGTTTAAAAATCTCTACAAAATTGCTTTCTGTTCTCTGCTTTCTATTCCCACGGCAAGGTGGTAATTTTCATCTTTCTCCCTCCCCTCTTTACTCCTGCTTTCATCTTCATCACACTTTTCCTTACCCTCTCCCCTTTGGTCTGTTTCTCCTCCTCTCTCCTCTTCAGATGATCCGTGGAGAGAGTCTTGACTCTCCATCTCCTTCCATCCTGCAGTCCAGCCGCCAACCTAGCTACCGCTCTGAGCCGAGCAGCTTGGATGGAACCACAGTGGTGGGGGGAGGTGTAGGGGTGCGCAGAGGGGGAGGGGAAAGGGGCGAGGGCCCCGGAGGCCCTGGCGGCCCTGGCGGGACTGCTGGTGGGGTGTTAGGGGGCATGTCAGGTTACTCCCTGACTGGGCGCTCCTACACCTCCTACCCATCCTCTCTGGTTCTGTCCACTGGTGGCTCACACTCCTCCAGCCTGCGCTCAGCACACACTGCACATAACCCGCTGGCCACGCTCCATTCAGAGGGCACCACAGACACCAGCTACAAAAGCCTGGCCAATCAGACACCTCGGAATGGCAGCCTGTCCTATGATAGCCTGCTGACACCATCCGAGAGCCCAGAGTTTGAGTCAGCCGCCCACGAGCTGTCACCACAGAAGCCTCATGCTCCATTTCTCTCTTCAGCTGTAAGGGGCCAGACTGAGGTGGTGTCACCCAGTACTCCGCTGCAGGGCTACACGTCGCCCTTTCTCTCAGCTCAGATTGCCCAGCAGAGGGAGGGGCAGCTGCTCCAGGGCTCTGCCACTTTCTCCTCCCCCCACAAGGCCTACCTGCGTGCTGTCAGCCCTCCCCTTCCCTCCTCCGCTGGGCCACTTGAGACCCACCACCTGCTTCAGCATAACCAGGACTTCTCTTCCCGTCCCCCTCGTAACCCTTCCTCCTCATCCTCTTCTCCTGGGGCTCGATTGCTCGAGCCCCCTGTCTCCCCGCCTCCTCGTGGCCTCTCCCTAGGCAAGTCCCTGCCTTACAATATGGAGGCAGGGCCTCAGCACAAGCCTCGACTTGCAGGAGGAGGCGCTGTGCTGGGAGGGGGAGGAGGGCAACAGGCTACACAGTGAGTAGTGATCCGTCGCCAGATCCGTCAGCCTGCTACTCTTCTTCCTCCTTTTCCTACTACTCTTCCTTCCTGGTTTGTGTCAGCCCTCCTCTTCTTCCATGATCTGTGTGAGTCTTCCTTTTCCTCCTTCATGTTTTACTTAGTCTTTACCTGTTTAGTGCTTGAATAGTAAACTGTGTCTGTGTAAGTCTTTTTGGTTTAGTTGTTGGAATGTGACATGTCTGCCCATGCTGCTGTGTTTTGCCTTGTAGCCTTTTGTGTCTTTCCCCTGTCCTCACTCAGTGTAGTTACCGAATGCCTTACAAGATCTCGTGTAAAGAAACTTCTGCGGTTAGTGCTTTATTTTCGAAAAAGAACCACTCACCTGCATCTCCCTCTCTTCTCTCTCCTCTACCCTGATGTGGCTCCTCCCCTCCCGATGGCTGTCCAATCAGATCCACCTCTCGCCCAGTCTTGGCTAATCACACCACATCCAAACCAGGGGGAGGGGTGAAGAAGGTAACCGGTGTCGGAGGGACCACATATGAGATATCGGTTTAAGTGACAAACATCCCACATGATCTGCCACAAGGATGGGAGAAAGTCACTGGACAACTTCCACTTGTCTTTTACCCGAGCTGGATATTATTCATGACTACAGGCTCCTGCTGCGCTGGACTAAGGGAGCAGGCCTGTTTGGTACTCACTTTATTATCTTTGTAATGCCACTGGCCAGTCTTATCTGCCAGCCTTTCAGATTTGAACAAACAATTAGCCACTTTGTGAGCCATAGACTGATGCGACTGTATCATCACAGCTGGGTACAGATTTGTCTATAGAGCACGCATAGCTAGTCAATGATTTGCCATTTTACTTTGGTACATTAGCACACAGAGTACTGACAACAGTGTCTGACACTCATAGAAAGGATGGCCTTTATCCAGTGGATGTAAAACTTTAAGAGGGAGGATTTCGGACTGTTGACCAATAATAATGTCTGAACGGACCACACAATCTGTATATTGATAAGAATCATGGAGTAAAGAGTCCAATCTATAAAGACAGTATCATTTTAGTTTTATAAGTCTTTTTTTTAAATATTGTTTTATATAAATGTATACAGATTATTATTGGGTGAAATTGTCAGGTATTGGAGATGACGATTGATAACGGTGGCCGTTATACTGTATGTAATTATTCATGAAAGCGATTTAAAAATCAGTTGCCTGTTGAGAAATGATGGCTGCATCAGCTATTCAAAGTTTTTGCTGGAGTTTTCACTGTCCAAAGAAGAAGATGATGATGATCCTTTGGTGGACACCTGAAGTGGCAAAAAATTACAGGTTGTTTTTTTTCTATTCTTTCTTAAAAGCCACAAAGAAATGTTAATTCTCACAATCGCAGCACAAGCATCTTTGTGGAATGTACGCTTGTAATGTTTATGCTAGAGACATTATGCAAAATCTGTTTGTAGCTTTAAGATCATCGTATGTCTTTTTGGTGTTTTTATTCTCTTTTCTTTCTGAGAGGTTTTTGTCTGTCAGTCAGTCAAGATGCTAGCAACCTTATACCTTTAACAGATGGCCAGCCAAATAGGAGCAGCGGGGAAGGGCTTATTTATTTCACCAGTGGAAAGAAACTTTGTAGTTCTGTACATGATTTCAAACCAGTCCCAGATAGTTTGTTTGTTTTTTTTAAAGAGAAAATAGAAACTATGGTTATATTTCATTAAATTTTAATGCCATGCCACTGAATATGTAAGAGGGACTGGTTTGAAATTGGCCAGTGTGTTCGTTGGGGTTTGTTTATTTTCCTTGCCTTGAGACCATTCGTAGTGAAGCATGTTTTTATTTTAATTTTTTTTACACTTTTCTTTAAGTATTTAGAATTTCTTGCTTCATTTGCTTTTTTTTTTTCTTGTTAAAAGGAACACTTCTCACTTTGATACCCACAGCCATGTTAAGAAAGGGATTAATCAGAAGAGGAGTGTGTTTGTTTTTCACGATTGGGCATTACAGAAAGCTTATTTATTTATTTTTTTTCTGTAAAGGCCCACAGCAGTGTTTGCAGAATGTTAAAGGGAACATGGCACATCATTTTGGGGGAGAAAGTACATGCTTGAAGCACACAAATATCACTGTTCAGTACGAGTTTTATACCCTACCAGGCTGTGTCTTCAGTGTGCATGTGACTCTTTAAAAAAAACTTTATTTTTCGGTTCATTGCTGCTTCTCTGGCGTGCATTCTTGTGAGATTATTGTCAAACGCCCATCCGGTTTCTGTGCGAGTGGCATCCAGAAAAAAAAAAAAAATCACAAATGGCACAAAGCAGCCGTCGTACAGAGAAATAAAGAGAACCTGTGTTGACTTTTTTTTTTCTTCCCGCTCTGGCCAAGGGATGGTGGCCACTGAACAACCTGAACCTATGTGAGTATAGCAAGTAACTTCTATGTGAGATAAAATATTGCTGTTGTTGGCTGTGATGAATGGAACGAGTTTCAACTATCTGTAATGAGAACATTTAAAAAAAAAAAAAATTCCAAAATGGCCTTATAAAGAATTTTTAAAAAGATGTCGTGTCAGAATAAAAAGGTCAAACTGTTGAAAGAGAATGTGTCTTGGATTTTATCATTGCACGCAGTCTTACTTTGTTTCACCTCAAGCTTTTACTTTGGCTTTTCTGACACAAAAGTAAACAAACCAGTCAATAAATACAGGCAGCAAAAGAACCAATGACACGTTGACAAAAGTGGAAAAAAAATTAGCAAAAATCTTTTTTTGTTCGTCAATAACTTAGTGTAATAAAATGCTCCAAAATCGCTGCTGCTTCAATCTGCATCACACACAGATCGTTTAAATAAGATCAGCGGTTATGGGTATTTCCCCACAATAAAGACTTACAGTGTAGAGACTATTTCTTGTGGTAGTGGAGCCTGTTTTCTTCCCTTAAACTAAAAATATTTGGCTGTTACAATAAGGAAAGTAACAGAAATGTTAAGAGCAAAGCAAAGACTTGATGCAGCCCCTCTCCTCTTCACTGGTCTTTCTTGCTCTCTTTTGGCTGCTCCATATTGTCGGTGTCAGGAGGAAGCTCCTCGCCACCCTCTTGTGGCTGAGAGCCATTCTGCTCCTCTTCCTTCGAACCATGGCTTTTGTTCAGCTTCTTGGATTTCTGGAAGAGCTCGTTGAGGTTAAACTCTCGGATGATGTTCTCCTGTGGGTGATATAAAATGTATTTATACTGTCTGCATGTGTAAGCAAGCAGCATCTACTCAGGTCTTATTTCATGTGTTTTCTTACAATCTGAATAGACGTACCTCGTTCATGGTCCAAGACACAGCTCTACCTTTGCTGTCCACCATTGGACGCCTCATAACTTCCCGTCCTCCTTGAAAAAGCAGAACTGAAGGTAGCTGCTTGGCCAGAGGAGAAGTACTAACCCTGTACCTGTTCAGAAAGACAGTTAATACCAGTCAATAGAATTCTAGAAAGAATCGAGCAATACTGGATAATTAAAGACCATTTATTATAGGCAAAAAAGCCCCCCAAAACTGACTTCTTTGAAACCTCTTCATAGCGACCAATGTCTATCTTCCCAAAGCGGAGTCCAGCACAGTTGTAGCTGCAGAATATAAAGGACGACACATGAGACATTTGAGACAAATATACAGCTGTTTCTCTAACATGAAGTAAATTACATTATCTTGCATTTGAAGTGACTCTACAACAGGGACACCAGCAACAATCAGGCATAATGTATCTGCAAGGGTATTGTTTCAAAATGTTAACTAACATCTTGGATCTTTTTTTTTTACTTAGTGTCATTTCTGTTTTCAAATAAGAAACCCTGACTGAGATTAAATATCATCTAGACTCTTCTTCTTTTCTATATCAGCACATAATTAAAAAATAATTTGGTCCTTAGCAAGTCTTAAAATTTAGGTAAATGTTACCTCATATGAACAATACCACATGACGTGTTTTACTGTGTCATTAACAAAAATGCAGAAGCAGTGTGTGATAAACTAAGCACATCCTTACAGCTTCCATAAGAAATTAAGAGGGTAAGTAGCAGTTGGGTAGCAGATCCATAAAAACAGATGTTTTGGCAGCTTTTCTGGTCCGAAGCGTTCAGGTGCGTATCAACACACACCTGTCTTTCCTGCTAAGGAAAGTCTTCACTCAGGGGCTGCTGCTTAGGACTGAACATGCAGTTTGCCCTTCGTGCCTCCCTCTTTGAACTTTTTGTTAAACCCTGTTCATAGTGTTGAACTTTGCTTGTTAACCTTGGTATATGGGTGAACTTAGTTTGATTGGAGTTTTGTGATGCGAATTTGCCTTAGTTAAACCTTAACTTTTACCCTCGTCTGTGTTATCGTATTATATGTTAACTGGTTGCACAGTGGCCTGCAGAATGCAGCCCTGTCGGTTTTCAGTTTGAATTTCTGCAATTAAACCTTTTCTTCATTTAGTTTCCTGTGTATGTATGCTTATGTATGTTATTCCTCCCTGTCCCCTAGCAGTGGGGGTCGTAACAGGCCATAACATGCATCGCCATGTCTGGAGACACCCAAACAAAGCTTATAAGCCACAAACACCTCAAAGCAACTGTCAAGCACGGTAGTGGAGTGCTGATGATTTGGGCTTGTTTTGCAGCCACAGGACTTGGATACTCCACTGCGTGGACCATGAACTCTTCCACATGTATACCCATCTCTCCAAAAAACTAAACTTGGTCAAAAAAAGGGTCATGTAGCGGGACAATGATCCCAAGCACAGCAGCAAATCTACAACAGAATGACTGCAAAGTGTTCAAAGTGTTCCGATGGCCCAGTCGAATCCAGACCTCAATGCTGTGCATAACTGCCTCACTGCAAACCTCAATGAACTGAAGCAATGCTGTGAAGAACAGTTGTCCAAGCAAAATTCCTGCACAATTTTTATTAAGTATTTAATGACATGGTGTATTATGACACGTGTCTATCTGAAACTGTATTCAAATCATTTTAAACTTGGTAGGAGCCAGGTGATTTAAAAAAAATTATGTTCTGAAATATTTAACCTTAGAAAACCTGAATGCGACTGAAGTAAAGAGTGTGATTTCTTACTTGAGAGAAAGGTTTGCAAAGATGGGAGCAAACGACTGACAATCAGAGGACCAGTTGGCGTAGAATTCAACGAGCCATGTGACACGACTGTCCCGCTGCAGCTCCTCCTAATGAGTGAAGAACACAAAGTTACACTCAAACCAACCCACCCCTCTGAGCAGGGCATGATCAGTTAGAGAGTTCACTTTTTTTTGGTATTTTAGTTTAGGAATTTTTAAATGTCAGACATACAATTAATATAATATCATATAACTGGATTTCAGTGTTTGATGGAAACTGCTCTAATTTCAAACAAAATGATTAATAGACTCAATCACTCCATGAACTTTCAAATAAAATAACACTCCCAACTGATGTAACTGTAAGTAATTCCCACCTCTTTTGTTTTTATCTATCATTACAAAGACCAGTGGCACTACTATACATGCAAATGGTCAGCTGATATTAGACAGGACTCACGTCGATGGTCTTGTCACTGAAGTACTTGATGTACTCTGGGCCCATGTAGAGAGGTGGCTGACAGGTCATGACAAATGCTGCAGAAAATACACAGATAAACAGACTGATGAGCTTAAAAAGGATAAAAACAATGTACATTTTACAGTTTATCCAGTGGTAGTCTCTGTTCACCTATGATACTTTGGTAAAAAACATTTTTATTTGTGTTTTTTCTTATTTAAGTTTTCTCATTTTATGTTTCCTTTCTTAAATTCTGCCATCTTGTCCTATGTTTTTATGTAATTTGATTATTTTAGGTGTACACTTTGGTCAACAGCTGTTTTTAAATGTGCTATAAAGATAAATTTGACTTTGAATGAATTCTTCTTTTGTTGGGGGGTGGGGGGTTGTAAAGGACACCGTTTTTATAAATTACACAATGGCACCACCTGTAGGCCAGTTAATAAAAAGTTCTGATTGCAGAAAGCTCAGAGAAGTTTCTAAACAGGGCTCAGATTGCTGCTTTACCAGGAGAACACTTCACAGAGAAGATGTGAAGCTTTTTCTTAAAATAAATACATAAATCTTTGCCAGATGAAAAATTCAGGACTTCAGAGTAAAAATACTCATTGCACCTCACGTGCATTGGAAAATAATCTAAATATATACAAGAAAACTGGTGATGTCACTTTTCTGTACAGTGATAACACCGACTTCCCACTGGATGGTATTCAGATGAAGAAAAATTTGTCAAAAGTGTGAGGACTTTTATCAGTGGAATGAGCTTCAAGTACATTAGATTAATGATCATTTTTTACAGCAGTAACAGAAATGGGAACTAATTGCTGTTGCACATTATGTCTCAGAAACACTGGCTCAAGGAGAAACCCCTTGATGAGCTTTAGTTATCAGTACAAGGTGAATACAGAGGGCTGATTAATTTGGTATGTCAAAACAAAACAAAAGACCACTCCTATTCTCATTAACATATCTCTTTAACTAATGAATGAGTGCAGCATCACTGCCTTAAGACTGGGGATGGTTAATGCAGTAGAGTTGTGCTTTTCTAATTAAGAACCACTGGTAGACACAGTTTACACTACACAATTTTAAAGGTGGTTGTGACAGACCACTGACCGAGGCACAGTGCAAGGTAGAGGATGCCAAACCGAATGTCCATCCTGAAGAAGAGGATACAGTTGGCCACTTTGCTGAACATTAACAAGTTCCCAATGTGCTGCTCCACTGTGACTGAGGAAACAAAGAGCAGGGAACAATGAATGAACAGCAGAGGAACACCTTCATACTGTTGACCTTGCAGTGTGTAAGTGAACCCCTCCCACTCCCTTAATGTTTACACAACAAACCCAAAGTTTACAGTGAATCACTTTACAGATGTGTGTTCTCAGTAGAGTGGGGGTTCCTCTCACATGGCTTATCAGATCAAGGAGTGGAAACAGTTAAACATCAGACTGTGTGGTTAAAGATTAACAGCAGCATGTAATAAAGACACAAACAAAGCGACCTTCCTGACTTTATCTAAAAAGTTAAGGTCAACAAATAAATCACAACATATCCCGGTGCTTCCTATGATTCGCTGAGTGGTTTGGATCATTGGCCACATGGTTGATTGGGCCACTTTTTGTGATGTGACAGTTTATAGTGTAAACACACTTTCATCAGTAGGTTTACACATAAGACAGTGTGTGTGTGTGTGTGTGTGTGTGTGGGGGGGGGGGGGTAGACTACTCACTAGCTCTCCTGTTCTTCATCATCACTATTGCACTGAGAAACATGAGGATCTCCAGCTCTCTCTGTAAAACAAAAGGAGCAAAATCATTAAAACAAACAAACAACAACTTTGTGTCAAGTTTATTTACTACTTCTATTTATTTCATATTTCAGAGGCTTAATTAGCCCCACCAAAGGTAACCGCAGCTCCCCCACCACCACTATGCTCACCCAGTCAAAGTCACAGGAGTTGCCGTCCTCGCGCTGGGTCACCAGGTGCTCGCAAAGACCTGGAGTCTTTCGCACCACCACGAAGGAGATGGTCAAGAGGAAGGACGTGATATAGTACGGCTTGAGCAGCCATTTGTAAATCTGAGGTAAGTGATACAAGAAAGCGCAGAGTCCCGTGAGTAAACCCATGCTGACGGAGAAGACGAACCACCGCGACAGAGTGTTGGAGGAGAAATGACAGCTGGAGCTGTTGAGCTACGGTGTTACAGTGCGCATGTGCCAAATGGGGGCGGCGGCGTCGTTTCTGGGTCCGGCGGCTCGCCGTAGATTTGGCGGGCGCTGCAAAACATAAACAGAGGCAGCTGAAAAATGGAGGAAAGTAAGTCAGCAACAGAAGTGCACAGTGCAGTTAAAACTGGTGCGGAAGATTCAGCTGAAAGCCAGGCTAATGAAGCGACAGGAGAAGCTTCCTCACAGATGCCGAATAAACCGACAGCGGAGGCGGAGGCTCGGTACAAGAGGATGAAGCTTTTTGACAAAGTCATGCAGAAGAGCCTGAACAGGTTTATCGAAGATGTCAGGTAACGTGTTGGGTGTTGTGTTTATTACCTTGTTTTTACGGTGAACTACACGTATGTCATGATATTACCGCTGCACGAAGGATATAAACAGGGGTGAGAGCTGGTTTGAACGTTTCTCATCAAATAGTTACAAAGGTGGTGGTCATTAAATAAACAGTAAACCAAGTGTGAAGATCTCATTATTAGAACACATACAGTCTTAATTTATCTCAAGTGAGCCAATAAAACTCCAGTATAATAACCTAGAATACCCCAAGAGTATATATAAGATATTTCCTCAATCTAGCCCTAAATTTAGGGGACTCATTGTGTCACAACACCGAGGCATTAAAAACAACATAAAACTTAATAGCTTAAAAACCCTGGAATAGCGAGATTAATTTTAAAAAGTAATACAATAAGGGACTTAAAAAGTAAAACTAACAACTAAGTGTGTTAAAAGCTTCATATTTAATGAACCTCCGCTTTAAAAAAACATTCGATGAACAGCTTACTTGCAGTTTGTGTAGTCTGTTGTCGTTTCTGGGGTAAAACAGAGGGAAGCTTGTTGGGAATTGTGCAAAATCATAGGGTTATTATTATTATTATTTTTAACAAATAAATAAAAATAAGGGATGGAGGTTGGGCTGTTTAAGAGCCCTAGCATTTTTTTTTCATTTTACATTCTTTGTTATCTAGAAGACTACTTATGATCACTTATGATAAATATTGGACTTGAATTTGACATATTTCTTTTTAAGAAGTGTATCTTTCCCATACAGATTTTTTGTCCTTGCACATGTGAGATAGTGAGATAAATTGACAAAGGAATGATCCTGTGGTGTTTGTTAGCAAGAAATCTATAATACGATTATTCAGAACTCTGGTTTGGACAAATCTAACACTTCAGACAGGCACTCTGTTATGATTATTTTTTAAATGTATATTATTTTACTTACAGATGAAAACCAAACAATTCCACTGCCCTCCTGTCCTCCAAAAAAGAAGGCCTATCCAAACGTACTTTTAACATAGCAGTAGTGTCTTATAATGTTAATGATCTACTTATTCCTTAGCTATCATTTTCAGGAAAGGTCATAGTTTACTTTACTTTGTTCACACTGTTCTCTCACAGTTTTAACAGATTCGCCAGCATGTTTCGTCCACTGTACAGTAAGAACCCTCAGAGAATGGAGAGCATTCACAAGCAGTTCATAGAGGAGCTGCGGAGCACCATACAGGTCTGTAGCATTTTACATTAAAACCCTGTATTTAAAAACAAACAAATGGGAGGACTTCTGCCTCCTTTGCATTGTGTATTGCTTAGGCTGTATGTGTGGTACACCTTTTTTTTATACATTGTATATATGACATTTATTACATTTATGACATTTATTGTCAATTTCCTTGCTGATAGCAGTAAAATTAGTATTACAAATGCATTTTGTCATTCAACAGGACAAACCAAATAACTTTCCTGGGCAAAACCAACATTTGTATAGCTGTCCAAATACTCATTGTATGCCATATTCACTGATCTACTACTGGTCTTTATTTAAACTTGTTTACATAAAAGTTTGTGTTTTCCTTCTCATGAAGGAAGATATCAACAGACTGATTGAAGAAGGCCAGCTAGAGTTAAAACTGAATGAGCTGGACAAACTAGAGAGAGCCACCAAGGACAGTCCAGACCCTGCATGGTCAGTAAACCGCTTTGAAAACACTTGAACTTCTGAAATCTTGAGTATTTAATTATATATGCTTTGTGCATTTTCTTACCAAACTGCTGAAATTCTCTCTTTTCTTATTTTTTATCTAATTAAATAGTGAAACGTAACTAAGTGGAAATATTTTTTCATTAAATGTACTAACTGTATATTTAAGAATTTCATTTAGTCAGTGAATCAGATTGAAAAGGTAACTTTGCATCTTGTATTATAGTTATATTGCCTTCCTTTACTATACTGCATATCACCACTGTGTTATTTCAGCTTTTTAACAATCAAAGCATTTTAATCCCTCATCATCTCAAATGTTGTCTTAGGCGACCAAGCGGGGTCCCTGAGCAGGACTTTTGCAGCTTTTTGATGCCGTACTATCAAAAGCAGGAGGCCTACATGCGACGGGAGCTGAAAAAGATTCAAGCAGAGAATTCTGCTCTAGCACAGAAGGTTCAGGGTGGAAGAGAGAGCATCAGTCAGACTGAACACCGAATTTCTGCTGCTGTTGATGAGTGGAAGGTGAGAGAGAGAGAGAGAGAGAGAGAGAGAGAGAGAGAGAGAGAGTAGATAATTGGCAGAATAGATATGACTTGTCCATAATAAGATCCATGAAAAAACCATATTCAGCATGTATGGAAGTATAAACTGTGTCATTTCGATTTTTATATACAAAATATTCTTTGTACAGTACATTTATTTTGATGATCACATACAGTCTTTTTTTTAGCTGTTACATGTATATAGACCTTTTTTCTCATATTCTTACATTTGTGTGTATATACATCTTAGGTCCTTTTTTAAGATTTATTTGTTATATTATTATTAAAAGCGAGTCAATGCACTGAAAATGCATTCTAATGCGCACTAACTGATGATCTGAATAACAATAAAGTAGCTATTCTATTGTATTCTATGTTTCTATCATTCCTAATGAGGATGTTCAGTATATTTAGTCTCAGTGTAGCTTTAATGGTTTTATTTGGTAACTTGTTATAGAACTTTTCTACTTGTAACATAAATAAATTGAGTACTAATAGTTTTGTTATGTGTGTTCTTATCTCTCATTTTTAGGTATCAGTGACAGAGTTTGAAAGGCTGGCGTCATCTCTTTGCCCCGCTGATGTTTTTGATGTGTGATTTTCCAAATTACACAATATGTCCACTAACTTAATTGTACATAATGAGTTTGTTTGCTGTGCCTGTTTGTTTGAAAATAAACACGACGTTTTGGAAATTGTTAGTGATTATAGTCCTGTTTACACCGACAGTTACGGTACAGTGCGTGTTTGTTGCCTGCATTACGGTAAGTGGTCATGAAAAGAAGTGAGGAGCAGAGCGCTTGACACTCGAATTCACGGAGAACAGCTTCCTCGCAGATAGCAGGCCATAAGCTTGAAGAGCTTTCTTTCCATATAAATGTATTATTCAAGGTAGATATGACGGAAATGTTTTCAACTCTTTTCGGGTCAAATGAAGCTCAGGGACCACCTGGTTCTTCGTCTCTGGGTTTTGGACCGGGGAAGCCTCCACCGCCAATGCCGCAAAACCAAGTTGCCATGGCGGGTCAGATACCACCGCAGCTCGGGGATGAAGGGCCTGCTCTACGGAAGCCTGGAGCTATGAATGAACCTTTCTATTTACTGCGGGAGCTGCCTGGTACTGGTGAATTCTTGTAACTGTTGGGTGCTTCGTGTTTAATTTGTCCTTTATTTTTAAACTTTAGCCGAAATCTAAAGCTGCTTAAATAGTTTGTAAACAATACTAGCTCACGTAGGTTGACTAGCTGGTTGTGGGCTAACATTGAGTTAGCTGATTGTAGTTAGTAGCGATGTGTTTTTCAGTGAAGCGTTTATATTCAGTGGGTAACACAAATGCTGTAGATTTAACACCTTTTTGTGGCTTAAAAATATGTTGTGTAACTACGGTTATTATGGGAATGAACATCCCTGAAGTAGCCCAGGTTCCCTTTGGAAATGGCCATCTATTTCACAAACATTTATGTACAGATTGGTTACAAATGATATGAATTTGGTGTGTGTGCTTAGTGGGGAACGAGTTAACGGGAAACACCAACCTCATCACGCACTACAACCTGGAGCACGCTTACAATAAGTTCTGCGGGAAGAAGGTGAAGGAGAAGCTCAGCAACTTTCTGCCAGAGTTACCAGGTGGGTGCTACAGTCACAGATGTGGTCAGATAACTGTTTAGTAACAATCTTATAATGATCAGTGTTGGACAGTAGCCGTAAAGCTTTACTTTGATAGCTGTGAAATGCAATATTATAAAAATATTTTAAAACCTGGGTTCTCACTGTCCGTTGGATACCGCTGACTGAGAAAAAGTCTTTAAACTGAGTTTTACTAAAGGACACATTGACAACTGAGAGTTATCAGAACTTGTTCGTATGAGCAACCACTTGGAGAAAGTGGGAAAGGATAACTCCCTTTTAAGTGGACTGACACAAGTGTCAGTGTCAGTTATACAAGTAGTCTATCCTCCACACCAGCCTGTTTCACAAGTTCTGATATCTTAATTGTTTGTCATTTTGGGTCATTTAATAATGCCAAATTAGTTCTGAAATAATAAATTCTAAGTGTAGGTGTCATTCATGGGCCTGAAGATCCCAATTATATTATTGTGTGTTTTGGTTATCTAGTTTTAAGTGTACTATACAGGCCACCTTTTGTTATGAAACTGGCTGCAAAATAAACTCATATTGGAAAAACACTTTGTAGTTTATCTTCAGCCATTTCTTCTGCTACGGCACAGGACATAAACAATGTGATGTGATAGTAAAGATGATTGTAATACTCCAATCACATCTCTTGTTTTGGATCTTTATGAGTACTCAGATAATGGAGCTGTTAAACCATGATCCACAACTAGTTAATACAGATATAACATATTAGTGGGAATCAGTGGGAATTTTATGTGAAGCTACATCATAACTGCAAACTTCTCTTAAAACGTTATGACATAACCTGACATGCACCTCCCATAGAAATTTAACTACATGTCAGGTCGAAGCAGTCCGAAACTATTGTGATTCTGAAACTATTGTGATTCGTCCTGTGCATTTCCAGCTACTTTTCTGCTGCACAATTTATCAGTGAGAGAATCATCATATCGATATAAGGAATAATAATCATAACATCAGTAGAAGGACTCACAAATGTCAGCAAATTCCTGGAGGGATATTGTTGAAACTATCAGAATGGAGTGAATCTACAAAAAAGTGGAAAAACTAGAGGGGTGCATGTGAAAAAAGAACTGATCACACCAAAGAGTGGGTGGGGACCCAGGGGGGAAAAAGTTGCAGCAGTTTATTTGTTTCTTTCTCTTTTGATTTGAATATTTAATTAAATTTACCTGTGAACACAGCTGAGCACTTATGCTTTGACCTTTTCTGCTTCTCTGCAGGTATGATTGACTGTCCGGGCACACAGGACGGCAGCTCATTACGCTCTCTGATTGATAAGCCTCCAGTGTGTGGAAACTCCTTCAGCCCACTGACTGGCGCTCTGCTAACAGGCTTCAGACTACACACAGGACCGGTACATACTACAAAATACAATGCAGTATAAAGTTCACGCAGACATTTTCAACGTCCTGACTGACACTGATTATTCAAATTTAACTGACATTTAAATGATCTTAATTCTCATATTTGCATATTAAGTACGCAACTAATTTTTCATCACATCTTTGCAGCTCCCAGAACAGTACAGACTGATGCACATACAGCCTCCAAAGAAGAAGAGCAAGCACAAGCACAAACACCATCGACCGCAGGATCCATTACCACAAGGTATGATATAAGTTTATCCACATGCATGTCTGCAAAAAGGTACAAATATTATCATTTCAATAACCTTTCTTATTTTGATGTTTGATGTCACAGAAACGCCGTCAGACTCTGATCCCAAGAAAAAGAAGAAAAAGAGAGATGATGATCCCGATCGCAAGAAAAAGAAGAAAGACAAGAAAAAGAAGAAGGTAAGATCATTTGTCAAACTTTACCTGAACTAGTTAGACGGATCTCATTATTATAGTAAATTCAGGTTTATTTTAATTTCTGTATTTAATTTCTTTTATTTTTTTAAAGGCTACTTTTGTCTGATCTCTTATTAACAAGGGATCGACACTTCAAGTAGCTCCTCGTATTTGAGTCGGCAGATATATTTATTTATTTATTTTTAAACCAAAAACCCTTCCTCACACAAAAACAAAGGGATGTGTGTCTCTTATCAAAAGTGAGGATCTTTCACTTTTTAGGCAAATACGTAAACCGTTACATGTTTGCAAATGCATCATTTGATCTTAATTCAGTGGAAAACACCAAATGTGCAAAAAGTCGAGGGATCTGAATGCTTTAACTACATGACCATGATGATACCTGTATGTACACTGCTCAACCAAAAGAAAAAATTGAAATCGCACTATTTTAAAATTTTATTTAACTGGAGCTTTAATGACTAAATTAACTTCCAGAGTTGCGCAGGCTTTTCACCAATGCAGTGGTGGCCAATCCAAGTGTAGAAACGATTTCTCATACACAGTTTGAGCCCATTGAATCCTGGCATTTTCATCTTGGAACAAGAGCCTCCCATCAAAAAATTAATTGGTGGAAAATCCAGTCATTAAGTATATCCAGGTTTTTGGCTGACTTTTTTTTTTTTTTTTTAGAAACTTAAAGTTGCTACATAACATTTGTCAACCTGACCAACTGAACCAACCCCAGATCATAACACTGTCCCCACAGGATTGTGCATTAGGCACCAGGCGTGATTTATGCATCACTTCATCTGCCTCTCTTCTTACACCTGTAAGATGTGCCCATCACTCTGGAACAGATTAAATTTCGGCTCATCACACCACATCACCTTTTTTTCCCACTCCTTCAGATTTTGGTCTTTATTCCTTCCTAGCAAGTTATTTTCTTTCCAGTTAACCTCACCGATAAGTGATTTTCTTAAGGCTACACAGCTGTTTAGCCCCATTCCCTTGAGTTCTCTTAAAAATTGTGCATGTGGAAATGTTCTTAGGTTAAATAAAAAACATAACCATGACTTCTACTGCTGATTTTTGTTTATTAGATTTCATCAAACATTGTGAGTAATCCCTGATCGAAATAATTAAGCTTTTTTGCAATAAAGCATTGACAAGTTCTTAATCTCCTCTGCTTTAACCTGCTAAAACAGTTAACATTAAACAATATTCTGCAAAAACCAGATCCATATTTTCTCCACAGTTTTAGTCCTTTCTGAGACACCAAATCTCTAAACAAGGTCTTTAATTGTGTGTGTGAACCTCAATAATTTTAAAACCATCTGGGGTCCCACTGCAGATGTAGCCTCTCTAAACTCCTGCTTCATGTCACTCAGCAGCAGTGAAGACCACACCTGTATTCATCCTATAAGTGTGACAACTCTGTTTCTGCCCCCCCACAGAACCGCCACAGTCCAGACCACCCCGGCCTCGCTGGATCACAACCCAACAGCAACAGCCTCAGATAGACAGCCCACTGTGTGCATGCCTGTGTTTGAATGCGTGACTTTTGTAAGAGGATGTGTGTGTATTTTACAAGTAATTGTATTATTAAGAGTATGTTTAAAGAGAGAAATAAATGTATGGTGTGCGAAAGAGTGAGCTGTGACAGGATGTGATGGAAAGATTGATTTCAGTACAGTGTAAAAGGCAGATAAGCTGTGTGGTGCTGTGGATGACAACGTGTGTGTGTCTCTCTCTTTAAAAATGTTGTAATATCTTTTGACCGTAATGCCAAAATTAAATAAACTTTGGTTACTATCTTGTGTCTTGGTCTGTCTTAGATTACGATCAGGTTTAAAATAATGATCACTCTGGCAATGTCTTGGCATTTGATCATTTATTCATATATCAAATGCACATGCTGGTTATAGTGATGCAAGATTTAATTTAGCTAAGCAGCATTTCAACACTAATCATAGAGGCAGTTCATCTAACAGTCTTTACAGATACAGCAAAGGAGGTTTTCAAGACTGTCAAAGGCACAGATTAAATTCAAGGTGGCAACTACTAATCAAATATAAAGACAAAAGCAGAAGCCATTAGCTTTTCAGACAGCTACTTACACGGAACTATAATACAACAGATGGTTGTTAAATATTTTAACATGACAAGAAGGACATAAAGAAATGGCATAAAGTAGAACCTCAAACTTTCAAATGCTAATCTATACAAAGTAATAAAAATTTCACCCTCTATGAAGATTAAAGGTGAGTTTACAACAAATTGGACTTTACTGCAGAGCTAGTGCATAGTTTATATTAAGGCATTCCTGGTTTACGTTCCTATACTAGCAACTGTTATCACAGTCCCTAAAGATGTCTTTGGTTAAGAGTAGGGTGTGGGGAACGTCAAGCCTGAAGAGCCGGTGTCCTGCAGGTTTTTGATGTGTCGTTGATCCAACACGGATGATTTAAATGAGTAGTTCATTACCAGGCCACTGGAAAAGTTCAAGCCATGTTGAATTTAGCCATTTAAGTCAGCCGTGATGGATCAAGGACACATCTAAAACCTGCAGGACACTGGCCCTTGAGGCCTGGAGTTCCCCCGCCCCTGGTATAGAGTAAGCTGTTTGCTAGAGGCATTAATCTTGCCTTCACTTCCATTGCAAAGATAGCAGCACAGGCACAAAGCTGAAATAAAAACCTCACGTCTAAGCAAGCATGCAAAGAGTCAAGCAGCTGAACACGTCCTATGACCAGGAAAATGGTGTATAAATAAAATGACAAAACATAACAGAAAATCTACGGAAAGCTGCCCAGGCATTGAAATGGATTGAATTAAAACAATTAAAAATATACATTAAAGCTGATTTGTGCTGTAATTTGTGGACACTTGTGCAGAACAAACATGTACACAACACAATGACACAAGGTCATGTAGATCATGTACACAACACTTTGGAATAAAAATACATTTTGTTTTTGCCAGCCATTGGCTGAGACTACGTGCTGCAGCTAGATGTGTTTTTATCAAGTTAAAAATCACATTTACAACAAACAAGTTTGACCCCAGCCACTTCCTCCTCAGTCTTCACTTAATATACTGTACACAAAAATGTTAAGCAAGCGGCAGATCATAAAATACAAGTCACACCTCACACTTATTTCTTTAGCTGGTGAGCTTTCTTTAGAATAGGCCCGCTACAAAATAACATTAGCTGATAATGAAGCGCTTCCCTTTTTAATGCTACAGAAATTATAAAAACTACACTTCAATACACATTTTATACACACACTAGTTCATTTCTGTGCATAAAGTAGTATAAAGTAGTCCCCAACACTGACACACTGTGCGTCACAATTACCAAAACCCATCCCGTTCTTTCTTTGTAAAAGTTACAAAATGTGTTCCTATAGATGTTTATATTTATAAAAGAGTTCAGAATGTGAGGGGAAAATAAGCTGGTTAAACTTCATCTCTGAATCACACAAATGCACGAGGAGAAATCTCTCTGTTCAGCTCGGGTATTTTAATTTAAATGAAAATGCTGGATAGGGTGTGTTAAATGCTGGATAGGCAAAGGAGTCTGTTAAAGAGTGACAGTACAAAAAAAAAGAAAAAGTAAATGGAGGTAGATGTGGTGTCCGCCTGTGTGTTTTAATCAGAGAACGTTTGTGAAGAGCTGAAGTTCTCATAAATATTGAAATGTTCAAATCGTCTAGGTCTTTAGGATTTTTTTTTTCACATGCATTAACAGTGTCTTACTGTGTGTGTTTTTTTGTTTTGTTTTTTTGTTAAGAGTTTGTTGGAGACTACAGTAGAAAAAGCACTATTAATCTACACTTTAGACCACCTACACAATACACTTACAGGAGCTTCTTGGCCTGCCACAAAGCTCCTGGCGTACAGTTTTTGTGCTGATGTTAATGCGACAGGAGGTTTGGAACTCCAGAGTTATCAAGTCAGCTTGTTGGCAACATTTACACATTATGCGCCTCAGCACTCAATAGCCCCACTCTATAACTTTATTTGGTTTACCATTTATTAACTGAATTAACTGTGGTTCCTTAACGCTTCTGCTTTGCAATAACCCCTTTTACAACTAATCATGGAATATCTAAGTGAAGAAATCCCACTAACTGACTGGTGGTAACAAAGGCATCCTATTACAGCACTGTGCTTAAATTCAGTGAATTCCATAAAGCGACCCATTATTTCACAAATGTTGGTAAAGGCAGGCAGCTGGTGAGGCATGTAACTTTATACACCTGTGGCAATGGGACTGGAAACACCTGAATTCAATTATTGAAATGAGTCACTTATTACTTTTGTCCATATAGAGAACTAAATGGTTGAGTCCTAAAATACTGAACTGGAAGTCCATCCATCCATCCATCCATCCATCCATTCGCTTCCGCTTATCCTTTTCAGGGTCGCGGGGGATGCTGGAGCCTATCCCAGCTGTCATAGGGCGAGAGGTGGGTACACCTTGGACAGGTCGCCAGTCTGTCGCAGGGCCAACACACAGGGACAGAAAACCATTCACACTCACATTCATTCGCACATTCACACCTAGTGACAATTTGGGTTATCCAATTAACCTATCCCCACAAGCTTGTGAACTGGAAGTGTAACTTAATATCTTCAAGCAGTTCTTTGGTGTTAACTAGTATTGTCATGATTATAAGTCTTAGAAAACTATATCATAGTATTTCAAGTACTGTGATATCAAATGAAATCCATGGCTTTTTAAACACATGAACTTGATCCTTGACCTAGACCAAAATAAATAAAAAAACAAAACAAGTGATGACAAATCTCCCTAAAATACAAACATGTGGGATATCATATTCTTTCTGATGTGGTTTGTTACGAGAACTAGCACCAGCTTAAAAAAACAAAACAAAACAAAACAAAAAACAAAACTTAACATAACTTTATGGTTGCTTATTTCATAGCTAATCCTACTGTCCCCCCCTATCCTAAGCTGTTGTGTTCTCTAAGCATCTATAGCAGCGAAGCCATTAGTGTGAGGTTTGCAGCCATTGGCGTTGGTGTGGTTGAGCGCCTCCATCTCCTGATTGGCAGCCAGCTTTTCTCTGGCCTTCTTTTCCCTCGTCAGCTGTCTGCAGTGGTAGAACAGGTAACCCGGCAACAGGAAGCCAGTAAACGAGAAGATCAGCAGGCCGAGGTTGATCTGCAGGAAAGAAAGATCAGGAAGATGGACAGTTGTAATTATGATTCACATTGTCAGGCCATAATTAAAATTGACAGTTTCAACTGTGACTATTTTTAAACTACAGGAAAAAAAAACTGTTTGAAACCAACTGAGACAATAACCCATATAAATCAAATTACATTTAACATGTAGCAAGAACCGATCAACTGAAAACAACAACAACAGTTTAAATCTCAAACTTTCTCGCGTCCTATTCTGGCCAATTATGCAGCTTGTTCTTTGAAAACAGCCCTTCTAACTCTTAGTTTGTATTTTTTTTAGGGGGGCATTCCTAAAAGCCTACTTTTTTCTGATTGGCTGGCCCCTCATCTGGCTTCCATAAACAGAACCCTAGGCTTGTAAGCCCCTCCTCTTTATCTCAGGCATGTAGAGAGCTTTAACACAATAACCTTAAGGAAAATTCCCTGTTAAGACCAGCCTGAAGCCAGAAGATTTGGCTAAATTTTACTTACCAATGTAAGCAAACACTGCGACAGTAGTGTCTCCTTTAAGCATAGTCATGGTTTGTGCTAAAATGCTAATGTTACAGTGCTAACATTCTCAAAATAACAGTGTTTAATATGTTCACAGGCTAGGTTAGCTGCAGTAAACAAAAGAAGCAGAAGGGAATGTCTTCAGATTTGTAACTCATGTGACACCCAAACTCAGTACAATTCATCCCGAGGGAAGCTCAAATATTTTTGCTATATTATATATATTTTTGCTATATTCATATTATACTTGCTGAATGTCAACCTACTATGTGGCTCTAGATAAAACATTTGCAGGTGATCAGAGTGATTAGGACTCATTATGTTTGAAACCTGAATGATTGTTTTAACATACACTGAGTGGTCATGTGGACATTTCGAGGTGAATCAACATGATGATCCAATTTAGGATTACCATTTGGCCTCTTCAGTCTTCACTTAGTGCACTCATTACCTAATGAAATTAATGTGTATAAAACTGTAGCTAACAAATGCAAATTCATTTCATTTACAATTTCAGTTATCCCATGGATAGTTGGTGGCGCAATAAACAATGCTGAGAGCTTTTTATGGGCGTCTCATTGTGAAGTTCGCAGGCATGCAGAGAAAATGTGTTTTCTCACATAGTAGGGGTCTCCTTTCAATGGTCCAACCATGGCGATGAAGAGTGGCTGCTGCAGCAGGGCGATCACAGCGCTAATCATGGACTGGAGGCCTGTCAGCGTGCCAAAGTGGTTGGACGGGTAGCTGTGGGAAAGATTTAGTGGTTAGCGTGACATACCAAGTGACAATAGGCTGACAATACATAAAATAAAAACAGCTGATTTAGTGTTGGAGACATAACATCTATGTTGAAATGCAGGATTTAGTGCCAGAGAGAGCTTGTTTTCATGCTGATGTGGCTCTGGAGGGCACTCATAACCAACAAGTTGAATGTTTGCCCACACGATGTTGGGTGATAATGAACAATCAGATATGTACCAATCCTACAATGACATAATTATGCATGTCATACTGAATAAGTATAAAATGTATAAAGCAATGCATAAGCTGAAAGGTTGCAGTTTGTGGTCTCCGGGCACACAATACAGGATCCCCCCTCCTTTTGTTACCACATCTGGTTGCTTTTATCACACTGTAAAGCCGCGCTTTTTGGTGTTTATATGGTGTTAGATAATCACACTAAATGGGTCAGAAAAGAGTTCATTGTCTCATTTCCAAGATTAAGTGATATCCCAGTTGTCGTATTAATGAACTGGAAACTCAACATATGTTCACTTTGATGAGCACTTCTTCCAGTTATTACGTCACTTAAATGCCATGTGATTTAAAAATTAGGTTTTTGTGAAACTTTGCATGTAATTGTGTTGTACAAAGATTTATCAGCACTTACACAGCAGCATAAAGTCCTCCACAGCAGGAGTGGATGAAGCCTCGGACCATAGTGTGGAGGATGAAGGTCAAGATCTAAGGTTGAAAAGAGATGGAAAAAGTCAGGGAATTAATGCATCACACTAATTACTGTTGTATCGTTGTTGTCACAGAATAAGGCATTACCTGTAGAGGCAGGTTGTCGATGAGGCAGCAGACTCCAAATGCAATTAGCAGCAGGTTAGTGAGGATGAACGCCCTCATTGCATTTGTCACCTTCTGAATCTTACGGTCTCTTTTGGGTCCACTGGTGAGCCTGTTGAGGACACAGGCAAAGAAGTTCCCATCACAACATACAGTGTGTGCTTCTCATATATAAATGGCCTCGTCAGTCTAGTCAGTCCTTCTCCATCATCCTATATTCATGTCTTTACTGTCAAACTACCCAATAAAGGCGAAAAATAAATGAATGTTTATTCCCAAATCTGTCAAGTTTCTCTGCACATACCTCTCTTGTCTGCCTGAGGGGACTGTCTGATCCTCTTCACACTCCTTCATCTTCCAGTCCATGATGTAGCCAATCAGAGGACATGTGGCCAGACACAACAGCTGTAGCATGCCAAAGGTGGACGAGTAGAAACCCACTGAAAGACAAAACATTAAATTAAGAGAAGACAAAATAACAAAGATAACAAGTTTCAGTTTAAAGCCTTATTACTACAGTGCTCACCATTGTCTTCTGCCTCCTTGGCTAGCTTGCCAGACGCTGGAAGATACATATAATAAAGAGCATTTCTGTCAGTACTGCTCAAAGGTTTTTCACAGTACTGTAAATACTGACTGTGTTTGAGGGTTGGACACTCACGGTGCTCTTCTCCATGGGTGATCAGGAACTCCAGCATCTTGTTCATTGCCCCCATATAAAAGATGATTCTCAACTGGGACATCCCCATGGTAACCAGACTCCAGAGGAAGATGGGAGAAAACACAGACCGACGGAAAGGAACCGCATCTGTGAGAGGACGAGTGTTTTTATTTTCCTGTAATGATTGTGATGGAAATTCAGGAGAAGTGGTTCAGATTTCTAACTTTTACCGTAAACCTTGCGGGAGATCCAGTCTCTCAGTAATATCACACAAAATAAATCAGTGGTTCTCAGCCTGACATGTGCAAGACGTGAGGCACTTTTCTAGTTTGTCTACAATTTTATAATTTGAGGGGTTGCAAGATGATTAATGGGACAGAATTTTATTGTGGCCACAATACAAAAGGTGCATGACTGCGAGCATTGTGGCTGTGTGTGTGGGTACACTTGCATTACTCATTTTGGGGGACCTATATCTGTACAGTCACACATGTGTGGGGACTCTGTATCTTTTGGGGTCAAAAAGCAAGACCCCATAAGACAAATCTTAAAATTTTACAGTATGTAAAACATACAGTATGTTTAGTAGATGACTTGCTCTATATCCAATCTATTTACCTCAATATAGATTGGCACTTGTATAGTGCACCATTCACATTCACACAAACTGCAGAAGGAAAAGAGGACAGATTTGTTGACCTACTGGGTGCAACCTCATGTCCATTAGCAAGCTTCTCTGTGGAGCGTCGGATGTCTCCGTTTTGGTGGCTCAGTCTCTCACCAACAACCTTCTGCTCAGATGAAGGTGGCTCTTGAACATGGAGGATCTTACTGTTATCAATAAACAGGAGGGTTTCAATTACGGAGTTACGGTTGTCATCAACAGTTACTGTATCAATATTAAAAAACAAAAACAAACAGACCTGTAGTCCACCTCTTCGGGTGTTGGAAAACCTTCTTTGGGCCAGTTAACAAAACAATTTATGAAGACACATGTGGCAAGACCCGCCCACGTCCACATGATCACCGTGAACGACACGCCTGCGTCGTAGATGGCCTGGGAGGGAAAAGAAGTTATGTTTTTACACTCATGTTTCACTTGTGTTTAAAGGTGTGCTCGCTCACTGTTTTGTTTTTTTTTAAACCACATGGCGGAAACAGAACAAGCTGTAAACACAACACAGACATTATCACCTTGTAAAGTTTTTACGGTGAGCGTGCTTAGAAACCATCCAGACACATTTATGCATTTATTTACAGTGGCGTACCTCAATGTTTATGCCTTATAACTCCATCCATAACATTTCTAACATTTCAAAGGCACTCTGAAGTAGACTCACAGTTACAACTCCACCCGGTTTATGTGAGAAATTCATCTAAGCGTGTAACTTTAACGATGTATTTGTTAACATATCCTTAATTTACCTTGACTCCAGGGAAGGTGACTGCAGAGGAAGCGTAGGAGCCGATCATCAGAGACATTATGGTGGAGCTCAGGGCACCAAACATGTTGGGGAGCTGCAGGCACAGGGACATGTAGACAAAACAGACATGGTCACATATAAAAACATTCACAGTGGTCCATGGACTACCCAGAGTTCATCATTTATTCTAGTGAAGGTTCACTATGTTATTTTGCCAGCAGAGGGCAGTGGTCTGCTTTGTGTTAGCAGGACGAAATACTGAACACTGATGAGGTTGCTCCTAACAGCAACGGTTCACTGCTCTAGCCTGCAGCGTTTGCACCCAGTAACACTTCTCTCTTCCTGCAGAGCAGACTCATTAAAAATATTAGTTTCCATGTCAAAACAAAGAAGAAATGAAGACATGGCCCCATGGCTCATTAATGGATTATGCTATACTTAGAAACATTGTTATCCTTGCAATTAAAACAAAGAAATAAAATTCAAACTAGTTCAGACTTGACTAGTTTCCTCTGACCTAGCATGAGGGGGGAAAGGTGGTGGGCATTAGGCACTAGGACACCATATATTAGGTCAACCTATTTACAGTGACAAGGAGCTTAGCAAACACAACAGTGACCTATTGTGCTTGTAGCACAGTAAGTGTCCTTTTAATTAGAGTTTTAAATGGGTTAATCGTGATTATAAAAATCACATGTGTAGGATTTTAATTGTGCTGGATGACAAGCTTACTATTCTCTCTCTCTCTCTCTTTCTCTTTCTCCCAATGACCACAGTTTTCCAAAACTCCTGCAAACGTCACCTAATCTCCCTACGCCGTCAGTGCCACTGTTGTCTCCCAGACAGTTTCCACACCCTTACACTGACGTTATCGAGGCAGAGAGCATTTATTAAACATAAAGGAGCACAACGTTGACCTCCTAACATTTTTATTGGGAGATGATGTATAGAGATATAGAATTTTTTTATGCGAAAAATCATTATCTATTTAAGTTATTTAAACCTCTATTAATTAAGAATGAGCTGAAAACAACACCAGCTTAGGCTACTTAGAAAGTTGATACGGCTGACTTGGACGCAACTTGCTTCAGTTTGCACAACCAGTCAACATGGTGCAACATCAGCATTTTATTTGGAGTCCTGTGTTACAAGCCTATACGTTTAAATGCAATATTCACTCTACTTTCCCTACCCTCTCCACCAAATCCTTAGTGAAATATCAAGCGATGTTTGCTAGTGTAACTTCGCTTTGTATTTGCTAGCGTATCAGCAAGTGTACACAAGTCTTTTCATTGGAAACAGCTGCACCGAGATAGCGGTGAGAACCAAAGCAGTAAAGTTGTGGGTTGGGAAAACCTAAAATAATTTGTAAGAAGAGTATAAACCTCTGTAGAGCTAAGAAAACCGCAGTTTGTTTAATCTTACATTATACATAGTTATTTGAGCAAATGTTGGTTAAAAATATTAATTATAGTACCTTTAACAGATTACAGATCCCTTCTAATTACTATAAATATTTCTTATAGCACATTCTGCAGTCCTTAATTTTCCCATCACTTAGACACACTGGGATTCAGAGCTGCATAGAAAAGGGTTTCCAGGAGTGTTATTACCAAATATCAAAATTCCTACAAACATTTTTGGCCTTTGTGCCAAACAAGATGTAAGGTGGAAGGTGTGGGTGAGAGGTGTGCTTTTTCATCCATGTATGAATTTTGTCTGCTGTCCTGAGATTACATAACTGTGACGATGTGCAAGCTGTGGTGCCTGCGCTTTATCGAGGAAGCATGAGGTCACTTCAGTTGCTGACACTGAAGTGAGATGTTGGCAGGTAAACAGGAAAGAAAAGCTTTCCTGAGGATGTTCGAGGAGAGAGTCTGCCTGTCTGAGTGAGAGGAGAAAAACAACCGCAAGAACACCCGTCCTCATTCAGCACTTCTGAGAACTGAATTACAGCTCGTCTATGAACATAAGGTCTGCAGTGCTGTGGAAGTTTATGGAATGTGGGAAACAGGGCCCTCCGAGCTTGCATCTCATGTTGTAAGATGTCAGGTTACCAAATATGGAAAGTGCAAATGTCTATCCTCTACCTCTGTGTTCTGTCAGATCCTATTAAATAAATATTTTTTTACAGGGCCTTGCAACACTTATGCATGCGAATGCTGCTAGGGGGATGTGGACACAAACGCATGACTGTATGGACGCACACACAGGGTCAAAATCACACACATAAAAAAAAGGATTTAGCCATTCACTTGCCACAGCTAATGAGTTCAGGCTCTACTCCTGCCGTGCTCACTCACTTGGGTGTTGTAAGGCTTTGGCACTGAGTTTAATTAAGACTTTCACTGGGAGAATGGGCCAAATAGCAGATTAATGAGCAGTGAAATTTTGAAAGACAGGACGCAAGAAGGGAAAGTGGGAAAGGAAAAAAAGGAGAGGAAGAAAGACAGATAGGAGTATAAAATCAGCAAGGACATCTGTGACAAAGACACGGGCATTCTCACACTCACACACACTATAAGAAGATTGTTGGCTTATGTATCTGTGTATTTTCTCATTTTTGTGTTCCAGGTTCTGTATGTTTGTTTTGTCTTTTGTGTCTTACAGGTGCGGCAGTTGTGCATTCACCCCCCACCTGTCTTGCCTCTGCATTGTCATACCAAACCACATATAATGTAATTCACATGAAGAAGAGCTGTTCTTTCACCACTGTACATTCAGATCACAATTCTGATTTCAAAATCTGCCAGACAGGACAAGCCACAAGAAAAAAATAAATAAATAAAAAATCAGCAAGGTAAGAAAAAAAAAAGACAGGTAGCAGGAGTAAAACTTTTTGTGTTTGATCTCCCAACGCTACATTTGCAGAGCCTCCCTCTGTGGAGATCCCAGCAGGAAACCCTAAACTGGAGCCGATTAGCACAGACTTCTTTTTGCTCCCTCCCTCAGTGTTCGCAGTTTGGTCAAACTGTCAACTTCAGAGTGTTAGCAAAGCCGTCAAAAGCCTGCTGTAGTGGACTTGTATAAAGACTAGGGACTTTTTAATATTAGGGTATGTACGATAATTACCTTTCCCCCCCAATTCCCTGAAGTTGCTTCTATTCACTGAGTAAATTTAAAAGTAGGTCAGAAGCAGACTGACAACTTTCACAGTCATTACAAGGAACATGATTAACAGAAGTAGCTGCATTGTCTAATCGCATGCCAGTGGTAAAGTATTTGCATTGTCAGTTGCAGGCCAGGCTTCATTCCTTTAAAAATGACATGATACTGGGAGCAGTAAAACTTTCATTCTGTACATAGAGAACATAGGGCGTTCAAAGGACCTCATGCATTCCTAACAATGTGACTCACTGGAAAAGAAGGTGTCTGTGAATCACCTTGTTGTCATTTAAGGCTTTAATTAGTTGGTAAAACCAAAAAAACTAAAGGTGTGTTTGCATATTGAGCACAGTAATGAGTCAAACTAAATATTTAATGAAGGAAAGAAATCAGAAAACGGAAAACTACAGGGCGTCACAATTGCAGCTTTTGGCGCCTGTTGTTGTTCTTTTACATCACCCACACAGGATCTCAGCTCATTGTGCAAGATACTGCACCTCAAATGTCCCAGTGTTCAGTTGTTTTTATTTAATATTCAACCAAACTCAATTATGTCACTCCTCCTTGAAATAAAACCCACAATCTTTTAACCTGTTGTTGTAATTGACAGCATCTCTTCAAACGATTTTACAATTTTCTGCCAATCTTGTGTTATTGTTGGCAACATGAATGTATTATTACAAAATAACACTGAACATGTACGGACATCACAGGGGGACCAAGAGTACCTGTGAAAGTGAGGCAGAGTTAATTACCCTGATCAAGGTTATGGAGTTAAAAATGTTAAAACTTTCATCAACGTCAAACGTCCAGTCCACTTTTGGAAAATGTGAAAACTGTAAAGAATGAGGATAAAATGTGGACGTTCATCAGTGCTTCTGTCAGCTTTACAGTCTTCTTACTGACAAAGACATCAGCGGTTCCTACAGACATTTCTATAGGAAATCCATCCATAGAATTTCCATCCCAATTAAGACCGGCCCGCCAAGGGAGTCTGATATTCCCAGTTTAAAGAATCTGAAGTTATAATGTCTGTCTAAATGAATTACTATATTTATGTATTGTATAAAAATCCAATGATGGGCTTTGTATTGGGAGTTTCCCCCCAGTAACTGACTCATAGAGCACAATACCGCAAAACGACTGAGATGGTCTTGTTTAACTCTCGACCACATGGTATAAATTATGATGGCATTTGTGAATTTACGTCTGTGTGTGTCTGCCCTTGCACTCTTTAGAAAAGCAGCAGCATTGAGGTCACTCAATGTTGGTAAACCTCACCCTGATTAGAAGTGTCGTCAGAGGGAAGGAACGAGGGACACGGAGGTCAGTCAGGGACAAACAACAGGGGGCAGCTGATCATTACTCAACAGTGTGTGTGTGTGTGTGTGTGTGTGTGTGTGTGTGTGTGTGTGTGTGTGTGTGTGTGTGCGCGCGTTATTAACCGTGTTTGTCTGATAGGCTTGAAAGAACATTCTGTGTCGGCGTGAGCTAACACTAAAAGGAGCTCCACGTTCCTGCATGTGTTATGCCTGTTTCCTTAATGCAATGTTAGCCATGCGAGTATTAAAGGTAGCTACATTCTTAATTTTGCATTCATTTCTGCTTTTAAAATTAGTGTTGTTTTTGTACACCTCTACCTGGGGGGGAAGAAGTGCTAATTAAACATCTTTCACTGTTGTGTAAAAAAAAAAAAAAAAGATGAGTCAGCATCTGTAAAAACCTGAACGAACGAACCACTCTGTCGATGTGCTGCTGCACTACTTCCAAAACATTTCATCAAAATTCAAAGCTGCGATTTTGTTCACTGTAGAAACAAGAAAAAAGTCTACCTGCTGAGTCACCACCAACAGGTCCCTGCAAGTTACACTTTTTTTTTTAAACATCTGCACTGTTTGTCTGGTTTATATCACCCTAAACATCTTTCATACCCAATGGCATCCAGTTTCATAATAGACTCCTCTAACGCTTTTCTTTCTGTAAAAACACCCACGTAAGCAGTTTGCAAGCTTAAAGAGAAAAAGGTCCCAGGATAAGGTCATCTGTCCACAGTCAGTCTTTAACTTCAGCATTTAAACAGCTGTTTCTTGTTCATCTCCCCGTGCGCGCACATTTGCGCATCCGCATGTGTGCACAGTCATGCAGAGTTTAAAAGGTTGTGTAGTGATTATTCTGCTGACTGCTGAGCGGAGAAACTGAAGAGAGCAGGAAGAAGGTCGCGAGGAAGAGCTCAATGTGTGCTCAATGTGTCCTTGAGTATCTTTGATTAGAGGTAAAGGGGCCGAGCACTAGGGAGGGTGTGTAGTCACCCTTGGGCTGCAATTGGTGGAAACTTTCCATGTGGTAGAAGTCATGTGCACTCTGACGAAAACACTGTACCAAGACTAAGCACCAACCTAAATACTTGCCAGGACAATGATTTTTTTAAAAACACACTTGCTGATAGAGCACACGCCTGATGTGGACATCACACACCGTACCACCACCACCCCTTACCCCCACCCAGTCAGAACAACACATGCCATTTTGTCAGCTGAGAGACCAACCATGCTACTAAAATGTTTCTGCTCATTTGTTCCAGGAAGAATAAAAAAATAAAACCCTGTCACTACTTTCTTAGAAAGAGTTATGTAAATAGATGGTGTTAAATTATATTATAGGACATAGAGTTACTGACTGACTACCAGATGACTAATAGCATTTAATGTTACTGATTGTACTGCACAGGATTACCAGTCATACTACTATCAACTGTTAAGAAATACAATATATGGTGTCCATGCAAAGGCTCCCTTCTTTTAATTTAGGGGTTTTGTAAAGTTGACCACATTGAATAAGACCTTTGCCACCCAAAAATAAATCCAAACTGGTACTGAGAGGAGTGATTGTCTTGTTCTAACAACATCACAAAAGACACAACGATACCAGTAAATGAGATGTGAACATGAAACCAACTGCACTGGAACTGGCCGTTGACAAGACAAGACAAGCTTTATTAGTCCCACACGTGGGAAATTTGTTTTGTCACAGCAGAAAGAACTGAAACAACTGATGAGGGCTCTGGATATATATATATATATATATATATATATATATATATATATATATATATATATATATATATATATATATATATATATATATCACACTATTCCCCTCAATTAATCAGCCAGACTGCATGTCTTATCCCTTCGCCTGTTAGCCGTGTGTCTTACCGTGATGGAGGTGAAGGTCAGGCAGATGCCTCCGAAGCCATTCAGAGAAAGAGCCAGGAAGATGAGCGCTGAGAGGACTGCAGAGAAAGCAAGAGAAACATTAAAACTCGCTTTGGTAAACTGGAGGACTTCATTTTACAAGAAGTCAGTTTAAGTTAACATTTCAGGAGACCGCCTTCAAAAACAAGCAAATTACCATGGGCCTTAAAATTTAACCGCAGCAGATATTCACTAAAGCAGTTGGCTTTTAACTTGTGAAGTGGTGTAAAGATGAGGGTGTGGTGAAACACATTGATGCAGCTGCAACTCCGTCACTTTCTCTGTGGTTTAAGTGTAACATTGAGCAACACAGACAGCAGCTTAAATAAACAAGCTGGTACATAAAATGGTTCCAGCCAGTGTGACAGACACTTTCATATAACCCTAAAATTAATCTAAATTTTAATTAGGCTTAAAATTATAAGTTATGAGTGACAGGTAGGAACAATTTTTTTTAAATAACTCATTTGTCATGCAAATAGATAGATACTTTATTGATCAGTGATAAAAATCAGTTTGTTTGTTTTTACAGTGATTAAAAAAAATCCAGGTATACAGACTTCTGTAAAGCCTGTGTGCCATTTTGCATCGATTATCTCATTAATATCTTGTCTGTTTTTACTCACCGTCGGTCTTGTAGGCAGAGGTGGCCATCATAATACAGGACAGACCAAAGCATGAGCTGCAACAAAGAGAGAGAAAAATAATGAAACCTCCAAGTAGCTAGCTGCTGGTGACATCGTCGGCAGTAATAAAAAGCTACTTTCTGCTGCCATCTTATCCACAAGGGGTCGCCACAGTGGTTAGCTTGGTGACTTGGAGAGATTGTTGATTCGTTCCAGCTAGAGACACAAAACCCCTTTGAAGTTGCGACAGGAACTCAGGTGTAAAATCTGTCATCTGCCAAATCAAATTTTATCAGTTTCCATCGAGGCTGACACATAAAACTGACAACGGTGTCAGCCACTTATGGAGGTTATGTTGAAACGTCTACAAAGACTAAGACCAGAAGTCTAAATCAGCTATAAAAAGTCTGGTTTATAAAACAGTTGGTCAATGATTTAACAGCCTGAATGCTTTTTGAATCAGATACGTTCAAATCCGATAAGTGTCACGCTTGACTTTTAAAAGTCAAGTAAAGTCAAACTGTGGATGAGAAAGGCAGAAACCATGTGTGTTTGTTTACGTAACGTGACTTTTTACCCTTCTGTTTTGAAGATAACCCAACCTCTAACTGAAGTTTTCCAGTGAACATCTAAATGATTCTGAGTATGCTTTGGAGAAAGAGTGCTGTTGTCAGGTATAACCAAAAATTCAGCCCTCTGGGACCAACTCGATCTGTCGTGTTTGGAGCAAGAAAAATGCTGACTATGACCCACAAAATACCACAAGCAGGAAATGAAAACATGCTAGGGGGTTGTTTTTCTGCTAAGCGTGCAGGACGACTTCATAGGACTGAGAGGCCAATGGATGGGACCATGTACCCTAAAATCACGAGAATCTCCTTTCCCGCAGCCAGAAGACTGAAGGTGGATCACAGATGGGTCTTTAGGCAATGACCAATAGCCCCCCAAAAATACAGACAATACAACACAACAAAGGAGCAGCTAGCCAACCCCCAGACCTCTACCCTATAAAAAAAGAGTACCTATGGAGTAGGGGTGCAACGATACACAAAATTCACGGTTCGGTTCGATACTTTGGTGTCACGGTTCGATATTTTTTCGATACAAAAAAAATGTTCATGCCTTTTTAATTTGTCATTTATTAAAATTATAAATATATATTTTAACTCAAAAGTACAGTTTTTAAATTTAACCCTAACCCTTGTGCGTGTTTTTTATTTTGACAGCGAATGCGCACCTGCGGACCACTTATGTGCAGCCCTGGTTATTTAGCTCGTCATATTGCAGCCACAGAAATTATTTTGTCCATGAAACCATAAAGCTGCACTTTCTTTTTGCCTTATAGTCTGATTTGTCATAACTTCTCAGTTTTGTGGTAAGCTTTTCTTTGGCTGTCACTTCTTCACCCTGACCTGTCTTATTTGGCTCAGCAGAACTAAAATATATATCTGTCTGTGAAGGTCATGGTAGTCAAATATAAATCCTGCTGCTTTTACACACTCACTCACATGAGCTCAGCGATTCTCTGCGCGATCAACCTCTCACATGTTTAAGCTTGCTGCGGGAGATTTCACTTGTCATGTTTGCATAGTAAGCTAACAATTAATAAGACTATGTCAGAGGAATTGGTGCACAAATTATCATCACTCACAGATCAGTGCTGTCATTGCAAAGTGAAAGCAAAAAAACAAGCGCAAATTCAAACGCGATTTCAATATGTCACATATTGACAGTGGCTCACCGATGCCAATGACATAATTACCCAGCTACATTTCTGAAAGAATGCAAAAGCATTGACATATATTTTTCCTTCCTGCAATAGCCCGACAGGCAGGGCAGAGATAGATTTTGGTAGCCCGACTGAAAAGATCGCTAGCCCCAGGGCGTCGGGCTAGCGATATTGCGAGCCCTGTATCTGATTGAGGAATCACTCATCTTTGGAAAAAGAGAGTTTATTACAGAGAAATGGCTCTTTCCAAAATAAAAGCTATACTATCCGCTTCTTCTGGGCTATATTCTCAGCAGCATATTAAACATATAAGGAGAATCATGTGCTAACAGCTGTCTAAATGACTCGGCTAAAGTTAGTAGCATGCTTGCTTGTTTTTTTTCTGCTTCCACTTGTCTTTGCACTAGGATGATGTCGGCGTAAATGTGCAGTCATATTCGTTGTGTTCCCACTAGTGCTTTCAGGTTAATCTCGTTGAAATGACCTTAACGCCACAACACGGCAAATCTCCGTTAACGAGCTACCGCCGATCGCCCCGTGCATGGGGCTAGACGGCCAACACGTTAACGAGCTAACTGCGCTAACACACTAGCTCCCACCCATGTAATTGAGCATTGCATGGCACATCCAACATACTGTTTTACTTTAGTCCATGACTCGCTTACCTTCAGGGTCATGCGTCACATGAAAACCAAAATAATTCCAAACGCCAGATCTGAATGAGGGTGGGGGAGGTCCATCTTGCAAGGAGAGCTTAACTTCTGTCTCGCTAGCTTGCCCTGCGCTCTTCCTTCTGATGATGCTGTCTGTGTTGAGCGCTCAGTGAATCTGCGTTCGACAGCCTAGGCGGAGTAGTCGAACGCAGATTCACTGAGCGCTCAACACAGACAGCATTGTCAGAAGGAAAGTTGATAAAATAAATTAAAAATTTTGTATTGTTCATACATATGCGTCGAACGGTTCAATATCGATACGAATATCGTTGCACCCCTACTATGGAGGGAGCTTAAGCTTCGAGTTGCTGAGCAGCCAAGAAACCTCAAGCATTCCTGTAAAGAGGAGTGGGTCATAATCCCTCCTGAGACGTATGCAAATGTGGTACCAAACTACAGGAAACATCTTATGCACAAATGCACTTGCCAAAAAGGGTTTCTCCACCAAGTACAAAGTCATGTTTTACTTGAGGATCAAACGTTTATTTCATGCAAGTATAACTTTTATGTAATGTGTTGTTGTTTTTTTTATCTTATGTCTCTCGATTAAACTGAAACTACCATAAAAACATGAGACTGTTCTTCTCAAAGTTAAAAATTTAGCAGATCATCAAATAATTATTTCTTCTACTGTATCTCTAAGAGTCTGGCTCTGAAGTCAGTCCAAGCTCTACCTTACAGAACACATCCTGTAATTACATGAACGGTTGTAGACTAACTACACGTGTACTGAGAAAAGGTGCACACATACAAACGAGGACTGCCTACACTCAGTAATTTGCAGAAACTGGATCAACTTCTCGCTCCTGCTGTGGGAATGTGATCCATCTACTTTTTGTACTAGAACATAATTACCAGTAAATGAATTGATTGAATATCAAGTTTTCCTTCCTGTCTCCACATGTGCCAAGGAAGATTTTTTTATGATTAAGCCAAACATACAAGGATCATTTATGAGCCACACATACAAATACATTCTCAAATGTTACAATATTACCTTCCAACCAGTCGAATGGGACGTGGTCCAAACTTATCCATCAGGATACCAAGCGGGAGGGTGGTGGCACTAAGCAAGAAGGAACCGATGGTGAAGCCCAGATTCAGCATCTCTTCCTGGTCCACACAGCTGACCCACTCCTCAACCTTCTGGCCAGAGGAGTTACCCAAAGACGCGTGCGCTGTGTCATTTTCTGTGGGAACAAGTGTGTAGGCTTGATGAGAGATCGCTCAAGAACTATTTGAGTCTTTCAGGTTTTTTGTGGGCTCTGACTTGACTCCAAAACTAAGCATTATTTTCCCCATTTTCTAAACTTGTCTTAAAGGTGACTTTTCTGCAATTTCCAAAACAAGACAATCTCATGCTTTATAGATTGCAATGACACATTTGAACACAATACATATGTTTCCCGAAAAGTAATTCCAAGTGATGAGGCCTTAAAACCTGCAGTTCCTCAAATGGCCACTCAAGGGACGTTTCTAAAATGAGTCAGTCCTCATGGACTCCAATGTTAAAATGTACTTGAGCATTGTCTCTATGCCTTCATAGGAACTGTTGATGGGGTGAACTGTTAGGATTTAATCAGGGCTTAAAGTTAGAAGCCTCCCAAAACAAAAAACTGTAGCAAGCTTGCGAACACATAATTTGGCTGCTGGTATTTTGGGTACGTCTATCTTCTATTTACAATCTATGCAAATGTCTAATAGATGTGTTATCTCCATATCAAGGTTCAGAGATTCTGATCTTACCTGAGCACAGGTGAGAGTAGAAGCCTTCCCTCTTTAACATGATGAGCAAGGAGCCCCATCCCAGCAGCACAGCCGAACACAGCAGGTTTTCAATTACCGCTGTCACTGCCATCCACCAGCGCCTCCTGTAGGCCTGGACGAGAGTGGGCGCCATCGCTGCTGCTCTGTGATTGAGGAGCAACAAAGAGGGAGGGGGAGGATAAATTGAAATGACTTTAGGCAAACATGGAGTTTTTTTTTTTTTTTTTTTCTAACAAGTAAAAAAGATAGTTGATGCATCCAATGTAAATGCGAAGGGTTTTCCATTTGTTTAACACCTTTGAAAAACTTCCAGACACACTAAATAAGCTGAACAGATTTTATTAAATAATATTACACACTGATGTGAGTCATTACTGATGCTAAACCACCTCCTCCAAAGGTTTGATTACCCGGTGTCTTAGTTTGAAGTAACAACATTAATTACTTGAAGCCCTTATTTAGTTTTAGCTCAAAAACATTCAGTAATGTTTTCCCAATGTTCCCATATTTATTAAGGACCAGGAAATTCTTTAGCGACGTGAATGTTAGGATTTTTGCTAAACCAGTTTGTTGTTTCAGGGAAGAAGAAAAAAAGGCACAAACTGTAACCATAAGTCTGAGTGACTCACACCACTTTCCATGACTTTGGGTTTGTGAAATTATTCCAGTCCGGATTTACTTCCTGTGAACTTAAGCTTTCATTCACATTGACATTTGAAACCTGATGAGTACATCTAATAAGTGTCCATGTGGAGAGTCACTGTTTTGTAAATCCTAGGCCAGATAGCTTCAGATGTTCACCTACTGTGCTGTGAACAAAGCACTTGAGTTTGACTCCCAGAAACACTGCAGAGTGCTGAATTGGTCTGCTTTCCTTATGGAAATTGGGGTGGCACCTTAAAGTGCTGCTGTTTCCATCTAAAAGCAAAGGGGAGTGGGATTAAATGAGTATGGAAACCAAATGGAACTACAGCTTGGCTTTGGTTTTAAGTCACAGGATAATCAGGCTGCTTTTACATAAACACACATGGGCAAAAACACAGCAGCTGTGATTTGACTGACTAAATAAAGTCATCTTAGTCACGGCCACCTGAAAAGTACACACAGACACAGACACACATAGACACACAAAGTACAGGTCACTGGTCACAATGATCTGCAACATGAGCGCCCAACACAGTCATGAATCTGATAACACACATATGAAAAACATCTAAACAAGAAGCAATGATCCAAATATGACCAGCTATTCCATTTGGCAGCCAAACCACAAAAGGGGGCAGAGGGGAACAGCGAGAGAAGAGGCCTACAGTCAAGGCCTCAAATAGGAAATCAGTTTCAGTGCTTCTTAATGGCGGCATCCTTTAAGCATGTGTCATACAGGAGAACCAGAGAGGCCCTAATGGGACAGATTTGTCTCCGCTTGTGCTCACAAGCTTGCGTGTGCCTTCACGAGGCGTGTGTGTAATGCGATTATCCACTGCCCGCTGAACCGCCTTTGTGCTGAAAAGAGTGTTTGAAAAGCGGGATTTCGTTGTAACTGACACCCCACGACAAAAACCCCTTCAACACACACTCACTCAACAATGAGGTGACAGCAGAAGACGGTGCTTATTCACGCTGTCGTGTAAATGCCCAATCCACACATTAACCCGTTAATTAAGTCTGAGCACACAAACAGTAAAGAGGCTAACTTTTAGCCAAACCTCTACAAACACTTGAGTTACAACCATTCATATCATCTTTAAGTTAGGAATTTTGTTGTCGATCCATTACCATTTTCAAACCGATTGTTTTATCCACCCAGCACGCCAGAGAGAACCAAAGTTATTAGATCCACTGTTACAAAGGCCTAAGATGTTCATATTTGAGCTTTTAAAATGTGTCAGAGATCCACCTGCTTACAAAAACGGACTCCAGCTATCAATCAAAGGGCAAAATGATAACCAAATTTTCTGTCCATAGAGTTTATTATCATTTACAACCAAATTTATAAATGATAATAAAAACAGACTCCAGCTATCAATCACAGGGCAAAAATGAAGGAAGGAGTTCATTTCCCCTTTGGATCCTGCATGATGTGTCATATATGCTTTGTATTTTATTTTTAGCCTGGAGGAAAAAAACAAACAAAAAAACCCCAACCATTACAGTTATCCCATGTGTCCTTGTATATAAGAGATAACTGTACACAGATAAAAATTTGTTGCTTAGCTGTTGCTACAGTCAACAACTGAACTGCTATTTTGATGATCCTGATAGGGTGTCTGTCGATATGCACACATTACTTCTTTAATCTAGCGTAAATCTAAATCTTGTTAATTTCAGCCAAAGCTGATGTGAAGTAAGGACAGCCTAACCTAGTTAGTATCTCGCTGAGGAAATCTGTCGTTTAATTAACCTCAATGTGCACTTTTAAAAAAATCTTTTAGCGTATATCATTAACTTCAAAGGTCAAATGAGTACAAGGAGTTGAACATACAAGTTTTCATTGTTGCGCTTATGACTTTCCTACTTTCAGCTGCTTCCTTGTCAGAACAGGTCACCACAGCAGGTAGCAAATGTAACTCTGCCAAGTCAAACATGATTGATTTGGCTAATCTTTACACCTGCTGCCCTTCATGACACGGCCCCTGAAAGGATTTGTGTCTCTGGCTAGAATTGAGCCAGCAACCTTTTGCTTGTCAAGCACATATATACACCACTACACTATGCACAAAATTTAACTCTAAAAAACAGCCACTTAAAGTCCATAAAAGTCATTAACTTAAAATTTTTTAAATTATTTAAAAAAATCAGTAACTCCTAAGTAGTGTCAGAGTTTCCACATATACAAACTAAAATGTTAAAGTAACACAGAGACCATTAAAGGTCTAAGTATACAAGTTACAGTCGCATGTATTTGATTTACCGCGGGGGCTGAATTAGGGGCATCAACACACACATGGTGAAATATGTGTGTGCATGAAAATATCGTGCACACACATCGCTCAGGAGGCAAAGCAGTAAATGAAAATGGGAGTTCATGGCTTCTTGGTATCACAAACACATGTCTGTTACTGTAAAAAAAGGCTGTGGTGTCATCTGCTTCGCTTTCACACAAACTGATGCAGGGCACGGATCCATTCGGACTAACTACTACTTATCACACATCCCTCGTCACCGTTTTTCCGCCCATTTCCAGGTGCCTGTTACTACTGCAGTAAACTGCACGCTGTCAATAAAGGGAACAGGAGTGCTACTGTGTTACCGTGCAGGAAGGTCAACACATGACAGACATGTGGCAACAACTTAAAACATGAATGCCCGGCTTTTTGTGTTGTTGGCAGGCAGTTGTGAGTCCCTGTCACAACACTGTGAAGTGTGTGCTTTTAAAGTTAAAGCAGGTGAAGCTTGCTTTGGGATAAATCCCACAAAAGGAGGGTGTTTCCTGAAATACCGGAGCAGTAGCAGCTGAATGATGCAATAACTTCAGGACTTACTCTACTCCTCTTTGCCACTGGCAGCCTGGATAAGCGGATGGGGTTTTAATGGGTTTTGAATTATTGAACAGGGCCTTCCTTCTCAATCAACAACTGAGTGAACATATAGGCTCAATTATCCCTATCATGCTTACTTTCAAGTCTCCCTGTTGCTGCTTACTTCCAGCCATGCTCTTTTTTTCCCTGCTGGTGATATAGATGACCTTGACCAGACGTGTTTATCAAACTCTGCGGGACTAAAAGAACCGCAGGAAAAATGTTTCCAAATAAAATAAACCACAAAGCCCTGGGCCTCTCTGTTCCCCAAAGAGTCCAAAAGTGGCCCGGCCGGCGAGCAGCTGTCTCTCCATGGGTGTGACAGTCAGCCTCCGCTTACCAGGCAGGGCAGAAGAGGAGACGCGTTCATGTGCTGCTCCAAATGTCAAAATCTGGAGTTCTCCCCTGGCCTCCAGATCCCATCAAAGCGTGACACAATTAAGAAATAAATGAAGAAGGCAAACGAGCAATAAATACATAAAATATAGGCATACTGGCTGGATAAAGGGAAACAAATATATAATTAGGCTGTTTAAAGATCAAGATTATTTTTAATCTGCTTTTCAAGGGTTTTGTGACCATTAATCACCCAAAAACATCCACTGATTATGAACGCCAGCGCCCCAGTTCTGAGAGAAATGGGGAGCTCTGCTCTATTTGATGCTTTAGACTGGGTGTTAGAGGCTACACCCAGTGACTTGGGGACATGCTGCATTTAAAATCCACACATATTAAACATACAGTTGCTTCAGCCATCGTTCTCCCCATTTTTCTTATATTCTTTAATTTAAGGGGTTGTCATTTTATTTTGTTTTATTTGATTCCTCATCAATGAAACCAACCAACTTTTGGTTTTCAAGATGCAAACAAGATTTTCATCATGTCATCCCAGCAAGTTTTCACTGACTGACATAAACCAACTTAATAACTCATACATTAAATGCACAACAAATTCATCAGACTACTACCCAATGTAAAGTTTCTTCCAGGTGTTACATATGGTTAAAAAGATTCAAATGCAGTAAGTATACATGTTTCATATAAATATCGTCTATAGCCTACTTATTTTCTTTAGCCCACATAATTAAACATTTCAGTTACATAAAACGTGATTTTGATTTGATGTACTGTATAGCATGTGACACAAGGCAATACAGTTTCTGGCACAATCATAAGCATCGGTTGCTACTGAAAACAAGAAAAATTTTGTGTGTTAATGGTGGGGGAGGGGTACACTATGCAATATATTCAGTTTTAGAATTTATATTTAGTGTTAACTGTAGCTAGGTTATCTGTAGCTAGGCTCAAAGTGTTAATGCAATCTTATTTTAATATGCAATACTGTCATATGCAAAACCAGGGTGGCATTAGGGGTCTATGGCAGCACATTCCACCACATGCCACCGCTCTAGATCCGCCCCTGTTATGCTGTAATTGGGCTATAATAAAACAAACGCCTAACTTAAGACATTTGTGCGCATTTATGGCTTCCCAGGGGTTTTATAAATATTATAAATGAGTCATAACAGGCAGGACTCCGATGCTCCGTGAAATGAAGGCTCAGGTTTCACTGAGCGTATTGTACACATTTTAATCGTCACTTCCGAAACTTTCTCAACATCTGTCGCTCGCGCCGATTCTCACATTTTTACTCTCCCTTTGTGAGCGCCCGTACTTTGCGCCATTTCTCCCCTCACCAGGCCACGGACGCACAAACACACGTGGACACACACACATATTGTGAGTTTAATACGCAGCGTTTGGTCTGTATCGTGAAAGCTGACACTGTCCATCTCATGCCACGTGTATCAGAGGTCGATTGTTCCTCCTGCTGTTTCAAGCCGCCGCTTACGTCTTTTATTTTATTTTTTTTTTTTTTACATATAACACTGAACTCGTGAACACAACAGCGGCAAAACGTGGAAATGTAAGTAAACATCATATACTTACTTCAGTTGTGTGTCCTCTCACAGGGGCTCGAAATAAAGGTTCCTTATTGAATAACAAAATAAGAATTTAAGCTCAACTTTAACTAATTGTTGTCCTAATAGCAAAGTTGAGCCCGAGTCCCCTAAATAAAACTTTTCCCCCTCCCTCTGTCCTCTCCCTTTCTTCCTGGTTGAAGACTGATGTTCCTTGCCTGTAAGTCCACGTTTTTTCTCCCTTTCTCTCTTCGGTTACACCACACACTTCCCCCTTCAATTTGACTTCTCCCTCCCATCTAGTTTACCGCCTGTTGAGGGGAGGAGAAAAGTCACTACGCCACACACATTCGTGCTGGTCTTTCCTTCCATGCAAATGTCCTCCAGCATGGCGCATGGAAGTTTTAAAGAGCCCTTGACCTCGTAGGACCTGGGGTCCACATATGTGGACATCACATTTTGAGTTGTCCAGACCAAAATACTAAATTTTGCTCTTCAGGGGCCTGATATCCACTTACAAGGAATTTATACTACCACTGTGAATTTCCTCATATGTGGATTGCATTTTTCGCAGAAACAAAAATCAGGTAAAAAATAAAATAAAATAAAAAAAATCAGGTAATTCTTTTTCTTCTTTTTCTTTTTACAGTCATCAGGTCCCAATCAGGCCAAACAGCAAAGAGAAATTAAAAATGCATGCCATGAAAGAGTCCGGGTCTTGGGAGGTTAAAGGAAAGTCACTGCAATACGGGATCACATAGAATAACTGATTCAGCACATATGTGGTTAATGTTTCATACCAAGCTGAAAATACATTTAATAGGACAACAGTTTATCAGCTCAAACATCAAACGACATGAGTGCTTTAAAAGCATCTCTGACAGCATGGTGGGAGTTCCTAAAAATGACGGAGTCTTCATTAATCCCATGCAAACATACACCTATCTGGAACAACCCTGACATATTACAAAACAATAATATGATTAACTTCCCTGATTGGAGTGGAATCAAATACTTGGAACATATATTAGAAGGAACAGACTTCATTCCGTTTGACAGAATAGTTGTATTCAGGCCCATCCTGGTCCGGATGGGCCTGGGCCTCCTGGTCTTGGTGGATTCCAGAGAGTATTGGTGCCTACTGGGGTCAGCGGAGGAGCTGGCCCTTCCTTCCCTCCCCATCCCCAGCTGCCTCCCTCTTCCCGCTACACTAACATAAACACACACACCCGCCCTCTCACATCATCTACAATTGACTGAGTCAGGACTCTTCCAGACGCTAAACCAAGGCACAATGTACATTTCAATTCCTTTAATTTTAAATATGTTTATATTGTCTATCCTGTAAAATAGTCAGATGTCTATTCATATTAATGTACAGAATTCACCTGCTTGCTGCTACTACTGCACATTCACCCAATGTATATACTACATATATATATATATATATATATATAATGTTTTTCCTCTACACCCCCCCCAATTTTTTTTTTTTTTTTTTTTTTTTGCACATGTCGAGGAGCGTGTCAGGCTACATTTCACTGTGTGTTATACTTGTATAACTATGCATGTGACAAATAAAGAACCTTGAACCTTGAACCTTGAACATTCAATATTTAGTATTTACTGTTATTTATACTTAGCTAGATTATTGTGATGGCGTTGTGTTTATTATGTTGCTCTTTTTTTGCTTGTTTTCTTCTCTCAACAGGTGATCCAGATGAATCAAATGGACCACTTAGTAAAGTTAATCCACTGGGTATTTTTCTTGGCCTTCAGACAATAATTCTGATGGCTAAAGAACCAAATGGGATAGGCAAGAAGGCAGCACGGTGGCACAGTGGTTAGCACTGTTGCCGCACAGCAAGAAGGTCCTGAGTTCAATTCCACCATCAGGCCGGGATCTTTCTGTGTGGAGTTTGCATGTTCTCCCCGTGTTTGCGTGGGTTCTCTCCGGGTACTCCGGCTTCCTCCCACCGTCCAAAGACATGCAGCTTGTGGGGATAGGTTAATTGGAAAATCCAAATTGCCACTAGGTGTGAATGTGAGTGTGAATGGTTGTCTGTCCCTGTGTGTTGGCCCTGCGACAGACTGGCGACCTGTCCAGGGTGTACCCTGCCTTTCGCCCTATGACAGCTGGGACAGGCTCCAGGGCCCCCCGCGACCCTGAAAAGGATAAGCGAATGGATGGATGGATGGGATAGGCAAGAAAAAAAAAAGACAACCAAAAGAAAACAAACAAAAGAAAATTAATTTGGCAATGAAGGACTTCACCACATAATGTGGAGATGTCTCACATTTAAGGTAATTTAACAGAGAAAGTCATAACTATTAAAAGACTGAAAGAGTGTTTCCGAAGGTTGTTGTAACAATCCAACTCTTTTGGCGTCTGAAACTGTGAAATGTAGGTTGTTCTCATACAGTTTTGTTTATAAATTGCAAACATTTCCCCAGATACATCATGTCTGAAGACAAAGAAGACAAAAATGAAAACTAACAAAGTCTGACAGAGTCAAATCTGAAAGCTTAAAAATATACCTCAAACATGCACTATGAAACATATCTGAATCTTTTTTGTTCACTGTCATGTCTTTTATTTATAGTCGGTGTCATATTTAAACAATAGAACTCGCCCCACAGTGCTTTAGAGTCGGGGACATTTAAATTCCAGGTCTCCAAGAAGCTCAGTTTCAAAATACATGATTTGCTAAAAGGTTTATTTTATTATGTTAACAAATTATTGTAAAAATGAAAATCACAGGGATTTAGTTTTCAAACTGATGATGATTCATCATATAAATTATTACACATTGCTCTCCCCTGCTGCCTTTATAAAGTAAACATGTCAGTGCTGGTAATTGTATCTGCAATACTGGCCCTGTATTTACTTGGTATTGAAACAATAGAAAATCATGTCCTCAAGAAATAGGAAAAAATTGAGCAAAGACCTGACACAGGACCTGAGAGAGTCATCTGGTCCTTTAGTTGATTCATTTACTATTTGCTGAAGTCTCATCAGAAATGATCTCAGTGTAAGGGTGGATGTCGAGAGGCTATTCTTAAGGAACTGAAACAGGAAAAAAGGTATGTGGAATACCAAGAACTGGACTGATAATCACTGTCAACATGGAGTGATGAATTCAAATTTGACATTTTTGGTTCAAAATGTCATCAGTATGTATCGAGGAGGTCAGCAGAGAGGTACAGCAGTGAGTGTCCACTGTTCATCCATCCGTGAAGCTTGGTCGAGGCTCTGTCATGGTTTTGGTCTTTTCAAAAACAAAAAGGTACTGTCAGCTTTGAGCCACCATGGCATACCATCTGAAAAGCATCTGATTGGTATCACTCTTGTCAGCAATGATCCCAAACACACTGCGAATGAGGAAGTTTCAGAGGGCTGGCCAATCAGAAGCACGCTAGCTTAACGGTAGAGGAACTACACAGCCGCACACAGCTGTATTTGGCACATTATGCCGTGGCTACTATAGTTGAGGCCAAGAATTAAAACAGGGAGCTAATTTATATAGCGCCATATCACAACAGGAGTTGCTTCAAGGGCCTTTATTTTGGAAGGTAAAGACCCTACAATAATTAATTATAAATTAACCACCAGCAATAAATATAACGTGAAACTAATATTCTTCAAACAGGAGTTACTTGCATAGAAGAAAGTCATTTTGGACACACAGATCAGATCAACCCTCCTGTATATAGAAAACCAAGCATTATTAATATCTTGCAGTGAGCCAAAATCTGGTAATTCCCTATTAATTCTGGCTCCAGCACAAAAGCATTAGTTCTGCTTAGTCATGAGTCTGACAGGGCTCACATCGCAAAGCAAATCTGCACCCCGCAGGGCTCCACAGGGAACTGTCCAGTTTTCCATTTCAGATATATAGCAAGTGTAGTCTGATTAGTCACAGCTTTACAGCCAATTGCCAAACATTTGTTCCAACTGCAGGTGTAAATCTAAGAACTCTGCCCCTCCAGTTTCTTAATAAAATAATCCCATTGGAATTTGAGTGAGCTCTCTCCAGCTGTGGACACCCGGAAATGTCACCTTTAACCCCACCTGCAAAGTCCAGGGCCTGTGTGAACAAGATAAAAGTGAGGTCGGACTGTGCTTCACAGCAGGGAAGTCTATATGTTGCTGAGGGATTAGACATAAAGTGGAAACAACGCAGAAAATGTGCAGTTTTCGACACTGAAACAGATTAAAAACTAAATCTAAATATTTTGAATACAATAAAGTAAAACAAGGAAACCCACTATGGAAACTTTCTGAAACTAAGCCAAAATTTACCTAATTAGAAAACATAAAACTATAATAACTATAATAAAACTGGAAAGTTTTTTAATGAAGCAAATTTTACCACGTTGCAGTCTGGAGAATCCTGATAGAGGACTCCACCTGCTGGACGTCCCGCAATCGTGGCAAACGATGTCATTTTTAAAAGAGAGAGAGAGAAAAGAAAAAGGAAGGAAGTTGAAGTTTAGTTTAGAGACAGCAGCACTGAAAAAAGACAGGAGACTGAGCTGAAGATAATAAGATTTTCATTGGGACTGACCCAGATGGACAAGTTTAGAAATGAGCGCATCGGAGGGACGGCTAAGGACATAAAGTTATAGAGACAAGGCTGAGATGGCTCGGGCATGTGCAGAGGAGATTTTTCAAATGGAGCTGCCAGGAAGGAGGAAAAAAAGGAAGACCTCAGCATATTTAGCAAAAAAACCAAAAAAACCCCCATAATATTATTGCAGTATTTATTGTAATATGTTTCAGTTTATATTTTTCTACATTTCATATTCGCACTGAGCACCTGTCCAGATGCAGCTTCCCCTGTGACTGATAAAGTATCCTGATTCTGATTGGATCAAAAATCTTTGCCTTTTTTCTCATGTCTCAGCGACTGGAGGGTACTCTTTGCTCGCCGTGTCACCTTAACCAAAGCAGAACGTTAAGTGGCGCATGTATTGCATTACCGAATGGGTGACACATTAAGGATCAACATAAGGAAACAGTCAGCAGCTAAATAGACTAATGAAACTTTGCTGTGCAGCCACAAGTCAGCGTGATCTCAGGCTTTAAAAAGGGCGGATTAGGTTCTGTAGCTCCTATTAAAAAGTGACAGTCCACTCTCACAACAGCCAATTACAATGGATCATCAAAGAAGCTTCTTTACTGCAGATTACTGGTAGTTTACTTGCTTGGAGGAGGAAAGCACATTTTGATCCTTCCCAGCAGATGTTTCAGTGAAAGAAACTGAACAAACAGTACAGAGTCTGAGTTAAACAACGTTATCTGACCTGTAAATAGAGTGAACAACTCTACAGATTTCACAGATTCAGTGAATAAATATCCATGTTTAAACTAAGGAATTATAGAATAAGAAGAAAGGAATACAGCTTGAATGTGCTGCATCAAAGAATCTAAAACCTGCTTTTAGTTTGTCAAAGGTTGAGTCGTGTATGGAGGTTCCAGTGAGCCAAAGTTTAAATAATACTGCCTCATGCTCAAAAAATGAAACACTTGATCATCACAGTATGACACAGTTAAATTTCAGGGATATCAATCTGTCCACTTAGGAAGCGTAAATTGCAGTGGATCAGTTTCGGCTGCTTTGGGGAAACTTAAAGTGATAACGGGTGAACAGGAGAGAAAACAAGTCAAACTCCACAAAGCGAATGGTTCTGCAGGTGGTGGCCACGGACCATTGTTATCCCATCATCGCCCCTGACTGATTTTTATCTACTTTTTCCTCTTGCTAGTGTGCTCGTCATGCTGGTATCATGAGACAGAACCAGGAGCCCATTCAGGCTGCATTGATAGATCAGCACCTCCAGGACTTCACGTGTGCCGTCACAAAAAGCGTGTGGAGTAAGATGTGCTGTAAAGAGCTGAAAAGAGCCAGAGAAGGGTATGAACGTAGAAGCAGAGATGATATCTGCTTCTTTGTGCTGGAGGAACATGAGGAAGACTCCTAGAGCTCTACAAACTGACCGCCAGCAGGCTACTCACATGCATGTTTCTGAACAAACTGTCGGAACCATTTAATACACATACTATATGTATTCATTATTCTCTCCACATTACATCCCTCATCTGCCCATCTGTCCCACAACACCCCTCCGCCACCCGCATGTGGTGCACGATTTCTCCAATTGTTCAGTAGTAGGAGCTAAAATGGTTGTCTTCATGTTGAAGGTTGTTGAACCTTCGTCTAGACGTATCAGGATGATAAAGATGCCTGCCTGCAACATCATCAAGCATGGCCGATTTAGTAGTGTGCCAGTAATGATTTGGGAAGGTATATCCTTTGAGGGTTGCAGAGATCTACAGCACTGCTGATAAAAACCTCAGACTCTTTGGTATATGTTATGTTGTTACAGTGGGCCCTAGGATCCTCTTGGTGCAGGACAATGTCTGCCCTGATATGGACGGAGCATGCAGGCATTTCCTGGATGACAAAGCCATTGATATCACTGACTGACCCTCACATTCTCAAGACCTGAATTCATTTGAGAACCTTTGGGATAGTATATAGCTGTACATCCAATGCTGCCAGCTGCACTACAGAGAATCCAGGAACTCTGATGCTCTGATCTGGGTCTGGGAAGAGATCCTCCCAGGATAGCATGCATTGTCTCTTCAGGAATGTGCCCCTTGTCTCTTTCTATGAGCAGTGACAAAGATGCTAATAAAAATCCAAGCTAGAGAAATATCAGCATGGAGGGATAAAGAGAGAGCAGTGATCTGTGGCCACCACCTGCTAAACCATTCGTCAACCCGTCTCGGGGTTGTCTTGTTGTTTCCTCTCTGGTGCACCTGTTCTCGCTTTGATTTGCACCAAAGCAACTGAAACTGATCTACAATGGCTTATGCTTCCTAACTTTATACTTAACTTTACATATTGTGTTCCTTTAATTTTTTGAGTAGTGTAGTTTGCAGCAACATTGTATTTAGCTTTCTGGCCCAGCATTCCTGTAACCTCATTCAGCATTGTATGTTCTTGTTCTTCTTATTTTTGGAAGAAAATCCACCTGTAGACTATTGATCCACACTGACATTCTCACCTTTAATACCTAACCTACTACCATATTTATATGGGGATATTACATTTGGCTTTTCTACACGTTATCATTGTTCTGCTCAACACGAACAAGAGCTTGGATCTCAGGAAGCTAAGTTAATCTCAGTGTTAAACACATTGGCTGGAATATATGTACAACATGCACGTCTGATGTCCGTATGCAATAATGAAATGTAGGCTATGCACAGTTGTAACTTTGTGTGCTAACACGTGAAATTTAAAAGACTGCAATAAGATGAGGGTGTTCCAATGCAGCTTAGGCTTAGTGCTGTAGAAGGAAGCATTTAGTAAGACAGATTTGTCGGTTTAAGAGACACATTTCTTAAATGGCTCAGGCAGTTAGTGTCAGCTCTAACAGGAATAAAGTCAGTCTGTAAAACAAAAGAAGTATCCGAACTGCTAACCACAATTCATTACCTAATTATGCTGCAAACAATTTACTCGTTACCAAAACATTGTTTCTCTTGCCTTAGCCAGGATCTCATGCTTTTTATATAACAAAAAATAAAATTCCTGCTGTTGTCAGGATTTTTAGGCTGAAGCCGTGAGAAAAGAAGCTGTTTTGCTTAAGGTCTCACAGCGAGCTATATCTGAAACAGAGCAGAAAAATGTGTGTCAGTGATGTCACAGACCAGATGTACATTTACATCTGAAACCCAAACAGAAAACTAAGAGTTTCTGAGCAACTCACACAGGTTGTTTATGTCAAAACAGCTAAAGCTTTGAATTCTACACATCATAAATGCATTTCAGCTTTAGGTGTCTTTCTTATTGCATGTTGACCTTTCCACCACAGTCTCCTCTCCACTGGCCGTTCTTGTAATTAGCATAAATTTGTTTTGAAGCTGTCATTGAGAGTTTTGAGAAATCATATGTGGAGAAATAGATTCCAGATTTAACAGAGCTGGTTGTGAATTCCTCTTTTCATTTCAGATGGCAATATTTCTGCAAGATGGTAACGTTGACTACTTTGGAATATACCCAAAAGCCCCATTAAATCAGAAAGTCACATTAACCCCTTAAACCCTAGACCAGTCATTCTCAAACTCATCCCAGTCTGGAATATTAAAAACACACCCAGACCTTCACTCACATTTCTGATCATTACACAAGCAGGAAATGAAGACACAAAGTATTTCCTTTTTGTTTCCTTCCGTCTTTTTGATCTTCTGATGATTTACTTTTGTAACTTGATTCCCCATCAACAGCTTAATGCCCAAGTTAAGATCTTACCCACTAACAACCCGACATAAGAGTCCAGAGATCTGTCATGGCATTCAAAGGTAAAACCAGTCTGCAGACTCAGAAACTGGATAGTTTATAATTCAAAGGCTTTATTTGTTTGAGGTTTGGGAATGATGAAACTCGCAACTGGGGTGACTCAGGAGAACTGGTCAGCAACTCCAGGAGATGGAAGACAAAAAGTCCAAACAAAGTTATGAGTCAACAGCTGTTATAAGGTGCTGGTGAGTATTTTTACTTGGGAGCAGCGTGACGGGAGGACCAACCGGTCAGGCTTCTGTGAGGAGTTTGTGCTGTAGGCGAGTTAGAGAGGTGAGTGTTTGTCCAGAATCTTCCAGAAACGAACCAGCTTGGTGGAATGTTAAGTAATTTTTAAATCCAATGGTTTTGTTTCGTGAATTCAGTTTCTTTTTAAAATGTAAATATTTGATTGCATTTTTAAGATAAACTGATAGAAATCAGAGTCAAAAAGTCCTGCAGAATCCCAAAAGAAGGTTTTAATAGAAAACTAGGATTTTTGGAAAGGACTGGTTCCTGTGATTAATTTACCCTATAATCCCATTTTATTCTAAAGTATTATCCTACAGAATTAACTTGTACCAAAGTTTAAATCTATTTTTATCTAAATAACTTATCTCTGCTCAACTGCAGTACATTCACAGCCCGTTAGAGGGCTGCAGCCCACACTTTGGGAATCACTGCCCTGGGCTATTTTTTGAAAGAAGAAAACTATATGCAATCTGTAGTTTCTACACAATAGTAAGGCCAAGATGAAGAACCCTGGATATTATGGATAAGTAACATATAGGAGAATTTTGAAAAAGAATAATTCTCATTTTGTCCTAACACTGGGCCGGAATGAGATTTCAAACTCACTAACTCCAAAAGAAATAAAAAAATTTAACTTCTATAATATCATTTTGATCGTCCTAGGGGTCAAAATTATCTCTTTGGCCCACTGCCAAATGGGTTATTGTAACCCTAAGACAATTTAAGTCAGTGAGGACTCGTGCTGTGGTGGCCTGGATTTAAAAAAGCTAATTAGTTGTTGTCACTGCATCACACCCATATCAGTGAGATTGTTTTAAAACAGTTTACAAACCTCTGTAAGACAAAGTATAGAGCTTAATGTTTTGTGTGGTAACTATTTAAAAAATGATCTGCTCTGAATATTCACATGAATACCACAAGGCAGTCTTTAGGGGGCAAACACTAAAAAACATTCTCGAAAACCACAAAGCACTTACTGCACTTCAGCAGTGGAATTGCAGCTCTTCCTGCTTTCAAGTCGTGTTTTCAGTGAAAAACACTGACAACAAACATAGGGGGAGGGGGGGAGACAAAGAATGCGACAGCTCTTGGCAGCTAAACATAAACTGATGCTTTTCGCAGGCACTTTGACCTGCTCTTAAAGCCATCCAGCCCCAGAGAAGTTTGTGGTTTTCACTTCCTTCCAACTTTTTGGTGCATAATATAGCCTCCTTTTTCCACTGATAATGTGTTGGCATGTCACAGAGGGAAAAGTGCAGGCGAAACATATTTCCTTAACAATCATTCAGATCCATTAATCTATGACAGTGTCTCAGTGGTTTGGCATCAGGACCAAAAAGTGCCTAAAAGTGTAATGCAATAATTGTACGTGTAACAGAAATGGGAAATATTCCAATGATATGGTGAGAATTGACTTCCTGCTCTTTTTATATTTAATATAAATGAAAATATAAATGAAATTTTGTCGTAACATCTCGTATTGGTAACACTTCCATGTTAGTCTCAACAGATGCTGTCACAGATTGATTGATGTAACCGCTCTTTACAAGTTTGAAACGTGTAATTAACTACAGTATGACATAAATACTGCTACAACATGCCAAACTGTCTGCTTTCTAAAAAGGCTTGTTGTGTTAGTGGTGTGGTACATTTCTATGTGACTTCAAACGCTTTTGCTTTTGTAGCTGTCAGAATGAAAAACATCAGGCCTGATAAAAAGGAACAAAAATAACTGAGCTTATCGTGCGTCCAGATTTATTACGAAAGTTCTTGGCTTAAGTAGGATCATTTACAGGCTTTCACATTGGCGTTATGTGCAGGGAAGCTTAATTAAATCCTGATGCATCCAGATCCACTGACAAAACAGAAACAACAACAATGCAACTCATATTGTGTTTGACTGTTCATGTACAGTCATGTTCTCACAGGACTCCGAAAGTCCAGTAAAAAACTAAGTGCACCCCATGATTCAGTAGCCTGTAGACTCACCTTTTGCAGCAATAACTTAAATTGTTTTCTGTATGATTTCATGAGTCTCTCACGTCGTTATGGAGGAATTTTGGCCCATTATTCTTTACAGCATTGCTCCAGTTCTTTGATTTTTATGGGCATTTGTTTATGCACAGCACTCTTAAGGTCCTACCACAGCAATTCATTCAGACTAAAGTCAGGACTTCTTTTCTGGAATTCTATTGCAGATTTGCTGCTATGCTTGGGATTATTGTCCTGTTACATGACTCAGTCTGGGCCATGCATTAACTGTTGGACAGATGGCTTCACATCTCACTCTAGAGTACTTTGGAATAGAGAGGAGGTCATAGCTGATTCAGTGACTGAAAGGCGCTCAAGTCCTGTAGCTGCAAAACAAGCTGGACTCATCACCCCTCCACCGCCATGCTTGACACTTGGCATGAAGTGTTTGTGCTGATATGCTGATCTGATGAATGTGGAGCTGTGCATTATGTTCCAACATAATTTGGTCTTACTTTGGTCACATCTGTCCAAAGGACGTTGTTCCAGAAGTCTTGTGGTTTATTCAGATACAGCTTTGCAAACTTAAGGTGCGCTGCCATGTTCTCTTTAGAGAGAAGAGGATTTCGCCTGGCAGTCCTTCCAAAGAAACCATCCTTTTTCAGGGTTTTTCTATTTGTACTCTCATGAACTTTAACATTTAAGATGCCAATCGAGGCCTGTAAAATCTGAATGTAGCTTTTTGCAGTTTCTCTGAGGATCTCACAGTCTGACCTTGGGGTGAATTTGATGGGACGTCCACTCGTGGGGCTCCTTGGCATCTGTCTTTAATGTTTTCCACTTGTGACTATTTCTTACTATACAAATTGGTTTTTAAATTGTTTGGAAAATGATCTTAACCCTTCCCATCCCAACAACTGACTGAATGTCCTCTTTGGCCTTGGTGCTAACACACACCTGAATGCTTCAGACCTGTACTTAACTTCTGCTTTTATAGCATGCTGATGATCATTAATTAAGCACATCTGATCATTAGCACCTGGCTGCAACTTAGCATCTTAATTCATCTGGAAGCAATGTGAAAAAAGCCTTTTTCATATTGTTGCACATGTGAGATGAATGTCCTCCTTGTTTTTGAGTGATATGGAACAGGTCAAAGGTCAAGCCCAAGTCCAACTTGTTCTAAATTTTATTGAATGCATGATGCCAAAAAAGAAGGTTTCTGTCCTGAGGATCACATACTAGGTGATATTTGGCAAACCACAGAGAATGAATTTTTCTTGCTAGTGAGCAGTGGACTCTGTCTTGGCATCTCGCCATAGATCTCACTTTACTTCAGCCTCTTTCTGGCCTCATGATACTCATGATGACTGACTGAAGCCAAGGACAAAAAGAAGCCAGCAGACCTCTGGATGCTGAAAAGAGGGATTCTTTTAACTTCCTCTGATTCTTCAGTTCTTGGAGAGGTTTAGGCAGGACCACTTCTTGGCAGATTCAGTGCTGTCCCAGACTTTTTCCCGCTTGTAGTTGGCTGATATTCAGTGGAGCCCCGTAGTTTTTGAGAATGACTCTGGAAACATTTCCAGACTGATAGGCGTCAACATCATCCCGCAGGACATGCTGATGTATTAACTTTGATTGTGATATAATGTGAAATATGTGTGATGATATTTTTTCTCTCTTGGTGAAGGTTGTCACATGTTTAATGCTTTCACCCTAATGGTCTCACAAAAGATCTTGTGAAGTTGAAGAGTAAAAAGTCTGTGTAGAAACAATTTAGTGGCCAGGTAGATTTACCTTAAGAAGAAACAGTTTAGTGTAGAGTAAAGTCCAGTTTTTGTATAGCTGCTGCTACAATTTCACACCCAACAGCTGTCAGGACAGTGTTGATGTTGATGTTAATGTCTCACATTAACATCAGCATTAAAACTGTGCACCAGGTGCTTCACAGCATGGCCCAGCAGCTCCTGTAGGTGTAATGTATAGGTTTATGTAGGAGACAGAGTATGACAAAATGTTGAATCATTGCCTCAAGATTATAGTCATTTTTCAATTCTTTATTTTTTTGTAAATAAGCAGAAAATTTATAGGTGTCATATTACTCTTGTGTATACGAGTGTGTGGTTCCAACTGACCTGAAGCCCCTTTAAAAAAAATCAACTCTGTGATACAACTGCCGTTTGACATAGTCAGGGAAATTCCATCTTATTAGCCCTAATTATCATTCTTCAATCTGTTTCTAGTTAAATAAGGTCCAGACAGTAATCAGTGAATGCACACACACACACACACACACACACACACACACACACACACACACACACACACACACACACACGCACACACGCACACAAATTCAATGTGGTCTTAATTTTCATTAACAAGAGGATGGTTGGTGGGTTGGCAGGGGAGAGGGCGAGTCGCACGGTACTTGAAACATAAAGCATTTAATCCTGTGATTCCATTAGAAGAAGATCATAACACGTAATTTTTCTCAGTTTAAAACTACACACAGGTGGTCAAACACACTCACAACTCCTGAGAAGGCATGAACTGATAATAGTAACGTCTACTGCTCGCCACAGGGAGGCATTAGAGGCATATAAAAAACTTTTACAAGAGAAGTCTATTTAACCTCTTTAACAACTGGCCAATCATTTAGGAAACAGTGCTGTTGGCTGAAGCAAAACAGTTTCCAGTGGGCTTATTTACCTCCGGCAAGATCTGGAGCAGGAGCTCTAGCCTTAATGTAATCCAGCGCTCTCCTGTAACACAGAAAACAAAGCAGGAGTGCTTTTTTGACACATCTATTTGATTCGAGCCAAGCTTGGAGGCATTTCTACTGCTTCTCAATCCTGAACCTCAATAATGCTATAACTCTTATCCAACTTGGAAAGTAGGTTCCCATTATTCAACACACCAATTCTGCAGAGCTTCATATATCTTCCTTAAGTGGGTGCGGCCCTCTGGTCCTGTAACAGTAGTATCAAAAGAATGAACCCCAAGAACAGCCAGGACATGTGTTTTTCAACAGACGTGCAGTGTAATGTACCATGCATAGAAGCACAAATGTCCATATAACATGAAAACTATACAAAGAACATATATTTAATGAGTCTAGATGAAATTAAAGTGATTTTTTTTATTTAAAAAATCCCCATATATTTTACTAAGGATTGCACTTTTTAAAATGTTGGTCTAAATTTTGTGTAACTTTTGAAAATACCATCAATCACAAATCATTTAATTTCTGCAGCTGCGTACTGGTTTATAGTATCACAAACACACGTGCAGAAAATCAGCTGCAGCGGATCCCTTTGTGTTTCAAAAAGACAGCAAAGCCATAACGGCTGTAGTTAAACCGGCATGAAATACCAGGTTGAATTCTCAATTTGCTTAAATGAATAGGGGGCATATACTATCTATATATAATAATTTGATTGCTGATTTTGAATATGTGTTTTACTACATCTATAAAAAAGAGCCAGCCGACCCTTGATGGTGAGAATCAGGATTACGTGTTTTCCAGAGGGAAAGTGGGAAAGTCAGTTTGGTGTTTAATACTCAAATAAACAGAAAACTTCAAAAGCTAAAGGTTCAACCAAATCCTGTGAGCTGCTACATTTGGATAACTCGTGAGATGTTGCTTTTGACACTAGCGTTGGGTGAATTTCTGACTTCACCATTCACAAAACTTGAGAACCAGCTTGTTGTCAGCCTGACCGATCGTCAATGAGGATAATCACAAGTGGCATGAATGCGATCTCTTTCAGGAGCATGAACAGGTGCAAATTAGGTTTTTAAGACATGAATTCATCCCTGGGGTTACTGTGTCAACATACAGAGCTTTTGCTTGAAGAGACCTGAGGAGTGTGACACTTTTTCAGCGACCACACCACTTACACTCATCCCCAGTATGATATTGAAAGGTTGCTGTTACCAAGGAAAAGATCCAGGATGTATTTCAAATGTGCACTTCCAGGCACCATTCTAAAAATTTCTGGAGATCAGGTAAGGTTTTTGATTTGGTAGATATTTTGGAGTCGTGGAGCTTGCAGACCTATGCAAAGCTCCAGTCTGTTATCCACCACTGAAGTTCATGCTGCCCATAAGATGTCATTCGGAGATACTTAAATTAGTTCCTGCAGATTAAGAACAGTTTCCTCAAAAATGTGCAGAATAGCAGCATTATACTTTGAATTTTCTTTCAGAAAAAGTAAAAAAAACAAAAAACAAAACATTCACACATTCATTGCACTCTAAATGTTTTGCATTATCTGCCATTAGAGATGAAGAAAAGCCTGGAGGTTGTTTGTTGGAACAAGGAGCCCGGCATGTTGGCAAGAATACATGGTCTACATGAGATGAGTTATTTTTTTATATATCTAATAAGACTTTGTTTAGAATTGAAAGAAGATGTGAAAATGGAGTCCAGATCAAACATTGACTGATTTATCCTCGGGAGGGCATTAAGACTTTGAGGGCATTGTGTGTAGGTAGTAATTACCCTCCCTGCTGTTTCTCCGCACGCTCCTGCTCTGAAGTTCAATGGGCAGAGCATGGCGTGGCCATTCTGTGGTTAGGGGTTAGACTCCCGCTGTGGCTCCACAAATCGAAACTGCATGTTTGCACAGCACTGAAACACCAGTAATAAGAAGGATCCTTCAAATTGCTTATGGTGCATTTGTACCCTGTGAGGCAAGTAGGTGCCTAAAAGTATTTAGCACATTCAGTTTTTTTTCCACAAGGACTCCTGCTGTCTTAAAATGGTTTGCTACTCCTGAAGTCGGCGAATAATCAAAGAGATCCCGCTGTGCAGTTGAGCCCATGGGCCAATCAAAAGTCTACTCCTGGCTTGAGTTATGACATGAAGCTCTTGAAACTAGACGCATTGGGCTGAAAGGAGCCCTGAGTGTGCATTAAACCAACGCGGCAGTAGCTCAGGACAAGCATATTCGCATAAATATGAGATAATTACACGACAGCGTTACAACCGCCGGCGACAGCACATGATGGATGAGCCAGGGAAAGAAAACATGAACAGGGCGAGCAGAGAAAGAGACAGGGCTACTGGTGTAACACTAACTCTCGATGGAGGGATGGGAACGAAAGCCAAAACAAAAGCTAGATTGAAGGACGGACAGGGAATGGCGGAGGTCTTAGTGGCTCAGGCCTCAAGTATTACCCGCTCCTCTTGCCCTTCTTCTATTTCTGCCTTTTAAGGAGCTCCATAACTTCAAGTAGATAATGAGTGCCTTCAAGCAGGCGGAGTAAATCAGACAGAGCACGACGAAGGGTAAGTGAAAAGGTGAGTGTGTGTTAAGGCGGGAGGGGGATGAGGGTGGATTGAGAGAAGCAGTGGGAGACAGTGGAAGGAAGAAGAAGATTAGAAGTGATAACAAATAGAGCGAGAGAGGCAGAGAGAGGAGCTGAGCTGAATGGAGATGCACGATAAGATCATGCATTAACTTAAAAGCATACTTTAATGAAACTCCAACGAGAGCTTAAGAGAGGGAGATGCGAGGATGGGTTTTTGCGTAGGTTAGGAAAACACACGATCTCTCTAGATGTTTTGAGATCCCCGATTTTGTGTTTGACCCCAAATCCCTCTTCTTGCTATTCTTCACGCTCATCACGTTACTCTATTTACAGTCTGAACAGGCCATACGCGGATTCCTGTCTTTCTTCACTCATTCACTCCAAAACTTCAGGTTCTTGGTAGGAATGTTGTGACTTTGAAGGAACCTCGAGTGCACTGCGGCAGCTTCACATTTCAGACTGCCACCTGGTTTCAAATTAGCAGCAACCCAGTCAACTTTAAACTTTCACCCTTACTTTAACCGAAAAGGTCTGATCAGAGTAATGAAGTCAGCGTGCTTTAGAAAGACAGCTCGTCAGATTGTCTTTTTCAATCTTTTTCACGTCCTCAACAGCACAAGACATCTATCGAACACCCTTCGGCTTGGACGCTGAAAAATACCAAAAAAACCTCCACCTTTAATGGATTAGCACAGGTGAGACCCCTCTTACAAACAAACATATCGATGTTTCGACATAATGTCATCACGTTTCTGAGCACAAAAGGGGACTTTAAGAAAAGAGTGTTTGAATTCGCTTGCTGTTATCGTACCTTTCGTACCTTTCACCAAGTCGAGACACGTGAAATACGCAGAATACGGGAGATAGGGAGGCATTGCGATGCAGCCAGATAGAGGCTATGATGACAGACTTTCTTTCGTGTTTAGTGATACAAATAGCTACACGTTTGTCCTTAGACGCCATCGAGCGGCTCCTCGCACAGCCTAGGCTGGTTTAAGCCAACCGAACCCTTAAAGATGCTCTCGACAGATGACTGCGGGTAATGTGATAGGGACACTTGAAGCAAACCCCAATCATCACCCAACTTCATTTCGCTCGCATCTACAGACTTTCCCACGTATTTGTTGTTGTGGTTGTTGTGGTCTGTAACTTTACCTTTCTGACTCGACACATGAACTCTGCACAGAGTTGGAAGATTCGGGTCCAAAGTTTCTCGGATGTTACATGCCACAGGACGCTGCTGGAATCACTCTGTTTGGTTTAGGCGAGGTGCAACTCCTGGAATGAACATGCAAGAGACAGCATGACACTTACTGTGAACTTTAGTGTAACCTGCATATTCCTACATGGGTGCAACTGAATATTACACTGGCTTTGTACTAGGGAGCTGTCTCATCTGACTGAGTTGAACATTTGTGATTTCACATGCAGCTCCATTGGGGAATGTTTAGAAAGGATCATTGCTGCAGTGCGTGTATAAAAAGAGCTGTAGTATTATTTTCCGCTCACTGGGTTGAGCAGGTAACCCATGTGCCATAAGGCTTGCGCAGAGACCTCTCCCAGCTATCAAAATAAAAGCTTAAAAAACCCATAAAGAATACTTTTTAAAAATTGTGACTAGAAGGTGGGTGGAGATGTTTTTAAAAAAGTACTAGTAATGTATTGCGTTACTAGTTTACTCCTTCTAAAAAGTAGGTTCACAACCTAACACAACTCATTACATAACCTATGTGTTACCCTGGAACATGCCCCGAGATGTACTGTCACATATTTACTGTTTAACAATAAAATCCAGAGGCTACATTCCCACCCCACTGGCATAAATCCCAGACCTAATGAGGACACTCACAAGATCTTTCTTTTAGTGTTTAAGTTTAAACACAAAGAGGACAGCAAAATTGGAAACCAGCCCAAAGAGCACTTCGGAGAAAAATGTTTTGGCCTCAGCGACTCTACTGTAGAAACAGGTACGGGTAGAAAAAAAGGCTCCTTTTCTCACCTGTTAAAAATCAAGCTGCTGGTCTGTGATTGGCTTACACTCAGTTTTAACCTCATTCTGGGTCCAGTTATCTTTAAACTCAGTTGTTTTTATGTAGCATCAATCGAAGAGTCCTGCAGGAGTCTGAGCCAATAGCAGCACAACTAAGCGATGGTTCAGCATCATCTGATCCAGCCTCGACTTGAGCTTTACCAGAAAGAAAAGTTTTAAGTCTAATCTTAAAAGTAGAGAGGCCAACTATATCCTGAATCCTAAGTGCAAGCAGGCTCCAGAGCAGAGGGGCCTGATAGCTGAAGGCGTCCCATTCACCTTCGCATGTTGTCTTTGCAGATTTTGGAAAAAGTTGATGTGGTGTTAGCAGCAGTGCACAGCTGTTTCTGGCCTGAGTTTGCACTTGATAGTCGTGTTCTGTACCTTTCAAGCAGAAAAAAATAAAGTATGTCCATATGTCCAGGTTTCTCGAAAACTGCTTATGGGGATGTTTAGCAGAGAAAGAGCTTTTATTTTATTGATCTTAGTGGATAGCCAAGAGCAAAACAAAGATAAATAAAGGATAAAAAAAAGAGGAAGATTGAGATGTGATGCATGAGTCCAAGTTAATGTGAATAGGCAACTGTCTGCTAACATGTTTATCAAATAATCCTTACAGGGTGTCAAAATGTTGTGTTGTCTCCAAGTGGCTAAAAATCAAAGTAGCTCTAAAGCTGCCCTAAGTGAAACTTCAGTCCAATGCATTCATCTTAAACTAATTAGAACATCAATATTTCATTAATAACAGCTTTCCTGCCAGCTTCTCTGACTGTATTTGTAGAATGTGAAACTATATCTGAGCATCTCTGCGGTAAGTTCAATTTCTCACATTTCTGCTTCCCATACTGGTCAAAAATAACAACCATCAGTTTAATAGAAAACAAATATTGCCCAAGAAAACCCATTCTTTACCCACATTTCTCCATTTTCCTCTGTTTCTCTGGATTTTGCTTTGCCATCCGTTCATCTTTGTGTCTCTAAACCACAACCGTTTGTGGAAATCAGTCCCAGCTGTCAGCACTTTGATCTGATTGTAGAACGTGTCAATCAAGCCGGGCCGCATTGAACAAAATCTAATTCTAGTCACTCGTTATTTTAGCTCCCACTGAGGTCTTTGAGGAGGAATTAACTCTGACTGTCACACAGAACTAAGAAAGCCGTGGGCAAAACTGACCAGTGCATCTGATCTTTGTTCCATCTGCCAAGCAAACTGTAGATGAAAGCACAAACTTATTCAAAACAACTTGTTCTGGATTTCTTTGAATGTTCTTGCTCCTAGCACTAAATAGCTTCATGGCGGGGTTGCACGGCAGATGTGAAATTATTCCTTTTTTGTAAGCATAAAAAAATACAAATCTGCCAGCATTAATAGAAACTGGGGATCAGCCCTGCTACACATCGTGGGAATCATTCCTCTGGATAGGTAAAGTGATGTTTTTGCAGGTTCGAGATGAAAAGTTCAGATTTTAAACAAGGCGTCAAAAAGAGGATGTGAATTCCCCCCCTCCGCTTTTCATTCATCTGGTCAGGACTCCCGCTCTTTCCCTAAACTTTTTCCTACTCGCTCATCCTTGTCCGCACTTTCAGGCAGACACAAGCATGCCCAGCTTGAGTTTGCTTTGGTCCATTCTTGTCTTTATATGCTCAAATGGTAAAACACCACAAAGCAATTAAAGAAAACTCAGACAGCGTGACGGAATGAAGAAACAGCATCATGTTACGGTGAGGTTTGTAAGAGGCCCTGTGTACTCTCCAGGCCTGGACCACTATTCGGTTCTGCCTTTAGAAATGGTGCATGGTGGGGGAGAAAAAAAAAGTTCAGGGTCAGTGAGAATGTAAGAAAGCAAAAGAGGAAGCCACGAACAGGTGTGTGAGGAAATGTGTTGTGTCTGTGAAGCAGGAGTTAAATGAGGTAGCAAAGTGGGAACCAAGAACCACTTGAACCAAGGACACTTAAAAATTGTTGGTTATTCAGATGTCAGTATAAGATTTAATAAATAAGCATAAATAAAAGTAATTACAACACTTGGAAAAACAATTTTAAAAGACAGTCAAAAAAATTAAGTATGACATCATATAAAAGGAAGGTCTATAAACAGGAATGATTTAAGGGAAATCACTGATTCTGCGAGCCTTATCTCCTCAGACTGGTCGTTCTAGAGTTGAGGGGCCCTGATGGGGTGTGATCTCCTTTTGATTTAAACCTGGATTTTTTTTAAAGCCAAAAGAAAGCCAATAAAATGAAGCCTGGATTAAGGGGACGTGATGCTGCCTGCTCAAGCCAGCAAGAAACCGAGGTGCTACCTTCTGAACCAGATGCAAGAGCGACTTCTGATTTATTCCAGAAAAAAAAGGTCTTGCAGTCAAATCTAGAGAAAAGAAAGACATCCTGTGTGCTACATCAGGTTTCAGCTGGATGAGGAAGGCTAAATTTGGTGTCTTTTGTGTGTTTCACGAGACTTGTTTGCATTTAAAAACACAGTATAAACACAGTCATTTTAAAGGTTAAAGGCAGGGATGTAGCATGGACTTGTTAGGACTAAAGTTGGGGTAAGTCTCCAGGGCATGAATGTAATGTCTCCCCTTGAGTGACAAAAAACAAGTGTGCGACGTTGTGTGTATCTGTGAGGGAGTCTGTAGTTCTTCCATAATCTCCTGTCTTTTTGTGTCATGCAGACAGTTTAAAAGCCTTCTATTTACCTTTAGCACCATTCTCCCATTTTCAAGTCACAGGATAGAGATGTGTGTGTGGGTGTGTGTGTGTGTGTGTGTGTGTGTGTGTGTGTGTGTAAGAGAGAGACAGAGAGAGCACTGTAAGTCTTCTTTGCGTTTTAGTCTCTAACAAACCGTGACACGTCAAACATGTAACGTAGACCGCGATACAGCAACATGTAAAACGCCTCATTGACTCTCACCCAAACCCTCGAGGGAAAGAAAAGAGAAAAAAAACTTTTTGCTCAAACACTCCCAACTGTAGCCATTAATCATAAATGAGATTTTACGAGGGATGGGGAGGAATATGATTGTCATAAAATGAGCAAAACAAATGCACAGAGGGAAGTTCCTGGCTGTGGTTGCTGGAATCACCTCAGGATAGCTTGGCTCTGGGAACAAAGGTGCATACCTTGTCATACCTTGGGTTTGGATGCATGTGTCTACCTCCCCCACCCGTCCGTCCCGCTGCTGCTGCTGCTGCACCCTCTGTTTTGCATTTGTTCATCTCTGCTTTTTGCCAGGATGGATGTCAGTTATCGGACTTATTAGACGCCATCAAACGTCTATTTTATCATCTGTTTGTCATCTGGCTCCTTCTGCTTTCCCCCAGTCTTTTCTCTCTAAAGTAGCTTTCGCTTGTTTTCCCTTTTCATCACTCTCTCACCACATACGCACACAAACATACATTAAATGTAAACCCCCAGAAAGACGGACAAGCAGAAGGAAAAACACAGAGAGAGTTGGGGGGGAGAGCAAAGAAAATACACAACACTACGTGGAAACATGCAAAGGTTCTCTGAAGCTGAAATCTGCTGATAAAAAGCAACATCCTGTAGGTAGGAGGACATCTAAACACCGTTTCTGATTGGCCAGGTGTTCAGATCATGTTGCTTGACACCTTGTTCTGGTATAACTGCTCTTCTTAATGATTGTTTAATCTGTAACCATTAAAACATAACCTCAGCTTAACTACAGTACTTTCTGCTTTGGTGTTACAACGTCTGAAAAATGGGGACTTTACCATCACTTTTCTGCTGGACTTGCTGGACATGGAGGTGCATGGGTTTGTTACTTTTACACAGCTGACTTTGTGCTCTTGTGATGATTTTCTTGGAGCAAAAATGAGGCACTGGTAGGATACAGTTCCTACTGCATTGTCAGTCACATTAGATATTACTTAACCGACATGCTTATTCATAATCCATGAGATTATCAACAAACAGTTTCAGGATCTGATTCAAGTCATTGTTTACTTGCCGCACTCCATTTCCATCTTCACATCTTCGATATTACCTGAGGCAGGGATTTTGTCCTCCCTCATGAATCACTAGAGACCCTTATATCCATAGACTGTATGTAAAAGATGGACACAGCCACCATTCAGTTGTAAAATCCCAACTTGAAGCCTTAAGCGGAGGCCATTATCTCCACTACTGTAGCGCTCTCTAACAAGACATGCGAGGAGACGTGCAGATCAACGCGGTTAATAATTATTATTGATTAATAACAATTATTAAGGTCAGGTTTATTTATATAGCACATCATAACAACAGCATTGACCAAAGTACCGTACATTAAAAGTATATAGCCTCAAGAAAAATGACACGAAAATCCAGAAAGGTTGAGCTCAATATACACCATTAAAAGACAAATCAAATCAAATAAAAACAATAAATAAATAATGAACACTTTTTACAGGGGAGTTTCCTGAACAACCTACTAACACCTCAGTCAAGGTAGCAGAAATGAGACTGAGTGAGAGACCCTAAAAAATCTGGAGAGACAAAAACCTTTTACCATTTTTACCTCCAGATATATTCACTAAATGTTCTGTTCTGTCTTCTCTGCATCTTGTTTTGGTATAATTATACCTAATAATTACTATAATTACTGTTCGAGTTCGAGCTGAACAAACCTGTTGAAAAGCAAAAGGGTGTGTTTGAGGTAATATGTCCTGAATTTAAAGAATTAATTTTTTTTAATGTAACTTAATGTAAATTTAATATAAATAAATTTTGTGATTGTTAAATGTCACATTTATGACTGAAAATATGTTAGCAACTTGCCAATTAATTAATTAATTAAAAGATAAATATAACACTGTATTTAATAAGAATGACATTTAAACTAATGGGAAAATAAAATAATGGGGAAAATGTTTACAGAGGCCTGAGGTCAGGTGAGCTCAAGGGTCCCATCCACTTCTATGCATCCAGAGTCACACCCTAATGGTAATTTTTGATGCTTTGTGTGCATTTTTTTAAAATATTAAATTCAATTAAATTCAATTGGATTTTATTTTTTACAGCTCCAGATCACAAGGTGCCACCTCAAGGTGCATTATATTGTAAGGTAAAGACCCTACAATAATATATGGAGTCTGTTGAGGAAGATTTCGATGGATCGTGCTTTGCCATGCCAGCATACTGCCACAAAGTAAAAATAGTTTTACATTAGCCTCAATTTCATCAAGTGCAGAAGAGCACTGGCTTGAAATTGGCTGTGAGGATTATAAAAATGGCAGTAACTGGCTAATCTAGCATTGGAGTTACTGTTTTAACTAAGAAACCATTATATTACATCACAGAGCAGTCAACTCGTTCAAAGATTTCGACCCGGGCAAAACAAGAATGCATTATTTTTAAACTGTATATGATTTTAGTTTTCCACTCAAGAGGAGTCGAGTGTTCAGGTCACTCCTATTATCAGTCCTTAGGGCATCAACTCCCAGCTTATAAGCTCCCATGAGCTAAATTCATGCAGCTTGTATGACAGACAGATGATGTAAAGGAGTGATGACTCTTTCCACCACTCCTTTACACTCCTTTAAACCAGCTCTCATCATTTATCAAGTGACAAAGTCAAAGGTCGTTTTCTTTCACAAACCAAAGTAGAGTAAAAGTGGATTCAGAGATAAGCAAATGTCCTGGATCAGCTGCTTAGATGTCTTTAAATTAGTACACTGTCTGAAAAAATCTGTGAGCAGTTGTGAATCTGAACAATGGAGCTGAATGGCAGCTGTGTAAGCTGCTCACAATTGATGAGACAGTATAAACACAACTTTCTGTGATCTCTGCCTTCTTGTCAGATCAGTCATCTAAAGCTGAACAAGCAGAACCGCTGTTGTCATTGATCTGTTTTTGTGTTTATTTTGGCACATGACATTCACACCATAAAATAACGATTCGGACAGAATTCTCCCCGCCGATGCACAAACGTGATGTCAGGGCTTTTCACGGTCAGGTGAGGCTTCTGTAAGACCTTAACACCATACACCAACATCCACACAGACGAGGCATTCAACCATCAAGGTGAATGAAAACCCAGCCCCATTTCTCCGTAATTGCTTTTGAAAACATGTCGAGGAGCTGAACAACATGGGGAGTGACAGCTCCTGCTGTTTTCCTAAGGGACTGAGTCAACAAGCACAGACAGTAACATGAAAGAGCTCACACACCTCTGCGGTTTTACTCACTCACACGGACGACCGATTGATTAACTCATAAATCAACCTCTTCCCAGGCCCCAGGCCCTGAAGCGCCCCCTCCATCTTCCACCCCCACCAACCCCTAAACAGCAGTGAGAACCTGCAGCCCAACCCAACGCCCTCCAGCTAAGTAAGTGGAGGCGTGATGTTCCAGGTCATGGAAGAAACCCAGCAGGAGGGAGAGGCTAGGTGTAGCAGGTAGAGTGGGTGCTCCAGAGGAGAAAAAGAAAGGGTGTGGTCGTGGAATCAACAGGTATAGGATTAGTATGTGTTAAAGACAGGAAGGGATGGAGAAAGAAAGCACAGATAGACTTAAAGAGGGATATAAATGTGTTAAAAAGACAAAGGACAAGATAGGCTGAATCCACTGCTGTGTTGTGCTGCCAAAACAGAGAGAAACAAGGGGAGACAGATATGGAGACAAAGAGGGAGCAAAAGCATAGAGGAATGCAGTAAATCCCACAGTGACTGAACTATCCTCTGGAGAAAGAAAAGAGGAATTTTTATGTGCTGCAGGTGAGCAGAAGAGAGAGGGAGGGAGAGGGAAGAGACTGAGAGAAGAAGAAGAAGAAGAAGAAGAAGAAGAAGAGGAAGGAGATAGACAGATGGAAAAAGGCGGAGAGAACGCGGGGGTGGCCGAGGGAATTTGAGGGAAGGGTGAAAGGGTTTGATTGTAGCCGAGAAAAGTGGGACACATGGGGAGAAAATGAAACAAAACTGACATGAAATGACACAAAATGGCTTCTGGTGTGGTTAGAGAGGATGCCATACGGATGGACGCTGCAAAGGGAGGCAGTGGGACATATGGAAAAAAGATTAGGAAACAAAAAAAGCATGGCGAGCAAACACGAGAACTACAGACAGAGGGGGGGGGGGGGGGGGGGGGGGGGAGATGAGAACCGTGAAGAGCTTGAAAAATGCATGTATATAATTTACAGGGATACACTGGATTTCTTGGAGACTTTAGCCTTTATTTCACACACTGTTGATGGTTTACGATTAGCTAGTAATATCTTGGAGAGGAGGATGTACTCTGGTTGTATTTTACAACATTCAAACCACCACAAGTGACTTTCTGATGCCAGTAATGTATTTTGAATTTGACACACCACACACACACATTTGGATCTAGCATGTCCACAGAGGAACCTCACCTCTTAAGGGCAAAGAGGAATTGCACTCTCTTCTACATCCAAGCACTCAGGAAGTAACCAGGACTGCATTTATCACCATTTAAAGTATTATTGTCCTGAACAAAAGATGTGACAAATTTATTTTTGAGGAAGATCTTAGGAGTATTTTTACTGCTGCAAAGATCCTTTGACAATTTTCTTTCACGATTCTGATCCTAAAAATAATAAAGTCACACGTATAAAGACTAAAAATAGGTCCATTGCAGGGTGGCTTCTGTTGTCTCTGACATTAAATAAAAGTTTTAGTATTTAGTATTTAGTATTTATTTATTTATTGTCATTGTCAAGAACAATGAAATTGCGTTTGGGGCTTCCATACAACCCAAAAAAAAGAAGAAAATAATAAATACCCCTTAAAACCCAAGTGTACACATTTAACCCAGTGTAACTTTTTATAAGTGCATATAAGTTAAACTCGTCATTTTAGGCTTGCTAAGTGGTTGCTAGGCAACAAGATGACATCATAAAATCTGATATAGATAAGTACCTTCAGGGGACTAAGATGTACCTGTGCGTCAAGTTTGGTTGCTCAACTCCTGATTGTGTAGGAGTTCACAGACAAAGAAACAAAGAAACACCCAGACAGACAGAGATTATATGTATTACAGTAAGATAACAATGGAAAAAATAAACACCGCAAATGGCAAAGTTCTTCAGAGAATTTGAAACGTGTTCATGGGAATTGGGCCTTAGTGAAAAATTTATGTGTTTACAGGCTTAACGCTGTGTAATCCTCACTGCCAGGATTTTGGAAAAATGTATCCAATCAACAAATGTTTAGTCTTTTGTCAAAATGAAGGTAAACAACATAAATATGCTGTTCTTGTTACAATGTAATCTTTCAGGATGTGCGGTTACCTAGATTTGAATGAACACACTAGTGGATGACGTCATCGTTATTTACCTCAGCAGTTGGACCTGATCCAACCTTTTTTTCTCCTCTGGGGTGACCCTGCATTGTTTTGCTGCAGTCCCGTTTCTTTGGCACACATCAGCAGGGAGGTTATTTTCAAATGAAACTGTTTAACTCTGCATTAAGCTGGGATTTCAAGCATGTGGCCTGGGAGCCTGAATCGGACTCCCAAAGATGGCCGACTGGATGACTTTGCAAAAAATGACAAAGAAAGACATAAATCCTGGGCTGTATGTTTCACCAGAAATTATTGACGGTCGCCCTTAAAGAAAAAAACTGTTTCCCACTCCTTTCTTTCTTTATATATTGTCTGGTATACTACTGCAAAGTAAGGAGGTAAAAGGTTAAAAAGGTAAAAAACGGAGACAACTTACTTTTCTTATGCCTCATTCACACAGGCCCAGTGTTGGGAAAGTTACTTTTAAAATGTATTCCACTACAGATTACAGAATACATGCCCCAAAATGTATTTTGTAACGTATTCCGTTACGTTACTCAATGACAGTAACGTATTCTGAATACTTTGGATTACTTAATATATTATCATGCTTTTTACAACTACATGAATGTACTATTGCTGTGTGATTTATTACTATTACGGGAGGTCCGCGGCTCTGAACGCAGTAAAGGACCTCTGGCTAATACGTCAGGTTCGTGTCGGGCTCGTAGCTGAAAACTAGCTTTACTTTGTTGTCTGGGTCAACTTTACTAGCGAGAGGCAGAGAGAGGCTTTGAAAGGCTGCTCCAACGGAACTTATTGTTTCGGAGGAAAACATGAACACAGTGTACAGTCGAGTCTTAGTAGCGTACTTACAACTGGGCTCGTCAGGCACTCTTCTTGGCTGCAGTAGTTATTATTATATTTACATGCTTCCAGCTCCCGTTTCTGCTCGATGACAGCTCGTACTTTTCTACTCTCCTTTTTCTTCCTCCTCGCGCTCACAGACACATAACGAGTATGGCAGTCCATTCTCCCTGCAGCACAGACTACACTGCCCATGAGGCTAAATTCTTTAGGGCTATGCCTGTAGCATTCTGCCTATTAGCTTAGCACAACAACAACAACAAAAAGGCGCTCTGTCACCCAGGAAACACACAGTTCCAGAGAGAGCGTCACCCTGTAACCATGACAACCATGACACCCATAACGCTGCCGCCCTGCCTGGAATAACAGCATTATTTCAACAAAGTAACTGTATTCTAAATACCACCGTTTTAAACGGTAACTGTAACGGAATACAGTTACTCATATTTTGTATTTTAAATACGTAACGGCGGTACATGTATTCCGTTACTCCCCAACACTGCGCAGGCCTAAAGACTGATCAGCAACCCGCCCGTGACCACCAGTCACTGGGGAAAAATGTGTATTCGCTGACTGGTAATCACACGGAAAAATTTGTCACAAAGAGGTCTGCAATACTACACTGGTAAATGTCTTCAGTAGTCCGTAGTTTGGAAGACAACAACTTATCTGCACTCGCTAAGTATTCTCCAAGTAGTAGCAAAAGTGTGAAAATTGCAACACAAACCAGAAACAGATAAACTATGTGTGACCCTGGCAATCAACCAGCAACTACAGCAACTGCAAGGGGGTCTTCTTGCTTTTGAAATGGTTGCTTCCAAGGTAGGGACCAGGTCTGCAACCAGTCACAGGCGGTTGCTGTCCTTGAAGCAAGTTTGAGGACAGCAATAAAATGGCAATTTGTCTTCCCGCCAGGTGACCCATGCAATGGTCTTCTGATTGAAAGTTGGTCCAACAAATGTGAAAAAATCAATACAATAACTGGGACGACAACCAGATGTCTTTCTAGTCACAAAGAGGTTGCTTTCCTATTTTTAATGCAGTGTGACTGAGCCATGAGACAACTTAAGTTGTTCAGAGTCAGTTTTATAAAAGGTTTAAATTAAACGTGAATTTTTTGAAGCTGTACCTAAACTTCTTTATAGTAAAAGCAAATAAATAAAAGCAAAACAATGGAGGGGGGATAAATTTATTTTGGATTTCAGTGGTTTGGCCATTAAAAATCAAACTAAGCTGCATGTGTCCCAAAAACAACAATGAATTTCACACCCCTGCCCTTAAGTTCCCACCCAGCCGGATAACTGAAATTCTTCATATGACTTACACATTTTGTCATATATTTCAGATCTCAGTTGTTCATTGATCTTTTTGTTACGTACCTTTAGTTATATTTCAAATGAACTTAAAAAGTGCTATTACAGAAAAGTGGAATCTGGCACAGCTTCACCCACTTCATAGAGTGGGTGAAGCAACTTTATTGCTCTATCATTGTGTCTTGGCTTGTCAACATGTGACCCTGATGAAGCCCCCGAGCCAAAACAAGCTTGAGTTTTGACTTTTACTATTACCCTGCTATTCTTTGAGGGAGAAAATTGATATTGATATTTCCAAACTTATATACACGGATAATCCCTCTAAATGGTAAATGGCTGGAAAAAAAAATACGAGCCACCAGGGGCGTTTGAACTCAAAACGGAGATAAAGGAGAGGAAAAGCTTGGTTTTCCTTGGAGTGCAAAGGAGTAAAGGGAGCAATGAAACCAGAAAACCAAACAAAAAGAAAAGAAAAGGAGAGCTCTCCAAGAGGAAATAAAAACAACTTCTTCTTCAAAAAAGATGGCCCAAAATTGAGCTCCTCCACTGTATTAGATCACAGCTCTGTCAGTCACACAGACAGGCCTGTGTGAGCAGTAACTGCCTGATAGATGAAACAAGCCAATAATGTCGATGCCTTGTCACTCAGTATCTGTTCACGTCGAAGGACCTGCCAACTGAGTCATACTAACAGGGCTCGGCTATCCTGTTATGTATTAGTTACAGCAATTTGTCTCTGCATCGCTGACAGGCAGAGAGCGGCGAAAAGAGAAAGAGAGAGACGATAGTGAGTGATGGCTGTTAGATAGCTATGCATGACAAGCCTCATTCCAGCGAAGTTCTGACACATAGAGATAATGATTCACACACGTGCTGCACTTGCAAGCCCACACAGGGGCACACACACACACACACACACACACACACACACACACACACACTTATAGGCCCCACAAAGCTGCCTTTGTCGACTGCTGGCAGCCGCTCGGTCACTGCTTACTGACTGTAAAAAAACACACGGCGCCTTGTGTTTATGTGTGTGTGTACACATATGTGTCATGCCTTTTAACCCTTTACAGCTCTTAGCGAGAGTTCTTAGTGCGTGCGTGACGATGATGCATCAGCATTGACACAGTAAGCCTCCCATATAAGTCACTTCCTAGTGAGCTAATTCTGGATTTGAGGCTCATGCGTGCGCTTGTTTGCCAGCACTTTCGTCCACGTTTGGGTGTTTGTGACTGTGTGCGTGCATGTGTGTGTGTCAGGGAGGGGAGTGTGCGGTTACGTGCAGGTGTGTACCTTGGAGGTGATGGAAGGGAGATTCTCATTGATCCTTTAATATCTGGCCTGAGGGGAGGCACAGAACAGCAAAATACATGGGAAAAGAAAAAGTGCAGTTGAGAGCAATAAGGCCAAACAAGAAAGACAAAAAAAGAAGATAACAGGTGAAGAAGCAATAAAAGGCTGAGAGACTGTGGGCAGCAGACAATGGCCATGCAAAAAACAAAACAAACCAAAAAAACATAAGAGGCAAAGTTGGTGACAGAGACGGGGCAAACACAGACACAACAAGAGACCCTGGTTGGATTATGGGTAGTGTTTGTACCTGTGCTCATGTAAATCAGTCAATGTCGTAGGTCAGGGGCTGTTCTGGAGGGAAGACGAGCTTCGTGAGATAGTGTAATGAGAAGGAAAAATCAAAGAAGGAGGTGGGAAGAGAGAGATGAAAGCAAAACGGGAAACGATCGTAAATTTTCACCCGGACAGACAAATAAAAACTCTCATACATTGCCTCTCTCACTCCTTCCTTCTTCTTTTTTTTGCGACGAATGTGAGCCGGCCTTTGTTTTTCAGGGAACGCCCTGACCCCAAACTCCTCTCCCCTTGTGCCAATCACCCGAAACCATCCCTATAAAACTGAAACCATTGCAAACAAAAATCCCATATGCATTTCTTTATTCTCTTCTCCCAACGGGCTCCCAAATGACCAATAACACCGCGCTCTGTACAAAAGCTAGTATTTATTCTCTCTCAAGTTACAACACAGTATTTTCACACTGGAGAAAAATAAATAAACATCTTGTTCAATAAATAGTATAGATATGATCCATAACCTTTAGCCATATCATCTAAGGCACATTGCAAACACATAACATTTATTCTGGGGGGGAAAAAGCCATCTGTTAACCTCCACGTCTGCTTTTTTGGTATTTAGGAATGTAAAGTAAGTTTAAGGGGAAAAAAAGTTCATCATTTTGGCACTGAAAATGAGATTACAGAGCAGTTTTCCAACTTGCTTCACGATGTTGTCACTACAATCAGTCACCAGAAATCTGTAGCAAAAACACAACCAAGCCCATATCTCCAGTTCTGAAAAAAAAAATCCTGTATCTGTAGCTCAGATACTCAAAAAGTGGACCTATTATGCTCATTTAAAAGTACATATTTTATTTGGACTCTGCAGTTTGAAGCCAGCTGTTTTAGCTCCTTTCTTCTTTAAGCCCATTTTCTTCTGATTGGATGCCTTTTGCAAATGGAAGGTTTGAACAGAACAGGAATATCTGCCGTCAATGACATCACAGGAAAAAAATGTCTAAAACTGGACAGTAATGTGCAAAGGTTTTGAGCCGCCCCTCATTTCTTTATATACTTTTCTAGTTTGGTGTGACAGCCCTTGTTTTTCAACACAGCCTGAACTCTGTTGACAAGCTTTCTTGTCATTTCTTTAAGTTGTCTTTAGGAATAGTTCTCCAGGCTTCTTGAAGGACATTCATGATTGACTTTTGTTCTGTTCTCTGTCGAGATGATCCCACGCTGCTTCAGTAATGTTGAGGTCCAGACTCTGAGGAGGCCAATCCATGATAGTGTTTCACGTTGTGTTTTTTTTAGATGCAGCCCTCAGGTCCTGTGTTGGGTCTTTGCTTCATTTCATCTATTTCTTAAGGGCATGACTGTTTATCTTCTAGTTTTTAGCCTTTCCACCACTTCTTTTTTATCCTCCACTTCTTCAGCTTCCTCCAATGTGCAAAGGAAAAATCTGAAAGACCTTTAAAAAGCCAGGAAGCTTGAGACCACTATAAAAATCACAAAAGCTGCGTTCTTGGAAGCAAAATATAAAGAAGTAAGGGGTGGTGCAAGACTTTTGCACAGACATCCATGTATGAAAATAAATAAAATAAAATAAAGACAAGCATAATGGGTCCACTTTTAAGTCTTTTTCTGTTTGCGTTTGAGAAAGCACAATCAGTTGCTATAGCTATGGGACAAGACATTAGAAGCATAAATGAAAGTTGAGAACAGGGACAAAATGTTGATACTAAATTAAGTCTCGTTTGATATAAAATACATATACAAATTACAATTTGTGGCATTACATGGATGCTGAAGTTATGCAACATTTTATTCAAGACTTTGAGACCACGTGTAGGCTTTGCTGGTTTGCAACTTGGTGATTTTACATATTTACCTGGGCTTAAAAAAATAGACATTAAAAATGTGTATTCAAATGTGAGCCTTAGAGTTGCAGGTTAGTAGATTTCTTTACCCTGTTTTTATGCTTAAGAAAGCTGACTGAAGGCTGGCTCTAGAATCATATTATTGTACAAATCTGACAGTGGTTTAGATGTTCTCATCAAGCTTCCTGTAAGGAAGCAACACAGTATATTTTCCACTGCAGTGTAGTGTGGAAGTATTTCTTTGCTTTGTCTCAAATGTTATTAACATCTCTTGCTGTGAAGTGAAATATGTGAAGAGCTGAATTGACGGGATAAAAGTGAATGGTGTGTTAAGGCAGGAAACACCACAATAATTAGCGTGTGTGTGTGCGTATGTGTCCGGGCAGTATGTGTAGCGCTCTTGTAGGGTTACTGTAACTGACCAGTTGACTTGTGATTACGCAGCAGTACCGCTCTGCTGGTTATTTCCAGAGTCATCCCACTGACTCAGCTTCCTCTCCTTTTCTGCCTCTTTCTCTCCTCCTCTGCGCCCCCATCATCCCTCCGGCCATTTTTCCTCCCCTTTTGTCTTTTGCCCATTCAGAATTTTTCCCTTCTTCCTTTAGAGAAAATGAATGTTTGCTGATTCACACATCTGGGGGTCACTGAATCAGTTTTCACTCAATGGAGGCACTGTCTGTCTCACCGCCTGTCACTCAGTCTGCCCTCGTCTGCATGTGTGTGTCTAACCACCTACAGTGGTATTTCTGTTGATCTATGAGCCGTGAAGTCCGGTAACTCAGCCCAGCCTCAGTGTGTCTCACTCAATGAGCAGCTATGTGCATTAGGCGGGTGACAGTGCTGGTAATGTGTTGGCTTTGTGTGTCTTATATTCCATTAGCACTTCTGGTGACCTGCCAAACAGTCCTTCATTCACTTATTCCAGTACGGTATGAATGCATGTGTTTATGTGCTTTTGTCTGTTAAATCCGTCGGTTTGATTCCACTCAGATTTTGTGCAAATAATTCCCGATATACTGCACTTTTGTGTGTCTGTGTGTGTTTGTGAGCGTGCGTGTAAGTCTTATCAGTGCCTCAGCCTCGGAGCTTCTTCTTGAGGCAGTTAAAGTCCTTCGCCGATCGCCACAGCCAGCTCTGAAGCTCTCGCAGTATCCAGAAACCCTCCACCTTCCTGGTAAAGTCGTTCATTGTCGTCCGTGCCGGCAGCAGGGAAGATGAGGGGGAGGAAGAGGAGGCGGAGGTGTAGGAGGAGGTGAAGAGCGGATTCAAGGGAGGCGAGAGTAGGGAGGTGCCCCTTTGTAAAGATAGAGGGACAGGCTGGGGGAGGAGGGTGTGCTCCTTGCCTGCTCCGAATTGGTAGAGGAGGGAGAGTGTGGACAGAGGAGGTTCGAGAGTCGGGGAGAGGAGGGAGCGAGGAGGCCGACGCTGCTTCAGATATCCACTGGAGGAAGAGGAGGTAGCATCTGCGTATGCTTGCTTGTCCTCCTCTTCCTCTGACCCTCTGCTCCCCTCTAGAATGAATCCATCCTCCGCTCTGAGCGTGTCTGGATGATGTGCGTTCAGATTGTAGCTGTATTGATGGTCGTTGGTTCCTTGTTGGTTTTCTGTTTGTTGTTGAAGAGATCCCAAGCCTTTTGTGTCCACATATGACACTTCAAACCCGGGTTCGAACTGCCTCTCCTGTTCCTCTCCATCCTCAGCTATACTTAACAGCCTTCTCCTCCTCACCCATCTCTCCTCTTCCTCCTTTCCTGCTGCGTTTTTTGCACTGGCTGCCCAATTTCCTCTCTCTGGCTCTTCCCTCTTCTCTCTTCTCCGTCTTTCTCCCCTTGCCCTCTCCCTCGATCCGCTACTCCTTCCTCTGGCTGCCTCTGCTCTCCTTGCCTCTTTTCCTCTTCTTTTTTCTGTCAGCTCCTTAGTGACACCATCTTCCTTAACTCCTCTGACTAACTTTGCCCCACTTCTTCTTTGGCCACTACGCTGACCAGACACCGATCTAGATCCGGCTCTCGATCTGTACAGGTTCTGGCTCATGAGCGGAGCTGGTCGGCCACCTCCTGTCCCTGTCTGCAAATACTGCAGCTCACCAGCGTTACCTCTCATGTTTGGAGTTTGTGTAGGATTTGTGTCACCGAGCGCGGTCATCAGTGCAGATATTGAACCCAGAAGTCCATCCAGACCCATGCAGAAGTGCAGGAGGGAGGTCTTGAGTGAGGGGCAGAGGGTTGAGCGGGCCAGCTCCCTGACAGCTCCTAGAAGGACAGAGTAGGCCTTTTGGTTCTGGGCCAGTCGTGCTTTGTTCTCCAGGCGGTGCCACTGGTCCACTCGAGTGGCAGCACTCGGCAGTGTCAGAGCTGTGCTGTTGGGCCGCGGAGGGGAGAAGTCTTTGTCATTAAATGGAGGGCCAAGATAGGTCAGCTGGAGGACAAATGAGAAGAGGAAAGGAGAAGATTTATTATAGTTTATTACAAATTGGGCAATCATTCATCATAACAATTTCAATATCTTCACTGCTATAAAGCTAAACTTGTCAGGGTGAGAAAAAAAAAAGTCAAGAGCCACTCTATTTGAGTGCTTTAGGGGGCCTCCTTTTTAACTAAAAGGAAGGCGAATACCATGGTGCTACACAGAAAAACAGTGCACAGTTTATGCAAATACACTGTACAAAGGCTGAGCGGGAAAGTCACCCACTAAACTGTGAGGACTGACAATTGTTTTGCAGTTTGGCTTTGTTTTCTCCTCCAAATTAGTTTCCAAATAGTTCGGCTAACCGGAGGGTTTGAGTAAAAACCTGTCTGATCTGAAATAGCAGTTTCTGTTTCTTGTCTTGACAAAGTCCCAGATCTCAGCAAGTAACATGCAAAAAAACAACCAGCATGATTATTTTATTTTTTTTGGTTGTGTTTCTTCAAATGTAGGAGGTTTTCTGCTAAATGGTTCTTCATGAGCCTGTTCGCATATGAGAGGCATCATCTGCGGCACATGTCCAGTGACAAGCAGACAAAGTTACAGCAGAATGACATATTCTACCAATGAATACAAAACTATAATATTAAAAGCGCTGTAGAATTAAAAAGCACTGTTCTTAATACACTCTAGTGCTTCACGCATTAGGGTCGGAGAAGTGTGATATAATTGCAGCCCATTTAAAGCCAGAAAGGAAAGCTGGTAAAATTCACCCTATGCAAGTTAATAGACTTATCAGCATCACTGCCTCATTGTTTAATATAAATACCCAAACCTTTTTATAGTAACATCTTGCTTAAATTAAGGTGTTTCTACATAATGTAAGACAGTTTTTGACTTTCAGCTGCAGTCCTGTCAGCATTCAGGAGTCAGAAAACAAGTAAAGAAGTGTTTTTACAAATTCAAGAGTACTTCAATATGCAGAATTAAATTGGGGATTGAACCACTAAGCCTCCAATGAGTAGAAAACCCGTTCTGCCTCCTCAGCCACATCCGCCTGCACTACTATCTGCCTATAACATCCATCTATTCTCTTCTGCTGATGCTTTTCAGGGTCAGGGTGGTGGTTGGGGGGGGGGGGGGGGGGGGGGGGCTGGTCCCAGCTACCATAGGGCGAGAGGAGGGGTACACCCTAGATAGATCACTTTACTTAGATCTTATTTTTGGATCTGATACTGTTCATCAGGAATTACATCTATATAGACAGAAGTAGTGGGAAGTGCTTTCAGAAGTGTTCTTTAGTTAGTCAAGATCATATTTAAAAAGCAGGGTATAGAGTTAGTATTAATAATGATGAATATGAAGGGGTCTCCATGATGTATAGAGTCCAACAGGGTTGCTTCAATCTCACCATATGACTAGTCACACAAACGTGCCATGTACCATGTACCATGAGAAGGTAAACAACTGAATGCAATAAAACATCCTTCAACTACATGAAGACAGAAGTAATTATGTTTGGCAATAAAAAAGAGGGAGATGCATTAAAGCTCCTTCATGCTCTGTTTTCTTGTCAGGTGTACTGCTGTAGTATATGTTAGACAGTCTTCAAAATGTAACAGAGATACACCAACAAGATCACACATAACTCCAGTTTCTTGTATCCTTGCACTGTTTGTCAATTAAATATAGAATTCACCTTAAGTCCCAATGTGTTGTCCAAAAAATATCACAAATATGTTTACTGAGCACAAGCCTGCACGGTCTCTCAAGTCTGCAGGGATTGGTCAACTCAAACCAAACATGGTGAAATGGCTTTTAGCCATCCTGCTGCCCACAGCTGGAATCAGCTCCCCACGGAGCTTAGATATACCCCAACTGTAGCCATTTTAAAACTAAACTCAAAATAAGCTACTGTTCCCAGTTCTCATTATCTGTTACGTTTATTATTTTTCTTATCTTTGGCCTGGCAGTGTTGGGAAAGTTACTTTGAAGTGGTTTACAAACCAAAAATTTAATTCACACAGGGAGCAGCTCAGCTAGCAAAATCGCCCGAGGGAGAAACTGGTAAAAAGAAAAAGCTACTTCATTAATTATTTTGCTGAGAGAAAGACATTATAATATATTACCAAAAAGCCACATGTCAGCTAAATGTCAATCAGTTTAATTTATTGCAAAGAGCTGTACTTGTTTACAAGTATAAGAAAAGAAATACTCCTTTATTCATGGGAAAGTGGAGAAATGCCATCTGTGGCTATCTATATAACATCCATCAGGCTTCCCTTTGGGAACTAGTCCTTGCCTTATACACTCTGTGGGCAAAAGCATTTAGCCACAGCTCTTAATCTTTGAATTGACGTGTTTTTAGTCCCATTACCACAGGTGACGTTACAGAGGGGGATGTCCAAGTGATGAGGCGGATCACATGTAAAAGTCACCAAAGCTCTGCTGAGTAAATAAATGCAGAGCTCTGAATCTCCTCTGACATTAAAATCAGTACAAAAATTGTGCACCTGGTGCTTCATGGCATCAGTTTCCATAGCCTGAGTTGCTTCTGTTGATGTAATGTGTAGTTGGCCCAGTGTTTTTGTCCATATTGAGGACTTTCTGGACTTTCTGGCCAAAAATTGTGTGTAGTTTCAGTTGTTAACTACACAAACGTCCACAGTGTGAATATGAACATTAACTGCAAGCAAGTTACTGCAAATGGCTAAAGTGCCTGTTTAATGACATGTAATTTCACCATAATTTCATAAGGAACCATAACAGATATGTGGCTCTTTATCTGCTAGATGTTCACTAACTATCTATCGTTTTCATTGTTGTGAAGGATCATATTCATCGTCACTGTTAAATACATTCTTATGATAAATAGTGCATTTGTGAGTTTTGAGCTGTTTTGCTTAAGCATTCTCATTTATTCCTGTGTATTTCATGCATATGCATTCCTATTTGAAAATTATTTACTTTTTTTCTCTGATGCAGACATTTTGGTAAAAGACTGAACATATCACAAAACTACTCACATATACGTCTTTGATCTCTTTCAGCTGATACTCCAGGTACTTGGTGAGCTCATAGGTGCTCTGTATTGAACTCCTCTCGCTGGCCAGGTTGTGGAGAGCATCCCCGGCGGTGGCCATGGCAGCGGCCAATAGCAAGACGAGCTGGTGCTCGACTATGGAGAAACAAAGAAAACACTGTGAGATGTGTCTTTAATGACTTTCACGTCTTGGGTGTCCAAGCGTTAAATAGCTCACGCTGTAGAGGTATTTGCCGTAAAAACAGAGAGGTGAAATTTATTTTCTAAGATGTGTTGTCATTATTTAACTTGGATGATGAGTTTTTAAATGAATTTTGATGATAGGGAGCTCAACAAGCAAAAAAAAAAACAGAAAAAAAGAAAATCACCTCCAGCAACAGTTTCCTAGCTTTTCTCCGGTCGCATCACACTGTTTATAGGAATTTTTTTTGCAATATTCCAGTTTATTCCTTTGTCTCTATGACGATGGCCTTGTCTGTTTACATTTTGCCAGGTCAGAGTCATCTGACACTGCCAATAAAGCTTTTTCCGTTTCCAATCTAATTTTAGAGGTTTCTGGCTGTCGGAGGTTTACTCTGGCTTCAAATAAAACCTTGTTTAATAGCTTCAGACAGTCAGACAAATGGCTCCTATGTTCAATGCAGCAGTCTGTCAGGACAGCAGTCGCCTGAACGTGCACACACTCTCGCACACACGCGTTCATTCCTGACCGATAACCCCGAAAACAAAGGCATGTGGCTTTCTTTACAATCACAAACATTAATGTGTTTGTATGGGTTGTATGTTTGCTGTGGACTTCTTGTTTAGGTTTCAGAGTGTTTGTGTAGGTGTTTCATGTTACTGTGTGAGTGTTTGTGAGAATGTTTGTAGCCGTAATTATATATGTGGATTAAATTCGCATTGCTGAGAGTGTATACAATGATTGTGTGTGTGTGTGTGTGTGTGTGTGTGTGTGTGTGTGTGTGTGTGTGTGTGTGTGTGTGTGTGAGAGAGAGGGGGGGGGGCGGCAGTGTATTTGTAAGAGCGGAAACCTTTCAGTGCCCCTGTCTCTGGTTTCAAACTGAGAAAATTGGAAAATTGGAGCTGAAAGGTGATTTTCAACATTAAGGAACTTCATGTACGTCCACTTCTCTGCGTCCCATGCGCTCTCTCTCTGGACACTTTCACACTTTCTCCTTTGCTCGCTAACTCACTCTCTCAGCACTGCTTCAGCCTTTCATTGGAGCCCTGCAAACATTTCCTCTTTTCATTTCTGCTCTCCATCATCCTCTCCCCCCCCCTCCATCCTCCTGACACCCGGACGGCAGGCCGTGATTCATGCTTGTAATTATGGGCAAACCGTGCTGCTGCTCAACAGGTGTGAAATATGCATTGCACAATGTGTGTGTGTGTGTTCATGTGTGCGTCCGCTTTCTCTCTTATGCTCAATCTCCTCTGTCTTAGACACACCTCAAGCCTCCTGTTGTTTGACCAGTGCAATCCCTTTCTGCTTCTAGATTAGTCACACTCTTCTCCAGCGTTCCTATCTTCCCTGTCATACCTTTATCCTCATTTTCTCCTCTCAGCGATCTTATCTCTCGCATGCCTTAGGTCGGAATAACAGCAGACAATTAACCCTGATTAGCTCGCCTGCTCCTCAATTTCCCTTTTCTCTCTCCCTTTGATATTTCACTACGGGGGCCCCACAGGACTAATATGAGACTTGAGAATTGAGGGAATTGCTTCAATACCCTGCAGAACATTTACCCCTAGCGTTCACTTGGGTATAAATAAAATAGAATAAATAAATAAATGATTTCGGTTTTAAATAGTCAACACCTTTTTTTCCTTCTCTGACTCACCATATTTGCCATATCAGTATGCACTCCCACACAGGGTTGGGTTGAAACTGAGTGATATGCAAAAGCATCCCAGAAATAACTGCACTGAGGAAGAGATTTAGCTCTCTATAATAAGTAAGTGATTAGTTATGACTCACCCAAAAATCGGAAACAAAAACAAACCACTAGAATACAGCAACAAGTAGGATTAATTATGTTACTTAATTTGATTCATTTTTAAAAAAGCACTGTGACATGGCAACTGCTTCTACTATAGCCTCACTTAATAGCAGATGACAGACAGTTTCAAATTAAAACAGGATTAAAAATGTGTGTCATGCTTTGAGTGACAGGGCAAAATCTAAGCAAACAACGCCCTAACTGCTTGATTAAACAAGACTCTTTCACACCAGGTGACTCTTCCCCTACCCGTTGACCCCCAAGTTGCCGACTACATCAAGGCATTTTCCCAGACTATTTTCTGAGCCCATGGCAACTCCCACACACACCTTGAAGTTAGTCATCCAGGGCAACCCTTCTCAGCCAAGCCTCCTCCTCACTCCTCGTCACCTGTCAGAGGCACTAAGCATCTTTCAGCAACGGCTAAACATTTGGAGCTCATCAAGCAGCTGGCTCCTCCCACTGAACATCCCCCATTAGCATCAAAACACCCCGAAACCAACACAACATCGTTGACTCTTGAAGTAAACAAGCTTGAAGAAAACAAGGGCTCACAGTGTGCAGTGAGGGGTCATTTTCAAAGGGAATAAACAGGTACCGAAAAAAGGAGTCTGGGATGAAGGAGGAAAAATCTTCTTGGCAAAAATCAACCCAAACTGTTCCAAACCGTTTCCTTTTGTCTGCAGCCACATGCTTGGAGATGATTGCCAGACGTGAAAGGCTCTTGTTGTTTTGATTGAGCACTGACATGTCTTAAAGCGGCCTCTGCTGCCGCTAAAAACAACCGCTCTTTTGTACAAGTAAACTCAGATAACTCAAACCGAAAGCCATGTTGTCATTATATAATATTAGATTGAGTAACGGCAGTATAGTCGGCATATAGCCTGACTTCAAGGCGAGCCCTGTAGGCTTGGGGCTGTGTCTGTGTACCTGGCAGTGGAAGCACACTCCGCAGGGCAGGGTTGAAACCAGAACATTCTCCATGGGAGGATTGCATTACAGCAACACAGGAGTTCCCTACAACGGCCGACCGTGACCTGCTTCCACGCAGTTGTTTGTGTGAGTCTACACACGTGTACCTATTAGAGTTACACATATGCACACATGGGGTGAGGTGGGTTGGGGGGGGGGGGGGGGGGGGGCTCCTTTATTTGCAACAGATCATATTTTTTATCTTCAGTTTGTTCGCCGGTGTAAAGTCAGTTCTGGCGCTCTGGAGTCTGGTTGCCATCTGCAGAGCAGAGCTGAACGTGAGGTTCTGGCAGCAGAGCTTGTGCGCTCCAGATAGTTCAGAATTAAACACCAACACGGGGTCAGGGTTCAGAGTTGAATGTTAGGGCGCAAGGATGTGTTCAAGGATAAAAGGACATTTGACATTTTACACTCCAGACGCTGTTTTGGTAAACCAGTGACCCAGTGTTTGTGGGTGTTGTGTCGCTTCCATCTGAGAGGACTGGTATTTCATCTTTCCCAGCATGCATCACCATTTGAGGTTTTAAACAAGCACTTAAACAGAATTTGGTATTGTGGGAAAACCATGTGCAAGAAAATCTCTCCAGTCTGGTCCAGGAAAAACTCACTCGGGTGCCAAAAAAGGTTGCCCTCCATCGCTCTAACCACTTGAAAGAGGTCTGAAACAGAGATGAAACCTAAGTACATGGAAGATGTTGTAAATCAGCTCTAGATTCATGATGTTTATTATTTCCTGTGTAATGCTGATTGGATAGGATCGGATGTTGTCATGTGCATACATACATATAAGTGCTGTGTGTACAGTACAAGATTTAACCTTTTGCAAACCCAAGCCATGTTTTCCTGAACCAAAATCCAGAGATGGATGCTAATTTCCTCACTCGTCACACATTATTTGTATCTAGTCGCTGTGAAGAATTCCTCTACTCCACCAGAGGACAATATCAAACATCACTAGGGACAGAAATAACTGATGTTTCCAGATATTTTCCACTTTGCTGCAATCCGTGATTGGAATATTGAGGTTATATTTCAGCTCCGTGACTGATTTTTAGTATGCTTTTTTTCTCTCCAGACTTTAAGAAAGATATCCCGATATAATCTGTTCAATATTTGCTAAAATGACCGGACTCACGTCATGATCAGACCAGGCAGCAGACCCTGCAAATACTATTCATGTGAGCCAATGATTGTGATTCTGAGTCAGAGATATCAGAAACTTTTGACAGCTCAAAAAAACAACAACAACATAGTCCGCTAACATCTGGGAACAATTGCTTAGATGTAATTCCTCCATTGGCAGGGACTTCTAAATAATCCTAATACGAACACTAATAGAATTAATTAAGCAAAAGTAAACTAAAATCATACTGTTTCCATTTGTTAGGACAGCACTACAAATAATAACACCACAAAAACATAATAAAATAACACTGCAAAAATGGAACAAATAGTAAAAGCTATTCTAGCCTTACCGACCTCTTCTATGCGCGCTTATACTAAAAGCCACATTCACCCATTCATACACTTTACTCTATTAACTTTAAGCACTTCGTCGAGCTCAAACACAGATGGATGCATCAAATTGGGGATGGGTATCTTTCCCAAGAAACGTTTCTTTCCCTTCTTATTAGGACGACCGGCTCTACCTCCTGAGCCGCAGCCGCCCCCAGCGTTTCCTGTCCATCCCAGCCTGCCGACATTATATGAATGCAGAACAAATTCAAGCTCCAGCTCAGTCTTACAGCCCTCATCAGACACTGTGAGCGTGGGCGTCACTGCCAACATCAACAAGTTCACAAATTATCGATATGTGCTCACTGAAATCCACATCCTGGAGCCACTAAATGAAAAACGGATCCTCTGCCTTGTCTTGTACGCTTGTTGTCTTCCAGCTAACGTGGCAGAGGCTGAGCTGGAGCCTCAATGTGGCTCTGATGACAGAAAGGAAGCATCCGAGCCAAAAATCAGAGAGCTGTTTGCTTTTTCCATTGTTTTAAACTATTCGGCTGCACTGTACCTGGTGGCAATTTTGTCCTCAGCCACACATATACAAAAAAACATAAACACACCAGTGGATGCCAGGGGGAAAGCCATGCATCGCCTTACTGATATAAAGGATGGGGGGAACACAGGCCAGATGGACAGAAGGTTGACATTCTGGGGTCGGGGTCAGTTTTGTCTATCTGTGTACAGTTAAAGGCCAGATTTATGTGCAGTCTGTACTCAATCAAATGTGCATTCCTTCACTAACTCAACACACACACATGTATAAAGACTGCACACTGGAGTGTAGATCCGTGCATGCACAGGCGTTATACAGAGAAATACATATAAACAAACCTTTTCATAGTCAAGCACACACACACATGTGCAAACTTTTCCCATCCCTTCCCTCATGAGATTCCTTCCTCTGGAGTTTGTTCATGGTGAATTTCAAATTGATCCTCTTGGCACTGGACACACTCTGGGGTTGCCAAACAACATCAATGACCCCCAAAACAAAGGCAAAAGAAAACACACATTAAAAAAATCCAATAAAAATCATGTTCATGCCCAGAATCTCTCTTTGCAACCATTTCTCGCAATTTGTAAACTCAACATCTTCTGCTCGGCTGCGCTTCTCGCCTCATTGTCTGTCTCCTTCTTCTCCTTATAAGCCAATCTACCCCCTCCTATTTTTTTTATATCACTGGATTCCAGTGGCTCCATGCTTTATCGCCATGTTTGGTTTCAATTTCTTTGTCGCTTCATCTCCACCACTCTCTCCTTAAATCTCTCTGAAACATCAAACTTCCATTTTAAAGTCTCCTTCCTTTCTATCCCTAATTACCTTTCCCTTCTCTTCCTTTCACTAATTGGCTCCACTCGTTCCCTCCATCAACATCTCTCATTCCCTCCCTCTTTTTTTGTCAGACCTTCAGTTTTTAATTTACTTCGAACCCCCACCCCTTGCCATCCCCAAACTCACAGATTTTGCTTAGAAAAACACCCCGTAAACAGAATCAGACGAGAATCCGCTGCCGAATCGCGACTCCCCTGCTCCTCTACGGCCTTGATGGAAAGCCGAAGAGCAGAGGTGGGAAATACGGAGCTGTTTATCGAAATACGAGGTAGCACTGAAGAGTATAAAAGGATTGGGAATACAAAGGAAAAAATGCTAAATATTCTCTACTTCCAGCTTCTTAAATTCTTCAGCTTCACCGCTTTTTATCATCTCACAGGAGAGGGAAAATAATAGCGGCAAAACAAGGGATTTACAGTCCTTACCTTCGTCTTTCGGAAGATAACTAACAGATTAAAAGGCACAACTGTCGATAACAGACCTCCTGAAAGTGCCTCTATACACTTTCTATACCCTTAGGGTCAGCTTAGGGTCAACCTTTTAATTTATCCATTCGACAACTGTCCCTATATATTATCTTTTAGATTCATACACCGATTCTCTTTAAAGAAACACCCATGTGCTGGTGGAATACGGGTCCTTATCATTATCGCTTGTGCTCTGAGCAGTTTGACTCTTGTATCATCTGGGTTTGTGTGTCTGTGTGTATGCGCCTGTGTAAATTCACCAATTTACGCCACTTTGTCAAGAACCTTTTACTCAGTTATATGCATTCTTCGGCTTCCCTTGCGCATTACTCACTCCAGCTGAAGTGTTTATGCGTTTCTCTTATACGACGCATTGTTAAATAGTCGCTCAATGTGACAAAAACCTAAAAGAACCGCTGTAACTTTAAAATACTGGCTACACATACACTAAAACTTGGCGATTGGTTACTTTAATAGGATATAAAAGACAGATTTTTTTTGTTTGTTTGTTTTACTGCAATTTTTTTTTTCTGGAAGTGAGGAAGATATTTTGGAGCCTTGAAGGATAGACGGAGGGAAAGAAGAGGAGGAAGAGGAAAAGGGGTCGGTGGAGGGGAGCACGAGGGAGCCGGTGAGGGAGAGTTTTGTGAAGCGAGGGGCCATGTTAATTTGGGAAAAATGTAAACAGCATGTGTAACTGTTCAAAGCGTGACCGACTCATTTTATATCAGTCCCCCCCTGCTCTCTCCGCTCTCTTTCCCTCTGGGTGCTGCTAACTTCTGTCAATCTGCACTGCATTAACCCCTCTACCGCCAGTTCCTCCTTCTCCCTCTCTCCTTCTCTATTTACTTTTATCTGTCTCTCTCCCCCTCCACACACATCTTCCTGACGTTCACGTATACCGTGAAGAATTGGGGATGGCGCTGCAGCGAATAAAAAGATGTGAAAGGCTCACTTTATCCTGTTTTCCACCTCCTCTTCTCTCTCTCCATTTATCCCTACCTCTCTTTCTTTTCACCCTGACTTTGTTTTGTCCTTTTTAACCAGCATTTTGGAGTTAATGGGTCCAGCACATACTAAAGCTTTTATCTGAAACACACTGACACTAATTCAAGCCTTGGGGCAATAAAAGTCTTTGTCTGCGTGTGTGTACGCAAAAGTCAGACAGTGATGAGGAAAAGCGTGTATCTGTGCATCTGTGACAAGATAAATTCAAAGTGTGTGTGTGTGTGTGTGTGTGTGTGTGTGTGTGTGTGTGTGTGTGTGTGTGTGTGTGTGTGTGTGTGTGTGTGAGACAAAGACAGCCGAGCTTTCTGTGTATTTATTTGCTCCAAGTATCGGTTTGTTCTGTAGTCAGCTTTCTGTTTATTGTCCTTCTAAAGTTACACTATACCTGACGTGAGACTCAAGACGGGACAGAGAGCATCATTTCGTCATGGGCCATCCTTCAGTAGCTGCTTATCTTTCCTTCTTCTTTCACTTCTCCTCTTCCCTTCGTCTCCTAGACATGGAGCAGCAGCCGCACCAGTGGTCCCAGGGGAAAAGTGTGTGTGTGTGTGTGTGTGTGTGTGTGTGACTAACGTGAATCATGTACTTTGTCATATCAGTGACAGTTAACTAGACAGGAGCTTTAGCTGCATCTGACCCCCTCAACCCGAGTCATTTTTTTCCCTTTTACTGTGAATAAGACCCCTCCCCATCCATCTTTCGCTCTCACAGACATTTTTCAGCCTTTCTCGCTCTTTTTTTCCTTCTCTCTTCCTGCCATCCCTCTCACATGGATATTTAACACCAAATTACCCTATAATTACATTTCCTATATTTTCGCTCCATTCATTTTTTTTTTTTTTTTACTGTGTTTGTTTTTTTTTTTCTGATAACCCTCAGAGAATTGGATGATGGACCACTAAACCCACGTGTGCTCCTTCACCAGTAATTTCCAAATGTGAAGAGATGACTCACAACAACCTTTAAATTCATTTTATATTTAAAATAACAACAAGAAAAATAAATATTAAAAAATTAAATTATGTGATTTCTTTCCAGTATTATAAAAAAAAACTGTTTTGATATTTGGGATAATTTGATGTTTGGTTTTAAGTGGAAGAAACGTGCGCATGTTAAACCCTTAGGCTACACAGGAAAGGATCATATTTGCGGGGATTACGCACTAAAATATCCAAACTCGGCGCTTTTGCCACAACTTTTAATCATGATTGAAGATGCAAGGCAAAACAAATTATTAAATAATAAAGCAAACGTTTAAGTGTAAAAGAAAGAAATGTTTTAAAAAAAGGAAATTCCACTTAATTCCACTGTAATTTTACTCTGTCTGGCAACAAAGTTTTTCTTTTTCCCATCATCCCTCCATAAAAGGTTTTAGATTCATGGTCTTACCTCCGCAGAATCTCCTCATTTTCCTCAAATCCTTTTATCCACGTCGGTGCGCTCTCAGAAGTTCATCCACTAAGCGCAGAAAGAACCCGATAATGATCTCCTCTCTCCTCTTGGAGATTAAACAGAACCGCAAACCTTTTTCTTATTTTTCGTCTAATCGGCTCAATAAAATCTGCTCAGGAGAAGATAAAGTGAAACACAGGTGATGCCGATCCAGTCATTTAAAGTGAAATATTTGTTACATTCAGTTGAAATATTAACGATCCGCTGACTATGGTGCGTGTGGTCTGTGCGACAGACTGAATGACGGCGGAGCCTTTTTGTACCTCCTCCTCCTCTTTTTCTACCCTTTCCACTTATTTCCTCCCCTCCTTCACATCCCTGTCTCTTCTTCTCCTTCTTCTTCTTTCGTTATCCGCCTCCTCCTCTTCAGTAAATGGTGGTGATTCACCGGGTTGACGCATCACGGCTCAACTTGACAGACCCGCTGAACCACGAGACTTGTCACAACTCATTTCTTCCTCTCTCTCCTCTCGTCATCCTCGGGAACCCGATGTAAGCGCGGCCGTTTGATCTTAAATCTGCTTCCTTTTAACAAGGTGCGAGTCCGATTTGATCCGTTCAGCTGAGGCCAGCGTGACCTTCAAATCGTCCGGGAAATACGGAACGAATTAGATGTTTTCTCTCTTTTTCCCTTTTATTACAATAATAATTATCATTATTCATTTAACTAAGCATTTACGCTTCCACTTGGAGTAAAAAATAAATTACCAAACAGTCGAAATGTTTTTTTTCTCTTTTGTCCTCTTTACGCAGAGACCAAATTAGTTTAAAAATGTACATTAAATCTATTCGTTTAAAGTAGGCCTAATAATATTGCACAAAAATCTCAAATAAAGTGAAATAACATAACAAAAAAATTCAAGGCTGTATTTTAATTAAACTGGGGCGCAAATAATAAAGGAAATAATTGCGTCTAAAAACATTACGCCTGTTTTGTTTTTTTTCCTTTCTGTTTCTTTGCGGGAGAATGAAGGCAAGTGTTTGCTTGCTTGTCCCGCGCTTCTTTTCTTCTCCCTCCATTCCTCAGCTCTTAGTTTTTTATTGACAGTGAGATTATTCTGGATCTTCTTCTCTCACCTCCAGCTGTCACTCAGCGTGCCAGCCAGAACATCAGCCCGTGGCATGCAGCACCGTATCGCGCCCCGAAGCACCGCTGCTGATACTCTTATTTGTCCCGGATCCAAGTAAAATTCTTTCGTAATCGCTGAGATATTCCAAAATCCGTCAGGCCCACCGGTTCATGTGGTTGAATAAAGTAGTCTAGTTATACGGACTGACAGTGTATCCTCAAGGCTGGATTAAGGTGGAGGAGACGGAGGAGGGGGTCCTCAAGGACTTTGCCAAAAGCTTCGGCGGTTTGTTTCAGCCTCGTGTGCTGATGTAGGGAGAGAGAGAGAGAGTGTGTGTGTGTGAGAATGTGAAAATGCACTTTTAAACTCACCTCAAACGATAAGGGCCTTAAATGCGCCCCGATTTAATTCAGGCCTGCCGAGGCCCTGTTTTGAAGGGGAAGAGGGTTCATTTATTTGGCCGATTTCTGTTTGGTTGCCTTATGTTGCATTTTCTTAAATTGATTTAAAACGAAATAAAGGCCAAACTGTGCCTTTTGCCTTAAGGTTTTCAATAAGGTTTGTTGGACCATGCGTACTAGCCTATTTGATCCGGGGCCTTCCTATCTCTGTCCATATGTCGTATTATAAGAGTCTAAATAACTATTTAGAATGATGCAATATTCCTATTTGACTCTTTTTTGTAATTTATTAAAAAATAAACCCATCAGTATTGTTATAGTTTGTGTTTAATACTATGTTATTAAACCTTTTGGCACTAAGTAAAGGCTGCCATACTAGCTTCATTACCTGTGCTCTGTGCCACCCAGTGGTGATGAGCGGTTACTGCAACGCATTCTGTCCTGCGCAGACTCCGTAACAAAATGTTTTTGGGCTTTTTTGTTTTATTGTCCAAGTTTCACACAGACCTCAGCTTTCAAACCACTTCAAATCCTTGTAATTTACTACCCACCAAACACCTCAGTGATTCAAAGGAAGAGGGGGGTAACGTCTCAAAACCGGAAGCAAATACGAGCCACCGTATGAGTGTTTCCTGTGACTAGCTCCCGGTGCTACACGCGGGAAAACAGGCGAAGCTGCTGAGCACTGTCACAGTAAGACCTGATTTTTTTTAAAACTCTGCATTCTCGCTTCTATAGAAATTAATTTTTTGATATGTATAAGCAACGAGGGAGTGCGTGGCGCACAATTAATTACTTTGAGTGACGTCGTTTGTTACAATAACCCCAAATATTTACATGATTTCTTTTTACCGGCCTAGTGCTGATGGAGCGCTGGATTTTAACTTAGGACCAGCCCGAGCGGGCGGCGTTCTAGCGCGTGCCGTATTCAATTTGAGGATTCAGTTGGAAACTGTCCCACATCGTTGTATAAAAGAAGCGTACCCTGTGCAGTTGAAGTTAGCCTAGCTATTGTTAGTGGCGCAGCATGGATGATAGTTAAGGGTTGCTTCGAGAAACACAAAGACCCAACTGTCGCTGACACATTCACGCCATAAGATAACGATATTCGTAAACTTTCGCCGGGCAGAGCTTTCTTTTAATTGTTCATAGTTAGCTGTTAGCTGGCTCAGAACTTCACTCAGTTTTTTAAACACTAATAAACGGAAATATTAAATAACACGAAAAGACCCAAATTCAACACGAAGCTGCTTTTACAGTTTGCACACTCACAGGATGGCTGCTTTCTGCCTCTCGGGTGTTTTGGCTCAGTCGCTGCGTGCTTGCTCATGTTTTCATCAACACCACACTACTTTCCCACCGTGAGGAGCAACAACAAAATGCAGACCCCACCTTGCCACAATCTGGGAATGGTTTTAAAGCCAGGCCTCGTTGTAGATGTTTGGTTGTATTTAGTGCCGTTTCTTCCGTCTCTGTCTGTCTGTAGAGCATCAGTCATCGCCTGTAGCCAAAATGGGAGACACACTGGAGTTCAACGAGATCTACCAGGAGGTTAAAGGCTCCTGGGTAAGTATCTTCACCCAGCAGCTCTGCTCTCAAATTCTTTCAGGTCTTCATTACAGTCTCTTTTGAAGTGGCATCGCAGGCAAACATCAGCTCCTGTGCTCTTAATTGCAGTTCTGATTTCTTTTTTTGTTTTGTTTTTTGCCTATTTGTGTCACTCAGATTTTTCAAATCTTCAAACAGATGTCAATATTAGAGAAAGATAACCTGAGTAAATTTAAAATAAAATGCAGTTTTTAAAATGAGGATTTCATTTATTAAGGGAAACAAAGCCACCCAAACCTGCCTGGCCCTGGTTCAATTACCTCCTAAACCTAATAACTGGTTGTGCCCTGCTTGGGAGCAATAATTGTGCAGTATTGTTTTATCTGCCACACTGGAAGGTTTTCAGTCACAAATGTGCTGTTTTAGATGGGCATTCTCCTTAAGGAGTCTCTGGTAAAAAGTGAAAAAGGGTAGCCTTTGTGTGGTCAATCCACCGAATATTTTCCTAAAAGTCTTGGGGGATTATCAAGATGTTTTTGGCGAACGTGAGAGGAGCCTTCGTTTTCTTTTTGGTCAACAGTGGTTTTCACCCTGTAACGCTCCCAAGGATGCCATTTTTGTCTCTTTTTTTCTTTTCTTTTTTTATTGTTCAGTCATGAATTCTGACCTTAACTGAGCCAAGTGAGGCCTGCAATTCTTTAGATGATGCTCTGGGTGTTCTTTTGTGACCTACTAGATGGGTCATTGATGCACTTTAGGAGTAATTTTTATAGTCCAACCACACCTGGGAAGGTTCAACACTGTTCCAGATTTTCTCCATTTGTAGATAATGGCTCTCACTGTAATTCACTGGAGTCCCAAAGTCTTAAAATGACTTCATAAGCCTTTTCAGACTTATAGATGTCAGTTACTTCGTTTCTCATCTGTTCACTGTAGCATGATGTGTCGCTTTTTGGATCTTTTAGGCAACTACGATTTGTCAGACAGGTTTTATTTAAGTGATTTCTTAAGTAAACAGGTCTGGCAGTAATCAGGCCTTGGTGTGGCATTGAACTCAGCTCTCCAAAAAATGTGGTTAATCGCAGTTAATTCATGATTTACGATGTGCCAGATATGTTTGGATATTTTAGTTTTTTGTTTGTTTTTCTTAATAATTAAAATCATCATTTTAAAAATTGCATTTTGTCTTTCCTTGGGTTATGTTTTTTTTTATCTTATGTTACAATTTGGTGATCTGAAACATGTGACAAAATACTAAGAAGTCAGAAACAGGGAAAATTATTTTCTATGGCACTGTATTATTGTATCATTACACAACCTAGTAAAAATAAGATGCCTTTAAATGCTGTTAGCATTGACTCTTAGCCATGAGTGTGAAAAAAAATGAAACTGTCCTCGGCTCAGCTGTGGAATTTTTGTTTTGCTGAAAAGACATTTACTCTTCTTTTTTTTTTCTTGTAAAATCACTATTGTAAAGAGGGTATCCATGCCCACGAGTACGGAAACAATAAGAAGATCTGGATTTTGGTTTTGTAAATTAATCTAAATCTAAACTAATCATCAAACTTAAAAAATAAATGTTATGATGTGAGCAAGCTCCCATTTGGAAAGCTGTAACCAGTGTTTTTTAGTTTATGTATAAAATATTTGAGTTTTTCATTTTTCAATATCTCGCTGCAGAATGACGGACGGCTGCGTTTCAGCAAGCAGAATGTGGTTTATAAGAGCAGCAAGACGGGGAAGGTGGATAGCATCCCTGCCAGCGAGCTCAATTTGGCCCAGTGGAGGCGGGTGTGCTTAGGCCATGGCATCAAACTTGGCACCAGCACGGGACACGTCTACAAATATGATGGCTTCAGGGACACGGTGAGTTCTGGATGCACATTGCATGCCTCCAGGTTGTTTTGTAGATTTGGGTAAGTGTGTGTGTGGTTCATATCTCTGATCAGTCTCTGAAGTTTGTCTCTCTCTTCCTTTTTTTTTTTTTTTCCTGGGATCTAAATCTTTTCTCTCCGTTTCTGGGAAATAATTGTTACCTTACTTGGAGGAGAACAAGGCAGCAGTGGAATATTTCAGAGTGACACACACTGCTGGTTTATTCAGCGCTGTGTTTATAGCCAGGGATGTAACCCAAGCAAGGGGACCTCTGATAAACAACTTCCATTCCCTGTCTGACATTTCCTCAGGAAAAACACTACCATCTTGCGAAAATGCCACCACTTGAGGGTGCGTGTGTGTCAGAAGTATGCGAATGAATCTGCTCTTCTCCCCGAAGCTCCTAATGGGATTAATGAGGGAAACGAGCACGAGCATGTGTGTTCCATAAACAGTGTAATCATCGGCTCATGTGAGTCAGTGTTTATATCAATCCACTGAAACAATTTGGCTCAGAAAACAGACAAGAAAAAATTGTGGTCGTGTTTGTTTTTTATCACTCCATTTTTTTTCCCCTGCTCTGCCTTTTCCCTGCTGCTCTGAGTGTGTGGGGAATGTCAACACACAAGTACAACTCTGAGATGGAGGAGCGGGTATTAACCTGGAGTCTGCGGCTGTCTCCTGGGGTTAATCAGCGTATTTTTTTTCAAGATGGATCCTCTCAACCTGGAGCGCAGGCCGTGATGTCATTGTTTATTATCCCACGGTTAGTGTCGGTAATCGAGAATTGGCTGGAGGTTTAGCTGCTGGCGTGCGGAGCAGACTCTTTGATTCATTTGTCCCTGTGAAGCGTTCTTGAGCAAGATGGTGAATCTTTGCCAGATAGTCTGTTATATAGCTGACCTGTAACTGTCATGTGGAGGAGCAGAAGGTGTAGAAAAGCATGGATTTCACTTATGTTCATGTCACTCACATGTTTAGAGTGCAGCTGGCCCATAACGCTGTTGCTGACATTGCGAGTGTGGTGTTGAATGTATGCAGCAGCCCACTGTGGATGCATTTTACTATTGGGGTTCAAAAGTGTTTAGGCCTCATGCGTCAAACTGTCAGGTACTAAAGGCTTCCACCCTGCATGTAAAGTTGAAATAGTTTGACAGGTAACAGAAACAATTCATAGGTAGTTAATCGTTTAAATCACAGCTCAGTATTGTTTTAACGCAGCTTGTTTGTGTGTTAGGATAGAGCAAGACAACACCTCAGTATTTATGTTGTTGTTTTGCAGCTTTTTGAGATTTTATAGCGTAAACTAGCACTGCCCAAAGGTTTTTCTGCCAGCTGTTAGTTCAAATAATGAGTTGCTTAGTCTTTGTACCTCCTACAGGATTTTTCCTGGTTTAAAATTGGCCTTTGATGGTGCCTACATATAAACATGATTGAGCCACACGTGCTTAAAAACATGTATTTATAAATGCATGTAAAACCAATCGTAGGGGGATTGCAAGGCTAGTTGATTTTGGCAAAGTCTGTGCCAAATCAAACACAAAGATCCAAATCAAATACAAATGTTTTAAGTTTAAACCTTTTAAACAGACTATAATAGTAAAGGTCTTGCAGTTTGACATTAATTTATTCGTTTCAATCTATGTTGTTTTTGATTATGTCAAAATCGTTTCAGGGCTGAAAATCTTTTAAGTAACGTTGTTAATGCAGGGCAACATTGCATAGCACATAAAAGTAAGATAGTAGCAAGCCTTTAAAAAAACAGAGCGCTCGCTCTGTGCTTCATGAGGAAACTTTGTGTCTGATGTTAGAGAAGCAAGATGCTGACTGTCTAATGTTAGATAAACCGTGTTTAATGTTGACAAATGATGCCTGCAGAGTTTGGACATTCTTGAGTGTCTTTTACCTCCTCAAAAGAAGCCTCGACATCCCGCCTGTAACTGCATCGATGAACGGTCGATGTCTTTCTGTAGCCACTTCCTGTGGTGGACTTGACTGTGCACAACCGAACAAAAACAAGACTCTTGTCATCAACTGATTAGTTGGTACAATGTTTTTGGAGGGCGGCCCTAATCCTTATTGTTCCAGGAATCAATGATAAAATAATTGTTAGGTTCGGTCCTAATTGAAAGCTCACTTTTTCTTTTCCGTTTAAAATAATCTTGTTTGAGTGGTTGTTTCAAGTATTTGAGGTTTCAGTCCAGATGTTGACAGTACTTTATACAGCTGCTTGACAGCTGTACAAGAGCTCCTTATGAAAAGATCTTAAATGAAGAAAATGGCAAGGGGGGGATTCTTATATAATAGTTGTAATTTTCACTTTTTACTCAGTTTAGTCTTTGTTTCCAGAGTTTGCTTGTTTAGATTTTACACTAAAGATATCTTAATTATTATTATTATTATTATTATTATAATCATAATCATTATTACTACTATGGGTATGTTTTTACTTTTTTTTTTTTTCATTTTTTCCCAGGGAGAAGTTGAGAACAGGAGTTGCAATACAAACACTTGACTCACAGTCATGTAGACATCCCAGTCTCAATAAACATAACCACCAAACCACCTCATCAGACTGGCCATGATGAAAGATTTGACCACAATGACGGAGTCAAATTAAAGAGATTTAGCTCTACATTTTTATTTTATTTTACTTAGTTCTGTAATACATTGTTTGAAATAGTTTCGGTTAACTCTAATTTTTTTCCCGTACTTATTTTTTAAGCCTAGTCTTAGTAAACTGTATAAAGCAAATATCCAACTGACATAATGAAAGTAATCTTTTAACAAAGTGGATGAAGGCTTTTGGAAAAGCAGGGATTGAAAATGTACTAATAAAAGGCAGACAGGGTGGTCATGTTGGGTGAGTGTGTGTGTGTGTGTGTGTGTGTGTGTGTGTGTGTGTGTGTGTGTGTGTGTGTGTGTGTGTGTGTGTGTGTGTGTGTGTGTGTGTGTGTGTGTGTGTCTGTCTTTTGGTGGTCTGTGTTTATTATAACTTCATGAGCTGGGCAGTAACAAATCTGCCAAAGCTTCATCGAGGAGATGAGAACTTGCACAAACTCTGATTTTATGAATTTACACATCTGCTTGCGCCTGCTCTCCTATCTAAAAAATGCCTTAATGCTGGTCAACAAACATGCTGATGAACTTCAACGCACACACACACAAACACACAATTCTGAATCTCTGGGCTCTAATTGGCTGTAATAACCTCATGGACAGGCAGATATCCAGGTGCGTAAATTCGGTTTCCCACAGAGTCTCATTCTACCTTACACACACTCACACACCATAATCACTTCCACATGTGTTTGCACTACTGGGACTCTGTGTGTGTGTGTGTGTGTGTGTGTGTGTGTGTGTGTGTGTGTGTGTGTGTGTGTGTGTGTGTGTGTGTGTGGGAGAGAGAGAGTGTGTGATTGACCATGTGTTTGTCGCTCTGTGTGATTTCTTTCCAGTTGTAAGGGGTCCTGCAGGATAAATAAACAGGCTGATTGTCAGTGGTGGTGTAGAGGGAAAGAAGACAGAGAGGGTGGATGGATTACATTCATCTCCTGTGTTCCCAAGAGGCCCAAACGGCGGACATAGTTACAATTGCGTTGTGATTAATTATCCCATTCCTCCTTCTTCTTAGGTGGTGTTTTTATAAGCTTTGACCCATGTGGAGCCAGTGCTTTGACGGCATTGCTAACTTTGAGGCTTTCTCTTCCTTTTGTTTTCACCTCTTTCTCTTCTGTCAACCTTTTTTCCCACTGTTATTCTTTCTGCTCACCCCACCAGGACTTTGAGAAGATTTCAGAGTTTTTCAAGGCCAACTACAAGGTGGAGCTGACAGAGAAGGACATGTGTGTGAAGGGCTGGAACTGGGGAACGGCCAAGTTTTCAGGTAAATTTTTCAGAATCACTGCACTAATAATGTCTGAAATATTGATGATGATAAGTGAGGTGAAAATCAACAGTCAATTTAAGATTAGTTTGCTGTTTAACATCAACTCAGAGAGCTCTGAAGATGAGGTCAGTTGTTTCTCTCCTAACTGTCTTGTTTCTGCCTTTCACAGGGCCACTGTTATCCTTCGAAGTCAATGACAACACAGCGTTTGAGATCCCACTGTCCAACGTTTCCCAGTGTGCCACAGGGAAGAACGAAGTCACTCTGGAGTTTCACCAGAATGACGACACAGAAGTCTCCCTTATGGAGGTCCGATTCTACGTCCCACCCAGTCAGTCTGATGAACGGCAAGACCCCGTGGAGGTGACAAAGGATGCTTTACTTCTGCTTTTTTGTTTGTTTGGTTTCTTTATGCTTTTCTTTGTTTTTGTTTACAGTAGTTCTAAAACTGTGTGTTTTCATTCAGGCATTTGCCCAGAATGTGTTATCTAAGGCTGATGTGATCCAAGCTACAGGAGACGCTGTGTGTATCTTCAAAGAGCTGCAGTGTCTTACACCCAGAGGAAGGTAAAAGATTGACATTTGAGCACCCAAATCCAGTCACCTACCGATTTTCTGATTTGATTTTAAACCAAAAAATTGGCCAGTTTATCACTATATTGAACGTACTTGATACTAAGGGAGCCAAATTGTACAAAGAAAACATTCCCGTACTGTTACACTACCACTAGCCTGAACTGGCAGACTGGATCCATTCTTAAAGGTTGTTTACACCAAATTTTGACCATAACGCCCAAATGTCGCAGCAGAAATTGAGACCAACCACACCAGGGAATTGTTGTTGTTTTTTTTTTACCTTTGACCTTCAGCAGGTCATCTTGACATTGTCTACATGCAGAAGTACATTGAGTTGCTGCCAGGTGATTGGCTGTTCAGATATTGGAGTTAACAAGCAGTTAGGCTGATATACCTAATAATAAAATGGCCTTTGTATATTTGGATAAAGCGTGCATAAACCTTGCACTTTCATGAAGTCACACTTATGAACTCACTATATGATTCACATTAGTTAGTTATTCACATTAGGAGTTAACCAGTTAACTTTCCTTTCTTCAGATATGACATCCGTATCTACCCGACATTTCTTCACCTGCACGGTAAAACGTTCGACTACAAGATTCCCTACACCACCGTCCTCCGTCTTTTCCTGCTGCCACACAAGGATCAGAGGCAGATGTTCTTTGTGGTATGTGAACTTTTCTGTGTGACTTTTATTGTTGACAGTGTTAGCATTTAATGCTCCCATTTTCTGACCTGCTTTCTCTTTGTGGCGTTTTTGTTTTCTTTATAGATCAGTCTGGATCCTCCTATCAAGCAGGGGCAGACACGTTATCACTTTCTCATTCTGCTCTTCTCCAAGGAAGAAGATATTAGCCTAACCCTCAACATGAGCGAGTGAGTGCATCTAGACCTAGATTGGCTTCAGCTAATTTTGACTGAAGAATAATGTTGTAAAGCGTGTGTCCACTAGGGGGAACCAAGGGTCTGAGTCAGTAGTGTCAGTAGAAACAGTTCTTTGCATCATTTAGAAACTCTCAAAACTTAATTTTAAGGTTTTAAACTTTGTTCTTTCCCATGTGTGTCACAGAGAAGATGTGGAGCGTCGTTTTGAGGGTAAACTCAGTAAGTTCATGTCAGGATCTCTTTATGAGATGGTGAGCAGGGTGATGAAGGCCTTGGTCAACCGTAAAATCACAGTACCTGGAAACTTCCAAGGGTAGGCATCTCATATACTTCTGTTTTTCAAAAACACTGTTTTTTTTTTTTTTTTTTTCTTTTTCAAAATTAAGTATAACTGTGTCACTCTTTGGGCGTTGATCTCTTCCTCCTCAGACACTCAGGAGCCCAGTGCATCACCTGCTCCTACAAGGCATCCTCAGGCCTCCTCTATCCTTTGGAAAGGGGTTTCATCTACGTCCACAAGCCCCCTGTTCACTTGCGCTTTGAAGAGATCTCTTGTGTCAACTTTGCCAGAGGCACCACCACAACACGTTCTTTTGACTTTGAGATTGAGACCAAGCAAGGGAACCAGTACACTTTTAGCAGCATTGAGAGGTGAGCATTGAGAGGTTTTGTTAACAGGAGCAGACCTATCATAAAAACACAAAGGTATCCTGGATATGTGTTTCATGCTGGGGGAATATTCATTCATATACAAGTCTGGGCATGATTTTCACTCTGGCACACTCGTTCACATTGTGTGGGTTTTTTTTCTTCTTCTAATAACTCACTTTAGAGGATGAGAGTAAATCCATTTTGGTTTCTGGCTGTTTGCATTGACCACTCTGCTGATTCAGCATCTCCATCTTATCGCCACTAATGTAACATGATCCTTCCAAGCACTAAAAGTCATCATCTGCATTAGAGTTGTCAGACTTTCATTTCATTTTGTGCCATATACTACAAAACTCAAGCTTAACATGAAGCTGCTGGAACCTAAGTTAAGTGCCTACACGGAGGGTTATATTCCCATCAAAAGAAGGACAGTAGGTAATTTCAGATTCTGAAGCAAGGATGTTGTTCATAAATTTAGATCTTGCTAATACCATGTTTTTATTTTGTTTATAGCTTTTGCCAGCACTGTACTGCTCAGACAGGAGCTCAGTTATGATATAGGTTCATGTGCCAAAATATGGAGGAGGATGAGCATTTCCTATGGATGACTCTAGGGTTGGGTGATTGCCATGGTCTGATTGTCCCCATGTGGGATCGCCAGTGAAATGTCTTACAAATGAGTATATGTGGAGATGAAATATGAAGCAATATTGAGATGGATTGAGACAGATTCATGTTATTATGAATATCATATCTTAATTGAATGCATTAATGGTGGACAAGGGTCTCCATATTTTGGCATCTGAACCTATATCATAATTGACCAATGGAGACAGCTGAGCCATCATCGACATCGTTGTCCATCAGCACAACTTGCCATACTACATATTTATAATGTCACTTTTATAAACAACAACAGAGGTTACCATTGTGCTGAAAAATAAAACCATAAATAAAGGAAATAAAGCACAGGCCAAAAGGTAACAGACACCAAACACAAAAGAGCTGTAGAAGTGAAACAATAAAGGAGTACATAAAATATAACTTAAAATCACAGTCAACATCTCACACTGGGTTCAAAGCCAGGGAGTAAAAGTGTGCTTTTAAGGGATTTAAAAACAACAAGAAAAGGAGCCTGCTTGATGTGCAATGGCAAACCACAGGTTTGCTGGTCTACTGACTGAGAGAACCAGTGTGACATTTGGCTGGATCAGAAAAAGAAACGATGGGGCACCACCATTAAGAGACTTAAAAACAAATGAAAGGGTTTTGAAATCGATTTGTAAATGACCTGGAAGCCAGTGAAGGGAAGCTGAAATTGGGCTTATGTGCTCTTACTTGCTTTAACCTGATTTAAAAAATCAAGCGAGAGCATTTTACTCCAGCTGTAGTCGAGAAATGGAGACATGTGCATTGCATTGCCGTAATCAAAACGAGACAATATGTTGTAAAAGCATGTTAATGTTTCAAGATTGCATGTGGACAGCTGAGGCTTGATTTTGACAGTAGTATATTCAAATGAGAATCGAACTTCAGAGAAGGAACCGTTTTCACATTTAAATTGGTGATAATGCATTTCTCATATGGGAGCAGATTGGAAAGGTTAACACAGTGGGTGCTGCTTTTGCCACAGGGTCTAAACAACATGACTTATGAAATTCAGAAAATTTGCAGCAGCTTCTGGTCCAGGTTATTCTTCCTCAGGACCGCTGTTGGGCCTTCTTTACCACCGCGTTTGTGTTATGGGTCCAGATAAGATCGGCATGAGTGCCCATAAACCTAAAGGTGGAGACAAATTCCACCCGTTCTCCATTTATAATCAGAGGGGAGTGGACCTGTCTGTGCCTCCTGAAGTCCATTATGAGTTCTTTTATTTTAAGGACATTCAGCTTCAGAGCCATCCCATTGCAGGGCAGGGGAAGCTCTGCAGTTTTAGATGCTGAATTGAGGCTTGTGAGACATTTGGTTTTTGATCATATTGTTAAGCCATTCTAATTAATTTAAAATAAATAACTCCTACTTTGTCTCTTTCCCTTCTAGAGAGGAGTACGGCAAACTTTTTGACTTTGTTAATGCTAAGAAGCTCAACATCAAGAACAGAGGTTTCAAAGAGGTAATGCACAAGTCACTGAAACGCCTCTCAGTTTGTACATTAAGTTTGATCATATTTCTATCCCCGATATTGATGCTTGTTGCCCTTCTCCTTTGTGTTTGTCCTTGTACACCTGTAGAAGAAGGTGGGTATGGTCATGGGCGTCACGTGTGGATTAGGCACTTGATTTTATTGGTCTGGAGTGATTTCCTGCTTGCATGGCGTGCTGCTGGTATGTGTGTGCGTGTTCTGAGGATGGCGTCCAATGATCTTGATTTGGTTTGACATTACCAATATGATTGCTGTTGAACCTGAGATATTTTGAGTGATTTATGACTAATCATGGGACATGGAGGTGAGGGAGCGCTGACCAATACCTCTTTGGGTTGGTGTGTGTGTGCGCGCGTTCTGTGTGTGTGCGCGCGTTCTGTGTGTGTGTGCGCGTTCTGTGTGTGTGTGTTTGCATTGTGCTGACTAATGTGTGGCCTGGGGGCTTTTGGTGTGCTTTAACACTGAGTACAGTTGTCATCAAGACTGCTGCCTTACAAAGGCGACGCTGATTGCATTACCTACAATGGTCTTTGACATATATGAGCTTCTTTCAACGAGGCCATCCCATCTGTTTCTGTGGTGATGGGGTCAGCAGAGGTCAATGAAAATTAATGGAGCTCCTCTCTAATTCCTGTTGGTGTTCAAGTAGCAGCCTCCCTGTTTGTCTGTCGATTGGTGGACTTGGATGCGTGCAGATGGAGAAGAAGAAAATAGTTTGAATTTTATTTCCAGGATGGCATTACAGCATAGCGAGCCTCAAGCTAAAGAAGAAGATGCTAAGCTAAGATTTTGTGTGGTCTTATACTTCACTTTATATGCAAACATGAGTCATTTAATTGATTAGAATCACAGTGTCCAATGGTTTTGGCTCATGTTAACCCTTTCCATGTCCTGGCAAACTAAATTTTTGTCCATCCAGAAGTTTGAAGACCTCAGAAATGGACCAAAAAAGCCCTGAACCACCTAAAATTCTAGATAAGATGAGCATGGCCACCATGACATCACCCATTATTTTCTGAAGTCACATCTTAAAGCTTAAAGCTGGGCATTTTGTGGTGGATCTTTGTGACACTGTGTGCCTTTTTTCCACAAGTACCGACTTGACTCCACTCTACTCTGTTTTGGTGGGGTTTTTTCCCATTACAATTGAGTGCCATCGCAGTATGATGGTCATTATAGCAACACGTCCGAAACTCTGCAACACTATTTATATATGACACAAACACGACACAATAATGGAGGACTTAGGGGTGATAGTATACCTTTTGCTCCATTGTGGTGGGGGTTTCAGACTCGAGGACCACGGTGTTTATTTTTGTGCAGCCATTTACCTCGTTGCAGAGTTTCAGAAATGGAAGTTCTTCTTTTTTTTTTCTTTTTTTTTTTTCTTTCTTCCCTTTCCTGAAAGAGTCACTTTCATGACTCATCAAGTAATGCCATCATTGACTGGCCAATCGGGGCTTGCAGTCTTTTGACGTCACATTTTCGTACCTGGTACCAAGTGCACCACCTGATGGAAACTCTAAAAGCCAGCCGAGTAGGTACTAGTGGAAAAGAGGCATTTGACTCTTGTACAGCAGAGACCTGCTAGTCACAAGGTAGCCACACCTTCAAAAACACACTGCTTTTTTTTTCTATTTAAGGGTATTTTTAAACACAATTTTCTACGGTGTGAAGAAGATTTCGCAAAATGTGTTCAAAGGTTGAGTCAAAAAGCTGTTTTCGCATAGGCTGCTATAGGATCTCAAATCTTTATTGTATGTGTGCGCTTCCCCCCCACAGCTATTGCCCTCTGGTGGCCATCACAAATAATGCAGGTTTCTAGGCACTTCTGCAGCGGCTTCATTTTTCCAAACCAAAATCTACATTCATGTTTTAAACCATGAAATGTGCAATAACAACAGTAAAAACAGCAGAACTAGAGAGGAAATGAAAAAAAGTTGGCATAAAAGCTAAAAATTTTCCGTAGGAAAAATGTTTTTCTTCCCATTTCCTGTTCTTAATAAGCTAGCTGCCCCCTCAGATTAAACCTTTAAACCTGCATTATATTCTCTTTGTGACAGAAATGCGATCAGCTGAAATTACTTCTGATAATTAAGTTATTTATTTAGCAAAAAGGGCCGAAGTGATGTGTTAAGTTGCAGTCATGTGTCGGGCTGATTTAATAGCACTGTACATTAAATATTTGGCGGTTTTAAACATGCTGGAAAAAAACAGCAGTTGCAATATCTGTAATGCCTAGTGGGATGTTTCTTTCTTTTCTGTTTTTTGCTAATGAACTAAGCAATAAGGAAAAGGTGGCTAACTTTATCTCAGAGTAGATAGAGGCTCGTGGGTACTGTGTTTTTTGTTTTTTGTCTGTTTGTTTTGTTTTTTGACCCTGTAGTGTATTTCCAGGGCATGAAGGGCAAGATTGATGAATACAGCGACTCAGATGATGACCAACACGATGCTTACTTGGAAAGGATGAAGGCTGAGGGCAAGATCAGGGAGGAGGGCAACGACAGCGACGAATCAGACGGTGAAAGTGGTGAGTAATGACTGCCTATATGACAGGATAGCGAGCATACTCAGAAGATGGGGAACGTTGGATAGTGATATTTTTTTCTTTTTTTCTTGTTTCTCTTCAGATGAGTCTTTCAACCCTGGAGAGGAAGATGAAGAGATTGCAGAAGAGTACGTGACTCTCCTAAAACGTAGTTGGATGATATGATAGCTTATTAACACTTATTAACACTACTGGCGTCTCCTTGTCTTCAATCAGGTATGACAGCAATGCCTCAGCAAGCGAGAGCAGTGAAGGAGGAGAGGAGAGCGAAGATGAGAGTGCAAAGAAGAAAAAGGCCAAAAAAGCCAAAGTGGTGAAGGAGAAAAAAGAGAGAAAGCCACGAAAAGAGGCGAGAGAAGGGCTAAAATAAGCCACCACTGTACATAAAGGTGTGCAGTTTCAATCATTTCTTTACTCAATTCCTTTTTATCTTCAATGTGAGCAGAAGAAGCAGAAGGATGCTGGCGGACCCAAGAGACCAATGAGTGCGTATATGCTTTGGCTCAACTCCAGCCGTGAGCGAATCAAGTCGGACAACCCCGGCATCTCCATCACAGAGATCTCTAAGAAAGCGGGAGAGATGTGGAGACAGCTGAGCAAAGATGAGAAGCAGGTGAGGGTTAAGAGAAATTGCTTTAGTTGTGGTTTTTTAACTTAAAAAAAAATACACACGAATAAAATGCATCTATTGTCCACTTAAGTATGTTAATTAACCAGAATAAATGTGTAGAGAAACCTCTAAAGAATGTTTTCTGTAGGAGTGGGAAGCAAAGGCAGGCGAGGCGAAAAAACAGTACGATAAAGCAAAGAAAGAATACAAAGAGAGCGGAGGAGCAACTTCCAGCCCCAGGAAGTAAGGCCTGCAACAAAATAAGTCAACTCTTTGTTTTTTTGTTTTTTTTTTTTTTGAAGTCTTGATGCAGAAAAATGGCTAAATTTGTTATATTTTCTTCCACTTTTCACCCATTAGGGAGAGTAAAAAGTCTGGAGGCAAAAAGGACGATAAGAAAAGGAAGTCTGCCGGAGCAGACAAGGACAAGGAGCGGGGAGGAAACGACAGCTTTAAGAGCCGAGAGTTCATCGAGACCAGCGAGGAGAGTTCATCAGACTCTGACCACAAGAGCAAGTCCAAGAGGAAGAAGGTAAATCCAGTGACTGTAAATGCCGTCATCAGACAGAACAGACTCAGACTCTTATTGAATGATGTAGGATGACTTTTAGTTTCTTTTACCTAATCAGAAACCACAATGCGATGGAAATGTTTGATCTAGCTAAAAGTCAAAACACTGATGGCTGCTCAGTGAGAAGTAGACATTTTCTTCAGGAGGAGAAACCTTTAAATCCCGTTAGCTGATTGAGGGACAGCTGCGGGACGAAGTGTATCAGGGAAAACCTGGAACTGAAGCACCCCGCTTACTAAAAAGATGGCAGGTAGGAGAGAGGGAAGGCAATAGAGAGCTAATGAGTGTGAGAATGAAAGCTCCTGTTATCTTGTGTATCACTATATTGCATTTTTAACCAAATGCAAAGAAAACAGTAATGAGGAGACTAAGAATTTTCTTGAACATGTCTGTGTATATTTGCAGTTTCTGTTAGAATATATTTGCGATAGAGCTACGAGGCAGTGTTTGATGACTTGCTTTTTCCTGTTTAGTTGAGATTTTGCCTGCAGTTTGAGTTAACTGTAAAGAAATGTGCTTTATTCGCTTCTCGATAACACAGATGCAGAGAGCAATCAGAGAACTTGAGCGTTGCGCATTAAATTAATGGAAATTGTTGATGTAAACATAGTGAAACTGCTTCATTTAGACTAAAGCACTCCTTCATGTTCTGACATGATTGTAAACACTGAGTTCTTCTTTCTTTTTTCTAAACAGGAATCAGACGATGAGGAAGAAGAAGAGGCGGTGTCAACACCTGCAAGCTCCGAGGAAGAGTCTGATTGAAGACACACTTTTCCACCTCGTATACACACACACACCAAGGACCAAGCGTTTATACTCTCTCTGCTGATACCACACTGACGGACAAATTAACAGACTTGAGTTGTATTTGCTTCTTCGTGGTTCGTTTTATGAGTACAAACACATTTTTGTGACTGACTCTTCAACCATGTAATGATATTTGAGTAGTTTGATGATGAGCTGGCATACCTTTTGGAAATACTGAAGGGTTTTCCATCAAACCAGTGGGCATATATGTTTTAGTTACATAGCACGATGATTGCAGGGGTTGTTAGTTAGCAGATGCAAAATTTATGTACGGGAATTTCTTTGACTTTTCCAGTGTCATGTTTTCAGGCCAAAATAAATAAATGAATCATTTTCAATAAAAACTCAGTTGGTGGTGCTTTGATCCTCATGGAAAAAGATTCTGAACTGATGGTCAAACGGTCACCTTGAGAGATTGCTTGCTGCCGTTTGCGTGTAAAGTAGCTTGTAAAGCACATTTAATGAATGTGGTCCATTTAGTGTTATTTACAACAACATTCATTCATTGTTTAGAATGTTTAAAAGTTTCTTTACATACACCGTTTCAGCCATTCAGTTAAATTCAGTTTTGTTTATTTAGCGCTAAATCACAACAGCAGTTTCCTCAAAGCGCTTTATATTTTAAGGTAAAGACCCTACAATAATACAGAGAAAACCCCCAACAATATAATAACCTCCTATGAGCAAGTGCTTTGGCGATAGCGGGAAGGAAAAACTCCCTTTTAACAGGAAGAAACCTCCAGCAGAACCAGGCTGAGGGAGGAGCGCCCATCTGCTACCACCAGTTGGGGGTGAGGGGAGGAACACAGGACAAAGACATGCTCTGGAAAGGGGGACAGAGATTAACATTAACTAATGATTAAAGGCAGAGAGGTTAACACATGTTAACAAACCAAAAATGTGAGTGAGAAGGGTAACTGAAGACGTAAAACTCAATGCATCATGGGGATCCCCCAGCAGCCTAGACCTACTGCAGTGTAACTGAGAGGAGCCCTAACTATATGCTAAAGTTATAAGTCTAATCTTAAAAGTAGAGAGAGTGTCTGTCTCTGGAAGCTGGTTTGACAGACGAGGGGTGTTCTGCTTTTAGATACTGTAGGAGCCACAAGTAAACCATCAGTCTGAGAGCAAAGTGCTTTAATGGGGTGATGCGGTACTATAAGTTCATTAAGATAGGATCAGTTGATTATTCAAGACCTTGTATGTGAGGAGCAGGATTTTAAATTGGATTCTTTAAATTTGATTTAACAGGGAGCCAACGAAGAGAAGCCAGTATAGGAGGAATATAAGAAATCAGATGGCAGCCACTCAATCATATGATTGGCAGTACAGTCTAAACGTAGACATGGTTGTGACTGGATGCTGAAGTTCAAACTGAGCAGAATGAGGAAGAAAGGTCATTTTAAGTGACTTTGAACATGGCATGCTTGTTACTGCCAGACAGGCTCGTCTGAGTATTTCAGAAACTGCTGATCTGAGATTTTCCCCCACAGCCATCTCTGGGGTTGACAGACTGGTCAGAGAAGAGAAAATGTCCAGTAAGCAGTAGATTTCTGACTGAAAATACTTTGTTGAGGTCAGAGAAGAATGTCCAGACTGCTTTGAGCTGGTAGGAAGGCAAATACACATGTTAAACAACCACCAAGTTATGGAAAAGGGCACCTCTGAAGGCACAACACAGCAAACTATACTCATACTCAATTGACCTCCACAGTGACCAGGACACTTTTGGGATTTGGTGTAACAGGACATTCACAAGTGCAACAAACAGTGACTGCTGTCATTTCAATATGGACCAAAATCTCTGAAGAATGTTTCTAGCGTCTTCTGGAATCTACGCCACGAAGAATTAAAGCAGTCCTGAAGTCAAATGGGTGCCCAACCCGTACTAGTGGCTGTTGTCTGAGCTTGTGGGGAAATTCTTATCTATGTGAACTATGAAATACTTTAAAAACATCCCTCCACAGTGTAGTTACTAAAAAATTTATATGTAAATCAGCATCACTCAGAAGTCTATACAGGGCTCACAGAAAGCAGAATTAAACATGTATCTTAGTGACAATTGAGCTACATGTGATTAACTCTGCAAATGAAAATAGCTCCAGAAAAACTCAGCCATGTGGTCCAAAGATCCTTGAAGAAATTAATATGATCAGCGTATGTTAGTGTAATTTTTCAACACATTAGGAACAGAATGAAAACCAAACCTCTTAAGCTGTTAAGATACTCCCATAGGACCTACACTTTTGCTCACTTGACCAGGCGGGGTGGTTTGAGAGTGTGTGTTAACTGGCTGCCCTAGTCAAAGCTGAAGAGACAGTGGTTTTAGCGATTTGCTGAAGCCTAAGTACAAGGTGGTTTGAAGAGTGGTTTTTAAGAGCTAAACGATACCAGCTCTAAAGTTCATCTCCACTTAATGTGGCTTTTGACAATAAGGTACTCTTCCCACATCCTGTAGTACTGATCACATATTCTTAGAATAGCCTTGGATATTTGTTATCATTTGATATTTGTTATCATCATGTGAAACTCGAGGTGTTGCAAAGTGGCTCTGTGAAGCTGCAACTAGGCAGAGCTTTCAGTGTTATTGTTTTAATTTGGTTTCCTTTGATTAATTTTTTTTGAATGCACCCTTTCCAGCTCTCTTAATAAGTAAACAGAATATGAATTAAAAAGCTGAGGTTTGTTCTGTTTGTCTTGTGTGATTGTCATTTTATACTCCTTTACTCTCTGTTATGTCACTGTGATTTCAGTTGTTCTTCTGTCTGTTAACAGTCTTTGAGTTTTTAGAAGGAATGCATCCATAGTTTGGCATTTGAGTCATACCTTACAATTTTAGTAATTTTTAGTCAATTATGCTACACATGTCAATTCAAATCACACTGCACATGTGGCACATGCGTCCTAACTAGATGCACTGATATATGTGAGGATTAACTGACTTGTTATTTTCAGGTGCTTCCCTTAAAGTTTTTGTGGTTTCCTCCTGCACCTTAATCATGAATCAAAGCACCAAAGTATTAGAGGAAACTTTTAGAGTGAAAGAAGTAAGGTATTGAGTCTATGATGACCTGCACTGCATCATAATCCTATTGAGCTATTGTGGGAACAGCTTAAACTTATATTACATAAGAAGTGGCTTTTATACTAATTTCATTTGTGGGAGGATTTCAGGAAGCATGGGCTGAAATTGATTCAGATTACTTGAACAAATTGACAGCTTGAAGTGATTCTTTGACTAGATTAAATTTAAAGGATGAACTATTAGAATATTCCAATAATTTCTATTCACTTTGCAACACATTTGATGAATAGATGTTTAAGTTCGAATTTTAAATATGTACTTCATATTGCATGTGACTTCCTTGACCATGAATATGATTATATTCCAAGTCGGTAGAATAAATCCTCTGGAGAGCATGAATGTCTGCTAAGATTCATGGCAAAGAGTAACCTCGCTACAATGAGCTGCGTACGCTCTTCATGTGGTGTGTTTGGGTGCCGTGCAGGTGTCAGTGTGTTTAGTCATGTCCTAAATGTGGAGCCCAAAGAAAATCAGAGTGGAAAGTGTTTGCATACATCCCTTCCTGTGACATAATTATCTTTTCCGCTGCAGTTTCCCCTTTCACCAGTCTGCTCCCCATTCAATTACACTCTGACGAATAGGGTTTAGTGTTCAGTTTTCTGCTGATATAAACATGACATTTACATGAAAGCTTGTGATCTTGTTTGCATGTTCAGCGCATGCTTGTGTGTGTTTTTAGATGTATCTTACATTGTATTAGGTCACCATTAGCTGACCACAAACATAATGGATCCACTTAAGTAATTACATACTATCTACACACAGACACACACACACAGAGCGCTGTCACTGCATTACATTATCTCTCTAATGTAAAAGGCACTAATGCTGCTGGTCCTTGTGAATGTATTGAAAACCGATCGTATCATATGTCGCACTTATTGCACACTTGTCAGTAATACCGCTCTTTGTAATTTGTTGCAGTGCTGTTATTGAGGCGTCATCTGTAAGTATGGAAGCACATTGCTTTTTTTCTATGCCACTGATGTGCAGAAAGGTGACAAAATTGCATATAATGGAGTCATATTGAACATTAAGATTTCCCCCAGTGGTTTCATTTTAAATGATGACATTTCCAGAAGTTTTTCACAGCCACTTATATGAAAGTACAAACAACTTTCTTCACTCAGGCTTTCTTGTTTAGTTAAAGAACGGAAGGTCCTTCCTCTCTATGTGGCTAAAAGCAAACATAGTCATCTCTTCTATTTAGAGCATTACTTATATCACATTTCATAAGATGAACAATCAATAAACAATCAGCAGCACCACTTGTTCATCACAGACCATAAAGAAATGAGGACAAATTATAGTAACTCTGTCTCGTGTTAATGTGTTCTTTTTGTCTCGGTGCTTAGTGTTTGTCTTCGGGTTACTTCCTGTTTTTTACTTTGAAGGTTTGTTTCCTTTCATGTCTTGTGTTAGTTATCATGGTTTTCTTTTTAACTTTTTGTCACAGTATCTGTTTCGTTTCCAGCCCTGTGATAGTCTTTGCTATGGTTATTTTTTAGTTTGTGGACTGTATTTTGGACCATTCACTGTTCTGTCTGACCTTATATTTACTGTTTATTTCTACCATATCCATTGCAGCGCTCATTTTTCTAACATACCACATATCCCAGCTAGTATTAGGTAAGATGTACATCCCGGAGGGGTCAGTGGTCCATAACAGGGGTAAAGACATCTGTTCATACTGGCATCTACACCTCAGTCAGTATTAACTGTGGAAGGAAGAAACTTAACAACAGGAAATCAAAGAAACAGACACAGGGAGGACATGCAAAATCCAAACAGACAGGCCCCAGCCGACCAGGAGGTTATCTCTGCTGCAATATAACATCTGTTACTAAATAACAGATAAAATCTGCCTTCTGATGTCTGCAAAATTTTATTCTCATGAACTAAACCACTAAAGCATCCAATTTTATCATTTTTTCTTCATGCTGCTAATAAAATGGTTACTAAAAGTGAAATGGAAAGTGTGAGTGGTAGATTCCTTCTGAGTCAGACACTAACACATGAAAGACGAAAATTATTACATTATTACTGAAAGCATGCTGTGAGCAAATCACAGTGGACATATGGGGTATCGATTACTGCCTCAGTCTAATTGTGCATTTGTCTGTGCATGGTTAGTGTGTTTGGGGATGGGGATTTGTGGAGAAGAAAGAGACAGAGGGAGGGACAGAGGAGACATTTTCCTCCCACTCATTTGTGTCAAGAAAGGGGGAGGTCCAATTTGTGTTATAAACCAACAAAACTAAGCATGCAAGGAAGGCGATAAACACAGGCAGGACTGAGAGATGATACAAGCAGGGTGAAAATTAGGATCTTATTTCTATATTTGAACCAGAAGGGAGAGCTGTATTGTGAAAGATTTACCATCAAGTTTCCAAGAAGGCACCTGTTGGGGAGAAGAGTTGCACTTTTCTCTCAGAGTCATTGCTACCTGGGTCACACTGACGAGCAGCAATGGGCTTTGTTTTGTGGGGGTTCTTGACTGATTTCTTCACCTACGAGACCACCAAATCCGTGGTGGTAAAGAGCTGGTCTGTGGGTATCATCAACCGTATTGTACAGCTGCTCATCATCACCTATTTTGTCGGGTCAGTGATCTGTAGTTTTCTTTTGAGTTTTTTTCAGAGTGTAATAATGTGTGTAATCATGGGTGTAAATTGAGTTTTCCTTAGCTAAATTACAAAATATTTCTTTCACTGATCCGTGTCATGCAGCTGGGTCTTCATCCATGAGAAAGCTTATCAGTCAAGCGACACCAACATTGAGTCCTCCGTGATGACCAAAGTCAAAGGCTTTGGTTATCTACAAAACCAAAACCAAAATGAGAACTATCAGAATCGTGTGATGGACGTGGCTGATTACGTGTCGCCCCCTCAGGTGAGTGACGTGATGATAACATGACATATTTAAACTTTGTAGTTTTCTATGAGTTATTAACAATGTTGGCAGTTAAGATGCTGCAGTTGAAAGTGTTTTTAAAATAACTTTTATGATGAGCAAGCTTTCTTCCCAGTCTCATATGTGTAGTAATAAATAAACACAAAGCATATCATAAGCATTCAGTTGTTGTTTTAGGGTTCAGGCGTGTTCTGCATCATCACCAAACTCATCGTCACTGAAAATCAGTTCCAAGGACGATGTACAGAGGTGAGTACACATTCAAACGCATGCTTTTGTCACGTTTTACTATCTTACCATTAATTTTCAGTCGATTTTAAGGCTTGCTGGTTTTATTGTAACCACTTATGTCTTCTTATTCCTAGGCAGCATAAAATACGTCAAAAATATTGCATATTTTGAACAAGGAAACCAAATTGCAGATTTTTTGTCAACATATCAGGATCAATATTATTGCAAACTGATATTCCAGCAGATATCTGCCTGGCATTTATACTTACGGGGTGTTTTTGGTCTCCAGAGAATCAACAGGAAGTCTTCAGCTAATTCACTGAAAGCCCTACAGCAAAAACATGGTCATATATATCAGTAAAGATTTATGACTATATTTATTTTTTCTGACAAATCTAATTAAAGTTTTAGTCTCTTTTGCACTGACATCAAATTACATTCTACTCCTACCTGTGAGTGGCGGTAGGATGCAGTAATGAGCTGAAGGGCAGAGGACACACCTTGAGCCATTAACTCCTTCTCAGTGTAGTGTTGGCAGTATGGTCCATCCATCCATTTTTCTTAGGCAGAGTATAACCTGGAGAAGTCATCAGTTTGTCACAGTAGTGTGTCAGTGCGCCCCAGGGCAGCTGTGGCTACAATGTAGCTTGCCATCACCAGTGTGTGAATGTGTGTGTGAATGGGTGAATGACTGAATGTAATGTGAAGCGCTTTGGTAGTAAAGCGCTATACAAATGCAAGCCATTTACCATTTTGTAATGAGACGGTGTGTGTGACCAGGTAGGAGGGCCTTGCCTCCGGATGGCAGGCAGAGACTCGATTCTCAAGGCAATGCTAAAACTGTATATAGAATGGGAAGAACGGGAGTCTTTGAATCTATTCTGGAATTTGTTACATTTATTCATTTGGTATGGAAACAGCTTCATGTTAGTATAAGATGAATGCAATTAGTAATATCTCTGATATGTATTCTTTAATGTTTCTAACGTAAACAGGCAGATCTGTAGGCTCTTAAACGCAGCCTTTTATCTGTCAGTGGCAGACAGGATGATTAAAAACTGACCTCACAGTGCATTAATAGCAGCTGGTAATACTGCAACATTTTTCAAGTTATATTTGGACTGATATATCGGGTTATATTTAGACTGATATATAGCGACCGTGGCTCAGGGGGTTGGGAAGCGCATCTATAACCGGAAGGTCGCTGGTTTGATCCCCGGGCTCTCTGTCCTGGTTGTTGTGTCCTTGGGCAACACCTACTGGTGTTGGCCAGAGGGGCCGATGGCGCGATATGGCAGCCTCGCTTCTGTCAGTCTGCCCCAGGGCAGCTGTGGCTGCAACCGTAGCTTTCCTCCACCAGTGAGTGAATGAATAGTGGCATTGTAAAGCGCTATATAAATCCAATCCGTTATTATTATCTTAGAGATGTGATTTTCAGTTTTATTTTTCAGTAGTAAAAGCACCAGAGCAGTCGTCCATGTGTTCCTGTTCATCCACTGTTACATTTCTATATGTTTCTTATTTTGTCTAGCATGCATTCAGTTTCTGTGTTTATGTTGTTTTTAGACTGAGAAGAAATGTTCTTCCGATGAAGACTGCCAGAAGCATGTTGGCAGCAACCTTTACAACGGTGAGTCAGATTTATTTTAAACAGAAACTTTCAACAGAAACAGAAACGTGCTGATGTCAAGTCTGTGGTGTTGTAACTTTGCTTATCTTTAAATCAGATTTGTGGCATTGGCTGGTAAGTAAATACTAGATGAAAAAATAATCATGAAAAAATCTTTTAACCCAAAAATTGAATTAATAAAATAAGGCATGGTGCTAAAAACTGAGGAAATGAATTACGCTATTTAACAAAAAAAAAAAAACAGGGTTTCTTTGTTCTTTTAACCGGGACAAAAATATTTTTAAAGTAGAAGTGAAGTTTAAAAAGAATCATAGATTTATTTTATCTACCTTTGAGACATAAGGCAGAATGTAGCACTTAATACCCAGGAACAAACCTTCTTAAAAATAATATCAATATAAATAATATCTTCAAAATAATGTGCAAAGATGTTTGTGATATTATTGTATCGTCAAATAATCTTTAATTGAATATAAGAATATATTTATAGTAGAATGAGCCAGCCTTTGTTAAACTTGTAGATTTATTGATGGAATCTTTATACCACCTGATATTGTTTAAACCCAATGTAGTAAATGGTGAAAATTGAAATGTGTTCCTATGTTTTGCAGGTTTAATATTATAATATTGAAACATATTGGTAACAGAAAGTCAGACAATGCTCATTGTTAAATATTTCAGTCTTTACAACCAGGTGCCATGACCTTTAGCATATTTTAGAAGAATATCAACTGCACAGAGTATGAACCTAAATCAAAAAGCAGGGTAAATATTTATAGTTTTATATTGTTTACAAACAATTTGCAGTAAACGTTATCCAAAACTCTCTGGCCCTGTCTGACAAAGTAATTCACCCCTAAGCCTAATAAGTGGTTGTGGCAGCAAGAATTGCACTCAAGTGTTTGCAATAATTGGTAATGAGTCCTTGTCCTTGTGGACTGGAGGAATTTTGGCCCACTCTTATTTGCTGATTGAGGATGAATGGTCATCTCAAGTCCAGACTTAGGCCACAGTGACTAGGCCACTCTAAAACCTTCATTTTGTTCATTTTTTAAGCCATTCAGAGGACATCGGTGGACTTGCTGTTATTTTTTGGATCATTGTCCTGTTGCATGACCCAAGTGAGCTTGAGCTTCAGGGCATGGACTGATGGCTGGACATTCTTCTTCAGGATTTTCTTTCAGAGAGCCGAATTCATTACTCCATCAATTATGGCAAGTCTACCAAAGCAGCCCCAGACAATCACGCTACCACCACCGTGTTTGACTATTAGTATGATGAACTTTCTATTAAATTTTGTGTTAGTTTTGCACTAGATGTTAAAGTTTTGTCTCACAGAATATTTGATTAAAAGTCTTGAGGCTCATCGTGATGTTTCTCTGCAAATCTGAGATGAGCCTTTGTGATCGTCTGCTCACTGTTACACTTCCATGGATGCCATTTTTGCCCAGTCTCTTTCTTATTGCTGAATCATGAACTCTGACCTTAAATGAGGCAAGTGAGACCTGCAGTTCTTTGGTTGATGTTCTTTGTGAGTCGTCGATGCGATTGGAGTAATTTCGGTCAACCAGCCATTTCCGGCAAAGGTTCACCGCTTGTCCAAATTTTCTCTGTCTGTGGATAAAGGCTCTTCCACGTCGAAAGCCTTAGAAATTGTTTTGTAGCCCTTTACAAACAGATGGTTGTCAAGTTTCTTCAGATCGTGGCATGTTGTTTGGCTTCTTGAAATGTTTTGACCTAGCCCTGTCATGGTCCGCGGCCTGGCGTCTGAGGTGCTGATGGGATGCCCACTCCCGTGGGCGTGGCCGCTGACTCCACACCTGCATCCCATCCCAGGCGATCGCCAGGTGGACCATTTAATCCTGCCCAGCCTGCTGCTCCACGCCAGTCCGTAATCGTCCTTCAGCGATCACTGCTCGGCGTGTTTTGAGTCACCAGCCTGTCCACCTGCCTGTCCAGAATTTGGATCACGATCAACCCCAGCCGCCTCGCCCTTTCTGGAGCTTCTCCCCACGGACCCTCACCCCTCCCTCCGGTTCCCTTGGCCCCGCTATCATCGTAAGACGCGTACACTACCTCCCCTCGTATGCTGCCGGTTTACCCGCACCCCAATAATCCTTTTTTCTTTTTCTGTTTCAGCCTCCCACGGTCCCGCTCTCGGCGTTTCCTGCGCGATTCTTCTCCCGGTCCCTCGGTTTCTCTGGTTCCGTGCGTTTTCTCCCTTCTACTCTCCCGGGACACTCTCAGTTATAATAAAGTTTATTTTTTCTCTCGTACCGCTGTGTGTGTGTTCTGCTCCTGGGTCCAGCTTGTGTGTTGAACTTCGGTTCTTGACAAGCCCACTTTGTCAGACAGGTTCTATCTAAGTAAATTCTTGATTCAGTAGGTCTGGTCAGTAATCAGGCCTGGATGTAATGAAACTTAACTCAGATTTCCAAAACATTAATAATTTAAGTGGGACAATTACTTTTTCACACATCACTTTTTTCCCTTAATAAATGAAATTATTATTTTCAATCTGCAATTTGTATGTGCTTGGGTTATCACTGTCTGACATAAAAATGTGTTTGATGATCTGAAATGTGTGTGGCAAATGTACAAAAACACTTGGGGTAAATACTACTTCACAGCACTGTATAACTGATCATTATTATGGCTAACAGTATCTCCATTCAGTTACCTGAGCACAATGTTTCCTTCCTCTTCTTTCTTACACACCAGGTGTAATAACAGGTGCTTGCCTTAAAAACTCCAATGAGTCCCATGGCATGTGTGAGATGGAAGGATGGTGTCCAGCTGAAAATGATGCCATCAAAATGTAAGAGTGCACGCACATCCCACACAAATACATTTCACTCACTGAAAGTGTCATCTTTGTCCCCTTGTCTCTGTGTTTATCTCCCACAGTGAACCAATGGATGTGAACACCTTCACTATTTTCATCAAAAACAGTATTCGTTTCCCTCTTTTTAATGTCACCAGGTAAACCCCACAAACCTTAACCGAAGCAGCTAAAAAACATCAATATATTATGAGTGTCTTTTAAAAAAAACATAAAATCATTTTCCTTACTCAGAGGGAACTTTCCACCCACAATGACAGCCAATGAAATCAAGAAATGTAAATACCATCCAGAGGACAACCCCCTTTGCCCCATCTTTCGTGTGGGGGATGTGCTGAACTACACCGGTCAGAATATAACCGAACTGTTAAGCAAGGTAAGCATGAGTGTACAAGGTCGTATGAAGGTCTTGTCACTGTTAGGATGTTTCAAGTTACAGACAGCGGTCTTGTCCTTCCTATGCAAAGCTTCTGAAGTGCCTCAATCATCATTAAGTGCACAAGATAACACTTAGCTCAAAAAGCCAGATATTTTTGGAAGTATTTCACATTAATTCTCTCTGACCTAAAGTCAATCCAATTCCATACATTTCAATACCAGCCTTAGCTTTGACACATATTTACGTCAAAGCCAAAGCTGGTATTACATATTTAGGTGCTGAACCTCAAGGGGTGTCTCTCTTTTCCCAATCCTTCTGTCTCAGGGTGGAGAAATAGGAATAAACATTCAGTGGGAATGTAACCTGGACTTAAACATTGAAAAATGTATTCCCAAGTACTCCTTCACACGACTCGATGCTCCATTTGCCAAGAATGCTGTGTCCAAAGGATACAACTTCAGGTAGTGATAATGATTCTTCCTCTTCAAGTTTACTTCTTTTTTAAAAAAATCAGTCTTTAGTTACTCTTTTCTCTTCTTTGAATACAGATATGCAAAATATTTCAAAACAGAGAATGGGACTGAATTTCGGACTCTTCATAAAGCTTTTGCGATCCGTTTTGATGTCATGGTCACTGGCAAAGTGAGTTGTCTTCAAACTTAATATTAGACAAAGTGTGATAACAACTGGCTAAAACAAAGAATTTCCATGTGTCATTTTATGTAATTTATTTTCAGAAAATGTGACATTTATTAATTAAAAAAACACTGAAACATGACAAAATCAAGAAACTTTGCAGAAGTCTCAATTTAACATGAACTAAAATCATTTTGTTGAGCTGAGCATTGTGGGAAACCTACTACCACCACGTTAGCTTATTGTAGCACAGAGCTAGCTTAGCTTAGACTCTAGACTTAGCCTATTGCATAGGCTGTTTTTCTAAACACAGCACAAACATTTTGAAGCTTCCAAATTTCCAGTAATTGCATAAGCAAATATACTCACCAACAACTTTATCGGGTACATGCTTTTAACACCAGGCTCAACACCCTTTTCGTTTTCATGGCATAGGAGATTTTGGTCCCTGTTGGTATGAGCATCGCACAGTTGCTGCAGATTTCCATGAGATTTGTATCATGGACCATCATGGACCATGATACAAATCTCCAATTCCACAACATCCTAAAGGTGCTGCGCTGAATTAAGATTTGTTGACTTTGAAGGCTGTTTGCGTACAGTGAGCTCAGTGTCATGTTCCAAAAACCAGTTTGAGATGATCTGAGCTTCATGACACAGAGTGTTTTCCTCCTGGAAGCAGTCACTAGACGATGGGTACATTGTGGTCATAAAGGGATGAAAATGGTCAGCAACAATATTCTGGTAGGCTGTGGCACAAACAATGCCCAGTTGGTACTAAAGGCGTGTGCCAAGAAAATATCTTTGCTACCATTACACCACCATCCATGCTTTCATGTTGTATATACCAAATTCTGACACTACCCTTCAAATGTTAGGGCAGATATCAAGATTCAAGAACAAACCAGGCGATGTTTTTCCAAGTTTCTATTGTCCAATTTTGGTGAGCCTTGATTTCCCGTTCTTAGTTGGCATGAGTGACACCTAGTGTGGTCTTCTACTGCTGTAGGGTCAATGTGTTGCCCTACACATTGTTGCACAGTGAGTGAATGTTATCTATATTCCTTTGAAAATAGCTCAGCTGATGTTTCCAAGAATTCAGTCTTCAGACTAAACTGCTGGCACAGAGCGCGATCCGTCCTCTCTCACCAGAGCAGAAAATAAGCATACTAGCCAAGTGTAAAAATATGACTTTTAAATCCCGGACTGTAAATGTTTAGAAAATAAATCACCATCTTTAAATATACATTTCAGTTATAATAGTGTAGAAAATCATTAAGGAATAGTACTTTATTTTAAAATTAAACATTATGGAGAGAGCCTGTGTGTATGAAACTGCATTACATGCCATCTAAAGTGACTCCATCTATTTCAGGCAGGAAAGTTTAACACAATCCCAACTATGATCAACTTGGTAGCTGCCTTTACCTCGATTGGACTGGTATGAAATTCTTATCAACCTAATCTATTGTTCTCATGTTGCTCTCGGCTCTCATTGATCTTTTGTATCTGTCGTGGCAGGGCGCGGTTCTCTGTGACATCATCTTACTAAACTTCTTGAAAGGGGCAGAGCAGTACAAAGCCAAAAAGTTTGAAGAGGTATTGCTTTTCATGGCACAGCAACATGTTTGTCCAAAAACCTATCAGAACCTTATCACAGATTTTCCTTCTTGCTTTGTCCGTGCAGGTGTCAGAGGCTCAGATAGAAGCTTCCATAGCTCAGAGTCCAGGGAGCCAGCTGTCACTCAAATGCATGAAGAGCTCCTGTGACTCTGGAGCACTTTCTCTCAACACCTATGACCAACCTCTCTAACCGACAGCAGCAATGTGAAGACATGGGCTCTCCTTCTTCTTTTCCTTTCCACCTTATTATAAGAGGTATTCAGCTTTAGATCGGCAAGTATATGGAACAGGGTAAAGGAGGACGATGTTGTTGCCATCTCCATAAGAAGTAAGGGCTTGTAGCTCACAACAATAACTGTCAAACTAGAGCCTCTTTGTAATAGTAATAAAATCCATTTTTATTCCAAACATTTTGATTTAGCAACATGTTAACTATGATAATCGTCAAACTCATGTTTGTCAGCTGAAAGGTGGAGCCGATTAAATCCTCCTGACTCAAGCCAAATAGGAAAAAATATGTCTAATACTGAAACACTGTTGAGAATAAATTATTTGAATAAGACTTTGGAGTATCTTTCTTTGTTGTCATGTACGCACAAACACAGTCTGTTCTTTTGTCTGAAGTAAAAGTGTCCAAGTCTCTAAGTGGTGTAGAGACACAGCAAATCCTGGTGTGTGTGTGTGTATGTGTGTGTGTGTGTGTGTGTGTGTGATCTTAAGGTTTACAAATGGTCCACTATTAGTCCACATCTGGTGGATATTGCATACTTATGCAACAGTTACTGTGCAGATTAATGGACTATTATAGTGATTCTTATTCTCTCAATTTTTAGTCATTTTTTTGTTTATGCAATTGAAAAAAAGATTATTCTTCTGCTTTTCTGACAGATTTTCATCTCAGACAGTCCCTCTACTTCTCTCCGTCACATATTTTCATTTTCCCGTCATCCGTCTGTGCCCACCCACTCTTCACTACCAGGACACTAATAGATCGGCTAAAGAGCTTCTTAATGGTGCTGACAGTGATTTATGAGAAAGGATATCTGTCAGGGGAGGCCACAGAGGAAACAACAGCAGTTAGTGTGAAGCTTTGATGTACTAAAATGATAACACAAGTTAGTATAATGCATGTAATGGAAATCATAGAATATGATACAATACACCACGAAGCACTCTGTACATGAAAAATACACAAAATGATTCAGTGTATCCCATAATTTTAAGGACCTTCTCTCTCACACATCCATGGCCTTTTTAGAATTACCAAGTAGCCTAACATGCCAGGTCTTTGTACTGTGGGAGGAAGTTGGAGCAGAAACACAAGGGACACGGAGAACATCCAAACTCCACAGAAACGCCCCTGCCCACTGCACCAACCTGACACCTGTTGAATATAATTATTAGCATTGAATAATGTGAGTGGGATGAGATGAGATTTGGTGGGAGGTGTTTATTTGCTAGTCAGCTATAGAGAAAATGTGGGTGTTATCTCAACTTTTCCAGCATAGATGCACAAGCATGAGGTGTTTGTGCAGATTTGCTTTGTTGATTTTTCTCTAAACTTCAGTCTTGTTGTTTCTTCAGATGCAAACCTAAACTGTGCTGCCATGTTCTTTTATAGAGGAGACACTTTCTCTTGGCAACCTTTCCAAACTTGTTCAGTCTTTTTCTAATTGGAGTATCATGAACTTTAGCATTTAATATGTTACATGCTAACTGAGGGCTATAGAGTCTTAGATGTAGCTCACCACTTTTTGTAGTGTCTCTGAGCACAGTTTGCACAGTTTGACCCAAGGTGAATTTTCTGGGATGTGCCCTCCCACAGATTGGCAGGTGACTTTCCACTCGTGAATAGTCTTTCTCACTATGCAACAATATACAATGGGCCTGATGAAGCTTCCTAAATTGATGGAAAGCAACAACTGACTCTCTACGGTCATTGTTGATGTGTGTCATCCTTAGCATCATGTTAATACTCACCTTAAGGCTCCAGACCAGCAAAGTGCCAGAACCTCTCCTCTTAAATAAAAAATGACACAGTATATGTCATCTATGTTCTTCATTTCAGCTTGTATTTATCTAATTTTAGAACCTACTGTGGACCAGATGATTTACCATTATGCCCGGATACATAAAACCCTAAAATTGAAAAATGCACTTTCTTTTTCACATGACTGTATAAATTTATTTTATTTGTTTATTCTGTAAAAAAAAAAAAAAAGGCAGAAATAACAAAGTTCTCGTCTAACCCTACCAAAGAAGACAGATAGCTAAAGCTCTGACGCTTTATTTTTTGTCTCAATACTGCACAGCCTCTCATGTTGCTACATCTAAAAAGAAATAAAACGGCCTCAGCTGTTAAAAAAATTCACAGAGGTTCATGTGAGATGATGATTCACTCTGTATACACAGTATATAAAAGATAAAAGCAGTTTCTGGCTATGAAAACAAACTGTTTAAATACCAACCTGGTTTATGGTCACAGCTGCTAGTTTTAAGTCTTATTCAAGACAGAATGATGTTCATTTCATAAACAGTGATCACATGTAGAAAAAGCGGGGTTCGCTTTATGGAGGAGCTACCTTTTGATTGACAGTATGGCACACTCATACTACCATATGAGTGTGCAGTGTCCTTGGTTCCTCGGTCAGCTCCAGCCCTGGCTCAGGGTTTAAATAGGACGGGACTGTGCTGTTTAAATAAGGCTTAAAAACTAGTGGCTACATTCATCTTTTATACAAAGTCGATGCTTTCTCACTAGAATAAGTGAACTCAGTGCTCAGGTGCTTGTCTCCATCTCTCCAAATTTAAATGGTGGTATTGAATAGAGAGGAGCAGCTGATCAGAAACCACTGACCACTCCAGCTCACACATTCTTCCTCCTTTGGGGTTATTCTCTATGATGGCTGGACTGGGAGCCATTACCCTGAGACAGGATATGGACTGTGGGGTGGGGTGGTGAGTACAGTAAGTGAGTGACGCAGATAGCAGACTGCTGTCATGTGTAAGACTGAAGGAGCACAAGGAGGAACATCTGAATCAACAAAATGCTTTCAGCACATTCAGCTGTTGGGTTACTGCAGCATAGTCCTTAGTTTGGATCACTAGTGCAACTGGAAAAGTCTTTAACCTCTGCTCAAACTTTGCTTAATAAAGCAGGAACAATAAGAAAAAGAAAGACAAAAATATCCACTTATAAAGCTTTCTGTGTGCACTGCAGAAAATATAAATATAAATATATATATATATATATATATATATAAATATATATGTATATCCCAATATAGTATTTATTTCCCTTATTGCATCTTAAAATCAAAACATTTCAGAAAATAAATGAGGGAAAAAGTGATTACGTATCCACGCCAGGCCTACTACTGGTCAGATATGACTTTTTGAAATACTGTCACATTAAAAAAAAAAAGTTTTCAAAGCAGAGCAACCTGCTCTTGAGACAAACTGTATCCCCTTAAGTTTATTTGTTTAATTTATAGAACGCAAAGTCCGTGAGAATGAACCCAGCACGCAGACAGTTTTACAGTCACTATCTGCGTTTCTTGTTTGTGTTCTTCCTCTTCAGAGCCAGTATCCACGCAGGGAGGGCTGTCCGCCGGGCCGGTGCCTCCTCCCCTGCCGCTACCGGATGCACTTCACACTCCTGCTCTGTCACCGAGTCCTCATCTGTAGCTGCTGAGTCATCCTCCAAGTCTGAAGTGTCCAGATCCATGTCTGGAGGTTCTATGGCCACCACTTCCTCCGCAAAACGAACCCGGCGGTTCTCCTCCACTCTCCTCTGAACCGAGAAAGAAGCACGAAACACAAAAAAGTTACAGAGAATTTAGCATCTGATTAAATATTACAGAGACTGAATGATTTCCTCAAGTTTTTTCAAATCATTTCATTAATTTTATTTGTGGATGTTGACATTTTAAAATTTCCAACCACAAGGAGGCGCTGCGATACACACTATCTTACCCTTTTATTCACTGTCTCCATTGAGGACTCCGACTCGGGGGATACGGGGTATTTGAGGACACCATGGGGCGCTCGAGCCAAAGGATTAAAAGCAGTTGGGGAGAGAGAGGCTGAATGAGAGTTTACGTTCTCGTGCTCTGACTCTCCTGTGTCAACCATCATCTGGCTGCTCGTAGGATTCAGTGAAGACATGTCCCCTTCTGTAAAACAAAAGAGACAACTTGATTTCCTGAACAGCCACCAAATTAAATCGCTCAAACAATAAAAACTCTTTAATAATAACTGATCATTAATGTTGCTGTTGGAGTATTAAGCTGTTCTGACCTCTGTCTGTCTGCTCTCCATCACTTATTTTGTCGGCTTGAAGCCTGTCGTCTCTCCTGTCAGCCGACTGATGCTGTCTCTTTCTGTTGAGGGTGACTCGGCTCTTCAACGCCTTGTTAAGCGGATTTTTTGTAGACTGCAAAGGACAAGAGAGAATGGGAGAATCACAAAGTTGTCATATTGATAATATAGATATTCTTTTTTATATTAACTGGATGAACATGAGATATTTTTTGTTTATGAATATCTTACCACTACAAATGATGGAGGTCTTATTTGCTGTTCCAGTCTGCTCGCTCCAGACTGCATATGTGGGTAGTTGTGACCATCTTCCATTGCTTCTGAAGGGTCAGTCTGATGTAGTTTTCCACCTGAAATGTCCGTACTTGCAGCTGGGAAAGCATTAGGCAATGTTTGCGCCATGCTGAAATCTGTGGCCCGTGATGACTCTGTGCTCCTGAAGCTCCACTGGTTGCCCCCACTGCCAAGTTGGTTCAAAATCCCATTTGACGGAGTGCTACTGTGAGGATTTAGTTGGTTTGGGGGTTGGCCCATTGGGTCCTCTAATGGTCTCTGATTTGCTGATGAGGATGAAAGGCTGGGACTGAGGAACTTAGCCCACTCTTGGCCCTTAGTGATCTCTTCCAGCAGACTGAATGACCCGAGGCCTAATTCAAAGTCACTGGCAGGTCTGAAACGGGACAAAATCTTCATTAAACTCAAAAATTCAGTATACAAATCCCATCACTACCAACAGCACAAAGAGATTTTTATTTAAAATAACCCAAAATAACATTTCAGAGTTCACTCAGATGAGGTGTGATGTTATAAAAGGTCCTTGAATACAGTTAGCTCCATAACTTTGTATTTTTGAGGTTTTACCTCTGTACATCACCACGGTTGATTTTAAACAAACAATCAACACATTATTAGAAAGAAATTGGCATTAAGTTTTTAGGAAAGGGTCATTTTTATGCATAGAGGTTCAAAATTAATGAGACAACTGACTGACAAGCAGTAGAGGCCTGCTCCCTTGTTATTTTATGACAAGTGAAGAAAGCATAATATCTCAAACTGATTCAAAGTGTTAAAATTGCATTTTATTTTTCACTGTACTTTTAAATGAGTCCCAAAGAGATGTCTGTGCAAGTGAGGGAGGCTGAAAAACAAAACAAAATAAACATCTTAGAGAGAGCAAAAGCTTCAGCAGTGTCCAAATCAACAATCTGTTTCATTCTTATAAAGAATGAATACAGTGGCCTCCTTCAGCAACACCGAAATGCCTGAAGGCCCTAAGGAGACAACTGCAGTGAATGATGACAGAATTATTTCCATGGTTAACAAAAACAACTTCACTCAACTCATCAACTAACCAAGTCAAGAACTTTCTCAAGGAGGTAGGTGTATCATTATCAAAGACTACAATCAAGAGACGCCTTCGTGAATAGAAACAGGGGGTTTACAACAAGGTGCAAACTACTGATTACACTCAAGAGCAAGAAGCCCAAATTAGACTTTGCCAGAAAACATGTGGTTTTGAAAAATTCTTTGGACCTTGCACCACAATGATGGAAAGAGAAAACTGTGGAGAAGGACAGAAACATCTCATGATCCTCATGAGTGTACCACATCATCTGTCAAACATGGTGGAAGCAGTGTTACAGTATAGGCATGTACAGCTGGAGCTGGGTCACTGGTCTTTATTAGTGATGTGACTGCTAAAAGAAGCAGCCGGATAAATTGTGAAGTGTGCAGGGCTCTACTCTCTGCTCCGATTCAACCAAATGCTCCAAAACTGATCATGACACTGTTTCATGGTGCAAATGGAGATTACAATCATACTCCAAAAGCAACCCAAGAGTTTCTCAAGGCAAAGACATGGGTATTCTTTGATGGCCAAGTCAGTCACCTGCGCCTAACAGAGGATGCTTTTCAGTTACCAAAAACTAAACTGAAACCAGAGAGACCCACGAACAGCTGTAGGGGACTACGGTAAAGGTCAGGCAGAGCATCGCAAGGGAAGAAACACAGCATTTCAAATCAAGTCAAGTAAATGGCCTGTATTTGCTTTACTTAGTCCCTTAGGACCCCAAAGCGCTTTACACTACATTCAGTCATCCACCCATTCACACACACATACAGGTGATGGCAAGCTACATTGTAGCCACGGCTGCACTGGGGCGCACTGACAGAGGCGAGACTGCCGGACACTGGCGCCACCGGGCCCTCTGACCTTCTGACCACCACTAGTAGGCAACAGTGTCTTGCCCAAGGACACAACGACCGAGACTGTCAGAGCCAGGGTTCGAACCGGCAGCCTTCCGATTACAAGACGAACTGCCAACTCTTGAGCCACGATCGCACCAAGTGGCTTTTATTGTCATTTCGACCATGTACAGTGGTACAGTACAGAGTGAAATGCGACAGCGTTCCTCCGAGACCCTGGTGCTACAGTGCAACACTAGACAGAACAGGGCAATATAGACACAACACAGTGCAATGGAAATGTGCAAAATGCTGAGTATTGTGCAAAAGTAACTTGGTGTCTATAGGGGTGTCTGCACGTGTGTGTGTGTGTGTGTGTGTGTGTGTGTGTGTGTGTGTGTGTGTGTGTGTGTGTGTGTGTGGTTAATATGAGATACTACATATAAGTGCTTGGTAGTCACATGCATGAAGGTGTGCGTGTGTGTGTCAGTCCAGTCACTGAGTGTTCAGGAGTCCGACGGCTTGGGGGAAGAAACTGTTCCGTTGGTCACTGTATGCAAATAATTTTAATCCAAGTATTAAAAACTGAATTTATATTTAAAATTATCTTAGTACAACCAATTACTTTTGATCTCCTGAAATTCCTAAACAGCTAATGCAACATTTTTGTAAAGCCCCAGTGTGCAGAAACAAAATAACAAAAATTGTCATTATCCAACAACTTTAATGAAAGAAATCTCTCAGCAGATTAAATTCTTAAAGTTCTGTTTGCTCCTTGTCCAGGCTGTCCTGGAGAAAGCTTTTGTCAATACACAGAAAATGTCCTGTTTTATTTGTTTACCTTACTGTGGTCTTCTTGTAAAAACCAGACATGCCTATAGTAGATAGTAAAAGAACAGGAACTTGTGTTTATCTGTTCTTCATTACTGTATAATGAATGACTGTGGGGAAGGTCTTTATCACTAGAACAAGCTGTAAAGTTTATGAAAATACAGTTAAAAGTCAAAAATGTATGCCCTACTTCACATTTTCTTTGCCAGTTCGATTCTCACCCACGGGCCTCATGTTTGACTAAATTCTATTAGCAAGTATTACTGTTTAGTCCACTGCGCCATAGAGCTCTACTGTTTCCCTAGAAATGTAGCCATATACATAAAACACATCAATGACACACACTGTGGCAGTAGTTTACAGTAGTTTACAGTAGTTTACATGGGCCTTCATGGACCAACTAAGCTTACAAGCTAACTCGATACAACAGAAATGCTGACCAGAGCAAATTTTATAAACCTTTTTTGTTGTTGTTGCTGCCTGTTGTTATTTGTTTTTAGCCCCTGAGACACCACCAGTCAAGTATCAGATGTTTTTATATGGCTTTAAGGCTTGTTTTTATCTTTTGTCGTTGGTCAAATTTGCAATTTTACAATTTCTAAGCTATTTCATATTCTCTACGGCCTACTTTTCATGCTCTCATTTCCAGCAAGTAGGGCTCAGGCAGCATTTCCTGTACATTACATATACTACAGACCAGTTTTGCACCACTTCTACATCGCTTGATTATGTTTTTGTAGTGTTCCTTAATCTTCCTCAAGATCCAGCTAGCTAAGTCTACCTGTTTTAGGAAATTACAAATCCTTCAAAATGAAAGCTACATATATGGGAGTTATTTTAATTATTTATGTCTCTAGTAGGAAAAACATAAAGCAAACAAACTTGGCTTCGGTAAGCGAGTATCTTTCCATCTTGTGTGTTAAGTCCTAATGAGAGAATCATTCTTTATGAGTTACTTGCTGTGTACATCTGTTTCCTTTAATAGCAGGTTATAAAAAAAATCTCATTGTACACAGCATGAAAGTTTGTAATGACACATGCTGTCAGTGACAGGGTGTGTTTGGCACTTCAGACCACAGACACACATCAAGGGTAAAGATATCTGATGGCTGGAAACATCTCAAATGCTTCACATATCTTACTGCTGACGTTTCAGAGCAAATAAAGCCAAAAAAAAACTGTTCGGCTTTCAGTTTGTGCCATGCTGCTAGAGTGCAGGTTTGGATGTATTTGTGCAATTTAGGATCATTTGTGTGCCTGTTACCTGATGTGGCTGTCGTTAGTGGCGTCCTCTGTGCGTGCAGGAAGCATTTTACTGGCTCCACTGGTGTCCAGTGAACGGAGGGTCCTTTTGTCCTTATTTGACGCATTGATGAGGCTTTCTGTAACCTGGTTTGGGTGTGAAATCTGCGTGAAAAAACAAGTTGCAGTGTCACTTCAAGATTTCTTTTTTTATCATTATATAACAAAACCACACTACTCACCTCAGGTTCCTCCCCACTCTTCTGGTCTCCTATGCTTCCTTCTTCTTCTTTTCCCTTTTTTCCTTGTCTGTCCTTCCATCGCTCCTTGAGCCTCTGCGTCCACCTTCTGGTTTTATTCTCAGATGATCTCTGTTTCCTCCTCATGCTACTGTTTGTTGTTTTTTGACTGTCTGAGGCAACCTGCGTATCTTTGTTTTCTGCCATCGCTCCAAATCCTCCATTTCCTACAATTAACGCTTTATTGTCTTGACCTCCTGCGAAAGGGTCTGTGTTTTTCGCGGCCCACAGGTAGACTTTAGGTTTAAAGCCCTGCTCCTGGTTCTCATTCACTCCCATGCTTTGGGCAGCATCTGTGTTAGGAGGCATGCTTCTTTTCATTGCAGAATTGCCAAAACTCCACTTCTCACTATCAGTCCTCTCAAAGGAAGCATCTTTAAGTGATGTGGTAGGAAACAGCTGCCCTGTTACTGTTGGGGCGATCGCAGGCTGTGTCGCCTGTCCCATAACCCTGCTATCACCAGTGTCACCAACACTGTTGTCTTTCTGGGAGGGGAAGGAAATAAAACCCCTGTCCACCCCACCTCCATGACCGGGCTGCTGTAGATGACTAAATTTGAAGTTAAAGTTGCTGTCTGCAGCAGGGCTCCTGACCTTATTTGAAGGGATGCCATTAGTACCTGGGCTGCTGTTTTCTGGTCCAAGAGTGTGCCGGTGCCCCTGGCCCTCTCTTTCCGACTGCAGCTTCAGTTTCTGCAGCATGGACTGCAGCAGGGCCTGGGAGTCTGCTGGATTAGGTGACTGAGACATCTAGTAACACAACCTCTAAGTCTTCTAAATCCAGAAGTCGCAGAAACGCGTGTCAACACCACAGTGAAACTGGATACACAAGGACGGACTCTATGCAAATAATATAATTCGTCGCTTTACAACCAGCATGACAAGAGGAAAAATACCTTTGTGTAGAAGATATCACTCTTTGGTCCAGTTTTTGTTAGAAAGACACCTGTTATGGCTGCTTTCGCCTTTCTGAATAATCCAATCCCTTTCCATGACAATGTAGTTGCTTCATAGCAAATATGAAGAAAGATCCACCTCTTCCAGTTAAATGTCCAGAGGTACAAATCCTTCTTCTTCTTCTCTGTGTAAACTGCTGCTTCTTATGCTGCCTCCACTAATGCTCAATCCTCAAGAAGAGCAGCAGAAGTCTTCTTCTGTTGTTCTGCAACAAAGAGATATAAGCTTTTGGTGTTTTTTCCCTATTTTCAAAAGTCTCTCGCTTTTACTAAATGCCCATAGTTCCATTACACTACTGGTGTTGTAGTCACACCTCTTCTCCAGCAGCCACTTATATCACTGGTAATGGGAGGAGAGACTGTGAATGGCTGCGTTCCTCAGATATTACAAACTGAAGCAGACCAACAAGAAAGACCAGTAAGGTGAGATAATTGTTTGCTGACTCTAACTCTCTCCCACTGTGTGTATTTCTGCCCATCTTTGTATTTTGCCCTCCCTTCCTTCCCATTTCTCTACTTGTAACGCTTGCTCACTCAAGTGCACACACACCCTCTGTGACCTGTAACTGATAATTATAGGGCGTTCTTAAGAGCAGCCGCTATGAATGTGCCTGCCAAATTAAAGATATAGGAAAATGTCTGCACTGAGCTTTGCAATAACCTATTTTATATCAACTCTGTGAAAAATGCTGTCACAGAGGCCTTTGCTACTGTTGTCGAAATAAAGTAATAGATTCTCCAAACATGCAGTGTACTTCAGCTTGGAGAACACCATGCAATCTTTCTTATAGGTTTGTTAACCACCAGCTATATTGTTCTCCACTGCAAGTCATTAAAAAATGCTGCCGCCCTGATAAACTTTTAACTGTTTTAATTATATTTCAGCCAACTACTATGCATTTAAAAGCACAGTAATTGTACTGCCTTCTTTCTGACTGAAGGTTTAGAGTATAAGATTAAGTAGGTACACTACAGTACTTGAAAAGCTACTTTCCTATTCTGACATGAACTTATTTAATAATTATCAAGTTGCTAATCATTAAGTAAAGTTTATATAACAATTAGTAACAATGTACATCTTTATCCATTACAATTATACCTTTTTTTTTTTGTTTTTCGTCACGCTATCTTTATATATTTCTAATCCGGACGATCATAAAAAACCAGCCCCGAAGATGCAGTGAAGAAAAACACAAGTGGCAGAAATGTTCACTTAGAAACTAAGTGCGCATGTGCAGCGTCAAACGCACGCCCCCTTTAAGTTGCCGTGTATCTGATTGGTCCGCACTTTGTAAGCGGGCAATGGCGGCGTAAACAACGCTGATATCGATGAAAGAGACACTGCTTAACCGAGTAAAATAAACTTAGACTGGAAATAAACGGAGTATGCTTTCGGTAGGAAGATTTGCTCTCGGCGTGGAAACGATTAAAACGCCGTCTTGTGTACTTCTCGGTGATGCTTAGCCGCTCGTTTTGGCTAACTTTTAGCCAAATGTGCTAACTTAGCGGAAAAGTGAGTTTGCAGAGATGCACTGTATCGTAACGGGAGGAAACGTGAAAGGTAGCAAACATTTCCTGAATATTAAACACAGTCTCTAACTAGAACATGTGTCATTGATTAGATGTTGCTAATAATTATCTTGTGTGTGTTTGTTGGTGGGTGTGTCTGTACCGTCCAGTACTGGCCAAAGCCGTCCATTCTCTGTCCAGGATCGGCGATGAGCTGTATGTTGAGCCTCAGGAAGATGGGGTGAGCTGTTCTGACACTGACTTGCACACCATCACTTCCTCTTACAATGCAGATAGGCTTGTTGCTTCCTGTGGGTGCACACTTTGCGTCAATGAAAAAAGTTGATTTGTTGGTCTCTCTCTCTCTCTCTCTCTCTCTCTCTCTCTCTCTCTCTCGTGTCGTAGCTGGCCCTGCGGTCTGTGAACTCCTCTCGGTCGGCTTATGCTTGCTTCCTGTTCGCACCACTCTTCTTCAGCAGGTGCAGACTACATGCCTGTGTTTATAAATGGCATCTTTGTGTGAGAGAAAAAGAAAGCGTGTATATGAGTGAACTTCTGCCTTTTATACCTCTGTTTTTCTGTGCAGGTACTCCATTACTAGTGGGGATAACTTCCGCTGCAAGATGGCAATAAAGGTGTGAGAGAATTAGATAATCTACTGTTTTTCAAGGCTTTATATAGTCTGGGTGTGACATTAATTACATTTTAGTAGATAATGTGGTTCCCAAACTTTCATGATGACATAACACCCAAAGTTATTATAGAATTCGTTTCTTATCTACAACAGTTATGATATATCAGAGGTGTGCAACGTATTGAAGGCATTAAGGTTCCAGTTACAATCTTGTGAAAAAGAGTTCCCACAGGTCTTTGTTACTCACAGTTAGACCCGTGAAATTAAGTACACCCCATGATTCAGTAGCTCGTAGAACCACCTATAGGAGCAATCACTTGAAGTTTATGAGTCGCTCATATTGTTTCAAAGTAATCGTTTTCTGTTTGACTTCACCAGTGTCTCAGATCATTGTCTCAGAGTTTTGGCCTACTGTTCTTTACAGTGTTGCTTCAGGACATCGCGGTTTGCGGGCATTCATTTATGCACAGTTCTCTTAAGGTCCCACCTCAGCAGTTCAGTTGGGGACAGGTCTAGAGCTTAATTATTCTCTTTTTCAGCCATTCCGTTGTAGATTTGCTTTAGTACTTGGGATTCTTGTCCTCCTGCACGATGCTGTTTGGGCCAAGTTTTGGCTGTCAGGCCGATGTCCTCACATTTCAGTTTGGAATACTTTGGTAAACAGAGGAGTTCATGGTCAACTCAATGAGTGGAAGGTGTCAGTGTCCTATGGCTGCAAAACAAGCTCAAATCATCACCTTCTCACCATCATACCTGACAGTTGGTATGAGGTGTTTGTGCTGATATGCTGTTTGGTTTTCACCAAACAGAGGTGGTTTCTTCAGTTGCAGGCCTAAGATGTGCTGCCATATTCTTTTACAGCCAGTAGAGGCTTTCTGCTGGCAACCCTTCCAAACAAGCCAAACTTGTTCAGTCTTTTTCTAATTGTACTGTTGTGAACTTTGACATTTAACTGCTAACTAAGGCCTGTAGAGTCTGAAATGTAGCTCTTGGATTTTTATTTTTTATTTTTGCAGTTTCTCTGTTCACTGCACAGTCTGTCACTGGTGTGAGTTTGCAGGGACGTCCACACCTGGAAGGATTGACAGCTGTCTTGAATGTTTTCCACTTGTAATTGTCCTCACCGTGGTCAAATTATTTGGAAATCGGTTTATAACGATTGTCAGATTGCTTTGCATCAACAATGGCTTCTTTAAGATCACTGCTGACATGTTCCATCCTTGGGATTGTGTTAACACACACCTGAATGCTCTAGACATGCAAACTACTCACATTTTGAATTGGATTACAAGCCCCTAGCAGTAAGACTGTATTTAGTTTATCTCAGGATTGCATAGAATCAGTCACTTGACTGTCACGGATCTCAATAAACATGCTTACCAAAGGCCCCTCAGGCAGGTTGTGATAAGTATCACTTCAGTTACTTTTCTTTTGTTTTCTAGTCTAGTTTGAATTCTTTTTAAGCTCACAGTTCATTTTAAATAACTACTCTGACCTTGCATTAAACCCGAAAGTCCCATCACAAAAAGTTCAACCACTCGATCACAAAAGATGTATTGAAACTAAAGCTGCCAGTCTGATTTTTGTCTAATAGTTTGGTCAGGTTTGCATTCATGTGACCACTACCAAAATGTGAAAAATGTAAATTTTAACTTTCTCTCTATATATTTTTTTCTCCTTTTCTCACTGGTTTACATTAATTCTCAGTCGCAGTTTGCCATGTTATGGAAATGTGGCTGATAGTTTCTTGATTACTTTGATTTTAAACATACTAAAGATAAACATCATACTTTCTCATAATGATTTTTTTGTTCCTTGTTTTTTTTTTTTTTTTGTTGCTGCTGCTGTTTTTCAAATTAACTGCATGATGGCAGTACTTGGGCCTCCCTGATGTAACTACAGTTAGGAATAGCAGATCTTATTCTTGGGATTGAGAGCGTAGTCTTGTATCTGCTGACAGCTTCAAATGCCTCCTTTCCTGTCGTGTTACCACCCAACGGTTGTGGTTATCTGTGTTCAAGTTTTGCAAAAACCTCACAGCTTCCTCGTATTAACAGTTGTACTTAGCAGTTATATTAGAGAGTGAATTGTGTGTCACTTGTCAGAAACAGCAAACATATTGATTTAGATACCATTTGAGTGTGACTAAAATGTTGATTCCTGTTGATTGTACCAGAGTGTGTCATTGCATATTGATAAGCATTATTTCCCCCCTGTGTTTCAGAGTGTACAGTCTGTGTTCAGATCTCTGACAACTTTGGAGAAGACGGTGGAAAAGTGTCACATCGATCTCGACAAACAGAAGGACCGTCTCACCTTCACCCTGCACTGCAAGCACGGTATCAGTGATTCACTTCATTATCAGATCATTCAAAGTGTTTTCCATATATGATTTAAGAAGGCTTACAACTCATTCAGGCATGTAGAATGGTGCTGGTTTCAAACCCAGAGGTGAGGGAACACATCCAGTTCTTACATTACAGGGCGATCGTGGCTCAAGAGTTGGCAGTTTGTCTTGTAATCGAAAGGTTGCCGGTTCGAGCCCCGGCTCGGGCAGTCTTGGTCGTTGTGTCCTTGGGCAAGACATTTCACCTACCCCCTACTGGTCTTGGCCAGAGGGGCCGATGGCGCGATATGGCAGCCTCGCTTCTGTCAGTCTGCCCCAGGGCAGCTGTGGCTACAACTGTAGCTTGTGTGTGAGAGTGAATGCTCGAAAAGCGCTATATAAATGCAATCTGTTATTATTATTATTATTATTATTATTATTATTACATCCTTGCATTGACCTACAGATAAATATAAGTGTTTATAATTCTGTATTTATAATATAATTATTTATCATTTATAAGTCCACCAGTACTGCGGAACCCAAATATATTAGAGATAAGTTCACTGAGTACAAATGTCAGGCCTGCAGGTCACTTAGTGCTGCACAGAGCTAAAACAAAACTTCTATAATCTCTTTGAAACTTAGAGGTGCCTCAACTGTAGCTATTTTAAATGAAAAACTACCCTTTTTCATATGGCTTTTACATGTATTTATTAAACTATACAGTACTGTGCAAAACTCTTGAGTCACTCCTTGTTTCTTTATATTTTGCTAATAAAAGAGGAAATAGGTGCAGTGATTTATTGAAACATGCAAACATACATGGAAATACAGTAAATCAGGCAAAAACTGTTTAATTGTAACAAGTTAGAAAGTCAGTATTTGCTATAAGTATCTTTATTCTTCAACACAGTCTGAACTCTTTGGCAGCTTTCTTGGTGTGTTTTTAAGTAGTCTTCAGGAATAGTTCTCCAGGCTTCATTCAAAGGTCTTATTTGGATGTTTGCTACCTTTTGTTCCGTTCTCTGTCAAGATGGTCCCACACTGCTTTAATAGTTTTGAGGTCCGGGTTCTGGCGAGCCCAATCCACGACTGAGAGTGTGTTTTTTCTATCCAAGTATGCTTTAACGGCTTTGGCAGTGTGTTTGGGATTATTACCATGCTGAAAAATGAAGCCATTGCCAATCAGACATTTTTTAGTTGATATTGTGAGGTGGATAAAAATCTGATGATACTTTTTTGGGTTCATAATTCAATTCAGTCTTAATTATATAGCAGCAAATCATAACAACAGTTGCCTCAAGGCACTTTATATGGTAAGATAAAGACTACAATAATACAAAGAGAACAGAGCCTGGGTCCACAGAAGAGGGGCCTAAAAGTAAGCCTGCTGTCTGAGAACAGCAAGCTCTAATGGGGTGATATGGCACTATAAGGTCATTAAGATAAGATGGGGCTTGATTATTCAAGATCTTGTATTTGAGGAGCAGGATTTTAAATTTGATTCTGGATTTAACAGGGATCCAACGAAGAGAGTCCGGTATAGGAGAAATATGTTCTCTCTTTCTAGTTCCTAACAGCACTTTTTCCACAGCATTTTGGATCAGCCGAAGGCTTTTCAGGAAGTTTTTAGGACATCCTGATAATAATGAATTACAGTAGTCCAGCTTAGAAGTAATAAAGGCATGAACTAGTTTTTCAGCATCACTCTGAGACAGGATGTTTCTAACTATTCTATTCCACAAATGGAAGAAAGCAGTGGTAGATATTTGTTTAATATGTGCATTGAAGGACATATCCTGGTCAAAAATGATTCCTCACAGTGTTACTGGAGACCATGTTAATGCCATCCAGAGTAAGAATCTGTCTCTGATTTTTTGGGCCGAGTACATTAACCACAGTTTTGTCTGAATTTAGAAGCAGAAAATTAGAGGTAATCCAGGTCTTTATGTCTTTAAAACGTTCCTTCAGTTTAACTAATTGATGTGTATTATCTGGCTTCATGGATAGGTAAAGTTGGGTGTCATCTATATAGCAGTGAAAATGTATGCTATGCCTTCTGATGATACTGCCTAAGGAAGGGAAGCCCGTGGAACTCCATAATTAACCTTAGCATGTGAAGAGGACTCTTCATTTACATGAACAGATTGGAGTCTATTAGATAGATATGATTAAAAAACAAGAGTCTTAAATAAATATCAATAGCACTGAAAGTAGCAGTAATGTTTTGAACGACTTTCATTCGTGAAGAAATTCATAAATAAAAGTTGTAACCATTATAGAAAGATATTATGTTTCGAGCAGCTCCAAACCATGACAGAGCCTCCACTGTATTTTACAGATGGCTGTAGACACTCACTGCTGTACCTCCTCTGCATATAATTATGATTATTTGGACCAAACTTAGAGTCATTAGTTCATAAGACCTGATGCAGCTGTCACAGTTATTGTCTAATTTCTCCTGACAGCCACATTTTTTGCTGATCTGACTTCAGTGAACAGTAGATGGATCAGATTTAGGGCCAGATGCATCTCTCAGGTCTTGTATGAGGTCTTTGCTGGATTTTCTTTCCTGTTCTTTCCATGTCTTAAGCCATGACTGTTCATCCACTGTGTATACTTTGGCTATTTGGGAATCACTTTCATGGAGCAAAAATGCGATTTTATGCCTCTCAAACTGTTACCTTTGGCATTTTTCATAGATTCAACTAAAGTAATGGGAATCTGTTACAGGCTGCTAATAACAAAGTGCCTAAAGATACAATTTAAAATGAGTTATTTGCTAAATTATCTGTTAAAATACACAGATTGGAAAATGCTCAGGTGAAAGCACTGGACTGAAAAAGGAATGAAGAAGAAGCCAGAAGACCTTCAGAAGGCCTGGAGAACTTTGGTCAAGAGCACTTAAAAAAATGGGACTTCTACACATTAATACATATCGGATTTTTGTGACACTTTGAATCCATAAATTCTGATTTCACATCAGTTTATAAATAATGTTTTGTGTCTTTTTATTTTATCTTCTGCCTGTAAAGCAACTCTTTTAATAACCTCTATAAACAAGTTGTTACATTGTACTTTTACATCTTGTTTACATTCACATATTTTGTATTTAATGAAGCCCATCGTGCTTTCATCTCATTGCTTTCTATTTGCTCACAAACTTGACGTGATTTTTCTTTACAGGCCTACTGAAGACACATAACCTGTCTTTCCAGGACAGCGAGAGCCTGCAGGCAGTGTTTGATAAGGACAGCTATGCCAATGTATTCAGAGCCCAGCCCAGGTCTGTAAAAATCTTTCTTCATAGTTTATTTTGCAAATCATGACAATGACAGTCTCCCACTTGCTTTTAATCTTTTATTTCCTTGTACTTGATGATGACAAACACTGTGTAGCTTTTTTTTAACACCAGGAAAAACATTTTTACATTTCAGTTGGTTGATTAAATGAATAAATAGATTTAAATAGTAAAATATATTTTAAGGGAGGTGTAACTTTGTAGCTGTAGCTAGATTTGATTTCTCTTGTTCTCAGGCTGCTGGTAGACACAGTCGTCCATTTTCCTCCATCTCTGGACGAAGTGACTGTGTCAGTGAGTGATGAACGGATGTGGGTCAGGAACCATGTGGAGGAAGAAGCAGGTGACAAGACTGATATGAAAAAGTTTCGCCAGCGTAGTAGTAAAGCAGGAACTGACATCTAATAATGCCATGCATTGCTATGTTTTAAAATCAGCTTTTTGTCCTCTTGTTTTTCTGCTCTCTCAGAGGCGTCCAAAGCCATGCTGACCGAGCTGTGTTTGGCTTCAGACGAGTTTGATCATTTTGCTGCCCAAGCTCACAACAGTGTGACTTTTTGTCTGAAGGAGTTGCGGGTGAGAGAAACGATATAGGGAAAGCACGAGAGAGTTGCGTAAGTTAGTTTGGGAGGGGGAGAGAGGTGGTTATCAGACCAGAGTGTGAAAGAAGTTATTTGGAGACCAGATGAAAGCACTTACAAGATGTTGTGGTGTTCTTGTAATGCTTGCATAGTTTGCAAAGTCACTAACTAGTATCTCTCATTCAGGGTTTACTAGTGTTTGCAGAATCAACTGGCCTCCCTGTTTCTATGTACTTGGACGAGCCGGGCAGGTGAGCATCGCCACCTGTGGGTTATTTTTTTTGATTACTTGTTTCTTCCTTTTTAATAACATAATTTTTTTCTGTGTCTGTTTGTGTGACAGCCCTGTGGTGCTTTCAGTAACGGACAGTGTCCTGGAAGGAAACTTTGTGCTGGCCACTCTTTCTGATGATCCCAGCCTTCGTAAAAATAGCAGCAAAGGGTAAAAACGACAAAACATATTTTTGTTGATTTGGGACGTTTTTTTCTCTTGCTTGTGAGCAGGAAGAAAAATGAAAACAAAACTAGTGTACCCTTCACACAATGGCTTATTAACAGCTCGGTGACAGGCAGGAAATTCTAAACGTTTACCCTACTGCGCCACCTGGTGGATCAGAGTGTAAATGAAGACAAATGCTGGAGGAGCCCATTTACATTTCATACTCGACATTTCCAGTTGTTGGAAATGGATTTTTATTATTTGCTCCAGGAGTTTAGACCAGGTTCTTAGTCCACCAGTTTGAATAAACTCTTTAAAAAAAACTGTGTTTATTCAGGTTTTCACATCTTGTCATTCTGAGGCTGAGAGGCTAAATCTGGAGAACTCATGTCACAGTTAACAGCTGTTTGTAGTTGCATCTTCACGCAATAAATGCACTCAGTATATTTATGGGAGTGAAAAACTAGAATGCCGTAGGCTTAATTGTTATGATATTGAGCTCTAAAATTGAAGCTGGTTAGTCATGTTGATTTGTTATTGTTTTGCAAGTCCAGAAAATCAAACGGTCACCATGAAGGTCAAAAGGAGCAAGAAAAGCTTTTTTTTTTTTTTTTAATCTTGTGTGTCATCTTTCTATCTGACTTGCACTCCAAACCGTCTGCTCCACCCCTCAGAGCACACACAGCAGCTCCACCCCCTCCCGATGACTTCATGAATGATGACATGGACTCATATCTAATCGCCATGGATACCAGTATTGCGCCAGGTCCCTCAAACACAGGTCCACCCCCGCCTTCATTATCTGGTGACACACGTTCAAAACGGCCTGCAGCAGTCAGCCACAAGGCAAGGATTCTCATCGAGGAGGCAGAAGAAGAAGAAACAGATGATTTAGACAGACTACCTAATAAAAAGGTATGCCTTAGGTTTCTCAGGCGTGTTAACAGGCTGTGGATTCACTTCAATGAATCAAAAAGACAGAAGTAAAATATTCTCGCACATACAAAAAGAAGCAGATTCTTTAAAAATTGAGTCGTCACAACTGTCCACATACAGTCCTCACGTGAAAAAGAAAGTACACGCACGCTCTTTTAATTTAGTTTTATGTGTCAGGCTGTAACAAAAAAATCAACTTGTTCTTATTAGGTCTTAAAATTAGCTAAATGCAACTTTAGATTAATAACAACTCATGAATTATTATCATTACTTACATGTTACACACAAGCAGTGCGTGTGTGTAACTAAATATATCCTCACTGCTTCCACAGAAATTGAGTGTGAAGATAAATACAGTAGCAGCCAAGTGCTGCTAATCAAATCCACTTGATTAACTGATTAACAGCAAGTGTGTTCACCTTTATAAAACCAGAGGTCTGGTTGTTTTTCTGGTCTGGAGCATTCAGGTGTTTGTTAATGCAGTGCCAGGGAGGAAAGACATCAGCAATAACCTTAGAGAAACAGTTGTTGCTGCCCATCAATCAGGTGAGGGTTATAAGACCATTTCCAGTCAACCTGAACTCCATCACTGTACAGTGAGGAAGATTATTCACAAGTGGAAAACCTTCAAGACAGCTCTCAGTGTTGTTGGAAGTGAAGGTCCTGGCAAATTCACCCAAAGGTCAGACCGTGCAGTTCTCAGACTCTATGGGCCTCAAGTTAGCATATCAAATGTTAAGGTTTATAAGGGTGTGATTAGAATAACGCTGAACAAGAATAGCTTGTTTGGAGGGTTGCTAGGCGAAAGAAACAATCCTCTCTAAAAACATGGCAGCACACCTTATGTTTGCAGAGTTGCTTCTGAACAAACCACAGAAACCTCTGGAACAAAGGCGTGCACATTTAAGCAGATATTTAATAAAAAAATAAACAAGTGATTGAATGTTTGTATATGCTCTCAAATTAATTAAATATTGGTATCTTAACATTTCGATAAATTGTAGTCTTTAATATATTTCCCTTGTGTGTGATTTTTCTCACAGTTTCGGTCGCTCTTCTTTGGATCGGTGCTTCCCCCGTCGTCTCAGTTGAGCACACAGCCGATGACTTCTCAAGAGGTGCTGGCCAGCGACAGTGAGGAAGAAAATTAAATAACTGCAGACTGATCGGCTAGAGGAGACATGGACTAAACTGACAGTGGGTGCATGTGCGTGCACTGTTAAACAAAGACACCTGGAGTACTTGAAGATAAAGAAATGAACACAAATTTTCATCCTTACTGGCCAGAACAAGTAGTACCTGGACCTGGTTAAATATGCAGAGGCCACCAGCCTCTAAATTCTCATTATGTAAAACTAGACATGAAGCAATTCCAATTTATTTTAATTTTGTGTTTGCCCAGTTTGTAATTAAGGTGCAGTGTAAAAGGTCCCACCGAATAAAGCAAACTTATTTTTCAATATATGTAAACATCATTTATTATTTATTTACATGTCGAAAAGTTCAAGTATGAGAAATATTTAGGATGAGGGAATTCCACATATCCACCAATGTGGAGCTCAAAGAGAGAAAGGCAGTGATGCAGAATCTGAGTAATGTCAAAAATAAGCCTCGGCATAACCAGCAGAATGTCTGTGAATTGTCTGTGAGTCAGTCTTTGCAGGATGAGCAGCGTCGTCACTACGTTTCTCTTTTTGCACCTGAAAACTTTTCCCTCTCGTCTGTGGTTTCCTCCTCTCCTTTTCCTTCCCCTTCTCCAGCTCCTTCTCTTTCTTCTTTTTCAACCTCTCCTCTTCCTTCTCCTTTCTTTCTTGTTCCCTCCGCCGCCGCCTCCTCTCCTTGGAGTTCAGTTTGTCCTCCGCCTCTTCCTCAGCTGCATTCCCAGTCCCTGGCATATCACTGAAGTCTTGAATCAAGATTTTCGGCACTTGCATTTTGGGTGCCTTCTTAGCCTTGTTGTCTTTGTGATGCTCACCTCTCAGTCTGCGGAAGAGACCAAAACGTTTAGGGGTGTCGGGCTGTGGCTGCTGCTGTGTGGGGGCTTCCTCTGTTGTTGCTGCTGCTGCTGCTGCTGCTGCAGGCGGCAGCAGATCAGGAGCAGCTTGTTTTGAGGTCACAGCTTTAGGATTGCACTGTGACTCTGTGAGTTTGGCTTCTGGTTGATTTTCTGAAGTTTTCTGGGGGGTGGTGAAGAGATCCTCGGAAAGCCTGCGGGCTAGCCTGGAGCTACGTGAGGTGGATGACTTGCGAACGCAGAAATCAGCGGATGATCGACTGCTGCGACGCTCAGGGGTTTGTACCGGGGGCTCTTTTGCAGATTGAGAACATTGGACTTGGGGAACATTTGTTGGCTCAGAAGAAATGAAGACATCGTCCTCTCCTGCTGGAGTTTGTTTAATCTTTTCAGTAATTTCTTCCTCCTGCGTGGGCTCCACTTGTTGAACCTTTTGATTTGAGTCTTCAGGATCCACAGTAACCTGGCTTGTTGTCTCTTCAGGTGCTTTTGTCTCAGAGGTACTAATTTGTACTGAACTCTCCTCATCAGGCTCACTGGTGTGGTTGAGCTGATCAGCTGGTGCTGCAGACTCTTCCGTTTCCATGGGTGTTGCAGAGTCTGCAGGCTTCTCATAAGTCTGAGTTTCTGTTGGTGTTTCCTCTGTGATTTTTTGAGTATAGATGTATGAATCACTTTCAACCTGTGCCTCCGAGTGTACATTCAAAATCATTTCTTCTGTTGCCTTATTTGACGCCTCCACTGTGTCTTTTCCTACTGTTATCTCAGCTTTAGTCTCTGGATCATCTACTCCACCAGTGCTTTCTTTTTGTTGAGTGCATTCAGATGAAGACAGCATTAATATTTCTTCTTCTAGCTCCATTTCTGTCTTTGAATCTACTTGTTGTTCTGAATCGACTTCTTTAATTTCTACCTTTATATCGCACTGTGTGGCTGAATTTTCCTGATTATGTGTCAGAACCTCATTTTCTGTGTCTCTTTGGGTGTGGGACTCTGCTTCCTTTTCTGTTTGTACTAATGACTCAGTACTGTGGTATTTTACTTCAAGTGCACCTTTTTCTGTCTCCTTGATCAGCTCTTCCTTTTCCTGTCGTGATTCTGCCTCTGCTGCACTATTCTGATCATCAACAGTTAAAGCTTCAACACCTCTGTCTGTGTCCACACTTGTCTCACTTTTAGACTCCGTAACGTCTGCGTTCATCTCCACCTGTTGCACACTTTCAGTGTCAGCACTCTCTTCTGATTTCACGTCAGCTTGTATCCTCTGCTCCTCGCCTGCGTTTACACCTATTTGCATCTCGTCCTCTGTGTTTGTATGTGCTTCGGCTATTCTCGGTGTCTCACTGTGGTTTTCCTCCACAGCAACCACGTGTTTCTCTGCCTCTTCATTTGTGTCTTTGAGCTCTACTTCCTGGTCTTTGCTTTTATGACTTTGTTCTTCTAGCACTTGTGATTCACTCTCTGCGTCCAGCTTTTCTTCTTGTTCACAGTGAGGTGCATAATCAGGGGGATGAAGAATATTTTCAACAGTCTGATTTGGGGCAATCTTTTCTTCTTGTTCTGAAAGCATTTTGCTTTCATTTATCTCAGTCAGCTTGGTTTCATCCATATCACTGAGTTTGCGTTCCCCTGTCTCCCTGACTTCAATTGTCTCAGTCTCCCTGACATCACTTGTCTCCGTCTCCCTGACATCACTTGTCTCCGTCTCCCTGACATCACTTGTCTCCGTCTCCCTGACATCACTTGTCTCCGTCTTCCTGACATCACTTTTCTCTGTCTCCCTGACAACACTTGTCTCCATCTCCTTGACAACACTTGTCTCCGTCTCCCCGACAACACTTGTCTCCGTCTCCCCGACATCACTTGTCTCTGTCTCCCCGACATCACTTGTCTCTGTCTCCCCGACATCACTTGTCTCCGTCTCCCCGACAACACTTGTCTCCGTCTCCCGGACAACACTTGTCTCTGTGGCAACACTCATCTCCGTCTCCCTGACATCACTTGTCTCTGTCTCCCTGACATCACTTGTTTCTGTCTCCCTGACATCACTTGTCTCTGTCTCCCTGACATCACTTGTCTCTGTCTCCCTGACAACACTTGTCTCTGTCTCCCTGACAACACTTGTCTCTGTCTCCCTGACAACACTTGTCTCTGTCTCCCTGACAACACTTGTCTCTGTCTCCCTGACAACACTTGTCTCTGTGACAACACTTTTCTCCATCTCTCTAACATCACCTGTTTCTGTCTCTTTGACACTGCTTTCCTCAATTTCAGCAACTCCTTTTTCCGTGTTTTCAGTCTGTTCTTTTCCCGCTGCTGTTTCTTCTGTTTGGATATTTTTGATTTCTTGAATCTTGTCAGGTGTCTGTGAAATTTCCTTCTGTTCAGTTTGTCCCTCTTTTTGTCCCTCTGAAACTACATCCTCCTCCTCTTTGACTCCTTGTACCTTCTTAAAGTCAAACTCATTCCAGCTTTTCCAGTCCTCCCTTCCACCCATTGAAAGATGCCTCACTACTTTGTTACTGCCTTCAGAGTCAACTGTGTTCCCTTTTCCCACTTTCCTCCACTTCTTGTGAAGGAGGGAAGGAGACAGTGAGAGAGAGGAGGCTGAGCGAGTTAGTGGGACAGAGAGGTTCCCTTTCTGTCTCTCTTTCCTCTCCTTCTCAATTTCATGCTGCCGAGCTCTAGCCCACGCCTTCTGGTATCCATGGCAGCGACCTCTGGGGTCAAACGTGGACGATGGTTTTTCTTTCCTCCACTTTTCCAGCTCCTTCTCCGTCTGCTTTTCCAAATCTTTACCCGACAGTGGCACAGAGCACACCTGAAACAAGAAGGGAAACTCTGCAGATAGTTTGTACCCCAACAACACAGTGTGTCCCGCCACAATACAAAACCTGTTAAAGATCCCTGAGAAACACCACAAAGAGCCTTGAACAGTTACCCCTAACCTCCAAATTCCTTAGATCATAATCCAATTGAGCAATTTTGACACACTAATTCCAAGCACCACAGGACACCTCCAGAGCTCCCACGTTCATGCCACAGTGGATCAGACATGTTTGTGGCTGAGCTGTTTTAGTAACTTACCAAGATTTATATCTACGTTATTTGATAGAATAGTGCCATTTTGTAAAAAAATTAAATAAAACAAAGTTAATGATAGAAACATGTTTTAAATTTACTCTTCAGGGTTTTTTTTATTTGCCTCATCTCTTTGGTTTGCAGCCATCTTTTTGAAAGGTTTTTGCTTTTGAGGTGTATCTTTTTACACTATTTGTGGCCATGATTAGTTTAATTTACTTGCTCTGTTGCTTTACAAATGAAAGCTGTTATCTTGAGGTAATTGGCAGAGAACAAGATGCTTCTCTATAAGCCTATCAGGTTTAAAAATCGAAATCTTACCTCTGCTATGAATTCGTCATCTTCATCGTGGACCTCCTCCTTAACACCCCTCAACTTCTCCAGAGTCTCCATTTGGCCCTGACACTGCTTCCTCTGCTCAGCTCGACCCAACACCCGGCGCACCAGCACCGCTGCAACCTGTAGCAGCACCCGGACACCTACGAGGAAAGATGAGGGCGAAAGAGGAAGACCTGGTGAAAATGCTACATATCAGGTAGATGATGGCAGTGACCAAAAATGTAAGAATTGTGCAGATATTTAAACACTTCTATATATAGTGGACAAAACCATCGCTTTTAATAAGCTGCTATTCCTGCCAGTCCTAAGGGGGTTGTGTTAGCCTGAGGTCAGCTCTACCATAGCAGAAGAAGAGGTCCCAGACTCGGAGAAGCGTGTTGAATGGAAGGTGACGTGTGAACAGACACATCAGCCAGTCGGTGGCAAACATGAGGGGCTCCACTCCGTGGTTCTGCAGATGTTTGTGTGCACCTGGACACGTCTTTTTCAAAACCCAGGTCAGCATGGCCGCATCGAACAGTACTCCCTCCTACACAGCACACCACAGTAGGCTCAGACAGCTGCCCAGCTTTCAGGGTCAACACATGATTCATCTTTGTGTTTGGGTTATATTTATAGCACAACTTATCAAGAATCAGCCTTGAAATCAACATCTACTCGCCTACGTGTTGATTATATGTATTATAAAAGGTAAAAAATGTAAAAAACAGAAGATGTGCATGTCCTCACCAGCAGAGGGCTGTAATATCCGGGCAGGTATTGCTCACTGATCTGAACCAGACACCAGAAGGCCTCCTGCCAGGTTACATAAGGTGAACATTAGGCCAATAACTGCTCCGTATTATAGAAAATTAGCACTGTATTCTCAGGATTGCATTAATACTGTTATACCTCTGAAATAAAAAGCTTAGCAGGTCGATGAAACAAGCAAGGTAGAGTCGGTGTCTTAAATGAAGGTTGTTGTTTCTCCACTGAAATCTAATTATTTTAATGTCTTTGCAGCTGATTTATCAGACCGAAGCTAAACTGTTAATGGCCTTTACCTGAGCAGGCATGTTCATCAGCAGCACTGCAGCCACCGGCCCCTGAGCCTGACAGTAACCCTCATCTGGCTGATACTGGGTGTAAGCTTTCAACACCCGGAACAAACCACGCTGCCTGCAGACACACACACACCACAATCATCTCTCACACAGCCAGAGGTTTCAGTCACCTTTGACAAGAGTTATACATTTAATAACGAAAAGAAAGAAAGACAAGTGACAAGACTGTTTGCTGTTCTGTTGAATAAGCCTTTAACTGTGAAAGCTAAACCAGGGAAACTATGAAAAGATTGGAAAGCCACGCTGAACACTAAATAAACTGTATGGTTATTCTGCAGCTCTCAGCTTCAGAAACAAATAGCAGAAACGTCGCCTACCCGTGTCCGTCTTTGGACTGGAACATCTCGTGGAAAGGGAACTGCCGGTCCAGATCTCTCTCAATCACATCCACCCAGCTCTGCAGAGCCGGCTGCTCATCCAGAGTCTGATGCAGAGACAAAAAACATAAAATGCATACCAAACAATAGATTTTTGAGTCTTTAAAATTCTAAGTAAGTTAGTTTGTTTTTCAATATTATAAATAATTTAACTTTTACTCAATAAAATATAAGAAAACAGTGATCACAAGATCTCACAACTTAGAACAGTATATATAGATGATCAGGCATAGACTGTATATAAACAATGGACAATATAGCCTCCAGGTCTAACAGAAAGCAATGTAGAAATGCCTTAAACCTGCATTTTGTTTAATTGCCAGAAGGGGAAGACTCCTGGTGGGGGAAAAAAAAAGTCAGATTGCGTAGAAAAAATTAGAAAATGACCCTCTTGGTCATATTAAATTATTTCCTGATAGGTTTACGGCCTTAGTCGCTAATCTGAAGTGGTATTTAATGCAAAATACAATTATAGTCCCATTTATAGTTAAACGAATGATAAAGACGGCATGATTTAGGGAATGTGATGTTGCTGCTCTATAAGTATGTAGTTTCCTAAATTTCTCACTTAGATCCATCAATCACTCGTGAACAACATGTTGCCGGCCAAATAGTAAACCAGCACTTCAAACTCCAACGAGAGACAACATGGTGGCTATGTCCATCTTTTACATAAAGTCTTTGCAGCTGGACTCTTGCACTTTCTTAAACCATCCCAGTGAGAGTGTTTGTTTCTCTTGCCTCGTAGAGGTTTTCATGCTGTTTCATCCTGTTGGCAGCTCCGCACAGCAGAGGCCAGCACTTGGCTCTGAGCGAGGCAGGGATTCCTTTCTGACACTGCACTTTGACCTAATGAGAGACCCGGAAAACAAACGGTTACTGTGCTTTTTCCTGATGTGTCACAATGTCTGTCATGTATAAGGCCCATCGCCCATCATTTGGTGCCAGGGTTTATTTTCGGGCATCTTTGACGGGACGCACCTTACTGCTCTTCTTCGACAAGATGCGATCCCATTGGTCAATGATCTTTATCCACTTGGCCTCCCTCTGCCTGACCAGTTCAGGTGGCGGGCCCAAACTCCTGACAGAGCACAGCACATGAATCACCAGGTAAGTATTTTGACACGTTTCACCTGTTTGCTGAACAATTTAAATTCTGGAGACCTTTGTAGTGCTGTGTCGCTGCACACTGTTTAGTGTGTTGTCATTACAGACACACAGTGCTCCGAAAACAAGACAGGAAACAGGAAAACCACACGTTAGCAGTGTGAAGTCTCTATGGCAACAGGTCAGGATGTTATCAATGAAGAAAGTAAAGATGACAGGTTGCAGTTTGTTCAGTTAGTTTTAATGCTTAGTTTACACCGCCTCGTGTGCAATCCCCTGCCAGGGCTATTATCAAACGCACAGTCAGCTGATTCTGAAAGTAAAATTGCACTTTATTTTTCAAGTACACACACCCACTTTCAGTTCAGTCATTATGTTTTTTGCAATATTTTTTTTTTTTTGTGGATTATATGTAAAGAATATCAAGTGTAAACAATCTGTTTGTGCAGTTTCCGTCCTGAAGAAGGCCCACTGTGGTTGAAACCACTTGGCTTTTTCACTGATACGCTCAGCTAAATCATTCTAAAGCATCTCCTCCCCCTTTGCTCTGCTTATGAAACTGCCGTAAAGCCACGTTATTTGCAGGGGTCATCCTGATTTCTTTGTTTCTTGACGTGTTTCCAACTGACATGCATTCTTACACATTCTCCACTACACCAGTATAGCCTGAATGTTCCTTTCTTTCACTCTGTGTGACTTTTTCTCTCAATCTTAACATCTCTGCTCTAACAATTTGTCTTTTAACTCTTTATTAATGGCATTTAGTCCACCTGGCTGTGTGCGTGTGTGTGTGTGTGTGGGGGGGGTGCAAATGCACCTCTGTCTCTTAAAATCGGCAGATTTAAACACTGTTTCAACACTTCCTGGTCTTGTCATGGAGGAAAATTACTTTGTGTGCTGCTTCAGGGGGTGTTGTGTGCCCACATTAGAAACTCTTAGCTCATCTGGAACCTTTGTCTTTGCTCATATAAAGACAAAGCAACAACCATTAAATTATCTGATAATATTTAATATTTAGTTTCAAATTATATCTTCTGACAGCAGGTGCAAACCTTACTATTACCAAAGTCCCTGGGCTTTCTGATCTGTGTGATCTCGACAAGGTCGCCCTGCACGTCTTTTAGTCCCTTATAATAAAAAATAAATAAATCTCTTTAATGGGAGAATGAAAACTTAGATCCCCTGGTTTTGAACAGATCACCAACAGCACAGTAAGAGTACACAAGGCGCAAGGTGGATGTGCTCACCCAGCTGTGGAACCATTGGTTAAGATGAAGCCAAAGCGGTCTGTCTCCGGTTCAGATCCAGAGCTGTCCTCTTCACTGAGGTTCTTCTGGGCTGGACTCGAAGAATTCAACATCTTAGCTAAAGAAAAGAGGATGGGCTCGTCATCCAGTATGCAACCGATGAGGATGTGTGCGTCAGAGATGTTTAAAATCTCAAACATCCAAGATGGTAAACAGCTTAACCCCACTCTGCAAACGTCTCTGTGCACGTTTTCACCCTCTCTCTCTTATTTGACTCGGGATCTATGAAATCTGCATTTTCCAAGTTGAGAATGAGAGTAAAGAAGTGTACCAAGCCCCCCAGCCCCCGATTTTAAGTCATAAACATAACCACAGCTGTTAAAGCTTTTAAAATATACATTTAAATGTGACTACCTTTTACATTTCCGCCCTGTTTGATTAGTTGGCTGCTGAAGAGGTGAAGTGATCCTCCAGTGATGGAGGAGGAAGACAAACTTCCTCTCTCTCTCTCTTGCTTTCTCTCATATGCTCTCATTTGTTCACCACGCCTTCATTTCTCACCGTCACAAATGCAGTTTTCACATAAACTTCCGCGTCACAAACAATGACGATAAAATTATGGAGTGGTTTGGTTTTTGTTTTTTTTTACTGTCATGAAAATGCCGTTAAACTGCTTAAATATGATTCATCAGTCATCACATATAAGTGATAATTGTGCAATTGGGGCTTTTCTGTCATTTATAGGACTTCCTAATTGCGGGTGGGAAACAAGAAGGCCTATGCGTACTTTAGGAAGCCAGGTAAATTAAATAACTTGTTACTTTCAATGGCAGGTAAAATAATGTTGCGATTTCCTAGGTGACGGTGAATACAACATCAACGTGGAGGCCTTGAATGCAGCATTAATAGCATTGCACAGTTTAGGGACTATTGCCTCCTTAGTGTTGATCATCATAAACTTGTGCCAGTGGTAAGTCTAAAAGAGATTTACATTAATAATGACGCAAATTAGCTAGCATTGAGAATAGGCTATGTTCATCTTATTGTCATGTTAGCTCGATTATACTAAATTACCGTAAATTAACTGGCTAACATGGTTGCAAAGTTGCTGACCGATGAGTTTACCTTTATGAGGAATGCTTAGCGCATTAAAACATTTTTCATCTGAACGGAAATATATAAAAACTAAATAAAGCTTAATTAAAGAAATTAGCTTGGCAGCATTAGTGTACCAGAGCCTAATTTTGCTAACTGTTATGCTATTTGAAAGGAGGCGTTCAGGTGAATCGTGTAGACTGTATGTTAGAACCAGCGGCTGGGTTAAAGGCTTTATCCTGTCATTGGTCAGGACAGCTGGTCCTTCATGTGTCCGAAAAACACAGGTAGTTCAGATTAAACCTCTGTGGTGGATTGTTTTTTGATCGTATACGTATTTTTATACTAGCACCGATACAGTAAAGGCATCGACTGATTTCTCTCTGGGTTTACATGTTAAGAAATACTAAGGTCTTTATGTAATGTCCCTGCTTATAGGTTTTTCAGCTGATCGACTTTCCTGTGTATTTTACGATTTTACACGGCGAATACTGGTCAATAATCGAGGGATAATCCGAGAGTGCATTTCTTCCGATTCAAACAGCGTCCCGTGAACGTAGCAAATCGCTAACGTAATAGTTGGGATTTGGGGCGCCAGATTACAGGATGACTCGGATCAGCTGGCAGTCTGTCTCCCTTTTTTCACTCCTCTCTTGTTGTAGAGAAGCTTTTCTGGGTTAATACGACATTTATAAAAATATTTGCTGCAATATTGGCTCCACTGAGCGAACCTTTTACAGTCAGGTGAAAAGGGAGTGTTTTACGGGACTTTGCAGTAACCTGAAAATTATGTTCCTGATGCAAGAAAATGAGAAAAAGAGCGCCCAATTTAAAAAAAAAAAAAAAAAAAAAAGTCCTACTAGCTTCAAGAAAAGGGAAGTATTATTGAGGAAAAAGAATGGGAGTACCCAGAGAGAACCCACGCAAACACGGGGAGAACATGCAAACTCCACACAGAAAGACCCCGGCCTGATGGTGGAATTGAACTCAGGACCTTCTTGCTGTGCGGCAACAGTGCTAACCACCGTGCATTAACCTTCAACCATGTCGTCTTGTTCTTTTTAGAGAAGAAGCTTCCTCCTAGCGGCCACTACTAACAAGCCACAGTTGTTCAGTCTTTTTCTAATTATACTGTCATGAACTTTAACATTTAACATGCTATCTGAGGCCTGTAGAGGCTCAGATGCAGCTCTTGGGTATTGTGCAGTTGTGAATTTCTTTTTTCACGTTTACTCTGAGAATCTTCATTCTTCTAACTATTCTTTACTCTTTTAAAAGCTTTCTCTGCTCAGATGTCTGCAGCACTGAGTCTACGTCTTCTCCACTGCTACTCCAAACAAGGTACTAATGCAGGTGTCATTAACACAGTAATATTTAAGTGCACAAAATATTCAGATCACACGTGTATGTCTCTCCAGGTACATTTGGATATGGCTGCGGTGCAATTCGCCCGCTGAGTCTCAGTGTGCAGAGAGACGGCTACAGTGAGTACACACACCAAGAGCTGTACATATATATGAATCTCCAGTGCAGTGACCACATCAGCATGCCAAATTTGTATTTACTCTTCTACTCCTCTCTCCTTTTATTCTTCTGTCAGAGTATGTAAATGCTCAGGAGTTGCCAACAGACATGCGATCCATCACTGACCGGGCTGCCACAACCCTGCTTTGGACCGAGCTCTTCAGAGGTCCCGTTGATTGTGTTTTCTGTGCTGATAGCCTAGATTTGTAGCCTGTAATGCTCCATGTCACAAAGCTCAAATCATCTCAAACTGGTTTCTTGACTGCAACAATGTTCACTAAACCACCACCTAAATGACCTCCACAGTCACGAGATGTCAGTTTAACAGCAAATTTGGGATGTGATCCATCAGGAGATTCACAATGTGAATGTGCAGCTGACAAACCTGCAGCAACTGTGTGATGCTATCATGTCTATATGGACCAAAATCTGAGAGGAAAGGCTCCAGCACCTTGTTGAATCTATGTGAATAGAATTACAGCAATTCTGATGGCAGAAGGGGCTCCAACCCAGTTCTACCAAAGTGTATCTATATAAAGTGCCTGATTTGTTTATCTACTGTTATTAATCATGGCCAGAAATTAAGTTAATGAGGTCAGTATACATCCATCTTATTCATATGAGTCAAAAACTCAGGCTTCATACGCCTTTAAACAGTACATTCCTCAGTACAGGTGAGTAATTGACCTCTTTTCAACTAACTCAAATCTTGCAAATCAATGTGTGTCAGAGACAGTGGGCCCTTTAAGTTTTTTTTAAAATTTTAATTATTATTTATTTATTTATTTTATTCTTTGCCTTCACGCAGGTTTGGCAATGACCATGAGTTATCTGTTCCGTGAACCTGCCACCATCAACTACCCATTTGAGAAGGGTCCTCTGTCGCCCCGCTTTCGTGGGGAGCACGCCCTCCGCCGCTATCCTAACGGAGAGGAGCGCTGCATTGCCTGTAAGCTTTGTGAGGCTATCTGCCCTGCTCAGGTAAACGCATACACACACAGTCCCTTTTATTATGATAGTTGTGTTTTGGTTTTTTTGACATGTTGAGGTTGTCTAGAAGATGTACTGAAGTACAAACAAAGCGTTATACGGAACGAGAAAAATGAATGACATCACTTTGACATGGCATAGCTGTTAGCCATGGATGATCAGGTTTGAGGGTTTTTAGAAACTGATGGTTTGGCAACGGCAGTTCTCTGGGACTGATAAAAAGACATTGAATAACCGCTTTTTCAACCACTGTAAGAAAAGAAGAGCATTTCTGAAAACACAACATGTTGAAACCTTGAAGCAGACCAGTCACAGCAGCTGAAGGTTTCCAGCTGAGAACAGGAAACTGAGGCTAGAGTGGGCACAAGTGCAATAGTGTGGCAGATATTTTTGAACACATTTACCGCTCATTTAAACATCACCTTCTATCCGAGTATTGTTGACACAAATAACTTCCATAATCCCCAAATCTCACCAGAACTGCCTTGTGCTCTCATGTGGTTTCAAGTGCTTCTAAGCTTCTAAGCACCTTGTTGCATCTGCAGTACTATGAAAAAGTCTTCAATCAGCCCTCATTGATTTCTATTTTGCTTCAGACCAGCAGGATTTTCTTGTAATTGATTAAAGAGCTCTTCAGCAATGGCTTTCTGTTTCTGTGTACATTGGCTGCTTTTTCCCTTATTTTCGATGCACTCTAGTCCTGTACCTAACCACTTTCTGAGGAATACTTTTTTTCTTAAGCCACTTAGCACTCATGAATGAATCATTCAAGACTAAAAAAAACACCTAAGGATGAGCCGTTGCTGTGCCTACAGCTTACACATAACAATTTAGCAAAGAATCCATTTTAAATTGTGTCATAAGACACTTTTTATATCCGGGAAAGATCTGAGACAGGACCTAAGAAATGCATCTTGCTCTACACTCTATCCATCTACTGTTCACCAAAACCTGACCAAAAATGGGCTCAGTGGTAGGGTGTCTGTCAAGAAACATTCTTGAAACCAGATTATTGTTTTGAAGCTACCAGTGGATCATGAATTGCTAATCATTCAGGATGTTTTGGTTATATGAATACATGTATATCTCAAAAGAAAGAACAAAAACTTAAAGTTTAAACTATTGCTTGATGGGAAAACATAGACTGCTGAAACATTTCATTATTAGCAGGGATAGTGTTAAGCATTGCAAACAAAGAAAAGAGGCTGAGGTATGCCAAGTTAATCGGGAACTGGGACTGAAAATCAGGGGCAAAAGGTTTGATGGAGTGATGGCTCCATATTTAGTCTAAATTGTCATCATGACATGCAGAGGAGGTCGGAAGAGAGCTACAGCAGTGAGTGTCTACACACGGTGAAGGCTCTGTCATGGTTTGGGGCTGCCTTTAAGCCAAAGGTGTTGGAGATCTGGTCAAAATGGATGTAATTATGAACCCAGAAAAGTATAATCAGATTTTGATCTGATTGGCTTCATTTTTCAGCATGGTAATTATCCCCAGGACGCTGCCATTCAGTAGAAGCATACCTAGATAGTGTTCCACTCTGTACGTTTCTGTCAGTCATGGATCGGCCTCCCCAGAGCCTGAACCTCGACATTATTGAAGCAGCGTGGGATCATCTAGATAGAGAACGGAACAAAAGCCAACCAACATCCAAAGAAAAGCTTAATGGCTCTGAAGACGCCTGAAGAACTATTCCTGACAACTGCTTAAAGAAATGATATGAACACTGCCTAAGAGAGTTCAGGCTGTGCTGAAGAATAAATGTGGTCATACTAAAATTGCATAAAATTCTCTACCCAATGTGGTGTTGCACATATTTAAAAAAAATCACTGTACATATTTCACATTTTCCAGAAGAAAACATGGGTGAGAGTGAGACAGTTCTGAAGGTAAACAGGGGTGTAATGTCTCTTCACTCAGTAGCTGTTTTGAAATACCTCAATTTGGGCACTTATGCTAAAACATTATCTAGATTATGTATTATTTATTTGTTTGTTTGTAGTCAGTTCTCAAAATGTCTGTAAAATGAATGTTGCTGATATTTGAATGCTTCCTACTGTTGTGCCAATAAACATGATGCTTCCCTTTCCTTTCTCTATTGATCTCAGGCTATCACTATTGAAGCTGAGACTCGAGCCGATGGCAGCAGGCGGACCACACGCTATGACATCGACATGACCAAGTGCATCTACTGCGGCTTCTGCCAGGAAGCCTGTCCTGTTGATGCCATTGTTGAGGTAAAAACAAGTGTCCTCCAAGTTTGATGAAGCTGAACAAGCAAATGATAATGTGGGGATCTTTCACTGTCTTTACTCTAGTTCAGTACAATAAATTTACAACTGAAAAACTCCACTATTCTACCCAACCCTCCTTCAAAACAGACAGTTAATGTCTTTAAAAAAAATTGAATTCCTTCTTCAGGGTCCGAACTTTGAGTTCTCCACAGAGACCCACGAGGAGCTGCTATACAACAAGGAGAAGCTACTCAACAACGGAGACCGATGGGAGGCTGAGATAGCAGCCAACATACAAGCAGACTATCTATACAGATAGACTCACTGTGGGAAGGTCCTGTATGTCCTCCTGATATGCATTTAAAGAGATTACTGGCGGTTTTACAGTTATGCCAGCGGGTTCCGAGTGGTAAAGCCTCATACACTGAGGAAATTCTATAAAAAACGCACAAATTGTATGCCTCTTGGGTGTAGTTGTACTTTTTTGATGTTGAGCTGTAGCACGTCAAAGCTTGCAATATAAGAGTATATTATTTGAAATGTTTGTTTTAAAGATATTGACAGACCTGTTGCAAATTTAACTAACCGAATTGAAATTAAAGGGGAAAAACCTCTGAAACTGAGAAGATGTGTTTTGTGGGTTTTTTTGTCTTTTATATTATATCCAAAACTTGACTCTTGTTGGACCAAATCCCTTATGTTAAGTGAGTTAATGACTGTGTTTTTAATGGTTTATTAGGCTATTGTTAGATGGTTGTAGCCTCCAGTGTAACTATTGCCGGCTGCAGTTGTGATGCAAATAAATTACTTTTAAATTTTTAGTCAATAGAAAAAAATATATATAATTAAATATGGTTATTCAGGGTTCACTGGATTATCTGCGTTTTCGAGTTGCTTAATAAATAAAAAACTGACCAACTGACTTTCAACTATGTCATTCTAGTTTTCGAAATTAAAACGCACTTGTGTTTTTGAAGCCAGCTCTGGTAAACAGATGGTAGTTATAGAAATTGATTATTATTTTTGTAGTACACAAAGAAAGAAAATAACTTTTCATTCACTGACTTTTGTGTGGTAAGTGTACCAACATTACTTGGTCTGACCTACGAAGCTTTGGCTAACACTAAACATTTTGGGTATTGGGCTCTTTTGTCTGCCGCATGTGCATCCAAAAGTTGTTCAATGAAACGAGGACGTTGCTGCTATCCTGTGGGTTTTTTGTTTTGGTTTTTTTTTTTTTGTTTTTTTTAACAAATTACCTCAGAAATAAACAGCTCGTAACCATACCCAGCTGCCCAGCCTCAGCTGCTTGTCTGTAGTGGGAAATTGTGCTTTTCTAGCTACATGTGAATGTCTTTTAGGGTTGGATAAGTGTGTTTAAATAAAGACTGAATGCTGAATCACGTTCAGTTAGGACCGTGTTGCTTCTTGATGCGTTTTTGCCGCTGCAAGGGTCACATGATAAGGGCGGAAACTGACTCATAGTCCACGCTGAATCTCCCGCGAACGCAGCCATTTACTCTTTCCTCTCTTCGAAGTGTTACCGGTGAGTCTCTGAATTCCTCTCACAATGCGGGCTATCATATATTTCAAGTTTGCATTCGTTGGGATAAAAAGTCAGTTAAAACAATGGGCAACTTTAACTTTGCGATTTTGTAGCTGTATCCACGTGAGGAATGGGGCAGCTGGGGAAGGCCGGTGGTTTTTCTTATGCGGCTAACTAGCTGTTAGCTCGATGAAAAGAATGGCTTCCATGCTGTGCTAGCTAACGGGTTAGCACGCACGGCTAACCCTCATTTTTTCTGCTTTGTTCTTGGGACTCGCGCGTATTCCTGTAAATACATATTCAGTATTTTTGGCAAAATATATTGTGGATGCGTGGAGTTGCATTTATGTGTAGAGAATTATTTAGGCTGGGTTTGACTTGGAGTGTAGCGTGGAACACATTAGATGGGCTTCCAGTCGGATTGTTTCAGTCGAACAAGAAAAAGTGCGCTCGCCCTTCGTGTGGCGCACTCACTCTAACGTTTTTAGCTTTCCTAGCTAGCAGCCGTTGGTATTGAAATACGCATTTAGAAGCGCGCTTTCGAATTTTCGATTGAACGCAAATACACATTGGACACACAACATGAATTAAACCTTTTTCCACAACATAGCTGCACCGTTACACGTTTACTCGTTACGTGTGCGTGAACGTTAGCTTGGATGGAAAATGCTAGAAGTTATGGCTATGTAACAAGCTATGGAGTTTAGCTAAACGATCAAATCGTAGAAAACTGCTCAAAGGACCAAAATAACATCTCAACAAATCATAGCTTATGTCATATTTTATCTTCTTGAAATGCCATTTAAAGTAGTTGCTAGCACTGCTAGTTGGTGTTGACGGACAACGTGCTAATCAACCATCCCGCCTCGTTTTGTTTAACAGAAAAGTCGCAACCACGGCGGACTCAATGGCACAGTGTGTTCCGGTGGCGGTGTTTAAGGTAAGTGCTTGCTATCTAACATAAATTGATGTTCCATTTCTCAGCCTTTTAACTAAATGAAGCACCGCTATCTGTGCTAACAACGGTCAGTGTGGTGAACCAGTACCAACCAGTCTAGACTAACTGTACGTTCTGCATCGCAGTTGGTGTTGGTAGGAGATGGAGGCACCGGGAAAACGACTTTCGTGAAGAGGCATATCACAGGAGAGTTTGAGAAGAAATATGTTGGTAAGTACTCGCTTGCCAGGAAGGAAATCAGCTCATTCTTTTAGTCTGGATGTGGTAATAGATTTGAAAGCAGGATGTAAGATGCCAAATGTGTTAAATGGAACTACAGGGAGCAACATGTCCTGCATGGCCTTTATCTCATCACCATTTACACCTTCATTCTCCTTATTCATTATGTCTTTGCTTGAAATTTCAGCTACTCTTGGAGTAGAGGTGCACCCACTGATTTTCCACACCAACAGAGGAGCGATCAAGTATAATGTGTGGGACACAGCTGGTCAGGAGAAGTTTGGAGGCCTGAGAGATGGCTACTACATTCAAGGTGCTCCTTGCATCCTTCGCACGCTGCTCAAGTGTCACGTTTTTAAAATTCATGTACCTTGGCTTTAGCTGAACAATACATTAATGCTTTCTTGCTTCCTCAACAGCTCAGTGTGCTATCATCATGTTCGACGTCACTTCTCGAGTCACCTATAAGAACGTGCCCAACTGGCATCGTGACCTGGTCCGTGTCTGTGAGAACATTCCCATTGTTCTTTGTGGCAACAAGGTGGACATCAAAGACAGGAAAGTCAAAGCCAAGAGCATTGTGTTTCACCGCAAGAAGAACCTGCAGGTAATAACTGCTTGCAAAAATGTGTATTTTTGAATTGTAGAATAAACTTTTGAGTTTTGTCATTTCTAACTGCTGCAAATTGTTCTACCCGCAGTACTATGACATTTCTGCCAAAAGTAACTACAACTTTGAGAAGCCTTTCCTGTGGTTAGCAAGGAAGTTGATCGGTGATCCCAACCTGGAGTTTGTGGCAATGCCTGCCCTTGCTCCCCCAGAGGTCCAGATGGACCCATCCCTTGCTGCTAAGTATGAGGAAGAGCTTCAAGTGAGTATCACTGTACAGACTCATTTGTCTGATTTGGATGAATATATTGTAAATTTTACTTGCGCATCTTCTAAATGTGGAACAATCTGAAACATGACTTTGTTCTTCCATATCCAGGTTGCATCACAAACAGCACTCCCAGATGAAGAAGATGACCTCTAACCTGTTACCTAGATTTGTCCCTCCCTCCTCCCCCACCTGTGGACAGGAAGTCTGTGGACAGGAGTTTTGCCCCCTTACTGTAAAATCCCTTTTCAGATTTTTTTATTTTTGAATTTTTTGTTTGTTTTAAAACTTAAGTAAAAAAAGAAAAAAACTTGGTGGAAAAGTTGTGGTTCTAATTTCACTGTATGACACACACCCACCCTAGTGTTGTTGTTGGCATGGCAACGTGCTACTCTTCATCGTTGAGCACCCTCCATTGCACTTACCCAGCTCACATAATGCTGTTGTACGGTGTACTGGAAGCACTAAGGGGAGTAAACTTTGAATAAAAACATTCTCGGTATAACACGGCCGTGTTTGTTGTGATTTGCCTGCACGCCAACGATTCCAGGTCACAGGGAGCGCCTCGTAGTTAAAAAGTGGCTTTAGCATATTCAAGCATCTTGGTGAGGATTATTTGATGCACAATACAGGTTCCTGAAACTCAGATGGCTACAAGAAACTAATAGAATTCAGCATTTACTTTTGTGCTCTCCTGCAGTCACCAGTAAATGTTTCATATGGAATAAGTCTCATGCCATAGCTTTGTCTGCAACATTGCCCACAGTAGGTCAAATACAACTAGATAATGCTATACTGACATTTGTCCAAACTTACTAATTACTACTGTTGGAATCAAGTGGATACATGGAAACCTGAAGTAGACAATGATAGCCTGTGTCTTGGTGAGCCTTTACAAAGTGTAATAATGAATGCTTTGCTTTCAGGTACAGCTAAAGGAGATATACAAACCATTTAATCTTAAGAGTGTGCCATTAAATTGAAAAAGCATGCAGACTGTAGGGCATTATGGGGGGAAAAACTGCTCCTTCAAAGCTTTGAAAGGCACCAAATACTTTAAATATTTGTGTCAGATAACATTGTTTCCAGTTAGATGAATCTTGAGTTTAAGAATGCAAAAGCTGGCTATTGACTGTTTCATTGGCTTCAGATTTCACTTTAAAATATAACTGATTATAAAGTTTGATATAGCCAAAAAGATCTAAGGCATGGGCATGAATGTCATGGCAATTTGGGGTTTTAATGACTTCTTTGACCAGTCCTTTTTTTTGGGATAGAGTGAATGTACAGCATACATCTTTAATGACTTAACAAAACAAGAATTGGGTGCATGAGTGAGAATTTATTTTGAATTTACTGCAATCCATACAGGGTCAAATGCATACACATATATTGCCATTAATATTTTGGTTAAATGTTCCTTAGCAAGTTGCCTTTTGAACAGATGATGTGAAATCATCCCAACCTGGAAAAAGAGCAGGTCAAAGAAATCAAGAGTAGATTTCTGAATCAGTACTCTTATAGATAAGCTTCTCAATAATTTGTTCCTTATTTTTGCCCTAGTTTACACCATGTTTGCATGGAAGTATGTTCAACAGTGCTGTGAAAAAGTATTTGCCCTTCCCAGTTTCTTAGTATTTTAGCATATATGTCACAAATGTTTCAGATTATCTAACAAACTTTAGTATTAGACAAAGATAGCCCATGTAAATACAAAATGCAGCTTTTAATCGTTGATTTCATTTCAGAGAAAATGTTATCCAATCACACAGGATCCTGTGTGAAAAAGCAGCACCCCTAAACCTAATAACTGGTTGTGCCAATCTCAGGAGCAAGAACTGCAATCAAGTGTTTGTGATAACTGATAATGAGGCTTTCACATCGCTGTGGAGGAGTTATGGTCCACTCTTTGCACAATGGTTTTATTTCAGCCACACTGGAGTGTTTTAAAGCCTGAAAGGCCTGTTTAAAGTCACGCCAAAGCATCTCAGTGAGTTTTAAATCCAGAGTTTGCTTCAGTCGCACCATAATCATCTACTTGTTTTTTAAGCCATTCTGAGGTGGACTTGGTCTGTTTCTGCTGCTTAAATCAAGTGCACTTGAGCTTCAGAGCATAAACTGATGGCCGAACATTTTCTTTCAGGATTTTTTGATAGGAAGCAGAATTCATGGTTCCATCAGTTACGGCAAGTCATCCAGGTGCTGAAGCAGCAAAGCAGCCACAGTCCATCAAACTACCACCACCATTTTTACTCTTGATGTGATTTTATGAAATGCTGTGTTAGTTTTACAGCAGATGTAATAAGATGCAAAAAGTTCAGCTTTTGTCTCATCGGTCCACAGAATATTTTCCATAAAGTCTTGAGGATCGTCAAGATGTCTTTGACAAATCTGAGACAGCACTTTGTGCTCTTTTGGTCAGCAGGGGCTTTCTCATTGGAGCTCTAAATGTAAGAGTGTATGCTTAACAGAGTATGTACACTTTAAATTGTCATTTTACTGAAACTGAAGCACTTAAAAAAGTGCTATAGATTATTAAATTATTCATGCATAAGTTCCAGAAAAAGGTCTCTGCCAATCCTCCTTATCTGCAGAATAAAGACGAATAACATGAATACACAATTTCAAAATGTAATGACTACAAGGCACATGTTGTAGCCTGTGGCTTCTTCCGCTGACATGCTCATATCTATTTGAACAAAACGCTAAACCTTAATTTTTCCAAGTTGCACTACTGAGCATGTTTGTGCAGCGCAGTCTTCAGGTTTCCACATCGCAGCCTCCTATAATTTGCTACGATTGGCACTGGAGCTCATTTTAATGCTACCAGCCATGCTTGATGGGACATGTCTTCAACTCACAAGGTGAGTTCAGAGACAGCAGAACAAAAAATGAATCTTATAACATCACTCTGCCTCTGCACAGTGAGGCTCAGTGGAGTAGCCAAAAGAAATGTGTGAGTGGAAGGAGACTGAACGCATTGTTACCATTTAAAGTCATAAAGTAGCTACCTGAGTCACAGATCCTTCACTGGACGCACGTGTGCTTTTATGAAAACTCACACAAGATGATGCCAGTGATGGAGGGTTTCATCTTAAGCTCGTGACCACTAGGTGTCACTCGTGCTTTTCCCTTTCCCCCTTGCTTTTTAAATTGAGAGCACAATGAACGCGCCCTGTAGGGTTATGTAATAGATTTCTGATGCACCTTCACTGTGACGTGTGCCGGTTACTACACGGATCTGGGTGCAACATCATTCACCCTCCACGCAGCGCCATATGTTCTGATTCAGACTCGGGTCCCACTTTACGTTTCACAATTTAGTCGTTGTGTGTTGAAAGCGTAGTGAAGAAGAAAACCGCAAAATGAGGAAATAGACATCTATATCCAGTTCTCAACAGTTGGTTACAAGCTGTAATAAAACTCTTCTTTATCGGCTTAGCTGGAAGGAAATGATCACGATGCGTTAGGTGACGGTGGGAGAGAGGAGAGTGTGATTTTGATCCCTGACACCCAGCTGTAACATTAGGCCTACATTCATGTTTACTGCTGCTGGCTGCTGAACACACTGCACATGTGAAAATACGAGTACACGTATTGCACTAAAAATATGCAGTCATTATAACAGGATAGAGATGCCTGAGCTTAGGAAGATATGTGTTTGCTCCTTTCCCCTGGTTGGCTGACTTAAAACCTCCGTAACCATGATCTGATTGATTTTTATTAACACACACACACACACACACACACACACCACCCCAATAACGCTGCTGTAATGCCGTCAACCCTTAGTGCTACATTTACTTTACGTTAAAACCGCGAGATTTGTCATTTCCAATAGGGAATATTATATTTCACAGTAAAGTGAACCAACCAATAAAATGTATGGTCTAAATAAGATAATTTACCTGAGAGATCATATTATGAGTCCCCCTTAATAATAAAAGCCTGTAAACAACCATGGGAGTTTTTTCTACATTCGATGGGATAAACAGTGTTTATGATTTAGTTTATAATTTATATTTTACTGTCCTGGGTCACTTGTGCAACTGGGAGTATCAAACACCACAATTAAAAATAAATACATAAATAAGTATGCTTGATCACTTGCTTTAACATGAGCTTACTTTAAAATTAAATTGTCTTCAGCTCTCTCCAAGGCTTTCTAAGGGGGGATAAAAAGTGATGTTTTATTTATAGTGCCCTCGATGGTTAAGGCAAAACATCCCAAAACGCAAATGAATAGAGGGCATCAGTAAAGACTTTGCTGTAAAGAGTAAGGTGGTGAATTCTCCAGTAATGCTGCAGGCCACCATATCAGTCATGCTGTTTTCCTCTTCAAAACTCATTAACTCTCATAACTCTTTGAACTATGACCTTGAGGTGTAAACATACTGGCATGGCAATATGATCCATGTGCTGAAATAAAAAAGAAAAGACACAGCAAAGATAGACCTGATTAATAGATGTAAACACGTTCTAATTGGTTTTAATTTAAGTTGAGTACTTTGCTCTTGACTGAAACTCTCTTAAACTATAGATTAATTGTGATGACTTTTGGTTCAGACATTCATGGTAGAAAGACGGTGAAGTTATGATCACTTATTGTAAAACATTGCCAGTGACTTCAGCAATACAGTGGTCTTCACATTTGTGGCACAACATTAGAACAACTTGTGCAATGACATTTGTGTCAGGTATTCATGTTTCCCTCTGGATCGATGATCTCGTTGCTGATCATTTGACTTTATTTCCTCCAGCAGTAGAAAAACAAACCCTTTGTCTCACAGAACAAAGATCATGGTTCAAACCCAGTCTGGGGCCTTTCTGTCTGGAGTTGCATGTTCTGTCTAGGTACTCTAGGTTAACTGGTGATCCTAAAACTTGCTGTTGTCTGTCTCTCTGCATTACTTCTGCAGTAGATTGGCAGCCTCTCCAAGGTGTACAAGGAGTCCGGCCCTCCCACTGCTCTGGATTGGATAAGTGGAAGAAGAGGGATGGACTTTTACTTATTACTACATACCAGTGAAACTAATGACATCATGCTAATTAACCAATAATATCACAGAAAGCCCCAAAGTATAGTGGAAATTGGTATGTTAGAGTTGTTGCCTTAGTATGTTTCTGGGCATACTAACATACTATGACTTCCGTTATTACCTTCATACCTTTATACTGGTTCAACCAGGCAACTTGATATTTAACAGCATGTTGTTTAGCTGTTGTGAGACTCTGCGGATGTTTATCTTCTGTGACTCCATATCTTTCTCTAAATTCCCTCATAAGACAAAAATAATCACATTTGATTCCTTATTATATATTTTAAAAAGAGTTTCCAACAAATCCGCAGGTTAGTTAGATTATTATTCCTACAATACCTGAATGCATCACGAGTGCAGGTGGCTCAGGGCGTGGCTTCATCACCGCGATCGGGGGACTTGTCTGCGCATGCGTTAGCCATAAAAGTGCGTTTTAGAATGATTACTGGTAGCCAGCGGAGAAACAGATTATACGGCTCCACACAACTGTTGTTTTAATCCCCTGAGCGAGGAGATTTAGCAAGAAAAAAACACTGGCTTCAAACCCAGCAGCCATATTGTATGGAAAAGCGACGGAAAGACTCCTGTTTTCAGAAAAAAGTCGTTTTCTCAGGACATCTGTCAAGACTTTTGGGGAGTTTAATTTTCTGCCTCACTGGCGGTGGGTCTGTGTTGCACAGCTAGCTTGGCAGCTGGCTGAGAACTTGAGAGATTGGGACTAGTTTTTTTTTAAACCCTTTTTGCACAATATTGTGTTTATTTCTTTATTTTAATACTGTGAAGCTAACCGCCTAAAAATGAAGGACCGATTGGAGCAGCTTAAAGCGGTAGGTAGTGTTTAGGAAACGTTGAGTTTTCTGAAAGTGTCTCCTTTTACTCATCAATATTGACTCTGTACACTCCGAAAAAGAAAAACGACCATTTTAAGATGTTTGAGGTTAGGATTTGTAAAATGAAAATTTTACACTCTTTGATTTAAACCTTTACCATAAATATATAGCATATATAAACAAACAACAATAGTGAGATATATGATGATGTAACTCATGTGATGGCTGTAGTGACATTACAGCTTGGATAATGATTGGGAATGGAAGTGCTGGATGAAAGACGTGTTTTGTGCATTCACTTCTGAGTATAAGGTTTGAAGTAGAGGTTAATTCTTATTAACTGAACTGCAGCTCAACAGGTCATATTTACCCAAGTAATTCCAGTGAAATTGAGCTTAATTTATATATCCCGGTGTATCGTGGCTAAAAATAACTTAGGTGAGTCACTCTGTTTTCATTGGTATTGATTAACTGTTGCTCGATAAAAGGGAGGACTTTATTATAGCTCTTGAAGAATGAAGGATCTGGTCCCAGCACCTTGATAATTTGTTTAACTATTTATTTAGAAATTAAGATAATCAGACATTTGACCTATACTCAATTACATGACAGCAACTGAGTGCATTTAGCCGTGTTGGCAGGTGGTGGTGAAGAATGGAGAAGAGGGGACTTTGAGTGTGGTGTAGTTGTTGGTGTCAGATGAGATGGTCTGAGTATTTCAGAAATGATCTACTGGGATTTTTTCCCCCCAACACCACCTCTAGGGTTTGCAGACAATGGTCTGAAAAAGAGAATGTATCCAGTAAGCGGCTGTTCTCTGGGCGAAAATCCCTTGTTGGTGTCAGAGGTCAGAGGAGAATGGCCAGACTGATTTTAGCTGATGGAAAGGCAGCAGTAACTCAAATGACCACTTATTACAGATGGGCTAAAGCAGCAGAAGACCACACTGGATGTAAATGGTAATGGTAAATGGACTCCTATATAGCGCTTTATACAACATGCAACTTTTCTTTTTTCCTATGCTTATAAGTGCTTTCTAACTGCACACATACTCAACACTCATACTCCAATGGATGCCCTGGAGAGCAACTTGTGGTTAGTATCTTGCTCAATGATATTCGGCATGCAGACTGGGGGAGCCAAGGATCAAACCACCAACCTTCCGATCAGCAGATGACCTGCTCTGCCTCCTGAGCTACAGCCACCCTGGATGTCAATCGTGTCAGCTAAGAATAGAAAACTGAGGTTATAGTTCACACAGGCTCACCAAAATTGGACAATAGAGGACTGGAAAACGTTTCATTATCTGAACAGTCTTGATTTCTGCTGCAACATTCAGGTAGTTTGGTCAGAAATTGCCGTTAACAACATGAAAGCATGGATCTTCCTGCATGTCTCAACAGTTAAGGTTGCTGGTAGTGGTTTAGTGGTGTGGGGGGTGTTGTCTTTACACACTTTGAGTTCCTTAATATCAACGGAGCGTTGTTTACCTGAGTATTGTGTTGACCGTGTCAACTAGATCTTACTTCAGTAGAGTACCTTTAGGATGCGGTGAAACGAGAGATTCACATCATGGACATGCTGCCAACAAATGTGCAGCAACATTGTGATACAATCCTGTCAGGATGGACTGAAAAGAAGGTTTCTGGCATGCCATGAAAAATCAAGGCAGTTCTGAAGGAATGGGGTTCTAGCAAAGTGGCCAGTGGGTCTATATCAATAATGGTGCAGTACAGCGCGAATCTCCCACATTTTCATATCACTGGCCTCTTCTTTTCTGAATTGGGTTATGCTGCTGCTGTTGTACAGTAACTCATGATGGCGTGTGTTGAGGGATGTTGTGTTGCTATAGCTACCTAAAACTGCTGGTCAAATATTTGCTGTGTTTTAAAATTGTTTGAGCAGTGGTATTCCTCACTTGCCCCCACTCCCAGATATCTTTATCACAACACAGTTGGCTTTACATTAAAGGAAGTACAGATGTAAGCAGAACTAGGTCAGACATGTGTTTATAAGCAGGCCGTGTGACATTTTTAATTTTTCTCCAGTAATACTTGCGTCTTTTCCGACTACCTCGACCTGCCTTTACTCCTGTGTTTCTTTATCTTCCCACCTTATCCCCCTGTCTTCATTTCCCTCCTTGAGTTTCCTTTCTAATGTTTAACTTGCCGACAGTAATCTAGGCTGTGTGTGTGTATGTGCGCGTTCATGTCAATGTTTGCTTACGCCACTGGCATCATTATCACATCACCTGACGTACTGAAGACCTTGGCACTTTTATAAACCGTATGAAGTGTAGAATCGTAATTTGCTGAAGTTATTGTACTGTTACATGTGGCAGCTTATTGGCCAAGCTCCACTTTACGCTTGTTTTATTTGACTATTTTTAGAGAAATACTGAGAGGAGAAGTTGGTAACCTCACTTGTGAGCTAGACTAACATGACTGTTACTTTCTGTTGTTCTGCCTTTCTGTTCCCTCATAGTATTTTCAAATGCACTTTCATTTAAGCTCATCTGGTTTTCAGTTCTGTGTCTTCAGTGACGAGCTGGGGTTCTGGTGCTGCTCTGCTTCCTAGCCTGACCGGCACAAATCGTAAATGGAGTGCAGTTACGTAGCACTTTATTAGTCTTATCAGTCACTGAAAGCACTTTACACCCAGTGGTAAAAATGTAACAGCGTAAACATGCCGTCTTCATTGCCATATGGAGTTTTTAAATCCCTTGTCAGATGCTTTGCATCAACACAACTGCTGATGGACTAAATAGGCTTCTGTCACCACGCTGCTGTAAATCTGACCCCAGGTCCCTGTGCTACTGCTTTTAAAGGTAGCAGCTCATTTTTAAACCATCCCACAGAAAATGCTGTTGCTCAGACAGCAGTAACTAACATTTCTTGTTATTATGGATTTTATCTGATTATTTTCTGCATTATTTATCGACAAATTGTCCAAAAACTGAACTTCATATTAGCCTGAAGAAACAACAAATCCTTACAAATGACTTTCCAAAGTGGTTTTCTTCTTTTTGCTTGGCTGTTAACTTTTTATTGATCATCAAAACCTCTGCTGTTTTTATATTTGTTTCTTTTTTCTGGTTGGTCGATCTTGTCCTGTAGCTCTACTGGTGCCCACATAGTTTCAACTCCACTATCACTATTCTGTGCTGCGTGTTTGATGTTTTCTAATCGTGATGTCCACTTGACCTAATTTTACCCACTATGCAGCCATCAAAATCTTAAATGCAATCTTCTGCATGAGATTATAGCTGTCATGCTTTTTGTTTTTGTTATTCTATTTTTTATTTCTAAGCGAGCAAATCTAATTCACCAACAGTCGGGCTGGATTTTGGCTCGCAGCACCATTTAAAGCTCGTGTTAGATATTGTTACATAAACCTTGTTCACCTGTCTAAACATGCCTCCCAAATATTTGACATCTCGCAAACCAATCATGAAGAGTTGACCATCTCCCAAACTTTAAGCTGAAATGGTTCGTAGGAGTTTGATCCAAGAATTTCTTTGTGTCTTCTGAAGTGAAGTAAAGTGTTAAGATGAGCAAGTGAGTTTATTGAGTAATGCTGTTAAAGTTTTCTTGATGACTTGGATAAGGTCACTGCCTCTGACTGTTCCTGTCATTATCACGATGTTTTTACAAGCTGTGTGTGTGTGTGTGCGTGTCTTTGTGGTCTTTGGTTGTTTGGTTTGGTGCACACATCACTCCCTTTCCTCTTGTTTTTGCTGAATGAGAGACACTGGAAGGAAGTGAGTGCTTGGTCTTATCTCACAAGAGCAGAAATGCAGTGTGAGAGTGTGCGCGAGCCTGAGTGGTGCGTTTGATGAATAACTCTCTGAGAGATTCAAAAGCAAGCACTACGTCCTGGAAACTCTCGGTTCAACTACTGCTGTAGGTACGCCAGCCTGAAGCAAATGGTCTCGGCTACATTTGCAATTCAAATTTTCGATGAAGGCTGGAAGGTTAAAGGCCAAGTCTAAAAGTCAGCATTCGTGCAGTTGCAGTAAATGTTACTGCCTAGAAGGGTTAATGATTACTTTCAATACTGATGAATCTGCTGATTATTCTCTCAGTTAATCATTTTTGTCTGTAAAATGTCAGGAAATGTTGAAACTGTCCAGAAACTGAGGACCGCAAAAGAAAATGCTTACTGTTTGAATATGACAGTGAAAAGAAGCACAACAGGTGCACAGGACAGGTGCAGTGTGAATGAACCGTAATATTTATTGAGCTTACTATTGTAAATACTGTGTGTGAGTCAGCTAATATGAGATCAGAGGCATTAAACCGATGACGTCTTAACATTTTCCAAGCCTCGACTTTGACCTGGGTGCACACCTGAAGAGCCAAAGGTTTCACAAATTTATTAAAATACAAATTCCGAAATGATAATATATAAGACTGTTATTTGTGAAATGGGCCTCTCCATAACATACAACGCCCAAACCTCAGATAATATACAGCAAATACATCTTTAATTTCCAACATACATTATTATACTAACCTAAATCAGTGCTTTGAAGCTTATTCCAAATTTGTGGACCTCTGCAGGTCACACAGAGTCACCTGTTACAAAGCACAAACTCTGGGCAAATGCCTGGAACAGCTCATCGGGTGTCTGATCAGAATATATTTAACTTAAAAGCAGAAGTAATTAGAAGGGAGGAAGCAAATAGGGCTGCTTTTTCTTTTCTCGCTTTATCAAACGCAGTCACGGCGTGGCCGTGATGTCCGTTCACTCTGCCTCAGTTTTGTTAAAGTCAGCTTAGAGTGAAAATTGGGTTGACGTCTTGGAGCCTGCCTCTGGTCCTAGATGTTAAATATTCACTGCCAGTGCTTGGTGCGTGCGTAGCAAACCATCAGTGCTGACTTGTGTTTACTGCCCGTCACTTGTGACACGTATAGTCAGCAGCGTGAAGCATTCTGATGAAATGCTGGATGTAAACTGATTAGGGTCAGGCTGAGCTGCTAACCAGGAAGCAATTTCATTAGTATAGCTTTGCATGAAGACTCACGGTCTAAACTGTGTTCGGTGGCTTTTCCAACCCAAACAGAAAAACTTCAGAAAAAAGAAATTAAACAGAAAATCTCTCTAAAATAAATGTGTAAAGTTGTAACTTAAATTAAGCTAATTGTTTTGTTTTGACTCTACTTTGTTTAAAGAAAGCACAGCTGCATATTTTATTTTTATAAATTCAATATATCGTCTAGCAGTGTGATTTGAATACACTTCCTTTAATGCTGTTTGAGGTTTCGTATTTACCCTACAGATAGAGATATCCTTCTTCTCACCAGACTCCAGCCAGTTTGTTTAGCTTGACGTTGAGATGGGAAATACTTCCCTTAGCAGCACCTCTAAAGCTCACAACTAACCACATTATAATCCATGCGAGGACCAAAGTGTTGAAGTTTCAGGGTGTGGTTTTTATAGGTGAATACCAGACTTAACTTCTGGCTGGGAACAGGAACTTCCTGGAGCCTCCACTGCTGACCTAATTTTTTTTTTTTTTTTTTTTTAAGTTTGCACCGGTGTTAAAGGTTTAATTTAAATGCTGTTATTGTAAGGTTTTAGAGATACAAAAAATAACAAGTGCAGAGTTTAATGGACTCGGACGTAGCTTTGAATTATTTAAACAGAGGTTTGGAGCCCCCAGGGGGATGCTGGATCAGTAGTTAAGACAGTGGATGGAAGATTGGTTTTGAACCATGGCTGGTTTGTTATGTCATTATTTATTTATGTATTCTTTTTATCTATCTAATTGCAAATATCATGGCAAACATACTTTATTGCTTAAGTAATATGTAATACATGAGAAAAGTCTTAGATGGGTTAGAGCTACAGGATGATCCAACTGTTATAAAATAGCTCAGTTGCATGGATGACCTCCACATGCCTGTTTGCACTCCAGACAACTACTGGGCATCCTCTGGATGTGATCCTCCCAGATCTGGATTGGGAAATCTGCAAGCTAGTCTGTGGTGCTGTTTGACAGTGTTGGAGGCACCGATATCGAGGTTATTTTTCTGCAAGACCCAGCAGTTCATTTTTGTCCTCTGTCGTTGACATGAGTCTGAGACCTCTATGTCAAGCACAATTTATGGAGTCTAGGGGAAATCCGGGCTTTCCATTGATGTTACATGTGTGGCGGCTGGGTTAACAGAGCACATGGACTTTCTTTTCAAAATGACAGAAACTGCAGCTTCCACATTTTATGGCTTTGAGGGAGGTTAAATTATACTTTTTTGCTAATATTAAGATTCTGGTGTTTGAGCTTAAATTGTTTGTTCAAGTTGAGAGTCTTAACTTTGATTTGGTGGGATTTCAGAAATGTACAGTATTTTTACCCCTTGTAAAACAAAACTTTTAGTGTACCTTGTAGTGGACTGCAGGACTTACTACCTCACATTTTCAACCAATGTCACTACTTCAGGACACATGCTTCACATGCACACACAAGCTAAGAGATTTATTTTGTCTTTTATCCTGTTGATTTATGTAACTAATAATAATGTGCTGAAAATGCACTAAACTACCTCTCCATACTGAAATTAGGTCAAAATTGTTTTTTTGCATGAAACATGAAAGCAGGACAACGCTGCCCACAATCACCAAACAGGAAGTCCTCTGATTAAAGTTGTATAAACTCAGTTTCAGCCCTTTTGTCTTCTTGCAGGTTGTTGTAAGGCATTTTGAATAGTTAACATTTTACTGATGTCCTAAACAAATGGCTGGTTTTGGATTTAAAAATTAATTTTAGGGGGTTTTGCATGGACCTTTAATGCAGTGCAGTGTTAACAGCGCTGGTTTTCTTTCTGGCGATGCCCCAAAATATGGATTAAATCATTAATACCATAATTGTGCAGCAACTAGTCGGCTCTTAACCTAAAGACAACAGGTTGACAAGGAAAAATTTTGGATGGGCTTGTTCTACATGAAGAATGAAAAGCTATTGAGAAACATAGGGCCTGCGGGCCTACCACCTCACGCTCTTAGTCCTGCTCTTTCTGTTTATTCTTATAGGTGTGTGATCAAGATGATGATGATGTGGAGATTGCTGTGGACAACGCAGGCTTCATGGATGAGTTCTTTTCTGAGGTAAGTGCTGCTATGGGTGTATGTATGCACTGAGTGTGATTGTTTTGCTTCACTTGCATTCACGAGGACCTGCGTGTTCTAAGATGGTGTGATTTGCATGTGTTTGCCATTTGCGGTGTGTCCTTGTGTTACAGATCGAGGTAATCAGAAACAACATTGAGAAAATCGATGAGAATGTGACAGAAGTGAAAAAGCTTTACTCTGTCATCTTGTCTGCTCCCACATCAGATCAGAGTAAGAAATCACCACCAGCTCTGACATTTACTTCATTTTTTTGCGTTACAAAATAACACAACATTGATCAGGAAAGGCATCAGCACTGAAAATCTGCACTATGCTGTATCCTGCACAGAAACACAGGAGGACTTGGAGGCGATCACCAATGACATAAAGAAGTTGGCCAACGGTGCGAGGAACAAACTCAAGAGTGAGTCCCGCTCCCATTTCTACATACAGCCTGTCATTATGAATAATTTGTATGTCTATTGGATTAGTAAACAAGTGAATAGTGGTGTTATATTTAATCAGTTCAAGGTTGTTTAAGTGAAGTAACTCTGGCTTCTTCCCAGCCATTGAGAGGAATCTGGAGTCAGAAGAGCAGGAGAGGGTGTCGGCTGACACGCGGATACGTAAATCACAGGTAAATCATCTCCTTCAGACGATTCAAGTAACCTTCTGAGAAAGCGCTTTTCTTGCAAACTTCCCCCTCATGCTGGGCTTTGTATGTGAGGTTGATTTTTTTCTGATGGTCTTATTTGTTGTATTTTAGGTAAAAGTAGGTTAAGAGAGAATTAAGAGAAGAGGGTGCTTGTTAATACTTCTGCTTTAAGACTTTAATAAATGTTTAGCATTTCTAAAATATTCCATTTCAATCAATCAACAAGAGTTGCTTCAAGGTGCTTCATATAGTAAGGTAAAGACCCTACAACAGTACAGAGAAAACACAGAAAACTCCAACAATAAAATGAAACCCTATGAGCAAGTGCTTTGGCGATTGTGGGAAGGAAAAACTTCCTTTTAACAGGAAGAAGCCTCCAGCAGAACGAGGTTTGGGGCGGGGCAGCCATCTGCCGCAACTGATCAGGCGTGAAGGGAGGAAGACGGGACAAATACACGTCTTTGTCTTCAGGTTTCTGCTTTCATCATTTAAAAGTGTTACTTATAAGCTCTTCCATTGTTATTCTGTTACCTCCCAGCATGCAGTGCTGTCTAGGAAGTTTGTGGAGGTGATGACAAAGTATAATGAAGCTCAGGTGGATTTCCGGGAGAGGAGTAAAGGACGTATTCAGAGACAGCTCGAGATCAGTGAGTCACAACGACGCCAACAAAGACATTTGACGGTTCCATTGTCGCCTTTGTCATTAATCCCGCTCCTTTTCCTTTTTCCCTTTCCTCTCCAGCTGGAAAAGCAACTACGGATGAAGAACTAGAGGAGATGTTGGAGGGTGGTAATGCTTCTGTGTTCACTGCAGGGGTAAGAGTGTGCGTTTGTGCACGTATATGCATTTTCCTTAACGTACCTTAACGTTAACTCCACCATGATGTGGTTGAACTGTGAAAGCCGAGTTGTCAGTTTCTCAGTAAAACTTAAACTGCTTGTGTCAGCTAATTATTGGCGCTTAGGAGTCGACCTGACTCGCACTCAGTCTGCTCATGACACACTGAGATAAGGAGCATTGTGTTGTGTTGCTTTGGCTACACGCAGCAGCTGGAAAAACTTGAAAATGTAGCCAAGATTCTCTGAGCTCACGTTGATAAAAAATACACAAGTAGGGAGGAATTTCTTGCACAAGGACGCACAGCTTGACTTGATATTTTCAGATACGGTGTCTCACATTCCTGTAACAAACAGGCTAGACTTTGACCTCACTTAACTGTTAAGGAATCCAACTGCTGGGCAGGACGGGACTGTTGTGTAGTGGTGTCCTTGAATAGATTTTAGATTTTTAGGCTGTATCACAACAACTGTTTTCTAGCTTGGTGCCGTTTTAAGTGAATACACATTGATTTGAATCAATGCCAAATATTCATTTAGCCACCTGTGTTTAAACTGATGCTGTTCGGTAATGTTAAGCCTCTCCTTTGCGCAGATTATAGACTCGGGGATCTCCAAACAAGCCCTGAATGAGATTGAAGCCAGACACAAAGACATCGTCCGTCTGGAGAGTAGTATTAAGGAGCTGCACGATATGTTTGTAGACATCGCCATGCTGGTCGAGAGCCAGGTACGGTCCTCTGCATCCACCTGCCTGTCATTTGATTCTAGTTATTTGCTTGTTCATTCATTGAATTCATCCTTAAATCCTCTCCATGGCTTTGTGTTCAGCCCTCATTGTATCCAACTCTTTGCACATCATTACTCTGTTTACTCTTTTCCAGCTGTATGTCTTTCCTTTACTCTTTGCGCTCTTCTGCCACTGTCACCTCCATCCCATCTCTCAGCGTTAACGGTACCAATACAAATAATAATAGAATAAATCATCAAGGTCAACAAACGTCTAACTAGCTGGTACAGGGACATTACTGTTATCCTCTTAACTAAATATAACCACATTTCTTGTTGCTTGCAAAATGCTGTCTGAGGAAAAGGCTTTGTAAGGTAAGGGTTGTTGTTATGCACATGTTTCATGTTGTGCTGTGAGATTGTTTTGGATATTTTTTTTTTCCTGCCAGTTTTAATTCCAGTTTTACGTTTGAAAGTTTGAATTACAGAAGAGAACTAGAAGGGTGCTTGCAGAGCTAATTCTCCACCAAGGCTGATGTCCTGGATCTCTCTTTATAGATCTCTATATGAGGCTATAAAAAGTGATTCAAGTTAAAATTAAATGTCAGAATTCAAAACAAACCCCTGAGATCCTCAGTGCAGGTGTTGGCAATCTAACTGTTCAGTGAACATGTAATACCCCTCTAACCGGATTTATTCCTCTGTATTTAACCCAATCTGCTTCTCATTTCTGCTTAAGTGTCAGTACCTTACAGAATGTTGCATGTTTTTCAGGGTGACATGGTAGAAAACATAGAGCAGAATATATCCAAGTCAGTGGACCACATAGTAGCAGCAAAGGAGCAGACCAAAAAAGCTGTAAGGTATCAGACCAAAGCACGCAAGGTAATGTTTTTCTTTTTTCTTTCTTTCCAGTCATAGCACCAAGCCGCTTTTGTCTTTTTTTCCCTGCTTATCTTCTGTACACTGTTGCACTCCTCACTGTTTGCCACACTTAAACCACATAGTGTGCCTACATATCCTCCCTTCACCATGTCTCTCTCACCCTCCCTCACCCAGTACTCGCACACGTTGCCATTCGCAACAACTGTTGCATTGCTGGTGCTTGTCTTTTTCTCTCTCTTTCTGTTTAATTTCACTGCTACGTTTCTTTACCTCTGATGCCGTTTACATCAGGGTGGAATGATTGACAGGATCGAGAGCAACATGGACCAGTCGGTGGGCTTTGTGGAGCGCGCTGTTGCAGACACTAAAAAAGCTGCAAAGTTTCAGCAAGAGGCTCGCCGTGTGAGTGATAATCATCGAAAACAATGGTCAGGTTTCCCAAAAGCACTGGAATTATTTATTTAATAACTTTGCATTTACAAATCTAGTTAGTTCTGAACAAGCAGGACAAAGATTAAAAATTACAATTAAACAGAATAACTTTGACACCATGGGACAAAAAAAACTGCGTTCTCCAGCCTGACTGATTGTGAATTAGAATATGTTCGGCATATGGAAATGTAGTCTGCTTTCTTCTCTCTCATGTTGAGTAGAACTGCACCGTCATGCAGGTGTAATGCAGGTTGTACAGGGTAGTAAACCCTGTAAAAAGTCCTTCAGGCTAAACAAAAAAAATATTGTCAAGAAAGAATTATCTTAACTTTTGAAGTCTAAGTCATCATCAGTGAAAAGTGCTAACTCTGTTCACAAAATAATCGACTTTTGGCTTTTGAAAATTGTTCTCTTAAAAGCTAAGGTAAGTCTCAGAGGTACTTTGACCTCTGAGACTTGATTTCAAACATAGAAGCTTGACCTTCAACATTTACATGTTAGTGACTCATTAAATGCAGTTATTGGGGTTTTTTCTGAATTTCGTGCCAGAGGTAATCACAGTCCACAATAAGCTGTTCAAGCAATAATGAAACCAAAACAAAGTAAAGATGTCTCCCAGTCTCTACTGGTTAACCTTCCTTTTCATGTTTAGACTTTCAGTTTACCCTGTTCAGCCTGGCAGGTGCCCTTAAAAGATCTGTAACATTAACTCCCCTAATTTAGATTTATACACACTGATAGCATTAACTAGTGTGGAGATGATACAGCTCTGTTAACTACCATTGGACTGCATACCATCAGTGTGTGGGATGGTTAAAAACAAACAACCTGTCACAAGCTCTTGTGCGGTGTCATTTCCTGTCCTCAGAAGGATCCAGATCCTAGAGAGGCCTGCACACAGTCCTCAACCCGACAATCGTCAAGCAGGAGTCCTGAAGGCAACTCCTGCTCATGGTTGTTTTTTATTTTCAGGTTGGGAATAGTTGGAATTCCTCTTCCACTAGAGGATGCTTTTGGGAAACCTGTTTGAAGACCATTCCCACCTCCCCCTGTGGTGACTTGTGCTCTCCGATCCCCTCTACTCTACCTGCTCCGTTACCAACCTGTGGCCTGTGGAACCCTGTGCTTTAAACACCACTGTGACCTGCCCAGCAACACGTAGCAGAATAAAAAGCATCCTCCCTCCCTCCCACCAACACACACACACACACACACACACACACACACACACACACACACACACACACACACACACACACACACACACACACACACACACACACACACAGAGCTTCTTTTCTTTCTGTCCTTTCTCTTCAGCTTCATCCTCACTGTGTTGATGTGCAGTTTACACATGAAGGCTGTAACCACAACCGCTGCTGTGTTGTAGGGTTGGAGATGTTGTGTGCTTGCTTCTGGCTGTTACAGATTATGTGTGTGTGTGTGTGTGTGTGCAAAGGCAAACTGTTGTATTTTCAGGACAACAACAATCAACCCTGACCCTGTTTCAGTCTTGTGCAATACTAATGTGCAGAGTTTTTGTGGTAAATAAGCCTCAAGAGTAATTGATGTTATCTGATACATCTGCTGTTGTCAAGTAAAGACCTGCTGTCCTGCTGTTTTTACACTGACATTGGATCTGATAATTTATGTCCTAATTGTCCCCAACAGAAACTGGTGATAATAATTGTGATTGTGGTGATCTTGGTGATCATAGTGGCTCTGGCAATCGGATTGTCAGTGGGATTAAAGAAATGATGATGAATTATTTGAGTAAGAGAAGCGCTAAGGGTGAGTAATTGAGCAAATACCTGCTGTATAATGGGTGTGTGTCTGTTAGGCATGCTTTGGGAAGGAGTTTGCACTTCCTTTGAGGCTCAGTGTGTGTTTTCTTACTATCCAGAGGGCTTACTCGAGGTGTGTGTGCTTGTTTGAAGTACTTTGGGTGTGTTGTTGTTCTCCTGTTCTGGGCCTCTTGCCTCTGGTTACTGTAGTGGTGAATTAGTTCCTGCTGGTGTTAAGTTTGTGGGTGCTTTTCAGTTGTAGGTATCCCATCATCAACGCTGTTTCTGTGTATGTTTCTCCCTCTCTGTAGAAGATCATCATTATTGCTGTGGTCTGTGCCGTGGTTCTTCTCATTATCCTCATCATCATCCTCACCCAGACACTATAGGGCTGATCGCTGCCATCATCTCATCATCTGTGTATTCAACATCCTCACCATTATTCATCAGCCTGCCTGCAGAAGGAAAAACTGATCCTGATCACTCCATATGGGTATAAGAATATTTAACCTGCAGATCTTTTCAATCGAATAAAACACACTGAAGGTCTCCCTCACTTTTGGACAATTGAGGATGCTCTCCTGCGAATGAGGAAACAAGACCAAAGCTGACATATGAGGTACATTGTCTATTGTACCTCTGTGAAGGCGAAAAGGGAATTGGGAAATAAAACATCACTTCAGTGTCACTAAACATTTCACTGTTCAACATTTGCTGCCAAAGAATCAGCTGGGAAGCGTTTGTCATCTGAAAGCTTTCAGAAGCACATAAACCCCCTGATTTATTTGAGCCTTGATATGATTTTATGATTGAAAATCTCCCCAGTGAACTTTCACTGCTGTGGGATTTCTTTTTGTTGTTGTTCTTGTTAGGGTTTGGGGAGTTCCAGCACTTTAACATTTCCAAATGCGTAGCTCAGATATGTGTAATTATCACTGGTTGTTAAAAAAACAAAAACAAATATGAAGGATTGCACTTATGGGAACACATTTCATGAACTTACAGGCGCGTGTGATGAACGCTCATTACTTGCTTACTTGTAGCAGCTGAAATTTGATCCTTTTCACAACCCAAACCAAAGCTTTTACATGTATAGACACAGTTACTCCTCCTGTTAAAGTGCTGTAGAAATATTTCAATGCCAAAGGGGTTTTAGAGAGTCTGGTAGTAACACTAGTGGTTTGTTTCCCGTAAGTGCCAGAATAGTCTTTTTGTATTTATTCTACTGTTCTAAGACATGTTGCTTATGACGTCACATACAAATGGGCACTCTGTAAAGTATCCGTGGCTAGTCTTGTCTTACTACTAGGAAATGCCTTAACAGGCATGTTTTAGGTTTTACTACTGAGTTGCCAGTTTTAGACACAGTCCTGCAGTACATCTGATGTTTGCGAAGGTGATAATGTTCAGTTTTTGTTTACACAGCCTTAGGATGTAATGGTTTGACATTTTTAACAGAGGCTGTATGTGTGCTGCTCTTTACTTCATAGGTGTGTCTAACATTTAGACTGCCCTCATTAGTGAATGTGGGGGGTGGGGACAATATTACAAACACCTCTTACTGTAACCAGTTCATCCGCACCACAAAGTACGTCCTCCAAAAAGCCCATCGAGTCTTAATGAACAATTTCAACTAAAATGAACATTATACCTCCTTTTTTTATTTAAAGAAGTCATTTTAATGTACATAGAAAACTTGTATTTTCAAAAAAAAGACGACAGGATTTTTGCAGGGCTGTGTATTAGATCACATTAGCTTTAGCAACATGTACCTCCCTGTTGGATTCAGTAATGGTTGTCCATCATCATTTCATTCATTTCATTTCAGACAATCTTTGGAACTGACAGTTTACCAAACCAAAGTGCACAGGTTGTCATCCAGTGGCTTTAACAGGGTAATTAAAGCACATGATTCCAGCCGTACATAAAATCAGTACCAACCAGTCATGAGGAGAAGCCCTGACATAAGGGAGTAGGCCGATTTCAGTAAAACAATGTTGTAATTTAAGCATGAATTAAATTTTAAACTGTGGTTTTGTATGAAGCATTTGAAAATGAGAATCCCGCAGCATCATCATCATTTAGGGGCACAATCCATTTTATTTGAGCCGTTGGCGCAGACTGGAACATAAGAGAAAATTTAAGCTTTTTTTTTTTTTACCTGTGTAAATGTCAATGATTTTATCAGAAATTAAAGATTTTATGTGTTAAATTACCCAGTGTTTATTTGTCGTGTTTGACTTGCAGAAATGGAATTATGTAACTGAATTTTACATTCTGATGACTGCTTGTTGCAAAGTGGTGTGTGTGTTTTATTGGAGTGTAGTAGCTGCTGTCAGCATGTTAACCACAGTGTTGCAAAGTACAGCTTTTAAAGACTGGTGCACACGTGTCAAAAAAGGGGGTAAGTCGTTTCACCTTTCCTGTCTCTTTACACACACAGTTACACACAAACCTCTATAACCCTTTGTTCTGCTTTTGCTCAATTGTTTCCTCAAACCAGTGTCGATCAATGTTGATAATTGCGTCGGCTCGCAAAGTAAAGCCTGATTCCTCTCTTTATCGTCTGACTGTGTGTTTCTGATTGCGTCTCCAGAAAAAGATGATGATTACATTGTGCTGTGCCATCATTGGGATCGTTGGGTTCTCCTATCTCTATAGCTTCTTCTCATAAAAACCGTTTTACACAGGTAAAAGACAAAAAAAACACCTGCATCAGCCTTTCAGTGCTATTGTTTATGCGGACTCTCTGAATGCTTAAAGACTGCATTTCTTTTGTCTCTGTGTGGTGTTTGTAGGCACGAAGGATTTCTCCAAAAATTAGGAATATTCCCCTGATGCTCCTTCATACCCTCCCCCCCCCTATTTATATACAAAGTATTTAAAAACAAAAAATCACATTCGTCCCATTCACTTTCTCTTTTATTATTAATTGAAATGTAAACAATTTTCTTGCTATATGAAGTGTTTGAAATGTATTGTGTGTCGATGTCTCAGCCTGACTGTTCACAGCCAGGTGACTTGACTCGTAATTTGTAATCATATACTCTACCGCCTCCTGGTGGTGCATCAAGGGAAAACCCCATATTTAGAGAAATTATCTTTTTCAGGATAAAATAAAACTTTGGAAGAACACATTTTAATCATTTTCTTTTCTTTATTTTTTTTAATATACATATTTAATTATTTTACTGTCTCGGCTCCAAAATGATCTGTTCCAAAGTGTCCAGTTTAGTGGTATTTTCTGGCCTGTTTGTCATAATTATGATTAAAAATGTGCGTGACTTTGTGTGTGAGATCTGTCTGATGGTGTTTTCCGTAACAGCGGCTGTCAGTCGCTCACTGGCTGTGTTGTCTCTGTAAAGCCTGTTATGTAATAAAATTTCTGTGCGTTACATCAAGTGCTGTGTGCGGCTCGCTTCTTGCATGAGGCTCAGCTGATCGCCTCTTTGCGTGGAGGGATCCCGATGACCCTGACTTGCATAGAATCGGCCGTGTGGAGCTATTTTCCTATGTCAAAGACGTAAATGCAGCAGCTGATATAAGCACGACTTTGCATCCGCGGATGAAGACCCTTCCTGACCTCGTTTCATCCCCATCTCGCTGTTCTTCCTAACCAGCTGCAAGCCCCGCCCAACCACACGATGCGGGGCAAGCAGTAGATGAGGGTGCGCTCGTTTTCCTGTTCTGTGTTTGCCGGATCCATGCTTTTATATTCTTCACGCCACATTCAGACACCAGCCAAATGTCGCAGAACAAACGGAGACTTTTCCAGTCTCAATGGTCAAGTTTTGGTAACTGCGTGTAAATTGTAGCATCAGTTTCCAGTTCTTAAATGACAGAAGTGGTCTCCTGCTACTGTAGCCCATTTGCTTGAAGGTTCAACGGGTTTAGAGATGCTCTTCTGCACACCTTGTAGCGAGTGGTCATTCGAGTTACTCTTGCGCCCCCTTCAGTTCAAATCAGTTTGACATCAACAACACACTGCTGCTCATTACAAGAGCAATATCTCTCATTCTTAATGCCCCCCACTGTAGCCAGCTTTGATAATTTTAGGTCCTCCTTTAGTATTATTCCAAAATTATGGAATAATTTTATAATTATGCCAGATATCACAAGGTGTGTGGTCCATTTCTTATTACTTTCATTGTTCATGCTGTCAGAACACAGTGTAAAGGCACAAAATCTTCAGATGTAGAGATCGGGTAACAAAAAAAAAATAGACACTACTTGGTGTCTAATAATATAAAATGCTTTTAATACAAATTTTAATACTAAAATACCAGTAGTATTTGTTTTATATAAAATATTAATTTACCGGTCACACCGGAGCAGACAAACTAAACATACTTGTATGTTAACATATGCTAATCTGCTCTAAGTGACACACCCTGTGCCCAATGAGAGCGCCTACATGCTAATTTCTCGGAGCAGTGGAGTAAATAGGGGTGGGTCCTGAGCGTTTTCCTTTTTTTTCCGTTTCGTGTGTATGTTTTTTGACTAGCTGGAAATGGCGTCTCTTGGCTTCGAACCGTTCTAACTTTATCGCACAATAATAAACATAACAATATACACAGCTATTATCCCATAACATGGGGAGAAACTTTACTGGGAGGTTTTGGACGCTCTAGTTGGGAAGCATTACTGTGACCGCTGCGACTAAAAGGAGTTAAATCGCGGAGGTAATGATAAAGAAGCTTACAACTACCGTGTACAGAGGCTAACGATAGCTAGCTAGCGATAGCGGACGACTCAAGAAAGGGCTTGCCAACTGAGCTAGTCTACGCTAGCCGATAAGGCCACTTAAAAAACGGAAGAAAATTGAGACGGTGGTTCCGGGTATTTGTGTTAAAATTAAGCTACTCTTATAGGCAGTTATCATCATAGAATGACGCGAGATGAACGTTTATGTTGGTAATTATATGTGCTGTGCTAACCGTAGCTTGCTGGCTACAGTAACACTGTTGGCTAACGTTAGCAGGGGTATCTGGCTGAGAGGGGGTGTGTTTCTGTCCGACTGGGTGTAAAAACAAACTAAAATACTCGGACAGTGGTTGGATATTTCATCTGTGTGACCAGAAACTTTTGTTTCGCTTCCAGAGAATAATGGAGGATTCTCATACACGGTACAGCAAGCGCCTGGTAAGTAACTTCACCCAACTGTTAAATCCCCGGATTCGTTGTTTTATGTTAGCAGGGCAACTTCTTCGTTTTCAATGCGGGTTTTTAATGGACAATAAGCGATTTAGTGAATGAGAACTGATATGTTTTCTTTAGAGCGGCCTGCTTTTCTTTTCTCTTTTTTTTGGCACATTGTGTTCACGGTAATGGTCCCATTTTTGTTTTGTGTGGCACCCTAATGATAACGGCAGTGAACCTGTGTAAAGGCTCTGGGTTCAGGAAAAGGTCAAGTTCAGTGTCTAAACTGACAGCATTTGTGCTGTGACCCTGTTTCACCCTCTTCCCTGTCGATGTAAAGCAATAAACTCCAAGCTTACCGTCTGCGGTTTGTACTCAAAAAATGGCACCAGCTGATTCCTGTTATTACCGGGGCAGAGGTTCAATATTAGGTATATTTATATTATTAAAAAGACTTCTTGTCATTGTTGATTATTATTTTATTGCACGAAAACCTAATAAAAGCACACATAAAGTGGTTGCTTAATACTATTTTTATTAATTATGCTTTCTTCTTTTATTGCTTTATCTGGAAGCTTTAGCTTTGGTTTCGTTGGTAATATTGACTTGCTTTAGTTTAATAGTAATAGGGACTGTGTGTTCTTTGAAAGTAAGGACTATTATATCTTAAATAATACTACATTTGTGGTGTAGAGATGGGGGTGGGGAGATCTGAGAACAGAATTCATGTGCTTCATCCATCTGTTTTGCCAAGCAGTGCACATAGGATGAATGGCAGGAGGGGAGTTAAAGGGGGGCAGTGTGTAGAAGATTAACCCCTGCTATTGTAATACTGTATTGTTTGTTTACCAGATGAACTGATTTTTGTGTCTGACTGATTGATGAATTTGGATGGGCTTACATCTATCCAGCTCTTTGCTTAAAGCTTTGATATTGCTAGTTTCAGTTTCTTTCTTTTCTTAAAAATGTTGTGGTATAGGTCTAAAGTCTTGTTAAATGCCTATAATGAAATTTAACTTGATGCCAAAAGGTAATCCAGTTATTAGTGTTATAATAGTTTAAGTATATTGTAGTAATATACAGCTGTTTTTCAGTGGTTTTCCTCTCAAGCACATTTAATTTATCCAGCTCTCAGTTATTTCTTTGTGTGTGCCTCCAATCAGATCTCGTCAGTATCAGCTGATTATTATAAATAAGATACCTTTACTATATGTGATGAAGTGTGTTTTATATTTTCTAAAACTTTCAAACATTTCTTTCTTCATTTTCTATGAGTATTTAACTCAAGGTGTCAAACTGTGTTTCTTTTAGTTATTGTTGTGTAGTAACCATGAACACAGTTAAATACCCACTTGTACCACATTTGTAAATGATTAAGCTTATTATACAAAACTCCACCAGGTTCACAATACTCTGCTGATTGATCACAGTCGTCACAGGGTTATCGCCAAAGGCTGAAGGCTTTATCAAAACCTCTGCCAGGTCTAGGCCCATGTGGCTATGCTGACAGGGGATTCCCCCTCATAACTGAGAGTTATGCTGGATGTGGGTTTGAGACAAAATTGCACCTTGTTTATTTGCTCTTTATGCACTGGAAACTGTTTGGTAAACTGCAATTTTGGGACCTTGTTTTGAGAGATATCTGTTGACAGTGAAGTTAAGATCATGAAGCTGGAAAATACTGGAAAGTCCGGTTGTTCTTCTTGGTGGATGGCTGTTGTGCGTAGCTGTAATTCTTGATTTGTGTCGCATAATTTATGAAGCCGTACAAATTTTTACCTTAATATAATTTATATTTTTCTGAGACTCAAGCCCCCAGAGTACATCTTACTCTAATAGTTATAGCGTATGCATGTATGTCTGTTCACTAGCTTCTCTTCTATGCGTTAACCAATCTGGATGAAGGTTACTATATAAACTGCCTAGAGTACCGGGATAATCAACATCTGTATAGTGTTTGGAAATTACTTTTAAAACATTCAAATTCTTAGAAATTCTATATATTATCTGTAGTCGCTGATCTCAAAACAAATGGGGACATTAGATCTACGTTACATGTTGTATTTTAAAAATATTTCTTGCAGTGTCTGTAATTGATTATTTTGTCTTATACATTGAATATGTAGCTTTCAAATATGAACTGTAAACATGTTTTTAGTGTATATTCATTTGTTTGGTGTTTGTGAGCAGGGTTTTTTTTTTTTGCCATATGAAGATAAAAGGAATAAAATGATAAATTAACAAACATGTCTATTTTTTTTTTAATTCTGTGAAGTTAAAACTTTATTAAGTTTTATTAAGTTTAAGTTTTTGTGAAACTAAACCCCGAGCCATTTCTAAGGGTTTGGATGGCACAGACTTTAACTGAAAACCTTTATTTGTCTTCAGCGTACGCGAACACAGCGCCGCTATCAGGACGATGGAATCTCCGATGATGAAATTGAAGGAAAACGAATGTTTGACCTGGATGAAAAGCTGGAGTGTGAGAGATTCGGCAGTGACTTGATCAAACACATGGAGGGTAAAGGTGAGACTAGTGTACTGAAATTTATTTTTAATTTTTTTAAAACAGAACCTTTTGTGATTATATCTAGAGCTCTGTGAGATGAGTTGATGTGTTATTTTTTTGTAAGAGTCTATCTACAAATTTCTTGTCCCTTGGGGGTTTTTGTTTTGTTTTTGATATGTGTATCTTTTTTCTAGAATTCACATTTGAATACATCCAGAGGGAAGGACTCAGGGATCCCATTATCTTCAAGACTACTGATGGCCTTGGCATGCAGTAAGGGACTGGTTTCATTAGAAAACTCTTTTCACTGTGTGTCTTTCACCAAAGAAAAGTAATAGTAAAATTATTACCTCTCTTACAGAATGCCAGATCCGGATTTTAGCGTGAGTGATGTCAAGTTGTTTGTTGGTAAGTTCCTATTTTATCCCCATTCAGAGGAAGCAATTAACCAGTAGCCACAAACCCAGCCTCAGGGGTAACGCGCTAGTGTACTCCTAGTGCCAATCCTAGTGCCAATCCTAAGCTTGGATAATTGGGAGGGTTGCATCAAAAATTGCATTCACTAAATTTTTTTTTTTACCAGAAAATGTGGCAGCCCACCTAAGCAGCAACATTTTATCGGCAAGAAAAATATAAAGCCATGTCACTAAAACCACAGCACTACAGCAGAAAGCCTAAATATTTTCTTTTTTGTTTTTATGACACTGCCAGATGGAATCTTAAAATATAATTACACTTTATAATAATATTTTTATACTTGTAAAATGTTTTTGCACTACATTGTTCAACTTAAAAATATTGTTTTTACTAATCTTATTGTTATTGTTATAATCTTTATTATTATTATTTTTTTTAAACGCCTCTTGATTTGATTTATTTATTTATTTTTAAATTTTTGCACCCATGATCTAGAAAATAGTTCTTGTATTGTAACAGCCCCACAGAGCACTGAAGAGTTGATTTTTAACTTGTGTACTGTTCTGCTCATTGTGGCTCCAAAACGTAGTAATGTTTTTTTTGTTTATTTGTTTTTTTTGTTGGTTTGTTTTGTTTCCAAAAATTTGTGCATATTGGGGGAAAAAATGGAGTAAAGGTTTACAAAATATCCATTATAAATTGGTGAGTAGGGCTGGGCGATCAATGGCGATATACGATATATATCTCGTTTTTTTATTTTTTTTATTTTTTATTTTTAAGCCATAAAGTAAGAACAAAAAAAGAGTTCTTAGTCCAAGCTGTCCCAGATGTCACACAGGCACTTTTATTAACATTCAGCATAGATGTACGTAAAATAAATTATCAGCATTTATTAAATAATAATGCTCCATAAATAAAATAACAGTGTTGTTTTTGTGCATAACAAAAAGCTCACAATTGTGCAGTCAAAATGCAAACTAAAAAGATGCTGAGCATAATAACAAAGACAGATTTTGCAGCTGCTCTGTTCCGAAGTTCTACTGCGTCACTGACAGCCTTGAGTTTGAAATCCGCTCTGTAACCAGGCCATTTGTGGTCCTTATACACACACAATACGGTAATATCATGTTGAAGGACAGTACGTAGTACTCCACGAGGTTCCTGACTACGGTAGCCGTAATGCTCTGACAATCCATCAAGCGGTGTGGCTTCGTAGCTTATCAAAGTTGTACTAAAACATTTTTTGACAGATTGCTGAGCGCCATGTAGCACATAAAATCGGTTATCGGTCAGTAAGCACAACCAGAATTCATACATAAGGCGCACTGTCGATTTTTGAGAAAATTAAAGGATTTTAGGCCAAACGCGTTAGCGCGGTTAGCTCGTTAACACGTTGACACCGTCCAGCCCCATGCACGTGCCGATCCGTGGTAACTCGCTAACGGAGATTTGTCGCATTAATGCAGCGTTAATGTCATTTTAACGAGATTAACGCTGGCAGCACTAAAATAGTAATCTCCAAATGTTTTCTTTTTACTGACCAGCTCCTCTGTGTCCTTCTTGTAGCCTGCAGTTGAAATGATGGGGGAGGGGGAGTTGTGTTCAGTGAAGGAGAGAGGTGAGGCAGAGTAATTTTGCGTACAGACAAAAGTGGACGAAAGAGAGGCAAACTTGCGGCTGCACAAGTATAATTATAACGTAACATAGACTATATCGATATAAACGATATCTTCACATCTCATATCTCGTATAAAAATATATATCGATGTATTTAAAAACTTGATATATCGCCCAGCCCTGCTGGTGAGTGTTATGCAAAGTAAGCAATGATCTCAGTTGACATTAATGTGCTTACAGGTAGTCGACGTATTGTAGACGTTATGGATGTGAACACCCAGAAAGGAATTGAGATGTCGATGGCTCAGTGGCGACGGTACTATGAGACGCCACCATCAGAAAGAGAAAAACTCTACAATGTCATCAGTCTAGAGTTCAGTCACACCAGACTGGAAAACCTGGTGAAACGGCCTGCTTCGGTGAGAGTTTGCACAGTTTTACACATGACGTTTACAGAAACTGTACTTGTTGAAGCAACTGTTTGGGGGGAAAAAAAATGGATCCGTAACTTCACCTTTAGTTATTGACCAACTGTGATGTGTTAAGCAGAAAGTGGTGCTGATCATCAGAATAGTCTCGGGTTTGGTGCTGAAATTTTAATTGTGTACTTCTGTATTACACAGGTGGACCTTATTGACTGGGTGGACAACATGTGGCCCCGTCATATCAAGGAGAGGCAGAGGGACTCCACCAATGCCATCATAGACATGCACTATCCCAAAGTACAGAAGTGAGTAAACTAACAACATTTAACATTTGCTGTGCTGTAGAGAAACCACCATCATGACCCTCTCCTATATCAATGCAAATGTAAGCTAGCTAATCTGTATGCCAGCTTCTGTTCACATTTTAATCTTGTTTGATGGTTTTCAATCCTGCCTTCATATCTCTCAGGTACTGTCTCATGAGTGTGCAGGGCTGCTTCACAGATTTCCACATTGACTTTGGAGGCACTTCCGTCTGGTACCACATTCTGAGAGGAGGAAAGGTCAGTTTGAATGTCACACCGCACAAGAACTATAGATTTAACGAGGTGTCCATCAGAATAGTTGTTAACTTTGGTGGTTTTAACAGGCACATTTCTATGTGTATGTAGGCTGTTGTTGCACAGTTGCAACGCTAACTATGAGGCCCACATGCAGCAAAGGAGCTATGTGTGCATCTCTGCACTCACAGAGGGTTTCCAGAAGGAGAATTTGTTTCCCACTTTACAGCCTTTACCATTGAGAGAAATTTGGTGGCATTAAAGGAGAATAAGCAAGAAGGAGAAGAAAGGTGTATTTTACTGAAGATGCAAACACTGAGGTTACTGCAAATGATAAGTTGGAGCTTTTTCTGAAATGGATACAAGCGTGTAGGAATTCTGAACATAATAGTAAAGGTACATTAGCTAACTTAACAATTGTGGCTTTTGTATTTAAAAAATCCAGGTAGGCTGCTGTGTTTACAGAAACTCTAACAGCAGTGCCTATAACAGCTGGGTAAAAACTTAATCTGGGACAGTCCTTTTCTTCAGTCTTGCTTTCAGAATAAATCAAAGTATGATCTAATGTTATCACACTTCTTGTTATTATGCAGTAAATACTGACGGGGACATTTTTATGAGTGCATGCCAGTTCCTTTAATAAATTCAATTCTTGTTAGCAGACTAGAGGGAAGATCAAATTGTTTAGTTGGCATGCATTGCAGATTCTAACTAAGATTTACTTTCCCCCTACAGGTGTTCTGGCTGATTCCACCCTCACCACAGAACCTGGAGATGTATGAGAACTGGGTTTTATCAGGAAAACAGGGAGACATCTTCTTGGGGGATAAGTGCCATGACTGTCAAAGGATAGAGCTCCATCAAGGGAACACCTTCGTCATCCCATCAGGTCTGTTCTGTAATAGAATAATAGCGTTAGTACATACAGTTACAGACGAGGGTAGAGACAATGTATGTAAGCCTCTCACACATGTAAACAAGCATCCTGTGTTTAATATGGTGTAGGGTGGATCCATGCTGTGTACACACCAGAGGACACATTGGTGTTTGGGGGGAATTTCCTCCACAGCTTTAACATCCCGATGCAGCTCAACATCTACACCATTGAGGATCGCACACGGGTGAGCAGCAGTTAAACAGCTCACTGTTTAAATGTCTTTATAAATCATTTGAGATTTTAGAGTAATGTAATACATTATTCAGGGCCGTGTGGAAATTACAAGGGGCGAAAAAGACAAGTCTAAAAAAACCATTTAGTACCTTTTCGGGTATTCCCACTGTAGAAATCTGATGCCAGTACTGTCATTTTCTTGAAATTGAAACATGTATGCATCTTTTGGTTCTTGGATATGAATCCAGGGGTTGTAAAGCACTATCCACACAATTGTAGCCCACTGACAGGGTTACTGCAGGTCATTAAAAAGTCTGAAAGGAAAAACTAGACCTCAAATTGTGTGAGAGATTGTTGTATATTATAAATTTGGAGATGCTGTGACTTTAACTGGTAGATGAAATCAAAATGTGCTATGGAAAATATGAAGTTTATTTTGAGACTATGTCAAGTTTCTTTTCCTTTCTTAAATTTAGCTATAACACAGGTTAGGTATCCGGCTGGGTTAGCCCACACACACAGGTGTTCAGCTTGTATCTGGACTGCTGTGTCTGCAGTGACACCATATTTTTTTTAAATATATATTTCTAAGAAGAAGTGAAAACCACAGCTACCGTGTGACAAATGCTTCTTTTTTGTGGTGCTTGACAGTAGCTGTTAAACAAAACAAAAAACATAAATAATATAGTTGCATAGGTGCAGCTGAGAATTTTAAAAAAGACATTTAATTATTAACAATTTGGAACCATTGTAGATGCATTACAAGCATGTAACTTCCTACATGTTCCTATAGGAACACATGTAATATCAATGTCCCCATCCTGTATGTGGTATGGCTCATATTTCCGTCATTTATTTACATTGATTGCTATACATATGGTTTCTGTTATTTGTAAATGTTGATCTACCTATAATATAAGCATAAATAGTTTAATTAGTACTAAATTAGGGTTAAATATGATTTTGAGCAGTGTTTAAAATGAACCTTTACATGGTTTCTTAGAGAGAAAAGGACATTTTCAACATTTTGCTACAGGTCAAACACTTTAACCTTCACTTTATAATCAATAATAGGAGCTTTTAATTGTGATAGAAATAGAAACGAAGAAGGAAATAATTGAAAAAGCAAGGCAACACTTTAGCTCAAACGAATGAATTGACATACCCATTGTTCATGTGACTACTTGGTTGCTTTTATGTCCATTGTGGTTCTTTGGACGTTTTATTTACCTGCGTAAAAATGGTGTATATTACAAACTGGCCTCAGTCACGCAGGTTCTGGATACAAATATGCAGAAAAAAACCCAGCAGTTTTTTATTTGCCGTAAATATTTGAATCAACCGCCATATTGTGATGTTATTAGTCTTGGTACCCGAGGTAGTTTATGGGCCAAGTTTCATAAAGATTGAACCAATCCACTAGGGGGAGTTCAGGAACAGAAATGCAGACATAAATATATCATTATTATATAAGATTTAGCAGTTCTTCCTGGTCTGTTTTTATCAACATCCCCTAGGTGCCAGCAAAGTTCAGGTACCCGTTTTACTATGAGATGTGCTGGTACGTCCTGGAGAGATACCTTTACTGTCTGACAGACATCTCGCACCTCACCCCTGAGTTCAAGAAGTACTCCCTCGGTATAGGTAAGGATAAATGTACTCAGATAAAGACCGCTGCCCCCACCCCCCCTTTTTTTTTTCTTTCCTACAGAACACAAACATTTGTTTATCACTTACTTTAACTTTAAACACTACATGCTTCCTTTTTTAAGGCTTAACACCAGCTGACCTCGAAAACAATGCCTACACTGGTAATGGTGCTTCCAATGAAGATGACACTAATGATGAAGATGAGGATATCAAGATCAAGGAGGAAGATGCCGAAGAAGAAAAACCAATCCAAGTTAGCAAACCCCGGCCCGTGCTGACCCCCTTTGAGCTGGAAGGACTGTGGAACCTTTTAGGAAAACTGGAGGAGCTGCCGAGCCACAAAAAGTGCGTCCCTGAAGGAATTGCGAATGCTGCAGGCCTGCTTGAGGACATGAGGGTGAGTGTCACCAAAGTTCCTTGCGTTGATCAACTTAGAATGTAGTCACATGCTCTATTTAATATATTTAGACCAAATACTCATCTGTCATTTCCATATTTTTTTGTCTAGGCTGTTCTGACAGATTGTGCCGATGACAGCCCTAAGCTAGCCTACACTGGAGAGCCCATAGTCAGATGGCCTGAAAGGGTGAGTAGTGAACTATTTTTCTAAGCTTTATTTTTAATCATCTGCCTGATGTTTGTGGGACTCAATCATAACATGCATTTTGCCTGCTGGTCTTGTATATGTAGCCATCATGGTACCAGCCTCCCACTCCTCCTACACCTGTTCTTTACCGTCCTCGCTTGGGACCCACCCTCCACAAGCCTCTGGGTCAGAAGACCAAACGGTCTTCCATCTCCGCCTTGAGACGGAGACGGGTGAGGTGCAAGCGCTGTGCTGCCTGCTGCAGGAAGGAGTGTGGCAACTGCCAGTACTGCCATGACATGAGGAAGTTCGGTGGACCTGGGCGCATGAAGAAGAGCTGCGTCATGCGACAGTGTCTAGCAGTAAGATTTCATACCCATCATTGTATTTATATACACTGAAATAATTATGCTGTCCATCTGTAAATGCATGCAGAAGAAACATTGAAAACTGTTAAAACATACTTTTACTGAAGCGTCTTACTCTAAAGTGTGTTGACAAACTGAACTGGAAAATCATTCTAAAGTTTTGATTATACTCAGTTGCTGAAGACCTGACAGCTAAGTTAAAAAAAAAAAAAAAAAAGCAGGCAGGTGTGTGCCAAAGGTTACATCACTCAGACCCTTGCCGACTCATAGACACCGAAAGTATAATCAAGGCTTAACAAGTGTCCTGTCAGCATTATATGTAAAATTTCGGGCTTTATTTTGTCCACCATCTAGCCTGCGTTACCGAACACAGCACGATGTGCCATATGTGGAGAGGGGGAGTCAGATGAAGCAAATCCAATCACTCACACCCTCATGGAGTGCTCTGTGTGTTCAGAAATCGCCCATCGACAATGCATTAAGGTGCGTCTGCTTCTGATCTAGCGTATAAATTAAGGACATTACACAGTTATTGCATTGATGCTTTTTGCATTTGTGATCAGGTTTTGTAGTTTCCAATTCAAACATTTACCTGTTGTGTTTTAGGAACCTGGTGAGGGGAAGATCAATAAGGACTTACCGAGTTGTTGGGAGTGTCCCAAATGTTACCAAGGAAAAGATTCAGCATCAGAGGTGCTTAAATATATTTCTTACATTTACTTTGATTCCTTCTTGCTTTAGCTGGTTCATTCTTTCAGACGTGTTTTTTTTTCTTTTCCCTTTATTGTTTATCAGCCACTTCCTGTTGCCTTATAGTTGATGTTGATACACTAATTAATAATGACACTCCCATATCAGTCTTCCAGCGATGAGGAAAGTGAAGAGTCAGAAGGCTCAACCTCCTTGCCACAGTCCAAACTTTCATACAGGGAAGGAATTGGTGTTGGTGAAGAGGCGGGTCCAGCAAAACGTAGCAGACCCCAAGGCCGGCCAACAGCACCACCGCCTTCTCAGAAACTGCTACTACAGCATCAACAGAGCCGCAAACGAGCAACTGAGCTTCAGCTCAGATATAAAAAGAGAGTAAGTTGGGGATACTTAAGTTTGTTTCACATTGATTTGTATTTTTTTTTTAGTTGCTACTGATTTTCCAACTGAAACACCTGTTTGGGGAAACTGTCTCTGACTTTAAATAATAAGCTAACACTTTATCTATTCATAGATTAGTTTTTTCTGTAGCTGACTCTTCCCTACATCTTTTCTTTTTATTGCAGCTGAAACTGGATCGGGTCAAAATGTTAACAGTAAGTGGTGCACTTATTTCTGCAGTTATTCTGTATTGCATTTGAAACTGTTGCATTTGTGAAGTTTTTTTTATCAACTTTTCAATGTTTTATATCTGCAGCAGATGACACAATTATGCAAAACCATTTTTTGTAGAACTAGATTTGATGTCTGAAACATGTCATGTCTTATTGATATTTGCCTTTTCCCTCTAAACAGAAATCGTCATCTCTAGCTCATTCCCCGAGGCTGCTGGGCTCCAGGGTGCTGCCTCGTCTGCGCTCTCCAGCGAGCAGACTACCTCAGGGCAGAGGTCAAGGTTCCACCTGGGCGAATGGGTCTTCTTACCACAGCAATCCAGTAGAGACCGAGTCCTTTGAGCAGCAGCAGCAGTCTTCCCATGGTTTAGTGCTTGCACCCAAAGGAGAGCCCCGCAGGGGGAGAGGGCGAGGTGTGAGGCTGCGGGGAGGAGGGGCAGGAAAAGGCATCAGAGGTGGTCAGAGTCACGCAGAGTTGGAAGAGGACAGTGAGGACAGCAGCAGCAGCAGCACCAACAGCAGCAGCAGTGACGACGACGAAGAAGAAGAGAGTGGGCAGAACAGCGGGAGGGGAGGTGATAAAGAGAACCAGCCACAGTTGAGACGGGAAGGACAGGCAGCCAAAGAAAGAGAAGAGGACGGGTTTGAGATGGCCAACCAAAATGGAGCAGATGAGGATGAAGAGGAGGAGATGGAGCAGGAAAGTCGAACAGGGGACAGAGATGCAACATATCTTAATAAAGTCACACTCCAAAGGCCAACCAGAGCCAAACAGGACCCGTCAGCTATTGTCCCCAAATTAGAGGCTGTCGCCCCTCACACTGCTACTTCCACAGTACACAGCCAGCCCAGAGCCCTCCTCAGACCCCCAATTAGAAATCGCAGCCCCTGTCCTGATCAGCACTCAAATAGGCACACACCACCGCAGACTCGCAGTGGACACACTGGCACTCGCACTTCCCACTCAGAGAGACTTGAGGCCTCAAAAAGAATGAGACTGACCAGGCCAGCCAAACTGAACAATGGAGCTTCCTCGTCTTCATCTTCTGAGCTTCCCCATCTCCGCGTCCCTCTGTCTGCCCTGCAGGAAGGAGGGGGCGAAGCAGAAAGGGGGAGTGTCGGGAATAACCCAAGTTGTGAGAGAGAGGTGTGGGTGTCTGTCTTCCGCTACTTAAATCGTGCAGATCTCTGCGTCTGCATGGCAGTCTGCAAGAACTGGTACAAATGGTAAGACCTCTTCCCTGACACTTTACTAACAAATCTCCTTAAAGTGTTTTTTGTTTCACTACACTCATAAAAAGCAAAGTAAAACATACGCGTTCAGGCCCATTCTACCTAATTTAAATTACAAATCACTGACGTTACTTGTGCTGGCTACAAATGATGGCTTGTTCTCTGGTTAATGTGGCCTCTATAGCTGGTCTCTGCATTAAGTTAAAGAAAAGCTTCACACTTTTTAAGAGAGCTTTACAAACCCTACTGGACTTTTGTTTTTTGTAGTTCAGCAAAGTGATGACTGTTACCTGGCTGATCACCTCAGGATCTCAGCATTTTTATCTGATATTTATAACTCTGAATCTGGACCTTTTTTAAAGTTGTTAAATTATGCCAGACTACAGGTGTGAATCACACGATCGAGGTATGTTTAACTGGGCCGTCTTGTGGGTCATTTCAATTTCATGTTGTAGAGGCAGGATAATTTTGCTTCTACTTTTTAAATGTTAAAAAGATTTTAGTAAGATTCAGTTGGATTTCAGTCTTTTAAAATCAATTCAGACCACTTTGATTTGTATTTGTTAAAAGGCCCAGTGAGCCCTTTTGAAAGCCTAAAAGATGGTTTATTTAGACTGTATCGCTGACCCATATATCTACAAATGCACAGATATGTTCTTTATGCATATGTTTTCATCTGTAGGTGTTTAGACAAGCGGCTTTGGGCGCGGATTGACCTAAGCATCAAGCGCACGGTTAGTCCTCAGGCCTTGACAGGCATCATAAAGAGACAGCCGGTCACACTCAACCTCTCCTGGACCAACATCTCTAAAAAACAGCTCAGCTGGCTCATTGACCGCCTGCCTGGTACACACTCAAGTTTTCTTCCAGGATTATTGAATTCTGAAAGGGACAATATAGATGTATTAACAATATTAACACATAAAAGGGGGACTCAATTTTTAGATTGTATGACATTAAACACTATTTAAATCTTACCCATTTTACAGGGCTGAAGGATCTGATGCTGGCAGGTTGTTCCTGGTCCTCTGTTTCAGCTCTGTGCTCCTCTGGTTGCCCTCTACTCCGTTCACTTGATCTGCGATATGCAGATGCCGTCAAAGATGCTCAGATCAGGGATCTAGTCACTCCTCCAGGTAAGGAAAGGGGAGCCTCAGAGGGTACAAAGGGATCATACGATGTGCATTATCAAGTAATAGATTTAGTATAGTTTTCTTTCTTTTTCGTGTCTTTTCCTTTTCCTTTCTCCCTTTCCTTTACCAAATTTACAGAATGTCTCTGCTTGTTTTCTTTCATCTCTGGTCCAGGCTGTGACAATCGTAGTCAGTTGCGGTCCATGCAGTGTTTGCGGCTAGCAGGTTTGGACATTAGCGACTCCACTCTGCGTCTGGTGATCCGCCACATGCCCCATTTAACAAAACTGGATCTGTCCCACTGCAACAGTCTCACCGACCACTCCATCAATCTGCTGACTGCAGTGGGCTCGTCCACGCGAAACACACTCACAGAACTCAATCTGGGAGGTAGGAAACTGTTGGGAAGTATATGGACTGGACAGCATTTCTGGGAAGTTTCATTCAACTGGAGATAAATGTTTTCACGTTTCTTTTCCAGGCTGCAGTAAACTGACAGATACGTGTCTGAAGTATCTCCGCCGCCTCTCTTGCATCATGCTGCTTGACCTACGAGGCTGTAAAGGTGTCTCCCGCAAGGCCTGTGAGGCGTTCATCTCTGAGCTGTCGGTCAACACACTCTACTGCCTATCGGACGAAAAACTGATCCAGCGGATATCCTAAGCGGCTCGCCTTCTGTCATTGCAGACGTGATTTGAGATGCAAAAGCGGAGGGAGTGGATCCTGATGTGAATCTGTGCAACAGAGAGAGGCAGGGAAGCTCATGCACCTGTGCCACGCAAAGGAAGGGTGGGGTCTAAACTGGGAGGGCTCGCTGACTGGTGCTGTTGGGAGGGGTCAAATGGCATGTCACAGCTGGAACGATGCTTCTTTTCATTACATTTTATTTTGCCATGTACTTAAAAAGGAAAAAAGGACTCAGGAGCTTTTTTGCTGTTCTTTTGGGACTTCGTGGTGAGTGGAGAAAACATCTTTTTTTTTTTTTTTTTTTTTTTTTTTTTTTTTTTAATTTTCCTAAGTGGGAGAATGCAGGCAATTAAAAGCTGTATTAGACTATACATCCTGTGGATATCAAAGTCATCAACTCTTCTTTGGACAGAGCCAGTCATGACTGTCATCACAAGCTTTCTGCCTTGAGAAAGATAAGCAGAGACTTTGAGTTTCATCCGCAGAACAAACATGCATTGTTTTGTTGAACTTAACTGATTTCAGCTACTTTTGGGTGCTTCAAGCATATTAATATCTTTTTCTGTTCAATTGTTTGATGACTTGCGCTTCATGCACAACAGCTATGCTTTGATACTTAAAAAACAAACAAACAAAAAAAAAGGAAAGTAAAGGTGAAAGGACTTCGATGTCAGACTTGGGAAACGTGAGCTACGGGAATGACCTATGTTTACCAGATGTTTATTCAGCTTTGTAAGTCACTGGTTGCGACACAAGTCCAGTTGTATGGTGTATATGGATGCTAAGTGTGTAAGAAAGTTAAAAGTGTGAGTAGGCAATCAACATGGCAACAAGACCTCACCCCAACAAAAGGGCAGGTTGCATTAAGTGTAGGGGACGAGCCAAGGATAAGGTGTCAGATAAATGGTGCATTTTCAAACAACGTTAGACTTCAGGTGCTATAATTTCCAAACTCCTTTTGCTTTGTTTTTGTACAGAGACAACATTTAGAGCAAAACTATTCTAGATTAAACCGCTCCCCACCTGTCTTTGATACACTTGTTTTGCTTTCATTTACAAATAAAAAGAGAGGAAAAAATGTGACCATCTACTTTTCACATGACTTTGTCAGATTCAGTGTAGAGATGTTTTGTTTAGGGAGGTGGGGGTTCTGCTCATTTCTTTGTTCCCTTATAGTGTTATGGCTCTATATCAAAGGTCTCCTCCCAGACTGCTCCTCCTGGCCATATCCCTTAAAAATGAATATAAGAATATAAATGTATACTTTTGTGTAAATGTGTTTTTCCTCTTTTAGATTATCAAAACGGGGAACCTGTAGCATTGTAATTATTTTCAGAAGCCTTTTTCACTTTATGTTATTTGTGTTATTTTTCAAGAAAAAAATAAATAAAAGAATGATAAACAATGGCTGGGTTTCGTGATTTCTGTTGAGCTGAAAGTGGGGAAGATGCACTGCAATTACATCACTAGTATTTTCCTGTTTATACCATCTATCCACTCCTCGGTGGCTCCACCCAGCATCTCTCAATAACCTGGAAATAAAGCGACGCCTAGATAAATAAATAATAAAGAAAACTGCCGCTGCGGCTGTAAATACACAGGAATATTTGTACCGGATCGCAGCAGACTGACAGATGTAATCGCCTTTATTAGGCGTTTGCTTGGCAGGAAACGAGTGCCGTCCCGACATCAACTGTCACCAGCATCATCTCGGATGCCCCAACTCGAGGGACCTGGATGTGAAAGCGGAGTAAAGGCCGTGTCTTGTGTTATTTAGACAGCCCTGCGATAAGAAAGGGGGGAATGGTTGCAGTAGCAGCAGCGGGGGAGAAGCTAGCTAACTCCATCAGCCGGCAATTTCACCCGCTATTTTACTACTTTAAGGACACTGTGGAAAAAATGAGCGGACACTGAGGCGCATTTTAGGCTGTCTTCAGTTACGAATAATGGAACACAGGCGCCAAAACGAGAGGGAAATGATGTTATTAGCCAGTTAGCTAACGTTAGCCCAGCTAGCTGCTAGTTAACGTTAACTACAACAAATTAGTGGGCTGAGTTAGCCTAGCTAACTCAGCCCACTAATTTCCATAGGCAGGTACAGTAGTCGTTTAGTTGCTGACTAACGCTAGCAACTTTGGTATATTTAGTGAGTGGAAGGGTTTTTCCCCCTTGGTGACACACCTCTTGCATTCAGAGTTTACAATTCCCTGCTGTAAACGAGGCTAGCTAGCTAAGCAGCGGTGCCGATCAGCGCAGCTCCCGTCTGCTGTGGTGTCGCTGCAGAAGTCGTAGCTTTCCTGCTGATTAACTCTCAAACGGTCGTCAAACATGGCTCAAGAAGCGTTTCCTTTGCATTATCTGGTTTGGAACAATCAGTACCTGGAGCTGGATCGAGAGCTACAGAAGAAAGAGGTAAGACTTGATTTTGTTTTTTGGAGCTGGTGATTGATGATGGGGTTTTTTTTTTTGGCATGTCGAACTGCAATGCGCTCATGCTGCTGCTGCTTGTGTGTTTGGTTTTGCAGCAGGATCTGGAGCGCTTGGATCCGAGAGGGCGCACCCCGCTGGAGCTTGCTGTGTGTCTGGGCCACCTGGAGTCAACCCGGGTGCTGCTCAGGCACTCTGCAGACCCTACACATTGCAACGCACAGGGCTGGACCAGTGAGTGCTCTGCTGCTTCTCTGTTTCCTACCCTCAGGCTACTGAGGGAAAGAGAAACACCCTCTGTAAATAAATGCATGTTTCAGTCTTGCAGGAGGCAGTGAGCACGGGGGACCCTGAGCTTGTACAGCTGGTGCTTCAGTACAGAGACTTCAAGCGTGCCACTGAGAGACTGGCGGGCATTCCCGAGCTGCTCAGCAAACTAAGACAGGTAGATCCATCTGGTTGCACAAATGTAATCTCTTGGGTTTTACACCTGACCCGTTGAACTGAGACAACCCTCATCAATTCCTTGGTGCCTGGTTGAAGGTTGATGGGGAAGAATTTAAGTCTGATGTGTCAGTGTATGTTTTTAGCAGCTCTTGAGCTGTATTGAATCTGAAGGCATAAACGGTAGACGACTTGAGAAGATCTAAGAGTGTCTTCTGTGTCTTCCAGGCACGAGACTTTTATGTGGAGATGAAATGGGAGTTTACCAGTTGGGGTGAGTGTGGCTCATTAATGCATATCCACAGAGGTCAGTTTCAGCACCACAACTAGCTGGACAGCTCCCACAACAGCCGCAAACAGATGTTGTTCAGCGGATTAAAATTAGAGTATCACTACCAACCAGATTATAGCATATATGATTCTCTCATTGATAGTTAATAAATTCAGACAAAAATTGTCAGCTTTATTGTCAGCCAGCTTTTTATTCATTAGGTATTCAAATTGTTTCTAGTGCTACTTCACTGTAACTGCATCTCATCTTCTTCAACTTCCATCTCAGTGCCCTTGGTGTCAAAAGTGTGCCCCAGTGATGTCTACCGGGTGTGGAAGAGTGGCTCTTGCCTCCGTGTGGACACCACACTCCTGGGTTTTGAACACATGACTTGGCTGAAAGGACGACGCAGCTATATCTTCAAGGGTGGAGGTATGCGCTTTTTGCACCTTAGGCCACAATAGCATGCAAGCCTTTTAACTTAGAAACTAACATAGATAGATTCTGAGCTGATGTAGGCCATCCCTGAAAGACTAAAAAGCAATTCTGTTCTTCTAGCTTTGTGATGGCTTTCATTCTGTCAGAATTATTGTCATTTTCCTCTTGCACCTGTATCTTGATTGAGTTTTGTATGCACCCTGATTACACAGCCTAGCTGTTTGTGCTATCTGTCCGTCTCTTCTCAGACGATGGGGCAGTGGTCATGGAGGTGGACCATGAGAAGCAGGTCGTGTACACAGAGCCGCTTGTGTTGTCCCCTCGTGATGCGCCTTCGCTCCTGGCAGCAATGCAGCCATCTCAAGAGAACACAGCCCAGAGACTCACATCGCCTATTGTCTCCACGCACCTCAACACTCGCAATATTGCATTTGAGCGGTAACATACTGTATACATATACGCAGAATTCTTAAATTATTTCTACACATCTCATTTTTCATGTTTCTGTGCATAAACTCTGAGTGCATCCTCACAGTTAGTCATGTAGAAATATATATTATATTAGCACAATGAGTACTTAATTTGTCATTGTGTGTTTAGGAACAAGTCTGGAATCTGGGGCTGGCGCTCTGAGAAGAGCGAGGTCGTCAGTGGGTATGAAGCTAAGGTAAGTGCGAGTGAGCCCATTTAGTTTTAGATGTATTTAATTATTTATTTCAAACTGTGCTTTTGAATTTAGACAGGCAGACACTCATACTCCTGACTGAAAGCAAACTAAAATGCTCACGGGTGCTTTTCCTTTGTGCGTTGTTGTGTATAGGTTTACAGCGCTACCAATGTGGAGCTGGTGACTCGTTCAAGGACAGAACATCTGTCAGACCAGGACAAGTCGAGAAGCAAAGGTAACAACGGATACACACAGATACACCTCATAACTGAGGTGTGTATCTTGAACAGATCGTGGACACTGAAAAATGTGATTTTTCACCAATTTATTGTAATAAAATGTTGATTGTATTAGAAAATTAGCTCTTCATGGATACTTTCCTTAAGTGGACTTATTATGCTTTTACTTGTTTCTGGTCATATATACACTGCTACAAGTGTGAATGTTCATGTTAAACGTGGTCAAGGTTTTAAATAATAAGTATGAGTAATCCCTCTGAGATTGAAACCGAAGCATCTAACTGCTCAGAATGCTCCATGTCAGATAGATCATCAGTCCATAGGCACAGTAAAAGATAAATAAGGACTATTTTGAACTATGGGTCTTGCAGAGCTGCTCTAATAAAGTGCTGGAATAAAAATATGGGGCTGGAAATTTACAGTCCACTTTAAACAGACCATACAGAGTAAATTTTAATGGATTTTTGTAGCACTTTTATAGTGATCTCTTTTTATTCCTTTTTGTCTTCCTACTCAGGCTCAAAGACTCCTCTGCAGTCTTTCCTGGGGATTGCTGAACAGCACACAGCTCACAATGGGGTAAGTCTCAGCAGCGCCCGTGCATTAACATCTACACACACACCACCTACACTGCTTTCAGCCTCCTTTAATGAACACTGTTACTTACTGCTCCCTTTCCATATTTCTCTTAGAGCAACGTGTCCCAGTGCGCCAGTCCTCACAACCCCACAGCCATCACAGCTGAGGAATACTTCAACCCGGAGTTCAACTTGAACGGCCGCGACATTGGACGCCCCATTGAGCTTACCAGCAAAGTTCAGAGGTAAGATACACAACGCAAATCCATGCACAGATGTTCATCACCACCCTTATTTCTCTTTTTGTTGTTCTGCCTCCATTCTAGGTTTAAAGCAACGCTGTGGTTGAGCGAGTCTCACCCTCTGTCCCTGGCCGAGCAAGTGACACCCATCATAGACCTCATGGCCATTTCGAACGCCCACTTTGCCAAGCTGCGTGACTTCATCACCCTCCGCCTGCCACCAGGCTTCCCTGTCAAGATAGGTGAGTGTGGTTAAAGATATATGTTGTTAGTGGCACTATTTGAGACTTTTTGAAAGTTTGCCAACTTGACATTATCTCACGGTAGTTATTTTGCAATAACAAGAGCAAGCACCTGTATAAATGAAAGAGGAGAGAGCAAAGACTTTAGTTTCTATGTTTACCAGGGTGTAAAAATCACATGTATCAAATCATCGGTCAAAACTGGTTAAATCCAAATGGCAACTGTCTTGTTTAGGGTGTGCAATCCTAGCTTATATGAAGTATATAATTATATTAAATATATTGAAGATCCCAGAAATGCAATCACCTCTGAGCCTCCAATCACCTTTTGTGGGTTTGGAAGGAGTTTTATTTATATGTTTTTGTTTAAGTCCTTGCTGGCCACCACATCTCATGTCTGACTGAACTCTCCGTCTGCCTTTCAGAGATTCCTCTGTTTCATGTGTTGAATGCCAGAGTGACGTTCAGCAACCTGTGCGGCTGTGACGAGCCGGTCAGTTCTGTGACGGTTCACAAACCAGAGAGCCCCGGAGAAGCTGGTAACTACTGACCTAACATTTAGTGGTACCTGATACCTTTACATGACTTTAAATTGACATGTAATCATTATCATTGTTATTATCATGTACTTTCTCATATCACAGGTCAGGCCACTCCTCCCTTCCACTGTGAGGTGGACCCCTCAGTGTTTGAGCCCCCTCCCGACTACACCACTCTCGGTCCGGGCCGCAGCGAGCCAATGAGGGACGAGGATGACAACCTGCTGCAGTTTGCCATTCAGCAGAGCCTGCTGGACGCCGGCACAGAGAGCGACCAGGTCAGAACAAATCCCCTTCTGGGTCACAGAGCCTTGTTCTTCTTTTCCTTTCAAGACTTTTCTGGGTTTTTTTTTAAATTTTCTCTCAGTTTATTAATTTGCCCTTCTCATGTGACGTTTTACAGCACCTTTTAAAAAACAAAGGGTCTCGGGTCATAATACTGTTACAGTGTTTTTATCATCTCAAACTCATTCCACTGTGAATTATTTAAAAGCTCAGCACAGTCTCTGTGTAGGTTGTCCTTAAATCTAAAGCCAGGTGTAACCCTTGTGTCTGGTTTTCAGGTGACCATCTGGGAGGCCCTCACCAACAGCCGTCCGGTGCCACAGTCTCCCCTGTACGAGGAAGACTCTCAGCTGGAGAGGTGAGCTTATCCTCAGGCTTTACCCATCTTCTTTTCTTAAACTGGCCATGTCCTTAATAATTACTTCAAACGTTCTGAGATGGCACACAACACACCTAAGGACTGTTTCCAGATTGTCGTGTTTGACAGAGAGGAGCATAAACCTGGCAGCTTAGTCACTCATCTATGCAACACATGTTAATGACTGGTCCGTGGACTGTTGGCTGGACATTCTGACTTTTGTTTGTTCTGCAAATGAAATGATGAGACTAAACGTCTGCTATCTCAGTCAGTCTGTCTAAATCGTATGCAACACTGATCAGCTGCCAGGCCCAGCTTCAGTTCACGGACACTTTCACGCTGCTCACACTAGTTAAAGGTTTTATGCCTGAATGAAAGCTTCAGAAAACAGCCAGAGATATGAGGACATGCAGGTAGATATCCTCCATATGTTTTCTCTGGTATTAAACTTTAATACTTACACTTTCTAAGAAAGTGATAACACCTCTGCAACCAAATTTAACAGGCTCTTTTTCTTGCCAGTGCTCCTCCTCTTCACAATGGAAACAAATGGCACTGATCATATACTTTTCACTCACCTTTTGACATGTCTGGTTAAAAGGTTATGACCTCACAAACTCTCTTGTAGTTGTTACTGTAAAGAAAAATCAGACAGTTTTAACTTATCTTCCTTGTTGTTATGTAGGGAAATCCCTGGCTTGTGAAGTGACTTAATTACACATTTCTAAATAGAGTTCAGTGATGAGCTTTTTCTTCCCACCTTCTCCTGAGAGCACCAGCTTAAATTTATCCTGTAATGAAGCGCAGCTTGAAAAGTCTCCTGTTAAGAGACCCGTCGTTATTTAACGGTGTCCTCATTTCTCTCCCATCTCAGGGCGATCCAGGAGTCTCTGTCCATCTCACTGGCCAGCAGAGAGGGAGAGGAGATGGCCGACCCCAGCCAGCCCTCTTCTGTCTCTCCGTTGGACCCCACCGCCAACTCCCCGCTCTCCTACAGCACAGTGACCGATCCGCGCTTATCCGCACACTACGGTGTGGCGACCAGCTTCGACGAGCAGCTGCGGATTGCCATGGAGCTGTCCTGCAGGGAGCAGGAGGAGATAGACAGGTGGGAGTGGAGACGAGATGGATGAGGAAATGAGTCATTTCTGAAATTGTGGGTTTATATGACCTATAATTGTTAGACAGAAGGAAGAAACGACAACAAACAAACAAAAAACCTCTCACACCTGCTAGAATTTGTAGAGCTTACAAAGTATTAGTCATCTTTTTTATTTTTGTTTTAATTTAATGGAGTGTGCACACAGAGAGTGCCGCCCTCTGCTCTTTCATCTCAAACTCATATTTTGGCAGCATGGTGTGACAAACAACAGCTGCGACACTTTAGGTGTCAAAAATCTCTCAAAAAACAAATGATGCTGACAAATTATTCCCTGCTTAGGGAAGCAGTTGGATTCAGATGGATTCATCCATTCATCTAACCACCCTTTTTCATAACCACGTATCTAATTCAGGGTTATCCATCTGTCACTGGGCTAGAGGCGGGGGACACTGCAGACAAGTTTCCTTGCTCTCACGTGGCTGGAAACATTAAAAATGTTTTAAGCTTGAAAAATAAAATATGAAAAAAAGGAGAGGAAGATAATGAGGGATAAAATACTGCTTGTCAGCACCCCATTAATGCTACCCAGCGCTATCATAGCCAAATAGCAAAGTAGTTTATCTGATGTTATTATAACTATATCAGCCTTCAGCTGTAGCGGTCTAATTATTTCTGGTGTTGATGGCGGCTCATAGTTCAGCTGCTGTCAAAGAGGCCCGATTGAACCTGCAAACTACTAGCTATACAGGCAGTTTAAAAGTGTCTTTATGAAGCACGAGGGATTTCAGCAGATGCTAAATGCCCGAAGTGAAAGGTTCAGTCCACTGAATGAGCAAAACAGTGGGGGGCTGTGGGGGGTCACTTCTCATTCTGCAGTCTTGTGAACTTCTACGGACACAATTTTATGAAATAAAGGTGAAAATTAAAAAATTCTGACCCAGATTAGGACTCACAACGACTCAGACTCGTGTATTGTTTTCAGTCGGTCATCCTCAGTCATCTCTGGTGAGTTAATGCACATTTAGCAGTGAGTTACTCTTCCATCCTCCTTTGTGTCAGATGGTAATGAGCTGCAAATTCGGTGTGAAGTCACGTTGCTTTTGGTGCCTTTCGTTTGGGTGGTAACCTGATTAAATACATTCACCTGTTCAACAAAAAATTCATTTTTATTAGTAAATTTCTTGATTTTCATAATTCATGCGCGCTTCAGCAAGAACTGTGCAGTTTTCTTAGATTGACAACTTTTTTTTCAGCTATGGTCCTGTGAGAAACGGAGTACACCATGTGATTGAGAAGCTTGTAGAAACACCTTTCAGTATAAATAACTTGACTTAATTATTTTCTACATCAGTCTCTCACGTCACGCTTCTTTACGGCATTGCTTCAGTTCATCGAGGTTCGCAGGGTTTCTCTTAATGCCCTACCACAGCATTTCAATCAGGTTGAGTCAGCCATTCTGTTGTGACAGATGGCCTCACATTTGACTCTAGAATACTTTGGTATACAGAGGAGTTCATAGTCCACTCAATGACAACAAGGTGCCCTGGCCCTGTGACTGCAAAGCAAGCCCAGATCATCACCACTCGTCTGTCCAAAGGACATTGTTCCAAAAGTCTTTGTTCAGATGCAGCTTTGCAAACCCAAGCTGTACTGCCATGTGCTTTTTAGAGAGAGGAGGCTTTCTTCTTTCAGTCCTTCCAAACAAGCCACATTTGTTCAATCTTTTGGTGTGTTGGTGTTGTTCCTGCATCATCAATACTAATGTTGCTCCAGGATCAGCATCGCAAATGGCCAGGGAGCATTCAGTCAGCATTAGCCAAGAAGTTAATGCTTTTAAAACACGAGTAACCTAAATTTGGCTAATGGCAAACCTAAGTTGATAATGTTCTTTTGTACAAACTGATTAAAGAAAAGAGTTAAAATGTTTACTGTTTGTTGTGGAGGAAAACTTAATATAAACAAACCCCCCACTCCCACATTGCAAAGCTATGACATCACAACAATGTGCTTGATCCCTTTAAAGCCAAATCATATTTGTTAAGTGAGTTTTTGAGATTACATCACAAGTGTGATCTCCCTTCCCTAACCCCACCCCCTGAAAAACCCAAATAAACTGCAGGAGATATTTGTATGGAATAAATTGCAAAAAATATTATAAAATATGATACAAATTTTAACTCATATATGCAAATTAATATTTCATGTTTTTTAAATTTCATCAGAAGATTCACCAAATACTCTATTGTTAAAAAATTGGAATTTTCTGACAATTATTTTGTGATTCATGCTTTGAAGGGTTAAGATGATGCAGGAACACCTACACGGGGATATCAAATACACCACTTTACATTTAACACTACTTTAACACACTATCGGGCGATCGTGGCTTAAAGAGTTGGCAGTTCGTCTTGTAACCGGAAGTTTGCCGGTTCGAGCCCTGGCTCGGACAGTCTCGGTCGTTGTGTCCTTGGGCAAGACACTTCACCTTCAGATTACACTTATAACACGATCCGAACAGCTTTTCAGATGCCTTAAACCTGTGAAGAAAGTCATCTTAAAGTGATGATGCTGTCAGTGTTCTGACAGATGAACTTCTTATTTTGCTACAGGAAGCGTAAGGAGGAGGAGGAGGAGCTGGAGAGGATCCTGCAGCTGTCACTCACCGAAAAGTAATGTAACACCGACAAGGGCAGGCGGAGGCAGGTCTACATTAGGGAACAATCATCTTATTTATTCTGTTTTATTTTTTAAATCCTGAGATGTTAACTTATTACAGACATTTTATTTGTATTTCTCACACGAAGGCTGCTACAACAGAGTGTAAAGGACCTGAATATAAGAAATGTGAAACAGGAAGAGACCGCTACTCTTAAAAAACAACAAAAAATAAACACTATAGTGAAGGAGTGAGACGAAAAGGGATAGTGTGTTTGGTTTTCTTTTTTATTGAATATTTTTCACAGTCTTGCTGTCTTTACTGAGTAATGAATGATCCTTAAACTTTAAACCTATAACATGATCCACAATAAAGATAAAAAATAAAATAAAGTGCAATCTTAATGGAATAACTTATAAAACTATAACATTTCAAAAGTTTATGTTGGCTTACTCCTGTGTGTGGAAAATAAAAAAAAATAACAATGATCCTGGATTGTGTCTGTGGGTTTTTTTTGTTTGTTTGTTTTTAATTTATTAATAAAGAATAAGAAGAAACATCAGTTTTCTATATTTACAATTTAATTATACATTGATCCGAAATAAACAACAGTGCTTTAAGCTTTTGTTTCTTTTGTTTCTTTTCTCTTTTTTTTTTTACACATTTAAACATGAATAACAGGCAGAAGCTGAGACAAAAACCAAAGCTAATCTGCAAAACCTATTCATGTTACTTTGGCAGTTGATTGTTTTCACCTACGTGAGATTTTTGACATCAGAGTCATCACTTTTGTATTGTGAAAATAGTCATCAATCAATCAGTAAAGCAAGAAAGCACTCAGCAGAGTTGGAATCATATTCAACCCCAGTGACAGCGTTTAAGCTCACTCTTACAAAACTTATGAAAAATACAAAAATGGAGTACAGTGATGCAACGTTGCACATGTAAACAATCTTTCATCAAGAACATATTAAAGACCTTCACTGATAATCTTACAACTCTGCAATGTGAAAATCTTATCTAGCATTGGCCAAGCTTTTTAAAAATATTCTCGGGCTCTCAAACATGTTTCATCCTCATGTTCAGACCCTCCTGCTTCTGGTATTATTACTTTAGCTGTAGCGGTGTCGCTGATGGCCGCCCTCAGCCCAGTCTAAACATCCAGGGCATGACTTTTCATTCATTAACATCCAAGTTCCCGAGGGGGTTGATTACTTTGGTGAACCCTCAGTGTAAAAGTTCCAATACGGATCCATCCACAGGTACAAAGATTTGAACAAACATTTAATCTTTTACAAAGTTTTTGGGACTGACTACGGGATGAAATGTTCAGCTTTTTTATTGACACCCCTCAGCTGGATTGCAATGACGGATGCAGATATTAGTGGTCACTGAAATAAACACAGAAATCCTTTTGATCATCTAGCACCGTCCGCTCATTTGGTCACAATATTTAAGCAACGGTCCAAACTCTCCCATCTTGGAGAAAAATGTATAAATTTCGTTTCAATAAAGCAGAATTTAGCCATTTTCACCGTGAACATTGTGATCTCTGAGCTGTAGGTAAAAGTTTTACGTTATACTTGTCAGGTTACACCAGTCCCTACTTCACGCTGTCGGTTTCTCGGTCGTCCACTGTGCCGTGTTCGATCGTTGTTTTTCCATTCAGTTTTGTTTCATAAGGGGAGACTTTCTCATCAGTCGAAACATAGATGTTTTCTCTCCGTTGTTTTAGGGCTCTCCTGAGCTCATCATCCAACTGAGCTGGTTTAAACAAAAGCATTCAAGTCATTTAGACTTGCTCTTACATTTGCCTTGATTTCTGCCCGTTCGCTTGTTTGTTTTGTTTTTAAATCAACATTCACTCTGCTCACCTAGATTCAGGCTGGAGTCATTGGGATCATCAGGAATGACATATTCTCCCTCATCAGGCTTGTTTGGCAGAATCTCCTCTTTGGTCCGTGACCGCAGCATAGGGGGCACTTGTGCCTTTGGTAGTGGTTTAGGTGCACGTGCGGTTGTGTTGAGGCACTTGGGAGCTGGTGACGCCTCTATTGAACACAATCGGTGGTTAGGAGTTGCCCACTTCACTGTAACCATTTTTAAAAGCAGTACTCTCACCGATCAAAGTGTCATAGGGCTGAGATGGAATGAAAGGACAAAGCCGATACTCAGTTTTTTCAATGAAGTATTTTAGAACATCCTTCAGGGAGCTGACGGTCACCTACAGAGGACGTGTGAAAAAAAAAGCCAAAGATAGACTCGGTTAATGATGCTCCCCTTTGATTTATCAGAAGTATCTGTCATTCCTCTATTACAGACAGCAGATTTTATGACACTTCTACAGCTTATAAAATAATAATAAAACAACAATAATTACAGGCGGCCTGTTTAACACTGTAAAGCTTCACTGTTCTGCTGAGACTTGCAAACTGGCAATAATCTGAACTTTGTGCTCCACAGAAATGTACTACATTGCCAAAACCTGGACTTGAACCTAGGACCCTCAGATCTTCAGTCTTTATTAGCTCTGCAGTTTTATTGCTCTATGCAATAAATCACATAATGATTTTCTGCAGCATTTATTAATCCTGTGTCCTTTCTGTAAGTGCATTTTGCTTTTATATATGAGTTTTTGGTCATCATTTGATCAACAACTGATAATGTTGAAATTATTTGACTGTTTTGGTCAGGTGACGGGTCACAGTGCTCTCTCTCATTCTCCATGTGTAGTGCATTGCCGAAATAGCTTAGTTGGGAGAGCGTCAGACTGAAGATCTGAAGGCCCCCTGGTTCAATCCCGGGTTTCGGCATTATACATTTAATCAGAGAAAGGATGATAATGGCCTAATAAAACTGAACCACAACCTCTGCCTTTTTAAATCTGACCTGTATCTAAAATGGTTAAATGTTTAAAAAAAAGCCTGAGAGGACATACTGCCCTCTTAGCAGATGTTCAGTCTGGTGCTCTCCCACATGACTACCAAATTCAAGTCATTTACTCAGTTAAAATTACTTGGCACAGAAAGTAAGGACATTCGTGTTTGATCAATAATTTCTTTATTGGAACAGTAGTTCTTGGCAATTAATCTTATGCTGTTGAAAAGTCTGTTTATTTCCCCTTATTTAACCAGTAAATGGTTTAGTAAGAGAAATGCATTTGCACATATGTACACTCCTGCCTTTCCTTCTCTCTTGCTCCCTCCTCATATGCCTTCCCTTTTTCCTCTTCCTCTGTCTTTGTGCTAACAGTTGTACAGTTTCCACTGGCACTCTGTTGGTCAGCAGCACCTGGGTGATGTCAGTTACTGAATCACTTGCCTTTTTTGGTGCAAGTCATGGATGCTTGGTGATACTCCAGTGCTCTCCAAAAGTTGATTCTGTTCATATGAACGTGACGTTTTGTGGGAGAATCGTTTCATCACTCATCCAAGTGACTTCTTCAGTCTCAGCTGACTGCAGGTTTCCCCAATCTTATAAACATTACATTACATAATGACTGAAACCATGCAAATGTACTGTTTATAAGATTGGGGAAACCTGCAGTCAGCTGAGACTGAAGAAGTCACTTGGATGAGTGATGAAACATTTCTCCCACAAAACGCTACGTCTAGATGAACAGAATCAACTTTTGGAGATTTACTTACCTGGATGATTGAGCATGCATCATAATGGCACTCCAGTGCCGAAATAGCTCAGTTGGGAGAGCGTCAGACTGAAGATCTGAAGGTCCCTGGTTCAATCCCGGGTTTCGGCATTGTGCTTTGATTAACTGATTAATAAATCTTTAGAAAAGGTGAACTACAGTATTTTTCTGCAACACCAACCCTCTGCATGTCCTCCTCTACATCCATGAACCTGAACAGAATTGTGTATGTGGGTTGCCCCAGTAAAAAAATCTGGTTTCATCTGAAGTTAATCCCATTTTAATTGTTTTTCCTGTGAGTTTCTAGGCATGGATCATGACTTAAAACTAGCCTGAGGTTTGTTCAAGTGAGGCGAACACATAGGTCCTTCTGCTGAACATGTTTGTTGCCGAAATAGCTCAGCTGGGAGAGCGTCAGACTGAAGATCTGAAGGTCCCTGGTTCAATCCCGGGTTTCGGCATTGTGTTTTGATTATGTGTTAATGCCATCAGGTAAATGTCTCCAAACAACTTACTAAAGTGTTGATCCAAAACCAGTATCGTTAACAACACGATTGATCTGTCCGCCTCTAATTTCACTCACTACACGCTCATGATTCTTCTTTGAATCACTTGTGCTCCTGTGGCTTTGAAGGAACTTTATGTGTAAATGTGTCCTTTAGCTGAAATATATTCTGATTGGTGAGAAGCTGTGAGAGCCTGTAAGGACTTACTGGTGTCTCCAGTTCAATGACAAATCCGGCGTTTATTTGGGTCACTCTGTAATTCTTCATTACAGGCCCGCTGAAACAGAAGAAACGTTGTGATGATTATATTACAGTTAAATTCTTCACAGTGTGTTTTTGCTCAATGGGCTTTCACTGAGCAAAGTTCATATTACGTTCCACTTTCTGTCTGTCCCACTCAATACTGTTTTTATCGCCAGTTAGTTCCTGGTGAACACTTCATTCTCTGTGTCAATGTGTCAGACTTACCAGTAATAATAATAATAAGGTGAATAAATTGTTTGTTGGCATCTTTCAAAGCACTCAAACTCACGTTACATTACGAAATTAGCAGGAACAATATTAAAATAGTTCTAAAACTCAGTAATATATATTATTGTAAGAGATATAAAACAAGACATTTATAGCTGATGTGCTGATGAAATCAGTCAGTACAGGAGAAAATTTATAATACAAAAAGATTAATGGTCAAAATTCAATAGTCATTTATGAGCAGGTATTCTGCATTCAGTGGTGTATATCAGAGGTTTGAATAGATTAGCAGACCTGGATGACACTTGTCTGAGGGTCAAGGCGTAGTTGTTGGGCATGGTGGACGGGCGAAGGATGATGCTTCCACACTCTGGGTTTTCCTCTAGCATCTTCTCAGCCTCCTTTCGAGTCACATCAAAGAAACACCTACAGGATTCAAAGGAAAAACAAGGAGGCACACTTCTATTTTATTGTATTTTAACTGTTTTGAAGCACTTTTTAAAGTCTATCTGAGAATTTTCTGAACCTACAAATGATCAGTGTTTACACAAACAGCAGACAGTGCTTACTCAGCAATCTCAGAGCTCAATTTGTCTTTGGATGGCGGGCCTGAGAGGAAACCTGGTCGAGGTGGGAGCGGTGGACGTGACGATGGGGATTTTCTTTTTATTTCCTGAGTGAGAACCTCCTTCAGCTGTAACACCTGGCCAGGCATCAGCTGCAGCTTACTGGGAAGCTCCTTCTGCAAGGAAACACGAGCTCGACCTCAGTACCATTCAGATCATCTGTAACATGTTCAAAAATATATCCTGATATATTTTAAAAATATATAAACGTTTATTCACTGGCCACTTTATCTGGCACCTTGCTCATTTACACCAATATCTAATCAGTCAATCAAATGGCAGCAACTCAGCACATTTTAGGCATGTGGACACCGTCAAGGTAACCTGGTGAAGTTCAAACTGAGAAGGAAAAAAGGTGATTTAAGTGACTCGGCCTTTGCTGTTGGTGCTGAATGGGCAGGTCTGATTATTTCAGAAACTGCTGATCTTTTGGGATTTTACCATATACCTGACGGCTCATTTCAACTAAGGTAGAAGAGCATCTTTGAATGCACAACACATCCAATCACAAAAGACAACACCAGGCGTTCAGCTACAAACAAGAAACTGAGGGTCATCATCACTGAACAGAAAAATGTTGCCTGGGTCTCGATTTCTGCTGTGCAGTAATAATGCGAAGGACTTCAGACTTTATCTGTACCAGGTGAACATTATTTAAATACCACTGTCTACATCACTGTGTGTGTGTAATATCCTGTATAAATGGAAATAATTGTGCTGAATCAATTAGATCGGCGTGTGTTTGCTCACCTTGACCACAGTCAGGATGAAACCCCTCCACACCTCTCCCATGTCTGCACTGTCCATCTACACACACACACACACACACACACACACACACACAGTTGATAAAAAGCTGGTGCGATGTATAGTATTGATCCATCCAGTGATTAATTATAAGATTAGATATTAGATGTAATTGGATCATTTGAAGTGAGTTTTATCACAACAGACCTTAAGTTGCACCTTCTCTGTGCTGAGGCTGAGAGTGAACACAGTGGGTTCCTTCTTCTGATATGGAGAGTCTGACTCCATCGACTTCAGCTGGTCCAGGTCCAACTTCTCTGTATACTGAGAAAAAAATCAGGTCAGTGCTCCCAGCACTTCCTTATTGCCCCTCAAAGCTACTTCCTAATTCTTGGAATTAAACACTCCACATATTTTCAAAAGATGATTCAGTGATTAAGTCAAGCGCACAATGTGAACAAGCATAGGTGTTTGCTTACGGTATCCTGTGTGTCATCCTTGTACAGAAACAGCGAACACCCACGGAGCTCTCCATAGTATTTCTTGAAATCCTGAAAGTCATTTGATGAACATATCAGGCATCACACTTAAACTACTTACACTTGACCTGTTTCAGTTTTTCAGCTACGCAGTCATGTGGAAAACTATGCACACTTCCTGATTCGGTATCTAGTTGCTATCTGGACTTTGACTGAGCTACTGCAGCACCTTGATTCTTTTCTCTTTTCAGCCATTCTTTAGTAGATTTGGTGCTCTCCATTGTGTAGTTGCATGACCCACTTTTGCCACGTTTTAGCTGTCAGACAGATGGCCTCACATTTGTATATTTAGTATACAGAGAGATTCACAGTCAACTCAGTATCTGCAAAGTTCACAGGGCCTGTGAACTTTGCAGATACCTTTACCGCCATGTTTGCAATCGGTATCAGGTGTTTGTGCTGATATGTTGTGTTTGTTTTTTCCAAACGTGTTGCTGTACATTATCTCCAAACATTTCTACTTTGGTCTCATCTGTCTAAAGGACGATGTTTCAGAAGTCTCGTGGTTTGTTCAGATGCAACCTTGCGGATCAAAGCTGTGCTGCCATGTTTGCTTTAGTGAGAACAGAGGCTTTCTGCTGGCAACCCTTCCAAAAATGCACTACTTGTTCAGTCTTTTTCTAACTGTTCTGGTGTAAACTTTAACATTTAACACGCCAACTGAGGCCTGTAGAGTCTGAAATGTAGCTCTTGGTTGTTGTTGAAATTTTTCTGATCTTGATGAGACATCGACCCTGGGTAGATTGTCTTAAAACACACCAGAATGGTCCAGACTAGCAAACTGCTAAAACTCTTGCTGGTGATCAGTTCATCAAGTACATTTGATTAACGGCCCATGGCTGCCTCTTACCCTCTTAACTCCTGTGGAAACAGTAAGGATGTAGCTTTTTCAAAAATGCTCTTTGTCACATGATTGTATTTACACGTATCTAAAGGCTGTAAGATAATTTACAGATGAGGTATTTATATACAGACCTCTATGTCTTGTATATTTATTGTAGGATTACCATTATAAAATATGATGCACCGTCAGAGCCGAGCTACTCACTCACCGGTGATAAAAGGTGGTTAAATTTAGTCCCCTCTCCACAATAAGGCAGTAACAGTTTACGTCAGATTGAAACAACTACAGTCAGCCCAGATTACATTTGAATAATAATGTCAAAAATTGCTTCTCTACATTTTTCATGCCATTAAAATATTTTACAGTTATAAAACCTTTTCGATAACCAATAAAACAATCTCATAAAAATGTGTCCTACATAGTTTATGTGTACCACAGCACTGTGTGTCTGCTGAAAGTCATGACTGCATGAAGAGTACAGACATAAAACATTTTTATGTTTTTTGATGTTGAGTAACACAAAATTTGCTTTGTCTCCACTTTTTAAAGTAGTCCAAGAGTAATCAGATTATGCTACACAAATTTATGTAATCTAGCGGATTAATAATCAGATATGTAGCTTGTACTCAGCAACCAACATTACAGTGCAGTGCAGTAAGACCCAACTCTCTGACCTACAGCATTAAAATACTGTCGGTCAGTAAGTGATTTAGTAACAGGCCGACAAAGCTAATTCTCCATTATAAGTCCTTACTTTTGTTACACTTTTGCAGCTTTTGTTTGGTTTGTTTGGTCTTAATTATTTACATTTCCTCATGTTTATTCCCCATATTCGTTCTTACCTTGTCTTTACTGTGTTTCTTCAGCAGGTGTCCGGAGTAGTAGAGAGGCAGGGCTGTGATCGTCTCCCTCCTCTTGTGGACAACTCTGGGGGGCACTGACATTGTCCAGTAGTCTCTCAAGTCAACGTCTTCTTCTGCCCTGGTTTGGCTCAGCTTATGTCTTACAGTGCAGTCACTAGTCAAGGGCGAACTGCTGAGTCCTGGAAAAGCTTTGTTCTGATTTTGTTTCCTTATGAGGCTCTGATAACGGGTATGAATTGAGACTAGGCGTCCAGAATATGAGAGTTTTGATCACGAGGCCATAAATGTACAAAGATAAGCCTTTCTTTCCCCCAACTTCAGCCTCAGCACTGTCCTCTCCCTCAGAATGAGGAAATGTTAGTAAATATATAAAGAAGGAAGTAGCTGGTGTTATAAGAACTCTCATACTAACTTGTGCTTTTGTACTTTGGACCTGAGCATATCCCTAAAAAGCTTTACACCACAATAAAATATGCACACACACACACACACACACACACACACACACACACACACACACACACACACACACACACACACACACACACACACGTTCACATCAGATCAAAGATTATTTCAGTTAACTTCACTTATTTCTTGGAGATTTATCTTAACTTTAAACATAATAAATTCTTACCTAGAATTAAATTCAGATGTAAATGGGACTGCAAACAGATTCTGAGGAATTCACACATACACACGCACGCACAAGCTCTTAATATTGCAAGTCAGCGTAATATTTAGATTGAACACACGATTAAAGAAGATAAGCAACACTTGTTTAAAAACATTCAGCAGGATTTGGGCATGGCGCCATGTACTAAGACAGATTTATCACAAAGTTGAAAATATACAATACACAGAATACATACATGAATGGTTTAAACTTGACTATAAGATGGTATCAATATATTTTAAGGTGTAAAGGACAAGGGCAAAATTAGACTGAAAACTTAAAAAAAAAAAGTAAATTGCTGAAACCTGCATCACTACTTAAAATTCAGTGATGCTAGCTAGATAAATAAATAGTTCGATATTGTGTAGCAGATAACAGAAATAACAGTGTTAGCTATACATTTTCAATACATCGTATTATCCTCAGCAGTAGTAAGGTAGAAGTGTGTCTACGGTACTTGTTACAGTTTATGAACCGTTACATAAAGGTTACATGTAACACTCTCAGGTGCAGCTAATCACACCAGCAGAAGGCTCTTACTTCAGATTGTCTGGGATTTTGGGAGGTAAGAAAAGCATCATTGTTTTCCAAGTGCATTCAATCTGTGGTGAACATGGTTAATGTTTAACTGATGCCAAGCAGCATTTTAACCTTTTACCCTGACATTTACCAGTATGATAGCAGGCAGTGCCAGTGACATTGGCGGCCATTAAAACCTTTGAGCAGTTGTTCAGCTAAAATGTGTTTTAGAGGAATTACTTGCACGTGTCTGTCTGCATGACACTTCCTGCATTTTTGCTTTAGAGTTGTTAGCCACACTGCCAGGAATGTTTAAATAGGGCTTTTTAATAAATTTGGTAATTGCAAAGAAAAAAAGGTATTTAAAAAAAACCCAATATATGACCTGAGCCAAGATGAGCAGGTAAAACTGACAAATTCATTAACAAAGCTCAACCATTAAAAGTCAAGGATGTTAGATAGAATTATTAGCTTTTCAGCTATTATGTTTATAAGCCTTCTTAAGGTTTGTTCTTCCTTTTTCCTGATCCAAACGGGTTAAAGAACCTGAACAGACGGTAAAACCTCTTGAGACACATCTGGAATTAGTGACACTGGATTACAGTCACTATAGTAACCGGCTTGATTAAGACACTGGCTGCTATTGTATCATAACAAAGTGATCAGAACCCTAAAATAAGAGCCTTCTTTGAGTTGTCTGCCTTTGCATTTGTTCCACTGTCTCATAATCCCATCAAGTGTTAATGCTCTTCTGAGTGATTTGCCTTAATGAGTTTTAGCTTGAAGTGTTTCCGGAGCTGTGCTGTTATGATAAGAAGTGGGTGTGGATGCATTACTAGCTCTGTTAATGCATCCTTGGTACAGAGTCACTTTACAAGACAAACTACTCACAGAAGTGCTGCCCTCTACTGATGCAAGCTCATTTTCAGTCCTTCTATTTTGAGAGGAATTTTCAATCATTCAAGTATAAAAAAAGACACCAAACTCAAGGGATGAAAAAGTCTTGTGTCTACACAAGGACTTAGAAAAGAACCAATTTTACCTATTTTTATTAGCAGTTTGTCACAAAAAATACACGATTTGTTCTCTCTCGCTGTTCATTGAAACCTCATCAGAAAGGGTCTCAGTGGAAGAGTGGCAGTCAAGAAGCTAGAAGGGAAACAGGGAAAAAAGGTTGAGCTATGCCAAATAGGGGATTTTATCACAACTGATGGAATTATGAATGCAGAAAAGTGCCACCAAATTTAAATCCACCATACAATACCATCTCAAAAGCAGCTGATTGATAGCTGCTTCTTTTTTCAGTATTGCAATGATCCCAAACATACTGTCAGTGCAGTAGAATTATACTTGGATACAAACACACACACACACACACACACTAGAACATGATCAGTCATGGATTGGCCTCCCCAGAGCCCAGACTTCAACATTAGTGAAGCAGAATGAGATTATCTCAACAGAGAACTGAACAAAGACACCCATTTTCCATTTTCCTAGCAAAATATGAATAAACGAATGGTGACTGAAGACTTTTGAACAGTATTGTATTTAACCCTTTCTCACTTCAAATGGAACATGGTGTCCCTCATCCACCTGGCAAGGGGTGGTGGAGGTAATCATTCCAGTTTTAAATAACAAGATGATGGGCTAACAGGCAATCAAAAGAAAGAGTATTATGGATGTTTTTAGACCAGGTTTCACACTAAATATGGCAATCATAGGACTGGGCTCAGCTGGTGTGTTTAAAGCCTCCCTGAGTGATTTAAATATGGAACACCAGAATGCACTGAGGTCAGGGTCTGACTAAAACATCTGGATTAAAGTACCGGGAGGTGATTTACATGCGCTACATATCGGGTCCAAATGAGGGTATATTTTTGCTAATTCAACTTAACGCAGTGACACTGGTGGACAACTAGCCTGTGACTAGTACAGGGAGAAGAAGAGCTGCGTTCCAAGATACATCTGAAAATCTGGTATCCAATTGAGTTTTAAGCATGTGTAATGATTGAGGGCATATTTCACCTATCCAATAAATCTGGGAATTTATTCCATGTTCCTGTCATTTTTTACTTTGTACTGTATTTCTGTCTAATCTGTATCTATAGCACTTATTATATGCCCGTCCAGGGCATATAAAATCTGAGGAAGAGGACCACTTTTTTGCTTATTGACCTTCATTTAGGATTATTTGGGGGGGTTTTGCCTTTATTTGATATTTGACATACAGCAAAGAACACAAATCGGGCAGCTGCTCCACCAGTAAGCTAAACCAGGCCTTGTTTATTGACCATCTTAAGGTTTATTCAGTTTTTCTGTCATGAACATTTATTTTACGCCCAGCTGATAGCTGCCCGTCCCATCGCTTGTTCTGCCAGAGGTTTCCTCCTGGTAAAAGGGAGTTTTTCCTTCCCACTGTCACCAAGTACTTGATTGTTGGGGTTTTTCTGTATTATTGTGGGGTCTTTATCTTACAGTATAAAGCACCTTGAGGTGATTGTTGTTGCTTTATAAACAGAATTGCGGTTTCTAAGTTTAAAGGTGAAGCTGATTTGATAGCTTTGGTTTATTGTGGTCACATGCTGAATTATTTGCACACAGATGTTGCCATGGTGCTTCATAAATTTTTTGTGGTGCATGAGGGATTTGTGCACGTGTCTAGATATACTTAGTAAAACCAAAACCAAAACACATTCGTCATCCTGTTAATATTCTCTACATGCTTCATGCAGATTGATGTCTACTGCTGAGCAGATTTCTTTCTCAGCGGTGTTTCTTTTTTTTTGACCCCACTGCTCCTTCTAGCAGCTCCCATCTTCTACTTTAATCCCTCATCCTGGAGGGGAGGCCAGGGAGATGCACACAAAGGAGAGAAAGCAGTCTCTGCTCTCCATCATGAGGCCCCTAATGATGCTAACCCTATACCACTGACAGAGGAGAAAGTGGCCACAGGGGCGACAGGGATGGGGGATAATATGTTGGACTGATGAAGCTCTATTAGGCTGTTCTTTGCTTCAAATAATGTGAATAAAACATGAAAGGTGAGGCTTGTTATCTTGGTTTTATTTCCACATGTTTTCGATTATGATCCAGATTTCTATCTCGGTGATAGTAATAAATAGAATTACAGTTAAACGAGTTCTGCAGTCATCCTGTTTGTGGCACTAAAGCGGTGATATTTTTTCTTCTCAGGGCTCCTTATTCAGCTGCACTGACACGAAGGTCCTAAACAAGAGGATGTATGAGACAGAGAAAGACACATCAAAGCTGACCTCATATGAGAGATAAGTGATCATAATTCAGTAAATACTGACCCATCACGTCTGGATTACGATTAGCTGGCAGGCTTGTATAAGAGGTTAAGCTGGACAGAGAGATCATGCAGGGGTCCGGCTGTCCCCAGGTGTCATAACATGAACACGGCTGGTCTTGGTACACGCTGCAAGAGATGTCCCCTGCTGGAAAACAAAACAGTTCCAGCTCAGGTTCTCTTTTATTTCCCTTCCTGTCTCCATTTCTATCTTCACTTGTGCTAATTAGACGAATGATGAAACACATGCATGCCTGCGTTTCCAGGGGTAACTATGCATATTTTTCCATGCAATCTTCTCTTCTAATGCTCGCAGTGATGGAGATGTGAGGGTGTATGGGCCTGTAATGAGAGGCCAAGGTGAGGAGGAGGCAGCGAGGAGCAGAGAACCTGCTGGCTTTGAGGACAGAAGCCTGGGGAGCTGAGGTGGACCTCCTGCCGCGGAGGTTGTTTTAGTCAGACTAATATTAACATAAGACCGCTGGCTTTTCACATCAGTCTGCCATGTGGTCACAAGCTGCGGAGAAGAATAGGCTCTAAACCCTGAGCCTCCTCTGTAAATACATCCATGTGTGTGAGCTCTTACAGTAGAAAAAGAAATGGCCAGTGAAGTTTGTCTATCTTAAGGATGCAATTTCAAACAATGTGTTTGACTTTTCTTGCAGAAATTATGTTTTCTTGGTATGACTTTAAAATATATATGTATTTTTAAAAAGGTGCATCAAGAAAAAAACTTGTTGGAAAGGTATTAAAAATAGGACTTTCAAAGACATCTGAACAATGTGCAGATTTGCTTAAAAAGAGAAACTTTACATTCTTCACCAGTTATCCAGCTAGTGTCTGCAAGCTCCAGAGGCACCAGCTCATGAGCAGATATGAACGTTTCTAGATTTGTGACACCAACATGACTACAATCAGATGAGAAGATTGTATGACTCAATATGAAACACAGTAATAACAGTTTAAAAGTTTCTCCTCTCTTCTAATCTCTGTCAACAAATGTGTTTCCCAGGGCTCAATAGCACTTAGAAAAAATATATGCAAGCATAGCCTAAACTTTCTCTCAGCTCCACATCACCACAAACTGTCTGCCAGACATCACTAACTGCTTCTGTGACCTCAGGATCTGATTATCTTCCAGTTTTCTCAAAATTAACAAAAACAAAACTCATGGTTTTTTTTTTTTATTAAAATGCACTTGTATGAAGAGTTGGAGCTCAATCTCTTGCAGTTCATGGTTGTTTACTACCTGCCCATCCATGATGGCTAACAAACTACGGTGTATCCTGGACTTGACCTTATATTCTATTATCTTCTATTTAAACTAAAGCTTCCTGGGTCCAGATATTCACCTACAACCTTTTTCAGTGTTGGGGTTTATTTCAACCTCTTGCAGCATCTCTCATTTCTGTCATTAATTCTCCTTTCTTTCTGTTGCTTTTTTCACCTTTTGTTTGAACGATTGTAACAGAATCTTTTCTGTAGCATTAAGATTCATATCCCTGGAGCATCCCCTGCTCAAGTTCCTTTGAGATTTTGTGTCTCACAACCTCTATGAGCAACTGAATCGCTACACCATCTCCCAAAATCTTTGCTCCATTGACACTGAGCAGCCACCCATTTCCCTTTCTCTGGACTTACATGTGATGCTGCAGGCAGGAGTTGCTCCTTAATAATGTCTGACAAAAATGGAGAGCTGCTAACAGCAGATAAAGCAATCGAGTGTAGAAATTGGTAGTAGAAGTGAAAATATAGAAATTAATAGAATACTCGTGAGCCTGAACTTTCAACATGAACAATTGCAGATCATGCTCACAGATTACATTACCTTCTGGTATCTTGCAGCTATATTTTGAGATTCCCAGAATCCCACTGATGGAAAAGCTGGTTGGGGAGGAACAGGCTGTTCCCATGGCAACTGATGATGCTGAGGACACTGCAGAGGCAGAGGTTTAGTGTCATTAAACATTTGTGAGAGCACTAGAGGGTAAAAGAAACAGTCTTACCAGCTTCACAAGATTCGGACTGAACTTTCTTCCTGATGATTCTGTGAGGACAGAAATAACCCACTCAACGTTTTTCTTCACTTTTAAAATCTGTGTAGTCAGACACACGTGAGTTCACACACTGTACCTGTTGATGGAGCTGATGCTGGGCACACTGTTCTGGTCACACACTTGCTCCAGCAGCAGCCTGTCTCGGATCTCCCAGGCGAACATGGTGGGGTTGTGGTGTTTCAGTTGGAGGATCTTTTGCACAACTTGGGGAGTGGCCACTTTGGGCTTAGAGCCCCCGATCAGTCCGGGTCTGATGCTTCCTGTCTCATTGTACCTGAACAAACAATGTCAATATCTATCAGTTGGGCTAACATTTTACCTGAAAGCAATGCTGTATAACAACCACATCAAAAAGTCACCTTTCAAGGATTTTCACCTTTAATCAGCTATTGTAATATTTTTTTTTACATTTTCCATAAAAACCTCAAGCTGTAATGAAGTGAGAAAAACCAAGAAGTTTAACAGTCCAGCTTAAAGCTTAAAAAAGCAACAACAAAATATCACAGCATCACAAAGAAATTACACTCACTAGCGTGCTCACACAAAATATTTGCATTAATATAAGTAGGACATGGAATAGATTAAAAAGATAATGACAAGTTTTACAAATAAGCTAAAAAAAATTGTTTAAAATATGTGGTTTTCATATTCAATTGATACACTTTGCTTTTGGAAAAGTGGTAAAACAGCCAAGCAGACATCACTACTAACACTACTAAATAAAACAAATAGTTGTTTCAAGTCAAATAACAGTTGTTTCAAGTCAAACGGGCGACCGTGGCTCAGGAGGTTGGGAAGTGTATCTGTAACCGGAAGGTCGCCGGTTCGATCACCGGGCTCTCTGTCCTGGTCGTTGTGTCCTTGGGCAAGACTACCGCCTACTGGTGTTGGCCAGAGGGGCCGATGGCGCGATATGGCAGCCTTGCCTCTGTCAGTCTACCCCAGGGCAGCTGTGGCTACGACCGTAGCTTTCCTCCACCAGTGAGTGAATGAATAGTGGCATTGTAAAGCGCTTTGGGCTATATAAATCCAATCCAGCTCCTAGGCTGTGTAGATGAGTTAGTGAAACAACTTGATCAGCTGTCTTCTTGCGTCTTGTGATACAACATATGCCCTCTAACCATCGGTATCCGTACACCTTTCCATTACCAGCTGTTTTTATTTTACTCTTCCAAGCTCGTGTTTTTTCTTTTTGACCAAATGCAGCTTTCAGCTCTTCAGCGCCCTCATCACATATCAGCAAACTGCGTTCATGAGCAAAAAAAAAAAAAGACACAATCGTACTTCATAATTAGTTTTATTAACAAGGGTTAATAAAACTAATTATGAAGTACGATTTCACTATATAAAGCATTATATAAAAGGCGTCAATCTTTATATTTCAATCTGACATTGATTAACAATCACGTGGCCCTGATGCTCCTTCGTACATTACAGACTCCGTTTACCTGGCCAGTATTTTGCTGACGCAGCCGTGACTGACGCGCAGGCGGCGGGAGATCTCACAGGGACGCACGCCCTGTTGCGCGAGCTCCACGATGTGCTGTCTCACCACGTGAGGTAACGGGCGGCCGTTAATGAAGACACCGCCAAGCTGATTGACTCCACCGTGCCCTGAGCACCGGAGCGGATGAAGAAACATCAGTTAAATTGTGCTATACTTTGGACCACCCATTTATGCGACTGCCGCGTACTACTTAAAGTTAAAGAGGTAACACTATAACTTAGTCTGGGCTACGGTGCTGGTAAAGTCCCTCACTAGGAAACATCATTAGGCTACTTACTGTGCATAACGGTGAGCGGAGCCTGTCCAAAATGCACTTCCATCACAGACTTTTGTCTAAGTGTGGAAAATGCTTTGAGATCTGTTGGACTTCTGCTTCTGGGTGCGGTTATTGTGGAGGTTGCAACATTTTAAACCAACCTGGAAACTGAAAAACTAAAGTTGTGCGCGGTGGCAGGTCAGAGGCTCCTCTCTGATACTTTCAGCACCTGCGCGCTGGAAAGCTGCTGGAGCGCTTTGAACGCACACGCACGTGCAGCAGCTCGTGTGAGCAGGGCTGTACCAGGACTTTAGGAATACAGAAGTGGTGAATCAGAGTCCCCAAGGCGGAGCCCCTTAAGTCCCCACAGTCCATGTGCTTTTAAAGTTATTTGTCATAGAAATATCGTGAGATATTTAATATTTACAAACACTACACCTGGCTTCTTTCACGTACAGACACCATTTGCTGCATATGAAAGATGTGCTAATCCACACAATGCACAGCCTGAGCAGCAGATGATTTGTGCTTATGATAAATCAGTTTTAACGTTTAAAGCAAGAGCAATAAGCAAGCTGTGTAGCTGACATCTGTCTATTACAAAAATATTATAGTAAATCATCAGGTGCATACAACTTATTTTCGGTGTGCACATCAAATCATTTTTATGTGTAAGAACGTCACAAATTTAGTATTTTTATAATAGATTATCGTGTGCACTCCAACTACTTACATCAGAATTAAGATGGTAAGAAGCAGCCAGATGCAAACTGATCATCAGCAAGTGAGAAACCTCTATAAAAGCAGAAGTTCTGGTTTGCTGGTTTAATGTCCTTTGGACAGATAAAAACCACAGTGGAGATGTTTGGCACTTTCTGAAGAAAAGCATCAAGGCAAGGCTGTGGGAAGCAGGGGAGCTGCAGCTGGTATACTTTTTCAGCGCAACATTTAGGTTAAATTTTGATTGTTTATTGTTCTCTGCTATGTGCAGTGATGTAAGATAATTGCAAGACTAACAAAATTTGTAGAGCATGACAGGATGACAGAGACCCCCTCCTCTGAATTAAGGCGTTGCAATGGCACAGCTAAAGTCCAGACATAAACCTGATTGAAATCCTCTGGTGGGACCTTAAGAGCTGTGCACAGCTGAAAATGTGCAACCCTCAAATGAACTGAAGGAATATTGTAAATACTGCAAACGGTGAGTCAAAATTCCTCCACAATCATGTGAGAGACTTCTGAATCATGTAGCGTTATTAGTTTTTCCACACAATTCTTGGTTTAGTTTTTTTTTTTAAATAAAAAATAAATAATGACAGTGTAATAAGTCACGTGTTACTCATCTCATTGTATTTATATTTTATCTTAAGACCTGATAAGCCTTCTGATAAATGGACTGTGCCCCCTCCCTACCCACACAGCCATTCACACAGCTACACTGTAAGATCCACAAGCGGACTGTGTTGTCCCTGTCTACACACGCACGCACACAAACACACACGTACACACATACAATACACTCCTCAGATACTCACACTACCTAATTTAACCATCCCCTTCAGTGAATGGACTGCTGCTATCCATCCGAACGAATGTCACTTGAGTTTGTTTTAGAACTTTGATTTTATGCTATTATTATCCATAACTATTGTTGCAATTCATTACTGCCTTTTAACTGCTCTTTTTAAACTTATTCTTTTTAATCTGTTTATTCTGTTTAAACTGTATTGCTTATTGCACTGTGGAGGCTGGTGAGAAACCGTATTTCGTTTCAGGCTGGGTAACATCATACAAAATGACAATAAACTTCTTGAGTCTTTTATTATGTCTTGATATGTAAAGCCTTAAAATTGACAAAGGGTGCACTTCTTTTTTTTAGTTATTTATTTATTACATTGATTGTAATATAACACTAGACCTTTATAGTTAACCTCTAATTAGGATTACGCTTGACTGAATGTAGGCTGATAGTCCTATTTCAGTTCAAAATGTATTAATGTGATTACATTTCTTAGTTAAATAATCTATTTTTAGTTCACAAAATTAATCCTACAGCTGTAGCTACGCTGCAGACTGAAGTCCATATTATAAAATGGTCTAACTTCAATCGCTAACAATTAAACCCAACAAAAGTAGTTTTTCATACAAACGTGGACCTCTTCCTCTTTTATCACTGACTATACCTGGAAACTCCTAGACAGACTTTGGACGCTGGGTTCTGTTTTGGTTGTCCAACATTTTCCGGAAACGCCGGGTAAACCGCTCCACACAAGTAAACAAGCATGGGAGAAAAACAAGCTTTTTCTGCGCTGTATTGAAGGAACAATAATTTTACGCCATGAACCTGAAAGCGAAGTATTGGGAGTTAAAGGTGTAGGTAGCCGGATATCATGTTTACTGAAGTTATTTGACTTGGTAATGTTTAGCTGCTACTTTAGCTAACTGCCTCGTGCACTGCGGTGCTACTTAGCTCGCGACAAAATACGTTTTTTTTAATGTTTGCACACCCGCGCGGTAACTATCCCGGTTTAAACCAAAACGGTTTTAGTTCGGTCGGATAAAAGACGTTAATAAAAACGTGTAAAACACCCATCAGTTATCGCTGTTTGCTAGCAGTGAAGACAGTCGCCTGTGAGTGGCGCTGTTCAGCTACAGGTTGTGTCAGGTCTGATTATGGAGCACACTGAGGAAAATGAAGCTGATGATGGGCAGGAGGGCTCCGAAGACTTCTTTATTCGGGGGTCCAGCAGTTCAGAAGACGAAGGAGGGTGTATGAGACATTCGATGAGCTGCAAACAAGCTGCACGGCACAGCAGAGAAAGCTCCCCTCCGCTCCTCCTGGTCTTTCCATTCTCCTCTGGAGGAAAAAGGGCTCTGCTGGACGCTGAGCTGGAAGTGTCTTCTAGTGATGACCTACGGGACGATAAAGATGAGGATCAGCCCATAGAGGACTGGATGATCCTGGAAGGGGAGGAACAGGTGGAGGACTCAAACATCCAGCTCAATCTGAGCTACAGGAACAGCTCCGGGGAGGAATTAGATGATGAAGGTGAAACTTGACTTGGTCAGCTTTTGGGTTAAGAATATAGTTTCCTGCCATTTTATTTCCGTAGTCCTAATGCAAGCGCGAGAGGAAGATTTCGCAGAGTTTAAATATGAAAGCAAAAAGTCAGAAGTAAGTGCAATACAGGAGTGATATCCAACCAAAATCTGCAATAACAAAATAAATAAAAGTAAATGCGATTATTCCACTACCTATTTGTAATGTGCGTTAAAGCTCAGCTAATCCAGATGGATGGATGTTATTCACAGTGACTATATGTAGATTACATATTACTGTATGGCTTCACCTTTGAAGTTTTGTCTGGTTAATGTATATTATTGATATATATATATATATGTGGAAAATTGAAAATTGATGTACATTTAAATGTAATTCCAAAAGATTACTGAGGCCGTGCAGTATTAATTTGATTGATCAGTTTAATTTGATTCTAATACATACCACAGACCAAAACAATCCCACGATACTATGCGTGCAATAAGTAAATGAATAGAAGCATTAAAATTAATCATACTTATTCTCATAGTGGACCTTTTGGAAGTGTTACCTGACAGAAACGATGCTAGCACAAGCAAAAAAACAAACAAACAAAATAAAGCAAACTACAAGAAATATAAAAACATTATTGCATTAACTAAAAACATCCAGTAAAAATTATGTACTAACTTGTTGTTCTAAAATGCTCCTTGTTTAGTTTAACAAAGCAATTTTTCATTTTGAGATTTGCTTAAATTAATTTTTTTTATGTTGAAAGGTAATTTGTTTCAGCAATTTCTGGCAAAATATCTGAAGTTTTTTTGTGCCTGTGTTTTAACAATTGGAGAAATGTACACCAACTCACATCCAAGGGTACTGTAACTGGAAAACAACAAATTCTAGTGAATATAATACATGAGGGTCAAAGAAAAGTAATCCACCCCAGGGAAACATTTAGCCATTTTGATCTGCAAAAGTCATCAAACACCTAAATTTTGTGGCATGAATAGGTCTTTGAACCATGCACAATTAATTACATGCGTAATCAATACTTAAATTAAAATAAGGGGTGATAACAAAAATGGGAGCCCAAGAAATCACGAACTGTCACCACATGCTTGTGCTCACTGGTATGGGGATTGGTTCACAAAAAAACTGGATGCGGGCGATCAAAAGAAAGACTTTAATACATGTACTTTAATAATTATTTAATTAGAGAGAAAACAGCTTTGAAATGCAGCTAGTGCAAACAACAAACAGATGCTACGTACTTATTGCTTACTTATTATGCTACTGTTGATGTTTCCATGAGCTGTATTGTTTTCTATAATGGGCTGTGGTGATACAGTTTAGTTATTCTTTTGTGGATGTACCAGCTTCCAGCATAGAGATAAAAATGAAGAAAAATAAAGGTGACTAAAAACACATCTCTGTAAATGCATTTCAACCAAAAGAGTAAATGGATCCAGTAAGTGCACAGTTATTTTTGTAAATGTGTGGGAGTGCAATTTATTTAAAAAGTGTATACAGAGACAGTTTGCTTAGCTTGGTGCTTTGGATGAAGATTATCATATTCACACCAGGGAGCTGCACAGAACAACCACTTTGATTTGACCCACCAGCTCGGGGCTCCACTGGAGCAGTAAAGGTTTAGGTTTTCTTTACACATAAGTGATAGTTAGTCCAGAAAGGTCAGGTGCCCTTCATTATTTTTTAGAGCTCCTGCTTTATCGAGACTGAATGCTTAGAAAAGATTACCAAGCTTTGAAAAACCCTATTTTTCTTTTTATTCCCTTTTTTTAGGTGCTTATGTTTCTGTTCAGTAACTATGCTGAGATCAGCTTAAATTTGGATATTTTATTGCACACAATATTTAGTTGTATTTATTAATGTTCCCCCTGGTCTTTCTCTCCAACACAGATTTGAAGGGCAACGTGCGAAAATCAGTAAAAGAAAGCTGGGCTGTATCTGTGAAAGACAAGGTAACTTTTGATTTTTATCAGCTTTCATGAATACTATAGGACGACTCACTGCAGCTCATCTGCAGTGAGTGTAGCCTGTCAGTCCACAGTTTACCTCAGCTGTCAATATGCCGGGTGTCCACTTTAATTTAATCTGGGGGAGTCTGTAAAATGTTGTGAAATAAGTCCAATATGAATCAACGAGTCAGTGAAGCTCACGTCTGCCCAATGACAGCAACACTGAGGTGAGCTTTTGAAGATGCTGAACTTTTCTCTATGTAAGTGCTGCTATTAGCTTCATTTAGCTGCTATTAGCCCTTGTTAACCTCTGTTAGCTGCAATTAACCAGTGTTAGTGAAACATTCTTTGACATTGATCTAAAATTGTTGGACTGGAGCAATTGCGACAACATTGGGAATAAATAAGCATTTTATGCATGCTTTTGTGTGTTAGAGCTCCGATTTCAAGTCAGGAAAGGAGGTTTGAGGTGAGGAGGAAGAGGATCAGGTGGAACAGAGGGAGAGCAGTGATGGAGAAGAAAGACATAATGAAAAAGAGATTTAAGGGTTTTGGAAGGCATTGGTGTGTTTGAAGATGTAATTACACTCTAATCAATGTATATTCATGAGTACAGCATTCTTTTTTCTGTCAAATAACTTCAACAAATTGCTGGGCTCAGATCTACCCCCCGTCCCAATCCCTTTTTGTCCCCCATAAACCCCCCACCAGAGCGGCCAAAGGTTCGCCATCGAGCCCCACCCTCAACAGAGCAATCGAAGTCACATTGCCCAGCCTCGCCCCCCTTAGTTCCTCTTCATGCCCTGTCTCCGCAGTCTGATGCGTGATGTGTGAAGGGTCCGGGCTGTGAGGATTATGGCAGTGATGACTTTTCCCAGGAGAAGCTGGGACCCTGTTTACTAGAAGGTTTTAAAATTTCTGTACTTTTAGGTGACAGGAGACATGTGGCCTGGTCAAAACACAGAGAGCTGCACTCTAAAAGATCTTTAAACATAGTAAACATACCTTGTGTGCCACAGACTGCTCCCAAACACGAGGGGACAAGTAATACCTCTAAAACACTTAAGTTGGCTTTATTAAACATTAGATCTCTAGCTGGGAAAACATTTTTAATTAATGATTTAATCACTGAGCACAGCCTTGATTTTATGTTTTTAACTGAAACTTGGTTGGACCAAAGTAACAGTGGAGCTGTTCTCATCGAGACGACCCCTCCTAACTACAGTTTTATCAGTGAGGTCAGGGCGAGCAGGAGAGGAGGAGGGGTTGCTGTCTTATTTAATGAATCATTTCAATGTAAGCAGCTATCTCCTGGAAGTTTTCAGTCTTTTGAATATGTGGCTTTACAGCTGAAGGCCCCATCCAAAGTTGTGTTTCTTAATGTTTACAGGCCTCCCAAATACTGCACAGACTTTTTTAATGACCTCAGTGAACTGCTGTCTGTGATCTGTGTTGATTTTGACTGTGTAATTACCGTATTTCCCGGACTACAAAGCGCACCTGAATATTAGCCGCACAAGCTAAAATCAGGGGAAAACCCTGTTTTGTACATACATTAGCCGCACCTGACTAAAAGCCGCAGGTGTTTCAATGTTGACTTATCATATGCAAGAGAATATGCACAAAGGGAATTGTCAGGAAAGAGATGGCTGTTTGGAGACATCACTTTTATTAATATTTTGAAAAACAAGTTATGGGTACATATTTGCACATGTAGTACATAACAGTAACCTATAGCATACCAGAAAAATAGATTCGGACTACCTTTTATGCTCAGGTGCAGTGACACAGCTTTAACAAGAAGAAAAGTCAGTCATTCACCATCATCTTTCTCTTCTTCCTGCGCACTAAAACCACCAAAGTCCTCTCCTCCAGTGTCGGATACAAACAGGCTCAGGATCGCTTCGTCATCCACTCTCCGCTTCTCTCCTTCGTTGTCACTTTCAAAACCAAAGAAATCCTCGTTGTCAGTGTCAGAGTCGAACACCCTCAGAAGGGCCGTGGCGGTGTCCTCCTCTCCATCATGCAGCAGTCCAGCCCTTCAAAATCCGTTGGTGATCGTGGATGTTTTCACACTTTTCCACGCTGTCAGAATCCACCGGTGGAGTTGGGCATAACTTGCTTTTCGCAAGTTTATCGCCGCTCATCATCCACGACTCCCGCTGAACGCGTAGCGCTACTTTGAAGTTTGTTTTTCGCGCTAGTTCGTACGGCACTACGTTGCCTGGCGGACGGACATGTGACTAACATACCACTCTTGAACCCCGATCCTTCCGCCAGGCAACGTAGTGCCGTACAACAGCGGAACAAACAAAACAAATCGTCTTACAATGTGACAAAAATCACGGACAATCCATAGAAAAGCCGCACCTGACTAAAAGCCGCAGGGTTCAAAGCTTGTGCAAAAAGTAGCGGCTTATAGCCCGACAATTACGGTATTGCTGGGGATTTTAACATTCATGTGGACAACCCTCAGGACAAAGGGACTAAAGACCTGAGTAACACTCTGGGCAACTTTGGGCTGACTCAGCATGTAACAGAGGCCACACATAATAGAGGACACACTCTTGACCTACTGATCTCCAAAGGCCTGAGCATTTCAAAGGTTACTGTGTCTGATGTGGGCCTGTCTGATCATTACTGTGTTTTCTTTGAAAGTAAAATCTCAGCCCACACAAATATATCAACAACAGTGATCACAAAACGGTGTATAACTGAACACAGTAGTGCAATTTTTAACCAGGTCTTCCCATTAACACCTGACCTGTCCAGAGGGTCAGTCAATGAGCTCGTCAATAGCTTCAATGCTAACATGTTAAATGTAATGGACACTATTGCTCCCATTAAGGTGAAGGTTATCTCTGGAAGGAAAAAGTCTCCATGGAGAAACTCCACACTGGTGAAAAATGAAAAAAGAGAGTGTAGGAAAGCTGAGCGCAGATGGAGAAAAACAAACCTCCAGGTTCATTATGACATCTATAAAGAGAAACTTCACAATTATAATTTACAACTGAGGAATGCAAGGAGGTCCTACTTCTCTGACATCATCACTAAAAACAGCCATAATGCTCGGGTCTTATTTTCTACAGTTGACAGGCTAACAAACCCTCCTGTGTCAGTGGCAGCTGAACTTCATTCGACCATGGCCTGCAATGACTTTGCCAAATTCTTCACTGAAAAAATCCAAAAAATTAGACAAGCAATTGGTACATCAACAGCAGATCCAGGATATGTACTGTGTCCACCAAAAAACTGTTTAAACACCATGAAACAGTTTCACCCGATTAACAGCAAAGACCTGGAGGACATCTTAGGTCAACTGAACTCCTCCTCCTGCTGTTTAGATGTCCTGCCAACAAGTTTTTTCAAAAAGGTCTCAAAGACTTTAGAGTCAGACCTGTTACAGATCGTCAACTTTTCTTTATTATCAGGTGTGTTTCCAGAATCACTAAAAACTGCTGTAATCAAACCTATACTGAAAAAGGACAATCTTGACAAGACACAAATGAACAACTACAGGCCGATCTCAAATCTCCCGTTTTTAAGTAAGATCATTGAAAAAGCAGTTTCTCAACAGCTCAGTTACTTCTTAAAACAGAATAATTGCTACGATGCCTTCCAGTCAGGTTTTAGACAGAACCACAGCACTGAAACCGCTCTGACCAAAGTGTTTAATGACATATGTCTGAATACAGACAGTGGAAAAATGTCAGTCCTAGTTTTACTGGATCTCAGTGCAGCATTTGATACAGTTGACCACAACATATTACTCAAACGACTGGAGAACTGGACAGGTCTTTCAGGAACTGTACTAAACTGGTTCAAAACATACGTAGAAAACAGGAAATACTTTGTATCAATAGGTAACTTCACATCTGAGCAGACAAGTATCACATGTGGAGTTCCCCAAGGTTCCATCTTGGGACCCCTTCTGTTTAACATCTACATGCTCCCACTGGCACAGATTATAAACAACAACAAAATAAACTATCACAGCTATGCAGATGACACACAAATATATATCACAATGTCACCAGGAGACCGAGGCCCTGTACAGGCTCTTGGTAAATGCATTGAGGAAATCAATGACTGGTTGTGCCACAATTTTCTCCAGCTAAACAAAAACAAAACTGAGGTAATAGTCTTTGGCGCCAAAGAAAAACGATTACAGGTCACCAGAGAACTTCAATCTATACATCTAAAAACCACAAACCAGGCGAGCAATTTGGGTGTAGTGATGGATGCAGACCTAAACTTAGAAAAACACATTAAGACAATAACAAAGTCAGCTTACTATCACCTCAAGAATATATCAAGGATAAAAGATCTGATGTCTCAACAGGACCTGGAAAAACTAGTCCATGCATTCATCTTTAGTAGGCTTGATTACTGTAACAGCATCTTTACAGGTCTACCTAAAAAATCAGTCAGACAACTACAGCTCATTCAGAACTCTGCTGCTCGAGTCCTCACTAAGACCAAAAAAGTGGACCACATCAGTCCAGCTCTGAGGTCCTTACACTGGCTGCCTGTCCGTCAGAGGATAGACTTTAAAGTTCTGATGCTGGCCTATAAAGCTCTGAATGGTTTAGGACCAAAATACATCAATGACCTCCTGACCCAGTATGAACCACCCAGATCCCTCAGGTCATCTGGATCCGGTCTTTTATCAGTTCCCAGGGTCAGAACCAGACACGGAGAAGCTGCATTCAGCTTTTATGCTCCTTATATCTGGAACAAACTCCCAGAAAGCCTCAGATCAGCTGAAACACTCAGTTTATTTAAATCCAGGTTGAAGACTCACCTGTTCTCAGCTGCATTTGAATAAAGCACCAAATCCACACTTTAAGCTTAAATTTCAAAACTTACATTTAACTACTGATTTTATCTACTGTTCTGATTTTATCTGTTTTGATTTTATATACTGTTGTTTGTTTGTTTGTTTGTTAATTAGTTAGTTAGTTTATTTGCTTGTTTTAATCAATTTTAAATCATGCTTTTTATTTGTTCTTGTTTCTAATGTCTCTGTAAAGCACTTTGAATCACCTTGTTGTTGAATTGTGCTATACAAATAAACTTGCCTTGCCTTGCCTTGCCTTCTGTACCTTTGATTTTGCAGTGTGGAGACAAAATTATGGTTTAACCTAATTTTAAAAATCTCTGTGTTGTCTTGGATTATTCCTGGATCATCTTATCTAGAGTGGCGCGGATCAGTCTCTGACCAGCCGTTATTTCTCGCCTGGTTGTTCCCTGTTCTGTCGTGCATGCAACAGGACAGGACACCTTGCCAAAAGCTGCTCCTTCCGCAAGGTAAATGAACTCACTCATCAGTGCTGTTTCCATGGACACCTGCAGAGGTTCCTCAACAGGACCATTTTAAAAATCTTTTTTTTGTTGTTTTTTTTGTCTTTGTGTTGACAGAAATATCCTATATGTGTCCTTTGTGGGATCCAAGGTCACATCCAAAGGAAATGTCCAAGTCGCCCCTGTGGTAGATGTGGACTGCCTTCACACGGGCTCAAGCCATGTGATCTGCCTCCAGTATGGAACCAGCACTGCCTGCGCTGCGGGATGACAGGGCACCTTTCTGATGTGAGTTCGCAGGTCTGGCCCCTTTGAGTGTTGGTGTTGCAGAGTGTGTTATTGTGCTGAAGGAAGCGTTGAAAACATTTGACAGTTGTTTGTTGACAGATTCTGTAACCTCATGATTGTGTGGGCTCAATTTATGAAGTGTTGTTTTATTTCTTGCAAACAGTTCTTTGTCTTCCTCGTTGTTGCTTAAAGAAAACATTTCTTCTCTGTTTTCTGGATTTTCCTCAGGCTTGCCCTGATACATGGAGACAATACCACTTGACAGTGAGTTTTGACTGCTCTTTATCTGCTCTTTTTTTTTTTTTTTTTAATCTAATCTTCTTTACTCAGCAAAATGCATAATAACAAGCCTTTCTGGCTCAATGTGTAAACCTAATTGGAGTTCTTAATGATTTTTCTCTAAAGTAAGCAATAGAATTGATCTAGGTACTAGGTGGCAGGGGACCGGTTTAATTAGGCAATTTTGAAAGCTGTATTCGCTGCCTTTTCATTGATAGTCACAGGACAAAATAGATGGAAAATGGGGGAAAGAGATCAGGGGAATCAAATGCAATGAAGATCCCACGTGCTGGGGATCAGACCAGAATACACCCATTATCAGGAGCCTGTTGATAGGTGTGTACTGCTAAAATAGCCAAGAGATCAGTGAAAGTCTGTTATCGCTGTAGAAATGTCCTTCATTTGACCTTTTTCTTCCAGATTAGGGTAGCGGTTCCCCTCAGGCCACAGGCAAGCCACAGCCTCCATCACAGGAAGTGCCGCATTCATTGTTACAACTGCTCTAAAAGAGGACATTACGGTTATGTAAGTGATAAATACATTTAATCCTCATCTTACTTTTACTCGATCTTTGTCTGCCTTTATGTCTATTGCCTAATCTGTTTGGTCTCTCACTTGTCTTTTCCCTAAACTTGCTACTCTTTTTTTGTTTAGTTTTTTTTTTGCTTCACCTCGCTACACCAAATTCTTTTCTCCCCCTGTTCTTTTTTTGTGTTGAATCAAACTTAGTTAAATTCTCTCTATTTAAGTCTCAGTTGCATCCATTTTCCACTGTCCTGTATCCATCCTTCAACTCATTTTTTCTTCTTTTGTCTCATGTGTATCACTGCCTGTCTTCTGTATCAGGAGTGCACTAAAAGGAGGATGGTTACGGGCACTTTTCCATCATTGCCTTATGTTTACCAATATGACACCAGGGAAGACATTCTCCAACTTCGGACCAGGCGAGAGGAAAGAGTTAAAGGTGATGAAGCTGATATCAGAGTTTTTACATTATTATTTTACAATCGGTGTATCTTTGTTTGGGCTGTACATGTGAGTTTATTGGAGCTGCCTGTTAGTTCGAAAACAGCAGATGTAAACTGAACACTGAGCGTGAATTATAACCAAAATTATCTCCTGAAATGGGTTGTTCATTTATATATACAGTCAAGTCCATATGTTTTCTGTACATCCCCCAAGTTGACTTTTAATCGAACAATCAGATCATTATGTGTTGAAGTGCAGACTTTGGTTTTATAACTGCAGGGATCAAAAGTCATTGGATGCACTAACTTTAAATATTTTAAATATAGTGAAATCCTTTGCATTCAATGACTTGCTGAAGTCTACTACCCACCGACATCACCAAATGCTGTTTTTCCTCCCATGAGATGCTCTGCAACACCTTTATTGCAGCTGCTGTCAGTTCAGGCTGTGCCTTTATTTTGGCTTCAGTAACTGAAAAGCATGCTCTGTCGGGCTTAGATCAGGTGACTGACTTGGCCATTGAAATATCCCATTTCTTTGCCTTCAGAAAGACTTTTGTTTGTTTTTTGGGGGTTTTTTGTAGTACAATTTGGGTCATTATCCATATGTACTGTGAAGCACTGTCTAATCAGTTATGCAGCATTTGTTTGAATCTGAGCAGAGAGTTGAGTCCTTTACATTTAGGAATTCATCCCGCTGCTTCTATCAGCAGTCAGCTCATCAATAAACATCAGTGATCTGGTTCCACTGGCAGTCATATGTACACATGCTGTCACATTGCCTCCACCATGTTAGGAAGATATGTGTTGTGTGATGTGATATGCTTTGGATCATGAGCTGTTTTGCTCCTTCCCCATACTTTTGTCTTCCCATCACTCTGGTTCAAGTTCATCATGGTTTTGTTGGTCCAAAGATTTTGTTTCAGAGCTGCGCAGGCTGTTTTAGATGTTTTCTGACAAGGTCTAATCTGATCTTACTGTTCTTGAGTGTAACCAGTGGTTTGCGCATTGTTGTGAGCCCTATGCATTTCCATTAATAAAGGTGTCTCTTGATTGTAGACTTTAATAATGATACGCCTACCTCTTTGAGTGTTGTTCACATTGTCAGATGTTGTGAAGGAGTTTTTCTTAACCATGGAAATAATTCTGTCATCATGCATTTTGCTGGCCAGTGCATTCATCCTTTTTAGGAATGGACCAGATTCTTTAAAGATTTTGGTCACTTCTTAAGTGCTTGCAATCTCTCTGATAGGTTTATTTTGATTTTTCAGTCTAACGATAGCCTCCTACTCCTCCTCCTTGAGATTTCTAGTGAATCACCACGAGATACAAATGATGTCAGCTGGAGATGGTTTATCTGATTAACCTGTTTTATTTACCTTTGACCTGGTAGCGGCCCTATTTACAGGCACTTTTTAAATGACTGTGTTCCCATTTGTGCTTGAGACTAAATTAAAACGGATTTGAAGAAGAAAAGGTGAGCTTTACAGGAATATTCGATGTATCATGGTAGCACAAAGCATTTATAGGTAAGTTGTCCAATTAATTCTGAAAATACCTCTGAAAATGGAGGGCTATGTATAAAAATAGCTGTAATTCCTAAACAGTTCAGACAATATTTTAATTAAACCCCTTGAATTAAAGCTGAAAGTCTGCACTTCAGTCATACCTCAGTTGTTTGATTTAAATCCATAGTGATGGTGTACAGAGGAAAAATGATTTAAAAAATGTCATTGTCTAGAGATGTGTGGACCTAAATGTTTGTTGGTTTTGAATTGGAAATGCCAGCCATTTTTCTGCTTTGGGATTGCTTTAATCATACTTAGTTTTTTTGTGATTCTATCCAGACTGTTATTCACCTTGCCCAAGAAGCATTGCAGAATCATGATAATGATACAAGGCTTTGGGTATTTAATCAGAAGTGGGATACAAAATGCAAACAGATCACATCCTGCCCAGAAAAACATTTCAAATGAAACGATTTATCAAAAGACAAATGATGTTATTGGGCATCTATGCTTTTTGCTGGCTCTTTTGAATGGTGAGGGAACACTTTCAAAATGCACCAGCGTGCTTCATTTTGGTGAGAATAGATTGACATGTGAATTCTGTGAAGGTGCTTTCTTTGGATTAGTGTAACTCTGGGTCTGAAATGTTAGTTATTGGACACATTTTCTTGATCTCTAACAGCTCTGCAACAAAGTATGCCCCTTCACTATTTAAATGCACCAATTACTGCTTGGGTGGGATTGGTAGGTTTATCAGTGCTGCCTTTTAATGACTGAAACCAGCACTGTGAATTAAGTGAATTAAAACATAAAACTAATACAATGAACTGAAAAACATTATCTCTGTAGAGTTAAGAAGAACTGCACAGTTGGTTGATAAAGCGTTCTTTTCACACCGCGTTTGATCAGGAAATAAACGAAAAGATTTATTAGTTCAACAGCTGCTTTTAATCACCTGTTATTCAGTTAAAACAGGATCAGACTTGTCAAGGACGTCTTTTGTGTTTCTGTGTTTTCAGAGCCTGCACATGTTTTCTCAGACCTGTCTGAAAAAACAGGGACGAGCGGTGAGGAGAATCGATCAGTCCAGGGGTGGACAAAGACAAAGAAGGAGCTGCACACCCGAGCTGGCACGTGGAAGACGTGGCAAGAGAGGCGCAAGGAGAGACGAGAGGTGAAGCGTCTGAGGAGGGAAGCTCAGGCCAGGCGGGAAGGAGGACTACTGATAAAGTCCCGCTGTAGCTCTGATGACGAAGTCTATCCCAGAGTCCCCTTTAGTCGGCCCGATGACAGGCAAAAACAGTCCACTGCACCTCCACAGAAGAAAAGGAGGGATGAGACAGGTGGCAAAAAGAGCAAGAAGAGCAGAGAGGCAGAAAGGTGGAAGAAAAGAGGAGGGGTAAAACGTGGGTATTTGTATCCCCATGCTGACATAGATATCAGGAGTGTAAATCTTCTTTCCCCAAAACAAAGAGTACGCCACAGAAAAAAATGATAGCTGATCTTTTTTTAATGCATTTATTTTTTAGGTGCTAATAAATGTAACAAGTTTGCAAAGAAGTCATTTTGTGTCTGTGATCTTTTGATGTGTTATTTATCAACATTTAATGACAGTACAGAAAACTGAAAATTATACAGGAATGTACTTTGGTACTTAATATTTAGTTTTGTAGTTTAATACTTAAGTGTTTTACACCTACACAGTTTTGAACATGTTTTGTTTTTATTAGATTATATTAAATTAGATTTTTATTCAGATGTAATATTTTGTGAATGTACCGTAGTTGCCTTCCTAGTAATATTTAATTTTTTTGTATTATTTTGAAATCTGCCTAGATGTTTAAGTGGCATATTGTAAAGAAAAGCATGACTACTGTAGGAGCTTGGAAACCAAAGCAACTGGACATTTCACCTCTCATCTGAGAAGCTTTTTCACTTCTAAGACCAAATGGTGGAGAATCCCAGGTATTTAAGCCCTAGTGGGAGTTCTCCCTTAGGGGTTAGGGATCTCAAAACTGGATCGTAGGTGGCAGACAGTTGGTGTTGTAAGCCACCCCTTCTGTTTATGGTCCTTCACAGTGGACATAGATGGCTTCTTTCACTCCTCTTTCAAATTATCTGTCTTCTCTGTCCAAAATGTGATCATTGACGTCCTTGAAAGAGTGACCTTTATCCTTTAGATGCAGATGTACAACTGAGTGTATCTCCTTAGATTACCAGGACCTGGATGATTGAGAACTTACACAGACATACCTACCCTCTTCTCTTCACCCTGTACACCTCTGACTTCTGCTACAACTCTGAATTATGCCACATTCAGAAGTTTGCAGACGACACAGCCATCATGGGGTGTATCTGGGATGATCAGGAAGAGGAGTACAGAAGTCTGGTGAGGAACTTTGTCGCATGGAGTCACACAAACCACCTGCAACTCAACACCTCAAAGACTAAGGAACTGGTTGTGGACTTCGGGAGGTCCAGAGAAGGTCCACTGCCGGTTCAGATAGAGGGAGAGGAGGTGGAGGTGGTCAACAAGTACAAGTACCTCGGGCTGTGGGTGGACAATGAACTGGACTGGTCATGCAACACAGAGCACCTGTATAAAAAAGCCCAAAGCCGACTGTACTTCCTCAGGAGGCTGAGGTCTTTTAACATCTGCAGGAAGCTCCTGAGGATGTTTTACCAGTCGGTGGTTGCTGGAGTACTTTTCTATGCTGTGGTGTGCTGGGGGAGCAGCACAGCAAAGAGGGACTCATCCAGGCTGGAGAAACTGATCAGGAAGGCTAGCTCTGTGGTCGGCATGAAGCTGGACACTCTGGTGACAGTGGCAGAGAAAAGGACATTAAAGAAACTGCTGGACATTATGAACAATGCTGGGCATCCTCTGCACACGGCCATAAACAACCAGAAGAGTCTGTTCAGTGACAGGTTGCTTCTCCCCAAGACAAGAACTAACAGACTTAAAAACTCCTTTGTCCCACACGCCATCAGACTGTTTAACTCCTCTCTGGAGGGGAGAGGGAGGGGAAACAGGAGGACAAAGGAGGGGGCAACAACTAAGCTGTAGTGCCTCTTCACCTCACTGTACAATACCTTGTGCAATACTTTTTGTAAATAGTCAACAGTGCAATAGACTCAATACTTGAAATGTGCAATTCACTTGTATTTTTTATTTATTTTTTATTCCTATTTATTCTATTTATCCCCTTTGTATATTTTATTTATATTTGTCTCTGTATTTATATATATGTGTGTGTGTGTGTGTGTGTGTGTGTGTGTGTGTGTGTGTGTGTGTGTGTGTATGTATATATATATATATATATATATATATATATAACAATTCTGTAACTGTAACTTCGGTCGTTGCTGTGCTTTTTTGGGAAGTCGAATTTCCCAGAGGAACCCACCCGAGGGATTAATAAAGTTCTATCTTATCTTATCTTATCTTATCTTACATGTATACTGTAAAGGAGAAACTGTGGAAGTCTTGAATCACTCATTTCGTTTTGTTTTCCTTCTAAAGTGCCAGACTTTTCTGTAATTGTTTTAAAGTAGCCTTGAGCAAAAGTCTTTCAAAGTTTTTCTTTGGACATTGGAATATTGTTTTTTACATTGAATCATTTAAGCACAAAAAGGCACCTAAATCTAGGGCTGAACCGGTGTTGTATCTACAAATAACAGAGGCCCTAGCAAGAAACCAATTTAAAATGGAATTGTAACGTATTTTTCTTACTACCAGACTGTCACAAAGGCACATCATTTGTTCCTTTAAAAAAAAAAAAAAAAGCCAAATCTATGAAAAATGCCAAAGATAACAGTTTGACAAGCATAAAATACTATTTCTGCACTAACAAGGTAATTCCCAAAAAGCTATTAGCCTAAGACTTGGCATGTCTCAGTATGGTGTGCAGTGAGTCCTTCAATATTTTGAGGAAACAGGCCTGAATGATTGATAATTCCAAACACACTGCCGATGCAGTTAAAGCACCTCCCCAAAGCCTGAATCTCAATACTATTGAAACGGTATGGGATCGTCTTGACAGAAAACAGAACAAAAGGCAGCCAATATCCAAATAAGATCTTTGTCTTTCAAGAAGCCTGGAAGACTCTCCCTGAGGACTTACAGAAATTGCAGGAAAGCTTGCCTAAGATAATTCAGGCTGTGTTGAAGAATATAGGTGGCCATAACATATATTGACTTTCAATCTCATGACCATTGTACAAACTCTGTTTTCCTGATATACTGTATTTCCCTGTATGTTTGCTGCCCCTATTTCTCATTTCTTAGAAAAATATAAAGAATAATGACTCAAGACTTTTGGACAGTACTGTATAATTTGTGATCACAGCACAAGAATAAATATTTTCTGCGTGGAAACCGAATAAACGGACTTAGGTTTACGCAGTGCATTGGTGAGTATCCGTGTATGTGGAGCACATCCAGCTGAAAAAGCCCCGGGATGCCAGCGGCTCTCAAAGCCTTGTCTCATAGTATTTCTGCTTTGAAGCTGCTGAATAATTAATGAGCGGAGCTGACGCCTGCGGTTGGCCAGACAAAAATAGTCAATTCCGAAAACAAGCCAGTAGTTAAAGTCGACCTTGGCGCATGCTAATAAGACATATTTTGCTCTCGTCACTTTTCACTTTTCCTTTCTAGCGACTTTGTATAATTTTATATGAAAAGTAGAAAGCAATTTAGCAAAATGTCGTTCTGCTATCGATTGATGATGACTTGACAGCGATGCGAACCTTCCATTGATTGATCTCCACTACACTCCCCGCTGACCAGAGAAAACACTCGATAGCGAATGCGAGAGGGGATTTAAATTAGACATATACTGTCCACCTCAGTTCACGGACGAGGTAGCTGTTCGCTTTTTCATGTAGATAGGATATTCGCTATTTAGCTTTGCTCACCGACCAGCCTGACATTGACACGGAACGACGCTCGCTAGCTCGTAATGTCGGCACTGTTGGACTTGTTTTCCCCTCTAGACCCCGCTTCCTGTTAGCCTTGGGCTAGCTGGAAAATCGAATTTATGCTAATGAACGAGTAGGTATAGTTAGCAAACGCAGAGGGGTGTAACTTTTCTGTTTACTGTAGGCAAGCCGCTGTGGTTTACTTCTAATTTATTGAAAAACTTATGCTAATAACTTTATTTTGCAAGCAACTACCGGGCGGCCGTTTTTTGTGTTTTGTTTTTAGTTCGCTAACGCTTTACAGCTAGCCATCTTGCTTATGTTTTGTGTTGTCGGATCGAAGTGTTTTATTTAGCTGGCTTTTTGGTGGCACAGAGCTGGCTATTATTTTCAGTTGTTCCTCAGCATAAGTCTCGGCAATGGTTTCACTGATATAAGACTTAATTCTGTGCGACCAGTGCTTATAAAATACTTTTATTTAATGTGGGGAAAGCCTGACTGTTGACTGTGAAAACACAAAAGAGACGCAGAAAATGATTAAACCGTTCTAGTAATGAGGACAGCACTGACGATAACGGAGAGTTAAAACATAATTTTGTTGTACTGTATGCAGCTGTATTAATTTTGAATCCTTATGGTTTAAGAAAATAATAAGCGGTTTTTCGTTAAGTTGAGCGGCACCGATAGCAAAAAGGAGAAAGTGGATGGAGTCGATGCAGATGGTGCTTGTGCGACATACGAGGGCTGTGCTTCCCTGAACCTGCTGCCTTCAGGTGTCTCATCTCATTAAAACAATAGCTTTAAATGCCTCAGAAAACACTCGCAGTAGCAGGTGATCGTCAGAGGTAACTGGGCGGGTAGAGAGAGAGAGAGACGGAAAAGCGGTCTAAAGAGCGAGGCACCTGCCCGTACGTCACATTACATCCACCACCGCCGTCGTCCTTTTCTAGCCATGGACCCCCCGAGGACTCGTTCGCGGTCTCGGTCTGGCTTCTTTCATTTCGCCATGAACGGCAGCGTTGGAAGCAACGGCGGCGCTAACGCGATCGGTAACGGGGGCTTGATGAGCGCCAGCGGCGGAGGGGTGAACTACCCGCAGCAGAGCAACTCTAGCTGGGCGCCGCACCACGGAGGTCGTAGCTACCCCGAGAACCAGCAGCAGCACACCCAGGGGAGCTACCTGTCCGCAGGGGCGCAGCGCCACTCTTCACACGGAGCTCACAGGCATCCCGGAGCCGGTAAGCAGGGTTAAGTAGTCGGGGCCTGCAGCCCGGCTAGATGCATTGCATCTACATTACATACTAACACAGGATGGATCCCTCCTCTGAGGGATGCAGCCTCATCACTAGCAGCTTAAAAGGCTTGGTGTTTTCACTGCCAGCTGTTGCTTGAAAGGCCAGCTATGGGTCGCTGCTCGGTAGGCAGCAGTCTCTTTTCTTTAGAGGTTTGGTCAGCGTTTACTCATGTAAATAGGGAAAACCAAGTTCACAAACTTTGTCTTGTATGTCATTGGAAAATGGACTGGTTCTTATGTAACGCTTTTCTGCTCTCTCTGAGCACTCAAAGCACTGTATTCAACATGCCCCATTCACACAAACACTTGTTTCTAGGCTTAAGTGCTTTTTATCTGACATTCAGCTTCTGGTTAGTATCTTGCCCAACTTGCCAAACTATCTTGCCAAACCCCCAACCTTCCGATTAGTAGGTGACCTACTCTACCTCCTGAGCTGACTTTATTTCCAGAATTCAACTTGCCCTGCCCACAGTAGAAACTAAGCACTGCAGATAAATCAAAAATAATATTATTCTATTGGCCTGCAACTTCTCCCTGTATAAACTTATTTGTAGCTTAACTGGAAGACTATGACTTTTATATGTCTTAGTTTTATCATCCAAGTAACGGTTAATGATTGATGTTTGAATAAGCATATTTGACTTTTTTCACATTTGGGGAAAAGTATATTTAAAATTGGCAGGGAGCATGTTGTTGTTGTTGTTGTTTTTTTTTTGGTTTTTTTTGAAAAATACAAAGGTTAAACTTGTAGAATTGCTTTTATTAATCTTTACAGAAATACAAAAAAAATGTAAAATGCATGTTAAGGATCAAGGAAACGGGTTATCTCTTATTGCAGTGTGTCTTGGAGTGTGCATTGTTCACACATCTCTAGAAATAGAGTGCAAATAGGTCACAAACTTTTCCTTGTATGTCATTGTCTGGCTTTATTCTCAGAATGCAAATGATCTTGGCTATTAGTAGACATTTCACACTGCAGATTTTTCCTAAGGCTAATCCAAGCACAGTTGTGCTTAAGGCCTCCAGATCACATCGTGTTACTCGTATGAATGCAGTTAAACAGTATAAGGAAAGTAACACCAAAAACATTCAGATTACTGTTATCTAGATAGAGATATTTAGCGATAAAGTTGAATTGCTTTTGACATTGAATAAAACAAATCTTTAAGTTCTTCAGACTGTAATCGTGTTCGCTATAGAGCAGCAGTGCAATTTCATTTATCAGATTAGAGACAAATGCATGAGCCCACTGGTTAAGACATCCCACATGCTCTTATTCAGTTTCTGCAAGACATGTATGAGAGGAGTCTGATTAATAGAGCAGTTGGAGCCTTGAAACAAGGCTTGTCCTTTTCTCGATAGTGATTTATTTTTAGTTTCAGTGCTGTGGTGCAGGCTGGCATTATACAGTTTTCCTTGTTTCATCCTTAAGCATTATACTCTTCAACTTGCATTTTACCCTGAGTAAAGCTTGATATTGTCTCAGATTAGTCAAATATGTCTTTCTTTACTGTATTTAGCCATTAACAAGTAAAGATTGATGTTGCTGAGTGCAGTTGTGTGGGCTCATTGTTTGTTTCATCACTTTCTCACATCAAATCTAATTGTACTGTCCGGTTTCCATCAAAGGTTTATTCAGTTAGCGGTGTTTCTTTACCAAACCCAAACTCGTCAACGAGACAACAGAAAAAAATGTAAACAGAAGAGGAAAAAGTGAATGAAACTCTCATAAAAGAAAATAACATTTGAGATTGCACATGAGCCTCTTTTTGTTTATTATCTCACCACTGGCACCACTCTTTAGTGTTCAGCAAGTTTCCAGTGAAAAGTGACTGGAAGCCCTCTGTAAAACTAGACTGGCTTCCCTCAAAGGCAAACAAAAGTGCAGGGAATGAATGAAAGCAGGTTTTTAATGGTGCCATGTCGTAATAGAAGAAACTGTTGCCAAACAGCCAAAATGAGCCACATAGACAGACTCTCACAGAAACACACGCTTCCCAAATTGACAGACCAAAGTAGGGTTTGTGTGAATGACTTCAGCACTATATTTCCCATCTGTGTGAGCTGTCTTCTTATTCCTCTTAGCAGCTGCACATGCCTCATCCTTTGTGGCAGGGGTTTGTGTGTAAAATGTTCTCTGTGTGTAAGCAAAGCAACACTGTGTATATTTAAGTGCATCACAGATTTTTTTTTGTTTGCCAGGTCTTGTTTGTACATGTCACTGTATTACGCCTCTTGGCATCACTTTATGCAGAATGTGACAGGGTTGGATTTGGGGTTGTTAAAAATGTATCTAACTGCCTTACCTCTGTTATTTTCTCCTCCTATTTTTTTCTCTTCCATTTTCAAGCAATGTCATCACTTGGTATAGCTGTAATAGCTGGCTGACATTGTAGTTACATATTTACACATCTTCATCTGCAGATTCTATTTGTAAATCGAGTGGTTCTCTGATTACATCCTGTCTCTCCCACATGATACTTGAAGTTTTTGAACTTCAGCTAAAGAGCATGAACAAATTGCTTCTTGATGACAGCTGATGCTCTGAGTTCACTACCCTGCTCGACTCAATTGTCTGTTGTAAAAGAAATGGTGTCAGTCTCCCATCAGCAGCCATGCTCAAAGGGAAGCAAGGTCGCATCTACACACCAACAGAACCTGTCCAGTCAGACTCACCATCCCCTCTCCTAGCTTCCCGGGATGAATCAGCATATACCGGCCTAATTCTGCATAAACTGCATGGCCATCTGAGGCCCAGAACCCTATGAGGTCTAAAGAAAAAGGGATGGTTTGATGAATAAACATGTAAGCCAATGTACTGGCCCAAATGTTGGCTAGACACTCAATCACCCGTCCCTCTGTTCTCCGCAGCCACTAGCGGGGCATCTTTGAGCTGTCACTATCGGCAGACTTCACATGGCTCTGGAGTGACGTCGCAAAGACAAGAAAGGGGTAGGGGGCTGCCTTCAGATCTGTTGTTTCTGAGGAGGCAGAAAGGGCTGTCTGGATGAGAGAGGTTTACAGAGGAAGAAACAGAAAAGCATGAGGGGAGGAGTCCCCCCCCCCCCCCCCCTCCTCTTTTTGGTGATTAAAGGTTTTTTGGGGAACTGCTTAGAGGAAACTCTTGTCAGCCAAGTTCAAGGACATCCTTCTTAAGCTGCTGAAAGGTCTGCATGCACATGTTGCTTCCAGACTGCACATGTGGACTGTTAGATAAACAGATAGGAGAGCACTGTGTTTTTCTGAGATTACGTTTATAGCATTAGTGGTTTATTCAGCAATGTTATTTTTAGTTTTAGGTTTTTTGGGCGGGGGGCACATACTAATTTCAATCCCTTTTAGTGATGCTCTGTTGATCTTATAAAATAGATTCTTTATCAGAAACAAAGCTGTCATTGCAAACCTGATAGTGCTTGACTAACCTGCTTAGAAAATCTTTAGCACACTAAAAGTGGGTCAACATGACATTTGAAGCCAAGATTCTTGCTAATACTTTGTACGTGAAGGGGATAGTCAGCAGGTATAGGGTCACTCCAGTTTATGGGCTAATGCTAGGGGGTTCAGTTGTTAAATGTATTGTGAAATGCAAAAAAAAAAAGTAGTAATGAGCATGTCCATCATAATTTGCCAAAAGATCTCTTTAGATTGCAGGATAAATGCATATCTTCACATTTGAGAAGCTGAATTCAGGAAATGTTTGGAACTATTGCATGATAGGAATAGCACCTATTATCGCTTTTTATGTTAGTTATTTTCCTTATCTTCATTATCAATAATTTTCCTTCTTTATGCTACAAAAGTGGGTAAAGTAGTTATTTGCATTTGAAGTAGGTCACATTTTAAAAATCAAAAAGTTGCTCTGGCGTGTTATACATACGTGTGTGTGTGTGTGTGTGTGTGTGTGTGTGTGCGTGTGTGTACGTGCGGGCTTTTCATGTAAGATCAGAGGGAGTGACTTGGCTGTGACAGCTAGCGAGGAGACGTCCAGGGTGACATCTTCCAGAGATGACTCGCTTTCTTGTCTGCTCATTTAAAGCAGAGAATTTAAGTTTGTTTAGAAGACAAACCCTATGGGAGGGCAAAGCACTTTTCTGGTTGTGTAACAAAATGTCACATTTTTGTTTTCTACGTTGGACTTTGTGGTGTGAAGTCTGTAGAAATGTTTAGGCAAGAAAAGGAAAATAAAATGCCAGAGGCAGCCAGTTACCTGTGTATGTTTGTGTGTTGCGGGTGGTGTATTTTTGTCTGCTTGGCTTGCAAATGTCCATGTGTCTTGTGATGTTTTCCTCAGTCCTGTCTTATCTGATTATGATATTTTTTTTTTTTTTTTTTTTTTTTAAATCTGTGCGGCCGGCAGGAGGAGTGCTACATTTTCATTCAGATAACGTGTGCAGCGAGGATCGGGACAAAGTAAGTATGAAACATGACCACCGCCTGTTTTCCTTGCTCTTTTTCTGGTTTAAATAGAATTTGTATTTCATTGTGCTCTCTTTCTTATTCATCCTCTCCCTTATTGTTCTCACTTTTTTTTTTTTTTTTCCCCTCTAACCGAACATTTGTGGTTTCCTCTCCTCCCTCACCTCTGTGTCCAGATGGAAGACAGCCCAAGCCCAAAAAGGCAGCGTCTTTCCCAGCAGTCCATGTTAGATTTAAACTCCGCCCCACCCTCAACTCCTTCCTCTCCCATTCGCCCCTGGGAGCTGCCGCCGAGTCGCAGACCACACCCTCACTACATGCCAGAGCGATGCCACACACCCCTTCGAAACCGTCGCAGGTTTGTGTCTGACACAAATGCATACAAACAGACTTCATTAATAAATTTAATTTTTCAGCCTGTAAATGTAATGACTTATGACAGATTGGAGATCTTGCAATAGTATCTTTGAATTTGTCTGTATTAATATTTATTATGCTCAGTTTTATTAGTTGGCAGCTGGCAACTTATATTTTGTGGCATATTAGTGTCTGTGTTCTATGTGACTGGAATAAATTTTAGTATTGTCTTCTCATATTTTCTAGTATAATTAAATTAATCAGATGTGTTAAATCAGGAAGGTCTATTGAGGTTACAAAAACAAAATACTTGAATGTATTAAGGTATCAGATACACAGCAATTTGCTCTGATGCATTGCAATCTGCATGCATTTGTGAATTTTCACTTGTTATAGTGTATTTGGCTGTTTGTCTGAATGTTAGAATTGATTTGAATATCTGAATGAAAAATTCCATTTCAGAAAGCTTAATAACTTGAATACTAATCTGCCTGTTGAGTGGTTTTGACTCTTGTTTGGTTAAATGATTAGGAATTAAAGTTTTAGTCATGTTGCCATAGGTGGCTTATCAGGTCTTTCATGATGCAAATGTCAGCATAACTCCTTCTGCCTCTTCTTTAGTTTTTCCTTCTTTCTTCCACCTCAGCCCTCCAATGAGACGTCAGCGTGGCCGGAGAGACCGTCTGACCCGACACCACCACCACCACCACCACTCCCACAACAACAACAACCATCACCACTACAACAGCAACAACAATCACCACCATCACCCCAATGCCCACCATCATCATCATCACCACCACCACCTGCACTCCCATAACGGCCCTTCACCTGGCCATCAGGATGAAAACTACCGCCATCCGGCTCCTTCACAGGGCTACCCACCCTATAACCAGCAGCTTCCCCGAGGGCCTGGGGCAGGGCCCGGGCCTGAAGAACGCCCTGGGTACCATCCTCCAAATCCCTCCCCGAGGCCTCTTCACCAGTCTCCAAACCTTTCTCCCAGGCTTCTGCACCCTGCAGCTCATCCACAGCACCCACACGCCCACCCTTCCCAGCAACAAAGCAGTGTGGTGTTGGATCTTCATGAGCAGGTGGGTTCAAAGCAGATGATGTAACCTGTTTTAGGAAAGAAAAATAATTGAATTCCTGTTAACTGAATCATTTTCTGTGCTTTTGTCTCCTTTTGTTTTTTAACTCTGCTTAAGATTGAGAGATGGGTGCAAATAACACTCTAAGATGCAAACAAGTCAATGTGAAAATGAAAGCCTATCACTCGTGGGTGTAAAAACTTATTTATGGCTGTAGATGGAGACTAATTAGTAATATAATTTTGTTTTGATCATACAGGTAAAAGGTTAATGCAGGGTTGTCTGTTAATATATCTGGCTTGTTTGTGTTTTATTCATCTCTACATGCATGCATACATAATCTTTACATAAATCAATACATATATTTTAATGCACATATCCAGCAGTCTTAAAGTAAGCATTTTGAACTTGTCTCTAGAAAAGAAAACATAATGAACAATGGATTTAATGATAACACAAAAAAGAAAAAAATGGAATAACGAGTTTTCAGCTGCAGGGAAATGCAGACCTCAGGGTTATCATCTGCTTGATTTGTGCTCCACAACAAGTATAAATCTGTGGTGTTAGCAGTGATCCATGAAGTTTTAAAATTTGTTATTTACAACTCGGACAATGTGGATTAAGTCTGCTAACTCCAGCTATCCAGCTTTTAATTAAAATTTACAGCCATAAAGTGGCAGACCTTTTTTTTTCTGCTGATCTCCATATTTAGGGTTCGGCTCCAGTCTCGTATCCTGTGACACCACCGGGAGCGCCACCTGGCCTGCCACCTCGCTCTGCCCCACAGCAGATCCCAGCATGCTCTGTGGTCTTCAGTGGTCAACACTATCCTGTGTGCAGCGTCCCTCCTCCCGTGAGTGTTTTTGCTTTTTTGCACGTTTTTTGGTGATTTTCTGTTTTTTGTTGTTGTTGTTTTTTGTTTTTTTTAACCTTATGGTGAAATGGGGAGAATAGTGACAGTTTCTTAAGGGAGAAACTGCTAAACTGAATATCTGAGCTGAATATAATTTCATCCGAGACTCAAGGTAGAAAATAATACTAATTTAAAAAAAAGTTTGGCTACAAGAAAAAGAAAAGATAAAAAAGATTATATTAAATGAAGAATATGTTTGTTAAAAGGATAAAGTCTAGAGAAAAGATGGCCTTTCTCTTTAGTATTTTGTTTTCTTTACATGCAAGTTATTTTTATGGCAATTCTGAGAATTTTGTGGCTGATGTTCTGGGAAAACTGCAAATAATTACCTGAAGGAGGTAATAAAAAAAAAAATAAAATAAATAGTACCGTATTTTTCGGACCATAAGGCGCACCGGATTATAAGGTGCATTAGGCAAAACAAAACGGTCAGATAACTCAAACTTTACTCAACTCATTCTTCTTGCTTCCTCTTTTCCGTACCATTGATTCATTAATGTTGAATTCTCTCGCTGCTGCTCTATTCCCATGTTGTTGTATATTAATGACTAACCTCGTATTGTGGATGGATTTTCTCAGTTGTTCTCCTGCCTGAAGTTTGGTCCCTTTACAGCATCCTGCCATGCTATTGCATTTGTCTCCAACCATCCGGAACCCTCATGTTTATTGAGTCACTGCTGTTTAGTTTCATGTTTTTATTTATATTGGAAGTGAAAGCAGAGCTGTACATTTGAATTATTTCAGAAATCTCTCAGTCAGAACATGGTATATCATGTTTAGGTGGAAACTAGCGAGCTCGCTTCTAACTCCATTAAATTTAATACATTCTGTTTTCATGGATGCCTGGATATTAAACTTCATTGTTAACGCTGACCGTTTTATTAAAGATGAAAGAATTTAGACAGTTTTTAACTCTTACTGATGTCGCAGTGTTCGTTTGACTTTGGGACTCCTGACTACGGTAGTCGTAATGCTCCGACAATCCATCAAGTGGTGTGGCTTCGTAGCTTACCAGAGTCGTACTAAAACATTTTTTTGACAGATTTTTGAGCGTTGTGTATCACATAAAATCGGTTCGAGGTCAGTAAGCAGAACCAGAATTCATACATAAGGCGCCCTGTCGATTTTTGAGAAAATTAAAGGACTTTAAGTGCGTCTTATAGTGCGAAAAAAAGGATAGTAGTTTTGATCCCACGCATGGTCAGAGGGGTTTCTGAATTTTTCCGTGAAGTATGAACAAAAGCATACAAAAGTATTATCAATTTATGAATACATTTTATGCATGCATGATTTGAACACAAAAAAATCTATGCTCTTCAGAAGTGTTGTAGTTTGTTCAGATGTGTTTTTTAGAGAGTCTTTCTCTTGGCAACCCATGCTTGTTCTTTCCTTTTCTAATTAACCAACAAACAGCCAAAACTTCTGCTTTTAAAGAGCCGATCATAATTTGTTGATCTTCATTTAATCTAGTGCATTTGATTAGCACCAGCTGGCATCTACGTCACTGCCTAATTTGGAAGTGGCAAAAGTGTACTTACTTTTTCACAGGGCTGTATTTCATTTTTTGTTTTGGAATTAAAGTAGTTATAGGTGTAAATAAGCATTTTATCGACATGAATTCAAATCATGTCTGTTAAATGTTACTTAATCTTCTTCTGTTATTTTTATTTATCTATTTATTTAAGAAATCCTTTTTTGTAACATACTTTAACAAGTGAAACTTTTGTGTGTTTCTGCTAGGTCCTTCAGACTTGTTCTGTACAGCACTTACCGATGCCCTACCCATTCCCATCACTGTTGTCCAGTGATCCGGCCTTCCTGCTCCCTCCACCTCATCTCACCCATACCCCCACACATCTTTCCCACCATCCACCTCATTTGCCTCAGCCTGGACAGTTTGGACCATATCCAGCACAGCAGGCCCGTTCGGTGAGTGGGAAACCTTTTGATAACTTGGTATCAAATACAGCTTTTGTATTAGGTGTTTTAATTTAAGCTAGTAGTTAGTCAGTCGAGATCTTTCTGGGAAGCTTTCAAAATTCCTCCTGGAATTTCAAAAACTGTAAACTTTATAAAAACGTCTTACGAAGTTCAAGCTAAATGGGTGATGCATATTTTAAACACTAGAGTTGAAGCAGTTTGTGGTACTCTTGAGTTTTGGTAACAAATGAGTATATGTACTGAAACTGTGGTATTGACAGCTCTTTTGTGCACATTTTGTCTTTGCACAGCTTTAATCTAAAACTTTATTTCATTTGCATTGGCTACATGTTAAAGCAGCTGCCAATTAACTGATTAAAAAACGATTTCAGAGATAATTCAATTGTTTTTTTTTTTTCTTTCTGAATTCAGTTATTTCTTTTCTTTATCCCTTTTGTAAACACTTGTATTTCAAAGGTTGAAACTTTCTTTCTTAATCCCATTCAGACTCTTTACTTAAATTTATTAAGTTGTTAAGTTGCTTCTTATGCTGTAATAACAGGAAAAATCCTGGGCAATATCACCTATATGTTTTGAATTTTAACATTTTGTCCTTGATCTCCTCAGCCGTTACAGAGGATAGAGAATGATGTTGAGCTGCTTGGTGAGCATCTGTCTTTGGGTGCTGGGCTTCACTATCCTCCTGCCACCCACCCTGCACTCACCCCACACTCCACACAACTCCACTTCCTGTCCCATGACCCCCTGCCACAGGAATTCTTTGGAGTGGTGAGCATTTACAATAATTTATAAAATATGTTTATTTCATCTCACTGAAGTGTTATATAAAAAAATGTAATGCTGTGCAAATCATCTGACTTGTATTTGTTGTATCTCTCCACCTAGTCCTATCCAAACTTCATTCCTCGCCGTCTCCCAGGGCGACGGTACCGCTCCCAGCAGCTGCCACCTTCGCCTTACCACCCCAGCCTCTTGCCTTACTTCCTGTAAGTAGAACGGGGAATAAATTCACTTAGAATGATTTTTTTAAAATTATCTTTAGACAAATATCCAGAGTGTATCAGAAAGAATAATCTGATTTCAAAAGATTATATTGTTTTTGAAGTAATGGACATAGAAGCTTGTGGTAAATTTTAAAATACATGGCTGAATATAAAATTTTGTTCAAAACCTCAGTGCGTCCCCCTCCAGACAGACAGCATATGTCCACATGATAGTCCAAGTCTTCCTATACTTTTGTGACCATGTCTGGAGTCACTGCAGCCACTGCTGTTATGCTACTTACCTACAACCACATAAAACTGATGACTTCCCTCTTTCTTACTGTATGTGTTTCAGTCATTACCGGTGGACAGCTGCAGAATTAAAGGACTTTTAAATCGGCTCATTCTTTTTAATTTACCTGATATTTATTGCTGGAATGTGAATATTTATTAGTGTGTTATTGATAAATATGTTAATTTTGCTGCGTGTTTAAAAGAACCGAAGAACAAATCTTGTCCACACCGACAAAATAAAAGCAAATTAATAAAGTCGAGATATGAGATGCAGCCATTAAGACTTGAGCATGGTCATTGAAAATCCCCTTGAGGCTAAGGAACTAATACAGAGTTTATTTATTTAAACAAAGAATACAATGACTGCAGTGCAGGCTATTGGTTAGATTTTACTGATCCCCTAATGAGTCTTCATCCAAACTGTGTTTAAGGTCAAGATGATATTTGTCATTTTTACAGGTACTTTTCAATTTCCACTCCTGGATTTGACTGTTTGTGAGCCACCTTGACTTAATTTTCATTATTTTGTACTATACAGCCAAGCAGTGACAACAAAACATAACTTTATTGCAATGTGAAGTACAAAAAGTAACTTTGTATTGTGATGATTCAAGAGCTGAATTAACTACTATGTTATTAATGTTTTGGTTTGTGTTAAATCGCTCTTCTGTAGATCAATGCTGCCAGTCCAGCCAGGTCCTGCAATCAGTCTAGAGCTGGATGTCGATGATGGTGAAGTGGAAAATTATGAGGTTTGTTCTTGCCATTCTTTAGCATTTTGGTTTTGCATTTCCTGGTGTGCAGGGTGGGGGAGAGACTCTAATTCTACTGTCGCTGATGTTTTCTCCCACAGGCTCTGCTGAACCTTGCTGAGCGCCTGGGAGAGGCTAAACTCCGGGGACTGACCAAGGGAGACATAGAACAGCTTCCTTCTTATCGATTTAATCCAAATAACCATCAGTCTGAGCAAACACTGTGAGTACTTCCCTTTTAGAAACGATGTACTTGCTAATAATGGACAATTATCCTAATTATTTTTTTATTTATTTATTTTTTTCAGCTACTCAGGGTTGAGAATCTCATTGTGGACTTTTATCGATAACAGACTGTCTTTGTACATTTTATTTAGCATATTTATAGTTTTGAAAGCTTCTGAGGGCTTAACACACTAATATCACCCATAAACTCTCTCTAATGGGGTTGGATACCATGAGAAATATGTTCACATTCAAAATGTGCATATTTTTTAGTAAAGCGTACATCCAAGTGACCTTTTTCAAAATAATTTCCACAGATACCCTAAGTTACTGGCCTAACTAAATCTGCCTGAATGCACTGTCTGTCATTTAGAAAGTGTCAAAAAGGTCTCTTCTTTTGCTGTAATTTGTGTGTTAATAGCTATCTCATTGCAGGTGTGTGGTATGTATGAGTGATTTTGAGTCGCGTCAACTGCTTAGAGTTTTGCCCTGCAGTCATGAGTTCCACGGAAAGTGCGTCGACAAGTGGCTGAGGGTACGTGTGTCCAGCATGAAGCCCACCAGCTTATGCTGATCTCTGTTACACACACATATTTACAGTTAGCCAAGGCTTATTGCGCATTGTTTGGCAACAGATTCACATCACTGTTCACACATGGCATTAACATCAAAATAAGTGCTCACTCCAAGTGTAAATTTGAGTCCTCTCAAGACACTTTAAGGGATGATCTGATAACCTAAACCAGATTTTGAGCTGGTCTCAGCCACATAAGGTCACTTTGTTTTTCAAGTGAGCATGAAATTGTGCCTGAGGCCTCATTATGAAAGACTGCCCTGCTCATTGATGACCTCTGTGCAAGCATAATAGTGCGCTCATTGGCTCTCAAATGAGATACACAGTGCCTTTTAATGTTTGTAAATGATAAAGACAGTTTATGAGTGTGTTAAACACCTTGGGTGATCTGGTTTGCCAGGAATGTATCAAAGAATAAACAGAGTCTAATATTGTTGTGATTTCTTCTTCTAACATTAATTTCTGGCAAACTAGTATTGAAAATTGCATCACTTTGGTCTCTGCAGAGAGAAGTGGCACACATTTTTCTTTTTTTTTGCAAATGAAGCAGGAAAGTGAGAGACGCTCACAGGTTGTCACTTAAGACACATGTGGTGATGGATTCTAATGTCAAGTGTAAATTAGAGCTTTCTAAATGTAATAACATCATTCATGACCATGTGTGAACAGGGCAGAAGTCACCCAGCAAAGTGTTACATAACATACCTGGAAAACTTTTTGGAAGTTGCTGAAAGGCACAAACCTAATCAGTCCAAGCACACATGTATTAAGATACACAGACACCTCTTAATTATAGGATTCTAGTGAGAATCTCACTCTTCAAGAGATCTGATAAATAGCAGAAGCAAGGCTCAGTCCAAGTGTGTTGAAATGTTTCTAAATTCATCTCATCTGATTTACTGAAATCTGTGAACTCGCACTAACCCCAGGATACTACAGTCAGAAGGTGCTGAAGATTTCATAAACACGTGATTTCCCACTGAAAATGCTAAATGAGGCTCTTGAACACAAAGTTCTTGTTGATCATACTAGTCTTATGATTTAGACACACGCTGCACTCTACAAAGCCTCAGTGTAAATTGGGTTAAAAGGGTTGCATATTGATTAAAAAATAAAATATCTAAGTGTGGGAACATGAAATCAGTATCCTGACTGAATATAAGGACCATCTCTCAAACCTAATTTGCTGTTTTCTCCCTCAGGCCAACAGGACGTGCCCCATTTGTCGAGCGGATGCCTCAGAGGTCCAGAGAGACTCGGAGTGACCACACGAGGGAGCCAGACACTCCTTAATGTCTGTCAGACATGTTCAGCACTGCCTGCTCTCTCTCTCTCTCTCTCACACACACACATACGCGCACACACACACACTCTCACACCACAACCTTATATATTTGTGACCATAATCTTATATGTTTGTGCAGCACTCTCTCTTCCTGTTTTCTTTTCATTCTTTGCCAAAATGTTGCATCCCCTCGTACATGTAATGTCATTTTCATGGGATGACTTCCTCTCGCACTTTTCTACCATGCAAATGCACAGAAGTCCTCCAGTATCTCCCGCTGTAGTGTGTGTTTGTGTGTGCGCGTGCGGGCGCGTACACGTGCATGCACCACACCTGTGCAACTGTTGCTGGGCCCATTCTGTAATGCAGGGCCGTGTGTGTGTGTGTGTGTGTGTGTGTGTGTGTGTGTGTGTGTGTGAGAGAGAGTGTGAGTGTTTTTTTGTTTTTGTTTTGTTTTTTTTAAACATCTCCTGAAGCATGTCTGAGTTTTCTGTTGAGAAAAGTAAACAACATGTGAGAGCTTTTTGCTCTCATGAGTGACTGACTTTACTTCCTGTTTGTATGCTTATGCACTGTCTGTATGCATACTATGTGTGTATGTATGTTATAGACTTAAACCTTTTCTCTAGTTTGACACTAAGGGTCCATGCTGCCACTATAGTTCTTGGTTGCTTATTTGTTCAGTTTATTATTATTATTATTATTATTATTATTATTATTATTATTATTATTATTGTTATTATGGTTATTATTATTCAGCTATTATTAATGGTTATTTTCCTTCCTTGCAGTTACCTCATCATTCCGATTTTGTTCATCTTTCATTAAAAGCTTCACAGCACTACTTTGAAATTAAGCACATATATTTTTCTTTTCCTTTTTTTCTTGGCAAAAATAATTTTGTCTGTGACTTTGCAGTGGCACATGTTAAATATATATATATAAAAAACTTGCTCTCTCTCTCTCTCTCTCTCTCTCTCTCTCTCTCTCTCTCTCTCTCTATATATATATATATAAACTGTATAAATCTATGAATATCTGTATACCAAATAAAAGGCTTGATATGGACTTTTTAAATGTAGTAATTTGTATATTCTTTTTTTTTTCTCCTTTTTATTTTATTTTTAACATTCAGCAGCAAAAATCATGTTTGGTTTGCTGGATTTCTAAACATGAAACTACAGACCGCTGCTGTGGATGACTCCCTATTTTTCAGAAGGTGTAACAACTTTCAGGTGACCACTGGGTGGTGTAACTGCTCTTCAAGACTGCCATCCCCACCTCCCTTGAGAACTTGTCACAGTTATTGGGGCTGATCCAACACTTCTGATGGCGTTCAAACTGATGATCAAGCGCCTAAAACCCTTTTGCACTCATGTTTAATTAAGTGAGAAGCCTCTTGACCTGGGGCTGATAAGTCCCCCCATACTTTTTTTTTTTTTTTTCTTCTTTAAATATATCATCTTCCTACAAATCTTCATTCAGTCCCTCTTTCTTACACTTCTTGTTAGACCTGCATCTTCTGATCTACAACCTCATGTTCTGCCTTTTTCTCTCCTTCCTAGCACTTTTGTCCTTCCTGTAATGACTTTGGTGATTCTCGACCGCTTCCTGCACTACCCTGTTTTTCCTCTCTCCTTCAGTTGTGCTCACCACTTTTTTCCTCTCCACTGTCTTTTTACTTATGCATCTCCACCCACTCCTTTGACTTGCTTCTGCTGCATTGAAGGGGAAATAAGGGGGTTTTGGTCTAAAACTACCCAGTTGCTCCCGTGAAGCGCATAATCTGCCTTGTCTCGTGTTCTCTTTGCCACTCAGCTATTGTTTCCTGCCCATGGTTGTATGAGGCAAGTTCACCAAATTTTAATGGCACATAAAGCCCTCTTAATGTAGGAACATTCAATTTCTTCCAACATTTTAAGTAATTGTGAAGTGAACTGCAAAATGAAAACTACAATATAGAAGTTAAAGTCAAAAACAATTTCCACAACAATACCCACCCTTGATAGTACTCAGATAGTACAAAATATTCCTACAGTAGAACTTCAGTTGCCCAAAACCTCGGGTAAAAGTTCTGGTTTGAATGTCCACGTGTTTGCTTGGTTGACTGCTCTCCACTCACTCATGAGTGGCTGCCTTTTCTGTCCTGAGGATGTGCCCGGGTTGGTGACATGTTTTGGGCAGCCTGTTCTACTATGTCTGAGAAGATGCTGAGAAGCTGATCCTAGACATTTTTTATCTTTGGAGCAAAATAAGGCTTTTTAAAAAATTTAAAATCAGACGCCACATCCTTTCTCTGAAAAGCAGAGGCAAGAGTTTTTCCTTGTGAGCAGCCAACATTTCTAATGTGCAAATCTAGAACTGTAGTTGTGTGTGTGTGTGTGCGTGTTTGTCAGTGAGACCCTGTGTTCTGAGGAGGCTGTCTCAAGCTGACAGGGTACATGGATTCTCCATCTTGCTTGTATATATAAAAAGAAAATGAGATGCCTGCTTCACCTGCACCCACACCGATACCCACACACGTATACGGGTGTTTATGTATCTTCCTTTCTCCAATTTTTTTTTTTTTTTTTTACATTTTCCTTGTTCAGCAGTGTGAGGGTTAAATGTGAACGTGTCAGCAGGTCAGGTTGTCCCCTGCCTGTCTCCCTGAGTGAAGTATATGTGTGTAATATTTATTTTATAGGGATTTCCCTCTCGCCATGCTGGGTGGCTGCTGGCCATGTCATGTTCTGAGCTGTCAAAGGCCATCACTGTCACTCGTGGAAAATGAGATGTGGGTGTAAGAGAGAGACACATGAGACATGGACCCGACAGAAACAGAGACAGAATCATGTCTGCTTGGGTGTGGGAATAGCCCGGGTACTCGGGGCTCAGTGGAAGTGGCAGCGTCAGGTAGAGGCTTTCGGTTTCATGCAGTTTGCAGGAGGAAAGGTGAGGTTTAAGGCTGAGTGCATCATTTCCGTTCACGGGTGTCTCTGGTCGTCTTCCCACTCTGCCAGATGATTCCTTCTTAGGACACAGTGTGAAAAATAAAGTGGAGCAAATTCCATGAAAGCACTCTTTAATCTGTAAATGCTGCCATCATTATCTGTTGGCTTTTATGGTTTAGAAAAAATATTACAATATGTAGTAATTGTCCAGTTTTAGGAGTTCAGCTTCAATTCAATGGGCCATTTGTCACAGTTGGCAGTTTCATGGCCAGGTGAAGCCTTTTTTTTTTTTCATTATTTCACGTCAAATGAAACAGATGTACTTGAAGATGATTCAGAGTGTTGAGTCTGTATATCATATCTTTTCACCTTAAATGTGAGACCCAACGAGATGAGGGAGGCCGTTATCAGAGTGAAGAAACAGTTAAGAGATGCCTTTATGAATGCAAATAAACAGTGTTTACAAGCAGTAACAGGAAGGCCACATTGAATTTTGCTCAGAAAACATCTATAAGAGCCTGCACAGCTCTGACTTTGGACAGATGAAACCAAGATTAATGCAAATTTGTGCAAAAAAACCCTCTTGAAATAAGGCTGAAAGTCTGCGCTTCAATCACATCATGGTCACCTGTTAAAAAAAATCCACTGTGCTGCAGAAGAAGGCAAAATGACAAAAAATGTGTCTTTGGCATAAGAAATTCATTCTTGCATCTTCTGTTTTGCATTGAAAATGTTTCATCTTCAAGGTTCTATCTCACTTCCAAACCTCCTCCTAACTCTAAAACGAAACCCCAGTAAGGACAAGCAAACCTTTATAAAGCAAAGATGTATTTGTTTCTCATCTTGATAGAAGTACACATGAGAAATCAGAGTGAATACATGTGCACACATAAATCAACAAAGCTGAACAGACACATAAAACACTTGAAGTGCGGCAATGAATGTGACTGATGATCCAATACTCGAATCATAGTTTGATTTAGATGAGGGCAGCCATATTTTCCCACTTTCTATTATTGTCACTTTCTCTGCCCTGTTGGTTATCATTTTAAAGCCTCCACGGTTTTGGTGTTACATCACTTTTCAGTGAGTTTTATATATATTTTTTAAAGGCTGAAAAGCAAATCTGATGCCAGCTGGCTTGATGATTTGTCTGGTGGTGACTTTTTTATTCTTGGGTTTATGTCTGCTCATTCCAGTATATCAAATAAGGACAGTTTATACAATTTATTACTGTGGTCAAGCAAAGGTTTTAAGGCATGGTTTGAGACAATGAAAATAGGAAAGTAGTGACCTGCATCTCACACTGTGGGCAAACAGACAATATGAGTTACATATGTTACGTTCTGACACAGATGTTGACTTCAGTTTACCCCATTATCTAAAAGATATGCAAGTTTTACCTGCTGATAAGGTGATGCCATATATGACCTATGCAACTCCTGTTTTTCCCATCTGCTAAGTGAGGATGAAAATATGATAAGGGACAATAACACAGACTATTAAAACTCAGTTGTGTGCATGAAGGACATGGGTTATTCAATCTATGATCTTCAGTATATTGTGAGTATGTCTGCTTTCTGGAACGCCTGGCAAAAACATTAATTTGGATTCAAGGATTGAACTATAAAAATGTGTTCACTGTGAGTTCACCCTAACTCCAGAAGCCACATTTCACACAAATGTAAGAGAAGCAGAAAAGATAAAGAGGTATCTAAAAGGTCAAAGTCAACTTCAAAGTGATATCATGGAAGAACACAATCATTCAGAAGCTGCACTCCTTCAGTCCTGTAAGCTGGGTGAGTTCCAAGTAGACACGACAGATTCAGCACCCTTGTTATGCCACAGTCTAATCAATCTCACAGAGACTACTGGACATCAAAATCCTTGGCCTTCTATGATGCAGAATATCTCCCCTCTCAGACTCCGACCTCCTGGCAGTACAAATTGTTTTGAGTGTTAACTTCACTTACAGAAACAGAAAGGGAAAGACCTTGAGTGCAAACATTTAACATTCGAGCCAAATAGAGGTGGTGCTTACAAGAGGAATGTTAACAGCCCTGACCAAGCAGCTAGTGAAGAAAATGGAATATCAGTCAGTCATTGCCAAACTTGTGACCTCCTTTCTTTAGGCGCTAGAAGACTCTGTGTCTCTTCAGGGGGAAGTGGTAGGTAAGCCACAGCTTCTCCCTTGTCTTGATCCTTACCATTTATATGGAGCCGCAGGAACCTTCTCCCTCTCTGGAAAATAAAGTCTCTCTGGGTTATGACATCAATACTGTTTTCCAGGCTCAGCGATGTGCACCTGCTTCCTGCCTCTGCACCAGTCCCAGTGGCACAATACCAATCATATCTACACTGAGTGATATTTGTAGCTCGCAGTCAAAGAACTCCATCAAACCTGATACCAGCAGTGCCAAGGGGCAACCACATTATGCTGAAGTGTCTTCTTAATCATCCACCATTGGATCTCACATCAGCCCAACTCTTAGTGCATCCAAGCATTGAGTCCTTTATGATTTTCATCTTCTGTGTCTGGTGAGTATGCTTTGGACCCCTAAAGAGAAAGGCTGAATTTAAGCTAAGTGCAGCTCTCAAATTAGGGTGAGCCTAAGCCTTACTGTGCGTTCTGCAACATTAAAGAACATTACCTGAGCTCATGTTCAGAGTTCAAGAAGCGTTAGCAAGATTTTGAAGTGGATCCACGATTGATGATGGTTTCAAATCGACTACCGGCCCCAAGCTTCATTTTATAGTGCCAGATGAACTCGTGACAGCTCGAGGCATACAGAGTGACTCCAATGACCGGGTCACCTGCAGAAGGTCATACTTGTTTGGGGTTCTAGTTTGCTATAGGGGTTGAACCTTAGAGACATATGCTGTACTCTGATTGCTCTGAGATAGCATTATTCTGCCACGGGCTTCAAAGATGACCAGTAAATGGTTACAATAATGTAATAGCAGGCTGATGGTCATTTTACCCAGAGCTGCAGCTGCTGTCTATCCCCACCACAGGAGAAGATAAATACATTTATTCACCATTGGTGCTAAACTGCTTTCTCCCCTAGGCCATTCGGACTGTTAACAAACACTATCCGCCCACACCCCACCCCTGCCCACCCACCTCACCAATCTGAGCCATGGTCTGAGTAACCCCCATCACTCAGGCCACTCACACGGACTCTATTCAGACCAAGACTTTTTTCTTTGTACTACTTCCAAGCACTTTGCAACTTGTTCTCTAATGTGTGGCTTGCTCTTATTTTTGTATATAATTCTCCTGTTTGTTATTTATTCCTGCTGTTGAAGGTTTTTATTTTATTCTGGCACAGTTGGTGTGGTGGACCCACAATTTTGTTGTAAATGTACAATGACAAAGGGCTAAAGGTCTATTCTATTCTATTCTATTCTATTCTATTCTATTCTATTCTATTCTATTCTATTCTATTCTGAGGATAAATACTCTGAAGCTGTCTTCTAAAAGAAAACAAGCTTATTTATTTATTTATTTATTCATTTAAATAGAAAATTTAATTGTTTTTGCACATTTTTTTTAAAAGATAGATATGAAATTTCTCTTTTAGCACAGAGGTGGAATCAGTGGGAAAGAAAATGCTGGTTTCTTGCTTTTCTGTCTTCTTGTGTGTCTTTTCACCTGCATGTGTGTGTGTGTGTGTGTGTGTGTGTGTGTGTGTGTGTGTGTGTGTGTGTGTGTGTGTGTGTGTGTGTAGCTTTGCAAACATGTTAGTCTTTGTTTACTGACATGTCATTTCAGGTCAAAGTGTTGGCTACAGGCTGGGAAGCAGCTTGACTAAGGAGTGCTGAAGTCAGAGAGACTGAGTCATAATGATGTAACACTGTATGGGGTTCAAAGCACACACACACACACACACACACACACACACAATTTTGGCCCTTGTGCTTCTACATCTCAAAAAGAAATCTGATTTTTGAAAAAGTTTAATTTTTTTCTAATTTAATTCAAAAATCTAAACTTCCATGTTCTGTATTCATTACACATGAAATGAAATATTTCAAGGCTTTTGATGATTATGGGTTAAAACTCAAAAACAAATCTGATATCCAGTATCCAAGATTATTAGATCAATCAAAAATGATTCAAAAATAATTTATTACATAGAAATGTCCTTTCACCAACGATGAAAGGTGTGTTCATCGTTGGTGATTGGGTCAGGTGAGTTGGTTAGTCAAGCAAAGTTATGATGTGGTCAGCAACTATTTTTGTGGTTGCAGACATTTTCTAAGTCCTGCTAGAAAAGGAAATCACCATCTGTCCGTCTTCTGGGTTGCAGATGGAAACATGAAGTGCTCTAAAATCTCCTGGTAGATGGCTGCATTTACTTTGGACTCAGTAAAATACAGTGGGCCAACCACCACCAACACCAGGCACTCCAAATCATCGCAGACAGGCTGAAACTTCATTGCACTTTGAATTAAAATGTGTGGGAATGCTAAAGCATTCTGATTGGCACATTAATTTCAGACTTATTTTTCATTGGTGGATTGGTGGCTCAAATCTGGGTAGCTGGAGGCAGTTGATGAATTTTGGAATCATCTTTTATGACTGGATGATTTGAACTGAAACCATTTACCTGTCTGTAGTAGTTTCTCCCACATTTCAACTCATCTAAACTATTTTAATGTCTCTGTTTTTAGTCTGTATAGTTTATTTTCCCACTATCACAAAATCTTAAAATAAAACCAACAAAACAGCTCAAGATTAAAAACTATTTCACCTGTTCATTTGATGCCAGTTCCCCACTTTCTCTGTCTGTCACTCACTCACTGATACTCACATACACAGACACCAGTTTTAGTTACTCTTGTTAATATGCTAACAGTAAGAAAGAGTTAAGTTTTCCTAAAAATAATAACACTAACATTTTATGTTAACAACATTTACTGGACTTGCGGAGGTATTGTGAGAACCCTAAGAGAGTTTTGAGTTTTTGGAAGAAGCCTTTTTTTTTCTTCTTCTTCTTTTTCTTCTGGATTTTAAGGTCTTCAGACTTCTCTGTGACACTGATAACAGATACAACTAACTGGGACACGGATGGAGTTTCAGAAGGAGTTTCCTCTCAGGGAACATCAGTCACTGGCAGACTTTCAGAAGAAGGTTCTTCAACTGGTGGAACATTAAGCATTGACAGGCTTTCAGAAGCATGTTCTTCACTTGGAAGAACATTGTACATCTGCAGGCTTTCAGAATGAGGTTCTTCAATTCCTAGTATCATAACCCCTCCAAACAAAGAACCATAATGCTGCCCTGCTGGCTTTAGTCAGGACTTGACTGCAGCAGCATCCTTTTCACACTCCAGCTTTGACCTATGCTATAGACTCATGTGTTAAGCTGCATGCTGTATGCCCCAGATAATCCAGTCACATCTGGTTCTTTATGGTGTGGTCAGCAGAGCTGCACTGAAATGTTTACATATAGAGATGACAGGAGGTCATATGCTTTTAGTCCTGTGTTTCGTTTACCTCCCATTCCATTTGTTTGGGATTGCACTTTGCAAACAGAAAACAGTGCTGCGCACCTGTAACATATGGAATATAGGCTTCTCTTTCTGGCCCGCAGTAAAGATGATGTGAAAAGCTCACTGTTGCTCTATTTTTACACTGCCTTGAACACACTGAGACTGATAAGCATGCTTTAAAATTTAATCCACATACCTACAAGTATGCTCCAAAGGCACATCACCAGTATTTGCAAAAACTCTAATTGTGTCCAGTATAATAGACTTTGATAAATAGTAGCTTAGCATTCGTATAAGAACAGTATCCAATGCGGTATATGAGGCTGAAAATTCATCCGTATATTCATGGTTTAATCCTTGGGCTCTCACAGATACCCCGCTTCCTTTAGTACATGGTAGAGCTGCACAGGTGCTCAATAGAAGTTTGGGGATATGCTCCAAGGTTGCAGCCTCCAAAGCACTTAACTGAGTTCTGCCCAGATAAGATCCATGTAATACTTCTGACATTTTTCTCCAGCCACCAGGGAACTCATTAGAGGTTATACGCTGTTTGATTCAATGAAGACTAGAGGAGAAAGAAATGAAGGTAAAAAGGTAAGCAGGCACATGAATGGTTCACTAGCATATACAGTTAGAAAAAGACATAGATTGAGGGCTACTGATGAGGGTAAGAAACACAAGATATAGGCAATGACTTCCTTCTCTCACTACACAGCCACTTTGTCCTATCATACTGATTCTGTCCCACTGGAACAATGTGATGACCAAGCACGACAGGCTTTAAGAGTGGTCTCATCTCATGCTGTCAGGCTGAGGCAAAAATATCCCCTTGTGATCTGAATTTATGAGAACTTTAATGCAGCAGGGGAATATGCCTCTTAACCTGGGAACACTGCTAGTGACTCTGCTGCCTGGAGGCAAGAAACAAACTGTAAAATAATGGGGATGCTGGTCAGTAGGCTCAATTATAAAGCGCACAATGATGCAGCTTTTGGGGAATAGATGCACTTAATGTGAGTTTACTGCAAACACAAGGGTTTTAAAGTTAAATTCATGAGTTGTTTGGAAAAGAAACATGTTTATGTTTTTGTGGCTGTCTGTTGGCCAATGTTATGGCACGGGCCATACAGGCCCGTGCCATAACATTGGCTCCACCATGTTAGGCAAATAGTGTGGGAAGCTTTGGATCATACAGTTTATCTCCTTCTCTGTGCTTCTTGTTCTTCTTCCTGTCTTTCCGGTACATCTTAGATGATCTTAGTTTCAATGTCCAAAGAATTGTTTTATTATTGTCTCAGAACTGTGTGTTCTTGAGTGTAACCAGTGGTTTGCACCTTGTTGTAAACCCTCTGTATTTCCATTCATGAAGGTGTCTCCTGATTGTTGAATTTTTCTTATTCATGGAACTAATTATGTTGCTGTGCACTTTAGCAGTTTTCTGTCCTCTTTCCTGAGCAGGTCACTGTATTCATTCTTTTTTAATAGTACACCACACTGTTAATTTGGCCATTGTAAATTTTTGCTGTTTATTTCATTCATTTATTTTTTCCATCTAATGACGGCCTCCATCTCTTGGCATCAAAAACGTCATGTTGCTGTACCTCAGTGAAAAGCTACAAAATACAATTAAACACTTTGAATCAACAGATATTATATCTGCTTCATTTTTCATGAAAATATAAGTGAACAGGACTCACCTTGCCATGAAACTACTTGTTAGTCAAATGTTAAATTACTTTTGAACCTAAAAATGGCTGTAATTCCTCAGCGAAATCTATAAATTCAAGCCAAACAATTTGCACTTCACTCAACAATTATCTTAAATGTTTATTTCAAATTTAAACTCCACTGTGGTGGTGGCCTAAAGAGGCAGAAACATTACTAGACTGAAACAAAAACACCTTCTGCAGAACTACAGACATCCTTATGAACTCTGAAGTCTTGACAGTTTGGATGTGTGCTTTAAAAGGTTTGGATTAGGGACAGAATAACTGTGTAAATATAAGATTTAGGATTTTTTTTTTCAATTTTCCAATGATGTCATTTTTTGTTTGTTTTTACATGAAATTATAATGTGAAACATATGTATGTTTTAACTTTCAAGAGGCTATTGGACAACTTATTATTAGCATCACCTTCCTGGCAGGCAAAATTCAGACGAAATCAGGCTAAATAAATACACTTTTTTGCAGTGTATTTTGGATGTAGGGTTTATTGTTGTTCATCCTGTTTTTATCAACTGACCTTTGACTTCTAAAAAGGCGAATAAAAAAAAAATCATTATGAGGAAATCAATGTGATGTTAGGGGAAGCCAAAAAGACTAAGGAATTTTTAAAAATCTGTGAAATTATCTGGTAATAATATGACTTAAATACTAGAGATATGCATAGTTTGCATTTAATTCCTCCAAAATCACAAGAGTAGGCTTTTAAGAGAAATCTAAGAAGGTTTTTCCAGGTGTTATTTGTGAGATGTAAAAGCTTTTACCACAGTCCCGTCTATTTGTGTGTTTGTATGCGGATGCATGTAATAATGTTCATCTCCCATATATCAGTTACACTATGCACAAAGCAAGACTAAGGCGAACAAAGATTTTTATCCTTTAAATGTACATGAGTGTTTTCTGGTAGGCTCTTCAGAGCCACAGCAATCCCAGCAGTGAGCTCTAAGTAACCCTGATTAAATCTGGCCTCCCTCTGCTCCTCTCCATTGCTTTTAGGATGCAGAGATAATGTTCATTAGCAGCGACGGGTGGGGATTTTGGGAGGCGGATGCTCGTGTGTTGCTCATGTGTGGCAATAATGGGGTCTGATGGGAGGTTAATGCTATTTGGTTGAATATGAAGCTGTGACTATTATGTTGTATGGATGTTACTAGAGCACTAAAAATTCCACCAAAATTCAAAATTCTATACACTGGGGGACGTGTGCCACAACAAGTCCACAGAGGCTCGAGACGATGCACTGCCAGACACCACAGCACACTGCAGGAGGTCCTGTATCCATACTTTGACTGATCAAAGCTGCTTTGGTGTGTCTTTCGGTCTCTGCTGTTGCCAGGAAACCTTATAGAGACACAGACTATGAAGCCACAATGGAATAATAACTATAATGGATTGCTTTTATATAGCGCTTTTCGGGACCCCTCAAAGTGCTTTACAATTCCACTATTCATTCACTCTCACATTCATACACTGGTGAAGGCAAGCTACAGTTCAATTCAATTCAATTCAATTCAATTTTATTTATATAGCGCCAAATCACAACAAAAGTCGCCTCAAGGCGCTTCATAGATACAGAGAAAAACCCAACAATCATATGACCCCCTATGAGCAAGCACTTTGGCGACAGTGGGAAGGAAAAACTCCCTTTTAACAGGAAGAAACCTCCGGCAGAACCAGGCTCAGGGAGGGGCGGCCATCTGCTGCGACCGGTTGGGGTGAGCTTATTTGCTAAGCTTTTTGTAGCCACAGCTACAGCTGCCCTGGGGCAGACTGACAGAAGCGAGGCTGCCATATTGCGCCATCGGCCCCTCTGGTCATCACCAGTAGGCAGTAGGTGAAGTGTCTTGCCCAAGGACACAACGACCGAGACTGTCCAAGCCGGGGCCCGAACCGGCAACCTTCCGATTACAAGACAAACACCCAACTCTTGAACCACGATCGCCTCAGTATCAGTATCAATGTATCAGTTATTACACTTACTGTTACTGTTCAAATTAAGAAAAAAAGAAAAAAAAAGTAACGCTTAGCAAATGTTTGATTTAATGCAAGCTGTGTCATGGATTTCCGAGGCACACCGTTAAAAAGTGCCACTACCAAATCACTTTATGTGATTAGTTCACTTAGCTGATCACTTAAGGAACATTAACTCACAGTTTCTTCATATATAAATGGATGTACAATGAAATTAGCAGGATTAGGTACTAAAAACTTTATTGTAAGATTATTTATTTGCTAAGCTTTTTTTTTTTTTAAAGTTTGATACATTTTTTTTTTCCAAAAATATGAGTTTATTCCTTCTATCAAACTTCTCACCAGATGCATAGATTTCCACAGTAAACACGAGTACGTATTTATGATTGTCTGCATCCTCATTTTGACTGTGGACCATTTGCGTACAGTGAATTTAAGAACCCTGTTTGAGATGATCTGAGCTTTGTGACAAGGTGGGTTATTCTGCTGGAAGCAGCCATCAGAAGATGGATACACTGTGGTCATGGACACGGTCAGCACAATACTTGGGTAGGCTGTGTTGTTTAAAAATGTTCAGCTGGTGCCACATCATTATACAACCACCAGCAGCAGCCTGCACTGCTGATATAAGGCAGGACAGATCCATGCTTTCATCTTGTTTATACCAAATTCTGACCCTAACATCTGAATGTTGCAGCACAAATTGATACTCATAAGGTGAATGTTTCTCCAATCATCTATTGTCCATTTTTCCTCTTCTAGCTGGCAGGAGTGGTTGACCGGTGTGTGGTCTTCAGCTGCTGAAGCCCATCTGCTGCAAAGTTCAAAATGTTGTGCATTAAGAGATGCTCTTCTGCATACCTTGGTTGACTCTTTATGTTACTGTTGCCTTCCTATCAGCTCAAAGCAGTCTGGCCATTATTCTGTGCCATTCATCCAGATAACTACCAATTACCATTATCTGTAAACTCTAGATATGATTGTGTGGGTAAAAAAATCCAAGTAGATAATCAGTTTCTGTAATGCTCAGACCAGCTCCTCTGGCAACAACAACATGCCTAAACTAAAAGTTGCAGTTCAACTGTACCTAATAAAGAAGCCAGTGCACTCTCTATTGAAGCTAAAATTATTTTAAATTAATTCATGTATGAAGTAAGTGTGAAAATTCTTTGTCTGATGCTCAAATGATCGCATAACGTGTCAGGAGCTGATAGCACATCTTGAGTTTTTAAAAAAAAATTCATACTATCTTTTAAACCATTACTGTGTGAATTACATTAGTGATCTTTAAATATACTATTTTGAAAATTTCGCTGATGTTGGAGAATCCCCAGGTCTTGCTTAAGGCATGAAACTGTGATCCATCTCCTCCACTAATTCTTGGGAAAAAAAATCTGATCTTTAATTAAATTTAATTAATTTCATTTTCCCCTCTTTGTTTCCTGTCTTATTCCTCCTCCTCCTCCTCTCTGTCCATGTAATTAGCTGGAGTCGTTTTGTCTAGCAAATTTAAGACCACGTCTTCCTTCTGCCCTCTCCTCCTCTCACATCACCAAAGGGAGTTCTGGGTAGTTATACTTCACTGATGTGTGCAGACTCAAGAAGCCTGCAGCTTTTCCATTCTCATTACACACACAAACCAGACCCATAGACCCACCAGCTGAGGCCAGTTCCACTGTAGGATAACTATAGTTGACTTATTAAGCCACAGATCAAATATATCTGAATTCCTCCTCTCAGATTTTTGTGAGGAAACAGATTTGATAAAGTCAGTGGGATTTTCCCTTTTTTAAATTTCTGTATCTTTGTGTTTTGGTGAAATCATACAGCTGGTTTGATGATGACTGACAGTGATGAAGGATTTTATTGATCCCCGTGCAATTTCTCTGGGGACTCCAGCTTCCTTCCACAATCCAAAGAAATGCATGTTAGGTTAATTGGTGATTCTAAAACCTGGTTGTAGGTGTGGATGTGACAGTGTTATGTTTGTCCCTTTGTTGACCTTGTTGACTGGTATAATCTATAATCCCAATCTTACCTTTTGAGAGCTGGGATAAGCTCCAGCCTCCCTCAGAAACTCTGAGTCGGACTTGAGAAAGTTGTTCCAGTTGTTTTGTATTTGACTGGTGAAACTGGTGTTCAGAGTAAATGTGGATTTGGACAAAAGCTGTGTGGTTTCTGAATCTCTCCATGATAACCTTTATTGAGTTATCTTTTAGTGGACCCTGACCTTTGACCGCCCAGTGGGAGAAAGACAGCTGAATATCCTATATGCTCATTTTGTATTACTGCAAGTGGCAGCCTTCCAGGATTTTATATATACATGCTAACAGGGGCAACAAGACTTCTGTTTTACTGCCAAGAACCTGCTTCGGCGTTATTAACTACATTTAATCATTATTTAATTAATTAAAAGATTGACTTTATTTTTTCTCTACTTTTTCTACAACAACTTTACAAAGTAAAATTCCACTTTGAATTCTCCATAAACTGGAGGAGATAAGGTTGGTTCGGGGTGTTTAATATCTTCCCTGGGGGGTTTCTAACCGTTATCGCTTCCTGTTTGTTGTCACACATGTTAAACTGAGTCGATCAAGGAGGTGCAGAGCGAAACTGACGCCCGGTCAGTGAGCGCACTGGGGCGGGCAGGGCGATGCGGTCACCGGGGTACTTAAATCTTTTATCTTAAGAATGGCTGCTTTGGCGATAACGGGATTGACGTATTCCCGCTAGCTCCTCAACTCACTTTCCCAAAGAAAGCGCTGTTTGTAAGGGGGGCTCTGATCTCTACAGCCGGTTTCCACTGCGCGCAATCACAGCTCTAGGACCAGCGTTACAGTCGGTGCGCTCTGGCAGAAAGCATCCAGCCTCTTTATCTCTCGGTTCTAACAGCAATCGGTATTCTTTTCAATGTCCCCCAACCCTCACTCACCGCTCGCAATGAAACCGTTGTAATCCACCCTGTTCATTGTTTTTCTTTTTTTTTCTCGGTTTCACACTTTACTTACTGCAAAGTGAGCGCAGAGAAGAGGAAAACGCGGGAAATACTCTTCATCTGCAAGTTTTCGTGTGTGTGCCGCACTGGAGGGGAGGAAGAGATGGCAGCCCCGGTGAAAGCAGCCCTGGCTCTCCTGATTTTCACCGTGACAAGTGAGTAATCCTTTCCAATCCTCTCGGAACGGGACGGGAGACTTTACTTTATTGGGCTTTAAAATCTGGCTTGGGTTGGCCATTGCAAAATTGCACACCCTCTCTTACACAAATGCATGCCAGTTAATATAACAGGTCTGATAAGTGCTTTCTTAAGGGGTTTAATTTCTTGCATGGTTAAGCCACACTTTTACCTTGCAGACAGAGGTGGTCTCGGGAAAGCAGGCCAGTGGGGATAAGTAGCGGCATTTCCATGCGTCAAACCCTTTAGCACGTGATTTTTCAGCACGCTTCAATTAACTAACACGCTTGTCCTTTAGGCAGAAAACCCACGGAGTTTTAATTACATTTGCATTTTAAGGGCAAGGGTGTGAAATCTGAGTAAGGAGCATTCATTCACTCATTTTAGTTTGGTTCAAGACTTCATAGCCTGCAATTTAAATAACAAATCTGGCACCGTGCTTTGAAGAGAACTCGCGAAACAGCTGACTGCGTGGTTGTAAGTGCAGATACAATTATTGCTATTTAACCTACATGAAATGCCTTCATTGCCAGTAAGTGAAAAAGATACTTTGATAACAATAGCAGACATTTCAATTGAGAGTTTGCTTACTTTAACTTACATCACACCTATCAGATGATCTCCCCACCTACAGACAAGTAAAGTAACTTATGAGGTCCTAAATCAGGCAGGAGGAATCTATTATTGAGCTGTCAGTGGTGCTGAAATTGGATCAATGTGCAGCTCTACCAGGCAAACCCCAGTACCCATTGTGTTTGCTTCTCCAGTTCAGATAGACAGAGAGATAGAAAAACAGTGTTACAACTACTGCAGTGGAATTAAATTCAGTAATTGAGGGTTTAATTTACCCCCCCCTGCCATGAATAGGGCGTGTTCTTACTGGAAGAAAAGTATACGCGCAGATAATATGAATTCATACGGGGGAATATGGTAAATGTGCTGATTCTTTTCTACTCTGATTGAACACTCAAAGCGATTTATACAACATGCCTCAGTCACACATTCATACAAACACTTTTTTCTATCTGACAATCACACAAACTCATACGCTGATGGGACATTGGAGAGCACAAGGATGCAAGGATACCTTGACATGCAGACTGGGGAAACCAGGGATCAAAACACCAAGCATGCAATTAGTAGATGACCTGCTCTACCTCCTGGTGTATTTCATCAGTTGCTGTATTAATAAAAATCTCAATATTAAACATGTTGTAAGTTCAAAAAGAAAGTCACTTTAATTTTTTTGAGTATTCAGTAAAACAGCTAAGAAATTAAGCAGGATTAGCTAAGTGCATTCATATTATTTAAAAAAGTACAAAAGTGAAGTTCATGGTTTCAGACTTGCTTGTTCTCTGTAACTTATTCAGTGTCACCTGTGCTCTGTCTGCCAGTGATTCACTGTATGAATCTGTCACTTCAACCAAACATTCTCATGGCTCCAACTCTAAACAGACGAAATCCAGTCAGCCACTCTGCTGGGATGCATTTGCTCCTTTGTGTTGGCTTCCCTACCGTTCTCACTCTGTGTCTCTGTTCCTGCACACCATCTTTTCTGCCTTACTCTATATTTTCACATTTTGTTTGTTTCCTATACTGCAACTTATCTAATATTTACAGTGCTGCATCACACATTTCTCTGCCTTCTGTGCTCTCAGGATCATTTGCAGTAAATGCACAGTGCTAATGTGTGCTACAGCTACCCTATGAGATGTTTTGCTCATTGTAGGCTTGCAAGATCTTTAACATTTTGCACGAAACCATCAGTGTCACCATACCCTGATTCTGCTTCTCTGTAGCTCATGTGTGATGCATTATACGTGAGTGGGCAGAATTGTGCAGCTCCTAGTTTGTGCTTGTAGTTTCTCATGAGTTTAAAACTGGTTTCTCATAACTGCAGATGTATATCTCGCCAGCAGGGCCCAGCATCACTGAGTCAACACTTCATAGTAAACTATTAGTCATTGCGTTGGCAGGATTGTTTGGATGCTGCTCTTTGAAGGAGAGATGCATGCCGATGAAAAGATGTATCGAAGTGCTTTGCAAAGCAAAAAGAAAAAATGAAAGCGGCACCAGGTGGTGCACACCTAAGCAATGCTTCCACTTAGAGGTGACACTGAGCGAGCTGAGCGCAAAAGAAAGGCACTTTTACTGCATCTGCTGTCTCTCTTATATCCTAAATCTGCACATGTTCCTGTCACGCTGTGAACAAAAGAGCAAAGCAGGACAGGAAGACACGAGGGAGAGATTGCGACAGATTAAAAGAAAATCATTGTAATAAGAGAATTTGTTTTATTCTCACAGACAGAAGGACTGTCTGGGATGAGGAAAAGTTCGGGGCAAAACAAGTAAAAGAAATCCCACGAGGCACAAAAAACACAAAAATCTCTCAGGCAGTAGATTTGCTACGAACAATATGAAATGCGTGGATGTGAGACTCTGTGGATGTGTATGCACGCAGGCCTGTATTTTATAACATGACTGATATGGACAGCATCCTGAGTAAAACCAAAGACAGCTGAATCCTAAATTGTTTTGGCCTCTGAAAGGCCACTGCAGATGGTAACACGCTGAATAATTCACTAACCTGAAAAGAAACCTACAGGATGTAGAACTGTTTTTTCCTCTCCTCTCTGCACTCTTGACTGATGACACAACCTCTCTGTCCATCTGCATCACTCAAACTCAGCGGCACGCCTGAAAGCTTGTTTTTGTTTGTTTTTTAATTATTTCCATGTTGTGATGGAAACGGTGTCGATTTTATGCGAGCGAGAAAGACTTTGAGAATAATCTCTGATTGTGTCTGCGTCTCCGCGCAAGTAAGATGATGGCATTTTTATTTTAGCGGTAATGAATTATTGAGGTGTGGAGAGTGCAGTGAGGCAGACAGGAGTGTGTGTGCATACATGTGTGATGAGACCTGTTGGTAGACTCCCTCCTGCTCCATCTCTACTTAAGCCGTATCCGCATCTTATTTTAGCATCATACCATTTTAGCCATTACCGTCGAACCCACCATCTATATCGCATCTCTTCATCATTTTCAGACACATGACGCAAATTGTCTTTCCCAGTTTGTTCATGCTTTGTGCTGGATTTATTTTTATACTGCCTCCCTTTACATTTTTAAGGCAATGTGACGTTTCTTGTTTCTCTCAGGCTGAAATCAGAGTGCAGCCATGGAACAGCCACAAGCTGAAGTCACTAGAGAAGGAGTAACGCGTTAGGGTCAAACAGCTACAAAACTGTGCATTCAAATTAGAAACCACATCTGTTTAGTTATTTCACTTTGTTCTACTACAGTGCTCTTTTTGTATAGTGTATAGATGTGTTTGAATTTTGTCTATTGCTCCTGCTCCAAATGACTTTTTTACTGATTGTTCTCTGCTTCAGAAAGATTGAAACACTTAGAGCAAATAGCGAAGGCGATGAGAATGATTTTAGTCACGATAGCAATAAAATGTTAATTTTCAAAGTAACTGTGAGAGCTTAGAGACTTCTCTAAAAAATACTGTGTCTTTATAATCTTAAAACAGTTGTGGGAAATGGTTTATTGGCAGTGCTTAACTTGAATTGCCCCATCTGACAACAAAATTGTTTTCACTGGAACTTTATTCCTGTGCTGGGATAAGCTTTTAAACATGTTTTATTTGTTGCGTCCTATAAATAGAATCACATGCAAAGCAAATGTGATAATTAAAAAATAGAAACAAAAATAAAATAAAATGGATCTGTAAAGAGTATACGACTGAGGACTCACATATATGACATTTGAGGTTGAGTCATTGATCAAAAGTACTGAGCGAATAAAAAAAGAACAATAAATATGAAAATCAAAAGAACATAACAAAGAAAACATGCAGGAGCCAAGCAGGACAGCAAAAACATACACTGTAACAAGAGTAAGACAGGACTATACACTCACTGGTCACTTTGTTAGGTAAACCTTCCTGTAACTCTTTTTGCATTCAAAACTGCTGTAATTATTCGTGGCATAGATTCAACAAGGTGCTGGAAACATTCCTCACAGATTTTGGCCCATTTTGACACGAGAGCATCACATGGATTCAGCAGATTTTCCAGCTGGACATCTACGATGGGAATCTCCTGCTCCACCACATCCATGGAGGCCATTCGAGTACAGTGAAGTCATGTGCCGTGTGTTATTTGCCTGCTCAAAGCAGTCAGACTATCCTCTTACTGTGGGGCTGATCACCACAAAGGAGGTTAAAATCAGAAAGTAGCGCCAAAAACTAACAGGAAGTAACCAAAAGACAAAATACTAAACACAGACATGAATAACAAACCCCTGTGTGTAGGTGCTAATGGAAAGACATGAGAGAGTGGACAAGAGACGGGAAATACTAAGGGATTTAAAACTACTACAACCAATAAAAACCAAGATCTGAACCAAAACACTCAACATTGGAATAACCAGACACTAAAAACAGCAAAAGACACAGGACTAAAATTTTAACATAAAAATAACAATGAAATTAACAGGAACCAAAACTCAGTCACAACAGACTGATTTTCTGGTACTTGATACCTTAAAACTCTGAAATCAGAAGAGCTGAAGGCCACCAAAATCTGATAACCAGTTGATTTGAATTAGAAGTAGAAGTTGGCCTCATACGGCTGTTTATTGCATGTAAACAGTGAATTGTTGTCAGGCTTTAATCCCTTTAAAAATGAAACTCATAAATCCCTGTTATTACTCATCACCATAATATAGCATGATCCTATTTAATTTTATCTGATGATTATACTAATCTGGGAATTGTTTTGTCTCACGCTCTGATGTTTCCATTGTATGTTGTCGTGTCTCTATTGTCCTCTTCTCCTGGCACGAGTCTCCTCTCCCTCTAATCCTGACAGACGCAGCTTTTTGTCTCTGAGGAGGTTTACCTTCGGGGTTTCTTGTCATAGTTGCTCAGACACCGGACACTTCTCCTGTCTCCTGTCTGAAGGTTAATGTAAAGTGACCAAGTGTAGCATATACCTCTTCTTCTGTCACCTGCCTTTAAAGCTCAGATCCTCTTATTTTCAGTCTGATTCTGACATGTTTCAAAACATATTGGTTTCTTGAGTATATCTTGACAAGACAGTTGAGAGCATGGCTGCAAAGCTATACAAGTGAAGTGCCTGAACAGGTGTGTTCTTCTAAGTTGACATACAATGCCATTATGGGGTAGAATATGGTTAGAAAATAGATTTCAGTGCTAAAGTTGTTTAAATATACTGTGTTTCAAACAGCAATTTGTTTTTGCCCCTCAGCAGTAAAAGGCTGATGGGGTATTGTCATAGAGAACAAGGCACATCTAATAAAAATCTTTGTTCAGAGGTCAGTTTTGGTGAAAATTACCTAGGATTTTCAAACTTTAACCACAGGTGCAAATAATAGGAGGCTGCTATGATATTTTGACTTGCTTCTTTGCAACTTCCGTGTTACTTGCTTTGGCCAGGCAAAGGCAGATCACAGTTTACCTGCTTTGTGTCTGGCAAAGCCAAAGATGACTCATCTAAACAGACATCCATCCATCCATCCATCCATCTTTTTTTTTTTTTTTTTTTTTTTTTTTTCTAAATGACATCAGAAACAGCAGTATGCGACATTACGTGATGGCAGAGCTTCAGTTCATCCTTTGTCATTTTTTTTTTTTTTTTTAATAAATAGGACAGGGGGAATGAATGAGAGAAAGAGGGGGAGAGAAAGAAAGAAAACCAAAGGGGAGAAGAGACGGTGAGAAGGGGGGGGAAGAGAGAGAAAAAAAAAAAGAACTCCTGGGTCACCTGTATGGAGAAAAAAACAAACAAACAAACAAAAAAAAACAAACAGAGGAGACAGCAAACAACAAAGAGCAACATAATAATAGAGAAAACAAAGCACCATCACAATAAACTAGCTAGTCATAGATATCAATATTTACTAAATAATAAACGATATTGTGCAGCACGCAAGATAGACGGCGCACAGTGTGCTTTGAGGCAGCAGCCAAGAAAGCTTTAGTCCGCGTCTGTGAATACCCATGTGTGCATACCTGTGTGGATCAGCATGCTTGCATTCCAAAGGTTTCTCCATGTAATGATCTGCTAGGGAGTGTGGGGGGGCCACAGCCCCGTCCTCCAGGGTGTGAAGCGGGTATGGAGGAGATCAAAACTCCAGACATCCAGAGGCCCCCAGAACACAAGAGACCAAGGAAGACCCACAGAGGGGCAGCCGCGCCACTGTTCCAGTAAGAGCTGAGGAGAGTCCCAGATGAGGGCTCGCCCAGCAGCCGCGGAGCAGAAGTCAGGGGGAGTTGCAGTGACGCGCCCGTGAGCTCCGCCGGCCCCCAGCTGCGCCTGAGTGACCGAGCCCCAGGCCGAGAGGCCGGGGGCACCCCACCTCCAAAGGGGCCCGAGCGAGCCCCAGGCCCCAGGCCCCGACAAGCGGCCGCCAAGGAGTGAGCCGGTGTGTACCCGGACGCCCACCCCCAGACACAAAGAACCACCAACACACCGACACCTGAGGGAGTCCGCCACCGGCAGGGGAAGTGGTGGTGGGTGGAGATAGGCCTCCAAACCTTGGAGGGCCTGAGGTGTCCCCAGAGAGGTGGCGTCTGATACCCAACCTGACATATAGACACAGACATACAGGCACACACAGACACAAACATCCATTCCCACCCTCATGCTCTCATATGCACTCACTCCACACTCAACCAACGTGGAGACAGACATAAAGAGACGCTGTACACACGATCACACTCCCCAAGCGTACTCTACAAACCGGGTCTAGGTACCCTTGCCCCTGGAGGGGGGAATTGCACCCAGACCCAGGTGGTGTTACCCTTTTCCCTGCGGTGGGGAGAGGCAGACCACCCCGACTCCGCAGCAGCAGGGAGGCCCCACACCCCAGACCGCAGTCGGACGGCCAACTCCTCCTACTAGCCCTCCCGCTCCAGCAGGCCGCAGAGAATGGGGGTGGGAGAAGACTCCAAACCTCCCTCCACCCGCTCATTGTAGTGTTGATGCATATGTGTTCTAAGGTGCATTTAAAACCCAGGAGGGCATGGAGCTACCTGCCAAGGAGCAGCAGGTAAGCGCATAGTCCCTCCTGCTAGCCCTCAATGACTAAGTGTATTTAAAATTGAGAGGTGGGCAACGACGTCAGGGGTGAGGTATACACCCTGATGGTGATTTGGACTCCGTGATTGTGCCCACCCCCAAGATCCTATATGTATGTGTAATGAGAGTGTGAATAATGTGAATGTCTAAGTTGTGGGATAAAATTGAGGCAGAGGCAGCCAGAAGGGGACGCGGGGGGGGGGGGGGGGGGGGTAGCCTCCTCTGCACCCTGGTGACATACCCCCACTCCAAGGCCCTGCATGTGTGGGTGGTTGTGGAGGAGCGGGAAGAGGGAGGCAGCTGGAGATGGGGAGGGAAGGAAGGGAGGGGCAGGTAACCCCTCCCTGGGGCCAGCTCCCCCGCTGACCCCAGTAGGCACTCCCACCCTTCGCGACCCGCCAGGGAAGGGGGGCCCAGGCCCATCAGACCGGGGCCCAGTGCAGTAGCGCCCTCCGGCTCCACAGAGCCCTGGACAGTCCACCCAACCCCACCACAGAGAAAACTGCACCCACCCCACCATCCACACATCTTCCAGACTACATAAGACGGTAAACGCCCAGGCTGAGATCTTCCTCCACCTCTCCTGTATCTCCCCCTCCTGCAGAGAGTTCCTGAAGAGAAGAAAGCTCCTGCAAGATGTGACCATCCCCCCCACCAGTTGAAGAGCCCCCCAGGCGGCTCGACGCACCGGCGGCACCCTGCTCCAGGGCCGGGCCCCCATGCACCCACCCGCCCACAACCCCGGCAACACACCAACCAGGACCCAAGCCCCCGAGGCCCGGCCCGGGCCCCAGCCCAGAGACGGAGCGCCCCCAGAACCTCACGCCCATCCCGGACCCACCCAGGGGCAGCCAGGTTGCCAGGTCAGTAACCCACGTCCGTCAGCACAGACCCTCCCCTAGCCCCGCTGCACGCAGCCGTGAGGAAACAGTCACCTGAGAGCCAACAGAGCCCCCAACCAGACGTGACCGCTACCCCGGGTTGAGCCCCCCAAGGAAGATGCCTCCGGGGAACCCCCCGACGCCCTAAGCCTGTCCCTACCCCCTCACCAATCACAACAGTGAAGGCGGGACCAAACTATGACCCCCCACCCCCACTAGGTGATGGAGCTGATAAAAGGGGCCCAGAGCAATTGATCTAATGTGGTGGCAGAGGCTGTGTCAAGACTAATGTAATCTAATAGATAATTTCTATATTGGTTAGAATTAAGATTATTTTTATTTTTCCAGTTCATGAGGACTGTTTTCTTGGCTATGCATAGGGCAGTGAAGATCATATGGGCTATATTCTTTTCTGAAGTGACATTATCTAAGCTGCCCAGTAGACACACTAAGGGGGAAGTTGGAATGTTACATTTCAGACACTTTGATAAGTCTTCACATATCTCGCGCCAAAACTTTTGCACTGGCGGACAGAACCAAAGAGCGTGGATGTAATTGTCTGGTGTATTGCCTTGACAGTGTGAGCAGTTGTTGGAAGATGTAAAGCCCATCTTGAACATCCGATGACCTGTATAGTGCACTCTATGTAGTATTTTGTATTGAATTAATTGCAGACTGGGATTTTTAATTAATTTAAAAGTTTTTAAGCAAATCTGAGACCAGAAGTTTTGGTCTAGGTTGACTGATAAATCTGCTTCCCACTTTGCAGTAGGAAGGGATATTGATTCATCTAATTTAGAAAGTGTTCTGTATATTTTAGATAATAATTTGGGGGATTTAAGAGTAAGAAAATGTGCCGCACTTAGTGGTGTTTGTAATTCAACTTGACTGAGGTTAAATTTCTTTTTTACTATGGATTTAATTTGTTGATATTCTAAAAACCTTGTCTTGTTGATCCCATATTGTTCAACTAGTCTGTCAAATGGAATAAATTCTGTTCCCTCTAATATATGTTCTAAGTATTTAATTCCTTTACAACTCCATTCTGGGAAATTAATCATATTATTGTTTTGTAATATGTCAGGGTTATTCCAGATAGGTGTACGTTTGCATGGGATTAATGAAGACTCCGTTATTTTTAGAAACTCCCACCATGCTGTTAGAGAAAAGCTGATGTTGATACTTTTAAAGCATTCATGTCTTTTGATGTTTGAGCTAATAAATGGTAGGTCTGAAATCTCTAGATCTTTGCATAGTGCCTGTTCAACATCTAGCCAGGGCTCAACTAAGAAGGTATGTTTTAACCATTCTGAGATGAACTGAAGCCTGTTGGCTAAGAAGTATTGGTGAAAATTAGGCAGATCTAATCCTCCTCTATCCTTGGTTCTTTGTAGCGTTTACGGTTTATCTTTCCAAAGGAATTTGGAAATATATGAATCCAGAGATCTGAACCAATCTTGTGATGGTTTGTTAGGGATCATCAAAAATAAGTAATTTATTTTTGGCAAGATCATCATTTTTATAGTGGCGACCCTTCCCATGAGTGATATGGGTAAAGATTTCCATCTAGTCAGATCGCCTTCTACTTTCTTTAGAAGTGGGATGTGGTTTAGTTTAGTTAAGTCTGAAAGCTTAGGAGAGATATTAATACCTAAATATTTAATATTTCCGGATTGCAGTGGGGCAGAGGAAGAATTATGGAAGGAGCAGTTAATGGGGAGAACTGTAGATTTTGGCCAGTTAATTGAATAATCTGAAACTCTTGAAAACCAGTTTATTAAAGTAATTACCTCAGAGAGGTTGGTTTGTGTGTTTTGCAGAAAAAGCAACACATCATCCGCATAGAGACTGATTTTATGTTCTATGTTCTTACATTTTATGCCCTTAATTGTTGTAGCCTGTCTAAATGCTGCTGCTAGAGGTTCGATAAAAATTGCAAAAAGTGAAGGGGAGAGTGGGCATCCCTGTCTGGTGCCCCTCAGGAGACAGAAGCTGGAGGATGTCTGGTCATTTGTTCTGATACGAGCCGTTGGGGAATTGTATAATATTCTTATCCAGTTTATGAAAGAGTTTCCAAAACCAAATTTGTGTAAAGTTGCGAATAAAAATTTCCAATTAACTCTGTCAAATGCTTTTTCTGCATCTAGAGATAATATTATGGTTTCGATGTTTTTATCGTATGAGTAGTCTATTAAATTAAGTAATCTACGAGTGTTTGTTGAGGAGTGCCGACCTTTTATGAAACCAGTTTGGTCAGGATGAATTAAGAGGGGGGTTATTTTCTCCAGTCTCTTTGAGAGAGCTTTGCAGATTATTTTAAGGTCTACATTTAAAAGAGAAATTGGACGATAGCTTGAGGGAAATAAAGGGTCTTTGCCTGGTTTTAGCAGGAGACTAATGTTGGCAGAATTCATATTTGGTGGTAGTCTGCCCTTTTCCTCGATTTCCTGCAACATGCTGTGGAATACTGGTGCCAAAATTGTCCAGAATTATTTGTAGAATTCTGCAGGGAAGCCGTCTGGACCTGGAGCCTTATTATTGGGCATACTTATCAGGGCTTCCTGGAGTTCACTTGGCGTCAGTGGCGAATCCAGTTCCATTGCTTGACTGTCTAGTAATTTTGGAAGAGTTACGTTGTCAAGAAACAGATCAATTTCATTTTTAGATGGGTTTATTTGTGGTGAGTATAAAGTTTCATAGAAATCCCTAAAAATGTTGTTTATTCTTCCAGGATCATATATTGTGTTCCCCGATAAATCTTTAGCAGCACATATAGTTATTTTTTCTTTATTTATTTTTAACTGGTTAGCTAGAAATCGACCTGATTTGTTACTGTGTTCAAAATTCTGCAAGCGAAGTCTTTGTATAAGGAATTGTGTTTTTTTATTAATAGTTTCATTTAATTCTAGTTTTGTTTTGCATATTTTGTTCAATGTTTCCTGATCTTGGTGGGACGCGTAGGCTTCTTCTAGTGATTTGATGTTTTTTTCTAATTCCTGAATATTTTTGTTTTCTTCTTTCTTTTTGTGTGATGAGAAAGAAATTATTTTACCTCTCATCACAGCTTTCCCTGCTTCCCATAAAACAGAAGCAGATATTCCGGGAGTGTCATTAAAGTCTAAATATGAAGTCCATTCCTTTTTAAAGTATTTAATAAAGTCTTCATCTTCATCCATCCATCCATCTTCATCCGCTTTGTCCGGGGCCGGGTCGCGGGGGCAGCAGCCTAAGCAAAGAGGCCCAGACCTCCCTCTCCCCAGCCACCCCCTCCAGCTTGTCCGGGGGAATACCAAGGCGTTCCCAGGGCAGCCGAGAGATATAATCTCATCTAAACAGACACCACTGCATAATAGAGGACTGGCAGCGTTACTCTTCATTAAGACACTGACACAAACCCCGTTATTTACTTTTCTGGTTCTCTAGTGTTTTGTTTGTGCTTTTAGGATAAAGGTTAAGATTCAACATGTACTATGTAACTTGTTTTTTTGAAGCTGGTAGTTTATGTTGCTTTGCAAAGCATTAATACAATTCACTTTTTTTCTTTTTCCCCTGCTCGTCATTCTCCTGTATACACTGTATACGCATAGCCAACAGTCATGTCAAGTTTATTTATGAGGCACACACAGAAAAAAAATGCTGCCACAAAAGACTCCCAGACCTCAAATAACATAAAAACACACAAGGCAAATCATACCAGGAAACAACACGTTCAGGACAAAACAGGACAGCATAGAAAGCTTTTAAATGGAAATTTATGTGACAAGACTTGTTTGTGTGGCAGCACAAAAGACAATGGCTTCTTAAATTGCAGTTAAACATAAAACAGAACAGATATGCGATAAGTCATCCATAATATTTTCTTTATTTAGTATTTATTCCTTAAAAAACACCAATATTTATTCCTCTTAAAATTGAATATACAGTCAGTAGTTTATATGATGAAATGTCTGGGCATGAGGTGCTTTGAGCAGGTGCAAAACTTGTTTATGTTTTTGTGTTTGTGTATTGAATTGTGACTGAATACAATTACATGTGATCTGTTTGTGAGACAGTAACACTCCCACTCATGACACATACACACGAGCGCATGAGAGCATGCAGCGGGCTGCATCACTGCAGCACGTAATTGGCGAAACCTGACAACACGAGATTTAAACATCGCTTCACCAGCTAGAGTTTTGGGCATCTGTGTTTTCTCATTCAAGTCCCACTGAAATTAAATGTGAATCGTGAGTGTGTTAGCGGTCATTAAAATGCTTTAATTGCATACACATATATTTTATAGTCACCCAGCCAAAATGCAGGGCTGCAAACAAGGAGGTATTTACTGCAGGAGACTCAAAGTGAAGTTAATGGATGGTCAACCAAACAACAGCTTATTCTGCTGTAAATTTTAGCTCAAGGTTGTGTTAAATTCAAGGTCTACATAAGGCCCCAGTTCACTGTACCCAATAACTTAAGCTGCACGGTAGTAAAGATGTGCTTACTGTAAGCTTGATCTGGCTGCATCATCACAACAAGCACTCGACTGAGATGATGAAATTACGAATAAGTCTGGCTTATTCTTGACATTTTCTGACTGTATGATAGCCAGAGGACATTTATCTCCGTGAAACAGAATAAACTGGAGTAGCTACTATTACGTATGAGGAAGAAATATGGAATATGTTCATTCTTAATAATGCAATTTATTTTTTACTTTATAAAATTGGAGCTAATTTATTTTAAGAAAACAGATGAAGACTGTATACAATAGTTCTGGAAACAGTCCAGAGATTCACAACGCCAGTCTGCATGCCAAAGTATCTTTGGGCAAGTTACTGAACCCCAAGTTGATCCTAAAGCTTTATTAGAGTGTGAATATTAGACAGAAAGAACAGATGTGGAACGATGCTGTATAGAGTTCAGATTAAAGGTAGAAAAATACTCAATAAGAACCAGTCCAGTTACTGTTTGCTTTTCATTTACAGAGTGGAACCAGTGGTGTATTAGACTGTGCTCACACTTGCTTGTCATATCATAGTCAAGTCAGTGCTTAGCACTTTTCTAACATGCCTTTGATAGGAGGTTATATTGGGTTGTAATGAGTTGTGATATCCTCTGTAGTGTACTTCTGACTGTTTTCCCCCTGTGTGCGTATTTGTGTGTGCAGCTATCCTGTGTGCGGAGGTAGAGGAACGGTTGGTGAATCACCTGTTGTCACCAGAGCGCTACAACAAACTCATCAGGCCAGCTATCAACACCAGCCAGCAGGTCACCATTTACATCCAGGTGTCTCTAGCCCAGCTGATCAATGTGGTAAGAAAACACACAAACAAACCCATAACCTCACATACTGTGAGCAAAGAGGCATACCCTACTAATGTCAAATGACTGGGGAACACGTTAACCTGGTTGTTGTCAGTGGAGCCACTGCTTACAGAATTTTCCCATGTCTGTGTTTCAGAATGAGAGAGAGCAGATCATGACCACCAACTGTTGGCTCACCCAGGTTAGTGTCAAAGCACCTTGCTCATAATTTTTTGTTTGTTTGTTTCCGAGGATCAGACCAATTGAAAAATTTGACCATTAGGGTCTATCGGTTCATGAACCACTACAATTATAAATGTACTGTCATGGTCCTGGGTCAGTGACCCAGTGTTTTGAGTTTTTGTATCATTGTTGAACTTTGATTTTGTCATTTTTTTATCTTTTCTAGTCTTTTGGTTTCGGTTTCTGTGTTCTATGGTTGCTGCCCCCCCCCCCGTCTGTGTTTCTTCCCTCAGGTCATGTCCAGTGTTTTATCAAGACTCTGTGCAGGTCATGGTCATGGTCATGTTGCTTGTTCTAGTATATATTTCATAGTTCCTTTACGTTCCAGCACAGGTCTTGTTCATAGTTGTCACAGTTGTCATAGTCATAGTTTTCGGCTACGTTCATTAAGCATTAAGACCTGCAGTGTGAACGTAGCCTTAGGCTACGTTCACACTGCAGGTCTTAATGCTCAATTCCGATTTTTTGATCAAATCTGATTTTTTTGTCTGCTTGTTCAAACTACAAATAAAATGCGACAGCAAACGCGCTCTAGTGTGAACGCTCAAAGCGGCCCGCATGCGCAAAAGAAGATGTCACACACAACGCGCTCTGTTTAGACCCAGAGCAAACAATATTGTTTGACTGATGGCCCTTAATATAAAGACTTCGGACTTCACGTTTCCCAATTTTTGCTTTAAGTTATTTTGTTATTTACATAATAATGTAGATAACCTAATAATTATCCTTATTGCTGTTTTAGAGAGGAGCGGTGCTTCAAAGGATAGTTGCAGATTTCTATCTGAATCTGCAGATTATGCAGTACAAATAAAATGTTAACGTTTCTCCAACGTTGTCTTCCCAGCAGTTTCACCGGATGGCCAAGAAGCTTTCGCGATGTCTTATCGGGCGCTTCTCCGGCGCTGATAATTGGCGTCTGTCTTGTGTCAGTGACGTAAAAGACGGATTTAATGCGACTTGGCCATTCATACAGCAGTCGCTTTCTGAAACATCGGATATGTATCGGATTCAGTACCACATACAAAAGTGACCCAGATCGGATTTGAAAATATCGGATTTGTGCCGTTCACACTGTCATACCATGATCGGATATGGGTCGCATAGGGTCAAAAAAATCGGATTTGATGCGCTTTCGCCTGCAGTGTGAACATAGCCAAAGTTTCTCCAGTTAAGGTTTTAGTTTAGGTTAACCACTGTCCCTGCTGTTTGGTTTGCCTTTCTATAAGCCTCAATAAAGGCTCGCCTTTCGTTTAAAGTTCAGTTTTGTCTCCTTGCCTGTGTTCATGCCTGGGTCCTCACTCATTCACACATGGTCTGCCCTGCGGACCGTGACATGTTCTTTAAATGCATTTGTATGTATTCATGTAGTTAATGATAGATGTCTCTTTTTGTCAGAAATCATGGGCATGAGTACCATGGTAATTTTGGGCTTTTAATGACTTCACTGAACTGTTTTCTAGAGTGTCACATACATCTTTAATGATTAAGAAAAAACAAGAATTAGGTGCACAAGTATGAATTTTTTTTGGATTTCCTCTAATCCACACAGTCACCCTATGAGAGGAAATTAGTTAGCATGTTTAGGAACAAGCAAGGAATCACAAAGGATCGAACCTGCCATGAACTGGAAGTTGCTGGAACACCAGCATCACTGTTCACACTGAAGTTACCATGGACTGAAATTATAATCAACAAAGAAACCTCGGCTCCAAAATGAACACTTTCACATTCAACAGAAATTTGCAGCTGCCCACAAGGACAGGCCAAATGTCTTCTAGAGAAATATTCTATGGTTAGATGAGACAAAGATTGAGCTTTTTGGCCACATTGACAAGAACTATGTTTGGAGGAATAAAGGTGAGGCTTTAATACCTAAGAACAATATACCAGCTGTCAAGTATGGTGGTGGTAGCATTATGCTCTGGGACAGTTTTGCTGCCAGTGGTACTGTTGCACAAACTGGATGCAATAATAAAGAAGGACTACCTCCAAATTCTTCAGCGTCGCCTCAAATCAGCAGCTAGATGGTTGAAACTTGGAGACAACTCTGTGTTCTAACAAGAAAACAATCCCAAACACACATCACAGCTGGTTTTGGAGTGGATATAGCAGTCTACCTTTAAGGTACTGAAACTCTGGGGACTACTCTTGAAAGTGGAGTCGTGTCAGGAAACCAAACAATTTCCATCCACTCTATCAGTTCTGACAGAAATAGTGGCCAGAATTATGCCAGAAGCTTGTTGATGACTACCCAAAAAAGCCTCAAATTACCACAACATTCAAGCCCATAATAAATATTTGTTAACTTGTGACCATAACTGTATGTGGCTCTTGATTTTAATTGTTTACTTGTATGTTCATGCATGCCCTTACGTGCCTTTCTACACCAGGGTTGGAATGACTACAGATTAATGTGGGATCCTGAAGAGTACGAGGGAATCAAGAAAATCCGACTCCCGTCACAACACATCTGGTTGCCTGACATTGTCCTTTACAACAAGTATGTCCTCTTTGTGACAGACGCAATAAATGTGTGTGTGTGTAAAACTAAGTGATGAAAGTAGGAACAGACAGAAAACTTGAGTAACTTCACTTTAATATTTACAAAAGCCCCATTTCCCTAAAAGCTTTCCAATTCTATCCTCTTACTCAGTCTATCCTCCTATCTCATTTTTAGCCCACTTGTCACTTCTTTTAGGTTAATAAATAGTGAATAATGAACCAACAAATTTTTAATGGCATTGTATGGAGCGTCTGCAGACAGTCTGATAATAATGAAGACTGTTTGAATGTTAGAGAGCGTATGAATCATTCACACAAGGAGATTATGAATTACAATGGCAGAATCAGGCCTGTTGTAGACAGAGTAAAACAATTTGTTTTTATCTCTTAAGTGTTAATCCGTAAGGTCACCAGTTTTGGTGCACTTGAATAATATTACTTTTTAATCAATATTCACTGCTCCATTTGAGGCTAACCTTGCAGTACGCAGTAGAGACTGCTTCACACTATACACTAAATGTTTACCTTTCAGGTTTTTTAGACTTCCTGTAAACATTTGCAGTTCGTTTATGATTGGAAAGAAAAGCTTCAGATTTATTCCTGCGCAATTCTGCAACTACTGTGTTGACAGAAACACAGAAATCCAGACTTTCCAACTTAGTTACATTGGAGAGCAGGATATCCTTGTACATTATTGATTGTTTTGTACTGCGAGCACAGGTATACAAAATGATGAGGTGAGAATATCTTGGCACTTTTTTTTTTTTTTTTTTTTTTTTTTTTTATTAATAAATAGGACAGGGGGAATGAATGAGAGAAAGAGGGGGAGAGAAAGAAAGAAAACCAAAGGGGAGAAGAGACGGTGAGAAGGGGGGGGAAGAGAGAGAAAAAAAAAAAAAGAACTCCTGGGTCACCTGTATGGAGAAAAAACAAACAAACAAACAAAAAAAACAAACAGAGGAGACAGCAAACAACAAAGAGCAACATAATAATAGAGAAAACAAAGCACCATCACAATAAACTAGCTAGTCATAGATATCAATATTTACTAAATAATAAACGATATTGTGCAGCACGCAAGATAGACAGCGCACAGTGTGCTTTGAGGCAGCAGCCAAGAAAGCTTTAGTCCGCGTCTGTGAATACCCATGTGTGCATACCTGTGTGGATCAGCATGCTTGCATTCCAAAGGTTTCTCCATGTAATGATCTGCTAGGGAGTGTGGGGGGGCCACAGCCCCGTCCTCCAGGGTGTGAAGTGGGTATGGAGGAGATCAAAACTCCAGACATCCAGAGGCCCCCAGAACACAAGAGACCATGGAAGACCAACAGAGGGGCAGCCGCGCCACTGTTCCAGTAAGAGCTGAGGAGAGTCCCAGATGAGGGCTCGCCCAGCAGCCGCGGAGCAGAAGTCAGGGGGAGTTGCAGTGACGCGCCCGTGAGCTCCGCCGGCCCCCAGCTGTGCCTGAGTGACCGAGCCCCAGGCCGAGAGGCCGGGGGCACCCCACCTCCAAAGGGGCCCGAGTGAGCCCCAGGCCCCAGGCCCCGACAAGCGGCCGCCAAGGAGTGAGCCGGTGTGTACCCGGACGCCCACCCCCAGACACAAAGAACCACCAACACACCGACACCTGAGGGAGTCCGCCACCGGCAGGGGAAGTGGTGGTGGGTGGAGATAGGCCTCCAAACCTTGGAGGGCCTGAGGTGTCCCCAGAGAGGTGGCGTCTGATACCCAACCTGACATATAGACACAGACATACAGGCACACACAGACACAAACATCCATTCCCACCCTCATGCTCTCATATGCACTCACTCCACACTCAACCAACGTGGAGACAGACATAAAGAGACGCTGTACACACAATCACACTCCCCAAGCGTACTCTACAAACCGGGTCTAGGTACCCTTGCCCCTGGAGGGGGGAATTGCACCCAGACCCAGGTGGTGTTACCCTTTTCCCTGCGGTGGGGAGAGGCAGACCACCCCGACTCCGCAGCAGCAGGGAGGCCCCACACCCCAGACCGCAGTCGGACGGCCAACTCCTCCTACTAGCCCTCCCGCTCCAGCAGGCCGCAGAGAATGGGGGTGGGAGAAGACTCCAAACCTCCCTCCACCCGCTCATTGTAGTGTTGATGCATATGTGTTCTAAGGTGCAATTAAAACCCAGGAGGGCATGGAGCTACCTGCCAAGGAGCAGCAGGTAAGCGCATAGTCCCTCCTGCTAGCCCTCAATGACTAAGTGTATTTAAAATTGAGAGGTGGGCAACGACGTCAGGGGTGAGGTATACACCCTGATGGTGATTTGGACTCCGTGATTGTGCCCACCCCCAAGATCCTATATGTATGTGTAATGAGAGTGTGAATAATGTGAATGTCTAAGTTGTGGGATAAAATTGAGGCAGAGGCAGCCAGAAGGGGACAGGGGGGGGGGGGGGGGTAGCCTCCTCTGCACCCTGGTGACATACCCCCACTCCAAGGCCCTGCATGTGTGGGTGGTTGTGGAGGAGCGGGAAGAGGGAGGCAGCTGGAGATGGGGAGGGAAGGATGCAAAAAAATGACAAAGGATGAACTGAAGCTCTGCCATCACGTAATGTCGCATACTGCTGTTTCTGATGTCATTTAAGAAAAAAAAAAAAAAAAAAAAAAAAAAGAGAATATCTTGGCACATCTGGAATTTATCTTGTAACTCTGGAAAATGGCTGCAGGGAAAAATCAATACATCAGTACTTCTGCACTGTAAAAAAAGAGGAACTCGGAGAAATAAGCTGCACTGCTCTTATTCACTGGAGAGTCGGCTGACAGACGCAAAGGCCTGTGAACGTCACGTCGTCTGTCACCCATATAGGTCAGCAGATGGGTCTCATCGCCATCTGTTAGTTTCTTGAAAAACATTAACTGTTGATTTTCCCCGTTTAAAATGTATTCAGTGGGAAAGTCCTTCCTTTGTTGTACCACAGAACAAAAGCATCATAGCCAAATGCAGTTTGAGTTTTTGCTGAATTTTGTTTTGTGTGGTGATCAGAGGTTTTTTCATCTGGCTTTTCTGTGTTAAGTTTGCTCCCTGTGCCTGTACAGCTTCTCTCTGGGCCACATTCCAGAAACCTGCACTTTAGGTTAATTCCTGATATGTTGTTTGCTTGACACAGTCAAGCAAAGTCAAGCAGTTTTGCACAAGCATGCATAAATAGGTACTGTTTTTTCTACCTGCCCATAGGAGAAATAATTTGAGAATATAATTCTTTGAATAGTAAAAGTAATTTTATTTCTGAATTTAAGAACAGTTGTTGCAGAAAGGTAATATGAGTGTGAAAGCTGTGTCTGCCTCTTTAGGCTGTAGGAATAATTACACTGAGCCCACAGTTGATGTGGGCTTACGATGAGGAAAAACCACAGTAGTGGTAATCTGCTTTGTTTCCTGTTAATGGTTTTATTCATTAGACCATAATGTTTCATTTGAAAGATGAATTTCTTTTTTGTTTGCAGCATCAGAAATCTTTTTGTAGGCGTTCTCCGCTTTCGCGCCACAGGATTTAATAAACTCATTTCTGCAGTGTCTTGATGCATGCTCAGTCATCCAGGTAACTAAATCCCAAAAGGTTGATTCTGTTCATCTGGACATAGCGTTTTCAGTGGGAGAAAAGTTTTGTCAGTCAATCAAGTGACTTCTTCTGTCTCTGGTGACTGCAGGTTTCCCTAACCTTACAAATAGTACATTTGCACAATGGGCTGGTAGGTCAGTTCCTTGATTGTTAATATGCAAATTCTCATGACCAATGATCAACAACCACTGATTAAAGCCCATCGATCAAAGACCATAAGTACCATTCATAGAGAGTTGGGGAATGGCCGCAATCACAGCATTGTAAGATGGCGAAAGTAAGATTTGCATGAAAAGGGAAAGACCATCTCTGAATCGAGGAGGAGGCCTAAGGGAACATCTTTCACCATCTTACAATGCTGTGATTGCAGCTGTTCCCCAGCTCTCTGTGATATTTAAGTCCAGTAAGTTGTTGAAGCAACTTAAAGAAGTCCAGACGCTTTTCTTTCCAAGCTCCTTAGACAATTTAGACCAAGTCAACACCTCAAGCTCATTTATGAACCATTTTTGCTTTGAGGCAGGGCACATTATGCTGCTGAAAGAGGCCAGAGACATCAGGGAAAAGCATTTCCATGAAAGGGTGTACATGGTCTACAACAATGCTTAGCTAGGTGGTATGTGTCAAATATGCACATGGATGGCAGGACCCAACGTTTCCCAGCAGAACATTGCCCAAAGCATTGCATGCACCCGGCCATCCACGGGATGTAAACGAAAGACCAGGCCACCTTCTTCCATTGCTCCATGGTCTAGTTCTGATGCTCACGTGTCCATTGTTGTCACTTTCAGCATGGACACCCTGACTAGTCTGTGGCTGTGAAGATACATGCGCAACAAACAGCAATCAATTGTGTTTCTGACAATTTTCTATCAGAACCAGCATGAACTTTTTTTTTTGACTATTTGAGCTACAGCACCTCGTCTGTTGGATTGGACCACACAGGCCAGCCTTAGCTGTCCATGTGCATCAGTGACCCTCAGCTGCTGTTACCTTGTCTCTGCTTCATCATGGATATCAGACCACTTTTGATAGATATTGACCACAGCAAACAGGGAACAACCCACAAGACCTGGCACTTTGGTGATACTTTGACCCAGTCACCTACATCAAACTCACTCAAATCCATACACTTGCCCATTTTTCCTCCTTGTACCTCATCACCTTTGAGGATAAAATGTTGCTCGCTAATCTATCCCACCTACTAACAAGTGCTGTGATGAAGAGACAGTCAGTGATACTCAAGTTGCCTGTCAGTGCTCATAATGTAATGCCTAAAACGCACCTCTGAAGCTGCAGGGTACTGAGTTATCTACTGAGCATTTAGGGTTTGGAAACCTTGTTTTAGGGCATCTCAGTGTTGCTAATGAAGGACAAGCAGCTGTTTTTTATTCTCTTCCCAGATTTATCCAAGTTTCCCCTTAACTTATGTAATAATTTACATGAAAACAACCTCTTGTGTCATGACAAAATCTCCAACAACTGTTCTTGAACTCTGAGTCATGATTTTCATCGGATCATGGTGTTTTATGATTGAACTTCGGCTTTTAGGCCAACATGGAGAAAAGTTCCCAAAGTGCGCAGGATAAAAAGGGAAACTTGAGTTTGAAATGAAACCTCAGAAAACATGCGTGATTGTTCTCTCAGCTACTGTAACCACTAAGCTTGAGTCTGACAGAGTCTTACAGTTGTTTGAACTGTTCTTGTGTTTTGACCTTATGCTTGCAGGCATTCAAATTTTATGAATGGAGATTGCTCATCAGCTGAAGGACAACCTGAAGAGCATAATAGCTTAAGAGACCAGTGAGAGGTCATCTATCTAACTTCAGGTTGAGGTCTAACTTTGGGAGACCTGAGGTCACAGTAAGCAGGTGGGACCTCTGCATTTTTTATTAGTCTGGATATACACAGCAGCCCCAAAGCATTAGAGGCAAGTGGGATGGTTGTATTCCTGACCCACTTTATAATTGATAGGCCACTTATTTATAATGCATCCCCTGCAGCCCTGATGAGATGAAGAAAAAAAGTCAGTCTCAGCAGATTTGAGTTGTGAGGGACAGGTGTTGCCTTGATGCCAGCATGTGTCCCAGGCCAAGCTCTTCCCTTGAGATGCTAAATGCATCCTTTGGACTTCAAACTGTTGCATGCGTCACCTCTGCAGCCTCATGGTAGCAGTCAGGCAATCTTTTACTCAGCATTTGGTGAATGAATTAACATAAAATCCATGTTTGTCTCGCGCTAAAAGTCTGTAACAGGATTTCTTGACTTTATTCAGAGAATAAAAGGCTATTAAAAGACTATTTTAATAAATGTGATGGGATATTGACAAGTGTCCGACAGCACAGTGTTTCTTATCAACTGAAGCTAAAAGTGTGCAGCTGTATAACAAAGCACAATGCTAATTAAAATCTGACAATAGCCATTATCAGACTGAAACAGCCAAATGTTGTAAAAAGGCAGAGTTGGGTATATCAGTGATATTGAAGAATGATCAGATACCAGATTATCAATCATTATAGGAGCAATTATTTTATTTACACAGTAATTAACGCTTATTGTTGACTTTAATTTAAGTTCATTAAGTAATTTTGTTTGAATGTGGCTTCAGCAACTCATACCACCAAAACCACATCACTGTCTGAAAGCATTTTGGAAATAAGAAAATGAACATACTGTACATAGGTGTGTTTGTTAAGAAGTACAAACTCTCACAAGAGGATTATTTTTCTTCACTGAAAGAGCAGAGCACGCTCTATCAACTCAAACCGTGTCAGCTTTCCAACCTAACTCTGTGTCCGAATCATAGATGTCCACAGAAAGCACATTATTCTGGGTGAAAAGGGGCAAACAGCGGAGACTTTATTTTAGGAATTATATTTTCGTTTTTATTCACAGTTTTGTCTGTCTAAGGAAATCAAGTTACCTGTAAAGTTAAGCAAAAATGATTTGCATTAAAACACTCAAGTGTCCTTGAGTGTTCTCTTGTTTCAGTTGGCGTATCTTTGTGAGTATGCTTGAAGCGCCTCAGCTGGCTCCTTCAAATATAAGAAGCACTGGTTTAAATGATGTGATATGGGCAATCTTTTTGTGAGTGCTTGACTTTACTGACTTTATCTCATCTCCTGCCTTTTCCTCAGTGCTGATGGGACATATGAAGTCTCCTTCTACTCCAACGCTTTGGTCTCCAATAATGGTGAAGTGGCCTGGCTCCCACCAGCGATCTACAAGTCGGCCTGTAAAATCGAAGTCCGTGATTTTCCCTTTGACCAGCAGAACTGCACTCTCAAGTTTCGCTCTTGGACCTACGACCACACGGAGATCGATCTCATCCTCCTCAGTGATTATGCCTCACGCGATGACTTCAAGCCTAGTGGCGAGTGGGATATTGTTTCACTGCCTGGACGCAAGAATGAAGACCCTAACGATATTAGATACCTGGATATTACTTATGATTTTATTATCAAGAGAAAACCTCTCTTCTACACCATCAACCTGATCATTCCCTGCATCCTGATCACGTCGCTGGCTATTCTTGTCTTCTACCTCCCATCAGACTGTGGTGAGAAGATGACTCTTTGTATCTCAGTCCTCCTGGCCCTTACTGTGTTTTTACTCCTTATCTCAAAGATTGTGCCACCTACGTCTCTAGCAGTGCCTCTGATTGGGAAGTACCTAATGTTTACAATGGTGCTGGTCACCTTCTCTATTGTCACCAGCGTTTGCGTGCTCAATGTGCACCATCGGTCACCCAGTACGCACACCATGCCTCCTTGGGTCAAGCGTGTCTTTCTGTACCGGCTCCCCTCTTTCCTCTTCATGCGGAGACCAGGAAGTTCCAACATCCGTGAACGGTTCCGGAAAAAACACCAGAAGCAGAAGTACTCTGACCGGAAGCAGTGTGGAACAGAAGTTGGAGGTGGAAGCTCCGTGGGAATGGCTGATTCCTCCTCATCCTTCTTTGTCAATGAGGAGTCAGCCAAGCGCTATGGCTGGAGGGTCAGTGACTGCTCAGAGAACACAGAGTTCAGGAAGAGGATGACGCTCAAGAGCAACATTGACGTGGAGGATGCAGTGGATGGAGTACGTTATATTGCGGAGAAGATGAAGAGTGAGGATGATGATGAAGGGGTAGGTGTTTTGAAGAAGTAATCGGATATATATCATGATTTATATGCTTATATATATATAAAAGAAAGTACTTCTTTCTTTTGTAAGGTTTAATCATAATCACTTGTTACCTGAATCTCAGTTCACTTTAGTTCAGACTCATGAACACAAGTGGTTAATATCCAACGTCTTTATCTCTCTGCAGATCATTGAAGACTGGAAATACGTGGCGATGGTTATCGACCGTCTTTTCCTGTGGATCTTTGTGTTTGTGTGTGTAGTTGGGACAATGGGGCTCTTCATGCAACCTCTTTTTCAGAGTTATAACACCCCCATTGTTGAGGACATGGATCATAAATCTGAAACTTGATGTGACTCAGAAGTGACTTTTTATTTCCAGAAGCAGATTTTAACACATAAAGTCATATGTCCGCCTCTCACCTCACTCTGACTGGAAAAGGACGCATTTTAGCCTTCCCATTTCCTCCTCCCCATCCCTGCTCTGCCCTTTGAATCTTACACATACCCCCCGCAGTCCTGTAATCAACTCATCTGCCATTCACACAGGGGCTGTGATTGTTTTATTTCAGATGATCTGCCACCCCAAGCTTTATAACAGAAAAAAATTAAGAAAAAAACATAACCCAAGGTGTTTTTTTGTGTTTTTTATCTGTCACAATATTTACTTCAATACCTTTATCTAAAAGGTTGGGATGCTATGCAAAATGTGGTTGTATTCTCATTTTGGAGAGCCAGCACAAGTCTGGGTGTAGCCTCTTGTATCAGCCACACTTTCACTAATCCCTATAAACAAATGCGTACAGACAGCCATGGCTGCGTGAACCACCAGGCAGCATACCATTCAGTACAACAAGGCAACAGCCTTTATACCTTTACCTGCAGCATCACTTTGCTTTAAGAATGTGAGTGCTGGACAGACCACAACAGTTTGGAGCATTATGAAACAAAAAGAAAGAACTGCACTGCAAAACAGTGCTGGGAAAACTGCTTTTCCCCTTCCTGATTTCTTTCTTTCTTTTTTCTTTTTTTTTTGCATATTTCTCACACTTAAATATTTCAGAGCTTTAAAAAGATTTTAATATTAGATAAAAATAACCTGAATAAATAGAAAATCCAAACTTACATCATGTCTGCAGTCAAAGCAGGTGGTGGTGTGATGGTCGGGGGCTGCTTTGCTGCCTAAGGACCTGAACAACTTGCTATAATAGATGAAGACTTAGGCCTACCAGAAAATCCTGAAAGAGAATTTCTGGCCATCAGTTTTGCTCCAGCGCACTCAGGTTATACAGCATGATAAAAAATACACCATCAAGTCAACCTGTGAATGGCTTAAAAAACAAAAATGAAGATTTTGGAGTGTAGACTTCAGACTTCAATCCTGTTGAGATGCCTTGGCATGACCTTAAAAGACTGTTCATGACCAACCCCCCCTCAAACATGGGTGAATTAAAACAACTCTGCAAAGAAGAGTGGAGCAAAATTCTACCACAGCGATGTCAAAGACTCGATGCGAATTACTGCTTGATTGCAGTTCTTGCTGCCAAGGGTGGCACAACCAGTTCTTAGGTTTAGGGGGAAATTACTTTTTTCACACAAGGCCACGTGGGTTTGGATAGACTTTTTCCCCTTAATAAATGAAATCATCACTGAATAACTTGAGTTATCTTTGTCTAATATTAAAATTTGTTTTATGTTCTGAAACATTTTACAGAATGCAGAAAACTAAGAAACCAGGAAGGGGCGGGGTACTTTTTATAGTAATGCATATTAGATAGAATATAAAAGAAAATAGAAAATAAACAACTCTGAAATATGCTATTAGTATCACGTTAAAAATAAATCTTTTTAACTCATATTTTTAGCTTCTACTTTGTAGTATTTTTAGTTAAACAAAGATTTTAAATGATTTTTTGTTCTATTTATGTTAAGATTTTACACAGCGTCCCAATTTAAAAAAAAAAAGGATTATACTTAATACCTTTCTTGTATCATTCTCACAAGAAAACTAGAAAAGAACAAGAACAAGAGCCAAGTTACAATTAACCAAAATGCTGTTTAAATATAAAATATTAAGCCTGATCTGATCACTTAGGGGTCAATATCTTTCTTATAGGACTGAAATGTAGCATATTTGAAAACTCACATCTTTACTGGAAACGAGACTGAAGGTACCCTTATCATTGTTCGTAAAGGTTACACAAACAACAACTCAGGACTTATATTCCACCCCATTTATTTCTTATCTGTGTCGCTGCGTCCAAATCAAGAAATAATTCTAGTGGCTGAGTCATGACATAACTGGGACTAGCATGCGCACAAACCAGTACAGATGCTGATTTTGTTAACTTGAAGAGTGACAGAGCCCAAAGAGAAACAAAATCTTACAAACCGGCTGATTTTCCAGATGTGGACTTTACATCACTCATGCACGCCTCAAGAGCAAAAGATGAATCTGCTTTGTGAAGACACCCAGAAGATGCTCACTCCCCTTGTGTCCTTTTGCCAATACCAATATACAGCCGACACAAAACAGCTTACAGCTGGACTGCTTAAATAACAATGATAGGTGTGTATGAGGGAGGCGACCAGCCTTTTGTTTACGCTCACACAGCTCACTGTGCAGATAGGCTGACTTGGTAAGCTGATCAAATCTATGAGCATCTTTGTTTGAAATAAAGGTGGGTAAATAGTGCTAAAAATTCTCCAAACCAATGACTTTGAAGCTGTTGCTGATTTTAAAAGTACAGCATGCCGGTCAAAAGCAGTGCTCATCAGCATCCATCACCAAAAAACCAGCAGCAATAATATTGTACAGTATTTTATACACACTGACGTGGATGAAATGACCAAACAGCCTGTCGCTTCACTTTCATTATCTGCCATCATATTGTATACTTTACAGTCTGTTCTCAGATGAATTACTTGAAATCATATCCTGTTATTTCTGAGCGGTATTATATAACGTTTCACCTTCCTAATGCACTCGTCGGTCACTGCTGCCAATGTCAGCTTGGGAAAAAAGGGTTTACTGATCTAATCCAGCTTGATTGATTTGTTTCATTTTTCATTTGTTGGTGGATGGTTGAATGAAAACATGCCTGTCTTTCTTCCCAGTAGACAGTCATGTTACGTGACATGCTGAGTTTTGTCTAACAGTAAGGGGCTGTGTTGGGACCTGATGTCTTGCTAAATGAATCAATAAAGGGTAATGAAAGCAACAAGCAGGCCTCATGAATCCCATCTACACTATTCACTCTGGCCTGTGTTTTTTTTTTTTCACATGCCTTAGTTTCCGCGTTTATCTCTATCTGGGACATTTTTATTCTCATTTTCTGTCTTCCTTCTTGATTTTTTGCTTATATAGTCGGAGATCATTTCACCTGAAAGTACAAAAGAAAAAAAAAGAATTTTGAGCAGGAGTTTCTGGAGTGTGTGCGATCTATGTGTCCTGGGTCAGTGCTAAGAATTAGCCAGCTGACTGCAGATTCATTAGACAGTCTCATATCCTCAGGCTTTGCAACTTCACCTTCTGTTATCTTAAGATGGCAGCGAGGCTGTATGACTGCTGAAGAGACACAGCTTGTGAATGAATCCAGACATACACACAGTCACAAATCTGGAAAGTCTGTATTATGATGCTTTATCACAAAGCAGCTACTTATCTGGGTTTTAAAGTATCTGATAGAGGCAAATATTTGGGTACATGTTACAGATAATCACATTTCACACAATCAGAGTCAAAGTTTGGTCATTATTTACTGCTATTCTATTATTATATAATTTCCAGTAACAATTGGAGCTTGGAAAACAGAACCTCCAACATATTTATTATTAACATTTTTTTATTTGTTCTTCCAAACCAGAAATACAAACAAACTGGTGTGTACAGCAAACGTACTACTGAGCGGGCCACTGTAATTTTCCTGCAAATGTTATATCAGCCACACACACACATACCACATTTATTACGTAACATCATTGTTTGATATTAAAAGAGTTCAGGTCCTGAACTGGCCTGCCTGCAGTCTAGAGCTTTCACCAACTAAAATCATTAGGTATATCATGAAATGAAACCACAACAAAGAGGACCCAGGACTGTGCAGCTAGAATCTTTTATCAGACAAGAATGGGACAATATTCCTCTTCCAAAATTCCAACAGCTGGTCTCCTGAGATCCCAGATGTTCACTGAGGATTAAAAAAAGGGACTTTTTTTTCATTTTAAACATTTTCATTTTAAACATTTTCAGTGTTGGGTTTTTAATGTTTTATTGTGTTTTTATTTACATCTTTTTGGGGACTTAGGGTTGTATTTCCTGACAAGTTACCCCCAAGTGCTATTTCCCTAAATCTCTTTTGACCTAGCAAATAAACCCAGCTCAACCACACACACATCAGTCCATTTTCTGCCGCTGTTCTGTGTTCAGGTCGCGGGGAGATCAGTATAAGCAGAGATGCCCAGACAGCCAGCTCCTCTTCCTCCTTTTCCAGGGAGATGCAGAGTCATTACCAAGCAAGCTGAGAAATGAAATCCCTCCAGCTTGTCCTGTGTCAGGCCTGGGGCCTCGCCAGTGTAGGACATGCCTGAAGCACCTCACCCAGGAGGCATCCTGGTCAGATCCCCCAAACACTTTAACTGGTTCTTTTCAAATAAACCAAGACAGCTGAGTCCTCAAATTCTGACTGTTTAAACATTTGAACTTAAAACTTACTGACTGAATCTTCAGCTCCAAAACCAGGTTGTCACATCACACACCTCTTTGAAGGACCAGACAAAACCCTAGAAAAATACATGGTGATAGCTTAGAACTAAAAGTGTCCACACAAAGCATGTACACAACACACACACATGACTTTGACATAAGCCCAGAGATGTAGTGACAGCCACTGAATTGGGACTGGGTTCAGCAATTACAGCTCCTTTTTGTACCCCATCTTCCCTCCACTGACACATAAATTAGATACTTGACATCTGCATCAGTTTCTAATGAGAGAGGAGCCACGTGATTTTGGAGAGGGATGGAGAGGTGCTGTTCGTGCTTTGGAGAGCTGCAGAGTCAGACAGTCACATTACATTTTGGTTTTAGTTTGATTATTGCTGTTGAACATATGGCCTTGCAGTGTTTGTCATCTTTTCATGCTCTTGTGTTTGCCTTTGTTCTGCCATATTTACATCCAATTACCCACATTCTGGATTTACTGATCCTTTCCTCTGCAGCACAAGGAGCACAATAAGAAAACAAATCTGAGACAAAGCTTAAGCTTAGGAAAGATTAAAGCAAAGAGCCATCCAAGTGAAATCAATTTCAATCTTAAATCGAACCAAGGTTAATGCCTCACCTGGCAATTCTTCTGCTGTGGCTAAATTGTATAGGCTGGCAACTTTACTGACTGCAGACAGGCAAAAAAGAAGGTAGGTTTTTCCGCAGATTTCAGCAGCACATGTATTATAGCCACAAGACCCTCAGTCATTTATACCACGCTGTCAGCGACCTGCCCGTCTTAGATACGATAAAGGTGTGCATGTGTGTGTCTGTGTCCCTTCAGAGGTACACCTCTACAGAGATGGCACCACTGCATACAGGTCTTTCCTTCAGAAATCCTGTTGTTAAGGTTTCCAGGTGTGATCGTGAAGTGTGACCAAAGAGATCAAACTGGACGGCTGGAGGCAGAGAAGAGAGGGGGAAGGGTATGAAGGAGGATGACAGACATCAGAGAGGTCGGTCATAAATGAGAAACACTGGACTTTTGCAGTCTGTCAGATGGACAGAGGAGGTGACATTAGAAACTGTTTCATGCTGTAGTGGTCAGAGATCAAGAAACATTAATTCTTCACTACACACACACACACACACACACACACACACACACACACACACACACACACACACACACACACACACACACCCATATTGTGTTGAAATCTTGTTGGTAGGACTATGTGTGTGTGAGTGGCAGGGTGAGTGTCAGCAGTTTGATCTGTTTCCTGTAGTTGGTCGTTGCCCTCCATCTCCCCCATTATCCTCCACAAGGCATTCCTTCAGGATTTATACCTGCCATTTCTGCTCTGTGGTCGATATTTATGAACTACATTACTGCATTACAGAACGTGTAGCTGCCGTGCAGTTAAGTCAGGGGAGCCATCGATCCTCTCCTCTGAGCTGCTGAGCCTCAGGGATGAGGGACGGACACAGAGATGTGGTCTAAACACTTCAGAGGGCTTTCATCTTGGCTCAGGGGTTGCTCTGTAATGTCCCGGCCAGAGAAATAAATATCCTTGAGTCTGCTGCTGGCTGACAGATCTGAGTGCCTACTGCTGCTCACTAGTGGCTACAAGAGATACTGCAGTGTTAAGTGTCTTTCCCAGAAACAGTAAAAGCACTCAGGTGGGATTTAAAAAAAAAGATGTTTCAAGGCAACAAAAGCAAAAACAACCAAAACAGCTGAACAAAACCTAATCTACATCATATACTTGCCACACAGATACATGTGAAATATCTTTACTCTGATAAGCAGCAGAATAACAGAAGGCTGAGATGGCTGATTTGTTATAGTTATAGTTGCCTCAAGGCCAATGAGAAGGACTGTAAAATGTATTAGAGTATTAATTTAAAAAGTTCCTCCCACATTTCAAACTGATTAAATATCACTCGCAGCTATGATCATCAGTGACAGCTAAAAGAGACACAGGAAACTATTTGGATTTCATCTCAGGACAAAGATGAGTGAGTCAGATAATGAGTAAGCTTTGCGTGGCTCACTTTAACCCCTCGGGCTGCAGCTGTTTAACTGAAAATGACACTGCTGGTCATTCAGAGGACGAGACAGGAAGAGGCGATAAAACATGAAGTATAACATGACCAATATTTGAGCACAAGGTTTTGTAGATTTGTATGTTTTGTGAGAGAACCGAGAAAGAGAGGGAGGGAGGGAGAGTCTGTGGGAAAAGCATGGCAGAGAGAAATGGCAGTTTAATTAGCAGCAAAGGGCTTTAATCAGATAACTGTGATTTGAGCAGTGAAAGGACTTTAATTAGTTGCTCTTGGCTAGAACAGACCACAGCATGGCCTAGCAGACTACAGTGGACACTGCATGAATGAGAAATAAGAAATGGACTTTGTGGCATTAATGGGTTTGGAGCAGGAGGGTGAAGAAGGGAGGAGCGACAGCAGTGGCAAAGCGGAGGGCTGGGGTTGAGGATGTGCATGCTTGGAGGGCTGAGTGGGGTCAGCAAGGGTAGCGTGACTGGCAGATCGGGACAAGCTGTGGGAGGAAAGGGGATGCTGAGAGCTTTTAAAACGGGAATATCGGAGGGTGGAGTGGTGGAAGATGGGGATTATAGGAAAGAAGGCTTTTTAGATTAGGTTAAAGGGCAAGGATGGGAAGAGGAAATTTGAGATTTAGGGTTAGGGGGTTAATCATGATCATGATAATTTCTATGATTAGAATTGACATCCCACTTGTTTCTTTTGGTAAGTAATAATGGTTTGGCTTAAATGTTGAATATGAGACACATTTTCAGGATTATGATAGACCAAAATCTTTCTATTCCCCAACATGACCTAATGTCAGTTAACATGAGTGCATGACCTCCACAAAATGACTTCATCAGGTTATTATGAAATGCAATATTTGTTCTTCTCATTTCAAAAGCTGATAACTTTGCTTATTTTGTATGTTTAGTGCAGTTTGGTGGAAGGCTTGTGGTGACAAACAGAGCTGTGAGACAAGAAAAGAAAACTAACGAAGAATTAGGGCGAAAAATGAAAACTGAGCAAAAAGTTAAAGGTCAAGTAAACGTAACAGGGATCAAATCAGCATCACATAGTTACTGGTGCCGCTTTAAATATCCTTACGGTATGATTGAACAGAGGCCAGCTGTAATCCAAGTTGATCCTAAATTGGCTACAGACACAACTTGATCAATAATACAAACTAAGGATCAGACTTGCAGTAACGTCAGACTAAGGTTGTTCATACGTAGACGTCCCGTCAGTGTCACTGACAGACAATGAGGTGAGACAGCTGCCAGCTGAGGGGACAAGACAAGCACTTAGAATACACTTAATTAGGCATGGAAAGACTAAACCTACTTGTACTTTCTTCTTTTCTGTCCCTCAGATTTGATCTCTCCTAACAGATTTTCCATGTCTCGAGCTGTCTTTTATATTTACATTTGATATATGGTAAATAGATTGGTTCTTTTACCCTACCTGAGCACTCAAAGAACTTTATACAACATACCCCATTCACACCATTTATACAAGCATTTTTTTCTATGCTTAAGTGATTTCTGTCTAACAGTCACTCTGATGGATGCAACTTGGAGCTAGTTTCTTGCTAAGAATATTTATTGTACAGGCTAGACCAGCCAGGGATCGAACCACCAGCCTTTCAAATAGCAGATGAAAAACTTAGTAAATGACCTGGAGGAAATGACTTACCTCCTGAGCCACTGCCACCCCCATTTAAACTGTTCTATTTATATCCAGCATTTTGGCTAGTTATAGCAGGACAAATGGTGGAACTAATTGCATTGATAGCTCTGCCCCGGCAATTAATGCAGTGCGGTAATTCGTAATATTATTAGTTCCACCTCTGTCTGGCAAATCAAAGTGTCAACTGTCTAAAAGGTGTAAAGAAAAAGCTTCCTTTATGACTAATGGGGTGAAATATTCAAAAATGAAGCTGGGGAGAGGAAAGAAGGAAAAAAATGAAGGCTGAGGGATGTAAAGTAAAAACCACAGACGAGTGTGGCAAACAGCAAAAACAGATTCAGCCCAGGAGAAAGAAAACGTGTATAAGGTTGACGTGGATGAGCCAGGACAGTGCTGTCTGACACACACGGTAACTACTCTTGCCTTTTTCCTTTCGGCTGAATGCAAATGCTTGGACTTCACCACACTTGCAGACTTGCATAGGTGCCTTGCTTATTTGCAAAGACGTTTGATTTTTTTTTTCCCATTCTTGTTCTGTTTAGTTTAGTTTAGTGGTGCATTGGATTTTATTTTGCACATGCAGAACCATTTCTATTTAAGAAAATTACAGTGTTTCTGTGTATAAAGACATATATATTATTTTATTTTGCAGGTAGCTGTAAAAGAATAATTGATTTGCTTGTCAACCACAGTGTTATTCATTGCTGTGAACCTTAACTGACTATGCACAATTTTTCAATATATGCAGGCATTCAATTAAGCACCAGTCGGATAAATAATCATGAACATATAAAGTTCCACCTCACACTGCATTTCATTACCCGAACAGTGAACATGTCACTGACCAAATCCATGAGGGTTCAGCCTCGACTCTGTCTAAATTCTGTGTTTTCTTTCCTTTCACAAACATAGACGAGGCAGAAAGTGACTAAAAGCTGTAGGGCGACAATGTTTCCCATGTTCGGTGCTCTTTTAGAGAGTAAACAGTGACTGGGATGTCACTTAGATTTGGCGTGGTTTGCAGACATCAGCTGACTGATTTTGACACTACAGAGCAATGCACTCCTGTCGTGCACCTGACTAATTCCTGCCTCCGTGCAGATGCTCCGCGTCTATGAACTAATCCCATTTTACTTTCCTTTTCTCCACCTGACTTTCTCACTCTGCTGGGTTTATGTGGGTGTGTTATAATCTGCTGTGTAGTCTTGCATTAGTATTTATAGAGTATCGGTGCTCTAATACTCGCACTCACCTGCTCTACCAAATGCAGGCAAAAACTTTCCTTCATATAACAATTTGAAATGATTGCTGATTAAAAAAGTTTAAAAACCTTACATTGTGTAATGGCTTCTATGTAGTCTGACTTTATGTTATATCACTTACAATGTGTGCTGAAGTCTAATATACTGTATTATAATGCAGTTATTACATAGCTGTATATATTACACTGTTTCCTTAACCTTGGAACGGTTGTTGTAATAATTGGAGCCTTGTTGAAATGAGGTTACAAAATATTAAAATCTGACAACATTTAATATTTAGTTTCCCATATGAGGCTAGAAAATCATCAGTCAACATTTTTATCACATGCTTCCAATGAAATGGGATTTCATTAGATATCCTTTCTGGAAACCTAAATCATTTAAAACTTACATTAACCAATAATTGACAAAGGTCACAGGTTGGTATTATGCCTTTGGAGATTCGCTCTGGAAAATACCTGCAAGTGTTTGTTTTTTGTCCAGCATCTTGCCTGCAGAATGTCACCAGGAAACAACGCGCTGTTTTTAAGCTGTTGGATAAAAAAAAAGAAAAGAAAAGAAAAAAGAAGAATCTGCAACAGGAAAAAAGACAGAAAAAGTTATTAATAATCAAAAATTAAATCTGAAAAAGACAAAATGAAAGGGAATGAAGGGAAAAAAAGAAAGATCTCCTGTTTCTCTCCAGTCTCAGGCGAAGGGTGAAGACTGCTTTTCTTTACATCTTGCGAAATTAGAAAAATCTTCTCTTCTCTTCCTCAGCGACACTCCCTCACAACATCCCATCTATTTTGGAGCTTTATAGCATTTCATGGTCAGCTGATCTGACTGCATATTAGTTGTCCATATCTCTTTAACTTTACCAGTCACACTGCCTCTGTCTCTCTCTCTCTAACAAAGCCTTTCTTTCTTATTCTTTTAGGGTCTTCCATTGACCCATTTTAGGCACTTAGTAATTGAAGCTTTCCCCAGGCAAGCCCCAACAACAGCCTCGCTTGACTTCACTCATCAATGAAAAACCTAATTGAGCTTAAAATTGAGGCCCGAGCCACTGCACTCGTCTTTAGCCTCTTGGCCTCTTACCTGCCAACTTCGAACATACAAGGTACTTTGCAGTTTAACAATTAACATCACATACTGTATCAGAGTTACTGGCCCCACTTTAACAATAAACTGATACATTAGTTGCAATTTGGTCTGGACAAGGAAAGCATAGTCACAAATATACAGGCAAGCAAAATAAACTATCTTATGCTGTCACATAATTGCACTGTTCACTGGTTAACTAATCTTGGCAAAAAGCAAATATAGCAGCAGTTCCTATTATTTTAATCACATGTGTCAACAGCAAACTGATACAAGCACATTTTATGCTGTTGAATATTCAATACATGCATGCACATATGAACACAGTTACATAAGATATTAAAGGACAAATAATGCAAAAGTCTGCTGTGCCCATCCTGGTATTTAGGTGTCTCATGAACAGGATTCTGTGCATTAAAGATGATTTTATAAAATTTGTAGAAAAGAAGAAAAACCCCACTTTGGATGTAGATTTTATGCTTTTATGTTATATTCAGAACTGGAGCTTAAAGATTTTATTCCCTAAACTAAGATACAAATTAAAGATGTTGTTTCAAGAAGTAAATGAACCCCAATTTCACTTACAGGCATCCAAAACCAACCATTCCATTATTGTTCCTTTAAGGACCAGGCAGTAGTCAATCATAGGTCTTGGGTGCTCCAGAATAATTTCAGTGCAATTCCATGCAGTGCTGCTGTGCGTTAATGGCTTTGCATTATATGTTTTGGGCAGACTCTGCAGCCTTCAAGACTCTATTATTGAGTCGCTAATGCTTTAAGCTGCCTGAACATTGTTATGGTTGCAAAATCAATTAAGTGACTAAATAGGTCATTTACAGCTCAGTGCTGAAAATGTGCGTGTAGGTGAGTGCTGCATCTTTCTCTCAGGGGATAATTGTCTGAGGTAGGGATATTTGAGTTGTTCATTTTTTTTTTAAAAGAAATGTTCCTAATTTTCACAAAACCCGCGTCAAACACTGAATAGGAGAGTTTTATGAATGTTTTTTTCTGTACGACCCTTACGCTCCTAGAGCCATATTCGAAACCATTTAATTATTCCAGACCTATCACCTCTGAGTCACTCTGAGTCAGATCGCAAGGTTTGACCCTTAGGTGTGCGTGTTTGTGTGCGCGCGCAAGCGTGTGGGACGCAGTGCCGGGGGAGGCAGGGGGAGGCGGGACGTGCAGAAGTTGTCCATGTCGGCAGAGCGCACCAACCTCTCCGCGTTCGGGAGCGCAAAGGAAAAAGATGCTCTAATCTTGAGGCTTCACAGACATCTGCAGCAGATTATTACGAGAAGTCATTGTTCAGCATCGCTATTTATATCCAAAAAACTCGCGAAGCGCCGATGTCTCCATGAATCTCTTCGGGAAACTAACAAACATCCTCCTGCTGGTGATCCTCGCAGCGCAAGGTAGGACACGGCGCTCCGTGCATCGCTGAAAGTGCCTCTTACTCAGTACTTTTAAACCATCACTTTCTGTGTTTTCCTTACTTGTCATGTCAGTTTTAAGTATTTTTGGCTGCCAAACTGACCTCGAGTTGACTCCTTTGTGCGCTTCTCAGTGACAAGAAACTGCATCTCTTTTCAGTCCAGATAGGAAGATCCATTAAAGCCAGTCAGGATAAAGGCAGAGCAACCCAAACTTTACCTCAGTTTATCAACCCAGCTAATTTGTATTTGGGCACGCATGCACGCTGATGTTGTCAAATCGCTGAAATGGCGAAACAGTGAACAGCCATATTCTTCTCAAATTCCTCTGGGGCACCAGCAGCGCACATCTTACAAAACAAGACCGTTTTGCTTTGTTCTTTTTTGCGTTTAACGTACTTGTTTCACACTACTTCACGACACAGGGCACAACATTTGTCCATGGGAAATTGTTCCCAGCCAATAACAAATCCCACGTGCCTGTGAAATATAATATCCCGTGCTTTTCGAACTTGTGGAGTCACTGTTATGCTGCACAGAGTGAGAACAGTGGGATGTAAGCACACTGTATAATTGTTAGATTTTAGTCTACACATCGGGTTTGGTTACTTTTTATATAAGGTTGATGACTTAGAGCTTAACATGTCAGCATGTAGCTCACATTGACCATCAGTGCCAAAAGTGACGCAACATAGGGGTGACAAACTGCTCGGCAAGTGTCCATACAGATTTCATCCCTGGTTTCACAAGGTGTGAAGGGCTTGGGGACTTCTGCAGAGTTCAGAGGTCAAGATTCAGACTAGCACCACAACACTTCACAGGAAAGCAGATGGTTGCCTGGGGTAATTACTATAAGTAACCTTGGTACTTAAAAAATGGACTAGAATTGACCAACAAAACTAAAATTTTCCTTATGCTTTAATAATAATCAAACTACTAGTTTGTCTGCACTTTGCTTTTCTCTATGTGCAACCCATTTCTTTATTTTCTTGTATTTAAAATCACCTGTGCACACATTTTCTTTTTGCTTCTGCCTTTGGGTTGTGTAAGGCTGTCAGTCTTTTGTGTGCTTTAGAATAGTGGGGTCTTTGAGTAGCTCCTTGGGGAACCAGAGAAAAAACAAAGAGTAGATAAATGCTCTAAAGAGGAAGCTTTGTGTCGTATTCCCATGTAACTTGATGGTTATTTTAATCTTAAGTTTTCTCCCATTCACTTCCACAAATATAGACACGCTTCTTCAGAGAGTGTCTTCACCAATGGGAACACCTTTAATGGGGATGTGTGTGTGGGATAAAATAAATGATAAAAAAAGCTGCAGTGCCTTCATTTCATACTTAAATGGTAATTTTTTTCACTTCACACAAAAATCACAATCATATATTTAGTGGTTTATATTTAGTTTCCAGACTGGAAAAACAAAGGCAGTGGGAAAGATCTTAAAACCAAAAGCTTCATTCTATCTGAAGGCCACCAGATGGCGATAGCTGTGGTGCTGCAGTTATTTCTGTCTTTATCCGACTGCATCCATTCTGTTAAAGTTTGAAGCCGCTACTTTCCTGCTGAGTCTATGGGCTTGGCCACACACTTTCGGTTATACATTTATACACAACAGTGGCAGCACAGATAAAAAATTTTACAGTTTGAATAATGTTTATGTGCTGTGCCGCCATCTTGGTTAAGTTGGGTTTGGTGGGGATCTTTCGACTTTTCGATTTGGAAATCCATTCCAGTAAAACATTCCAGCTGGGAACTCAGAAATTTCCACTTGGTTTGGAATGACTATTAAAATGAGACTTCAGAAACCAGTGGCTAATGTTAAAGGATCTATAATATTTATGACTATCAGTAGTTTAGTTGGAGTTAAAGTTTTAATGGCTAATTTAATTAGATTTTATATTGACTAACAAACTAAACTGAGAAGCAACTTTTTGAGTGAATGTTTTTAAATACTGAAATATAAAATTGTAAATACATTTTGTTTTAGCCTTAACTAAAGCTAGCTGGGACTATTTCGCCAGATAGCTTTTTCAGTTAGGCAACATTTGGCTGGTTGGTTAGAGGACAGAAATTCAAATTCAGATCTTAGGTAGTTAATGATATGTAGATAATAGGTTTTTATTTTTTCTACTGGTCACCTCCAGCCTTAATAGAAGTCATTTCTCGTGATAAACACCCAAATATTCCTTGAGGTATTCCAGATATCCCAATTGCTTTCCTGGGAATGGGCGGCTGAACATGCATCCTTCCTACAGACACTAGGAGGAGGAGTAATTAAATTGTTGTTTTTTTCATTTCAAAGTCCTGAGTGTGGTGGGGAGTTTGCTCCACATGTGGCACCTGGAGTCCTCCCTGGGGATCTGCACTAAGTGCCTTTGTACTGTCATGCTCTAGTCATCCTGTGTAGCAACCTAACACAGACTCACAGTTAAGGAGAAGGGATGTGTTTCTGTAAGACACATAAAGTCCCTCAATTGTCTCTTTTTATGCCTCCCTCTGTCCTGTCATTCCCTTCAGCTGGAGAGATTTGCTACAGCCAGCAGCCTTGCTGCTTTGCCCTTGAACTGAATGAATTTCAAAACAGTGCCTTAAAAGGATGACAGTGTCAGTGCTCTCATATCAGAGCACATTTTGCTCTAGTGAGAGGAAATCCACTTTATATTGTTACTAGTTGTGAGGCGGTTACCTTGAAAACCAGGAGGGTTTTGGCCTCACCTTTTCTATCCCCCTAATTTGTCCTCCAGCTCCCCTCTCCTCCACAATCCTTCACTGGCTCGGTGGTCTTTTCTACGGGTATGAACAGGAGCTGTGCATGCAGATAAGTGCCTAAAAACACACACAGATTGTACAAACACTCCCAGTGGGGGTCCGATTAGTGAGCTACAGAAGGTATTGTTTCCTGCTATCCAGGATCGGCCCTCATAACAGAGGAAAAGCTGATCCTGCCGTTCATGGGATTGGGGTATTTTAGTCAGAAATAGAATCATGTTGAAGTCGCTTGGAGGTAAGGAATGAGAAATCTGTACGGCATGGGGATTTAGTTGGAGTTATGACATTCAAAATAAAGCCACTGCCTGTGGAATATCGATTGTGGTGCACATCAGCATATTTTAGAGCAGGATGGGCTGCTATACCTTAGAGACTGAGTGATAAGGGTGAGTGAAACCGCGTGATGCATTTCCCTTCAGCATCTCCACAAATTGCTGAGAGAGATGTCCAGCCACGCTCGCATTATACTGACCCACTCCGCATTATGTTTCAGCCTTGACCCTTCATCTCACTGTACTGTGCTTTTTAATGGGTTGACAGCGTAGAGGCCAAGAGAGCCAGAAAACTAGTTATTCAAAAGTGTAGCGTGGCAACAATCAGAGTTTTTTCCCCCAATCTGAGCATTAGAAATGGTTTATATTAAGCCACCCTACTCTGTAGCACTTATCTAAGTCTGCTTATATGAAGTTGTCTGCTTTGCATCGCAGCATCATCAAGCGTATTTGCTCCTCTCGCAGACTTAAATGCTCGTCTGAGATTCCCTTGGAAATACAGAGCTGCTCTCCGGTTTCCCTCCATGAAGCAATATAGTTGCATTAAAATCTGACAGGCAATCAGTGTGCATGTGTGTGTAAGTATGTGGCTTAAGGGCTGTGTGGTGGCTTGAGGATCCTCTTAACACGATTGTCATGTGATTATTGCCACCAAACTCCAGTTACTTAGCTCCTACACATGCTGTGTAGACACCCTTATTACGCCCCCTATGGACACACACACACACACACACACACACACACACACACACACACACACACACACACACACACACACACACACCCTCCTCCAAACAGCCCTGCTGTCTGATTCCTCTGGGACATCCTTGTCTTCTGAGCTGGCAATGAATTGAGTCACACTTCATGATGGAAAGATAGAAGGTGAGAATAAAAGTGCTGGGGAGGTTGTCCGAGATGCCCCAGATGGAAGATGAGCACATTTTGTGCCTCAGTCCTTCTTCTAACCACGCACCATTTTCTACTGAGTGGCCTCTGTTTCTCTTATTATGTATTTCTTTTTGTGTTTTTCCACAATCTCAGTGAACATAAGATTACAAGCGCTGAAGAACAGAAGCAGGATTAACAGCTTTAAAGAATGTCATCTGTAATACCTTTTGTAATACCTCTGTTCTCCATAATCTCTAAAGAATAATTATATCCATGAAGCCATTAGAGCCACTTGTATCAGTTACCTTATTGCTTTCTTCCCACTCAGTGCTTAAAGCAATCGTGGAGAGTTTTCCCCAAATGGATCGGAATACTACCCTCTTTTAGACCCAAAATGGAAACCACTATCTGTCAACTGGGGGAATTTCTTGTAACTGTATTTCTAACATACCCCAGTGCAAATGATTAAATCTGCAAAACACATTTTCCCAATACCCATTTAACCTATATTTATGAAGAGACAGAAGGGAGTAATGAACAGCAGTCATACACAGGAAGTGTTCATGGCCCTTGTAACCATTCAGCATACGAGGTGCCTGTTCAATCAGGTGATTTACAGTGGTACAAACTGTGCACAAAGTATGAAAAGCTACTACAGCGTTCAGTGCTTTTGTGGATTTAGCCAAATGACATAAGTATATGTTACCTGAGGCTATAAAGCTAGCATAAAAGATAGAATTCAATGAGTGAATCTCATCAGCACCTAAACACCCCAAATATAAATTGATATCTGTTACACTTGATGTAAAATGGTACTAGTACCCTAGATGTAACCAGTCCAACATAGTGCATCACTACAAATTATTCAAAACTCAACAAAACATCATGTATATATCCAATAACTGACTTTAAAGCTACACATTTAATTTGGACATGACAGGTAAGCTTTAAATTCATGCTGAATCTCACTCTTGCTGAGCAGCGCTTACCATTGAAAACATTCTTCATCTTCCTCTCCTCTCTTTCTTCTCCATCGCTCAGTGTTAATGTTTTTTCCCTCTTCCTGGGAAACACAGCAAGTGCACATGTAGCTCACAGACGCGGTTTGTGTGTTTGGTTATATTTGTTGAATTGTTTGAAATGATGGCGGCTCCTCATCTGTAGCTAGCTAGATGCTTAAATAGCGGGATTTAATTTCCAATGATGACATTATTTTCCTACTATGAGAATTGGAATTACATATTTTAGCAAAGACTTTTAGCAGTTTAGCAAAGTCCCACCCTCCCCCCCCAATTTCTGTACTCCTCACTTTGAAATGAGGACACAACTTTAACTCAAACTTTAGCTAATCCACTGCAAAAACTTCTGCCATGGATTTGGGACGCAGCGTTTGTCAAAGTCTTTTTCTGCGTACTGATTCAGTCAATACTGCTGACATGCATGATAGACAGGCCTGCTTCAGCATCTCTGGAAGAAAGATAAGTAGCACTGACTACCTGCAGCTGCGACTGCAGTGCTGTGAGAACCATCACAGCCACCCACTCCAGGCAGACTAAGTCCCCAGACTGCATTTCTGAATTTAAGAGTGTCACAGCAACAGCACACATTCATTTCTAGCCTCTGCTAAAACAAGGCACAGTTTTAAATATGTGGATACATTTTAATTAAATACTTGGCAGACCTAAGCATTCAGGCTCATAGTGTCAGTCGTATTAAAAGACATGGCTTGAGCTTTTTTTATTTACGCTTTCCATAGAATGGCTAAATACTGTATTTTATCTCCTTTAAAAGGGGGCCCCATCTAGTTTTCCTTCCTTCCCATACGCCAGCTAAATCCTTGGGTGTTTATCTTGTTACATCAATCATTATTTCTTTGGATAAAATCACATTTCACTGAGTCTAAATGCCAAAACAGTGCCAAACCTTTTACTTTTCTGAGTGATTCGCCGTTGGGTTCATTATTTTGTGTCCCAGGTGCTGTTCCCGCCCACTCTGACACAATGCACAAAATAAAATGAGCGATTATGCCTGAAGCTCATTTTCCTGTTAACAGAGTTAATCACTTCTTGGATTATCTTAGCATTTCGTTTTTTTCGTCCGTTTTTTTTAAACAACACCACCAAAAAACCCAAACAAAAAACCTAAACCTAAGCTTACTTAAAATATCTTATACAGAGAGAATGCAGCCTCAAACCTCCCACATCTTTTTTGATGAAAGCAGGGAGACAAGTGGCAATTAAATTTCACGCATCAGTGAAGAAGAAAATCTTTTACTTTTCAGAATGGGTCAAGTCAAAGGTGGATGAACATAAATAGTAACACACATAGTTATGTGTATGTACTGTAGCCCCCATATATGAAGCTACACTTACCGTAGATTAAACACCTTATGCTTCATGGGACAGTCAGGACGGGCTGTAATCATTGTGGCTTCTCTTGTGCGTCATTCAGAATGTCAAAGTCAGGCCGTCAAAAACCCTGGAGAGCAAAGGCACACTATCTAGCTCTTCTCTCCTTGTACTTGCTGTCACTTTTCCTATCTCTTCTTGCCACTGTCTCTCTCTTTGTATCTGTTTTCTATGCACTCTGACAGTGGTGTATTTTTGGAGGGTAATTAGTTCCTTCAGAGTGTCCACAACTGGCTTCCAGGCTCATCCTGTTAAGCACATGCCTGATCAAAGAGCCTCCCACAGGCCATGGGTCTTCCAGTAGCTTTTGGCTCCTGTAGCCACAAGAGACAAAGACAGACTCAGTGTTTGGCTTTCTAATTCTAAATCAATGTGGCTTTTTAAGGGTGAAATGCATGACAGCTTGACTTGGCTTCATGTGCAGCAATACAAAGGCTTGTCACTTTGATACAGCACAAAGTGAGGGGAAGGAATGAGCACATGTCCGGTGAAATGAAACATGAATGTCAAGCTGATTTCTTTTGGCACAGTGATTATGGTAACTTCATTCTAAACCTTGAGGTAAGGTGAACCGATAAAGGAAAAGGACTTGGTTTATTTTCAGTTCTAGCTACAACCATTAGGGTTGGTTTGTTTGAGGGTATTCTTGGTTCCAGTGGTTTCTGTTGCCATTAACTTGGCTTTTTAAAATATACATATCTGAATGATTGTACCAATAGCTTGTTTCTATGACTGAAAAAAACAAAAAGACAGCCAGGCTGACCCAAATCAAAATGAGTTCAGCATCTCAAAATTTTGTCTTACTGACTTTAACTTCAAAGTAAGTCGGAATTTTGAATTACTAACTTGAAATTTAGTAAAGATACTTAACTAAAAATTTCTTTACCCATGGGAACATTTTTTCAGTGGTGGAGTGGTACATGCCAAACCTTTGTTTGAACCGTCTGAAACAATAGAAGCGTATCTGAAATGTGAGTGTATGTATAAATAATACAAAGTCCATAGGTGATTGAATGAATGAGACCTGTAGTAAGAAAACAATCTGAGTGCTCAAATGAGTAGAAAGGTAAATTATAAGTACCATTCCATTTCAGGTTTGAGATTGAAGATTCTTTATTTGTCACATGATTAGTTATACAAGCACAACATCCAGTGAAATGTATCCTGACATGCTCCTTGACTTAGCAAAACGAGAGGCAACATTATATACATTAAGTGAATATATACAGGAGGACATTATATGCAGCAATTAAGTGAATTAGGTACATAAAATTAATTACATTAAATAGACAATCTGGAAATTTTAAATTGAAAATCTGAAAAATGTACATTGTGCAAATGGGTGTTAAAGTGTCTAGAAGAGTCAGTCTGGGATGTGTTAGGAATAAGTCCTGTCTCTGTCACTTATGGATGCTGTGGGAGGGTGGGGTGCATGTTCTGGTTTAGGACCTGGATGGCTTGGGGATAGAAGCTCCTCTTGTTCTTGCTCGGATGGTGCAGAACCTTCTGCCTCTGCACCCACTCCACTGGAGCTCCGTTGATGATAATAGGCTTGTAGTATCTGTGCTGACTCCTTCTGAATTCCACCACCAGCTCCTTAGTCTTGCCGACGTTCAGCTGGAGGTGGTTATCCTGGCACCACGATGCCAGATCATCATTTACCATCCTCACTTACCAGACCAGTGGTTCTCAGTGTTTTTAGATTACCTTTTAATATTAGCTTAGCTCACTTGGCACCTCCTCATACCCCTTCCCCCAAAGAGTACTACAGAACAGGTAGTGTCAGTGTCAATGAGGCCACACAGAGCCGTTAGTCTGACCGTAATGGTGTTTTGCTTAACCAGAAAGATAAGAAGCAGCTATAATCCATGTATAAGATAATAAAACTTTACAAAACTGTTGTGTTGAAAATAAAAAAGTCACAGCCGTTACTTTTGGAAGCAACCTCACATCCCCCAAAATTTAATCCTTATGCTGACTCTCAGGGAAAAGCAGTAAAAGCTGTGCATAATCAACTGACATGTTAGTGCAAAGGTTATAATTAACTTCCTCTAAACTAAGGCTTCTTAACATCTTCAGTGCCAGAACAAATAAAGGGAATTAGAGGAGTGAATGTGCCATTGGAGGAAGGGGAAAAATATATTGGCTTCATTTTTTTTTTGTCACAAGGAACAAAAGGTCCAATTAACTGGCTGATTATAATTGCCCTGGTTTTCCCTCAGCCAATTAGAGGCTTAAACAAGGTTCTGAGAGTGCAACGAATTAGGGAGCAGTGGGCAGTTTTTAAGGCAGGTACAGAGAGCAGAAATTACACAAGTGTCCCCAGAGAAAGTTCTTTTCATTAAGCTTTAAGACTTAGATCGCCTCTGCCACTGACCTCAGAAAACTTCAGTGGTTTTGAAGTCACTACATAATTTTCAGCTTCTTACCCACTTAACAGGGAAGCAAGATCTTAAGAACAAAAATCAACCACACTACTGTGGAATAAAATCAGCTGTAGCCATGTTAACAGGCTCTTTTAAGTCTGCTGTGATTCACCCAGAGTAGAAGAGCACCCAACAATCTTAACTCAGGGATACTTTCTCTCTCCTCTTGATTGCAGCCGAGATAACTGCTCCCCACCATCGGTTTTCTGTTGTCTTTTTCCATTTTACTGCCTTAGATTGTTTTGGTAACACCGGCTTTATGAGTAAAGGTAATCCTGATCCTGAGTTTGATGGAAGCAAAGAAGTCGATATCATTTTAGCGTGTAAGCTGAGCCTGCCAGGGAAATTTGTGTTTAGCATCTAAGGTTGGAAAAAAAAAGTAAAAGGCTTCAAAAGTGTTTACTGATTTAGATTTTAACCTTTTAGACTCACAAAGAAACTAACTTGGGATAAATTCTCTGAAAATGTATTTATTCCTGTAGATTTTGTAAGCAAATGAGCTCGTCTCCCAAAATGAAAAAATGGACTGACGCTAAACTGAAAAGTCTGAACCATATTCATCTAAGTGTACTCCCTGTTGTAATAAATGCAAGAACAGCTTTATGACTTCACTTTATGGGTTGTTATTATGAAATATTTGTTCTGCCACACAGTTTCTTCAAGAATGTGCTATATTAAAGTGATACCCTCACTGAAAGTCAATTTTTATTTAAGGTGATTGTGTTGGGTATTGTGTGGTGTGAGTACATACGAGCCATATGAAAAAAATAATAATTAACTAAGCACCCTGGGAAATAGAGGAGCGCTTGCTTCAGAGCAAATCACTGGTTTATTCTGCTTCTGCTCCATCTGAACTCAAATCATGCCAGTTCACTTTAGCTTAGTTTAGCCAGTTTAGTAGCCTTGTATCAGTTTATATCTGAAATACACATTTGCTTGATGGTGCATGTTTCTGGTCGCAGTTTCTGTTACAGCTTGGTAATAAGCTGGTAAAATTGATATCATGCCATTACTTTAAAATCTGTGTTATCGAGTAAAAGGGCAGAAACTACGGGTAATAATGTGGAAACAAGCATAAGCTTACGAGGTTAAACCAATTAGTAATAGTCTAGTAATATTTCGAGAACAATATGACAATGTGCTAAAGATTAAATGATAAAATATGTGTATTCAAATTTTTTATGAGGTGACTACTTTTTGTATTCACCTGATAATAACAGTGTACACTGATTGATGCTTTAATATATTAGGATACTGCTATCATAATTTTGGAACAGTAATTTGTGTCAGATTTTCTGCCAGAGGTTTCTTCCTCTTAAAAGGGAGTTTCTCCTTCCCACCGTTGCACCTCATTTTTGCTCACAGGAGGTCATATGATTGTTGGGGTTTTTTCTGTTTTCTCTGTATTATTGATTTCAGGGTCTTTATCTTACAATATAAAGCGCCTTGAGGCAACTGTTGTTGTAACTTGGTGCTATGGAAATAAAATGGATTTGAATTGAACTGATTTGAGTTACCTGTTTTTTGAGACACGTCTGCAGTCAAGGGAAACCTGGTCCAGCATACCTAACAGACTGCCTGCTGCACTTCACTTAACTTCCAAAAATACATTTATTTGTCAAGTGTTGGTGCTCATTCTCCATGACTTAATTGCTTATGATAGAAGGAAGCCAAATAATTCAAAGAATAGGGAGCAGCAGTAAGTCTGATAAAGGTCAAGCACTGAAACTCCAGGAATAAACTTGATTTTGCAAAACAGACTGCTTGGAGTTTTGGATAGGTTTAAAATGTGACACAAATAACACACCGATGACCAAAAACATGAAAAAAAAAGCATCAAAATAAGAAACCAAAGCAGTTTTCTGTGTTTTTTTTTTTTTTTTTAGAGAGGAAACAGATTCAGACAGAACGCGTCCCATTAAAGGTCTATGTTTTATTTAGCTATTTTCAAGGAAACAAACCTTTTCGGTGAATATGGCTGTTTGCGTGTATATGGGTCCTACTTGAATACATTCAGACCCATCTCTAAAATGCAGTTCACTAAGTGCAGGTTTAATGGTTTCTTAGTAGACTGAAAAATGTGTCCGGCATTTCATGACTGGGAAGCTGTGATGCGTGAGTTTGGCCTCAGAGGTTAAAGCATTTATTATTTAATGGTTTTCAGCCTGAACAAAATTAAACAGTTCAAAATTTAAGGGTATAGAAGGCCAACCACAGGCATCCTGTGTTTAGTTAACCAAGAAAAAAAAAAGGTAGCAGGGGATAAAGAAATATGATAAAAAGCAGGTGAAAAAAAGTCTGGAATGGAAGCATTTCTGTAGTTATGAATAGATGTGAGGAAGCTCATTGAAGCCACTAGAAGAGTGTTTCTGAGGGCTTGCTGATAGCGTGAGTGCCTGCTGTCCTGTGCGAGGCAACATTTTCTGCTTGGACAGTCGTGGGCCTGCATGTGCCATCCCAAGCACCAGCGTTACAAGTGGCAGCTTTCCACAGTATGACCTTCAGTCCAGACTTAGACACACTTGTCTAAGTCACTCGTCTGCAGACACTTTGGCCAAAGACACATCATTCTGTTTTGCTTAAAGCCTCTTGTGCTTTCAGATTTTCTACAAGCTTTTAGGCTTTAATGAGACTATGTAAACATACAACTGAACTAACACACTTTGATCATTTGTAGCCCTCTCTCCTGTCATTGAATAAACAGCTTAAAAATGACTGAAAGTCAAACTGAAAGCCCCAGTGCTGTGAAGACTGGTGCATAGATTTACCTTTTTTGCTCATCACTGTCAGAAGTACAATGAAGGTGAATGGAAGTTGATTTGTGATGCTTAACTTTAGCAAACTGCTGCAAACATATTTCCTTACATGTATCCGCATGGCTAGATACCTCCAGGAGTGAGTCCTTTAATAAAGCTGTAGGTGGATGTGTTGTTTGGTCTGTCTGCAGTAACCGTATAATGAAAGTGAGGAAATGTTGAAGCTATTCTGAGTAATATGGATTTATTGTGAAAGCTCACATGTATTGTTTGCATTTTCTCTCCTTCACACTTTATTTCTTTCTTACTTTATCACTCGCCGGTGAATTAAACCCTTGATATTACCACCTTCAGGACACAGGTGTTTTTTATGTTTCTATAGTGTTTGCTTTAGAAGACATTAATGTTAATCCTTCTGAGTGACTGAGCTTTTAGTTACATTGAAGTCAAGTTCAGTTTGCTAGCAATGCTGGACAATGCCTACATATCAGCTCACTAAATGTGAAGCGACAGTTTCCCCCCTTATTTCCCTGGCAATAACTTATCATCTTTTCATTTCATTATTAACATCTCCATCCTATTTTTCTAGGCTGTTTTTCATCTAAGGCAGAGGACAGATTATTTCGAAGGTTATTCCGAAGGTACAACCAGTTCATCCGACCAGTAGAGAATGTGTCGGATCCGGTTACTGTCGAGTTTGAGGTGTCCATATCTCAGCTTGTCAAAGTGGTAAGAGGGTAAAATCAGTATAACAAATAGGTGTTTGATTAAAATAAATAAATAATAAGGCTCGTCAAATTTCCCCGTTTATCTTTTCAGGATGAGGTGAATCAAATAATGGAAACCAACCTGTGGCTGAGACATGTGAGTGACAGTCACGAGCTTTGTTTTTATCTGTTCTTTTGTTACTTGTGGATTTTGTTAAGATCCTATTGTTTTAATCCCTGCTCGTCTTTCAGGTGTGGAATGATTACAAATTGAGATGGACCCCCTCTGAGTTTGATGGGATTGAGTTCATACGAGTTCCGTCCAATAAAATTTGGAGGCCAGACATAGTTTTGTACAACAAGTAAGTGTTAGAGCATAGATGCTAAGAGGTTGTTACACTGAGGATTTTATTTTGTTTTCCATCTATCATTATCTGAGAAATCTAGATGTCTATATTGGGCTATTTTATGTTATTTTCTCTTTTGCTTCTGAAGATACATTTTCACATCAAAAGCAACCACACACAGTAGATATGCGCACCCTGTGTACTTCTCTAACACAATTTGCGTTCACTTGCTAGCAGTACCCTCTTGTCATTGCCTAGTGGTGTTAAAACTGTAATCAACTACTAATTTCAAACATATCTGTTAATTATATGTATTTTGGCCTTTTTCTCTCACAGTGCTGTAGGTGATTTCCTTGTGGAAGACAAGACCAAGGCTCTGCTAAAATTTGATGGAACGATCACCTGGGTCCCTCCAGCTATTTTTAAATCCTCCTGCCCCATGGACATCACCTACTTCCCTTTTGACTACCAGAATTGCTCCATGAAGTTTGGTTCCTGGACCTACGACAAGGCCAAGATTGATCTAGTGCTCATTGGCTCAAAGGTGAGAAGGAGCAACTGGGGTGAAAGGAAATAGATCCCTGCAGTTACGTCATTAAGAAATCTCTGTCAGTTTTATTTATTTATTTGTTTTTAGCATTTTTATGCATCATTATTGAGAAGAATTATTTAGCACTGCACAGTAGTAAGTGCTTATATCTTCCAACTTGCTTAGATTGCTTCATTTTTTATGTTTGCCTTCCTCCTCTTTATTCAGTCCATTAGGTAAGTATCCTCAATGCACTTTCATTCTAAGAGATGACAGTTGCACAACAAAGCAACACTAACTTGCAATGTTACACTATATTGCCAAAAGTATTCATCCAAATCATTGAATTCAGGTGTTCCGATCACTTCCATGGCCACAGGTATATAAAATCAAGCACCCAGGCATGCAGACTGCTTCTACAAACGTTTGTGAAAGAATGGGTCACTCTCAGGAGCTCAGTGAATTCCAGTGTTGTGCTATGATAGGATGCCACCTTTGCAACAAGTCCAGTTGTGAAATATCCTCGCTACTAAATATTCCACAATCAGCTGTTATATTATAACACAATGGAAGTGACTGGAAACGACAGACATTCAGCTATGAGGTGGTAGGCCACGTGAAATCACAGCGGGGGATCAGCAAATGCTGAGGTGCATAATGCACTGGGGTTGCCAGCTTTCTGTAGCGTCAGTAGCTACAGACCTTCAAACTTCATGTTGCCTTCAGATTAGTTCAAGAACAGTAAGTAGAGAGCATCATAGAATGAATTTGGCCACGCAGGTGCATCAAAGCCTTACTTCATCAAGCGCAATGCAAAGCAATGTATGCAGTGGTGTGAAGCGCGCCACCACTGAACTCTAGAGCAGTGGAGGTGTGTTTTCTGGATCGATCATCTGGCTATCCAATGGACGAGTCTGGGTTTGGCGATTTCCAGGAGAATGTTACTCATCTCACTACATTGTACCAAGAGTCTTGACTTCAACCTGACAAAACACCTCTGGGATGAATTAGAGCAGAAACTGTGAGCCAGGCCTTCTTGTCAGGGTCACCTGACATCATGTTAAACCCTATGCGTTAAGAAAGGAATATTACTCAATTTCATACGCATGAGCGAATGCTTTTGGCAGTACATTGCAGCTTAGACTTTGGATAGTCTGAATTAGAAAGTTAACTTTTTTTTGTTGAGAAGCAGTTGGAAATTTTAAACATGTGTTTGTTGTCTTTCTTTCAGATAAAGTTTACTATGTGTTTTTACCTGAAATTCAGAATGTGATGGATTGGGGTGGCCATTGTCAAAGGGAAGACTGATGATGAACTTATTACAATGTTAAAATTGACAAATGTATTTAAATAGATTATTTTAATAATGAAGACAGATTCAGTTCTCTTTAAATGAACTTGTTTTAAACTTTGAGATATAATATTTTTTTCTAAAAACAGCTTTCACATTTACACTTCACCAGGTGAACCTAAAAGATTTCTGGGAAAGTGGAGAGTGGGAGATTATTGACGCTCCAGGATACAAGCATGACATCAAGTATAACTGCTGCGAAGAGATCTACCCTGACATCACCTACTCCTTCTACATCCGCCGCCTGCCTCTCTTCTACACCATCAATCTCATCATCCCTTGCCTCCTCATCTCCTTCCTAACAGTGTTGGTCTTCTACCTCCCATCTGATTGCGGGGAGAAAGTTACCCTGTGTATCTCTGTCCTTCTCTCCCTCACTGTGTTCCTGCTGGTCATCACTGAAACCATCCCTTCAACATCTCTTGTCATCCCCCTGATTGGCGAGTATCTCCTCTTCACCATGATTTTTGTCACACTCAGCATTGTCATCACTGTCTTTGTGCTGAATGTTCACTACCGCACACCTATGACTCACACAATGCCCGAGTGGGTGAGGGCTGTGTTCCTTGGCGTGCTGCCCAGAGTAATGCTGATGAGGCGTCCTATTGACCAGGGCTGCTCCTCACCTGCCAGAATTACAGGAGGGACAGGAGGAGGAAGCAGCGGTGGAAGCAAGAAAAGAAAAAACAGTATAGGAGCAACAAGTAGCTCAGGAAGTGTAAGTGTTGGAGGCATAACTGGGGGTGTAGCCTGTCCGCCGCTGGAAAGCGGTGCAGGAGGAGGAGGGGGTACGTCCTCAGCTGGTGGCTCAATGAACTGTGTGGAGTATGGTGAGATGAACCGTGACATGAAACGGGACATGAACAGAAGGTTCCCCTACAGAGGCAAAGAGGTACCGACTCCTGTCCCACCGCCAGTGGTGCCACCACCACCTCCTCCCCAGCCACCTCAGACTCAGGGGCCCCAGGAGTCAGAGCTGCCCAAGCTGCCGAGGCCCATCAATGCTTCATCGCCGGTAAACGCTGTCGTCGCCTTTTCTGTGGTGTCTCCCGAAATCAAGCAGGCCATTGAGAGCGTAAAGTACATTGCAGAGAACATGAGGACTCGTAACAAAGCCAAAGAGGTATGCAATGTGGAAAACACAGTTTTATTTATTTCAATATGCTTTTCAAATTGATAGAAGTTATACTATATAGACAAAGTACTGGCCCACTTCTCTTTGAGTGTAGTGCTGTAATAGGATACCAACATTCAACAAGTCAGTTTGGGAAATTTATTTCCTCCTAGATGTTCTTCAGTCAACTGTGAGGCAGTCTTGCAAAGTACAAGCATTTAAGAACCACACTCAGCCATGACGATAAGACCAACTTAAGATACAGAGCACTATTGCCAAGTGCTGAAGCACCATCCATTTACAATGTATAAATGGATGGACGGTACTTAAATATCGCCTTTCTACTCAATTTGAGCACTCAAAGTGCATCCGCCAAATTGCACACATTAATACAGTGCTTTTATTTATAGTTAAGCATTTTTTGTCCAGCACATATCGATGGATGCAACAGGGGAAGCTCAGTTCAGTTGGTCCATGTGTTAATATATGAACACGTGGACAAAATACTGAGCTGGGGGGGCAATCCACCAACCTCCTAGTTGGTAGGCAATCTCCTCCAGCACCCAAAAAATGTGTTTATAATGCATAAACGTCACCAAGACTCTGCTGATTCAATAACTGATGTTAACATCAGCACAAAAACTGTGCGGAGAGCTTCTCATTGTCAGTTTCCAAGGCTGAGTGGCTGCTGTAGGTGTGCTTTGTTGATGGTCCATTACTTTGTCTGTAAAGTGTATAGCAGGGGTAGGCAACCTTTCTGATGATGAGTGCCATCTGAAATTTCCTCAGAAGTCAATGTGCCATATGATTGCATTAGCAATAAATTTAATAACGCTCTATATTAACAGTTACACACTATATAGAACAACTTTATAGAATTATATTTGTTCGCAGATGTTCGCAGCTATCAGCGAATAGTTATCAGCTATTTTGAAACAAAAAAAATAAAAAGACACTTTTTATCCATAACAAGAACTCGCTATTTATGGTCTCCTCACAACAATGATAAGAAAAATAAACTGGGCCAATATGGCATGCTTGTTAATACAGGGTGGGCCATTTGTATGGATACACCGTAATAAAATGGGAATGGTTGGTGATATTAAAGTCCTGTTTGTGGCACATTAGTATATGTGAGGGGGCAAACTCCTCAAGATGGGTGGTGACCATGGTGGCCATTTAGAAGTCGGCAATCTTGGATGCAACTTTTGTTTTTTTCAATAGGAAGAGGGCCATCAAACTTATTGGTAATGTCACAAGAAAAACAATGGTGTGCTTGGTTTCAATGTAACTTTATTCGTTCATGAGTTATTTACAAGTTTCTGACCACTTATAAAATGTGTTCAATGTGCTGCCCATTGTGTTGGATTGTCAATGCAACCCTCTTCTCCCACTCTTCACACACTGATAGCAACACCGCAGGAGAAATGCCAGCACAGGCATCCAGTATCCGTAGTTTCAGGTGCTGCACATCTCGTATCTTCACACCATAGACAATTGCCTTCAGATGACCCCAAAGATAAAAGTCTAAGGGGGTCAGATCGGGAGACCTTGGGGGCCATTCAACTGGCCCACGATGACCAAACCACTTTCCAGGAAACTGTTCATCTAGGAATGCTCGGACCTGGCACCCATAATGTGGTGGTGCACCATCTTGCTGGAAAAACTCAGGGAACGTGCCAGCTTCAGTGCATAAAGAGGGAAACACATCATCATGTAGCAATTTCAAATATCCAGTGGCCTTGAGGTTTCCATTGATGAAAAATGGACCAACTATCGTTGTACCCCATATACCACACCAAACCATCACTTTTGTTGTTCCAAAAGTGGGTTAGTGTCAGACCAATAGCGGTGGTTTTGTTTGTTAACTTCAACATTTACATAAAAGTTTGCCTCATCACTGAACAAAATCTTCTGCGTGAACTGAGGGTCCTGTTCCAATTTTTGTTTTGCCCATTCTGCAAATTCTGTGTGCCGATCTGGGTCATCCTCGTTGAGATGCTGCAGTAGCTGGAGTTTGTAAGGGTGCCATTTGTGAGTAGCTAATATCCACCGAAGGGATGTTCAACTAATGCCACTCTCCAGTGACATGCGGCGAGTGCTACGCTGTGGGCTCTTGCTGAATGAAGCTAGGACAGCCACTGATGTTTCTTCCTTGGTGACAGTTTGCTTGCGTCCACATTTTGGCAAATCCAACACTGAACCAGTTTCACGAAACTTAGCAAGCAGTTTGCTAACTGTAGCATGGGAGATGGGTGGCCTCGTAGGGTGTCTTGCATTGAAATCTGCTGCAATGACCCGGTTACTGCGTTCACCAGATAGCAACACAATTTCGATCCACTCCTCACGTGTTAACCTCTTTGACATGTCAATGGCTGTGAACAAAGAGAAACTTGTAAATAACCCATGAAAGAATAAAGTTACGTTGAAACCAAGCGCACCATTGTTTTTCTTGTGTTGTGACAGTGACGTACACTGTCTTGTTGGTATAGGTAAAATGTATATTTCTATACATTTCACGTCAGATAAAAACTTTGGTTGTAAGATTCAGATAATTATTTATTAAAAGCGAGACATTTTAAATGAGAATAAGACACAAAAGTACTTCTTTGTGCCCCCCTTTCCCTGTTAATGCCCCACCTGGCCCCCTGGCAACACTTTGCTAGACCCGCCCCTGCACAGTTACCAGCTGTCAGCTACTTAGAAAAGGATCCTGGGGTTATTTGTCTCTCAGAAACAGTTCATAACTTCCCTTCAACTCATTCATGTCACCTAAAAGGTTAACCTGTTTCTCCATCACCTGTTCAGCTCTGATGAGTCAGTAAGGACATCTCCTGGTTTCATCTTCATGTTTCCCTCTCACCAGATAACCAAACCGATATCATGACCAGCAGCTTTTACAGCTGTGGCTCCAGCAAACATCAGCTGATACTAGAAATTAATATTAAATAAATTCTAACAACAGCTGATCAAGCTTAAACGTGCTGATGTTGTTTAGCGTGACATCCGCTGGTTTCCTCTTTCTGGTGCAAAGTGGGCGATAAACAAACAAGAGAGAAAAGCTGATCAGCTGATCATTGATCAGTTTCATGATTGAAGTAGCAGCAGGAGAGGGAAGGAGAGAGAATGAGAGAAGAAGAGGCAGCTGTGCAGCAAAGACACAGAATAACTCCAGCTTTGTGTCTTTTTTCATTGTAGGTGAAGTACGAGACAAACTGTTTTCCTTTTCAACTCAATACGAAATGTGTAATATTTTCTATGAATACGGGACGATTCCATTTTTTACATGACGGTTTGCAACTCTACTAACTAACTTCATGAATAAAATAAAGTTCACTATCAGTGACATAGCATACACCCAGCTGTATCGAAACTCCGTCACGCTAGCTAGTACGCAGTACGAGTTATTGTAACTGACTGTAAAAAGTCAGCACAACGAAAATAAACTCCACCTAAACTTGGTTTATATCTGACCCAGATAGACTGCAGGTCATAACTTCTTACCTGAAGTTCAGTTCACCTGACACTCGGACCGGCGGCCGCCTCGGGTCTCTCCTCCTCCTGCCTCTCCTTTCCCTCATCCATCTGCTGGCCTCTGTGAAAGCTCCGCCATAGAAACCACCACCAAACAACTGAGTTATTTTTACACATTGGCCAGCATGTGGCCAATCCACCACCTTTCATTGTTTATACCTTAAAAAAAAAAAATCAAAAAAAAAAAAATCAGCGGTCCATAAAAACGAAAGATCACCATCGGCCTATCAGGCAAATGCCCAGTAGCCAGTCCAGCTATGATCGTGCCATCAGTTAACCCTTCGCGTGCCAGCTGTGGCATGCGTGCCCAGGGTTGCCGACCCCTGGTGTATAGAGTCGTCTTAGCAAGTTGGGACAATGTGTAAAATTTAAATAAAAACAGTATACAGTGATTTACAAATCATTCAAACCCTATTTTTGTATTAGAAAAAATTAGAACTGATTTTTTTAAATTTATTTTTAAATGATATATGGTTCCATTTAAGCCAGAAACGTTTTTCAAGAACAGCCGGAACTGGGACAAGAAACAACAGTTTGTTGCAATACAATGCATGCAAGAAAAGATGGGAAAAGCCTTCTGGGCTTTCAGAGAGAGCTGTGTCAAATCTGAGTGACATCAACATAAAACTGGTTTGGGCTACAAGTGTGAAGTTAAAAATAATCCAGTTAAAGAAGAGCTAAAAACAAGCTTTTTTGCTTGTCTGTGCCTGAGGCTAAAGGCTTGTGGCTATATTAGTCACTACAAGCAAAACAAACAGTGAATATTTTAAGTGGCTGTGATATATTGTTGAAAATATAGTCTCCTGGCTTCATGAAAGAAGGACCATTTACTAATATGTGCATGGAAAAGCTGTTATCGAGTGCACCAAAAATTACAGTTGGGCTTATGAAATTGTGTCCAAAGAGGAAGAAAAGGCAGATCTTTCCAAAGTGTTTCCACTGGAGTGATGATGGTTAAATAGTAATAAGAGTGTTTTGTAAAACTGGAAATAATTGCCAAAAGCCAATGGTATTAAAAATTCATACATGAGACATTTGTACGCGCAATGTAGTCACACACTTTTACACATCTGCTGTTAGTAAAATGAGGGCCAATACGTCAGGCTTTGGTGTGTAAACTTTTATGGTTTTTTTGTTCTGTGACAAGAGTGTAAAAAAAGGTCAAGCAGGTATAACAACAATGTTCATTTGAGGGACTATGCATCAACAATGACTTTTATAATAATGTTTTGCCACACTATTTAATCTTATCACATAACTTTTCCACATTACTATGATTACAGGGATTACATTACTATGTTGAAAAACTTTTATGTAGCTGTGTGCGGCACTCAAGCTAAATTGATGCCTGCACAACCCTGAAATGCTTCTTAAAATAAATATCCAGACATTAATAACAGCAAAGAAGGCGCAAAACCTAAAGGTAGTACCCTTGTTAGGATTTATATACGTGGTTAACATTACATGTTATAGCTTGATAATAACATGATGGGGTTAGGTGTTAATATAGAGGAAAAGAGACAATAAAGATATACAATTGAATTACATATAATTTCAGGTTAATAACCAAGTAGTAGCATATCTCAACCACGTTTTAGTTGTTAATTAATATTATATATTTTTTAAACCTTGGTAATAATAGACTGTTTATAATGCTTGTAATGTGGTAATAAAGTGGAGTAATATGGATTAAATGTAACATTGTCTATTAGGCAAAATCATTTATTAATGTTTTGGTAACAATATCTTAACCTGTGAGCACTGAAATAGTCATTTCTGTGCAGTCTGAAGCTAAACATTATTGCCTTTTTATTTTATTTTTATTTTTGCCATTTCTATTTAATTTAGGTCTCATTGCAGATTTTAAACAAAGTGCACAGATATATATCTGCGTCCACATTATTATATATAGTTATTGGCACATTATATACATTTGAGTTTAATATAAGTCAGCTAAAAACCGTGGTAGCTATTACCTTACATATATTTAGATGACATTGTGTGGTCATTACTACTTTATTTCGACATTATTACTGCCCTATTACCATGCTGTTTCTAAGCTGTAACCTCAAATTCTACCAAAAATGAACTATTTTGTGCATTTGGGGAAAATTTAACACATTTTGACAACCAAACCAAGAATCAGTTATCGTAGTCTGACCACCTACACCCAGTTTTCACTAATATTTTGCGTTCTTGCAAATTGAGGGAGATGCAAACACAAAGTCAGAAATCAGCCAACGACAGCATCTCCCGGCAAGAGAGGCACCAAAGAGTTTACCACAAACTCACAAATGACTTCCCCTTAATCATACCCTGTCTTAAACACAAGTGATAAAAATAAAAATGTCTGCTTTCTAGACCTTTTATAGATTTTAGAACAGATTTCCCCCCCAAATATATGCAGGACATAAATAATCACACACATACACATAACCAAGCATTACTACATGTGGTTCATCTATGCATAATAGATGAATTTCTATCTAGCTTGGTAAATGGCTTGGAAGCCATTTACAGAGGGCTGCAAAGGGAGTGTAAAGCTTCTTGTTTGTCACAGATAGAGGGCTTTGTGCATTCCTTCCTCACACTCTGGATGGTCCTGATATGATTGTTGCTGCTGCTCCAGCTTTACTTAGCAATGCTTGGATCCTTCTTGCATGCAGAATAGCCATACGGCCTTCTATATTCACACAATGGCATTATGGTCACTGAATCCATGATCTTATTGTCCACACCTGACTGATCAGGCCACACTCACACTATATTTAGCACTGTGCAGATGTATTAGACATAAAAAGGATGTGAGGAAGCCACAATGCCATAAATAGCGTTTATTAATACTAAAGTTCAGTAAATTAAAAAAATTCCTTCCTAAACTGTTTAAATGTAAATAGAGAAAATAGCTATTTATTCTATAAAGGATTCCACTGGGAACATTACTCATGATCCACAACAAATAAATACATCTTTTAAAGACTTTCATGAGGCTTTACACTCACTACAGGTTAATCTCTCTTGCAGAATTTCTTAAATATATAAATGTACCGAAAATAAATGACGATCAGATTGTGGTTCTGAATTCACCATGAATGCATCTCCCAAACAATAAGGGCCACATGGTTTTCCAGCAGAGTTTTACAAAGAATTTTGGCCTCTACAAGCAACTTCTTTTTTCAGAATGGTCACTGAAATTCAGAATGATCAGACTCTGTCTCTAAACATGAACTCTGCTGTCATTAGTCTACTTCTTAAACCAGGCAAGGATCCTGCGTTCCCATCCAGCCACTGCTCCATTTCAATTATAAACGTTGACCTTACAAAGTCCTTGCCAGAAGTTTAGAAAAAATAACTGCAATCATAATATATTCTGACCAAACAGGCTTTATCGAGGGTCGTCACTCAGTGAATAATACACGTAGACTAATAAATATAATACATTATTGCTCTATCAACAAATTAGAAACCACAGTTGTCTCCTTAGATGCAGAGAAAGCATTTGGCCGGATAAACTGAAAATTTGTATTAGCAGTTCTGCATAAATCTGAATTTGGTTCATTCTTTATAGACTAGATTAAAACACTGTACAGCTTTCCAAATGCTTGTGTTAGGACAAATGATTTTAATTCACAAAGCTTCAACCTACATGGTATAAATCTTCACTTATCCAAACTATCACCCATTTGAAGCAATCCAGATATTTACCATCGTGACATCATGAGAAAGGGATTAACAATCTAGAACGTGTTATACAAAATGGAAAGTTTATTTCATTTGAAAATTCAGAATCAGCAAAGCTAAATTTCTTGAATATCAGCAAGTAAAGCCAACATACAGGACAAATTCAATCCCAGTCAACTGAATCTAAAAATACATAATTGGCTAACAAGTTTTTTTTTTTAAATATCTGAACCCCAAATGGTTATCAAAAATGTAAAAGCTATTGTTTAAAATTAACAAATCAATTCCCCTCCCAACTGTAAAGTGGGAGCGAGATCTTTCCATGAGTCCAGATCAAAACTTCTGGACACATGTATGCTTAAAATGCCGTCAAAATGACCAAAAAGGAAATCAAAAAATGGCTTTTTTTATTAATCAGTGTAGAAATTTACTTCTTGATCACATTATTCTGGAGATCACATTATTTGGTCTCTTCAAAAAACCAACTGGGTGAATTTGTCTCTCTGGTCCTTGCTGATCAATTCCATTACCTAGAGGGGCTGGTCGCTGTAGTCTTGTTTCCCCATTTGCCTTGCAGGTGGATGAGGATGGTCTGTGGGACTATGCGTGTCTGCAGCCTCCTGAGAGCTGGAGAGCAGCTTTTGCTGTTTTGGAGTGTCTCTGTGTCTGCCTCGGTTGGTGGAGGTAGAGAACTGGGGAAGGTGCTGCCTAATAGTCTTCAATTCAATTCAATTCAATTCAATTTTATTTATACATCGCCAATACACATCAAGAGTTGTCTCAAGGTGCTTTATATTGTAAGGCAGACCCTACAATAATACAACTGAGAAACACCTAATATGACCTCCTATGAGCAAGCGCTTTGGCGACAGTGGGAAGGAAAAACTCCTTTTTAAAAGGAAGAAGCCTACAGCAGAACAAGGCTCAGGGATGGGCAGCAATCTGCCGCGACTGGTTAGTGTGAGAGGAAGAAGACATTCATCTGTATACTCCAGTATGCTCTTTGTGTGGGGATGACTTCTTCCTACTCTGGGGTCTTGTAGGGGGTTGTGGATTGCGTGGGTCACAGTGTGTAAGCCCATTTATGTGGCTTTTTTTTTTCCTGCCTGTCCTGCCTTAGACATTGTCATACTATACCGCATTTAATATAATAACTGAAATTACACAAATAAAAATAAGAAAATAAATAAAGAGATAAAAGATTCACATGAACAAGAGGAGCCTATAAAGGTTCTATATAGCTGTTCTTGCAAAATCAAAATGTGTTTGGCACCACAGTGTCTTTAGAGCACAAAAAACAGTGAATGTAACAGTTTGTGCCATAAAGTTCACAATTACCATTAAGCAAAGGTCGCTTGAAGACATTTGGAAGAGGAAAGAAAGACAATGTGCTCTGGTTATTTTTATTCTTTTTACTTTAAATTTCCTTTGTTTTCTCTCCTCAGGTGGAAGATGACTGGAAGTACGTTGCCATGGTCATTGACAGGATTTTCCTGTGGGTGTTTGTGACAGTGTGTGTGCTGGGAACTCTGGGACTCTTCCTTCATCCCCTCATCAGTTTCTTTAAATGAACCACGTCTCTATGTCCTCACTTTTTCTCTTATTTTTGTCTACTTCTGTCTCTTTGCTCCACTTTGAGTACTTCGAGAATTATTCCCTTTGCCGGTCTTTCGTGTCTTTCACAGATGCCGTTGACCTCCTTTTCCAGCTTTCTGTTTCTCCTTTATCTGCCTCATGCTCTTCGCTGGGATTGCCATCATCATCACTTCTAGCACTCCGCTGTCTGTTTTCTCACACGACTTACCCAGATTTCCTCATCCTTCTTATGCTTTTCAATGTGCAGTTGATGCTGTCTGGTCTTACTTTAACAGCCTCTTTCTCTCTTTCTCTGTTTTTAAAACCCTGCTCTTCTTTCATTATTTCTTTCTTTCTTTTCCATCGCTGCTTGTCTTTTCATGGTAATCCTGTTTCTTGTTGAGGCTGCATTTCTACCACTCTGTGTGTTTAAGTGAAAATGTCCATTTTGTTATGATTGTTGTACAGTCTTAAACAATGATAAAAAAAATTCTAAAATTGTCAGGAAACTGTTTAAGGGAATGTTGTAAGTACTGTATAAGTTTGAATAATTTCAAAGGGAAATGCATGAATGACTTTTCACTAGTCATTGTAAAGATTTTTGAGAGCTGTGCACAATATGACCTTTAAAGCTAAGAAACAATAATGCAGTCTTGTGTTTACTTGTTGTCAAATAGAAGTTATCTGTATTTTTCCCAGTAAATATCTGTAAAGTGTCTTATGCATGGCTTTGGATAATGACACTGACTATGGCTATACACCTTTAAAGACGTAGGTTTTCAGGTCTAATTATGCACCAAATTTCACAGAATCGGTGAAACATTTACAATGTATAGATACACTTTGACTTGCACAATGTAGATTAAACTTATAAAAGACGTGAAATAAATTGAATAATAAATTTAAAAATTGCTCTAGTCTTTTCTAACAAATAAATACAAATTTACCGAGTTTGTACTTTCAGTCCTTGATCTGTAAGCTGAGTCATTCAGTCAAAATGAAATACAGATCCCAGAGGCTGAAACCCTACTTGAGAAGTTAATGCCTTTTTGTGTGTTATAGGACTTGTGTGTCTGTGTGTGAATCCTAAAAATGAACTTGCCACTAATAAATAGTAATATAAATATAAATAGATACAAGTGTCACACAAAAGACAATAATAAGATTCAGCAATATCAGATTACAGTGAAGTCTGAAGACTTGGAACCTTAATTTAAGTTATACAAAAACATGACCAGCTCTATAAATTTTCTAGCATAATTATATTCATTATTATTTGTTTAAAAGGCAATAGTACATGTGCAACATTCATTTCATTCATTTAGTCAAAATCTTTTACATGTTTAGAAATAAATACCAAGTCAAAAAATGTCTTGATGCATGCTCGATCATCCAGGTAAGGAAATCTCAGAAAGCTGATCCAAGTGACTTCTTCAGCCTGACTATACACACCACACTTGCAAGACAATACATCATTAAGTTGACTTTGAAGACAATGGATTGTTAACAAACCACTCTACAACACAAAACTTTTTGAGGTGTCATTTTACCAGACTGAACAACATGCACGCAAACACTACCAAAAATATAACCACCTCGGCAGGTGGAGATAATAATTGAGAAAATTAACCTTTTCTGATTGTGCCACCAATTTCAAGCCAAAATTAGGACTGGAAGGTCCTGAAGTTCAATCAATGTGTTATCAGCTGGTCTTGAGTTATCTAACACGGTGATGCACATAGGCAGAAGACAGGAAAAAGGCTGCATCGCTAAAGCAAAAGTAACAAACTTGCCTTTTCTTACTTCCCTGCTCTTTTCTTTCACACACACACACACACACACACACACACACACACACACACACACACACACACACACACACACACACACACACACACAGCAAAGGTTCACGCCATCCAGCCCTTTCCCCTCAAGTCACATTTGTGATTATGGCTTTGAATTGGCCCACACTGCAGCTCTCAACGATCTACTGCTCACACTTAATCCCTACTTGTGTCTACACGCTGAGCCTGTACACATTTGTGTTTGGGTAAGAGTGTGTGTCAAGAGGAGACGGGGAAGATTACACATGTCACCTGAGGAAGTGAGAACGAGAAACACACACTGAGACAGAGAGGGTGGAGATAGTGACAGAGTGAGTGTTATTGCAAGTCCATATGAGCACTCAGTAGCAAGCGTCTCCCTACATACGGATTATGGCGTGCATGGAGTCCGGCTATAAATATGAAGATGAGCAGCAACCGTATCGCAGACACACATACTATCCCATCAGTCTCAGTCTGCATCCAGACAAGGTCATTTTAGTGCCTGGTTGCCACAGAATGAAGAGTTCATTCTGAGAACTACCAAATACTCTAGCTATATTTGGACAGTATGCATCCAATTTACCTAACAGCCTCTCCCCCAACTTATTGCAGCATTTAATAGGGAACAAATAAAGAGCCCTCACAACACCTTCATCTATAATTTTATCCACTAGACGAAGATGTTTTCCTTTGATGTATTTGGATGCCACTTATAGAATATGTCGAGAAAGACTCACAAATTGGCTGCTTCTTAAAGCTGCAGCCACTCAAAGCTGAATTTGTAATGGTGTGAGTTTGATGTTTTGCAGCTGCACTGTGGATCTTTCTTGAATGATTGGACTTCAAGAAGGGACTTGGTGGCAGTCAGAGACTAAAGCAGAGTGCAGCAAAGCCCTGGGTGGTAAATTCAGGGATAATACATTATTAAGCCAGCTACATGGATGAATATTTTACATGATTCTTCACTGTTGACGCGACTGTTAGCATCCAGCTCTTGGATATGAAGAGTCCAGGATGATGAAATGCTTTTGGGGTTTTTTGTTTCAGGTTTGAGGTTTAAGGACTAACGTAATAAAAAAATAAAAATAAAATCATAGTTTTAGCTCACATTTGTTTCCATAAAAAAAGGATCTTGACATTTTTTCCCCAGGTGAGTTTCTCTTCATCTTTTCTCATCTTCTGTCTCTTTCTTTAGCTTTCCATGCTTGCCTTGTCCACTAGTTACAGGGATTCTGCCCACTGAGTTGCAGGGAGCGAAAAAGGGACATCTGCAGAGGACCACTTCAGCATGCTTGGGAGAACTGGGGCGGGGTTGTAGGGTGAGACAGGGGCATACTGCAGAAGGCTGGATGGTGAATTAGGGTAGTCTCTTGTGTAGTTGGGAGCAGAACGGTACATGCCTGTGGCCAGTCAACCATGGATAAGTAAAGGAGACTCTCCGCTAAATAATTCATTCCAATGGGAGCCTTCTGAACCCACGCACAGACGCACACATGCATGCAGGGTTCTCTCGCACACACAAATGGCGGCTTCTTGAAGTAGAATGCTGCAACGCCCTTACACCAAACACAGGCTCCTAATTTTACTCTTTGATGAATATTTGCAGATGGATGAAGAAACATTGTCTTGGAATAAAGAAAGAACATTTTGGTGGAACAGCGACAGCAAAAAATGCTTCAAGGTTGTTTTTGGCTTGTGAGCAAACATCACAGAGAAATGCATACAATACTTTGATAAATCAAGAAACTATCGGAATCCTTCACCACTAAGTGCTGAGGGATTTAAATGTAAATTTTTAAAAACGTTCCAAGCATTTGTAAATCTAATAAAGCTACATTTTAGTTTCAACAGAATAAAGAAAACATGTCAAATGTTTGAACTGAGAAAATGTATATGACACGGCCATGTTTACCAATGTGCAGGGTACACCTTGGACAGATTACCAGACTGTCACAGGGCTAACACAGACAGACATTCATACTTACAGGCAATTTAGAATCACCAGTTACACACCAGAAGAGACTCACACCACATGGAACGATGGTAGATTCAAACCCAGGACCTTCTTCTGGTGAAGCAACACAGAACTGAACCACCTGCTCTGAAGAAAACCCCCCAAAACAAAAACAAAAAACCCCACCAACTCTTCTTATATTTAAATTATATCAGTTTGTTCAGTTAATTTTGATGCCCTGAAATTCGAGAAAAATAGCTGAAATTCTTAAATAGTTAATACAATATTTTTGTGAAACCCATTTAATTAAAGCTGAAAGTCTGCCCTCAGTCACGTTTTGACTGTTTGATTTCAGATCCACTGCGGTGGCACACAGAATCCAGATGAACAGAGAGTGTTTTTGTCTCAGTGATTATGAACATAACTACATAAATACAGCAGCATGTGAAGACAGATTAGGCTAACACAGACAGAAAAAGGGAAATACAGATTTACATACATACATATTGGCACATGGAGCAGCACAGCACAGTTTCATACCCACATTAAGTACATACAAGCACACAAACTTGCACAAACACATAAAGATAGACAACCATATCTGCAAAAATTCAGATTATAGACACGTGCAAATATGCAAAGCACAACTGACTCACAACTTATGACTACAGACATAGCCATTAACTCTTTGCCTACTAACTCTGGGAGGAGATGCTCCTACACACACACACACACACACACACACACACACACACACACACACACACACACACACACACACACACACACACACACACAAGCCCGTTCAGCTGTCTTAGTGAGGACCTTCATTGACATAATGGTTTCCCTAATCCCTTACCCTAATCCTAAACCATTAAAAATGAATGCCTAACCCTAACCCAGTCACAAGGGATCGAATACGGTATATGCGAAGAGGACCATCGAGGAAAAGGAGAAGAGGAGCAGAGAAGTTGAACAGGAGTCTCAAGGGAGAAATCTGGATGATCCAGCAGCCCCTAGGACCATGCAATAAAAACTTTAATGAAAGTCAACTAAATCAAACTTTCTCTTATACCTAACCATAACCTAATTGTAACCCTGACACTAAAACTACATTTTGAGCCTCAAAAAGGCCTTCAAACTTGTGAGGACCGGTGTGTGTGTCCTCACAAGGGACTGTTGGTTCTCAAAAGTATAGTAGAATGCAGATTTCGGTCCTCACAAAGATAGCTAGACAGGAACACACACACACACAGTCGTTTTTTTCATATCTTAGTGGGGACATCTAATTGACACAGTGCTGATGCAAACAAACTGTGAAGCTTATATACTTGTCAGAGGGCACAATTAAATTAGAGGTGTTGAGGTCAAAAAAGGCTATTTTTTAATCTGAAGATTTTCAGATTAAACGTGTCCCAGCTCCAAACATCTGTATAGCATTTGAAAATCGGAATATTGTGCTTAATCTGTGTCTGTCAGTCTGTTCGCTTTCCCCAACAACCCTTAATCAGATCATTTTTAAACTTGCTGTATCTGCAGCCCAGTAAATGTAGTGCTGAGCTTGAAGCTGCTTGGGTGAGTTCTGTAACAGTCAGTGTTGGTTTATTTACGTACAATGTTACAAGATCATTATGCGGTCACAGATGATACTAATAACAGTGATTAATAATATCTGAACTGTGGCATTGTCATAATTTTCCTATAATGAAGATATTTAGCAACAAAGGTGAGTGGCTCCATCTACTGAATAAATATGAGAAGAAGACCCCAAAAATATGACCACAAACTGAGCACTGCACTTACTGTGGTAGTCACATATAGATGAATGAGTTATTTGTAGGAACTTGCTTTTATGTTCCAACAAAGTGAGGCAGGCATACACAGATGTTTATTTCTATAATGCTGTGAACATTTCTGCCGCACTTGATCTTTGCTCCTCCGTCTTTACACATTATCAGAAGGAGACAGAATTGTAACCCTGTCTGAGCGGCTAGAGTTTCAAACGCTGCTCCGTCTTTTCTTTTTCTCACGTCAGTCAGACGAAAACAAAAGGAAAATCAGTGTGAGCCTCTTAGACTGAAGTATCATGTTCAAGGTCAATAGTCATGTTGTGACTGTGTGTCAGTGGAGTGAGAAAGCTCACTCTGCTGCTAACTTTTTCCACTCCAGCATTGGCTCTTGAACTGATATTTGAGCCCCAAAGGGTATTATGGCCAATTTGTTTTAATCTCTCACTCCCTCCCTCTCTCACATGCTCCCCTTTCCCTTTTTATTCCTCTGTTGTAAGTTTGAGATAAATTTGAAAGATTTTTGCTCCTCAGATCTGGCCAGAATCTTTGCAGCTAGTTTCCCCTGCAGTTCTTTTGTGCTTCGGAAGATTAAAATATCAAATGACTGAACCGCTATATTATTGATGGGTTTTGGATTTTTTTTCATCAGACCATTTTAAAGTTGGAGTGACTTGGAAAAAAGTTTGTATCATCTCAAAGCTGCTATGAGGCCATCAGGTTATCTGATTTTTCATTTGAAGTGCTGGTGATAGCATATGGGGTGGGGTGATGCTATTAGACTACTCTTTGTGTTTCCCTTTGAAGTCTGTGTGAGATTGGATTTCCTTTGCTGTATCCCCCTCCTTCCTTTATGACCATTTTTTAAAACCCTTAAAACAACAAACACACTAAGATTAAACCCCCAGGCCTTGGTAGTCGAGGCTTTTTCCTCTTATTAATTCAATATTTCTGCACCCAGTGAAATTATGCAGACTCTAATTATGGGCTCAACAACGGCTGAGAAAACAAAAACAACACCAACACAGTCAAGAAGAGAACACACACACACATGAGCCAAGACAAGCAAGCGCCAACATTTTTGTAAACGCACAGATGCTGACAATGTGCTCTCTCCTCACTTTGCATTTTCACTATCTCACTTTCTCACTCTCACACACATCAACTAACACATACATATGCAAGCACGTTGCACAGCTGCCCACAGTCATCTGGGAAGAGACCAGCAGGTTTCAAGCCCATGAGAATTTATGTTTCTGAATGATTAGAGGCGAGGCGGATGGGTCGATCTCGGAGGCAGCAGCTGCCCGCCCCACCGCTCCAAGTGGAGCAGAAAATCAGGATAATTTCATTGTGATAATCAGCCTCCCGTTATCCCTGCTACTTCAACCCAGGAGAAGAAGGAAAGGAAACACAAGGGAGGGGGAGTGTGAGATAAACATATATATATATATATATATATATATATATATATAAGTATGTGTGTGTTTGTGTGTGTGTGTACTGCATATGTATACTAGAAAGAGAGGAGGGAGGTGAAAAGGAGGAGAAAATAAAAATACTGAGAGTTCCTGTCTGCTTAGAATATACCTGGATGAGTTATGGAGACTTTTTTATATCTATGGAGCTTGTACCATTGATAACACCTTTTCAATGGCCCAACAACTGTCACGGAGAAGCAGGGAGGACTCGGCGCAGACTGAAGTCTCAGAAAAACAGGTTTATTTACACACTCCAGGTGCACTCCAGGTGCACACACAGGTGAGGGAGAAGGGGGCCAGGGTTCCCAGGGGTGCAGAGCGGGGTCGGGAAAAGCGTCCAGAGTCTCCAAACCAAAACACGAGAAATCTGCATACAGAGAACAAGGGTTAGCACGGAACTTTTACGGACAGAGCTCAAAACTGGCTGAGGCTAAAGTAGCACTGACGAGCGTTATTCAATAGTCCAGCGGCGAGGTGCTCTCAGTCACTGCCTTAAGTAGCGGGAGCAAACAGGGTGAGGAGCCACAGGTGATTGCCTACAGGTGGTGGAGGCCGGGAGCTCACAATGAGCTCCGCCCAGGCAGCGAGCAGAGAGAGAGGAGAGAGAGAAAAGACAAAACATAACATGTAGCCACACAGGGCCAGCCGAGCAGGCACGGGGACCGTGACAACAACATTCAAAGCAGGTATCCAAATCCCTGAACTTTAACATACAAATAATAGCTTTATACATGCTGATATTTTAAGATGATTGTTGCCTGGTTTCAACCTGTGTTAACAGGGAACTTTAAACTTTAAAGTGTGTTTGTACATAACTAAGCAATACTAATGTGTTTGTATCAAAGATGCTGATTTCACACCTCAGCTAAGCATTTCTACAAGTTCCCAGATGTCAGCTGGTATAGGGCAGTACTGATTTCACATCACACATTTCTTTTCATCTAAAGTGTTGTTGTTCTCAGCTATGAGTTGTAAAGCATGTCTGCCGTCTCACCACCAGCCTGTCTTTGACTGCGGGATAATAATAAGTTTATGTTGCTCTTGGCTCTCCTTTTCTCACTCCTATTCTATTGTTTTTGCTTCTTCTAAGTGTCTTTCTTTGTGTGCGAGTTAGGCCTTATGTTCAGCTGTTTTTGTCCTGTATGCCATGAGTTTGGGTTTCCTTTCCTTTCCTTTTCATGACAACCCTCAGTCTTTTTGTTCAGTTGCATGCAAGGGCATGCCTCATAACATGGAAATATTGTTTCTGTTTCTGTGTCTTACATGTGTGCAATCATGTGTTTGAATTATGTAGTTGTGACCCCCAAATATTCTGTCTTTGGCACTTGAGCAGCCGATGACTTTATCTTGATGAAATATTCACACTGATGTTTGCAAACACACTTGACCTCTAAAAAATACACAACACAATAAACTTTCACTACACTATTTATGACCGTGTATAGTTGGTATCAGGTAGAGGAAACTAACAGACAAACTCATGCCAGGGTGAGTCTCAGCAAGCTTGAAACTAGCCAAACTAATCACATTGGGACATACTCAGTAAGCTTTGACTGATTGCACAGTGATAATGTAATGATAACCTGGTGCTCTGAGACAGAAATGTTCCAGTTGCATTGCAGGTTTACCTATAAATGTCTCAAAATCTGATTTGAATCTTTCTGCTTCCTGTTTATGTCAATAAAACTATTTTTTGCCTTACTTTAATTTGATCTATGTATGTTTGAGTTTATTTGTGCAAAATAAAACTTCAAAAAAATTCAAACAAGCGTGTCCTTCACATACACCAACGGAAGCACTTTTTAACAACTTGATTCAGTAATTTAAAGTTAAATATAACAGTGTTTGTAACTCAGATTCTTGATCCTGGGGATAATGGTGCAATAAAGTGTAATAAAGCTTTTCCAAAACATAACAACAGGTAAAATAGATGTTATTGATGAAGGTAGGCTAGTCTCCTGCTTAGGTACAAAGTGATTGCATTTTCAAAGGAAGTTCATCAAGACGCATCATTCATGTGATGTTTTCATGCGCACATACAGGGGCTTTCTGCATTAAAGGACGGGCTTAATTGCTTTGTGCTATGGACTAAAAGGTGACGCTGAAGGAGGGGCAACCATTCTCACTGCATTATATTCATCATTATTTTATTTCTAAAAAGAAAACTATAGAAAATAAAACAAAATGCAACAAAAGCTAAAGTCATTAGAGGCGGGTATTTGTTTGTCCCAAGTCTTTTGTAAAAAATGCAAACTCTACACACAATTTAAAGTGAAAGCTCAAGACTTACATTCCGAGCAGGACTTTTAAACATCGGCTAGTAATAACCTAGTCCATCCTGAGGAGGTCAGTAGCAGCAGTGAGCTAAACACAATGATTTAGAGCATCTTTAAAACTTCACTTATTTGTCCGATCCGGGAATCCCTCCACCACCTCCTTCATCCTCCCCGCTCCCTCCCTCCCTCCTCCTGCAAGCCACCCCGTCCACCGACAGCGGCGCTTCCCGTGACGCATCGAACGGAATCAGATTCGGACACATGCGCTCTCACATCAGGTCCCTGCCCCCTGATACACGGCAGCAGTAACGGGGTTACTTTCCGTATACCGTCTAGTTCCAGCACTGATGGGAACCTCGGGGTCTAAGACATATCGGTGTGCATAGCCTTCTTCTCCAGCTGACAATACCATGAAGTTAGAAGTCCTTCTTCTCCTCCTCTTGGGTTTTTGCAAGCTGTCCCCCGCGAAGATTGCCGGTGAGAAAACTCTTGATATATGTATATATAAATATAATATTTCTTTAGAAGACATACTCTATGCTCAGTAATGCCTCCACCGATTTGTTCAGTGTTGTGCAACATCCGCTAATAGCTTTGATTAAACTCTGCATAAACTCCGATGACCTTGTCAAACGGGTAAGCACAAACTACTACCAACTACTCACCACTGGTCTTATAAAGCAAAGGATTATGTTTACATTCCTACGTTTCTTTTTTTTAAAAGATTCAGTAACTTGGAGAAGGCATGCAGACTTCTAATTGTGTTGACAACAACAAAACAGCAAAAGCTGCCATTTTTGTGGGATGAATTAAGCTTTTTTTTAGTGCAACAAGATAGTCCTTTTAGCAGTGTAACGCAGTAATGCGATGGCCCTAGTTCTGCTTCTCTTGGAGCTGACTGGTCATCAGGCAAACAAGAACACAGGTGTCATATATCAGCATCTCTGCACCTGTCCTTGAAAGTACAGCCAGAGCTTGTGGGATTCAATCATCTGTAATGTGGCTTTTATGTTTGCTTGGTGGATCCTTTAAATGCATTTACCCTGTCAGATGATGTCAGACAGATGTGAAGCCAGAGTGGGAAAAAAAAACAAAGCAAAAATGCTGCAGGTCAAAGGTGGACACCCTTCCTCCCGGTCCCTCAGCTCACACACATTAGTCCTTGCACATGATGTCCCTTGTGTCGGATATTTTAGATGTCTCTCTCCATCGACATTACAGTTTCTGTTTCTCTGGTGGCTTTATTTCACTGCAGACTGACTGATGGGCTGACTGCCCAGCTTCTGTGCACAGCCATATTAACCATTTATCCTATCTTGTTATCTTGTTATGCAGTGTGTGTTTTTTAGAGGAAGAGTAAATGCTCTACTTTCTATCCCTGCCACTTAAAATCAGGCTGGTGATGGTGAAAAGCAGCGGCAGTAGGAGTTATTATTGTTGATCCATCTTCCCTCTTCTTGTTCCAGCTCCAAATGAGTTTGTGTCCTTGGCGGAGATGGAGGATGCTTTATTGAAGAACCTTTTCCAAGGCTATCAGCGCTGGGTTAGGCCAATCCAGCGTGCCAATGACACTATTAAAGTACGCTTTGGACTCAAGATCTCTCAGCTGGTCGATGTGGTGAGACGACACACACACACACGTACAAACAGACTGACATCAGTTTGCAACTCCTGTTAAAAGTGGCTTCCTTAGTTTGAATGAAACTAAGTTTGAATTTTACACAACTTTTAGTCTTTCGGTCTTCCTGTGAGATTTGTTGGCAACATCCAAAGTAAAGAATATTGCAAGCCTTGCCCTTTAACAGCAAACACTAAATGCAAGCATGAACTTGCTTTGAAAATGCAATTATTGAAAAAGTATCAAGACACTGAGTTAGATAAAACACGTGTAACACATATAAAAGAAATATAAAGAGGTTGTTCTGGTTTCATCAGTCCCACTATGTGTGGTGCTGAAATAGAGCTCAAGCTATCTCTTCATACTTGTGACTACACTGTCTCTCTTTGGAGTGTTTGTTTAATATTTCAGAGGCTGGTTGCAATAGGTTGAGATGGTTTAGTTGCTCCGGAGGAGAAAACTGAGCACGCTAATGGAGGAACCATGCTTCTTGGCTTGAAATATTCATCTCAGCCAGTCCATATTTAACTTTTCTTCTCTTCCTTCCAACAAACACAGCCAGAAATGAATTACATAAAGCTGTTTGTGGCAAATAGGAAAGGTTTAGGTTGATCTGTTGGATTCTGGGAAAGAGAAAGGGCGATGGAGCTAAACATAAAAACAGCAGCCTGCCTATGCTGTGTATGTCCCCTGACTCTCTCTAGGCTGCTGCTCAGCTCTGTATTAGATTATGGTTCACCTCTGGTCTATGTGATCACCAAAACATTCAACTGAGTCTGACAGCTGAGGCCTGCGCTGGATATGCTGAACATCTTTGAATATGTCTCGCTCACGTCTGCTAAGGTTGTTGAACTTGTTTTTGTTATCAGCACAGCTTCCTGCACCCACTTTTGGTACTATGTTTTCTTTGTGTTTACTAAGAAAGTGGCAGATAAATCAGATTCTGTCAGATACAGTGGAAAACGAAAAGATGATTTGGTTCACCTGAACTGGGGGTTTTATATTCACTAAAACAGTAGCAGACAATAAAATATTTGAATGAAATAAGTGATCTTGGATTTCTTTGTAAACTTTGTTTATGAATCATTTAAGCGTGAATCAGTGTTGAGTCTATACTGAACAGGTGCCTTAGCGAAGAACCAATTTTAAAGTGTATCTTTAGGTACTTTGTTACTAGAACTCTGTTACAAAAGCAAGTTTTTTATTTCTTTAGTTAAATCTTTTAAAAAATGCCAAAGATATCAAAGTTTATTGGCATAAAATAGTGTTTTTGGACTAATAGAATCATGACATGAGACGGATAAGGCTGAGGTATGCCAATGACATGAAAATTTGACTCAAAATCTGTGGCGATAGGTTTCATGGAGTGATGAATCCAAATCTGAAATTTCTGGCTGACATTTTTGTCAGTATGTACAGAGGAAGTCAGGAGAGGGGTATAACAATGAGTGCCATGTTTTACAGCCATCTGTAGAACACAGTGGAGGCTCTGTCAGTATTTAAGGCTGAACTTCAGTCTGTGGTTTTGGAATCTTTGTCAAAATGGATGGAAATATGAACCCAGAAAAGTATCATCAGACTTTGATCCACTAACAATTGGGAAGCTTCTGATTGGCAGTGCCTTCATCTTTTAATATGACAATGATCTCAAGCACATTGCCACTGCAGGAAAAGCATACTTGGATAGAAAAACACACAGTGGAACACCATCAGTCATGGACTTTCCTCCCCATAGCTCAAACCTCAACATTACTGAAGCAGTGTGGGGTCATGTAGACAGAGGGCACAACAAAGGGCAGCCAGTATCCAAAGAAGAGCTTTGTACATCCTTCAAGAAGCCTGGAGAACTGCTCCTGAAGAATACTGAATGACAATGAAAATGAGCTTGCAGCTAACACAGCTGAAGAATAAAAGTGTCCATGCCAAATGTTGACTTTCAAGCTTTTAGGAATTCTACAAACTCTGTTTTTGTCTTATTTTATTTCTATGTATGCAATCGCTGCACCTATTTCCCAAATCCACCAAATAATAAAACAATGGGTTGCAAAAATGATTTCTTCTTACGTTTTTGGAAAGTATTTTTACATAACATATTTTCCCAATTTTAAATAATAATATTTTTTCTATTTTTTATGTTTTTGTCTTTTAGGATGAGAAAAATCAGCTAATGACAACTAATGTTTGGCTGTGGCAGGTAAGACAAAATGAACACAATGTTGTTGGGCAGGAGCATGAAAGATTGTACAGAATCATCCAAGAGACCATTTATAAACATTTTCTCATAAATGTTAATCAGTTTATTTTTCATGATGCATTAACAAATAACACATGGTTTGCAGGTAAAATGAGACTGACTTTTTGAATGTAATGTATTTTAAAACTAATTTATAGACCCTTGATTTGCTTAAATAAGCTGTATGTGTGAGCAGTTGGTTTAAATGTAATATTTAGTTGTTATTTGTATAACTGATGATGGGTGACAGAATTCATAAAGGAGTCTGTTATAGAGGGTATACAACAAATACAAGCAAATCACAGTATTATTGAGTGTTGTTTATAAGTCTGCTGATGTGGCTTCCTGCATTTTCCCTTGACCAGGAATGGATTGATTACAAGCTGCGATGGAATCCAGATAAATACGGAGGAATCACCTCCATCAGAGTTCCTTCAGAAAATATCTGGCTCCCAGACATCGTCCTGTATGAGAAGTAAGGCCGCTCTGAAATTTCAGCAATCCAGTGACTGATGATTACGTCATGTGAAACATGAGTCTGTCTGCATGAAAAACACTAACACAACGTGATGCTATCTATCTTAATTGCTTTAAAAAAAGCTTTCTTTGAGTGTAACCAGCATGTTGTAATATAAATAATATAAATATTTAATCTTACACCTCATCTAAAAAAATCAGTAACACTGAGCTGTGCTCAGAAAGGCCACTCTGTTCCTTGTACATTAATGGATTGGATTTATATAGCGCTTTTCAAGGCACCCAAAGCGCTTTACAATGCCACTATTCATTCACTCTCGCATTCATACACTGGTGGAGGCAAGCTACGGTTGTAGCCACAGCTGCCCTGGGGCAGACTGACAGAAGCGAGGCTGCCATTTCGCGCCAGCACCAGTAGGCCAGCACCAGTAGGCAAGTAGGGTAAAGTGTCTTGCCCAAGGACACAACGACCAGGACAGAGAGCCCAGGGATCGAACCGGCGACCTTCCGGTTACAGATACGCTTCCCAACCCCCTGAGCCACGGTCACCCAATCAGCCATACATTTACTTGACCACTTATTAGGTTTGAGCCTGTCTTAGTTGCCATTGGTCAAGTAGCAGGGAGCGATGTGGACACATTTCATAATGCTCTCAAAGAGTCCATAAATTTTCAATTTTCATGTGATTATCAGTTGAACTACAACAGGTGCATAAAAACAATTCATTATCAAAGAGATGGACGATTGCATATAGTAGTATTAATTTAACAGTTTCATGTAAATGGACTTAAGATGAGAATTGACTTGTGTTTCATATTTCTTCAGTGCTGATGGGCGGTTTGAGGGTTCCCTGATGACCAAAGCTATTGTGAAGTACAACGGGGCCATCACCTGGACACCACCTGCCAGTTACAAATCTGCCTGCACCATGGATGTCACTTTTTTCCCTTTTGATCGCCAGAACTGTTCCATGAAGTTTGGGTCGTGGACCTATGATGGCAGCATGGTGGACTTGGTTCTCATGGACAACCAGGTTGATCGGAAAGACTTCTTTGATAACGGGGAGTGGGAGATACTCAGCGCTACTGGTGCCAAAGGAAACAGAAAAGATGGCTTGTTATCCTACCCCTTCATCACATACTCCTTCATCCTGAAGAGGCTGCCTTTGTTCTACACGCTGTTCCTAATCATCCCTTGTTTGGGTTTGTCATTTCTGACCGTCCTGGTCTTTTACCTCCCCTCAGATGAAGGAGAGAAGCTTTCACTCTCTACCTCCGTCCTAGTGTCACTTACTGTGTTCCTGCTGGTCATTGAAGAGATTATTCCCTCCTCCTCCAAGGTCATACCCCTGATCGGAGAGTACCTCCTCTTCATCATGATTTTTGTCACCCTCTCCATCATCGTCACTGTCTTTGTCATCAATGTCCACCACCGCTCCTCAGCCACTTACCACCCAATGTCGCCATGGGTTCGAAACCTCTTTCTTCAAAAACTGCCCAGATTGCTGTGCATGCGAGGGCACACTGACCGCTACCACTACCCAGAGCTGGCTCCCGAAAGCCCTGAGCTGAAGTCTCGCTCTGGAGGTCGGAGAGGCCAGAAGACAAACAGTGGTTCGCTCGGACCGACTACTTCTGATGGGAAGGACGAAGAAGCCTGGGGTGCTATGTTGGAGAAAGCCATCTATTCGGTGCGCTACATCAGCAGACATATCCGTAAAGAACACTTCATCCGTGAGGTGTGTAAAGTATTTATCAATAAACGTTAAATTCTTTTGACAGATTAAGAACTTGATGTTTATATTGCGCATACTCTTTCTGTAATCCCATGTCTTATTTTTACCTTTTCACAGGTGGTACAAGACTGGAAGTTTGTGGCCCAGGTGTTAGACAGAATCTTCCTTTGGGCTTTCCTCACTGTCTCAGTATTAGGCACCATCCTTATCTTCACTCCAGCTCTGCAGATGTTCATGAAAATCCCCCCTCCAATTCCAAGTGAGGAACAAGCTTCAGAGCCGTTACACTGACGAGGCAACTGATCATCTGCCTTCAAAGAAAACATTTTTTAAACATGGTACCACTGAGCAAGAAGAGCCCACTGCAGGCACCTTTTACAGGATTTTGTTGACTATCTGACTCTTTCTGTTAAACCACTGTGTAAAATATACATGCGAATAAGTCATCAGGTCACTCTGTCTGTTTTGTCAATATCATAACGTTTCATCTGATTATATTGGCATTTTATTCTGGTTTAAGATATATATGACAACCTGAGTAACCAGTAGTCTCACCTGTGTTGAGTTTCAGTTCGCAAATTGCCAAAATAAAAAACAACAACAAAGAAATGCTTCATAAACTCTACACCAAATGGTATTTAGCTATCAATATACAAGATTAAGGTAAAACCCCATAATTGCCTTATTTTTTATGTTTTTAACCAACATCATATTTAATTTGATATTTTTTTCTTGACATACTTTTTTTTCAAATTCAAAACAAATTTCTACTCTGGGAATTTTAATTAAATAAACACCCATGAGGGCGTTGTCAAAGCTATTATTTAACAGTAGGCTACTTTTTTGTAGTAAACTGTAAGAAAAATCATTTCTGCAGAAACCTTTAAACTACCTTAAACAGAGATCCCACCACCTCGCAAAACGTTTGACTTTTGATGTCACACATTAGGGGAAATAAAGTATTAAAGGAAAGATACTTAACTTACTCTTCCCTGTGTTTTTTTTTTTGCATGTGACAAGGCATGAATAAACCTGAAATAAAAGTAATAAACAGTAAAAGTTAATGTTAGCAATAACTGACTTATTGCTAACATTAACTTAATGATAGCCCTGATTTGGCCCTCAGGCTGTATGTTGAGTATCACCACACCGAAGCTTAAAAATTGTGCTGCTCTGTTTCAGTAGCATTTACTGATTTGTCACTTGTGTCGTCCTCATCAGATAAATTTTTCTCACAGCAGACAAAGAATACATTTAAAGTAACAAAGTGTACTGGATTAATGAAAACAACCCATAAGTTTGTTGTTTTTATTGTTTCGATGTACCTAATCAAACCAATAAAGCTGGTTTAAATACACAAGCCTGTTTAAGATAATGCTGTTTTTAGACTCGCTTACAATTCAGCAAAAAATGTATTTGCTCATCATGTTGTGTGCAAAATTTAAGTCACTGCAGTGTCACAAATGGTATGACTTATCCCCCCCAAACAGGATCATTTTAGCTTTGGCTGAAATCTGTGAAGTAAAATCTGCATCTTGCAGCACCACCTGGTGGTGAATCTCATTTCGTTTGATTCTTCGAATACTGTTGAATACGTTTTAATTAATGGCATAAAATCATTTTATTTCCATTAATAGACAATCCCAAAAGACTAAAGAAGCAAAATGTTCAGTTCAATTTAATTAGATTTTATTGTATGAAATGCTTGCATCATTTTTCTACAATAATCCAATAAATTTGACACAATTGCTAAAAACAACATTTTCCGCCATGCTGATATAGGAAATAATGGTCACGCTTCGTAACCAATGAGAGGCTTAACTTGAGTAAAAAAGCTGACCAATTAATGAGATTCTAAGACTTTCTGTCCAAATGTTGCGTTCATGTCATAGTGCGTTTGATCGCTAAATCTACAGTTCAGACAGGCTCTGAATGGAGAACATATTCAAAAACATCCCATATCAAGTAAGTCTTTATATACTTTCTAATATTTTGTATATATGCTTATGTAAATCACTTTTTATGAAATGTTTTCCATTTAATTTGTTTTTATTTTGGGCCCCCAGTCTTCTTTTTTCTTTACTACCCATTACGACCGGTGAGGCTGTCCAGGTGGGCGCGTGCATTGCGCAGCATCTCCATATACATCCTGTTGTTTTCGCTGCAAAGTAAAATACATATAATGAATATTGGCTTTAAGTTTGTGTGATCAAAAGTATCATAACTATATTAAAAGGAAGTTACAGTGCTCATTGAAGTTACTTCGGTTTGGGCACGCTGACCATTAAAACAGTAACCATTGTTGTTTCTTTTGCAAACGTGTTTGATTTAAAGTTACGTAAGTAATGTACTCGATAAACATACATATAAAATGATAATGCGTTACCTCGATAAAATTGGAAGAGTCTGACTCTGAAACATTCAAATGTAATTTAATAGCGACAAACAGTTACGTCACTCACGTGGCCACAGAGCGGTCAAACATCAGGTTGCTCATGTCCATGTAATACTGCGCATCTGTTCGAATGGCCGTCCAGTACTCATTAGCCTAATGAACAAACAATTACATGAAACGATTCTTAAAGTGACTCACTCTATATGCTTAGAACATTTCACTAACATTTACCTGCTCCTGAACGGTGTAACCCCACTGGTTCTGAGAGTGGTGTGGATCCCAATATCCTGCCTGTCTCTTCAGCCTGATAAATCCCTTTGCCTCCTCTTCCTTCAGGAAAGGGGCAGCAAAACCCCCTAAAAACATTAACATTGACGGATATTATAATACTTGTAGGCGCATGTATTAAATAAGAATTCCTAACAACACTGACATAAATAGAAGTCATGAGCGAATCCTGGATGTTAAGTAGGTCTAGTAGAACACTGCATGTTTAAATTTTAAAACTATAATTTTCAAAACTATGTTTCATGACTTTAAATCTACAACACCAGCACATATACTTGCAGTAACAACAGAGGAGAAAACTTACCACTCAAAACAGCTAACAGGATCACAAACTTCATGTCTGTGAAATTATGAGTAAAGAAAATGTTTTAGAAGAAAGAGAGAAATGTGTAGACATCTAACTGCTTGAGCTGTCAGGTGTGAATACTGTAAAGTTTCATTAAAACGAGACAGAAAGGGAGATTTACCTGCAGCGGTGTCATTCGTCTGAATGTGTGAGTGTTTCGGATTCAGCTTAAAATCCATCATGAAAAGTGAACAACACTTTCCTTCATAGATTTTTTTCCCTTTAATACCAGAAACCAGAAGGGAATGAAAGAACTCAAGCATCAGGGCAGGCCATCACTCTGAGTCAACATTTACATTTATCTGTTGCCAGCAGACCAAACAGCAGGCCTTCCCCCACAGCAGCCAGGCTGTGAGATTCAGCATAGAGATGTTACCGGCTGTATTTTTAGGCCATGACAGTCACTAAAACGTTTATTCTGTAAGACGTGTTTGGTTTAAATAAATTACAATTAGCGAAGAAAAGATGCTTACAAATGCTTTTTTCTAGACACAGCTATTCTTTGCTTTTTGGCTGCATTTTAAAACCCTTAAAAACAAAAGTTATGTTGAACTTTAAAGGTATTATTGCATCAACTTTTTCCACAAAAGATTCTCCACTCATGTTACTTTGAACTCTTATTGCATTATATTGCAATAGATATTTTTTTCTGTTTCAAATGGTATTACCAAATTCCTTATGTTTTATGTTATATAAATAACCATATATTATTGAACGCACGACCTATTTTTATAGTCTTGTAGAAGTAAAGCTTGTGTGTGTATGTCTACATTTCTACCACTAGGTGTAGTCCTATCCACACTGACTTTTGGTTAGAGCGTTCACTCTTTGTGTGACACAAATGGCAAAACAACTGCCATTTTTCCAAAATAATTTTTGTAATCTGTGTTGGTATATTAAGAAAATAAGTATGAGAAAATACACCGTGAAAAAAAACACACTTAAAGAATAAAACAAAACAAACATAAATGTGGCCAGATGTTGATGCATTAAACTATTAACATAAAATCAGGAGTGAAACTGACAAAATGAAGCAGATTAATTAATAAACAAAAACTCCAACTTATGTGATGGATTTAATGAAAGGGAAATATTAACACATAAAGCAGCATTTTCTGAGGGAAGGTAATTTAAAGCTTGCTTTTGAATCAGCTTAGACTTCCGGAAAAAAAAAAATCAAAGCAGGTCCCAGAAGGATTAATTTTCATTTTTACTTGTTGAGGTGCTGCGTTAGGTCTCATCCTTTTAAGTATGAGGAGGAGCCTGCCAGTGAATTTCTTTGTGTGATGTAATATTTAGGCCTACGATCTCGCTCAAACGCTGATGCAGCCACATGAAAATAACTATATAAAAGCTGAACTGAGGGTAACGGTTATCCAAAGAGAAACTATTGAGAATAATTTTAACTATTTATGAACCTAAGACTTTCTAATGATTGTTTCATACACATGTGACATTATACAATTATTTTTCAGCGTAATTGTATAATTTTTTATTTGTTTTTCTTTAACTGTGTAACATTTTCACTCGCCCCCACACACCGCACAAAACCTTTTAGCTCTTTTTGTTTGGGTTCGTCTGACACGCTCTGTCTGTCCTTTACCCATGACACACTGCTGACCTTTTTCTACAGTAAACTACTAAGTGTGTATGAGAGGTCTGACCTTTCTGTCGCATCCCATAATAAACTGTCACCACCTGAACATTTTAACAGAGACAAATGGCAAGCTGGCAGCTAGTGAGACAAAAAAGGACGAGCTGTGTTGAGCGGACCAAGATGATCTTCATCATGTGGGCTAGATATTCACACGTACCTCAAACCAGCACATATTGGAGTGCAGAAAAGATGCACTTTATTTTTTGGGTTGAAAACATTTCAGATATGCACACACTTCTGAAAAGATTATAAATGACACAATGCAGATTCACGAATGCGTGCACACCTCCCACATCAAAGGTAGTGATTTAGATACAAACTAAAGCTCATCTGACCTCATTCTATCATGTACATGCATACATATGCGCCCTGCTGGGACTATGGGGAATATTTCAAATATTTAAGTTAGAAACAGGGCAAAGGACAAGATGGATGTTGAACAAAATATGTTACGATACTGAAAATTTCATGCATACTTTCTCATCATTGAGAGAATATCGAGATAGTGACAAATCTGTGATTATTTTTTCTGACTATCAGCTTTTAGTTGTACTGCGATGTGTGATTGTCAGTAATGATGTGTGCTAAGTTTGTTTCACGTAGTAGAAAAATACCATAAGGATTTGAAGAGAAGAAAAGACAAAGACGAAACAGGGAAGCAGTACCAGTAACGTCATAACATTAAGTAATTAAACAGAACAGTTTCCATTTATAAAAAAAAAAAAGATAATTAACAGCTCCCTGCAGTCCTCACACTCCTTTCTGTGGTTATCATTTTCTCTTGTTCACTTCCTGGACTGGAGACATTTTAAACCTCAGCACTGAAGCTCACAATCAACTCAAAAAGGTGAAACATTAATTAAATAAGAATTGCACAGTGGCATCTTTACATTACATACGTTTGCCAAACAACAGTGTTGGGAATACATCTGTACACGTCGTTAGGGTGGAAAATCTGAACGGTCTGTCTGAAAAAGGACTGTAGTATTTGGGTGAAAGAGTCCAGAGTATCATCAGCTGCCAGTTTGCTGGAGGATTGATTTTAAGAACTTTGAGCATAGAGATGTTTTTTGTTTTTGTTTTTTTAAATTGTGTGTTTGTGCAGTTGTAATGTGCACTGTGCATTGTTAAGTGGGGGCAAACAGCTATACAGAGTGTAGGAGGAGGCAAAACAGTGGAAAGAAAAACATAAAGTGAAAAAAAAATACTCCTGGTGCAACAGAGCCACAGAATCACTTTATAAACACAAACACACACAGAGACAGTACTGCATGCATAATGATGCACTTAATGTTTACACTCAACGAACACTTTGTCAGATGCACCTTAGTAATGTTTTGGACCCCTTTTACCTTCAGAACTGCCCAAATTCTTTGTTGTACACGTTTCTGGAAATACTTCAGAGATTTTGGTCCATATTGAATTGATGGCAATTCGAACAATTGCTGCAGATTTATCAGCTGCACATCAATGATGCAAATCTCCAATTACACCACATCACAAAGGAGCTCTATTGGATTGAGATCTGGTGATTTTGGAAGACATTTGATTACAGTGAACTCGCATTCTTGTTCAAGAAACCAGTTTGAGATGATTCAAGCTTTGTGACATGGTGTGTCACTGTGTGTGATTTGTTTACTTTTACTTCCTTCTCACTCCCTAGATGTTTTTTTTTTTGGCTTTCGGGACCACCTATTGAACAGATATGGGATGCTGTACCAAATCAGATCTAACAGCATAAATCTCCTCAGATGGAGCTCCATGTGGGGTAGGAAAAATAACTAATACCAATGGCGCAGGGCTGCTTCTTAGATAATACGCCCCTATTCCATTGAGAGAAGAAGAAGAGAGAAAGAGACAGGGAGCAAAGGCGGCGAGAACATTTGGAGAAATATGCAATGTTCCCCCTCATTGCCTGTTGGATTCTATTTCCGACTGAAATTATTTATGGACTGGAATAAATAGGTCATTTGATTATAAGCCAGTCTGGCACAAAAAGGAGACAAATATGACAAAAATGCAGTTGATGAACCTCTTTGTAAAGCTGGGAAGGGGGAAATTGCAGTGCGACGCGTGGCACTTCAATAAATGATGATCTACAGCTGTGGGAGATGGAGGGTATGCACTGGTGATTTGTACCTGCTACTTGGGTCAGAGTAAGTTTTCCTGTCAAACAGTGAGATAAAAAAAACGGACAAATGACAAATTTATTTATCTGGTATTTGTATAGCTACTCTTTGACCTTGTGTTTGATTTAAATGTGCACTTAGCAAAAGAAAAAAGATATATGTCAGTCACTGGGCAACTACCAATTTTACGAGTTGCTCAGAAAAGGCTATGCATAGAATCAAGCATGTAATGATTTGACTGATTGGACTGAGCAGATTGGTTTAAATCTTGCAGGATGTTACTTTCAGGCTACAATACTACTCCTGGGCTTAAGTAGCTTGTTTATCTGAGGTAGATAAGAGTATTGATACAACTTTTATTACACTTAATAGTGATATACGGCTACCAACTGATAACCTTATCCTAAGTTCACTAATGAATACATTTATTTACACTGTCAGAGCACTTATGCCATTTGGAGTTTTACTTAGGGTTACATATTCCTTATTTACTTTTAGATCTGTACTTATATAACAGTGCACAAATGGAATCAATCTTCATACCTTACTCTGTGCAAGAAAGATAAGATTTTTTTTCCATGAACATCTAAAAAAAGTCCCTGTTTAATTCTACTGTTTACTGTAATAGACTGCAGTGTATACAGGCGTGACTGGGAGAGCATACACACAGTCCTGTTTCCATCACTTCAGGGGACTTTACATTCAGGGTTTCGTTACATCATTACCTGAGGTCAAACACTAACATTATCACCCCCAGAATGTGAGCAATATAAGTGGGCGGCACGCACACGCACCTTTATTTGATTAGACTAGTTGAGTTTAAGTAGACACTAATGTAATCTTTAGTCAGTGTCTCGTGAGCATGTTGTAGGATTTAACATTCAAATGTGAGCTAGTTTTCAGGGTTAGCACACAATTACTGGGTTACAGGCATCTCATCAGCCTCATCTGTGCTCATACTCCCGTGACAGAGCTATTACTTTACTGTATCCTGTTGTGTTACCTGTGATGCGCACTCAGGCTGGGAAGGAGGTGCACTGTGCAGCGTTGTGTGCGTGTGCGTGTGAGGGAGACTGAAGCAGCGTGAACGTGCCAATCTGAACTCCGCACTCCTGTCTGTCAGTCTTTTTTTTTCTTTTCTTTTTGCAAATCTCTCACGCCGTCCGGGTCCCCTTCGTTTTCCCCAGCCGCATGTTCATTCCACCGCCGAGCCGGATCAGAGTTCCCGTCTAGCCGACACAACCGCTGGAGTTCACTGGACGGTGCCAGCATGCGGTGCCACAAGTTTTGGAAACCGTGTTCGCTTGGATTTTATATTTGGATCGCAATGCTTTTCAGAGGTAGGTTTGGGGCAAAGTTGTTCTTCCCCTCCAGTTTATACAGATGATCTAATGAAGGGTACCGACTTGAAAACGATTTTTGTTTTTGGTTTTTTTGAGGAGGATGGTAATTTAGACCTGAGTTTACGTCCTCAAACGACTAGTAGGGAATCTTTTCGGCATTTTCGGAAAGTTTTCTAACATTAAAAACAATCAAAATTGATAGGATAATTTTAAATTGTCTGACATAAACAAACCAGAGTACGTTTAGATAATTTCATATCTGGATATAATGTGGAATTTTTTACTTAAGACCTCACAGTACAGGACTAGGTGACGGTTTTTTGTTTAGCAGTCACCATACACCTGCTGAATAACACTGGCTGCTGAATCTTTCACAGGCTATAGCCTGGGTAGGAAATTCAAAGATTTATAAATCTTTGAATTTCCTACCCAGAATCCAGACTAAAAAACAAGTTAAAGACGCAAAGAGTTATTTTTAAACACTGAGCATATGTGTGCATTACTCTCTACATTAATGTTTGCTGCGTTGAATGATGATGATGTGCATGCATGACTCTATAATGCATTGCTAAGCCCCATCCCATCATCAGCATCATCATCTAACATCTGGGTTGGTTACTTAACTCAGTGGTTTTGCTGAATCTGCTTTCCAAAGCACTGCTTTATGCATAGACATATGTCCACCGCGAACCCGAACCTGCCACCTTCCACTTCACCAGTCAGAAGGGAGGCAAGACCAGGAGACAAGGTCAAATCAAGTGATAAGACATTCTAACACATGTCACATATGGCTGTTGGCATGTATTGGTAATAGCACGCTAGTTATCCTTGAACAGGGTTAGCATGTAATGACTTCTCAGAATTGTGTGGTTTACCTCTTTCTTTTTTGTTGTTTTACATGAAGCAAGAGTAAAAACTTAACTGTCTTGGAAGCTTAGTTTTGCTTTATTGACATATGTGGACATGAAACAAAAAATGAAGGGAAGCGCAACAGAATGGATACGGTTTGTTTCACCCATTGATGTTTTTTTTTTTTTTTACTGTCTTTTAAGTGGCTACCAAAAATCAAGCACAGACACGACTCCACAGCACGCTGTTCAAACAGGGCATCATAACTGATGAAGCAAAAGCGATGAGCCCCATGCCAAGTAAAGGGTATTACCTCTCTCCATGTTAAAGGGGACAGAGGGAAAACAATTAATCCATTAAAGTACTTCAGGGAGTAAACTGGCACATCCAGAAAACATGCTTAGACTCACAGGGGTCCAATATAAAGACTGTAACCTCCCCCAACCACCCACAGACACACACATACACCCACCCACATACACACACACTACTCTGACTACACCAATGGCATCCTACTGAAACAACAGCCTCACTGCATACGTGTGACTCAGAATCAGATGTTTTTATTTAAAATAGCAGGGAAAAAACAAGACAAAGCAAAAAAAGAACAACCTGAACTAGTCTTCTACCAAGTGTTTCTAGTCTTCTAGTGTTTTCAAAATCAAATACTGGTTGACCATAGAGTTGTATTTGTTGCATCCATCCATCCATCCATCCATCCATCCATCCATCCATCCATCCATCCATCCATCCATCCATCCATCCATCCATCCATCCATCCATCCATCCATCCATCCATCCCTTCTATTCTGTTTTGGCAGCAGGGTACACCTTGGATAGGTCACCAATCTATCGCAGGGCTAACACAACCATTCACACTCACATTCACACCTATGGGCAATTTAGAATGATCAATTAACCTTACCTCACTAATTGCATGCCTTTGGATTGTGGGAAGAAGCCTGAGTACCTGGAGAGAACTCATGTAAATATGGGAACAACATGCAAAGTCCACACTCTTAAATTGTTAATGTCTAGAATGGCTAGCTAGGGTGGTAGTGGTGGGAGAAATTTATGTGTGTACCTGTATGTGTGTGCAGAATATTTATAAATGTTAATATTCTATAAAAACTGTTTATATGTTTAGTAAAATAAAATAGTAGAGTTTTATACTTAATGAAAAAATATTAATGATTACTTTGGATTAAAAAATTAATTAAGGTTGATTTCAATTGAAAACAGGGATGTAGAGGTTCTTATGGTAGTTTCCTCCACTCTACTGAGTCAAACAAAACAGAACAGTGACCCGAAAAAACTGATGTTGTAGAGCTCTTTAACGTTTTCTAGTTTTGGTTATCTTTATTTGTAAAGCTCTCCTCAAATTATTTTCCCATCCTTTACCACCCTTGGAAGTCTGTGATTACTCAAACATTTATAACACAGCATGTTGTGCAGAAATAGTTAACAGGTTGTTCTGCTATTAAGTTAAACTCAAATGTTTAAAAGTAAACCTAAAACATTTTTATTTTGCATTAACCATGTAGGTGTTGAAGGATTTTTGTTTCCAAATCTGTAAAAGCATGTGGGTTGTGTTCAGTGTATACGAGATGTGGTGGTCACAGACTCAGTGCAGCACTTCAGAGGTCTTAGCTCCTGGATTAGGATTACAGTGGTGTCAGGAAGCCATAGATTGTAAATCTCTCCTCTATAAATTCATCTATCTAGAGGTCCATTAACAAACTGCATCATACACGATTATGCTCGCTACTGTAGCCAGTCACACAATGCTGGAAATGATGTGTTAATGGATGAGTTCATGGTTCATCAGTTGATTTAAACATCCCACACACAGAATGGTTATAGTGTGTGTGCTTGCTCTTTGGAAGCCCAGAGCTGCACAGAGAAGTGACAAGCATTATTAGTTAGCAACAGAATATGTGGATGGTTAAATCTATTACACTGAACAAAAATATAAACGCAACACTTTTGTTTTTGCTCCCATTCCCCATGGGATGGACGTAGAGACCTAAAATTCATTCCAGATACACAATATAACCATCCCTCCCAAACAGTGGTCACAAATCAGTCCAAATGTGTGGTAGTGGGCACATCTGCTATATTGAGATAATCCATCCCACCTCACAGGTGTGCCACATCAGGATGCTGATCTGACATCATGAGTAGTGCACAGGTGTACCTCAGACTGCCCACAACAAAAGGCCACCCTGGAATGTGCAGTTTTTTGCGCTATTGGGGGTCTGGGGACCCAGAACCGGTCAGTATCTGGTGTGACCACCATTTGCCTCATGCAGTGCAACACATCGTCGCATGGAGTCTATCAGATTGTCAATTGTGGCCTGTGGAATGTTGGTCCACTCCACTTCAATGGCTGTGCGAGGTTGTTGGATATTCGTGGGAACTGGTACACGCTGTCGTATACGCCGGTCAAGCACATCCCGAACATGCTCAATGGGTGACATGTCCGGTGAGTATGCTGGCCATGCAAGAACTGGGACATTCTCAGCTGCCATCTGCCCTGAACAATGTGAACCATGATTCATCCGTGAAGCGCACACCTCCCCAACGTGCCAGACGCCATCGAATGTGAGCATTTGCCCACACAAGTCTGTTACGGCGACGAGCTGGAGTCAGGTCAAGACCCCGATGAGGACGACGGGCATGCAGTTGAGCGTCCCTCAGACGGTTTCTGACAGTTTGTGCAGAAATTGTTTGGTTGTGCAAACCAATTGTTCCAGCAGCTGTCTGGGTGGCTGGTCTCAGACGATCTTGGAGGTGAACCTGCTGGATGTGGAGGTCCTGGGCTGGTGTGGTTACACGAGGTCTGCGGTTGTGAGGCCGGTTGGATGTGCTGCCATATTCTCTGAAACGCCTGTGGAGACGGCTTATGGTTGAGGAATGAACATTCAATGCACGGGCGACAGATCTGGTTGACATTCCTGCTGTCAGCATGCCAATTGCACGCTCCCTCATTGCTTGTGGCATCTGTGGCATTTTGCTGTGACACAAAACTGCACATTCCAGGGTGGCCTTTTGTTGTGGGCAGTCTGAGGTACACCTGTGCACTACTCATGATGTCAGATCAGCATCCTGATGTGGCACACCTGTGAGGTGGGATGGATTATCTCAATATAGCAGATGTGCCCACTACCACACATTTGGACTGATTTGTGACCACTGTTTGGGAGGGATGGTTATATTGTGTATCTGGATTGAATTTTAGGTCTCTACGTCCATCCCATGGGGAATGGGAGCAAAAACAAAAGTGTTGCGTTTATATTTTTGTTCAGTGTATATGAATTACAGTTTTCTGTTTTATCTCCATCCTAACGGTCTCCTTTACTTGCATCATTTTTAGCTCTAGGTCATTTCTCTAGTTTCACCCTTTTATTAGGGTTTCTTTTTACACTACTTTAAGTCATAGTCTTACTGCCTCACTAAAATATTTTGTGCTTTATTGAAGTTTACAGGTTCAGAGACCCTAATTTAAGTCCTTTAAGCATGATCAGGAATATGATGAAATGTAAAGGAATCCAGGATTTTAAAGGCTCTGTGATGGACTGGTTTTCATCCATCTCTTACACCTCCATCTAGCACAAATTATTTTTTCTCCCTGGATTCTTTTTGTACTTCCTGCTTAACTCAAATCAACTAATTTCCCAGAGTCTCATGTTCTTCCAGTCTCCCCAGCTGCATTTTGAATCAGGTTAGGTAATAGGCTAGTGACCTGGGTTCAAATGTAGGTTTAGAGCTGCTGAACATCTGGATGCTTCACTGCTGACCTCCCCTGACTGATATGTTTCCTTGCCAAACGACTGATAGTAAAATAATGAGCTGCTAGACCATGCCAGTGTAGATATGTCCTCAATTTACATGAATGCACACTTGCCTGGTGTTGGAGCCAGAGCGCAACACACAGTTTATAAGAATCATGCAGATTCTTATAAACAGAATCACACAGAAAAGCACTGTGCAAAAGTCTTGAGCCACCCCTCATTCTTTAATGTGTTGTTAGAAAATGGGAAAGATGTCCGGCGTCTTATTGAAACATGTAGAGTCATATGTGAACAAACTTGAAAGCCAATATTTGGTGTGATTATCTTCATTCTTCAACAGAGTCTGAAAGCTTTAGGTAATTTCTTTAAGTAGTCCTCAGGAATAGTTCTCCAGGCCTCTTCAAAGACATAGAAAAGCTCTTTGGATGTTGGTTTCCTTTTGCTCTGTCCTCTGTCAAGATGATCCCACACTGCTTCATGACATAGTTGGTTAAACGGGTCAGATTCTTGATTGGTTCATATCTGGATCATATCTTCATATCTGGTGGGTGGAAGTTTTATTTTAATTAGCAGTTTTAGATCTGCCTAAAACCTAAATCAGGGGTTCCTCAAAGCACTGCCCTTGGTCCATTACTCTTTACAATTTGCACGATCTCACTTAGTACTGTCATAAGCAATCACAGTATACAGAAATCTGACCACATTAACACAGTATTGAAGTCACTTCACTGACTCCAAGTGCAATATAGAATTACCTTTAAAATCCTTTCAAGGATTAAGCCTATTATATCACAGAGCTCTCAATGGTTAGGTCCCACACTACATCTCTGACTTGCTCACTGTTTATTAACCAGTCAGAACTCTCAGGTCGTCAGACTGAGATGACAGGATTAGTCTCACTATACTGAGGGTGCTTTCAGTTATTGTGTTTCTGTTCTTTGGAAGGAGCTGTCTGCTGACCTGAGATATTATTAAATGTGTGTGTAAATTCAAATACAACCTCTAAACCTTTTTATTCAGACAGCCTTACACTCCATAGGGGTTTTTTTGTTTGTCTTGTTTTATTTGAATTTGTTATTTTTACTGCTTTATTGTAAACCTACACCATACATGTTTTTATGTTTTTATCTTCTGGGTTAAGCACATTGAATTAGCATATAGTGAAATGTGCCATTCAATACTGTTCAACACTGTTTCATCCCTGGAGTATGTTGCTATTTCTTGTTTCTGTCACTATAGTGTCTGGATTCTATTATCTCTCCACACTGTCACTGTACTGTGTTGGCCACAGTCTACAAAAGAGATTCATATCTATGCTGTTCACCTTTCTATTATTGTTTTATTTAGAGTAAAAAAGAAGATTTGAAGTGCTGTATAAGTACTTTAAAATTGACAAACTGTTAGTTGTAGGAGTTTGTGGTGTAAAACAAGGTGTGTTGTCCTGATCTAATTCCATCTCCTAGAAGCAAATTATAAAGTCTTAAACTTTATTTGTTTGAACCTGTGAAAATCTGTTTCCCCTGCAATGATCTGCATATAGTGCAGCTGTTATTGTTTTGAAAAAATAACTGTGCGAGGCGATAACTTCTTTTTTACTAGTATGTTGACCATTTTCCTGAAACCTTCCTTACTCATTGTATTTTTGGTCACTTATCTTGGACATCTGAAGTGACATTGGACAATTGTTCTAGGTTGACATCACTGGCCCTAAATCTGAATTATATCCAAACTACAGGTAATGATCTGCCTCTAGGATCAAAATCTTTGCCTTCTGCTGTGCCAGACATTTGATTTTTGTTTTTGACGTTCTGTTATATGTAGTATATCACTGCAGTCAAGTGAATTCAGGAAATTTCAGGCTCTGCGGTGCAAGGAACAGCTGTGATTGGCACATGCAGGCACGCTGTCAGAGAGAGCTTGATTTGCTTTTACTTCATGTCTAGCTGTAGCACACATTTTCATTATCAGTCAATCACGTTCATTTAAAACTGCAGGAAGTTGAAATTGTGATTCAGATTAAAATTTGATTAATTGTGCAGTCACCTTCCATCTTTTAGTCTTGACTTCTGGATTCAAAAAGCTAACTAACCTTTAAAATCGACAAAACAATGTGTAAGATCACACAAGGTATACCTATCATCCTGCCTATAGTGATGTTACGCATTCATTACCAATGCTGCAGCAGTATTTTTTTGTGTCAGACATATAATTTGTTGATATCTGCAGGACGGACTGCATTTTAAAAATATCAGTATGTTTCATAGCTGAGAAGTCCGTCTATTGATACTGCTTCAAAAAGACCCAGTTACGTTACATCCCAGTCTATTTAAGCAAAATATACAGTATTTGTTAAATGTTTATATGTTACGCCTAACTGCAAACAAGGAATGTATTATAGTTTGCACTCTAGCCTGTGTTTACATTCTGATTTGGTATGTTTATTTTTCCAGCTGCCAGCAGATTTGATTTATATTCAGCAAGTTTATCATCTTCGGACTAAAAACATTCACGGTGTGACTTCAGCATCAGATATATTGCACATTCATTCAATAGTGGAAATTTTTCCATATTTGTTTCTTCCGCAAACACTCATAAATACAGTGCACTAATGCCATATATTTGCATGAGAAAGGGTCTAGATGCGTAGCATTTGTTGTGATGTCGACTCTCCGGGCCCTCAGGGAGTGGCATTCTGTTAGCAGCTGGGTCATTCTTACTATTCGGTGCCATTTGAGTCCTAATGACATAATATGGTATATTTAGTGTAAAACTTGTCTAATGCTTATTTCTAAACCATTTTCTTGTATGTTTAACCCCCCTCTACCATAGAACACATTGATATATACACAGGATAAATACATTAAAAGTAAATTACTTTTATTTTAGCACAAGTCACTAAAGTACTATGTCCCCAGTCATGCTTGCTCGACTTCAGTTACAAATATAACTTAAAAAAAAAAAAATAAATCTAGATTTTTCATCATTTCTGGATTGGCTTATTTCTAATGTTCCTCATCAAATGTTCTTTTTTATTATTAATGCATGTTTAATACTTAAAATCTTTAAAAAATGTTGTGTCCCTGAATCAACTGTCACCCCTGTTACTCTGATAAGAATTCCATAGAACACATCACCTGATTATTCTTTTAGTCACATGACACTCCCGGATGTAACATATTTTGGAGGGAAAACTTTCAAGAAGAAGACGAGTAAGTACCACTCTTTAATCAACCCTTTTTTCAATGTTTTAGCAAGATTTTGTAATGTGGCAAAGCATAACACGTCCAACCTGTTACGCTTATTAATAGTGGAAACAATTTTTTTTTTGTAATTTTTATAATATGGCTAATAAACATGTTAAAAATGGTTCTTAGTGGTCACCATGTACTAGCTTGTTGTTCATCATACTAGTAGTAATGGCTAAGTTTAGCATAAAATCTCCCCCCTGTTACCGTCACCCCTGTTATTGCTATGCACTGTAACATGAAATTTCCTTGCAGATTTTAAAAAGGGACATTGTAGCTTTTAGAAAATGTAAATATTACTATAACTGTGTATTCAAAACAGTTATTAATAGAAAATTGAATGTCCTGTAACAGGGTGGACATTTGGCACGTCATGGGTAAAGACTTTGATTTTAAAAAATATTATAATATAATATCCTTAGCTGGACCAATACATTTTTCTTATAGGTTGAAAATCCCTCTTTTAGATGAAATGTTAAAATAATTCAAAATTTTGTATTTTTTGATGAAGAGTGATCACACTGAAATGGCACCGAATAGTAGGAATGACTCAGCTCCTTTGTGCAGCATAGTCCTTGCCAGATTCATCACTCTAGTCCCAGGGCACTGTGGGTTCAGAGCCTTTTTGTGTTCCATACTGGATGATAGATCTGGCTTTTTGCATCAGGTTTTATGAGATTTGCCAAGTTTGTTGTGTGAAACAAAATTACGATAAATAATAATAGATCTGTTTCTTGTGTAGAGTTATTTTATTTGTATGTTTTGTGCTTTTCTCTTAGGGACAAACCTCAAAAGAAAGAACCTGCTGGCTGCATGTAAATTAATGTTGAGTCACACTAAAGTGAATGTCTTTAAAGCCTTTTATTTGTATTTTAATCTTCCCGAGCCTTTTGTTACTACAGCTTTGTAGTGTTGCTGTTTATTCACCAGGATTAAAGTTACATCATTTAGAACCTCGGGGGTCCCAGCTATACCAGAGTCCCCGGGTTAACTGTGAACAATGTCTGTCTAGGAGCAAGATCACTGGTGTGAATAACAGTTTATGAAGACTGTTACACTCCAGCTGCAGGAAAAAAACATCTATAACAATTGCTCCATCACTTATGGATTATATATTATGCTGAAGACAGTTTTGACATTAGGAGATAATGCCTTTTGAGTCCTTTTAAATTGATTAATGTTCATGAGATGCAATTTTGCTGCATCATCTCACTACTGTTATACATTTGAAGGCTGATGATGGGTGTCACTGTCTCAGGGTATAGGCAGAGGTAAGTGCAGATGAGGAAGAGATGGAGTGGCACAAGTATTTCAACCTTTTGCCTAAGTAAAAGGTCTAAAAGTCCTGAACGTCTGAGCTATGGATAGTAAACATAAATGGAGACAGCACAGTGGAGCACCACAGGGGCCTGCATCCTCCACAATGCAGCCCCTTGATGGGGTTAAACTCTCTGCAGCATGGATATGATTGCATCATTGCACCCCGATCTGGGAACCAGTCTTTCCAGTGCTACAGTAACTGGTCAATAGTCAATATGCTCTGATGGTGTCATCTGTTTAGTATAAGAACCAGATGTGATGTTTTCCACAGCACCAGTATCGTCTTCAGTTTTAGATTCAGGTTGTAAAATGTGACTCACAGACAGCCGGCTAGCACATGTCCTCATAACCTCGGGGCTGATACAATGACATAGCACAGGCACACCAAGAATACTAAACACACCATTTCTGTCCCATTTGTTACCACTTATCTGTTAAATATCAGCATTCCCATTGATTAGTTTTCACTCAACTAATCACTCCAATAACTTCAAGTTAGTTAGCAATTTTCAGGCATGAATTTCAAACAGGCCTGAAGTCCTTTATTCACATGCAGTAAATAGCAGGTAGGTCTGCTGTAGATGTGTTTTCACTGCAGGAAACACTCAGTTTGATTTTGGTAAGGGTGCTGTCTTAGTTCTATCTGCTATGGAGATGGCAGGTTAAAGACAATTTAATGCGATCCAGTGTCTGATATTTGCTTTCTTACCTGCAGCTGAGCTGGAAAAAGGTCGAGGGCTGCTGTGCATGTGTGAAAACAACTGAAGTTACTCAGCCTTATGTCAATATTGCAAGTTTAGTTACATAATATTTTGGATTTGCCCAAAGCATAATAGTAATTAAATCACTTTTAACTGTATAGGTAATCTACACAATAGATTACCTAATATTCATGATTCATGTGGCAGATTATCTTGACAAAGGGAAAAAATGGACCGAGAAACAAAGCCATTATCATCGCTGCACAATGGAAAGCAGCTCAGCGTGGATAGGTTTACCTGGCCACAACAGGGGCCCTGATTTAAGAGCTGGTCATTTAGTACTCTGCTTAAAATAGCAATCCTGTTGTTTGGGTGTTTGTCTAAGAGGTATGTGTGACAGCAAGAAGGAGAATGAGTCCCTCAGGCTGTTTGTGTGTGAATAGCCTGTCTGATGAGCCTGTTTAGAAGCCTCATCTGAACATACTGACCTAGTAAAAATATCCAAAAGGGACAGAATCAAATAGCTGAATTTCTCAGTATATATTAATTTGTGAGCATGAAAGAGAGAAGATTAATGTGCTTAAATGCCACCCCAAAATCACAATCACTTTGCGATGGTCACCTTCTGCCTGTTTGTTTGGCCTCACATGACCTCGACCTCAAACGACTCTGCTATTTCTTTGCAGCTGATTGGAAATAAATTGCATAGGTGACAGTGCTGATTTGGATGGTTTTGTTCATATTTTTGTGTGCGCCATCTCATTCTCTGTAAATAAGAGCAAAAGGATAGAAAAGGGAGAATGTACTTTTCATTTTCTTGTAAAGATTTGCTCTTGACATTCAAAAGTGCTTCAGATAATTTATATTTGTGGAAATAATCAACATAAATCCATCCATCCATCCATTTTCAGCTAAGTCAGTGACATTTGCGTACAACACATAATTTAGATATCGTAGATATTTTGTACTAAAACGAATAATTTGAGCTTCACTGATCACATAAGAACAAATTTCGGTTACATTTAAGCCCTCAGACAAGTTCTCATAACGTTGATTAAGTCTTTTAGCATTAATGATATTATGAAAGTTGCCTTGCTATTACCTAGTTTTTCAAAATTTAAAATCTGGTATCTTATAGTGATACTTTTTAGTTTATAGAGCAATGTGTAATTTGTTGGAGGTGAAGGAAGTAAAAATCATTGCACTGGAAAATGAACAAGCTACAGCTAGGTGGAGGTGGTGGAAAGACCAAGGAAAGTTTTGAGCAGCGTCTGATTCCAAAGTTAAAAAATAAGAACCAGAAGTTAGAAAGATAAGACCTGCACTGCAGATTTAAGGTGTTTCTTTAGACTATGTCTAAAAGAGTCCATCCCACAAAGCACCAATATCATTATTAATTTCTTTAGTATTTGAAGACCTCTAAATTTTTGCTCGCATACAACATCAACACAGACTGATTGAGAGACAAGCGACACATTTCTGGACAGGTTGTCTTATCAGCACAGAGCTAAAAACATAATGATATTCATACCAAATTCACATCTCCATGGGTCTCACATTTTTAATTTCCTCTCCATTCAGTTCCACAGTCATCTGTGAGCTAGAGCGCACATCCAATATTCTTCTAATAAATTTCATGTCAAGGAAATCCACACAAATAAAATTGGCATGGTCTGTAGTAGTAGACCATTTGAATATGTGAAATGCATTAAACTTTCCCCCTGGTGGTGCCTTGGAGTGACCAGGAGCAGGCTGGCTCTCCTTATTAGAACTAAATGCATGCAGACACCTCGGGGTAAGCTCAGAGTGCCAAATCATTATGAATTGTAACGTGGACACATCATTGTGAGCCTGTGAGTGTACTGAGTTAAAAACAAATCACCTGTTTCTGTGGAATCTGTGTCTAATGTGGAAATGAGGATGAGACTTGTATTGACATCAACAACACATTGCCATTGTGTTTGTTCTTGACTCAGAGGTAGCTGTTTTTTAAAAATGAAATTTAGCCTCTTTTTAAATTTACAGTTGCATATTCTTTTATTGTTGTTGTTTGTATACAGTGAGTCAGCAGCAATCTCCTGCTGGATGCCTCAGTGTTTCACCGGTGATAAAGATACTGACACAGGGTAAACAGGTCATCAGAGCCATGGGATGAAACCGAACGTCATTAACTGGGAGGGAGAAAGGCAAAATATAGAACTACAATGGGCTGCAGCGGGCTCAGTGGGGCTGAGCATGACAACACAGCTTTTCTCCCACTTTCTTTCTTGTTCTCACTCACTTCTGTGGTTGCTCTCTGGGAAAGGTCCAGGTTCTTCTGATGTGGTAGGGTCCCCTTTCTTCATACTAGCTGCAGTTAGCTCACCAAATAAAATGAAGTTTTATGTTTAATTGAGAAGTATTAACAGCAGAAGTCTGTCGAAAAGAGAATTTGGTTAAACTTGAAGAAAATGTTTCTTTGTTCAAAACTTGGCTGCTTAAGTATTTTGTTTGAAGTAAAGTAGACGTCCTTCTGACAATTCCTGAATTTTCTCTCACATAAACAATAAATTTAACTCAAACAGAACCCTGAAAAAAGTGCTTTCATCCACAGTAATCCACAATTAAGTGCATTTTTCTGCAACAGTGTGTGGCCTACCAGTGTTTGTGAGCTTTCTGAAGGAGGCAGAGATAGTCACTACTTGTTCCAGTGGCAGTATAGACTCAAAGTTTGGTTCCTGAGACTGAGACAATTGTCTCTTGACCTTCTCTGCTAATATCTACAAATGGTCTGACCTTCACTTTTTAAATGTACATATAAATAATGAACAGATTCTCTGTTGTAAAGTTGAGCTAATAATCAATAATTTTGTGACCTTTTCATAGGCTGATCATTTCCTGTAGTGATCTATATGGGGTTAGAGGGACTGAGCATTGAAGGCAGTTGTTGTATAACATTAGCCTGAGTTTAGCAGGGATAACATGCATAGTATAAAAGACACAATACGTTAAAATGAAATATGTTAATGATGCAGCTTAGTTTCAACAAATACCCCCATGGTCAAAAGTAAATGCATTAATAAACATGTTATTTTTTAACTGGCAAGTTATTCATGTACTGTAGTTAGGGAAAGTTTGTGGCTCTTCTATTAATAACACCAGCATTCAACCCTTAAGTCCCCCCTAAAAAAACCCAGCAGAGATTTTTGGGGGCCTTAAGTAACATACTCCTGAACTGGAGTAGAACAAGGATTTTCTCTTCCCAACAACCACAAACCGCCTGCTGGTCTTCTGCTGGTGCAATGGTGGTTAGCGCAGACATGTCACAGCAAGATGGCTGTGAGATCGTTTTTACGTGGCGCTTGTATGTTCTCCCTGTTACTGTGTGGGTTATCCCACTAGGTTAATTGGTGATTCTAAATCAGCTGTATGCAAGATAGATATGTGAATGCTATACACACACAGTGATGCTCTTTTATATATACATTTTCAGAAAGAGAGTAAGGAAGTAAATACTATGAACCCAAATGTTGTTTTGTCAGGACTCTGTAAAAATCTGTATGTATTTGCATATATTTGTACAGTGTACAGGCAATAGAACTTCATTATTAAAGTAGGACCCCATTCAGTAATAGTATTTGGTAGTATTTTGCAGTATTACAATTTATTTCTTTAATTAAAGACATTAACTGGTAAATGGTAAATGGCCTGTATTTGTATAGAGCTTTACTAGTCCCTAAGGACCCCAAAGCGCTTTACACAACCAGTCAACCACCCATTCACACACACATTAACCCATGTAGAACACTCTTATCTCCCTGCAACAGGAACACATTTGCCCAAATGGGTGAATAAAGTGCCAAGAAAGTGCTCCAACTGAGGGTCTACATCAGTTGACCTATCATGGATCACCATTAAAACAGTTTTCACATTTTTTCCCAACTGTGCAAATTGCTAAGAAGACTCGTAGAATAACATATATGTGTTAAAAGTATATATATATATATTTATCTTTTTCCTTGGTTTAGTTTAGTGGTGTAAATGGAGTCATTTGGAATTGAAATGAACTTTGTGTAAAGGTGACTGAGATATAACCTCAAAGGTCAAACCTCTCAAACTATTTATATAATATTCTTAGTTCTGAAAATATTTGATTGACCTCTCTTGTTTGACCAGCAAGGTCTACACATATTCTGAGTATAAAATGAATGCTTTTCCTTTACGATACCTTCTAACACTGATGCACGGTAATCTTTCATATTTCCCCCTCAGAAACATATTACCACATGGAAATCACAAATTAATACAATAAATATATGTCATATATTTTCTATATTTTTTTTCTCTCTTTAATATATTGACCTATAGTGTACTGACCTTGGTAAGACTTGAGTGAGAAACCAAATCCATCATAATCCGAGTCTAGAAAATAATTAGCATCTGTGTTAATGAGCCACACCCATACAAGTTCCTAATTAAAAGTGTGTCACTCTCACTTTCTTATTTCAAAAAGAAAGCAACATTAACAATAATCTAATTCAATCTAAGCCAAATCCAAACAAAAAAAATTAAGAAAACATATTTGACTAAAAAAGGAAAGAATTTTTTTTTTATTTCTTTGAGGATTATCTTTATAGACAGTTTTCTATTATACTTATTTAAACAATAGAGCAGATTTGGAAAACATTGAGATAAATAGTGAAGGTGATTAAGAAAAATAGCTCCCACTGCTCCCTTTACTTCCTTCTTTCATTCCCTCTGCTGGATGCGTAATCTTTGTTTTGTTTTGAGGACGCCTCTCGCTGTGTTGGTGGAAATTATTCCTTCATTGCATCTACTCATATAATCTTCATTAGTGAGATGATTAAAAAGAAAAAGAAAAAAGAAAACAAAAGGTATGAATCTACCCCTTCCTCCCTAATGTACACTGCACACGGTTGTATGTGAATTAAAGTTTGCAGTGGTTTATTTGACTTGATTATTTAATTCCTTATAAACTTGGTTTTATGATACAAGCTGCAACAGAGACTGAGGTTTCAAATCTTTTTGATTGGTTTAGTTATGTTTGTTTGGCCCTCTGTTCACATTTCACAGTAATAACACATAAAAGTGACACAGGAGGGAGATTGGCCGGATAACAGCTGCAGACGAGGCTGTGTTTGAGTCATTGTGAATGTGTGCATGCAAATTTTATTGAGGGTATATCGACATATTTATAACTTTGTTGTGCTGTGATTTCTTTAAAATGTCTTTTTGACCTTGCAGAAGAAATCAACTTTTAACATACTCGTAGTCCATTCCAACACGTTTTTAAAAAGAAAGAAAAACAAATGGTACAGATGGTGAATAATGGTTCAGCATGCATGTGTGTGGCTATTAATGAGTTTAAATGTTTATGTGGGAAAAATATTTATTTATCAATCCCACTTGAGCAGAAGGTACTGGGCCTCAGGTGGATGGGTGCATAAAGTCTGAGAGTGTGAGGAGTCTTAGGAGCAGTCAGAGGGCATCTGCTGTGCTGAGCAGCTTCTTGCCTTTGACCTAAGGCTCCGTCCTCCTATAATTCTTCTCATTATAGTCCTAATGGGCCAATCAGCAGCATGCTAAGCCAAAGGCATGCTTCTATCATCTTCACAGCTTTGCAGGGCTGTGTCAGTAATCCCTTCTCCTTTTTCCCATTCATACTACATGCCTTCTCTGATGTATTTGTTCTGTTTCACTGGATTACTCCATCCAGCAATTCACTGTTGACTGCCCTCTGATGTTAATATGAGGGAGTCCTTTTACTGTTTGCATTAGAGTATCTATATGCATGGGAAGAGTAGCAATTTGGTATCTAGAAAACAATGTGTGGATTTAATGACCTGTGTGCTGTTGACCATGTTTTGAGAGTGTTGTGATTCCCAAAACATATTGGTCCTATGAAATCCTTTAAACAAACTATCAAAAAATAACAAAGATAAAAAATGTATGGGATTTAGTATTCCATCCACCCATCCATCCATCCATCCATCCATCCATCCATCCATCCATCCATCCATTTGCTTCTGCTTATCCTTTTCAGGGTTGCAAGGGGTGCTGGAGCCTATCCCAGCTGTCTTAGGGTGAGAGGCAGTGTACACCCTGGACAGGTCGCCGGTCACCATGTAGCACATCATCATATACCAGCTAGCCCAACATCAGTAACCCTTCAAACGTCACTGCTGTTTAGTTTCCTGTCTTCATTTATGCCAGAAGTGATAGCAGAGCTATATGTTTTAATTTTTTCAGAAATTCCTCAGTAAGAACATGGTATATCATGTTTAGGTGGGAAACTAGGCGAGCTAACTTTCTGCTAACTTCTAACTCAGTGAAATTGAATAAATTCTGTTTTTATGGATGCCTGGATTTTAAACTTCATTGTTACACCTGGTAGAGCAGCCACACTGATCATTTTATTAAAGATGAAAGAATTTATCTTTAATAAAATGATAAAATGATAAAACTCAGAAAATCTCAATCTGCTTTCATAAAAATTAGTTTGCTGTACTCAAATAGTCTCTGTAGCCACCAAATTTGAATCCAATAGCCAGTAAATCTGCCACAGCTCTGCGATGTTATTGCGTCAATGTGGATGAAAGACTCCAGCAACTTGTTGAATCTATGCCACAAATAATTAATGCAATTCTGAAAGCAACAGGGGGTCCAACTTCACAGCAAGATGTAACTAATGAAGGAACTAGTGGGTGTATATTATCACTTCGACTGTTAATTCACAACTTCAGCTTATGTTTTTCATTGTAGCTGGAATCCAATATCATTAAGAAATTCATCTACACCAACCCTCAGATGCTCACGTTTGTAGAGAATTAATGCTATATTGAATCAAGTTATTGGACATGCATATGATGTCATTTTAAGTCATTTTTGATACTCTAATTCCAGCTGTTTGATAATAAAGGCAGAAAATCTGATTTTTAATTTTTTTTACATTTTAAGGCCAAATACAGTATCATCCTGCAGCTAGTCAGAACAGTGACTTCAAGGTTAACAAAGTGTCCTGATGTGAAAAGTTAGGTTGTTCTTGTGCTAAACATGTATGGGGCATTTGAATCAATAATGGTGACAAAAGCTGGGCCAACAAACACATCAACCTAATCACCTTAATCCTAGAGATCCCCAAACTCACAGTCCCTCCACCCTCTCTTTGTGTTACAGTCAGCAGATGTATCTGCAGATGTCAGCACTTGTTTATTTGTTCATTATTCATCAAAACTCATGGCTCAACATACACACCTTCTTCTTATACATTTTCAATAAGCTCACATGATAAACTATAGAAATCAAAAGCCTCTAGAATGAGGCAGTAAGGCAGTGGTGCCAGCAAATGAAGGGTAAAAGGTTCTCAAGACCTTTAAAGATACTTTTTGGATTAGGAATTCAGCCCAAATGCACCACAGAATATGTTCCAAGAAATTGGATAGTCCAAGCCAAAAAAAACAAAAAACGTCTTTCTCCATAACATTGTTATTCTACCACTAGATTTATGGCTTAAAATGCAAAACACACCCTATCAATCACATGCTGACCTTCAGAAACTATTTATAGTGAGTGGAGGGCATGTAAGGAGTGGAGCATTTATGCAAACTAGTGGAGCTTAGGTGTAAAAAACTCATAGACCTCCATACTTGCTTTCATTCTCACAGAGCCTCCATGCGTATATGTTGTAAATGCAGCAGACGGCACTTTGGGTTTAATATGTATTCCACACAAACCCCTTTTCCTGTTGCATTTGTCCTCCAGGGTCCTTGCAGGGCGAGTACCAGAGAAGACTGTACAAGGAGCTGCTGGCTAACTACAATCGATTAGAGAGACCTGTGGTCAATGACTCAGCTCCCATCCTGGTGGAGCTGGGCCTCACACTTCTGCAGATCATAGATGTGGTGAGAAAACTGGATGTGTGTGTGTGGCATGGTATCTAGTTTGGTCATTTTAAAATAAAGAATGTGTGGAAAAATATGAAGTTTTCCAGGTGTAATTGTATGAAAACCTGAAGTGGATTTTAGTTACTTTAACGTTGACATTTTTGTATTTAGCTGAGTGTTACATTCATGGAGACTTTTCCGTGTAAGAGTTGTGGCTTTAAGGTTTGCGCTAATTTTGCAGGTGACATTAAATATTACACAATACAGGCAAGTATATATGCAAATGTGTTCTTGTTGTGTCTGTTTGAAGCTGTAATGTGGGTATCCATGAAGTGATTGATGAATCAAACACTACATTTGGGTTAATGAAACAATTTTAAAAGCTCTGTTTTATTCTATTTATTTTCATTTTAAGGTGGCTCTATTGTGTAGTAGTTTACTTATTTGCTTGGCAAGTGAAAGGTCACTGATTAGAGTGAGGCCCACTGTGGTGACCACTTGTTGCAAGGGAGGAGCCAAAAGAAGATTACATTTTATTTTTAAAATTTTTGCAGCTCCTTCTTGCAGCTCAATTGTAGTTTTTTACCGTGCCTCAAAAGCCCTGTGATTTTCTCTACCACAGTTTCCCATGTTGTCTGGAGTATATTTAAGAGATTGTTTAGAATCTCCTTTCCTGATTGTGAGTTTGTGTGAGATTGCTCATACAATTCTTATTTATTAGCACACTGAATGGCTGTTACCAGCTGTAATGCATCCCATTTGGCCAAAAGGTGCCCTCCTAAACTTTGTGGTAAGACTGTTTTCCTTGTTAATGGTTGTGTTTAAACTCAACTTGTGGTTTGTCTTACCTTCGACCAAGTTGTTCTGGTGCGTAAATCTAACCAAACCCAAATCTTACTGTATAGTTTAATTTTAAACTAGAACTCTGCCCAATACACAGTGGAGTGACCACTGTTGATGTGTCTATATAAGAGTAATAAAAATGGTAAAAGTAATTCAGTGGTTGATAATATTCGATACAGGGGAGCTTAATACACTTTAAACAGTTGCAGTTTATGAACATTATATTTTATTCCTCTTTTCTCAGGCCTGTGACCCCAAAATCAGGTTTCTACTAACTTTAATGACTTTTTAAATAGTAAATGATCTTCTCAGAGTAGCAGCAGGTTGTCACATGAAGCCTCATTAACCATCAGAAAGAATTAAAAACGTAACAGACCCGACAGAGGCTGTGTGTACATTTATCAGTCAGTCTCATCCACAGAGAGGAGACAGTTTAGGGAAGTGTTAGCATGTTACATGCACTGGTTCTGAGATTTAACTGCCATGTGTCTGCTGTCATTTGTCAGAAATGACAGATGCAACAGTTTGTGTGTGTGAGAGCGTGCACTTTCAAAAGGACGTCTTCCTTTTGAAACTGGAAACAACTGGAAATAAAGCGTTTCCAGTTGTTCTTGTTTAATCTATTTGATAATTAAGGAACCACATGTTTTTCTGATGATCTACAGTTTCTAACAGACTGAGGAAGACATTCAGACAGATTCAGAATTTTACACTAGTTTACTGTAGTAGGGCTGTAGTCTAAAACAAACAAACTTTCAGTCCTTCTAAAATCATCTTTCAGTCTGTTTTTCCACTAATTTTTGTTTCTCTTTATATGTGGTGATGCTTCTTAAATCACTGAAAAGCTTTTATGTAAAAACTGAGGACTCAGATACTTACAAGTCATTTATTTGTCAGATCAGATTGGCTCTCCTTCATAAAGGGTCTTCAGTTAAGAGTGTACAAAAGATGTGTTTGGAATTAAATTTTTTTAGACTGAATGTCAATTAACTTTTCTGCACCTCAATATGTTTCTTTTTTGACAAAGATTTTTGACTGTTCCAGACAACTTTCAGAAAAAGGCTAATCCTGTTTATTCCTCCTGTCTCTAACAGTCTGATTTCTACTATCCATGTTGTTACTGAGATACTTTGACACGTGTCACCATCTTCTGCTCTTAGTTCAGTGGTATCCTTCGTTAATAGATACTCAGATTTTGTTGAAAGTGTGTCTTTGAGCATGGCCCAGGCCCATTTATTCCATCATACACCTTCCAAACAAAGTCAGCAAACTGAAGTGCAGTTTTTGGCCGCTGAGCTGCTTCATATGGACATAATGTCTGTCTGCTGCTTCAAAAGTTATCAGTTTCCTAAAAAGTAATTCCTGAGAGAGGCTGTTCCAGGGCATTTTTGTTGTATAAGTAGAAGCTGCTTAAAGCTCTTGGCAGTCTCTGATGCTTTTTCAATAATGAATCTGACCATCCTCTAGTTTTTTTTTTTAACTTGAGTGACGTGGACTTCATCTGTAATCAACAACCAAGGGAGCAGTCTTGACAGCAGGGTTTTGACGATGGTCTTAAGGAACTTTGTGATTTCTCATCTTGGCTTCTGGACAAGTTCATGCCACCGAGACCTGCATTGCTCCTGTTCTCCAACATCTTAGCTGGTGCTTCAAACAGCAACTGGTGTATTGTGTTCACTGAAGCTTTGGTCTGATTTTTATATGACGTGAAAATGCAAATGAACACGTATTGATAGAAACACCAAGATATTACTAGGAAATGTATACAACACTATTACTGTAACATACAGTAGAAACCCTCAAAGCTTGATTTTTGCTGCAATAATAATAATGATAGACCATAAATTAAATAAATAAATATTGCCATTCTATACATTATGGCCCTGTTTACTGTGCTGCAAGAATTTTGTCTGACATCAAATAGATATGCAAATTCAGCTTTTCAGGATATTCCGTTTTATTTTGATTGTTTCATTAAATTGTTTATAGACAAAGTTATTTACCTTTTATTTGACAAATTCAAAAAGAGGACAAAAAGCTAAAAAGATGCAGGAATTCTGCTTGGATTTCATTTAATATATATCCCCTTTTCTTTAAAGTAAGGGAGCACAGGGAGCAGGAATAGTGATGCTTGCAGAAATGCTAATTTCCACCCTGCAGCTAGAATATGAGCAACATCATTTCCAGAAATGCTATATGTACACTTTAAAAACATTTCCGAAGTTCATTATTTTATAATGTTCGTCATTCTTTGATTTCAGCATGACATGCAGTATTTTACAAGAGCTAGCATGATATTTTACATTACATCACCCCTGTTTAACAGACAGTGTTATATAAAAAAGCTTGGAAAAGTTTTAAATAGTCCTTTGCCACCATGAAGCTCTTTAACTGAGCTACACTTTATTGCAAAAAATCACTTCTAGAAGGTTTCACATAGCGTGGTTGGTTCTTTGGAAATGCAAAACAGCTGCAATGACTTGCTGATCACAAAGGCATTTTCCAGTTTATTAAATATGAATTGCTTTGGTTCTTTGCTCTTATATAAAAGAAAATCTCACTCTCTTTTTGTCTTTCTTCTACTTCTGTTTTTAGGACGAGAAGAACCAAGTGCTGATAACGAATGCCTGGCTGCAGCTGGTGAGTTAAAGTCTGAGTGGGGCACATGACCATCAACTTAATGTGCTGTAATACTTGCTTAATTGTTGTCTCTGAAAATAACAGTGCATGCTCTAAAAGTTGGAATAGTCTTACTCATTTCGGCAACTCTATTATCAGCATTATAGGTGTTTTTCAGTTACACCTAACAATTTGGCTTTTTTAACCTGCTCACCTATGAAAGCCTGCCTGGACCCAAGCACCAGATTCTCGGTCTATGGAAAAAACATTGGAGCAACCTGATGTTTAGGTTTCTAATGGTACACAACACATAGGTTGTTAACACAAAAGGCTCAAGCAGCCAGATTCAGTGTCTCTGTGTCATTGTCCTGTTGCCTTTCCCGCATATACTGTTTATATGACACAGTCGACACCCAAGTCCAAAGTCCAGGTGTATTTAAAGAAATAGAGCAGCTTTCAAAAAGCTAAGAGAAGAATTATCACTAGTTTACTGTCCCATCCTTTTTCTATTTTAAGATACAGACTTTTAATGTAGCTTGTCTGCTCCATTTACATTTTTGCTATTCAATTTCTTACATTGTGACAGGTTACAGGTTTAGCAGTGCATGAGGGTAAATTATGCCATTTTATAAAAATGCCACATAATCTATAACTGAATGAATGAGTCTATAAATATGTATGTTTCTGTCTCAGTACTGGACAGACATCTACCTGACCTGGAATCCAGAAAACTATCCCGGTGTCCAAAACCTGCGATTTCCTTCAGACCAGGTCTGGACGCCTGACATCCTTCTTTACAACAGGTCAGTTCTGACTTTGTCCACTCATTGCAGCCTTACTTTAGAAGGTTATGACCTTGATCTTTCTTAAAAAAATGTTTTTCTACTTTTCTTGTGGAGCAGTTTAACACTGTCTGTCCTTTGCTACAAATAAACTCACCTCTCAGAGCCATCTTTCCTTGCACTATGTATTTTTGACAGGAGCGAATTAAACGTGTATATAATTCTTTAGATATGCCGCCATTTTTTAAATTAAATTCCACCTTTAATCTCCACAAAACCGTGCAGATTAGTTTGAGCCAAAGTGATAAATATTCAATCAAAATGCAGCACAAACACATTAATACAAAACAGGAGGAGACGGGTTATTTTAAAAACTCTGTGGCAGTCAAGTCACTGACAATGAACGAAAGCTGATAAAAAGCAGCTGATGTCATTAAAACTGATTTTCACTATATTAAAAAAATATTAAAATGTTAAAAAATAATAGTTTTTAATGAATTTAGGAGCCGCACAAGAGCTAAGGTCAAAATCATTGTTTTCATAAACGATGTTCAACAAGCTCATTGCATTTTTGATTCAGGTCAAGCTGATGATGGTGGCTTATCCACTTCATGCTTCTGTGTAAGGCTTTCTCAGTCCAATTAGAGATGTAGGCCAGTTGTTTTCCTCCAAAACAACTAATTGCAATGCTTGAGTGAGAGATGGATGTTCAGTTTGAGACTAAAAGGAAAGGAGAAGATGAAGGGATGGATAAATTTAGTACCTCCAGCACACACATCACATGGAACATTAGGACAAAACAAAGGTCTAGGAGTATTAACCCAAATTTTAAAAGCTTAGCTTTTAGACCTGCCAGGATTACCCAACCTAATCTCTTGACTCTCACCCCTCTCTTTCCCCATGTCTGCCTTTTACCCTCCCCTACCCCTTCACCGCCGGCCCGTCTCACCATCCCTCTTTTCATTTCATTTCATTTGTGTCTCCCTCCACGTCTCTTTCATAACTCACTGTCTTACTATAATTCATTCCATTCAATCAACTCTTTCTCTCCATATTTTATCGTTCCCATCTTTCATCGAGTGCTCTTTATAAATCACTCCATCTGCTCTGTCAAAGTGTCAGCATGTTTCCTCGCCCTCCTCTCTCTGCCCGCTTGTCTTGTTTCTGAACTGGCTACACACTCCCCTAAAACTTAGGTGCTACAAATGTTATTTACCAAACACTTTGTTTTGGTGTTTTGTCTCCATATTTTTTTGTTTGACTTTTTTTGTCAAATCTAATCAAATCATAGTGAAACGTATCAGTCTGTGCAAAACAAAGGTTCTGTCCTCTTTGTTTCATGTTAAGGGTTTTCTATAAATTTGCATACTTTGTCAAAGTAAATTCTCCCTGTTGTATTTTACAAAATATATTCATAGTAACATATGTCCATTACAGCACTACTGCTAATATATTATGGCCTGAATATTTTTTTTACAGTTTTTTCAGAGCAATGGCTGAAAAAAACCCCAAAACAGACTCTAATGAGAAATCAAAATATCTGTTGAACTCGCTAAAAATGAACAGCAACATGAAGCTAAATATGAAGATCCAGTCCACAGTTGAGCATGAGGGTTTATGCACCTCATGAGGAAATATCTAAATTTACAGTTTTCAGAAATATTAATAATATAGCTACTATTACAGTTATTATTGGTAGGGTTGCTATAGTTACACTGCATGACACTGAGCTTTTACACAAATGCACAACAAACATCTGTACAAAAATTCCCACGACCTCTTCTCTTAGGGGTGCCACTTGGGCTGATGTATGCAGTCTTGGTAAATATAATAATTACATACTAAATAGTACTTATTCCATAATAAGGTTATAATAACTCATAACCTAAAGTAACACTGTGAGGGACCAAGCAGCCAAGGCATAGAGGACACGGGAAAAATGTCTTCAAAATGGGTTCTCTTTATTTTAACCCTCAAAAAAAGTTCAAAAAGACAAAATTCAAAAATATAATTAGTGGGCTCATAAAAGAGGTCAACTAAATATAACTCTACAAAAAGTAATTTCCAGAAACTTATATAAACAAAGTGGACACAACTTAACTCACAAACTGACCTATAATCACAAAGTTTGACCAAACCCTTTACACACAACAGGGGGGAAACAAAAACAAACACCAACACTAACTAAGCACAGAATAACTTTAAGTAAAGCTAAAACACCCCTGTTTCTGATAGCACGTGCTTGGTCCTGCTGAGCAGGCATTTTGTTCTCAGCCATACCTTTTGCCCAGACAGCAGACAGCCAACGCTCCAAACCAGGTAACTCAAAGAAAGAGAAACATAATTAATATAACAGAAAATATTTTTAGAAAAACCATACAATGCTATTATGCGTGTGCCTCATAATATCAGTGTTAGGTTTAAGTAAAATGATTAAAGAATCATATTAGTGAATAAGCAACTGCAAACCAAACTAATAAAGTGAATGAATGGACTAGTTTTACCTATGTGTGGCTGATGCCATCACAAACATATTCAACATATATATACATAACATATATACATGTAAGGCAGCACGGTGGCACGGTGGTTAGCACTGTTGCCGCACAGCAAGAAGGTCCTGAGTTCAATTCCACCATCAGGCCGGGGTCTTTCTGTGTGGAGTTTGCATGTTCTCCCCGTGTTTGCGTGGGTTCTCTCCCTGTGTGTTAGCCCTGCGACAGACTGGCGACCTGTCCAGGGTGTGCCCCGCCTCTCGCCCTATGACAGCTGGGATAGGCTCCAGCGCCCCCCGCGACCCTGAAAAGGATAAGTGGAAGCGAATGGATGGATATATACATGTATACAATGAATCTGCAAATATATATATATAACAAAAAAACTGCTATGAGGCATATTAAATAACAGTTTGTCATTTTTACCCAGAGATCTCGTCATCCGGTTTGGGCTAATTTATCTGTGATTTATAACTTTATATAACTCTAAGAACAAAATTTATTGCACTTAATCACTCTCATTTTTATGTCAACACTGTGAAAGATGCACTTTGTGTTTTCTTTAAATGAATAATTCCATGTTACCACTGTTGGATGCTTGGTGTAGGTGTCCTCCCTACAAGTTGTAAGCTGAAGAATGAAAATAGGAAGTACTTACTAGACAAAAGCTTACCATAAATTTTTTTATTCATTTCAATTGTATTAATATTACCATAATGATGTTTAGAGGTGCTGAGATCCGATTCTGTCTAAATATGGAATGGACTGAATGGAAAGACAAAAAATTAGATAAGCCAGCTCATTTCTTTCCCAGTGTGAAATCTCATATTTCTCCGATATTGGTTTTGTTATTGTCAGCCTGTTTTGTTCACACTGCTTCACAATTATATTTTACGCATGGGTAATCTATACAGTGAGCCATGGATTTATCATCCAGAAGATATCTGTGCATTCCTGCCTGGGGAAAATAGTTTTTTATCCTCCATCTTTGCAATAGTTTCAGTCTTTAATTAGCACATTTCATCTTCCAGTTCAATAATTACAGTGGGTCTAATGACTTGCTTTTCGTCAACTGGCCTCATGAAAACACAAACCAAACTTTAATTAACAGATGAGACCGTTAAGATATTTCTCTTCTACTGAGACTTCTACTTTACTTCTACTATGGCTTCTCTGAAAAAAACCAAAACTTTTCTGTTAATTCACAAAATACTAAGTTTTAAAAAGACACTTTATTTTCTGTTTCATGCTTTGTCTTTTACTTGTTTTGTTTTAGTACGCCAGGTTTTGGATGAAGCCTTTATAAATGCTGAAACACTGAGAATGATTCAGACCTTTGATGGTGCAGATAAAATAATAGTCGTTATAGTTATACCATTGTGACATTTTTCAAAGCCACCCAGTGGCAGGACTGTTCTGGTTGCTGAGCATATGTTTGACATCTCTGATATAAAGTAAATAGAACTATAACGGGCCGAATATTTGAGCTGTTAACTTTTCTCTCATTAGAGGAAACAGAAAGCTGCAACGATGAACATAACAGACGTCAAATTCAGGTAGGACAAAGACTGAATTGCAGTTATGGCAGAAAACTTAAACATACAGCACACAACATTGTGACAGGCCATATGAATTAATAGAGAAGTAATCAAATAAATGGATGTGAACTTTTTTTTCCTGGACGGATAGCTGAGTTGAATGAATAGACAGATGGCTGGATTTAATGATGTTTCTCTGATCCATTAAAATTAATGAAGTTTTGAATGAAAGAAAAGAGTCAATGTCTTTACTGCCCAGGAGCATGTTTTCAAAATTCACGATGGTTTATAATAAGGTTTATAAGAAACCTAAAAAAACCCAATTCTGTCATCTATTATTTTTTCACAAATCGCTGAAGTGGTGACAGGATAAGTAACAATAAGGTGCGGCGTTATTAGTATATGTATTCATGCCTATGAGGCTGTGCAAGTTCCTAAAATGCTTATGATGACAACATGTTTAAACTTACATTACAGACAACATATTATATGCAAAACCAAAGAAATTATCAGATACCACTGTGTAACATTACAAGTCTTCTTCCGTCCTGTTTGCTTCTGTATTTTATGATTTGAAGCTGAATTAAGTTTATAAGTAATCCATTTAATGTCACTTTGCACTCTGCTTCTATTCTGTCCATTTGCTAACCACGAAGCCTCGAGGCTGTCAAACAGAAAGCCTCAAGTCATGATGCCCTGAGGCTGCTTAATAGAGGGCTGTATCTCTGGAATATGACATAATGGACATGGACAGATTGGTCTGTACTTCATGCAGTCATTCTGAGTCTGAGGCACTGACCTTGTGTAATTCTCAACTATGCTTGACTAAAAGCTTCAGAAAAGCTTTGGGGAAGGTGTTAGCTGTTTCCTCTGGAGAAATACACATTCTGTATCTCTATTTTATTCTTATCTTTCTCAGATTTCTTTTTAAAAAAAAGCTTCAGACTAATCATTTAAGATACATAAGATTATATTTGACATAATTTTATATAAACATGTTTACCGTTTGTACATTTCTTGTGCTGCATTTAGAATTTGTTCACTCTGTATGGCCTTTTTTCTGCCTCACATCCAAAAGACTTCCTTCTTTTTATTATTGAGAGTCAGGTGTTGAGTTAGTGAGAATAAAGCCGGGTGAGTCATGTCCCATGGTGCAGAGACCTGTCACTGCCACCATTGTCACTGTCGGTCAGTCTCCGTTTCCCCCTTGCTGCACTCTGACATATCCACAGCGCCCTTTTGCCAGCCTGTATGTGTGTATGTGAGCGTGACAGCTTCTCCTTCTCCCAGGGATATCACGTGTCCAACTGTATGCTGTTTTAATAATTCTAATCTTTACATGGCAAAATGTTGGTTACTCCATTATTAAGGGTTTCAGAAACTTCAAATATGCTCACAAATGTTTAACTGTAAGGTCTGGTAGATCTTTGATGTTACTTGTGCATCGTGGAAGAGCCATGTAATGATGCTTTAAATTAATAATTCCATGTGACCACTGATGAAAGCACTGTGGAGGTATAAGATAAAGAAATGCAACAAAAACTATAATCAAGCTGAAGGGGTAGGCAAGTGTCTTAAGTAAAAATTGAAAAATTGCGATTAGACAAGTGTGTACCTTCTGGCATCTACTCACACACACACACTTCAGGACATCGTCATGTGTGTAAGCGCTGATTGCAAGAAAGCTTGCACATCCAGATAAAGTAAGGCCAAAGCTTGAATAATTCATTGCGTGTTTCCACCTTGGCCAACCCCACACATCCCTTCCTGAGTACCTGCAGGATCCACAGCTAATAGCGACGCACACAGCAGAGACATAAAATATAACACTTGACCCTCCAGAGAAAAGGTCAATCACTCAATCTGAGAAGAAGCAGGTACAAAGAAAAAGGAGCCATCTACAAACTTTGGTTAAAATGCAGGCCACGTTTTTTTGTCAAGTCTCAATACTGCTGTGGGGTATTTCAGACACGCTGATGTTATCACTCTCATTGGGGATTGAAGTGTGTGTGTGTGTGTGTGTGCCTATTGCTTTATTTTTTGTTTGCATTTTACTGCATTGTGTGTGCCTGTATACTGTGCATTTATGTACAGATCTATATGTGGCTTTTTAAGCTGTTTGGAGTGTGAACTAAAACAATATAGCTCACAACAATTAATACACAATGTGTCTAATAGTTTGCACATGTGTATTTTCATGTAATAAATACACTTATTAATCAAAATGTGTTATTATTTAAAAACTACAGTACAATAAAGCATTTGCTCCTTTGCCAGTCATATTGTCCACAGCATCAGTGGTCTGTTCCTTTTTTCTGCAGTGTTTTTTGCAGGGCTTATTTTTTGGGCTATTGCTGTATACTTTTTACCAGCACTGTCTGCTCCTTCAGGTTCAGTCCTCTGATCAAAACTTCTGTTTTGTATTCACACTCTTGCAGACCTTTCTTTCAGGAAGCTGAAATTTGAAGCAATATGAGAAACTCTCACTCTCTCACTCTTTTTGTTGCAGACTTTTGTGTGTTTTTGTATTGTCTTGTTAATTTTGTTGTTTTGGTAGCTCATAAAAGAAGATTTCTTCCCCTTTATTTGATAGAGCAGCAAGAGTGAACAGGGAAAGACATGGAGCAAACTCAAACACTGTCTGCTGCATGGTCACCTGCTCAACCTTAATTGATATATTTTACTGAATTTTTTGTATTCACTGGTCTAAGCTGACTCATTTTTTCACTTCTATCCAAATGCCGTATTGAAGAAGGATCTAAATTGCTTTCTTCCAGCCAGCTGCTACACTCAGAATTTAGTTTGCTTTATGACTTTTGCCATATACTGTTAATTCTCTAAAAGTTCAGGTTTTGCCTCTGGCACTTTATTAAGGACTTCCCATTCTAACCAACACCAGAGGAGCTTTTCTTTAATATTTAATTAGAGTTCAAGTGGAGTACCAGAGCTGTAGTACAATCAAGGTTATGCACATGCATTTTCTTTACTGTAAGCATCTATCTCTAAGTGCTAGCACTCTTCGACTTGCAGATGTAACGTCAAATTATTTATTTGTTTTTGGTACATTACAGCGAATATTGTCAGTGAAACAGATCCAATAATTTTTATGTGTTTCATATTTTGCTCAAACTGGCGTTTAATCATTGCAACAGTTAGTGAGTTACAAAAAACACAAAAAGGATCACCTACTCTGTTTTGGTTTTGCAATTACATATTTAGCGTTTAACAGTTTTCATCAAGGTGTATAGTTGCAGGCAGGTTGAGGGCTCAGTAGATATATCACTCAACAACTCCCTGCTGCCACTGCAGTCACTGCAGACTATACATGAAATACGTCATCTCCCCATTTTGAAGCTTCAGTGTTAGCATCTTGGCTGCTATCATGCTATAATGGGGCATGATAATTGCATTAAAATGCTCCGACCAAACGTAGGTGGTAGCTCTTGGCTACATCACCCCCTATCTGTGCATGCACCTGTCCCTTAAAGCAGCCTTGCCTCAACTTAAAGCGTTGATAAATTGTAACGGGTTAGTTTTACATAAGCTATGTACCCTTGTAAAATTATTAGCTATAAAGATCAGTTGCTAAGCATGATCGTTTCTGTGCTAAAGATTGTTATTTTATTATCTAGTCCATACAGATTGACTCATGACCTAGTCTCAAAAAGTCACTAAAAGAAATGCAGTTTTTGGCACTTGGCTTCAGTTTTCAGACTGAAAATGCTGGCACAAAATGCAAACAATATTAACTGTATCAGGTGTCAGCCCCATGGTAGACTGGTGCCCTCTCTCAGGTGTAAACCCTTCTTTTGAACAGAGACAGGCATTGTGCAATTTGCTATTTCTGAGAGCACAGCAAAGCTTCAGGGCGACTGTGAAGAGTAGGAACTGCTACAAGAATAAAAACACACAAATAAAGGCACATTGGCACCACGTTTGCTGCAAATAAACAGATGTGACAGAAATACCTTCTTGTTACTTTTTCCATCAGCGCTTGCATTCCCCAACAAGATAATTTTATCATGTGGCAATGAATGAATGCTTTAAAAGTACTGTCCTCTGCTTTCTTCCCAGTGCGGATGAAAGGTTTGATGCCACGTTTCACACCAACGTGCTGGTGAATGCGTCGGGTAACTGCCAGTATATTCCCCCTGGCATCTTGAAGAGCACCTGTTACATCGACGTGCGTTGGTTTCCCTTCGATGTGCAGAAGTGCGATTTGAAGTTTGGCTCATGGACACACAACGGCTGGCTTCTGGACCTCCAGATGCTCGATGTGGACACATCCACTTATATACCAAATGGAGAGTGGGATCTTGTGGGTAAGAGGGCTTCTTTAATCAGAACATTGCAGAACTTTGCAATAAGAAAGGCTGCTTAATTCAATCTGTCACCAGAGAGTGAGGTGTTACATCAGGTTTTCTTAAATCAATATTTCGAATCTCTTTTATGTAAATAAAAAGCTAAAATACTCAGACATAAGCAGATGTTATACATTATATACATGCACACTGCCTGTTAATAGACTGACATGAGGCCAAAAAAATGAGCTATAATGAATAGACTGGAAATGGAAGAAGTTTTGGAAGACCTCTCGAGGTTTTCAAGCTGGGACAGAGTAGAAGGAAATCCCAGTTCCAGGGCTCTGGGGTTTAGGTTAGTTTGAAATGGGTGTGAGACAGAACCAGATGGCATGCAAGAGAAACAGTTTGACACTTTGACATGAGTGTAGCCAAGCCATATGTGAGTGGAGCTAATCACTTCCCTAGAGCTGAACCTTAAGGTGAGAAAATTCTAAAATTCAGGAAAACCATGGCCTACCTACTTTCTACTTTTTTATTTTGCCAAACATTTAAATACAGAGTGAAAATAATGAGGTTGAAATAAAATTTTATTTGAGAAGGGACTGTATAAAATATTAACATAAATGCTGGCATTCAATGCATTGTACCAGAGTTAGCTTAAGCTAATTTGCAATCCCATTGGCAGGTCGCATGGTCACATGGTGTTTGGGTTTACATGGTAACAAACATTTAAATGAAGTTTGCTCTTTAGTCCACAGAAACAGATCTGCATTTGTGTCCTTCAGGTGTGCCGGCCAAGCGTAATGAGTTGTACTATGAGTGCTGTAAGGAGCCCTACCCTGATGTGACGTTTACAGTCACCATGCGCCGCAGGACTTTGTATTATGGACTAAATCTGCTCATCCCCTGTGTGCTGATCTCTGGCTTGGCCCTGCTGGTCTTCCTTTTACCTGCAGACTCAGGAGAAAAGATTTCTCTGGGTGAGAGGGGCATGCTGAACACACGTTAGCTTACTGCAGATATGTATTGGTGCATATGTGAATAAGTAACAAAAAAGAAGAATTGATATAGAATATTGGTCGAGTAAAATAAAACAAACAACAAAGGGGGTGTATTGTTTAGACATTCTTTAAGTTTTTAAATAAAGGAGAGTGTTCAAACTAATAAGAATGCAAACACCCTGCACAGTACATCAAAACTTCAAGGTGCCCTCACATGCATTACAAGCATATTTGTCCACAATGAATGTTGTAATGAATTCATGCATTTAAAGACACTTAAAAAAAAAATCACTGAATGCATTCTGTCCGTGCAGAGCATTGATGAATAGCTACCTGTCTGTGAGCAATCAGCAGCTACAAAGTAGGGGAGTTTTGAAGCTGTAACCTACCTTGAACATGTCAGAGAGGGCACCATCTGACAAATGGTTGTAGTCACGAGAACATAACTGATTACATACATAAGTAATTACAAGAATAATTTCATACACCAGTGACCCTGATTGCATCATTATGTATATGCTCATGTTCTCTCTCACTGTGTCTCTCTTGGTTTCTGTCTCAAGGCATCACTGTGCTGCTTTCGCTAACTGTCTTCATGCTTCTGGTAGCTGAGATCATGCCTGCAACGTCAGACTCTGTCCCCCTCATTGGTGGGTTATATTTCTGTGTTTGTGTGAGTACATGTAACATGTTTAAGCGTGCGTGAATGTTGAATCAGGGGGAGCAAATGAGATTGGTATGCCTTAGAAGATAAAGCATACCAATGATTTTGTTTAGCTTTACCTGATACTTATGTCACGGCGGGGTGCGCCGGTGTGTTTTTGAAACAGGACCCAAAAGCAGATGTGGACGAGGTGTTGCAGGTTTAAACAGAAAGCGATCCTTTATTTGGATGATTGCAGGAGTAAACCAGGAAACCAAAGTAAACTGACAAGACACTAAGAAACAAAATACTAAACGGTACTGAGACCAAAACCTAAACTATGACTGTAGTGGAAAATAACAAGCAAAGACCATGACTAATAATACATAACAGACAAAAAATCGTAACTAAGACTGAGGTCAAATAAACAGAACCAGGCTAGAACTAGGGCAGAATAAACAGACGACCCGACAATGGCATGAAGAAAACAAAAGGCTTAAATACAGACATGAGGTGAATCAGGGGAAGTGGAAACATATGGGGAAACAGCTGACAGCCATAAACCTAATGACAGGACCAGGAGAGAAAAGCTAAATACAATTAACAGAGAACACATGACATTGTCAGAATAAAACAGGAAATACTAAAACTAAACATGACAACACAACTCAACAGACCCAACACGTGATGAATAAATACCAAACCCCAAAACATAGAAAACCCAGGAACAATAACCAATAACTGCCTAAACTAAAGGCAAAATAGGAAATAACACAAAAACTAATAACATATCAAAAAATACAAAGAAAACTCAGAGTGCTGGGTCGGAGACCCAGCCTGTGACAACTTACTGATTATACCTCTTTGTCAAAACTTTATTATGGCTTCTGAAAAATGAGTGACAGCAGCAATAACAGGATAACTTATATTCACCTGCCACTTTATTAGTTACAACTTGTTGGTACTACTTCCGATTCATCTCAAAGGCGCTCTATTGGATTGAGATCTGGTGGCTGTGGAGTACATTGTCATGTTAAAGAAACCAGTTTCAGATTATTTCAGCTTTGTGTGCTGGAAGCAGGCAGAAGATGAGAACATTTTGTTCATAAAAGGAATGGACTCTATGTTCACTTGGTACTAAAGAGCCCACAGTGTGCCACCACCATCACCACCACCTAGAACAGGGTGGATCCATACTTTCATGGCAGTTATGCAAAATTCTTGCCCTGCTGTCCAAATATATATATATATATATATAAATAAATAAAAAAAAAATATATATATATATGTACCTCGTCAATCTGGAATCGTCATGGAAGGACAGGCCCCTGCACGGTATGTACCACCGGCAGATAGAGGAGGTGGCTGATATCCAGAAATCCTACCAGTGGCTGGACAAAGCTGGACTGAAAGACAGCACAGAAGCACTAATCATGGCAGCACAAGAACAAGCTCTGAGCACAAGATCCATAGAGGCTGGGGTCTATCACACCAGGCAAGACCCCAGGTGCAGGCTGTGTAAAGATGCCCCAGAGACAATCCAGCACATAACAGCAGGGTGCAAGATGCTAGCAGGCAAGGCATACATGGAACGCCATAACCAAGTGGCCGGCATAGTGTACAGGAACATCTGTGCCGAGTATAACCTGGAAGTCCCGAGGTCAAAATGGGAGATGCCCCCAAGGGTGGTGGAGAATGACCGAGCTAAGATCCTGTGGGACTTCCAGATACAGACGGACAAAATGGTGGTGGCTTAGATAAATAAATAAATAAATAAATAAATATATTAAAAAAAAAAAAAATATATATATATATATATATATATATATATATATATATATATATATATATATATATATATATATATATATCTGAGTTACTGTAGCTGTCAGGGCATGAGTCTTTTATTACTCGCCAGCCGTTAATCACAACATAGGTGTGCTAATTTCTTGTTTGGCTTAGTTCATTTTAATTGTGTTTTGATTAATTCGCAATTTAGTTTGTTCTGTCTCAAAAAACAATGTGGTTTGGGTCCACTTACCGTATTTCTGGAATTATTGTACATCTTGTGTTTTTCTATTGATTCTACCTCCGTATAGATATACACTTTCTAATAGCAGCCTAATTTCGTGCTCCACTTCTACTATAACCTTCTTTTCTGTCCTTTTCTTTTCTTTTTTTTTTCTTTTCTTTTCTTTTCTTTTCTTTTCTTTTCTTTTCTTTTCTGTCCTTTTCTTTTCTTTTTTTTCTTTTCTTTTCTTTTCTTTTCTTTTCTTTTCTGTCCTTTTCTTTTCTTTTCTTTTCTGTCCTTTTCTTTTCTTTTCTTTTCTTTTCTGTCCTTTTCTTTTCTTTTCTTTTCTTTTCTTTTCTTTAAGGCCCTAACCTCTTCTCTTTTATCTTTAAAAAAAAAAAATCCTAACAAATAATAATGAAACTCCACCTACACACTTATCCTACCCCCTCCTCTACTGCTTCCTGATAAGAGTCTCTCTCTCTCTCGCCTCTGTTTTTGGGTTTATTTACCTTTGTTCTCTGTTTTGTTGCACTGTTTTGCACTGCTTTTATTCACCCAGCCTCAGTTCAAATGTGCATCTCTTCCCTTTAGCAAAATAGTGTGTTGTAGATTGAGGAGAATTGCTTTCCTTTCATGATAGAGTGTGAAATCAGCCTAGTTTATTCAGTCTTGTCTGTTTCTAAATGCTAGTAATTATGAGCATCTAATAATAAAATGAGGAGTAAGTGGGAAAAAAAACATGCCACAAGTAATAAAATGATTGATCTCATACATAACTCTGGGGAAAAAACAATTAAGCCTTGTTGATTTTCTTTTGTGTGTGTGTGTGTTTGTGTGTACTAAACAGCTCAGTACTTTGCCAGCACTATGATGATTGTGGGAATGTCTGTGGTGGTTACAGTTATAGTCTTACAATTTCACCACCATGACCCTCACGGCGGGAAGATGCCTAAGTGGGTGAGTGACTGAAGCTTATATTAAAAGATAATCATCATGTTTGTGTTTGAATGAATATGTTAACGGTGCCTATGTGTTGATTTTCCCCTTTCTTCTTTCAGATCCGTGTGGTTCTGTTAAATTGGTGTGCCTGGTTTCTCCGTATGAAACAACCTGGCGATGAGCGCAAGCGGCCGGGTTACAAATATCGTCACACCTCCCACCACCACTCCAGCACCAGCTCCATAGAGATGGGAACAGTACCAAGCCTTACTGTGCCGATGTCACAGACGTCCTGCCCACCCTCAGGCACCTCCAATGGTTCCATGAGTCTCTACTTTGGCAGTTACCATCCTATAGAAAGCCCACACTGTCCACCTTCTAGTGACTCTGGGGTAACGCTTGGGGGACGTGCCCACAGCTCCCCCAGTGATGAGGCAGAGCCACATGTCAGCAGTGGTGTTGTAGGCCTGGGGATGGGAGTGGGCCTCCCCCCACCAGAGATCCAGCGTATTTTGGAGGAGGTGTCGTACATAGCTCAGAGGTTCCGGGACCAGGATGAGGCTGAGGCGATCTGCAGTGAGTGGAAGTTTGCAGCCGCAGTAGTGGACCGGCTGTGTCTAGTGGCGTTTTCTCTCTTCTCAATCATTTGTACCTTCACAATCCTGTTGTCTGCACCCAACTTCATAGAGGCTGTTTCTAAAGACTTCACATAACTGGTTACAACAGGAGAGAAGGAATGAAGAAGGTGTAACAGGGAGAGAGAGAGTGTAAGAGTGAGGACAGTGGAGAGGGCATAAATGTACGTGGTCCCAAACCAACCAAATCTACTGAATAGGAGGCGAGCTTCAAAATGTGGTGCAAATAAATGCAAAAGCACCTGCATCATGCTACATCATAAAGGTCAGGAAAAATTCTTTTTATTCTTTCTGTCTTGATATAAGAAATAGATTGATAGATTTTCTTTAAAAGGAAAAAAATATAACCAAATAAACAAACAAAAATACTCAGAACACAGAAAAGCAGTGAGAAAGCAGAGGACAGCATTGCATACGTTTTTTTTTTACATTAAGTAAGTGGAAGACAACTGTCTTTACCCTGAAACTAGTGTAAACATCATTTCTGTCCATTAAAATCACCTCTCCAATGATACAAACTCCACCACAGTCCTCTTTGTTAAATATTATTCTCCTGTCCACTTGCACCACCTCAGTCTGAGTTCATACACCCGTTGTTTACCTTTTAAGCTAATAAGGAAGTCACACATTACTTCTGATAATGTAAATCCTTGTAAAAATGTTTAGTGTAGTTACTGAAATGAGATGTTTCACTGTGAATCTTAATGTTTTCTTGTCCGCGTAGATCAACAGAGCACTGAACAAAACTTTATTGCTTTATTGTTCTTTATTCATCAGTTTAGGAACTTCTCACTTTGTCTTGCCTCTTCATTTCGAACTATAGAATCTGTAACATAATAAGAGCTGTGAAAAATAATGTTTATGAAATATCCAGTGTATTGTATTGACAGCACTGTGTTGACTGGTATTTATGGTTGTTGACCAGTAAAAACAAGATGAACTGGTGTCTTTTCTTTTTCGAGTACTGTAAAATATCACATGTTGACCTGTACAGTAAATCATATAACCAAGTGCTCTGATGTGACATGCGCTTAATATTCATTTAACTGTTGAAAACAGGTCACGTAGTTGCACCAGTTTAAAAAACAAGCAATCACTTGAAAGCTGTTAAAGAGTTTGCACTTGTTGGAAATCATACGTGGTTTCTAAGGATGAAGAACAAAGTGACTTTTGAATCCTTGACACTGCTGACACTTGCTAGAGGCTCAATCGCAAACAGAAAATGTCATAACCTCATTTGCCACCATATCACCAAAGAATATAGTGTTGATTCAGGCTAGGATCCCAGTATGAGTTTTCCTGAAGGAGCTGAGGAACTGAAAGTGACTGAAAGCTGTAAATGTTTACTTCCACCTCCACCTCCCACCCATGGAACAGTTGCCACCATTCTCTGGTAGTTACAGTCTTTATCTCTTTCATTCTGCCTAAATGTGAGTGTTTTGCTCTCTGTGTTAATAAAAGACTATTTATTCTCCGTATAACAGGCTCTGCATAAATCTGTGGGGATATAATGTGGAAGGAGGCAAACGTGTGGCTTTGTTGCTATGTGAGACAGTCACTATAGAGTCTACACATAAAACACAATCACATCTAATCCTTATTGGTCTATTGTTGTGAATATTGCATTTATTGAATACTTTTAATCACAGAATGATCCCAAACAACAAATAATAGTTGAGAATTGCTGTAAAACACATCAAACAGTCCAAGGATCTTACTGGAGTAGACAAATACAGTGTAACATTTTATTCAAGATCTGTATATTCTTCGCTCTTTTCAGTAAAGCTTTGGTTTTCTTAGATAGTGGCATAAAATTGTCTTTGGTCCCAGATAAGGAAGGGGAATGAAAAATTGAATGCGGGAGGAAATTAAATATAAATCTGAGCTAAAACCATGACCAAGAATTTGGGGCATGTTTTCCTTCTGTGATTTAGGAAACATGCTCTGATTTCTTTCTTCCTCTTTTCCTTTTTTTCTTTTGTGAGACCAACAAAGACATTCTCTAAAGTCCCAACTGTTTGATGTTTTTTGTGGATAAACTCCAACTGATAGGACTGAGACAGGAGTAGTGTTAAAACCAGTTTACAAGTGCACATTTCCTTCTACAACCACAATTTTCCTGAACTCAAGCACAAACTCATTTTGTTAACAGTAAAACTACAAGTATTATCATTTGAAATGATTCGATTCACATGGCAACATTAATTAAAAATAAAACCTTTGTTCAGGTAAATCTTTTGAAGCTTAGAAATTAGGGTGGGCTTTATTTTGCAGGGGTGGACGTGACAAAATAAACCTTTTGGTTGAAGGGTTAGACTGAAAAAAAAGTATCATACTGTACAGTTATGTGCCTCTGACTATGAAGAAAATCTATACTGATGTAGTTGGTACGTATAGATGATGCCACAGACTGACATGTATACTTTCTATTTATTTTTTTTATAAAAATTAAGAACTCTATAGATTCCTCCTTCTGTTGTATTATATAACTGTGATCAATCTCACCCTCATGCTTGTCTTTTATTATTAATAAATTCAGGGTTATAGATTTGATCAAAATCACACCAAACAGTCAAAGTAACAAAAGTTAATCTCAACTTACAGTTGGGGGAAATAATAGTAGGAAACCCTGCAGAATTTGTTAGTTTGCTGTTATCTTTCTCTCCTTTAAAATTATACACAGTTCATTTCTTTGTAAGTAGACAAACTTACAAATTCAGCAGGGGATATAATAACTATTTGCCCCACTGTAGGTCAGAAGGTGGCTCAGTAGTAATCTATGGCCCCCATTTACCTGTATGCACTCTCGATAATACCTGGACATGTTCCTGTTGAGATGGTGGATGGTGTCCTGGGGATCTCCTCCTAGATCCAGATCTGAATTAGCTCCTGGACATTCCTTGGCACTATTTTGTGACTGAAATGAACCAATACACAACACTCCAGAGGTTCTCAGATGAAGGCAACGATTGGCATGAGGGCCAGTGCCTTTGTTATCCAATAACTGCCGACACAATCTGGCACATGAGGCCTCACATGGGCTCATAGAACCAACTTAAGTTCTGCCTGTGCAGTCTGAATAGGCTGCAGATATGGTTTCATGCTACCCACAGTGACAAGGACACTGACAAAAAGCAAAACTAGAGGAAAATCAGTCAGGAGAAATAACAGACTAGAGCACTAGTCTGTGGTTACCACTTGCAAAACCATTCCTTTTTGGGGAGATCAGTTGTTTTTGTCTTGACACTGCGCCTGTTGTGACTTTAATTTACATGAAAGCGTGAAATAGATTCACACTGGTTTATGCTTCCTGACTGGACAGCGGGATGTCTCTGAAATGTAACTGTTTTGGGGTTGTGCAGTGATGATTAAACATTTCCTCAATTTTTGCAGTGTATTTCATTGTGTGCTTTTCACTGAGACAATAAGAAATAGTTTCTAATAATATATTTTGGCTTGTAACTAATGTCACCAAGCTAAAGCTCATAGGTATGGTAAAATTATAATATAACCACATTTCTCACCAGGCACATAAAGTTATTTTTCATAAGACTGTTTTGAGCGGGGTTACCCGTCGAGTGAATTCTCTGGAAATTAAATACTGTATGATTAAAACTGTGAAAACCAAGACATAAAAAAATTATTTTGGACTAAATATATTTTAATAACAACAATAACAAAATGCTAAGTAAAAATATGAGGGGGTACTGCAAGAATTACTGCAGATGCCTTCTCTCATGGAAAAACTTCCTTCTTTCTGACCATAAGAAGGTCTATTATTCACGTCCATTATTCAATGTTTATTCTCGTGCATACATTATTTTGTGTGTGTGTGTGTGTGTGTGTGTGTGTGTGTGTGTGTGTGTGTGTGTGTGTCCGTGTAGAACATGTTGAGGGACTAAAGTACTGTACTGAGATATGCCTGCTGCACTGCGTTAGCATTCAAATTACTTATTAAAAGGGCATGGGAATAGAAATGAGCGAAACAGTCCATGACAGCAGGAGATGAAAGCACTGCACCTCAACAGCATCACTATGAACAAGCTGTTAAAGAAACACGTTAACTTGAAAACTTAAAATCTATTCGTTGATGTAAAACATGAAACTGCATGATCAGACATTGTTTAACAGCTATTACAGTGGAGGTTTTGAATAATTTTGTCAACATACTATAAGCAGGAGATGCAACTGTATCCTAATACAAATGCACCATTAAACACCGGTGCCAGTTTAAATTTGTAAGTAGAACAAAGAGGGTACATTAACCTCCTTGTTCCAATTGTCTGTGAATTTCACGACTCACAAGTGCCACTTCATCGATCTATTCACACGAAAGCCCACATACTTTTATTCTGCAGTTGTGGAAGTTAGATAATTAGAATTTATATTTTGGTAGAGAACATACGCAAAAGTGTAATTTTGGACATAAACTGAGTTTGGTTTAAAAAAAAAACACACAGAGACACTTTTAGAGAGAAGACACTTAGACTCAGTCAGTGGGAATATTACATAAATGAGAATAAAGAGGGAATCCTACAAATGGAAGGTTTGTGATAAGAGAGCTTCTATATCCCATGTATTCATATATTTTGTGAGTGTGTGTTATGCATAAAAGCTCTTAAGATATTCTGGCTGGGAGACAAGTAGCCTCTCTATATAAAGCATACTGTGTTAAAGGTTAATCCCCCTCACTCTGTTTCTGCAAGACAGGCCCTCCTTTGTTTAGCTTTGCTTGCCTTAGCTACACACTTGAGGTTTTGTGTATATTTGTATGTTTGTGTGCACTCACGGTCTACACACTGATGATGGTATAGTGGAGCAAAAACAAAAAATATAAAAAATAAAAATAATTAAAAAAAATACTCAGGGGAAAGTTATATTTGAATCCAGGACTTTAGGTTAGTAACAGGTATGTTATTAAACAGTAATAAACCATAACTAGCCAGCCCTTTATCCATATTAGTGATACAAGGCTGAAACACATATCAACTTAAAATGATTAATTTACATTCATTAAAGGACCCCAATATAAGAAGAATTCATATTTATTTGGTAAATTAAGTAAATTTTGTTGTGACATGTTACCACATAAGTGCTGCCAAAAATCTTTTTTTTTTTTAACTTCCCAACTGGTTTCACTGCAATCTTTTCATTTACTAACTGGCACTGAAACAAGACCAGAAAACACCAACTTCATGTAATTAAATTGGTTAAAATTCTACCTCGAAGTGTCGACATCTGACATATTATCATCTCTAACATTTTGTCATTATTTGTCATCAAACAATGCAGAAAGACACTGGTGCCATATTGGTACAAACAAACAACCATAACTCAGGGCAAGAAGAGTCTAGGACACCTAATGGGCAGGCAAAACCCAAAATAACAAGGACCTAAACATGCAGCAAACAAATTCAATACTATAGACAAAAGCAATGCAAGTGTAAAAAACTATTAGGGCATTCAGGTCATGGAGGAACATTTTAATCTCTAAATCAGTTTTAGGCTTGGACCTATTCATGAATTTACAGGAAACATAGTCAGGTTAAGTCAGTTCATTTATATAACACATTTAAATACAACAGATCCACAGAAAGCATGGGAGATGCTGTATAATCCATTTATAATGAATTAGAAGTCACTCACCTCCCTTTAATTAGAAGTCTGGTTGCTCTGGTACTCATCTGATACATCATCATGGATCAGAGCACAGCAGTGGTGAGAAGGTAATGGTAGGTTTGTGATACACACTTATACATTATATTGTAATCTCTTTATTGTTGCTATTAATTATTATCAACATTAATAATTCAAGATTTTTACATCATAGATTTACAGTAAAACATACATGACCAGACCTAAGCAGACCCATATGGAAAAGAAACAGTAAAAACTTATATGATTTACTCATGAAAGTGGCCACTTTCTCATTTCTTTCATATATTGTTTTAGTAAGTGTCCAAAACATACAAGTTTCATTATATAATTTTTCAAGGGATCTTATATATGTTTTCACTCTTGTATGCTTTTCATACAAGTTTCACACAAGACAGATACAAACTTCATAAGATTTATATATATCTTTTCCATATGGGAGAGCTCAGTGTATACAGCAGAAATACAGCAGCAGCATGCTCTGGAGCAATCCAAGGACTGTGAAAGTAGATGTTCAGCAAAATTCAGAGATTTCCCTCTGTGGGTGGAAAAAGTCTTTCTGTTTTCTGGCATATAATTTGTATTTCAAACCTGTGCAAATATGTTTTACATTTTTAACCCTTCCTCAAAAGCATTCTCATGCTTTACATCTTCAGATCATGTTGTATGTTTTTCACCATTAAAAAAAAATTGGAGGTCTTGGAAAAGCAATCAGACGGTTCCATTAGAACAGATGTGTGCACCCCATTTCATGCGCACCACCTGGTATGTATAGCAAACTCTCAATGATGGAGAGAGAGTCAGCCTGTTAAGGTTTAAGTGCCTGAAATACTTGCCAGACCTTCACCTTCAAGACTCTTCTGGGATCACAACATGTAAAAAAATGTTGTTGTTGCTGCTGATGTGTTCCCCGGTGTTGCTGTTTTATATCGAGCCAGCAACAGAAGCTTTGAAGTCTGGATCTGTTAACATGGGGTTAAAGTGGTAGCAAGACTGAATGTCAGGGCGCCTTCACGTACACACACATGCAAAATTTCTGAAAATACACTCGCACATAAACACATGCTTATGTGTTGCCGGTGCACCGGCATGGTGCACCGACAACATAAACTCGATCACATATGCTGCGCACGGTGGGGGATTCAGTGAGGCCAGATTGCATGTCAGACTGCTGAGCTCGGTGTGCAAATGATGCATACATCACAGGGAATCAAGAAGAATTGAACCAAAGCAGATTTTTTTATTTCAGTTTTTCCTGCGAATATAAATTAAAATCTATGAACCTAAAAATGCAACAACAGTATATGACGGACTGAAAATGAATAATTTAGGGATCCAAACCATAAACAGGTTCAGGAAGCTATAGGGAAAAGTCAGGAAAGGGCAGAAAAGTAATAAAATCCATAAAAAAGTTATGGAATGAAGCTCAACCTTATTACCATCCAATATGGGAATGACCTCTGCCTGCTGAACTGCTGGGCCAGCATTATTATTTTAAAGAAAAATGAAGCTCTCACTTTGTGTTTGTGTGTGGTAGGTGGATTATGAGTGGGTGGAACTGTGTGTGTTTATGCTTGGTGAGTGGGATTTGAAAGCCAAATGTTATTGCTTTCCGAACACACACTAGCTTCAATGCACAAATACTGAACATCACCAGAGGCCATTACCACCCCTCTTGCTCCCTCTTCACATTTTCTCATTCCGGTCCCAATTAATCCAACCCTGCTGGATGCTGCTGCCGCCATACCCGAATATTGTTTCTCTTTTCCCTAAATGTTGCCAGGCCACCTGCCTGGTCCTCTGATCCAAGGAATCCCAAACACACAATCTCCCTGTCCAGCCAGCACATTTGTTAGATTGGTTAGAGCAATTTCCCTCCATTTTCTTCTGCTTATCTGAGTCAAAGATTTGGAATGGAGTGGTGATATGGGCAGCCAGATGTCATAGAGTGAGAAGCAGGGTACACTCTGGACATGTCACCAATCTGTCACAGGGCCAACACAACTGTCCATGCTCACAATATACACCTATGACCAATTTATTATCACTAATTAACTTCTATCTATCAATCTAGCTGAGCAAAAATTTCAAATATAGTAGTCTGCCCAGATCATGTCAGGTTTCAAGGACAGCAAGAGTGAAGACTGACTTGTATTGTTATTTACAATATTCAATGCTGGACTCAACCCTAATCTGAAACGTCAACACTGTGATAACGGAGCCTTAGATCATTAAGATGGAATTGACATCCATGCAGTGTTGAAGCCATTATTTTTACAGCACTCGCCTTCATGCCTTGACTTACAGAAATGGCTCTTTCATGCAGACATACACTGTTAAATTACCTGCTGTGAAACAAGCAAGGATACACAAAAGCAGTGAAAGCTTTATTTGAGGTTAGGTAAAGCATCACTGATAATCCTCAGGCATGAAGTAATCTGAGTATGTGGATTACCGGTTTGAAAACACTTCCTCTAGTACTAAAGTAGGAAGCCATGACGACCAAGTGGCAACTATGTGTTTTTTTCCCATTTTAGTCAGTTGCTCACCGTTCACTCTCAGAGGTGTTACATGTCTCATTAAACTCTTGCTCTTTCATTTTAGGTGCATGAAATCAATTCCAGACAGCTTCCTGTGAATCCATTTACATCACAACCCTTGATACCTTACTGGATTTCACTCATTAGATTTGATAAGGGAAGGAAAACCTGTGCAGGGAAGTGTATAGTTCCTAAAGGGCCATTATCCATGAACATCATACCACCAGTGGGTGGCCATGCTGCCTGATTACCTATTTTCCTAGTCAAACCAGAACTGATCATCACGTTTTTTATTATTATACATGTCACAATTATTTAGATGACCGCTTTGCTTAGCCTGTGGTTAATCTGTTAGTGCAAGTAGGGGGAATGTTAACACTTCATATTTGTTCAGATTTTACCCCATTCAGTCGGCTAAATATTTATGTTTAATCTCCATTTATGTCACAAACCAGCTCAAGATACAGAAAAGGAAAAAAAGACCATACAAACAACTGAGAAATGAATTTAAGACAAAGGTAAGGTGAGGCCATAAAATCATAAAAAAACAAAAACAAAGCACAGAAAGAACATCAAGCAGAGTCATTAAAAACCATCACAAATTAACCGATATCTTACTAATCTGCAGCACACCATGCTTCCATTTAGGCAAGGTTCACATGGGCTTGTTAAAAAAAGCATTTTTAACTGGGTTACTATTAATCTTTGAGCCATTACAAAGGGAAACTTAGTAAGGTCTTTGTTGGAACATATCAAACATGAAACTCTGACTGCTGCCACACCTCATCTGTGAGTCAGCGACTTCTATCATTGTGATGCGTACAGTGACAGCTGCTGCAAAAGGTCTATGAGCTCTATGATCAGGTTTTAGATGTGCAAATTGACTTTTCCATTGCAGCTTTCTTGCATCATGCTTCTGTGCCAAGTTTATTTCTTTCTTAGACTAAATAATTTCTTTCAACAACTCAGCAATCTTTTTTCTACACACTGGGCTCTGCTCATAGTGAGTGAAACCAACCCTTGTCTATTAGGAGATTTACACATGACGAGGAAAAAATATAACTAAAAGTGGACTCCTTACTTAAGTCCATATACAGCTTCCAAGACTTAATGGGTCCGGCACTTAATCTAAACAACCAAAAGCACTTGCCCTTTTCCTGATGGGTGCTCCAAGTGTTCTTTTCTTGAGGTAATTTTTTTTTTATTTATTTATTTAATGTGTGTGTATGTGGAGCCCTGCCTGTGCCCCTCAACAATAACATTTGACTATTAATCACAATTTTGCTAAATAAAAGGTTCTGGTTTGCATCAGTCACATGACTACCATTAACCAATGCTCACCGTTAATGGCAGAGCGTACTGGTTATGAGCTGGAAATGAGCTCGCAAAGAGCATGCACATTTTTTGCCACCTGGGCGGTGCGCAGTTGTAGTATGATGAGATTCCATATTAGATTCCTGATGAATGTGGGTTGTTGTTATTCAGCCCGGTTCTATCTGCCCCTTTTTAACTGGAGCACCCGCCCCTTCAAACATCTCTGCACAGCCCTGAAAGCAGGGTATACTTTAGGGTGTTGATACAGTGAGCTAGAAAAGCCAATATCACATGAGCATACATTGTCCTTAGGGATGATATCTGCTTCTGATGAAACCAAAATGTCTTTGGTTATTCATAATATCAGTAAACAATAATATCTCCTTACTTGTAGGCGATGAGTGCTGGGAAGCTAGTAACAGACACAGTAGCCAACTGTTCACACTAAATAACAGCCGTCTCAATGGACAGACTAGATGCACTATTAACCAGGTGTCAGGAATTGGACTGGGGCACTGTTACAATGGCAGGTGGAGTGAGGAAGAAAGGATGATGAATCCAGCCCAGGTCAGGATCTTGCTAACACAAGTTTGCACATAAGGACTCAAAAAGGTTAGCCACACAAAAAGAGGAAATGTCAAGCCATCAAGGGCTGTAACAAATAGATGCTCTGTTTTTCCACCACAGCCATTTCTACTTGCTACTTCCCTCCACTCTGTTTAGCAGCTGTGTGATGGGTTTGCACGATGAGTCTGTAGGGATTAGACTCCCAGATAAGGGGGCAAGTAGCCAGTTAATGTGAAATTCCATCAAGCCAAATTCATGCAAATGACCCCAGCTGCAAAGGCTTACAGAACAGCCTTACTCTACACACAAGCAGACACACACTTTGCTTGACAAAGTATGTGCATATGCAATCCTGCACACATGCATGCTCACATGTATTCTTAACAGTAGCCGACACGTTCTTAACGGAACGATAATGGTCTCATCCTTGTGTCTCTCCATTTGCTAATGTCCCATATGTGCTCACTTGCTAGAAATGAGCTCTTCTGCCTGTCTTCATTCTGTTCACTGCACTGCAAATGGCAAATGTGTCCCTTATGTAGAGATATAGCATCTCGCTTAAAGGAAAAGCGTAAACCTCATTCCTATCCTCAGTTTTAGAGCGTTGAAGACAGGACAGAAAGGTTTTGAGCTGCCTTGGAGTTTGAATTTACAAGTGAACTGCACACAGAGTACCAGAGCAGCGTAACAAGACCACAGCAACAAAATAAGCAAATGCTGAATACACAATTTGGATGCAAAAGAAAATCTATTTAAATATTCAATTAATTTGTCCTACTTTATATTTTTTTTGCCCCTTTTCTTCCTTTTCTCCAAGAAATGCAAAACATTGGAGAAGCTGTCTGACAACATTGAAAGTTGTGTTAAATAAAAGCAGACAAGTCTGCCTGAACACCCAGTGGAGGAATAAAAGATGAGAAGCAACTTCTTCCATAACTTCCCCTCTCATCTTTCCACTCGCCATGTTGGATGACGCAGTAATAACGCAGTAAAATCTGGAGGTTGTTCTCAAAAGGTTGACAGATTAACATGACATGAAAAAATGACAAATGAATAAGAGGAATCTGTCAGCACGGGAAAATAATTTCACATTATTTGGTTTCAATATGGGAATATATTGAAGAATTTATCAAATATGCCTAAAGTAAGTGGAGAGATACAACTTCCCACCAAGAAAACCTTACTGTGCAAATTATGATCAATGCAATGTCTAATATCTGTTTGATTCACAGTTTGTCTGCATTTATGTAATTGCCTAAGTGGTCTCGAGTGCCTCATGCTGTAAATCTGGACCCTTTGGACCCCGTCTGGAAACATCTAAGTTATGTTTCATAAATGTTTTCTACTTTGCTTTTTTCCACCTTTGTTTCCACATAACCCCCAACCTCAATTTTCTTTTTCCTTCTGCTCTTTATCATACCCCATTTGATATGTGTGTCGTGCTTTGTTTTATCTCCCTCTGGAGAATAAAGACACTGTGGCAGGCCTGCAGACTCCCCATACAGCTGCCATATAAAACCTTGATTCCTCCACCAAAGTACAGACTACAACAGGAAATGGTTAAAGCTTTCATTTTGAAGGCTTTTCTTATCTTTATGTGCTCAAGCTCAACAAAGCGCAATCGTATCTTATTCTATTCTAGTTACAACATGAATGGTCCAGGGCAGCCTCACATTACTTGTCTTGTCAAGAGACTGTTTTCTCATTTTAACAGTCATAGGACATATGGGGGTCATAAAGGTTGGTGCTTAATGTGAACCTGTAATAGCACGTGAGCCATATGACACTTTAACAAATCAATAGGTCTCCCAGGACAGACACAAGGACAAAACTATCTGTGAAATGACCTTTGCTAACATCAGGTGATTCTGTTTCAAATGGTTTAATGACACATCATCTTCTGGCACAGGGATTAAATTTAAACGTGTATATACATAAATAATCCCATTATGCTACAATAAGGATCTGCTCTGGTTGACTTTCAGGGTGTTTATGATACAGAAACTATATTTGTAATTCTTTCCTGTAAGCTTTACACACACACAATCTCATGTCCCCTGGTGTGAATATCACCTAAATAGTCTAGTGAGCAGGGAAGTTTTTAGTGCATGAGGAGAGGGAAAAAAAAAGCAAATCTTCAGGTGATGCATGTTTGACTTTACTTTCTGCTATCAAAAGTGATCAACTTTCAGAGGAAATGCTGGGTACTATACAGAAGTGAGACACTCCAACAGATAAGAGTTACACCAGGAAAAATGATAGCATGATTGCAGCATTTAAAAAATAATAATAATAATCTTGGAGATAATTTTCAGCAACATTTTTTAAGCTTTATCTAAAGCTCTTCTTTGTAGGTTTTATTTGCCCATCTTTCACATATGGAATAATTAATGAGTCAGAGGTTACATATAGAAGACAGTGTAAATTCCGATAGGTTCATGAATGCAGCGCCATCTGGTGGTGATAGGAAGCACTTTTCCAAGACTAGGTAATTTCTGTTGACAGCGACAAAGGAGAGACATCTGCAAGTAAAGCCCCATCTTTCACTTGTACACAGAAATTATTGAAAATACAAGCTCACATAAAATCAAGAACTTCATCCCACAGACAGTGTGAAACTGAGGAAATGCAATTTTCCATTTAAACTTTAAAACAAGGTCAGTAAAATACAGAAAAGTCAGTTTCATGACATTTTTTGCCATAGGAAGGGACTCGAAATTGGTTCAAAGTTACCCAATACTTCAGAAATGCATGTCTTCGTGTATCCTGGTATGCTTTTCGTGTACATTGCAATAAACAATTACATGGCAGTGGAGGCTATTAAGGCCTGAGCCAAATAAGCTTTCTCACTTTACACACTGGTCAGATTCAAAGGTAAGAGATGTGTTAACTGCAGAAAAACAAAACAAAGGGCTACTTCTTAACCTCTATTAACCACAACTTAGTGAGTCATGAGCGAATCGGAATAAATCTTAACATAACTATTCCTACAAGCCCCATTTAGATGCCTGCACTGCATAACTTGATTTTGGCACAACAAAAAACAAAACAAACAGGCTCAGTCAAGCTACTTAAATCTCAAGTCTACACTCCTGACCTTCAGACTAATTTCAGTGTCAATTTATTTGCCTTTAGCGTGTACACCTGTAGAACAGGCTATCACACCTCATTAAACCACACTTCAAATATCAACAGTCATATGTTGATACAATATAAGAGAATTTCCTTCACCATGAACAGTTTAACATCACATACAGCATTTGACCTAAGACAATCTGTAACATCTCCCTTTCTCAGTTGCCATCGCCCCCCTTGTCCTTGCTCTTGTCCCGTGGTATGCGGCCCAGGTTAAAAAATTCCAGGTTTGGCCTCATGTCTGTGAGATGGGCGAGCCTGTTAGACATGGCAAAGAAAGCAGCAATGGCGGCTATGTCCCAGGCATCCTCGCGGTCAAAGCCCGCTTCCTCCAGAGATTTAAAGTGCTGCTCTGTGATGGTGTCGCAGCGACACACAGCCATGGCAAAGTCCAGCATGGCACGCTCCCGAGGGGCCAGGTCAGCATTTTCATAGTTCACAATGACCTGGGGAAAACAGAGCACCAATTAGACCTACAAGTGTGTTTTGCTGATTTATGGCAATTAAGAAAAACCAAACAGGAAGGTCACATGCAAACAGCATCTGTATTAGAAAGTAAAAAAGAGATGTGACAGACAGCCAAGTTTTAATTTTGCACATCACATAATGAGTGTATATACAAAATACCTTAAAACACCTTTGTTATAATTACCGGATTTAAGATTATACCTGATCACAAAGTGTGGGGTTCTTTGAGTAGATGCGATGCAGAGCACCGTGGGATACCACACAGTACAGACACCTGTTGTAGATACTGGTTGCCACTACAATCAGCTCACGGTCTGCCTTGGTTAATCTACCTGCAAAACAATTGACATTTATAACTATCGGAAAAATACTGAGTCAAAATTACATTTGCTGCATTTAAGGAAAAGGTGCAAACACTTCTCACAAACCTGTTCAAATAACAATCCAGTCCTGTACTAAAAGACTGAAGTGAACCTGATCTAGCTAAAGTTTTACCAATAAATCAGTACACCTGCTACATCTTAGGCGCAATCTCAACTCTGTTTAGAATTAAAGCCAATCTGCTAGACTCTCAGGCTGTGGTGCATTGTTCAGGACAGATTTTATTTTAGATGTACAGACTTGCAGACAAAAGGCTAATACAAATATGCCTACACCCGGAAAAGTTAATTTACATTGTAGCAACAAAATAGCCAAACAGTGCAAATGGCAGCGATTGTTAATATTAGTGCTGGAACGAGCCATTTCCCACATTGCATGAAGTTTACGTCCCATCTTGAAGGCTTCTCATTAAAAAGAGAATTTTTAACTTTCTGTGAAAGATAATTTGCTGGCGCTGTCCCATTTCTAAGCTACTGAACATTTCTTTTGGACAAACAGTGACTCAGGTTACACATTACCAAAATGATCTGAAATGAAAATAAACACAACTGAATTTTAAGTCAAGAAAAACAAAACAACCCCTGTTACAGGAATACTCCACAAATATATTGCAGTTGTGATTTCATCATCAATCCCCCGCAGTGCACGCAAGTATGAAAAGAGCTCATTTTACGTATTGCCTAGTATTCATTCATACTAGGCAATATGATGCATTCTTTTTAAAGGTAGCTGCTAAAAATGCATACCAAATCTGCAGCTCTCCTTACTTTTAAAAAGCAAGGCTGGTGCACACAGACAAATAATGGCTTATGGTTTCATTGAACCCAGAGTGCTATAGATATCCTGGAATGTGACAGGATTTACATGTGTAGTTTTGCAAGGGTTACAGGTTTTGAATTTTAGAAATGCTTTTCTGAAAGGAACAATTCAACATCCAAATCTAACATCCATCCATCCATCCATCCACACTTTGGCCAATTTAGACTCACCAATTAACCTAACCTCACTAAAGGGTGTCTTTGAAGCCCAAGTGCCCAGAGAGAACATCCAAACGCCACACAGAAGGGCCCTGGACCTCCCTGCTGTGAGGCGACAGTGCTAACCACCACACCACTGTACTGTCTGTCACACACATACACACAGTCACACACACACACACACGACAATAAACTCCAAAGACTTTCTCATCCCTACTGAAACTACTAAAAAAAGCAAGTTGTGTCACCATGGTTCATGTCAGTCTGGGTGTTGCGTTTCTCAGTGGGAAGAGTGGGGCCATTACTGAAGTGTGTGCGCACCTTCTGGGGCCTAACGTTTCCCAGAGTTTGTCAATTCCATTGAATCTCAGACAAAAACGCACCTGCTGCTAGAAAAAAAGACATACAGCACACCTGTGTCCTTGTTCATCAGTTCGTTGTAGTATGCAAAGAAGGCTCTGAACTCTGCCGGTCTGTGAGACAGAACTTTGAAGACATTGGGCAAAAATCCTCCCTGTAAGGAAACACAGGTTTAACGGGGAGCAGAATCAAGTTCAGCAGACTTAAAGACCTTGAACGCCTCATATGTAAACCTTTGATTCCACTTCTTCCATAAGCTCCACTATATCATACGGCAGATCTTTCTTGTAAGGAATTGGGTATCGGCTGATCTTCTCTGGTGGAGAGCCACTGGAGGAACATCTGGTACACATCGCTGCTGCCACCTCCCCCTTCCCCCGTAACAAGCAACCTGAACGGAGAGACACCTGCAGGGAGGACAGCGCAGTCACGTAAAACCACCCATAAAGTGCGCTTTCTACAAAGTGGAAAAGTGTGGAACAACTTACAAGCTGTGTCAGATGAGGGCGGAACAGCTTCGAGACGAGGTTACTCGCCATGTCAGTCAGCAGAAACTGGAGGCTGGTGTGAGATTAATCTGATCGTCAGTCAGCTACTGCTGTATCCAGGCGGAGTGGTTTTCAAGGAAGTCAGACTAATCCTTAAGAGGCACAAAGTTAGAGCTAATGTCGCTAAGTTAAGCAGGGATATTTACCTATCCAGCTTTAAGTCGACTTCACAGTGCGTCACATTACACAATAACTGAAGCAGTATTTACCATTAATCAGCTATCGTGTTAGCAAATATCTCGTTTTTGCTTCGTTTATATGTCAGACGTTAACAGTCTCGTGGAAAACAAACCAATCAAAACCCAGTATGGAGGCACGCCTGCTGCACGTCCACACCCTCACGCACTAGTCCTCCTCACCGACAGGGGTCAGTCTGTGACTGGATTGAAAAGGTTAGCCTGATTGCTGTGGGTCGTTTAAATAGTTAATTAAGCGATGCGTAGATAAGGCAGGTAAAATATTTAAATTGTTATTATATTTATTGTTTAACTTAACTTGTGATTATTACATTTAACTTTCGTGTCTATCAAAATTAGAGAAGAAAAGCGATACGCTCCTGAGAGACAGAACTGAGGGCAACAACTTCCCACATCGACCTCTGACTCGGAAGTGACTTTGTTAGGAACAAACGAGCGGCTGGTTTTCATTCAATACACGAAAAAACATCTTTTAGAAAATATAATAAAACGATTTTTGAGTTGGGACTAAACGTAAACAGACCGAAATGTTTTACCATGTAAGTATTTGTATTGCTCTCTGTATATAATCGCTAACAGCAGTCTGGTTCTGTCGTTGATACAAGTTTGGCTGGCGTGCTTGTAGCTACTGTAGCTTTGTAAAACTTTATCGTATACCCTTAAAAGCTGTTATCACTGTTGCGCTTTTATAGTCGTGTGGAGATGCTACAAGTGTTTTTTCTCTTGTTTTTGAACGGCAGCAGAATAGCTTGAGCAGTGACGTTGTCCACGGCAAGCTAATTTACAAAAGCCTTGTTTTCACAGATTTCTTTGGAGCACGAAATCTTACTACATCCGAGATATTTTGGTCCGAATCTGCTGAACACCGTGAAGCAGAAGCTCTTCACAGAGGTCGAGGGGACCTGCACTGGCAAGTGAGTGACTCTTGTGTTTGACTTAAAAATAGTTTAAAACAAAGGCTAAAAAGAAGCTGAAATTTGACCAGTGGCTTCTGGAAAACTGGGCCACAGATGGAGGTTGTTTTGCAATTTGAATAATTTGTTTAATTCTGTCTTGCAGGCATGGCTTCGTCATTGCCGTTACCACCATTGACAACATCGGTGCTGGCGTAATCCAACCAGGCAGAGGTTTTGTCCTCTATCCAGTCAAATACAAGGCCATTGTCTTCCGTCCGTTTAAAGGAGAAGTTGTGGATGCAGTGGTCACTCAGGTTAACAAGGTGAGGGGCAGGTTTAGATAACCTAGTTGGCCCTGTGTGGAAAATAATTCCTGCTACATTTTAAATCCTATATTAAATATGACTAATCATTTTGGAATTAAATTTTTTTTTTGGAAAGTTGAGTTCAGTTTCACTATCCACACCCAGGGCTGATCACTGTCAAATCTGTTGACTCAAGTACTCACTTAACTTGTTGGGATTTCTATGTTTGTTTGTTTGTTTTTACCTTACAAAATAAAGTGCCTTGAGGCAACTGTGGCACTAGATATATAAAACTGAATTGAATTGAAGTAGGACTGGTCTGACAAAGTGATGTAGGCTAAAAGATCTCAAAAAGCAACACACTAAAGAAACTCAAGAACAGATGAGAAACAAAGTCATTGACACACGTGAGTCTGGGAAGGGTTACAAAGCCATTTCTAAGGTTTTGGGACTCCACTGAACAACAGTGAGAGCGTTTAACTACAAATGGAAAAATGCATTCAGCTGTCTGTGCATTGAGGCTCTCTGTGACTTGGGTTATGCAGTAGGACAATGAGTCAAAACAAGTACACCTCTGGATGGTTAAAAAACTAAAATGAAAGTTTTGGAGTGGCATAGTGAAAGTCTGGACTTAAATCAGATTGATATGCTTTGGCATCACCTTAAACAGGCCATTCATGATTGAAAACCCTCTAATGTGGCTAAATTCAAAATAATTCCGGAAAGAGAATTGGGCCAAAATTCCTCCAAAGCGATGTAAAACATTGCAAATGCAATAGTGGCACGAAAAGTTACTTTTTTACACCGTGTATTCCATCCATCCTATAAGATGTAGAAATATAAAAAAAATTGTACTTCTGAATTTTCTGAATCATTTTAACAGCCAAACTGTTAAACTAAATGTGTCCAGTTTTAAGAAGGAAGTCATGAATTGCTGAAAAAGAATAGTGTTCTGTCTTCCTTTTGAAATGTTTCTAAATATGTCTGTAATTCTTACAGGTCGGATTGTTCACAGAAATAGGTCCCATGTCCTGCTTCATCTCTCGCCACGTGAGTCAGCAAGATATTTACAATTGTGTTTAATTAGTTGTCATTTAGTGCACTTTGCAGTATTTATGTTGTTTGTAATTCAATCTCATGATACATTTCTTTTGCAGTCGATCCCCATAGAAATGGACTTTGACCCCAATTCTAATCCACCCTGTTATAAGACAGTTGATGAGGTATTGTTTCATTGTTAAGTTGAAACAATAATTGTGTTACAGAAACATGTATTAAAATACATTTCTCTTCTTTGCCTTTATTGGCTTTTAAAATAAAGTTAAAGTTATCATTATTATGTGTTTAAAAAAAAGTTTTCAGCAAACTCAGACATGTGTTCACATTATAGTGAAGATAAAGGTTAAAACACAAGTGTCAGTTTTGCATTTAAGGATGTTTCTTCCTCTTATTTTTAAGGACATTGTAATCCAGCAAGATGATGAGATCCGGCTGAAGATTGTGGGAACCAGAGTGGATAAGAATGACATTGTAAGTGTTTGTTCTTATTTTTTGAAAAACTTCTTCACCCCAAGTTTGTTACTCTTCTTTAGTTAAGTACTTCATATAAACTTAAGCCGGAGTTAATTTCCTATAAATATAAAAGATGTTCATAGTTACAGGCTCTGAAAAGTTAAGGCAGTGCAGAAGTGCCTTACACCTAGTTTTGGTCACAGGATTGATTGTGCCACAACCAACTCATAGTTTATGACTGGGTTGTGGCTCTTCTCCTGAATTATATGTCTCACCTCAACATCAGTGCTGGTGTAGAAACGGGAAAAATCGAAACACAAAGCAAAGCGATCGCTGAGTTTTCTCCAGAAAGTTTTGCTTTTTTCCAACTCTTCCAGCATCTCCCTCTCTGTAATTGGGGAATCTCTGAGCTCCTGCACTAATATATTATTAAAATGGTGGTAAGGACTGACCTGCTTTTACCCTTGTGTCTTCAACCTGGGCTGCACAGGCTATGCCATGTGTGCCAGGTTACAAAAATCACACCTGGTTTATCAGGGCCAGTGTAGTGTGTAGTTGATGGCACTATTGCGCCTTTTTGTGTATGTATTTCATTACAGACAAGCATACCAACTGCATGTTGCAGGATGTGGATAACGCTGTGTGTTGGTTGAATGCCGATTGGTTGACAAGTGGGCCAAAATGGGGAAGAGAGCGACCACAGAGTTCTCCACGAATAGGAGAAGTGTGGAAAAAAACCCTCAAAATGTCAAAGATTAAAAAGTACAGCATTAAAAGTACAGACTGTAGCTGCAGTGGACACTTTTTCATTGTCTCTAGAACTCTGTTTCACTTCCTCTCGTATGTTAATTTGGTCCAACTGGCTGATCAACATCGCAGGCAAGAGTTGCCCATAGACGGGTTGCACCACCCACTTTGTACTCTGTCCCCATCAACAGCAGACATTCTTTGCCAGTCGATGTGCTGTCTGCAAACTGCCAGTGCGCTACAACTGTCTTTGTTCAGGGCATACTTATTAAAGTGTATGGTTCAACAGTCAGATCACTTGTCACATCCAGTTTACAGACGCCAAGACGGTAACAGTGAAAAATCTCAGCTCAACAAATCAATGTGGGATGCCATTGTGCCTTCATCAATCTTTTATACTTAAAACTATATTAAAACAAAGTTTTCCTTGTTTTTCAGTTTGCCATTGGATCTCTCATGGATGATTATCTGGGTAAGTTATTAGACCACAGTACATTGTCAGATGGGTCATAGATCTGCTTTTTTGTTGTTGTTGGTTTAGTTTGGTTATGATTATTTGCACATAAAAACAACAAGAACAAACAAAAATAATGGTGTATATTTTTTTTTTGTTTTTTTTAAACTTACCATCTGTATTTTGTTTCAGGTCTTGTGAGCTGATTTTCTTCTGAGGAGCAAGAAACAGTGGGACTTTATTGCGTTGTATCTCAGTTTGTCTGTCTTAATTACTATTAAGACAGACAAATTACTATTTTTCTTCTGTTCTGGTATGGAGATGGGGGCCAAGCCCTATAGGCACATCATGTTATTATGCTGTACAGCCTACATTTTTTTTTTATGGAAATGTTGTAAGAGTGTTAACAAATTTACTTAAAAATTGCTAACGAATAGAAGTATCCATATTAGTAGTGTTTGTTATTTTGAATGCTCATCATTCCTACATATTTTTTGCTTTTGCTGTAATAAAATATTTAATTTGTTCTTACATCCTTGTGTCAGTGTATGTTTATCTCCCTGTGTTAGCTACAAATGCTATTTGTGAAGGTACTAAGTTTTTAAGTCATGTTTGGATGTTTTGAAATGTGACCAGGCAGCTTTATCCATGCCGTTCAGAAGAATTGTGAACGCGGATATTTCAAGAACGCGCACGTCATTTGGCCGTAAATACGTCAGTGAAGCGCGCCGTCGTTCTTTCTTTCTCTCGTCCTGAAGATGGCGGCAGGGGTGAGTAAGATGGAGAGATGGCCAGCTATAGTGCTTACTTTTAGGTTTCCTGCTGCAATCCGCTAAAAATCAGATGCATCTGCCCTCTTACTGAGTAGCTTTTCACACAGACATTGCTTTCGGAGTGTTTTCTAGCTTTTATAGGGGATATTTGTAAACAATACCATTCAGTATTCCTCCTAACACAGGTTAGCTGTTGCTAACGATGCATTGTAAGTGGAAGACTCCGCTCTCTTAGCTCAGGGTTGTGCCACGTTACCTTACCTATTCATCACTTTGAAAACCTCCTCCTCACATCATACGCTTTTTTTCTTTTTTACCTGAGGGTATCGCTACAGTTCAGTTTATTTAGTCTCAATTCTGCCGTATATTTAAATTTATTCTCCGAAGTTAAGCGACTCGGTGTTAAGGAACAGCTTATTTGTCAAGAGAGCGTTTTAAGCCACGTGAAAATAATTTATTTATTTTAGATAACTGATTAACAGAAATGCGGTATTCCGTGCAAGTCAGCATGTATTTCAGCTTCATCATGCTCCATAGCCTAATCAGCCAGATTTTAATTGGTCCACCCTTTTAATTTGGATGGGATCCTTTTATTTGTGACTATAAAACAAATTAAATGCTGCCTCTTAACGGGTTTGATAGATTGCTTACCAATTTTATCCAAGTTTACATGCCTTAAGTAGAATTAGAAAACCGACAGAAGCCTGTTCAGGACTCAGTATATACATTAGTAAAACACCAGGCTATTTCCTGAAAGTCATTCATAGGCCAATCAAATGGTTAGACATCCAGCTTGAAAAGGTGTGGTGCATATATATGCAGTTTGCTTTTAAAAACAGTTGTCTTCTGTCCTTTCAGACTCTGTACACGTACCCAGAGAACTGGCGGGCCTTTAAGGCCCAGATTGCAGCCCAGTACAGTGGTGCTCGCCTCAAAGTTGCCACGAGTGCCCCTGCCTTCACCTTCGGGCAGACGAACCGTACTCCTGCCTTCCTCAACAACTTCCCTCTGGGCAAGGTAAGTACAGCTGGCTTAATCAATTCAATGTATCAATTCCCTTAAATATGCATTTTTGCTTTGCTTTTAGAGCCTCTCTTTTTTTCCTTCCCACACGAATAAGGTTGACTCGTTATTTGTCAAATGCAACTTATGAGCTGGGATTTAACCAGTTTGACAACACACCCTTTTATGTTTCGTAGCTAACAGATCTGCACATGCACCGCTTTGTTCTCTGACTTAAAAACACATTGAATGTGTTCAAATGAGTAGTTGTGTCATTTGTAGGTACCTGCCTACCAGGGAGATGACGGCTTCTGTCTGTTTGAGAGTAATGCCATTGCTCACTACTGTAAGTCTCACATTTAATAATAATTAAGTGGCTTGAATTCTACACTCTTGTTTTAGAAAATTGCTCAGGGATGCAGTTAATTCGGTCTAGAATTTGTGATGGGATACAGCACTCAATCAGCAAAACATTTAAATTCACAGGACATTTCTTGACTCAAGGGTTTATCATCATATAGATGGGTCAGTCCACATTACTAGTTATATCTATACAGTTTTACCTCTAGTGTATTAAGAAAATCTTAAAATGCTGAAGTTGTACTATAATTTTTTTTAAAAATCAGAACGACTGTGAAACCATAACAGCAACTTTCCTTTTTAAAATCTTGTGTGCGTAGTGAGCAATGATACCCTACGCGGTTCCACTCCTCAGGCGGCAGCCCAAGTGCTGCAGTGGGTGAGCTTCGCTGACTCAGAGATCATCCCTCCTGCCAGCGCATGGGTCTTCCCCACTCTGGGAATCATGCAGTTCAACAAGCAGGTATACAGCTCAGTGTTTCTTAGTTGAAACAATGGCTTCCTAGAGGACTGCACCCTGTTGTTGCACCTTGGTACTGGAAAATAAGATTTACAGTCATTTTTCTTTCTTTTTCTTCCACTGTCCAGGCCACCGAGCAGGCCAAGGAGGATGTGAAAAAGTTCCTTGCTGTGCTGAACCAACACCTGAACACCCGTACCTTCCTTGTGGGAGAGAGGGTCACCCTTGCAGACATCACCGTGGCCTGCTCCATGCTCTGGCTCTACAAACAGGTTTGTCACAGACAGCTGCACCTTGCGGTACCTTGGAGCCTAATGGCAATACTTCATCTCTGTAATGAAATTTGGGGAGGAAGTTGCACCAGAAGCCATTAACACCTCACTGTTCCCTGTAGGTCCTGGAGCCTTCTTTCCGTCAGCCCTATCCCAATGTGATCCGCTGGTTTGTCACCTGTGTCAACCAGCCACAGTTCAAGGCTGTCCTGGGAGAGGTCAAGCTGTGTGAAAAGATGGCCCAGTTTGACGGTGAGTCACCAGCAGTTAGATCAGAAGGCATACATGTTAGACAGTATGAACTCGTAGCCTAAGTGTCTGAAATGTTTAAAAGCAAAAGTCCACACCATTGTTGTTTAAATGATAGATGGAAAAGCTGCATTCACTGCTAATATTTGAGTTATTTGCACAATTGGATTCTTCAAAAATAATAGTAATACTGTATCACTTTGACAACTGAATTTTGTGGGTAATTATCTTCCAATCACCTCGCTGGTGAGGGATCTCAGAGTAGAACCCAATTTAAGAATCTAGTATTACACCCGATCGTGCTGCCAAGTTCAAGGTGCACAATGGAGTCGGGCCATACTTCACACTGCCCCCCCCCCCCCCCCCCCCCCCCCCCAGCATTGTCTTTGAGGCTATTTGAAGTTAAGAAAAAAAAATAAAGTTTGCATATCTGATTTAATTCACGCCAATACTAACACAGCTAAAATCAGCCATTGTTGGGCAAATGATTTGAGGGCAGGCTCCTTCCCAACAGATACAAAACCAAAGATGGAACATGACTTTCACTGTTTTGTTCTTCCAGCCAAGAAATTTGCTGAGATGCAGCCCAAGAAAGAGACTCCTCCTAAGAAAGAGAAGGGAGGAAAGGAGGCTGGCAAGCCCCAGGAGAAGAAAGAGAAGAAAAAGGAAGAGAAGAAGCCTGATCCTGAAGAGGAAATGGATGACTGTGATGCTGTTTTGGCTGCAGAGCCTAAAGCCAAGGACCCCTTTGCACACCTGCCAAAGAGGTAGAGAGATCTTTTTTCTTTTGTGTATCCATTTCATCATTCAGAATTTGTTTCGCTGTAAGCTCACACCTTGTATGGTAATTAAAAAATCTATAATGTGGAGTCAATCTGCAAGTGTTGGGTGTGACCCTTTACCCCAGTAGTTTTCCCTAAAGGCTTCTCTGCCTTTAAGAGTGTTAATCAGTTGGTGAAGGCCTATTTCTCTATTGTGCATCTGTAGCAGTCTTTGGCATATTGATCATTTAAAACTCGTTATGTGGTTTCACATGTTGAGTTTTGACATTCCTATGCTGTGGAAAGATGGTCCCCTATCATTTGGCAAGACTGTGCCCATTTAATGGCACCAAGTCTTAATCTAACAGGGGAAAATAAAATCAAGACCACATTCATCCCAGTCATCTCTGAATTCAGTGAGTAAAAGGCTGGTTCATGCTGTGGCCACAAACAGAATGTAACTTTGAGATGCATAGTTGCCCTTCAAGGTTGACTGTATATCTGTGTGTCAGCTGGCTTAGGTCTGATTAAATTTTTTTTTTTTTGGGGGGGGGGTTGACTGTGCAGACTTGTCTGCAGAGAAATTTACATTACAATTTGCAAACTATGCGTATACCCCAGGCAGTGGACTTGGAGAAGTATAAAAGGAACGACTACTTGGTCACGTCGTCTCCAGCTGTCCATGTCTGCAACAGAATATAATCAAGGCTTTATGGTATTTAAAGATTCTCTTTGAAGTAAAGATGGTGGAGTCATGTGGGTATTTATAAACTCGGGTTATTGTCAGTGGCAAATCCTGGCTTTAAACGTCCTTTTATAGTCCTGTAGGACCCACAAAATGGTTGTAGGCATTCAGTAACTGTTCCTACATTAATTTTTTTCCAGTGATCTCAATCTAATTTCTGCACCTTGTTCTCTTCACCTTGCATGTACACGGATCACATAACTCGTGTCATTTCCTTTTTTCATTTTAGCGCATTTGTTATGGATGAGTTCAAGAGAAAGTATTCCAACGAGGACACCTTGACCGTAGCCATTCCCCACTTCTGGGAGCACTTTGACCGTGAGGGCTACTCAATCTGGCACAGCCAGTACAAATATCCCGAGGAGCTCACACTTACCTTCAAGAGCTGCAACCTTATCACAGGTGAGACTCAGCAGCAGCCATTTTATATAACACCTTTGGTCTCATTAGTATCTAAAGTTACTTTATTATTATGGTTGTTTATTGGTTGGAAAGCAAACGCAGAAAAGGCTTTATTTTCTTCCCTGGTCTTACATCTTTCTTTGCTACTTCATGTGCTGGCATGAATTTCCTCCATCTGTTTAGGTTTGCTCCTATGGCCCAGGAACAAGTTGGGATCAGAGGCAGTCGTGTGCATATGGGAATTTTTCTGAAAGTCTGTAGACTTCTAAGACGGCTCTCATGTAGCCTTAAAGAGGGGATTAGAGGAGACAGTGCTGGGACTTGCTACACAGGACAGATCATTTTAAATGCATCTTAACTTGTGTTCTTGTTGACTGCAGTGGGTACTGCTGGTTTTCTCAGTCCTGGTGTAGATTTAGGTTTTAGTCTCATTTAAATCATTTGGACTGATTCTGGGTTGGAATTAGGGCTGCCACGATTTGTCGACTAGTCACGATTACGTCGACTATCAAAATCGTCGACGACTGATTTAATAGTCGACGCGTCGTTTCAAGCTTTGTAAGATCGCAAAAGACGCAGGAATAATAGCAGGATTTAAGAGTGTAATAACGGACTGAAACAGAAGATGGCAGCACAGCATGTACAAGGATGCCAGCTGCCGTTAAACCCCGAAGAAGAAGAAGCAGCTGTGTCCCAGAATTCATAGCGCGGCCCAGCTTAGTTTCCAACAATGGCGGTAGCTAGTTAGTTTTAATATTACTCTTATTATTCTTTCTGGGTCACAAAATAAACGTTTAACATATTTTCAGCTGAGAATGTAGCTGTGTAAACCTCAAATATCTGCTCAGTTTATCAGGACACCACATATTTTCAAAAGCGCTCCGACGTTTTCGGAGACGTCTGTTACCCACTAGCTCGATAGCGAGCCGGGGGCTAGGTCACTAGCGCCGTGAGAACACCGGACTCCCGGCAAATTGTTTTCAAACCCACCGCCGTCTTTCGCGACTCAGGTTAAATATATATGAGTCACTTAGATAAATTAAAAATGTTGTTGTTTGGCTTTTTTTTTTTTAGTATTTTATTTGTTCCTGAGTAAATCGGTTTGGCTGAGATTAAAGTTATAGTTTTTACACAGCTGAATAAACGTCAAGCAGACAGCTGATTATCAGAAGTGTGAGATGCTGGAGAATATACTCCGTTGTCCTGTTATATTTTAGATAGCAAGGAGTTTATTAAACTTCACCGAAACAATCTGCAAATTTCATTAAAATTGAATAAACTATCATCTTGTCTTTATTTTTAGTTAGCACCTTAAAAGCTTAAAGCTGTAAGCTAATGATAGTTATATAAGAGCAGATGCTGCTGGTGCAATAAGCTGTAGTTTTACGTCCAGTGGATGATGATCTGATTAGTCGACTAATCGCATAAATAATCGGTGACTAGTCGACTATCAAAATAATCGTTTGTGGCAGCCCTAGTTGGAATTTAATCCTGCAGTTTTTCAGGAAAGCTGATTACACCAGTTTTCAAAGAATGTGTAAATTGGGACAAACGGGATTGGCACTGCTAAAACCATGATTTGTTTTTTAAAAATAAGTGTTAAGTACCTTTTTGTCAAATGTTAAATTGGTCATCTTCAGGTCTTCAGTGACGTTCTTGTAAGGAGTTTGGACATGTTTGAATCAACTTCAGAAACGGGTCTGTACTACAATTAGGAGAAAAGCAATTATTCCCCTGTCATTGGGCAAGGCAGTGTCCTGTCATGACACACAGTCTTAATCAGACGGGGGAAGAGAAACTGCAAGCCATATTCATCCCAGTCATCTCTGTTTTAAGTGAGTTTAAGGCTGGTTCATGCTGTGGTCACATTAAACAGGATCAGAATTGCCCCACAGGCAATTTGTTTTTTTGTTTTTGTTCTACATGTAGAGAGACAGAAGTTCCTTTAGATATGGATCAAATAGAAGATGTCCTTGACGTGTTGATAAAAATCAAAATGTCTCAAATCTCTGATTGTACCTCACAGGTATGTTCCAGCGCCTGGACAAACTCAGAAAGAATGCCTTTGCCAGTGTCATCTTGTTCGGCACCAACAACGACAGCAGCATCTCTGGCATCTGGGTCTTCAGAGGCCAGGAACTGGCCTTCACTGTAAGTATTAGATTTTAAACGTGCTTTGATCAATGTTCTGATTTGATAATATCCCCAGTGTTTCTCACATTGATTTGGGCATTTCCTCATGTGTCGAGGTGAAGTGCATGGATTGCAGCTCTGTTAGGATTAACGTTCCAGTCAGTGTTTTTAAATTACCCCTGTTTTTGGGCAAGGCAGTGTCCCATTATGACACGCAGTCTTAATCTAACGGGGGAAGAGAAACTCAAGACCATATTCATCCCAGTCATCTCTGGTTAAGTGAGTAAAAGGCTGGTTCATGCTGTGGCCACAAACCGTATTGCAGTTTAAGACAATTGTCCTTGAATAAAGACAGATTTAGTTGTGCAGGTATTTGTTGGTTACTGACCTAAGCTGACTTTTGAACTCTGTGGATTGTCATGTCTATTTTAGGCAGCAAAACATTGCTTTTGTGCAGTGGACATGTGCACACACTAAACCTTACATTTAAATTTCAAACTATAATTATTGATACTGCTTTATTTAGGCTGTTGTCACGGAAAACCACTCTGTTGTATACAGTTGTTGTGAAAATGGAAAAAAAAAAACATTTGAGGAATGTTGAGATCTGGCATTCATATAAAGTGTCCCGTAGCCTACATGGTCTGCATTTGAATGCATTCTGTTATGGTTCACCTATCGCCTTGATAGGTAGGATGGAATGTGTCATCTAAAATCGGATAGTGATGTTGATGATATATTTTTGGATTAAAAGCTGAGGGTAATTAACTTGAATTCAATTTGTGACTTTCCTTCCCAGCTCTCTGAAGATTGGCAGATTGACTACGAATCATATGACTGGCGCAAGCTGGATCCAAACAGTGAAGAGTGCAAAACCATGGTAAAAGAGTACTTTGCCTGGGAGGGAGACTTCAAGCATGTGGGTAAAGCCTTCAACCAGGGCAAGATCTTCAAGTGAGAGGACACTGATAGTCAACAAAAGCACTCTGCGCTTCTGCTCTCCAACACTTAAAACCAATGGACATTGAGCCACACATGCTTACTTACCTGCAGGAATGACAGTATTTGAAGACAAGAATGAAGTTTCTCTGTGGCCTTCAAAGTGGTTTTCTGGTTGTTTGACGTGCGAAATAAAGCATTTCCCTCAATGCTATCTCTTTCTTTGATGTCCATTGTGTGTGAATTCAATCTGAATGTATTTCTGTTAAGTTTTGTTTTGAGAATAAGCAAACAGAAATATTTTGGTTTTCTTAACTTCAAATCATGCATACCAAAAACAGAAAATGACCTTGCAGTCTATGGTACAACAGTGCCCACACATGCTAATAGGCAGTGGTTAGGTTTTGAAACATGCAATGAAAAATTCAACCAGAAGAGGTCAGTAAAATACTGCATTTTGGCTTTATCCAGTTACTTAACCTTGGGCTCAGCAGGCATCTTGTGATGCACTTCAGCTGATTTTGTGACTCATCAGGATTAATGTCTAGCTGTCTTGGAACATGTATAGGGCGTTTTTAAATTTCTAACTTGCAAACCATATGTGGGTTTACTATACAAATGGTAAGCCAACTTAAAACTGTAGATTCTTCAAGTCCCTGTAGAGGGCAGGCAAAGACTTAACATTGAAGGCTATTGAATACAGCACATCTGGTAGAGAAAATGGCTGGGCTGAACTGTGTGGTTTGAGAAGATGGGAATGTTGTCTGCCTTAAACTATGGGTTCTTGTTTTGAAGTAGTCTGTGCTCCCCTAAGGAGATGACTGAAACAAATCTTTATAGGAACTCCTCTTGGATACACGAGGGCAAGGGCCATTCACATAAAATCTGTGCTTTGTTATCATGTTTACGCCATGAAAACAAAACACTAAACTTGATAAGCATCAATAAAATGTGTTTCAGTTTTGGAGTTGACAGTGGTTGAAAAGGCACATGGACTCCAAAGTAAAACAATTCTTTAAGACTTAGAAGTTCAGAGCAGATTTTCACATTAAACTTTAACTTGTTTAAAGCTCCAAATGCGCATGTAAATATGTAGTCTGTAAGTGGAAAATGATTTTTTATTTTTTATTTTTGACAATGATAAGTGTGCGTGCAGGGCTGATATAAAAATGTAGAGAGAGCCACACCCCAGTCCAATGCTGAAATACCATGTTTCAGAACCTACTTCTGCAAGTTGGTATTGCTAGAGTAAAAAAAAGAGGAAAAGAAAACAGGGATAACCATAATCCACAGTTTCCTGTGTGGTACATCAATTTACTTGTTTTTTTAACATCTGCCTGAATGCCCAACTCAAAGCTAAACTCTTTCTTTTGTAATGGCAGATGCTTTGAATAAATTTTGTCTGTTGGCGCTGAACTGTGAGCACAAAGCTTTTGTCTTCATCGGACACACCCAACCATATGAAAGTTTGTTGAACACACTTGATCATTTGTTGTTGAAATTTCCCCACACCTGCTGCCCGGCGTTTCTTTGTTTGTCGCAGCATTGTCTGTTACAAGTGGTTGCAGGTGAAACGGTGCACCTGGACGAGCCCGTGTAATGAATGCAGATTATTCAGGCACATATTGATTTAACTTCCCTTTAATATCAAACATGTGACACATTTAGTACGCTTGACTGTGGTTTGATCACTGAAGTGTTGCGCATTAAACTTTATAACTTCTCGGGTGGATGCAGGGGCTTTCTTTCTGACGCACTCATCCACACACTCATGGGAGATGCACAGGAGAGGACTCTCATCTCAGAGTGAGTCAGATGTGTGATTTTTTTCCTACTTGCTAAGCGTGATTCAAGATCATTTTGGCGCAACCATCTTCCACCATGGTGTGGAATCAGGGAAGCCATTTTAGTTTGTTCTGTAGTCTCATGGAAATCAGAAAATGGAAATGTTCCCACAACAGCCAAGCACCCAAGTCCTTGAACACATGACTCACTCATCCTGTGGATCACGGTGGAAGAGGGCTGTAACTTGAGCAAATAACTTTGACTTCACTCGCACCACAGCGGCAGTTACAAAAGTGCTGAAGGATAACCCTTTGATTGCTGAAGGAGTGGCGTTACCAAAGCTGTTTTGTAAGTCAAATATGAAATGACTCTGAGCAGAACCCATGCAGTTTTAATCGTTTTGAGGCAAGCTTCCTGCCAGATGGAGGCAGCATCAAGTCCACACAATATACTGTGCCTGCTTTGTATTTAGAAGCCTCAGAGTTAAAAAACCAAACTGAAGCAAGCCACGAGAACAATGAGCTGTCTTATGCCAAAGAGCAACATTTTCTCTTCCAGTCCTGCCAACCTTCCTCCCCCTGGTCTTTATTTCTTACTTGGCCACACACTCACTACTTTTTCCTTCCTCTACTGATCCTCGTTTTCTGGACATTTTTTTTCTCTCTCTTCTGTGTGCTCGCATGAGGAGGGGTGGGGATTCTTGAAAGCAGTTGGATCAGCGAGGAGCCCTGTAAGGGAGGAACACAGAGAGCTGATGTATTGTTTCACCACACAAGGTCCCTGTGTGGCTGTCAGCTCGCAGTAGGAGCTCTGGGCATGGTATGCATGTGCTGAGCATCTGGTGTTGCGAGACACACATCTGGAAAAGGGTTAGGTAGTCAGTGGAGGGCTTGGAACAGCAAGGTGAAGCAATCTGACACAGTTTTCATGAAAGGAAAGCTACCACTGACGTTCCTGTTGTGTGGGTTAAGCATGTCTATGGATTATGAGTGTGTAGATTTTGTGTCTTTAAGTTATCGTTAAAGGCCTTACATGTGTCTATTTTACACAAATCTGGACATATTTACAGCTCTGCTTATTGTCACAGGCCAGCTGGCCAAAACAAGAGCACATCACTCTTGTCACAGTTGGAGGGACATCTCTGGGCGGATAGAAACAACACTCAGCCACCACATAATCCCACCCTTAGACTTTTATGGGGTTTCCCTACACTCTAGTATGTTGCTGGGTTGGTTTTAAATTCCTCTAACACACTCACATGCACACACACACTAAATTTGAGCAATAAAAATGAGGTCAGGAAGATGGATTCTTAGTCAGCACCCAGCGCGACTTCAAGTCAAATGTCCTCTATTTTTGAGGCAGGGCCAAGAATGAAAATATGAAGTTTAAAGACTGCAACACATTACAGATAGTTACACATGCATATATACATGCTGTATATCATATTATATCCTCTTAGATTAGAAATGTGACCTTGAGATCTTTTGTTTGGTGATAGGGTCTTTTCATGGCTTTAGTGCAGTCAAAGTGTGCGAGCTGCACATTTCTCTGCAGCTCTATAGCTCTAAAACGCAGCCCTAGAATGGAATGAGGGAGGTCAAAGGTGAGTATGTTGAGGGGAAATAGCTAAAGGAGGCAGGGAAAGAAAAGATTAGATCTTTTGCAGTAGTGACGAAGCACTTCGGACAACATAACACGAAACATCCGCTGCAAGTACCAGCTTTAAGTTGAAGCAGTTATTGTCATCCGTGAAGAGATTATTAATAAGTTGTTTGTTGGTGAGTTTGTGTTGCCCTGCAACAGAGTTTGTCGGTGTGAAAGTAGAGAAGAAAGTGCGTGACACAAGTCAAGAGAGAGGTATGGAGAGAAAACAGTCAGCCCCTGCACTTTTGGACATGAAACCCCAGAGTTGCTTCTGTCTCATGTTACCAGAATCTGGAGGTGGGGCGTGTTGTCAAACTAAGCCAAACTACAATAATGCACTGCCATGACTACTAAGGCAGAAATATTGCATGTTGGAAAAACATTCAAAATAAATAAAAATGTGTTCTCTTTAATAAACCTTTATAGTTGGTTCGCTACCCTACAAGGCTAGAGGACGGTGCATTAGGAAATATTACTTTCAAATGTTAGTCATAATAGCTCCACAGTTGTGGTTTGGGTGTGTACTCAACGTTCAGTGTTTAAAATAGCCCTAGGCTATCTTCACACGAAAAAACAAATGTGCGTTGCTAGAAATGTATTTTTTGCAGAACTAAAAACAGGTACCACTGTTGTCTCACTTCAGTTCAAAACGTTCTGTTAAGAAAGAAGTCGTTTAGACTTGTATTAGCAGAGGGGTACCCCCCACTTCACTCATCTGTTCTTCATGTACTGACTTGCTGGCCGTTTACATTATACTCATGTGAGTGAGCGCATCAACATTTTTAGCTATGACTGGAATGTGCAGCTTGGGATCATATCTGCCTGCACAACAGATGGAAGTGGAGTGAGAGATCAATAGCTGAAAACAGTTGATAGTGAATAGCTGTGAGACTCTGTGAAGAAAATGATCACAGTAATCTAATCAGATTCACAAAGGTGTGCATCAGTAATGTGTCAGATCACTTGCTTAATTTTCTGGGGGCAATGCATTACAACACTTGAACAACATAAATTTACCGGAGGTTTCCAGGAACTTATTAAGCCTGCTGTAGGGTGGTGACAACAAGACCAAACGTGCGGAAGGCGTTCCAAGCATCGGGCTGTTTAGATGACTCTTCTGTGCAGACAAAAAGGTCTGTTCAGGCTGAAATAGAAAGACAAGACGGGAGGGGGATAATCATCTTCTTTAAAAACTGTTATAATACTTTGTGTAAAAAAGTGGGGCAGAGTTCCTTACTACATAACAAACTGCTTTTTGGGCATGTGATATTTATCCATACACACACACAGGGCATTGCTATGGAAACATCCCTGCAAGTACCTGCCCCCTTGCTTATTATGTTGCTATAGTAGCCATCCCAGAATAGTCTTTTTTTTTTTTTTTTGACTCACTCCCTCGTGTTTGTGACTCATAGCTTGCAGTGGAAACCATAACTCGATCTGTCTCTTATTCCCCTTTTTTCCTGACATTCTCTTCTCTACCAAAGGAACAGCTTGCCATTCTGAGTCATCAGCATGTGCTCGTGTGTGCCCTGTAAGTCAGCGTGTGCATGCGAGAGAGCAGGAACTGAGGGGAATTCCAAAAAGATTACCAATAGACGAGTTACTATGGTGCTAGCAAATAACAGGCAGCGTGACCCGTGTGTTGCAAGATAGTTTATCTTGAGTACTGCACATTCATGAGCTGCCAGTGATTTCTTTCTAGTGTATCTCCACATAGGTACACTCTGCTCTCAATGATTATTTGAGGTCCACTTTGTTTTGAGAAGCTGCAGCTTGTAGTTTACTTACCCACAGCGCTCTGGGGCTAGCGTAGCACAGAATTGCATACGTGGTAATACATTGCATCTGACGTAACAAATGATGCATGTGTTAATTCAGTTATGGGGAAACTTCTTAATGATGGGGTGATCAGTTTTCATTCCATAGGTTCGCTAATTTGCCAACAAGATGAAATTCAATTATCTGTGCTAATTAAATTGGTTAAATAGGTTTTTAAACAGGACTTTACCCAGTACTCAACTTGCAAAGCAATTTGAAAGGCGAGGAATTACATTCTACTTTTATTACAAGGATTTAAACTTCCCTGGCTTGAACAGTCTCAACACAGTTGAAGACAGTAGAGTGATTTTAATCTTGTTGAATTGCAGATATGTTTGGAAATAATATAAGCATTAGAATAAGCCATGTACACTGTCCTTACAGAAGTAACAGCAGGCATCATCCCAGTATTCAAATATTCCCTTACAAGTACATGGTTTGTATGTAAAAGTTCTTACCATGACAATGACAGTGTGAAGGCTAACTGCAGAGCATTATTATGAAGGTACAGCCCCCTTAGCTTTATGACAGTTTAGCATGAGCTCCCACTCACTGCTTACATTTTTGTTTCCTCATAGTACTGCTTTCATAGTATCATTTTCAACAGTAGCAGGTATCTGTTTCCTCAGCAATAGCCCTGTAAATGCATTACATATTACCTGCTCATCAAGTAACAGACAGACACATACATCTGTAGCCAGTCTGCAGCTCCACTACCATGGAACATTTAACAGCTAAGGACAAAACTTAAAAGATGAAAATTTGTGCTGTATATCCAAAGTTCAAATACAACCCCAATTCTTAAAATGTTGGGATGCTGTGTGAAATGTAAATAAAAACAGAATGCAATGACTGTCAAATCTCATAAACAAATATTTTTTTTCCACAATAATTCAAAGAAAGCTGAGACCATTACCGTTACCAAAAGTATTAGCTAATTTATGACCCCTATTTCAGTTGGGTTGGGGTTAACAAAAGACTGCAAAGGTAAGTGGCACTGCTGGAGGAATTTTTTTGCATCTAGGTTCATCGGTAAAAGGTCAGTGAGATGACCTTAGAGAGGCAGAATTTCTCCCAAATAAAGATGGGCAGAGGGTCAGCAATATGCAAAAAACTGTCCACTAAGTCTGGAACAATTTCAGAATAATGTTTATCAAAAATCATAAAGTGTTTGAAAAACTCATTTATGACAGTACGATAAGATCAGCAGAAAATGTTGTGCACAAGGCAAGGCAGAAAATCAGTATTGGATGCCTGTGATCCTCGTGCCCTTAAGCAGCAGGCATGATTCTGTCATGGAAATCAGTGAATGGGCTCAAGAATACTTCCAAAAGTTATTTTTTTCTATGCAAAGATTTCACTGTCCCACCTACAAATGCAGGCTAAAGCTCTGCCATGCAAAGAAGAAGCCATAATTGAACGCAATCCCCAAACATTGCCACCTTCTCTGACCCAAAGCTCATTCAAAATGGACTGAGGTAAAGTGGAAAACTGTTTTGTGCTCAAATGAACTGAATTTAGAAATGTATTTTCGAAAACATCAACATCACATCCTCTCGACTTAAAGAAGAGAAACAGTCATCTGGCTTGTCAATCACTACTCAAAAGCCTACATCTCTGCTGGTGTGGGGATACATCAGTGCCTATGGAATTGGCAGCTTGCATCTGGAAAAGGCACCATCAATGCTGAAAGTTACATACAGGTTTTAGAGCAACATATACTCCCATCCCACCAATGCAATGCTAAACTGCACACTGCAGCTAATACAAACAGCATAGCTTTATGGATGAAGAATCAGGCTGCTGAACTGTCTTGCGTGCATTTCCCAGTGACTCTGAAAAATTGGTTTATGCATGTATTACTTCTAGGCTGGACTACTGTAATTTGTCATTATAAGGATGCCCTAAAAACTCCCTGAAAAGCCCTGAGTGGATCCAAAATGCTGCAGCAAGAGTACTGACAGGACTAGAAAGAGAAGAAATATTTCTCCTGTCTTCATTGGCTCCCTGTTAAATCCAGAATTGAAGTCAAAATCCTGCTCCTCACATGCAAGGTCTTAAATAATCAGGCCCCGTCTAATCTTAATGACCTAATGGTGCCATATCACCCCATTAGAACTCTTCGCTCTGAGATTGCTTTTAAAGTTAGGCTTAAAACTTTCCTTTTTTGCTAAAGCATATAGTTATGGCTGGATCAGGTGGCCCTGAATCCTCCCTTAGTTACGCTGCAATACTTCTAGGCTGCTGGGGGATTCCCATGATGCATTGAATGCTTTCTCTTTAGTCATCTTTTTCACTCACTATGTGTTTATACATCTCTCTGTATTTAATTATTTGTTATTATTAGTCTCTGTCTCTCTTCCACAGCAAGACTTTGTCCTGTCTTCCCCTCACCCCCAACCAGTTGCGGCAGATGGCTGCTCCCCCCTGAGCCTAATTCTGCTGGAGGTTTCTTCCTGTTAAAAGGGAGGTTTTCCTTCCTACTGTCACCAAAGCACTTGCTCATAAGGGGTCATATGATTGTTGGGCTTATCTCTGTTTTCTTTGTATTTGTAATCGTTTTCTTTGTAGGCTCTTTACCTTAGAATATAAAGCACCTTGAGGCAACTGTTGTTGTGATTTGGTGCTATATAAATAAAATAGTATTTAATTGAAAACATTTGATGCATCATGAAATGAAGGGCTGCTTATCTTCCAGATGACTATGGACCGTTGTTAATAGTTACAGTGCCATGAAAAGGTATTTTCCCCCTTACCTAGTTATAATTTTTGTCATAATTAAATGTTTCAGATGATCAAACACATTTTAATATTAGACAGAGATAAACTGAGTAAATACAAAATGCTGTTTTTCATTTATTAAATGGGAAAATGCAATCCAAACCCACCTGGGCATATGTGGAAAAGTAATTGCCCCTTAAAGCTAATAACTGGTTGTGCCACCCTTGGTGCCAAGAACTGCAATGTTTGCAATAACCAGTGATGAGTCTTTCACATCACTGTGAAGGAATTTTTGCCCAATCTTCTTTGAAGGATTTTTCTCATTCAGCCAATTTTGAGGGTGTTCGATCACAAATGCCCCATTTAAGATTGTCTTTTGCCCTTCTCCCCCGTCCCTCTTCTCAGCTGTTTCTCTTTCCCTCTTTCTTTCTCCCCTTCTTTCCCCCAGTCAAGTCTGTCCCGTATTCAGTAAGTGAAAATAAAATAAACAATAACAGGTGAATCAAATGGACCATTACGGCAAGGCTGGGATGGTCAGTTTGGTAAAGTAAATCCGTTGGGCATCTTTCTTTGCCTTTAGACAACAATTCTGATGGCAAAAGAGCCAAACGGGACAGGCCAAAAAAAAAAAAAAAAAGAAAAAAAAAAAAAAAAGAAATAAAGAACATGTTAACTTAAAAAAAAAAAAAAAAAAAAAAGATTAGGCAGACGCATCTATTTTTGCTGAATCTCTAAGCAAATGAGGCCTGCTGTTCTTTGGATGTTGCCCTCGGTTCTTTTGTGACTTTCTGGATGAGTCATTGATGTGCTCTTTGAGTAATTTTGGTAGGACAGCCAATCTTGGGAAGGTTAATCAGTGTTCCCAGTTTTCTGCATTTCTGCATAATGGCTCTCACAGTGATTCCCTCAAGTCCCAAAGCCTAATAAATGGCTTTGTAAGCCTTTCCAGACTGATAGATGTCAGTCCCTTGGTGATCTGTTCTCGAGTTTCCTTAGATTGTGGTGTGATGGGTGTTTTTTCCCCCCCTCAAGCTTTTAGCCAACTTCACGTTGTCAAACAGGTTCTATTGAAATGATTTCTTGATTCAGCAGGTGTGGCAGTAATCAAGCCCGGGTTTGGCAAGTGAAACTGTATTCAGCTTTTTAAAAAATATGGTTAATTCATTCTCAGTTGTGGTTATTTGCATGACATCTCATTTAACTTTTTGCTTTGGCTGATACTGAAAACACATTCTAGTGGAATTTCATAAGTTCAAAGCTTGGTAAGAAGCTAAAATTCCCAGTCTAATCACTCAGCCTGATCATTCACATTCATCTAGAGTTAAATCTGCAGCAACTCTAGCGAATCCTCCGCAGCTAAGTTTGCAGCACTTGCACCAACACATTCAAGTTAGTTTTCTCATTATATTGCATCCCACTCCTGTAAGCAGAAGGTGAGGATTCCTCTCTTTAGCTCATGTGGCAGTAGTCCACATGTTCTGTATGAGTAGCCAACTAAAAAGTGGGCAAATTTGGCTCAAGTCACTTTGCTATTCAAAACCTTACAGATATGACATATAGTGAAATCTAGCCACAGTTATAAAGGTGCAGACCCTGTCCACCATTGCAGAGGCAAGAGGGGTGTTCAGGTTAGACATTCTCTTGCCTGCAGTGGTTTTTCTTTACTAAAGCATGAACTGTGTCTGCTCAGCATTCGCAACATACCCCCATTTGTTTCAAATTTTTCAGTTGGGTCATGCCTTAAACTAACTGTGCAGATAAATGCCTTTTTTTTTTTTTTTTTTAAATCTCTGAGAGTCATGAGTTGTATTTAGCAAAGCTAGACCCGGATAGGTCAGGTCAGGCTTTGGTCTTTGCAATAATTACTGACGTTTCAGTTTTTCAATACCAAGTAATATGAAACTGATCAAAGTTTATGTGTGGAATTCAGGTGAGGGGGCGGAGCCTGTTTTCTTTTTTCTTAATAGGGTGATATGTTTAGCTTTGATTTTTACATCTGCATAAGCCATTTATACGGAAGTTCATTCAGTCCACTATAGTGAACCTTATATAATAAAAAAAACCCCAAACAAACAAACAAAACCCTTAGCCTCTTTCTGTTATTCCAGGAAGCTTTGGTTAGGTAAATCTCTCTTGTCGTTCACATGTTGGTGATTATCGGCTTACTGTTTCCTGTCTTGCAACTTTCAGCCTTTTGCAGGCCCTCTGCTCTCTGTTGGCCAGCCCGCGCCTCCATGCAGGCTCTTTTCTCTCCTGTCTGTGCAACTCTCTGTCTTATTGTAGGCTCTCTGCTCTCTATTGGCCAACAGCGGCTCTGAGTCTTAATGCAGGCTCTTCTCTTTCCTGCATTTTGCAACCCTTTCTTGTCTCCTATCATCTTTCTGCTGCAGGTTGGCCTCCAGTGCCCCTAAGCTGGCAGCCTCTCCTCTCTGCCCTTCAATCTCTCCTGTCTCCTTTGCCAGCTCTCAGCCTTATCACTAACTCTCTGTATCTCTCCTGTCGTACCTCAGCTCTGAGCCAAATCAAAGGATCTACGTCCCTGTCTTAGCTCTAGTCTGTCCTCATGCCTTATTACAATTTCTCTCCACCCTCCTGGCCCCCGATGGCCCTCGAGTCTTGTCGCAGGCTCAATTTCTACTCTGCTGCTTCATAAATTCATATGTTCCATTCCCTATAGATCAGATCTTCCTGCCACGGCAAGAATGCGTTCTTTTCTTTGGGTATCCTGCCCTAATACCTATCACTTCTGGGATTCTGTTCTGCTGTAATTGGCCATCGAAGTCTGACAGTCAAATACCTCAAATTGTATTTTCTACATCAATAAATCATGTTCAGTTCCTTCTAATGATCTCTCCTTATTGAAATGAAGCTTATGCATTAGTTCAATAAAGAATTCAAAATACAAATTCAAATTTTATTTGTCACACACACACAACCATACACAGTATGACATGGGGGTGAAATGCTTGTAGCTGTACAAGAAGATCTGTAGTCACACATCTGACTGCTTCCCAGGTATTGGCAGTCAAGGTGACGGTGACATCACTGGTCTACCCCAATCATCTTTCTGCCGGCCTTCTTCAGGCCAATCAGCTTTCACTCTGCGTGCTTTAAATCTTCCTGCGCATCCATCATTCTTCCTTGCAGACGCCTTTGTGCAACACACCTCTTTCCCCATCACCCTCTTTCCCTCATCACTGAGGCTCCATTCATGCCTCCATCTCCACCACCAGCGTCTAGACTCTGGTGGGTCCTGCCCTAATCAAAATCACAGCTGGGATGGCCATTGGAGTCTAACTGGCAAATACCTCAAATTTAATTCTATACATCAATAAATCATGTTTAATTCCTTCTCATGATCTCTCTTTATTAAACTAAACTTAACAAATATTGTCATTATACTTAATTATTTTTTGCGCACAGTATAATTGCAGAGGGTGCCTATATTAATAACTTATTAAAAAATTTTTTATTCTTTAGCAGTGCAATAGAATACAATTCTTTTAGATTTAGTGGGTGTTTTCCTTAAAGAAGTTCTTACTTCAATTTGATTTGCTTTCAGAATCAAACCATAGAAAAAGATAAAACATCCTAAATAAGTAAATAAAAAGAAACTGGCAGCAGCTGTAGGAACATAAGACAGGTCAGTGTTTGTTCTGATTATTTTTGCAGTTATTTTGAACTCATCTTCTACAATAGTGCATTCATTCACCAAAAACACAAGTGGAATTTGTGGTGAATTTCTTTTGACATTCTCCACTACTGACAATGCCTCTTTGACAATGTTTATCTCACTCTGTCTTCAGCATTGGCTGGAAAAACACTCAACACAATATCGACAATGTTGCATTGTGTAAAAAAAATCTAATGAAGCTACAAAGAACTTCTATTTGCTCACTTTCTGCGTACTGACCGCCTGCTTTTGATAAGCTCTCTGAATGCAAACCAGGCTTTTAAAATACTTTTGAGCAAACTTTTCAAGCAAGCAAAACTACAGAAAGTAATCTTGTCGTCAAATAGATGCGTTGAATTTCTTTTTTTCTCATTTTTTCTGGGATTACTGCCAGGGATGGTTAGTCATTACACTGAATACTCCATCCATCCATCCATCCATCCATCCATCCATCCATCTTCGTCCACTTATTTAACAGAAGTTTGAAAAAATCATAACAGAAGCATTTTGACAATGTCTCTAGAAATAAAAAGCAGCAAACATTGAGTTATATTCTTAAATGTGCTCTGGAATAGACATTTATCATATCTTGAAAATCATCTCAATACCTACAAACAAGATACTTACAGTACACTGCTGGCATGGTCTGAATCTAAGATCATAGTTTCCTTCAATATTTGTGATTTATTTTTTACAGATATACTATAAAATCTTTCTCTTTTTCCATCGTATACTACATTTTATTTGCAGCTTTCAAAGCCATTATACCATCCATTCAAATCAAATCAAATCAAAATTTATTTATATAGCACATATTAAAACAACAGTGTTGACCATAGTGCTTCACAGTCAGTAAAAACACGAGACAATTAAAACAAACAATAAAACAGGACAACAAACAATAGGTAACAACACAATAACCTAAAACAGCCAATTAGTTAGAATCAAAAGCCAAAGTAAAAAGATAAGTTTTAAGACGTGATTTAAAAGACTGGATAGACTCGGCAGTACGAATATGTACAGGGAGGTTATTCCAGAATCTGGGTGCCACGGTTGCAAAGGCCCGGTCTCCTCTCGACTTCATTCGAGACCTAGGTTGTGCAAGGAGCATGTGATTGGATGATCTAAGTGCTCTGTTGGGATTGTATAAGTGGAGTAGTTCAGAGAGATAGGCGGGCGCTAAATTATTTAGAATTTTAAAAGTGAACAAAAGAATTTTAAAATCTATGCAATATTTAACAGGGAGCCAATGTAGTTTGGCTAAAATTGGAGTTATGTGTTCATTCAGTTTAAAAACCTGATATGTGGTTGGAAATCATTGATTGAGATCAGTCCATTGTGTATGATTAAGCCTGTGTTGCACAATCAGGTGTTCTACTCACACCTTCTTACCTATAGGCAGGTCCAAACAGCTGCTGAAAGAAATTTGATAGATTAAAAGTTATTTTGTCTGGTTGTTATGTTACTTTTATTCAGTCATATCACAAGTTACAGTTAGGCCAGTGGCATGTGACTTCACTTATCCTGCGGGAGAAATTATTCATAACACGCACACAAACAATCACACGCAGACACACACACATACGCACACAAGCACACACACATTTATTCAACCGTCCATCCCAATCTAATCCTCTGATTTTACTCCTCTCTGCAGTCTGAGCTGCCCATGTTTTCATTGTAGTCATGGGCTGTGACTCATCGTGCGTCTGAGCCAAGCTATTTGCGCTGGTTCACACTGGCTGACACACCTAGAGCCAGGAAACACACCCATTCCCACATATCCTTGTATTCAAGTGAGTGATCTGCAACAAAACAGTGATACACAGAGGACATTGACTTTGCAAGAGCATGGAAGATATTTAGCACATTTCACAATTATCCAGTTTGAACAGTCCACATTTGAGTTGTCCCAGAGCTAACTGACTGCTCTGCTTATCTTTGTCTCCCTCTGACCTGCTGCAGTGAGTTCATTTAGAATAAAAGCAGATATATTTATAAGAAATTTATATGTGAACACCTGTATTATAGATAAACGTCATGAGTATCTGAAAAAATAACCAATGATATGATTTACTGATGAGTTATTAAATAACTGTAAACATTTAACTCCTACTGAAAAGTTTGTGAGCAGTGCATCGTTTTTGACAGGAGTAATCCTGATTGCTAGCAGACACATAACAGGAGTTGTCTGTCTGGAATCAGCATTTTCTGGTAGCTAAGACTGTTCTTTAAAGGCCACACCCCGTTGGCAAGAAAGGGAATCAAATAGGCGCTGTACTTCGAAAGTGGGTGAAATCTTATTCTGTTCAAGTTAAAACGTTAAATTCTGTGGAAAATACTATAAGCACTAGATGATTGCTTTAGTAGTTGTGCACTCATACACACAGTATACTTTAAACACTAAAGTAACGTTTTTCTTTTTGAAACTTTTGAAAAAAACTCTTTTGAAACTTCCCCTGAACATTTTTAAACACTGTTCCATCCCAAAGTGTAAAGCTTTACCCCACTTTATACACAGTTCTTTAGGATCTCTGCATGTCTTGCACATGTTTGGTGTTATTTCTCCACTTTTATCTCAGTGTGCTCACAATTACAGACATCTACACACGTCTGCGCACAAACAGCGGGCCTTCTTTTTTGTGGGAGAGCTGCACCCTGTTTTCGCAACAAAACAAAATCTGAGATCTCCTGACTCAAAGTTTCTAGTGTAGTAACATTAAAATATGCGTGTGTGCGCGCACAAGCACAAGCGTGTGAGTACCACTCCCCGGTTCACTCCCAACAAAAACAACACAGTAACTTCCTCTGTATGTAATCTATTCCTTGCATGTTGCCTTCATCTCGCTGAGTATGGGTGTGGCATATTGAGAAGGACACTGCAGGAATTTCAAAGACACTAGACACTGTTGTGAGAAGGGGAGACGCACATGTGTACACTTAAAACACACATGTGCATCCACAACCCACATATGAATTCTATTTTCAAAACTGGATGCACACATATACTCCCCCTAAAAAACCCAAACAAAAAATCCCATCCATCCATTTTCTTCCGCTTATCTGGGGCGGGGTCACGGGGGCAGCAGCCCAAGCAGAGAAACCCAGACTTCCCTCTCCCCAGCCACCTCCTCCAGCTTGTCCGTGGAAACAGCAAGGTGTTCCCAGGCTAGCCGAGAGATATAATCTCTCCAGCGTGTCCTGGGTCTGCCCTGGGGCCTCCTCCCTGCCTCCTGTCCTCCGTGAATCGCTACCTTATCGTGGTGGAGGGGTTTGTGTGTCCCAGGGATCACAGGGGCTATGTTGTCTGGGGGCTTTTGCCCCCTGGTAGGGTCTCCCATGACAAATTGGTCCTGGGTGAGGGACAAGACAAAGAGCGATTCAGAGGGAGCAGTTCACCCTCCCTGCCCTGGAGCCAGGCCTGGGGAGGGTACCCGAGGGCGAGCGTCTGGTGGCCGGGCCTTAGTCCATGGGGCCCGGCCGGGCACAGCCCGAAAAAGGGACATGGACTCATCTTCCTGCAGGCCCAACACCCGCAGGAGGCACCGTAGCCGTGTGGCGGCCAGGAGTTGAGGTCCTGACGGAGGTCCCCAGCTACCAAGACTGGCAAAAAATCCACAACCCTCCAAAATTACTGTTACTGATAAAAGCATGTGGCACAAAATATCCATAGCTATATACAGCTATGCTAGATGGTAAAAGCAGCCAAGAGTAATAAGATAAGATAAGATAAAATAACCTTTATTAGTCTCACACGTGGGAAATTTGTTTTGTCTAGCAGAAAGTGAACAGTGCAAAGTTATATATAGTTGTATATAAAATTAGAGAACACTGGAATACAATAAGAATAAGATACTGTACACAACTGTACAGAATAGAATAGAATGGAATAGAATAAAATACTATATACAATAGAATGAAATGTATATATATATACAAAGGAGTTGATAGTGGACTTCCGGAGGTGCAGAGAAGTACACACCCCCATCACCATCAACAGCGCTGCTGTGGAGAGAGTGAGCAGCTTCCGGTTCCTTGGCGTACACCTGGCTGAGGATCTTACGTGGTCAGTACACACAAACAAAACAGTGAAGAAGGCGCAGCAGCGCCTCTTCTTTCTCAGGAGACTGAAAAGATTCGGCATGAGCCCCCGCATCCTCAGGACCTTCTATCACTGTGCCATTGAGAGCATCCTCACTGGATGCATCACCACCTGGTATGGCAACAGCACCGCCTACAACTGCAAAGCTCTCCAGCGAGTAGTGCGGTGCTCTGAACGGATAATTGGAGGTGAGCTTCCCTCCCTCCAAGACATCTACAGGAAGCGGTGCCTGAGGAAAGCGGGGAGGATCATCAAGGACTCCAGTCACCCCAGCCATAAACTGTTCAGACTGCTTCCATCAGGAAGGAGGTTCTGCAGCATCCGGTCCCGTACCAGCAGACTGAGAGACAGCTTTTTCCATCAGGCCATCAGACTGCTGAACACGTCATAGACACCTCAGCTTCACTACTGGAACTTCAACATTATGCACTCCACACTGTATATAAATGCCACTTGTTTTGCACATATTCAACTCTGTATATTTTATATATTTTATTATTATTATTATTATTATTTTATTTTATTTTTTTTACTATTTAATTTGTAAAAATGTGTATACATACACACACACACACACACACACACACACACACACACACACACACACACACACACACACGTAGGAAAATATTTAGTATACACATCCAGAAATGCATACACTATTATATATTGTACATATATTTATTAGTTTCAGGTTGGCCATTCTTGTATTTTGCTCGTTTGTGTTGTTGTGTTTGCACATCTCTGTTGCTTGTGGGGCTCGCACACAAGAATTTCACTCGCATGTGCTGTGCCAGTGTGCCTGCACATGTGATGTGACAATAAAAAGTGATTTGATTTGATTTGATTTGATATATACAATAGGATAAAAATAAAAATAATGGATAAGTGATGGTAAAGGTTAGCTTGTGGTGAGCTACAAGAAACCAGCACATAAGTTATAAATTCTGCTCTGCTAAACACTGTAGTAACAGCTTTCACACTTGCATTAGTAGCGTTAGGAACGCCCAAATAAACACTTTTCGAAACATGTCCTTGAGGGGAGTACTTAAGTTCATTTAACAAAGCTGCTGGTGTACACTGGGAACAAAAATGGATGGGAATACCTTTTTTTAAAACATAGTGTTAGTCATGGCTTATCAGATGTTCTCATCTATAAGCCTGTTGGTGACACAGCCATACCCATAATCCCAGTATGATTTGTCAGAGGAACCGCCCAGTGACTCTCGTAACAAGCTATCATGCCATCGCTTTGCGTGTCTGCATACCACATTGAAACATTTCATAGCTATGATCATTTAGAATGTTTTGGTTTTAATTCATAACGTTCAGTGTTTGGCTTTGCAGTACTTTTAACACAGTGGGATGTAAAAGAAGTACTCTGACATTAATCTAGGACTTTAAGCTTAACATTAGCAGTTTCACTCTAAAAATAAACTTTCATGTGACACACTCAACATACAGCACACAGACAATTACAGCAATGACTACTGCAACTACAGTTTTCAGCGTATGAAAGTGAGCTAAAAACAACAACAACCTGTGTAAAGCACAGTGAAAATGTGGAATACATTTTAATGTCCAAATTAGATGCAAAAATTATTTAATATAAATTATATTGCTACTGCAGTTCACTAGCACAGGGTGGGCCCCATTAAAGCGACAGACTTCTGTAAATCCTGTCTTGTAAATAGACACCTTGCCTTTTGTGTTTAACTAAAGGCCGTCGTCCCGAACCATTTTGGTAATGATAGCTTTGTGTCAGTTTATGTGCGGCAGTGTAAATGTTTTAATAACATGTTGATGTCATTGTCTGTCATGATAACCATTTTGTGGAGTGCATCTCTTCTTCTCTGTGTACTTCATTGTTATACTGTAGAACAAAAACTGAAGTGGGCAAAAAGCTGTTTTAAACAGAAAAATCATGATAAAAACAGTACAAGTTTCTTGCCTGAATAATTTGTTACATAGTGCTGATTACATTCGGATAACAAGAGTTTGAAAACCTGACATTTAAGTGTTGAAAGTTCTTTTTTTCAAGCAGAGCTCACTTTTCCTGTTGCATGTCTTTGCAACCGTCTTTGTGAAGCAGTGGGTGGTCCCATGAACACTAAGGACCACTCCCCGTACACGGGTCCCCTCCCCTGGATTCCCCTCCCTCTGCTAACCAGGAGCCCAGCCCAGCTCCCTGTCCAACCACTCTGCTCAGCCCAGACTAGCAGCCACTCAGAAAAAAAGAGGTTAAAATCAACTCAGTGGAGGGAGGGAGAGAGAGGGGGCAGAAAACGCCCTGGAAATCTGGTTGATCAAGAAATCGAAAAAGACTGACAGAGTCCTAGCAGACTGCGAAGGCGTGACAGTGTGAAAGTGTTTTTCTTGGAGTGAGGAGAAGTGGAGAAGTTTTCAAGGATGCTCAAGCAGGCGTGAGGCTTCTAGGGCGCTAAGGCTGCGCACAGGTAAAGCTGCACACTTTTTTATTTTCTTTAATTGAAGTTAAAAGTTTTTTTTTAAACTGTTCTTTCGGTTTCTGAACTTTAACAACTCTGCTGCAAGACAACAAATCAGTCGTTCCAACTTGGCCAGAGTTTAAATAACTAACTTGCAAAGGCGTCACAGTTATCTGTCCAGCATTCTTGTTCATAGCACCAGGCACTTGCAGTGAGCGTGTTTATCATTGTAAGATTATTATGAGTTGTTTTATATGACTAGAAAACTTGTCTCCAGAGTTTTTCAAGGACTTTTTATTTTCCCCTAAGGGAATGTTTTTGCATAGGAGCATCTTGCCTAAACAGTGTTATTTGTTTTCATTGTAAATATGTAGAGTGGCAGTAACTTTGTGTGAAAACATTCATACATGATAAATATTTAATTAAAATAGAGCAGGACAGGAGATGAGGGTGTGGGTACACACCCACCACATGAATGCAGACTAGATTGAAGTTGTGCAGTTTACTAAGAAGCATATAAGTCATTCATGGCTATATACTTTATTGCCTTTAGATGATTTTGATCCTTCTTAGAGATAACAAATAAGAATAGCTACATTTGTGTAGTTATTTCACCTTTGTGCAGTGTGGATGTGTAGATGTACTTTGCATAGTGAGTGGGACTTTTTCTTTTGTACAGGACCTCAATAACCCACATTTTAAAGTTATATCAAAGAGGTGCCGAAATGATTGTTGACAGTGTTGATGTTATCGCTCAGATGTCTCTCTTATCTAATCCAATGTCGTTTGCCAAGAAATGGAAGTTTAAAAAGTTACTACTACTTCCCTATGAGAGTGTACAGCAACAACTTTGGGTGTGGATCCCCCCTCTCTCCTCCCCCTTCTTTTTTTCTCTCCCTCCCTTTTTGTTTGCTGTCTCCTCACAGTGGCACACCCTTTAGTGCCAGTGAAAAAAAGGAAAACCATCCACGCTACAGACAGTTTTTTGCAGCGGGTCTCAGCAAATTACATTTAAATGTCCTTTGTGGGATACTAAGGGTGTGCTGGCGAAGACAGAAAAGTCATGATTATGGCTTTTTCTATGTCTTTTCACTGGATTCACTGTGTTGTTGGTTGGTGGTCTCTCTTTCTCTCTCTCTCTCTCTTTCTCTCTCTCTCTCTCTCTCTCTCTCTCTCTCTCTCTCTCTATATATATATATATATATATAGAGAGAGAGAGAGAGATACAAAAAGTATTATATTTTTAAATGCAAACTGCTTCCGTTTATTGGCTAAATATGTATCAGCTTTTGAACAAAACCTTTTTGGTTTGTGTTGCGCAACATGAAGTTGAAAACTTTCACTGCTGCTTGGCTCTGAGGCATATATGCATTTCATGACTTACTTTTTAAGGTCTTGAGCAGAGAAAGATTTGTCTTTGTCTATTTTACCATGGGTCTCTCAACCTGGGCTCCTGGCCAGGGTGTGCAGGGGGAGAAGAAGGGAGGAAGACAGGGAAAGAGAGTCATGGAGTGAGTTGGTGAGGGGGGGATGGGCGGGGCAGGGGGTTGAGGAGGGGAGTAATGGAATGTAGTGGTTTGGAAAGACAAGCTAATTGAAACCAGGTTTGAGGCAGAGCAGGGGGAAGAGCTGAGACTTTGCACGTTTGGGGAAAAGAAAAAGAGGCATTTCTGAAACCCTAAAGTCAGGGGATTATTTTCTTTCCCATAATATATTTAAAGCCTAAAATGGCATCATTTCAGCTGTGGTTTAAAGTAGAATCACTGCATGTAGTGCTGCCTATATTTTATGTTAAGTGGGTGTATAAGTTGAGAATCAGGAGTTCAGAAAGATCCTTTGTTTAATCTCACTTGGAAGTCAAATTTCATTGTGCTGTTGCGTGTCCTCTGCAGCTCCCTCCTGCCACACCCAAAAGTCACTTTAGAGGAGGGTTAGCGAGAGCTGATTTTTGCCCTGCTCTGCGTAGTCTTTTCTACAACGTGCACTTAACTCACACTGGGTGACCCACAGCTGTACATGTGTGGCATTTCTCAAATTGCTCTAGTCAAGGTGATTGATTATAACACAGGCTGCTTAAAGGGCCAAATGTAGTGATTGTCATTTAATCGGCATTATGTTTAGCGTTTTTAGCTTTACTTGGTGATAATACGGTGTGAATAACCAAACTAAACATGATATTTCAGGTGTAGAGTTTTGCTTCAAGAGAGGGTGTGGACCTTAAACATAATAAATTTGAAGCGTGATTTATATTTCAGCTGCTCAAACATTCAGAGCTGCTCCTAACCGCCCCAAAGCTGAAATGCTCGTCAGTTAACAGGGCCTCATCTTGGCCTGGGGTGGATACTGTTTGTCTAAATACTTGCTCTGTCTACCAGTGCAGCAGTACAGAGGGTACATTATTTTGTCACCTAGCAATGTAGGTCACTTGGAATTCCAAAAAGCACACCTTGAAATTTTAAAGCTTCATTGATCACATTTTTCTTTTTCTTTCACTCCGATGTTGCGGCTCTTCTCACCCATGTGACAACCAGCGTCGTTAGTAGGAAGAACTGGAAGAAGAGCATGCCGCATGACAGTTTGGAGCCTTGACAGTGTTGAGATGCTTATCGCAGTTCTCTGCCAGCGCAACTGCGTATTCTCGCAGTGTTGACTGACAGCACAGGCGCGAGGAATGGTGTTACTCATATGTTCCAGTATAAAATGCAAGGAAACTGGTCTCTGGCATGCTTCCTCTGCTATTTCCTCATGGGTTTGTTGAGCGGGTGGTTGAAGAGGTGGGGCGGGGGGTGTTCAGTAAGCTGAAAGAAAGCGTGGTGGTTTCGAACAAACTATAGCGTATCCTTTTCACACTTGGCTTTCATTACGAAACCAAGCATTCCGGACGACTCCGTAGACGCACACCCTGGATATTGGTTGGATAAAACAATGCAAAATGTATAGAGTGAGAAGATTTTCAATGAGCAACATTTTTCTTCCCTAAAGTTGCAAATAAAAATTTAACCATAGTGTGCAATTTCAGAACGTCTTTCTAGGCAATCCACCCAGCAGCCACGCCCTTCTCACTCACCCACTGCTGGAATGTTTCAGTGTGTACTCAGTATTCTCTGTGGAGCGCCTATCATTAGCTTGTCTTGTTTTTGAGAAACAGTTATTTTAAATTTGCGATGAAATAGTCACAATAAGTCACAAATAATTCTGTGGCAACCACGCACCTGCATGCAATTCAGACTATTTCACTGTAGATTTTAGCAATGTGGGACCTTCCCAAGCATGGAGCTCAAAAAGGGCGTGAATCATTTCTGTCTGATAAAGCAAGAACTCGCACCAGTACTCCTCCAAACATCTCCTATATAAAAATATCAAAAGCCATCTGTTACTAAGCACTACTTGGAGATACATGCCCTAAATGTCAGGGCAACCATGCTTGGAATGTAAACTGAGAAATACATTCAACATGGTTTTTCTTTATCTGGCACAAGATATTCGAGGATGGAACTCTCGTGTGGTCTAAATAGAAGTGTGAATTGAAAGTACAATCCTGATGCTCTGTTTATGCTTCAGGTTCTTACAGCAAAGGAAGTCTCACATCTATATATACATTCTGCTGCTATGGTTGCCACCTAACTCCTACTCATAACCTTGTCCCCTGTTCCGTGAATGGACTTGTATTTGCTCTCATTCAAGCAGCAGCTGAATATATTGCCATGTTAAACTAAGCGTGGCAATTTTTTGGCGTGACCTGTTTAATGTGTCAGTAAGCCTCTTGTGATGTTCTTTTTATATGGCTGATCTGTTCAAACTTGGCGCTTCTCTTTGGTCTAACTTGTTATGCCAGTTCAAAATTTACATCCTAGCTGCTTGATAGTCATGCCACTGAAACTATTGTTGGGCATTAGCCCAGGATCACTTCTCATTTAATAGCAGAACAGATCTTAAAAAATAGTTTGAATAAGCTTTTTTTTTTTTCAAATCAAATCAAGTTTTTTGTCTATAGCACAGTGTTACATATACAATCTCAAAGGCAGTTCTTGGTGTAATAATAGGAATGCAAAAAATAGGAATGCAAAGGAACAGGATCTCTAAAAAACCTGTAAGAACCCTCGAGAGAGGAAATTAAAACTGAGGTCTTAAATGTCTTGGTGTGTAATAGAGAACAAGCAGTTATGACAGAACTGTGCAGAGCTTAAAAAGTATGTGAAAATCAAGGCAAAGCTGAAGTATGCTTCAAATGCAACCCCTCATTTCTGATTTTTTAAGAGCAAGAGAGGAGGATTTTAAGAGTTTCTTCAATTTTTCCATTTGGTGCATGACTCCTGCCAAAGTCACAATGGCTTAATCAGAAGCAGGCCAAGTTAGCGTCAGTGGGCAGGCTTTAGTCTTATGTTGGACTTGTGGTTTGCTTCAGGGCTATGTGGACTATGGAGTGCAGAAAACAACCAATTATTTTGACTCTCGTTCCTTTTATACACGTCACACGTGCACGTCCTATCTGCTTTTGTGAAGGAACATTGAAGGCCAGATACTGCTGTCTTCTTTGGTATTTCTTCGCTTTTGCTGTGTCTAAATACAATGCAGCAGGGGGGGAAAGAGAGTCTGTTTTGTTTTGACAACAAGACTGATTAGGTCACTGGTCTTCTCTCCGTATCTGCCTTGCTGTACTGAGGTCTTTTTATCTGCTCATAATCAAATTTTATCAGAGCTCCACTCTGTGTGATACACTCTGAAATTGAGCCTTAATCATTGTCACATTGCTCCTCTTTTCTCATTACTAAATTGATTGGATTTGGCAATCAAATTGGTAGACGGACTAAAGCTGCTTTGATCAGTTTCCAGAATGTATTGACCTACTTAAGCACAAAGTATGAAAGTTAACAGTCCAGGTTTGGAGGCATGTCTCTTTTTAAGTGATGGGGTGATGAGCTGGCTGCTGTTTACTGCGTCAGTGAAGCGCATGTTAAGCCAAAAGACACAAATGTAACCTCTCAATGCACATTTGACACACGTCTTAGGGTGCCATCACAGATGCACTGCTGACTTAACGTTGCATTTTTGCTTGTTTGAGTGGAACCTGGAGGTTGGGGGTGTGTGGTGGACTCATTGCAGGTGGGTGGGCACTCCAGCTGTGTGCGGGGTGGGCAGCACAAAATAAAGCTAGAGTTAGTGTCAGAAGGAGGACATTTCTTTGGAGTTAGTCACTGTAGAAGAGGTTGGGCTTTCTTCCAGCTGGCCTGAGGGCTCTATCAAGGAATGTGTGACTGGAGGCCTGGGTGGGGCTGTGCACTGTGCTACTCCCTCTGCAAGTAAAGCCGAGAGGCAAAGCGACACGATCTGTGTCGTGGACTGTGGTATGGTACTTCTGGGCACTGCGTGTTTTTATTTGCTTCCTTCACTGTTTGTTGACCACATTTTATCTTCCAGAAATACCTGCAGATGTGCTATGTGTGTGTGGTCTTACCAAGACACTGAGTAAAGAGGGTGGGGCAAACTGTCTCATATATTTTGATTTTGTTAAATCCGATATGCCTATTTCGTCATTTTCTATCATGACGTTGTAGCACAACACCTAAAAGCTTACACATATAATAACTTTATCACTAAGGCAAACACAGTGTCACATTTTCTTTAGTCTACCTTGTTGTATTCTGTGACATAACAGTCCGAATCAGTAACAGGGGCATGAGTATACACAGCTGCTGTGGTGCAAGTCTCACTTCACACATGTAATGCGAACCCATTACTGGCTGGTATTTTATCTCAGCTATGTATTCTATTGGTGCAACAGAAAACAGGCCAAACTTTACTACGTTTTTTAAACTTTGCATCACTGTTAGGGGCTTTGTTACATTGCACAGGTATTAAAATCTGACTGTTCCATCTCACAAATATAGTAATGAGCAGTTTAGGTTATTGAACATAAAATGTTGGGAAGGGGGAAGTTAATGATGGGGTTGAAGAAGAATTTTCCTGAAGGGCATGTTCCCACTGGTGCTGCATGTCTCTGCGCACATCAAGTCTGGTTCTGTTTGTACTGAGACTGACAAAAAGAGGGCTTTGTTTCACAATAACACAATAATTGGCATAAGACCTGTAAGATGTTGGGCTAGTTACAGCACGTGTCTCACATTTTCAGCTTTGCCTTGATTTTCACAAACACAAGACTGACTTAGTGTAAAGAATGATGCTCAGAATTTAAATGATAGATTCAATTTAGGCAACAAACTTTGCTGCTATATTTGCTATTATTGCTTCGCATTTCTGCCTTTCTGTTGTGGTTTGATATTTTTACAGTCTTCCATGAAGCAGTGAAACTAAGGCAGATCAATGCATTAGCATTTTTAATAGTATACTTCCTCTCTGAATTCCTCTATAGCCAAATTTTCTTCATTTTTAATCAATTTCTAGCAAACCTACTTGTTGTAGTTTGGCTAGTTTAGAGACAAACAAGTGGTTAAATTGATTTAAAAAGACATATTTCCTTACCAGTGTCAACACTGCTTCCAGCTACTTGTTGGTTAATTATTAAAGCCTCTTAAGGTGATGATTGATCAGCATCAGTAGTCTACTACATTAGACTACTTTATAAACGTATCTAAAAAGAAGTAAAGGAATGAATACCTGTGATTAAGTCTAGTCATGAAAGTAAAAAGTGCAGGGGCTTTTTTGTAAATATTTTCTTATGCATAAGTATGGTAAGCTTGTAAGCTTCTAAAGTGAATCCCCACTTTTTCAGTTCTGCCTTTCCCATCTCTTAATGTGTAGGCTAACATTCTATAGCACAGCTAAATTTCATCACTTAGTACTGAATCCTACCACAGCATTTGACTTTATCATTCATATGGAGATGCACCTCGTAACATAGCAGGGACTTCTATGTGGAAAAGACATGCATAGCTTTTTGTCATCTGTCAAGCATGTGACTGAAACTCAACTTTATATAGCAACATGGAATGTTATTGCAAAAGAGAGCAGCAAAGGTTTCTTTGCTGTCTTAGCAATACTTAATCTGTGTACAAATCATACTAATTGTGTTTTTTTTTCTCAACAGAAGTCAAGAATACAAGAACAGAAGCAATAAACTGAAGCTCCTTGGCTTTGCTTGAGCAATCCAAGGTAAGTGAGTGCCCTTAAGTATATTGAAAACGATACAAAGAAAATCTATGATAGACTACATAAAAAAAGGAGAGAAAAAGAAAATCAATTTTCTTACTACCATCACTTTGCTCAAACACTAACTAGTCAGTGTTACCACAGAGCAGCATCTATTTTATGGTCAGACTGCAAACCGCTTTTGGAATGTTTGCTGCAAAGCCTCCAACGTAACTGGAAGGTCATGCCGCCGTCATTCAGCTGTGAAAGGCCTGCCTTGTGGAAACCTGATACCTGGGTGCTTCTGCTCCATGTGTCTCCTTTTGGTATCCCGTCCCTCCTCCCAAAGTGACCACCTGCTTCACTCAAGTCCCTTTTCCCTTCTTGAGAAACGACCATGTCAAGAGCCCGCCAAAGATAATTTACTTCTTTTGTGTGTAGGGAAAAACTAGCAGTACTTTGACTGATTAGTGTTAAATTTGTAGGCCAATGATACTGTATAAATGATCCATATCCAGAAATGCTCTGTGGTTGCATTCGAGGTAACAGAAGCTTTTGTTTGTCTGGCTGGCTGCTCATATCCCCTTCTGGACAGACATACCAAGCCATAATAAAACATGACAGACAAGCCCGTTGATCTACCTTCGTATTTGGCATTGGATCAGCGGTACTCAGGCACGTTATAGAAATGAAAGAGAAAGAATACAGAGCTGAATGACTGTCATGTACTGTCAACTCCTGGAGTCCCAGACCATTTGCTATGATTTCAAGAACAAGGGCTCATTCATTTGGCATATGTTTATAATCATAAGGTCTTTTTGGGTTAATTGTTAATTTTCCTAATTTAGTTTATACTTAATTACACTACTTTCTAAGTTTATCTTAAAATAAGCAAAGAAATTAATAATTGTGATTAAGTTGAGTAATGACAGTAAAAAGTGCAGGGACTTTTTGCAAATATTCTCTTATGCATATCTCTGAACTTGTAAGCTTCTGAGGAGAATCCCCACTTTTTCAGTTCTGCTTGGATGCCTTTCTTTAATGTTCTATAACATAGCTTGACAACAACCCCCCCCCCCCCCCTTTTTAATTGCCTCACTTTAATTTTTTTTAACATACTCTTTTCCTTATATCTCTTTCTGTGTGTTTCAAATTCCCCCTTGATTTCTGTTGCATGCCTCAGCTTCCCCCCACAGCTTGCTACCAGAAATATGTCAGAACGTCTAGGACACAATGGCCCAAATAGTTCAAACATGGTAAGCCTGTGTGCTAGGCCAAAATCAAAATATTTATCAAAACTATATGATTATGCTTGAAAATAAACCTTTGAAGGGATAAAGGGATAGTTGTGTCCCACGATTATGCGTATGAATGTGGATGCATTCTTAACTTCCCACCCTGTTTTTATAAACCCAATAATATTTCTTATGCTTTTCCCCTGTGAACATTTTTTCTGAACAATTATCTCATCTAGCAGTAATCTGTACAATGCCAATAAGACTAGCAAAAGAGAAAAACAAGATCATGTGAAAGGTTTGTCAGTTATTTGGGTCTGTTTTTATTGACTGGATTAGGACAGGATATATTCGGGCAAAATGAGCTGTGTTCGAGCCCATGGGGAAGACAAATTCCCTTTGATTTCTCCCAAATGCTGTGAGTGTGGGATCTGAAGGACACTTTAAAGATTTTGTAAATGGCTGCATCAGTTGGCCTGATTTGAATTTGCTCTACCCAAGATAATTAAATAAAGCTGTGTTTTTTGGTACTGTTTTTTTTTACCCCTTCAGTTTTCACACATTTCAACTATAACTGATGCATATAATGTTGCAGCTTGAGGTCTTGATAGATTCGTGTTTCAAGGTACTATGAGGCCATGCGGAAAAGCACAATGTGATAGAAAGAAGGGAGGAGGACAGATGAAGCAACAAAGTGAAGATCAGGTTTTATATACCTGCAAGCGGCTGGAATCACCTTTGGAATGAGCATTATCCTATTCTCCGGCATAATCATGCTCAGTGGCTAAATGCTATTTTTTCAAAGAATTTTAATTTTACCTCAAAGCATTGCATGCTTTCTTCAGTATTCCCAACCATGCAGATCCAGTCTATTTATTGACTTGTGTTAATTTGCAGAGGGCTTGTTATGTGACCTAGGACTGGCATCAACAGACTACAAATAACTGAGACAATAGTTCATATTACACAGAACTGTATGCACCACCTAGATCTGCAGTCTTAATTTGGACATTGCAGGAAACACCAGAACTGTTTTCTTCTAACGATCTCATTTGTTTGAAACACTGCATTTTAGCTGCATGGCAGGAGTGGCATATGGCTGCTGAATAAGTGATGCATATTAGAAAACCTCTTAAAACTGTTGCTTCTTTAGCTTCGTCTCAGGTTCCTCTTGTTTCCAGCAACTTGTTATCTTGCATAACAGAGAGGCAGTATCAGTGAATGAGGAAGGGATTCGTGGCCTGTGTGGTAACTGTGTTCTTGACTGTGGTGTAAAATTATATTAATTTTTCTGCTAATATTATTATTTCTAGCACATTGACATTAACATTAAAATACATATATTTGTAAGGTCAGACAAGATTATCAGTCTTATTTTTTTTCCAAGTTATTATTCCTTAAATCTTTGTTTTTAATCATAATCACAATAAACACAGGAAACTAATCACCAAAGTGACTCATATCCTGTTTCATTCATCACAACTATGAATAGGCTTTTGCCATTTTCTGTTGGCCGATAGAACCTTTGTTAAATCCTCCTCAACAGTAGGCATTTGTAGTGATTGTCTCACTGAAATGACTGTGGTACTAGAGCTTTGCTACTGTCTTGTGGTGCAACATCATTAATCAAAAAGTACTTCCAATAGTGTTGTCACCAATCACATTACATTCTCTCGAATTTAAAAAAAACAAACAACAACATAAAAATCCCTTTCTATTGGTAGAGACACATCATCGTGGAACAGCTTTGTATATTTCGAGGAGTGGGTGGTGGAGAGCTTGGTACTAACAAAACAATAGGTTCTGTGTTCCAAAAAGGAGAGTGGGTATTACCAGTCAGCATGTTTGTGGACACATGTCTAGTAATGTTGTCAACAAACTTTATCATTGATGTGATGATCTTTTTACATTGCAAACAGCGATAGTGACAGTTGTTGAAAAGCTAAGCATGAATTTCAGTTGGCCTAATTTAAAGTGATATAAATATGGTAAATTTGGTAATTATTTGAAGGTATAATGTATACCTTATGTACTCTGATGGCCTCACCCAACCTAATGTGTGCTACTACAGCGTAAAGAGGTAGATCATTGTCATCAGCTTTGTAAAAACTTTCAGCTGTAGTGATAAAAAAATTAATAACAAATCTATGGTTAATTGCTGAAAAGGAATTCATAGCTCTTGTTATTGAACAGAACTACAAGCTTAATGTGGGATCCTATACAAGGGTGCAACTGTTTTCCTATTAGATTAGTGTTTGTGGTTGTACATCTGTATTAGAGTAGTAACTCTTTTAGGTGATGTATTTGTTACCATACATTTCTCCACCTTGGTGTGTTTTTGGTTTTTTTCTTTAAATAAAGTACCTGTGACCCTCACTTTTGTTTCTATTGATGTTTGAGTTGATCTGTACGCAGGGGATTTGGCTGTTTCCTCAGGGCAGGGAGTGGTCTGACTTCAACCAAGTTTCCAAAACGTAGTGCATCCTGGAGGGAAGGGAAGGCACTTATAGTTAGATAGGCTATATTGTCTGAAGGAGTTTTAACACCATCTAGTGTTCACTTTTGGGTCTTTTAACCCAGGCTCCTTACAAAGTGGGATGTGGATAGAATTTGTTCAAAGTCTGTCTTTTGTTTTTGCAGGAAAACAAAGAGAATTTGTGCTACAACGAGGCTTGAATTGAAGAAAACAAAAACAAGGTATTTTAGGAATTTAAGGTTTAAGACTAGTATTCCATATTTTATGCTGTAAAGAGTTTTTGCCAACTAACTATGATTTTTTTCTGTTGAACCTGCTATTTTTATGGCTATGTTTACAGATGGCTGACGAAGAGGAGACAAGGGAGGTACTCTTTCCAGATTGGGAAGGTGCTGACAAAACTGGCATGACCATTGAACAGACAAGTGGAGGACAGCTCTTTGTTAAGGAGGTGAAAGGAGAGTCACCAGCAGCACGGTCTGGAAAAGTATATGAAGGTAACAAATTCAGTTTTTGTTCAAATATGTAGCTTTCACCAAATGTTTAGTAAGATGTGCACGCTGACTTTTGCTCTTTTGTTTTTTTGTGCTGCTTCCACTTAAATCATAGGTGACCAAATTGTGGGTGCCACTATCTACTTTGAAAATATGAGTTCTGAAGAAACAGCAGAGCTACTAAAGACACTGAACAAACACAAGGTTGGACTGAAACTACAAAACAAAGGAGACAAATCCCCTTACTACTCACCGCTGAGCACACCATGTCGTTCACCAGTCAGCACCCTTACATGGGAAGGAAAGACCCGCTTTGGAGATTCCAGTCCAGATATCATTCTTGTAAGTTCTTTTTAAAAAACAAAAAAGGGGAAAAAGCCCCCCAAACAAACGAAAGAAAAACCAACTACATTATCACTCATATGTCTGCAGGAAAGCTAGTGGACTAAAACAGGGTGTGCTGTAACACTTGCATGTTTGTGTCATTCAATCAACAGAGTGGGGATGATGAAGATTATAAGCGAATATACACAAGAAAGATAAAACCAAGGCTGAAATCTGAAGACCTTGCAGAGGGAGTGGATGTTCGCACGGAGCGGCACAGCAGCACAAGCAGCGATGGCAGCACAATTACTACCATCACTCGTCGTATCACTACTTACACAGTAGATATGCCAAGTGGCATAAGTGAGCAACTTGAACTTTCAAGCCCAGACGTCAAAGGGCTAAGGCACGAATCTGGAGATGGATCTTCTCATATCAGAATCTCACATGGCAGCCCTTCAGGTAAAATGGGAGCAGAAGAAGGTGTTTTTGAGTCAGGCGACATAACTTACACTGGGCCAAATATCACTTCCACTGTGACACGCTGGGGCAATGGTGGGGTTCAAACTACAACGCATATAGGAGAGGAAAAAGAAAGAAGTGATCTTAGATTTAAGGTTCCTAGCTTTGGAGTAACAGGTAGTAAATGCCATGAAGGCACTGAAACTTCAAGAGGGAGTAGTGAGCAAGGAGATGAAAGTGTTCAGGATTCAGAAATGACTGTGACACTAAGAGACAACAAAAACACTGCTGGCAGCCATGTTACAGCTGGGTCAGGGGGTGCTGGGATAATTTCAACTGATGAAAACGGAGGGTCGGGTAGACTGTCTTTACCAGGAAAAGGAATGAAAATTTTGACTGCAACCACAGAGAAAACACAGATGGGAAGTTCAGACAGTACTTTAGATGAGAGGACAAAAGTTAAGATATCTGGAATTACAATCAGTCCCCTGCAGACGAAAGGATCAGGTAGTACTGACATTCCACATATCAGAATAGGAGGGTCGACAGATACTGGTGCAAATTTGAAAGATGGCAGGATAGAAAAATCAACAATAACATTAGATAATGTTACCTTGGGACTTTCTTCAAAAAAATCTGAACTGGACATCAAAGGAGCCGGTGTTCAGATCAAGGGCCCCAAAGCCAACACTGAAGGGTCAGTTTTGAGTGTAAGACATTCAGAGTCTGAAAGTGACATCGGAAGTGCTGAAATCAACTCTAATATTCAAATCAAACTCCCAACAACTGATAGCAAATACAAAATGGATGTTAATGTTCCATCCATATCTGGGCTGAACAAGGTTGAGGGAAAAGGTGATTTAACTGGTGAGAGAAAAACAGCAGGACTGAAATTTGACATTAAAGGTTCAAATACAGACACTGAGAGGAAAGAGGGAACAAACGCTCATGTACAAATTCCTGAAGCTGACATTAAAGCAATAAAACCTTCTATTGACAGTAAGGATGTAAAAATTAAAGGACCCAGTGTTGATATTAAAAGAACACAAGTAAATGTCACAGTGCCTGCTGCAGAATTTGGAGTTCCAAAAGCAGAGCGTCTAGATGTTGATCTAAAACTTTCCAAATCCAAAACTGACACCAAAATACCTAAAGTTGAAAATAAAGCAGGGATAAAAGGGGAGATAAAAACACACGAGATTGATGTCAAAGGTCTAGAGATAAACCTTCCCAGGACTGGTATTGATGTTAAAGCACCTGATTTTGATATTACAGGACCGCAAGTGGACACAGAAGACCTTGATGTGAATCTCAAAGGATCAAAAATAGAACTACCATCATTGTCGGGAACTAAACTGAAAGATTTGGACATGAGTGTGAAAGGTCCCAAAATGAAGGGAAATGTTGATGTACCAAACCTTGAGAGGGATATAAAAACTCCAAAAATGAAGATTGAAGGAAAAGAAATTGACAGTGAAGGCCAAACCAGTGGACTTATTATGTCCAATATTAAAATGCCATCTCTTTGCATAAAAGGTCCAAAGCCTGAAGGTCAGGATGTGAATATTAACCTTTCCAAGACTGAAATTAATGTTAAAGCACCTGAAGTCGATGTATCATCATCACGGGGACCCAAATTGGAGGAGTTCAACAACACTGTAAAAGGGCCAAAACTCAAGGGAGATGTTACTGTATCAGCTCCAAAGATTGAGGGAGACCTACAAGCTCCAAAAGTGGACATTGAAGGAAGATATGTTAATATTGAGGGTCATAAAGGAGGACTTAAAATGCCCAAAGTTGAAATGTCATCCTTTGGTGTGAAAGGTCCAAAGGTTGAAGGTCCAGATGTTGATGTCAGCCTTCCTAAAGGTGACATTGAAATCAAAGCACCCAACATTGATATTAAAGGAGCGGACATTGATGTTGAGGGTCCGAGTGGAAAGATCAAAGGACCACAATTCAAGATGTCAGGTATATCCGGGCCCAAAGTTTCCATGCCTGATGTGGATTTCAATCTGAAAGGCCCCAAAGTTGAAGGTGAGGTGGATATTCCAAAGATTGAAGGAAAAGTGAAAGCACCGGGAGTTGACATTGAGGGACCGAAAGTTGACATCGAAGGTCCAAAAGGTGGATTTGAAATGCCCAAAATTAAAATGCCAACATTTGGCTTTAAAGGTCCAAAGGTGGAGGGTCCAGATGTTGACATAAACCTTCCCAAAGCTGATGTCAATATCAAAGCACCTGAAGTTGATATTAGAGGACCAGAAATAGAAGGCCCTGATGCCAAACTCAAAGGACCCAAATTCAAACTGCCATCACTGTCAGGACCCAGCCTACCAGATTTTGACATTAATTTGAAAGGGCCCAAACTCAAGGGAGATGTTGATGTGTCCGCTCCAAAGATTGAGAGAGACATAAAGGCACCCAAGGTGGACATTGAGGGACCAGATGTTGACATTGAGGGCCACAAAGGAGGACTTAAAATGCCCAAATTCAAAATGCCAGGCTTTGGTATGAAGGGTCCAAAAGTTGAAGGTCCAGATGTTGATGTCAGCCTTCCTAAAGGGGATATTGACATCAATGCACCCGACGTTGACATTAAAGGAGGAGACATTGATGTGGAGGGTCCGAGTGGAAAGATCAAAGGACCAAAATTCAAGATGTCAGGTATGTCCGGGCCTAAAATTTCCATGCCTGATGTGGATTTCAATCTGAAAGGCCCCAAAGTTGAAGGTGAGGTGGATGTTCGAAAGATTGAAGGAAAAGTGAAAGCACCAGGAGTCGACATTGGGGGACCAAAAGTTGATATTGAAGGTCCAAAAGGTGGATTTGAAATGCCCAAAATTAAAATGCCAACATTTGGCCTTAAAGGTCCAAAGGTGGAGGGTCCAGATGTTGACATAAACCTTCCCAAAGCTGATGTCAATGTGAAAGGACCTGAAGTTGATATTAGTGGACCAGAAATCGAAGGCCCTGATGCCAAACTCAAAGGACCCAAATTCAAACTGCCATCACTGTCAGGACCCAGCCTACCAGACTTTGACATTAATTTGAAAGGGCCCAAACTCAAGGGAGATGTTGATGTGTCCGCTCCAAAGATTGAGGGAGACATAAAGGCACCCAAGGTGGACATTGAGGGACCAGATGTTGACATTGAGGGCCACAAAGGAGGACTTAAAATGCCCAAATTCAAAATGCCAGGCTTTGGTATGAAGGGTCCAAAAGTTGAAGGTCCAGATGTTGATGTCAGCCTTCCTAAAGGGGATATTGACATCAAAGCCCCCGAAGTTGACATTAAAGGAGCTGACATTGATGTGGAGGGTCCGAGTGGAAAGATCAAAGGACCAAAATTCAAGATGCCAAGTTTATCCGGGCCCAAAATTTCAATGCCTGATGTAGATTTCAATCTGAAAGGCCCCAAAGTTGAAGGTGAGGTGGATATTCCAAAGATTGAAGGAAAAGTGAAAGCACCGGGAGTTGACATCGAGGGACCAAAAGTTGACATCGAAGGTCCAAAAGGTGGATTTGAAATGCCCAAAATTAAAATGCCAACATTTGGCTTTAAAGGTCCAAAGGTGGAGGGTCCAGATGTTGACATAAACCTTCCCAAAGCTGATGTCAATATCAAAGCACCTGAAATTGATATTAGTGGACCAGAAATCGAAGGCCCTGATGCCAAACTCAAAGGACCCAAGTTCAAACTGCCATCACTGTCAGGACCCAGCCTACCAGACTTTGACATTAATTTGAAAGGGCCCAAAATCAAGGGAGATGTTGATGTGTCCGTTCCAAAGATTGAGGGAGACATAAAGGCACCCAAGGTGGACATTGAAGGACCAGATGTTGACATTGAGGGCCACAAGGGAGGACTTAAAATGCCCAAATTCAAAATGCCAGGCTTTGGTATGAAGGGTCCAAAAGTTGAAGGTCCAGATGTTGATGTCAGCCTTCCTAAAGGGGATATTGACATCAAAGCACCCGAAGTTGACATTAAAGGAGCTGACATTGATGTCGAGGGTCCAAGTGGAAAGATCAAAGGACCAAAATTCAAGATGCCAAGTTTATCCGGGCCCAAAATTTCAATGCCTGATGTAGATTTCAATCTGAAAGGCCCCAAAGTTGAAGGTGAGGTGGATATTCCAAAGATTGAAGGAAAAGTGAAAGCACCGGGAGTTGACATTGAGGGACCAAAAGTTGACATCGAAGGTCCAAAAGGTGGATTTGAAATGCCCAAAATTAAAATGCCAACATTTGGCTTTAAAGGTCCAAAGGTGGAGGGTCCAGATGTTGACATAAACCTTCCCAAAGCTGATGTCAATATCAAAGCACCTGAAGTTGATATTAGTGGACTAGAAATAGAAGGCCCTGATGCCAAACTCAAAGGACCCAAGTTCAAACTGCCATCACTGTCAGGACCCAGCCTACCAGACTTTGACATTAATTTGAAAGGGCCCAAACTCAAGGGAGATGTTGATGTGTCCGTTCCAAAGATTGAGGGAGACATAAAGGCACCCAAGGTGGACATTGAGGGACCAGATGTTGACATTGAGGGCCACAAAGGAGGACTTAAAATGCCCAAATTCAAAATGCCAGGCTTTGGTATGAAGGGTCCAAAAGTTGAAGGTCCAGATGTTGATGTCAGCCTTCCTAAAGGGGATATTGACATCAAAGCCCCCGAAGTTGACATTAAAGGAGCTGACATTGATGTGGAGGGTCCGAGTGGAAAGATCAAAGGACCAAAATTCAAGATGCCAAGTTTATCCGGGCCCAAAATTTCAATGCCTGATGTAGATTTCAATCTGAAAGGCCCCAAAGTTGAAGGTGAGGTGGATATTCCAAAGATTGAAGGAAAAGTGAAAGCACCGGGAGTTGACATTGAGGGACCAAAAGTTGACATCGAAGGTCCAAAAGGTGGATTTGAAATGCCCAAAATTAAAATGCCAACATTTGGCTTTAAAGGTCCAAAGGTGGAGGGTCCAGATGTTGACATAAACCTTCCCAAAGCTGATGTCAATATCAAAGCACCTGAAATTGATATTAGTGGACCAGAAATCGAAGGCCCTGATGCCAAACTCAAAGGACCCAAGTTCAAACTGCCATCACTGTCAGGACCCAGCCTACCAGACTTTGACATTAATTTGAAAGGGCCCAAACTCAAGGGAGATGTTGATGTGTCCATTCCAAAGATTGAGGGAGACATAAAGGCACCCAAGGTGGACATTGAAGGACCAGATGTTGACATTGAGGGCCACAAAGGAGGACTTAAAATGCCCAAATTCAAAATGCCAGGCTTTGGTATGAAGGGTCCAAAAGTTGAAGGTCCAGATGTTGATGTCAGCCTTCCTAAAGGGGATATTGACATCAAAGCACCCGACGTTGACGTTAAAGGAGCTGACATTGATGTCGAGGGTCCAAGTGGAAAGATCAAAGGACCAAAATTCAAGATGCCAAGTTTATCCGGGCCCAAAATTTCAATGCCTGATGTAGATTTCAATCTGAAAGGCCCCAAAGTTGAAGGTGAGGTGGATATTCCAAAGATTGAAGGAAAAGTGAAAGCACCGGGAGTTGACATTGAGGGACCAAAAGTTGACATCGAAGGTCCAAAAGGTGGATTTGAAATGCCCAAAATTAAAATGCCAACATTTGGCTTTAAAGGTCCAAAGGTGGAGGGTCCAGATGTTGACATAAACCTTCCCAAAGCTGATGTAAATATCAAAGCACCTGAAATTGATATTAGTGGACCAGAAATCGAAGGCCCTGATGCCAAACTCAAAGGACCCAAGTTCAAACTGCCATCACTGTCAGGACCCAGCCTACCAGACTTTGACATTAATTTGAAAGGGCCCAAAATCAAGGGAGATGTTGATGTGTCCGTTCCAAAGATTGAGGGAGACATAAAGGCACCCAAGGTGGACATTGAAGGACCAGATGTTGACATTGAGGGCCACAAAGGAGGACTTAAAATGCCCAAATTCAAAATGCCAGGCTTTGGTATGAAGGGTCCAAAAGTTGAAGGTCCAGATGTTGATGTCAGCCTTCCTAAAGGGGATATTGACATCAAAGCCCCCGACGTTGACATTAAAGGAGCTGACATTGATGTGGAGGGTCCGAGTGGAAAGATCAAAGGACCAAAATTCAAGATGCCAAGTTTATCCGGGCCCAAAATTTCAATGCCTGATGTGGATTTCAATCTGAAAGGCCCCAAAGTTGAAGGTGAGGTGGATATTCCAAAGATTGAAGGAAAAGTGAAAGCACCGGGAGTTGACATTGAGGGACCAAAAGTTGACATCGAAGGCCCAAAAGGTGGATTTGAAATGCCAAAAATTAAAATGCCAACATTTGGCTTTAAAGGTCCAAAGGTGGAGGGTCCAGATGTTGACATACACCTTCCCAAAGCTGATGTCAATATCAAAGCACCTGAAATTGATATTAGTGGACCAGAAATAGAAGGCCCTGATGCAAAACTCAAAGGACCCAAGTTCAAACTGCCATCACTATCAGGACCCAGCCTACCAGACTTTGACATTAATTTGAAAGGGCCCAAACTCAAGGGAGATGTTGATGTGTCCGTTCCAAAGATTGAGGGAGACATAAAGGCACCCAAGGTGGACATTGAGGGACCAGATGTTGACATTGAGGGCCACAAAGGAGGACTTAAAATGCCCAAATTCAAAATGCCAGGCTTTGGTATGAAGGGTCCAAAAGTTGAAGGTCCAGATGTTGATGTCAGCCTTCCTAAAGGTGATATTGACATCAAAGCCCCCGAAGTTGACATTAAAGGAGCTGACATTGATGTCGAGGGTCCGAGTGGAAAGATTAAAGGACCAAAATTCAAGATGCCAAGTTTATCTGGGCCTAAAATTTCAATGCCTGATGTGGATTTCAATCTGAAAGGCCCCAAAGTTGAAGGTGAGGTGGATATTCCAAAGATTGAAGGAAAAGTGAAAGCACCGGGAGTTGACATTGAGGGACCAAAAGTTGACATCGAAGGTCCAAAAGGTGGATTTGAAATGCCCAAAATTAAAATGCCAACATTTGGTTTTAAAGGTCCAAAGGTGGAGGGTCCAGATGTTGACATAAACCTTCCCAAAGCTGATGTCAATGTCAAAGGACCTGAAGTTGATATTAGTGGACTAGAAATAGAAGGCCCTGATGCCAAACTCAAAGGACCCAAATTCAAACTGCCATCACTGTCAGGACCCAGCCTACCAGATTTTGACATTAATTTGAAAGGGCCCAAACTCAAGGGAGATGTTGATGTGTCAGTTCCAAAGATTGAGGGAGACATAAAGGCACCCAAGGTGGACGTTGAGGGCCCAGATGTTGACATTGAGGGCCACAAAGGAGGACTTAAAATGCCCAAATTCAAAATGCCATCCTTTGGTATGAAGGGTCCAAAAGTTGAAGGTCCAGATGTTGATGTCAGCCTTCCTAAAGGGGATATTGACATCAAAGCACCCGACGTTGACATTAAAGGAGCAGACATTGATGTGGAGGGTCCGAGTGGAAAGATCAAAGGACCAAAATTCAAGATGCCAAGTTTATCCGGGCCCAAAATTTCAATGCCTGATGTGGATTTCAATCTGAAAGGCCCCAAAGTTGAAGGTGAGGTGGATATTCCAAAGATTGAAGGAAAAATGAAAGCACCGGGAGTCGACATTGAGGGACCCAAGGTTGACATTGAAGGTCCAAAAGGTGGATTTGAAATGCCCAAAATTAAAATGCCAACCTTTGGCTTTAAAGGTCCAAAGGTGGAGGGTCCAGATGTTGACATAAACCTTCCCAAAGCTGATTTCAATGTCAAAGGACCTGGAGTTGATATTAGTGGACCAGAAATCGAAGGCCCTGATGCCAAACTAAAAAGACCCAAGTTCAAACTGCCATCACTGTCAGGACCCAGCCTACCAGACTTTGACATTAATTTGAAAGGGCCCAAACTCAAGGGAGATGTTGATGTGTCCGTTCCAAAGATTGAGGGAGATATAAAGGCACCCAAGGTGGACATTGAGGGACCAGATGTTGACATTGAGGGCCATAAAGGAGGACTTAAAATGCCCAAATTCAAAATGCCATCCTTTGGTATGAAGGGTCCAAAAGTTGAAGGTCCAGATGTTGATGTCAGCCTTCCTAAGGGGGATATTGACATCAAAGCACCCGAAGTTGACATTAAAGGAGCAGATATTGATGTCGAGGGTCCGAGTGGAAAAATCAAAGGACCAAAATTCAAGATGCCAAGTTTATCCGGGCCCAAAATTTCAATGCCTGATGTGGATTTCAATCTGAAAGGCCCCAAAGTTGAAGGTGAGGTGGATATTCCAAAGATTGAAGGAAAAGTGAAAGCACCGGGAGTTGACATTGAGGGACCAAAGGTTGACATCGAAGGTCCAAAAGGTGGATTTGAAATGCCCAAAATTAAAATGCCAACATTTGGCTTTAAAGGTCCAAAGGTGGAGGGTCCAGATGTTGACATAAACCTTCCCAAAGCTGATTTCAATGTCAAAGGACCTGAAGTTGATATTAGTGGACCAGAAATCGAAGGCCCTGATGCCAAACTAAAAAGACCCAAGTTCAAACTGCCATCACTGTCAGGACCCAGCCTACCAGACTTTGACATTAATTTGAAAGGGCCCAAACTCAAGGGAGATGTTGATGTGTCCGTTCCAAAGATTGAGGGAGATATAAAGGCACCCAAGGTGGACATTGAGGGACCAGATGTTGACATTGAGGGCCATAAAGGAGGACTTAAAATGCCCAAATTCAAAATGCCATCCTTTGGTATGAAGGGTCCAAAAGTTGAAGGTCCAGATGTTGATGTCAGCCTTCCTAAGGGGGATATTGACATCAAAGCACCCGAAGTTGACATTAAAGGAGCAGATATTGATGTCGAGGGTCCGAGTGGAAAAATCAAAGGACCAAAATTCAAGATGCCAAGTTTATCCGGGCCCAAAATTTCAATGCCTGATGTGGATTTCAATCTGAAAGGCCCCAAAGTTGAAGGTGAGGTGGATATTCCAAAGATTGAAGGAAAAGTGAAAGCACCGGGAGTTGACATTGAGGGACCAAAGGTTGACATCGAAGGTCCAAAAGGTGGATTTGAAATGCCCAAAATTAAAATGCCAACATTTGGCTTTAAAGGTCCAAAGGTGGAGGGTCCAGATGTTGACATAAACCTTCCCAAAGCTGATTTCAATGTCAAAGGACCTGAAGTTGATATTAGTGGACCAGAAGTCGAAGGCCCTGATGCCAAACTCAAAGGACCCAAGTTCAAACTGCCATCACTGTCAGGACCCAGCCTACCAGACTTTGACATTAATTTGAAAGGCCCAAAACTCAAGGGAGATGTTGATGTGTCCGTTCCAAAGATTGAGGGAGATATAAAGGCACCCAAGGTGGACATCGAGGGACCAGATTTTGACATTGAGGGCCACAAAGGAGGACTTAAAATGCCCAAATTCAAAATGCCAGGCTTTGGTATGAAGGGTCCAAAAGTTGAAGGTCCAGATGTTGATGTCAGCCTTCCTAAAGGGAATATTGACATCAAAGCCCCTGAAGTTGACATTAAAGGAGCTGACATTGAAGTCGAGGGTCCGAGTGGAAAGATCAAAGGACCAAAATTCAAGATGCCAAGTTTATCCGGGCCCAAAATTTCAATGCCTGATGTAGATTTCAATCTGAAAGGCCCCAAAGTTGAAGGTGATTTAGATGTTCCAAAGATTGAAGGAAAAGTGAAAGCACCAGGAGTTGACATTGAGGGACCAAACGTTGACATCGAAGGTCCAAAAGGTGGATTTGAAATGCCCAAAATTAAAATGCCAACATTTGGCTTTAAAGGTCCAAAGGTGGAGGGTCCAGATGTTGACATAAACCTTCCCAAAGCTGATTTCAATGTGAAAGGACCTGAAGTTGATATTAGTGGACCAGAAATCGAAGGCCCTGATGCCAAACTCAAAGGACCCAAATTTAAACTGCCATCACTGTCAGGACCCAGTCTACCAGACTTTGACATTAATTTTAAAGGGCCCAAACTCAAGGGAGATGTTGATGTGTCCGTTCCAAAGATTGAGGGTGATATAAAGGCACCCAAGGTGGACATCGAGGGACCAGATGTTGACATTGAGGGCCACAAAGGAGGACTTAAAATGCCCAAATTCAAAATGCCAGGCTTTGGCATGAAGGGTCCAAAAGTTGAAGGTCCAGATGTTGATGTCAGCCTTCCTAAAGGGGATATTGACATCAAAGCACCCGAAGTTGACATTAAAGGAGCAGACATTGATGTCGAGGGTCCGAGTGGAAAGATCAAAGGACCAAAATTCAAGATGCCAAGTTTATCCGGGCCCAAAATTTCAATGCCTGATGTGGATTTCAATCTGAAAGGCCCCAAAGTTGAAGGTGAGGTGGATATTCCAAAGATTGAAGGAAAAGTGAAAGCACCAGGAGTTGACATTGAGGGACCGAAAGTTGACATCGAAGGTCCAAAAGGTGGATTTGAAATGCCCAAAATTAAAATGCCAACATTTGGCTTTAAAGGTCCAAAGGTGGAGGGTCCAGATGTTGACATAAACCTTCCCAAAGCTGATTTCAATGTCAAAGGACCTGAAGTTGATATTAGTGGACCAGAAGTCGAAGGCCCTGATGCCAAACTCAAAGGACCCAAGTTCAAACTGCCATCACTGTCAGGACCCAGCCTACCAGACTTTGACATTAATTTGAAAGGCCCAAAACTCAAGGGAGATGTTGATGTGTCCGTTCCAAAGATTGAGGGAGATATAAAGGCACCCAAGGTGGACATTGAGGGACCAGATTTTGACATTGAGGGCCACAAAGGAGGACTTAAAATGCCCAAATTCAAAATGCCAGGCTTTGGTATGAAGGGTCCAAAAGTTGAAGGTCCAGATGTTGATGTCAGCCTTCCTAAAGGGAATATTGACATCAAAGCCCCCGAAGTTGACATTAAAGGAGCTGACATTGAAGTCGAGGGTCCGAGTGGAAAGATCAAAGGACCAAAATTCAAGATGCCAAGTTTATCCGGGCCCAAAATTTCAATGCCTGATGTGGATTTCAATCTGAAAGGCCCCAAAGTTGAAGGTGATTTAGATGTTCCAAAGATTGAAGGAAAAGTGAAAGCACCAGGAGTTGACATTGAGGGACCAAAAGTTGACATCGAAGGTCCAAAAGGTGGATTTGAAATGCCCAAAATTAAAATGCCAACATTTGGTTTTAAAGGTCCAAAGGTGGAGGGTCCAGATGTTGACATAAACCTTCCCAAAGCTGATTTCAATGTGAAAGGACCTGAAGTTGATATTAGTGGACCAGAAATCGAAGGCCCTGATGCCAAACTCAAAGGACCCAAATTTAAACTGCCATCACTGTCAGGACCCAGCCTACCAGACTTTGACATTAATTTTAAAGGGCCAAAACTCAAGGGAGATGTTGATGTGTCCGTTCCAAAGATTGAGGCTGATATAAAGGCACCCAAGGTGGACATCGAGGGACCAGATGTTGACATTGAGGGCCACAAAGGAGGACTTAAAATGCCCAAATTCAAAATGCCAGGCTTTGGCATGAAGGGTCCAAAAGTTGAAGGTCCAGATGTTGATGTCAGCCTTCCTAAAGGGAATATTGACATCAAAGCACCCGAAGTTGACATTAAAGGAGCAGACATTGATGTCGAGGGTCCGAGTGGAAAGATCAAAGGACCAAAATTCAAGATGCCAAGTTTATCCGGGCCCAAAATTTCAATGCCTGATGTGGATTTCAATCTGAAAGGCCCCAAAGTTGAAGGTGAGGTGGATATTCCAAAGATTGAAGGAAAAGTGAAAGCACCAGGAGTTGACATTGAGGGACCGAAAGTTGACATCGAAGGTCCAAAAGGTGGATTTGAAATGCCCAAAATTAAAATGCCAACATTTGGCTTTAAAGGTCCAAAGGTGGAGGGTCCAGATGTTGACATAAACCTTCCCAAAGCTGATTTCAATGTGAAAGGACCTGAAGTTGATATTAGTGGACCAGAAATCGAAGGCCCTGATGCAAAACTCAAAGGACCCAAGTTTAAACTGCCATCACTGTCAGGACCCAGCCTACCAGACTTTGACATTAATTTGAAAGGGCCCAAACTCAAGGGAGATGTTGATGTGTCCGTTCCAAAGATTGAGGCTGATATAAAGGCACCCAAGGTGGACATCGAGGGACCAGATGTTGACATTGAGGGCCACAAAGGAGGACTTAAAATGCCCAAATTCAAAATGCCAGGCTTTGGCATGAAGGGTCCAAAAGTTGAAGGTCCAGATGTTGATGTCAGCCTTCCTAAAGGGAATATTGACATCAAAGCACCCGAAGTTGACATTAAAGGAGCAGACATTGATGTCGAGGGTCCGAGTGGAAAGATCAAAGGACCAAAATTCAAGATGCCAAGTTTATCCGGGCCCAAAATTTCAATGCCTGATGTGGATTTCAATCTGAAAGGCCCCAAAGTTGAAGGTGAGGTGGATATTCCAAAGATTGAAGGAAAAGTGAAAGCACCAGGAGTTGACATTGAGGGACCGAAAGTTGACATCGAAGGTCCAAAAGGTGGATTTGAAATGCCCAAAATTAAAATGCCAACATTTGGCTTTAAAGGTCCAAAGGTGGAGGGTCCAGATGTTGACATAAACCTTCCCAAAGCTGATTTCAATGTGAAAGGACCTGAAGTTGATATTAGTGGACCAGAAATCGAAGGCCCTGATGCAAAACTCAAAGGACCCAAGTTTAAACTGCCATCACTGTCAGGACCCAGCCTACCAGACTTTGACATTAATTTGAAAGGGCCCAAACTCAAGGGAGATGTTGATGTGTCAGTTCCAAAGATTGAGGGAGATATAAAGGCACCCAAGGTGGACATTGAGGGACCAGATGTTGACATTGAGGGCCACAAAGGAGGGCTTAAAATGCCCAAATTCAAAATGCCAGGCTTTGGTATGAAAGGTCCAAAGGTTGAAGGTCCAGATGTTGATGTCAGCCTTCCTAAAGGGGATATTGACATCAAAGCCCCCGAAGTTGACATTAAAGGAGTGGACATTGATGTCGAGGGTCCGAGTGGAAAGATTAAAGGACCAAAATTCAAGATGCCAGGAATATCTGGGCCTAAAATTTCAATGCCTGATGTGGATTTCAATCTGAAAGGCCCCAAAGTTGAAGGTGAGGTGGATGTTCCAAAGATTGAAGGAAAAGTGAAAGCACCGGGAATCGACATTGAGGGACCAAAGGTTGACATCGAAGGTCCAAAAGGTGGATTTGAAATGCCCAAAATTAAAATGCCAACATTTGGCTTTAAAGGTCCAAAGGTGGAGGGTCCAGATGTTGACATAAACCTTCCCAAAGCTGATTTCAATGTCAAAGCACCTGAAGTTGATATTAGTGGACCAGACGTTGAAGGCCCTGATGCCAAACTCAAAGGACCCAAGTTCAAACTGCCATCACTGTCAGGACCCAGCCTACCCGACTTTGACATTAATTTGAAAGGGCCCAAACTCAAGGGAGATGTTGATGTGTCAGCTCCAAAGATTGAAGGCGATATTAAAATCCCTGAAGTAGATGTCCACGGTCCCAAGATGGACATTGGCTCTCCACAGGGAAAGTTTTCAGGGCCCAAGGTAAAGTTTCCAACAATTAGTGGACCCAAAATGTCCCTGCCAGATGTTGACATCAATTTAAAGGGACCAAAGTTGAAAGGAGATATGAAGGGGGATTTTCAACTATCAAAACCTGAAATTGAGGGACCAGATGCTTCAATTGATATTCCAGAAACTGGTTCAAAGAAAATGAAATTCAAACTGCCAAGGTTTGGTTTCAAGGGTCCAAAGCTAAATGCACCAGACAGTGAGTTGAAATTGCCACAAGGCGACATCAACCTCAAAGGAAAAACTGGCAGCCTTGAGGGTGTTGACCTTGATTTGGAACTGTCTACACCAAAAGCCAAAGGATCTAAATTCAAAATGCCAAAATTTGGATTTAAAAGTCCAAAAGTTGAAGGTCCAGATGCTGATATAAATGTTTCAACACCTAAGACTGAAATAGAGACACCGGAAGTGAAAATAGAAGCACCTGATATTGACGTTGAGGGTCCAAGTGGGAAGATCAAAGGATCAAAATTCAAGATGCCAAATATCTCAGGACCAAAGATTTCCATGCCAGACGTAGATTTCAAACTAAAAGGTCCTGAATTTGAAGGTGATGTTGATATACCAAAGGCTGAAGGAAAAATAAAGGTACCTAAGGTGGATATAAAAGGCTCAGAGATTGACTTGGAAGGCCCAAAAGGTGGACTGGATATGCCCAAAATTAAAATGCCAACATTTGGCTTCAAAGGTCCAAAGGTTGAGGGTCCAGATGTTGACATAAACCTTCCCAAAGCTGATGTCAATGTCAAAGCACCTGAAATTGATATTAGTCTACCAGAAGTTGAAGGCCCTGATGGAAAACTCAAAGGACCCAAGTTCAAACTGCCATCACTGTCAGGACCCAGCCTACCCGACTTTGACATTAATTTGAAAGGGCCCAAACTCAAGGGAGATGTTGATGTGTCCGTTCCAAAGATTGAGGGAGACATAAAGGCACCCAAGGTGGACATCGAAGGACCAGATATTGACATTGAGGGCCACAAGGGAGGACTTAAAATGCCCAAATTCAAAATGCCAGGCTTTGGTATGAAGGGTCCAAAAGTTGAAGGTCCAGATGTTGATGTCAGCCTTCCTAAAGGGGATATTGACATTAAAGCCCCGGAAGTTGACATTAAAGGAGCTGACATTGATGTCGAGGGTCCGAGTGGAAAGATCAAAGGACCAAAATTCAAGATGCCAGGTATATCCGGGCCAAAAATCTCCATGCCGGATGTGGATTTTAACTTGAAAAGTCCTAAACTTGAAGGTGACATCAAAATTCCAAAAATGCAAGGAGAAATAAAGGTACCGGAAGTAGATATCGAAGGTCCAGAGTTTGATGCTAAGGGCCCCAAAGGTGGATTTGAAATGCCCAAAATTAAAATGCCAACATTTGGTTTCAAGGGTCCAAAGGTGGAGGGTCCAGATGTTGACATAAATCTTCCCAAAGCTGATGCCAATGTGAAAGGACCTGAAGTTGATATTAGTGGACCAGAAGTTGAAGGGCCTGATGCCAAACTCAAAGGTCACAAATTCAAACTGCCATCATTATCAGGACCCAGCCTACCAGACTTTGACATTAACTTGAAAGGGCCCAAAATTAAGGGAGATGTTGATGTGTCGGTTCCAAAGATTGAGGGAGACATAAAGGCACCCAAGGTGGACATCGAGGGACCAGATGTTGACATTGAGGGCCATAAAGGAGGGCTTAAAATGCCCAAATTCAAAATGCCATCCTTTGGTATGAAGGGTCCAAAAGTTGAAGGTCCAGATGTTGATGTCAGCCTTCCTAAAGGGGATATTGACATCAAAGCCCCCGACGTTGACATTAAAGGAGCAGACATTGATGTGGAGGGTCCGAGTGGAAAGATCAAAGGACCAAAATTCAAGATGCCAGGTATATCTGGGCCCAAAATCTCAATGCCTGATGTGGATTTCAATCTGAAAGGCCCCAAAGTTGAAGGTGATTTAGATGTTCCAAAGATTGAAGGAAAGTTCAAAACACCTGAACTTGACATCAAAGGTCCCCAGGTTGATATTGAAGGTCCAAAAGGTGGATTTGAAATGCCACATATTAAGATGCCATCTTTTGGCTTTAAAGGTCCAAAGGTGGAGGGTCCAGATGTTGACATAAACCTTCCCAAAGCTGATGTCAATATCAAAGCACCTGAAGTTGATATTAGTGGACTAGAAGTTGAAGGGCCTGATGGAAAACTGAAAGGGCCCAAGTTCAAACTGCCATCACTGTCAGGACCCAGCCTACCAGATTTTGACATTAATTTGAAAGGGCCCAAACTCAAAGGAGACGTTGATGTGTCTGCTCCAAAGATTGAGGGAGACATAAAAGCACCCAAGGTGGACATTGAAGGACCAAATATTGACATTGAGGGTCACAAAGGAGGACTTAAAATGCCCAAATTCAAAATGCCAGGCTTTGGTATGAAGGGTCCAAAAGTTGAAGGTCCAGATGTTGATGTCAGCCTTCCTAAAGGGGATATTGACATCAAAGCACCCGACGTTGACATTAAAGGAGCTGACATTGATGTCGAGGGTCCGAGTGGAAAGATCAAAGGACCAAAATTCAAGATGCCAAGTTTATCCGGGCCCAAAATTTCAATGCCTGATGTGGATTTCAATCTGAAAGGCCCCAAAGTTGAAGGTGAGGTGGATATTCCAAAGATTGAAGGAAAAGTGAAAGCACCGGGAGTTGACATTGAGGGACCAAAAGTTGACATCGAAGGTCCAAAAGGTGGATTTGAAATGCCCAAAATTAAAATGCCAACATTTGGCTTTAAAGGTCCAAAGGTGGAGGGTCCAGATGTTGACATAAACCTTCCCAAAGCTGATTTCAATGTCAAAGCACCTGAAGTTGATATTAGTGGACCAGAAATCGAAGGCCCTGATGCCAAACTCAAAGGACCCAAGTTCAAACTGCCATCACTGTCAGGACCCAGCCTACCAGACTTTGACATTAATTTGAAAGGGCCCAAACTCAAGGGAGATGTTGATGTGTCCGTTCCAAAGATTGAGGGAGACATAAAGGCACCCAAGGTGGACATTGAGGGACCAGATGTTGACATTGAGGGCCACAAGGGAGGACTTAAAATGCCCAAATTCAAAATGCCAGGCTTTGGTATGAAGGGCCCAAAAGTTGAAGGTCCAGATGTTGATGTCAGCCTTCCTAAAGGGGATATTGACATCAAAGCCCCGGAAGTTGACTTTAAAGGAGTCGATATTGATGTGGAGGGTCCGAGTGGAAAAATCAAAGGACCAAAATTCAAGATGCCAAGTTTATCCGGGCCCAAAATCTCCATGCCGGATATGGATTTCAATCTGAAAGGCCCCAAAGTTGAAGGTGAGGTGGATATTCCAAAGATTGAAGGAAAAGTGAAAGCACCAGGAGTCGACTTTGAGGGACCGAAAGTTGACATTGAAGGTCCAAAAGGTGGATTTGAAATGCCAAAAATTAAAATGCCAACATTTGGCTTTAAAGGTCCAAAGGTGGAGGGTCCAGATGTTGACATAAACCTTCCCAAAGCTGATTTCAATGTGAAAGGACCTGATGTTGATATTAGTGGACCAGAAATCGAAGGCCCTGATGCCAAACTAAAAGGACCCAAATTTAAACTGCCATCACTGTCAGGACCCAGCCTACCCGACTTTGACATTAATTTGAAAGGGCCCAAACTCAAGGGAGATGTTGATGTGTCCGTTCCAAAGATTGAGGGAGACATAAAGGCACCCAAGGTGGACATTGAGGGACCAGATGTTGACATTGAGGGCCACAAGGGAGGACTTAAAATGCCCAAATTCAAAATGCCAGGCTTTGGTATGAAGGGCCCAAAAGTTGAAGGTCCAGATGTTGATGTCAGCCTTCCTAAAGGGGATATTGACATCAAAGCCCCGGAAGTTGACATTAAAGGAGCGGACTTCGATATCGAGGGTCCGAGTGGAAAGATCAAAGGACCAAAATTCAAGATGCCAGGTATTTCCGGGCCCAAAATCTCCATGCCTGATGTGGATTTCAATCTGAAAGGCCCCAAAGTTGAAGGTGAGGTGGATGTTCCAAAGATTGAAGGAAGAGTGAAAGCACCGGGAGTTGATATTAGTGGACCAGACCTTGAAGGTCCTGATGTAAAATTGAAAGGGCCAAAGTTCAACCTTCCATCACTTTCAGGACCCAGTCTACCAGACTTCGACATTAATTTGAAAGGCCCCAAAGTTAAGGGAGATGTCTCAGCTCCAAAGGTTGAGGGAGACATCAAAGGCCCCAAGATGGATATCCAAGGTCCAGAGATTGACATTCAAGGACCCAAAAGTGCACTTAATATGCCCAGTATTAAAATGCCATCTTTTGGTTTGAAAGGTCCAAAGGTTGAGGGTCCAGATGCTGACATACACCTTCCCAAGGCCGATATCAATGTAAAAACACCGAAAGTTGATATTACAGTGCCCGAAGTTGAATGTTCCTATGCAAAACCAAAAGGACCCAAAATGAAACTTCCATCATTGTCTGGACCTAAGTTGCAGGGCCCCGACATTAACATTAACATTCCCAAACCCAACAATGAATTTAAAACATCCGATATTGGAATTGACCTAAAAGGGCCTAAAGTTAAAGGTGAAGTGGATGCATCGGTGCCCATGTTTGAAAGTGACATAAAAGGTCCAAATGCTAACATCTCTAATGATGATGAAAAGACTGCTGTTACCTTTCCTAAGTTTAAAGGTCCTAAGTTTGCAATGAAAACCCCAGTTCTCGAAGAGTCTAAATCCAATATCAAGATGCCCAGTACAGCACCAAAAAGTCTCAAAACAGAAGTTAGTTTCCCAGACACTGACGCAAGTGTTGATGCCCCTGATATTGACATCAATGTAAAAGGGAAAAAAGGAAAATTTAAACTTCCAAAAGTTAAAGGAAAGGCAAAGAAACCTGATGTTGACATAGAAACACCATCAACAGAAATCAATGCAGACATAACAAACAGTTATGCTAAAGGAACAAAAACAAAGAAGTCTCGGTTTGGAAAGCTTCATTTTCCTGATGTAGAATTAGATATAAAATCACCAAAACTAAAAGGAGATGGATCTTTATCTGCCATTGATGGCTCTGGCAGTCATAGTGCAAATGTTAACTTGGAAGGGTCGAACATGAAAGTAAAATCTTCTAATATTAAAATGCAAAGCGGGACTGATTCAGAAATAAACGCAAGTGCTTCAGGAGGAAGTGCAAGTGGTGGCCTTCAGTACCCAGAGGGTAAAGTCACATTTACCAAAATCACAATGCCAAAGTTTGGCATTGTGTTGCCACAGGTGGAAACCAAAGAAAGTGGAGGAAATATTGAATCAGAACCTGCAGCTAGTGTAGACATCAAGACAGAATCTCCATCTATTAGTTGCCAAGTCAGTTCTCAAAATATTGAGGTTCCCAGTCCAGAGCTGAGACAAGAAGGCAAAGTTAAGGTAAAGATGCCAAAAATTTTTGGCAAATCAAAAGCGAAGGGCAGTAGTGTAAGTGACCTTCACGGATCAGAGGCAGAATTAAGTAGCAGTGGAAAAGCAGGTAAGACCTCTAAAGAGCTAAGTGTACATTCTGGGGAAATGATGGGTGGAAAAATAGAATTAGAGGGTGATCCTGGACTGGGTTTGTCAACTAAAGGCAAATCGGCCTCACTTGATCTTTTTAAGAAATCAAGACATCGATCTTCCTCTTTCAGTGATGAGGGGGGAGTTAGTTCTCCTTCAGCTCAATTAGAGGCTGAAGGTGGTGACATTTCTTTAGATCTCGGAAGCAAGGTCAAGGGAAAGAAAGGCAAGCTTAAGTTTGGTACTTTTGGAGGTTTTGGTTCAAAGTCAAAGGGCTCATATGAAGTGACACTGGGAGATGACAGTGAAGCACGAATGGAGGGGAGTGCAGGTGTTTCGCTACCTGCTAAAAAATCAAGACTGTCTTCATCCTCTAGCAGTGATAGTGGTTCAAGAGGTGGTTTCAGGTTCCCCAAAGTTGAGCTATCAGTTTCACCCACAAAGTGATAAAGAGACAAATTAAAACCTCAATTGCAACCAAATGTTTTCTCCTAATATTGAAAATTGCTCTTTGTTTCTTTAAAACCTAAGGAGACATGCACAATCATCTCAGTGTGGTTAATTATGAATATCTTTTAGTAATCAAACAGAAGTGCATGAGATTGTTTAAAATCCCTTCAAACTGTAAATAAGATTAATTTGTAATAATAAATATTGTTTTTTGTATATAGTCCAGATTTAATAAATATATGCCATCTCACATCAATAGTTTGTTACAGGGTTTTCTCACTGTGTTCTTTTTCATTCTATTAAATAAATGTTAATGAATGGTTGTGGTATATTTGTGTCCAGGGGTCTATTGCACAGAACCAATATGTTTTTTTTAAAGATTAAAATGTTGTTTATTCACTCAAATACAGTTACCTTTTTAAGTAGGGAGTGATTTTATTTTCAAACTTTAATAATATATAATCAGTAAGTAAAGATGCCTTTTTATAACACATTGTAAAGAGTGATAATGTATATACCAATACTGCAACTGTTTTTACATTTTCAAGTGCTGTCAGTAGTATTCTGTTCATTTTAAACAAAATGTATTTGCTTAAATTTGCCGTTTACCACAAATATTCATTTGGTTCAGTTATTTTAAACAGGATCTCTTTCCTAATCATGTGTTATTGTCACTCATTAATGGTCTGTTTAATGATTTTATTTCATTCTGTCACTCTCTCTCTTTGTATACACACCATATGCTTGCATTAAGTGTCACAAATAGTACCCCCTTGATGTTAATTTGTTTGCATACAAATTCTTTGTTGATAGACAAAGAAATAGTATTGACTAGATGCAAGAGAGATCATTATTTGGGTCTATTTTTGTGTGTGCAATCTGCCAAATAAACTAAATAAAAAAACTTTTTGAATTCAAAGTGTTTTAAAAGAAAATCAGTATATGTTGCTATTTAGGGTAACACAACCATTCACACGTATGGGCAATTTAGAATCGTCAATTAAACTAACCCCACTAACGGCATGTCTTCGGACTATGGGAGGAAGTCGGAGTACCTGGAGTGAACCCACACAAACATGGGGAGAACATGCAAATTCCACACAGAAAGACACACACAGAAAATATATTTCTAATAGTGTTTGTTTAATCATTATAATAAAAAAAATCGTAATAAGGGTGAATAAAACATAATGAAACAGAGAGTAGTTTTTACAGATATGTAATATCTTAACTTGCTTATATACTTCATTGGAAAAGCTAACAACTGAAATTCTTATCTTCGTAGGGCTCTGTATCTTTTTTTTATTCACCCAGCGTTCACAGGTCTGACAGATCACCAGTTTTGTTGGGGTATTAAAGCAGTTCAGCTATTTAAAAAAGGAAATGTCAACTTTTACTCAGTTACATAATTATTATTACAAAATCCTGCTCCTCACATACAAGGTCTTGAATAATCAAGCCCCATCTTATCTGAATGACCTTATAGTACTGTATCACCCCATTAGAGCACTTCGCTCTTGCACTGTTGTTCCTAGAGTATTTAAAAGAAGAATGGGAGGCAGAGCCTTCAGTTTTCAGGCATCACTTCTATGGAACAAGTTTCCAGTTTGGATTTGGGAGACAGACACTATCTCTACTTTTAAGATTAGGCTTAAAACTTTTCCTTTTTGCTAAAGCATATAGTTAGGGCTGGATCAGGTGACCTGAATCCTCTCTTAGTTATGCTGCAATTGGTGTATGTTGCTGGGGGATTCCCATGATGCATTGAGTATTTCTTCTTTACTCACCTATGGCTCTGGCTCCCTTTTATCCTGTCTTCCTTCTCTCACCCCAGCCAGTGGCAGATGGCCACCTCGCCCTGAGCCTGGTTCTGCCAGAGGTTTCTTCTTGTTAAAAGGGAGTTTTTCCTTCCCACCGTCGCCAAAGTGCTTGCTCATAGGAGGTCATATGATTGTTGGGGTTTTTCTCTGTATGCATTATTGTAGGGTCAACCTTACAATATGAAGCATCTTGAGGCGACTGTTGTTGTGATTTGGCACGGAATAAATATAATCGAATTGAATTAGAGAGTTGACAGTAAAATGATTCTTATGTAATTATTCTTATATATTCTACTGATATACTTAAACTATAAGTTACATTAATTTAAAAAACACAATAATTAAAAAAAAACACCTATGTCACTGATAAGTTGCTGAAGTGGAAGCTTAGCTTCATTATTTAGTTAACAGTAGTTTTTTTTTTTAAAATAATGGAGGGTTTTGCACCAAATGCCTCCTGTCACATTTAGTTTATATTGGCTTTTGCCAACTCTGTTAATTTAAATTGCATTGTGTCGACCAGCTGAGGGAGAGAGAGTCAACAGATTAGCACATATATATACTATATATATAATGCACTTCCTCTACCCCCCCCCCCCCCCCCCCCCTTTTTTTGTTTTTTGCACATGTCGAGGAGCGTGTCAGGTTACATTTCACTGTGTGTTATACTTGTATAACTATGCATGTGACAAATAAAGAACCTTGAACCTTGAACATATACTGTACAACTCAATATCACTAAAACATAACAAAAACAAAAAATCTGACTTTTATTTGTTTTATATCCATTATATATAAATTCAAATATTTCCAACTTTTTTTAATTTTTATTTTAATTTAAATTTTAAATACAACCCGCAAAAAAAATAATATACTTTAGTAAAAATGATGAGCTTTTCAAAAATTGATGTAAAAACAAAACACAACAAATTTATACCTGACTCCAGAGTTCTTAATTCAAATTTAGAAGGTCTGTAATGTGTCTTCAATTTTTATTACTAGTTTGGAGTTATTCTCAAAATGAAGCTTACCAAAGTACACACATTTACTCTTCAACAAAACCAAAGGCCTTTTGCATTAATGAAAAAAGTAAATAATTGCAGACCTGTGTCACTGCTTGTGATACTATGGATTGTACAGAAAGCAGAAATATATAATAAAATAAAATAAAATAAAACAGTTTTACTTAAAAGCTCCTTACCTGCCTCAACTGTGTTTCACAAAACACCAAAAACAAACAAATAAGCAAAAAATACTGAGGTTTTACTTTTAGGGGTCTCTTTCCCCATTTTCCTTTAAAAAAGCCCCCCCCCCCCCCCCAAAAAAAAAAAAAAAACAAAAAACAAAAAACAAAACAAACAACAACAAACAAAAAAACAAAAAGCAAAAAACAAACAAAAAAACCCAATTACACTAACTTATGCAGTACACCTTAACAAATCAAACACAGCTACAACACTGTAACATGTGTTGACGCTGGTAGTAACCTATTATGCTAACATGTATTATCATCTGGAAGTAGCATTTGTTCAAAGAGTTCAAATCACAATGCCATATTTATCATCTAGCAACAAAAAATGGAATTATATACATTTTTATTAATAATGAATAATGAAAAAATATGAATAATGAAGAATTTTTTCCATCTTTATATTTAACACTTTAAAATAGCTCAACACTGTACTGAAACACTGCAAGTGAACTTGTGTGGTAAAACCAAGTATCTATTTCACTACTGATGTACTATACCCCATGTTTCTGGGTTTGTAGCCTCTATAATTACCCACATCCTCACCCAGTCAGACTTACTTACTTTTAACCTTGTGGTTTATATCTTATGGGGACCAGTCTTAAATTCCGGTTAATATTAAATCATTAACCTTTATGATATTGAGTATGGCCATATAAAACTAAAATGTGACTACACCCCCCAGTGGTTGAGTTAAAATACAACATCACTGATACTGATTATTCTTCAAAACACTTTTAACTTGCGTTTTTGTAATGATATCACGAGGACTTACGTTATTGCAAGATGTTTTAAACCTTTTTTTTTTCATATCTGACTATTTTATTTAATGAGATTAGAAATACAATATTTATAAATATATACTATAAATACTTAAAATTTACTGGTAATTCACAAAAATACCATGTTTAATGGTTTTATATAATAATTGTAATATGTTATAGTTAAAAATCTATGACACATTAAATTTCATCAACACAAACGTAACAGACGCCTCTTATTGAAAAGGGTTTTGTGAAAGCTTTGCTTTAAACACAGGATAGGACCTGGTTGCTTGAATGCAGTTGTTATTGTCGTACAGAGGAAGGAAATTATCAGGAGTTTCCTTCAAAAGAGGAAAGTGCCCCTTTCCTTTCTGGAGAAGCAAACAATTCTGTAGTGAAAGAGTTTGAGCAGTCATGAGGATCATCCCTGTTGGCCATTCATTTTAAAAGATCCTTCCACCATTGGAATGTTGAGGAATATACTTCAAATCAGTTTCTCAGGTAAGAAGAAAGATTACTAAATATTACTGTTTTGTAGATATTTGCTGTAATTTAACTCACACTGTCCCTTTTGCCAGATGATCATTTTGCCAAACAATATAAACTGAAAGCATAAATTAGTTTAGATGCAAGAAGGGCCAATCATAAACAAGACGTATATTGCAAATATATGTTTTATGAAGTTAAATATATTTGTGATGAACATATGGAAAGTTAAAATATGTGAAGTGAATGTTGAAGAAATGAAATTATTCACAGACTGCCTATTGAAAGACCTTTGTCTTTCCTTTGCCAGACAGAACTAAATACTGTGTTCAAACCTGTCTAATAATTTCCTAAATAGTATGCCATAGTCCATATGTTTGCTATACAGCAGTCTTGTCTGCTTCTTCAGCCATAAAATCACAGACTAAACACAATTTTCTGGCTTTCATAGTAAGTTGACAACCGAATTTCCTTTCTACATAAACTGAGTTAAGAATGTAATAGCAAACTATTAGGTAGTCTTCTGTTTTAAAGGTTGAAATCTCTATTGTGTGGAAAATCGAAGTGGCTTTTGGTGTGTGCACGTATAAGTGTACTTTCATGATTGTCATTTGAGTGCTTGTAATGAAGAGAGAACATAGTGTGTTAGTGTGTGTTTTTTTATGTTTTGATGGCATTTTCTTTGATTGGATCTTGGTAGTCTCTGCCCAACAAATCACATCACACATGTTGAGATACAAGCTCGTTCTTACATTTTCAAAATAAATAATTAGCTAGCATTCGTGATACATAATTAGATAGCAACAAACAAAAACAAGCAAACAAAGGAAAAGATCAAGGGATTTCAAGGAAGGCATTACATTAATTTAGTAGTTTGAATTTTTACACAATTTAATGTAATATATATCATTTAAGACATTTGACTGTCTGATCTTAATGTGACTGCTGCTCTAAACCGACCGCTTACATTCAGTGACTGACTAGGCATGCAGCTATGGTATGTGTAGTAGGGAGACAGATGTTGGACGATAATATAGTTGACCACGCCAATCTGGCATCTCACATTTCATGTGTTGTGCAGTGTACAGCTAGACTGTGCCCTTGACTTCTGTGCAAACAAAAGCAATGACCCATTGCGATGTCACTGTGCATTATAGCATACTTGGACTTTCTAATGTATTTTTTCATTAAGAATCCATTCTGTTGTCATGATGCATTATTGGTAGCATTTTGAAAAACTGTTGGATTGGATGTTTTATGAGACTTTTTTTTTCACACAACTGTTTTAATATTCCTTTAACACATCTAGTCAGGATACAATTCCCCACATCTGCACCTTGATTTTAAAAAAATATCTTATAAAACATTAAATCCAGCTTCTAGACTAAGATGAATTAATATGTGGAGAATATATTTGCAGTGGAAAAGGGAAAATTTAAAGTTTCACTGAGTCCTGTCTAAGCTTCTGCATTCAAATTAGGAGAAAATCACTGTCTGATGTATTCAAGTAAGAAACTGTCTTGGAGAAAGTTGCATAGTGTTTTGAAAGCTTCATCTGTAAGGATATATGGTAGAGGGTGATGAAGAAGAGTGCCGCAGGTAGTTCTAGCTTGCATGCTAGTTCGCTTTCATGTTAAACTGCAAAGGAGAACATTCATTTCCAGCACTGTTTTGCTACTGAAACACACAATTGCACAATGTAGTTTTTGTTGGTACACATCAAAAGTTGTTTTTTCTTATAAAAATGACTCTTGTCTTGTAAAGTACATTAAAGGGTAGTGAAAACCTGGAAATTTGAATATACTGATGCAAATCTGACAACATATTTAAGGAACTTTTAATCCACAAAACCTTAATTTTAACTAGAGATGGACTGATCCGATATTACGTATCGGTATCGGTCCGATACTGACGTAAATGACTGTATCGGATATCGGAGAAAAATAAAAAATGTAATCCGATCCATTAAATATCAAAAAAGCACCTCACAAAACTTTCGACAAGGCGTAACTCTCCTCATAACCGTAGCACGTGGGAGCAGTGTGGTGATAGAGCGGCTACCAATCCGGCATTTCATCTCCGAGGAAGTGATCCCAGAGAGAAGTAAAGCAAGTGTGTAAGTTCATCTCTGAATGTTTGTAAAGCATTCCCGCGTTAAGCTTAACAACCGATATATGGAGCGACTGCCTCTTCTCTCCCCCTCCGTCTTCTGCTGCTACTTCAATCATGAAACTGATCAGTGATCAGCTGATCGGCTTTTCTGTCGCGAGTCCGTCTCTCTTGTTTGTTTATCTCCCAGAAAGAGGACACCAGCGGCTGAATAACAGAAGCACGTTTAAGCTTGATAATCTGTTGCTAGAATTTATTTAATATTACTTTCTAGACCAGGATTCTTTTCTACGTAGCTGACGGCTGGTAACTGTGCAGGGGCGGATCTAGCAAAGTTTAGCCAGGGGGGCCGATAGGGCATTAACAGGGAGAAGGGGGCACAAAGACATACTTTTCTTTCTTATTCTCATTTAAAATGTTGAGCTTTTATTAAATAATTATCTGAATCTTACACCCAAAGTTTTACTCTGATGTAAAATGAATAGAAGTCCATTACTGTATATAGTAACTATTAAGTCTAATATACCCTAGTAAGCTATAGTACTTTTTCCTTTGGGAAGGTACCATCTGTGCAGTCTGCAGTTCTGTTGAAGAACGATGTTGAATCTATTTAATTATTCTTGAAAAATAATTTATTTCTGTGCAATTATTTTCACACTGCATCAAATTAAATTTGATTACTTCGATTAAGCATCATGAGGTGGAGGGTGGGGGGTGGTTCCTTATTTTTTCGTTTTTTTTTTTTTTTTGCTGGGAGTTTTAGAGTCCTATTAGTTAGGTTGCTTACTCTTTAAAATACCAGAATAGGGAGGATGGAGTAGGTTTAAGTTTATTAGATTGATCAGTATTGCTGAACTATGAAATATTTTGGGTGCAGTGCATTTTTTGCATACAGGTATAACAGAATAGCTTTAGTGTTTTGTTTTGTTTTTTTGTTGTTGTTTTTTTTAACTTGAGTATGAACTTATACAAAATGCAGCAAGATATTAAAAAAACTGTTTTATTGATTAAAAAACACACTATCGGATTCATATCGGTATCGGCCGATATCCAAATTTATGATATCGGTATTGGTATCGGACATAAAAAAGTGGTATTGTAACAGATTTTAACAGATGAAAAGGTTTGGAGAAATCATTTTGCAAGTTAACTTTAGTGTATGGCTGTATGTTTGATCAGAGAAAATGCCAAAGCAATTAAGAAAAACTAATACAATATTGTACATGGCAGACCTCTGTTTTGTTTCTGCAATACATGTATTTTCCTTGTAAAGGTACATTTAGCTGTGTGCACTGATGGTAACTGACAGTGGAATTTTATGGTAGATTTAAAGACTCAAAGAGCTTGTTTTGAAATAGACAAAGGAAACAGACTAGAATTCTTAATCCTTTGATAATGTCATTGGCAATGCACAACCTCCTAGAGCAATATATTTAAGCATATTTTAGAGGTAAAAAGAAATTTAATATATGTGCAACTGCCCCAACAAATAACCCATATTTTAGCTCGAGCTGATCAAGGAGGATAAAGGCATTTTGAGAGGGTTTCCTCTCACTTTTTTGAGTGAAGTAAATATTGGGCATAAATACACAAAGACATTGCTGCATTATCATTTTCATCTATTTCACAGTAGTAAAAGTGAAACTTGTTGTAACTTTGTAATACAGCAATAAAATCTGTGAAAATAGTAGTGGGAAGCTAAGGTGCAAAACATTAAATCTGACTGAGCTATTCCATTGCAGAAATACATAAAACATCCTGATCCTATTCAGATAAAAAAAAAAGGTGTTATAAAGTATTCACCACTAATTTTCCTAGTTTACAATGGGTAACAAATGAAATAAAAAATCTATAAATGCTGTCCAAACATATACACTGTTGTTCTGTCACTTTTACTTTGAAATATGTTCAAGTATATGTTAGAAAGGAACAGTAAAATATAATGCCTGACTGCGGAAGAAGGTTTGTAATGACCTTGAAGGCTCATCAGTATGTAGTCTTTTCACTTGTAATTATAGGGGGCTTTCAAGACAGTGAAGGGGAATATATTTTTTCTGCATGGGCACCTACATTGACACATTCTCCCATGAGATTCTGTTTGATGTGAAAATGGCAGACTGCATAAATGTGTGTATTAGTGTGAAATTAATTTCTCTGCCATTTAACAGCGTGAGGTGATATGTGGTGCTTATTTGTTTGAGATTAATGTATCTCATATTTTCTGTTTATAGACAAGCATGAATGTGCATCCACGTAGATTAATGTAATAAGAGCCCCTGCAAATGATCCTAGCATGTAGAACTAGTATATAGTAGTTAGCTAGCTTCCTGTGTTCCTCATTCAACAAGCAGTGATTTACTTTGTTACGGTGTGACCTCATCATCTAGGTTCTACGATACCCCACCTCCACCTCACAGCAAGAGCAGCCAGCTCACATACACATACAGAGAACATACTCATGGTCACACACAGAACAGAATCGAAGGGGTCTATGCAGAGCTGGAGAGAAAGAGAGAGAGAGAAAGAGCGAGAGAGAAAGCGAAACAGACGAGGCGAAGGGGAGGGAGTGTGGATCATGCATGTGCATTAACTCAGCACAGCAGCAGCAGCAGCAGCAGCAGCAGCAACAAACAGAAACAGCAGCACAGGAGGAAAAAAGAGAAAGAAAGACAGAGAGGGGGAACTGGAGGGAGGGTTGTAGTCTAAGGCACAAGAACAATAGCTGCAGAGGACTGCTTTCCATCTCCACTAAAAGAACAACGGAGGAGTAATAGAAGGAGGAGGGGGTGGTCATGATAGTAATGAGACAATAACGGAAGAGAAGAGGCACACTGTAGTCAGTGAGGACTGAAACCAAGGCTCTTCTCTTCTCTGCTCTCCATGTTTTTGGGGACTCAACGTTCCCTTGCCTTATTCTCCAAACCCAGAGGAGGATGTCTGTGTCAGGGAAGAAGGAATTTGACGTGAAACAGATCCTCAGGCTTCGCTGGCGCTGGTTCAGCCATTCATCCCAAGGTTCGGCTGGTGGAGGAGGCGGTGGGGTTGGTGGTGGAGGAGGTTACATTCAGCAGGATGGCCTGGACCACAGAGGAACGCCTGTCCAGGGACGACTGAAAAGTCACTCGCGGGAAAGAGGTGTTGGAGGTCTCCGGAAGACTAACAGCCCAGTACACAGCATCTTGGCACCAACGCCAGGCCCCACACCTGTCTATGTCAGAGCAGGTCATCAATCATGGCATCATCAGCAGAGCACCATCCAAGGTTCCCAGGCCAGCGAAGATTCTTCAAAGAACAGTTCTTCTCCCAGTACAACAAGGAAAGATGACACAAACACTGGCCAAGAAGATGTAAAGAGTTCCACAGAAGACCCTGCAGAGCTGGAGGCCAGAGAAAGGTATGACTGTTATTAGGTGTTAGAAATTAGGAGACTGTGTAAAGTGCTATAACGGTCACTTTTGATCATATACTCAGTTAGCAGACACTGGTTATGGGATGCTCTTTTATAAATACATGGTTTCTTCAGGTTTCACAGTGAAAATATAGCTACTGAATAAAATAAGCAACTGAAAAAAAAAGAAATATTACACATTAGGCAGTATCCCCTTGATTAAATTTTTAAAAAGTGTTTGTTGTTATCAGTAAAAAAAAGAGAACAACCCAACTTTAAATAATAAAGATATAACAGTCATACTTAAAAATGGCTAAACATTGTGAAACTGCATTTTAACTTAAATATTAGCTGTGCCATTATGCATGTAGATCCTCTAATTATGCAAAGATTAAATGAACTGCACAGCCATCATTTTCCAGTTTACTCAGGCTATTCAGCTTCTACCATGGCTCACCTGGGGACAGCTCACTCTCATTGTCCACAGCATGTTAGGCAGGATGAACCAATAAAACATCCTTTTAATTATTCATTGAACTGAAAGCTGAGGCTTTTCCTGCTCCTCTGACTGTGTTGTGGTCCAGGTTACATGCACAGTATTCCTTTGAAAGAGTGTTTTTGTTTTAACAAGGCACACTATGGCATTCTACTATAGAAATATAAAAGGATAGCTGGAAGGAGTGATTACATCACATAACAAGTACTGGACCTATAAAAAGAAGAAGCAGTGCAATCGCATGAATTATCTAGACTGCCGAGCACAACTACATCCACTTTATGAGCTAAAAGCTATTCAAGCTAGTGGCTGGTATATGATGTTTGATTTATTTTCTAGCAGAATGTTATTACAAATCCTATACTGAAGTGAGTTTTACAGCTATAAATCCTTCCCCCTGCCTTTTCATGTTGTGTTTTTCCTCTGACTTCCATGTGATCCTACAGCTTCTTCCAGGAAGTAAATAGGTTAGAGTTCTATATGTGTGTTGCTGTGTGTGTGTGTGTGTGTGTTTGCACGCGTGCACACACTGTCTGGCAGAAGACTAAAAGCACGTCATATTAAAGATGAAAAGACCAAGTTTCCTTTTATCTCGGCTGTGACATTCTAAGGTGAATTGGTCCTTAAGCATTGCTGATTTCTGTACGCTTTTGTTCTGTACACCTGGTGAGGAAGTGAACAATGAAAGTAAACCTTCCCCTATGTTTTTGTACAGAGCTCAGTGAGAAAAAAGCACCTAATTCCCAATACATAGTCTCTACCTACAGCCAAAAACGTGTCAATATGAATTGAATAGATATCACAGTCAGTGGATGGTTTGGTTCTCGGGGAAGAACATGAATAATTCTCAGCTAAGGTACAGTTTTGGAATCAATTCAACATCCTGCACTGTGTGTTGGCATAATTGGCAGATGTTCATATTTTTTGAGTCCCTATGTGTGAAAAGTGCATGCATAAAAGATGTGACTCACAGTAAAAATGTGTAACGGTCTGGCTCTCGGGGACCTTGAGTTCATGCTGGTCATGTAAAATACAGCACAGTCGTCACATTCACACGATTCTGAAATATTAAAATGGTTCTGTTTTTGTTGGAGCATATACTCTGCTCTTATGTGTTTGATTGTAGCCTTATTCATTTAAGACATTATCATGACTTATTTTACATTTTGTTTTGCCAGCCTAACCTGTGAAAAATCGAAACAGAACACGACTCTTCAGTACTGACAGACATTTCATCATTTCCCATGTTAAAATTCGCCCTGTGAGCAAATGCTTTATATGATGACGAGTCCAATATTTTTTGATCATTCAGTACAATAAATAGTTGGAAAGTAAAATTTAGTCGTGAGCAGTTATTGCAGAAATAAATAGGTGCATTGCATAATGCCACTTTTCAGTCACGGCTGTGCTTAATGGAAATACACCAACTCAATAACTGTGAAGGAGTACTTGCTGGAAATGACTTTGGGATGGATGTACGATGTAGCCTGGTGAATTACACCAGTGGCTGTGTCACACATCATGGCTCACATGTTCATCTGCAGCTAAGCAGATGTATGGATGTCACTGAGATATGCACATTCATTTACTCTACCAGCTGGGTGGCCTTATTATGTCTCACATCATAAATCCTTGACACATAATTTGTGACAATCCCTCAGGCTGAATCTCACAAATGAGTTCTGCTGGCAGTGAAAAACACAAAAGTTTGGCCTTTTGCTACAGCTAGGAAATACCTGTCAGTCATTTTGAGATATATGCCACTCAGTGACTAGTTTTCATTCATATAATGTCTTCGTCCCACCATTTTCTTTCATTCATAGTAGAATTCAACTCAGATTACTGTCAAACTGAATTATCTGGGAAATTCAATGAAAACTGTGCACCTCTTGTGGCTGTATATTTACAAGATTATATGTAATGTTGTTATACCAAAACATATAGAAAGACAAAAAAACTGACACATGCATTGAGTATTTAGATAATAACACAAAAAGTCAGTGACACATTTATGCTGTGGTTACAAAACATTTGCTGTCCAAGTTACTTCTACATACTGTGTGTGGAAGCTATTGAATCAAATGTAGTGTAGTAAATGGGTTGCTGTTTCCCACACTTGCTCTTAATGCCCCAAATGCTGCATCTACATACTATATATTTGCTCTGTCCTCGTGACTCTCATCCAAATAGCTTCTTTCTACAGTTGACAGAAAATATATGGCAGAAGTTAACCTGAATGGAATGGAAACCCTGACCTTTCCCACATAAACACTAACAGTGGCTTGAGTCAGCGTGCTGTTACTATGAATGATATCTCAATTCCCTCTCCACCACCTTGGAAAAGAAATACCACCACCTTACCCCCTGTCAGCAGCAGTAATTCAGATATTTGTCCAGTTCTTCATAATGGCACAAGGCTTATTAGGTCTATGTGTGACACATCCAGTTGATGCATCCTTAAGATATTTGTAAACTGCAAAACACAAACTTTCTGTTGTAATCTTTAAATTACACCCGGAGGGTTTAGGTGATTGTGTTATTGCCTGTAATAAATTGTGAATGTTGTTTGCCCAATCAGCGTTCTGTATGCCAAAGGCAATCTTAGATGGAAGCTAAAGATGAAGCCAGAATTAACATAAAAAATTTCTTTGTGCTTTGAGCAATACTGAGAAGACACGCATTATGTGCCGCCCACATTTGGTAATTTCTGTTCAAATGAGACATGAATTTTTATGAATTTTCCGTGGATACCATAGAAGGGGCCATGACTTGGTTCAGCAGTTTCACTCATAGCACTTTGCACTGAAATAGATTAAGGAGGTGCAGACTGCGATCAGTTTTATAATTATGACAGACTAAAATATAAATCAATCACAATATGCACAATTACATAGCATTGGTAAGATTTAGGAAAATGCCACGTTTACCACATTTAGTGGCCCCCTTGTAAAGTATAGAAACTTTAAAGTTACAACTATAAACATTATATAACAAGTACCTTTAAATATCCAGTATATACAAGGTTCCATTGAAATGGTAAAATGGTAAATGGTCTGTATTTGTATAGCGCTTTACTAGTCCCTAAGGACCCCAAAGCGCTTTACACATCCAGTCATCCACCCATTCACACACACATTCACACACTGGTGATGGCAAGCTACATTGTAGCCACAGCCACCCTGGGGCGCACTGACACTGCTGTAAGATCACTGACTAATTTATTTAGCCACGAACATCAGATTTATATAAATTATGCACAATCCACAATATGACATCCTCATACCTTATGCAAGTTAACCTGCCACCAGCAAAGCAGTAAGGAGATTTCTGCTAAGATCTGCACATTTTTTCACTTACAGGACGCCCCCAGCTCCTAATACACACATGTGCATGTGTTTCTACATTTGTGAGGACACTCATCTCTTACCCTTTTTGTTTTCTCTTGTTTTGCTTTCATGACCTCTGGGATCACTGAAAATATTTAGGGAGACAAAATATTATTGCTGTGCCCCCCCCCCACACACACACACACCCACACACCCTTCTGCTAACTGCATTCACCCTGGCCCATTCGACTACAGTCAGAGCAGATTTCACAAGCTATGGTGGTAATGGGTATGCCCACAATAACAATGGCACAGGAAGGAAAAAAAAGACAGCACCAAAAAGCTGCAATCTTCAGTGACACGGGGAAAAAAAGCAGAGAGAAAACTATGTTTGTGCAAAAATATCATCTCAGTCTCGATGCCTGGATCAAGTTATTACAGCCAGTGTATAAAATCTTTCCAACATAAAGCCCAGTGGCAGTATACTGACTGTCAGAGTACAGAAAGAAAAGGATCTCATTGAATATATAGAGCTGGCACAAGCTGTATTTGTAGGAATTGTTGGATTTTCCACACAACTCAAGCTACTCAGTAGAATTCTGGGGAAAATGGCTGCTCTAATCCATTTTCAAAGATTCATTTCACATTTGGCACTCACATAGAGAGATGGAGTTGACATCAGTTGGAATAAGAACGAAAATTTCAACAACATATCTGACACATAAATTTATAGCTAAAAAGGTTTAAAAGCTGATGACAAAACTACATAAACAGTCTAACAATCCTTCAGGTATTTTAAATGACCTGCTGTCTATTATTATTTATTCATGTATTGTTTGCATGTATTTATCTGTATCTTGTGGTCAAAAGTTACACAATTGGGCTACAAGTCCTGACAAATGCAATAAATATTGCATTGCCTCTGCCTCACCTGCATAGTGGAATTTTTAAATATGCAGTGTCTCAGAAGCATTTAGTCACACTGTGGTGTGATAGCTCTGAGAGGGTGTGAGGAGCATATGACAAGACTTGGGGTGATATGTGCTCAGTGAAGGAAAACTGATGTAGTATAAGGTGTGATGATAAATAAGGCAGAATCTCCAATTCTGTTCTAGTTTTTCTTATTGTGTTTTGTCTTATTATTTAACTTCTTATAGTTTTGACTTTAAGTAGATGCAAAAAAAAAAAATGCTTCAGTTTGTACAGTACAAAAGAAATCTGGATGCTCGCTGACAATGCGGCTTTATGTGGATTGCTTTGTAGTGTGCCTTGTGCAATGTAGAGCATTGTCTGTAGGGCAGCTTCTTTGGAGATGGGTGTTCTAGGGTTTTAGTGCCTCTATAAAAATGGGCTATACCTGTGATGATCCAGCCCACTATTGGAAGCAAAATATACACCTCAGAGCAAATTTACTGCTCCCTAGAATGTGATACCAAAGCAATTAGTGTCGGAGAGATTGGTAGGCATGAAAAATCCTTACAGCATGCCTTGGAGCCAATACAAAGGCAATGCATCTCAGTTTTATGGCCCAACTGTTTATTCAGTCTTGTTTGGTGTTCCTCTCCGAGACTCTGGAGTCAGTGGGGAATATCATGACAGGGCAATAAATTACATTTGAATTTAGCATAAAGTCTCCCAATAAAGCTTAGACCATAGGATATGGTATAACTAGTGTGCTGTATAAACAATGCCTGGATGGAAAATGTTTTAGCTTTTAATAGTGAAAGAGGAGAAAGTCACACGCTCGGCTGAAAATTTTTATGATATTAATCAGGATGTCAATAAAACGCCCTCCATCTTTCCTGCAGTATCAATCCCACTGCATGCCAATATATTGCTCTGCCAAGCTTTACAGGGTTTTCGGTTCATTTGTATTGACAAATCTGTAACTTCACTGGTTTATGCAGCTCTCATATCAGCATATGAGTAGTAATGAGCGGGGGACATAAAGTGTTGCTTAAAATAGCAGTGACATTTTTTTTCTTGAGCACTATCAGTCTTTACACAGTAGAAGCGCCATGAGATGACTGTAAATTCCCCCAGAGAGACGGCTTGGGTGTTTATGTAGCATAACAAACAACTCTAAATGTCATTGAGTAGACTTTTCCTGTGAAGGACACCAAAGCGACTGGGCTGCAATATTTGCCATGAGTGTGAGGGATTACTCGGATGCCTATAAAACAGCATGTAATCTAGCAGCCTATGGGGACGGGGACTCAGCCTTACCACAATGCTGTGAGGAACAGGCTGGTTCACTTGTTAAGTCGCTGTTTTTTTGGAAAACACACATGCACACCCAGATATGCAGAGGCACACAGGAACAGGCAAAAAGGCATGCGCGCATTCTCGCTGCAAAGCTGTTGCATTGATTGTGCTGCTGGCTTGTCCCATTGGACTGCAGTGCTTAGTTATCCACTTATGTGTGGAGTTTAGTCCATAAGAGTTTTAATTTCAGCTTAGAGTGGCAAGAAAGATGCAGATTCACTGCAGGGAAAAAAGGATTCAGGAGTGCAATGTGTCCAAATAAGCTCTTTTGTGTCGTTGGTAATTTGCTGTTTATCTTGCTGTGTACAGCTATTTAATTTTGTTTTTAGTTCATATTTGGACAGATAGAGTTAACAGCAAGTGAGAGTAATACACTTTCTTGAATAATTTGTCACAGCGCTGCTAACTTGTGTTTCATGTCTTCTAGAAATGGAGTCGCTGCTCCTACATTGGTATTAGATTTCATAAATGACAAAATCATGCAAAAAAAATAAATAAATAAACAAAAGCAAATAATAAAAAAATCCAGATGAATGGCTGAATTAAACAGATCACAAGCAGATCCACTGAGTGAACACAATGGATCTGCTGATACGTCTATTCAGCAGCATATTTTTTCCCCATTTAAAACTAGTAGATTAATGTTTTTGCTTTGTTCCCTAGGCAGCTTTTGAAATTAAAAAAAAAAGTCTCTTTTAATTTTCTGATGATGGGAAAGGTATACAAACTCTGTGTTCACTGGTTTGCATCCTAATTTCTATTCCACTGTGATCTAATTACACCATTGCCCAGCCGTATTCCTGCATTACAGCTTATTCATGGACAAACCCTGTGATCCATTGCATGATGTTGTCAATATTGGAGCCCTTAGTTGAATGGCTGAATTAAAGAGATCACATGAAATCTCTTGAATGCTAAGAACCATTGTGTTCCCTCAGTGGATCTCCCTGCATATTGTGTCAGTTCATCATAAACAAACAAACAAACAAACAAACAAACAAACAAACAGACAAACATTTAAACATGCCTAGATTCCATACCTATAGGGAGGGGCAAACTATTTTTAATGCTGTGTTAAAAATGCAACATGTTGATTATACCGCACAGACTGTAAAGATACTGCAGTCATACAGTCAGGGTTAATTGTTTTTATATTTTTAAATTACACCACGTCTTTTTTCTTCCTCTCTCTTTGCTCTTCTTCCACAGGTTGGTTCTGAGCACCTTCTCCAGAATGAATACCAATTCCTCAGATGAGTTTTTCCAAGCCACAAACCATGCGGAACAGACATTCCGGAAAATGGAGACCTACCTCCAGCACAAGCAACTGTGTGATGTCCTCTTGATAGCAGGGGACCACAAGATACCGGCTCACAGGTTGGTGTTTGTGCCTCTGTCTGCTTTGATTTCATTAATTACTTACTGCTTTAGATCAGAGTTAAAAAGAAGCTCATCTGGATGCACTTCGTTAAGATAGCAATGCAGGCAGTCAGACTTTGGTCTGGACCACAGTTTGCAATAAATTTGGTCAGTTTGATCTATATGGGGGATAATTGGATGAGCTTTGAAATTCAAAGAAAGTCTCTTCTGATTTTCCGGTGACAAGAAAGGTATGCAAACTCAATGTTCACTGGTTTGCATTCTAATATCTCCTCCGGTGTGATCTAATTACACCATTGCCCAGCCTTATTCCTACATGGACAAATATTGTGATCCACTTCATGGCATCTCTTGACTGCTGAGAACCATTGTGTGGATCTGCTTGTATGTCTATCCACACGGTATATTATGTTAAGGATCTGGTACGTTCCACAGTGCCAGAAAAGAAGTATCTTAGTAACTTAGTTGCCTGAATTTTTATAGCTGGATTTTTAAATTCTACTTTCAGATACAATCATGTAAAGCAAAGTTTAAACCATAAAAATCCATATTAGAAACCGTAAGCGCGTGTGAATGTATGCTGACTGATTTATTCATTCACATTTCCTTCATGAATCCACAAGCTTGTTGCTTGAGCTTGCTAGACAAATTAGTTAACATAATTACAAGTCTGACCATTGTAGCTATTAACATAACATACTGTATGTGGGATAAAATAATTTATCACAGGCTGACAAAGTGGAATCATACAGTGGTGGAAGGGGGCTATAAATCACTGTAAAATGGAATAAGTACACTGACAGTACATTATGAATATGGTGTATTGAGTCATGTGAGGCATGCAGAGCTTCATTTGGGGGCATTCTTAAAACCACAAGACCATAGATCTCCCACCATGTAACCCAATTCATTGATCTTTTTTCTTTATGGCAGATTGGTCTTAAGTGCTGTGTCGGACTACTTTGCTGCTATGTTCACGAGTGACGTGAGAGAGGCAAAGCAAGAAGAGATAAAGATGGAGGGAGTGGATCCAGAAGCCCTCAGATCCCTGGTTCATTTTGCCTACACTGGTGAGTGCTTATAAAGACATTCACTAGCCCTTGTAAGTAGTTATGAGACTTCTGAAATGCAGCATGATTAAAATGGATCAATAAGACAATTCATCATAGAGCTGGCAGACTGGGCAGGACTTCAACACAAAATTGCTTCTTTTTTTTAAACTGGGCAAATGGCTGTTTGGGAAATATGCTTTAATCAAAATATCCACTTTTTACAGTTTAAAAGTTGTGTGGTAAAAATCATAATAATGGCTATCCTTGTAAAAGATTTTAAGTGATTTCATTATTAATGCTATAATTTAGCTGTTGATGCCTTTTATTTGATTCAAATGTTAATCGCAAAACTGCTTCCATGCAGTTTCGGTCATGTGTTGTTTTTCATGTAGTTTCCATGTTGTGACATTGCAGGTGTCCTTGAGCTGAAAGAGGAGACCATTGAGAGTTTACTGGCAGCAGCTTGTCTCCTCCAGCTTTCACAAGTCATCCAGGTTTGCTGTAACTTTCTGATGAAACAGCTTCATCCCTCCAATTGCCTGGGAATTCGTTCCTTTGCAGATGCCCAGGGCTGTGTGGACCTGCTTAATGTGGCTCATAACTACACCATGGTAGGACTATGAACAGAGCCAGACCACATTTTCGTGGTGGGCTGCATTATTCAGATCATAATAAATAATGGGATTGCACTCATCATTGCGCGCACGCACACACACACACACACACACACACACACACACACACACACACACACACACACACACACACACACACACACACACACACAGGGGATTCTTTAATCATAAAAGACATAACTTTAATACGAATTTTTAAAAAATTTAGTTTCATTACTGTGCACTCACAGGAAGTAATAACCAACCGAGTTCCTGACACCGCTTGTTAGGATTTATTTGTTTAAGATATGCAATTACTCTACATTTCTGTGAGAAATATTCCTGTTGGATTAGGATTCACCCACATGTTCGTCAGATAATTTCTTGCTGGTCATGCAGAACTGACAGCACAAGACAGGCGTTATCTCCTAAAGGACATCTGCTCACTCTGTTTACACAGTCCCCATCCGAGACCAGGAGGTTAATCTAATCATAAAACTGCACAAGAGGCCCAGCTTCCTGTTCAGTAACGTCAGTAATGAGCAGGGATGTTCGGGCTTCCTGGAAGACTATCCTCTATCCCCTCAGCTGAAGATTTTTGTTTTGATAAGCTTGTTTTTTCCCATTACAGCACGGCAGCTTCTGACACCGTTTTCCTTCATGAAAGAATACTTTAATGTTCAGTATATACACGTTTAATATTATATAGTTTCATATTGCAATATTTTTCCAGCTATAAAATACTTTGATTTCCACACAGGATTTCAATTAATACTTGACAATTTCGGTTTTGTAAATGAATTCTGATCTCAGGAAAGAATAAAGAGCAGTCTTTGTTGCAAACCAGTGCAAATTAAATAGTAATCAAAAGTTTTTGGAAGGTAATTTTCCCAGCCTCGCATTAGTTTAAGTATTAGTTTTTCAATTACTCTTTCAGTTAAATCAGTTAATATCCTGTGCCGCTGGTCTCGTTTTCTGAGGAGTTTACTTGACTGCTGTGAGTCTGCCAGTATCTACAAACACATCCTTTTAAATGGTTATGAAACAAACTTGGCTAAGCTTTCAATTTTGTTGTAAGCTCTTCAGCATTTGCAGTTACAAATTTATTGGTTTAACGCAATGTCAAAGATTGAGCTGGATTGAGTTCCTCCCTTCTCTTTAGCACCAGAGATCAATAGATGTCCCTCATTTCATTAAGGCTCTCCTTGCTAAGCTCTTAAAACCTGCCCTCAAAAGATAGATCGGACTAACACTGCAATGTGTTGCATGTTGATGATCAATAGCATGCTTGTTTCTGGTTTCATGCTTTCTACAGTGAACACTCGATTTGTTAAAGATTATAATGATGAATCCTTTACTGCTTTGTTTAAAGCATAAACAGTGCAGAAAAATGGCCAAATGTTGGACATACCATAGATGCACATATGAGCAGGAATGTTTTATATATCATCTCTAATGGAACTGCCCAGAGACAAAGCCCTTGAAGAGGTAGCCATGCAGTGCTTTAATATTGCCTGGGCTTCTGGCCAATAAATGGAAGATTAATCTTTAGAAAGGCAATAGAAAACAGCTTCCATCAAACTTGGAACTGGACACACCATTGGTGGGATTGTAATGGAGGTTTCCAGAGCCTGTTTTTCATTAAAGACTTATAAAGGCTTATTGGTATCATGTATGATCAGCAGAAAAAATGCCATATTAGCTTAAGAGGAGGCTTTTCGGAGCGAATGCTCTATACCAGATTGATTTGTAGTCTGTTGTTATGTGGATCATTTTATTTACTGAACTAAGTTAAACAGATGATGGCTTCATCTGTTCTTTGGAAAGAAATAATTTGAGAAATGGAGAGCGATTCACTGCGGTTATCGGTTATTGGAGATAAAGACCTTCAAACTGGCACTCTCTATCTCTCTTCACGTTCATTTTTCTTCACCTCTCTGTCCTTGTGCCACTTGGACCTCAGAGATGTAGAAACATACACAGACACACACAAAATGCTGCACCAAGCGTACTCCTCGGCTAATAACTGATGATTATCTGTCTCCTCTGCGTCTCCGCTATGTTCCAGGAACACTTCCTCGAGGTCATTCAGAACCAGGAGTTCCTGCTGCTCCCCACAGCTGAAATTGTTAAGCTGCTCTCCAGCGATGACATCAATGTTCCTGATGAAGAGACGATCTTCCAAGCTTTGATGATGTGGGTGAGGTATGATGTCCAGAATCGACAACAGGACCTCGGGGTGCTTCTTGCTTACATCCGCCTACCCCTACTTCCTCCACAGGTGAGACAGCCGATCAGGACTGTAAGTCGCTTATGCTTGTGTTAGAGCTTGTGACTGATGATTCGGATGGTACAAGTCAGCTTGGCTTCATTACAGAAGGTGTGATTTGTGATCTTTGATACTCTGTCCAGGTTGTAACTCCTCATTTTATAACTTTGTTAACTTAAAATGAATAATGAAATGAATAGAAATAATAACTAACACGAACACAGTTCATGTGATGTAAAATTATGCTGTATTTCTGCAAGTAAGCACTGACTTACAACTTGGTCATCTTGATTTAAATAACCTAACAGGAAACAGATAAGCATTTTTGACAGATATGAAGCATGAACATATCTGTTTTTTTTTAAATGGTATTTTATTTTCACTGACAAATTTGCTTTCCAAAAGTAATTATGCTCAAGTTATTTTTTTTTATTATCAGTATGCAGGAAAGTAACCTGCAGCATTATTGTTTGCAAAATGAAAAATATGTGGAAGATATGATACATAAGGTTTTTCATCCATGGCTTGGGAGATGCCATTTGCTGCGAGGCAAATAAACAACAGAAATGAATCATTGTTTTTTTTCTTCTTCTCAAAACTGGTAAAGTTCTTTTTAAGTCTCGCAGGCATAGCGGTATCAATGAATAAATGCAAAAATATATGAAAGTGAAATGTCTGAGAAAACCCACATAAAAAGCAACTTCACTGCAGTTTCTGTAATGTGCGGAAATGTAAGAGTGCTACTATTTCTCAGAATAGAAAGAAAAGTTTAGCTCTTCTGCAGTGCATTTACAAAAAAGAAGTAAAATCATTAAAATACAGTGTGTTTCATATGTCTTTGCTGTTTTATCTAATTGCAATAATTTATATAGTGACTTCCTTTAAAGTAATAGTTTGATGATAGACAAAGATTAGATAATTTTGTTTTTGCTTTCACCCCATTTTAATTAAAACATATCATAATCTTAATTTTCAATGCTGTTTTGCAGTTATATATATATATGACATCTTTTCCAAAGGGATTTAAAATCTACACATTATATTACAAATACCATTCCACAAGAGAGATTTCTATAAATACCATAAACATTAGAAATTTTCGGCACACATTATAATGCAGCTAATTTTTATTTTCTTGAAATATAGCTCCTTGCAGATCTGGAAAACAACAAGATGTTCTCTGATGATCTGGAATGTCAAAAGCTGCTAATGGAAGCCATGAAGTATCACCTTCTACCTGAAAGACGCCCAATGTTTCAGAGCCCAAGAACAAAACCTAGGAAATCCACTGTTGGTGCACTTTATGCTGTCGGAGGAATGGATGCTACCAAAGGTATCCGACATAGCAACTTACTGAAAAGACTCTGAAGATGGCTTTGCCAGATGTATAAAAAAGAGAGAGCTAGCTTATACACAATTGTTCTAAGTGTATGGCAACACAGGTTATCTAAATTGCGGTATTTTGTTTTATTTCAGGCTCTACCACCATAGAGAAGTATGACTTGCGAACAAACACTTGGGTCCAGGTTGGAGTCATGAATGGGCGCCGGCTGCAGTTTGGTGTGGCAGTGATAGATAATAAGTTGTACGTGGTTGGAGGGAGAGATGGACTGAAGACGTCCAACATGGTGGAGTGCTATAACCCCATCAGCAAAGTGTGGTCCACCATGCCCCCAATGTCAACACACAGACATGGGCTTGGTGAGTGATTGGCATATAACTGGCCAACAGCATATTGTTATTTACATTGGCATTCATGCATTTTTAGTAGCATTATTACTATGTCTGTGTTCTGAAACTTACTTGCCTTTCCATGCACATACATGGAAAGAAAAATGTAGGAAAAACATGCCATACTTCTTTTTCAAATGGAAAGCTATAGGTAGGAAGAGCAGCAGCAAGCCTTCCATACAGAACAGAACAGGAAGCAGTGATAACAGCTCTGATGCTGGTTAAATCAGGCACAGTATAAAAGGAGGACCTAGGGTAGAGGTGGGTTGCAAAGTAGCTTGCAAATGCCCAACAACTGTAGGAAGTTAAAAAATATATAAATAGCACATTGCATATGAGATTTCCCAAATGAAAGCATTTCATCAGCTGAACTCTTTGCTACTGTAGGCTGGCACTGAGATCATCTTGTCTGCAAGGACTGTGGTTGAATTCAACTTTGTGACTTTGTCTTGAATATTATGCTGCCTAATGCCAACTAACTGGAATGATCATTTCATTACAAACTGCAACCCATCAATTTTCAAAAAAAAAAATTCATTAACTGCTTTTATTTCATGATGAAATTTTTTTTTACAAAGACATAACACATATGGTTCTATATGTTTCAGGTTTCAGCTCAGTTAACCAAGCAGATTTTTTGAAACACCAAAGAGGATACATATTTAGTAAGGTCACAATTGGTAGGCTGTTAAGAAATTATTTTTTTTTTGACATATACCTTTGATATTTTTTCCATTCCACTATCAAAGCTTGGCAAGCTGTGCTGGCCCTGCTCTTCCTTACCCTTCCCTGCCCAATAAATCTCATATCAGAAGCATTTTGATTCACAGTTGAAACACGTCTGGGTAACAGAGGAGGGAGATCTTGTCAAAGCATTCAGCTCACTCACACAGTGTGGTCGGAGGTATCAGCAAGCCCAGGAGATCACACTGTACAGATTACCTGTGCTGTCTTTGATCTTTCACGTACCAAATATCTCTTGGTGCTTTGCTTATCTTGTGCATATTTTCATTCTGAATATGTTTTAACTTAGTGTCTACCAACATCCCCGCATAGCCATTTCCTGCTGTGTGCTTTATGGGTAAAGAAAAGGAAAAAAACGTGTTGTTTTTTATCCCCAACCCACAAGCCAGTAATAAAAAGAAGCCTCACTACAAGACCAGTTTTCATTTGACAGTGTTTATGTCACTCGAGGTTCTCTGAATGCGGTCTTGTCCTCATGTTTCCTCTAAATAATTGAACTCTCACCAAAGGAAATAAGTGTTTTCATATAAAAATCCATTGTGCTAAAGCACCCTCTGCATTGACGCTGGTGGAAATAACCATTCCTATGTGACTGGGGGACGAGGAATAACAAAGCAGTTTTATAGTCTTCCTGTTTTCTGAATAGCTTTGGCCAGCTGGTTGACTCACTCTGCTCTGTTCTAAAATGAGAAACGTATCTCTGCTCAGACTCTCTAAGAATAACATTCACTTGGAAATCTTTGGACTTCTTTCACTGATTATTCTCTTAGATGTTTTAAGGTTTCTGTGTTCGAATACCTTTTTCATGTAATTTTGGCAAAAATGTTTGTTTCATTTAACCTCAGTGAGGTAAACACATGAACATTTGAAACAACTTAATATAATTATGCAGACAAAATCACACATGATCAAAACACGCATATAAAATATTAAATATTCTCTTTATTTCGTTATATTTATAGTAGCAAATATTTATAGCGTTTGATTTTTTCATATGCAGTATCTAATGGGACAATTCATCTTATTTATCTTTACAGCATTAATTGTTTGGATAGCATTCATTTCTTATTTCTATTTCTGCAGGTATTGCTGTGCTGGAGGGTCCCATGTATGCCGTAGGAGGCCATGACGGCTGGAGCTATCTCAACACGGTGGAGCGCTGGGACCCACAGGCCAGACAGTGGAACTACGTGGCCAGCATGTCGACACCACGGAGCACTATGGGAGTCACAGCACTTAATGGAAAGTAAGTTGCTATGACCCCCATCTTTGTCTAACCTGTTTGACTATCCCATCATAGCCTTTTAATTAAAATGTGCAACCTTAAACTTTAATGCAAAGTGTGCTATTGTATTTCCGCTTGCCTGCCTCTGAAGCCATTGCCCTCTGCAAATTAGTACTAAGAAGGCAGACATTTGCAGGCAATTCACACTTAAAAAGGAAGTCTAATTGGAGTATGCTCTTTTTTTAGGGTGCTGCCGTCCATAAATTCTACTTTTCTACTTGACTGAAGTAAACTTGCATATAAGGATAGCACAGTTAGTCTTTATTCCTGCACCTCTTAGTCAGTTTTAGCTATTGATTTGCTGGAACAAATGTTTTTGCAGGCAGTAAACTTGCAGCTGGATTTGAGCATGAAATAAAACAAGTATGGTTGTGTAACTCACAGTGCAGTGGTCCAGGAAAAGCTGGAGCACAGTATTAATGCACTATTAGTTCGACAACATTATACTTCCTTTGTGGTCTGCGTCAGATAAACTCCAAGGTGGCTGTGCAACAGTGCAGCTCGGAGCAAAGGCTGCTCTGATTAGTGTGGTAATTTATACAGTATAATCTAGACTCCATAAATGCAAAACACTTGATGTATTTGTTTGTATTAAATACCTTACAACACAATTTAAAAGTAAATTAGGCAAATAACAGACCAGCTTTCGGCCTAATTTGAATATGTTTGTGTGCTGAAGTAGAAAAGAAGCTGCTGCTCCTTTGAGCTACAAGCTACATTTAACCCACTGATGTTATCTTTTCTTATCTAAGAAAACTATCTTTGAAAAACGTTCTGCTCAGCACCGTATCATCTACAATCTGTCTTACTATCACTGTTCTGATAATGTTTAGATAACAATTCTGTTTCGAAGCACGCAGCGGCTACTCATTTGTCGAATATTCGTTCATAATTTTGCTTAATTTACTCGAATCTTTCAGACTATTTGCAGTTGGTGGTCGAGATGGAAGCTCCTGTCTTAGGTCGATGGAGTGCTTTGATCCACACACCAACAAGTGGAGCATGTGTGCACCAATGACCAAGAGACGAGGAGGAGTGGGTGTAGCAACATACAACAACTTCCTGTACGCCGTGGGAGGACACGATGCCCCTGCTTCCAACCACTGTTCTAGACTCTCCGATTGTGTTGAGAGGTCAGTAAATGCACGTCCTCATCTCCAGAGTACACAGAAGACAATGGTGTGTTTGGACTGATGTTCATTGAACTCAGTAATGGGTGGGGTCAAGTTAGGAAAATTTCTCAAAGGAACAAAAAGGAATTCCTCTTGATCCCCACCCTGTTCCTGCATTTGGAGACATGTCTGCATTACGCAATACCCTATTGTAGAGACCACTGTTGCTACACATGGTTTTATGTTATAGTATCTGGCACCATCTGGTGGCCACAATATCCTCTTTAGTCCAAACCTGAGGTAAACCCATTGGCGTGATTTAAATACACGTAACTGTTTTTTTTTTTGTTTTTTGTTTTTTGTGATAAAATACAGACATCATTTTTTCTAGGACATCACATTTTACTCAGATATTTATATATATATTCCCTCTTGTCATGGTGATGCACTGGTCAGTACTGTATAACTTTAGAGGTTTATACCTACTGGTTGAGTAGGTCCTTTCAAGAGGCTGAAACTCCAGATACACCCCTAGTACAAAGAACAACTTTACTGTTCTACCCACATGTTTCAGCCTGTAGCTGAAACAGCCTGTAGCATTCTGGTATTATGCAGTTCTTCCACGGTGAGTGTGTCTCACAAAGATAAAAGGTTGTGCAAACAGAGTAGAGATGTCTGGCACAACTTTCAAGGTACACAGAGCAGAGCAAAAGTTGAAAGCGGTACAGTGTTGTTCTTCCATGAAGAGCAAGTCTAAAACAGATAAAATGTTGCAAGGCTACAGGCTGAAATCTGCTGGTCAGGCAATAAAGTTGTTCTTCATACCGCATGTGTTGCTGGAGCTTCAACCTCTTTAAACTTTTGTTCTTTTCTTTGCACCTTATTAGCAGATGAAGTTGTGAGTAGAAGTTTTCAGTCTTCAGTCTTCCTCCTACAGTCCAAACACACATTTGGTAGATTAAGTGGTGATTATGTACTTGTGTATATGGTAGTGTGTAGTTCTCTGTCTCTCTGTGTTAGCCCTGTGACCTGTTCAGGATGTACCTTGCCTCTTTAACTTTGCCAACTGGGATAAGTTGGATGAGCCGTTCGATATACATTGTTACTGATGTACTTTTAACAAGCAGCACACAATACTTAATAATAACAACCACAATTCACACTTTTTTCCCATAGTGGACGGATTTTTAAACATTTGAGTGACTGTTTTGTTCATAAGCATAAAAAGTAAATCAAATGATGCCTCTTAACTTCCAATATGGACAAACAGATGAAAAAAAATCTTTCTGTGGAAAATTCTGTCTGATGAGTCAAGTTCTCCCTGGACCGAGCATCTGCCAGCTGCTTTTGGAAAGACAGCTTTGTCTTTTGCTTTAATGTTTCACTTTAGTTCTCTGTGACCATTCAGACATCTGTGATTAAACAGGAGGAACATAAGGCCGTTCCAATTAGTGGGGATGAGATGCTGTTAGACTGACTGAGTAAATGAACTTTTAGAGAAAATGTTGTTTCGCCATACTGAGTAATGTAATGCAAGGCCAGTTGTTCAACCAAATATTTTAATTACAGGTATGACCCAAAGACGGACACCTGGACCACCGTGGCTCCCCTCAGTGTTCCCCGGGATGCGGTTGGTGTTTGCCTGCTGGGTGACAGACTTTATGCAGTGGGCGGATATGACGGCCAGTCGTATTTGAACACTGTGGAGTCCTACGATGCACAGAACAATGAGTGGACTGAGGTAATTGCATTAACTCAATTTAATGAAACTGCAAAAACAAAGTTATGAAATATATTCCTACTATTTTAGATTAGAAAAAGTATGAAAAAAATCCAGCGGAGAAAAATAAATAGTTTAAAAAGTTATAAAAAGAATAAAACTTTAATAGAACTGCAGATATTTTGCTAGAACAGTTACAACCAACATCACCGCTTCAGTTAAATCTGAAGTGACTGAATCCTATCAATATTTTATAGTTGCTTTTCTTTTTGCATGTTTTTTTGGTTTAAATCTTGACCCTTTGACCTCCTTACCAGCATGAAGTAAAACAGGATTTTTTTAAAAAGCCATCCTTACATGAAAGACTGATGTGTACCTCTCTGTCTTCCTGTAGGAGGTCCCTCTTAACATTGGCAGGGCAGGCGCCTGTGTGGTGGTGGTGAAATTGCCTTGAGCGTTTTGTCTCAAAACAGCATGGGTAACAAATGAGGGAGCAGCAAAGAAGAGTGGACAAACAAAACAACAGATCAAGGACGGTTCCTTTGAGAGTCATGCTTTTATTTTTTCTTACTTTAACTCGCCTCTCCAGAATTTTCAGAGGGAAACACAGACAGAGCCTTGCCCATAAACCAGTGTTGCTATCATTAGTGGACATGCCTGCCCACTGGGAAGGACTTGTTCAGAAACTGGAATGCACTGCACATTCTTCACATTCTCGACCAATCAAGAATTTTCATAGACTCGGCCAAGCTGCGGAGAATCAGCGCCAGGCCTTTGTTGTACGGCTTTGTTATACTAGTTTTATGAAAAGTGATGTGAATGTCTGCAAGATTACATTTAAAACTTACAGTCTGAACAAATAAGCCAAACTCCAGGTTAGTTTACATTTCTACGCAAACATTTCGTACCAGTACCATCTCACACAATATATTTTTGGGATTAAATCTCCATTTATAGCCACTATAATGAAAATTGTTGTAACAAATAGAAATAACCGTACCAGTGTCTTTCCTCATGGGTGGTCAGAATCACTTCTGAAGCATAGGAGACCACTGTGAACACTGAGGGTTGAAGTAAAGCAATGAAATGATCTTTTTTTCCTGAATAAAATATTTAGACGTTTTATTGCTTTTATTTTGCTTTTTTTAAGCCTGTAGCTAAAAAACACCAAAGTCATTTGCTTGTTTTAGATGTCTTGTTACTAGTTACATGTTCTAAAGGTTTACAAATTTGTGAATTACAGAAAAATATATCACATTGATATTTCACATTGCTGTACAGATTTTTGTGAACTTTCTGAAATGACATTTGTGTTTATAGGATCATGCCTAAACCAGCGCCCTCAGATCACTACAGTCATTGCTGTTCATTTGGCTTCCTTCCTGGGCATGCTAGCCGAGTGAATGTTTCGTTTGATTTACATAATATTATATATGACGATCATTACCGTCCTGTCTGTATTTTTAAGGATATAAGACCTTCTGAGTTACATAGATCTTTTTTTTTTTCATCACAAACCCTTGCAGTGGAATCAGGTGCATCTAAACCAGCTATGTGAATATATGACAGCTTTTATTTTACACGTTACCTGCAGCACTAGGAAACCTGATTGCCACAGCACTTCACTATTGCAAATGTTTCGAATTTTTACATTTGTAGTTGGTATATAACTGTTTAGAAAAACGAAACATTACGACCTTCTTCTTAATAATTTGTAACTGTAATTCGAACACGTTCTGGGGCCAAATGCTAATGTTTTTATCATAATTTTGTACAGCATGAGAACCAATAAATAAACTGACTTCAGTCTTCTCTGCATGATCAAATCCATGTTTAGAGTTGTGGCCCCACACCGGGCACATTTTCATTACTCTTGTTGTTCTGCTTCAAGTAAACATAACCGATTCTTTGACTAAACAGGCTTGGAAGCTGCTTTGATGTCTGTCAGCGTTAACCTTAGTTTTGTTTTCGCTGCAGTGCCCTCTTCTTAAATCAAGCAAGCATGTTTGTTGATATTGCTGTGTTTTTTCAATCTCCCATCAACAGAATGAGGACCAAATGCTTTTGCTTGCCTTTGTTTTTTCCCCATTGTTTACCCTTCAAATAGTCCCTTCAACCCACCATCCTCTAGCTTGTTTGGTAAGATTTCAATCACTTTCGCATACATAATATTGGCTTATGTGTCCACGTGTGCACTTTTTTTTTTTTTTTTTTAATTTTCAGGAACCTGTTGGTGATTTTAAAATACACAGCATATTAGACACATAACAGGAAAAAAATCCCTTTTGCACTTTCCTTTTTTTCACGTAATGTAAAGATTAATCGTCTTCTCTAGCTTTCTATTTTTGTTTATCTGCATCTTTTCCTGCCAGAGCTCATGAGGGAAATCAATAAAAGGATAATAGCTTTGATCTAAACTCACCTCTCAAAGTAAAATGTGGAATTCCTCAGTATATATCTGTACATTAATTTGAGATGCAGTGCTGTGGAAATATGGGGCCATGATGATTAGAATTACTTTATTCAATTTGGTCCTGCGAAGATTGCAACAAGATGCAAATATACAGAATTCTGTATACTCATCTCATAGTTTACCTCAGTATTGCCTAATCTTTAACAGCACCGTCAGACTAAGCTGCTTTACCAAGTCAATCTAGTAATAGGTTAACAGCTGCAGTACACACATGGATACACACTGAATTGGCTACGTGACTGAACTAAGATCCACTGCCTCAAATCAAAATTTAATTCTAGTTTCAAGGGCCCAAGAAAATGTGTTTGTGCCACAACATGTTGCTGAACACCTCTGGAAAAATATATAAAATATTAAGATCCCAATGGGTGGAGTAGCTTGACTGTTTCTGAGCTCAGCCGAGATTCGTGCAGATTTCAATGCAGATTTAAACAATGAAATGTTTAAATTCGCATTCATTTAGCTGAAATGCAATGTTTAGCATTTTCACGCTGCACATTTCCATGCTGACTCTACTCGAATACATGCTTTGTTGCCTGGTTCCTCTGCTTCTGAAGCATTGCGAAAGAGCCGATAAAACATGTATGACTTATAAAATGTGCTTAAAGCTCTGAGAAAAAGACAAGTGGATTGTATGCACCATGAGAAAGCACAGCACAAGGTAGTAATGGGCGATCAGTTTGCAGTGCACATGTTCCAAAAAGCATTTGCAATGCAATATTTAATTCACTGTTTTCTCAATGAGGTTTAGAGACAAAATATGGAATATGCATCCCTTGCTTGAGTTTTGTTCCACCAGTATCCTGCACGCATACTGTAGGCTCTTGTACGGTGAGGTAATTCTATCATAAATTATCAAGAGAGGGTGCTGTTGCACTGCAGAGGATCTACTTACTAAGGCTAATGGCAAATCAAAATCTCCAATACCATTACTGTTCATAATAAATGTCAACCGGCATTAAGGATGCCAAGGACAAATACTTGAGCTAATAACCCTGCATAATTGTTGAGACATGATGATGAAATGTTTGGAAATTGGATGTTAAGGCAACTTGTTCTCTTACCTTCGAATGAGCGTTTTGCTGAGTTTTAAGGGGAGCTTGAAGCTTCTGAACGAGATGAGTTCTGACTTGTCAGGTTTTAAAAGGATTTTGGCTTCACAAAAGTTTGAACAATGTCTCATAATTGTGTGACAAAGCTTGACAGACTGTTCTATTTTTTTCCTTTAGGTCTGTGCCTAGCTTTTGGGGGATATATATATATATATATATATATATATAGTTCTAGGACTGAAGAAGCAACTTTCCCTCATATTTTATTCTTTTTGTGACAGCAAACAGAGATGGAAAGGGATGGGAGAAAGATGCAACAACACAGCATGAGTTGCAAACATTTTACTATATTGATTGTTGGTTGCGGAGACAGAGTATGTTTACAAAGTTTCTTTCTTATATAATAAGTATTTTTTGGATTTAGGGGACATTCGAGTTCTTGTAAGTCATAAACCACTGCATCACAAACATAAAATCTTACACAGAGAGAACTGTGGATTTCGCCAAACACATTTTTCTCCAGAGAAATAATTTTACTGCATAATTGTTTTCTGTCAAAATATAGTCTGATAACTTCAGAACGAATCAGTTAGCCTAATACTAAATGAAGAATTTCTGGGAAAAAAAGAAAGGATTTTGACGGCTTATATGTCAAAACACAGTGTTCTTAAAAGACTGAGAATGAAAAAAAAAAAACAGCATGCGAGAGATCTTCACCATGGGGACTAAAGACTAGATGGATCCCTCTACAAGTGCCACAACAAACTGTCAACTTAGAATAAGATTGTCCCGTCAAGCGTGCTTATATAAGCCTGTTAACATGGCACTTTTGACATGTTGCAATGGAGTGCCATGTCAGGCAAAATGGTATGCCTTCTCTTCCCAGGTGATGGCAAATTGATTTTACACTGCAACAATTTTTTGTCAAACGACTGAATTCAGCAAGAGACGATGTATTTAACACATCACACGGGCAGCAGGACAATATCTAACCGCTGAGATGTGTGTTCATTTTCAGATAACAATCCAGGTGAGCTTGAAAAATCACCCGCTCGAGAATGCACGTACGCTACAAACTACAGCCTTTTAGTGACGCTGACAGTGATAAAGTAGTTAGCTGAGCTTTTATGAGTCCAGCACTGATACAGAGAGTGACAGTTGCTTTTCAGGCTGATCAAAGGCAGCAGACAAGTGCTGTAGAACGTTTCTCCCTCTATCCTCCCCCCAAACCCTGTCTCTATCTAATGATAGTTGAATACATTGTCATCTCATTATCTTTGAAGAGGGGAAAGATCCCTCCCGTATGAGTGGGCACTGTGTCTCTTGCCATCAGTCGGGCCCTAAAATTGGTGAAGCGCATTCCCGTCTCATTATGTTGAGTGAGAAATATCAGACACATCCCATCTGCCTAACGCCTTCCACACACATGCTGCCATGCTTTAGCCATACAAGCTGGTACTGTTATGCTATAGTTCTATAATGCAGATATGAGACGGGTTCTCTAAGTGGATTTGGACAGCGCTGTTAAGGAAACCACTGCATGGTTAACTGTCTCAGTCCACCAACTTTCATGGGTGTCTTTTTTTTCTTTTTACAGCAATAACCATCAAAGAGCCCTTGACTCTTCAAAATGCTTCTAGGGTGCATCTCACACCATCACTGATATTGTAGCATTTTGTGTCGTTTACTTCTTAATGGATTTTTTAGTACATGAAAGACAAAACACATTTACCTCCAATAAATAACACTTTTGCCAGTCCCTCCTGCAGGCCCTCCTAATTCAGACACACACACACACACACACACACACACACACACACACACACACACACATATATATATATATATATATATATATATATATATATATATATATATATTAGGGGTGCAACGATATTCGTATCGATATTGAACCGTTCGATACAGTGCTTTCAGTTCGGTACACATATGTATCAAACAATACAAAATTTTTAATTTATGTTATCAACTGTCCTTCTGACCGATGCTGTCTGTGTTGAGCGCTCAGTGGATCTGCGCTCGACAGTGCAGCCTAGGCGGAGTAGTCGAACGCAGATTCACTGAGCGCAGGGCAAGCTAGTGAGACAGAAGTTAAGCTCTCCTTTCAACATGGCAAATTGAACCTCCCCCACCCTCATTCAGATCTGGCGTTTGGAACTATTTTGGTTTTCATGTGACGTATGACCCTGAAGGTAAGCGCGTCATGGACTAAAGTAAAACAGTATGTTGGATGTGCCACGCAATGCTCAATTACATGGGTGGGAGCTAGTGTGTTAGCGCAGTTAGCTCGTTAACGTGTTGGCCGTCCAGCAAATGTCCTAGTTCTTGGTTCCACTTGCCTCTTACCCGTGACTTCAGTGGAAATTTCAAATTCAGGATCTGACACAGACTGATTCATGTCCTACACAGTTCTTACAAGTTCATAGAAATTTCTGTTCAATTAGAACCAAGTATTTGAGTTGATGATTGTAATTTTTATACAATGTTGTAATTTGTGTTTCAACAATTTTTTGATTAATGTTTTGTTTCCGTTACAATATTATACATTAAAGTATAATATTGTAACGGAAACAAAACAGGAAACAAAACATCAATCAAAAAATTGCTCTCTTTTTTATTCGGGCTACTTAAATTTATTTTGGACACCCAAAAACTGAAGAGTCCCTGCCCGAAGGGCTATCAGGGATTTTGAAATTTTGCAAGCCCTGAGATATTTTTATTTTTTTTATTACTTTTTTGTTTCACAAACATTAAATTTAAAAACTGTACTTTTGAGTTAAAATATATATTTATAATTTTAATAAATGACAAACTAAAAAGGCATGAATATTTTTTTTTGTATCGAAAAAATATCGAACCGTGACACCAAAGTATCGAACCGAACCGATCCGTGAATTTTGTGTATCGTTGCACCCCTAATATATATATATATATATATATATATATATATATATATATATATATATATATATATATATATATATATATAATTGTTGGAGAATTAGGACACAGCGACAAGCTTCATGGACAGATAATGACATCTTCAAATTAAGCAAGTTTTTCAATCAGACCTAGATCGCATACCTTGGTGACTATTGTATAATGAATGAAAGGCACTCAAATCAAAAAGTCAACAATAACTTGACACAAATGCCAAATTGGTCCCAGATTCTCTTGACTGACTCTAACAGATGTCATGGGCCGATTGCCAAAACATCTTATCGTGGACACAGTACAGTGAAACCACAACACTGATCTACATGATGGATGTCAGATCAAAATGAATCCAGCCATGGTTTTACCAGCTTTGAATTCATGCATGGGGAAGCCTGTCAGGGGCGAGAGATGATGTGGACGCTGGCTCTCACTGTTTGTCAAGATTTTACAACCCTCCCCCTCGCTACTCGTTTGAAGCTAGTCATCTGCTGTCTAGCAGCTTGCTGCCAATACGCCTGAGAATCTAGATTCAACATTTACGGACTTCTCACAGGAATGAATGCAATTAGACTGTTTTGTGGGTGTAAAGCATCCCTTTGCATACACCATGCAATCTATCATTTTAATGGGCCTCAACTTTCCCAGGGAACACACTTTAATTTGGTAACTGCACTTGTATATTCCTTATTTTATGTGTCTAATGCAGACAGCAAACTAGTCACCCATCAATGGCACATTTTTTTCACAGCAGTTTTGCTTCTTCGGAAGCTCGTATGGCATAAAGAAATACAAAACCTAATGCAGACCTTTGAAAGTTGAGCATCAAATGGTGTTTTGACATTAAATGGAATAATGAGAAAACATCAAGACCTGAAAAAGATCACATACGCAAGCAGCTCAATTCTTTAAATGAGATGTGTTGTTTGTTTTCTGACAGATACAGACATGAGAACAAAGTTGCTCTGTCCAACTCACTTTCTAAGTCTTTGCAGTAGCCATAATTCAGAGAACATCATGTCCACTTCAATAACACAAGCATAGCTCCTTGAAGGACACACACAATATATATTTTAACAGCTTTTTTCCTTATAAATCCTTGCAATAGGAGAAAAAAACCATCTAGCATTGCTTGTGTGCCACTCTTGTGTCTGCTATGCCTCTTACCCTATATGATCTTTCTCTGCACATTACTGCTGCCCGTGCAACGACCGCTTACGAATTGCCTCCAGAACTAAATCACTTCCTTTGTCAGACACGACTGCCTTTCTTTCCCAGACCCATTGCTTACTGCTATTGTTAGTGAAGATGAACAGCCCACGACAATTAAAGGTGTGGACCATTACTTCTGCTGTACGGAAGGTTAGACCTTATGCTTTACAGCCTGAGGGAGAACATCGGCATATCTTCATCTGTCATCCAGAGCCATAATGGAGAGTCTTGGAATGGATAAAGAGCCAACAAATGTCCAACACCCTGCAGAGTTTGGGTCAGGCCTATGTGGGTTTGTCAGAGCTGAAGAATAGAGGGTGAGATTATAACAAAAACTTGACAAAACTCAGTTAAAAACATGTGGCCAACTGCAAACAAAAAACGGAGGTGGCAATTGTGCAGCAATTCTACATGTGCAACACAACAGAAATGTCCATGAATTAAACAGATAAATACTGTATGCTCAGAGTTTAGCTAACAGTCTGTATTTTTGATGCAATCAAAGTCAAAAAAAGAAAAATGTCACTCCCAGAATCTGAACCCCGATCTTAATTCTTAAAACCCCATTATCTTAACTCACATACATTTTACCTACAGCCTTTAGAGTTGTTTGAAGGCATCTTTGTCACTGTTTCCTTGGAGACAAAAGGCAACTAATTTGTTTTCTGTAGAGTAATTAGTCAACTACTCTTCAAGTCAGTGATAAGTAATGAGTTATTGATAGGATTTAACCTAAACAACACTGTTGGAAATATGTTTTCTTACTCTAAATTAACTTGCAGCCTTTCTAAACTGGTTTCCCTTAAAATCACATGTTCCTTAATACTCAACACTTATATAGTATGTATTTACCAATTATATTTACAATGTATTATAAGTGAATCTTAAAAATTGCTTCTTTACTGCATGGAGAATAATTTGGAAATGTGCAGCATGCCTTGAACAGACCTCACTGCAAGTATAAAAGAAGAAACTATTAATGATATTAATGCTTGGTTTTAACTCCCATAACATCCACAAAAGGTTTCTGAACATGAACAATTCAAAATGAATATTAATAAAATGCTAAACATTAGTTTTAAAAATAGTAAGTTCTTCACAGATTGTTGTGCTGCTAATACCACCTTCCTATATTTAGAGATATATCAAAGATGAAAAGCTGCTGGGTACAAAAAAACATGCTGTAAACTGAATGCTTCCTGCTTTGCTGCTCGGTCTAAATGGAACCGATATAATTCCTGACATAAATATCACGACAGTAGGGGAAGCGCAAGTTGTAGAAATTCATGTGTGTGGCAACACAGCGAGTCATCTTTGAGAAACAAAAGTTTACAGTGGAAACCTACATGACATATCCAACTTGTTAGTGATGTTTTCTTCTGGTATCATCTTTCTTACCAGCCTGTTGTGTTTTTCTGCAACTCTTCCCAGATATTTTTCTTTGAAGGAGGGTAAGAAATTGGTATAAAAGCTGATGTTGTTTCCCTTCAACAATAGTGGCTAAAGCTGCTGTCTTTGTTTTGCCTTTCCATGGCTCACACACATAGAATCAGACCCATGCAGGCACACAATCAATCAATCAATCAATCAATCAATCTATCTATCTATCTATCTATCTATCTATCTATCTATCTATCTATCTATCTATCTATCTATCTATCTATCTATCTATCTATCTATCTATCTATAAATTAATTAATTTTATTTAAATTATAAATTACATTTTATTTTCACATAAATTGTAACTTTTTTATTTTATTTTATTTATTTTAACAAAGCAACAACAGCACAAGACAAGCACACACAACATGAAAAACAGGACAAGCTGTAAAAGGATAAATGATGGATAGACTGTTTGGCATCAGGATGTAATCAAATAAAATTAAATAAAAATAACATAATAACAGTGATGCACCTTATCCTTATATACATATTATTCTGCACATATATAAACAATACAAACATATTACAGTACAAACATAACACATTATATGGGCACTGAAAAAGACAAATACGTGAAAGTGATACAAGTGTGACAGTTCTAAAGTAACAACACTGTGCAAGTGCTGTAAAGCTATGTTGCAAAGCCCAGTAATTCAGCTGTAGGGAATACTCCTAAGAACCTAGATGGGGTCTGAGCAGAGGCATACCAGGGTTGATTTTATCAATTTTAAAACATTTTGTTTCTTGCTTAACCCAAGGCAATAAGCATCATACTGGTAAAACCCACAGAGCAGTCATATTGCCAGGAGGATTGCCCACGGTGGACAAAAGCTGAACCTTTCTTATCCTCCTATAGCCTGGTGTCTGAATCTGATAGCGTATGTATGCAGATAACAACTTCAAAAGATTAATTCTCTTCTTACTAGACATTTTTCTAACAGGAAAATTTCTTGTTCTCAAAGTAGCTTAAGCCTTTTGTTACATAGCCTTTAGCTTCATAAGAAACTTTCCCTTCAAATTCATCCTGAGGCTCATTCCTGATACCCCTGTTTGAAATGCAGAGGTGTTAAATTATTTAGGGTTGAATCTGTATTTTATTTTAGAATGGGGCTGGAAGGAATACTAACTAATACTTAGTTACCAGCTTTAAAGGCCACTTGGAATGAATGTAATACAAAATATTGTCCTTGTAAACAGTGGGTTTACACACCTGATCATTACATAACTTAATGTTTCCCCTGACTGCCCCTAAGCACAACCTATTTTAGAAAGAGAAAGTGTGAAGAGAGTGAGCGTGTGAGTTGGTTTTTAATAGCTCTAATAGTCAGTGCACATGCCAGATATTTGACAAAAATTGCCAAAAGGGTCAGGATAATATGTCAGTGCATGCATTAGTGTTACAAAAACTAAAAGCAAAAATGTAGTTAACAGGTAAAATAAAAATTCACTGTTGTGTTTAATTTCCCTTGTCCTCTCTTGCAGTGTACTGCATGCTCTGTATGCTTTTTGTCCTGCACTGCATAGGAAACTAGGTATCCCAGCATGCCTCAGCCATTCCAGGATACAGTTGCCAGCGGGATGCAACACTGCAAAAAGTGCTGCCTCTTTAAGTCTCCTGTGTGGCATGTTAAGCAACGGTAATCTGCCGCAGTGCAGACAATAAATTCCACTGCATAACTTAGCGTCACCATGACATCGTACCTGGATGGAATATCATATGGGCAGATGGAGGGCTAGATGGAGAGAGGCCATGCCTCTCGCAGAATAAATATGTGTCCCCAGTGTTGACACAAAAGGGACAAAATCTGAGCAGTAGTCACCACTTGCTCATGCACTGCATTTGAGGGAAACAAAGAGGACTGTGCATTAATTATTTCCTCCAGCTCAGTCCTGGTTTGGTCAACATGCGATTCATCTGTTCAGGGCAACAATGGAGCTCAATGCTATGACAAATCTGAAGGCCTGGGCTGTCTTCCCAGTTCCCAAAAGCTTAATAGTGTGCCATGTGGAATGATGTAATGCTAAAACACTGCAAAACTTCCACGCTCACCAGCTTTAGTCAGGGCAGGGGAAAAAGGGAGAGACAGACTAGAGAGAGAGACAGGGAGAGAGACAGAAGGAGACTCAAAGGGCCTGATTACTGCATATCATCTAGAATACAACTTGTACCATACAAATCTCCAGCGAGATCCCCATACTGTTGGAGTATGATAACAGAAATGAAAAGCTAGTATGTGCTGGGGCTCTCTTAACGCAGCTGCCTCACAGTGTTAAGGAAACTGATGTTCACTGCATGACTTAGACAGCAACTCTGCAGTTATTTGACAAACTGAAAGCCATTTCAGGCTGTCACAAGCAAAATTTGTTTGGAATACCCTGTTGCAAGGACCTATAATCCCCAACAAAGAAATGTCATTATTCACAACAGTGTGAAAAGAGACACACCAAAGCTGCCCCATACTAAGTATAGGTTTCGCTTTGGGGTTTGATCTTTTTTTTTCCTCATTTTTTCATGAAAGATATTAGACCGGCTTTTTAATTTTTTCATGTCTTTCAACTACAGAAGATTAAAGGTCGGGACTCTATAGCAAGCACAGGAAAACTTGATAACGCCTGAAAAGCATGGATATTGCTTGTTACATATAAAACAGTGCAATTTTTAAATATGTAATGGCGTACGCTCAAATATAAAGAGAAATGCTAACTCAGGTGAAATACAATACACATACCAATGTGTGATCACAGCGTGGATTTATATTGTATATTTAGATGCCACACTATATGCAGCTCTTTCTAAAAGTCTGCTACAGTAACATGATCAGTAATAAACTGATGAACACGTTGCTGCCTTAAAGCAAATGGTTAAAGCATTTCTATAAACAGAACATCTAAGAACAAAATTTTGCTCATACAACTCACATGAGTATGTCATTTATATCTCTTGAAATGAAAATCTGATTATTTTTATCTACCACTGTAGTCTGTGGACATATTTCAGTCTTATCTCATCCGAGCAAAATCCGCACACAGACAACACAGAATACATATCAGCACTCCAACAGAGATTTACAGAGAATAATTGTTGTAAGCCATAATTTTTAGTACATCACCAATCAAATTATATTATATAATTAAGCAGCGTAATTGCAGTTTGCATTTTAAATTATGGTTTTGCAAAAAAATAAAATGAACAAATAAACAAACAAAGAAAAACATTAGATCCAAGGTGTAATGAGGTCTGGTTGTTAAAAGGTCTCATAAGAGTATTTTTCTTCATGGTAAGTCTTTATTATTACACGGCACAAAAATCAATTACAGTTTTATAGAGAATCACGATCCCTTTTGGGGAATTCACCAAGGAGTGCCTTGCATTTTTATAGGGCTCGATGATTTTGACAGCAAAAAAAAAAAAAAGGTTCACTGATGAGATGTGTTTCAAAGTGAAAATAATAATAATAAAAAAAAAAAAAAAAAAAAGACATCCAACAGTATACGACAAAACACTTTTTCTGTGAAAGTGCTTTGACAAACTTGGTGCCAAACATTCAAGGTTGATTTTCTATTTCTATTCAGATCCCAGACCAATTTGTTGCAGTCCATAGAAACACACTCTTTACTATGCATGGCGTTCTAATACCCTTGGCCCTTTTTGGATAAAAAGCAGAGCAGATAGCCAGGGGCATTTCATTTCATGCTCTACCTCCTCAACCCCAGATGTTCACCTCAAAAACATCTCCACTGATACAGGTAGAAGCTTAATGGCCTGCAAATTGCCCCGAGCTCAGGTAATGAAATGCAACCTCTGTATAATTTTAATTGAGAACCCTGGATGGAAATCAAATGATAATGTGCTCCATGCATGGGAAGTTTTCAAGTAACAGTGAAATTTGTGTCTGGTGTGTAAGTGCAGCGTGGGCTGAGGTAAATGACTTTTTACTTGTGAGCCTCTCTTCATTTTAATTGTGGATTGCACGGTGTAATAAACGAGCTGGTCATGACTTAGCATCTGGTAAATGAAGCAGACGATGTACACACCTTTGAATGCACAATGGTGCTCCATATTTACAATTCAATCCGACAGGGTGCCTATTAGAAGCCATAAACCTGCTCAACTGTTAGATAAGATACCCTCAATAACCCCCTCCTCACCTCCACCCCCTTGCAGTCATACACACTCTTAATTTCTACAGTACACGCTGTTAAGTCGAGGTATGTCCTCATTTGTTTTACATGTTTTCTCCATGTTGTGAATTCCAAGTCTCCTTGATTAAGAGCAATGCCTTTATGTAGATATGCAGTCCTTTTACAGCAGGGTTGGTGCTGCATGAGAATAAAAAAGGGCTGACGGTCCCAAAAATACATCCTCAGGAGCGAATCAAAGTGTCTCCAAAAGTACTTGTCAGAAATACATATTAGCATGCTACTATTTTCAGCTCAGTCAGTCAAGCAGAGAACTCATCATATTCCGGCTTGTTGCCTTTTCAATCTACTCCTCTGCATTTTTTGATGCATGTGATTTAGACATCATGGATAATATTGTAATAGAAAATGTGGAGGGAGTGTCCCAGCATGAACTTGCGCCTGACAGTTCCAAGTTGGGAAATGCAGATATCATTTAGCGTTAAGGAAAACACAAGGTCATTTGTGTTTTCAAGAAGATGAACGCAGGCTTTGTGTTCAAGGACAGAAAAACTACGAGGGTCTGTGTGTAGTCTAATAACAATCACAGCATCACAAGCTATGATACCCACCCACACGCATGAGAAAGAAAACAAAGACAAAATGGGAAAGCCAAAGCCACTATCCCATGTTTATCATTAGATCATGAGTGAGAGATAGACCTCTGATGTATTTCCACATTACTATTTACTAAACAATATAAACCAGACTAGCATGCTTTAACCGCATTAGCCACCATAGCTCTACATGACTAATTAGCGTAGGCAACATTGGCCCATGACTAATTAGCATATATTCTCCGGCAGCTTTGACAATGCTCACCCCGTACATCTGCTGTGCGTCTAGCGTCACTCCGCAGCTTGCGGTTTCACTCTACAAGGTCAACTTTACATTTGGTCCCAACATCTCATTTGATTGGTGTGACAGCTCACCAACAGCATATACAAACAAACAAATGCAAAGACAGACTGTCTAATATCAAGCGTAGTAAACTGAGCTTGCTGTTTTTATGTGCTCAGTTAACAAGCCATTTGAATTAGCCTCAACTCTAATTACAAGAGAAAATGACGTATCTTTTCTAATTTACTGTGAACTTTATGTAAACACTATGTTTTTAAACATCTTAAAAGTAACTACCAAAAACTAAAATTCTCAAATATCCCTGTGACATTTTTCAGTCATCATCCTAATTCTAAATTCTAGACATCACTGTAACATAATTCTGCACAAAGGATGTCAAGACTCAATTGATGATGTTTTGATCATAAATCCTAGCATATTCATCATCATCATCATCATCATCAACTTTATTTATAAAGCACTTTAAAACAACCACAGCTGACACAAAGTGCTGTACATTGGAACTGTAAAATAAAATTACATGAGATATAAATAAAAAACAAATAAAAGAAGAGTGAAATCATTAATTAAATAACTACTGCATTAAAAAAGAAACTAAGTCTCACTGAGGTTAAAAGCCAAGGAATAAAAGTGGGTTTTAAGACGTGATTTAAAAGTGGACAGTGAAGGGGCCTCTCTAACATGCATGGGCAAATTATTCCATAATTTTGGAGCCACAATAGAGAAGGCCCTGTCCCCTCTGAGCTTCCTCCTGGATCTCGGTACCTCCAGGAGCAGCTGGTCAGCTGACCTGAGAGACCGACAGGGTATGTGGGGATGAAGAAGCTCAGAGAGGTAAGGCGGGGCAAGACTGTGTAGACATTTAAAAACAAACATAAGAATTTTAAAATTAACTCTAAAAGACACAGGCAGCCAGTGCAGAGAGGCCAGCACGGGGGTTATATGCTCTCTTTTTCGAGTTCCTGTTAGGAGTTGTGCAGCCGCATTTTGAATCAGCTGCAGACGTGAGAGCAATGACTGACTGACCCCCACATAAAGTGAGTTACAGTAGTCCAGGCGGGAAGAAATAAAAGCATGGATCACTGTTTCAAGGTGCTGCCTCGAAAGAAAAGATTTTAGTCTTGCCAGTCGCCTTAAATGATAAAAACTGGACTTCACCACTGCTCTGATTTGGTTGTCCAATTTAAAATCACTGTCCAACTTAAAACCAAGGTCAGTAACAACAGATTTAAAATAGACTTCCAGGGATCCTAAAACAACAGAGGAGGACTCACAGGGACCACTGGGTCCAAACACCAACACTTCTGTTTTCTTTTTATTAAAATTTAAAAAGTTTCGAGCCAACCAAGCTTTAATGTCATCTAGACATGTCAAGAGAGGTTTTATGGAGATGGCATCCTTGCGTTTTAGTGTCAAATAAATTTGGCAGTCATCGGCATAACAGTGAAATGAGATCCCATGCCTTCTAAGGATAGAACCCAGAGGCAGTAGATACAGAGAAAAGAGCAGTGGCACTAAAATTGAGCCCTGTGGGACACCACATAACAGAGGAGCAGAAGACGATTCGTAACCGAGAAGGCTGACAGAGAAAGTTCTATCTGACAAATAAGACCTAAACCAATTGAGTGCAGTGCCACCAATACCCACTACATCATGTAATCGAGAAATTAAAATATTGTGGTCTACTGTGTCAAAGGCAGCAGTTAGGTCAAGCAAGACAAGAACAACATGGTTACCAGAATCACATGCCAGAAGGATGTCATTAAAAACCCTTAGTAATGCAGATTCTGTGCTGTGAAGGGTTTTAAAACCTGACTGAAAAACCTTAAAGATTCCATTTTCATCTAGAAAATCTTTCAGTTGACTAAAAACAATTTTCTCTAAAACCTTGGAGACTAAAGGCAGCTTGGAAATAGGCCTATAGTTCGCTAAAACTGTGTGATCAAGGCCAGGTTTCTTAAGCAGTGGCTGTACTACTGCATGTTTGAAATTTGCAGGAACCACACCAGAAGACAGACTGCTGTTAATAATGTCAAGGACATACTGTTGTATACTAGGAAAAATTTCTTTAAAGAATTGTGGAGGGACAGGATCCCGTGGGGAACCTGTGGGCTTAATATGGCGAACCACATCCTCTAAAGAGGACAGCGTCACAAGCTCAAACTGAGTGAAAACAGCAGCGCAAGGGACAGAGACAGAGTACATCTGTATATAAAACATGGATGTAGCTTCCAAGTCTGAAAAGTAAAGCCCACGAAGAAGTGCCTTAAACCTGCGTTCTTTCCATGAAAGAATGGAAAGATGATTATTGAGGTTGCAAAAATAAGTCTTATTATGGGAAAATGACACTCGACGGTCTGCTGAGTTTATGGGCTCAGTCTTATTAATACAAAAGTATTAATAAGTAAATTCTGGTATGCTTGAGACACTAGATTTGAAAAACCTAGGATGGTGATGGCTTTAGCCTGAAGCGTCAAAAACTGGACTTGGCATACCAGTTGATGATGTCAAGGTTGGCTATGTCCATCTTTATATTGACTCTCTGACCCAGCAAAATGAGTGACATGCTTTGTGTATTGATTGATAGTGACTGCCTAGCAACAGGGAAAAGATGCCTAAAATAAGATTACAGCTTATGACCTCAAAGTCGACATTGTGCTTTCTTATGCCCCCAGCAATACATCGGCCAAGACTTTATGTGGGCTGCACAAATAGACAAAAACACACACATATATGCACATCACATAGACAGACATACAGAGATTCCTGGATTTCTTGGAGGGCTTTATTTCTGTTACCCTTGATTCTAGTCAATAATTATAATTTCAGTTTTTGCTGCTGGAGGGTTATTTTGAGAGACACTAACCAAATGTAAACAGCGACATTTGTGAAAAAGTAAACTACACTGTTTATATGATAGACTTGAGTGAGAGATCTATTTAACAAATTGTGAAATGTACAAGGAATATGAGCGTATGAGTATTACCGATATGTTCCACCCAGGGTCACTGGCAGCTCCAGGTGAAAGGATTATCAGAGGTAATGCAGTCAACACTGTGCACAGTGCATCCTCCTTCTACTCGTTATCCTGTTTTGCTTGGCCATTATATTGAGGATGGGAGGCTTACTGTGCCTCCCTGGGCTGAACTTAACACCTACCAGACATGAGAAGAGAACTGAGGACCTCTGTCAGAAACTATGTCAGATAAAATCTCACAAAGCTGGAAGAAATGATTCATCCAGAGGCCCACACTTTCACTAGCTAACGGGGTATGGCAATAAATGGGTAGCTTTGAAAACATGATCAATAATTGCAAGTATGAAAGTGTTAACATTGTAAGTGTAATTAAAAGCCCAGGTATAGGCTGGGTTGTTATTTGTAGCAAACACACACTGGAGTAAGAAAAACCAGATATTTCCCTAGTACGCCATCAGATCTGTTGCTGTATCACTGGCAGGTTTAGGGAACCACACGGTCACGATCAACCCAGTAAGATGAATACCCGGCCCTTTACAATGATGTAACATAAGAACTGTAATGAGGAAACATGATCGTGTGCTTCTAAGTTCTGGGAAAAGATCAAAATGTGATTTGGACACAAAGACAAATTCATACACCATATCATATACAAACAGGGAACCCAAAATGCTTCAAGGGGTATTTTCCACTCATGCAATTTTGCTGCCATATAGAAAATATGGTGTAGATAACATAGTAATTGCTGTTGCTGTCAGTAGTGCAGTCACAGATGGCAAGGCCTGTTTGTTTATTGAAGACTGGGGCAATGTAACGATACACCTGAGGAACAAAGAAAAGTTGGTCAGGAGAATCTGGCTGGGCCTACTGGTCAGACAAAGCAAGGGCTAGGACAGAGAGCAAATATTGTAATAAAATGGAACAAACACTATAGACATATGGAGTTATATGTCTTGAATTGCACTGGTGACTTTGGTCAATCAAACACCTCTTGGCGGTTAGACATCAGGACTCCAGAAAGCTTACTCAAGAATACTACTGTTGCCCTAAAGGAGGTAGAAAAAGCTTATGGCCCTGCCTTTTCACATACAGAGTGATCAAAAACCTGCATAGTTGGAGACACAGCTCTCCACCTGTTGTCTTATCACCTATGTTGTTTGTGATCTCTAAATGCTGCTCTTTTCTGTCTTCCGGCTGCCCCTGCCTGAGCTGGGCTCCATCAAAGGTCGAGGTCTTCTAAAAATGAGATGTTCCATCCCACTGTTGTAGGGCTATACTTTACAATACAAAGCCAAACACAAAAACTGTGGCATATAAATAAAACGTAATGCAGCAGAATAAAAATGAAACTGACTTGAAGTGAGTGCATCATGGTGTTAGAACAGGTTAGAACGGTAGCATCACAGAAAGAAGGTTTTTGGTTCGAATCAGATGTTTGCCTTGGGCCATTTTTTTTTACCAAGTTTACACAGCCTTCTTGTACATGTGTTCCGGCTTCCTCACACAGTCCAAACTAGGGATGTTTCCTGTGAATAATTTAGTCTAACAGAAAGAAAAGCTTCAGAAACATGTAGAACTGAAAACACATCAAATGGTCAAATTTAACCATCAGCCAACCAAATTCTTCTGTTGTATTTAAGTAACTATATGAAACTGTTAATCATGTTTCTGTCAAGCTAACCGTAGCTGTGCTAGCAGCAGGTTTCCTTTTTCTTGTTTACACATCTCTTCAGTTATCTCTCATCCAAGACCTTTTCAGTTTTAAAAGAACTCAAACCATTGGTTCTCAGAGGCCATCTATGTCCACTGTGAATGACCACTGAACAGAGGTGGTGACTTACAACATCAGCTATTGGCCAGCAACAATGCAGTCTTGAGATCCCTTCCACTTTCAACTCCGACTCACACCTTGCCTCATGTGACCTCAGTGTCTCACAGAGGTTCGAACCATTCACTCCGGTAACAATGACCCATACCCATGCTTTTTTGACACCTTGGATCATGTGACGACTTACATGAGCATTAGTGGGCCAAAGACCCTCACGACAACCTCTAAAGGGGACTGCTCCTACTAAGAGTTAATTACCCAGGACTCTTGGATGAGAGGCGAAACATCTTCACAAACCGAAAAAAGTCCAGTTGCCTTCTTTCAAACAACATCAGCAAGAAAGAGGTGCAGGGTTATGGCTTTCAGGGCTGCAGCTAATGGTAGTGACAGGTAGCCTTGTAACAGCTTTAAACTGGCAAAAGCTGTGATATATTAATGAAATAAAAATAATGCATTTAACCAACTGGCATTTCTGGCATCGACTAGCAAGGGCAGTAATGTTTTAATATACAGTTTACTAGATGTGTACATCCCTAAATGATTCTACACTGACTGTCATATTTATGTTTGAGTGAGTGTGTGATTCTGTCACAAAGTGTTAGCACTGTATTAGACTGGCAAACTGTCAATAGTGTACCCCATTCAAGAGACTCAATCAATCAAGAGACTAAATCAGAGAGGCAAGAAGGTTTATTTACACATTTGGTGAATGTGCAAGGAATGACTCAGCTAAAAGGCAGCCAGGGAGGGAGCTGAAGGTGGGCCAAATGGCTGGATGCATAACTGGCTCTAAGAACTGAGTCTGTGACCTTTTGGAGAGTTGAGGTGCCAGTAAGTTTTTGACTAGCTGTCAAATGTAAGTCACGAAATTTGTCTGGCAGCTGTTTGGTGCTGACCTGGTAAGTTACACAGAGTGTGTCAGAGCTTTTTCACAAAAAAAAAAAAAAAAAATCAGTGTAGTTAAACAGAACTGTAAAAATATAACTCAATATCTAGCTACTATTATATGGTGCAGACTCAAAATAGATTTTTCTGTTTGTTAAAAACTTAATATTTTCATATTCTTTGTTTAACAGTATAGATAGGTGCCATTATAACCACAGCATGTTCTCTAAACAGAAAATTACTGCCAAAAATAGGTCACAGTCAACAGGTGTCAGCTATGCAGGGACTCGGTGCACTGTAGTGTAAGGTCTTGGAGGACGTGTGTCAAGCCATATGTTGTCAAACTGTCCAAATGAGTCCCTGCTATTCTGACAGTTAGTGTTTGGATTCAAGCTTGAGTGACAGTGATATGATTTTAAAATTAAGGCGCATATGTTAAAATATAATTAAAATGATTGAAAAACTGCAGAGATTTAGGCTTGTGTACAGTTTATCCAAAAGCAATTTATATACAGAAAACGATGTGTCTCCTTGATGGTGTCGTATGTCGTGCAGAACCAGAAACCAACTGAAGTGTTGGTATAATCGCCACTCACTATTCCTTATTCCTTATTATTTCATGTGGCTCACCTCTTCCAGATGTTCACGTGAGCTCTAATGATTGCACTCTCACTGTTTCTCTCTACAGCTTTTTAAGGAAGACGATGAAATTGATACTCTGTCTCAAGTTGACTCTCAGTTATGTTGCACACGTACACAAGCAGACGCATACGCACACATAGATACATACACTTAGGGCATGGATGGACCATATTCAAAGCCTTCTGACAGGCAGCAGGTGATGGCGCCAAGGCCAGCTGCTTCTGCCCCACCTCTGCTCAGCTGTCTGAGCCCAGAGCAGCCTTTGAACAGCCTATTACCCCGACACAGCACCAGGGGAAAGCAATCAGCTCCAGAGGTTCACCACTCTCAGACCAGATGGTGTGGGAGATGAATCGAGCCATTATATTAGTGCTGGATAATTCCTCAGATGAAGCTAATTAAAAAGAAAAATAAGTGCTATCCTCCCTCTTCTTACCTCCTTTGCAATCTGAATAGAAACTCCTCTGACACGCTTTCACTTCATGAAAAATGGAGAGAAAAAAGTTGTTTGTGAGGTTGCTTCAGTGATCTCTCCACTAGGCAAGACGAAAAGTTTCTTTATAGCGTGAGATAGCCGGCGTTTGAAAAACACCTGTTCTATTGAAATGACTGACAGCACAATCTGATGCTTGTCTTTCATACAAGAAAGAAGGATGTTGACAAAGCAGATACGCTTCCAGTGGAACTTTTGTATTTTAATTAAACAAAAAGGGTTTAGTCAGCTCATAACTGCTTTTCTCACCTCAATATGTTTAGAATGCTTTGGGATTTTAACACTTCTCCTGCATGAACAATTGGATTATATAAAGACCTTTTCACAAAGCCACTTAGCATATTAGGAAATAGGAAATTTTTTTTGAAGTGCTTTCTACATCCTCTTCACAGTTAAGATTTTAAAGTAACTACTTTTTGGGTCATTTAAACTAAATGTCAAAGCACTCACTAAACCCAAAACAGAGGCACAGTGTCTTCTTACATGCATCTGACTTATTTTAGTAACTCTTGATGTAGTTGAAGTTTATGTGGCTGGCGGTGAAATTAACTTTGTCCCTGTGATCGTTGAAATCACGCTCCTTGAAAAATACAGCTGAAAAAGTATGTCAAAGAGCTCAGTAAATATGATACCTGCATTGGCTTAAGCCCAGGCAGACAGAGCAGATGGAGACAGGTGACACCAGAATATGAATCTCAGTTAGCTTTAAAGGATTTAGGTAAACTCTGAAACAGTGCTTATTGCTCTCTTATCCACTTTTGTGTTAATGAAAAGCATGTCCTGAATCTGTCAACGGAGATTAGGTGAATATCATTACTATTGTCCTTTTGCCAATGTAGATTCACTGTATCCGCAGGGATTACAGTCCAACCCATTCCAGCTTGTGTTACCTCTCTCCAGCAAGGAAAGTTAAGGAAGGCTGAGCTGATGATAAGGACTAGAACTTGTGTGTCAGATGAAATTCAGACTGCATCAAATTCTGAGAGGTAGATCTTATTTTTGACCACATCAGTTTCTCCCAACTAAAACCCTCAAACACGAGATGGAGGGGAAGACTCTTTGATTATTCTCTGGTTTCACATGAAGCAGTAACCAAACAATTTTAGCTGGATTTTAATTGAATTATTACAGGTGAGTTATAATAAAATGAAAATAATAAAACTAAAGAAAACTAAAGAGTGTTGGAAACTACTGCAATGGACAGTCAACTTGTCCAGAGTGTACCTTGTATCTCTTAGACTGTGAGCTGGGATAGGCTCCGGTTCCCCCCCCCCCCGTGACCCCAGATGGACATGTGGTTGAGAAAATGGGAGATTTGAGAAAAAGATTACTGCCATTAATGAAATACGACCAAGAACTGTAACATGAAATGCAAAAAAAAATGGTTATGCGAGTTATTGCTGGTTCGTGAGTCATTATCATTATCTTTGCACCTCTCAGATTTTCTTTGTGCTTTTTACCTTCTTCACTTTGAGGCCGTGCTTCTTGTGCATGTACATGTTCTATGAAACTTAATATTCAGTCATACCCTGCAAAAACGTTGATGCTCTTAGTACTGGGGCAGCACTGCCTCAAAAATATTTGTGATGTTGACATGCCCAGGATGAAAGTTAAGCTTCAGCTCAGCTGAGTATAAATAATATTGCCTTGATACAATTTGGTGGCTTTTAAGAAAACATCAGCACTATAAGACTGCTTTTTGGCATTGGGCCTCTGAGCCGTAGAGAAGGACTTCTGGAACAGCAAAAAAATTGAATTTACAAAAAAAAAAGCTTGTGCAGCTTATTATTGAGGGGTGCCAATAAGATGTTTCAGCACAACACTAAGAAAGCAAGCTTAGCCACAGTGATATTTGCAAAAATCAATGTCTGACGAGACAAGATGTAACTTGTATTAACAAAGTAAATTAAAAAGTAATTTACAAGAGCTTTTTTTGTTGCAATCTACAGGCATCTGAAAGAAACCATGGTGTTATTAGACACTGAGACACTGAGAGATAACATTTACTTTAGGTTAGATAAGTCTCAGGTTTGACCATAGATGGTTCGTGTGCTTTGTTGTTTTCTCAACTTTTATATGGACTTTGAAAAATTTCAATTATTCAGTGCATTTAAATGCAATGTAAAAAGCTTCTTTACGTGGAAGAAGTAATAAATTGTGAGAAGTTGGGAGCGAAACACTCATCACTAGAGCTTAGTCCCAGTAAATCATGCCACAAAAGCCAAAGAACTCTTTGTGCATAACTTTGAAACACTAGTTCCTTTGATGAAATGGTGGTATTTGCCACCCTAGGAATAAGAACTGTCTGGCTCTTCTGGTCTTCTGTTGCATCAACAATGTGTCACATTCTAGGAATTCAAAGTTATCACAAAACTCTGATGCTGTTAGTGTTCAGGCAGACTTTCAATATCTACACACTTTCAGCTGTTCTGAAAGTTTTAAAAAACAGACTTAGGGCGTTAATGCTTAGTTTAACTTTCATTAATTTTAAACCGATCCAAAATTATTCTTATTAAGAGCTGTGCTGCCTATTTAAATCTTTTATGTCTAGCTCTTGCTGCATGACATTTAAAATCAGGGGCAGGTTCTTTTGCCAGTGCCTCGAGGTAACTTGAGGGCTTTTCACGACAAATTGCAAAAACAGAATTATATTTGAAAATTAACAAATTAAATTGACCATGTGATACTTTGCAGTTAGCAATTATAAAATGTATTATTGGGATGAAACCATATCTAGACTACTTTTTTCTACTGGAATTATATATTTATAATCTTATTTATTTCATTTTTTACATTTTCCACAGCTTAAAATGTTGTGATTTATTATACAAAGATTAGATGAAACTTCAAATTTTATAGAAAATACATTATTAATCTTCATCTTCAATAATGAAAGAACTCTTTTCACTGTATCACATGTCAGTTTAGAAGAGTAATTCCCAGCATTCAAAGTTCGTGTTGCATAGCTAAACAGTGTCATTGCAGTGAGTTCGATGTGTAGAGTTGAGGATGTCAAACTGAAATTACAAAAAATGCAAAGCAGCTAATTATGTAGTTTGTGTACGTTGGTCCAAAAATACATCACAATTGTGCTGGTTGCTGTCTGTAAGTTGTTACACTTGCCAAACTTTAATTTAAGGTGCATCTGCAGTGGTCAGCATTTAAAACAATTCAAGAAAAGATTTCACCTCCAGTATGTTATTGAAAAACTACTGTATTCCAATGCCCTTTAAAGCTTGCACCTGCAATTTATAATGCTTCACTTTTCATTTTACTAAACTGGAACAACGTAAAACTAAATCAAACCCTCTGCACTGCCATTTTTCAATTATTGGCAGAAGTGCTACAGCTTTTTTTACAAATCCATCTCTAGCATTTAATACTTATTAGTCTGAACACAGGGGAGAGCTGACGTAATGAATACAGTGGTCTTATGTGTATGTACAATGCCTACAGAGTGCAGTTTTTTTAAAGCAACAACGAAGGCAGGACAATCTGTGTCCATTATTAAACACATTGCAGATCACCTTTCTGTGGCTCATCAATAGAGAAGTTTTGTAGTACAAATTCAGAGCTTTGGAGAAGACTTAAGGCATAGATGAGAATGTCAGTGCCACAGGTTACAGGCTATCCCCGAAGCCAAGATGAGCTTAGAAATTCATAGAGTATTGATCCTTACACTTGAGCAAAGTAAAATAGTGCAGGCAGTATTAATCTATACACTACCTGAAGTACAAGGTGCAAGTTCAGAAGACTATATAGCTTATTGCAGGTCCACAAAGATATCAGAAGCTGAAATCATTTAATGATGCAAAGAAAATAATTTCTGCATATCTATCTATCTATCTATCTATCTATCTATCTATCTATCTATCTATCTATCTATCTATCTATCTATCTATCTATCTATCTATCCATCCATCCATCCATCCATCCATCCATCCATCCATCCATCCATCCATCCATCTATCTATCTATCTATATAGTATTTTTTAGTTATATTCTTACATTATAGCAGATCTTTCCAGCAATGCTCAATCCTAGAAAAGTATTAATTTGCTCTTCATACTCAAAATAATGGTGTTTTTAAAATCACCTGTCAATGGAATATATCCCAATTGCTCATACCAACCACCAGGTTAATGCATATTGTATTGTTACAACAATATTCAGTCTAATGGTTTCGGTAATAATGCTGGATTCCTCCTGGACTGAAGGAGTATCTGTTTAGGTAGTCATCTAATTATAGGGTAACAGTTAACATTAAAAACACCTTGACTGTAAAAGTTCTTTATAGTTGAGTCACATCTGAAAGATTTTGATTGGAAATAGTGTTAAAGAGAACTGCAATCATCCAACCTTACTTACCAACATACAAACTATATCTTTTTCTTTTTTAAATAAGAAGCTTTTAACAGTCAAAAAAGTGCATTCACGTGGTTTTTTTAGTTCAAACAGGAACAATGACATTAGGTCTGTATTTACATGTGTGTTATTTCTATGCACAGAAGCATACAGACTCTGACTTTTGTAGAGAAAAATAACAGCAAAACCAGCTAAGTTTTTGTAAACAAACAGAGATCATTAGTTTACAGAAATATAAATCGTGTTATTATGATTTTTCTTCTAAGGTGCAAAACCCCCCAATCAAACTGGCCGTTTGGTTCACTCTGTACAACTGTAATTTCAGGCTAACGCTTTGCCCTGTTAAGCAATAACAACTAATCATGCAAATGGCATCAAGAGTGCCACTTTGGTCTCTTTTTGAGTGTGTCCGCGCAAAATAAGCATTTACACAAGCAAACACTCTTCTTCACAACTCCAAAAACAAGCTTATAGAGGAACATACATACCACCGAGAAGCATCAGGAAATTTTCATAGAGTTAACATTAACAGCAGTTCCACTGCGTACAAACTGTTGTACACGCGGGACATGATTGGTGTACAATCAGCGGTAAAAATGCCTTGTAAAATAGCTGTGGACTTGTCCAACATATAATTTCCATTTAGAGATGTGATTACATACAGTTGCTGAATAAATTGGAACTGAAGTTATTTGTAATTCTTTTCTCGAGTGACTTTTTTTCATCACTATCATGATACCGCATGATTGCATGATTATTTTTGTTCTTGCATCTTACTTCACAAGTGTCACGTATTGAGGTTTTTTTGTGTATTTTGTCCTTTTTTGTCAAAAAAAGGATGTTATTGCTATCTAATGTCCAAGCGCTTTAATGTATAAAATATCAACCCTCTGGCTTTGGTCAGAGATATAGGAAACCATATAAGTGTAAATTAAGAACACATAAAAATAGTACATGCAAAATAGATATGAACATGGTGTAAATACAACCTTGAAATGCTAATATTTTGCTAGTCTCAAGACTTTCCCTGACAGATACTCGGTAGAATAGTTTGATGTTTATGTAAATCATATCTTGCTGACAGATGTAATGCTGTCTTTGGAGGTGCAAACAAAGAAAACAGGGAAGGGGAAAGTAAGCACTGAAGAGCATGTCTATTGTTTCGACAGCTTGTGTCCCCAGCATCTGGCATCAAGCAGGAACAGCATGTCAAGATTAATGAAATGTTACTTTTATTGATCTACTGCATGCAGTATATAAATATATACTTCTTTAGAAAACACACTCACATAGTGCCCAACTGTGAACGCAAGCCCAGTTTGGAAAGTTTCTGAAGTTTTAGGGCCACAAACTCAAAAGACAAGATTTCAGCCATACTGTGCCACAATTTAAAAACAAATGTTCAGTGAACGGTTTAGGGAACAGATAATCTTAATGTCTTCCTTGCTATATTCTGGGGCTTTAAATTCTAATCAATGAAGTGAAATTAAAGACCATGTGAATGACTTTCAGCGCGAGCCGACTGAGCGGACTTGTTAGTGGGAGCAGGGGCACGGTGACAAGAGCATGGCAAAGACTGCTGCCTCACTCTCCTCTCCCCATTTAATTTTCCAATCCACTTCCTCCACATAGTTAGGAGAAGTGAGTTTTGTTCTGGTTTGATACACCATCTAATGAGAGCTACTAAGAGCCTGTTGAAATCATTCCCTAATAACACATTCTGAGGACTGCGGATGAGGAATATTTTTCCTCTATCTCTCCATTCAGGTCTTAATATATTCTTTCAAACACCTCTGTTCTATTTCCTTTCCTCCACTGTGTTTCTCCACTTTCATTAACTGCATTTCTGAAAAAAGAGAAAGAAAAAGAAAAAACTCTTTTTTGCAATCATTACACTTTGACTTCTTGAGGTTTGATGCATTTTGGTTTCGCGCTAGTCCTCGCTGGCTGCAGATATATGAGCACAAAAACACGAAATGCAACACAGGATTTGAAATTTTCTATGCAGACAAATCTCTTATCTCAATAAGCCCACAGAGTTTTCCAAGTAACCTTGAACCTTTGATCCAAAATTGGTCACACATCTACCATGACAGTTTGTTAAGATTATGTTTACCAGACATACTGTATGGACATAAGATGCTTTTGAGAGAAATAATTAATTATTCACACTATGTGTAACAGATGCCCCATTGAACCGAATGGTACATGACAGGATAGCTTGTCCACCCTTAATCCATTTTACTTGCTTGACACACTCCAGCTGTAACAAGAACAAGTGACCTGACCTGTGCTGCTATATGCCGTCTCCTTAAAACTCCTCTGTAGTTTTAATGTTATCTGTTCCAAAGCTAATGCACCCTTCCCTCCTCTTCCTTGGGCAGTGGGTATTAGTTACAGCCGCAACACTGGTTGGTATTCCGCTTTGAATCCTGGAATTGTGTCAGCACCTTGATGTTTGATTGGATCTGTGCAAATACATGTATATGCAAATTTACCAGATATCAGTTCTTGCTTAGGGTGAAATGGGGAAACAGTGGCTGCATTCTGACGAGCCTTCTGCATGGACTTTCCCTCCCTCTTCCCTTAGAGAGCAGCATTTGGTGATCTATAAATTCCCACTAAATCACAGAGCCTGGGTACCTTCCATGACATTTCCACGCTTCCACATAGCATATTTTTAAGCAGGTAAAATCCATAATCTGTGTCAATGGTATCACACGGTGTATTCACAGGGGGCCCTGCACGCACTAAACTGGCCAAGGATGCAGTGCATAAGCTCAGAGGAGGTAAAAATGTTTGTTCTTACCTCTGTTGTCATACCCATGCCTTAGGGCCTACACCACAGTTACTCATACCCCAGCAGAGACAATGCAATATTCTGCTTACTATTCTGCAAAGCTTTAAATGCAATCGAAAGAAATGTAACAGTGTTTATAGAAATGATGCAAATATTGGGATGATGAAATTCTCAATATGTCAAATAAGGTAAACTATCATAGATACTATAAACGACACCATAGTTGGGAAAAAAGCACGTTATTGTATCATAGATGGTTGCTTGGCAACATGATATATCATGTATAATTCGAGTTCTCTGTTAATAAATTAGAAGTTACTGTCAGGGAATAAACATTATAAACACAATGCTATAGTGGTGTCATAGTTGCATAGATGCTAGAGTGGGTTATCTTAGCCTGTTGGTATGTTGCTAGGTTAGGTGACGTCATAATATGTGATATTGATGACAATCTTCAGAGGTCTAAGATGTACCTGTGTGTCAGGTTTGTTTGCTCAACACCTGATTATGTAGGAGGAGTTTATGGAAAGCCAGACAGACCAACAGAGATTAAAGTAAACTGAATTGGATAGATGACATCTAATGTTTGACCGTTTCACATTATTCAAGATCACTTTTTTACTCTGTATTGTTATTTCCATCTCTTCCTTTCCAGAGTATCCTGATATAACTATCTTGATATAACTAATATATATATATTGTATAACAACATTTTGCCCCAACACAACTCAATACATCAATTACTTTTATGAATATTAGTTATATTTGTTATGCCATACCGGATGTACCCAATGATGATTATATTAAATCAGCTACTACACATGTACTGTATGCTAAGAAAGAAGGTAGTGTAAATCACTTTATGAGTAACTGAACTGAATAAAAAGAGCTTAGAAACACTTTGTCACCAGTGTCCCATTATTCTGCGACAGCGACTGAACACATTCTAATCATTTGCAGTACTTGGATTAGATGCGTTGCTACTTTGATATTCATTCTTGCAGAGAGGAACAGATAATTTTATATGATACACGCTAAAAAGCAATTATGCTGCTGTGTCTGCGTGTCTATGCATTCTGACAGTGGTAATCATTGGTCTTTCAGCAATCTTTGCAATTAATCTATCTTGACATGATAATTTGTGTCTGTTCTATTTGAGGTGTTTTTGTGAACCTTTGCTCGGCAGGGTGGCGCGGCACCGTGCATCTCCAGAAGAAACAAGAAGCAGATGCATTCAGTGTTCCAGCCTGTTTGCACTACACAGAGATTAGAACAGAACAGGCCTTCCAGGTTTTATTGTTTTTGTCATCAGCTAATATGACAAGTGAAGGGAAAAATCGTGTGATTGATTAACAAAGTAATTCTTTACATGTAATTAATACACAGCTAATGGCTGTCCATTTGTCTTGCATGCTGCTAAGTAAAACCTAGGGGAAAGTAGGGCAACATATTCTGATAAAGGCTCCAAACTGAACTCCCTGTGATGTGAGAGATTAGGTTTCCTCCATGAGATTTTGTTACTTAATGGCTTTTTAGGAAGCCATAGGGACAATGTAATGGACCATGTAATGGATAAAGAATGGTATTGATGGGCATTCTTGCCTTAACAAAACTGATCTAGAGAATTTATATTGATAAATGTAAAAGCATTTTACAGCATGAAGCTAATGCAGTTTCTGTGATGCTTACAATGAGTAGCACAGAGCTAAAGTGATAATAAGTGATATTTCCTCAGACATAAATGTCTGTTTTAGTACTCATTAACAGTACATAATATTAGGGTAACCTGAGAGCTCTTAGAGTGTTCCAGCCAAAACACCACAAATGTAAGAGGTGAAAGCACAGAAGGCAATGTTTGGGATGTTTTTTTACACTGGTCCCAACATTTGTTTAGAAGAAACTGAGAAAAAACTGAGAACTAACATGCTATAATGAGCGGTGAGAGCATCTAAGCTTTAGTAGACAAAAGGAAAAAAAAGAAAAGAAAATTACATACTAACATTTAAACTTTATAAATGAGAAGAGATAACAGAACTAAGCCCACTCTTTTACTAAAAGGTATCTCCGGGGAGCTTCAGTAGCACCTCAGCAATAAGCACTGGCACTGAATACAGAGTCAAAGTAAAACAATACAATAAAAGCTACAGTCTTTAAACTTTAAAAGGAGTAACATTACTTTATCAGCTGAAAACACATAGATAGTTGTACAGGTCAATATATCGTAGACATCTGATCAAACTCTTTCAGCATTGCATGATGTTATAGAGGGAAAGAGGGAAAAAGTGAAGAGAATAAGAAGAGAAGAGAGATTCTGATAGATGACACAACATCCAGCATAGTATCATATCTCTGTGGATTAAATGCTCTGGGAAGCTGGCCCCGGAGTGTGCTTGTGCATATCATTAAACCCCATGAAGAGGAGGAGGAGGGCACATTGGAGCTGCTGCCAGGCCAAGTGCATAGACAGGCCACATCTCACAGCTGCCTATTAGACTCGAAAAGCAACCGTATCCAAAGGGGGTTGGATTTTATAACTTGTATATGTTTTTCACAGAGTATTTGAGATGATAAACATTTCATCTGGACAGAGAGAGAGAGTGAAAAAAAAAAATCAAAAGTAGCCCTGCAGGACTCAGTGCTTGTTTGTGTCTGAGAGTGTGCACGATTTTGTACACGTATTCACATCGGCTTTAGCTTGTGTGCAGTTACCTGTGTAAGTTGGTGTGTCATTCTTCCGGAAGGCAGTTTTAAAAACACACTGTGTCAGATATTGGATGACTACTGTATAATTTGACGGGTCCGTGCAGAGGGCGGCTGTGGTATGAGTCATTGATTACACATCAGCTTAGTATGCTGCATTGCAGGCCCCTACATTGGTGGAGAGGCAACCTGAAGCCCCCAATCAATAGCTGCAGCCTTGTGAAGCTTTCCGTCAGGTCCAGAGTGAAGGACTCCGTTCCCCTCCTCTGGGCCCAGGGCTAACCTTTTGCAAAGAGAGGTGAAGAAGAAGCTCATCATTTCTAATGAGGAATTAGTGATCGGGCCAGATGAAATGACTGTCAGCAGCACACTGAGGAGTCTAAAAGGTCTTGCAGACTGGGAAGTGCCAAACAGTATTCATTAGGGAGCCGGACATTTCTTTATCAGCTGAAAAGCACAATGATAAAATATATATATATGTGTGAGTTCTTTTCAAATTTTTCATGTTGTGAATTGGGAGAAAAATGAATATTGCTTTAAGATAATCCCCTTGTCTCCTCTGCAGAGGGGAGAACAAAGCAATATCAAGAATTATTAAAGAGACCTATTTTTTAACGACAGAACCCAGAAGACATACTCTAGTGCTCCAAAATCAGAACAAATGCAGTCTTTTTGAAATCACGTGATTCATTTCATGTTTCAGAGATGAATCACTCCAATTGACAGAAACATATTCACAGCTAATTAAAAACGTAATTGTGTGCACTTTAGCCATTTAGTGGAAGATGAATGTGAAATCATTAGGCATCCACTGAAAACCAGATGTTCATTAAATTATGTCTATACAAATGTCATTGTTCAATAGATTGCCCGAATATATGCTTACAGTAAAAAGCTGGGTAATTCATCCCTTAAAGCGCTTTAATTGATTTAAGTCTGCAAAAATAACCCATTGCCTGCACAAATAACCCATCACTGCAGCACAACACTGAAAAACCAGAGCTGCTATGACAGTTCACTGTTATTTTCTCCTTTTCTTTTTGTCGTTCTATAGCTCATCTATTATTAATATCCATTTTAGAATCTAAGATGAATAGTAAATGAATAAGAAGTCTGATTAGTCTTAAGAGAATAATCCAGTTGCCAGGCAGTGTTGCTTTTGAATAAATAATATCTGTAACCTACTAATACTTATGAGTGTAATCTGCTTTTGATGCATGGTAATCACAGAAAAGACAAGGCGACATTCTCCTTCGCCTGGCCTCAGACAAAACCATCTCTGGAGAATGCAGCAATCATGCCCCAGTCTGTCTCTCTCTCAATTAGCCCCCACTGTGCAATTCATTGGGTTTGCTGTAACAGTCCCTTAACAATACTTACCCAGCCTAGTCATTACTCAGTTCTACAAGACAGGGACTGCCATCTGCATATTTGGGGGACATAATGTACGGTCTGATAAAAACGATCCAAATCTGATGGCTTCTGATGAAGAATAAGAGACATAAAATTTTTTCCAAATTCCTCAAGCATGACTGAAAATGGTCTCGTCTCTTGGTGAAACCACCTACATATTATTTCTTTCTTTCTCTTCTTGTCAACTTAAGCTCAAATGTTGGCCAAAAAACACAAAATCTCTGTTTGCACTGCCAAGTGGCAGGGACAGGCTGGAAAATACAAATCATCACAATGTCTTGCTTCTGTCTTCTCCTTTCTTTTTGATTTTCTTCCCTTTTTTTCTGATATAAAAAAGCTCAACTAACCATAAACTAGTTCATACAAATTCTTACATGCATTTTCTTTTCTGAGGAAGGATAAAAAGGCACTGCTTTAGACAAGGGGTAAGAGTTCCACTGGGAGATACAGGGTCTGTGACCTTTCTTATATTGGTGCTCCATTTCACTCCTCCATATTTCCTTCTTTCATTCAACTGCCGAAACCTTCATCTTTGTATTTTGAAAACGATTCAGACACATGAGAAATCCAAATCACTGAGGTTTATGTACCTTTTAAAAGCCATGCTAAGTAATTGAGGGGTTTCACTTTCTCTGAAGACTTAACAACAGCCATTGGCTCTGCTTTCTACATTAGACAACTCATCCACTGGCTGCAGATTGCCCTAATGGCAGTAAATTTCTTGGCATTCTTTGGAAGGAGGAAGAAAAACTGGAAAGTGGAGGAAGGGAGAGCTGAGTGCAGAGGATCATAGATTTGCAGACGTCCATTATTTATTAAATAGAGATGTCTACATCCATAACTTATATTCTGATTAATCTGCAATGACAGAAAAATTACCAGCATTCTGCAGTTTTAATTACTCAAAAACTCTCTGTTCAGTTTTTATAATAACTGGAATGTATCACAAAGAAACCAAGTGTCTGGATTTGTTAGTGATTTATGCAAATCATCATTCACTGTGTCACTGCTACTAAGATCCTAAATGTGTTGCCATCAAAAGAGTCTGTAAAAGACAAGCTTTGACACCTTGCTCAAAGCAGCTGAATCGATCCATCATTCACTTCTCTTGTGGAAAGTGTGGGGACCTTTCGTGAGCCTTCACTAGGTGGCAGTCTAGTAACATTAAACCTACGGACTGACATAAGCCTGCATGCATACATCTAGATAAGAGAGATGAGGCGATAATATGGATTAAGAAGATTTGTCTGTCTTACAGCTGTATCAGAATATATAATTTAAAGTTGTGTTTTTTAAAAAAATTCTATTTTTATCTCGGGTGCTTTAAGTGTGGTGATCAAGTTTCTCTTTTTATAGATCAGCATTTACCGATGTGCCTCTAACGGATGGAGTCTAGGCTGCAGTGGGTGGGGATGGTGGGTCGGGCTTTTTTTTTTTTTTTTTAAGTTTAAGGATCTGTAAATTGTCCAAGCTGTGTTCTTTCCTCTGATACCTATCCACCTGAAACTGCTGTTCCTACACTTCACTGAAGCAATTATAGAGAAGGACTTTGGCAGATCAATGAAATCCCCTTTAGATGAGAGGAGCCATACAGGCATTTTGATCAATTCCAGATCAATTCCACTGTTTTGCCCAAACCTTGGCCAAATAAAAGTACGACTTCTGGTTGAGAACTAACACTTGCCAATAATAATAACAACATCTTTGTCGATGGCTGCCCGTATCGGTTTCCAAGCTTTTGTCTGGCTACAGTATATTGTCTACGCTGCTAGGCTTAGCACACACCTGCTGGTCTCTCAGTCTGTCTGTCTCCCCATCTTCCCTCTTCCGAATGTGAAATAGTGACAGGTGCTTGAATGCAGTCTGAGTTGCCAACTCACATCAAAGCTCACAGTAAATTCAAAAAGTCGTCATTAAAGAGACTCTGCATGGCTAAATCTGACAAGACTAAGTAGTGAGTGTAGTTGAGAAGGCAGAAGATTGAATGATAGAGTGGCTGTAATTTCTCACAAAACTCACTGTCACTGTACAGTATGTTCATTGTCAAAGAATGCCATCAGTGTTACTGTCATGCACTGCCACGATGTGACTGTAATCAGTCACATCACTCCTAAGTTACACAGCCAGTAAGCTGTTTACCATGTTAGACATAACTTATGCTAGACATAAGAGGATTTTTGAAAACTGAAATAAAATCCAAATCTAACCTTTGTACTTTGGACAAAGGTCGACAGCTGTAAAATTTAGTCTGAGCAGTGCAGTCTAGATCAATTTTGCAACTTTTCACACGAAAACCTGCTTTATCCAAGCTATTGCAGAATATACTCGTTGTGCTTTTTGCTGCTGCGACAGCCGCCTTGTTTGCTGACTAAATCCTCATTTTACTGCTGCCATTAAATGTATGTTTTACCCCTATATGTTAACCCTCTGGTCATTTGAATCTCTGCACTCGTCACAGACTTAACATAACAAGTGCGAATGATGATTTCACACACTTGAAATATAAACTCTGCTCTGATCACCACACAGACATGCGAGCATTGCCTCCTCTCCAGTATACAAGGGGAGCACAGGCAATATTTGTAGAGTCAAGCATACTCATCCTGTACTTTGCACCAGAGCAAGTCGGGAGCTGTTAATACAATGTACCGTTCCAGCTCTCCACAGCTTCATGATAATATATTTCCATCAGCTGAAAACAGGAAAAACACATCTGAGGCCTTTAATAATGTAGACAAGAGATCCACTTTGCCACACCCGCACAATGCATCCAAAAATTAGTCAAATGCATGCATCTTCTGAAATAGCTTGACTGCCAAGGCAGACTGAAAAATAAATATGTCAAATGTATTGGCGTTCTGTATGAATAATGGATATTCTAATACATCAGTATGTTGTATTGTATTGCAAAAGAGCCATATGAAATATACATCATCTAATTAGACGATGTTCTCGGACATGGCACAGCCTCTTTTTGATCAATATGTAATAAGATCTAGTATCAATTAGTAATGGTCGGGGGTAGAGATCTAGCAGCAGAAAAATTGTAACTTAAAAGGTAAATAAAATTGCAGTAAAATCACTGCAGCACCAAGAATAAACAAATCACACAATAAAGATTTAAAAGTACCATTTAGAAAGCACAATATTGAAATCTTTAGATTTATGGCGTCAGCTCGCTGTGGCTCAGCTAAAACCTCTTTATTGATCAAAGGAAGTATAGCTGCCTCGTTTTCTGTTCACATCTTCTGTGCTTAAAGAATTTTCCATATGTAAGAAGATAGCAGCTGAAAAGGTGACGCAAAATGCCAAATGACTGGAGTATAGTGATAAATCCGGTGATTAAATACACTGGATTTATTTACAGTTGGCATTTTATCTTAACTCTGTGAGATTTTTTCAAAATAAAAAACAAAAGAAACAACACAAATAACATTTTTTTTAAAAAGCAAGTAAAAGTAAAATGTGATACATTTAATTAGTTGACAAATTTATTCACTTATACGAGGCACATGTGGACTTACACATACACAGTCAAACTCTCTCTCATTTTTTTCTTTTCTTTTTTACTGGAAGATTAATCCTGAGTTATATGCGCATCTGTCAATCCACTCGTAACAACAAGTCAGCCCGGCACAAGGATCTCAGACCGAGGGTATAGTAAAGCGCGATTGTGATCTAACCTGTTCTGCCGCTGGTGGTGGCGGCGGCAGGCAGCCTATCTCTAACACGGGGGCAGTGCGCGTGCCTTGGTATGTGTGTGTGTTGAGGGAAGTCACTGAAGCAAAGACAGAGCGTGCACTTGAATGATTGAGGTTACCTGGGTGACCTCATAAACCAAAACCCATGGCAGTCTCCCAAGGTGAACGCTGAATTATGCCGTCATTAAAGGACAGGCCCAGTTGCCAAGGTTAGTATGTAAAGTATAATCATCTTCCTCCCCGTTCTTCCAGTCACTCATTAGTCCCCCTCATGGGCCAACGGAGATTATACCTTGAACTTGCTTGACTATCACTATCTGCCCGCTGGGAACGGTCCGCTATGGGCCATTTATATCCCCTCCCACTATCGCCAGTGAGCTAGTCCTACAATTCTGCAGGTGCAGTGTCTGCATGTGCCTGCAAGAGTCTGAGTGTACTTGTGTGTGTCTTCAAGCCCACACTCGGCACACAGATCATCGAGTTTGTCCCATAAAAAATGAGGGATGCTTTGACTTACTGCTGCATTATGTCCCAATTTATAAAAAGAACCACTGGGAAGAAGCCCACTGGCATTACAACAATTTGTTAGAATTAGGATCATTTGTTTTGTTTCCCTGGGCACTCTGTGCTGATTCAAATCCTTTGCCTCCAAAAACGTCTCAGGACCATTTTAAGTGCAACAATACCAACAATATCACATAAATATGTGTCAGCTGTAACTTCCCCTTTCAACTGTAAAAGATGAAAATCTATTAAAAAATAATCACAGTGCATTGCAATCAAGCATAGACACTTTTGGTGCACTTCATCACATTAGTATGCTCAGAGACAGCCAAGTTTAATCAAACCACGTGAAGAACCAATGCTTTTGTTTTTAGAGGTTCTCTGCGAAAGATTAACCTGACCATTCATTAAAATTGATTTCCATTTGTCTGGATGACATTAACTACTAAAAAACAAGTGTCATTCAAAGTCCAAGCAATAACTAAAATTACTAATTTGATTTTAATAATTCCGTTTTCTTTTTCTTCCCGGTGTTGCCTCTTTTTAACATTCAGAGGTATTAGTTTGAGAGAAGTAGTCTTGTTAAATGCTGTAGCACTAATGTGAACAGACTGTTTATGTTTGTATAAAAGCAATAGATAATGTTTATCCACTTTCCCATTTACTCTAGCCAATTGCCTACTAATGTTGGTATCGGACGCTAAGAGAGGGTATTCATTTCGAAATTGGCAGTGACACTAAGCACACTTCAAGCTAAGAGTGCTTTTGGTCGGATGTACAGCTGCTAAAAAGTAACACATTCTGACTCAATTGATGTGTCTCCTTTGAGTTAGTCTTACACTGCCATTCCATTTAGTCAGCATCATTTGCTTTGTGTAAATGGTTTTATAACAACAGAGAGCTTTGTGCATCAGGTAACCATTCTGTTGTCGCTGACAGCGTATTTCAGTCCCTAAGAGAATAAAAATCTTCTTTGTTCATGTAAAGTTGGAAAAAAGCAAGGATGATCAAGATAACCAAGTTTTGTTTTGTTTTTTTCCTTTGCTGGACAGTGACAGGAAGCACCAAAGGAAAAGAAAAGGAAAGGTGTGCCACATCAAATAATACACCGTAACTGTAAAAAACAGAGACGTATTCACTGAAATTTTTCCTTTTGTCTATTTCAAAATGTTTTCTTGTGATGTAATATTAGTTGAAATAGATTAAAGGCAACTGACGGGTGTTGTGAGGCAAAGACTACCCTTTCCATGGTTCCAACAAGCTTTGATATTCTGGTCTTTGAACAAACTGCACATATATGCCTCTGCAATGTGTACTGCTGAACAATGACCATCAAAATGCAAAAGATTACTTGTTCTCTGCATCACAGCTCTTATGTAATCATTAATGTACCGATGGTAGTTCAGTGTTTATTGGTGGGGCAATAGCACCAAGACCCCAACTCATTGATTCTACAGGATTAGGACTCTGGGTCTAGGACTAGGACTTTACTCTTAGAGTAAGGTTTAGTAAGATGCCAAACAACAATATTTCTTTGATTTATTGCTTTTTTTTGGGGGGGGGGGGGGGGGGGGGGGCACCAAATTTGCAAAATGATCATCAGAAGAACAAGGGTGAGCCAAAAAAGGTTATTGGTGAAAAACCTGTTTGTTCACAGAGCGTTGCATCAAAACATTAATGCTGACAAGGAGGGAAAAGGTACACGAGCTACAGGGATGAGGGTGGCCTTGTGTAGACTGTCAAAAAAGGCAATTCAAGGACTTGGGAGAGCATCACGAGGAGTTGATTGAGGCTCTTCCTAAAGCACAGTCTCAGACAGAGCATCAGTACATCTGCAGCTATCTTGGGGAAAGGGATGTAACTGTTGTATTCCAGGTGATGCCAGTGTCTTAACCCTTGTGGTCTTCCACTCTGCTGGACCTGTTTTAATTTATATATAAATGACATTTGTGATGTGCCAAAAATGTTAAATTTTGTTTTGTTTGCAGATGATACAAATTTTTATTGTTCCGGAGAAAGCTTGAAAGAATTGGCTAAAATGATGGTTATTGAAATGAAAATAATAAAAAAAATTGTTTGATGTAAATAAGTTATCGCTGAATTTGGAAAAAACAAAGTTTATGATATTTGGAAACCATGTAAAGGAGGAAGAGATAGTATTATCTATAGAGGGAGTATTAATTGAAAGAGTGACAGAATTCCGTTTTCTGGGTGTAATAGTGGATGACAAGTTAACATGGAAATCACATACTGAACATGTTAAAAAAAGTTGGCTAAAAGTATTTATATCCTGGGTAATGTAAGATATATAATAGATTACAAGACAATGAGAATATTATATTTTTCATTGTTTCTACCCTATCTGAGCTATTGTGTTGAAGTATGGGGGAATACATACGTGACTAATATGAAACCATTATATTTATTACAGAAGAGAGCGATTCGAATTATGCATAATGTTAAATATACACAGCAAATTGAAAAGTGTTAAATTTTTTGGTGTTAATAGTCTCCTTGCAAAAGTAGAGTTAATTTTACTCTAAGCAGAGTCACATTCTTTTAATGTAACTCTGAGGTGTAAAATGATAGTAGTTAAAATCGAGTGTTAAAAATGAGTGTTTCTAGGTCAAATCTGGAGGTGTTACAATGGAAACATTAACTCTTGACCTCTTAACTCTGAACTCCCACAGGGGCTATGACACCAATAGAGTAAATTGACAGACTCCGCCCCCAGCACGGCTCCAATCGAAGCTGAAGTGAAGCCGTTTCAGAACATTTTGCTCTACATATTTGAGTTGTTTGCCATGCTTGGTAAGTCATTTTTTCAAAGATTGTTTCAATTATTATTATGAGCTTTTACTTCTGTGGCTCTTTGGAGTTGAGACAAAGCTGTGTGAAAGGCATTAGCCATGTTGCTCGGTGATAGCATAATATTCTTTTTTAGCTAGCTGAAAGGTATTGTTTGCGGGCAAATACCACAGCCTTGAAAAAAAGCTTGCATGTGAATTTTCAGTCAAACTTTTGGTCAAATACACCTACAACAATGTCTAGAATGTGAAATGTTGGTATAATGGTGCTACTTGAAGCCTGAAAACGATCGCCCATAAAAAAAACAAACGAGCAAACAGCAGTAGCAGGCGTCCTGATTGGATTCTACGTTAGCATTTAGATCCCTCCAGAGTTTTGTGCACACGGTTTAGGTAAAAATGAAAAAGGTTGAGGTTTTACATTTAGTTCAGTATTACCTGGCTCAAAGAGGATTCCTTTTTTTTTACTGTGCTGCAATTGTTTACTGGATTATTTGTGCCATTAATTAGTGTCAACTAATTTTTATTCGATCTCCGCACAGGATATGCTTGTGAAGATGGAATATGGGGGAGAGCAGAAGTGCGTTGAAGTTCCACAAAGGGATGAATGAAGGACATGCATATTGTATTGAAGAAATAAGTGTTGAGAATGCTGTTATTTGCATTTACCAGCTCACCTATGTCAGACCTTTTGATAAACACAATTCTAATGAAAGTGAGAACATGTATACTGTTACATCTTTCAGAAAATGTTTTGAAATTGTGGTGCACAGTTCAGAATAAATGTTTTTCAAAAACCATTGCATCTTTTTAGTAAATGTTTATTTCCAAAAGAAATTTCTAGAAGTTCAGAACAGTAAAATTCCCGCTTTTTAGAATGAATTAGAAGATAACTCTTACGTAGTTAAACTAAAATACTCTTTGAGAGTTAATATATAAACTCTTAACACCAAGTGTTAAATTATCAACTCCAGACAGATTTGGTGTTTAACACTAAATCAGAGTTAACGTACCAACTCTCCAAAAAGAGTTAAATTAACACTCTCTGGTGTGGACCCATATAGACACTTTTAATAGTGTTGAAATCAAATCCGACAGTGTTAATTTGGACATGCTGGATTTGCTGTGTAGAGAACACACTAATAGTTTGTTTATAAAATTGAAATTATTAAAACTAGAAGACATAGTGAAATTACAGACATTAACTATTATGTTTAGGGCAAAAAATAAAACACTACCTCTTAAGTTACAAAGTTTATTTGTATTGTGTTCAGAAAATGGGGACGGCAGAAGGAAGTTTTATTTTAAGCACCGGTTTGCTCGAACCACACAAAGGCAAATGTGTCCAACAGACATAGGCATAAGAAACTGGAATTCTCTCAGTGATCATCTTAAGTGTTGTACAAATGTTTCTCAATTTAAAACCTACTATAAGAATAAAATGATAAACCAATATGAAGAAGTTGAAAATAATAGAATTTAATTGTAGAAATATGATCCTTTTAGTTTGAGATTTAGTGGTATTGCTCATTGTTGAGTATATTTTTCTGTTTGGTTTGTTTTGTTTTGTTATAAAAAAAATGGTAAATGGCCTGTATTTATATAGCGCTTTACTAGTCCCTAAGGACCCCAAAGCGCTTTACATATCCAGTCATCCACCCATTCACACACACATTCACACACTGGTGATGGCAGCTACATATATTATGTGCAGAATATTGTCAGAGTGTAATTTTGGTTGCCTACTTGTATTATCACAGATAGGGGGCAGGTGTCAATAAGAATTTATTCTTCTTCCTGCTCTTTTCATGCATGGAAACAGTGTTACTTTAATTGAAAGGAAGGTTGTGTATGGGAAATGAATTACTGCTGTACCATGTGTGAAACAAAAAATACATAAATAAATAATTGGATAATCCAAATTGCCACTAGGTGTGAATGTGCGAGTGAATGTGAGTGTGAATGGTTGTCTGTCCCTGTGTGTTGGCCCTGCGACAGACTGGCGACCTGTCCAGGGTGTACCCCGCCTCTCGCCCTATGACAGCTGGGATTGGCTCCAGCATCCCCCGCGACCCTGAAAAGGATAAGCAGTAGCGAATGGATGGATGGATGGATAAATAAATGTTTACCAAAAGACAAAATATGAAATTTAATATTGCTTGTTAAGTGATCACATCTCAACCCTGCTTTCAAGTCAAAGCTCCTTCTCCTTTTGCTAAGTTTGTTGTCTTTTAAATGTGTTGTAACGGTTTTGTATTTTGTTTTATTTAATATAAACAAGCCTCTAAAAATAATCCATGTTCTTTGTAGGAGTCTATGGCTTTTTATTAGCACTGTTCAAGTGCATTGCATCTTTAAGCTCACTTTTTAAAACCTTACAATGTAACTACAGCCAATAAGCTCACAGTTTGCCAGACACCAAACATTTGAATGCTTCAAAAAAGAACTAACCACTCTGAGGATAAATAAGATTTGAAAGGGTACACGAAGCTGAGGATCAGCGATTTTTCATAGCAAGCAATCCAAACCATGCAGCGGCATATTAATGACTAACCTCACGTTGTTGATGAATCATCACAGGTGTTCTCTTGACTGAAATTTGGTCCATTTCCATCATGTTTTCCCTGCCATATGATTGCATTCGTCTCTGCCCATTGAGCACCCTCATATTAACTATTATTGAGGCAGAAAAAGTTCATGTTCATTCGCCATCTTCGCTGTGCTAATCTGTTTATATTATCTTAACCATAGCTCTGAAGCTAACCATCAAGTAGCGCTATATATACAGTTATATGTTTTTAGGATTATAACTTTAATAATCCTAAAAACACTGCTGCTGTTTTGTTTTCTGTCTTCATTTATGTCTGAAGTGATAAAGTAAACTGTACTTTTTTTTAAATTATTTTAGAAATCCCTTGGTAAGAACTTGGTATATAATTTTTAGCTAAAAACTAGCGAGCTAACTTCCTGCTAACTTCAAACTCCGTTAAACTCGTAAATCCTCTTTTTCACGGATGCCTGGTCATTAAACTTTATTGTAACAGCTGGGAGAGCAGCCACACAGAACATTTTATTGGAGATGAAAGAATTTGGGCCATTCGAACCTCACAGTTATACCACAGTGTTTATTTGAATTTAGGAATTGAAATGGCTAACGACGTTAGACTTAAGAGCCGGATTATTTAAACCCTCAGACTCCTTGCCTTTGGTTCATTTTCTGTGAAGAAAACCTAAAACAACATATTTTCAATGTCTTCATATTGTAACCCCTCCCATACACACTGATATTAAACATGTGGTGTTTAGGTCCACTGGACATCTATCTCATTAAATAATGGACATGCTGTGTCCCTTTACTCTGCCCTTCTGCTACAGGCCTTGCTGTTGCCGTGTGAGTAGTGTGTATTTGTTTGCACGTGTGTGTAGGTGTGTTTTGACTTTCTTCTTCTATTTTTTTTCCTGCGCAAGTCTCCAACATTGTTAAATTTCAAGCACCTACACCCGCTTGCTTCCACCGCACATTTTAGTCTTTGTCTTGTGGGAAACACTTTATTTTCTCACTCTCTATCCCAGCTGCAAATCAGTGGTGGACACAGCGAATAAATAGCTTTGCATGTGTGGCTCCTTGTCCATCAGCATGACAAAATGATTCTCTGATTAGAGGACCTCAGTGATTTTAGAAGAGAGAGGACTTTTGGAAGATTTTTCAGAGCATGAGGCCTTTTGCTTTTATTTGATAGAACAGTGCAGACAACAGACAAAGGGTGAAAGTGAGAAGAACAGGCACAGAGGAAATATTATAGGGCAGATTCAAATTAGGCTCAGTAGTGAAGACTTACCTGCTCAACCAGGTGATCTACAGCGGCACCATCAATTTAAAGTCTGGTGGTGCTGAACGGCATTCTCACTACAGCCGCCTCGTGTGACTGCTAATGTGGTGCAACCAGGCCCCCAAAAATGGTGGCGAAGATGAAGTATTAAGTATTTTTATATAAATTGTTATGGGTTCATTGATTTGTCCACCACAGGCAGTAAGATTTCCTGAGTAATGAAAATATGAACAGCACACAAGAGTTAAAGAGAAAAAGAACAGCATTGTTGCTCAGTGGTCCAAAGTAAGGAAAGACAACATATTGAAATCTTGCATTTCATTTGGAAGTCAAGATCCTAGAGTTCTGATTTAGTGGAGTAAGAGTCAGGAGGTGCATAATCCAAGGCGTTTGAAGTCCAGTGTGAAGTTTATACAGTCTGTGATGATTTGGAGTAGCATGTTATCTCCTGTGTTGATGGTGGCTAGTCCACTGTGCTTTATTAAGTCCAAAGTCAATGTTCCCATCTACCAGGAGTACTTCATGCTTCCATCTATTGGCAAGATTTATGAAAAAAATTCCGATTTTCTTTTCCAGCAGCACTTAGCACCTGCCCACAGTGCCAAAACTACTACAAAATGGTTTGCTGACCATGTTATTACTGTGCTTGATTGAACAACCAGCCCCTCCGACCTGAATCCCTCAGAGAATCTCCAAGTTATTGTGAAGAAAAAGATGAGAAACACCCAACCAAAAATTACTGAAGGCCACTATTAGAGCAACCTGGGCTTCAGTAACACCTCAGCAGGGCCACAGGCTGATTGCCTCCTTGCCGTGCTGCATAGAAGTAATTTGTGTCAAAGGAGCTCCAACCAAGTTATGAGAATAAAAATGAAAATCGAAATGATCTGAAATATTCTAATTTGAGCATTTCTGATTTTCATAAGCTACATCTAAGCCAAAATCCTCAAAATCAAAAAGGGTTGAAATAGTTCAATTTGCTTGTAAGGAATAAGAAATATGTGAAAGTTTGAATTAAATTTTGAAAGAAATACCTTTTTTTTTTTTTTTTACAATGTATGATTTTCTTTTAAACACAAACATTTCTGTCAATGTTTGTTTTAGCATGTAGCTAAAATATAACCAAACACTGACACTAACACTTACATTGCCTTTGAGAACTAATGCCTTTTAACAAAGTGAAGCATTGTCCTACTAAACTTAATCGTAAGAAAATCAGCTGAAGCTACCTACTAACCTACACACTGTCCCTGACCGTGTTATTAAGACAGCTCAGACTGATGTCAAACTGTTCTACTTTTCTCTAAAGGACTTTGCTCTTCTTTTTATTTCCATGTATTTATACAATGTCATGCAACCTTGGGTTAAACGTGAGTTTCACTTTCAAGGTGAAACAAAAAATGACCTTAAATATGTCTTCATCCCAGTTCACCCAAAGCAAATATGACTTGGTTACATTCACATGTGTCTTAGCTTCAACATTACACTCAGATTGCACTCTTTCTGAACACACCCTAGGACTATTGCCATCAGCCTTTAATAGGATCATACTTCTTTAAATGGCTGAGGCCACTGGCTTCATTCAGTGCTGCAGTGATACTCTAATCTGCAGTATCTATCCTGCTATACCTAAGGGGGCTTCCTGACCCCACACATTGCATCAAATCCCAGTTGACACAGAGCATTAGGTTAGCCAGTAATGATTTGTCACTCCAATCCTCTCCTTAGCAGAAGCTGGCCAAGAACTAGATGGCCCAGTCTTGGCCAGTATTCTGAACCTTCAAAAGTACATTAACACAGAAAGCTTCTCATCCAAGTTTCTCACTAACATCCTTTAATGCTAAGCACAGCCCTTTAGAAGCTGTGGTACACTGTGCAGGTAAAGGCTGATGATTCAGCATGGGAATCAACCACAAATCTCCTCCACCCGGAATGCAGTGAATAATACTTGAGGCCTGAACACCTCTTGAGGAAAGCGCACAAACAACTGTAGGAGTATCCCATTTTGATATGCCATCTTCCCGGCACAAATTATACAACCTCTCTGTCACTGTCCCTGTCACAATTCTAGGTGGGAGGATTGACTGCATTGTGTAGCTGTGTTAGAGCTAAAGGTAAAGGAGGGCTGTATTTTGTTTGAGGCACTGCTTAGACCTCCCCTTTTCAATATGATGCTCTTTCACAAAAGGTATACGAAATACTCTTTCTTTGTGGAGGGCAAAGCAAGTACTCACACCATCTTATTTGCTAGTGACTTGAGAAATGTGTCAAATGGGCTGGAAAGGGCCTGCAGGAATTGTGATGCTTAAATGGTATTAAGGAGCGTAAACACAGAAAGAGTGGCAGTGATGTGGTGGCTCAGTTGTAGCATTGACAGGCAAAATAACAATTACCAATGCTCAGTCGGTGGGCCAGCGATTGAAGTAGCTACCAATAGGAACGGCGGATGTTGTTGACGGACATATTACAGGGTGAGAAATATATATTAAGGTTATCTTTGCATCCAGAGCCTGAGATGTCCACTTCCCCATTAATGATGGTTGACAGGGAAATCACTGGGTATGTGCAGAGGCCTTTAGCAGTACGAGAACAAATTGTAAAAAATGACGACGTAACTTACATATGGCTGTTAAGTGAATTGCCTCTTGCATGCAATCCCATTCAAGGTTAAAGTTGATGGCAACCAAACATAGTGGCTGACTGACTTCTAAAGGTCAGTGATGAGAGGGTTAAAGTTAATCCGCATTGTTGATGGAGCCCACAGTGGGATGTGAACCAGACATTCTGGGCTGCAGGCTCTTGAGCGCCAAGAGGCTTGAAAGGTCAAAGGTGGAAGGATCAGTGTCTTTTTTAATTGGTCACGCTGGAGATAAGGGCTCCCTTATCTTGATCCTCGGCATTTGCAGGATGCTCTTAGTGAAAGTTTGGGAGGCTCACTGATTTGTTGTTAACCTGCATCTTGCCTTGTGGTGAAGATCAAAGCTGGTTGTTCTTCAATAGATGTGGTCCAAATGTTTTAGTACCGTTCCACTTATTTCCAAATTTTCTCCTGAAGTAGGTTTCCGTCAGTGTGCATTCCTTTTTCAATATAACAGATGCTGATTAAAAACAAAGAAAATAAAAATGCAATTTTTAACAACACAAGAAAATGAAAAACAAAAATATCAAGTCTTTTGAGCACTGTAATCAAATGCTTGTCAACTGGTAATCTAGTCCAGTTTTCTTTAGCTAACTGCCTTTTCCCAACAGCAAATTTCAGCTTGTTGCCAGATATTCATTTGGATTAAAATCAGGACCACATACCACTTCAAAAGAGTTAAAGAGTTGGATGTTTTCGGATGTATCTTCATTAGGTTCATTATCCTCTTGTAGTAGCCAAGACCTCTAAACGAGACAGGGCTCTCTGACATTGGGCAGTATGTATCACCCCAGAATGCCTCGATAATCCTCTGATTTCATCCTGCCCAGCACAGTTTCAAGATACTCCGTGCCAGTCACAGAATCTCATATTAAGCAAGTCCTCTATTTAAAATCCTGTTTTTTCCTTCGAAAGATGATTTCTCTTCTGCTGTAAATAAAGCTAAGCGACTCACCATGATTCAATCTGTGTTTAATCTTTACAAAGGACATTTTCCCTGAAATCTTTTGACTTTTTTAAAGTAGATTTGAGCTTGTTTAATGTTTCCTTTTCTGCGTTTTTTTAAAGAGATCTTTCTGAATTGCCTTCCATGTAGAAAAGTCCCCTTCAGAAAGCAACATACAATGCAACTGGCCACAGTTGATCTTTGAGGTCATCTTTTATCAGATTTGAAGTTTTCCTTCATTCTTTTTCTACCATTTGAAGTATCTTGCTGTTCAATCTGAGGTCAATTTTACTCTTGCAACCACATACCTGAAGGTTAATTCGGTACCACAGACTCGAAACTTGTTAACAATATTACCACCCGTGGTCAAAGAAAAGCCAGGCTGCTTGGAGAAGGTTTTGTAGCCTTTCCCTTGACCACGCTCAGTAAGGTTTTTTTTCTTTTTTTGTGGGTTGCACTTTACAGTAAGTGTTTTGAAGCTGGATGTTATATCACCATATATAGTCAGCAGTAGATTTGGTAACACACACACACACACGCACACACACACACACACACGCACACACACACACACACACACACACACACACACACACACACACACACACACACACATACTCATACACAGAAAGGAAAGAATTCTGGTGCAGACAGATAATATGGGAGGTAGGGTTCCGCACGCCCAGTTTGGACATGGTTGTATTACAGTTTTTTACAGACGCTAGGACACATTTCTCAATACTTAGGTCACGTTTGCAAAACTCCTCACACAGTGAGCACAACAGAAGTCTATGTGGGCTAAACTGAGGACCAGTTATCATTGTTTTGGCACAAAATGCATCCAATGACTACATCTCTCAAATTTCATGAATTATCTTCTCACTCAGACACAACAACTGCCAAAAATCTTTGTACGGACAGGACATTTTGCATGTGCTTACATACTGTTTTCAAAACTGTTAAACTTATGGCCAAAACAATAACACAATGCAAAACTTAAAAAGACAGCAAAATGCAACAGCAATATTTTATTGAAACATATTTTAAATCTAAAAATGCAGTTTAACCAGCCACAGCTTATTCTCATTGTAGATGAACATCTACACAGGTGTTACTCCTTCAATTTTTCAACTCCTTCAATTCTGGCATGCCAGAAGATTCTTTCCTAGGTGTATTGCCCTAGATGACATAAGATGTGATGTGGATGAGAACCTGTGGCCAAATGGAGGAGACCGAGTAGAATAGCATTACTATTGTATGTGTATCAGTGGATGGTGTGTATACAAATTCTTGTATTTTGGGATTACTTAGTGCAAAAAAATAAAAATACATAAACAAATATTAACGAATTCTGCATGATGTCTGATTCATTCCAGTAACATATATTGAAATTATAAACAGAGATGTGTCCTTGTTTTACACAAGAAAACACTGTGTAATGCTACATGTTGTTAGTGTTTTTTAGGTCATTGTTTTGTGGGTGACAAAGTGTGTTTGTCGGCTGTCAACCTTTGCTAGTGTTCTGGAAGAATGAGTTTATTTGAGACCTGAATGAAGTGTTTTGGTAGTTGTAGTGCATTTTGAATGTGGAATGAACTGCTTTGCCAAGCTGACGGTCAGTTAGGTGGATTGTGTGAAGTGTTTTACAAAAGTGACCTAAGTATTGGGAAATGTGTCCTAGCGTCTGTAAAAAACTGTAAGCCAGCAACACTTTGAAACATGTTCTGAGAAGTTAGGGGAAAACCATTAGGTCACCATGACAACTTTGATATTGTTATGGTTGTTGTATAAAAACAGAAAATTGAAGAGATGTTACAGGCTCTGACATCTGCAGATGTGTTTGTCTAGGAAGCTCCTGTTCTGTCTTTGCTGCAGTAAACAGTGTCTTCACCAAAGGACTTTGGCTACTGCCTCTTAATTCTCCTAATTTAAATCATTAAATTCTTTACATATATATCCAGTGAACTGTCGTATTGTTTTACTACTGATGTCTCTAGAACTAAACAGTTATTTAATTTATTTTAAGTTTCTTTCAGGAGAAATGGTCCATGACAGTAGAAACCCTTTTGATCCCATCTTTAATGTGAAAGGACTTTCTCCTGAAATTCTTTTAAAAAGCCTATAATAATTAAATAGCAATTCTAACAAACTTTCTTGGCAGCCAAAGCCCCATCAAGGCAATATTAATTAAATTTACTATTTTATTCTCCCAGCAGAAGATGCATATGTTGCATTGCACATCTGAGCTACAACTATGTGATCTCAGTTTGTTTGCAGGGAGAAGGAAAATGGTATAGTGGTGTTAAACTTTCAAGGAGAGCAGATGTGAACATTAATTCATTTTATTCACAAAAGGACAAGAGCGCATCGGTAAAGTGCAAAGTGCATCCAGGATACAAACAACTCCATGGCTGCTGATACAGCAGTGGCTTTTTACAAGCATCTGCAAGGACAACATGATGCAAACACAAAGTAACAAAACCCAGAGTGATGCTTAAACGGAGTGTATGCTGACTTCAACCAAGCAGCCAGAGACTGCTCATTAACAGTTAACAAAAGCAGTGATGAGATGTCTGACTCGGAGTATTGTAGCTTCCGTTTAACCCTGTTTCTACAATAGAATCACAGCTGTTTGTTGCATTGCCCTTTGAGCTGTTTTTAGTATTATTATTATTATTTATTTATAAATAAATAATATTGTGACACCAATAAATGTGCACACAGTTATAATTTGTCTTAAGAATTTTTTGGGGGTGTTTTGTTGCAGTATTGCACAGATTTTTAGCTCAGGCTATGGAGATGTAATTGGAGACATGGCCACAAGTAACAGTGAATTTATTGTACTTTATTGAGCCCCGTGGGGAAATTGCTCTCTGCATTTAACCCATTCACTCAGTGAAGCAGTAGGCTCCTGCAAAGCTCCCATGCCTCTGATGAGGAGGAGGCTGCAGATGGAACATAACTCAAATATCCTAATTTTTCTGTATGAAACAGGTTAGTAGTGTGAGTTAACTAATTGCAATGCATATATGAGGAAATGAAATCTTTTTTGTGTGTCTGTTAGTTTAGTGACTCAAATATCAGTAAGTATATTTTAATGCTCAGAGAAAAAAAAGTCCACTTTCAACCCACCAGTTGAAATGAGAGTTGATTTTGGAAAATTAAGATATAATATAAATATATATATATATATATATATATATATATATATATATATATATATATATACATAAGATATTAAGATCATTTACAAAGGTAAGGTAAGGCAGGTTAGTTGCAGTGCCAATACTACTGCATAGAGATACTTTTGAAGCTTTTCCAAGAGATTAAAACCTGAACCTGATTTAATGTGATGGTTTTTGTTACAACATATTGGAAAAAGATGAGTGTATATGTAAATAAACAGAAGGATGGTGAAAAATTCTGCCAAAGACTGATTATTATTATTATTATTATTGCTTTATATTGTTAATCTCTATTATGATTAAAACAGGATAAATAAAAACAAATTAAAAATGCATTAATAATTGTTAAGTTAGATATTTTCTCTACATTTATGGGGGTTTTTTTAGTGGGTGTGGACTTGTGTTGAGAAGAGTCTTTGGTAGCTGGGTCAAGCCAGGTAGCCGACTCTTTTCTGCTCAGTTGCCAAACCAAAAGAGCAACAAGAACCGGTATACTGTGAAAGGTCACTGCCCCTTAGGCCAAACAGCGAGAAAGCTCAGCAGGCCATGCCAGTCAACCTGCTGCTGATATGTGGAGACAAGAAAACAGTTATTGTTAATAATTCCAAGAGTTATTTTTGCAGCAACCCTGAAAACCTCCAAGTGTTTTCAGCATCACTATGGTCCCATTATCAAGAAAAGCAGTCATTAAAGCTTAGCTATTGACATGATTGTGATGCAAAAGGATGCACACACACAAATAAAAAGAAGAAAAAGAAAATCCTGATTGCTGTGGTCTGGAGATGAATATAAAGCTGCGCCATGGGCAGGGAACCGTCTGCCAGCATACATGAAAATACAAGCACACACAGAGCTGTGGGTAGGTTTACCTAGACTTGTAGTCTAGGTAAAGACCGTCTAAACCGAGACCAAGAAAATACCAAGACCAGAGGGTATTGAGACCAAGAGAAGACCAAGACCAAGTCAATACGAGACCAACACCAAGACCGAGACAAAAAAGTCTTTAAACTGCAGCCAGATGCTGCTTCGTTTACGGATGTCAGGCATATTTATGTGTTTTTGCGATGCACTCGCACAGCCCTCCTCACCGCTGTCTACTGTCTCACTCACTTACTGAGAGGACAGACGCACGCTCCACTTGACTGTCCTGTCTCTCACCCTCTCTGTTTTTCACATAACGATATTATCCTATATCCTCGCATGTGATTGGCCACAATATGGAGGGATTGAAGCATAGTTGAGCCACTGTGTGAGAGCTGAGCAGCGAAAGGAAATTAAGTGAGGAGCCGGCTCTTGCTCAATGGGAGTCGACTCTTCTGATTCACTACAAAGCACTCTCTAAGCACGGCTCTTAGAGCTGATGCTTTTGCGCATGACACATTATTGAACGTTACGTTGTGTGTCATGGATACTCTGGGCTGGACCAATTACAGCCGAGGAGGTCGGATGCACCCTCCCCCTTGTTTAGCAATCTTATAGACGAACTAAAGAAAATGGAGAGCAAAAAAAGGAAAGGAGGTGCAGAAAAAATTAGGGCCAAAAAGAAACAAGCCCTTCAGGCAGACGCTGCCAAATGTGTAAAAATAACTGAATTGTTTGGCGGTAGCTATGGCATAGCTTCCACAGATTTAGCAACATCAGCAAGTGGTGGAGGCCAGCAGGTGGATAAGGGAAAGGGGAGGCAAGAGGAGGAGAGACCCGAGGCGGCCGCCGGTCATAGTGGCAGAGGAACTGAACTTCAGGTAAGAAGTTATGACCTGCTGTCTATCTGTGTCAGATATAAACCAAGTTTAGTTGTAGTTTGTTTTCGTTGTGCTGGCTTTTTACAGTCGCTTAGAATAACTGGTACTGCATACTAGCTAGCATGACGGTGTTTATATACTGCTGGGCGGGTGCTATGAAGTTACTGATAGTAAATTTTATTTTATGCTTAAGGTTAGTTTCTGAAACTCCTCAAAATCTTAACAAATTGTGCCAATCCTTACATGTTGCACCAGGCTGATTTATCACCAAAAGTGGAGAAGTCTGTGACAGAGGAGACAGAAGAGCAGCAGAGAGAGATGGAGCAAGAGAGAGAAATAAAAGAGCAGGAGAGAGAGATGGAGATGGAGAGATGACTTTATGTCATCCATGAGGGATGCATTTGACATATGTTTCACATATTATAGCCCAACAAGTTACTTATAGCAATTTAAATACGAGCAATCAGTTATTGGCAAATACCGGAAATCAGTTTTTGGCAGACAATCACTTTTTGGCACAACACCGGCTATTGCAGTTAATAATACAACAGCTTCTTGGCATTTTTTGTGTTTCTTTTTATCGCTGTGTAACTGAGTTCAATTGAAAGCCTGCATGCCTCTTGCCACAAGTTCCCAGAATCCTTTGCGGTTTTACCCCTGAATGACATCACATTTTTGGTGGGCCGGTCTCTAGTCAAAATGCCCGGGCCGATTTTTTGTCCCAGTCCAGCCCTGTCCACACCCACCGCCGTGCTATGGATTGTGGGATATATGGGACCACGAAGCGTGCACCGGACCACGCTTGATATTTGGGGAAATCGACGGCGCATTTGGAGTATGCGTTTGAAGTACACTTCGAATTAGGACAGCCGTCGTCGTGTGGCGGTGACGTAATCGCACTCAAAATGCGTACTTCAAGCGTGCGGTCCCTACAAAACTATCAGAAGCTTCTTAAGCTCAGAATGGAATCGTCTGGAGTTTTCTTATTAATTAACATTAAACTTAAAATTTGATGAAAGTGATACAAAATAGACAGCTCCCTCTCTCTCTTTATTCTGACATTTAACTAATTCAAAAGATATTTCAATATTTATTTATCTAAAACAAAACATGTTTACTCTAAATTGATGTTTAACAGTAAAAAAAAAAGTTTTTGTTTTTTCCCTAAAGTGTATGTAAATATCTGGTTTTAACTGTGAATATACTGCTGTGTATTCCTCTTGTTTTGCATAGAAATATATTGAACAACATACAAAGCATAATATATAAAATAACATCTACCTGGGTTTTTTCTTTGAAAGAAGCCCCTGATGTCCATTCTTGTATATCAGTACATTACTGAAACAGGTTTAGAGTGCTTTGTTTAGTGGAGGATAACAACTGAAAATATAAAATAAACACACATGTAAGCTAAGACTCTCTAAAAAAAACAGCATTGTTGTTGTTCGGCTTTTCGTTGATTCACTCGAAGAGCAAGTAACTTAATATGGGTCAAGTGATCAGTTTGATATCAATCTTTTGTGATACACCGTCATATTTACATTATTTGTACAGTACGGATGATTTGCTTTGGTACCTGGTCAAACTTAAGCTCTCCTCTGTCTGCAGCAAACTCGCAGGCAGCAGCTTCTCCCCCCTCGCTCAGGTGCTGCTCAGTCACCTCGTGCCTGAGCTCGGATCATACCAAAATTAGGAGAATTTACGACTGTGTGCTATGTGCTTCAAATATTGTGTGTAGTTTTTGTTTTATACAGTTGTCAGTCAGGCATCTAACTATGAAACAAATTACACTCCAAAAGACCCCGGCTTCTGAAAAAATGACCCGGGCTTCAGCCCAGTAAGCCACCACCCCCCCCCCCCGCTCCGCTGATGGTTGACTCCAAATCTCCCAAACTCAATCTGAGAAAGCAAACTTTTTACACCAGTAGTGTGTTTGTGTGGTTTTCTCTCTTGCCTCTTTCTTTGCAGGATTTCTTTTCTTCCCTCTGTCCGCAGAGGGAGGAATTATATTAATTATAGTTAAGAGAAACTTAAAAGAGGAGAGAGCAAACACGGTTGAACCATTTGAGGCAGTGTGCGTGCTGCGTGTGGATGCAAGAAGAGTGACGCTCGTTTGCTGGTGTGCAAAAAGTGTGTTTTTCCAACACACATGCACACTGGACTCGGCAGTAGTTTGACTGTTACTTTTTTTTTTTTTTTTAGCTTTCTTTCAGAGTTTACTTGCCTTCACTGTCTTCTTTCAGTTTTCCTGAGAAGGGACCCATCTTCAGTTTCCAGTTAGTTTGAACGACTGAGATAAACCAAGTTTTTTTTTTTGTTGTTGTTGTTCCGACTCATTCTTTCAACCCCCGGTTATTTTCTAAGTTGCTAATTATATGATGCCTCCTCTGCCCCTAGACCCTCTAGGTCATAACTGTGTGCTATTTCATAAAATCATGCTTTTAGTTAGTAATTGCCCATATAAAGCCACATATATATCAATAGACTGATTCTTATATAGCACTTTTTTACTCTGAGCACTCAAAGAACTTTATACAACTTGCCTCATTCACACAAGCATTTTTTTCTATGCTTTTTCTATGTAGGTACTTTCTATCTAACATTTACACACATTCATACTCCAGTGGAGCATCAGAAAGCTACTTGGGGTTAACATCTTGCCCAAGGATATTTGGCATACATACTCGAGCAGCCATGGATCGAATCACCAACCTTCTGATTAGTAGATGACCTGCACTACCTCCTGAGTTACAGCCACCCCAAGCCCCACAAGACACAACACATCGGTCAACCAATAAAGTGTCGCTAGAGCTCTGTGGCCAAAACAGCAGTCTTCAATAAAATCAATAAAATAAATTCAATAAAAAAAATCTAATGTGGGGAATCAGGTCAGGACTGTGAATATGAGCATTGTCAGTTTTTTTTTTCAACATTGATTACAGTGTGGTGTATGGTAAATTTGTCTCCCAGGACGTTACACAAGCAGAGTTCTACTATAATGTCCTGAGACATCTGTGGAAGGTCCAACCTAATCTTTCCAATCTCTACCAATCTAATCATCCCTCATTACCTGCCCTCCTCAGCAGATTTGGCTCCCCATGAATTTGTCTTCTTCTCAAAGATGAAATTCAAGTTTGATAGTAACCAATTTTGAATGCGGTCTCCCATGAATTTCAAGTGCAAGTAGGAAGGGAGAATAGAAAGGCCGAAAGACAACAGGAAACTCTTGAGAGGTAGGCATGGTTTATTAGTAGGGAGGGAGATCAGCCAAATTTTAATCGATAATGGTTGCTGCATTTTATTTTAATAGTTAACATAGGCAATTTAATCTAATGTAGGTATTATGTGAATGTTGTGGTTTATTTCTAAAATAAATAAATAACTTCTTTATATTGATACAGACATTTGTCACTAACACTGACACTTCTGTCTTCTCTGCTGGGTCTTGAAGTTCAAATATTGACCGGAAAAGGTATTAGAATTCCGCTTTTCTAAGTTGACTGTTGACTGACTGATGGCATTATTTTATTAATGATTTTTCACTGAACTTTGCATTGTGCTGACACGAGAGATGGGGAAGCTAAGCTTTGAATTAAGCCCCAAATCCCTGCCTGGCAGTCTGCTCATCACCATTACTTATTCACCAGAAATAAAAACGGGGCTTCCAGTGTGGTAGCGTCTCTCTACATACACTATATCCTCCAAGTCCTACCTACCTGTTATAATCCTGCATAATGGAAAAGTGGAATGTCACCTTGTGTGAGAGGCAGCTGATATCTCTCAGCGAGTGGAAAAAAAAGTCATTTAGCACAAGTGCAGATCACATTTAATTAGATGAGAGGATTTAAATTGCCATGCATCAAACACTGCCGCTGACCAAAACGGAAAGAACTTGGGCCACGGGCCAGATTCCATGAGCTCTTCCATAACCCATCAAAATCCCCTGAGCTACAGGGGGTCAATAAGTCAGAACACAGCCGCCTTAATTAACAATGACCATAGCTAGGAGGTGTCCAGAATTTCAATGCTGCTACCAGCATTCCAGTGAAATATGGAGGAAATTTACAAATGAGCATTATTGTTTATTTCAGTGCAAGATTCAGCTACAAAGGTCTGTGCAGGAATTTGCCATTAAGAATCCTCCCGGACAACAAAAAAAATCTTCTTTCTCATTGCACATATGAGATTGATATCTCCATAAGGCGCCTCAGATAAAATGAGTTTGATTCTCCGAGTTCACTAATGATTCCAGCCCAGGTATGGTGGGGTGATTTTTTTTATACACGTTAACCTGTCAGTGTGGGTGAATGTTTTCACCATTTAGCTGCCACCTATTGTTGAGGAGTGATTTCACTTTCATTATGCTTCACAAAGACATCAATAATGGCCACACAGCTGTCAGGGTCCATTAAGACCCATCTACATAAGGATGGGAGCAAATATTCATCGGCATATCAGTTTTCCTGGAGCAGCTTGGTGAGATAGATTGGAATGACACTAGGATGAACTCCCTTTCGAATGCATTGTGGGACTGGGAACTGCAACACTGGCTCAAGGTAAAATATCGCCCACACGTATATGCGCTTGAATATCATACATGTCCAGAAAAACACATACACACACACACACACACACACACACACACACAAACTTATCTTTACAATGAGACACAGTAGAAAAAAATATGGCTAGCTGATACCTTGGCTATTCAGGGTCTGAGCACTGACAGTTGGAAAGGACCCACTGTATCTGCACTGCTAATTATTATTTACAAAAATTTGTTGCTTATCTGAAGGATTAAACCTTTTTTGCACTCAATCCAGGTCTGTTGTAAATTTCAGTATTTTATGGGTCTCGCACATGGATGGAGCAAAACGGCTCTGTAGCACCCCTATAAAAGTTGCAAAAGACGAACCCCACTGCTGTGTTTTTGTGTCATGAAATTTGGTTCACATGTGTAACGTAACAAGATGCTATAAAAAAAAAAAACCTTGGAGCCATGCCCTAAACTAAACAGGAAGTCCACATTTTGTAATTTATTGGTGGTTTTAGTGCCATTTTTGCCGTTTCTACGGGTTGTAATTTTTCAATCTACTCCTACGGTTTTAATGGCATCAGTACTTTGTGTTTATACTTTAAAGCGCTGAAACTTGACACGCACCTTTCATGCCATGGGTCTGGCAAACTGTCTTCATAGGTACCACCTCCAAAATGTCATCTAAGTGTCTGAATTTCATACCCTCATCTCCCAAGACATGAGAAAAAGTTTCTTGGACCCATGCCCTAAACTGATTTTATCATGACCATGGTGATTTATTTATTTGTAGAAGGGTGTATGTATCCCTGGCAGCACACTGAATTTTGATCATTTGTCACAGCACACACAATTTTTACATGCCAGAAGTATACTACTGAATATGTCCTATGATCAAGTTAATGGTAATGTAGCCATGCAACAACAGTATTGATTAGGACCCCTTTCATGTATTTTGCATATACATGAAAATATGTCATGTCAGTCATCAAATACTCAGATTTTGTCAAACCTATTGTCGTCTTAAACTTGATTTGTTGTCAGTGTGGGTAATTTTCCATCTATACAGAAAAATATTTCATGGGAATTCAAACATTGCACAGTTACTGATAAGTTCTCCAACAAGCCAGCAGCCCAGTGGTCGTCTGCACTCTGTTAGCAACTGGTTAAAAATGAGAAAATGAAATGAACAATGCAGAGTCCCCCACTGAAATGGAAGAAGCACCAAAAACAACCAAGATAAAAGACAGATGGGAAGCACCAAGCATGGCTGCAGCAGGCAGTTTTAATAGTTTATTATATATATCACTGAGTTTCACTCCGCTACAAAGACATTTTTGTACTTTATAGCTTCTGTCACACAGGCAAAGTTAAAATATAAATGTGACCAAGTAAAGTCTTCATCTTTGATTATTTCATATATTTCTCCAGTATCCCCAAATGACATTCACTGGCAGACATACATCCAGAATTCTGCATGACACCATGTCCTACCATCACACATTTGCCACTACACAGTAACACAACAGAGTACACACAAGGTGTCCTTTGGCATTGGTGTTCTGATGCACTGGCAATAGTCAGACTAGTCTGACAGCCAACTTATCGCATATGGACACTTGACATTTAAAGCACTGGTACCCTTAAGCAATATGTTACAACATGCAGGGTTAACATTATAAACTGGTGTTATTTGCCAGTCCATAATGACTTCATAAACCTAACCAAGTGATTTGCAGTGGCGAAAGCCAGTAGAGCTGCAAGGGAAAGCAAAAGTAAGTAGAAATAGTAAAACATAAAGATGCTATGTGTGGATTAAAGTATGCTGTCTTACATCAAAGCACCCCAATTGTTTTTAGAGAACCTTAACTAGTGTTTTAAACTGTACTGTCGGTTCTCACCATCCATTGGCATCAAGCTGGCTAATTCAGAATTTATGTTAGCTAATCAAACTAAAAAAACCGACAATAGCATAGATATTTTTAAAAATGCATTGTGGGAAATCTGAATAAAAAAAGTTTAACAAAGTTGGACAAACATGAGCAAGCAACAAAAACAAACTCATGCAAAGATGTTTCAAGAATCAATCCTTCTTCATTAGGGCTGCATTGCTTTGTACAGTAACAAGCAACAAGAACTTACCTCATTGTTCTCCCTTCACATCTGTAATATACCGGGCAAAATGAGCAAATTGAGTTAGCAGACACTGACATTATTGCATTGATGATGTGATAGCCCCCAGCAGTATCTGCACAATGAGGACAATCTTCTTGATTATCTAATAATTACTGCATATTACTTTGCACAGGCTTCATTTAAGCCAAACACAAATCTACACGCATTGTTGGTGGTGTTATATCAAAAGGCTGATTCCTTTACTTGTCTGAACTCAGCAAATAAATATACACGAAAGAAACAAAGAAAAACCAAAATAATGTGCTGCACCAGTACTGATTCAAATCCCAGATGGAGCAGGATCATAACAGTGACCGAGCATCCCAGCCCACATCCAGGTGTCCCTGGAAGCACTGGTATTGACCATCACAACAGTGCTGTGGCGAGAACAAGCTTCCCTGTGGGGCCCAGATGAGTAAGGAGCTGTCAAGCTTGGCTCCCCTAAGTGTTAATAGACCCCCTGCCTGCAACTATCTCCAGGTCTGCATCTACCCTTGAGCTGAGTTCTCCAAAGCTTTTCCTGTACCCAATTTCTATAGTCACCTTCTTTTTCTATCTCACAGACGAAGCAATGAACAAAATCTAGCAAAAATTGGTTAAGATTAAAACTGTGACTTGTAAATCTGTAACATGATCAACTTTGATTAACACTCATTTGCACAAAATGGAAAATTAGCACCAGGATCCAGTCTAACATCATAAAGTTGTCATGAAATCAAACACATTTTGTTGATTAGACCTTTATGTTATTTTACAAGAGTCTTCCATTCACGCACTTGGATAAAGCGTTCAGCCCATGTGCACAAAGGCTTTACAAGAAAAGTTTTTTGGATTTATTTCAGTGGTACTGCTGTGAGTTTTATATTACTTTTTACTGTCCACTCTCCTATTGTAGTGGGGCTAAGTTACAAATGCAGTATCTGCTATACTTTTCACATCCAAAGCTTTTAACTGACAAAGCAATATGTAGCTTTTGTTGTAGCATTTCTAGTATGTGTTATAGTAAATGTCACTGTCTGGTAAGCTCTGAGTACAATCATTCAGTTCATAAAGTCAACATAAAAACAGCCTTTTTTGACAATATCTTCTTTTTTTCTTTTCTTTTCTTTTCTTTTCTTTTCTTTTCTTTTCTTTTCTTTTGGTAGAGCAGTTTTAAAATGTAGTGGGTGGAATAGAACAAAAGGTGCAGCCACAGAAAGCTTTGAGATGAAGACCAAAGTAACCAATTCCTATTACTGTGGAATTTTTTAATGTTGACTTTTTCCCCCTTCTTAGGAGAAAAGTAGGTCACCAGTGCATTGTATCCACCTGTTACCAGCATGTGTCTCCTTTGCAGAGAACGGATATAAATCAGCATTGTTGAGACCAAAGCATCCCTCATGTGCATTTTTGTCTTGCTGTGCATTTGGCATGTACTAGTTCACATGTACTAGTTCTTTATTTCTTATATATTTCACTGTATATAATATAGAAGAGATTTTAATGAACTAATTATTTTAGAGTTTACTTTTCTCCGTTACTCTATTTAAAAATAATCCATAGCATGGATGATGTCTATGTAAAGGTAAGTCTTTTTAGAAATTTAGAAAAAAAAATGTGCTTCTTATCCTCAAACATCCCTTATCCCCATGTTTTACTTCTGCCATACCTTCATTAAAATGATCTAATTTACCCTTCCTCTAACTTAAATCCACATTTAAAACAAGGGATTGTTGCTTTAATTGGGAGAGCACTGATTGCAGTGGCAAATCAACACTGTGCAGATCTTACAGTTCCACTGCTTGTCATCAGCATTCGTAACAATCTGCTCAAGTAGACCAAGAGGTATCAAGTTTGACAAAACTGTGTGGAAAATTACTGGCCAGAAGGGCAAGTAGGCCTGAAAAACAAATGGACATCAATGAGGCTTTAGTTTTTACTGTCATTGGAGCTTAAGTGGATGTCTCATTAGCCTTCTTTCTGGAAACCTGTAAATTCAGCAATAAACACACTGGTCTGCAAACTAATGTCAAAAATCTTATTTTTTTTCACTTTAGCACACAGTGTGAGTTTATACATGACATCTCAGTGAATAGCTAAAAGCTGTCTGGTCCAATTTGGGTGTTGATGTCCATATAATACATAGCAGCCATTCTGTGTTCAGTCATAACCTCCTCTCAACTGAGGCAGCTAACACCATTCAGACAGTGTGAGATGCAAATGTATCTCCACGGGACGTGCCATGAATCATAGCATTAGCTCATTACTCCCAAAAAATGTAATCATTGTTACATTTGTCTTTCAGCTTAACTATTGTTCATGTCATTGTGATCATAGATTTTTGAACCCCAGAGTTTTTTTCTTTCCAAGGCAGAGAAATGCCAATACAAATGTTCAACAAAACATATTTTTGGTTTTTGAGTTGTGATAGCTAGATAGATAAATAGCTGGACAGATAAATAGATACCTAAGCCAAGGTCCCACTTGTATGTCTAAGACTTCATCAACTCTTACAAACATGTTGTCAGAGTTTCATGTTGAATGCCATCAGTACTCTGCCTCAGTTAATCGACAAGGGCTAAAACACAAGCGACAATAGGAAATGTAAAGAGTTAAAGGTTTCTATGACAACGGAAAAAAGCTTTGATAACTCTTCACATCAGATGATGAAGATTTAGAAAGACTTTGTGGATTTCTATCCCAACTCTGCACCTTGAGAAAATAGCGGCCATTTAAATTCCTGTCAATTACAAAGAAACCTTCAAACCCGTTGAATGTAATGTAATGTTAAACATTTTTTCTCATCTGAGTAATTATATTTTACTGAAAGTTCTGTATGTACTGCAAACATAATGCCCTACTAAGGCCTTGGCCATTGGCTTTCTCTGTAGTTTCTGAATTGTGTTATTGGAAAAACAGAACCTTTGTCATGTTACAAGTAACTGGATAATTCTTTTAAAACAGTGCCTGGTAACATATACTTGGATTTCTATACGTTAAATTCCTGACCCATACACGTGCTCTGTCAAAAATGAATAAAAGAGAAAAAAAAAACCCTTTCTTATCAGGCTGCTGTTATTTTACAAACATATCACTTTGCTAACTCTTGTTATCTAATGTCACTTCAGTTGTATAGTTTATTCCTTGAGAAGAAAAAAACACATGGTAAGCCTTGCTGAAATGTTAAAGTAGCTGGCACCTTCTTGCTTTTTGAGAGTTGTGAAAGATAGATAGATAGATAGATAGATAGATAGATAGATAGATAGATAGATAGATAGATAGATAGATAGATAGATAGATAGATAGATAGATAGATAGATAGATAGATAGATAGATAGATAGATAGATAGATAGATAGATTATCCAAGGTCCCACTTGTATGTCTAAGACTTCATTAACTCTTACAAACATGTTGTAAGAGTTTCATGGTGAATACCAGCAGAACTCTGCCTTATTCAGATGGACAAGGGCAAAAACACAAGCGACAATAGGAAATGTAAAGGGTAAAAGGTTTCCATGACAACGGAAAAAAGGGCTTTGATAACTCTTGGCATCAGATGATGAAGATTTAGAAAGACTTTGTGGATTTCTATCTCAGCTCTGCACCTTGAGAAAAGAGCGGCTATTTAACCCTTTAAGACCTACCATAGAACCAAGTCCGCCAGAGCTTATATTATATTTTTACATGCTGTGGAGCCATTTTTGGGAGCATTTCAAGTTGCTATACATCAATACAACCATTATAGCCCAAACTTTAATAATATGTCTGCATTAGGTGCATAGTAATTACATAAATTGCAAAAAAGTGCAATAAACTACAAAAAAATTGAAAATCGTTTTTGTTTTTTTAACATATATTTCTAGTTAGAGAAATTTAAGAGGCTTATCCCTCAAAACTGTAAATACAAAAAAGTTACACAAACTAGTTTCCCACCACAGGAAATTTATTTTGAGTGTCTTCATAGTTTTATTTTTGAAATACACCAATTTTTATATACTGCAGGAAAAACGAAAATAAATATTATAGTGCAAATTTGCAAAATAACAGCATATGCATCAAAATAAACTATTTCCAGCAGTGCAATATGAGTCTTAAGCATCCCAGAAACGACACAGAAAGTCATAAAGTCAAACATAACTTTTTAAAACACATAACAAGTAAAACACAAGCTCATAAGGCCCCGATCGTAAAAAAACTACATTTCCGCAAAATGACGTCACTTCCGGTTTCGGGCAGGTCATGCGGTCATGTGATAGTTCGCGCTGATGGACATAGGAAGTGTTACAAACAGCTGATGGATCGGCGAAGCGTGTTTCTGGAATATCATGTTTTTGTTGCTGCAAGTGATTTTTATGCAGTTTTTGCAAAGCTATATGTGGAAGGAAACTGTGACCTAGGACAAGCTGATGGCATAAGATGTAAGTACAACTCCTCCAGTTTCATATGCAAAAAAAATTATTGCGCTAGTTTACTTGGTTGCAGAGCTACCGGGATTTAAAAATAGTTACGCAAAACAGAGCGTGCCCGCTCCGATCGGCTGTAAAGGGTTAAATTCCTGTCATCCACAAAGAAACCTTCAAACCTGTTGAATATAAAGTTAAACATTTTTTCTCATGTGAGTAATTATATTTTACTGAAAGTTCTGTATGTACTGCACACATAATGCCCTACTAAGGCCTTGGCCATTGGCTTTCTCTGTAGTCTCTGTATTGCGTTACTGGAAAAATAGAACCTTTGTCCTGTTGCAAGTAACTTGATATTGGTAACATTTATTTAGATTTGTGTCATGTCAAAAATTAATAAAAGAAAAAAACCTGAAAACACTTCCGTATCAGACTGCTGTTATTTTACAAACATATCTCTTTGCTAACTGTTGTTATCTAAAGTCACGTCAGTTGTATGGTTTATTTCTTGAGAACACATGGTATGCCTTCCTGAAATGTAAAAGTGCCTGCCACATTTTAGAGCCAGCCTGTCAGAGTACATTATTACAAGCCTTATTGATTCCATGATTTTCATTTAATCTGCCTCCGAGATGCATTAATGCTCACTCTTTATGATCTCATATTGTTTTATTGAACATGCATTGTGCTTCTGTGGTAGTGCTTGCTTTTATGGCACTGCAGTAAATTCCACTCTTTTAAGATGGAATCTGAAATTACTTTGAAAAGTTGGTGCTGAATTGCACAAAAGGAATATACTAAAAGAAATATGTGGTGTAGTGAGAAGTGGTTAAATGACAGATTCATAGAATGTAATTGTTAACTATGGCAGAGTGGAATTTATTTAACTGAAATCTGCAACAGCAGAAAAGCAGCTGAATTGAATTTAAGAACATGCTTTTACCCTGACTACTTGAAAATGACATGGACAAAACACACTGGTTGTCTTTCTCTGCCTGGAAACATCCTCTAGCAAGCACACGCGGAATATGAAGGTTGCCATGGTGTGGCTCAGGATCGAAAATGCCTGCTGAGGACTGACGACAGTTTAGCTAACATCATAAATGAACGCATTCCAAATTTGGAAGATAACAAGACTATAAATAGATGAGAGACCACTCTTAACAGCTTTGTGTGTGTGTGTGTGTGTGTGTGTGTGTGTGTGTGTGTGTGTTTATTAGGTGCACTTAATTATGAGTAACATGTACAGACTGTAAATAAAAGATAGAGAGCAGATAGCGACTGGCCAAAATAGCCTGTGTCAGCATCCACCTGCTAGTTAGCAGCCACATCTCTAATAATGCATAACTTTGAGACTTAATAGAGTTTAAATGAGTCTCCTCAAAATAAATAAATAAATACTTCACCTCTGCTTTAAGCATTTTAACATGGACATTTGAGGAGATTGACTCTGAACTGCAGTTTTGGCATTTCTGTTGGTTTTCTTTTTAAAGGTTTATAGGTGGTTTAGACAACTTACTATTAGGATGGAAAGAAAACATCAAAAACAGAAAGATGCAGGACAGTGACTCCGTTTTAATTCAACTGTCAGAAAATATGCATTTGACCAGAATATTGACTTTAACATAAATCTCTTTGTCTTCTTTTATTATAATTATTATATTTTATTTTATTTATTTAGCATCTCTGGTTTGTTTTCTCTCGATTATTCTTCTAGAGACACATTATGAAAGAATCATAAATCCCAGTGAATGAATTACTTATTAAATCAAAGTTAAACAATAATATTGAACACTAATTTACTACTGCTGTCTATTGTTTTTCAGTCCACCCATGTACTGTGCATTAAAAATACATGTTGATGTATGCAGACAAACACGCTTACATTTAGAATTAGCAAATTTTATATTGAAAGTGTAATCATTATTACATGAGGGTATTACGTGTTGTTACACATGCTGATTTAACTGGGAACTTTACATTTAACTGAATCTGAGTGTTGGCTTTGAAATCTAAAAGCAGGTTCCCCTTGAAAATTGAATTTCTAAATTGGAATCAAAATCAGGCTTACATACAGACTGAGAAAAATCCTACTATTCTATAACAAATAGTCATATGACTAATGCAGAGGGTCAAAACACATCCATGTCAAAGGCTTTTTTTGAAGGATAGCACATACTAATAATATAAAAACAGGACCACAGGAACATCCTCTCTGGTTTCCACAAGAATTGCCATGGAAACCAATAAAGCATGGCTTAACTGTGTTTTATGGGAATTATTGGCTCAACCGGAGCACATCTTTGACCAAATTGCTTGGCCCAAACTACACATTATTTAACAGTGTATTAACCACCAATTATGAGTCAGCAAAATTCAAGTTGTATTAACGTCTTTTTCACTCTGCCCGTGGTGAAAGATGTTGCTTTATTTGACTGAACATGTAGATGGGTAACATGCTTCAGTTCATTCAGGCAAAAAGGCGAACAGCTGGATTTGGGACAATAAAACTAGGACTCATGTAATCTAAAGCATAGGTACTGTAAGGAAGAGGACTCCCTTACTGCATTTATTTATACTGTATTGTCTGTATAGCACTTTAGAGCACACCTTTCACTTTATTAAAAGCACCTTATCAAGCACTTTATGTAGCATTGCACTTTAAGCATGGATTTGCACACAAGAAGTTTAAATATTTATTGACTATTTATTGGGAATTTTAAAATCAGTTGGTGGCCTTGTTTCAGATCCTGCACAGCTGCTCCTCATCAAGGAATGTGGTGGTTGTCTGTCAGGAGAGAAGAATGGTGATTGAGATTGTGATTAAGGTTTACCAATAAGGAAAACTAATGCAAATGTGTGTGTGAAATCTAGGGAAAAGTGTTGCAAATAAGCGTTTGTAAGTTAATGATTACTCACCTTTCTTGCCTGTGTCCTCTTCAAGGTGTTTGGGCAAATGTTTCCCCGGGGATCCAGACACCATTTAAAGGTTCCGGGAGAGACCATGGGTAAAGAGTGTGGTGAATCTTTTTGTGCTTGGGTTTCTGGGTTTTTATAATATTGGGTTTTGTGTAACATTAAAGTGTGAAATATTTATTAATATGTAAATGTGAAGATGTATTTATGTATTTATTTATTCTTATTGATATATTGTATACTGTGGTGGAAGGTTGGGATTTAAGAATTTACCTGAGAGTGGAATAATGGTTAAGTCTGTGACAGCTGAACATATTTAAGGCTGCCAGTTGTCATTAGGGGATTTTTGTGCTGTGAAGAAGCTCGACAAGTTAATTGTTTTAAGGAGAGCCATATAGCAAATAAATACTTTGTTCCACTACACTTGCCTTGGTCTGTCTCACTGTGTTTCCAGCCGCTAAGGGCTGCCCTGTTACAGGTACAATAAACCTACTCTAACACCACTCTGCAGCTCTGGTTATTATCGCTGTGTTATACCAGATTTTTCAGCTAACCTTGAAACCTTTGTGTTAATGCAAATCTAAGTAATACAGATATGTTTCCATATCAGAGCATCTAAGAAAAACTATTTTTTCCCTAGCATAAAGTCTTCCATATCTTAAACACAGAAGTCTGGAACAACTGCTCAGGTGATGCCATCTACATCTGTTTTGTGGAGACCTCCTGTTGATATTTAGCAAGACATATTCATTGCAACTATTTGTCATGATCAGGAGCTCTAGCCCAAGGGCTGCATATAGGCGAATTCTTCACATTGAAAAGAATCATATGGACGTATAAATCAAAAAGTGCATTCTCAAGTGATAAAGAGGAAGATAAATAGGCTCAATCCAATAATGCCTCTGGAAGGAGCAGTGAGCTTGAGGCATTCAAAAGCAGCCCACCCTCTTCAATAAGCCATGAGCAGATGAATGGACTGTTCTCCCATTCCGGGCTGATTGGTGCTGACAAACTATAGATCACCTGTGAGGGAGCAGCACCCTATTTCACCAGGAGTTGTCTCACTCTATTCCTCAGCCACAAGAATCACTCTACCAAAGACAAAACTGCAACTCGGGCCTTTTGTGTGACTTCGTGATTTTCACCCTCACACACAGTTTAGTTCTAATGGAAGCTACTTTTTTGTGGATACAGCATGGGTGATGCCAGGGTCGGGCTTACAGGGCTTAAACCCTGAGTGTTTTCAGCAAAGCTCTAAATCTTTTACTGTCAGTCTCTTGCTGCATTTTCTATTCTAAACCCAGTCATAGCTGCATGGGAATCAATGAGTTTTAAGTGGGATGGTCTGAGTGAAGCACTGATAAAATGGAAGAAGAAGCCTCTTCCCCGTGTAGTGTGTGTTTGCATGTGTAGGGGATAGTATCAGTGGGCAACTTTTGTGTCTTGATAATCAGATCGTGTTTATATAGGAATATTAAGTGACCTCTAACTCATTTGCTACTTTTTGCTGCTTCCTTATTCACAAGTTTCATTTGAAGTGAAGCCACATGACCCCATCTCATTTTATGTTCTTTAATCAGAGGATGGATAATCTTTCACCCAAACAAGTAATTTGTTTACAGTTACAGTTGTCTTTCATAATTGTATTTGGGGGGATTTTGTCCTTATATTTGCACTTATCCGGACACATTTAGATTTTCTTGACGCTTCTATTTTGTTATGGATCCTAACTGGGGAGAAGATTCCAACTTTGCTGGGAACTTTATCATTGGTTACGGTTCATGTCTGATGTTGCGCTTTGTCTAGGTGACAAAAAACACCACATTCAGAAAGTGCTGCCAAATTATGCTGACATGTAGTTCTTATGGATTCCAGAAATATCATGCAGTTGAGAACATTTGACAAATGATGTAATGGACCTACGCCTACAGTGGCTTTTACTTTGAAAAACATCTCATTAGAGGCAGAGAAAAGTGTATATTCCTGGGTATAACAAAGAGCAGTTGGGTTAGTTGTTATTGGAGAATTATGGTGTACGTGTGTGTGTGAGGAAAATAACTCGAGAACTACAGGCAATGCCAAACTTATCAATTGAATAAATTGCATGATTTATATCCTGTTAATATATCCTTCAAACCCATCTTTAATACATATTTTATTGCCTGGGGCAAAACTCTGTTTCTTTGATCTTCTGCAAGTCAGTGCATAAAGGATCATAAGGAATTGTGCCATTGGGATTAGGAGAACAGCTTCTTTTATCAATTACATCAAAGTTTCAGCTGGTGCCCATTAAATACATGCTCTCGCAGACACGCAGTCATACAAACACACATCCACGCCATTTCATTCTCTGGACATCTAAAAGATTGTTGGTAAAAATAAGGAGCACATTTTTGTACTCGACTTGTCTCAGTGTCTGCATAGTAATCAGCTTGTAAATTTGGGTTGAATCACAAGTCAATCCTCAAAGCATCATGCTTGTTAGACCCATGGGCTTGAGGCTAGAAGCTTGGAAGACAGCCAGGGGCATTTAAAAAACAGTCTTCTTTCCAAAGAAGGGATGAAAGCTTACTTTTAACTCCTGCTATGCTACCACTGTTGAAAGTGCAATTCTGACACTGTTATTATGTTCTGTGCAAACATGCTGAAATGTACACCAGCTGTAGATGACACTAATGACAATAACCAGCAGGAGATATTTTGCTATTACCACATACTACAGAGAATATCTTATTTGTAAGGGAAAAAATGCAGCTTTTACAATGTACAAAATTTAACAAAGAAACAAACAGTTTATGCTCAAGATGGAAAATATTTGCTGCATTTTTTGCATCAATTACTTAAAAAAGTTGTAATACCGCTGAGCACTAGAAGGTAAAAAGCACAACCTCTACAATGCCCTTGTGAGACAGTAAATTTTATGATGGAGCCCCCTGTGTTGGGCATTCACTAAATAAAATCCCTCATGACTTGTTATATGGCAGCTAAGCGGAGATGGATCACCCGCTCAAAGCAGATGTTGTCACCACACACAGGGCCCTTTGAAAACAATGTGATCCTTCAGAACTAACTAAGTGCACACAGACACAAACAGATCTCAAAGTCATACTAACACACACTAATGTTAATATATTACAAAAAACTTGCTTGCTCCATTATAGCAGAAAAGACATAACATTGCAAAAAGCTTTCAATAAAATCATTGTACCTTGTGGTGTTTATTTTAGTGTGACAGCTAAGGTCATGCCAGGTTACAGACAGTAATTTCCTATTGAGTAAATATATATTGAACACTGATTTTATATTCTTATTGTCATTGTTTAAGTCTGGAGCAAATGATGGAGGGCTCACATGAAAACATCCAGACAAGCATCCAGGTGCAATGGCGTGTCCAGCGGGGTGGCCTGGGGGGGCACAGGCCACCCCCCAAACCAGACTGGCCACCCCAGGTGCCACCCCAAAGGCAAAACAATAAAATTCAATCAAATATCAAATGTCCGATTATGTTTTCACGGTGACGCTCAGATATCCGAGTGTAAGTGAATGCAGCATCGCTTCTGCGCTATGCGCATCACGTTAGCAAAGGTAGGAGAGCCAAGCGCGAAAGACGGCACTGCAGGAAACAATTTTTCGGTGAAAGAAAATGAGGACAGAATAAATGTCCCGGTAAGTAATATCAAGTTTGTTGAGTTTAGTAAACTTCGGTGAAATTAGAATACCAAGGAAAAAAATAACACTTAAAGAATTATTGCAGCTGTGGAATATTTCAGACAGTAGGCTACTGAGGGCAGCTAACATAAGAGTTATGAGTTATAAGATATAATCTAAGTCGTAACATTGCTGTATGGAGCTGCAGATTTGGTTGCAGGTTAACATAGCTGGACTGGCCATCGGGCATACCGGGCATATCCCCAGTGACTTATTTTTTATTTTTTTTGTAATGGCATGAACAATGAGAGGTGGTGGATTGGCCAGATGCAGGTCGATGTGTAGAAATAACTCCGTTGTTTGGTGGTGGCTATGACGGGGCTTCCACAGAGGCAACAGGTGGATGAGGGAAGGGGAGGCAGGAGGAGAGCCCCGAAGCAGCCGCCAGTCCGAGTGTCAGGTGAACTGAACTTCAGGTAAGAAGTTATGACCTGCAGTCTATCTGGGTCAGATATGAACCAAGTTTAGGTGGAGTTTATTTTCATGTTGCTGACTTTTTACTGTCAGTTGCAATAACTCATACTGCGTTCTAGCCAGTTTGACGGAGTTTTTATACAGCTGGGTGGGTGCTATGATGTTACTGATAGTGAACTTTATTTTATTCATAAGGTTAGTAGAGTTGCCAACGGCTCCTTAAAAAATGGAATGGTCCCTCATTCAGAGAAAATATTACGCGTTTCGTATTGAGCTGAGAAGAGACGCAGTTTGTCCCGGACTTTAGCTAGAATGGAAAAAAGACACAAAGCTGGATTTATTCTGTCCTTACGCTGCACAGCTGGCTCTTCTTCTCTCATTCTCTCCCCTCCCTCTCCTGTTGCTACTTCAATCATGAAACTGATCAATGATCAGCTGATCGGCTTTTCTCTCTTGTTTGTTTATCGCCCACTTTGCGCCAGAAAGAGGAAACCAGCGGATATTGCGCTAAACAACAGCAGCACGTTTAAGCTTGATCAGCTGTTGTTAGAATGTATTTAATATTAATTTCTAGTATCAGCTGATGTTTGCTGGAGCCACAGCTGTAAAGCTGCTGGTCATGATGTCGGTTTGGATATCTGGTGAGAGGGAAACATGAAGATGAAACCAGGAGATGTCCTTACTGAACCATCAGAGCTGAACAGGTGATGGAGAAACAGGTTTACCTTTTAGGTGACATGAATGAGTTGAAGTTATGAACTGTTTCTGAGAGATAAATAACACCAGGATCCTTTTTTATGTAGCTGACAGCTGGTAACTGTGCAGGGGCGGGTCTAGCAAAGTTTTGCCAGGGGGCCAGGTAGGGCATTAACAGGGAAAGGTGGGCACAAAGAAATACTTTTCTTTCTTATTCTCATTTAAAATACCTAGTTTTTATTAAATAATTATCTAAATCTTACAACCAAAGTTTTTATCTGACGTAAAATGTATAGAAATCATACATATACCAACAAGACTGTACATCACTGTCACAACAGCATTTGTTTTCATTCAAAGGCTTTATGGCTTTAATACCTGGTGGGCCGGTCTGTAGTAAAAATGCCCAATTTTTTTGTCCCAGTCCAGCCCTGCAGGTTAATACTGGCAGTGTCACCATGCCAGCTGACTGTATTTCATCATCAGCCAGTGTTGTTCTTTATCAATATTACCAAAGTTTACCATAAGGCAGCATAGAAAGTATTTACTTGCTTTCAGGTTTCATTCAAATGTTAGTCTTTTCAGTTGTTTCCCCACTTTTTTCCTGTTTCAAAATCAAACACCAGTTTGTGAGAAGATTATCTTCTTTTTTTAACAGGCAGATAAAGTTTTGCATTGGCATTGGCTAATTTGTCAATTGTTTGTTACAAATGTTCGTATTTTAATTTTCAAAAATGTTTTTGCCCAAAACATATGTGCACTATATGTCAGTAAAAATACTATGCAAATATTGCTGTCCTTGAATGCTGAGTAAACACTGACAAAGCACTGATTGTATCTCTTGTACTTTATCAACGCAGTATCTAAAAACTTTGCACCGTAGTGGTTAAAATCTCATTCTAATAAGAGTTAAAAGTGCATTTGGTTATTAGGTTTATAGGATTATTGAATTATGGTTAAGGGTTGGTAGAATTTTTTTTTTAAACATTATCTGACAATTAAATCTGCCACCCTTCTCCAAATCTGTGCCCCTACCTGGCCCCCCCAACAAAAATTTTCTAGACACGCCACTGTCCAGGTGTATCTATAGTCGCCACATCACAATTAATTCTTATTTTGATGGTATCATATTTTTGTTTTTGTTTGTTTGTTTAAAGAAAAATCTCAAACTAACAGTATGCAATTTTAAAAATCATTACATTTTTCATATTTGATATTTCATCTCCTTAAATATGATTAATTAAAGACATTTTAGTGCTGAATACTTCCCTCAGGTCCTAATTTCACCTTCACATTTGAATTTACAGCTTTTCCTACTGAAATAAATAAGATATATTCTCTTTATCCCACTGCAGTGCATTAAAGAAAATTCAAAGATTTTTACTGCAGCTATTATGAAAAAATATCTAAATAAATAAATAAGTGCCTTGAGGCAACTGCCATTGTGATTTGGTGCTATATAAGTAAAACTGAAATAAATTTAAATAAATATATATATATATATATATATTTTAAAATTGTGTCTGTTTGTTTGCCCTTGAACCCCTCCTACATGAGCTGAGCAACCAATGGTGGTACACAGGTAAATCTTAGACTGCTGAAGGTTCTTTTCTATATCACATATTACGATGACATCATGTTGCCCAGCAACCACTATTAACTAGCTAAAATGACTCATCTGTAGCATTTACTGTATGTACCTGGAACACCTCATGAAAGTATCATGTCGTTTCTATTTCAGTAGGATTTGAGCCATGTTTGATATCTCCAAATTTTAATATCAGATAATATGCAACAATAATACATTACATCATTTGAGAGATTAATTATGAAGTTAATTTGACTGTGTTTATATATATATATATATATATATATTTCTTTCCTACCAGGTGTTAAGTGTAAGTTACAGGACAACCATAACACATTTAGATATGCAGTCATAATGAAAGTTAAGTTGTGAAATGCTGTTTTACTAGATTAGATTAAAAAAATATTACATAGCAGTTCTTTGTTATATACTTGATGGGGGTGGACAGTCTCTGGCTGATGAGTGTAGAAGTACAATTATTTTTTAAACAATGTCTCTTTACCATACACAGATGTAAGTACATTTTGTGGTACGTAACCTAACAATGACTCCCATATTGATGTGTTTATTTATGTAAACAGCATCTACCACTCCCATGGTTCTTTTTAGTTTTCTCAGTGTGATTAAGTAAAGCAATTTGCCAACACTATGAACAGACCAAATAATAGAATAGCAAGGACATGTACTGTAATAATAATATTATAATAATAATTGAAGTAGCATTTTCAAAATCAAAAATGCAAAACTGAATATAAACTGGAAATAAAATGTTAAAAATGGAACTCTAGCTGATTCTCTCCTTGACAGATGGGTCACACTGTTATGCAGTTATTGTTTGAGGCATGGAAGATTTCCTGTATTTTTCTCTCTGGTGGGGAAGCTAAGTCAGTCTGTCAGAGGTGCAGAGGTTGGTCGGCATTATTCATGACGGAAAACAGTTTGTTCGCTGACCTGATCTTTAACACAGCTTCAAAGAGGAAAATTTCACTTCCGTGTGACACCAGATCAGAGGTCTGTCTGACAAAGCAAAATTTCTACTTATCCAGATAACTTCAGGGTTAACCCAAGGTTTCTCAAGTATGAAGGCCACTCACTTGTTACTGGGGTATACTGCCATTGTTACTGCCATGTTGCTAACCTAACATTCTCTGGAACAGGTTATGTTCAAGATTAGAGCTCAACAGGTATGGGATCACTACTGACCAATCGGTTCTCTGAAACATAGTCACCTTTCCTGGAACACCACATGGACATCTATGGATATATTAGGAGAGTCTAAAGTTTTTTTAATGGAGTCAAATTTCTTTGTATTGTCTAAGCATCATACTTATTCTTTACTTTCTCTCACACCCTTAAACACCACCAAGGCTGCAGTTGAAATAATAAAAACTAAAACTGTCTTTTAAATATTTATTTCAATTAATATTTGATTATAATCCATCTGATTTTCTCATGTCTTAATGACAGAGTTGTGAATTTACACAGTTGACTTTTTACCAGCTTTCTTTCCTGGCTTCAAATAGGCTAGACTTCATCAGTATGTCCAGTCTTACCAAGGAACAAGGGGCATACAGCGCTTTTAATACTAAACTACAGTATAGTGCTTATCCTCTCACACACTCATGATGCTGCCTTGTCTGCAGAAGCTGTATTGCTTTCTGTCTATATGATATGTTTAACCTTTTCATATAGTATAGTTTAGTCTTTTTTGTTGGAAGACTAAGTCTGTTCTTAAACTGATCGTTTGTCCTGATGTTACGATAAGTGAATCCAAATAATGCAAAGATACCATGGGCATGTAGATATTTTTTTAGAGTACAGAGCTCTGTTTCCCCAGCTTAGACCGTATCCACTGGGATCATACTATGGTTAAAATACTCGGTTAAGAAATATTGATTTATTACATATGTTATGAAAGGGCATATTTAAACCAACCCTAACAAAGCCATTTTGTAACCTAAACATAACCGCTTGTTTGTTTGTGGTGCTTTTGAAATAACACACCACACACAATGATGCTCTAAAAACCAGATAAATCTAAGAGCTTCTTCCTACTGACGAAGAAGCTCACAAGGGATCTTTTTTTATTCCTTGCTGATATCTGTTTTCATTTAGAAATTCAGATGCTTGCATGTTTTCTAAAGTCACCATTGTCATGGGAATAGAAATGGAGCACACTCATGCACAGAACTAAATGTCAACTGCCTCCCTTGGGTAACTGATTCATATGGTGTTTGAAGACTGGAATAGAAAGGTGTTTAATAGACCCACATTGGACCAAAGTTAAAGTTGGTGGTAGATGGCCTATTAAAATGTGTCACACTAACATTTGGCCAAAAGTGTTCTATTCTTATTCAATAAATTACAAAACAAAATAAAATAATTTAAATTTCAATGTAAAAATAAAACGAGTTCTAAGTGTCCCATGAGAAATATGAATAGAATAGAAAAAAAAATCAGGATTCCTATTTCCCTCACTTCTTAAATGTTTATGCTGAATAGATGTCTATTCAGCATGCAGATAGATGAATATACATGATGTAATCAATGTTAATCTTACAATCTTAGGGGAATGTCCTCAGCAGGAAGCACAGTGCTACAAACTCTGCGTCTCTTTTGTCTCATCTGTGAATGAGACACAGTTTGTATTATGTGTCATTGGTAAAGGGATTAGGAGACATGATTTATGCTCGAAAGACATTTATCTTTGAAAGCAAATGAGTTTCTTTTCTCAAAGGAACAATGGGGGCCTGCCTGACTCCTCCCTTAATCTTTGTGAACAAAAAGAGCTCACCAAACTGGAACTCAGAGTCCATGTAATTCAGACCCTGATTAAACCACTTCTTCTAATTTTACATTAGCCTTACTTTCTAGTCCCTCATTAAGACCGTTAATCACAGTTATACAGACCAACCAGTGGTCAAAACAATGAATCTGATAGATTTGTTTTTATTGGTTGCTTTAGATACAGACAGCCAAAAGCTAAAATCAGAGGTTTTTTTAGTCTTTGAAATAGAAGATTTGTAGAAGCAAAAAGTAAAGAGAAAAATGCTTTGGTTTCTTTTGTTCTTTTTTCTCTTTGTCCAGAGAGCCATTTGTAGACCATGAGCTAAAGGTGCCTTTCGTTTCTCTGAATTAGGCAGTTGCAAAAAACTGCCTACTGTTTACTACTGTCCCTTTTGAAAATGATTTGCTGGAATTGGTTTCTGACACAGCTCCAAGGTATTTTGTTGTTAACATCCCAGATTCAAAAGTGTTTGTTTTTCCCTTCTTCCTTCTCCATCACAGATCACCTGCTACACTCTGAAAGCACATGCTGTAACCCCTGTTTGAACTTTGGTCCGTTAATATAAGGCTGACAGGGCTGAATGAAATGTTTTCTTTGTACTGTACATTATGTTTTTTTTACAGTCATCATGGGTTCGCACATAATCTTGATGAGCCCAAGGGAATATAAGAGTCAGAAAAGTCAATATGACTGGCATGACTTTCAACCTTGGTGGTGGGGCTTGGCAATGAAATGGGGGTTGGGGTTTTCTTGGCTGTTAACACATGGCGTGGTACTCAGCCAGGGAGATTAATGGTTCTGACTGCATCAGCCCAGTGACTGGGGATCAGAGGATGTAATTGGGTTGAGACCAAATATGGGCATTCTAGACAGCTGCTCATAGCAGGAGCCAATCACAGGATCTCATCTCTGCCACGCTTCCAGTTGTTCACCAACTCAGGTAAAGATAAGAGATTCTCTTATGCTGTAGAGAAGCCGCCTTGAGACTGTGATTCTGATTACTCTCATGTTGAAGGAGGTTCTTTCTAAAATTAACCATCTGTTATCTTAGAAACTTCTCGTCTACTGTGAAATAGAATCACTGGGATTATTACCACTATAAAGAACTACTCACACAAATAATATTTTAAAGGAAGTTTTATAATGTTTGCAGCATCAGTGTACAATATTTCCAGTACATGTATGTACTTTAAATATGACTGTTCAGATTCTCAGTCACCCAGGTCCTGGTAGTCTCTGTCCGGTGGTGCTGGGTCATGATCGCCCCGAATTTGTGTCGTTGGTGGTGGGCATTGAAGAGTAAGTACTGATCTGTGTGTGGGTTTCAGATAAACTTGAATCATGTGACAGCTTACATGGCTAATAGTAGGTCAGCAACTCTCAGGACCACCTCCAAGGGTGCAACCCTCATAAGGGGTTACATACCTGGGACTTTCTGTTGGTTGTTTTAAAAGTGAAGAAACCCTGTGGATGAGAGGTGAAACATCTTCACATACCAAAAAAGAGCATCTTTTGAAGCACTTGAATTTACTTTAAATAAGCTGCATTAATATAAGCACCTATTTGTTGCTTATATGAAAAGAATTCCCTCACAAAAGAGTGCATATACCATGTTACTGCAAACATTTCCATTAATTCTCTGGACACCATCTCCTCCTTCCCATTCTCTCTACTCCATGTAAATGCTTTTTATGTTATATATTTCCCGCTTTACAGGTATAATAGATACTCAGTAGGTACACAACATGCTATTCTTGTGTTGAAACAATAGTAATTGCATTTTTGTGTTACTATACACTATATATAAATGACATATTAATCCTTACCTCAAAACTAGCCAACTTGAAATGAACTGGTCCCGCTCTTTTGACATTGTCATGCTCTCCTAATTTCAGCAAAGTTCCCACTCTGATCCCAGCTGTAGCAAGACAGAAATCATGTAAATTTATTGGTGACATTGAGATGGTTCTTTGCTATTCAAATGAGGGCTGCCTCATCAGACACTAAACTGTACCGCATATTGGCTTGTAGCGGTAACCTCCCCGCAAACAGCTGTGACCCCATGCAGGAAGTCAGACATCCCACTTCCTGTGGCAAGCTGTGCCACTGGCTCTCTTGGCTGAGGATGGCTTTCTAATTGGTGTCCTCTCACCCTTTTACTTTGAGATGCTCCTGCCTGACAGGTCCTGGCAGCAGGAGAAGACGTCCTTGGGGGGGGGGCCGGGAGATAGTGGTGGTGGGGGATCTGAGAAAATGCCAGAGCCCAACATTTTCGAAAATGTCCCTCAAAGTCTTTTCAGAAAGTAAACTGAGGGGGAGTTTTATTAGATATAAAGAACACAGAAGAAAAGAATCCATGTGAGCCTGTCAGGGGCTGCCTGCTATTGATGTAAGACAGATACTTGAAGCAAACTGAACTTCATTTTATCACCCAATTGCCTGCTAGTTTAAGAGGTGGCAAGCAGTCGATCAAATTCTATCTTTGTATGAGAGGGTAGATTGGGTATGTAATGGGAATTTTTGATTGATAAAAATAATCTAGTTTTGCAAGGTGAAGTACATGTAAAAAAAAAAAAGACTAGTAATGAAGTGTGTTTATTTCTGCCATATTTTGGTTGAAGTATTCAGTCACATGTTTTTTGAACCAAGCTACATTCAAACTTTGAAAAGATGGATGCACAAAGTGCACAGAAAACAGAATTTAAGATCTGATGTCGTCTGCAAAAGGGGAACAGCAGACAAGAAATGGAAATGGAAAAAAGATACAGCAATTAATTGAAGCATACACAAACACAAAAGGAAATACAACGCAAAAGCCAAAAGCAGAATTTCTAAAACTGCAACAAGCTTGAAAGTTAATATTTTGCATGACCACAATTATTCTTCAACACAGCTTGAACTCTATTTGGCAAGCTTTCTTGTAATTTCTTGTAAATTCTCCAGTCTTCTTGAAGGACATTCCAAAATCTTTCTTTGGATGTTGGCAACTTTTGTTTTCCTCTCTCCCACATTGATGTTGGGGTCTGGGCTCTAGGGAAGCCAGTCTATGTGTGGTTTTCTATGCAGGTATGTTTTTTTTTTTTTTTTTTTTTAGCACATTACTCATCTTTTTATTAGTTGCAGTTATATACCATCTGTTTGTTGAGATCTTTAAAAAGAAGCTAATTTGCAGTCGGTTTGGTGTTACAAGATTGTTGCAGTCCCTGAAATACATTATATAGACAAAGTGTTGGTCCACTCTTCTTAATCTTTAAATCCAGATGTTTGCAGTCTTATTGCCACAGGTGTGCAAAACTAAGCGCATGGCCACGAAGTGTAATTTTACTCACTTTTGAAAGAATGAGTTGTTCTTTTTTTTTCTTTTTTTTTTTTTTTTTTGGAAGTGACATCAGAAACAGCAGCATGTGACATCACGTGATGGCGGAGCTTCAGTTCATCCTTTGTCATCCTTTTTTTTTTTTTTTTTTTTAATAGGACAGGGGGAAAGAATGAAAGAAAGAGGGGGAGAGGAAGAAAGAAAACCAAAGGGGAGAAGAGACGGTGAGAAGGGGGGGAAGAGAGAAAAAAACAAAAAAAAAAACAAAAAAAACTCCTGGGTCACCTGTATGGAGAGAAAGAAAAACAAAAAAAACAGGGGAGACAGCAAACAACAAAGAGCAACATAATAATAATAATAAAAAAAAAAAAAGCACCATCACAATAAACTAGCTAGTCATAGATATCAATAGTTACTAAATAATAAACGATATTGTGCAGCACGCAAGATAGACAGCGCACAGTGTGCTTTGAGGCAGCAGCCAAGAAAGCTGTAGTCCGCATCTGTGAATACCCATGTGTACACCTGTGTGCATACCTGTGTGGATCAGCATGCTTGCATTCCAAAGGTTTCTCCATGTAATGATCTGCTAGAGAGTGTGGGGAGCCACAGCCCTGTCCTCTATGGTATCAAGCAGGTATGGAGGAGATCAAAACTCCAGACATCCAGAGGCACCCAGAACACAAGAGACCAAGGAAGACCCACAGAGGGGCAGCCGCGCCACTGTCCCAGTAAGAGCTAAGGAGAGTCCCAGATGAGAGCTCATTCAGCAGCCGCGGAGCAGAAGCCAGGGGTGGTGCAGGTATGTTTTTACTGCAGTGTGTTTTGGATCACTGCCATGCCGAAAAATTAAGCTGGTGCCAATAAGACACTTTACAGATAGTATTGCGTGGTGGATTAAAATCTGGCAGTACTTTTCTGGATCCATGACAAGATCCTCAACACCACTGGCTGAAATACCACCACAAACCATGACAGAAACGCAACAGTGTTTTAAAGATGGCAATTTCTTACAATAACATTGTAATTATTCTACCTTGGTGCCTTGGAAGAAAAATAGAAAGAAATAAGGGTACAAGTAATGTATAATAATCAGTGAGCCTGTTTTGGTAGAAGCACATTGAATAATTGTAATCTGTGATTATCTTTCTGAAAATAATAGTTAATTTACCATTCATTTTACACTTTACAGACACACTATACGGACAAAAGTATTGGGCCACATCTAGTTCAGGAGTTGCACCTAGCCATATAGTAGGTCTTTACAAAGATTTGTGAAAGAATGTCTTGATCATCCTGCATTGGAGCATGGTGTTGTATTAGGATCCCACAATTGCAACGAGCCAATTTGTTAAATTTCTTCCCTCCTAGATATTCCATGATCAACTTTAAATGATATTGATAGCAATAAAGGGGTCATGTTTAGGAACACAGAAACTCAGCCATAAAAGAGCAGACTCTGTAATGTTATAAAGTTGCATGGTGTGTAAAAATCACCAACAATCTGTAATTGGATCCCAAACCTCTTCTAGCATTAGCACTGGCATTCAAATTGTTCACTAGGAGCTTTATAGCATGGTTTCCACGTCCGAACAGCTCCTATAGATGTAGTGTGTGGTTGATCAACTACCTTTGTAAATTTAAGAGTGTCTCTTCTATATTTATGCAGAGCTAGACTTGGGTGTAGAAAAGTATATACTGTAAGACTTTATAATTTTGATGAAAATGTGTTTCGTTCTGCCACTTCAAATAAAAGCAGCGTGTACACTTGTCTTTGGAGAATCTTATTTATTCATCTTCAGATGAATTTAATCATTCATCATAAAAAAAATATTTGTTACCATTCCCATAGCAATGTCAGAAACATTAAGAACATAACTGAAAAATTATTAGTAATGCAGTTTTGTGACGAAGATAGAAAGATTGGTAATTTACAGTGCAATATCTGCAGTGCACTGTTGCACTTTAATTGGCAGTCTGATTTGCATTTAGCTGTAGAGATCATCGAGGAAACAAATACTACCCACATAAATATAAAAGGGTCACTTTCCTTCACGATTTTCTAGTTGCACTTTTGACTTCAGGTTCAGTTCTGAATCTTGCAGCCTCCGGCAATTCTTTGATGATTTCGTTATAGTGGGTGTCTGGTGGAGTAAGAAGAACCATCTGCAGCTAAATGTCAGTAAGATCAAGGGGTTGGTGGTGGATTTCCGACAGACCGAGAAGCTACTGACACATGTCATCATTCAGGGTGAAGAAGTGAAGATGCTGCAGACCAACGAGTACCTGTGTGTGTACACCACCATACGAGTCTGAGTCAACAAAAAAGAGACATTGTATGACTGAGGGCAGTGCAGTTTAAAAGAGAGCTACTGTATATGGAACAGACTACGCTTCATGTTTAATCCAGCGACTGAGCCCAGGGCACTTCAGTTTACGGCTGTAAAGACGGGCTGAGCGGTTTAAATAAAGTCTGCATTGAAAGAAATAGAGGTTTTTACCTCCTACTACACACAGCTGTCATGTGTGGTGCTTGGTGCTCATCAGGATCAACTTTGGATGCAGTGTCTTGCTCAAGGACACTTGAGCATGAGGATTGGGAGGAGTTGAACTGAATCACCAACAAACAGTCTACTACCTGAGCCACAGCCACCCACCGTTCCACCTCAGACAGCTCCTTCTTAATTCTTGATTTATTTCTGCTTTAACTACCGCTGCTCTTTCTTCTCTTATTGCATATTTAGCCAGACTCAGATTCAGAGAATTTATACATACCTACCCAGAGTCAGTTCTTTAGAGTCTGTTTTGCTTTTTTTGTGTATCTGATGTTTAAATTATCTGCTTTGCTCTATTTGTATTTTATTTTATTTTTTATCAATATTCCTCTTAGATGTGTTATTTAGCTTTTTGGTTCTTTTAAAGTTGCCCTATGGTAATTATAAAACATCGGTCTTATCTTGTCTTCCCACAGATAAGGCACAATATTTTCACTCCAAATGTTTGAATCCTATACAGAATTCCATTGTATAGAGCGAGATACTGCAGTAAGAGTTAATATAATAGGGGAATCCAGAGTGTGGAACATGCAGCAAGCCTGATATCCATGGTTCTGATACAGAGCGCACTGGCTGTGCTTTGAGACTCTATCTGATGGTGCGCAGAGGAAAGGAGCACTATCTATATTGTTAATGCCAAAGCCTGTGGGCATCAAACATCGAAATGTCAGAGTTGGGCTAAATTCAAAGGATAAATTATTCATATGGCCCTAGTAAATGCTGTGCGTGAGGTCACCTGCAGGCCTCACAAGCAAAGGAGAACTTGACAGGGAGCAGCACACAAGTAGTCTTCCAAGCCCTGTTCGGAAGAGGGAGGTCATCACTGAAGCAGCTGTTCAAGCAAGCAGGGGAAGTGACCTGCTCACTAAACCATAAACAAGTGTGAGGAATATGCAAAAAAGGCTTCTGTACTGTACGCTGAGTTGGAGTTGGCAAGATAGCACGTTCACCTTGGGGAGGTGATGAATTGAGATGAGAGAGGCTTGCCAAGTCAAATGCACTGATGTCACTGCAGATTTAAGGAAGCATTTGATCCCACTGATGTACCTAACAACATGACAGGAGCACTTGCCACCGCCTATCAGATGACAAAAAAACAATCTCGGGTAAAATGAAACAGGATGTTGTGGTTTGGCTTGCACTGTGGGTACGAACGAGTGCGAGAAAACATCAGATTTTGTTCTTTTCTTTCAAGTGATATTAGATAGCAAAGATGCTAAGATGATTACATGCACAACATGACACAAGACAGGTAACAAGGGTTTCATCTTAGACAGCCTCTGCTGGGAGAGTAACTCCAGATACACGTAATGGCTTATGAATATAGAAGTTTATAATTGATTTTTAGTGTTTCCTGGGGCAGTTTCGTATATAAAGGCATTTCCAAAGACATAGATTTAAGAGAGATAGTCTATAGAAAATAGCCTGACTAATTAACACCAGTGTACAAAATGATTTGACTGTTTCCAGCTTTGACATTGCCAGACATTATTTCTTTAGATTAATCATGAATCTAAACCTTTATTTTGTCTTCAGTGACTTCTTCTTTTAGTTAGTTAGTTCACTGGTTTACTTTGAAAGTTCCTCTTTTCTCCCAGTATGCGGGCATGCTGCTCATATGGTGTGTGCGCACATCTTGCTCATATTGAAAACTGTTGTGCTCTAAAGAGAAGTTTTATTGAGCCAATTAAACCCTACAGACAAAAGCAACCCCTTCCTATTTTGAAAGACCCTTTTCTTTCAAAAAACACAGATTGCTATATTTCTGCCACGTCTCTGTGGCAGTGACAAGGAAACCAATGTTGACCTTCATTTAGAGAATTGAATGACAATACCGGAGGGGGATGAGAAAGTGAGGGGGCAAAAGAAAAAAGGAAAATCAATAGCTCATTTTCTGCTTTTTTGTATAGGGATTCTGATGTTTGCTGAGATAAAGGTCGACAAGCCTGAGAGATCTCTTGCACCGTCTCAACTTGAACAACCATGAAATTGCTATTGTGTCCACGGCAATTTAAATCTGGGAAATCAGATCTTGCCCCATAGCCTTTAATGTGTCTTTTTGTGCAGTTATGTTCATTGTCTTCATTCTCCTGCAGAAAGTAGGATTTATAATACTTCTGATTATTTTTTGGTTCATATTTAAAAATGAGTGAGAAAACAAGGAAAATAAAACCCACAAACAAATGAGCATCTCTCCTGTTGAGATTTACAGTAATATCGGGCTAAAGCAAATATCAAAAAAATGAAACTACAACAATGATAGGGAAATTATATGTGTCAGTAAATTCCAGTTGTATTGTAACTATATGGATCAGAAGGGGGAAAAAAGGAAAACAAAGAGATTCTGAGAGAAGCATCAGCTGGTAAGGTGTGTCTAAGCTCTGTACATGATACAAGATACTTGAAGCGAAACATCAAAAACACTGAAAACAGCTTGGATGGGCGGACCACCAGATGTTTAATTCTGATATCACGAATTATGACTGATGAGGGGGTGTCTGTGAAGCAAAGCCATAGACGTAAGTGGAACAGTTTGCTTCTTGACTGACACGGCAGTTAGCAGTTGTAAACACAGTTGAATTAGTACAAGAATAAGAGGATGAGATCTGAAAAAAAAAAGATTAATTGGAAACTAAGAAAAAAAAACGGTCCTCTTGTTTAAAAATAAAGTTAACAGAATATTTCAACATTTAATTTAAATTGAATCAATTTTACAGATTACCCCGAAGCATTGTCCTTTCTTTTGTGCAGAAGAGAAAGTGTCTAAAAGGCTTCAGCAATAATGATGATCCTCTTATGTAAAAATAGAATCCTACTTCCCATTTTAGAAGAGCTGTCCATTCCTCACCACATGTTGCCCGTTGTGTGTTCTCACAATAATTTTTAAGTTACAAGAGTGTGATTATGTCCACAGGAGGCTTTGCTCTTCCATCCTCACTTCCATCATTTCCACAATTCAAACAGAACAACTGTCAAGTTCACAGTCTCTGGTAATTATGGTGTTTCTTCTCAGCGAAAACAGGCATGTTGAAATGGGTCAGAAACCCCCCACCTCCTGTTTTACCCTACCATCCACATAGAGACCGAGGAATCAATAACCAATAAACAGGCTGTTCAAAACACGTTGCCATATCCTAATTTGTAGTTTCTAGTCCAATACATAATTGGTTGTCATGGAGAATGAGCAGCAATGTGTGGATTCATATTATATTTGGTTGTAATTCTGCAAAATCTAGTGTTGTGGTGTTGTGTAACATGCTGTGTATTGAGGCAAATACTTCCAACAGAGATAGAAAAGACAAAGTTGTAATGTTGCATCTAGTTTTTAAGGGTTTGCATACACAGATTGTATCTAATCATTAATTAAAAGACAGCTACTAAAATATAATTTCATGAAGAAAAAGTAAGAGGATTATCACCAAAAAAAGCACAGAGGAATATTCAACACCAGCCAGAAAAGGTAATAAAAGGCCTTTTTTAACTGGGCTTTTTTTTGATTGAGTTTGCACCTCCAGTGTCCTCTACAGGGTTCTCTACACCCCGAAGAAGGTGCAAGCTGATACACTTTGGTCTATTTTTAATGTTTTTAAACTAGCAAAATAAAAGCCTCTTATTAATTTTCCAAACTCTGACTTGATGTTTTATGCTATTTTTTGCTCACAATCTTCTCATTTTTCTTTTTGCTATTGTTCCCCTCCAATAGCACTGGGGGTTTGAGGGACACAAATAATGCAGCTCTTATTTCCTTTTCTTTCTTTTCCTTTTGTTGTATTGAGCAGTTATCGGTTAAATCTTCTTTTGAAACCCAAAGTGACTGGTGTATAACGGCTGGTCGTGTTCAGCAAACATCCCCCAGCTAATTAAGTGCAGAACAGATCCTGATTAACTGATGGCAACTTTTTCAGTGACAGTTTGAGTTGCAGTCCAATGAAAACTGAAACAAATTTCCTTCTAATAGGTGTACTTATATATTTAGCTTTAAAAATTAAAGCTAAAAATAAAAAAAAATAACAGAGAGAAAAATGTAATACTGTCATTTAAATAAACACCAATAAGGTCTGCATGAAAACAGTCCAGAATAGTATAATGCAATGCACAAGGCTACTGGATGTTGGAAGACCTGTTGCTGCAAGCCGCCTGTTGTATGTGATTATTTGTGACATTGATGGCATAAGGACTGGAACCAGATAACAGATGCTTCTATCTAACCAGTCTGCTGCTACTAATGAATCACAAAGTCCTTGAATGCTAAGTGGCATTTGAGAAGTCCCAGGGTATGTGTGTTGTTGTTTTTTTTTTTAAATTCTGAATGGTTTTCCCTGTGCACCTGCACTCTGACAGTTAAATGACTCTCCAAAGGCTGTCTAGTGTCTGGTTAGGGATTGCATGCTTTAATGAGGAAATGTTATGCAGTCACAAATGATGCACGATATCCACGATTATGTTTGTCCAACATTTAAATGTATTTTCTGCCAGGTTGATTTGCTGTCAATCATGCTATCAACGTATCAATGGGAGTGACTGGTGAAATGCTAGAGATCTTTTATCTGAATAAGCAGCATCCTTTTGCCCCTTACAATTGACTTGCACACATCAGCTGTTGTCTGCCATGATCAATTACCTCAGATTAAAGTGACAAGGCTACTGCACCTCTACAGTGAAGCATTTCCTGTGCTAGCCTCACTGCAAGGAGTGATGGTATGTCTCTGTCAGCAAATCTATCTCTTGAAATTCAAGCCTCTCAGCTGTGACACATGCTCAAAAAGCAACAGAGATGTGACTACGGTATGGAAGAGAGGTGTCAGCTATTGAATGACCCTCTCATATATTGGTGGAAAAGAATGAGGTGTCAGAACAAAAGTGGTAATAGACTGGAATATATTAAATGATGTGTAGTATCCGGCCAACTGGAACCAATTTTGCCCGTTTCTTTAAGGCTCGGTTACCTAAGAATCAGTGTAAGAGAGCTCATACCTGAAGGAGGTTTGGGGTGTTTTACGTGATTATGCTTATGATTTTTTTTAAATGTAAACGAAGCGGTGTGAGCTAAAAACATAATTTTTTATTTAGTTTTCTAACGTTTATGTTGTGACTGCTGTTGAATTTCTGTGCTGTTATGTGGTGCTGATGTATTTCTCTTTCTTTTTATAAGGTCTGCACAGTGTGTTTTACTAAGGAGTGAGGGACAGTATAACCGGTGCTTTGATCGGAGCAGCACTCCACAGCTCAGACATGATTTGCTGCAAGCTTCATAGGGAGCCAAGCCAACATAGGGCTGCCATCTGAATAGAGGATTCATAAACTTCTCCACCTTACAACCACCCATGCTGCCTTTTATTTTGAACAGGTTTGTTTGGGTTACTTTCAGAGCTTAGTTGTTGTGTTTTGGTTTGTTTGTTTCACTAAGGTTTTGAGTCCTGCACTACAATGCAAGTTCAACCATGCTGAACAACACTCAATTTTTTATTCATTTTGCTCAGGAAATGGGAAGTTGATGCAGTTTTTTGGGATGTGCAAACATACACAGAAAGGCTAAAATTGAGCTTTTATAATTTAACTAACTTGGAAGTCAATATGTAGTTTGACCACTGAATTCTCTGAGGCAAAGTTACTTGTAATTTCTTTAAGTAGACTTCATGAATAGTTCTTCAGGCTTCTTGAAGGTCATTCAAAACTTTTTTTTTTCAATGGTGGCTGCCTTTTATTCTGTTCTTTCCCAAGATGATTGTCCACTGCTTCAATAACATTGAGGCCCATTCTCTGGGGAAGCAAGACTACGACTGGAAGTGTTTCATTGTGCATTTTTTAAATCTTTTATTGCACTGACAATATGTTTGGGATCAATACCGTGCTGAAAAACGAAGCTGTTACCAATCAGACACTTTCAAACGCTGACAGTACTCGTCTGCATTCACAGTTCAAACAGTTTTGACAAGATCTCTAACACCACTGCCTGAAATCCAGCCCCTAACCATGACAGGGCCTCCGTTGTGTTTAAAAGATAGGTGTAGACACTCACTGTTGTACTTCTCTCCTGACCTCCTCCATACATATTGATAACAATTTTAATCAAAAGTTTTACATTTGGATTCATCACTCCATAAGAACTGCAGCCAATGATTTTAGTACACTTCTTGTGTAATTCAACATATTGCAGCCTTTTCCCTTACCTAAAAATTGCTTCCTGGTAGCCAGTCTTGCATTTCTGAATTGGCTTCAATGAAACAGTATATGGATCAGCTGAAGGGCCAGATGCAGCTCTCAGGTGTATTTGTTTTTTTCCTTACCTATTTCTTCAGGACATGACTTTCAGATACTATTCATGCACCTTAGTTTTTTGTGCAGTGTCCTCAAAATGTTTAATATCACACTCCATATGTAGTTCATTGGAAAACACCTTTATGGTGAAAACATACTCGTAACCTCAACCTGGATATATTTCCACGATCTGGGTTCACCTTGTCTAATATAGGCAATTAAGCTAAATTGACATCCAAAGGTGATCAACAGCTCAAAAAGTTAAACTACAGTCTGGTTTCCCAACCTAGTCACAAGTGTGTTTACATGACGGGATGGCATTTACAGTATATAACCGGAAACATGGAGACGTCCACTGACAGCAGGGTTGCTGCTTTTGCAAAGAAAGATACATCGATAATATTACAAAATAGGAAGAATTATACATAATTGTACATAACACATGGTGAAAGCAACAAAGCTACCTCAGCCAAAGCAGTGGTGTGAGTGTGTGTCAAAATGAAGAGTATTAAAGCTGCCTATATGTGTGTGAACGTTAAGCAGTTTTTTCAGTAAGACTGGAAAAGACCTACCATATTAATAATATTCAGTCTATTTGAAATCAAGAAGAAAAGCCAACAGAAATACTCACTGCTATTCAAACAGACTTATCATTATAAGGCCTCTATCATTAAGAAACAGGAAAATATGGTGAATAATAATTGTTTTTAATTAACTTAATGTTTAGATGTGCAGCTTTTATTTTTGGGTTGCAGCACTGGTGGTCTTTAACAGTCTGAAAGCAAATATAGAATGAATATAAAAAAAACTGGAAAAAAAGAATATGTACGTACACTATTTTAGGATCATAATGTTTAAAAAAGATGAAGAAAGATAAAATCTGTAGGCACAAACAAAGTACAAAATACCTTTAGAAGTTCCCTTTCTATAGAAAGTCCCCTGGATAATGTCACCATAAATTATTTTCCAAAGACTTGATTGGTCAGTAGAAGATGATGATTTCATATTTGTTGGTCTTTACTTAGGTCTATAGCATATGTAACCACAAGGATATAGATTGGTAAAAAGTAAAGCCTGAAGTGAGCCAAATACGACTCTATAGACTTATTTTTGTCTGTCGCTTAGTATTGGCTCATTCGTACGTCAGTTTATGCTCCTGTATTTGGTAAAGTGTTGTTAAATATCTGGATGTTTTTTTTTTGTTGTTTTTTTTGTTTTTTTTTTAATAAATAGGACAGGGGGAATGAATGAGAGAAAGAGGGGGAGAGAAAGAAAGAAAACCAAAGGGGAGAAGAGACGGTGAGAAGGGGGGGAAGAGAGAGAAAAAAAAAAAAAAAAGAACTCCTGGGTCACCTGTATGGAGAAAAAAAAAAAAAAACAAACAAAAAAAACAAACAGAGGAGACAGCAAACAACAAAGAGCAACATAATAATAGAGAAAACAAAGCACCATCACAATAAACTAGCTAGTCATAGATATCAATATTTACTAAATAATAAACGATATTGTGCAGCACGCAAGATAGACAGCGCACAGTGTGCTTTGAGGTAGCAGCCAAGAAAGCTGTAGTCCGCGTCTGTGAATACCCATGTGTGCATACCTGTGTGGATCAGCATGCTTGCATTCCAAAGGTTTCTCCATGTAATGATCTGCTAGGGAGTGTGGGGGGGCCACAGCCCCGTCCTCCAGGGTGTGAAGCGGGTATGGAGGAGATCAAAACTCCAGACATCCAGAGGCCCCCAGAACACAAGAGACCATGGAAGACCAACAGAGGGGCAGCCGCGCCACTGTTCCAGTAAGAGCTGAGGAGAGTCCCAGATGAGGGCTCGCCCAGCAGCCGCGGAGCAGAAGTCAGGGGGAGTTGCAGTGACGCGCCCGTGAGCTCCGCCGGCCCCCAGCTGTGCCTGAGTGACCGAGCCCCAGGCCGAGAGGCCGGGGGCACCCCACCTCCAAAGGGGCCCGAGCGAGCCCCAGGCCCCAGGCCCCGACAAGCGGCCGCCAAGGAGTGAGCCGGTGTGTACCCGGACGCCCACCCCCAGACACAAAGAACCACCAACACACCGACACCTGAGGGAGTCCGCCACCGGCAGGGGAAGTGGTGGTGGGTGGAGATAGGCCTCCAAACCTTGGAGGGCCTGAGGTGTCCCCAGAGAGGTGGCGTCTGATACCCAACCTGACATATAGACACAGACATACAGGCACACACAGATACAAACATCCATTCCCACCCTCATGCTCTCATATGTACTTCACACTCAACCAACGTGGAGACAGACATAAAGAGACGCTGTACACACAATCACACTCCCCAAGCGTACTCTACAAACCGGGTCTAGGTACCCTTGCCCCTGGAGGGGGGAATTGCACCCAGACCCAGGTGGTGTTACCCTTTTCCCTGCGGTGGGGAGAGGCAGACCACCCCGACTCCGCAGCAGCAGGGAGGCCCCACACCCCAGACCGCAGTCGGACGGCCAACTCCTCCTACTAGCCCTCCCGCTCCAGCAGGCCGCAGAGAATGGGGGTGGGAGAAGACTCCAAACCTCCCTCCACCCGCTCATTGTAGTGTTGATGCATATGTGTTCTAAGGTGCAATTAAAACCCAGGAGGGCATGGAGCTACCTGCCAAGGAGCAGCAGGTAAGCGCATAGTCCCTCCTGCTAGCCCTCAATGACTAAGTGTATTTAAAATTGAGAGGTGGGCAACGACGTCAGGGGTGAGGTATACACCCTGATGGTGATTTGGACTCCGTGATTGTGCCCACCCCCAAGATCCTATATGTATGTGTAATGAGAGTGTGAATAATGTGAATGTCTAAAAAAAAAAAAAAAAAAAAAAAAAAAAGACAAAGGATGAACTGAAGCTCTGCCATCACATAATGTCGCATACTGCTGTTTCTGATGTCATTTAAGAAAAAAAAAAAAAAAAAAAATATCTGGATGTTTATTTGTTATTGTTTTTTGTCGGAAGATGGAAGTTTTTCATGTTGCGTCTCAGCCTCCCTGGCAGGCCGTCATAAAAGATTAGCTATCATAGACTATCTCAAAATACTGTTCATTTCTTGTAAAAGAAGAAAAAGGCAGTTTTAATTACACACTGAATTGAACTTTTAAAGGAAATAGTTGCTAAGTTGACCTAATCAAGTACTTTCACTGCATTTACATACTGTATTCCTTTACCTTTTATACTTTTTTTTATTGTGGATATTTGCTTTGAGCACAGATGTGTTCATAATTTGCCACAATTCACAAGCTTGACACTTCAAAGTGCACATGGTAAAGGAGAGAAAAACATTCTTTCATCCATTTCCTAAGCCTTTTAAAAGAAAAAAAAATGTCACCACTTTATTATCTTATGCATTTGCATGTTGACACCACACCTAAGCTTCACCACATCATCGTTATGGAAACATAATGCCTCTTGTGAATCTTATTTGTCTGACATTTCAAATAATTTCAAAGTACATCTACTTCCCTCCCCCTCGTTCTCTCCTTTTCTCTCTCATGCACACACGAACTCATCCTTCCACACCCTCCTCTCTAGTCTAGTAAATCTCATAGCATTGGCTGTGAAAGCTGCTGGGATCTGCTATTTTGTTCTCTTTGGGATTGCTGCCTCTTCCCACTTGATCCAAACAGTCAGCTTAGGGAGCTTGTGGCACACAGGCGCACAAGTTGCCAAGGAGCTGTCACAGAGATGTCCGCACAAAGGATTTCTGCTGCAGACTAGTGGAGTTTGATACACAGAACAGCGCTTTCCCTCGGTATTTTGAATGTACATAGCAGTAGGGGGTGATCCAATTGCAGCCCCAGGAAGTGTCGAATTTTACCAAAAACCCAGTTTAGTAACAAAATGACAGCTTGAGATATAAATTGGTGTCGATGATGCACAAAATGCATCTTGACAATGCTGGCAAAAGGACTAATTAAAAAAATCGTTGATAACTGTGCCATGCAAACAGATTTCAGGCAAGAGTAAAATATGGGAGTGAAGGTTGACAGCATGGTTGTCGAGTATTTTTTAAAAGCTAGTACTCTAGATAGGGTGGAGTGCAACAATGTGATTTGAAATACATTAAAAAATGCACTGCTACTAAGTCTGTTCATAAGTTACAAGTCACAAGTTAGTCTGCTTCCTCAAATTAACAACTAAACACTCATAATATTCTTATTGTTAGTATGTTCTGAGTACTACTGGCACACAGTGTCATTCAGTTTGGACAGTTTTGGTTCAAGAGCTAAAAAACACCAGAGTGAATCTTCAACCGCTGTCCATCTAAAGACATCAGAGACTTGAGCAAGCCTCCATCTATAGACAGCACTCAATCAGTCTGAGCCTTCAAACTGACCTTGCTCTGCAATCATCTAGCTACAGGGGATTAGGCAATCACTCAAACTACCTGGAAAAGACTGTTTGTTCACATCCCACAACCTCCATCATATCACAGATATATGTCAAAGCCCTTTTTTTCTTTTAAGCCCTCGGATTCATCAATAACTCGTTGATTAGGGAGCAACCCCAGAGTTTTGGAGAAACACATTTAGAGTGTCAATTGTTCATTTATGGCTTCCATTTTTTAGATGGAGGCAAGCCTATAGACTACTAATTGGACACTGTTGCTTGATTATATCTATTATACAATCAGGATAATGAGGAGCTTCACAAGAGAAATTCATTTTTGCCTGATTTTAGGAATCACATATAGAGGAGTTTCCAGCTCATTACAGTACATATCTGTTTTTTTCTTAGTCTTTTTAATTGTTTTTGTCTTCAAAAGCAGCTTTTTTTTTCTTCAATAAATTTCCTGTCAGAAGAGGGGTCGTAGCATTATCAGGTCGCAGCGTGACAATTATTTCCCCCCTTATTCGAGCGGTTTTCATAGTTTGTTCTGTAATTGCAAACAAAACGATCAAAGAGAGATTATGATTGAAGGTCGCAGCGATGGTGTTCTGTCTATTGTTACCTTTTTGGCATTGTTTGGTGTCCTTAATTGTCTTATGTCAATAATCCATTCAGAATATTATTAATGCTGACTTCAATGATGAAAATATGTTGAGAATCTTTTTAAAATATGACTGTCAAAACATTAATGCTAGATTTTCTGTTTTGAACATAAAATACCTTGTGTATAAAATGGAGATGGACCGATCCGATATTACATATTGGTATCAGTCCGATACTGACCTAAATTACTGGATCGGATTTGGAGAGAAATAAAAAAATGTAATCTGATCCCTTAAATATCAAAAAAGCACCTCACACGCTGTAACTCGCCTCATAACCTTAGCACGTCGGAGCAGTATGCGTCACGTGATAGAGCGGCTGTGGCGTGCAAGACCTGTTGGTAGTCTGGTTGGGCATTAACAGGGAAAAGGGGGGGCACAAAGACAGACTTTTCTTTCTTATTCTCATTTAAAATGTCGAGCTTTTAATAAATAATTATCCGAATCTTACGCTCAAAGTTTTAATCTGATGTAAAATGTATAGAAGTCCATTACTGTATATAGTAACTATTAAGTCTAATATACCCTAGTAAGCTATACTACTTTTTCCATCTGTGCAGTCGGCAATTCTGTTGAAGAAAGATGCTGAAGCTATTTAATTATTCTTGAAAAATAATTGAGTTCTGTGCATTTTTTTTCACACTGTATCAAATGAAAGTTGATTACGTCGATTAAGCATCATGAGGTGAAGGGTGGGGGGTGGTTCCCTATTTTTTTTTTTTTTTTTTGCTGGGAGTTTTAGAGCCCCATTGGTTAGGTTGCTTACTCTTTAAAATACCAGAATAAGAAGGATGGAGTAGGTAGGTTTAAGTTTATTAGATTGATCAGTATTGCTGAACTATGAAATGTTTTGGGTGCAGTGTATTTTTTGCATACAGGTATAACAGAATAGCTTTAGTGTTTGTTTTTTTGTAACTTGAGTATGAACTTATACAAAAAGCAGCAAGATATTAAAAAAACATTTTTATTGATTAAAAAACACACAATATCGAATTCATATCTGTATCGGCAGATATCCAATTTTATGATATCGGTATCGGTATTGGACATAAACAAGTGGTATCGTGCCATCTCTAGTATAAAATAACGTCCTTTGATGTCAGGTTTGATTTGTGTCTGTGGCACTTGATTGGCAGTGACTGAAAAGTGTACTGTAGCTGTGCTTTTGATTCAGTTCTTATATTAAAGCACTTTCTCACTTGATGTAAAGCATTCAACAAGGGGATTACTGTATAGCTTTCTGAATAGTCACATTTTATTTGAAGTGAACTTTCTTTTGTCTGAAGCCTCTGCATCACAGCTCAGTGACCCTCAGTAGGGAGAGTGAACTTGCACTTCCCGTCAAAACACTCAATGACAAAACTCATCGATATGCATATTCATTAAACTCTGAAGCCAGCTGTTGGAAAGGAGCACCTAGAGCACCTACTCAATGTCAGGCCTTTACAAAAATGCTAATACTTTTGGCATTTTTAGTTTTATGTGGTGTGAGTACGGTTCACTTGGTTCTGTCCTCAGCGTTGCAACTGCTCTGAATTTCCTTCAAAACATCAGTAAGATTATAACGATATTTTAAAAAAGAACGATTTTTGTTTTGAAATGGCTTGATTGCAAAATAATGTTAATATATGCTATTTATTTATTTAGGTAAGAATATACAGTTTTTATACTGCATTTTAGGAATTTACAAAAATGGAGTTAACCAATATGTGTCCGCCCATCTCTAAATGAGTGAGTGGTTTTCGCTTTGTTTGTTAGCATAGGTGAGTCATATTGTGCCATTATGCTGATTTGGTATCTCTCCAGAAATATGAACACTAAACAGCACAATTGAAGTAAAGAAGAAGTAAACTACAAAATCAACAGTGTTAATAAAAGAGTACAGTAACCTTTGTTTTCACCTTCATATAAAGTAAAAACGTGGTACCACAGATTGCAATTTAATGTCTAATTCTGATCTTCCAAATTACAGGGAGAGTTTCATTTGAAATTAACATCTGCCACAATATTGTTAATTTAATGTGGATAATTAAAGTTGTTTTTTATTGTAACTTTGAACACATACCACTAATTTTTAAGTAACTCAGGACAAATCTTGAGAAAGGCACTAAGGTGGTATGAGGCAAAGTCGGAATGAATCAGCTTTACTGAAGAACCCTGGACTTTATGTGTGATTGTATTAGTTTATATAAGTTAATGAACCTTGTTATTTATACAAGCACATTCACACATATGCACACACTCACTGTTAATCTCTTAATCAAACTCTTTTTTTTTTTTTTATAGATTTTCAGTTAAATACCAACCCTCTGGCAACTGATAGGAAAAGCCTTTATTTCATGTTGGAGGTTGCTGGCTGTTGCTGTCTCAGAAAGAATGCTGCATAGAAGAAAAAAAACCCTCCTTGCTTTGGTTGCTAGCAAATTGCCATGCAGCAGTTTTCCCACTGTTTGCATGAAAGATCCACTCACTCATTACTCATCCACTCATTAACCTGTCGCAGAATTAACATTTGTCTCCAGCAACCACCAGCCACTAGTAAAAAATATGTATACTCTGACTGGTGGTTGTTAGGTGGTCACCGAAAACATCTAGGGCCATGTGACTGGGGCATGAGTGAACAATAATTAACTTACACCACCACCATCATCTTCTGCCTTTCCAGTTTTTTGTTCCACCAGATTGTAAACCATCAAAGCAAATTAATGGATACTATTTCCTGAGTTTTTAAAGAATTGAAAAGAAATTGTATTCATTGCAGAATACTGATGTATGTGCGCGTGTGAAAAAAAGGAAAAGAATTGAGGCTGTTAAGATGATTTAACAGATTTTGTGACTATCCCGTTTTCTGTAAGACTATGTTTTTCATTCAGTAGCAGCTTTGAATATCTCAATATTACAGATGATTCTTCCAATCAAATGTCAGTGGATTTTTTTTTGATGTGACAGGGACTAGAAAAAAAAACTCCCATATTTCCCTGTTTCTCACATATTAGCTTCTCTTCACTAGCTCTCTGTTAAATAGAGAATTGAATTTAAAATCCCTCTCTTATACACCACTACTCCTTTTAATAATTAGTAATTATTAAACTCTGGCTCTTCTCCCACAATGTGTTTTACGTCCTGTCTCTCTTTCCCTGCTCCTCTTTCCCCTGACCCCCAGTTGGTCACAGCAGATGGATGCCCTGGGCTCACCCTGGTTCTACAGGAAGCTTCTTCCTGTTAAAAGGGAGTTTTTCTTTGCCACTGTCACTGAGTTCTTGCTCATAGGGGGTTGTGTGATTGTTGGTGTTTCTTTTGAATACTGTATGGTCTTGATCTTTCAATTTAAAGTGCTTTAAGGTGACTGTTGTTGTGAAATGGCACTATATAAATAAACTGAACTGATGAAAAAAATTAGAATGTTAATAAGTTACTGTAACACTGGACTAACAATAAAGCAAAATACAAGGAATGCTTTCAAAGTATTTCTTCTTCAGCGCTCACCAAGTTCTTTGGCTAATTGATTTCATGGGTTGAATTTAGCCTGTGGTGGGTAACTAGCTCGCCATTACATACAAAGAATATTTTGAAAATGCCTTAGATTTCCAGTTTTCAAGGACAACATCTAGCATGTTTTTGTTTTAAAAATAATCCTTTTGTACATCAGGCTAGAGGCCTGTCACACACTGCTCAAGCCTTTTAATTCAGCTGATTTGATGTCATTAACATATTTTATTATACTTAAAAATCAAGAAATTTGTCATCCTCACAGCACAACCACTACAAACGTGCGTATTTTGACTTTTGATACATCATGCACAATTTCCCACTAATATAGTCGAACTATATACTTAAAGTTTTACTACTTCTACTGCTAAAATAAGCAGATAAATAAATATAATAAAAACAAATAAATTCCTTCAGCATTTGCTATTGTCACCTAATAGTAAATAAGTTTTGGTAATTTGCAGAAATAAAATTTTACAATTCTTCAGCCAGGAAGGACGTCCATGTAAAGCGCAGACAAGCGGCACAAAGGGTGTGCTTTGATCTGATACAGTTTGCCTTGTTAAATTCTTAAATGTAGCAAATCGTCTCTGTCTGCCTTTATGTAAAAATCACTGCACACCACAGATTTATAGTATATGTTACAATCTATAAATTTGCTGTAACTAGGCAAAATTCTGACCAAACAGCCAGGGGGAATTAAATGCATGAAATGAGAGAGCCAGGCTTGACTTCTCAAGCCTAGATCCAAAACATTGCATCTGCTCATCCCTGGACTAACTGCTATGTCAATGAATTGCTACAAATGAGAAGGATTTGCTGGCGGTCATTTTCGATCATCCTGCAGCATCTCTCTCACCTACTTTGTAGTGTTCTCAATAATAAAGCCTTGTTTCAGGAGCAAAAAAAAAAGAAAAGAAGAAGAAGCTGCCCTGTTCTTGCTTCATGTGATACATCCTGCATCCAATTATAGGACATATTAGGCTAATTTTCTCACAGTGCTGCATTTGCATTCTGTATGAGACAGGCGACAAGGATGTCAGTCATTAATCATTGCGCAATGAGGGCTGTCAGAGCATTGTCATGCTTGTCAAATGTCTGCTCTCTAAACTCCCTCCAGTTATCAAATCCAGATCTCTGACCCACCTGCAAAGCTTGACAGAGCTGGAGGTGACCTCTTTCGAGCAGGTAAAAGCATGGAGTGGCGGAGGTGTATAAATGTGTGCGTTTATCTGGTTTCCCTGTCCTTCCTTTTACGCTTGCCCTATGCCAATCTCTCTTTGCATGTCATGTGTGAGTGACTGTTTTGTCGAAAATCTCAATTATCTAATCACCAGGTTTGCTGCTTGTGTTTTTAGGCTTTTCGTAACCAGTAAAAGAATAATGGGAAACTGAGTTTTAACAGAGGCTGGTGATTGTGAACAAACATAAAGAACAACCTAGTGATTAGATTTCAGCCATGGCAAAACAACAAAAAATACAACTTGCGTTTTTGCAGTCAGGTGACACTAAATATATGCCAGAAGCACCAGATCTGAGAAAATGAATTGTTTGCACTATTCGAATCGGCTTTATGTCACTTCTCCTTTTTGGGTTCTCGAAATAACACCCTGGTGTCCATTATCTGCACGCATAATTGCTATATTGATTTTCCTTGTTGCTTCTTTCTTTTCATCCCGCCATGCTTTCACTTGCCATTGTGCCAAAGATGTTTTTGAAAGTAAAGGTTGATTGCCAAGTATAATACTGTTTTGGAAGGACAAACTGTATCATTGCTTTTGCATATTTGGCCCTAATTACGACATACCACACACATTTAGTGTTACTGCAATCTGTTTTCACAAGCCCACTGTAGTATTTTTATTTTTTTAAGTCCATTACATGTCATGGTAGGATACATAGATAGATGGATAGATACAACACAAAGTAAAGAGACATAACAATCTATTAATGCTTTCACTATCAGTTTAGTAATACAGTAGCAATGCAACAACAAATAAAACATCTATCCCTGGAAACTGATTATATATTCAAACCTCAAACACACCCTGCGTTAACATTGTTGTTTTGTTTGATCTTCCGGATTTCAAAGAGGAGGGAGAGGCATCCTACCATCGGATAGACCCTGACAATAAACTCCATGGAGGAAGAGCTTCAGGGACTTGCTGCCTTAACTGCAGGAAAGCTGCATGTGTGCGGAACATGAACAGGCTTGTCAGGCTGTGATACTGTCTTTAGATGCGCACAAAGAACTCGGAGTAAAAGCAGTTTCACTAAAGTACTTCCTCACTGCGAAAGGGGCACAGTGTGAACTTCGTTTCTTTTCATTACTTATCAGGCGAGCCAACCCTTCAAACATCTTTTTTCTGCTAGGTGCCACAACCCTGAGAAAAGCAGCGCTAGTGATAGATGTTATTAATCAATTTAAGGGAAAAAAAACACAATCATTTTTATTATTTTTTTTAACTAAGTTTAAAAGCTTAGTCAAGCTGTGGATGTATTCGCTGTGTGGTCTGCATGATCTGAAACGCTTTACTCCAAACTAAAAACCTCAAACCTTTTCACAAGTCTTTCCATTATATTTGTACAGCCAGAGTTTAACACATTTGTCCCTGGATCTCTGATGACTTTTGATTCTAATAATCCTCCGTTTATTCCCGTCTCTCCTACGAGGGGGTCAGAATTTTATATAACTCAGTAGGCGCATTGCTAAATACTTACACAACAAATGACATTCCTATCATCAGCAGCTGCAGTTTGTGCTTCACTAGGAAATATTAGCATGTCGAGTGGGTAAACTTAAATGGTAACCCTATAACATGCTAAGCATACCGGGTTCAGATAAAGTGTTTCTCTGCAGAAATAAACAGAGTACCAGGCACTGAAAAAAGTCATTCATTTAAGCTATGCTGCACCAAGGAAGAAGAGGCCACAGTACGTTAGAATTAAGTATGTAGTGGATTATAATGCCTTCCATATAATTTATTGTTCACTTATACTTTCTTATTTTTCTTACTGTGTGGAATTGGGGGGATTGACTTTTAAAACAATAATAAATCCAGTATTTATATCACGGGTCATTAACAAGGCTGGTTATTATGATCACCCTGAGCCACTGTCTCCAAGCTCCCATATAAAGAACTTTAATGATTTGGTTTATTTTAAAACAATGCAAATAATGTTTAACACTAAATTGAAGTTATTTAGGATTTTTCTCAGTACAGGAGCGTAAGTAAGTCATTTGACAGATTTTTGTATTTTAACTTAATAAAAAGAACTAAAAAGAGATTAAACAAAGATGTATTTCTGTTGTTTGGGTTAAATTGTGGACTGATGCTGATACGTGCATCAAAAAGTGCAATTGTTTGTGGTCTTCAAAGGAAGGCTCTACAAATATGTTTTTGCAGGTTACGTGTGAGAATATTGTTGGTTATCTGTTGTCGATGTAATTTCTTTTTACGTGGAAAGGGTATCTTTATGAGAAGAATATAGGCCTATAGGTATTATTTGTAATATAGCTATGGATGTCAAAGAAATTATTTTGCACAGTCTGGGTGACATGTAATAAATGAATGAATAAATAAATATCAAATATTAATAATAAATGTCAAATTTTGGTACATTCCTAATAAATTGTTATAGGTGGATTAACTTGTAAAACTATGCGAATGCTAGATCTCATGACAGTGGGTTCTCAGATGTGACCAAGTTTTTTGAGCCAAGTATTTTAAATAAAGACACACAAGCAGCTGCACACATTTTATCTTGCGTTAATGTGTACTGATTCCTATCAGTAATTGCTGTCTAATGGCAGGTGGAGAGGGTGGGATCTGGCATCGCGGCAGCTCTCCAATGTCCAAGAGAACAAGGTCCTTGTTAATTACTACCAATTACCACAAATTTTGGCTAATCATTTGAATCCTCTGCGATGGTGATAAAGAGTCATGTTTCTGACCTTCTTTCAAAGCATCGCACAAATAGTCGACTGAGATCATATTGAATTCAGATATTCAGAGAACTTCCCCATAAAGTTAGGAAAAGTGTCATGGTGCTCATGGGTGACTTTTTCTGCTTTACTAATAGAGAGACTGTAAAAATGAACTAGCCATGTGAAAAGACAATTCATTTCTTTTTTCCCTGTTACAGGAGAAAAGAAAGAGTCCACAGATGTCTAATCATTTACTGTAGATTCAGAGCTATCTACTTATGCCACCTAGAAATAAAGTGAAGGGTTCTGTATGAGATCCTAGCAGTAATTTCAGCAAAGTGTCCCTAAAGGTTAAACAGAGATGGGGAAGAAACTATCTTAGACCTCTATCTGCTCAGTGCAGAATACTTCACAGAAACATTTCCAGCATGATAGAGATGCTTTTAATGGTTTTGTCACGTAGGCAGATGCATCTGTTGAAATATGTTAACAGTGCTTTGCTTTTTGTCTCTAATTTTTTTTCTTAATTTAAATGTACAAGTGTTGATTTCTTTCACTTAAATTAATTACCTTATGTCTCTGCTGGAGATCATCATAGGTAGAAAATAACAAATAATATAGAAAGTTGTTTTTCTGTTTTTAAGCACACTGCTTTTGTTGTTGTTGCTGTTAATATTCTTAAGGCGTCCCAAGACAGACATCTTTTCTCTTCAAAATCCTTTACATTACCTTTACATAAGCCAGTGGATTCTCTCTCCAACATTTCTCTTTTCAAAAGTTGGATTTTGTCCTTATACTTTTATTCCAGACACCTCTTTTTCACGGAGGAAAAAGTTCTTGTTTTATCCAGCTAGTGACCTTATTTTTATAGCCATCCTGAAATCTTTGAGTATGTGTACACTCAGACGCCCCTTGGATGTCGTTGGCATGTCTCCGAAGCTATTTTCTCAACTATGAATAATTCACCAGATATTATTCCAAAGGTCATCTTATAGTAATTAGTACCCTGCTGTTGACTAAACAGCCTCTAGGTACCTGATGGCCAGTTTAATTACAATTTGAAATGAGTGTACTGTTTGACAATCTCTATATGTTCTCCTGACACTTCAACAGATGACACCTTGAGAACTAAGTAGGCTTACAATAAGTTGGTGCTTGTTAGCAGATGGGAATGAGGATGTGGGGTGTATGTGTGTGTGTATGTGTGTATGCATGGCAAGCATTCAAGTCACTGTAAGGATCACAAAGTTCTTTCTGTTCAAATATGCAGTAATTACTGGAAATGCAGATTTGTGTAGTTGGGTATGTGTTTTGACAGTGCAGACATCCTTGGGACTTTCACTGTCTCATTATTAACCAATTACCATGGAAAACTAATGGGGCAGGTCAAAGCCAGCTCTCTTAAGGAGATTGGGGACTGAGCATATGCTGAAGATGCTACGAGATGACACAGTCCAGAAAGGCTTTTGAAGTCTTACAAGCTACATGACATGACTCTTTGTGTCACACAAGTTAGGAGTCAGTGCCAAGAGATCCTGTCATGTCCTGTTGTTGTGAGCATCAATAGTGTACTGTATGCCTGAGGTTCCCCCTCTGAGGTCTTGTGTATTCATGAAAGTATAGTGGATAAAGCATTAAGCCAGAAGGGCCTCAGGTAGAATTCATAGCCCAAGGGGATTGTTGAGGCTGTTTTACAGTTTGCCTTTGAGGCATCAAAGTTCTCATGGATGGATAGATTGAGAGATGAGTACTTGGCTGATGGATGACAGGGACGGTCAGATGCATGGAAGACAAATACACCCGGTAAAGTTGTATTAAAAGCAACAACAACAACAACAATAATACATTTTATTCACTTATCCTAAACCTAAATTAACTACTCGTGTGTTCACGACACAGTCCTGTTGTTGTCTTCAAATGGTTTCAAATCATACTTTGGTGTTTCACCAGAGGACTATTTGGAAATAGGAGTTTTTTTCTGCTGTCTTATTTACTGTTTTCTTCATCTTCTATATGCAGTTTCAGCAAACTTTGTTTAAAAAAAACCATACAAACAGTATTTTATGTGTCATGGGGTGCAATGCATGCCTGGTGGAAATACAGTCTTAAATAGATGCGATGGGATTGCAACTTAGACACATTTTCCTGTGTCCTATGGTCGTTGTCAAGATATTGTTCAACAACTGATTAACAAGATAGATTATGGAAGCGCCACTGGGGAAAAAAACAAAAACAAAAACTGGGCATGTCTTTTTTTTTCTTCTTTTCCAGAATTCTGAGAAAAAAGTCTGAATTCTAAGAAAAAACTCAACATTCTGAGAAAAAACTCAAAAAATTATTTTTTCTCAGAATGTTGACTTTTTTCTCAGAATTCTGAGAAAAAATAATTCTGATGAAAAAAGTCAGAATTCTGAGAAATTCTGACTTTCAGCAGAATTTTTCTCAGAATGCTGACTTTTTTCATCAGAATTATTTTTTCTCAGAATTCTGAGAAAAACGATTTTTTTTACTTTAATCTCAGAATTCTGACTTTTTTCTCAGAATTCTGGAAAAGAAGAAAAAAAAGAGGTTTTCTCAGAATTCTGAGATTAAAGTCAGAATTCTCTTCTGTTATAGATTGATGGATAGAGAAATTCTTCAAATTTTGTGTCTAGATCTTTCTGAGTCACTCACAAATTATGCATGTATTATTGTTACAATGCTTATTCTAATCTTCTTAAAATTTGCCGCTGACAACCCTTTATAATATCAAAGTAAAAAACAACAAAACTATTTAAAACTTACCGAAAACCACAAACTAACTTAAACTAAATTGAAATCAAAAATTAGAAATTAGATAAAAAACAAATAAAAGATACAATCCGACAGTTGCACTGGGTCTTATTCTGCCACTTGGTACAGTCTGAACTGCTGAATTGCAAGTGATCAACAGCAGTTGAACTATTGGAATTGTTTCCACTGCTTTCAAAGTCTCTCTGTCTGTTTGTCTGTGAATTAGGCAGTCTTGTTGCATTGAAATTTAGGTGATTTTGCTTTTTTAGGCGACACCTTGACAGTGCAGTTTAAATTTAGGTGAATCAGCTTCTCAGACAGCATGCTGAGGTGTGAACTCTTTACATTATTTCCTCAGAAGTGCTAATTTGCAGAAGTGAAAAAAAAAGGTGACATGTCACTTCCCATTTGATCGATCGTCTATCATTAGCTTGTATTTGTCATAATTGGAATATGATGACAGTATGCTCTCACGTTGCTTCGCTGATACACCACTGCTCTTAGAAAACCTTATCAAACAATAATTAACAGTGAAGGACAAACATGATCCATTAATTCTTCAAGGACTCAATATTTAATGGCTCAAGTAAAATTCAATGACAGGAAAAATCATTTCACCATGTAAGTTAATTTTTTTCATAGATTTATGTGGGATATCTTACAAAGGCATAACAACACAGACTGTATAGCTTTAACTAAGAAATACAGATTCGCTGGCAAGCACTGAAGCCTTCTCTCAACGCAAACTTGACCTGACTCACTGATGACTAATTTACAAGCATATACTTAAGTCTTATATCGTATTTTGATATAGTTTTTTACAAGATACATTAGTGTACATAAAATACTCTGGCAATGTACATGCCAGTATACACACCCACCCACGCATACATGCAAGGAAATACACGCTCTCTCATTTACACACATACAACATCACTTGTTAACACTTTCAAACACACCCTCATTGATATTATGTATCAATTTACATTACAACTGAGATTGTCATCTCCTCAGTTCTCACTTTTTTCCCTTTTGCAGTTTTTATGAACAAAGTGATTTATAGAATTGAAGTAGGCTTTAGTATTTACCATGTGTGTCTTTCCAGTTTGTGACCCTTATTACTAGTTCTTAGGGGTACTGCTATGTACAGCTTAAATTCCGGTTTACCTGACAGTATAGATGTATAGATAGATTTGTGTGCACGTAGGCGTAAGTGGTATGCACACGTCACAAGGATTGACCATGTACACGGTGTAACATTGGTTTGTTCCATAAGACAGACAAACGTGTAAAGCAGTAAACATCAATACTGACATCACTTCTAATGACTGATGCATGAACCACGTAGTCAAGTGTCAAAAGGCCTTGTGGAAGTTCAAACAGTTCATGCAGTTTATGACACAGCTTGACATGTTAATCATGAAACACATTTCGAATAGAAATAGTCTTAAAATAAAAAGGAATCCTCATCTTTATGTATAGCGTCGTCTCTACATCTATTGCTAGGGCGTAAGAAATTTAAAAAACTCAAAAGTAATAGTGAGAGCAGAATCATGCAAAGTCGACATTTAGTCTTTCCATTTGATGTTTTTTAACGGATGAAAATTTTTGACACAGAGAGAGTACTTACTTAAAAAAAAACAGGACATTCATATGGTATGCACTTTGTTCTGAAAATAAATAAAACACCACTTTGACCCGTGAGAGGACATAAGATATAACAAAATGAATGCGGCCACACAACAATAATAAAAGAAAATCATATTTTTGCAAAAAGCAACATCCTGCTGGTGTACATTCATGCAGTTGCTATAGTATTCCTTCTAAAAGTAGTATTTCATGTAGTCTTTAATGGATCTGCTGCAATATTACAGTACATAGGAGTTATGTAGGCAGAGTAAGTCAAAACACAGGGTACAGTTAGTATTGTGCTCACGTTGCATGTGTGACTGGGCAGTGTATTTTAAACAATCACATTTTTATTATAGTGTAATAGTGTGTTAACTCATACATGTTCTCTTAGATACACTCTTTTCATGATATGAGAACAGTACAGATTACCATATTTAGAAACAAGCTGACATTACCTATACTGATTGAATTAATTAATGGGTACATTTCTTAAAAACCTAATTCTTATTTTGGAAAAATGTTACTAAGAATTTTTTTTTACCCTTCACATAGCTGTAGACAGAACTTGAAAAGACTTTTAATGATTTTGAGACAGGTTTTGGATTAGACATTGTGATGGCAGATATGAAGTGCTGGATCTGTATTTGGCAGAGATAAAATTCCAATTTTCAGTGACATCATGATGTATGTTCCTTTTGATATGTGCTCCTTTTGATTAAAAATGCATTGTTCATATCATTGTGTGATGCCCGCTCCCCCTTCCGCACTCCTACACCAACACCAGTGGAATCATATGAAATGAAAATGATAGAGAAAAGAAAATGAAAGTATTAGTAAATAGGTCGAAATTGGATTCCCAAACAGGGCAATTTCCATCAGTGTATGTTTATAGGAGGATTTAACTTTTGAATTTGATTCATTTTCATAATTGACTAAGGTGAAATTGAATTGCCCCTTCTTTTTTTATTTTTAGTCCTTGACGCCGTTCCTTTAAGTGATCGTTTCACAAAGTCTCTGATAAATCCCCTTTATAAGGATAAGAGCTCTGATCTGAGAGAATAGGTGTGGCAACTAATAGCATACTAACACAATTTGCCTTGCACCCTCCCTTGAGAATACCGTGTTGCATTATAGATTTAGGCCTGTTCCCAATTTGCAAGGTGGTACTACAAAATTAATCACATGAATCATATACCTGATGATGTAGACACCTGGCTTGGATGTTACAGGCAAGAAAAATGGATATCAGCAAAGTCACTTATTGCTGTAGCAATAGATTATACTGCACCCAATCTGTTACAGCAGGAAGTTAGTCTGAAGTAGTTATTATCATCAGTACAATTTGCACACACCGGCAGTGATGTAGTGTGTTTATCGAACCTTGTGAGCGACAGCCTGCAGGGAGGGCCTTTCAAATAGTACCGATGCCTATTCTTATGATAACTGCCAAAATAACATTAACATCAATAATTCAGCTAGACTCAAAGCCCTGAAGAAATTTTTGCTCCCTGGTCTATTATTCCAGTGTCAACACATTGTAAAAACTGATAATAGAAACTTTGCAGTGTAACTTAGTGAAATGAAAACAGAGTAGTAATTAATAGCAGGAACACAGGTGTTAAAATACAGTGGGAATAAAGGAAGTGTTAAGTTGCTTTTGCTGTGTTATTGTCACCTTTACACTTCGTCTGCACACGTAGAGCATGTTTTAGGAAAAGCAATAGATTTAATCCAAACCTCCAAACCACAATGAGGGTCACTACAGAGATCACACATCAAAGTAATTAGACTGAGAATTTCATAATTGGCTCCAGAGCTGTTACCATTTGAATGTTTCTCAGCAGCAAAATGAGAGAAATAGAAACAAAAAGGAAGAAAACAGAGACGACATTTCCAAAGCGCATCTGTCTGCTCCTTTCAAGGCTAAGCTACTGCGACAATGCTAAGTGTGAACATTTTCTTAATAGAGTTGGCAGGCATAGAGCAATCACCACATATGAAAAAAACAAAACAAAAAACGTATGTGTATGTGCAACGCTTTGTGTTTGTGGGTTTTTTTATGCATTGGTCCAGGGTGAGAATGTAGAATTGTAGAATTGTAGAATGCAAAAGAATTCAAAAGACGAAGATGCAGCACTGTCTACTATTGGCCCAGTTATGCTTTGTAGACATTTTTTATCCTTCTGAAGCCCCTTGACCAAAATAGTCTTCTAAAACATGTCCAGACAAGACAAAAGAAACATATTCCTCCACCAAAAAGGTTTGTGCCATGTGCTTTACAAAGCAATACTTCACTAGAACATCAACAGAAAAAAAAACCAAAAAAAAAACAAACCATCCACTCAAGAGTTTGTAATTAGCATTTAGCCCAATTTAGCTCACATAACACAAAGTACTGCATTTGCTTTTGCTTCTGTGCAGGGAAATTGTCTTTTGGAATGCACTTACACAAAACTAAACCCAAGGAGCTGAAGGTGTACACTGGCCTTTTTTATCGCTAAGCAAACTTCACCAAACAGAAAGCAAGATTATCCTTTTTTTGTGATGGATCTACTTTGGCATATAACCATTTATTTATTATACATGTGTCTTCTATGTTAAGACTTGCTTGCTCCTTCCTCGCTTGTCAGACTGGTTTCACATGATTTCTTTTTTTAACATCATCATAATTATCTCCAATCCATTCTCAGATATCTTAATTAGTGAAACTGAGCTTGAGCTGGTCATTGAGCTGGTCAAGTTATTCCAATTATGCATACCCCACAAATACGCATACATACTAATCTAATAGTTGTAGGCCATCTTTGGATGGAGTCACGTGTATGCTAAGCCAATGAAGATCCATGTTTTACTATTACAACTGGTTCTCATGTAAGAAAGAGCTGCCGCCCCCACCAGTCTGCTGCCCGGGAGAGGAGAAGCTTGCCAGGGGAATGACCTTGATGGGGTCCTCCTTCTTACTGCAGTGTCTATCCAGGGTGTTGTAGAACTGTGGACGATTGATCCCTTTGTCCAGTTCATCTTTTTTGGGCACAGACCTGCCCAACGTATGGCGGCCATCCATGACCCCCATGCTGCCCATGTTAGCTTTTATTCCCCGGGCACAGCTCTGCTGGAAACCAAAAGAGGGGAGGGCAGCAGTGATGGCAGTAGTGGTAGGGGTGGAGATGGGGCTGTTGCTGCCAGGACCCTGGAACTGGGCCAGGGCTGGGGGCATCCAGCAGCTGTCAGAGTGGCCTAGTATTAGACACTCCTGGGTACAGGTCTCAGAGGCCTCAGCCAAGGCTTTCTGCAGGTTTACCTCGATGGCTGTAAAAAAGCAGACAAAGAAAGAAGGGGAAAAAAACAAAACAAAGTTAAAACAACAGGTCAGAACATACAGAGAACTGGAAAACAACAATTTTACTGTGGTGATGTAAAAGGGCTGAATGAACTCGTGAATCATAATGCAAATAAAAGAAAGTTGTCCACTTATCAATGGTTGACCCAGAAAATGTCAGCCTTTTAGTGAAATGAAAGTCAGTGATAAATGTTTCATTTCATCTTGTAATGAGAAAAACACCAGCAGAGCATTTAATTTCCATTGGTATTCCCATGACTCTGTCTGTTTACCTACAATATGCACTGAATTCCCTGTAGCTTAATTAGTTAGAAAAAAATGTCTTGCTGTTTGTGTCTTGGATTGGCTTTACTGTATTCAATTTTTAATGAACATCTTAACAAAATACTGTTTATTTTAATCACTGTCAATGTGCCACTCCTTAGACTCCTTTGATCTTTTAGAATCCAAAATAAATCTGGTCAAATAAGCTGTGAAAAAGATACGAATCATTCCAGAATCTTATTCAGGTAAAATTCATGCTCGTTGGGCCAAGAATTAGGCTGCACGCTTGGAAAAATTAGGGGGAAAAAAACAAAAAATCTGAAAACTCAATGAAGAGGCAAAATGGGCAAGGCTAAGCACTCAGACTATCTCATCTTATTATCCCAGAACTGACATCACATGTGGAATGAGTCTGGGATGAGACCTCAGCATTGAGCCTCTGCAATAAAGTCTGTCATGCCAGATAATTAGAATGTAAAACAGTATGCACCAAGGCAACCAGAAGCCTGCAGTGTTATGGTTCCTAGGCCATGCAAAGGCAAGAGGGGTCCTCATTCAGACATCACATCTCTCCTCTAGGCCTCAGCTTCAAGCTGTCATGCAGAAATTATTTAGTGTATTTGCATAAGTAAGAATGCTTTAAATAATTAAGGCGTCTTAGACCCTAGTACGCTGGAAAGACTATTTCTTCCACACGCAATTCTACATAGTCTATGTGAGTCTCTTTCCCAGACATCTTCCTATCACCTTGTTTATTGTTTTATGGCTTTTTATGAATGAAAATGAATATCGTGATTACCGTCTAGTAGTAATACGAATTGTCTTGATTGCTGCGTAACGGCACGGCGAACATGCTTTGTATATCGTTGCTACCCTACACTGAATACCACGACGTCAACTTTAATTATAAGAGTAGCTACTGAAAATGAATCACCTGGTATAAATTGTAAGGATATATTTGAAGTATCCACGTGGAGTCAAATCTGTCCTCTCCATATTGAACTGAAGCCGTGAAGCGGGAGTGTATAAATCCCCTGGGCGGTAAATGTGTCACCTTTCAAAGGGTCACTAACTTAATTAAGGGAAAAATGGATGCTGCTTTCTCATTCTCTGAGCTAGGACAATGGGGCCAACCCAAGTCTCGGCCGTGCGCTGATTCAATCTTTCTCCAAGTGTTTTCTCCTGTTGGTAATGCCTTTTTAGGTTGCTGATGTTTTTGATTAGGTAATGTAATTAGCATAAATGCCCTATTACCCACCCAGACACACAGAAAATGTTGCCTTGTCCTCAATATTTTTCCTTCCTCCTCAGATTCTATTTAAAGGTGACGCTTTTACAAATGAAAGGTACGTTTTCCCTCTATGACCTTAGACAGACTGAACTCATCGCATTTCTATGTCAACAGCCTTCAATGCCTACAAATTTTATATGAAATATTTACCGACCCGCCTCTCTCAACGACATGGGCTCGTACTATTTTCTATTCCGGTGGGGTAGTTTGGATAGGCGGCGGCGGCGGGTTCGGGAGGGTGGGCACACGGTATGAGTGATGTCGCTGACAGCTCTTGCTGCCTTCGTCAGCTAGAGGTATGCCGCAGCCTGCTTGTGATGCCGCTGTCTTTTGTATTCAGGGGGAACAATTGTACCCCACGGAGCTTTTGGGAGAAATCACACATCACTGATGCCACAGATCCCCTGATGCTGTGAACATACTTTTCTACATTCCCTTCAAGGAAATTTGAATGGCAGACAAGTGGGGATAATAGCAAACAATGAGTTGTAATAGAAGTGAGATCAGACGTAGTGTTCTCGTTTAAGATGATTTATTTTTACTGAGTAGCATGCGTTTGAAAAATAACTCTGATAACTGTTTATTCTGTTAATTTAACATTTAATAAAAGCAATTACTGTAAATAATTGTTTCCTTCCCAAATTAAATACTGTTTGCTTTATGGCCTGTTTGATGGTCTAGGTGATCTATTCTGCATTTTTAGACAGTGTGTCACACTTTCGGGAATATGCATACCAGCCGTACCTTTCAGCATTCTTGTTCTGCAACATCAACACATCCTGTGGCCAGCCACAGATCGAAAACTGCTGCATTCACCTTCAGCTGACCTTCCATTTGGTGTGGTCAAACATTTACAGCTTGTATAAATATTGAACAAGTGTAAGAGAAAGGTGTGAGGATGCTGGATGGTGTGTAAACCATTCCCAAAATGTTTTTCTGGGTGCTGAATGAAAATATAGAACAAATAACATCCCGCAATTTGACTTTAAACCAGGTGGGGTTGATATAATGCAAATGCCTCTCACTAATGGGAGTACTTGCAATCTTTTAATTAAAAATATAATGGGGTTGAAGACAATGCCTGGAATGTGTGCAGCATTTTACAACTTGGTCCAATAACTTTACACAACTTTGTGAGGTATACTATGTTTGCTCAGACTTTTAAGTTGTGTAATTTATGTTTTTTTTAGCTGAAAAAAATAACATCAGCACTGATATCACATGAAGATGTTTTTCACTCTGCTTGGTCCAGTACACCAACAAAAGCAATTAAAAGCTGCATAAACCCATTTTGGAGGCAGACATAACAAAGTGTCTAACTGTGTTATAGCATACAGATGGTCATCTTGTTTTTTACAGCCTCTGTTAAAAGACATTTTATATTATTCTAGTCATCTGGGGTTCAGGTGACACGCTGATAATAATCTTCCTTTAAGTGTAGTTTTAATCTTATCCCAGGAAACAAATTCATGTTCTCTTAGCCATCCAGGCTATTCCCACATCACTTTTCTATGTCAGTTCATACCACATAATGCTTGGCTAACGGCTAGTTTGGCATATGCTCTCATAAAAAATGAGCAGCCAACTCACATTTTGCCATTTTTATGTAATGAATAGAACAGCTTCTGCTAACTCTTAAATTACTGTGGGCAAATCCTTTCTGTTGGCACGTAACCAGCATTAGTTATTTTCACTGGACCAGCTGACCAGTCAGAGTGTGCTTATTCGTTAATCATTACTTTCATTTTTTTGCTTAATGATGTTGTTTGGCAAACTCAAATAAATTGGTAATTTCACAACTGCCTATCGCCCACTCTGCAATCCAAGAGCCTAGAAGAATTCAGGCAGCCCTCTTGAACTTACACTCACGCACTACAGCTGGTGACACAGGATGCCATTTAAGTTGATGAGGGCTTAGTGCTTCGGATTGCATTCAGATTCACTTAATTTTTTTTCATGACCATAAACTTCATCAGAACATGCATGTTCTAACAGGCAGAAACACAAATGGACACACACATACATAGCTAGGATCAATTTAAGCAGCTTATTGGGCCTTTTCAGTACAATAGCATGAGATATTTAACATGACAGTTGATGATATTTACCGACAAAGCTTGTTACATCTTGATGAGCTTCACATTAAGGTCTGCACACATATCACGATTCAAGTCATTATTTCAGCATGCACAAACTCATTATTGCTAATTAAAAGGATAATTGCATGCATCTAGGACATTAAATTCTTCCAACAGCCATCAAGAAGGTGGACTAGGCCCGTGACTCATCCTACAGAGTTAATTGGTTCAGTCTTTGCAAATCTTTTGCAAGAAACTTGCATGCATCTATGCATCAAACACATTTACTCTCAAATGAAAGCCATATTATATATTTTTGAATTAATGCATGTGTCATTTAGTAAAATTATTTTTAACAGAAAGACTATAGAAGTTATTTATAGTACAAAACTTTATTAATGTAGAAACATTCATAAAAATTATTTAATATAAACACATCTTTCTCCACCTCAAACAATCTGATTATTAGATGGTGATGTATGGATGCTCATAGCACTATTTCACACTCCAGGCCTGTACTGCATTGACTGAGGATCTTATTTTCAACAAGCTGCTGTGCCGTGTTGTTGTGCTTTTTATCAAATATACATAAATCCTCAAAAAAACTGTTAAATTGTTATCCAACCCATCTATATTCTTGGTTCATTTATACCACACCTTTAAGCTAAGCTTTTAAATTCCCATGATGCACAAAACAGCCCCCGGGCTCACAGTCTTCCACTAATATTTTATTGCTTTTAAAAGCACAAATCACTACCTGGCCACAATTTTCAGATATTTCAGAAAAAAAAGCTTAAGGTCACACTTTCAGGAGCAAAAATTTCAAAGTATATAAGAACATATTAATTTGCACCATGTGTTTAGGATCTGTCTGTCTTGCTGCACAGTTGCAGTTTTCTCCATTTTCAACATCTCTGCCCTTCCATATAATAGAGTTGAATACGATTCCATCCTAAACGTGTAAAAGATATTGCCAGTGTTATATTTATAGTCAAAAAATGCCCCTGTAGCTATGGATTTGCTGATACTAATTTAACCTCACTGACATTTCATTTTTCATCTGCATTTATGTAGAGTTACAACAGCTTCAGTCAATTTGACACCAACAGGAATAACAGTGCCAAAAGATGCAAGAGCCTTTTAAAATGAAGTCTGCGACTTTTATCAAAAGTTATCAAACCAGGTAACACAGTTATCAAGAGTGCAGACTGAGTGTTATTATACATTATATGTTCTTGTTTGTTAGATAGGAAATGAGAAAGAAACTGGGAAAAGAAAAGAAACAAGATACACTCTGTACAAGCACGTGTCTTGTCTCTGGAGGGAGACCAACACACAGAAATAGAAGAATATGAAAGATTATTTCAAACAAATAGAATCTCAGTAGAAATAATTGGGTTTGTAATTACTAAGACTTTATCACTTCACTCGGCCTTATGCCCACTCCAAATGTACAATCTGGATAAGCAAATGGATGGTCATTAATAATAATAGCGCTATTAAAACCCCTTGGTGTTGCACTGAAAAGAGGGATGCCATTACTTTCATCACAGCTCTGGCAATCGTCATTTGAAGGAGAGACAACTGTCTAATTTTCACAGCATCACAAAAACAAGACGGCATTTCAACATCCTCCTTCCTTTCTCAGGGCTTACATTTTTGATGCTCGTCTTATAGTTTGATGATGTCTACTGATGTGTGAACTCCTGTTGTACTCAAAAGCTTTAAGCTGAGACGGATTTCTGAAGAGATGGAAATGATATGACAACATCTGTGACTTCACTGGAAAGGGCCAACATTTATCTGAATCAGTCTGAAAATGAACTTTGTAAGCTTCAAATGCTGTTTGATTTTTTTTCTACTTTTATCAGGAGGAGATACATTAAAATCCCTGATGAAGATGACATTGTTAAGCATTTTCTACACTAAAAATTTTGATTTCCAAAATTCATGCACCAAAATGGTGAAAATATTTTGACCAATAAAACGATCCAAATATTACAATAACGTGTTTTTTACAGGGATCCATCACAAAGAGAATAAAGAACGTTTAGCGGAGCTAGAGTTTAGCAAGAAGTTAGCTTGCTAGTTTCCCTCTAAAGATGACATATCACAATGTGACTGAAGTATTTCTGAAAAAAAAAACAAACACACAGCAGTGCAATAGCTTTGGGCATAGAAAAGACAGAAGGCTAAGTAGCACTGAGGTTTAGAGTGTTAATGAAGTCGAGCTACCTGACGCATAATAACCTGCCATGTGGTGGCTAGCTACAGTGCTATGATTATGCTAATACAAACGCATGAGTACAAGGAAAATGTAGAGCTCAAGATTAGCCCATCCACAACATGAGGTTAGTAATTAACACGTTGGACTGTGGTTTGAATTACTTGCTATCACAAAGTCTTGATTCTTAATGTCCTCCTCACATGTTAGTTGGCCCAAAAGTTGAAATATTTAATATCTGGGACATGCCGAGGGTTTTCTCTGGCAAGTTTGACCACTGATTGATTACTTTGGCCCCCCCAAAGGCCCATGTTTTGGAAATAGGGCTGATACATCATTATTTCATGAACTGATAAACAGACTGTCCTTGCAGCCAAAGGGATGGCTGTAGAAGTAATTAAAGCATTCCTTTGTGGCAGTAGAAAAATGACGTGTTTGAACTTGAGAGTTTGTCCAAATTAACTCTGAAGAGGCTCTCCAATCCAGCTACTTCTGTCGTGTAAAAAAAAGCTATGCTGAGGTAAACAGTTTGTAGGGGCCTCTTTGGAATTAATTTTAACATGGATTTATGGTATTATGTTAAAACACACGTTGGGATTAGCACCTGCCTTGTTTGGTCATCCTCAACAGGCATTAGAACCCCTGAGAACTTTTACTTGTGTGACAAGCTCAGTGTGGATTTTTCCACTGAAATACATTATTTAGGGCAATTCTCTGTTGCAAACGATACAAAGCCAGATATAAGAAGTGGCAGAGTAATAGTTGCCCCTTTTTACTTCTTAAAACAAATAGTGCCAGATGTAATGAATGGCCTTTTTTGTAAAGGAGACAATGTGATGCAGATAAGAAGGGAGCAAGGTTGTCCATATATACTCTAGACTAATTACTTTTGATGCATTTACGGAGACATTCCTGACAACGGTGAGTCTCTGAGCCACATACGTATTTATCAGCACTTGTGGGACCTATACAGTTCCTCGCCTGTAATCCATCTAGCCTTGTCTTCTCTCGACCCTTTTTGCTTTCCTAGTGTTTGACCCATTGTAACTGAAAGTAATTGCAGGCAGAAAACAACATCTAATGATTACTTTATCTGGGAGTCTGAGAGAGAGTGAAAAGTCACAGACAGGTACTTTCAACAAAAGGAGGAGGCCTTTTTGTTCCCGACACACAATTTCAGACAACAAAGAATATTATTGACTTGCCAGAGATTAGAACACCAAAACAAATAACAAAGCACAGAGAGAGGACAAAGTGCACAAAGAGAGAAAGGATCTCTTGAACAACCAAGTGCCAAACACTTGCTTCTTTCTTTTTGTTGCCATTGATTAAAAGTATGTTGTAGGTAGAAACACCCATTTCTCCACTGAGAACGTACAAAACAGAGAGAATGTACAGACTTAATTTAATGCAAATTCCTTTATCTCCAAGTCACCTTTGTTGTGAAGAACAAGAAAAACCCTCAAATTTTCTATTTCGCCCAGCATAAAGCGTTTGCTAAAAAAGCAAGCCCCGACATCAACAATCACGACTGTGTGATTTCCATCAACAGAGAGCACAGTCGGGAAGGTAGAACACAGAAACAGTTTTCTTTCACTTGACTTTTTGTGTGTGACATTGGTTGATTACATCTCCTTCATTATGTCTGGACCACTATTGGGCCTTCCCACCTGAGGACAAGATGCCGGTGTCACCATCAACACAATCAGGCCTGGCCAAATACTCAGCATGGGCCAGATAGATGAGAGGTGCAAACACCATAACAATCTGCAATCAGCGCTCATCAACACAATGACACACAGAGGTGGAGGCACAGAGTTTCTATGGGGGGGTAGAAACACAAGACATGTTGATGTAGGTACACACACACACACTCTGATGCTTTCATTTGAAAATCTTCTACAAGGGTAGCAATTCATTTTATTTTTATTTTTTTTGTAAACCTGTATGCTGCGAAGGCACTGGATGAAAGTGCAGATATACTGTACAGGTGTGCTGTTACCAACAAAAAACCAATACATAAATGTATATTTATAAGACTAAAAAAATTGGATCTACCTTAAAATTCATTGCTCGTGGATGAATGTCTGAACATTTCCATATTGTGGAGATAATTTGAGAACTGGGAAATGGAAATAAAGCGTGTAAAATGAAAAGGAAGTAAAAAAAACATTACTGGAGAATTAAGACAGAAAGAAAAACAGGCTGATTAAGTGGGACATAACAAAGCACTCTGATATTTGCAAAAAGATTGGATTGTTCCAGCAGGAATACTATCTAAACAATCATGATTTTTAGGAAATGACTTTGATCTAAAAATGAAAATGCCACTCATAACACTCTTAGCTTTCGTTTTAAAATCAAATCGGAAGCTGATTTGAAGCATAAGCAGGTCCTCAGAATCAAATCTATTATGTAAGAACTGGATATTTTCTGAAAATAGCTAATAACTATGAGACCCCTGATTCACATGATGGAAAAAACAAAACAAAAAAACGACTAGACAGACAAACTGTACAGCAGCCACCGACGTGCTACCTCCTGTGTCGTGTAACAAGCAAATTCATCACACTGACCCATTGCCCCCAATTATTATGGAAAACAAGAATGAATCAAATTAACATTGAAGAAGCTCTCCAGTCCAGTAGCTGTCTGTATAGCCGATGGATTCAACGACAGGAGAAGAGAGGGTAATAAACAAGGTTCCACTGTATATGCTATATATCTTGCAGTCATTGATGATTAGCTCTGTTTTCCCTTAGCCATACATTATGGTTATTGCCTTCATGGCCGAGCAGATAGGAAGCGGATACAAAGACATTGTGAAGCCCATCTTTCAACTGATAACTGGCAGGCTGAAAACCACTCAGCACCACGGGCTGCATGTTTTCAGTGTTTGAGTAATCTGGACATGCTGAAAATTGTAATCTCTTATATGACAAAGGTGAGAGGAGGACCTGATGTTTTTGTTGTGCTCTGCCAGGATGTCAGTTTATTGTACAGTGAGGTATTTTTGAGGGGAAATCATTCACTCTGTTATAAAAAATGAGTCTCTCTTCAGGAGTCAGCAGCCAAAGTCCTGGTGTTTTGTCCTAATAGGCAATACTGAAAATGTGTAATCTGTTTAAGGTGTCAGTATCAGAGGCAGACACTCATGCTGCCCTTTTCTCCTGCCTTTTCACTCTCCAGCTTTAAAATGTTTTGCAGACAGCTTAGGCATGAATGGAGGCTGTATACAGCGTTAGCGACAGTCATTAGTGATGAGCAAACTTGCATTTGCAATATCAGTGTGTATGGTAGCATGGTAACGGTTTTAATATGAAGGGCAGACTCTCCCCAAATCCCCCTGAGCATGTACACTTTAAAGGTTTTCCTTTTCCGAAGCACCACAGACCCTCCTCCGGGGACAACTATTAATTTTTCACTGGAACCTCCCCTGAATAATGAATTCTGTCCTATTTATACGCTGTGATAAGTCCACTGAATGTCTAAAAAGGGGTTATCGTGAAAAGGGTAAGGCTTTCAGAGAAAGACCTGTTCCTGCTTAACATGTTTAATTCATCCGCATCGCCATGTTCTTGAAAGCAGGAGAAAAGTCATATAATGTATCACTGGCAAACATGAAAGCAGACACAAACGGCACATTCAATAAATCACGGCTTTACTTTTACTGTTTTGATGTTGACTGTCACAATCCTCCACCCAAACACCAGTCGCTGAAAGTTCAGATATATGCTTTTTACTCCTCCAGGCCCTGGCTGACAGATATGCTCTCACTAAAATCACAGAGGTACTCAGTGGCTTGTGTTAATGTTTCTGTCACAACGCACTTTATTTGGGGTGTGCTGAGTGCAGACATTGTCAACTAACGCTCACAACAGAGAGAGCGACAGCCACAGATAGACATGCAGAGGGGCAGAGCGCGTGGAAAATGGCAGTTGCTGAAACATAAGCAAAAGAGGTGTAAAGTTAAGTCCATAAATAATTCAATAAAAACTAGAACATGACTTCAAAATCTGAACAAAAAGAACAACCTAAAATACTTTTGATACTTAAAATAACTGTTTCTGCCGTGACTTTATTACTCCAGGATAGAAAAATGCTTAATTTTGTTGCAAAACTATTCATTACAGTCTCACTGTAACTATAGCACATAATAACAGTGTATAGTTGGAGTCAACATTTAGCAGTGTGCAAAAGTCTTGAGCTATCCTTTCTTTATATCTCGCTTTCAAGGAGCCAGGCTTTGTTGTGTTTTCTTTAACTGTTCTTATGCAATAGTTCTCCAGATGGATGCTTTTTCACTTATTCTGACATTCAGCAGAGATGGACACGTCAGGCTGCTCTGCAAGCTAAGTTAACTAAGATAACATCAAAGTAAACAGAAACAATAATATGATGCTATTACAATATAATGTTACAGATAAGCAGCATTTCACTTTTTAGCATTGCATTTAATTGATGTTATCAGCTCACCACAGACTTGCTTTAATTCTCATTTTCCTCTTTACTTTTTCCTTTTTTCACTCCTAGCAGGGTAATGATGCCAATCCTTTTCATTGATTGGCATCACTTGTAATGGGAGTGAGTGCAGTCAGGTGGGGCCCCCTTATGGAGAAATTTTGGTTTAGCAGTGGCAGCACACGGGCAATCCATTGCCAGCCTGTGGGGAGCTTCAGACTGCCTGTCTACCTGCAGAGAACGTCTGTTGCCTGATGGGGGCAGAGAGAAAAATATGTGGTACCACAGGTTTGTGGGCTACTTGTACTTGTGCTGTTGGTGGTCCATCAACCAGTCACAGAGAAGAGTGAAGTTACATAATTTCAAAAAGCTGTACTTTTCATATTGTATTTGGTTTTTTGTCTCTGATGTTTTTGTGATTCTCTGCCGTCACTTCCTTTCTGTCCCACATGCAAATGTCAACCAATCAGCATTCAACTGACGCATAGTGTCATCCTTGTTGAGCACTGTGCATTTGGGGTTTTAGTGGACTGCAGGGGATCACATTAGTGGTGATAGATTATAGGCCTTCTGTAGGCAAATATCTCCACAAATGGATACAACTGCAATAGTATAACTTAGAATCAGACAGTTCAGGTCTCTCTGACTTTCATTACAAACTTTGCACATTGCCACTGCTAAAGTTTAAGGTTTGTGAGCCCTTGGAGGCTTCCAACTGGCCGGAGACTCTAGGAAGATGCGTGCCTTACTTGATGGCACGTGGCGCCTCTGGGAACACTACCAATCTATGAATTGCCCTCCACATTACTGTAAGCAGACAGAGAATGAAACAAAAGTCAGAAAGCAATGTCCCCCAAGAAGCCTAGAGAACTGTTCCTGAAGACTTCTTAAAGAAATTATAAGAAAGTGTGCCTAAGAGAATTCGGGCTGTCAGGAATAAAGGTGATCACACTAGATATTGACTTTAAAGCTCTTTAGAGTAGTACAGGCCCTATGCCTTATGTAAAGTAGGTTCACTGATTGTATTCTGTCTGCAATGATGAAGGCAGTCCTCCAGTGGCTACAGCTTTCCACAGAGGAGAAGACAGTTAACAGTTACGTGACTCCTTTGCGCTACAGACTGCCAACATCCCATTGACCTCACTGTCTTTTATATTGTTTAGTCCTGTGTGCTAACTTGAAGATATTAACACGCCACACCTTTGATTTTTCATTCACTCAGGACACCATCCTCTTTGTATTAAAAAATGTCCATAAAGAGGGTAGAAAAAGTGGTAATGCAAGCTGTATCTGCTATATCGTTTATATGTGTTAGCACACTTAAAGAATTAGATTGAAAGTACAGGTAGTTTGCCGCAGAAAGTCAAAAGTCTTGGATGTCACTAACATGTCCGTATGTTTATGGAATTATTAAAGTAATTGCCAGCAACCCCCGGCTCATCGATACAATCACCCCGGCTACACTGACATCACTATAGCCAGCTCTATTTGGGGCTTTATTCTAAGATACTGTGTCTGCTTGTGGGCATGCACATATCTGTGCATGTGTGAGAGCGAAACAGAAACAGGCTCTCTCTTTGTAATTCAGTGTGTGAAGGCACCAATACCTATCTCTATGATAATTTCCTATTCACTATGAGCAAAGACAGCAACACTGATACAATTCATTTCCCCTTTATTAACTGGTGCGGAAATGTTGGACCCAGCAGAAGTGACTTCTGAAGTCTTTCGGGGCTGTAGGGTGGTCGAGTTTGTTTTACGGCTGGGAAGAGAAAGCTGCTCATACAGGGTGGCTGATCTTAGGGGTCCAGCATACATAATAGTGTATCTGCCAGACAGAATTTTAGTCTTCACTGAACATTTAGTGGCCTCTCGAATCTACATGATACCTTGAGCGAAAGTGTATCAGTTCCAAAAGTACACATGCTTTTTCAAAAGAAAAAAAAATTAAACTGCCCAGTTGTCTCTATAAATCTTTCACAAAGTTTCGGTATCATTTGTGGTGTTTACATTCCCTGGTTAAGTTTCATGTGTGACATCCAGAGGCAAGTCCAGTCAATCACAGTGACATTCAATTCACTAGAATTGATGACTTGCCATTTTTATCTAGCGCTGATGTCCTTTTTATTTGTCTTCATCCCTGACTTGTCCTCTCTCCACTCTGACATTGCTAATTATTTCAAACTATCAGGTAGACAGCTTCAATTTCAATTAAATCTCATCTTCTCTGTTGACCTTGGAGTGGAAAACAGGGTTGCACTCGCAGCCCTGAATAGTTCCTCTGGAAGTTATGGGTGTCATTTAAGATTTAAATTCAATTTGAGCTTGACTTCAGTGAACACACAGTGAGACAGAAGTGTGGTCAGTATATGTATTCCAGTAACACACTTAATGTGATAATCGAGAGGGACCCAATTAAAGCTTCAAGGCATAACTGGCTACTCCAACACACCCTGGGGCAGCTAGCAGATTTACAGCCATACGCTGCTAATCTAGCTGTCTAGTAAGGGGTATGAATCTTAATGCACCGATGTTAAGATGACATACATGACATGGTAGTTTATGCTCACAGTATTAACAAGAATGTAAATGTAGGTTTACCAACAGAACGGTCACTTGCATCAAACTCATACTAACTGAAATATATACAGTATATATGTATTATTGAAAAGAAATGTAATTAATTTAAAAAAAAATCTGCAAAAATAGCTACATGCAGTTGTAGAGCCTGCTGAGAAAAAAGAAAGAAATGAAAAACAGAGACTAAACAGAGGGCACCATGTATGTAAGAAAAACAATTACGTGATATTGACAGCTAGTGCAATCAAACGCTCCCCTGCCAGACTCAATGAGGTGCCAATCAACTGAGTGTCTCTGTGTCGTGTTATTGCTGCTACTGCTGCCTTTCATTTTAGAGTCAGAGGAGATTCTGGCGTAGTGAATCATCAGTCGATACCTCAGAGCTGACGGTTAATGCTGATTGATGACACTCAATCCCTTAAACCAACTCCCCAGCATACCCGGCTCTCATCTGTAATAAACAGTAAGGCTAACAATAATAATAATAATAATAATAATAATCAAGTAGTATTGAGATAAAAGTATAGACATAGTGATATAAGTCTTGTTTTAATTAATACTGTGCCCAACTACCATCCTCCCCCCCATTTTAATGACTTTATTGCTGCTTTTTTCCCAGAAATGGGTTCCTCTGCAAATATTTACAAAAGGTCATCCATGATTGATTCAAGCTATAATTATAAAGATTATTAAAACAAAAGACGGAACACTGGGTGCTTTCTCCACATTGTCCAATGAAATACTGTGAATTCAAATGCCATCAAAAGAATGGCATTAGCCAACACAATGTGCAGACGCTGAAGAACAACTTAGTACACACATGCAATTAAAGTGATTCTATCAAATGTGACATTTCTATCATCATAACACTCTACCTTGCACTCCTTTTGCCTTCACCTGTGGTGACTTGCTCATGACTAGAATAATAGAACAAGACCACTCCTCGACAGAGAAAAAGATAATTTCTATCTAATGTGAATTTGTGTGAAACATGACGATAGGAGCCTGTAATAGGCACTTTCTAACCCAGAAATGTCAAGCAGAAGGAGGAACATTGCAACAAAACATAGGTATGAAATGGAATTGGTCAGGACTGTCACCCCTAGAAAGAACATAAAGTGATTCTCTCACTGTTCTACGGTCTTTGTCTCTACTCTGTCTGTCTCGATTTCGTGCTATTTGCGCTTCTCTGCCTTCTTCTTGCTGTTTATTGTCGGGACAATTTCAGGTAGTCTGATTTATTAAATCACGCTTTGGAAAAGGCAACTTCCCGTGCTCGTCTGGATACAGTCTAAAAATATATTGTACGCTCAACCTCATCCAAACATGATCTATAGTTAGGACCAATTCTTGCATTTCTTTCTTTCAGTTCTCTCCAACGCTGACTTTTTGTGGTACCTTTCAGTCAATTTACTAATTTGCAAGCATGTCACCCAAATAATGTCTAATTTGAAATTCAGTATGGAAATGTATTCACACTTATTATTTTACCATTTACCAAAAGTTTGTTTCTTTAAGAAGCAAAAGGAATACACAGCATTCTATAATATTGTTAGAGATTAAAACAAGCTGCCTGCACAGTGCTTTGAGACCGCAAGTGATGTGGGCTCGCATCCCCTTGATTCCAGTTGCCCTTTCATTCATATGTGCTTATAAAGAGCAAGGTTGCCCAATTATCATTTAAAGTGGTTAACATGCCCCAGCTGGCATTTCTTTCCATTTTCATCAAAACTATTATTCATTGTCATTATCAAACATGTTGAGAGCCCTCGTTGGAGTTGGCTGGCTATATTGCACATCTTCGCTTCAAGTACCGGTAAACAAACCTAAAGCTGGCAAACCCGAGTGGCAATATGGGAAATAATCATTAAGAAGCAGCTTCCTTGAAGCCCTGACCCGTCAAAAACAATTATCAAGGATTCAAATGCTATAAGAATGTGAATCACAAAAATGTTTCTGACACCTTCTCTCCCTCCACTCTTCATTCCGTCTGCACTTTGCAGCAAACACAACAAAGAACTGTAAACTGTACTGGCAGAAGAAGAAAGGATATTAATTTTTCAACCTGGAAACTGTAAACTGAAAATACCTGTGAAGTGGATAATTCTGTCTGGGGGAGACATGTATTTTCCCCTTCCTTGTGTCAACACAACTTCTTTTGAGGTGTGCAGCGATGTCTGTATGGACCTGATAAGTCTCTTATTTTCAGCAAAGAGTAATTTGCAAAATGCAGATGGCTGTACACAGACTCTCCACATTGTTAATTAAATCATTCTGCCTTTGATGTTTTCTCAGGTTTTAATGGGAAAATAACAAAATTAAATAGGATGCTGTCTTCCCTTCTAGTGAAAAGAATGATCCATGGATGCTACATCAATTATTGAAGCTGAAATACTGTAAATAAATTAAATTAACCATAAATAAACCAGCATGACTTCCTAGTGAAAGCCCAGTATTGTTTTTCTTTAAACCTGTCAAGACACTGGTATGTGAAGGCCAGCATATATTATTCACAGCTATTTGCAAATCATACCTGTTGCCAAATGATCACGGACACTACGTTAAAGGAATAACAATACGTGGGTCTAATTCAAATGAAACATTGTATTTCGATGTAACCATATTATTTGAAATCTATGCAGGAGATTAATCAAAAAAGGACAAACTAAAAAATAAAAACATTAAAAAAAGAGGTCGCCAAGTAGATATGATTATATTCATCAGAATCCACCTTTCAGCATTTTACAATCTCCTACAACCTGTCTCTTAATTTGATCAATAAAGATGAGTTTCTCTCCTTAATGAAATCTGCACTCAATCACAAGTTTGTCAGCGAAAAGGTCAAGCAATAAAAGGAGATTTTGTTTGCAGAGGGGGAAAAAAAAGGCACTGCCTAATTAGTTTACTCTGCTCAAAATGGGACAGCTAAACAGCAGTCTTTCGGAAAAGTATGATGCAATCCATTTTATTTAGTCAATAGCTTCCTGGGCCACAAATATGCTGGGAGTATTACATGGCGACCTTTGCACTAATCAATCCTCTAACGCTTTGTGTCTAAAGAGTAAAGTCTGCAAATAAGGCAGAGCGAGTGTGTTTTCCAAGCAGGGTCAAGCTGATAGCACAATACAGCCCCTAAGGTGTTGATGGCAGGCTGATTATCTGAGCGGTTAGTGTTTTTACTCTGACCTCTAATTACTTCCAAGGCTAGTCTTTGAAAAAGCAATTATGAGCTGGGCCAAACTCTACATCTCACTTTAATGGTTCAATAATGTTAGAATTTATTTGTTCTAATTTGCAAAATGTCAGCAATAAGCAGACCAAAAAACCAAATAATTAAAAAAAAATCACTTTCATTTTTCCTCTACAGTGTGCCACAGGGTCCATGTTCCATTAAAAATCAAATGTTTCTTTTAGAGTCTAACCTAGTATTAATTAAATTTAGTCATCGCGTTTGGATCTGAAATGTGTACAACTGCAATCAAACATTCACACAACATGCATCCATATGACAAAAAAAGAAAAATAAATGTAATTTGTTATTCGCTAATATGCAGATGGTTTAATATTTGGCTTAATGACTAACCCTGTATTTGTAAAATATAAAGTTAGTAAAACACTTATATTAAGCACAATATGGGTTGCATGGAAGCATCCAAGGAAGTCTCTCTGCATTTAACTGCCAGAAGAGGGCATACGCTGTAGTCTCCCTCAGTGAGTCATTTCAATGTCTTGCTGTGTTAAGAAGTTACTTGAGACCCTTAATGCCGCTGCTAAGCCCTCTGATGTGCTATATGATCTGGTGCCTGTGTTGCAGAGTGATACCAACAATGCATGCTTACAAGATGCATCTATGTAACACTGCACAAGGCAACGAAATAGACATAAATTCTCTCTGGGATCAAGAAATGTGCAGTTGCTGTTGTTTGTGTTTTTTAGTTGTGCTCAAACAGAAAAAGTGTACACATAAAAAGAACAGATTACATTGCATGTTGCATGATTATTTTGTGTAAATTGCGTTCACCGTGTAGCTTATCCACCCACTTCAATCTTCAAGTTCAAAGGCAAGTGCTGCGGGTAAGGTTAGATTATTATAAGCGATCTTGTAATATTATGAAGGTATGAGGCACCTGCCTAAATGATATGTCCTGCTCCTGTCTAGCCACAGTTGTCCAAAGGCAACTTGACAGCATGGCCCCACAGACAGGCCCAAGATTAATGATTTGTGACAGCTTCAACGAGCCAGGATATGAACAGTCATCCTGCAGCCATTACATAAGTACAAACAGCTGTTGTTTCGGCAGAGGCTGTGATTTCTTACTGTAGCTGCTCCACATAGAACTGTGGCGGGAGAAGGGACCCCTGTCACATACAAATAGGCTGAACAATATTGTGGGGCAGCAGGGTTTACGGAGCAAGTGGCTGCATCACTGGTTGCAATTTCAATAGAGCAGGACTTTTCGATGTAGTCATTCTTCCTCTGGTCCCAAAATACTGAGACTGAGATATCTGAGGCATATGTGAAAAGAAGTAATTCGCTTTATACTGATGGCTTTGAGCATTCATGCCAATTCCTGTTGTGCAATTATAACAGACTCAGTTATGTTTGGCGCTAATTCTCCTGCTCAGGCTATGTTGTGATTAGCATAGGCATGAATGGAGCTAGACTAAACCTAGTCGGAGAATATAGTGAAAGGCCTGCGATTATATACAACATTATTTCTTTTCTGTTTCATTCTGAGAACATTGCCTTGTTCTGTAACAATAGGATTGAGATAGTCCCATTGTAATGAAAGCCTATTTTCAAACCTAGTGAATGTATGCAACATGACGAACCACTTTGTTTTAGAAGACAAAAGAGAGACTTGGCCTTGGCATATGCTTTCTGATACAGTCTGCTTGCTATTTCTAACTCTTTTCTTTCTAGATCACCCTAAAGGGGCATGCGGAGGAGCTTTGACTAGATGAAAACAGTTTAGAGTTTGCTTTGCACGGAAGGCCAGGTTGAATCCTTTTGAATGACCATCTAATCTGGTTTGTTAAACCACCAGTAATCATGAGCTGTTATTCAGCTATTATATTACAGAAAAATAAATTTTTTCTTTAACAAAATGTTCTGTTGCTACATTGTAATGATACATTATTATACATCTTAATTTACTTTTTCCAGGAAGGCTACACATTCTAGAAAAAATTGTGTTTAAAAAAAGGCACCACATTCACCTTTTATACAGTTCTACATCATATTTGCAAAATGTCATTGCATGTCTGCATGCACTGTCCTTGCTTAGGATTCAGCAGATGGAACCATGGGATGGAGGTTATCAGCCATCCCATTCCCCTCTGGACGGTAATTCGTTGTCGACAATGTGCTATGGACCCTAAAGGCCTGCCATCTGCTTACTTTTGCTCCTTCCAAAGGTGAGAAATTTCAAACTCCCACCTGGTTGATGTTTTAGCCATCAGGCCACCTCATGACTAGTGCCAATTACATGTCATGTAATAAATATGATACTTGTTTTCAATAAAGTAACTCTGGAATGTATCAGAATCAGAATCAGAATACTTTATTGATCCCTGGGGGAAATTATTTAAGTTGACAGAATACTATTTGCCCTTAAAATCTCTGTGTATTCTGATTGGTACAAGTATTTATTTCCTCTTTTTGAGGTTTTCTGAAAATTCAAAACCTATAAAAGGAACTAAACACACGCACTCCATTAACAATGACCCCCCTTCCCCCAATATAATACTAACAAGAATTCTAAGTTGGGGTTTTTTGCCTCCTTTTTGAGTTAACTCTTGATCTAAGCAGAAAACAGAGCAGTGACTTAACAGATACACTGTGTCCCAAGGGTGTCTTTATACTTAAATATTGAGCTCTTATCCTAAGCTTCCTGCATAACACTCTATACATCATCAAATTGATCCAATAAGGAAGATTTAAGCCTTAGCTCCGATACAGATCTCTCATTCTAAGGTCAGTTACTGGGAGCCAAAGGTCACGGGTCACCTGCCTCCTCACACCTGCCCTTGATGTATCCCCAGCAAAACTCCCTGAGGATCCAAGTTATTCCTATTCTGCTGATGAGTTAAATCTGCTTGAGCCACAGAAATCCACAGGATTTCCATTGGCCTTGTCTGCTGCTGTGTAGGACAGCAATCGTACTTCTTAGCTACATCAATCAATAACTACACAACATGGGCACAGCATGTTGCTGCTGATGCACGACGTTCTAAGTTTGTCCAGCAAACCAAAGTTAATCCTGCAAAAACTCAAGGTAATTCATCATCAGATGGATTATACTGGGAAACTTTGACTCTGCATAGACACATAAATTCCTCAGGAGGCATAATCTTTTTACACTAAATCACTCATTCCCTTGATGCATAGATAGAGGGAGTGGTGAACTGTGAAACCATACAGTATGATGCAGGGTTGCTAAGTATAGTGCATGCAGCCCATAGAAGTTGTGGACAGAAGGTATCCCCTGGGCGCTCAGAGAAATGCTATGTATGAAATGGAGCGGCAAACTTCCTCTTTTTTGAAATGAGGCATTATGTATGCATCTGAGGATGTTTGTTAAAAACCCTTGTCTGCTGTCAGGCTTCACCTCCTTTCCTAAGCTCATAGAAGGAAACGTAAGCTGTTTACAAATGCAGTATGACAGGATGGATACTGCTAACTTAAGTTTTGATGTCAAAACCTGTTACTGACATTTAACAAGAAGAAAAAGCAAGTCAGAGCCTGAAAAAAACCCAACTGACATGTGGATGAAAATAATGCTTAAATCTGGAAGTGCTACGATGTATTTGTTCAGAGTAAACAAAGCTTGTGCTAAGTTGTGATCCCATACTATTTTTATTTAGTGATATAAGCTTCTAATTATTTAGTGGAATGGAAATAATTATCTCTAGAGAATAATAATGACTTATATTAGAAATAATAAGATTGTCTTTATGTGTGGGCAGACTGTATGTTACACTTTAGAGTCCTGCTATAATTCGTTGCCACAAATACCACTGTTTCTTTATGTTTTTTATCCACCTATAGCAGAATGTATACAGGAAAAATATTGAGTTTGGTGAGAAAGGCTTTGGGCTGTTTTGAGTTCAACTGGGAATAGATTTTTTTCAAGGGCAGTGTGCAATCATGGAGCTGTGTTATTCCCTATGATTGCCAGACCACTGGCAAAATGTGCAAACACACACACACACATGCACATACACACACACACACATAGATGTGCACATGGCATCACTGTGTGAAAATGTGACTTCAAAACATCAACAAAATATTCAGAGGGAAGATCAGAGTGCAGAGACATCACACATCCAAGTCCAGGTGATATTACCATTTTTGTGCATCATTCTGCTCTTCTCTATGGCCCAACAGTTGTGGCCCATGCACTATGGATTAGCTAAATCTGTTGTCAAGGCAACATGATAGATAAAAAAAACAACAACAACAACAACAACAACAACAAAACAAAATTAAGAGGCTTTTACAGCTAAAAAAAACTTCTCGATATGAAGCTCAGAAAAAGAGGTCACTGTAAAATCAAACAGAGAGTGGAGACAGATTAATAGATTCAGTGTGTTGTTTCAAAATGAAATAGAGCAATACAATTTTGAGGAATCAGAAACATTTTGATACAAGCTAGCATACAACATTAATTTGACTGTCCCATGCAAAAACAAACACAGGTGTACTTACTGTAAAATTCAGGATTTATGCTTTGCACTGGAGTGAACTGTGCTCATTGATAAAGCTCCATTTGGCAATGCTAAAAAAACACTCAACTTCAATTTCTGCTGGAAAAGCTACATTTCGACTTTTCAATTAAGAGCGGCTTTGGCTCAGGTGAAGAAAAAAAAGTGCTTTGTCCACCAGGATGGTGATTCAATCCGCAGCTCATCCACTTTGCATATTGAAGTGTCCTTGGGCATTATACAAAAGCCAAAAATTGCACTTATGTCACTGGTGTGTGTGTGACAAAAAATGAACTCTATGTTTAGCTTTGTGTGATTGTGGCTTGTAGAGGAAAGGAATATCTGAGTGTCTGATGAAACTCGAGAAAACGCCACACAAATTCCATCTGTTTATCTTACATGATATGCATTGTACTCTGCTGCAATTGTCAGAATAACTCATCTTGATAAGTTACGTTTTTTTGTAATTTTTTTAATTTTCTCCAACTTTGTGATTTGTGTCTGTATATATTTTGATTGCCTGTAGTGCTTTGGAGGGGGTTTTAAATAATGAAAGGGAAATAACTTCAAAGAGATTAACTCATCAACTTTGGATAATAATGAAACAATGAGGTAGCACATTGTTTTCTTTTCCTTTCACGGCCACTGTATTAGAAATCAGAAAAGAACATGTAGAGTGATTTCATTATGTTTTTGTCTTGCTAGCTGTCTTTCACTGCCATTTCTATTTTTTTATTTTTTAGCACTCTTTTGTTAGAAGGAATAATTCAGTTCAAGGGCAGTTTACTAGCACCCACTCAACCACGGTTGATCTTCCATCACTGCCAGCAGCAGTGAAAAGCCAGTGAAGAAGTCAAGGAAGATCACGAGCCTTACTGCAAAGAAAAAATATTTGTTTTCCCTTTTAACTTTGGTATTCAGAAAGTCAGCGAGCACCTTATGAGGACCAAGCATTATTAGAGAATCATACAAATGTGCCTGGACTGTGAGTGTAGTATGACTTCAAGCTTGTTAAAGGGGCCTGGTCAAGTTATGTCAGATTTTAACAGCCATTCGCACAGATTGGCCTCGCTGGCATTCTGAAGGCCCATAAAGCCTGATTCATCACCCCTATCACTTGCAGAGGGCATGCTGAAGGCAGGGAAAGAGCAGCTCTCAGGTATGCTAAAGTCATTCATGATGGAATCTGTCAACTCTACAAATGGCTCCCTTTCACCCTGCTGCCTAGTGCATTTTATCAGCAGAAAGAGTCGGTGACAGAAACTCTATTGAACTCTGACTGTCTCTCCACACATATTATTTTGTTCCTTTGAGAAACATTTGTATTAGGACAGTGTTAGATTATCAGTCAAATTTGGGCCTGAGAATGATAATAAGAGCCAAGTAGGTAATACTTGTCAGAACCCCGAGTCTCATTGTTTGCCAGTAGTATCCTTGCTTGGCTCTTCTTTTTCACCTTCCCCCTAGTAACCATAATTATATTGGGAAATTCTATTTGTTGCAAGGCTGCTGACAACCCTTGAGAATGGAAAATACAATTTAATAATTTGCTGCTGCCGACACATCTTCAAGCACAGCAGGATTCAGGGGCAGAAGACAACGGGAGGGCTTTAGAAGCATTATGGATGCTATTGGATCATTTTTTGAGTGACAGATAACAAGCTTGGAGGCCCAGGGAAGTTCTCCCTAGATGAATATAGTCTGCTTTGTGCCAGTTAACAGATATGTTTATTCTTGTCATTAAAAACAGTGAAAATGTGGAAATAAAATTGATTATCCACACTATTTTCATTGTATTTGCTGAATCAATAACTGTTTTTTCTTTGTATGTATCAAATATTTATCATTCATTCTTTCCCTTAGAAGCTATTCTGTCCCAGATTGTAACCACAAATGTGCTAATACGTAACCCAAATATATGTGCCATTGATATCAAGGATGAATGCAATTTTTTTTTGTGGTGGAAAATTGAGTATCGGAGTGTGGATCTTGGCATACCAGCTGCTGGGCTGCCTCCTTACATTCTGTTTCCCTCCACTAGTCCAATTTCATATTGATGAGCTCTGCAGCAATTCAAATTGCATGTCTTCTTTAAACATTTAACTAGCAAAGAGAGCAATCACAGTCTTTGCTCAAATCCTGCCTCTGTTGAAAAATGCAAATGCTACTGCTGTGAAAGAAAAATCAGAAACTAGGTAAGCTACCTGAAGAAGTTCAGATTTTCCACTTAATAAAAATTGGCTTTGTCTTACATGCATAACCCAGGCTGTGTGTTTAGCCAATTCACATGATGGATCCTTTGTAATTCACCTTCCAATAAAAATCAATAGTAATACTGATTTGTAACTTCACCATTTGTTTCAAAATAAAATTGCAACTTGCTCCCAAGGATTTGCCGTGGTGCATATGTACTGCTGAAAGGATAATAACTGTATATATATTACAAAAAAAAGCCTTTGTCTAATATTTGTGGAATCCATGGATATGTTGACAGTGTTTTAGAACAAAAAGTCTTCCCTGTACCATCCCGAGACCACAATTGATATTTTGGGGTTTAAGCTAAGGTTTGCATGAATTATTTAAAAGAAATGTAGAAACACTGCATTGCCACAAGATTGGATAACAAAATATTACTACTCCATGACTACTTAAAAACAACAACAACAACAACAACTAAGAACAAAAATCAAGAACAAAGGGCTCTCTTGGCATTATTCTGATGATATAACAGCAGTATGCTAAATGTGTCACATGCCTAAAACTAGATGAGTTCAAATTACAACACTAGCTGGTCTGAGAAAGTGAAGCTCACACAGTGCTGTTGCTTTTGAGGTAAAACTACACTTGAAACACACTTGGATCAGTGTGAGCAGTAACAGGAGCAAAACATATGGAGGAAAATACACTTGTGAAATAACCTAAATGGTTGGGTCCATTTTTTTTTCCATCCTTGGCTTTTATAATGCTGATTCTAGTTGCTCCCAAGAATGCTGCTTAAAAATGATAATCCAGGGAAGGAAGGGAGGATCTCCACAGACCTGCCTCAAGCCTGCTTCCAAAACTATTAAGAAATATTATGCATCCTTCCAAAGACACCAGCCTCACTCTGCCTCTCACACACGTTTCCTCCTTTATTCTTTCTGACAAACAAGTGTTGGAACAAAAATGTAAGTACCTGCAAAATACCAGATCATAAGAAATGGTTTTTGTGGGTGTGTGACCGATTTTCAAATATTCAAATGTTTTCAGCCACCCTTTCTTATTTTGAAACATACACCAAAATACAGAAATACATAAAAAAAAAAAACACAGTTTGGACAATTCGGATGAACTTGAAAGTCAAAATTTACTATGATTACCTTTATTCTTCAACACAGCGAGTTTCTTTCCCCTCGCCATCTCCCTTCTTAACAGTTGACCTGTCACACTGCTCCCACTGCCAGACTGCAGCTGCACCTTATGTACATTTTGTAGTATTCATTCCACCTCATTCATTTCTGTATTTTATGTATATAAGTTTAGATTCGTTATTTATAGTTGGTTTACACAGCTTTGTGTATGTATGTGTAATGTGTATATATAGACACTTGTGTGTGTGTGTGTGGGTGTGTGTGTGAGATTTACATTGCTGTGCTTGAGAGCCACCATCTACCGAAACCAAATTCCCTGTATGTGTCTGCACATATACTTGGCCAATAAACACGATTCTGATTCTGCTTGATCTCTTTTTAGCAGTGTTCTTGTAATTTCTTTAAGTAGTCTTCAGAAATAGTTATCCAGGCTTCTTGAAGGACATTCCAAAGCTCTGCTTTGGATATTGGCTCCGTTTTTTGTTCCGTTTTCTGTCAAGATGTTGGCATCTGTGAGTTGGAGAGGCCAATCCATGACTGATAGTGTTCTACTATTTGTTTTTCTACTCATGTATGCTTTTACTGCATTGGTAGCGTGTTTGGGATCACTGTCATGCTGAAAAATGAAGCCATTGCCAATCAGATGCTTTCCAGATGGTATTGCATGGTGGATCAAAATCTGATGGTACTTTTCTGCATTCATAATCCCATCAATTTTAACAACATCCCTGAAACTGCTAGCTGAAATGCAGCCCTAAAACTGTGACTGTCTTGCGGTGCCTCCACAGTATAGTGTAGAAACTGCCACGAGTTGCCACTCCGCGTGAATATTTCTAATAATAATCTAATCTAACAATCTTACTATTGAGAGATCCACTGAATGTGCACTTCATTTACATTCGACTGTAAAAGATTTTGCGGGATAACAACAAGTTGCAATAAATTATCTTAAAAGTTTATGTGCATACTTTTTTAAGTTGTCTTAAAAATGTATGACCTTATGGGTACTCGGAGGCCTGTGATGTGCAGTATTTCTACATGAAGAAATTGTAAATTTATTAATTTGAATATCTGGTATGAATATCTGCTATAATACGTGGTCTGCCACACATGCAACCTTTTTTTGACTCCCATCTAAATTGCATAAAAATGGCATTATCTATGAAACTATGAGCTATGGTGAAGTTTTTTTGAAAGCTTTTTCATCTAGTAACAGCCAGCCACCTCCAGCAACCACTCACCAACTGATTTGAGAATACGCATTTTTCACACAGGACTAGTTGGTGCCAGGGGGATCACCAGCCAGCTAATATAATATAATATAATATAATATAATATAATATAATATAATATAATATAATATAATATAATATAATATAATATAAAGTGTATTGGATTTAGTGGCTAAGTTAAAGAAGAAAAAACTAACTTCTGTAAAACATGGAAGGACAGAGGGAGTCCACATGGTGGTCTCTTGGAAGAGAACTCACTCCCATGTAGATATAAAGCATTCACTGAAAGATAATAAAAACATGGCAAGTCTAAATATTCCATTTTAATCACTAGATGTCCATAATTCCAACAGAAAGGGAAGAGCTCTGTCTTGCCCTGTATTATCAGTAATTTGTGGATTTAGTTGGTCAGTGTGGGTTTTAGTTTAGTTTAAACACACTGCTTTGTCAATATCCATCATTGCTGAAATCCTTATAGCGCACGCAGTGTTCAACGACTCCTTTAATGACGGTCTCTCTTGTGGCATATATGTCAATTTGTCTGGTGATTTATTTGTTGGCTGACTGGCCTGGTATCACCTAACTCATTCAGGTAGACAGAGTGTGTATGTGTGCGTGTGAGTCACAGTGGGAAAAAGAATGAGCGAGAGCGAGAGCGAATGAGAGAGACAGCCTATGCAATGCAATCATACTTGGCCTGCATCCACTCACGTTGTAATGGGAAAAGCAGTGTGCAAGCAAAACTCTCATGAGAAAACAGGGAAAGATGAGAAAATAAGTGGGTCAAGCACTAGGCGTGAGGGGCAGGATTGGCAAAGAGGACACCAGTGAAATCAATGCACATCTCAAGGCTTGCTTTGGTGGGATATCGAACACCAGAAAAGTGTACTGTGGTGGTAAACGATGGGCTAAAAGCTGTAGGTGCCCTGTCTGAGTTTGATTATCTCGTTCCCAAGGTATTCGTCGTCATCATATCTTGCGAGATAAGTATCATAATAGTTGTGTATTTTTGCTGTTACAGTAAATGCTACCCAAATTGTTAGCCATTATAACTCTTGTCTCCTGAGATAGAAGCAATGATACTTCACGGGCATCCTGGTGTTAAAGAAGCTAATTGTTTCTGTCAGTCCCTGAGCAAACATGAACCGGCCTTCACAGCATTTACCAGGGACATTCAAATACAAATGGCAAACAAACAATACTCACAAAAACCAATACAGTTTTAACATTTGACCTTAACCTTCATACATTTGCATTTCCACATTCTAATTTGACACATTTCAGATTTGTATTAATGAAAATTGGTCTTTCAGAGAAAACTTGGCAAGATACGTGCCCATTAGTGAGTTAGGAGCTGCAGCACAATGATCGGTTTTTATTAAAATAAATAATATCAGTTTAGACTCTCCATTACAAACACAAGGTGAAGGGAACCGATCTAAGAATATACAAATAAAAACAATCAATGGAATTCCAAAAAACACGTTTTACAAGGTCAACATGTTATCTGACGGATTTGTCAATATTCAACAATTCAAATTCTCTTTCTATTCTACATATTTGGAGAGAAGAAATAATCATTTCATGATTTCAAACTGAATCAAATAAAAATTAAAGCTAATAAGAGTCAAAGCCCTTACATTTTAGAGCAATATAATCCCATTAATGTTATCAAAATGAAATCTGCTTTGATTATTTTAAGGTTTTTAAGAAGCCTTTGATGAACATGGTTTGTCATAAAGAAAAGATGTTTACAGGCTGAGATGTCGTAGCTGAGGTGAGCCCATGACTGACTCAGGGGAATGGAGTTAGCTGAGTAATGTTTGCAATAAAATCAGGCTGTAAATAGAATAGAAGCTTTTGATTTTTATGTATACGGACTACTCCAGGTTGAAAGGCTTTAAGTACCGGAACTGCTGACTAGTTTTTTGAGCTCAAAAGGTCAAAATTCTGGAGTGCATGCTTAGCACACGTGAACATAAACTAGATCGGTGCAAATTTGAACCAGATTAAGGGTCCAAATTGAAACTTACAGTTTTGTGGTACACATGCAGCAATGTTCAGTTCTCTGAACTGCTCTAGGTATCTCAGTTTAAGTAACCTCACTGTTGTTTTTATTTATTTTTTGACACACTGAAACCTTTTTAGGCTGTTGGCTCCCATTATCTGGGATGTTGCTGCGGTGAATCCGAAAGTGCTCTGTCAAAACAGTAGCCCTAAAACAGGTAGCTTTTATCTATAAAGGGAATCAACATATGGAATCCGTTACACACACAGCACAAAACTGACTGAAATTGGGGCTCTTTCAGAATACAAAATAGAACACTTTCCAGGGTCTGTCTCTGTCTCTCCTTTCCCCCCACCTTCAGCAGTGCGCTATAAATGTTCTGTGCTTGAAATTTACTGTTCATGTATTCTCACCCACCATTAACACAATGGGGCATTCATACCCTTAAGCTTCTCCAAAATTGACAGAAAAAAAAAAAAAAGCAAAACAAGAGTCCTCAGGTGTGAATTTCGCTGTCACATCTCCATTATTTTTTGAATCAATATGATTTCTTCTTTTTTGGTAAGCATTTTCATTTCATATAAATCACCACAGGTCTAGATTGGCGAAGGAAAAAAAATCTCATTTACAAATTGTGTCCTCGTTTGTTAGTGGCACAGCACCTCAATTACCCAGTGAGCAGGTTTTTATTTATTCATGCAGACAAAGTCACGTATTCATGAGGATTAACCCAAAACTCGCTCATAGACTGGCAGGCACAGATTGCATATTTTACCATATGAGCAATAGCTGACGCATTTACCCTCAAAAGATTGAGACAAAGCATGAGAGAGGCAGACCAGAGAGAGCTTTTGGGTCACTGCATGGTCAGTTTCACTAACTTTATTCTGATTTGTGTTTTCAAGAATATATAAAAGGGTAATGTATTGTGAATAATATTGTATGTGTGCAGTGGAGAGCGTTCTTGCTCGGGAGAAGCGAAAGAGCATATGGAGCAGGAAACAAAAATAGGAAACTGAGTAATAGTTTGTTTTTGTAACGCTACTTTTTTGTTTTCTCCGCAATATGAGTTTGGTATGTGACGCTCCGAAAAACAGTTTCAAATGAAATGTTGCCTGAAGAGGTCCAAATCCAGCATTTACATCCACATTCATGAACAAGATGGGAAACAAAATAAACAATGTACGAATCGGTTCCCGTAAGTAAAAAAAAAAAGTCATACAGTAATACACTGAATGTCAGCAAAATGCATTCCCTTCAGATCAAATGTACTCTCTCCGGAAAATATCAAATCATCCTAATAGCCAAATTTCTCTTCAGAAATTGTTAGGGAAATCCTCTGTCCCCTGTCATATTACCCACATTTATCAGGATGCAGCATAGCCATTAAGTCTGGAGGTTTATCAAATTATCTGCTTGCAGAATGGCCGAAAAGGGACACATTACAACCAGTCGACTTTGTCTGAGCTGCTGCAAAGCAATATTCCGGGATGCTGCAGCAACCAAAAGCAAATTATGGTGAACATAACACAGAGTTCAGTGGAGCGTTAACAGAATGGATGGCCCTATCCTGATTTTCTATCTGTTGGGACAGATGTCGCTAAGTCCCCGTGACTCGTGAGGTGGACGGCCCTGTAAGCAATGGCAGATGCTCCAAAGGTAAGACAGATGGATTTTTGCCAGGGTTCTATGGCAGTATGCACATTTTTCACTTGGAAGAAAATTAACAGTAATAACTGCAATGTCTAGTTTGAAATGATGAGGAAAGAAACTCTTAATGTCCTCTATTTAAAATAACATATGCCATACTATTCAGACAGACCCTTGCAAATATGGCCATTAATAGTATGGGCCAAGTAAAATATAGTTAAAGCCAAGAACATGTTTTGAATAACCAGCAGCCAGAACTTTATAAACTTAAAAACACAACTTGTAAAAGACAGGGCAAGAAACCTGTATGGAAGTGTAACGTGTTGGCTTTGGTTTGTCTGAAACTGTGAGTACAAAGTGTAACAAACATACATATGCTGTTCTGAAAAATCAGTGATAAGGGATAAGGCAAGAAAAGGCATCCCTTCACTAATTATGTGTCCAGTTGTCTTTCTTATCTGCATTTGTTGACAGTATAAGTGGGCCTGTGGGTGTATATCAGCGCCTGCTCGAGAGCACACAGGCATGTGTCTGCTGCACATGTGAATGTGTGTGTGTGTGCTTGTTATATTCAAATCCTGGCTGCTGCACACAAGTCGCCCAAACCCAGTATTTCACAAACACCATGCCTTCTAATACGCTGCAATATCAAGCTCCTATTGTTGGATAATTGCCACTGATGGAGAAAAAAAAAAGACCAATATTTCATTCTGCACAATCTGTGGTAAACTGAAATCAATGAGGCCGAGTACTGTGATTAAAATGTGATCGGATCACTGACGACCAACAATGACAACAAACATGAAACAGAGCTCCTTTTTTGAACAGACAAAGCTGCTCAGTGGTTTAAATTTTGTCCACTGTGACCAGGATAATGGCAACCTATTGATCGCTTTTGGCATTTACGCTGAAACTCTAACTTTCTAAGCGGTTCACGTTAATTTTTAAAAGAAATCGTGACGTTACGTGAGACCTGTTTTGTGTGGAGGGGAGACTGGGGGACTTTTTGTTTTGCTCGAGTTTTGGACCGATCTCGTGTTGGGCAGCTCTGCTTTTTGTTTGATCTCCTGCAGCAGGAGAATCACACTGAAGAAAGATCTACAAGGGAGGTTTTCAAAGACCCTTAGGTTGTCGATGCTAGTGCTTTGTGTTCGACCTCTCTGTTCTTAACTGTAGTTGTGCAACGTGGGAGGTTTGTTCAGCTTTATATATATGCTTGGCATATAAAGGGTCTGCATGCGCTGTGTCTCTCTGGACAACAAGGGTGATTAATAAAGAAACAAAACAACAAATAAGATGTTCATTTTATTTTATTTTTATTTTTTTTAAGCCTTAAGAGTGATGAAGCTGAACTTCAGAAAAGAGCAGATTTTATATGTCCTTCCTCACAGGACTTTCTCTTTTACTCTCTGCCAATTCATTAACTTGAAGAATTGAGAAATATTGTCTTGCGTGGTCTCAAAGATCTTCTTAACAAAATTCCAGGGCCACTAAACTGCACTTTCATTTTCTGTACGACTAAAATGTTCCCAAATTGACAGTTGCTGACTACTTTTTGCTTTTACTCTTCGTGTTTACTTTCCTTCATCTCAAACATTTTAGTGTTTGTGCTTTTCTTCTGCATTATATGTTTAGAAAACTGTAACTATAATTAGACGCTTCAAGGCAACAACAGCTTAAAAGAGGGCTTTTAGTGATCAAATGTCTCAAGTTCTTCGGGGATGAATTCAGCCTTTTATTCAAGAAGTTAAGGTGCAAGAGAGGGCTTTCCATGGTGCATTATATGGAACTGTATTCGCTCAATCATCCATTATACCACATGAAATGAAAGTCAGCATGAGACCCCATGGCACCTCTGTCCACACCACCATGTGTTGTATTAAGGGTGTATTATAGCATGGACCAGTGGGTCCCAGATGCGACAGCAGGACTGATCATCAATTATTATACCTCACTGGATCAAAATGAGCATTTCTGCTCATTCCAACATCCCCAGCGCTGGCCTGTGGTGGCTAAGCTGAGGCTTAATGCACCTCCAACCCCCCATCCCCTCTACAGGCTCAGCAACACCAGCAATAGCCCTCGTGGAGGCAGTGGGACATGCCTCAAGACAGCATCTGCCTCCCCTTGGTGACCTGCCGAGTTAAGCCAACTGAAGAATCAAGGGCACACTTGCAGAGGTCCCCGATTTTATCATAACAAAGACATTGCTGCTGCTAGTGCCTGTAACTAGCTTCAGGAGATGTTTCAGTCTATTTCTGCTAATACTATGAACTCACTCTCTCTAACGTTGCCTTTCTTTCACCCAGTATTTTCTTCTCTCTCTTACCATTCTGTCTGAAATGAACACCGAGGGATACATCCAAAGAACCGCATTTATGTCAGTAAATACTTCGGATACGCTGTTTACAGTAAAAGAATATTTTAGAACTTTGAAGAGTGTTGAGATGTCTAAATGGAAAATAAAATAAAAGGGTGTCTTGTTTTTCAGCAACCACTGGTGTTATGTTTTGCTGTTTTAGCCTGAATATCTTATAAATGGAATAATAATCCAGAGAAGTAGTACAATTTCCACAAAATCCTGGAAATTGTCAATATTATTTTTTCTTTTTGAATTAGTCAGGATGACAGATGTTTGACGCTTGAAATCCAGTGGGACATCTGGCTAAATAGAATAAGGACAAATCAATGCAATCATGCAGGTGTCAGGGGGAAATGGGGACAACAGCACACAGTCTGTCTGCTTGCTCGCAGGAGCTTCTGGCAAGTATTTTGTGCACCAGGTCTGCTTCTGCATGCATGGAGTGGCAGACTGCTCACGAGTGCTACATTGCCTTGAGGTCCCCACAGATGCCTCACAAAGAGCACGGGCAGAAGTGCACCACAAACTTGTGATGGTGGATGTGATGAATGCCTCAGCTTTCTTGCAGCATAGAGTACACAACAATCAGGTTTATGTGTTCAGTGTCAAGCCTCCTTGAACTCCACTGTCATTTTCTGTTAGGCCGAACATGTCCTGGAGGGCCTAGCTGAAGATCAACCCCCTTGTCCTATCTGAAAGCCTCACTCTCTTTCTTCTCTCTTTTTTCTTGCACTCATTCAGTACAACTTCTTCCGTCGTTTCTCACCACACTCTGACTCCATGCATCAGTATTACCAGCATGTGAGGGGTTCCACATCTCCATGAATACCAATTTATCAACCAGTCGGTGTATACATTGATTGAGCGTGGTTAGGTTCCATATAATGCAGTGGAGTAATCCCAAGCATGCTTGTGCATTCAACACCCGGATTAAATGATTGTGTTAATTCAGAATACAATTTCAAAACATACTGTAACCTGTATTCTTTACCATATAGAAATATATTTTTATTATATTTCAGCCAACTCGATTAAAAGCTGGTAACTTCATCAGAAATCAGTTGGGTATGTATGTGTATGAGTACTGTTAAGCATGAAATTTATTGCAGTTTTATGCTTGTGCTTGTGAAATTAATGATTTCACAGAAAAATATTGCATTTCTTGTGAATGACACATTTTAGCAGAAATATGCTAATACGTGAAATATAGACAGATGGCATCATAGTTGTAGCCGTCTGTCATCATATCATTGATGTCATTGCTGCAATGCTGAAGCTATCACTGTAAATTGAATCTAATCAAAACTGCAGTTAATCTCATAACGCTTTCATATTGGAAAATAAGGCAGAGAAAAGCCGCAATATAATTTTACTTTAGTCACAGCAGGCTGTTCTTCAAGTAAATATCTGCTTAATGTTCATTTTTCTCATCTGTCAGAACACTTCTATTATTCAGCTTCCCCTGATGTGTAAATAATTGTGCTCTTTTTAGGACAATGAAGCTTTAAGACGTCTTTGCCATATGCTTCTAGCCCGCTATTGGTGTACTGCATGCAGAGTATCCGGACAACCCAGGTCAATGACATTAAAGGCTGAGAGAGTTGGTGAAAATACAACTCATGTGATGCTGTGGTCTGCTCAGCCTCCAGGAGACATATTGATGCACAGTTATTTTGGTCAATAAGTCCTTCTGAGCAGAGGCCATCCTTATCCTTGAGACCGACTGCATGTGAAAAATGAGAATGGGATGAGACCATGCATTTTAATATGCAGCAATATCTTAAAGGAAGGGACGCGGAGAAAGAAGGAGAGGTGTGCTGTGTGGGAAGAGAAAAAATGCCATGCGCTTTTCACAGGGGAAGCAACACCCACAATTATTTATTGTAATTTCAATGAGAACCGGTGGTATGGCATGCAGCGTAATTCAGAAATGGTGATCGTGCTTGTGTGCGGCACCACACTTTGCCAAGGTGATTAGCAACATACAACTTATCTATCGAGATAATAAATCACAGAGTAATTTGCTAACTTACTTCCTACTGCTAAGTAGCATCTGCACATGTGTATAATAATTTGCACATCGTAAGTGATTTAAGAGTGGTGAAAGGTGAGCCAAGGGCACGACCCCCCCCCCCCAAAAAAAAAAAAAACAACCCAAATTTCAATGCTAAATAACTGTCAGCTGGTGGTCTTTTCTTGGCGTCTAATCATGGTTGAAAAATAGTTCAAAAATGAAAGCTCCTAAGGAATTCTGTGTTCAATTTTTTTTCCTACTATATCTTTAATCATTAGAATAAAGTTACTTTCGGCTGGTCTCTTATTCACAAGGGGTCACCACAGCAGGTAGCGCCACATGTTAGATTTAGCAGATTTTTAAGGCATGACCTTCTAAACTCAAAGGGATTTGTCTTTCCTTCCAGAACAGAAATGGGATCTTCAGATTTTTTTGTGAACAATACTAAAACTAAATAGCCAAAATGAAAAGGAAAAGAAACTTGGTAGAATCAATGAAAAGGAAAAAGAGAAAACACAACTGCAAAAGTGTAAGTCGAACGTGAACACTCTTGTCATTGGGTTCAGCACTTTTCCTATGAGCTCTTTGTGTTTAGGCTGTACCTGCTGCGGAGACTCAGGTCATTTGGAGTGGAGGGCCCACTCCTGAAGACCTTCTATGACTCTGTCGTGGCTTCTGCTATCTTTTATGGTGTGGTCTGCTGGGGCGGCAGCATCTCTGCTGGGGACAGGAAGAGACTGAACAGGGTGATCCGAAGGGCCAGTTCTGTTCTAGGATGTCCTCTGGACCCAGTGGAGGTGGTGAGTTACAGGAGAATGGTGGCTAAGCTGTCATCACTGTTGGACAACATCTCCCACCCCATGCAGCAGACTGTGACAGCACTGAGCAGCTCCTTCAGTGGGAGACTGCGGCACCCACGGTGTGGGACGGAGAGATTTCGCAGGTCTTTCCTCCCCACTGCTGTCAGACTCCATAATAAAGACTTTAACTGATCAAACACACACATCCATACATATGCAATAATACTAAGTGCAATAATCCTTTCTGTCATCGTTGTATTTTTACTCAGTTGTATATAGCATTTGTATTTGTATTCTATTTTTATCTTATTGTATATTTATTTTATTTTATTCTACTGTATATAGTATTTTATTTTATTCTATTCTGTACAGTTGTGTACTGTATTTATTCTTATTGTATCCTAATTTTTGCCTCATAACTTTTGCACTGTCCACTTCCCGCTGTGACAAAACAAATTTCCCATGTGTGGGACTAATAAAGGTTATCTTATCTTATCTTATCTTAAATAATAGCAATCCCGAGCTTATCCTGCTTTTGTTTCCCGACATTATGGACAGAGAGGGGCTAATCATAAGAGTTGCTGTTAATTACTGTGCAACAAATGAAATAGAATTTATATGTAAAAAACTATAAATGGCATAAAATTATTGTTTATTTTTATTAAAAGAATATTAAAAGATTCTAAACTTTGTGCAACCAGTTTGTAGTACTAACCTTATTAGCTGTTGTTTAAAAATATAAATAAATAAATAAATAAAACAAAGGCTAAAACATGTCATTTCTTCCTTGCCAGTATTTCTCACTTTGTAAGAAAAGGTCTGATTTGACCTGTGATGTGACGATTTTGACCATAGAAATGACGTCAAATATTTCAACGATGTTTGCTGGGACAGTTCTGGTCTTCCTATCAGTTTCCCATCAAAGAGCAGTAGCTAATCCATCTTGCTTTGTTTTATTTATTTATTTATTTATTTTTTAATCAGACAGAACACGGTTTTGAGACCCAAGAAGTTAAATTTCACTGGCCAGACACTGCTTACCTATGTTTTAGTGACTGGATATGTAAATATTATTTTCTGTAGTCAAAGCAGAGGTGCTAAAACAGTGCAGCCAGCATGCCAATTTGAACTGAATGTAGCGTTGGTTGCACAATCAAATGCTGCAGGTTGGTGCAGAGGTGATATTATTTTTCACTTTTACATCTTTCCCTTTTTTTTTTAACGTCATCTACATTTGGGATTTTTGTGAAAGCTATCTGTATCTAATTAAGTTGAATAAAATATTAGCAAATCCATATTTTATAGCTTCCCATGTTTTCCTCTTGCTTCTGTAGGGACTCAGAAGTTCTTGCTCTACAGTCAGGTGTAACCTCAGGTCATCATACTTGAAGGAGAGATCTTAGGAAATGTTTGGAGCATTGTGGGATCCAAATGTGTGATGAGGTTTTCTTCCGAATTTAAAAATTCATCTTGGTTATTGTCTGAGGAGCTCTGACCAGAAGCTCAAGACAAGGCTTAGTGGTTGTTTATTTCCAACCAGACTAAAATATATGACTATAAAAACCTACAGCTAATCGCACCATGCATATGCCAGACACCATTATCATCAAATACATAGCTCGCAGATTTTTTACTTCAAGTGTGTTGTTTTTGCTTTTGATGATTCATGTTTGATAATACTGAGACCAAATCAGCTATGGAATCGACTCACAACACTCACCTCTTTCAAACACAATATTTTACAGGTTTTATATGCAGCCTGAGCCATATTCCAGTTTGGGAATCACAGAGTCAGTGAAATGGAACAAAGTGGATTGCTGGCTGGGGCCTTTGAGCGGCTATCCTTGTTTGAAGTCTCTCTCCAGCCCTGCCGAGTTCAGAATACATTGTCCAGAGATACGATCAAACTTGGCAGCTATTGATTCCTTCCCAAATCAGACATAAGACATACTGAACATGTTAAGAACTTTCAAATACGTTTTTTAATTGTGTACGTCTTTCAAAAACCCACTCGTATCACAGTGCTGCTGAGTCAGTTTGAAAAAGGAGCTTTTGGACAGTCAGACACTGTATCATGCCAATATTTTTATTTTTCTCTCAAAAATTTCATTCTGAGGACGCTCATGCATAAATGTGCAAGAAGACGAGCCTTCCTTGTGTCACTGTGACAAATATAATGTTCTTTTTCTTTGTTTGTTTCTTTTTTTTTGGTGATCTAGTTAAAATAATACTAAGTGTACGTTGGTTCTGAACTGCTCCAAAGCCCTGGAGCTCAATGAGTGTAAACCAGTCATGATCACTTTTGTTTTACTTTCGGTTTATATCACTCTCCCTCTTTGCCTTCCTCCCCTGACAACCAGGCTGTTTTTATTTTTCTAGGTAGAGTTTCCACAGTAACTGCTTTTGTTTCACCATCCACCATTTCAGCTACCTGGGGAAAGCTGCCAATAGGTACTGGGGGAAAAAATCCACTCTCCTCTACCTATTTGGGTTGCACAACTGTGCCTCACATTTTCCCTGCGTATGTTGATACATAGTGGCAGACAGAATAGCATAGTGGAAAAAAAAGGCTTATGGGGAACCAACCTAAAAGGGGATGGTCTCATGATTCTATAGCCACTACATTGTGCAATTAGCATTTATTTCATAGTGAAATTAAACATTAAAAAAAAATAAAAAATCAGCTGCCTATTGCCTTTTTCACAGATGCTGAAATAAAAGTATCAAAGGATCCAATAATAACACAAACATTTTTTCATTTAAAACAGAAATATAATCCCCTACAATAGTTGAAAAAAGTACATTTATCCACATAAAGCACATAGTTAGGACTTCAAGTCAGTGGTGTACTAAAAATATATCTACCTAATATCTTGTGGATAATATGCAGTTAGTTTGCAGCTCTCAGCTCTAATAACATGCTCAACTTTCAATATGTAGAGCTGTTAAAATGTCTTAAATCTACAACTGCCACTCTCGAGATCTTTCATGGTAAGTTCTGTCTGATTGCACCAGAAAGCTCCTGTCTCAACTTCACAGAAGACTTTGGCAGGCCAACAAAGAACAGGCCCTAATACTGTGGAAAAGGAGGTTTCTAACATGACACTTTTCAGCTGTTTGAAGGAGGGTGGAGAGAGATTTCTGTGAGCTGAGTTGACTCCTCCAGATCAATAGCTCGTCTCTTTCTCTCTCCAAGACAACTGGTGTGGCATTTGAACCAGATAAAACAAGGGTTCCCCTCCACCTCACCTCTGACAACTGAGCACTTCCACCAAATCCCAGTTGGATGAGAAGGATACAGATGAGTCCATTTAAATCCCCTTTCCAACTTAGTTCTAGACCCCCAGTGATCAGAAAATGCAGGAAAAAGCACCTAAAATCATCTTGAAAGGAAAGGTCCAATCTATGTAGGTTAATATTCACTGTTGCTTCATTTAGCTCTGTTGCAGGCCCACTGGGGCAGCTGTAAAAAAAAGTTCTGGGAGCCAGAAGGCACAAAGGCTTTTATTTATTTATATCGTGGAGAAATATATAGCAGGAAGCAAACTGGTGCAAATGATGTGAAAGAAAAACTAGTCTGAAGAAGTTATCTTGCAGATTGTGGGATAACTGCAAGAGAAGGAATAGGCTGCATTACCATTTTATGTGCGGTATGAATTAAATATACACACTGCTGCCAGAATAAGTCAGATAACATGACAATATGTAAGGTAATCCTTCTTCCCATCCTTCAACCACCAGCGATGTACCCTTAAGCAAGGCACTTGGTTCTTAATTACTCCTGTGAAGCTGCTCATTTGTCAGCAGCAGATGATGAGATGGGCCGGCAAAAGTAAAAGGTTGCATTGGCAGCTAAAGTAAGTGTGGCATTGCTATCAAAGAGAATGCCTGCTCAGCCAACCTTGCACATAAAAGCTGAAAAAAAAAAAAAAACTACTCTTACAACAGTTCATCATCTTTCTAACCTGTGGTCAGCCAATTATCTGGCTCTTGCTACAATATTGGACTTTTAACTCTCTGAACAAGGGCCCTCTTCTCCCTTGCATGTCAGCTTAGTCTTTCCCCCTGGTCGCTCATGACATTGTAACACTAATTACAGCTAATTGTTCTATGCTGAATGGATTTAGTCACATTGCAAATGATATGCCATTGGTCAGTGTCACAATGTTTCCACAGAAAAAAATTCAATGGGGAATGGAAATTTGCACAAATGAATGTAATTAAGAAGCACATTCATTACTTCTAATTGCATATGAGAACCCTCAAAGTGAAACCGAGATCCGGCTCATATGAATAATTAATGCAGCTAACTGTACTGAACACTGTAATGTTGCTGCTGTCACATAATGATGTGCTAAACTATTGCTTTTAATGATAAACTGTAGTGTTATACTTTTTCGTAATGCACAGTCCCAATCACCCACAAACTTATTTTTTTCCTCATTAAATCCCTTTATTTGCTGGCAGATTGTGTCTAGACAGTTGAATTCCAATCTCAGCACAAGCGAATGGGCGGCCAGACATACTGAGTAGAGTTGGAGGTTAGAGAAGTATTAAAAATTCAAGTGGTACCAACGTGTTTGGCACACTAGATCAAGTCAAGTGGCCTTTTCCAAAGACAAGAAAAGGGCAGTTGTAAATCAGCCAACTGGAAACTCAGTCTGAGAGCCATTATGAAAATTTTGGACCTACAGAAATCAAAGAGTTGAGAATGTAACCCCCAGAAAGTATGAACTTTGCAAGCCTTTAATCAGATTATTTGTCTGCTGGTATCACAGGAATTATAGAATGTGCCATAAAAGACCCCCCAAAAATGTTAAAGTAAACATCACACAAAAAATAATGATTGAAATCTCTGATTTGATGAGTAATTACTTTTTTTTTTTTTTTTAGATTTATACAGAATGCATTGCAACACATTCAGAACTGTAATCGTATTACATTTGGAGTATTTAAAAAGGATTGGCTTATTTTAATAGCAGATTTAGATCTTAGACAGACAAGGTGTAAGCTGGTCATTTGAAAGCCATATGCCACAGATTAAGATACGGCACTGTGCTGTGCAGATATTTCATGTTCCTTCCAGAGGCTAATGCACTTCGTCGGAACTGCCTTTGCTGAGCTGCTTGTAAGTGGGCAAAAGTACAAGCTCCTAAATCCCTCAACTCCAACAACAGGAGAAAGAAATAAGTATATTACAAATCGTCCGGAGAACAAAATTGTGTATAGTTTGAAAAATGTGAGGGATTTAGACTCAGGGATTTGCTCCCACTTTGCCCCACTTTGTCTGAGGGCTTAGCACTGATCGCTGCTCGCGACATGATGATTCCCATCATTCTTCAAAAGCCTTTCAGGTCATCATTAGTACAACATATGCTTAACGGCACAGGTTACCACAAAAAAAGTGAAGCAGATAAAAAGTGAGGTTAAAAATTAACACAGAAATATGTCAGTGTCCACACAGGTTGACAGATCAAGAGTATGCTCACGCTACCCACAAACATAGTGTAGATGCCAAAGCAAAGAATTACATGTATGTCCCATTTTGAACTATTCACCATGTTTAATTGTTCTGATTGTATAGTTTTGCACTTGCCAGCTGTTTGATGTATACAGCTCTGACATAAAAACGTACGTGCAAATGATGTTAATTAGGACTTTTTATATATTTGTCGAGACAGAAGAAGAACTAACAAAATCTTCGAAATAATGTGTGACAAGAGAGGCGACAGCTTAAGACTGATGGCGGGGTGGTGAAATAAGCCTGGAGGGGGAGGCAAGAACCCATAAAATGAACAGCCGCCTTACTCATAAATAATAGAAACATAAAATGTCATATGGACTTTATATCAAGAGAGGGTGAGAGAGGGTGGTCTAATAAAGATGCAGGTTTAAAGAGGAGTTGAGAAATTCATTGTCATAAGAAGGCCACATGGCTTGCCTTTGGCACAGACAATTATTCAGAGCAAGTTGACATTCAGGTTCTAGCTGAAGCACCTTTAAGAAACAACACTGCTTTTGACTCTCGAAATTCTCTCGTTCCACTGTTGCTCGGGTCTTTCAATCTCTCAGCTCTGTTTCTCACTTTTCACTTGGAGTCATTCCATCTCCTCTCTCCTCTTTACACTTTTCCTTGTTCTTTCTGCTTTACAAATTGAGACGACACGATAAGAGATTGCCACTGCCATGCCAGCCTGGTGCTCATTGATAAAACCATATCTAATCCATCTTAGGCCCCCCTCTGTCACCAACACACTCATCTCTGAGACAGTCAACGTGCACAGGATCCATCTCTCTTTTTGAACTGAGCTGCACAGAGTCAGAGTTTATCTGACTTAACTTCTGAAAGAAGAAAATGGAGCTCGATGAGTCAGGTGAATTTCACTCTGCCTTGAAATGATGTGCAAGTGTGTTGTGTGTTGAATCGGTAGCATCCAAAAGCAAATGAAAAAGACTCTTGGTTTTAGGTGGAAATGCATGGTTTATGAAAGATCTATTTTATAGGAATTAAAATGAGATTTTCCTGTAATTTCCTCGAGCCTGTAAACTCATCAAGGTTCTGCTAAATTACACAAGATGCATATTAATCAAATCGCTTTATATGGCTTGCACATTAGCTTTGAAAATGATCCATTCTCCTCTTCCCTGCCTTTACTATTTATCTGTTAGAACTATATTGACTTTAATACAGTATTACGCGTGACTTTGTGGTCAAATAACTAGAAATAGCTTTTCTAATATCCAACTACTTATATTAGACTCCGATACAGCACTCACTAGGATTTTTCATGCAGCAATTTGTAAAAGTACACATGCATTTATTACATTAGTATGGTCTTCTGTCTAAAGCTAAGACACTTCAACAAATATTACCCCAGAGGGAAAGTGGGTAATAAGTGGAGTATTTGAGCAAGTTTATGAAGTATGAGATGTTTATGTCTCTGTATATTAATGGAATCATGAGCAATTGCCTCACTATTCGAATGAATCACATATGAATCACTACTGTCAACATGGTGAATACATTATAGAGAACAGCTGGGGAAGGAGATGTGCTGCATGCATTTATAAAAATGCATGTGTACAGATGTGTGAAAACTGTTTTTTTAAACGTACAAAAATGTCTTGTTATAACTTCACAATCTTGCCATGAACAGAAGGCCATCACCACAATGTCGCCCATTTTGTTTAATACCTAACACAAGCGTTCACAATCACACTCACACTGACACCCAGGCCCCAAACCTGTCAGCCCAGATGCTGGGGAGACACCAGGGACTCTTGTCTCACTTACAACAATGACACAATGGCTTTACTGCATGTAGGTGTATACAAAGAAATCTATTTTTCAGTGTTCTTTGGATCTTATATGCTGCATAGGAAAAAGAAAAAACGGTCTCACATTTTGACAGAAAACTGAAAATCAACAGAGTGAAGATCTACACCAGTCCTGTCCGAAATATACGATGGAGGGTTATATCCAGAAAATGAAATCGGATTCACTTGGATTCACTGGGACCCACAATAGCCTTGTTCATGCTGTCTTGTCATATATGGCGAAATAATTTCAGCAGCATCTCTGGTATGCTGCTTGTGTTTCATCACTGACACTGATGAAAAAACCCAGAGTTTTTTTGTTTTGTTTTGGTTTTTTTCTACACTGTCTTAAGGACGTTTCTTTTTCCATCTGGAACTTGTTTGAGCAACTATTAAAATGTATATGCATGAGGAAGGAGTTGTGTATCCCTGTGTTTAAAAAGGCTTGTTTTATGGAAAACAGCAGTGGGCAGTAAGCCATGGAGTGACAGCTGTCTTGTGAATCATTAAAATACAATTTGGCAACACAGTTAAAACTTCAGAGGAATAATTCCCATTACGTTGTACAGCTTAACACTGGACAACAGTTAAAAAAAATTAACCTTACAAAATAAATTTTAAGTAGCAAACACACTATTGTGCAAATTACATCCTTTTTATTTTATTCTGCTTTCCCATGACAGAATCACTGCTTGTGTTTTTCTTTTTTTTAATGAAACCAATTCACTTGCATATTTTAAAATGACTGAGATGGTGTTTGGTTTAATCTGTATAAAGAAAACTGTCAAATATAACACACTAAGAATGAGTACGTAGCGAAATATTGGATTTTTTTTTGCTTGCTTAAAGAATGAACTCACAAAAACAACATGCATAGCTAGTTGTTTTTGGGTTTTTTTGTACAAAAATGGCCGCTGGTTTAGTGTTTGCAAAGCTGTGTTGTTACAATTACAATCACAGCTGTAATCTCAGTAAATAATTGTACTGTTTTAAAACACAGATGGCCACTTGTAAATTATGCTGTCAGCCTCACAAAGCACAAACAATAATAAAAATGAAAAACATAAAAGAAAGGATTTGCCTGCTGTCAGATCTAGCAAAAATATACTACTCACTGGATTCAGGGTCTGAGTTTCCATCTCCCTCGGTCCGGCTGTTAGGTGATGTTTGCTCATAGTACTCCTCTTGTGGGAAGCTAAGGGGAAGAGGCTGGGTGGTACTGGCAGTGATGCTAGGCTCTGGGTCTCCAAGCCCGCTGTCACTGCAACTCTCCTGGGAACCGTCTGGAAGATGGAACGTCACACGGCGCTGGGTCTGAGGCACACCAGAAGATAAGAAATGTTTATATGAGAAACGCTTCTGTCCTGTTAATATGAACATCATGATCATCATACTACTACTACTAATAATAATAACAATACAGAAACCTACATTATTATAGTGACTGTAAGCAGTTTAAGAGGTAAGGGGTGAACATTTTTTTTTTAATTTGTAGTTACTCTCATACTAAAGACAGACCTAGACAGCAGATCTTTTAAGTCCATCCTGGATCAGACTTGCTCCACATTCCTCAGCAACAAACACCCTGTCACCATTTTATGGTTCTCCTCTCACTCATCACAGCTTAACACAAACAGCCCTTGTTATTAGACCCAGTCGTCTGGCTCAAACAATCTGGCCTTTGTCAAAGCGTCTCAGGTCCTTACGCTTCCTCATTCTCCCCGGTCCCGCATTTTGACGACAACAGCTCACTCTTTACTTAAATCGCATAAATCCCAGACCCTGACATGTGCTGCTGTTAGGAGATAACCTATATGATTGTTTCACCTGTGAGTGGTCATAAACAATGGGCTGATTGCTGAATGAATAAAACCCACTGTATCGGTCCAGGTTTTGAAATATCCACCTCTAAGATTTTTACCTTCACCCCATTGCAAGGATGAATGAAATCTCAGTTTTTGTTTTGACTATAGAGAGACTACAGAGTTGAGAAATTACATTGAAATATTGGCAGCAATGCTTCATTCTAGAAGTAGTGTTAAAGGTACTCTTTATAATCCATAGAACAGAGTGAACTGTTTTCTTTTTTTAAAGACTGTTTTATTCAGCAGTGAGGAGTTCCTATGAATACTTCAAAGTGAGATCTGTCTGGAAAAACAAGGACATTTCTTCTACAGAAAAACACTGTTTAATCTTTTAAAATATATCAAAGCTTTGAGCACCACAATCAAAATTCTTCTCACAGCCATTGTGCTGGGGTGAGGGCAGAAATCTCAAAACTATGTGTATGGTGTTAACCGCAACACTTGAGATTTTTTTTTCTTTTTTGACTGAAGGGGCAAACAGAATAAAAGGCTTTAGTGATTCACTAAACCAATGTTATCATCAATTGAAACTGTGATTGTTGAGTCCTGTTTCTTCCATTTCTATTTCTTCTATACAAATACAGACCAGACCATTTCATATCAAGATGTTGATTCAATTAACCTTAACATGTAAGTAGGGTAAGGCTCATGGGTGAGCTTGGTGTTTAACTAATTATCATTTACACTGTAGGCTTTAGGTCATAGATATTTTACAGTATCAGAGACTAGTTTGTTCCAGTACCAGTAAAATTACACAATACTCAGTAGCCATTTTTTCCAACTATCGAAAAAAAAAAACACATCACTACTTAGACATAAAATCTTTTATTATAAAGTAATTTAAAGACACCAACAAGGTGGTGACAAACTTGTTACTTAAAACGTTAACATGATACTTTGTTTATAAGACGAAAAGACTGAATGAAATGGTTGGAAAGGTAACCTGCTAATGGTACTATGAAGTCGATCATTAGCTCCAATATGTTAGCTCATTCATTCATTTATTTATCTTTTTAGCCATTGCAAACATTATAGCCTATGGGACATAACTGATATCATAATGCCAATTCCAAATAAAAAGGTAGTGTGTATTTTATATAAACAGTATAAAAGATGGCCTTAGCTACAGTGACACTGCCCGCTGGTTTCTGAAGAAGTAAATTGTTGAATGACGCATCAATTAAAAGTCGTTAGCTAACATGCAGTTTCATATCGTAGACAATTATCTATTTTGAAACATAGTAAAGAGTAAGCAAAACACGTACTGTTAGAAAGAGCAGTTTGTGAATTTTACATGATTGCTGGTAGAATAACAGTAGCAGTGGCTACATTGACTCCAGACACGCTCACAAAAGTATGGGTTTGACTATCGTGTAGATATACGCGTCCAGAAGAGGGACGCACCGAACACTTTTGCATTTTAAGCTTAACATTATGCTGAAACTGCAGAAAGGTTGGGTTGCGAGTTACAGTGCAAACTACAATCAGGAGGAACTTTTAACAGTCCTGTTGTGATTCCCCAAACACTCCTCATCTCTAAGTATGCGTACAGACATTAAGCACATAACACAGTGTTTAACAAATGAAAACACAAATAGAAATCTGAAATCAGTCAAAAATGTGTTTGAAATTATATTGTTATTTATTAAGCAAATACCAAACTGAATTTGTGTTTTTATTCACACATTTGAGCCGGCACACAGGACTTCTGTGAGACGTCAGAAATTAATCAAGCATAACAATCAACCATTAAAACTAATTTTTCTGTTCAGGAATGCAAGTAAATAATTTTAATTTGGCACCTTAATCAAATAATAATAATAATAATAATAATAATGTCCTTTACTTTTTTTCAGCTGTTTTATAAAACAGCAAATTTGAAAATTCATGGATTACAACAGTTATTATATTTTTGCATTTTAAAATATTTGGATTAAATAACTTGTGTGTACTGGTAGATTAAGCATTACAGAAAAATAAACAATGATTTTTGGTAATTACCAACACTGTTAATTTAGGTCAGCTGTGGCATAAACCTTACACTGGGTGGTCTAATAAATGTGTTAAGCACTGTATTACACATTATGAACATATACTGGATGGGATTTAATATTAAGTATAAAATGAATAAACACACTGAGCACTTGTGAACATTATTTTACATGTGAAACTCTATATTCAGACGTGCTGTATTTTAAAATTGAAACTTCCATCACTTTAATAATATATAGCCTTTTGAAAGGCTATATATTTTGAAATCAGATTATTCTTTCTGAGACACCATGTATAACAAAGATTTACAATAATTCGTTTTTATTCAGTGTGACCCATGAAGTCAGCAGAAAAGTGTTTGTCGAGGTCAAAACAGAAACCTGTTTTTTCTACAGACCCCTATAGCCCCAGAATTCTTTGTGCACCACAGCTATTGTCATCTTAAAATACAGGTTTAAGGTACGGTATTTCAGCATAACAATGCAAAATACTTCCATCCCCGACTTCTACTGTCTTTCGTAACAATAAGTCAGGCCAGCGGCACTAGCCGCCATCTTCCATGCAAAGTTTTTTTTCTGTGGTTCATATAGTTCAGCATATAGCATATAAGAGTAGACATGAACACATGTTTATGTTCAAGATGTATGCTGTCCCCATCGGTTTCTGAACAATAGCAGCATATGTACCTTTGTTTTCTTTGATTTTTTTTTATCTGTGACACTTAAACAAAAATAGTTTTTGTTTTTTTAGAATTTTGGTATTGAAAAGTAGCACAGGTATTGGTTCTGGTCACATCCCCCTAAGGCAAGGGTGTCTAACATAAGGCCCTTAGTGTTACAGCTTTTCTGATTGATATAGAGCCCCACCGTCCATTGCCACCCATACTACACCGAAGCACACGAACATTTTCTGTTAACTATTGAAAACTCTATAGTCTAAATTCATAATTACAGGCACAATGATCAATGTCTTCTGTAATGTTACATGTTTATTGTGTTTCACTGGTGCGACCCACTTCACATCGAAGTGGGCTGTATGCGGCCCACGATGTAAAATGTGTTTCACATCCCTGCTCTAAGGACACCACCAATGACAAAGACAGAATATTAACACCAAGGAAGGAGTGACAGCAACACTTACTCATAGACGAATGAGTATAGTGAGATGACATTTCCAAGGGAAATCCATGCCTAAATGTTTTTCATGACTTGTGTTATCTAGTGTTTATCTTCTTTTACAGTAACTCCATAGTGTATCCATCTTTAAACTGAATAACTGAGACAGTGACCTTATATTGGCAAAATGTTTTGGGTGTCTCAGGCCTATTAAATATGGCGTTATTTTTGTGCCACTATTCTGAGCGATGTGTTGCTCGCGCTCTCAACATTTCTGCCCGTGCGCGCTCAACTCTTTCTCTACACCGTTATATTTGTGCCACAAAACCGGCCAATCACAGATTTGGATGCAAAAAAATCTGATTGGCTGTTCTGGTCTCCAATCAGCTCGAAATGACAAAATGCAATATCCCAAAATCCATTTCGTCCAAAATTCAAACGAGGCAGTGGCGGAGGAACTCAGAGTGGCGGAGTTTGAAATATTACTCTGTCTGGGTCACAAAATAAACTTTTAAGATATTTTCATGTGAGAATGGTGCTGTGTAAACTTCTAATATCTGCTCGATTCATCAAGACATCACATATTTGCATAACTGCTCTAACGTTTTCGGAGATGCCTGTTACCCATCAGCTGACCGGGTGGTCACTCGGGTTAAACATAATATATAAGGATGAACTGACAAAAAATCACCGACTACACCACCAGGTATTATAGGAAAAACCATAAAGCCTTTGAACTAAAACAAACGCTGTTGTAACAGTGATGTACACTGTCTTGTTGGTATATATGTATGATTTGTATAACCTTCATGTTTCCAAACCGATATCATGAGCAGCAGCTTTTACAGCTGTGGCTCCAGCAAACACCAGCTGATACTAGAAAGTAATATTAAATAAATTCTAACAACAGCTGATCAAGCTTGAACATGCTGTTGTTGTTTCTCCTCAAAATACAACACTTGCACCTGCAAACTTTTTTTTACATGCGCTCACAATAGTGGCACAAAATAATTAATTTACTTTTCCTATATAGGGTATCTGTAAGGCTTGTAATTGACACTTGTGCAGTACAGGTCCTGTGGTATATGGGATGTGTATTAACAGGTTGAAATACTGTATGTCCTAGTTTTCCTTCTCACCCAATTTAGACACAAAAGAAGTGGAAACGTGTGTGCAGGCTGAGACTTTGATTTGTAAAGTCTTGGGGATCACAGGAGTGTGGGCATTTTCTTCTCAACAGTACAGGCTTCTTTGATTTCTCTGGAGGTTTACAGAAGTTTATGTTGTGACCTTTCTTTGGAGCTAACAAAGAAATATACTCTGTAAGTATCTCCGTTAACATGTTTGCTAATCTAACAGAAAGCAAACTACATGGTTACAGTCCTTTATATTGTGGGCAATCTTTAGACTCCACAGACTTTTATATTTTTACTTTGATAAAAAAATTGTTTCCTTTACAAAGACAAAATCAGAAATGAGGATATCTGAGTTTGATGCAGCCATGGTGAAACACAGTGCAGTCTCTGTAATATAGACTGCAGCTTGAATTTATGTCTACACATGATTCCCTCAGTAACATCATACTGCATCACGCTGTATAGAGGCATAAAACGTATAAAATATAATTACGCTCTCAGCTTCGGTTATTGCGGCGAATTTTATTCATCCCATTATTCAAACTGATAAGATTTTTTTTTTCCGAGAGCAAATACAACTGGCACAAATGACTATCTTGATTTTCCATTGCTATAGCAACAAAAGCAATATGCATGTCCTGAATTAAAAACATCATTAACACTTGCGCCTTTAAGCTCAGGAGAAGCTGCGCACACATATTTTTCCATAGTCACCACAGTGTATAGATAAAGCAGTTGTTGTTGTTTGATAAGTCTAAATAAGGCAAAGGAAACAGAGGAGAGATGGAGAGCGAACTAAAGTCTGGCTCTAAAGAAGGACAAGCTGCCAAAAACAAAGTGCACCAAAAAGCTTCATTTAAAAATTATTAGAGTGGGCTGCCTAACCTAAATCCTCACAATTAGCACCCTGAAAGCACAAACTGAGTGGTTTCAATACTGTGATGTTCAAGCAGTTTGTTAAATACTCTTTTTTTTCTCTTTCTTGATTCATCTGGAACCCGAGGCCTCAAATCCTGCTCTCCGTTTGTGCGAGTGTGTGTGAGAGTTTGAGTGTGCGTATGCCCTTAAAAAGACAGACGAGAAATAAGAAGAAAAAGACAGAAAAAGGGGGCATGCAGTCAAAGAAACAAACAGCCAAACACACATAGCCGTCAACTATTGTCTGACATAAAAACTCTGAAACAAAAGCGTTTTGTTGGAGGAATAATGTATTTGTTCACATGCGCTGCATTAATTTCTCAAATACATAAAAACACAAGACGTAGTACTAAAATCAATCTTCTTTTTATTGCACATGGCGGGAGATTCTCTGGTGGTATATATTCTACAGCACAGAGCCTTTTTTTTCTCATGGTTTTATTCATTTTCTAAGACAGAGTGGAAGAAGAAATACCTTGCTGGCAAAATTATATAGTTATGTGTGCCATGTTTGCCCACGCTTTCAAGTGGTCTAAATATCTACTTGTTCTCAAACAGCGTTGGCAGCTGTTTCTCAAATTACTGGAGGATGCACGCAAATGCAATGTCCAGGTTCCAGCAAAAGAAAAAGCCCACTTACGGAAGGTTGGCAGCTTTACAAAAAAGCACGCTTTCTCTCCACATGATTCTAATTACTGAAAACTTGCTTCAACAATGGCTCCCAGAATCTATTAGAACAAACAGCTGCCCGTGACAATTAGGACATAATAATTTTGCATGAGGGAGTGTCTTCATTTTTAGACTGTTGTTTATTCAGGCTCCTTCAAGTTGATGCCAGATGTTAAGAAAAGCCTAATTCGATTTCATGGTGCCCTCGCTACAAAGTCACTCGGAGCTACAATATTAATTACAATTAAATACCATTAATAGGTCTTAAATAAATAAAAGTTTTGCTCCCAGAGGTAATGACTAATGCGAATAAAACATTAATGTCGAAAAACAAACACCACAAACAAAAACAAACATTCACCAAGGAGTCAAGGTGAGTGTTTTGCTAAGCATAATCACTTATTTAAAGAAGCTGCCAGAAATCCATAAACCAAAGACAAGCTGCTGTAAGAGATATCAAGACCAAACAAAGCCCGTTCAGCCAGATAAAACACTGCCTTGAGAAGTATGTACACAGAGATAAACGAACAGGAGACGTGCATGCCAAGTTCTACCATATAACAAGCTCGAAAATCCAAAACCAGCCCTCTGGTAACCACCCTGGCAGGGATGAATTCACGGGTTACTGGATTATAAGTCGGCTATATTTAGATAGAGAAGAGGGGAGGCCAAGTGGTTGCCACCTTGTTCTCTGGTAGGCTGCAGCTCTATGGCTTTTATTATTACATATACTGCCCCCCCCAACTGCCGTTCTCTCAAAATAGCAAAGAAGTCAGCGGTGCACAGAGGGGGACTTGGCTGACAACCACCTTACTGAGTGATAAACAGAGACCACTTAGGAGTGAATCAGGGGAGATTGGCTCTGCCATTTCAGATAAGGATCAGCTCGCGGGCACACCTAGACCTGCATAAATCTGTTCAGAGGAGATGGCGATTTGTCATGTCACACGTGTCTTATGTAGAGTGAAAAAAAGCGGCTATACAGCAATGGCAAGATCCAAAAAGCAGTGTCCTGCATGTCCCAGTGTTGCTTGATGTGAAGGTGGTGCAACATTGGCAATAAATAAATAAAAACCAATGTGGTTTTAGGTATTTCTTTAGTCCTTTCTTTGAAATTTTTTGTACATGCTGTTCCAGTTCTGCCTATTATGTGTAAGGTGATATGCCGCTGCTTGTGAGATGATGAGTTAGCAGGAACACACAAGAAGGAGGTGATTCTAGCAAGTGGGCTGAGAGATTACTGGGTGGTTTTTTTGACTGTCATCAGTCTTTGAGTCATCTGCTGTTATACACTGATAATTCTGATATTCTTTGTGTGACACTGTTATGACAAAACATATAATATCTCCAGTCCTGGCAAACTGTGGTCTCACACTGAAATGTGAAATGTCACCAACATGATGACTTCAGTATGAATAAGCAACAGATGTTATTAATAATTCTGACTGTGTAGTCAAAAAACTAATGTGAGAGTTTAACACAAGCATTTTCTGCCGCTTAACATTATGCTGAAACTGCAGAAAAGTTGGGTTGCAAGTTACTGTGCAAACAGTAAGGAAGAACTTTAACAGTCCTGTTGTGATTCCCCCAAACACTCCTCATCCCTCAGGATGCTTACAGACATAATACAAATCTATTAGACTACCTGTCATAAAACATGAAAACACACATCTGAAATCAGATGTGTGTTTTATATTGTTATTTATTAGGCAAATGACAAACTGAATTTGTGCTTTTATACCCATAACAGAGCCAGCACACAGGACTGCTGTGAGAAGTCAGAAATTAATCAAGCATAACAATCAACCACTAAAACTAATTTTTCTGTTCAGGAAGCCAAGTAAATAATTGTGATTTGGCACCTTAATCAAAAAATAATAATGATGTGCTTTACTTTTTTCAGCTGTTTTATAAAACAGCAAATTTGAAAATTCATGGATTACAACAGTTATTATATTTTTGCATTTAAAAATATTTTGATGATAGATTTACCATTACATTGTATTGTTATTACCAATAGTCTAAATTTAGGTCAGCTGTGACATAAACCTTACAGTGAAACATTATGAACATATACTGGATGGGATTTAGTGATAAATGAATAAACATTTCACTCTGTCATGTATCCAACAAACAACTTTTAAAGTAATAAGACGATGCTTTTCAATACTTATGACATTATACTGTTGTCAACATGAAATTTGACAACATCTTTCAGCTATTTATGGAGCCTGATGGGGACACTGGTGGACAAAATATTACTGCATGGCAACAAGTTAGTTATTTGTGATGACAAGATCAATAACTTGTGGCTAAGAGGCAGTTAGGAATACAGATATGATAACTAAATTGTTGCCATGTGTTATTAATGCCTGGCCACAAGATACAGAATCTGTTGTTTACTGACAGCATCAAGCGAGCTCTTTAGGGAAATTATCACACATGAAGCATCTATAAATTTGATTTAATTTTGTTTTATTTTAACCTTGGGATGAGTTATAATAATATCCTGCATTATCAGCAGTGGGAGGGGCCCTGAACCAGCTCTCGCTCTCTCAGTCCTGTTACATGTCTGTTGTTTTCTTCTGTGTAAGGAATTATATAATTGAGGAATACTGAGTAGTGGCTAAGAAATCAAAATACGTGACATGACGGATGTGTTGATAACCTGTGTTCTGTTTAAACACAGCCTGGCACCTAAAAACAACAACCTGCTCTGAAGCAACAGCAAAAATAGTTTGTAATTTTGTTGTTTATGCTATTTTTATACACGTATAGATCTTGAGAGGGCAAAAATTACAAGCATCTGACTTGATGGTTGAGCCCAGACGTGAACAAAGCTCTATGCGCTTCAGGCAACAATTAAAAGATCAGACACCTTGCAGCTTTCTGATCTTGTTTATCTCATATTCAAAGTCATGGACACTTTATAATGAAGTTGTGGCCACGATTTAATATCTAATTCCCATGTCTTATTAACTCGTGAATACTATTTAATTATCTCATTCACATGTCTTATTATGGACACAAGTTATTGGTCGTTTGGTCACACGTTACCATGTGGCCAGGAGGGCTTTATAGCTCTAACTCGCGTTAGTCGTATTTATACTAGAATATGATTATAACAAACAGAAAAGGCCATCACAATAAGAAGATTTGCCATTTCTGTTAGCTATTTCCAGAATTTTTAGAATCAAATCCAGCAATGGACTTTCATCTGTGCTTTTTGTTTAAGATTCAACCAACGGCATAAGCAGAGCTGTTTATTATTTGCTATTTTTAGTGAGGAACGACATGTTTTTTAAGCAAAACAAAAAATGTGTTACACTCGAGACAAAAAGCATTTAAAGTCTGAAACTAGCGCTCAATTGCATGTAACCATATTTAAACCATACAGTGTTAATATAATGGCACACCTGTGCAGTTAAAAAATAATATTGTGGAGGAATGTGCATCTGACAGTGAGCGTCAAATATTCGTTAGTGAGATGTGTTTGACTCTAATTGCACAGAGTAAATAATTATTGTGTTGAAAAAGACAACAGTTCTTGACATCTGTAATGTTCACCCAAGTATTAACATTAGCTGACAGTGTTAATTTGTTTGCTGTAAAATATAATAGCAGTCCAAACAAGTGCTTTATCAGGCAACATTCATGCTGATAGATGTGAACATGCAAGAGAGAGCAGAAAAAAATGTTTAGCACTCACATTCACAGAGGTGATCTTCCCCAATTGACAGGCCTCCTGCAAGGAAAGATGACAGATTTTTACATCGCTGTCTGACTGTAACTCTATAGAGAATTTACAATTGAAATTGATATTTGAACTCAGCAAAGGAAAGTGCACGGGGAACTTTCCGGTGTTCTTAGAGTCAATCAGAGTTCACAATCGAGAACCACGTAGATTTGAGAGTTTTTTGAAGTAGGAATTGAGAATAAGGATACATATTGATTTCTTGCTCGGATACAAACTTTGTGCAGTGCACTTCCGTGCCCAGTTGGCTCGCCAGCAAACCAGGCTGCAGAGTACACACCCGCTCCCCAGAAAAGTAAAGAATAGGGCAAACCTGACATCCTGACAACAGAAGCCCTACATCTGATACTTTGATAAAGATGTTTTCTCCACATGTCAGGGAGGAAAGTGAACAGAATATCAAATGAAGCATCAAAAATTAACAATAAACAGTGACAAGCTTCTAAATTGGGAACAAAAGACACCCGCAAGCCTGCAAAATAGCATCCTCTCTCTGGGGACTTAGATAACTCACAGAGAGATAAGAGTATTTAATTTTTAATCACCAATTTTGTTTTCTTTGTACTGTGTATAATAATCTGAATACGTGACTTTATTTGCAAAGAAAATAGAAGAAATGTGGCAGTGAAGTGCCACTTAGACAGGGGAGAAGCTGAGAGGACTACTGGGGTGGAACGGTAAAACAATGAACAGGAAACAAGTTCATGTCAACAGATTATCCCTCCATAATTATTCGCCAAGGGATGCTGTTACTGACTGAGCGATAGAGGAGTACGCCCCAAGATATTCACTAAAAACAAAATGGTTCTTTGTGGTGGCCAGTTAAATTAAAAAGAAAAAAATAAGAATCCATAAAGGGTTTTAGTATCTTTCAACTCATTGTTATAGTTTTACAGCCCATACATTTACGGTTTGGCTCCATCTCACCTCTCATCATCATCCACTGTGCCCAGAACACCCTACTGTTGCATTTATAGCACAAAAGCTCTGATAAAGCCAACACTAAAAGGCAGACAAGCAAAGCTAGCAGTTAGCTGATAAGCATATCATTTAGCAGTGTTTCCCTCAAAAGCTGGAGTCTAAATATATGGAGTTAACATATGTTAATATTGGCTTTAGAGTATGATGTGCATACAGAAAATGATGGCTTTTAAAAAATCTTTTGTAGGCAGCAACAACCTTATGTTGCATAAACTGTTTATGAAAGTTCATTTGCAATATTATTGATCATATATTCCCCAGCATGGACAACAGTGACACAAACCTAAACATGCCTGAAAGTAACACAACATGATGGCCTCTGATGACAATTTAGTACCTAGAAAAGAAGCCACTTCAATACTATTGAAGTGGTTTGGCTACAAGAAGTCAGACCTCTGAGCACAATACAAAAGAATACTTTTCTCGAGAAAAACAGAAACGACAAGCTTCACAACTCGAATCAAAAACAGACCATCCAGTACAACCAGTGTAAGAAGGCCTACAAGGAGCAGGTACTAACAACTGGTAGTGTGTAACCCATTAGTAAACAAATGACTCAACTGAGAAAATTTTAAATGTAAAACCTTGCCTAGGCCTTACTTTTGTGCTTACACTTGACTTATGCTGTGTCACTGGATGTATTGCTGTTTCACTACAATTGCACTATAATGCTGCTGCTGGCACCTTGTGGCAATAGATTTAAACAAATGAATTAGGAGGTATGTTATCAATGCCAATTGCTTAGTGGAAAAGAAGGATGGGAAATGTCCCTTCGTTTTGTTTTCGCTCATAAATCCTGCTGGCTGCGAGGATTTTTACATTGTGTCGTCTTAGGTATTATTGCAAATGGGGCAGATTTCAAAGCCACCTTCCATTTCTTTTATTTCTATGTTTTTTTTCTCCATATCTAAATTTTCTGCAAGGCAAAAATATGATTAAGATCTTTCTAACACAGTCACGATACTTGCTTGGCATATGAATCACTGTAATTACTATGAAATCAGCAGCACATCAATTTCAAAAGTATCCTGTTCAAGAACTGCAACTGTAGATGCACTCTTAACAATCTCTTCTACATATGGAGACAATGTCACTCATATCAAAGTAGATTACATAAGCTTGTAATTAGAATTAACACTCCACTTATCATTTCATCATCACATTATGCCCTAAATATCTACTAAGCACTCATAATCAGATTATAAGGAATACAAAAATATTATAAAGGCATATATCGGTGTCTTTCTTTAAATGTACCTTTACTGTTTACGCAAATGAGAAGTACATGTTTATTTTATTATTTATGTATTTTGTCTGCACATTTGAGACTAACAACACCAGTCAAGTCTGTCTGAAGATTTACTCATTTGCATCTAATGACTGGTCATTTAAAGCAGAATTTTACTTAGGGCTGCCACCGGGCAGTTGTTTCTTCTTCAAGTAATGTTTTATTCAACATCTTGTGACACATACTTCAAGTTAGAGACCTTGCCAACCAATTAAATATATGATAATGCACATAAGGGACCTGAGAAAGTGACCTGTGGTTGTTTCATATTTAGATGACATTCAAAGCAGTAGTTCTACATCTGACTGTCAGAGACCATAAATGTATGAGTTTTCTCTTTTTTTCTCTCCTCAGTATGGATTGGTCAGTGACCCTCTCTCTGGATTTACGCCTCTCAAACTAGCAGTTTCAAAGCACTCATATGCAAGCCTGGGAGAGAGTTATGCTTAAGATAAGTGCATTTGTTGGTGAACCACATCAAAGTACAGAGGGATGTCTTAGCGAGCAAAGGCAGTGGAGCTCAAACCTCGCCTTTGATCACCCCAGGAACTCTGATCATTAAAATATTGGATAAATAATTGATTAAAAACACCAGACCTTATTGTGCTCTGTTTCTGTATCCAAATGTATCCTAATTTTGAGACACTGTGGGTACACTGTACATAGGAATAAAAGGGACATATAGGACATATTGTTGCTTTGGAGGGCATGTTTTGCAAAATATTTGCTAGTAATGAGACTTGATAGTGAACCGACTAGAGGACTGAGTTACTGACTGAGTTCCAGTATGAACTGAAGGCAGGTTGAAGTCCTATGACAAACCTTCTTCACAAGCAATGGTCTGAGCTCTGGCATGCCAAGCTGCTACAGTGGTAGAGAAACCGAGAAAAAACAAATCAAAAGTCACAGAAATGAGTGCATTCCAGCTGAGCGTAGGTTACAGGAGGGTAGCTAATATTCCATCTACAGTGGAAACTGTGCACGCAGTATGCAAGACAAGCGCAACATGAACACTATGTGTATATTAGGGATATTAAAAAGGCTATTTTCCTTCATCTTACGCTTATATATGGGCCAGTATTGAAGTCTCCCTAAGTACATATACATTTGCATATTGAGTATAAAAAATGAGTCCAAGGTAATCAAAATTTATTCCTGTTCCAACTTATAATACTTGGCCTGTGGCGAAGTACAAATTCTGGACCCCATGCAGAGTCTCACTGGGCCCACTTATCCATTGAATAAATCCATTACCACGTTTGTATGAGTAACTAAATCAACGTGTGTATGCCTGTTCAACCGTAGTGGTTCATGATCACGATGATCATTTTTTCTAAACATATTCTGATTACCGCACGTGTTCTTCACTGTCAGGTTTCACCTCATTATTCCTGTTATTTTAACATATTTATTGGACTCTTTGCATGAGACAAAGGTGCAAAGTGATCAGTCTAAAGAATGGTTGCCTTACATTTTCTAATGAGATAACATGAAAGGCCTTACAGAGATCGTGTTTTATGTGCAGAGATAAGATAGCATATTAAAACTAAACCCAAGTACAACTAATTGATCTACAAAACTAATTAAATCAAGTGTTTGAACTGATAAGTCAATACCTACAATTGCTCCCATGCTGACTGGGCTTTATTAGTTGAATGTCTGAAAAATAGAAATTTTGCGATGCTGCTAAAGGTGGTGGTGGGGGGGGTGTTGACTCCAGTTTGGAGTGAGCTTCAAGCGGTGCCTACAGGAACTATTTTTTTTTTCCAATTGCATTGTCTTTCAGCTATGGAGGTTGCCCCTGGGTAGCTATTGACAATCATAAGGTACTCCAATGCTATGCTGTCTTTTTGACACTAAAGGGGAACATGATTTACAAGATCATGTTGTCCAAAATAAGATTTAAAATTAACACCTAAGACCATAAACCATAGATCACAAACTCATTTAGGAACTGGTTACTGAGATCATCTAACAGGAGAACAGTAACCTTATTTTTTCAAAGACTGCACAATCAATCAAACTTTTGTTTTGTTGAGCTGTCCACTACCGGCCAGAGGAAAGAATGCAGGTGTAAAACACTTGGCTTCAATTTTGAACTCTTGAAAGGTGCATCTATCTTTTTTTAACTTCAATAAAATTTTTAGGTGTTCAGAACACCCCAGACTTGTATTTTACTTACAGATACATTTGTAGTCCAAAGGACATTACAAACAGAGACTTATTTGTAAACATATGTCACCAGAGAAGGACAACAAACATTGATATTAAATTACACCACACTCTAATGACATTTAGTAGCCACAATGGGGTCCAATTTTAACTTCATCAAGCTCTAAACACATTCAAGTGCACTTTAAAACCACAGAAACACAGCTGGGAGCCAAAAATAGTTAAATTACCACATATCACAAACATGTAACACATTTATAATCCAGTAATTTCCACAGGCATCCATTAACACAATGGCAATCAAATCACTGACTCCTGTTATTCCATCATTTTTGTGACTTTTTCTTGATCTCTGTTAACATCATGGCACAAAGGTCCATGCTCAATTATGACCGCTCTAATATGTTAGCAATTAAGATATAAGTATCACAATAATAAGCTTTGCTGAGTAAGTTCCATTAGCAATAACTTCAAAGTAAAAGAAAAAATAACTTCCTCACTGCAGTTTGTGAAAACATTTTTAAAGAGCATATGATGTGATAACTTCAAGCTACAGTGAAAGCCTTAAAACCCCTCATCCCTGGGGTCCTCATGCTCCTAATAGTTTAACACTAATGAGATCTGCTGCTCCCATCTTTACAGCCTCCCACATAACAGTTTATTTCATAGTGTAAATACCTTTGAAGGTAGGGAGAAGCACAGAGCAAGCCAGAGAGACGAGAACCTTTCTAGTTGGCCACGGTCTCTTAACTTGTATATTTCGCATTTGTTTTGACTGCAACTTAGGGTTCCTTGGTGAAACTCGGGTCTTCTGCAATTCAGTTAGTCTTACTGCATGAAGTCTGTGAAAACAATGGTCAGGCAGCACTTTGACAAGATTGGAGTATTTGAAAAAAACGTGCCGTGGTCTATTACTTGAGCTCTTTGGAGACGGTGGGAGAAAAGCACATGGCCCGCTATCAGCTGCTTTCCCAGAGGAAGAGATGGATGTGTCCGAATTTATCAAAAGGAGCAAATTGTCAACTGTCAGGTAGCCTCAAAACAATGAGACACATGCATACATATGCACACATAACTATTCACCACGGAAAACTTGGATGTGCATGCCATCTGCTAATGCACGCAGACTCGAGAGACATGGATGTCTCAGCCAAGACAAAGTGAGCAGAGTTCAAGTTTACATCTCTTATATATCTGGCAAACACAGCATGCCTTAGACAGCATAATAAAACGGTTGCAAAACAAAACACCTCCTCATCGAAAGAGGCTAATAAAGTCTTCAATATACTTAAGTGTAGCCTTAGATAAATAGAATAACCATTTCCCTCTGCACTGGTGTTCAGTTGTCCAAAGTGTATTGATGTACTTATTGACATTCATTAAAGGGAAACCCTCTCAGCAAACCACAGAGAGCGGTGTAAATCCTGTAAACTTCTTGAGTGTGCATAAGGAGCAACATTTCTTTAACACAATTACTAAACAGCAATAATGTCACCGTATGTTCGAACCAGTTTTGATTTACAAGTGGACACCATGTTGCCTTTTAATCAGCTTATTATTATTAAGTGGTCTGTATCCCCTGGACAATCCCCCTTCTTGCTTCACTCTTAGCAAGGTATTGATCCTCCCAGTGTACCAGCCCCTCCTGATTTCATTAAGCTAGCTGCTGTTAATTACTCCACACTCTAACCTTTTGCTGTTTCATTTGGGCCAACAAATTGGGTGAATTAAAAAAAGGTGATGTGGGAAGAGGAAAAGAGAGAAAGGAGGGGGAAAAGCTCCTTGGCAGCTATGCTGGTGGACCCCCTCCCTTTCTGTGGCGTTTGTGTCAGAATCCCAAGCGGCATAATAATTAAAAAAGTTCATCAATGTTCTCTTTGCTCATCAAATTATGCAGAAGGAGGCTACTCCAGTAATTGTGGCAGAGGATTCATTTATGAAAACCATATGAGCTAGAACTAGTATGGTTGTCTTGGGAATTGAAGAATTTTGTCCTTTTTTCACGTCTTTGGGCTCGTGTCAAAGGTAGTGTAGAGTCAAGCCGATTGGTGATTAAAACCCATTTTATTTACCAGGATCATGTGATGGTCCTAAGATTTTATTTTTCACTAAATCAAAATCCAGCACACACCAATTTGTCTTCTTAGGGAAGGTATTAAAAGAGTGCGGCATGACACATAGCTGCAAAGTTATAATTAGACTTCATTTAATACCTTATGTCATGAGATTACATGCGCGGTGCATGGCATCTAAAGCATACTTAAATCTCAGGGGATATAATTGATTAACCATATGAGGGCGGGAAACAGATGATGAGGATGATGCTCTAAATCCATGTTAAATCGATATAGCCACTTCCTACACATCAAGGGATTATTGACAGAAATTACTACCAGCCGCAATCGCTCGCGTACATCGGATCATTTCTAACTTGGTGTATTAATGTGTGAATGTGCACAAGTGAGTCAAAAACATTCCACTGCTGTGACTGCTCTAAGAAATCATCAAGCTTTAAGTGGGACAATTTTGCGACATGGATACATTACCAAGAGAGCAAGTAAAATTTATAGGATCTTTTGGAGCCATTATGAAAGATGCCCTTTTCTCAAGGTTGAGTACATTCTAGTTGAAAAGATTCTACATGATGCAGAAGGAGCCATTCAGAGAACTCCCTTTGGCTGAGATAATAACTTCATCATAATTAGCTTGTGGTGCTCAGGAGTGTTGAATTGTCGGTTGCAGTGGGATCTGCGCTGATTTATTGCTTGATTTAATTACGTATCAAAATTCAATTAGACATGCTTTCAACCAAATTCAAAGTGAGCTTTGTCAAGCTGTCCCTTGAAATCAGGTACAGCTTGAAGGACATCCTTCATAATGCAGTGACATCTAACTTAATAATTACCACTTACCAAAAATCATTCATGTGCTTAAAAGGCAAAAAAAAAATGCTATGCCAGTTTTAGAGAAAAAGAAATAAAACATTCTTACTTTGCCATTACTTTTTCCATATTTCAACTGGCATCAAACAGCATCAAACCATGTGAAGCACACCTTGATTCAGTAGTGATGTGAAGAGGGTTGCAGGTACTTTACCAAGTGAAGATACATGACAAAATGCTCTTTGAGGTTGACTACAGTTGAGGAAGTGTCTGGCTTTCTTTACCCACATCACTCAATGCCTTCTCACCTCCTTTTGCTCCAGACTACACTAGGGGAAAAAAGAGGAGCTGTTTTGAATAAGTGTCACCGCAGCCTCCAAGAGCTACATTGATCTTTACTGCTATGCAAATTTAGGATGTCATGGTGTCTATGCTAAGAAGTCAAGGAACGGAACGAATATTTCAGCCTGAGGTCTCTAACTGAAGTCGAGTCCTTTACTACTATTGTAAATACTTCCATTGACAATTCTAAGTACACCTAAGTAATAGGGTCATCTTTTGACCTCCAGAGATGCCCCCTTTTTTTAAAGTATGATTCAATAAGTTGCTAAAGATGTTACATTAGGATTTCGATCTATTGTGACTTTACTGCAAAGTTTTTGCAGTTTTTCATTGTTACAGATGCTATGAACATCCCACTTCACCTCACCATAAAAGTGTTTTATTGGGTTGTGATCTCCGGACTGTACAGACCACTGGAGTAAAGTAAAGCAATTTCCTGGAACCATCTTGAGACAATGACACATTTTCTTGCAAAAAAACTTCCTTCTTAAAAAAACAGAATAAGACAGAATGGTAAGCAGTAATGTTAGATATATTTATGGAAGCAATAATATGATGAAAGTACCAACCAAACACTGTTTTTCTGTTTTCACTCAATCTTCAATTTGGTTCCTTCCAATATCAAGTAGTTATAGCACAGAAGACATACATTGCTCTTTCTTACAGTACCACCAACACTTGAAGTCAGGCCCTAGATATTTTTACACTGGTTAATGGCAGTGTTGTGGATTGACTTGTAGAGGGACAGAACAAGCACTGCCTAGTTTGTTTGCCCTGATTGAATTATATATATATATATATATTCCACACAGCCACACTGACTGAGATAGTGTGTAAGTGAGAGAAGATACTCGTGCCCCTTGCTGATTTCCACCTTGTCTACACTTAGTTTTCCCCCTGTTTGGTGATAGCATGTCAGCTGGTGCTGTCACAATGGATGATAACAATCTTACTAATGCATAATAACATCCAGGGCTTTATATCCGCCTCGCAGTCTCTGCATTATTACAATATTATTTGCTACAAGAAAATGAAGATTTTGCTGCTGGCTAAAACACAATATGAAAGGACAGACAGGGAAAAAAAGTTAAGTGTTTTAGCAACACTAGTCATACGACCCTAGTGTGCTATTAACTGTAATATTGTTGCGGAAAAAACTCATGTTATATGTATTGAGAGCCATTTTCTTTTACTCGCCAGTGGCAGGATTTTAAGGTTGTCATGGTCTAAAGAATTGTCAAAATTTGCCCACTTTTTAGAAACTCTGTTTTATTCACCATGTCTGCTAAAGGTTCTACAGTGATATCCAGTTCAGAGTTTTGTCCAGTGGTTTTTATACCAATTTAAAAACTGATGCAGAATTTGACAGGAATTAAGTTAAATATACTGTAAATGTTGGTGACATAAGAGCAGACGCTACATGTTTCAATGGCTAATAATTGAACTGTTCAGCCCTGTCTGCATGTCTGCCTCCATAGTGAGTCACAAGAGCTTGAGCAGCATTAACAGTGAGGTTTATCTAATAAAGTGCACTGCCAAGGAGGAAACACGAAAAAAAGAGAATGGAAAGACTCACTAATGTGTCATACCTTAGTTTATCAAGATCCTGTTGTAATATGAGTTGTTCACCAATTTGATCGCTCTCCTACTGAAACATTTGACAGTTTTCCTCATTGACACTTATGGAAGCATTATCCAAAGACTGTGATGTGCAAATACGTAGTGAATCACAAGCTCGAGTGTGGAGAAAAGAGCCTGAACCACTGTCATTCTCTGACGAACATGAAACACAGTTATGATACTGATTAATCATTGTCACTAAATCTATGGTACTGATCTCCTAAAAGTGGTAGATGCTTCTGTCTTAAACACACTGCCATTTGCCAAATGGTAGCTATAATGTTATTAATGTTATTGAATTGACATTCAATGTCATTCTTCACATATTACAACAGGCGTAAGGATCAGACATAGAAGCTCGTGAAACATTAGATGACAGTGGCCTTGTTATAAATTTCAGTGAAAACCCCACAACAAGAAGTGATAATACTTTATTAATCTCTGTGAGAATAATGGCCCTCTCGCTGAAATGTTGACATGTCTCATTTCAGAAATACGTCTTTTTTTCTATTCCAGTTATATGTAATCTGTTCCCTACACACAAATCAATTTATATCTTAAGCGATCAAATTTAGCATGAGGATGACGTTTTTGTGCAGCTAAAATTGGCTTATATCTGTGTTTATAACCAACAGTGTGGGTTCATCTCCAAGAAATTGATTCTGATTGTCTTTCTATATTCCAGAATAGTTTTTTTCCGCATTGGTAACAGGTGTGTTTTCATTACTCAGTGGTGAAAAGTGTTGTTCTTTTTTTTAAAAACAAACAGCTCATATAGGTTTAATATAACCAAAAGACTGTAGTTATAATAGTCCAGTAACCGTAAAACTTAAAAGGTAAGTTCTGAGTATTGTTACAGTAAGTATATTTTTTTCCATTACTGTTTTTTTTTTATTGGTTTGGCGCAGTTTTCATAAGCAATTGGTACATTTTCAAAACTCTTAGGACTTATATCACAACAGATCATCAAAAGTGCACCTTTTTCAAACATTTCAGCATATCAAACATTTCTGCCGGAGGTTTCTTCCTGTTAAAAGGGAGTTTTTCCTTCCCACTGTCGCCAAAGTGCTTGCTCATAGGGGGTCATATGATTGTTGGGTTTTTCTCTGTATCTATGAAGCGCCTTGAGGCGACTTTTGTTGTGATTTGGCGCTATATAAATAAAATTGAATTGAAAATTGAATATTTTCAATTGTGTTAGTACAATACACATAATGACAAAATATCCTTTTCACTACACAAAATAAGTGTTCCATCTAAATAAATGTTTCGTTCACAGTTACTGCCTTTCATAATGTTATCACTATAAAATTTTTGATTTGCATCTTTTATTATTCAATTTAATACATTTGTCTGTCATTTAATTCGACTGATCTTAATGTTTAATCAGTGAATCATTCATTATGTCCATGGATTTTCAACTTGACTGATTGTTGTCTGGTCATTTGTAAGTTACACATTGCTGCAAGAGCTTTCAATCTAGAAATACTAATTGCTAATTGTTTCCCTCTGATGATCACAATTAGTTACCATATAAGTAGAACTGTGTTTGAGACTTCGCACTGTTCAAATATGGAGCAGGATAGACTCGTAGGGAGAGGAAACCTTCATCGAAGAGGTGGTGGTGCTCCTCGACAGAGAGGTGGGCACAGACAAAGAGAAAGAGGTGGTGGTGCTCCTCGACAGAGAGATGGTCTTCAGAGAAATGTAGGCAGAAGACAACGCATCATCATCTCTAATGAAGTCCGGGCCATCATTGTTGACCATGAGGTTAGATTAGATTAGATTAGATAGAACTTTATTAATCCCTCGGGTGGGTTCCTCTGGGAAATTCGATTTCCAAAAAAGCACAGCACCGACAGAAGTTACAGAGTTACAGAATATTATATATATATATATATATATATATATATATATATATATATATATATATATATATATATATATATATATAATACACACACACACACACACATATATATATATATATATATATATATATATATATATATATAAATACAGAGACAATATAAATAAAATATACGAAGGGGATAAATAGAATAAATAGGAATAAAAATAAAAATACAAGTGAATTGCACATTTCAAGTATTGAGTCTATTGCACCGTTGACTATTTACAAAAGTATTGCACAAAAGGTATTGCACAGTGAGGTGAAGAGGCACTACAGCTTAGTTGTTGCCCCCTCCTTTGTCCTCCTGTTTCCCCTCCCTCTCCCCTCCAGAGAGGAGTTAAACAGTCTGATGGCGTGTGGGACAAAGGAGTTTTTAAGTCTGTTAGTTCTTGTCTTGGGGAGAAGCAACCTGTCACTGAACAGACTCTTCTGGTTGTTTATGGCCGTGTGCAGAGGATGTCTGGCATTGTCCATAATGTCCATCAGTTTCTTTAATGTCCTTTTCTCTGCCACTGTCACCAGAGTGTCCAGCTTCATGCCGACCACAGAGCTAGCCCTCCTGATCAGTTTCTCCAGCCTGGATGAGTCCTTCTTTGCTGTGCTGCTCCCCCAGCACACCACAGCATAGAAAAGTACTCCAGCAACCACCGACTGGTAAAACATCCTCAGGAGCTTCCTGCAGATGTTAAAAGACCTCAGCCTCCTGAGGAAGTACAGTCGGCTTTGGGCTTTTTTATACAGGTGCTCTGTGTTGCATGACCAGTCCAGTTTATTGTCCACCCACAGCCCGAGGTACTTGTACTTGTTGACCACCTCCACCTCCTCCCCCTCTATCTGAACCGGCAGTGGACCTGCTCTAGACCTCCCGAAGTCCACAACCAGTTCCTTAGTCTTTGAGGTGTTGAGTTGCAGGTGGTTTGTGTGACTCCATGCGACAAAGTTCCTCACCAGACTTCTGTACTCCTCTTCCTGATCATCCCAGATACACCCCAGGTTAACAGAGGCCTTACCATGGCTGAGGCTGCCAGGTTGGTACAGCCTAATTTACAAAGGTCAACTGTCAGCTCTATCATCAGAACTTTTCGCCAAGAAAACCGGTATGTCTGCTACAGCAACTTCACTTCTAAAATATAGTACTCTATTGTATAGATGAACAACATGTAATTGTCAGTTTACAGTAATGTAATTTGTAATACTTCAATATTGACAGTATATGATTGTCCTCAGAATTAACAGGAGACAACCTGGTGGTGGTCGCCCACGTGTTTTGACTGACCAGCAGGAGTTGGCTGTGGTGGAAATGGTCAGGGCAAGGAATGACACACGGCTGTCTGAAATCAAACAGGCTATTGAGAACAGCAATGACACCTTTGCCAATGTGCCATCAATTAGCCTTCCAACGATTGCCCGGCTTTTGAAGAAGCACCAGGTTTCCATGAAACAAATTTACTTGGTTCCTTTTGAGAGGAACAATGTCCGGGTGAAACAACTGCGTTCAGAATATATTCAGGTACAACACTAAACTGGCATGCAATTACTGAAACAGTACTGACAACTATTAGTTGTAAAAAAAAACTAACTAAATTATCATTTTAGAGGGTGATGGAGCTGGACACTGCTGTGAATCATCACAAGTATATTTTTGTTGATGAGGCCGGTTTCAATCTGGCAAAAACTAGACGCAGAGGACGTAACCTTATTGGACAAAGGGCTACCATCCCAGTCCCTGGAAAACATGGGGGAAACATCTCAATGGGTGCAGCTATATCTGAAGATGGTGTGGTTGTGGCTGTAGACCAGTTCTAGGGTCATACAACACTGAACACCTGATAGTTTTTTTTAAATGAACTGGAGCAGGCCTGTCAGGGAGAAGACATCGTCTATGTTGTTGTGTGGGACAATGTCAGCTTCCACCATGCACAGCTGGTTCAGGAATGGTTTCAAACACATTCTCGCTTCATGACCCTCTATCTTCCACTATATTCCCCTATCCTCAACCCAACTGAGGAATTCTTCTCTACATGGAGGTGGAAGGTGTATGATCGCAATCCCCATGAGCATGTCTCCCTTCTTCAAGCCATGTGTGAAGCTTGTGGTGATATAACTGCTGAGCAATGTCAAGCCTGGATTCGTCATGCCAGGAGATTTTTCCCACGGTGAACAACGAAGACATCCACTGTGATGTTGATGAAAATTTATGGCCCAATGTTAATGACCGGCTTGACCTTTTTCGTGTGATATATGTGTGTGTGTGTGTGTATATATATATATATATATATATATATATATATATATATATATATATATATATATATATAGATACATACATGGAGACCAGAACAGCCAATCAGATTTTTTTTGCATCCAAATCTGTGATTGGCTGGTTTTGTGGCACAAATATAACGGTGTACAGAAAGAGTTGAGCGCGCACGGGCAGAAATGTTGAGAGCGCTAGCAACACATTGCGAGTGAGCGCAAATGCAAAAACTGAGCGACAGGGGCTGCTATTGTGTGTGTGTGGATAATAGCAAACACTGAAATACATTTTTTGCACGCAGCAATGAATTTTGTTCACTCAAATTCAGCTTTTCTTCGCTCAAAATAAATTTCTCCTGAAAATGCAACACTTGCACCTGCGATTTTTTTTTACGTGCGCTCAATTTTCTTTTACGTGCGCTCAGAATAGTGGCACAAAAATAACGCAATACATTAGAGGCTAAATTAAAAGCAGCGTCAGACCATGTCTCCATGGTGTTTTCTATATAAAGTTCACAACTTACTGTTAGCACCTCAGAAACTCATTTGAAGGTGACAAGTGCTGTGCTTTAGGTTAACTGATCAGAAAGTCTGGGTTAAACAGAAACTTTTGTACTGGAAAATATTTTCCTTTAAGGGAAGTAGCCATGTGAATAACCAGAGATAGGTCCAGTGTGGTAGGATGTGAGCATGTAACTAGGACACAGTGCACAAAGAGTCAAACAATGGTTGTATGTGGCTAAGTTTTTGGTGTAACAGTTATCTAAATGTTTGTGCCATGTGCACTGCCCTGTGAAAAAGGAAACAAATCATGCAACGTTATGATGGTGTCTTTTTGCCTCCCCCTCATCACCATAGAGCTGGCCCGAACAGTAAAGGTTAGCAGCTAACGAGCCAGGCTGGAGTAGAAATACACCAACATTTGAAACTTTTAGAAAATCTTGACAAGTAAAATGCAAACTCTGTGAGCGGAAATTTGCATAGGATTTAGCAAAGAAAAAAATAAAACATTGTAAACTGCTTAAACTAGTAGGTTGCAGGAAAAAGAGAGACGCCAGTTATTTCACAGCAGTTATTGTGAACTGTATTAATTCCTTTTTTCTTATCATTATGTTTTTACATGTTGTTCAAAGTTAGATAAAAAAAAACAAGCCAAAAGAACTTCAACACAAATGATGCATGTGTACTGCCACGCGTTGTATTAGGACAAATTAACATGGCAGCTTGACATGGTTTGTGATAAAGGATGGCCAAATTACACTCAAATGACAAAATTTGAATTAGGTTTGAATCCTACTTCTACTTACAGCCTACAAGATCTCTTCTTGAAAACAGACAAAAATCTTAGCAGAACAGTCTCGATAAATTAGAGGCTATTTTCATAAACATATTCCCATTTCCTTCATCCATATATTCCCCAAATACATTGTTGTCAGCTTCTCTGGCAAAGGAGCCAGTTAGAGGTGTGCCACTGATGCAATTCAAAAGCCATCCAATACAGAGTATCCTCTCTTCTCCAGCCTGCTTTACTCAATTGGGGTCCATCACCATCATGAAAACAAACGTCTCCTCACTGCCAGGGTAATTTTTCCTCCTCTTCCACCACTGACTCATATTAATATCTTTGTAGAAGGCTATGTGTGCTCCAGGAGGCCAGTCCCATGTGTTTTTTTTCCAAACCTCTCGCTGTTTCTCTGGCCACAGCCAAGTGCATTAACATATGTTCTCACAGCGCACAGTGCTACTCTGCATTGGTAAATGCCTTATTACAGCAAGACCCGCTCTGTGCTCTTCCATTGAATATCCGTAAGTAGTAAAACACAGCCATACCAGCCCACTCAGAACAGTAGGAATGTGTCTCACATGACAGGAGGGCTCCTTAACATTTAGTCAGAGGCCCTCTTTGTCAATTTAATATTCCTCCTACTCACAGTAATTGCGGGTGGTAATAATGACAAATAAAGGCAATATTGCTACTGCATGTTACATACTGAGTGTAATAAGGTCATCTGCTGGTTATGTTTTTTCCCCTGTATTTATGCCTTTTTAGCATGCAGAGTCAAATCTCTCAGTATGACTTACATCTCGAAAGATATGCCAGTGTGAAATATGCAAAGGCAGAGGGTGAGAAAAATATCCCGAGCAATGCAGCTTGTTCTTGCCTAGAGAGCTTACATGCTTGTAATCATTTCCTAACTGCGGTTTCCTCTTTCATTTGTTGGTTTTTATTCTCTTCTGTCTTAAGTAATATCAAGCATTTCAGAGATCATGAAATCAGTGTCATAATATAAATACACACGCATATATCTCCTTTACAATTGTAGAGAAAACAAAAGCTGGCTTTCACTTTGTGGAAACAAAGTGGTGCACACGGTTGGCAATGGTGCACAAACTAGAGTGTATTAAAACAAAAGTCAAAGAGACAGAGGAATACATCTCCCACAGTATGATGGGATATTTTTGACAAAACACTTGTTAATTGAACATTTTGTGTGTGTGTTTACTAGTAGTGTGTAAATTCCAAGTAATATAATTACTTCATAAAATAAATAAGTGTGGACATCCCAAAAACATGCGACATATTAACATCAATTAAGAATGCAGCTTGATTGCCACCTACAGTGAAAGTGTTGCTTGTATGATGAGTAAAATTGTGAAACTGGAGGACAGATAATGCACCCACTATCTTATCTGAGAATGCAGCAGGCTGATGATTATGCTGATTGCTGCAGGAGCAGTTTTGGGTTAAAATGTGTTCACAGTGCTCAAAACTCTCACTTTTAGGGTAAGGCTGTTTTGCTTTTGTGCTTCTTTTTTTTAACGTTTACTTTGCATTTCAGATTTCTGTGATCTTTGTTCTGTCTGCCAGGGAAACAGTTGTGCTGTGTTGATCTGAAGACATATTCAATGTGCATCAAATACTAGAGGGAACTCATCTTATTCTTGCACAGAGAACTGAGGGCTGGCATCCATGACATCCCACTGCACTGCACTGATTTATAATCTTAGGGAGGATACATCTTAGCAAGGATACATCGCTGAAACATGAAGGCATTGAATAATACTTTTCTCATGAATAAAATCATTAATAGAAGCTTTTTTATATAACTTAAACCTCACCCGTGAATGCTGAATGCTGAGCATTTTGTGATTAATGTTCAGCTATAAATTAAACATGCTGGATTTTGAGGATATTTTTTTTACATTTATTTATGTTCTTTTAATCATTTATTATTTAATGCCTTTTCTGACAAGTCAGATAACCTAAGGACACAAGTTATGTTTGCTTTAACTTTTCAAATCTATTCCTAGATAATCTAGCTTGCACCGACGTGCTAACTAATGAAGCCTATAATGCTGTTTTTAAGTCATTAAACACGAAAGCCTAACAACACAGCTTTTGCCTAATGACAATTTGTGACAATGTCTTGTTTCAGTATTGCTGTTACAATAAACAAAAAAACTACACCCTGTGAAATTGCCCAGTTATTTAAAAAAATATATGTTATTGCATAATCTTACAGTATTTGCACTGTTTTTAAGTGAAAGTGTATAATTAAAACCAGAGACTACACAGCAAATTTACAATTGGATGAGATCACGTTATTTCTACTGCCATACAAATGATTGGACATATAATTTCCAATTCAAGGTTAACTGTAAAGACACGGTTACCAAGGAAAAGACGTGACCGCAAATACAGCTGGAGCTTCGCATTTTTGACTGTTGCTACATAGTCCTGCATATTAGGGACTTAAAACCTCAAACACATCTGCAGCAGTTATTAGAAAGTATAGAAAGAGCTACAAGTATCCTTAAATAATGATGCCAAATAAAATCTAGTATTTAAAGTGCCTTAAAAAACAGATGAGTGCTCCTGGCTTGGCACAAGGAATCCTTGGAAACTGTTGTTTCACTGATGTTCACAGTGCAAAGAATATTGCATGACGCCAAACTCTGCAACTGGTTTCCAAGAAAACTACTGCTTGTAAAATAGCTCAAAACCTCAAGACCTTAAAAAACATTTCTGTGCATTTTAGAGAGTTTTTAATCATGCCCAGGAAAAAAGAAAAAAACGGGTGGGAACACAAAATATAAGAGAATAAAATGTCACTGATGATGATGATGACAATGACCAGACTAGGGTTGTATTATCTTATCTTTATTCTTTTGAGTTTTTATTTATTACAACAGAACAGAATTTCATTCTGTAACATGATATAAGTAAAAATGTGTAGATATACTTACATGTATATTGTTTTTTACACATTGTAAAAGGGCTTCCAGAACCATCTATCATGCTCAGTGTTAGATTAGACACAAAGAGTAGGTGGTGGTAGGTTGGAGGATTGGTTTAGATGGCAGTTCTGATCCAATCTCGCAATGACCATCCATCATAGCTTCCTGTGATGCCGTGTTTAACGTCTGCCAATATCTTATTAGAAATGTGCTAGATCGTAAAAATGAAAACTCCTAGGTATTTAAAGGAGCTCACTATGTCATCGCTTGAGACAAGATTCTACATGAGATACTCTAAGAAGAAGCAACTTGGTTTGAAACTCTGAAGGCTATGATAAATCACTATAAGAAGTTATAGGGAGCTTTACAGAGGCTCTAAAAATATGTTGGGTTTTCAAAACAAAAACAATAAAAGATAATAATTATTTAGTTATATGTATTATTGCTGAATTTGCTGAAACCCAAGGTCCCTTTATATAAGAGTATAAAGAAACAAAGGCTAAAGGTTGAAGACTTTTTTAGGAGGTGAGTTTTGGCAAGCTTATTAAAGTAGCCCAATCACACTTAAATGAACTTAAATACACTGAAAATATTGTATTTATAATGTTTTTAATTCTGCCTTTTCCTAAGGAGGACATATCAAACAGCACCGGTGAGACAGGCACACTCACAATGTCCTCTAAATATATTTAGGTTATATTTTTTTCTCTTGATAAGCATTGTCTGATTATTCACTATTATATATTGCTATTGCTTGGTTAAAATTTGGTTGTGAACAGGAACTCTTGACCTTAAGTTACTATTACCACAATCTCAATTAGTGTATTTAAGTCTTAGGTTTAGCTGTATTTCAGTTTTAGTTGTATTCAGAAGTTTTCTCTTCAACTGTTCAAAAGTGAACATGCACAAGTAAACAGCACTCGCATGATGAAAATCTGAATTTCTATTTGGTATTTCTGGGGCACCATTTGCAGTGGATTAGCTCATGTACTAAAGTATTTTGTCACAGCAGGTTGCATGTAGGGCTGGGCCATATTATACCGTTCACGGTAATACCGGTATAATGTTAGGCAACGATAGGAAAATGAAATATCGCGATAGAATGGGAGTAAAACGCGCATGCGCAGTGCCTTTGTTTTCATACGCACATGGCCGATTGTTGAGTGAAACAGATGAACCAGAATTGGTTTGTAAAAATGGTGCAACTTCCGTGATGTGGAACTGGTTTGGTGTTTGTCCGTCAGATACACAACAAAGCACATTTTTTTGCAGAACATGCAAGCGGCCGTTGTTATTGTCGTATTTGTCGGACTAAGATGCTCTTAAATCTGGGAGTAATCTGGGTCCTAAACTCCGTATACTTCAGGTCAAACAACACTGCAGCATCACTTAGAGTTAAAAACTGTCTAAATTCTTTCATCTTTAATAAAACGATCAGCATTGCTGCTTTACCAGGTGTAACTATAAAGTTTAACTTCCAGGCATCCATGAAAACAAAAGTTATTACATTTAACGGAGTTAGAAGTTAGCAGGAAGCTAGCGGAAGTTAGCTCGCTAGTTTCGCTAGTTACCTAAGCATGATATAGCATGTTCTGACTGAGAGATTTCTGAAAAAAATCAAACGTACAGCTCTGCTATCACTTCCAACATAAATGAAGACAGGAAACTAAACAGCAGTGACGTTTGTAGGGTTACTGAAGTTGGGCTAGCTGGTATATAATGATGTGCTACGTGATCGCTAGCGACACAGCTATGTTAGCATAACATAAACAGTGAAGCTGGAGGACGAACACTAACACTTTTCCACTTATAAAAGTTAACGTGAAGGTTCTTCATGGTTAGAAACAAATGCAATCGCATGGCAGGATGCTGTAAACGGACCAAACTTCAGTCAGGAGAACAACTGAGATAATCCATCCACAATACGAGGTTAGTCATTAATATACTGCAACAACATGGGAATAGAGCAGCTGCCAGAGAATTCAACATTAATGAATCAATGGTACAGAAGTGGAGGAAGCAAGAAGAATGAGTTTAATAAAGTTTGATTTATCTGACTGCTTTGTTTCGCTTAATGTGCCTTATAATCCCGTGCACCTTATGGTCCGAAAAATGCATACTGCACACTGCAGTTTAATGTTGCAAAGCACCTCTTTTTAACTTCAGTGGATATTATACATGGTTATGCTCAGGATATGTCAGCCCATTTCTACTGGAAATGCCTTTTGGTTAAACTTTCAGCAAGGAATTTGCATTTGCACTGTTACATTTTTATAAAGCTTTAATGTACATAAAAACCAGCTTCTTGTTTAAGTGAAAATAAATGGAAGGTTGTCTTTTTGCGCTAGTAATGTTGTGGAGTTGTATTTTGTCTCGCATCAATTATATCGTCGGTTATATCGTTATCGCAAATTTTCAAATATATATCGTGATAAATATTTTTGGCCATATCGCCCTGCTCTAGTTGCATGTGATAATTTAGAGTTTTAAAATACACGGGTACTCTTGTAGTCGTTGTACAGTCCATTTGAAAACTTCAAGTAGGATCCATGAGATTCATATTCCGTTTGCCTACAAAGTTCAAATCATTTGCTATTATCCTCTGTTTGACTAAGATGCTTAAACACTAGCAATCTAGGAGACCAGGCAGCTGGACTGCAGTCCTGGCGCACAAAATGACTTCCCATTAATAGGTTGGGGAGCATCAGGAGAGCCCACCCTGAGCAGAGATTTCCACATGGATATGGCCTATAGCACAAGGGTACCTGCCCTCAGCCATCTGCACTGATTTGACAAATGATTCTATATCAAAGGCCTCTGCACTGATTTGGGTCGTAATTGATTGGAGGCGAGGCCCTCAAATCCCTGATTGGTTTAGCTGGATGTGGGGAGGGAGATACGTGGCGAGTGAGAGGAAAGGACAGCCAGCATGTGAGAGAGTACAGTGCAGGGGATCTGGGAAATATACTAACAGAAGTGAGCCTCATTTGCACTTTGAGAGAATTCAGAATGAAATTTGTGTGGTACGCAATTTCGTCAAACAATATGCATGGTACATTCTTTTACAGAGCAACCCATGTTGTCTCTGAGCTTGTGTTTCTTTTTCCAATGTGACTGTGGGGATATCCAATTTGTTACTGTGTCCATAAAGATCGGATTTCACCATACAAAAAGAAGAATTTGGTTAGAAATGGAATATTATTGATTTGTTCCACACGGAGGTGTGGTCTGATGCAGATATATGAGAATTGTAAGTTGGCTGAAAGGAAAGCATCGATTATATATTTCTTCATCATTTTACCCTGAATATTTGATACCATTAACTGCTGTTACGGAAATTATGTGACAAGTGAAATATCATCAGAGAGGATAGCCATTGTTCACTTAACATCCTGAAAGTTACCTAAACCTCATTACCGATTAAATGGATTAAGGGGATGTCAAATACTTTTTTATCCTTTTTTTTCAGTTAGATTTCCAAAGAACATGAATTTCTTCCTTGATATGCCAGGTATGATCTTGAAAAGTGTATTTTTTTAATAATATTGTAGATAATTTTCCATTCTGTCATTTATACTATGGTGCGTAGAAGATGTCCTGCAGATGAGCCAGGATACTGTGGAGCCCTCTTAATACAATTGTGACTGTGATGTTATGTATATAGAGGCCTACTCCCTTCATTACATGGCAGGCTGGCTGCACCACATACCTTTTGCCATTTGACACAGACATGCGGTGCTTGCTAGTGACAGATGCTGCACAGCACTGGTCCCAGAGGTCACAGATGACCTTTTGGATTGTCTTTTTTTCAGTCACAAAGCATTATTTATTTGACGATGGCCACCAATGCAACCCCAGGCACCTTGATGGAGCCGTGGGTTGTTGCTGCTTGTCTTCTGAGATTACATTTACCTCAAATGAATTGGAGTTGAGTGACTGACTGTGTTTGCCCGTGCACTTGCATGTGCGAGGATGTGGACGTACATCTTTAGGAAGATACATTACTTATCCATAGTCTGCTTGACGCAAATAACAAAGCTTAATTGCTGCATGACAGGCCTTTTGCTTGGATGCCTGAGGGATTTCCTTTTATTATACAGAGTGAATCACCATTGAAATGTGTTTATTCGGTGGCCTTTCCTTGGCTTTAAAAAGCTCCTGCACACTGTATGTCTTAAGAATTTTATCTGTAACACTCAGCGCATTTACATTCATGTCTTTGTCAAACTTCACAGAATAAAGTCTAACCCTTCAAGAAGCAAGGTGTTTCTCTCGCATGCTCATCACTCAACCTTTACATTGTTAGGTGACATTTCACAAGAGAGTTTGTCTTTTGTGGAAAACAAAACTGTGAAATGGCATCCCGGAGTCACACGGCTTTAGTTTACCGTAGCTATTTCAGAGTTGGCAAGAACAAGGTGCAGTGCAGGCCCCATATTGTCAGAGGTGCTTGATCCCCACCCCCATCCCTTGTCCTCTCCATCTGTCACCTATTTAAATTGTGGTGTTCACAAAGACATACACATACTTTGGCATGCTTACACACACATTATTATACACAGCCACCTCAGATACCAAGAACCGTATTATAATGAACTACTTGTATGTTATAGCTTGTCAGACGCACATGACTTTATGTACAGAACCAAGCATGTGCATCCCTATTCACATTTTATTACTACCCTGTTGTGCTATAATGTCGATTCACAGGAAAACCTTGTGAAAACCCTTGTGAAACAATTTTCTGTAGCCTGAAGCCTCATGTCAGAAATATGATCTTACCCTCACCTCTTACCCCGACTGCCGTAGTGTGATGATGCTCTGAGGTGAGCCCACACATCAATTATTCACATAATGCAAAATTTTTACTCTTTATCTTCTCGCCAGCTAGGGGAGACAATTTAAGAAAATAAGAAGAGAAAATAAATGATGAGCAGAGGGAAAACGCAGCAAGACACTTGGTGGGTGAATAAGAGAGTTTGCGGTGGACAGACAATGCTCTTGATGTGAGTTATAATTGTAGTTTAACAATGTGTGGACCTCTGGGATATTCACTATGCAATATATGGCCTTTAGACTAGAATCACTATGGAAACCAAAGGCCCTGAACGACCTGCAATGCCCACCCACTTGGACAGCCGTTAATCATCTTCGCTCAGATCCTGGCACTGCAGAATTTGGCCAATGTGTCAAGAAGCAATTATATATACTTAGTGCTCGGGCACCCGATCTCCTCCCTCTCCTCGCTCTCTCACTCTCACATTCTTAATATAATCACAGAGTAGTCAGTTTAAAAGCCCTCTGTTCATTTCGCTATCTATCTGGGGGATGCACACAATGCAGATGAAGAGAAGTTTAAAAAGCCAGTGGATATTCTATTCTGAGAGCCATTATAATCAGAATATTCTTTACATATAAATCATATCCAGCCATTTACTCATTTTACCAGCCTCCTGAACTGACTGACATACTAAATTACCCCAGCTGGCCCAATGCATTCGCTGCACATATTGGGCTGGTGTGGATCATGGAGACTAATGTGAGCTGACTAGAGGGAGATTATGTTCAGCTGCTAACAGCTAAAACGTGAATAACACTATCCGCAAACCCACAGTGTTCCCCCATTACATCAGCCCTGATCAGCTGGGTAAAAATGGAAAGAGTGAAAGAGAGAGAAGTATGGGGTCCAGAGGAAACAAGACGTAGACATAGTATGTGGAGCAATCGAAAGTGATGTCTTCTTACATTAACACATCTGTAACACCCCATTAGAGCTACGGCACGCTGTAATTTCTCACCAAAAGCAACCCAAATTTGAAAAGTTCATGCCTTACATGGATGTGCGTTCTTATTCTACAATGATAGATATGCAGATAATTTACTTTTTCCAGTGATTTTCCAGTGACAGAGCAGAGAAACGGGTATCATATTTTGTTATTATTTACTGTCCGACCACTGTCTGCATATTTTAATGCCACCAAAGTCATTTCAGACAGCTAGCTGTGCATTAGGGATGTAGAGCGGTGTTAGGCTTTGAACAGTTGATGACAGCCTGTCAGACAGCTTCCATCTATTGGGCTCCTTTTACCAAGGTCCACTCTTGCAATAAGCCACTCTCAGCCATAACGCCCATTCATCCAGAAAAGGACACAGGCATTTTTGACACGTTTGGTGCTAAGTGAACTGAAATTGCGCGAATTTCACTGCATGGCACATTATCACATTTGCAAGAGTCACGCATCAGGAGTAGAGGTTGAAGGGGACAGTGACTTCAGTCAGTGTGTGGTGACGACTTGAGACCATCACAGTGAAGTGATGACTTTGACTGTGCATGTACAAGACTAATTAGCATTGAATAAATTTGCCCTTCTCGCTTCATGTTAAATAAATCTCAAACGATTAGCAGAACGCACAGAGGAAGAACAGAAAACAGATGAAACTGTTGTCTTGGAAATGAAAATAGTTTCTTTAAGAACCCATGATAAACAAATTCATTTTGCACACCATTTGGCAAAGAGTCTTGCAATGATATGGTGAATGGAACATCAGATATGTGAGAAGATGAAAAGGGTCTTGACATATTATGCAGCTAATTTACAAATGCAAAAATTGCAAATAGACACAGAATCACAGCTTAATAAGAACATCGCATTCTTAAAATATCTGTAATTATTTCACATAATGCTGTTTATTCCTTGCCTGAAAGCAAACTGGAGCTTACCTTATGAGGACAAATGGGAGGCGGTGAGTTAAAAGACTTCTCTGGTGTCTGGCTCTGGTTCTAGTAAAAAAAAAAAACATTATCAGGGACATGTTTCATTGGAGGCATATCCTTGCATAAAGTTTCATCTTATTTACTATTCCTTGCTATTAGTATTTTTGCTGTGTTTTTAAGTGGGGGTTAACTCCCACTCTTTACTACCCACTAAGCCAAGATCACAACATTTGTCAAGCGTCACATTTTAAATCTCTATCTTGACAGCGTCGTCTTATCTGACATAACGTGAGCGGAGTGATGTTTTTTTGTTATTTGTTTTTGTGTTCCCTTATTTCTATCCCTGCTCAAAGATTATAAATCCTTCTTTGTCAGAAGATTTCGCTGAACATATGTTCGGATTTTTCGTACACGCCCGACTGCATTTTTTGAGGTTAAATGATTATCACATTGTTAATACACCAATACATCACTCAGATACAAGAAAACACCATTAAAAGCAGACACAAGGTAAGTCAACAAGCCAACAACAGATGGTCCTGCTGCTTGTGATTATGCAAAGATCCAAAGTATTTGCATACTCACAATGCCATCATAAAAAAAAAAGAAAAAACAATAAGCCATCTTGAGCTGACCTCAGTGAAAAATGAAAAAAAAAAGAGCAATGGGTGAAACAGAACCAGCAGGGAAGCGGAGGGGCTCGGAAAACTTCTTTTGGAATCTACCGAGGGCTTGCCTCGTGGGAAGGCCCTGTTGATTTTCAAGCAGGTGCTTTCAGTTATGTCCTCATTTCCAATTATGTGCCTGTGGTACGTCTGATGCTCTGTGACACTATTAATGGCTGCCTTATGGTTTCTCTAGGACAGATGAGACACTCGACTCTCCAGACTCTTAACATCTATATTTCATCGCAACGTAGAAGGAGAACACCTCTCTGGACAAGGCAACTAAGAGAGGGGAGAAAAAAAAAATCAGCCAGGCATTCACTGTAGCGTAAACACCAGGTCATGAAATATAAATGAATAAATGGGCCTTGCTGGGACGATGGAATTAGTAGACAAAATTTTCCCTACAGATTGAGTAGGCAATATAACCATGATATCTTAATTGATGTGACAAATAAACATGAATTATTTTCTTTGTGGGTAGGAGCAGGAAATGGAGTTTCCTTCTGCATGTTCCCAGTGGGGGAAAATGAATGACCTTGATTCTGAACACTGCCTCCAAAATTGTGAATATTAGATTCTACAGGATATTGTAGAGTTAGGAGGAGAGTGACAAAAAAGAAAAAAAGAGAGTCCAATCAATTATAATGTGAACCACAGTGTTTGCAATGTACAGATAACTCGGCACACCATCAATACTGGCGATTAATCAAGGCATGACTTGCAAAAACTTCACACAAAGCATTCAGGAAAATATTCCCTTTACCACCAATGCCAAATATGCTAAAACTATTGAACACACAATGTGATGTTTATGCAAAAGTATTTAGTTATTTATTTGTTTTGTTTTGTTGAATTTGTACAAAACAATATGTGATCCAAATTAACAACTACTTTAATTTGGAAGTACAAATACTGTTAAAGAAGAGACATTATCAAATGCAAAAAAGTAAAAAAAACAATAAAGCTAACCACCACTTTTCACTCATGCCATTTCTAATAAATTCCTAGTTTAGCTCACTCGTTGAATCTATATAATAATCATTAGTGTTTCATCAGCGTGGAAACTGTACAGCTTTTCTGACAAACAGCTCATAGCTCATCTCCGCACAGTTACAGGAGAGACAGTAGAGTAGAGAGGTGATAAGGGAAAACATATGGAAGTAAAAACGACTGTCATTTTTCAACTCACCTTTGTCTGGGACATTTTGCATCTGATAATGAAGACTATTGACAATGCTTGCAACAGAGGGATTTGGATTACGCCACATATTGATGTTTTTGTCTTCTCACCATGCATGGGCTGGTCATTGTAATAGGATGAGGCCCAGAGAGAGCGCATGTTACACACATATATATTACAGTTTCTGAAGAAAATATAAGACAATTTTATCTTTCTGATTTCTTGGAAATGTTTTGATAAAATCTAAGAATGAGCTCTATTTCTATCTCGCTGTCTTTACTCTCATCATATAAATTAGGAGCCTCACTCAGCAGCTCACAAACTGTGTAAGTCTTAATTGTGTACTTTAATAAATGTCGCACAGTTTTTCCGCTAAAAGTCTGCATAAAAGACAAATGAAAACAAAAATATGCAAAATATTTATACTTGTTATTTAAAAGGGGTTTTTGTTTTTGCTATAAATACATACTCTTTTTTTTTTTTATTTCACTTTACCAACATGTGCGTAAAAAGCTGCATGGGACAGAGAGTTGTTCTATGGTTCTTGAACAATGAGACTGACTGCCTTCTGAAAGTCACTGGAGTATTTCTTTTAAAGATATTCCATGTGGGAATCTGCCAAAAAATGTACATTGTGTGCTACTCCTTTCACAGTCCAACACAATCTTGGTCTAAGGTTATAGTAATGACAGTGCCAGCTGAGGACCTGTGAGTTGTCTGCTTCTCTGTTGAAAGTTTCCCACACGGAATCTTAAATTTCTTCAGAACAAGCATACTTTGAAGAGTTTCAGATGAAAGTTTTCTTGATTTTTACTTTGTCTTTTTTTAAAAAAAAAAAAAAACAACAGAACTGAAAAAGGTGAATGTTAAAAATGGGCTTTTATGTGCCTGTTAAGATATAATAATAAAAATCTGAAATCTTTTGTCATAAAAGACTTCATAAATAACTATTTGTCATTTATATGTTTTCTGTCTCTATTAATCTTGTGTGATATTAGAAAAAACATTTAAGAGAAGATGTGCATCACTGAACACAAGTAAAGCTTCAGTAAAACTTTTCAGGTGTGAGGTGATAAAAATGTTACGTCTTCTCTTCGGCTCCGGGATCATGCTCTTGCAAAAACTAAAAAAAAAGTTTTGATATACAACTTTCTGAGAAAATGGGTAAGTTTTTAAAAAATATATGTTTTTTTATTTTTTTTATTTTGCATTGTAAGGTATAAAAAACTCCACTCAGCAGCCATATACACCTCAACAAGTCAACGTTTCTCAGATTTGAGGTGAGCAACTGAAGCAACTACAGCTAAAAGTGCAGGATACTGTTGATTGACATATGACCTGGTAGTAAATGCATTAGAGGGTTACCTAGGCAACCAGAGTCTGCACCTACATTAACTTCAAAGTGATATGGATGAGTGAATCGCTCTCTGTGTGGATGTCACTTCAGGTTTTAAAAAAGCTTTTCTACTCTCAGCTTTGCTGCTGTATAATATATAGATTAGAAATAGTCCCCAGATTCTTTCATGATAGTGTTACAATAGACTCTCTTATAATGTTCCTGGCTTTAACTTTCATCTAGTGGATGAACTGTGTTGAATGACAATGATTTTCAGAAATGTGTCTGAGCCTGTGCAATGATTTTCACTACAGAGCGACATCTATTTTAAAGCAGTTGTGCCTGATAATTCACCGATCACATCTATTCAATATGTGTTTTTTGCCTGATCCTTTGTGCACAGAGTTGTCTAATTCTTTGGACGCCTTTACTTTAAGTCCTGAACAAAATCTCAAATTTCTTTACAATGTTTTGTGGACAAGTGTTTTTTGCAAGTTGTGAAAACCTTCAGGCTCTATAGGGATGGTGCTGCTTTTACACCCAACATGAAATATTGCAGTTCAAGAATTGCATAGGTTTTTTTAAAAGTGTAATATATCATATGTAAATTCACAATGAATTAAAATTAATAAATAATAAATACAATTTGGTATGTTGTTGTTCTGCCATTTGATTATATAGCATATTTTTGTAAACCATCCAATTTTTTAAACATATGTATAAAAGAATCTTCAGGAAAATGAACTAGCCAGAAACTCAACTTGACTGGGAGAAGTCGTAGCCCAAACCCTGTGTAGCTTGCACTCTGTTTCTGTGTGGCAGATGTAGTATAAGGCAGTCTAGTCACATTCACCGAGCCAACTTCCCCAACAAGTATAGTGAAAAAAAACAAGAGCACTATTCAGTGCTGAGTGGACACTGACTTGTGGCACATTTGTGTTTCTAGTCCCATCAACTCAGCCTCCATTTTCTCCCCACACAAGGAGGCTTTATACTATTTTCTTCCCCAGCTCCCACAAAAGTACTGTGCCACATTTAGTAAACTGTATTTCTACCAGCTAGTTACTGCTTCTTCAGCTCTGTTTGTCACCCCAACATTGTTTCAGCCCTCCTCCCCCAATAAAATATAGTTCTCTCGCTAGGATTAAAGGAGCATTGTAGTTCAAGGATTATCAAATGCCTTTGATCATGTGACTGCCACGTTTTTGATCTGCAGCACATAGCACCAAATATATTCTCTTTTTCTTGCCTTCTGTCTCTTTGCCTCTCCATGGATTTCCCGTTGCTTGCCAGTTCTCTGCAAAGTGAGAATAGTTCTAGACAGGCAGTGAAAGGAGAAAATGTAACAAGTATAAAACACATATTTGTAATATTGTGATGACAGAGATCATGCTTCCACTGCTTATCAGTCCACAGAAACATATGCCATAAAGATGTCCAGTGCTGAAGTTAACACTTGAAACTATGACACGTTGGAATATATATCTCGTTTTAGCGAGTCATCTGTAGTTTTCCTTAGTGCACATTTATTGTCTCCCGACACTTTTAAGGCAGTGACACAGATGTTTGGAGTATAAAGAAATCGACCCCAGATTATTTGCCTTTGAAACATGAAGTAAGGTTTCAATGCCTTTATCACACAGTGCAACCCCAGCTGCACCCTGGTGATGTTCATTAGCAATTTCTGAGCCTTGGGCTATTTTGTTTCAATCCCTGCATTATTATTTAGTGGCTGACTTGGACATGCAATCAAAAGGACACGCAATATGTGCAACACTTGTATCTCAAAGCAATGGCTGTTCCATGATGCCCAGACTAAAAACGTATAATTGTGAGCCAGGGGATTCATGGCTGAAATTTAGTCAACATACCTCAAAAAATGCTTTTTATCCTCATTGTACAATCACCTCCTATTAATGTCATTGCCAAGTCAAAAACGGAACATATCAAAACAATTATTTTGATGTGGCTTCAAGCAACACAACATTTCAATGTGAATGGCGCTCGAACCTTGAATCATTATAAGGCGTGGTTTGGGGCAAAAAAAAGCGCATCAAAAATGATTGAATATCATTTTAATGGGTAGAAACCTACGAGGCTTTCGTACTGTCTACCTGCCATGTTATTAGATAGACCATGCCAGTCAAGTTGAACAACACAAAATCAACATACAGACAGGCTGACAAGACATAAGCATACTGCCTTCCATCTTCCTCCCAGCCTGGCATGTTTATCTAGCCTTCCATGTGAGCTTAGCGCAGTACTGTGCATATGCATAGAGAATGATGAAGGTTCAGAAACTAGTGCCTGAAGGAAGCTGCACATATAGCACAAGCTCTTTGAAATCATGCCAGAGTGGGCCTCATTTGCAAAGCAATTTGACAACAAAAGTAAAATACTCTGCAACCTCAAACCAAATTCCAGAGATGCCAAATGGTGCATCTCTGCAGTTTGCTGAGAGAGGGAATTCAAGAGGGCTACATCCGGTGTCTTGTGCGTATGCTTCTGACATGGCTTATTTGCAGGCCTAGCATTACACCAGTGCAATGTCATGATTGCTTTGGCAAGGAAAGGGGCTCTTATTTACATGAGGGAGTCCACACAGGAGGTTGCCTTTGACCAAGGTGCCAACAAGCCTGCAGAAAAAGTAATTACAACCTACAAAGCTGCTTGTTTAAAACAACTATTGCTTAAAACAGCAGAAGACAACACTAGTTAATAAGTCAGTTATCCAATTGGCCAAGACCGATAATTGTGCTAATGTTTAATTAGATTATCCCTTATACAGTCAATTGTAGATTTGATTTGATAAATAAAGTACTTCCTGTTTGAATATGCAAAGCGTTCGTACGCAGTCTCCTCCTCGGGCTGAGCAGAATGCTGTGCACCTCCAACATTAAACAGCTTGCCAGTGTCAATAGTTGCACCGTTCCCCATTTATTTTGGAATTTTCTTGCCCCTATAATTTTGAACGTTTTTTTTTACAAATGCAGTTTTGTTGTGGATTAACAACAGTCGGATTTCACCGAATGTGGGTTTCCGATAATCTAAAATATGCTGAAGAAGCTTAATATTGTTTTTATTGCTCTGACTTTGCATTAGGAGATTTTGTTTTCAGAACCATCATACAGAAAACAGACACACAATTTTTTAAGCTGATACTTGTAATAGTGATATGCTATACATGCCATGTATTATATATGCAATATTTAGTGGCTAAATATCAGTTCATGCTCTACTTCAGTCCAAAATAAAGATAACATTTCACTAACCACCATTTTTCCCTGCGTGTTTCATTTGAAAAGAATAACTCTCCCAAACCATAAACACAGAGCATCATTCACTGGCTGTAATCACTGATGATGGTGGCAATGATGAGTTTGTTGAAATATGAAGCAAGTAATACATTCTGAATCAATAATCCATCAGAGAAAATTACATTAGCATGTATTACACAACATATATTTTTTTCAGATTATTTCTACAATTATCTGAAATGCATTTCTGTATGTAAACATTCTGATTTACACAATAATTCGGGTTTCTTTGGATAAAGTTGGAAATATTGTAATGTGCATTTAGAAATTTCTACATTTCCAACACTGTGAAACATAAGCAAATACTACTAAACTATTGTTGCTAAAAATAAAAGGGCAGTTCAATGAAAATTGAGGCCACGAGACGAGAGACCGCATGCTGAAAAGCTCTGTAATCCAGTCATATTTTGGGTGACTTTCTAAGATAAATTCTTTGGCATTGTCACGATGAAAGACCCTCGCCTCATTTAAGTGTCTTTGGGATCTCGATCAATCCGCGTGGCAGGAGTCAGACTTGTACACTTGACCATATAATATGGCATGCTTGTCGAAACCCGGAATGCATTTCTCTCTTCAAAGTATATTTCTTGGCTTGCTCTCTCCCTCACTCACTCCCTCAAACCAATTTGTCATTCTAAGCCTAGCCTCACTGCTGCCAGCGCCCGGATGATAGCAGTGGGCCTTTCTGATCCCGGCAGTGGCTAGGGAGCAGGCCAAGTGTTACGCGAGCCACCCTGGGACACCAAGCAGGCGCCTCTGCCGGCTGATGCACGCCTCCACGGCCGAGAGCAACTGGCTTTGCAGATGCTTTCGATTCGACACAGAATGGAGCTCATCTACTTTGTGAGGACATTTGCTTTGTGTTTGTGCACTGCATATGAGCTTCTATGTGTATTTCGCAAGCAAACGTGCATGAGCATCCACATGTGTGCGTCAAAAAGATTAAGAGTGGTCTCCCTGTGCGTACGCTTTTAAGTTTGTGCGCATGCACGAGAAGCTGTTGACACAAATGAAATGAAATGCTGAAATGAGGCCACGTTGTTTTGTTTTTTCTGTTTGTTTGTTTGTTTGTTTTTGTCATTTGCAATTAAAGTATTTGCCAAGTTCTGATGACTGGAAGTACTACTTCTCTGCTGATGTCCTTTAGAAGTAAGCAAGTCACCATTTTCCTCCACTGGCAGACGTTCCTCTCAAGAGCAAGAGGCAACACAACACTGCTGTTGTCACTTCATTATTCCTGTTTTAAACAACCATTAATGCCCTCATTCAAATGCTTGGATGCTGCTTTGCTGTTAAGCTTATCAGTAACAGTCAACCGATTTATTACTGCAGTCCCCTCTCTAGTCGGCTAAGCAGAGCATTAAGTGTATTCAAAATTACATTAGCTACACATTGTTATTGACTTCTTCTCATGGTCAGGCAATGGCTTTTTTGATAAATGACAATATTTAACATCTTAGCAAGTTATATTATTCAGTGCATGTGTTATTAAAAAAAGCATTCTGATTTGACTGCTGTTTGACAAAAGAGGTCAGAATGATAAATGTGGTGCATAACAGTACATCCGAGGAACGAGAATTAAAAACAAAGTCTCCAACTTGCACTTCTCATCAGTTACAGGTGAGATGCTCTCGTTTAGATGAGCAGTCTACTCTTGTTTAAGCTGCTCAATACTGACCTTTTAGATCCTTGTGTTTTTGTTTTGCAACCTTTTATAACAGTTATTTAGGATTAAAATATGCATGGCTAATGGCATTTCCTCAGGAGCAGATGTATTTATCTTGACACGCAGATTGTCACCCAGTATTTTGCACCCTACAATCAGCTCTCTGACAACAGCCCCCTTCATTTGCTGAAAAATTGGGACCGCAAAGTAGCTCGTTGAACACCTAGCCCAAACTTTCTTGTTAGACACTGATACCAGACTTGGAAAGCGACACCAGCATTTTATCTGTCTGGGCACAATTCAGTATTTGATTAGGAATAAATCTAGAAGGCTCCAATCAGTTTCCCTTGTATGAGCACAGTTAACATGTGTGTTACTGCTCCTTGAGCACTGATGGCAGAGACATGGGCGATTAAGGCCAGAGTCCAATCAAACCAGCTGTGTGCCATTCCCCCCATGGCACTGGTCGTGCCAGGCATGTGTTCCACACTACTAGCAGAAAGAGAGACCTCGACCAAACCTTCAGTCTGGGGAGTCACGGCCACACATGAACCAGGACATGTAGGCAGATTGGGGTTTTAGCAATACAAACATGTTTTTTCAGAGACAGAGCTGCTATGCAAGCATAAATAATCTCATTGGTTGCGTTAAACCCCAGTGGAGAACTTCTGTGGCCAAGTAGCAGCAGCAGGCTGCTGAAGCCTGGTGTAAAAGGCAGAGTTAAGTCAGAAAGTATTATGAATGGATTTCTTTCTGGGAAAGAGGATATAATTAATCCATGGTGGTGTTGAATGTCAAAAAGTCATATTGTTTTTACAGTTTATATTTATATATATTGTTTACTGTGCTCCGCCGAACTAATTCTTGCTGTAAAATGTAATGTGACTATTATAGGACAAAAATATATAACAATTCTTAATTAATGAACAACCGAAGAAATGAAAAATGTTAAAAATTGCACGACGAGACTTCAGATATCTTTAAAATCCATTTTCGCAATGATTAAGAATTAACTCATAGATTCATCTATTTTTTGGCAGGTACTCCAATGGGAGACTTTCTGCTCTTGTGAATCCAATATGACACTCAGTTTTAAATATGATTTAGACACAATATAACTGTCATTTAAATCCAATTGGACACATCAATCTAATATTATATAATTCACATATCTACTAGTCAACTAATGTATTCCATTCTCTGCAGCCCAACTGGGACTGAAGCTAATCACATCGCCGACACCAACGTCTCTCTTTTTAGATCTAACATGGTACAAAGTGTACATTTGAGAACTGGCTTTAAACTTTTTTGAATCACCACACAATCACACATGGCTTGTCAAATACACAAAAACACAGTATTATGCTGGGGTGGTGAGTTCATAATTACAGTGACTAAATGTAGCAGTGAATCGTTTGGCAGATTCAATAATTTAAAAGGGACTTTCTTAAAAGAGGCTGCCCTGACAATTACCAGATAGCCATAACAAAATAACTTGGGTGTTTTGAGCATGAATGCACATCTTTTCATCTCTTTCAGGTGGGAATATAGATTAACTTAGTGAAAATACTCTGTTTTACAAGATTTGGGGGTTGGGGTTTATTTGGGGGGCTTTTGATTACATGTTTCAGTTGTTCAGCCAAGGCCTCCTGTGGTGAATTCTGATCTTGCTTCCATCCCGCCCACTCAACACAAAACATTTTCTCTGAATGACATGTCGAACCATTAGCAGGCTATCAAATGGAGACACATACAAGGCCTTCTAAACACCTATTAGAGCTATCGATGGCAGAGGCAGAGATTATGACCGTGGAATGGAGAGGGTATTTGTGTCTCCCACTTCGCATTGCCAGCATCTTTGAAAAAAAAAAACCTTTATAGATTTGGACAGAGGAAAAGAAAAGCTTTATCAGCACCAACACAGAGAAACACATTAAGAGATCAGAACCCCAAAGGTCAATTGTGGCTGTGGGCGGCGCTTTGTTCTGGTGTCCTCTCGGTTAATACTGCACTGGTGCCAAGTGACCCATGTGAAACAAGTAATGATACCAATTTGTGTACATTTTAGATGTGCAGTAGAAAGCGAACACTCCTTCCATTCTTAAGCTAAAACGTGTTGCATAGTTCTCATATAGACACGTCTACTGCTTGGCATTGCTCTTTATCACGTGTTCCCAACAATAGGATGACATTGATGTAACACAGAATAATATGACAGCAAAAATAAAATGTCAAGCTGCGCATTTAGATAACAGGAAATTTCACTGATCTGTCCTCTATGATGGATTGAAAACTGAGCCCGAATGTCGTTTTTAATTTCAGTATCTTTTTTAGAAAAATGTTACTGGTTTTCCATGCATGAGACGCTGTTATTAAAAAAATAAAACTAAGTATATGTATTTTGTTACACTGTGTTGTGATTTAGTTGTATTTTGCAGGGCAACACTACTCACTGGGACAAAATGAGACAAATCCTTAATCCCTCACAAGATAATAATAATAATGTAATCCTTATTCCCATATGGAACCGTATTCAGAAAAGACAGTTTCTGTCCCCACAGAGGTTCTATTCAAGAAGAAAAGCATTGGGAATTTATTTAAAATACACAGCAATTAAAATAAGACACACTGTCCAATCCTTCCCGCCATGCTAATCCTTTCTGATACAGATGTAGCTGTTGTAGTATAAAAAAGTTACTCATTTGACGGTGTCTATTGTGTATCTGTATACAATGCTGTACACTTACTCTCCTCCCAAGCGTATTTCTTCAGACAATGATAACGTATTCTTTTCAGTTGCCAGTAGGTACAACTGGTGATCTGACAACGTGCTATTTGAAGATGCACAAGATTTTATACGCAATACAAAATACGTGTGGAGGGGGAAAAAAGGAGAAAAAAATATAGCTGCAACAGCTGCTGCACTGCTACTGTAGAATAAATGCAGCACAGATGAAAGATGATGAGGGCCTTTTTACTTGTGGACTTCACAAACATCTTAGAACACACACACACACGCGCAGGCGTTCACGCAGAGAAGCACATCCACAAATGCAAAATGCAGGAAAATACAAGGCTTTGATGCAAAAGACAACTAATTTGAAAAATAAACAGAATCTTTCCTAGCCCTGAAAATTGTTTATGGCCACATAATGATGGCGAATAATCCCACATCATGTTCTTCATCCCCATCTTGCTACTGGCATGTAGGCCATTATAAAATGTTAATTGTTATGCTAATCTTTTAGTGATAACTGCAGAAAGTGCATGTATGAGGAATACTTCATGCATAATGCATATTTCTTTTTATTCTCTTGTAATATTTTCTCTATTTTAGTTTTCCATTTCTTTTGTCTTTCATTCTCCGCTTTTTCATTTTGAAAGGCAGTCTCTCTAAATCCAATACAGTTTCTCGCAGCGTGAGGCAGCTTCAAAGCCCTGCTCTGTGGTCAGGCCCGTCGACCCTCTCACCTACCTCCTGGTTGTTTAAGAGAGCAAAAGCACAGCAGTGCAGTTTCTTAAACACACAGATACACCCCAGCACCAACAGAGGGACCGCTGTTTGGCAAAAGAGCCTCTCTTTCTCTTTCACTCTCTCTCACTCTCCTGCTCTTCCACTATCTCACCTTGGACTCTGACACCCCCTCCTCTCTTTACCCACCCTCCTCCATAGACCTCATTATACCAGGATACTCCTCTCTCTTTCTCTCCACCCCTCTGTCTCCCATCTAACTGGGCAGCTCCCTCATTTTACAATTCACCTTCCGCTCCTTCTCTTATGCTCACTCTATCTGTCAGTTATAGTACTCTCTATCCCTCTACCTTCATTTACCTTTTTTTTTCTATCCCCAGCTACTTCAGCTGTCCTCACTCTTTACCTGGCACTCTATTCTGATGTCCTGCCTCCTCTCTATTTTTGCAGCAGCTCAATCTCTATCGCCGCCTCTGACTTACACTCCGATCTCGATGTTGCCATTCCTCATACCACACACGCAACGGCATCACACTAAGTCCAGATGGGATGCCATTACCTTGGAAAGGGAGTTGAAGTGAAAGGTGGCTATTGAAGGTTTGGTGAACAAGCCATGCCCACCCATGTCTGAATGAAGGCTGGCTTCTAGGGCCCCTTGGTGGGGAGCACGAATTGGTACACTGGAGTGCTCATTATAGCTCTGTAGGGACTGTCCTGCAGGGCATCTACTGTGTGGCTTTGGAGCTCATTACGCCAGGCAGCTACGGAGCTCAAGGCACCCAGAAGCAGCAGGGCTTGTTGCAGAGATAAAAAAGGGGAGGGCTAGCCAGATTACCCTTAATCAGAGGCACCTGTAGACAGCCGGCGCCTCCCTCCTCATTGCCTTCCATGAAGCCCCTATACCCTTCCCAACAGGCACAGACTTTTCTTGCTGCTGTAATTATTGCAATTGCTTCACTTGACTTTCATTCCTGAGCACGGAGTTGCACAGTTTGCCTTCTAATGAGAAACCCAAGCTATGATCCAGAGGTGTTATTTATTTATTTAATTATTTATTCAACACAGCATGTATAATGTCAATTATTTAAATTAGTGTGATTTTTTTTTTTTTTTTTTTTGCCGAGCTCTCCCCACTGCGCCTTATTGGCACTCAACTCACACATCACACTCCTCATTATGGCGGACGGAGAGTTAATTAAGTTTTAACGTGTCATATGCGGCAAAATGAAGGGATCAGCTTCAAATCAGCTATTATTGAAACAGGAGTTGTCACCTATAAAGAAAATTCCTGGGTGCAAAGTGTTGTAAAACAGCAAAGCAAATTATTAGAACTAGAGAAAATCTATCCAAACAAACATCTGTGTGGACACAAAGGGTTTTCTTCTATATCATTTACCGTTTTCAGATTTGAAATTTCATAATCTCCTTTCTTTCCCCTGTAAATTGATGCGAAACCAGTACCACCCTACAGCGAGAACAATGGAAATTCACTCTTGCCTATTTTGCATAAGGAATGTTACTGTCAGTTGTTTGGGCAAATGTCTATTACTAAAGCTGACACAATAAACAAGTGCTGACTTTGATGCGAGTTAGAGGGTGCTAGCTAAAGTCTGTTTTAAGTGCTGCAGAGATGTACAGTGGGAATTAATAAAAACAAGAACAGTGTGATGTGCATGAGTGAACCACTTTTGTGATTCTCCCCTTCCTTGCACACCTCCCTTCAGGTGCTGAGATGTTCTTTGAAACCAACTGTCAAGCTGTTGTCTGTGCAGGCAGCATACAAAGAGTTCATCCAAAACCTGCACTTTTTTTGGATTCACTTGAATAAATATGTGGCTTGGCTTTTCTTACCACACCATTTGTGATATGTTTGAGACACTCACTGATCACCTTTATCAGTATCATACTTTCAGTCTAATTGAGAACAGTGTGAAGCGTAATAACGGTGCTGTGTCAGAGATATACAGGTATTGTTTTTCAAGCTACGACTGTGCCGCGGGAGCAAAGTAAAACGTCATCCTGGAATACTTAAATTGCTATTCAAATTACATTATTTAATGTCACTTAATGGGTATTATGAATTATAAAACCAAAAAATGCATAAACATTTAAACTCCTAAGCTGCTAAAACTCTCCACCCACATTAATCTTTCATGTCACAAAACAGATTCTGCCTCAATTAAATTAATACGCCCACTTATAAAGTGGTTTCTGGATTTATGACTTCAACCGACAGTATACATTTATTTATTTATTTAATTATTTATGGGAGACGGGGGAGAGGGGGTATTGTAGTCCTGCAAAAGGAGTGCTGTGGTGAGAAATGCCACTGCTTGTGAGCAACACAAATAATAAGAATAATAATAATTAAAAAAAGAAAATAGGATCTTTGGTGAAATAATGACAAGAACCAACTGTCTGACAAAGGAAACAGTTTACTGTCACATAAATATCTAAAGAGTCTGTCACTAATCATGGAATGTGGCCTCATTATTTCAGCTTGATGAGCTGCCACACCTGACAGAAATATGACATGAATAACAAAAACAAAAGATTTGTGTTGAGAGGCTGATCAGCTCGTTCCCTCAGTGCCCAGTAAGAAGGCTTACTTCATGGGCTACACAGCACTTGCACCGTTGGGGGGGAAATCAAGTTCAAAGACGTTGTCGTCTCACAAACTGGAATAAAGTGGTGAAACATTCAAAAAACATCCAGTTTTATACGTGTTTTATCTCCAAGTTTAGCAGATGAAATGGAAGCGGCACGCATTTTGTTTTGCCTGCAGTGGTAAGGCAAAAGGTGAAACAGAGAAACAAAAAGCAGGAAAGAGAAAAGAGGTACTTTCAGCGTATGATGTATTTTCAATCTCTGTCATGGTCACAAATCAAAATCCCCCAAGTTTTATAAAACATGTCGAGCCACCAGCCTTCATTTGTACTTCTTTATTCTGTTTGTAGTTACGCAACGCTAGAAACTAAAAGCTAAGAGCTTCTGACAGACTTGCTGGAACTAAATTGTCATAATTTATTTCCTGCTTACAAGATGATGGATTACCTTCATCAGGGTAAGGCTTCTAATCTAATCTGGAGCTGCTCTCATCAAACACCTCAGAGAAAGTACGCTGATCTAGGATCACTAAATATGTCCTTGTTTTTCTTCCATTTTCAACATGATCTGAAGCTAAAACTGATGTCAGATCAGCATGGGCACTTTGGAAATAATAGTCCTGATCTCATTTGTGCTCTGATGAACGACACTACCATTTATGAACATCTGCATGAAAGAATAGTTTAATACTGTAATGATAGATAGATAGATAGATAGATAGATAGATAGATAGATAGATAGATAGATAGATAGATAGATAGATAGATAGATAGATAGATAGATAGATAGATAGATAGATAGATAGATAGATAGATAGAATCTGTTTTTTAGTTTCAGCAGAAGTCTGCAATTAGAGCACTTTTTGGCTTTCCTTCTCCCTGCCCACACATAATGACACACTTGAGTTGCTAGGTCTGCCGTTCAGGATATACTACAGCCGCAGTTCTCATACAAAATGACAGTGGAATGTTAACTGCAGTGTAGTGTGTTTCTTTTCTTCAGGTTGCAAGTGCATTTGTTTTCATTAGGTGGGATTGGTCAGCACTCTAGGCCCCTGTGTCCAGTAATGAAGCGTACAATTGGAGGCATGTTATAGACTCCCAGTGAAATCAAAGATATATTGATCTTAAATATTTCCATGCTCTCGTGTCTCTCTGAACAGCTGTTACCACCACCATACCACGGAAAACTTGCTGTGCCAATTTTTAGGCAATATTCGATCTTGCTTCTTGCATACCACACTTTATTTGTCACTCTACAACAGACACATGTTGTAGACTCTGCGGTAGACTTTATGTATAAACTGCATGTCTTAAAATATTACGTCTGCAAACAATAAGGCAATGCAATCACGGCTAATGTAAAGTAGTAATGAAAACAAACCATGCGCAGAGGTGCAACACTGAGCATTAATGAAATTACGAAGCTGGAACTCAGTAGACTCCTGTCTGTATTGTGCAATGAAACAGAACGGAACAGGAAAGCAACTGATGCATGCAAGTCACAGTCACAATTACTATTTCATTAAGGAGCTGCCACCATTGGCAGGCGTTCTCTGGCATTGTTGTTGAGATGCTGGCATGGGACCGGAAGGGGGGTGGGGACGTCGGGATGTCGGGTGTCGGAGGGGAAATCTGGGAGGGAAGGGGGAGCTTTGGGTGGGAGGAAACATGCTTCAATTTGGGTCATCTCCTAGTCTGCATGGGGTCAGGCGACAGAGCCTTTTCCGCACTTAATCTGAAAACACATATGGCGTAATGGGCATCCACCTGAATTAATTGCCCCAATTATTCCTAATACAAGAGAGACAGGGAGTCTGAGACATGAAAACAAAAATGGTGAAAAAAAAAGTAATGTGGTGTTTCAGTACCGTAAAGACTTATTGCTGTAGCATGCACGCATTTAAGGAGATGAAGGCAACCTGTCAAGATGACAAGCCATCTCTTAATTGCGTTAAAAGGAGGAACATGCTCATGCTTTAAAGAGTGTCGTGTGGTTGTCGGGGGAGGAGGGGGAAGCAATCTTTGTTACCACATCTGAAGCAGCCAGGCGCCATGAGTCAAAGCTGCCTTGGAGGCCACGCTGCACCGCACTAAACAGCTCGTGTGCATATCTCATGGTAACTTTTCAAACCCAGCCAAAAGAACAAACAATAAACAACAATGAAACATTAACAATTTCTAGTTACACAGAGAGTAAAAGGTGAAAAAGAATGTAACGGTGTTACTTGCTCGAAGTGAACTTCTGCTGTCGTGATACAGAGGAATCATTTTCCAGAATTAAATCGAAGAAAGGGTCACAGCCTGATCTCTGAGTGTGTACTGTATAGAAAAAGGACATTTCAATCCAGACTAATATGTTAAAAAAAAAGATTTAAAAAAAAAAGGAAAACAAACTGTGACTAAAACTCCAGCATCTCACTGCACAAATAGCTGGAATTATAGCTCATTATAATTTATTTTTAAATTAGCTTCAGTTAGCCTGACCACCTCAACCATCACAAACTGTGGTTGATGGTAGCTAATTTTTGCAGGTGTTATAGTGCACTTTATTCATCTCACTTTATGTGTAACTGGTTATGTTAATAAGATTTCAACTCAATTTATTCAAGTGCTGATCAATGGCATGCAATCTCGGCCTTCATGCATTATGTATTTTAATGGAACTCACTTGTTTTATGGCTGAATGGCTAAAGGTTAACAGTCCCAATAGGTGGGACTCCCTGAAGACTAATCTGAACTTCAAACACAGCTTCTTTTCACATTGCAAGGCAAAAGCGCACAACAACAGAAAAGTTGTTTTTTATCACCACCTCTTATGGCTCATTGAGAGAAAGAAGCGATTTATTACCTCACATCCTTTGCTCATATTAATGTGATTAAACTGCCCATGGATATTTTACTCTCTGTAGGAAGTGAGTGAGAGAAAACAGGGAGTTAGAGGTTGGGGAATTAGTGAGAAGGGTGGTGGTGCAAAAAGGGTCCAGGGGAAAAGTGAGGGTGGGAAATGGTTAGAGGAACGTGTAGGTGGCGTGGAAGTGAAAAAAGAGACTAAGAAAGGGAGTAGGATAGTATAAGTGGGATAAAATCTCAGCCCAACAACAGACCTAGATATGTCACAGTTTCCATAATTATGCTAATTTCCATATCATTTAACTGGCATTTTCACATTGAAAATGAGTCATTTCACTAGTGAGATCTTAAGTCGTGTTCTCTTCAGTTTAATATGGAAAACATCCAGGCGTCTCTAAGGACCCTTGTCTCTCTCCACTCCCTGCTCTATAAAACTGGCATGCTATTCCCAAGATGAGAGTCCCACTGGACTGTGTGAGGACTGTGCATTAAAAACCCCTCCAGTCCCTTCTAAATCTAGAAGTGGAAGACAGAAGGGGCTAGAGACACATCCCATGAGGGTCACTCGGCAGTTTTCACCTTATTGTCTTCTCAGTCATAAAAATTTGCCTGTGGCTTCTTTGGAAAATGATGTTGAGCTGCCCACAAGATGACTTTTTTTGTATTCTTATGGAAAGTCTACATTTTAAAAAGGCATTTTTGTCACCTTGCCAAAGAGAAGCCACTTGGAGATCTCTGTTATGCACATTATGCATGAAAAATGTCAGCAGTGTAATGGATTGTTGAAAAGATGTAAAGATTTGATCAAGGGTTATTTAGAAGCAATTGAACGCTGAAAAACCAAGAAAACAATCTGGCTTTTTTGGAGCTTAAATGGACAAGTGCTGCAGCAAGCCTCACAGCTGGCCTGCTTGAATATGGATTGCACTGCAGGGACATTTTACACTATTGCTAGGTAAACAAGCATGAATGCATGAATCAATTCAGAATAAGTTAATGAGAACAAAACTGACTTGCGCAATCAAAATTTGGCCACATTAGCTGCCATTATCATTCTGTCATTGTTTTAGTTTCACATGGATGAAAGTGGATTAATGGTAAGATGTATGATTGCTGAGGGAATAAGGGTATTTGGTGAGGCGAGTGGAGGCTTAAAGCTGTCAGAATATCACTTAGTCGACAAAAGATTCCAGTCAGAAACATGTAGTATAAGTTGTAAAGAAGCACTTGCCCTCAACACAGTCTGAGAAGGTTCCAGCCATTTTAACTGGCGCCATCAGTCTCCTCCAGGTAATGCAATTAGATGCCACTAATATCTTGGGATGCTCTTCAAACTGCAAAAGCACTTTTGCTAAACAGCACACACTGTAATAACTAGTGACAGCACTCAAGGAGCCAGATTGAAAAAGCTTTTGCATGTGATTGGTTCAAGTAATTGCACATACAGAATGCTCCAACTGATAGAAAACTGAAAACAGATGTTATCCAAATCTATGCTGGCTTGTTTGTGTGGTTCCCAGGCATGAGAGCTCACCTTGGATTAAAGCTCGCATACTAAATTTGGGGAGCCCGGGCAGTCGTAAAGTGGAAGCCTGTGATTTCATCTTTACATCGAGACAATTGGAATAAAAACAACGATTAGAATAAAAACAAACAACAACTCTTAGGCTAAATTAAACTTTTAGACAATATGTATCTGCTCTACTATTCACATTTAGAACCACCTACTATAGCCCCAGAGTACCCTGAGAGAAGCCGTCTAGCTTCAGACCATCGATACATCACTCCAATCCTCTTGCTACTCTAACGCGGAACAGTCAAAGTCGCCCACACTTAACACATACGAGCAAACAAATGCATATGAACGCACATACAGCGCATCAAGAAAATGCCATAGGGCTACAGACACAAGTAATCAAAAGTTCATTGAATCATTGTAATCTTAGCTTAAATCTCTTCACTTGACGGATTAACTGGAATATCAAAGAACACAATGCAATATAACTAAATAGGGCTGATCAGGAGCTGAGATAGTGGCTATGTATCCAGAGACACAGAGATAGAGAGACAGAGAGTGAGGGAATAGGATCTGCTTCTTGCTCCCACTATTCCCCTCAAGGCAACGTCAGGATAAATCTTCTAAGGGATTATCCCGGCTACACAATGTTCTCTGTTCTGCCCATTGTATGCCTCTTTAAGCACAATTGATAAATTAGTTATTTATATTGTGCATGGATCAAAGTCAAACACTGGATTTTCTTTTGATTGTCTGGTTTGGGAAGCATTACAAATAATCGGCTGCGTGTGTTCTGTCTATGCCAAATTCCACCGTGCAGACATGTGACTCTGTATACGATTATATTATATAGAGGATGGAATTGCTAACAGGCTAAAAGTTTCACTTCTTTATAGCCAAAAGGTATTTTTTCACATAGACAGATACTTTCACAGAGACTTATATAGCTCAATAGGGGCCCAATCAGTGTTAAATGACTTACACATGGGATCGCATATCTCTCAGGGAACCCTTCTGCTTTTAATTTAAGGTAAACTAATAGCTTCATTTATTTGTAATTAGAAAAAAATAATATCTGCTTTAACTGTGTCTCATCCTCTCCACTTCCTGCTGGCAGCTCTCTCTTCAAAAGTTCATGAATTTTAATTCATTTTGGTGGTTAGGCCAATCCCCTGTTGTATGAAGCGACAGAGTTTTAGTCAAATTGAATTACCCTCTCTGTGTTTCACTGCACTCACCTCCTACTGTCCTCATTTCTCTCATTCTCTTTCTCCTCCCTTCCTCCTCGCCTTCCTTTCATTTTACTCTTCCTCTGCTGCCTTATTTTACCTATCCCTTACAACTTCCTTATTTTCTTCATACACTGCCTCTAGACAGCAGTAAGTTGTATGTCTGTGTTTTAACTCTGGTTGCCCCTAGCACATGTAAATGACTTTGGCACTTGATGTTTGAAGAGAAAAGATGAAGAAAAAATCCCTAAGTGCAAAATCAAACAGATAAGAGCCAAGAATCTTCACGTTGCTGGGGAATGTGTGTCTTGACATGCACCGCCTTTCATGTTTTCCTTTAAAGTAGTCAAGGACAGTTAGTTTTGGAGGAATTCTAATCCTGAATGTTAAGGATACGATTATGGGCTCCATTTCTGTAACATTTTTTTTATTTTTTTTTTATTTTATGAGAAATCTAATGGAGGGATAACGGGAAGTCTCTATAACTTTAATATTGAACAAACCTGATGTGTAAAGCCTCTTGTGTTATCACCAAGCCCCATATGTGTGGCATTGCACTCCACCAGTCACAGCTATGTAATAATATAACGATAGTAAAAAAAAAAAAAATGCAAAAGAGTAAAAATCTCACATGTCAGGAAGTTGGTTTCCTGGTGTGTTTGATGCGACCCACATTACAACAAGTCATTCAAATGACCTCTGAGGTGTTATCTCCAAAAGGCAAACATGGCAGCATTACTCCCCCTTCCTACTTGGTAAGGATGAAAATATCTGACTTTGCAAAGATTCTGTCTCTCTGCATCTGCAGTATCATATTTTCAAGGTTAAATGTTATATTAAAAATATGTGAGATGATGGTGTTACAGTAAATGACGGGGATAAACCCATATCCCTAACAGAGTTTCGGTCAAATAAAATCATGGTTAAGCAGTTCTTAGTGACTACAAAATAAACCGTCCTAAGCTAGTATGTATTATTGCAGGGTCTACCTTACAGTATAAAGCGCCTTGAGGCGACTGTTGTTTTGATTTGGCACTCTATAAATGAAAATTGAACCGAATTGAATTGAATGTCCTATGTATATATATATATATATATATATATATATATATATATATATATATATATATATATATATATATATATATATATATATATATATATATATATACATACAGTGGGGCAAAAAAGTATTTAGTCAGCCACCGATTGTGCAAGTTCCCCCACCTAAAATGATGACAGAGGTCAGTAATTTGCACCAGAGGTACACTTCAACTGTGAGAGACAGAATGTGAAAAGAAAAATCCATGAATCCACATGGTAGGATTTGTAAAGAATTTATTCGTAAATCAGGGTGGAAAATAAGTATTTGGTCAATAACAAAAATACAACTCAATACTTTGTAACATAACCTTTGTTGGCAATAACAGAGGTCAAACGTTTACTATAGGTCTTTACCAGGTTTGCACACACAGTAGCTGGTATTTTGGCCCATTCCTCCATGCAGATCTTCTCAAGAGCAGTGACGTTTTGGGGCTGTCGCCGAGCAACACGGACTTTCAACTCCCGCCACAGATTTTCTATGGGGTTGAGGTTTGGAGACTGGCTAGGCCACTCCAGGACTTTCAAATGCTTCTTACGGAGCCACTCCTTTGTTGCCCGGGCGGTGTGTTTTGGATCATTGTCATGTTGGAAGACCCAGCCTCGTTTCATCTTCAAAGTTCTCACTGATGGAAGGAGGTTTTGGCTCAAAATCTCACGATACATGGCCCCATTCATTCTGTCCTTAACACGGATCAGTCGTCCTGTCCCCTTGGCAGAAAAACAGCCCCATAGCATGATGTTTCCACCCCCATGCTTCACAGTAGGTATGGTGTTCTTGGGATGCAACTCAGTATTCTTCTTCCTCCAAACACGACGAGTTGAGTTTATACCAAAAAGTTCTACTTTGGTTTCATCTGACCACATGACATTCTCCCAATCCTCTGCTGTATCATCCATGTGCTCTCTGGCAAACTTCAGACGGGCCTGGACATGCACTGGCTTCAGCAGCGGAACACGTCTGGCACTGCGGGATTTGATTCCCTGCCGTTGTAGTGTGTTACTGATGGTGACCTTTGTTACTTTGGTCCCAGCTCTCTGCAGGTCATTCACCAGGTCCCCCCGTGTGGTTCTGGGATCTTTGCTCACCGTTCTCATGATCATTTTGACCCCACGGGATGAGATCTTGCGTGGAGCCCCAGATCGAGGGAGATTATCAGTGGTCTTGTATGTCTTCCATTTTCTGATGATTGCTCCCACAGTTGATTTTTTCACACCAAGCTGCTTGCCTATTGTAGATTCACTCTTCCCAGTCTGGTGCAGGTCTACAATACTTTTCCTGGTGTCCTTCGAAAGCTCTTTGGTCTTGGCCATGGCAGAGTTTGGAGTCTGACTGTTTGAGGCTGTGGACAGGTGTTTATACAGATGATGAGTTCAAACAGGTGCCATTCATACAGGTAACGAGTGGGGGACAGAAAAGCTTCTTACAGAAGACGTTACAGGTCTGTGAGAGCCAGAGATTTTCCATGTTTGAGGTGACCAAATACTTATTTTCCACCCTAATTTACGAATAAATTCTTTACAAATCCTACCATGTGAATTCATGGATTTTTTTTTCACATTCTGTCTCTCACAGTTGAAGTGTACCTCTGGTGCAAATTACTGACCTCTGTCATCATTTTAAGTGGGGGAACTTGCACAATCGGTGGCTGACTAAATACTTTTTTGCCCCACTGTATATATATATATATATATATATATATATATATATATATATATATATATATATATATATATATGCCCGTGATCAGGTACTCAGCTGGTATAATAAGTTGGCCAAAGGAGGAGATAGAAGTCACGGAGCAAGAAAGCTCCTTACCATGCATGGAGGGTATCACCCCAAGTCCAGCACCCTGAGGCTGTACGCTAAGCGGAAAGGGGCCCGGGGACTGGTGAGTGTCAGCACCACAGTCCAGGATGAGAAAACGAACATCCAAGAATACATTGAGAAGATGGCCCCAACTGACAGCGTGCTCAGTGAATACCTCAGGCAGCAGAAACCCAAGAAAGAGGAGGGAGACAAGGAACCATCATGGAAGGACAAGCCCCTGCACGGTATGTACCACCGGCAGATAAAGAGAAATACCAAGGGCTCAGAGAAGAGCTCGAGAGGATGTGGAGGGTGAAGGTAACGGTGGTCCCCGTGGTAATCAGAGCACTAGGTGTGGTGACTCCCAAGCTAGGCGAGTGGCTCCAGCAGATCCTGGGAACAACATCGGAGATCTCTGTCCAGAAGAGCGCAGTCCTGGGAACAGCTAAGATACTGCGCAGGACCCTCAAGCTCCCAGGCCTCTGGTAGAGGACCCGAGCTTGAAGGATAAACCGCCTGCAGGGGTGAGCTGGGTGTTTATAATATTTACCTTAAAATATTATATATTTTAAGGTAAAGACCCCACTTACTGAAGAGAAAACCCCAAGCAGTTTAGAATGAGTATAAAAAGCAAAATGATTATATTTTGCTGGAGGTTAAGTTGATAAGTAGAGTGGGAATAATAAAACAGTTTAAAAAGTTGAGAGTTTAGGCTCTATCGAGTGATCTTTCTTAAGATTGTGCTGTAACTTCTGGTGTGGAGTGCTTTGTCCTTCTCTGACCTGGATCATAAACAGTAAACCCATTAGAAAGAGAACACCAGATGACAAATAACCCAGCATCATGCTGAGCATTCATCTGCCGTATTTGTCTGAGTGACAAAGCAATTCTTGCTGGCAGGGCGGGTCATCTTACAGGCTTGCTATGCATGTAGCCAATACAATACACACTGCACATAACTCAGAATCAACTCCAGTGATCTTACTGATAACATCCGTAATCTATTAAGGTGAAAAAATTACCATCTATTGACACATCTATTCTTTGAGCCCCACAGAGGCTTAATTGAAATTGTCTGGAGGGAGGCACAGAGCTCCATTTTTACCCAGCATGTCTTTAAGCATTGAAGTAAGCAGTTCTTCATTGACAAGTTGGCTAAAACTCCACAACTTAACTAGAGAGATTGGACACCGCTGGCAATCTCTTTGTTCTATCTAAATATAGTGAGTCCCATAAGTCGCTCTTGTAAAAAAAAAAAAAAAAAAAAAAAAAATAGGGAGAATTCATTATTTCATTACATCCCCCTACTCTGATTTACATACACAGCAGAGGAAGAGTAGTTTTTTTTTTTTGTTTTTTTTTACCATGGCTGTTGCAAGAATCTGTTTACTGATCCCCAGCAGAATAGCAAGGCACAAAAACAAGCCAGAGATCCACGCAGTGCACCCTTCCCTCAAGAGGTAGACATGATCTCATGTTATCCATGTTTTCCCCAAAGTCATATGTGCATCATGTCAGTGAGACTCAGAGTCTGGAACTCAGCCTTTTCAGTCACTTTGTTAAATAATGTATCAAAGCGCTGAATAGAGTTAAGTTGAGATGAATGCAAGATTCAGTAATGCATCATCTTTTGTGATGTCTTCATTTGCTTGATGTTTTACTTCCCTATATGTGATGCATACTTAAGTACTTGGATGTATCTTTATATTCCTAAAAAAAACTTTCATTGACTCACTGCCACTGTACTTTGCTGTGCACTTGCACTAATAGAGCCCTTTCTTAACTTTTCTGAGTAAGTAAGTCTACCTTTGTCGAGTCAGTGTCCAGAGCTAATGCATAGCAATAGTATTCTCATGAGTCACTGCATGTTTTGATGCTTTGCACTCTCATCATATTGCTAATATTGTTGGACAGTCTAAGAAGTATGTCACAAACTATAGTTTTCAGGAAAAAACATTCAGAAAGTGGTGCTCTGACAACAAACAAAAAAACAAACTCGTATATCTGTAGAGTTGAACTCAGAATGGACTTGTATCAAACTTATACAGGAGTACCAATCATTCTGAAAGTCTTCCTGGTCACTGTTTGCATTGGAAAGGATTCCCACAATGCACTCCCAAATGATTTGCAGACATCGGCTGATGTGAGTCACCCGGCAAACAAATGTGGTGTGTCTGGGTGACCTTAATCACTTCCAGGTTCATCGAGACTCAGATTTCACTTGTGTGCCTTATTTCAGGTCATTGCCTCAAAGTCAAAGTAGGGCACAGTCATTATCTGAGGGAGCATCACACAATCATCCACACAATACAAAAAGGTCGGCACAATTCACTGAAGTCATTGAAGTGTTGTCCATTATTTCTGGGTTGGAACACATGTCTGCTCCATCACAGGGAGTGCATATCTATGGATTACAGGTAATCTAAGTTGTGCCATTCCATTTCTTTTGCTGAAAAGTGTATATAAAAAGATATATTGTGGACATTCTGTAAGATCAGTACTGTATGACACTAAGATGTTCAAATTTATGTGTACAAACTCCTACCTTTTGGTTTCATTAGCTCAAGAGAAACAGAGCACAAAATGCAAATAGAGTAAAAGCGTTCTGTTATACTTATTTTTTTAGTTTATAACACAGTCATAACACAATTATAATGCAGTCTTAACAGCAGTTTTATCTTAAAAGGTGAGTGTTAAGCACAAGTGTCTGACATGAAACCTTATCATTTTATAAAGAGTCTCTTGCCATTCAAAAAATACAGACACTGTCAGAATACTATAAAATAGTATGACTGATCTTGGGAATGGCTTGCTGCTGTTTTTGAATACTGTATGCATTGAAATTCTGTGTGCCAATTTGTGACTTTCTCACACATTACTAAAGAAGACTTTTCCTTGATTCTATTATCCTTTTGCATTTCAAGATCTTGGTCTCTTTCCTTTTCTTATTGTGGCATATGTTTCCAAGCACTGGAGCTAAAGTTTTCAGTGCTAGCTGCTGCATAATAAAAGCCGTTTCTGAAGGCATTGGGTCAAAAAGTTAAGTTAAAGGCACTGATGTGTTCTGTTTTGTTTTTGTGAACCTCAAAGAGCCAGCGACGTCTTAACTCTGGTACACGGAAAGGTCCAAGCAATTAGTCTGAGCTGCATGATGCGTGTTACCACAGCCTAGCATTAGCTTTATGTGGTTCACCATCTAATATTCTCTGTTAATGGTTCTGTACATACCTCCTTGCTGACATCAGCTTTCAAGCACATCACATTGAATAAATTTTTATTACGAGGAAGCACTTAAATAGCACAGCACAGACGAGAAGAAACAAATGCAATAACTGCATCAATTACAGCAAGTATCACACAAAGATATCAAGCTGTGCTGATAGGTGCAATTAAAATGTATAATGTTTGTGTGTCTCATGCAAATTGTTTTGAAAATGACCGTTCCCCTCAAAAGGCTTGTTCGAGAGCGCTTGACTATTTTGCTTGTGTCTGGATGAAGTGAGAGCGCACAAAGACAATCAGCATGTCATTGTGTATATGTGGATTAACTTTGCACCGTGTACATGTTTGAGTAGGATGGATTCTGGGCTGCTTGTCTTTTGTGCTTCTACACCAGACTGAGCCTGACAGCTATGCACAATATCCTGTTATAGCACACAACTGCAGAGACAAAGAAAAAAAATGGATGCAACAAATGCTTTAGTTAAATAGTCCTTCCGCTCGCATATGCCGTGCACAGTTCTAATTAGTCGATGGGCTGATCTCATTTCTTCAAATGCTTTTGTTGCAGGTGTCCAGTCCAAGCTGAGAAGATTGCCGGAGGTATTAAGTGTAGAGAGGTAGACTTAGGGAACCAATATAAATGACTTAATGGATTACATGCCATCATGCTTACAGCTTACATAAATGCTACTGAAGATATTGCAGTCCAAAAACCAAAAAAAGTTACTGTTGCTCCTTTTTTTAACAGTTAAATTGTATACTTACAATTTTCAGGGAGAAGAGAGTCTTAACATGTATTATTTTTAATATTGGCTGTTTACTGGCTTTTTTTAAATTACCTTAAAACTTTGATGGGACCTTGGCTTGTCTCTGTCTCTTTTTATAATACGTCAGCCCACTAGTGGTTCAGTCCTGAAGTGTTACAATTACCCTCAAGAACTTTCTGGGGGTTCATAGTGTGTTTGTGTGTAACCACACTGAGGAAAAAGCCTCAAAAGGGAGTGTTAATGGATTTATCACTTGTGGGAAGTCGTCTTACTCACTGGATACGGTATGTCCACTGCACCAGAACAGCAAGTGTTCAAAATGTAGTGATTAGCGCAGTGTCCAGTTAATTTTAACAGGGTTTGCAATGGGACTAATCAGGAATTAAGAGTTGGCATCTACTTTAAATCGCCTTCTTTACGCATTCGTGGGGGGATACTGTCAGGATGGGAAAAAAGCAATTGTCTGCGGTCTCCTGATTATCCCCTGCAAAAGCCTATAATCTGGCTGAAAGTACTTAAAGAGTCAAGCAGCAAAATAAACAACATTGATTATCATCCCACTGTTCTTTTTTTCCCCCTCAAAGTAGACCAAGCAGAGAGGGAGGGGGATGAAGGTTAAGGTTGTGCCTTCCCCCGTCAGCGCCATCTGCTTGGGCAAATGTTAAGGCAAGCTAAATACCCCCTCATTCCTCTGTTCAAACCAGATTATCAGCTATTCTAAGGAGGCGGACGAGCATCTTATCATCTCCCAATCTCTTTTACAAAAGCAAATCAAGAATCCTGCAGGAGGATTACCAGGATTAAGGGGAGCACAGACATAGCCTTCCTTGGACATTGTCTTTAAGTTGCCGCCTTCTAGTCTGGCCACCTTCAGCTTGCAAAAATTCATGCATCTTGCCATGACAACATCCTTAACACTGACTAATTCTCTTGAGCGAAGACATTATTCCTAGGAGTGGTTGTTTTTGTCACACGAAGTATTGTTAGTCTCTTTCAAAAAGAGTAGTGTTCAGATCCAGACAGCTGAACCCTGATTTGCATATCACCAGTCATTACATGCCATCAGTCAAGCAACCCAGCTACATTTCAGAAAAGAATATCTGCTTCGCACAATTTTGACAGCATCACATAGTATTAAACAGTGATCCATAGTGAGAAGTGGCAATGAAATAGCACAATAGATTGGCATGCAGGTATTCTACTGTATGCTTTAAAAAAAGTAAAACTATTAATTCTCTCACAATGGGAAGACACCAGCACCAATGATCACACCCGCTCCATCACAGCTACACACTTCCCAGACTGCATGCCCTGACATTATTGCATTAACAGGAAAGAAAACAAAACACAACAGCAACAGTAAACTACAATGAACACTAAAAGTAGTTAAAGAACAATAACACTAATGACCATTCACCAGATAATATCAGTGGCAAATTAGAACCCAATTTATTTAAACCATTGTCCACAGATAAAATCCTCTGTGACAGAAGATGCAGGAAAAAATCTGCTCACTGCTGCGAATCATATTTTACATCTTCTAAAAACAGTACTGTGTGAAGCTACTTGCAGAATATGACATTTGACTCCAAATCGTTTTGAGGAAAACCTTTCTTGTAGTTAAATTACACCAAATGAGATGAAATGACTCCAGCACTTTTGATTTTACTCTGTATCAGCACACTGCTGTGGCTGGTAATGAGGAACTAATTTAAACTCAAACAGCCTTTATGTGAGTGGTTTTTTTTTTTTACAGATGTCCACAACAGGTAGCGAAAACTGATAAAGAAAAAAACCCAAACATCAGGGCTGGACTAGGACAAAAAATCGGCCCGGGCATGTTGACTAGAGACCGGCCCACCAGGTATTATAGGAAAAATCATAAAGCCTTTGAATGAAAACGAAGGCTGTTGTGACAGTGATTTAAACTGTCTTGTTGGTCTATGTATGATTTCTATAAGTTGTACATCAGATAAAAACTTTGGTTGTAAGATTCAGATAATTATTTAATAAAAGCGAGATATTTTAAATGAGAATAAGAAAGAAAAGTATTTCTTTGTGCCCCCCTCTCCCTACTAATGCCCCACCTGCACCCTGGCAAAGCTTTGCTAGACCCGCCCCTGCACAGTTACCAGCTGTCAGCTACACAGAAAGGATCCTGGTGTTATTTGTCTCTCAGAAACAGTTCATAACTTCCCTTCAACTTATTCATGTCATCTAAAAGGTAAACCTGTTTCTCCATCACCTGTTCAGCTCTGATGATTTAGTAAGGACATCTCCTGGTTTCATCTTCATGTTTCCCTCTCACCAGATAACCAAACCGACATAATGACCAGCAGCTTTTACAGCTGTGGCTCCAGCAAACATCAGCTGATACTAGAAATTAATATTAAATAAATTCTAACAACAGCTGATCAAGCTTAAACGTGCTGCTGTTGTTTAGCGCGACATCTGCTGGTTTCCTCTTTCTGGCGCAAAGTGGGCGATAAACAAACAAGAGAGAAAAGCCGATCAGCTGATCATTGATCAATTTCATGATTGAATGAGAGAAGAGGCAGCTGCAGCGTAAAGACAGAGAAAAACTCCAGTTTTGTGTCTTTTTCCATTGTAGCTGAAGTACGGGACAAACTGTGTTCCTTTTCACCTCAATTTGAAACGCGTAATATTTTCTCTTTTTAGGGGACGGTTGGCAACTCTACTAACTAACCTTATGAATAAAATAAAGTTCACTATCAGTAACATCATAGCACCCACCCAGCTGTAGAAACTCCGTCATGCTAGCTACCACGCAGTACGAGTTATTGTAACTGACTGTAAAAAGTCAGCACAACGAAAATAAACTCCACCTAAACTTGGTTTAAATCCGACCCAGATAGACTGCAGGTCATAACTTCTTACCTGAAGTTCAGTTCACCTGATACTCGGACCAGCGGCCACCTCGGGTCTCTCCTCCTGCTGCTTCTCCTTTCCCTCATCCACCTGGCCTCTTGTGGCAGCTCCGCCATAGCCACCACCAAACAACTAAGTTATTTTTACACATCTGCCAGCATCTGGCCAATCCATCACCTTTCATTTTTTATACTGTTATAAAAATAAATAAATATGCCAGATGGCCAGTCCAGCTATGCCAAACATATAAAACAGAATAACAATTTTACATTTTGCCTAATCTTTACAGTACTCTTTTTTTTTTTTACAGGGGAATTAGAGCTAAGCAAAGCTTGAATCCACACGAGTACCTCAAAGAATTGTGGGATAAGGGAAATGGGAAGGCTGCTATCTGCTGAAAAATGTTGTAAAGATCATTTATCTGTATGAAGTAATGTACATTCACAAAAGATAAAATGCAATAAAAAGAATAATATAAATCAGGTCCTGATAAAGCCATGTTAACCCACCCGAAACTGTGATTTAAGAATTTTTTGTGGTCATTAATCAAAAGGCATTATTAAGCCCACACAAGCGATCACAATGGATTTCTTTACCTGGGATATTTTTGGAAATACAGAAGCACACTAACTGTCTTAAGGGCACACCAGCCAACCATATGCTCCTTGCACACTAACGGCGTCCACTGTTTTAGATCACACTTTTAACAAGGAACAAACAATTGTACAAGCAATCGATGTTCTTCAGATGCCTGCTCCACAGTCACACCTCGTTTAATCAACACAATTGTTTTCAATGAAAACAATCTCCGGGCTGTAGAGCTACTCAGTGTCTCAGAAAGAACCACACGGCAGGCTTCCACACTGATTTGATTGTTGCACACACAAAGGTAGATAGACCACTGCAGCTATGGGGGATGATTGAATTATTCAGTTTGGCAGAGATTTGGCAGCAATTGTGTGGAGTGTTGCCTTGAGTGGAGTGCAACAGAAAAAAAAAAAAAACACAGCATCTTCTTGTTTCCTGCACCACTGCACAGCACATGCATAAATAGCCTCTGCTTACACAGTCAGTTTTGCTTCAGGACAACTTCACATCATACCCTGAGCATGCTTGCTGCTTGTTAAATTGACCTACACCTCCCCAAAGACAACCAAACTATTAAATGCCTTCACTTTAACCTGTGTTATTCTCTATAACATAAAAAGACATCAAATATATGCAATACCATCCTCAGAATTCACCAATTCACCATTTAAAAAGTGAACTTACAAAGCAACTACGGCAATCATTTGGTTTAAAAATCTGTAATCTTGAATTGTAATTTTATACCGTCTACAGCGGATATCAATGATCCCAGAAGAGAACGTGAGTGACTTGTAAAATCAATGTGTAATGGTTTTTGCCTACTCAGTTACTCCTTTGCAATCTTAACCACATAAATAACAGACATGCTTTAGTTTTATGTTACATTTATTAGAGGCAAAGAACTGATAACAGGGCTGATGTACTGATTGCACTGATTGCATGCATTCTCAAGGTTGAGGAAAGTCACTGGGCCAGCTATGCAATCTTTGTCTGGTATAACAAACTTCACACATACTTTCTGAGTATTGTGAAGTATTCCCAACTAGTTATTAGGATGCAATCTTAAATAACGAAGTGAATAGCTGACATTACAGGAAAATAAGAAGCCACTGTCTAAATGATTAAGCAAACAAAGTGGAAAAAGAAACATACCCATATAATTTAATGAAGGGCATTTAGCAAGCCTCTCCACGAACATAACCACTGGCCGTATGTGTGTCTGTGTAAAGCCCAGCATGTTGGTCCATATATATGATGCTCCAGCTGCAAACGTATCATTGCATTATACAATAAGTAATCAAACTTAGTACATATAACTTGCTTCCTGGCCTGGTAAATGAAATTGAACACTGCCGTCTCATAAATCATGAATCAATATGTCAACAAAGAAACTCTGCTAATGCTTTGCTCAGTGACACGCTGTAATGTAGCTATGGGGCAAGCTTTAATAGCCATGTAAAAAGATAAAAGCACTGGATTTTGTGTGCCTTTTCTAACAACCAAAAAACAAAAAAACAAACAAAGAAAAACAGTGATTCACAGACAGAGCTAGAACCCAGCATCCACTGAATAAATTTCCTTTTCTTGTTTCTTTCTTCCTTCTTAATTTGGACTTTGCACCAAGACGCTGGAGAAAACTCCATCTAACACATACCACTCATGAACAAATGTCAATACTCATTAATGGTTGGCTGTTAAATTTATTTATGGTTCATCTGAAAACATGTATTGCCTAATTATATATGAAAGAAAAAAATCAAGCTGAATTTGTGTTCCTCAAAGAGATACATCTACCTTATTATCTATCTACGCTCTCTGTTTTTACGCCAAGACGATGCATTTATCAGGTTTACATTTATCTATTAATAGAAAGTTGACATTTATGCACTCTCCATTGGAGAACGCTTTTCTTGAGTGTGCACCACTTTCTCAAATCACCAAGGACACTTTCCCCACGGGAACTGATTAGCTCGCTTGGTTTCAAACTATGAAGTAACTCTGATAAGCAATTAAACATTTTCTGTTGTCTCGACTCAGACTTTGTTTTATGTCTTTCAAGTCTGTATTTTTGGATCAAATCCGCATAAACAGCACATAACACAATGTTTGAGCAGTGGTTATTGTACTTTCTAGCATCAGTCTCTCTCAGATGTGTAAACCCCTGTTTTCGTGCCCTACTGTACATCATAATAGCTGAGTTATCTTTATCAAATGATCATTATCAGCTCTCATGGAAGGAAGATACATTTTTAAAAAAAAGTGTCGGTCCAAAAAAAGCTCCTGTTTGGCTGTTTTCTGTCTCTGCACTTCAAAGGATGCGTTCTTCTCGAGATTTCCATAACTTATTTATCTGTAATCTGTTCCTAATTAGCGATGTAAATCATTGTTTTTTGTTTCTTTTGCCTATTTAAATGCTATACTGTTGCAAAATGTAGAAGAAATGTATGGGTGTTTTTCTGTGGCTGAAATTGACCTGTTAATGCTGCCTCAACCAACACAGCTACATATATTTTTTACAGGCCACAGCCTGTTTTACCAATACTTAATGTTACCAACTAAGTGTATATGAGAAAAACAACAAATTATTCTACAACATGTGCTGGCCTCATTATAGTCTCACTGTTCTCATCAGGCAGACACGGCATCGTGTGCAGAAAACTGTGTGATGTAAACTAATATTGGATGCTTAAAACAATGAATAAGAAGAGTCATCGAAATATGCAATACAATGCAAAAGACTTTAATAAATTTCAGAAGCGCACACATACATAAACAAAACATTTACAGTTTTCTCCACACTGGCAAATCAAAGTCAATTACAAAGATCATGTAAGGTGCATATTGTACTTCACATTGAATAAAAGTGAGGTTTCTGTCTCCCTTACAAGGACAAAAGCTTTCCCCTGCATGTTTTTTTTTTTTTGTCTTTTCCCCAAAGATCAGGCAAATCTAATTATTACACAGTGCTAGGATGCTATGTATATTTCATACTGTGGCTCCTACGCAGTAGTGAATACATTTGATACCATAATTACATGAATATACCTCCTTAAATAATAACAACCTGCCTTACAAAGAGGTGACACACATAAAATTAAAAGCTTTAAAATGGACACAGCCTGTACAACCATGACAGATCAAAGACTGGAACAAAATGAAAAAAAGGCATCTTGTCTGTGCAGTCATTTCATTTAACTATATATAGGAGGGAAAACAGCACCTACCCAAGTCAAGCCGCACATTTCTAACTGACTACACAGACTTTGTCCATTTTAATTACTCTAATTCTATGTTTATATTTCTGTACTGAAGTTGCCTTTTAGGCCTTACCTATTAAAGACGTTTAGCTTACCAATTAACAGGATTATTGAACAATAACGCTGCAAACCCATCGAGCCAGTTACTGGTGTGCATGGTAGAAATGATTCAATAAGACATAATGTGTCATGGTGGTCCTATGAGTGGAGAAAAAGTAGAAAAAAGCGTTGCTCTGAATAATAAGTATTAAGTGCATCATAGTGGATTTTTTTAAAATCAAATCTTAACTTATTGCTTGTTTTTAAACTCAATCCTGGAGTACCTATTTATTTTGGTGTTCAGTGTTGTTCTCATCAGAAAATACGTTTCTCTTTTTTTCAGTGTAAATAAGTGTACAAAGTGAAGCACTTTTTGCTTGAACCCAAGAAATATTAATGACTGCCAGAGGATTATAATTATGATTTTTTTCCCCTACCATCTGGAGTCATTTTAATATGGGTCCCAACAGTTAAATCAGTTCTGACTTCGAAATAGTAAGCGACACACAAAAGGTTAGGCTTAGTGCTCTTCAAATCTGCCCTACATAAACAGCTTTTGATTATAACCCCAGCAGTTAGTCCCTTGTGATTGTGGCTTAGCTCAAAGTATTAAACTTGTCCTACCATTTCTACCAGTGTAATAACAGCATGGCGAACGGTAGCACAGCTAAAAAGCACTGCGAATCTGTTGGTATTGTAGGGCCATGCATGCATCTGCAACATCAGCCACACTTGTCACCAACAATGTAATCAGTTGCAAAAGTGGAAATAAACGAGGCAAAGGGTGACAGACATGATACACTGTGAGCGGGCTCAATACTAATGGAAGCCTACAGATCATAGGCTTTGCAGCATAAATATATTAAAAGTCATTAGTTCCATGAGCAAGCCCAGATAGAGCAACATCAAATGATACAAAAAATAGAAAGTAGGAAAATAAAAATGGCCACCAGGCAGTTTTGAAAACAAAGCAAATAAAAGGCAATCAATAAATATAAACACCATCAACTCTGTGATAGATATACATACATACATATAAACATACTTTACAGATCTACTGACTGTATTTGACACCTATTTTACAGAGTGGGTGCTGGAGTGGGACATTTTTTGAGGAGGGTATGGGGCATACAATATCATCCCCACAAAAGGTAAATAATAGCAGAGGACTCAGTAAAGCATTTCCAACTTCCAACAGATTCACATGAAGGGCTTTGTCAAGTTTCAGGCAGCAACATGAAGCATTGTCTGTTCTTTTCTGAGACTCCCCTTCCCCCCCCACCCCCTCTAAATTCATCTTTTCGCTCAATTGTGTGAAGAGGTGTGGTTTGAGGCGGTAGAGGCAGTAAAGTACTTGTTTTCACCTCTTCAGTTCTTGCCTTCCTCCTTTCCTCCCTCTGCCCTCTCCCTCTCTCTTTTTTCTTTCTTTTCTCTCTTTTGGGAGCTAGAGATTGATTTTAATCCTGTGGGAGCGAGCTGTACCTGTGCCACAGAGTGTGCCATAGTGTGGTGGTTTCAGTGCCATCTCCTGAAATATAGAGAGACAGACAGATATAGGGAGATTGTAGTTACAATATCATTGAGCTCTGAGCAGCCTATGCTGTAGCCTTATCAGTGTGAGGATACGTTGAACACTGATTAAAGAAAACTCCAAAAAGAGTGTGGATGATATTTAAAAAAATAAAAAAAATAAAAATAAAGCATTCTTCAAGGTACGGCTGGCAATCAAGTCATTATCTTGTCAGGTTTCCTTGAAGAATGCTACAAAAAAAAAGAAAAAAAAAAAAAAAAAAAAAAAAAAGAAGAATGCTACAGGTATCACACATTTGTGCATTTTCCTGTACTTATCAGAGCATGCAATCTCATCCAATTACCACTCCCAATTTGTCTTTTTTTCTCTCCCACCACACTAGTGCAGCACTCTTCATTTCCCCTCAAAAAAGAAAAAAAAAATATTTGGATCAATTTAGGCCCAGTCTTTATTTCGGACCCTTGCCAGTGGGTCCTCTGATATGTACAGAATATTACATTTTGCTGTTCCTCACAAAGGTACCAACATATCTGCGATTGGGAAGAATCTGTCTTGATAGTGCTCACATTAACAAAGCACAGTGATCACAGATGCAATGACTCAACAATGACTCAACAGAAATAAACAAATAATAATAATAAAATGCAAAAAATGACCAAAAAACCCTACTACAAACAAAACCATAATCAGTTGCAAGGATTTGAAACTGATCACCTTGTGAAATCATAGCTTTAATGCCCGGCTGTGCACCCACTACCATTAAGCACAAACATCCTGCAATCAAACATCAAACTATAGGTGGCAAGTGTTACTGGCCCATTCCTTCCCCCGCATAAATAAAAGATTTCTGCACAAATAAGGTTTAATATTGCCTTTGTTATCCAATACATCTATAAAATATCTTTATTTATTCAATGTCCAGTACTGTGGTCATCCAATTTCTTGATATTTTGCTATATTTTTGGAAATTTATTAAAAAATGTGCAAAGATACATGGGAATACAGTATGCACGTAAGGCAAAAACAATGCTTATACAATTCTGACCAGCTTCAAAGTCAATATTTGGTATGACCAACTTTAATCTCTAAGACAGCCTGAACTCTCTTAAGTATTCTTGTAATTTCTTTAAATCGTCTCCATGAATAGTTCTCCGGGCTTCTTGAAGGACATTCAAAGCTCTTCTTTGGATGTCGGCTGCCTTTTGTTCAGTTCTTTGTCATGATGATCCCACACAGGTCCAGACTCTGCAGAGGCCAATCCATGACCGAGTGTTCCACTCTGTGCTTTTCCACCCAGGTTTATTTTTACATTATTGAAGTGTGTTTGGGATCATTGTCATGCTGGAAAATGAAGCCATTGCTATTTAGATGCTTTCCAGAAGGTATTGCATGGTGGATCAAAATTTGATGACACTTTTTTATGTTAGTAATCAATTTTGACAAGGTTCCCAGAACCACTGGTTAAAATGGATCCCAAAACCATGACAAAGCCTCCACCATGCTTTACATACATACTGACAATGATTTGAAACAAAAAAGTTACATTTGGATTAATTAATCCATCAGACCTGTCGCCACTGAGTTTCAATCCAGTTTTTGTGTAATTTGACATACCTCAATATTTGTCCATGGAGACCACTGGCACCATGTTTTTGTGTCACATTTAAGCAAAAAAGGGCCTATATTGTAGAGGCATCACTGGCTTATCCCTTGAGTTATGTGTTTTTTATGCTATAATAATAAAACATTCCTCTAAAACTGGTCAGGTAGTGGGATTTGACTGAAAAAGAGAGAAAAAAAGCAGCCAATGTCCAAAGAAAAACTTTGAAAGACCTTCCGGAAGCCTGGAGAACTATTCCTTAGGACAACTTTAAAATTGAGAACAATGTCTGGCTTCTTGGAATGAAAAAATCAAGAAATCAAGGAGAGCTCAATACTTTTGCACAGTACTCTGTGAAGTGGTACCAGAAGACACTAACAAATTGTTAATCTCAATTCCTGCACTGTGGGCGTAGAATTATGGGCCAAACATAAGAAAATATTAGCCAACCTATTCATCATGATGTCTGAGATCACTTAAGCAGGGTGGTAGTCATTTGATCTGATTCCTCTAAATCACATACGCTCACAAGTGCTCCTCATCACTGGAGGCAGATTGACCTCTAATATCGAGGGGGTAGGGGTTAAAAGAAAATGATGAGATGCATAAAAAATAGGAAGAGAAGGGAGGGAAAAGAGGAGATTTGCATTTATAGCTCTTACTGTATAATGAAGCCATATGGTGGCACAAATCTGTAGTCTCTGAAGTATTTTTACAAGCTTTAGTCTTTATCAGCTACATCTGTAAAGTCCCTGGAAACGTTTTGTTGACCTTCAACCATAATTATCTCCTCCCGCATTCCCTCTCTATTGTTATTCAATGGCTCGGCTTTTTGTCTGTTTCATTTTCACCTTCTTCTGTGACAATTAGATATTACTTTAATGCACAAAAGAACTGCGTCACTTTGGTGAAGAACAGGGAAAACTACCTATGATCTTCGCGTTTGGAGTTTTTTTTATTAAGTTAAGCTGAACAGAGAGTGAATAGCTGCCACTTACAGACCAAATGTAGTTTTTCTTTTAAGAACCACACTACAAATGATCTCTACAAGTTCTCAAACATTATGTTTATACCACATCAGATCAAGAATCATACACATTTTGAAGTGTTGTTTATAAGTGCTATTTAAAACTTTGAAAATGTAGTCTCTTTGAAGAAGCGTAAAGATAAAATCAAACAGATTCAATTTTAATAGTCCTTTAGCAAACAGGGCTGCTGGGCATCTATTGTCATATCGCTTTGGATCCTGAGGACAGGACTCACTCAAGGCTAGTTTATGGTACTCCTGATAATCTTAAAGGACAGCTGCCTTTTTCTTCTTTCTTATCAGCCTCTTTCTCAAACCAATTAGAGTGATTTTAATCATACTGTATTACGAGTGATTAACCCTTTAGTGCATTTAATTAACCTTTGCAGCCAATGATTCTCATCAGGCAAAGCTTCATGCTATTTTTTTCTATGACATAGGCTTTAAATAAGCACACTTTAAACTTGTGGGAAATCTAATGTGTAAAGTGGGAGGAATCACTTGCCAATTGCTCAAGGGGACAGAGAGAAAAAAATAGATATATTGCCAGCTTAACATCACTAAAGATGGATTGCTGAGGAAAACCAATGAGAACAATTTTTTTTTGCTAATATTGAAATATTAGTTGGATATAATACCAGAATATGAGAATATTAAACCCATGTTCTATTAGAAGTGTGGATAAATATACCTTAGAAATAATCAGATAGAACCATAGCCGAAGAGATTTGGCAGAAAGTTTACTAATTAAATATTCATTGATTTGAAATTATTTGCAAAAAAAAATAAAAATAACAATTCTTCACTCTGATCAGTAACATGAGTGGAAATCAATTTCAATCCTTGATGCATAAAATTCATAACGGATAATAATTTAGGATGGTTGAACACAGGCTGAATATTTCTGCATATTTCAGGGCAGCCACTACTTGTAAGAGGGGAAAATCATTCTGACAACTCGTCAGTGTGTCATATAAACACATTATGGATGAAATCTTTGGTACCAGGGGCATGTAGCAGGCTTATGTATAATGTACCATGGCAGAGCATAGCTTTTAACTAGGGGTTCAAATAAAAGGTGGATGAAGGGAATGACTATCAAGTCTGTGTGGGTGTCTTCATAAATTAGCCTAAGTACAATACTTCACAGGATCAACAGTCATTTGCCACAACTACGCTATGATGAATTTTAAAGCTTGCTAGATCTCAAATAGAAGCATAGTGAGAGCAAAAAGAAAGAAGTGAACCAAAGATCGAGAAACTGTGTGCAATATGATGCTAGACACAAAGAAAAGCAAGCACCTCATCAAACAAAATCAATTATTGATGCAATATCATGAAATTGACCCAGAATTGCATGAATGACAGTTGTGAAAGTCATGATCAAAACAGTAACAAAAACGAAAGCTAGTGCAACCAAGCAACAATGGGAATCATCAAAAATCTTAAAAGAAGCAAAACGAAAGACAAGGAAATGATTGGAAAAGCTAGAAAAAATCAACTGGATGTTTGACACTAAGGGAAAACTATGGCAACACACACAGATCGGTATGAATAAATTACGACCCCACGCACAGACCAATCAACCTTCATTAATTCCATCGTCAGAGTGATAGCAGGTCAAATATCAACATGATATTACTTTGTCACGTATTAGAAATACAACAACATCACCCTGTCGAACACAAACTGCAACACATCAGTGTGGCAAACCTTTGTTGTGATCCTCTCTAACGTGAGACCATTTAAAAAATGTAAAGTATTTGAATCAACATATGCCATTTATAACAATAATTGGGGTCATTAAAGTAGGACATTTATGGGCTAAATGCAACACTGGCCTGGCTGGCTTTTTTATTTTACTGCTCCCTTGGTGTTTAAGTATACTGGTCTCAAGGCTCTGCGTCACCTTGATCCTTGTGACCCCCCTCTCTCTCTCTCTCTCTCTCCCCCGCCCCAAACAGTACTCAGTCTTCCCCACAGCGCTCTGCTCTGGCTGTCAGCACAGAGCAAGGCCACCTCTCCTTACTTCTGATTTACATTTATTTCCCTTTGCCAGTTTTTATTTATTGGGGCACTTCACATTTGGCAAATATCTCTTAGGGAATCATAAGCCCTTTGCTATACCTTGGCATTCAAATGAGTTTCACTCCCACAAAGAAGCACTGGCACAGTTAAGCTAGGACTTAATATTTTCACGACTGAAGCCACAAAAATATGGGATTTCTTTATCAAGTTGTTTTAGCACATTTTTTTTCTTTTTTTGCACTTTTACTTTCACACTTGTGCCTTTGACAATGTTAGCCAAATAGTCACAGCTTCATTCATCCTAATAACTCAAATTCAGAGTTGCTGCATATCCCAGTTTGCACCGCCAGCAACTACTCCCTGTCCATTTTAAAACAGCTAGCCACTGTAGTTGTTCTGCTTCCATTGCTCAAAGATTGGATTTTGAAAGCTGAGCATGTTTTATGGTAAATGATTATACAGTTATGGTTGCATTTAAATGGTCAAAATGAAAACAGGGTGGATTAACAACAGTACAGTGGAAGGTTTGCTGCATTAATTGCAACAAATTACGTTTTCTTTCATTTTTGTTTGTTTCATTTCTTCCCATTTTTAGGTGTAAATGACATTCATGAAGACATGGTCATGGTCTGTGTAGGTAAATCCCCTTCCTTCATGCTCCCACCCACCCCCTTTAACATCACCTACCAGAGGACAGCAAGGGGAGCGTGAGTGGGGACTAGTGTGGGTGGGTTTAAAAAGGAAGTCATGAATTACCTGTCGGTTGGTGCTTTGCCCCGCAGTCTTGAATCCCCCCTGACAGCTGCACTCTGAGACACTGTATGGGTCGGAGCTAGTCGATGAGCATTTGGAGAGTGAGTCACATCCCACCACAAATGTGTTGTCCAAGGGGAGCTCCTGGATCACGTGGTGTTTCTTTGGGGCCACTGGTGTTTCGGGTTTGATTTGAAACGTAGGCTGAGGGGATGCAGATTTGTAATGCTTGGCTAAATCGGGGCTGTCAGGTTTGAAGGTGGTCGGCGTGGTTGCCCAGTTGTACTTCCCCATGGTTTGCTCCTCTAGCTCCACAGGGAGATCCAGTGTGCCATTAACATGCTCGTGCGTGGGGTCGTCAGGCTTGGATTCATCTATGGTCACAAAGTTCAGGAGGAGGCTCTTAGGAGATCGCTTCTTTCTCTTCTTCTTTTTCTTGATCTGACGGTTTTCTTGGTTAGGTGACACCCACTCTCCACTTTGCTTGCCCTTCTGCACTACTTTATGTCTGGGTGTCTGTCGGCAGCGCACTAAAGCGGTCACAAATATCACCAAGATGACAGTCATGGTCCCTGCTATGATAGCTATGACGACAATCACATATCCGTTAGCTTGAGGGGCTACCTCACTGTCCCCTATGTTGCGATCCAATGGTGTCTCCATACTTTTTCGCAGTTGCTCTTGTATAAAGGTAGCATTTGACACAGAGTCATTTACAAACAAGTGAACGAGTGCAATAGCATGTAATGACTCCGGCTGGCCTAAATCTTTGACTTTGACTACCAGCCTGTGCAGCCCCTGATCAGCTGCAACTATTTTCTCCTGCAGTGTTATGTTACCCGTTGTTTTGTCGATGGCAAAGAGACCTCGAGGGGAGACCCTAGATGTAATGATGATGCTGCTAATAAGACTGTATTGCAGTTCAGCATTCATACCAGTGTCATTGTCAATGGCAAACACTCTGGTGACCACAGCACCAGGGGTGGTGGTGGTTCGCACTAGGTCATATGAGTAATTGGAGGACGGAATGACGAACACGGGGCGATTGTCATTCACATCGACTACATTGATAGTGACCTTGGCATAGGAGGAGCTTGGAGGTTGTCCTCCATCAACTGCCTTTACCATAAAGGTGTAGGAGCTTTGCTGTTCCCTATCAAAGGTAATATTGGGTTTGATCACGCCAGTTTGGGGGTCAATGATAAAATTGTCTTTCCCATTCAAAATGGACAAAGTTACAACAGCATTATCTCCTGCATCTGCATCCGTTACTGTGATTAAACCAACAGTTCCATAGAGAGGCAGGTTTTCAGGCACATAGAAGTTGTACTCAGGGTGTGTGAAAGTTGGGCTGTTGTCATTAAGGTCCTGGACAATTAGCTTGACAGTGACATTGCTCTGCAGGGATGTAGAGCCATTGTCCCTCGCTATGACAGTGAATGAGTACCTCTCCTGCTTCTCTCTGTCCAGTCGTTTGCCAACAGAGAGAATTCCTGACCGTCTGCCAATGTTAAACCCATCAGGCGCATCAGGGCTGAGAGTATAAATAATCTCTGCATTATGTCCACTGTCTGCGTCAGTGGCGCTTATTTTTATTAACTGTGTAGAGGGGTCATTGTTCTCCGGTATGGAAAGCTGGATTTCTGGCTGGGGAAAGATGGGCGCATTGTCGTTCTCATCCTTGATTTTAATTAAGACCATAGCTGAAGTGTTCAAAGGAGGTGTCCCCCTATCCGAGGCCACTATCTTAATTGCATATTCTCGAGTCGTCTCATAATCTAGAGGAGCAGCTGTCTCGAGTAAAAACTGATCATTAAAGACAGGCTTCAATCGAAAAGGAACATCATGGTCAGTGTAGCAAGCTACTTTGCCATAAAGATCTGCATCCTTGTCAGTAACAGTAATTAGGGCTATTTTGGTGTTCAGAGGTGCATTCTCAGACAGCAGAACAGTTCCATTAACCAGGTTGATAATGTAGCGAGTGTCTATAGAGGGAACATTGTCATTAATGTCTGTTACATTAACAGTCACTGTGGCTCTGGAAGGGGTGGAGCTGCCATCACTGGCCAGGACAATGAGTTTATGAACAGGAGTTACCTCCCTGTCCAGTGGCTGCTTCACAGTGATAAGTCCAGTAGAGCTGTTGATGGCAAAGTGACGTTTGGTCGAGGAAGAGATCTGGTTGCTGAAGGCAAAGTGGATCTGCGCATTGGAACCCAAGTCTGCATCCGTGGCATGAAGCTGAGCGACCGATGTTCCCACTGGTGCGTTTTCTGGTACTGTGACTTCCAGCTCACTGTCCTTGAAAATGGGGCGATTGTCATTGACGTCAGAAATGGTGACTTGGAGAATGGCTGTGCTGGATTTGGGAGGGTTGCCACCATCCTCCACCTTTATCTTCATGACAAAGGTATCCTTCTGTTCACGATCCAGGTTCTGCTGAACAATAAGCTGCGGCCACTTGTCACCTTCGGGCGTCTCAATGATGTCTAAGCCAAACTCACTGACACTCTGCAAAGACAGGACAATATATTTAATTGTAGGTGTTGATTTTATATACCTATTTGAATAATGGAAACAAAATGAAACCAGCTTGTTAGTGTTAAATAGCATTTTACATGTCCACTCATTGTTTTTAACTTCAAATGACATTTCTTACAGGATTTTATCCTTAAGTTTTTGTTTCTTTGTTTGTTTTTTAGGGGCTTTCCCCTTTATACTGTCTGGCACAAGACAGTGTGAGTTTCATTTGGTGCAAAAATTGCTAAGCCACTTCAATAAAACCAGACTCGACTGATATATTAGTACCATAACTAAGAACATCACATTTTGACTTGGGTAATAACAAAGAAATATGTGATAACAATTCCAAGGCATCCTTGGGCATTTTTGTTCTTAAATTGCAGATTTTTCAATTATCTTATAACAACAAACATCTTGTTGAGGTTTCTCCTTAGGTTATTCAGGTTCCTTTGTAGCCCTTCTTATGCATCCTGATGAATGTCAAGTTAAACAGCCTGGGAAATTCTTCAACAAAGGCAGCTGGCTCTTTGCTCTGCTCTGCTCATCTCAGTTGGGTCCCTGCAAATGTGCAAACATGCTAATCATCAGCTTTTTTTCAGGCTTTTTGTTTTGACACTTTCTAAACACATCCCAAAAAATATATGAAATACTTGGTAATAAATCCTTTTCAAATGACCATTTTTTAGTAAATGATCTGTTTCGACTAACTACTACTTTAAGAGATTTGTTTACCTTTTTATCCTCATCATCCAGTTTCTGCTACTATCAATAAAATCAGACTTCACTCAACCTTTCTGTACAGTCTCAAGTTAAAATAAAACAGCTGTCTTTATAAACATTTAAACTTTGACATAGGAGTGAGAGACAGCCAAGAATGGAGACACACCAATAAAGCACTTGCACACGCCTCAAGAAGTCTCTATACATAAAAAGAAAGACAGTTAAAAAGTCTGCATATTAGAAATGCTTTTCAGTCAGGAGGAGCTAAATCTAGGCAAAAGTAAAGCTGGAGGGTGATAAAAACAAATACAAGAATAATCCACATGATAAACCCGAGGATCTGGCACTCAATGCTAAGAGTAATTGCCTTCCACCCCCCTAAAAAACTAGCATTAATGTTCACTATTTTCGTAGTCCTGACAAATACATGGTATGGATCCATACCATAGCATACGAGTATGAGGGAGAGAGGGAAAAAAACAGAGAGTGAGAGAGAGAGAGAGTAGGGGGAGGAAATAAGAAGACGATCAAGCCCATGAATGAGCTGCATGCACATTATGAAACAAAGAAGCCCTTTGAAGCTCTTTCAGTCAGAAGCAGTTTCATGGTAAAACAAGAAAAAGCATCCTCTTTAAAGAGATAAGCTTCATGCTGCACATAATGTTGGAAGAGATTACTCTGTCTAGGCACAGCTATCAAATGAGATTAAGATATATACATTCTGCTTATTCAAGGGAGAAACACTTCAACCAAATTGTGAGCACAAGAGTCCTCAGTAGGTTTCAACATCTAGAACTGTCCTTGTGCCAACATAGCTTTGTAGCCGACACAAGAAAACGTGCAGCTGCAGCATGTAAATTATTGTGTACTCTGAAAAATTGCTTGCAGAGGGAATGTTGTCAACATGTCAGTGATTGACAGAACTACTTAAAACAGCCAACACTGCAGCAATGATCTTTCAGACCTTATTTTGTCATCCTTCTGGCAAGCAAAAGTCATATAGGGATAAGCAGACATTGCATATAAAACTCTGCGTGGAACTGTAGAAAAAAAATTGCCTTATGGATAAACTCTGCTGAATCTTTATGTACCCAGCAGAAGTATTTCTAACTGAAAAGTCCAAGACAACATTCTAGGGGCTGTATTGTTAAGCACTACTCGAGCTATACAGATCTCCTCAATCCTCAGTCGTTTGAATAGTTTGCAGATTCGGCACAGTATAGCTGCACGCTGATATTTTCGCAAAGCCCGATGTTAATAGTAGGATGTCGAGTTAGCATGTGTCAAAGGGAATGCTGCACAATGATTTATAAGCCAGCGTTTCCTCTATGCTTTTGTCTTTTTTCCACACAATTTTACAACTGACAAGGCAGCACTCACCGCATTTCAATAACTTGGGGAGAGCTATCTCTCAGGCTGTGCATCCTCCTGAATGCAGAATTAGTCTGGTGGATTGTGATAAGATCTAGGGCAGGCTAAGAAAAGGCCAAATACTAGCATGAATCACTCACTGGAAACCTTAAGGCTGAGTGAGAAGGACAAAGCTCTCTAAACGGTCAAGTGTGCACATTAGACCATGCCTTGCTCTGCCACCTCACATATTCCGTACAGGTACATGTCTTCTTGAACTTTGATGACTTGCCTTTCATCCCACATTACAGGGCCACAGGTTCTCTGGAAGCCAAGGGGGGGATTAGAGCACCGTATATGTGAGGTTTGTGAAGTACAAAATCTAATCAGAGTTGGCTAATTTAAATGAAAATGATTGAGGGACACTGACAGAAGCAGAGGTGGCAGATGATGAGGGAAGGATGAATCTGAACCCCATTTTGCCGACAGTGCCTCAGATTATCAGTAGATGCATCTTTCACTCAATTTGATGACCTTATTAAAACTCAGAGGAGACTCAGATTGGGCTGTGAATATATCAGGAAGACTCTAGTCACGGTGATGCCCATGGATGGGACTAAATAGGCAGAGGTATTCATCACAAGCTATAGCACCTCTTTATAATGCTGATAGAAACTCTCTCTCTCTCTCTCTCTCTCTCTCTCTCTCTCTCTCTCTCTCTCTCTCTCTCTATCTCTCTCTCTCTCTTCCTCATTCTTTCTCTCTATCCCTCATCCCCTTTTGCCCCTGGCCATGATCTCATGCATATAATTAAGACAAAGGAACCTAGGAAGTGTTTGCCTCTTTTCGTCAACCCCTAGAAGAAGAAAATGTGTCAAAATAGGATGCTAATGAAAAGTAGAAATGCTTGAGAGTAAGTTCTCCACCCAAATATTCAATGCCTATAGGCGCCATGCAATGAATTAATCACATTTTTCTTGCTACATGGGAATGAAGCTTGAATAAATTTTGCATCTTCAAATCAGTTTGGGAATGAATTTGGTCAGGCTCAGACTTGGAGTACCAGAAAAAAAGACTACTCCGCTTCAAATCTAAGGTATATTTCAGTTAGAAATGTAAAAAAACAAAACAAAACAGTGGATTGGCCTTGGAAATAACTTCAGACAAAATATGTTGTTGGAATAAGGTTAAGCATAAATGCCCTAAATACAGACATTGTTTTATTAGTGGAACATAGTCAAGCTAGTGACAGAATCAAATTTAAACTAAATATATTCTGTTTTAAATCTACTGAAAGATGCTGACGTGAATGCAAGGGCACATGTCAAGTACCAAGCACCGGAATAAAGAACGGTGCCAACTTTTGAAATTGTAAAAAGCGAGAGGAAAACAAACGCTAAAATCTCATTTAGTCCTGAGTACGTTTCTGTGTTGACCCGACTTATCCTGTGAATATGTAGTGATCAAATCTCCCTTCGTGGGGGATTCTTCTCCAGTCATGCATGTGATTACTTTCTCTGACCTTGACCATTTCTTAGGACAACTTCTATTCAATTCAGGTGACGTAACACACCGCTGCACTGATGGTGGAGTTTTGCTCAAAGTATGATTACCAACCATTATATGTGGAGCTGGAGCACTGTGTAGGACGAAATTACCCGTTGTCCTTCTTGGCTTTGAAAAAGAAGGAAGTTGCACAAAAAAGGCCACCATGTTTCTTTCATTTCTTCTGTATATTGACAACTCAGGCAAGTTACATGTGGAGTGACACACCACTGAGTATGGCTCATTGTGCTACACAATGGAAGCAATTTTAGCACTGTGCCCTGTACAACATGAGAAAAAAACTGGGCAAACTATCATTCTGAGGGAGCTTCTGAGACAAATCTCACAGGACCATACAAAGATAGTCCAAGGGTGGCTTAGCGGCCAAGAGCTATTCTAGGAATTGCTTACACATTCCTTCCCCCCTAAACCCCTGGCTTTCTACTTCACCACTGAAATAAAACATACCAAAGGCTGAAAGTGCATCCAACTCACTTTAATGCTTCACCCTACATCGTTTTACTCATATGGAACCTGGGATACAAGCAAATTAATCTTGAATACAATGAGAATATAATGAGAAGTACCGAAACGGGGCTGTGGAGCCAAGGATGCTGAAAGAAGACTTTCCTGGAAAAGATAACACAACCACAGCCTAGGTACAGCTTTTAGAAAGCTCCATATTGTAGAAAGGGTAAAGAAAATTATTGCAAATGATCATCGTAATGAGCAGAACATTTGGTTGGTGATTTTCCAGGCATGAACAATTCAGGACATTGCGCTGGAGAGGTCTTGGCAGTGGGGAGACTCTTTAAAAATGCAAATTGGTATTCAAGGCAGACACAGACAGCAATGATTCTGTTCATTCCTACACAATGTTAACGTCATCTGAGACTCCACGGTGTACTTGTCATGCTGCCTCACACCGTTCCCTTAAGTACAACAACTTTTTTGCATTTGTTATTATTACAGTTATATAATTTCGTTTTATGTGATCATGTAATCTTCACTACTTATCTGCAAAGCCTTAAGTGTTGTCTAGACTATAATTGAAGAACACATGATAATATCTTACATTTTTCAACTTGGAGCTGAATTCATTAGGTAACAAAGAATATTACAGTGCAGAAAAAAGGCTTTTCCTAGTTCTGTACTGGATGCATATTACAACAATACAGTTTATTCCTTTACACCTGCTTTAATGCGCTATGTTTAGCATATGTAACCTGTTGCTGGACATGCAGTTTATGATGTGTCTGCACTTTCTGCTACATGTTCTCTGTTAATACACAGTGAAAACAGCCTTCTCTACTAATGAAAAACATATGGAGATATTAATGGCTGGTATCTAATCTTTTAGACTCTCCAACATATTGCACTGTATGAAAAAGTAGGTCATATTTTCAATGCAAATTGGGAATTCATTTGCAGTATGCATATATACACGATAGCACTACACTCTACAGCACCATAAAGGGTTTAAAGAATCAGCTAATGCAGAATCTGAGTCGTATTAAATGAAGTCTACAAAACTGACAAAGAAAAAGGATGTAAGAGCTCATTAATTAACAAATAGTCAGCTATTCAGACCTGATGTACACAGGTGGCATGTTGCAGGCATAAGAGTTTGTCACAGCTTAATCAATAATGTGAGCACTGAATATTGTGCTTGCTTCGAAGAAAGTCAGACAATTAATTTCATACTTTCTATTGTGTGTTTGTTCTTTAAAAGTGTTTCTCCAAAACAAATTACTACAATCGTTTTCAATCTCTCAAATGTGTGGCTGTAACTGCTCGGAAAGTTACATACCTAACAGACAATTAAAGTTTATTTATTTTATTTAGTCCTTTCAGTAAACGTGTACCTTGAATGCTGTTCCAGTAACACAGTGCTTCGGGCCATATTCTTTCAGTCACTTACTACTCCATTTAATTTGGAAGAAACAGCATTTAGTTTAGGCTGCCAGCATGGAGTATTATAGTGAAGTTGATATTTTAATTAGTCTTTACGTGGAAATTCTTTTCTGATACCTGGATGAGTTTGATTATTAATGAATTTGTTACAGTTGAGAGTTCAGCACATATCAAACAAAACAGGGATACATTAGTGCTAGGGACTCAGACACAGTGATTTTTAAACAAAATCGTAATTCGTAAAAGAATCAAATACAACATCCGAAATCGGAAGAACCAACAAAAAGCATTAGATCCATCGGAGGTCTGTTAAACATTTCAGGTTCATTAATGAAAAAGCTCATTACAAAATCCACTTTGAACCAGATATTTAAAAAACTTGATTCTTCCAATACTTCCAATAATCTTTTGAAAATTCACTAATGTATAAGTAAATACCGCCTTATTTCATTTTCCATTTTAACATTAATAAGATTTCAAAGACCACAACAAAATACTTTATTCCTTTTTTTCTCTTTTTAGATATCAATAATGAAACAGGCTTAATCCTCACCTTGACTAGTTCATAATGTTGGATCCCATTGATCCCAACATCAGGGTCAAATGCTGAGGGCACCGGGTATCGTGTGTTAATGGCTGTGTTCTCTGGGATGGAGATGTTTATTACAGTGGACTGGAAAAGGGGTGCGTTGTCATTCACATCCTCAATCAGGAAGCGGATCTTGACCAATCTGAAGATCTCATCCGGCAACACTGCCACCTCAATCTCGTAATAGCAGCGTTTCTCATTGAAGACCCCGGAGCACAGCTTCTCCCGGTCAATTCTGTGATTGGTGGTAAAGATCTCCCCTGTGTTAGCCTCCACCCTCACCAAAGGCACATCGCCCGTTTTATACACAGGCTTGAACTGCAACGGCGAGGATAGCCTGATGCTGGGGTCTAGGTTCAGGTCCAGGTCCTTGCGCAGATTCCCAATTCGGACGTTCTCTGGTTGCTCCTCCTTCACTGTGTAGTCCCTCTCCTGGGCCTGGCATTGTAAGACCACACAGGTGAGCAAGACCACCAGCACATGAGCCTGACTTGCTAAGTCCATACTCAAGAGTAGATGGGAGCCTCACTTTCACTGCAGCAAATCTGTCATGACAGACGAGCCAGAGGGGAAAAAAAGAAGAGAGAAAGACAGAACGCACAATGTCAGTGCAGAAAATTACACGGTATTCAAGTTCTGCTGTAATTAGTACTATTTTCCCTCATGGAGAGTTTTCAACTTGACCTCTTCATCCTAACTAGTTATGAGCCAACATCCTTCCCATGTCTTTGAGAGCAAATTAATGGCAGTTTTACACAATTAACCTTTGATGACATCCGTTGAGCAAGCGGACACGTAAAGGCTAGTAGTTCATGCATTCCATCAATCCATTTCATCGCTGTAATGAACCATTTAATATTTTTATTGAGAAGTATGAAAGCAGTTAGATTCAGTGTTACAATGAAATAGTTTTCTTTCAAAACTTGTTAACAAACTACTTTGCCTGAAAAAAGAAGAACCAAAAAATTGGATAAAAGCTTCATTTATATCCATCCATTTCCCTAACTGCTTGTCCATTTGAGAGTTGCTGTGGGGGGTTGGAGCCCAGCTGTCATAGGGCAAAAGCAGAGTACACGCTGGACAGGTCGCCAATCTATCACAGGCTAACACAGAGAGACAGACAGACAACCACTCATGCTCACATTCACACCTACAGCCAATTTGGAATCACCAATTTAACTAACTTGTATGTCTCTGGACTGTGGGAGGAAGCCAGTGTACAAAGAGAGAACCCACGCAGGCGCCCTTTTGCTTTGAGGCAGTACTAACCACCGTTCTGCTGTTCCGCCATCATATATGAGTCGGTCTAAGTCAATATGCTACAGTAGTGTCCTTATAAAGCGCATCCACACGCAGGCTTTGGCTCATTTGGAAAAAGCAGAAATGAGCCTTAAGCACTGTTGCTTCCATGCATGAACGCACACACACACACATGCACACACACAGACACTTGGAGTTGTACCGCTTGACAGCAGCTATTAATGGAGATTATCATTTGTTTGGAATGTAAACAATCGAGCTCTCAAATATTTCATGAACGTCCGTGTGTGCGTAAACTAGCACAGTATGATAAAAGCATTGTTTTAAGTAAGAGCAGTAGAAGGAAACAACAACGTGAAATGATTTATTGCGAGAGCCACCATTAGTCAAATTAGAGAAATTTAATCTGAACTTCATTACATGCTAGCAAATGTTTTATCTCCAGCATTAAATTTAAACTGCACACAGTTTGCTGTTTGCAAGGCAAAAATGTTTAAAACACAGTGAGGCTGATTTCACATAAGTTAACAATATTCACTGATGACTTTTCAAGCACAGAGTCCCAATTCGTTTGAGTCTGTTATACATTTTTCTTTTGTACAAGTACAAAAGCTTGCCAAAGCGCAAGATCCTCGATTGCTAAAATCCAGGTAGCTCATCGGAAGACGATACTGAGTAATACCTTACAATTCAGCACATATTGTAGCATAAATATTGACTGCTTTCCACTGGTTAAAGCTGCAGTAGGCAGAAAGTGAGAAAAGGTTGCAGGGAAAAAAAATACCAGATTTTAAAAATGGCAGCCCTCCTGCAGCTCCCCCCTTTCAGTTCTGAGCACATGGACATATGCACATACTACAAGCTAAAAATATGTCAATATGCTACAAAAACTCAAACCCTGTTTATCCCTGCTTATCACATTACGCCACTGTGTTATACCTCCTATCTTGGCTTTTCCATTCACTATACTAATTTGTACAGCTCGCCTGATTTGGTCTAATAAGGTTACTAACGTACTAAAGTCTGCAGTCACAGGCTAAATTTTCTATTGTTTGAAAACCTAGAAAGAGGATAGGAGAGAAGTAGAGACTAGATCTCTGTGAGAGCATTTTAATTTAATATACCACACGGTTATTATTAATTTGTTTGCCCAGTGACACCAAATACATGTTGCCCCCTGAACCCTTACCTGTTATTAAGTGAGTTACTCTATGTGTGATGTGATTTGCTAGCTAGCATTTTCTATGAGGTCATTCATTTAACGTTCTTGGATTTACTCAAGAGACTGTATTCCGTAGTGTCACCCACAGCTGCGCTGGTCTCCACTGAGGTTTTGCCACATATGCATTAATAGGCAGAAGTTAAGTCTTATTACAAAAGTGCATCCTTCTTTGCTAGATTTTTTTTTTTTTTTTTTTTTTTGGGGGGGGGGGGGGGGGGGGGGGACAGGAATATTATATTACTGGTCTGTTTTTAATCAACATGTAAGGGTAAAGTCTTAAAAGTCTTATAAGCATACCCCCACCCCACAGCCACAACCACCCATCTGCATTGCAGCACAATTAACAGCTAATAACTTTCCCAGTGAGTGTTTGTTAACCTTATATGAATATCCACAAGATATCGATTTGTATTCACAAGGCGGCTGCCTTGAAATCAAACACACATTTGCGTCGAAGGATGGCAAATGTGTATGACAGCCACGACACAACAGTTTACAGATTCTACTTTAAATTTGTACGCATACCCGACTTGTTGCTATCCAGGTATAATATTACCTACTTTATAAAATTTCCATCCATTTGAGACAGTATTCTGTAGAAAAAGTATGACTACCTAAACTGCACTACAGGGGTCCTCTAAATTGGCAAGGCAACAGCGATCATAGCTATTGAAGCTTTCTGCCCGCTGACAAAGGGGAATTGATTAAAAATAAGAATTTAATTAAGCTGGTTTTGAATCTCCAACAATTGCAAGGCATTCATGAAACGTGTAGACACAGACTTCCCACATTTCACAAAGCAGTCGCACGAGACTCATTAAAGAACAGTTAAACAGAAAAAAAAAGCGAGATGACATTGATCTGTGTGAGGGTTACTCATTCTACACATGCAATATTAGCAGTGCTGTACTGTCACGTCAAAATATCGATGAGATATATCCTATTAGTAACCGTGACACACTTTACTTTGAAGTGTGCATCTTTCTTAGAGTGAGCAGCAATTGCTTTACTGTGATGGTCGCCATGCAGTGTAAGGCTGAGCTCGCACGACGCAAAATGAAGTTTAAATTACATCCTTAAATGGGATGTGATTCGCTGAAGTGAAAAAAACAGAAAAGATCAAAGCATGATCTAGATCTCCTCTTTCTGGTAAGTGACAATAATGTGCTGCAGGATGAAGGCGTGTAGTATGTTTTTCATTCAGTACATGCAGGAGTACAAATGTAGTAATAAGCAAGACACCCTTGCATCGCTAATGGGTGTTGCAAATGCGTTTTTTTTTTCTATTTCAGATATACATATACATCAGGATAAATACACATTTGTAGCTATTTAACTAATGAAGTTAAAATATTAACTATTTAACAAGTGAGAGGTACGCCTTGCCCTTGAACATATTTACTCCTGGTATTCTATTAATTTGATGTGGGATCTTTTCTCTGAACCATGATTTTCAACAAGTGCAGTGATTTTCACTTGTCACACTTCTTTAAAAACCTGTCCATAAGGGATCAGCTAGGTGAGAAAGGAATTATGCTGGAGGGGGAAAAAGTAAGAGGAGGGGGATTCTAGGTGTCAGTCAGAGTGTCTCCTTTGCTTACATTTCACTAGTCTGCTGAAATGCTATTTTGAGCCCCAGACAGCAGGTTGAATCCAGTAGGCAAACTCAAGCCTCTCTCTTGGGAAACACAGCGAAGAGGAGCAGGCTGGCCCGAGATCACTTTCCACGACAGTGTGATGGACAGGTCTTCCTGTGGTTTGCAACCGCTGAAGGGAGCAGCGGGAGAGGATACCCTTATTGGAAACTTTCAGTGTAGTTACTCTGACATTTGGAGTCCTTTAACTGTCAAAGCCAGGTTTTTACCACAGTTGTATATCAATATTGCCTGTGGATCCAAAGAGATTTTAAAGAGAGGGCACCGGTAGATGGAATACGTTTGATTGTCATGAGCATTTTCCCTTTTAACAGCTTTAAGGATCGCTGACAGTCTGACAGACCAGGTTTCTGTCATGATCAGTCAGTTCTTTTTTAGTGCACACCGCTAGACCAATTCTCTTCACATGGTGGTGGAACAAAAGTTGTTTTCTCTTGGGAAACTTCAGCAATGTCTATATTGCCTAAGCTGTAGTGCTTAGACAATATAATAGTGCAAGGTAATATACTGCAAGAAAAAATATCCTCGATATGGAAATAATACCAGCAATGTATGTAGAGTGAAGTTCAACTAAAAAAGAGGGTTACCTACTACATAAAAAAAAGTTCTGATTCATAATATCTAGCATAATGTTTAAGTAGATTCAAGCAATGCTGTTTGGCTGACTGAGCCACTGCATATTCACCTCTGAATCAATTTAATACTTAGATTAACTAGCATAAGAAGACTTTTACTACACAGGTAAACAAATGACCTCCGCTATTTCCAAGATGACAAGCTAAATATCAGTGCTGTAATCATGGACCTCAAGAGGGCAGTCCATACATGGAAATCCAAAAGCTAAATCAGTGATCGATTCGATTGGTGCAGTTTTACGTCATCTCTCAAGTTAAATATAACTTGTAAGTACATTTTAAAATCGTATTAAATTTTTATTTATGGGTCTGGGTTGACTAATCCTAAATTCAATCCTAAATAGTCAGAGAAACTATCAAAATAATAAAACTTATGAAAAACTTGTGAAAAAATTCACTATTATGAATAAGTGCTAAAATATAAATGTCTCTCTTAATGATGTGGAAAGACGCTTCCAAAATGTTCCAAAAGTTTTCCATTGTGGATTCTGAAATCATTTCAGAAAAGATACATTTTATAAAGGTAGTCAAATTTAATAAGTCATAGTTGATGAAGAATGAAAAGGACACCTTCTGCTATCTGCTACAGTGTGTCATCAGAAAGTCACCCAAGAGAGGAACTAAAATGAACTTAAATTGTGGAGAAATCCTTAATTAACTGTATTATATAAACTAATTATAACTGTGGAAAGAGTTTGAACGCAAATGCAGAAAGACACCATTCCTGGTAAGAATCCCTGACACCACAGTTACTTACTGTATTAGCTCTTCAGAACACATAGTGTGTCCCTGAGCAAGTTAATGACTCCCAAAACTCAGCACTCGGTAGTGCTGTAGTTCAACCTCTAAGAGCCATAAAACAAATTTGGAGCATGTCATGCAAGGATATTAAAGACTACAGTCAGTTGGTTCAGTTGCGTTTGGCGATTTTAAAATGTGGATGTGAATGATAAAATATTTTTTTTGTGTTTTGCAAATAAAGTATATACCTTGCTTCCATCATCCACTGACTCCCTTTTTAATATAAACCGCAGAGGATATTGCCAAAATATCTGGCACATCTCGGGAGCTTCACATTACCATTTGAAGTTATTCTCCAGGAAATACTGAGTTTAACAGGCCTCTCAAAACAGCCACAATAATAATATGCATGCGGGTCAGGTATAGCAAATTATCTACAAAAGCCAACAGTGGTGTTTAATTCTAGGAAGAAGTGGAATTCATATTGACTATTTGAACTATTATTCCTCGAACAAATTCACTCCGTGTTTGCTTCCCCCCCGAGTAGAAGTGTGAACAGGATGAAAGCCCCTGAGGTTATGGTCTGTGACAGCTAAACCGCTTGACCAGGAGCGCGCTGTTGCCGCGCACCCACGCACCGAGCTTAGCGGCCAAGCTGTTGAGAAACCTGCGCTGAAAAGTCCCTGTTGTTGGATGCTCTTGGAAAGTAGGCCTATCTATATAGCGATCAGCAACGAGCAAGACTAAATAAAGCCCGAAGTCGTGACCGGCCACGCGGTACACATTCATGGTGCGACAACTCCGCTTAGATGCTCCACGATGCACCGTGTAAATGGATAATTTGTATTTACACTCGGTTCACGGGGACGCCTATTATATCTTTGGAGCAGCTCTAGGAAAACCTACTCAGCATCAAAATTACCCACTGTCGCAACACTATCAAACTACCTTTTAGGCTTTACAGTCCCCGAATTTCGCCCAGTTTATGTTGTTGTCCTTGATTTTATATATATATATATATATATATATATATATATATATATATATATATATATATATACTTCATGTCCTCACCCTTACCGAAATTTCAGTACGTACAGAGTAAATAAATTAGGTTATGGAGCTCTCCAAATACGCACACAGGATAGAGCGGTCATATGCGCCTACATTCAGAGAGCGCTAAAGTAAAATGCATTTTGTTTTTAACAGTAAAGTAGTAAATAAGAGCGAAGCTTACCTTTCCGTTCGAATACGATGAAAAAAATCAACCGTGAGTACCGTCGCGCAGAGACATCACTGATTCACAAAAAAGAAGTGCCATGAATTAATGTGGAGTGGGGGAAACGGGCAGAAAGGATCCTCAATTAGATCGGAAAGAAGCGTAGAAAAAATGTTATCCACTACAAAAACTTATCCATGTGCTAAAAAATTTTGGTCCTCCCGTGCAAGAGAAAAAGGGCATGCACAGCGATCAACTTAAAGGACGCTGTAATTCCTCTTCGGATGTATTGGGCTCACAATCCCACAGGCGGAGATACGCAGTGATCCACGCTTGTTTTACATAAACTTTGTCTCTCTAGCCTAATTTGCCTTGAAATTCCTATTTTCGCCAGCTGGCAGCAAACTTGCACGTGTGTGCGTTAAAAGCCTCTTAAACCGCACATCAAACTTAAATCCAAGAGGGCGAAAAAAACAGAGAGAGACTTCTGATGAAGAAGTGAAAGCTTAAACCTATTTTAATGTTATAACCACTTGTTTTGACTGATTCAAGGCTGTACGCGCTCTCCCCCAAAAAAACTCTTAAATGCGGGATGCATAGAGCGCATCGCCCCCCCAGTGGAGTTGGATCAAAGTGTGCCTCAGTGCAGCATCACTTACAGGAGCCGGGATAGGCGGTTCACCGTATCTGTCTGCTAAGCTGTAGATGTCTCAGTAGTATTGTATGAACTCAGTTCCTCAATGCTGCTCACCTCTCTCCCTCTCGCTCTCCCTCCGACTGACATCATGGAGGTAGGAGGAGCCAAGCTCAGATTTAAGAGCCCCGGTTCTCTTAAAGCCGCACTGCGTTGGAGAGATGTTCGCACTGAGATGTACAGTAGGTGGATGTTGGGGTATACGTGGACCACAGATGCCTCTGCTGTTTGCTGTAGACAGAGTGCTCCAGGAATCTACCTGAAAGCAAGAGGGGGGCACTGTTCGCGTTTATACAAAGCCTTCAGTGAGGGACTACTGTAACAATGGCACGTTTGTGTAATGATCTGAGATTTGAATTCTTTTCAGACATTCCTGAGATGTCAGCATATAAAAGCTGAGACATACTCCGGGATGAAAAGTAGGGTTATGAATTTTCTTACATTTTTCACAACTTGTATTTATAAATACAGAAATAATTACTATGGGCTATGAGTATTACAGACCATCTTAGTAGCATGAATAGCTTGAATGCTTGAGATGTAAGAAATAACAAGATGACAATGAACAAAGTTAAAAAATGCCAATGCCTTGTCTAAAAGTATACCTCATTTAAACAATACAGAGCATTTATTTGGTATTAGCAAAGCGATGCCATTTCTTTAACTTTAGAACCAAAATATCAGCAAATACAGTTGCAGGTTCAAGTCTCATTGTCAGATGGGGATCAGTTTAATGTTACCAATTACTAATCACATACTGTCAAGCTACTACTTTCCTGCTGTGGTGAGATGAATGAGTTTTCTGTCCCTAAATAGCTTCCAGTAGATTCTAACAGATTCTTTTACAGGGGTCAAAAAGGGTTATGGTTGCAGACCATGACCAACATCATGTTACTGCCAATTACCTTTGTCCCTCTGACATCACCTCATACAACAAATGGCTGTTGCATTTTAACAAGTTTAGCCTCTGGCATGATTTTATGTGCTTTTCCCTCACCTGTTCACCGTTTCCTTTCAAAGGATTCCATGTTGTGCTCTTCATCCGCGAAGACAGGGACTTCACCAGATGATTCCACTGTAAGTTTAGACCAAATAATACTTGTTTTTAGCAGCGGATAAAAAAACCACAGGCTGCTGTTTTTTCTTAATTTACTATGAAACGAGGGGTGATTTATTTTCTTCCTATTGAGAAAACACTGTATAATACACAATGTGTTTTCTTAATTTAACTGTCTCTGAGGATTTCTGAAGAACGCATTTGCAGTATCTGAACGGCAAAAAGCAATATTATCTGTCAGAAGGCACATAATTCCTCATGTCAAATTTTATAAGATGAATCCCCAAAGTAATATAATTCAACATGAAATACAGCCATGGGTGTAAAACTTATTTGATACTGGTTCATATTTCTGTTTAACCTTCTTGATTATTCTTGGCACAAAAAGAAATCCTCAGTTATAATGTTGCAGCAGTTTAACCAAAGCTGATTATCTTAAATGTCCACTCGACAGTTTTTTTTTGTTAGGTTTTTGTTCAGAGTAATGTCAAATCACCCAAACCCCAATGTGTTTTTTCCTAATCTTTTTTGTCTTTCCTTAACTAGGAGAGGTAGTGTTGTGACAGGAAAGTTGTGGACTGTGCATGTTAATATGAATGCAACTTTAATACCTAGTAATAAACAAGTATTAACACAAAATACTAACTAAAGTGTTGTCTAGATCTAGAGCTATCTAGATAGACAGAGATATATATGTGTGTGTGTATCTACATAGATAGATAGAACTTTGCAGTCATTTCCTACAATCTTAACTACATTTTTTTTTACATTTTTCAAATAGCAAAACTTGCTTTTCTGTTTTTTATAGATATGATCAAATTGACACTCTACCCATCATTGCTTTTAATCATACTTGCAGTGAATCCATGACTTGTTATGCTCACATGTAGCAGAAATGGAAGGAGCACACTCACTAATATACCTTATCAGTGTGGTACAGCTGGGCAAAGGGATGGGTGAAGGAATGGGTTGCAGAGCTAAATAGCAAGGTCGTCGTGCGTTAACATTCAGAGGTGCTGACAGCGGTTTTGCCGACCATACTTGATTCAATACTGTTCTGTGGTTTTGTATTATCCTTTCAGCTTAAACAGCATAACTTGTCCAAAGACACAGCAATGAAGTTCGTGCTATGCTATTGTCTTTGTTCACCACTCTACAAGTTGCCATGGATATATAAAAAAAACCAAAAGCAAAATCTTTGCATTTGCACATTTGAGCTTAAATTGTTAACACTGTATGATTTTCTGGTAGGAAAAAAGTACCCCACAGCATGTCGCTCAGAAAGAAAGCAGTGCAAATATGTCTAAAGCGTAGTCTGTAGAAATACAGAAGATATTTTTGAAGAGTTTGATACATCCTGACAAAACATTTTTTTTCCACATCCATACAGGCTGGGTTTGTATCCATGGCAACTTTCAAGAACCACTGAGGTTTACCACAATGAGTTGAAACTATCGCTATTGCCTCATTTCTTCCTGCCTGTGTCTTTCTCTCCCACTTTCTCAAGGATCTCTGGAGAAAGAAAAAGATTTGAGAAAGATGGAGTGGACGAAGTGAGGACAATTCAATATTTGCTTTTACCTTATTGGCATCCGAGAGAGAATTTTAAAAGTGTTGAAACACAGGACAGACACAAAGAATCTCTGAAAGAAATTATATTTGAACTGTTCCATGGGGCATGAATATGCAGCATGAATGAGCATATAGAAAAAGACTATGTCTGTGACATTATTGCTAAAACCAAAAAGAAAATATTACGAGGAAGCAGTGGGTCCACCTGAGACTTCTGAATATTAGCATTCATACACAAAATCTGAATTATCTGTCTACATTAGATGAAAATAAATTTGCTTGCATTTCAGCCTTTTGTACTTTGTGCCTTTGCTCTTTGTAACAAAAAGAATGATGGCAAAAATCATCATTTTAAACAGCATAATTTATTTGCCACATACTTTATGTTTGCTTTGCATTTTTGTTTACTTTCCAGAATTTGCTTCAGACTGCAAATGCTATCATAGTGGTGATGAGATTTAGGAAGAAATGGAAATTTACTTACACTGACCATTAAATTAAAGTCCTTTCTCTTTGTTTTCTGATTTTTCTTTAATAGCATTGTGCCCTTAAAGCTAAGTGATATAGCACTGTGTATGCTTGTGTGTTTCCTACACACACACACACACACACACACACACACAAGACACTGCAGTTTAGGGGTGTTTGCGGCAAGACACCAACAGTAAATCATACTGGCATTCCAACAGGGAGGAACCCTGACATGCAGACCTAAAGACCAGCTGGCAACAACCTGGAAACCACGAGTCACAAGGGCAAAATGTGCAATCTCTGACTGGTTGGCAAACGTTTTGCAGGCGGTTGCTGACAGTTGCAGTGATGAAAGTGGTTACAAAAAGCTACATGGTGCTGAACAGACTGCTTTGGTTAGTAGCAGATTCAGGTGTTGCCTGTGGTTTGCATGAAACACACCAACTCTGAAAAGTGCAAAGATGAAGTTTGCATTTAAGGTGAATTTCCGGTCTACACCACATTTCTTTAAAAGTTTTTTAGAAAATTTGACAACTTGCAACCAATTTCTCCCACAGCCACCTCCAACAACCACTCACCAACCAGTTGTAGAAGAATATACATTTTTTTCCTTTGTGTAAAGTGGTTGCCACATGGTCTCTAGGCACAGGTGACTGGGGCCCAACTGGAGCTAAAACATGCATTTTGGCCCATCAACTGATGGTTTAAAAAGATCTGAATTAAAATAAATGATCAAAAGTCTAAATAATTTCCCATGCATATAAGCAAAAGAGTGCTTATGAGATTAGCAAGCACAATTTTATTTATAAAAACTCTTGCATTTGGTTTGATTCAAACAGTCAGCCTAATACCAATAGAAAAGTCTATTGTGGAGGCAACTCATGTCACTAATATCCTGTCAGATAAGTTTGAAGCATGGTTATAACAGAATAGGACCGAATTCATTAAGCAAAAAACTCTCAAAACTAATGAGGGGTCGGTCTAACGCCGAGTGGCATGTAGTTGGAATGCACCAATTAGACTAAAGTCTTTGAACCACATTATTGTCAATTTACATGTCCTCACCTAATGTTCCACAGGCAAATTAATATATGTATGTGTGTGTGTTTATGTGCGTGAGTGATGATACAAATCTTAGTTAATGTTGTGCATTAAACTAACTGCATACAAGCACTGTAGTGATTAGGCTGACTTCTCCGTGAATGTATCATGTCAGGTTTGTCCTTGACAGCAGCTGAACTGTTAATTGCTTTTGACAACCTAACAAGTAAGAGTACTCTTATCAGAATGTTGTTATGTTTAGAAGAATAGCCATATTTTCACAAAGAGGTACTGACAGGATTGGAAATAAAAAAAATGCTTTTTAAAAGGAAATTTGTCGTGCTTATTTATTATTTATGAGCCACCTATTTACCACATGGCGGTAATAAGATCTGTATTCCAGGTTATAAATAGATTTAACTAAAAGGGCTTATCATATGATAAAGAACAGGTGGGAAGTGTGTCAGTTAATGACAACATACACTGACATGACTTTGTGTTTACATTATTAATGAAAGACTCCTAGTGTTTTGCACCTCTGCTTTGTTTCAACATCATACGTCTGCTTTTTTCATAGTATGGTGCTAGATCAATTTGTAGCGCAACATGCTTCACCTATTCACTTTCAACTGTCAATTTTTTGCTGAAACTAAACACACCAATTACAAATGCTCAACAGTACCTGCAGAACGTTAACAGATCAGTATGAAAATGTTTCTCGTTTTAAGATGGATGCATAAACTATATAATTCCTGCTTCCTGGAAAGCTTTCCCTTTCTCAAGAAGTAACTGACTGTTAAAACACCCTTTGTGTGTTTGATGAAGGCGATTGTACATGCTGTGGTGATGTTTCCTTCCATCTGTCTACTGTGAAACAGAGCCCGGGGCAACGCTGTCAGACGAGAGTGGTTTGCTTGGCTGTATACTGTACAGTCGGCAGTATGCAGTCCCAGTGTAAATTCATGCACATTTGTGCAGTCATTAATTTCTTTGCACACTAGTTGTGAAAAATCCTTGATTGAAAAAAAAATACAGTGCACAATGTTGATGATGATACAACTGCAAGAAAAAAATTGCTTTTTATAAAAATAACTAAAGATTAACATGTTGAAATTTTAACCTCTTCTGTAGTACTCACTGAGGACTCATTAATAAAGATATGCAACATTTGTTTAGCACATCATCTGACATTGGGATGGGCTTGACATCATGTTTGCCTTTGCATTGTGAAGGTCACTGAATTGATTTCAAATACATTTTTAGAGATTGCAGGGTTAATGGTAAATCTTTGTAAGGTCACAAAAAAGACTCGCCTTGGTGGCAACAAAAGGAAGTGAAAAATAAATTGTATGGGTGTAATTAAAGGCTTGGAGGAGGAGTTTAAAAATCAGCTTCTTTCAATTTATAGCTTTTTCAACTCCCTATTGAACATTGCATGTTTCCCAACACGAGATTCCTACCAGTGTCATCGAAACACATGGTGAGATTAGTGCTCACACATATTTCTCTTTCATCCACTATTTTTAAGGTGTGACAGGCACGAATAAGAATAACTGTTCCATGATCACTAAGGAGCGATTATTTGGCAATCTTCCTCCCCAGATGGCCAAATGCTTGATGTTCTTGTCACGTTCTGTTGCATTTTCCCTGCCTTGAATGGGCTGTGTACACAACCATTGTTTGATGAGTAAAATTGAAGGCAAGCCTTGTAAACTGTGGATGCCCCCTTGCCAAAGACATGGCACTGCAAAGACAATGTGTGCAGACATCTCTTTTGCACTCTTGAGACTTTACGCGCCTTAGTTCGAAGCTTAAGAGAAGCAAAAAAAAAAAAAAAGTACTGTAACAAAAATAGAAATTTTTTGTTTTGGAAATTGTAAAATGTGTTATAGCTCTTGATAGTTGCACTTGATAAACACTTCCTTGCTGTTAAATCTCATCATCAACCAAATAATAATTAAGACTCCAGGAACATCAACATTTTCTGAGGGATATCTGTATCTGCTATTTTAAGAGTCCTTGCAGTTCACAAACAATCGTATTTGACAGAAAACATGTTTATTAATCTGTAACGGCCAAGTCTTCGAGTGCCACAAAATAGAAATTTATTACGCCTTTTTGATTTCCTTTAGTAAATGTAATCAAATTGGAATGAAATCTTCATAAAACTGAGTGCTTTTAAAAACACAAACTTAAATAATAGTCACCATCAATAAGCTTCCAACTACCTAACTCCATCCATTCATAAATTCATCAAGGACCAAGAAGCCCATTGAGACTTTGGTTAGCCAAATGTAGACAAAACACATCTACTTGGATCGTTTTGGAAAAGTCACCTTTTTCTACAGTGGGGTTCTCAGCTCAATACTCCTGAATGCTAGTGGTCTGGTTCTGGGGCATATTTAATAAGATAACACCTTAATAATTTAGTGTCCTCAAATTTGTAGAAACAAAGCCCTTTTCTCTTGACATTAAAGTAGGCTACCTCAGTGGACAAAGGAATTCCAGTGTGAGCTTCACTGATGTCTTTAGAGTCTCACTGCAACTGTACAAGACATATTTGGATTTGCTTGAACACCAATTGCAAGCCAGGGCTTTATGCTCTTATGGGTGAATGGGAGCAAAGGTCTGCAGCTAGCTTAAAAAATCCCAAGGATCTGGCATTCACTCCAAGTTCATCATACTGAGCTCCGAAATGCTTTAATAAAAATTCCACTAAAGTCAGAAAGACAGCATCATCTGCAAAAAGCAAACATATTGATCCAAACATTACCAAGATACTGATTCTCAAGACCACAGCTGAACTTAAAATTCTGGGCACACTGTCCTACACTAAAGTACCAGACTCCAACAGCTTTAATAATTTCTGGCCAAAATGTAACTTTAACATACGACTCCAACACAGAAAAGTACACATAAAATCGATGTAGTGGCAAAGGGGATAATACCTCAAGTCATTCAGGACAGCCTAAACAAATAAATAAGGAACCAAATCAAAACAAAGTGACCTAGGTCATACTATGCTATAACTGTATATTTGTTTAAGTGTATTTTAGCCTATTTTTGAGTTTGATATACAATACAATAAGTTGCTATTCTAACCATGTACTTCCATTCCAGAAGCCTTTCCCTTAATACGTTTGAAAATCTGCATGAGCATATGGTGTTTATGTTTGTAGGTTTCGGTTGAGTTGATAAAAATGTAATCAATGGAAAACAACATTTCTGAAATGACAATCTGTAAATTTGTAAAATAAAATAGTACTCACACAAAAATATCACATTTTAAGTACAGTTACATCGCTATATCTGCTCCAGGTCACATAGACATGAAAGCATGCTTATTTACAGTGTAGACTTTTCTTCAAGAGGACTGATAGAGCCAACAGCTGAGTTTTTTTTAGGATACTGGCAAGGAGGGAATCAGTATGTTTAATCATAAGCAATAACATCTTTTGATCATGTCGTTCAGCAAGACAAGATTTTACTGAATGCACACTGTTTACTTTAAGTGACCTTGGTGCAGAATTGGACTAGGTAAAATGTATTGCACAGTTATCAGCCTAATCAAAATTTCAAGGTGAGCTAAAGTATTATGAGTATATGTGATTTTCAGTTTGACGTAATATAGGAGTAATCTGTGTTTAACAGGAAAAGATGTTATAAAATGGCTCAAACTCTTCATAAAATGCCTGTATAAAATCTCATAAAACAGAACATAAAGTTTATTATTTACCACATCAACCACATTTCTGCACTCGTCTTGGTAAATAAGCAGTTCAAGGTGAAAAAAAAAACAAATTAAAGTTCCAAGTGATTGTTTTGTCCTCAATACTGTGTGTAGTCTATGCAGACGCATGACTGTCTGTATGCATGTATATATGTAATAATAATACTGTATGTGTCATGATTTCTGTTTCCAACTAGCACCATTGAGCAGATAGCTCCCTTTAAAAGAAAAAAAAAACCAACTTCTATTGTGAGTTTGTTCATGGTCATTGTACATTGTAACTAAGTGTGCAAAATGATGATAGCTAATAAATGGGTTCTTTTCTGCTTGACTGAGGCTTGACTCACAAATATGATCGGGAGCTCTCACCCAGTGGCTACACAGCTACATAGCTAGATCAGGGATGAAAACACTATGGAAGTGGTGCATACAGTCATGTGAAAAAACTACATTTTCAAAGGAGTCTATGTAGTCCTATGAAAAATGTGTAAAAATGTTGAGTAGTTTGTAGATACAATAGCTTGTATCTATAATAGCAATGACTTAAAGTAAATATTTCCTGTATGACTTTACCAGTCTCTCATATTATTGGGGAGGATTCTTGGCTCATTCTTCTTTACAGAGTTGCTTCAATAAATTACATTTTGAGGAATTTATCCGGTGTTCTCCTAAGGCCCCATCCCAGCACTTCAGCCAAGTTGCTCAAAACTTCGACTGGGCCACAGGAACAGGAACAGTTGTAGTTGTAAAGGAAGTCTATGGGAAAACTGCTTCTTGTCTTAACAGCTGGGGGTCATATTGATTAAAAATATAATAATAATAATAGCAATAATAATAGATAAAATGAAGACTGAGCAGAACTGAGTTCATCTTATTGGTGTGGCCCTCTACAACAGTCCCATTTTCTCATGTGGCCCACTGGGAAAATTAATTGGCCAACACAGCTCTAGAGGATTGTGATACTATAATATAATCCCAAGGTGTTCGTGCATCCATCATCTCACCTAACCTAGGATATTCACTTGTATCTATGAAGATAAATCACTAGTGCTTTATTCTTCTGGGTTTGCACCACTGCAAACATGCAAACTTACTGTAAATGCAAATACAAACACAGTTGGTTGGCATAATAAATATTTAAAGCAAAGAATGCAATCTATGGTTTACTTAGTTTTTTGTCACATAAAGTCTTTTTATAATGATGGCAAGACATATGATAATATTTGACTGAATAACAGACAACATATAAAAGTTAATTAACAACAGAACAAATATATGAGTGATTAGTGCCTAATAACCTAAAATTACCTGCCTTGTAAATCCAATAGACTAATTTCTGTGAAGTTCAAAATGAAAAGAATCACAGAGGTGATCAGTGATCTTAGACATAGATAAATAAGCTGCTCTAATGGTAGGTTTTTATATATGTATATAAACTGTATGCACAAATGTAATGTGAATATTTCCTTTGTTGGATTTTTCATTTGTGGATACCTTTAAAACTGCCCCAGACAAGCAGAAATGATAAAGACTCTGTCATACAACATTTAAGAATTTTTTAAAAATATAAATGTATTATATATTATTTTATATAAAGATATTCTTTAATCAAGAGTATTTATTAAAAGATTTAATGGTGAATAAAAATGAAAATAGTTAATTTAGCAATGCATTGACCTAACATATTAAATAACCACCAAATTATGCCCTTTCATTCTTGACTAATGTGATCACTGTCATTGTCATGTACCCTGTTGCACTTATGATTCTCTCATCTTTGGGCTGTCAGTGCATGTAGTCCTTGTCCTCCACTTGCTTCCTCCTTTTTCTGCTGGTTTGGTATTCTTTTTCACATTAACTTTAATGTCAAGACTTTTCTTTCCTTTATGTCTCAGGAGACACAAAATTCATCGTCTTGGTTGCAGCCCAGGCCTTTTCTTCAAAGGGAACGCTTTGAAAAGGGTACATTTTGTAAATTCAACTTCAGATACTAACTAATTGAATAGCTTCTTCTTTGTTTAAGAGCCATCCTTGTAAAATAATCTTCTTGTTGATTTTAGCTTGTTTGGTTGTTTTTACTATTATTTGTATTAAGTAATAAAATTTATGTCCTTATGGACCATGGATATCATGCTGTACAGAATTGATGGAGCATGACTGCAAATATCAGGTGCATAGTCATGTACAACAAAACTAGCTGCTGTAGCGCACACTCAAGAATTAACGAAATCACAAGTCTAGGGAACTGGGAACCAATTAACTATGTGGTGGATGCCGAGAGACTGATTTTTATGTTTTCTATTTTCTTTCTGAGCGCTATAATTGACAGCATATACAGACATATACAAAAAACAAATAAACTTTTCTTCAGTGCTTAGTTTTATTTTATTAATAAATGAAATCGTTAAACTTTACAATTCTCCCCAACTGCACTTACAGGATCTTCTCTCGGCTGAACAACTCTGAAAATAAAGTGCTATGGTACTGGAAGGAGGTATAAATAATTAACTGAAAATGATGCACTGTACACACACCTTTGTCTGTTTTAGCTTACCAAATAAAAGCAGGTGCAACAGCTTTATATAACCAAACAAATGTCAGTTTCTAGTATTCCCTCTTATATTTACTTCTCTCCATAATTTTGTTAGTAATTGTATTGTGTTTTTACACAATGCAATGTGTTGTTCATACTGAGGCAGCTGGCTCTACACTCTGGCTAGCTTTAGCTTTAGCCACTTTCCCTTTTCTCCAGTCTGGGTATTCTCAGTTGGTCAATAGTGATTTAAATGTGTTATTTGGTTTGTTGTTACAGATATTTTTGTGGTGGTTCCACCACTGTTTACTTTGGCTTGTTTTGAATCGCCCTCACTCACAGTGAAGAACTTGCTAACTGCCACAACTTCACGCTAACAACATGATAGCATGTGACTGCGACAGCTATTGGCTCATGCCTGTGTTGCCTATCCTTAAAATAGGCCACCAGCTCAAATGTAAGACTAACTGGCCAGTCACCATCTGGGCTCAGCATGCTAAAATCGGCACATTCCAGTCTAGATCTTAAATATGTCTTGGTGTGGTCACTAAAGGTGAAAGAAAGAAAGAAATGAATGACATACTACTTTTTATATATGCATTGTGTATCACAACAAAAGTTAAACACAATGCAGACAGACAAAGAATAAAAAGCAAACAAATGAAATCAAATAAAGGGAATATCAATCATATAAGAGCGATTTATAAGATGTCAACATGATCGACAGATCGTAAAATTTCCATAGGTAAAAATGAAATTCAGTTTTATTGCATCTTTGTGTGTGTGTGTTTATTTCCTTACTGCATATATATTTTACAATGTAAAAACTCAAACAAGCAGAGATATCCCCTTCTATATACATTTCTCTCTGTTAACGCCACAAGGACTCCAAGCTTTATAAGTCCTAATCAAAACTGGATAACCAAAAGCTTTCAAGCCAAAACTGCGCTTAATCCTGCACCTCTTACCACTCTCTTGGTTTTGTGTGTGTGGGCACAGACTGAGTTACAACAGAATTTCCTTTTTCGCCGTAAGCTGCCTAGCAGGCCTCAGTGGTGGAAGGAATATAACTAGCATGGTCATTTTAAAGAAAACACCATTCCACAATGGTCATCCACTTCCACCTTTTCCCTGGTCTGACTAATGAACAAGCAGATGGTGCACAACAACTCTGACAACTTTCCTAGTCTAAACACTGACCCCATTTTGTTAGCATTCTCTGGGAACCTATACTGTAGCTCTGTTGAGTCCTAGACACAAATACACTGTAAAATCTTCACCAGAAAGCTGTTTGTTTTTTTTTGTAGCTTCTGCCATCATTTCTGTTATAGAAATGCTAGGAGGAAATTGTAAACATGGCAGTAGAATCCTGTGCATATCAATGAATAAAGTCAGTTTGATGTTTTTCCTCAATGCATCACACATTTCTAGTTGGTCAGCAACCCTTTGTTGGGATATTCAAAACCAAGAGCAACTCATTAATGTCATTTTCAGACATACAAATCTCTTTAGCTCAGTGGTTCCCAAACTTCTTTTTTCTAGCCCCCCCTTTGTTTTACAAGAAAATCTTGTAAAACAAACTAACAGAAACATTATACAGGGTCTTTTATACTGTAACTATACTGTATAAAGAGCTAACATCTCCAAAATGTCAGGAGTAGTTAGTCATTACAAGAAGTGTTTGTGAATGTGGGACACTGCTTGTCCGTGATTTGGACAGCCCAGCGCGTGCTCCCGACACAGGGGAAACTAATTCTGCAGGGGAGACCTACCTTCGCACTTGTGCAGGTGAAGCCAAAGGCAGGATATGCTTCATCATATTTTCTAGTATTTGTTCTGGAAGGAAGTTGGTTTGGAAACCTATTTGACGATGCTTGATGTTCTGCTTTGCATTTGTGTGCGAGCCCCATCAAAAACCTGTCCATTATGCTAGCAGTGTCCAAGCATTTTTATTTATTTATTTTTTATTCATACCGCACCCCCTTGCAATGGCTCGCCCCACACTTTGGGAACCTCTACTTTAGCTGCAATTTCTAAGATGTTTAAAGATTAAAAGCAACATGTTAGGTGAAGGGATTGGTGTCACATCCCTGTAGAACCCATCTAGAGCTTTCTGGTGATATATTTTCTATTTCAGAATTTTAAGGACATTAAAAGGCAAAGTTTAACCATTTGCAATGAGCTTTTCCAGCATTTCCTTGGCTCCTACGGTTACACTTTATAGTAATAGGAACAGTTGTTGCAGTCTTATGGCATCTATCTCAGATGTTGGAGGCTCCTAATGATCCTATAAGACTACCCTGCGCACTGCAAAATGATACCAACATATGTTTACTCTCTTTCTTTTTGTGATGTCTGGTACCAGCAGTGGTAGGCAGACATGATATCAAAAGATAAAATAGTCTCTTTTTTGCAGGGAGTTAACTTTCTAATGCCCACATATTTTTATGTGGGTTACAATAAAGTAAGACATTTGCAAACTTAAACAGCTCAACTGGCTGAAAAGGAGACAAATATAGAAATCTTGCAGGTTAGATAAGAATCACCTGAAACCTTAAGAGTGTCCATTGGTTGAGTTTAAAAAAAAAAGAAAGTCTTTTTTTTTTATTAGCAAAGTTACAACATCTTCTCCACACAGCAGAGTGATTAAGGCCGTGGAGCTTAACAGATGGTATAGTCTTGGTGAAAAAGAACATGGTTGATTCTATTTTTCCTTGCACTATTTATCTCCATTCTGGCAATTTGTCTTTGTTATTGCCCTTCTGTGTGTTTCATAACACTTTCATTTTGAAAGATCTGTGTTTTGCCAAATTACTGCCATGCCAGATATATTATAGATGCTTCACTTGAGATGTCTTTCTTGTAATGTAATTGCGACTAAAATTATAATAGGTTGGATATGTTAAACCAGTCAAACGGGAATGACTGAGCTTGATCCTTAGACCTTGTTGTTTAATGTAATCTGTGTGAATAGATATAGCCTAAAAGGGATTTTTTTTTAAAGCTATCAACATTAGTTTGCCATGATATAATGGCAGGGAGGTAACGGAAGAGAAGTGGGAGAGGAGTGAATGGTTACTGAATAGAGGAAGGGCAGCACCCTGAATGCCACTGAAAGGACATTGATGAGTAAATGAATAAAATCTGTGTGCACCAATGGCATTTATAGATTGTTATTGTGTTAGACAGCATCTTGTTTCAGGGCCACTTCTGCTTTCTGTATTGTATTGCTTTTATTTGTAGGAGGTGATGGTATGCACTGTAATTAAAGTTTCAGAGTAAAATGAAATCTAGTGTGGTGACCTGCACCAATAATAATCTTAACTTTGTAAGTATTACACTGTCATGTGTTCTTCAGTATCACAGTCTGATGATCATTTTCCAGGAAAGCAGAGGCAAACCTGGCATTTGGCATTCACAACATGTAAGGTGAGAAAAAATGCTCATTTATATGTGAAATTTGACATAAAATATGAATCAGTCAGAAGAATTGGGTCATTATAAGGAAGCAGACTATAGAAACTATAGTTCCCATGGTCTTTTTTTTCTTGTAAAAGTTTGTGTGAGATTAAACCTCGCACCATCTAATCGGCAGGTGGAATACATGATGTAACGCTGGAAGTAATAAAAAAAAATCTTGTTTATTATGGAGCTTATGAATTTTTAACCTACCTTTTTTTGGCATTCTAAGACCTGGTAAGTCATTGTTAGTATGCTGTTTTTTAAATAACTTAAAACAGGAATTTCTTGCAGTATGATTTTAACAGTAGGCTTGTTCGGTCTCTGGGATGGAAATGCAAAAAAAATTGCAACAGTGGTTTTGGTTAACCTTTAAAATAATTAAAAACAACAGGCTGCTTTTAACTGACAAAGGACTGTAATGTTGTTGTTGTTGTTGTTGTTTTTTTCATTTTTTGCAAAATATGCAGACTACTGGCCTGTAACCAAAAAGAAAAAAACAAAACAACAAAAAGCCACACTTGAAACAAAATATTAAGCGAAAGAACCCTTTTATTCACTGTAGCTGTGTTCTGGTAATGAACAGAACACATTATCTATACTATCTAGTATCTTTATTCTGCTGTTCTGTTCATACCTATTTGTTATCCAACAGCAGCAAACTGTTAAACATATCATGTTTCAATATGATTGCGAGAGCCTCATGTCACGCTGGATGAGAGCTTAAAACAATATATTTTAGACTCTCTTCAAGCAAATACTTGTGTTTTTGTGCAGTAGTTTTGTCATTAGTCATTACTAGTTAGACAAAGCTAAATCTTCCCCTTGCAAATACAGTGCTGTACACATCATGTGATTTCAAATCAAAGCATCTGCTGCCCTGTGGTGTGGACAGGTGTAAAAAATAAAAAAAAAAACTGTAGGGAGTGGAAAAGCAAAATATTTAACATTATTCAAATACATCTCCTTGCTGTCACTGAATAGTAACTTCCTGTAGAGCTGTCTGTGTCAGTCCATCAATTACATTCACAATCTAACTGGGGCTCAATCAAGTGCAGTCTTGGTAAGGTGAATTTGTCTGTCCCCAGTATGTGTCCATCAAAAGGAAAATGTTGTATTGATTTCATGTCTGGAGATTCTACAAACTGCAGCTGGAAGTGACAGTCAGTGACTCAGCTCTGTTCTGGTGACAGACAAAAGCTAAAAGAGAAACAGCTTTGAAGGTGCAGGAAGAAACTATCAAGCAGATGTTTATTGTAAAGACAGAAAATAATTTCTTCTTGACAATGTCATGCAAGTAATAGGTGCCAAGTAGCGTAGCATTGGTGAACTCATAACTATGTTATTTCTGATAAGAAGAATGACAGCATTATGCCAAGTTTGTGGCAGTTTGCCAACTGCTGATGCCAAGACAGCAGCTCTGTGTAAATTCAAATTAATCTTCTTGCCAAGTAATTGCAAAAAAAGCTAAGAATAATGAAAATGGTAGTATCAGTTTTGTCCCGTTCTTTTGTGCTTGGTATTCTGCCATCCATGTTGCTTACTGACTGTTGATATTTACTTTTTATTGTTGTCTGTGTTTTGGCAGGTCAAACTTTTATAATGAGGGCAAATGGGGAAGCCAGAATGTCTAAACAGAGAGCCAAGATTGTGTTTTGAAGTTAAATGCAAAATATTTGCTGCCAAAAAGAAATGATAATGCTTACTCAGAAAAGTAATTTTCTATATCATGATGCTTATGGAGGATGGGACTCGCCAAATTCAAAAAACAAGAAAAGAATAAATAAAAGAGTGGAGTCTAACCCAGCTCTTATAGGGCCATATTAAAAATGAACAAACAATATATGAATATATAAATGAATAAATGGATAGAAAAAAATAGGCTGAATGAATAAATAAACAAATAAACAAATAAAAGACAACTTGTGAAACAGATAAAGGCAGAATAAGTAGGTTGAAAAACACATAAAATAATAAATTGGTTGCGCAAGCAAAAAGTTCAAAAAGTGGCTTATTTGATTAGTTTTCTAGAAGAACAACTTTTCTCTCTTAAAAGCGAACATGGCAGAAAAGCCTAGGTTTGCAAAGTTTGAATGAACAAGACCTGGGCACCCTGCAGTTACTGAGTTAACCATAAACTCCTCTGTATATATCAGAGCATTGTAGAGTCAAATGAGAGGCCATCTGTCTGACAGCTAAAGCTTGGTCCAAACTGGGTTTTGCAGCAGGACAATGGTCCCAAATACACCAGCAAATCTAAAGCAGACTGGCCGAGAAAGAAAAGAATTAAAGCGTTGGAATGGCCCACACCTCAACCTGATTGAAATGTTGTTGCGGGACCTTAAGAGAGCTGTGGATGAGCAAATGTCAACAAAACTCAATGAACTGAAACAGTGATGTTCAAAGAAGATTGGCTCAAAATTACTACACAACCATATGAGAGACTGATAAATCTAGCAGAAAACGGCTACTTCAGGCTAACGCTCTGACTCAGACTAAGATGGTTCTACAGGCTGTTGAGGGTTAAAAAAGTGAAGAAAAAAAATCTGATGACATCCTCACGAGCACATGCAGCGTGTTTGCGAAAGACTAACAACAACTAACATATGCCATCCTCCCATCACGAGAAGCTAAAGTTGTTAACTAACTTCATCAACTTTGAGAAGTTGTTCCCCTGAAGAAATGTGAGGATGAGAAAGACCCCCTCCTGTACAGGCACATTTTTGGATTGCAACAATTCTTACAGACAGTTTATTTCACACTCCCCTACTGAGAAAGAGGGTTATCAAAGTGCCAAAAACAAAAATTCTGAATGTCTTGAAATCACATAACTAAACTTGCCTGATGCTGAAACTCCTCTAACATGTGAAGAAGTGAAGAATAAAAAAAAAAAAAAAAAAAAACTATTTTCTGTTCTGCCTTAAAAACAGATTGAAGACATTTGTACGGAGGCAAAAGGGCTTGTGTTCAATGTTTATTAAAAAGCTCTTGAAGTCCCTCCCTCTATTTTGTCAAAGCAGGAGTACAATTCTCCTTCAATTTTCTTATTTGGAGGCTTAAACAATTTTGTTTGAAGTGTCTCGTTTTTTGTTTTTTAAGGATGGCTTGTAACCATGGCTTCACAATGTTTTTTGTTTTTTTTTTGTGCCGCTAGATTTACATAAATAGCTCGCAGTCTGAAAAGTTTGCACAGATTCTGGCGAAAAGTAGCCTAAGGATGAGCGACAAAATGAAAGCCTCGAGGACCAGCGGGTGGTAGCGAAGGTGGGGGTGGTGTGTATGTGTGTGTGTTTGTGTAGGGTGGTGTGGGGCAGGGGTGGGAGGTTGTTTGTGGTGAGGGCAAGCAGAAGGGTGAGTGGGGGGTATGGAGGGGGGGTTGCTGGGTAGCTGAGCTTTAGCCTGGCTGTGTTAGAGAGCAGCAAATCCGACTTGGTTGGTAAACAGAGGCTCCAGGGACACTTCTTTTGCATGCAGGCTGCTGCTGACTAGATGGAAGCCCTCTGTGATTCTAATAGAGTAAGCTCATAGAAACCACTATAGAAAATTCAAATAAGGCTGTATGCCAGCACTACAACACAACACAGACTTTCACTGAAACACATCAGTGCTGAAAATGACACAACCCGCAAGTAGAAAAATATGCTTTTACTTCTGAGCGCTCAGTCTACACATCATTTTCTGAAGAAGAACTCAGTCTTAGCTTACAGTATCATAAAGGTATTATCTCTCTTTAACTTTCACTAGTTTAAAGGAACTATGGCTCCTTTCAACTGCACGCGGCAGCTAACAAACTAATTTTAGGGTTTTGATTTTCTAAGGGGAATTAAAAACGTTTTTGAACTTCTCAAATGATATGTTACGTTATTTTTCATTTAATATTTTTCATTTTATAATTTTTGCCCTTGGACAGTTTGTTAAAAGCTGACTTTGTGTATAAGACTTGCACTCTCATTGAGGTTTATAATATGCTTCACGGAGCTAGAATTTTAATTCATTTTACTGTGAACTTAGAAAGTGTAAGCATTGGCAAATCAGCAGGCCCCAATTTTACACAGCAGTGACATCTCAAATTCAGAGGTTCTGCCTCTGATGTGTAGCTTTAGGAAAGACTGATGCAAGTCCGGAGACATCACACAAACTGTCCTGGGACACTGAAATGATCTATAAATACTTAAAGAGTCTGTCATTACCTTTTAATAAGCCATTTTACTTGGTCTATTCTTCCATGGACCAGCAGTCTGTGTACAGTATGGGCAATCTCCTTTTCTTTCCTCTGCTTTCCTTTCCTTTCTTTTCCTTTAGAGGAAGGCACCTGTAATTTGTCTTCATCAACTGTTATGGACATCCTCAGGAACAAAACCCAGACCCGAAAAGTATCAAATCAACAGCACATTTTTCAGAAAATGGCAGATCCAATTTTATACATGTCCCTGAGGCTTCCCTCTAACTGTTGGTGTGCTGACCCTTCACTCATTTGACGTTGCTTCTCACGGCCTAGCAGAAGCTTTTTAAGATTGTTTCTGTCTTTTACAACCTGTGAAATGGGCCTCAGCTGAAAAAATGCTAACAAGGTGTCCTATTGATGTACTGTACAACATCTCGAAGACATGCAAACCTGCTCGGCCAAATTGCAAATAATGCGCATCAGACAAAAGAGATGGAGTATTTCCCAGTTTTGACATCTAGCAAGATAGCGCTGTCTTGTTTGTCACGTAATGTGATGTGTGCTGTAAATGTTTTTTGGATCTCCAAAGCGCTTAGTGCATTACCTTTTCTTAGTGCATTCCCCATCTGTATACTTCTGTATATGTTTTCCAGTCTGAAGCGATGACAGGGTTTAAATCAGCGGTTGATAATATAAGAAGGGTATCACAATACACTGTGATATACTCGATTTACTGACCACGAATCAGTATTTGAAATGTGAAAACCTTTCGCCCCCCTTGTAAGACCCCTTTTAATCCTTCACATATCAATTGTTTGATCATATTTTTTCTTGCGGTGGAAACATACGTATTTCTTTGCATATGGGGTAAGTTTGATATTACTGTGGATAAAGTCACAACAACCCACCCTTTAAACCATATTTCATATTTTTTTTTACAAAAACAATAGGATGGAAATAAAGGGTGGTTTGGTAAAAGAAGCTTTTATTCCTGCAAGTCAACTGCTATTGCAGTCTACTTCTTAACAATGTGACACCAAGATTTGTTCATTACTTTTAATATGATTTAGTTGGTACCAAATGCACAAATGTCAAAATATTTATGAATAATTCATATAACTTGTGGAAATAGCAGAGATAATATCCAAATATCACTTAAAGCATCAGGACCATGAATTTAAATATACATAATTTAAATACATCATGGAACTTGAATGCACTATGTGCTAGAATTATGTTAAAATAAAAATCGGTGTTGAAATGAACATGCTCTTGGCTGTGCTCCTGGGTGGTTAAAATCATATACAGGTTATTTGCATAGGTTATCTAATCATTGATCAGTCACACATATTATTCTTATTTTAGTGTCTTTGCATTATGTCTCACAATTAATTAAAATAAACCAATGTGAATTAGACCGTATTTACTGTTACTGTTAAGTAGGCCGCTGCAACATTTTTCATGGTAGTTGAAATTGATTAGCACTTGCTCAATTGCCTCCCACATTGATATTCTATCTGAAAATCTTACAACTGCATAAACAAACAAGGTTTTCCACTGACACTAAAAACACATTGCTGCTACTTTTATTGGAATACTTTATGGGTGTGAGCCAAGAGTGGTATCAAACAATATGGATCGGATCCACTCAACATACAGCAAACTGTCAGGCTCAAATGATAAAACCAGACTGAAATTGGCCTGTGTGCAAAGGCTTGCTGAGGGCAAGGATTATAAAGGTTTTTCACCCACCACCTTGCCCTTATATTGATTGAAGAATAACTAGGAGATTTATCAACACAAAATGTTTGACAGGGAGTTCAGTAACACTTAGGATTAAGTTGCAGTGACTAGGGTGGAATAAAAATGCCACTACAGTGCAGATTTAGGGATGGACAGCTGGGTCAGTCATCTCTGTACAGACTGTACATATTTAATACATATGCCTGTGCCTGTTTTATCTGAGGTGAAATCTGTGAAGCAACATTCTAACCATCTAATCTTGATTAAATGATTAGGATGGTAAGAAACCTGAAGGTTTAGTTTTACATGGACTCAAATAGTTCCTACATTGTTAAATTTCGATACTGTTTCTTTTTTGGTCTATTCTGAGTTGAATTTTTTGTGAAAGAAAGTACACGCAACTGCTGGAAAGATGTTCCACTACTCCTAATCTTAAACTAGAAGTAGGTTCCATAGATGCATTGGCAAAACATCGGAAGTTAGGGATGTGCGTGACTAGTTGAATAAATATTTAATAATTAAAAATATTTGCTAATTGACTACAGCGATACTAGTAGGTATTATTGTTATTGTATTGATGTACCACAGTAAATACTGGTGCGTGACTGCTGGTCACTACCTGGAGATGCAGCCCTGACAAAGAATTCTGCAGTATTTTTATGTAAAAAATAAGCAGTCGTATGTCGGCTTTGTCAGGATAAAACGGAATGCAACCAAGCGTATTCTGCACCAGGATGTGGACACTACCATAGAAGAAACTAATCTGACACCGTGTGTGTTTGTGCAACCTCATGACTCATTTCAGGGAGATTTAAAGATGATATGATTAATGAGTAACATGATTAATGGTTTCATATAGCTCCTAAAATACACTTGAAATAGCATTTACCTTCATATATTTAAAGTGTGCTCAGTTTAACTGTCTTCTGAGGGTTTTCTGTCTTTTAGACCAGCAGACTAGTTACATTTTTTGTTCTCTTGTTTAAACAATTAATAATAATGGATTGCATTTTTATATAGCGCTTTTCAGGACCCCTTAAAGCGCTTTAAAATTCCACTATTCATTCACTCTCACACACTGGTGGAGGCAGCTACAGTTGTATCCACAGCTGCCCTGGGGCAGACTGACAGAAGCGAGGCTGCCATATTGCACCATTGGCCCCTCAGGTCAACACTAGTAGGCGAAGTGTCTTGCCGAAGGACACAACAACCGAGACTGTCCGAGCCGGGGCTCGAACCGGCAACCTTCCGATTACAAGACGAACACCCAACTCTTGAGCCACGATCGCCCCGAGTTTCTTGCCAGGGACATGCCGATCACAAATCAGAGTCATGTTTTTCAAGGCTCTTAGCTTCACAAAAGGGACAGCTCGTGATGACAAACACATTTCAGAGAGACATAATTCTCCATTATTAATGTACAGTCCCATTTATCACAAGAAACCTGCATATCGATATGCATTCTACACTTGTCTAAACCCCGAGTGCTATATATTTTTTGAAAATTTAAGTCGCTTGAAAAATCTTTTTCTATCTCATTGGTCGACGCAGATACTTATCACTGAGAGAACATTTACACCCCATCTGTTTAACTCAGCAATGTTATCTTTATGGAAAGCAGACTGTGAGCCAAGCACATGTGGAATGAGATAGGAGACGGATACAAGAAGATGGGAGACAACACAGTGCACTGAGCATTGAAGCAAGAAGGCTGCAAGGGAGTATGTCAAGAAATCAAAGCCCAGACAAGTTGAAGGGGTGAGGATTCAGATGCACAAACATGCGTTGTGTTTTTCTAAGACCTGGAGGTGGAAGAGCGGAGTTCAAATCAAATTCCACTTAGCTGTTGTTAAATGTGGGCCAGCTCTCACTGTTTTTTACAACAGCTATGCCCCAAACTGGAAAGGTCTCGCCTGTAACTGACCCGCTTATGTAAACCTGCAAGGTTAACAGCAAAGGCATTTACAAATTTGTACCCCCTTCAAAGAAAACAAAAATATTATTGTTTCAAGATTTTCAAGCAAAGACAGTTTTTTAAATAACTATGGTATTTTAAGGCATCATTGCTTAGCATGTCAGAGAGGTGATGCCTTTTATTAGGAAATATTTCTTTCACAGATCAACAAAACAAGAAAAACTACGGAGCCCCGCAGGGGACATGGGAGAAAAAAAAATTAAGACGGACTTTTGCGAGATCTCGCAAAACTATCTCGGGATCTCGCAAAACTTTTGCGAGATCTCGCAAAACAAACTCGAAAAAGCAAAAGTTTTAGCCGCATTCTTCCCGTTAGCTTCAAGCTAACGGGAAGCTCTAGCTGTACTAGTGATTATTTTCAAGCTCTACCAAGGGTGAATCCTGAAGTGGCATAAAACAGTTTCACTGCGATATTTGATTCATTTCTTTTAACTATATTATGAATATTGGAAATGGTTAATTTCAGCATCAGTGTCAGCTATGAGACTCACATATAGGAAACAATTATCAGAAAGCACATATAACCAAAAAATGACTTAAGATAATTTGATATCTTGTAAGCCTTAGTTAATCAACACATTTTCTGGCTTGTGACCCCAAAGCTTGTTCCTATTTCCTTATATTTATAGAATATAATTAGACCTTGTGACACACTAATCAATCATTTATCACTGCTGCTCACAGATATCAAGATCTTTTTGATGGTTTGCTTGATAAAGGGGATGCGAAGGTCAGTTACTTTGTGAAGGGAACATCTACAATCAAGAGCCACAGACAAGTAACAGAGCTTGATGAAATGAAAGTTATCTTTTTAATTACACTGCACTTGCTTATCTCTGACACCACAGAATCATGATCAGACATTTGGCTATCCTTGTTTTGTCCTTCACCCTCGTCAGTAAAAATATAAACAATATTTACAGTTTATCCTAAAACACTGAGAACTACTGACGCAACACTCCTGTAATTTACACTGATGTTTTTTAGGAGACAACTTGTCATATTTAACTGTGTAAAGAACAAAAAAGAAAAATCTCACAATATGTGATAGAATACAGTTGTAATAGGATTGACATTTTGCCTGCAGGAATTGTGTAAGCGACATCACAGTCACAACTGTTGTTATCTCCAAGAATGGTTGCTCTTTTTTGTGGATAATATATTGTATCTTACTCTTGTTACGTGTTATTTACAGGTAGTCTATGTACTGTACTTTAACTTGTCTTCAGCTTACTGCAATATTTGAAGGGCATTGCAAACTGAACATAAGTTCCATATATGACGCACAAGGACACCAGTCCAAAGGTTTTGCGACAAACAGCACTCTATCATGAGACTACACAGCACCTGCTGTGACCCAGATGTGCTGTAGCAGTTTTTTTACAGGGTGGCTGGCAAAGTGCTCCCTAAGGGACTTGGTGTACAGCTGTGACAGTGGCTACAGTGCATCTGCCTCATCAACAAATTTTTGCTTTTTTTTGCTTCTTTATATGCAGATGTGCAAGAGCTTGTCCGTGCACTTGCGCATGCCCAAGTTTACTCATATAATCCGCATTTAGGAGTCCAGAAATGCGACGAGCTAGGAAAATCAAGACTGTACATCATCCTCTGAGTGCACTGTCTTACTCTGAGTAGCAGGTGGCTGCAGATTGGTGATTGCCTAAGTATAGACTTGAGCTACAATTGAGCAGCTATATAATCTTATTATTATACTATAATAGTATACATTGACCACAATGCTATTTTTGCATATATTTAGGTCAGTTTAACCTTTTCCTATTTTTGTCTGGTATATGGGTATATTTTCTTGTACTCTCTGATTTTTTTCACTGTTTACTCATTTGGGATCCTGAAGTTGTATATGAAACATAAACTAACTGACATATTATGCAATGTTTTTTAGCAAATTTGTAAAACAAGTTCTACCAGTTGCTGCTTGTTTTTCATGAAAATGTGTTCATCCTTGTAGGGTGCCTGGACCATCCAGTATTTGCACACGTTTTCAAAATATTTTAGTCAGTTAGTTACAGGAATTTACCAGCTTATTTTAAGGTGTTGGATTTTCAAAATAAAAGCCCTATATCGATATATCTTTATCTACACCACATTGTCTGTTTCACCACAACCATCAAACTCCAAACTCTGGCAGGTGCGTTCTGTGTAAAGTGTCTGCAGAAAATGAACCTTCCTTGCCTTCAGAAATGAATGATTATAAAAATCAAAATGAAATTTGTAAAATTTTGTTTAGAAGGAACAAAATTTTTACACGTTTGATTGCTAATAAATAGTGAATATGTACTTTCTGTAACTTTAATAATGTAACTTTCTGTAAACCTCTATGTAACTTCTGTAAGCTTTCTGAAATCTCCAACAAGCAATGAAAATATTTATAGATGTTATGGACATTATGGCTTCAATTTTAATACAATGTACTGTAGCAATGCAGCTATTTCTTTAAACAATAAGTAGTCTAGAAAAAAAGTCTAAAGTAGGAAATCATTCTTACAATATGTATAACCAAAAACCTTTTTATGAGTCTTCCAGGTAACCACAAAGGGGATACTATATTACTGAAAATATTACCATACAGCACCAGGATGTTTTTCGTCCTGTTTATTGCAGATACTATGGGTGAAAATGAGTCACTGGAGAGAAGACAGAATCTTTGCCAGGTCATAAAATCTAGTGTTTGTCCTAAGCAAGACAGAACCATGGGAGCAGAACGAGTTTCTCTGAGGAACAATGGCTTTCTGATTCCATTTTTTGCTTGTGGATAGTCACTGTTGTTGCCTAGATTTTTCAATTTAAGAGCTGCTATTGTCTTTCTATGGTGTTTTCAAGCATTTGTCTATTTGAGCATGTGGTCTAATGCATCATGTTTGATTCTTTATGCCATCACAGGTGCTGTGTTTATGTTCAGAATGTTTCTTATGTTTAAAAAGATACAGATAGAAATGTAATGCGATGTAAAGTGTGATGTTTAGATTTCTGACACGTAATCATGGGGAAAACACAGGCATATTAAAAGATAACTGCATTCCCCTTAGGGAAGGACCTGATATTGTACATGCTGGGTTAGTGTCATTGCTTGCTGGCACAGTTAATGGAGCTGTATTCTCTACTAGTACAACTGAAAATTTGTGTCATGAAAGGTATCTATCAAATACCATAGCCGTTCTGTAGGCCTGTAGCTAACCTAATGACAGCAAAAAAGGAACACAAAATGAGGAAAACAGAGGGAAAAGTACAAAATGTCATCTTATCCTCTGCTAATGTTAAAACAAGCTTATAACCAGTTCCTTTTTGAGTGTAGTTAAAGATACACAACCTGTCACATGAAGGCAAATGGCCTCGAAACAACCAACCAAGTGCTGTCATTTGTCGAGTATCTTGCCAGCAGCGACCCAGAGGCTCAGCCTGTGTAAAACAGACATTTGCCCAGAGGCATTTTTCTTTTTTCTTTTTTTATACCTCTCTTGTATTTTATGTTCTAGAATCTACCACTACTTTTACACGTGGTCTTTTATAGATTCTGAAAGCATCTGCTTTCATTGGAAGCAAAGGCAAGATGAGCACAGTGAACGATGACCTCAGCTTTAGTGATGATGAATACTCTACATCTGGTTTTAGTTTTCTTGCCTTCTGCATTTTGCAAAGAAGAGGGAATGAATAAACAAGTATGCATATTAAAAAACAAAAACAAAAAACCAAACAAAAACACACACACAGATAAAAAAAAAAAATCTTTGCTGGTGTCCTACTTTTAGAAGGACTGCTTAAGTATACATAAGCTAAACTAAATAAATCTCCAAACCAGTTAAACAGCACGTGAGTCGTTTGCTGGCAATATCACCATCACTGCTATTTCTGTGCACTTCATCTATCGAGTATTGTACCTTTTCAGAAGAACGGAAAACTGTGCGAATGGTTGTAAACACGGAAAGATGTATTTACAACATTAAGGGATTATGTTCTTAAAATTCTAAAATATGCCAGATTAGTATTTTTGCAGAAATTCCTTTGTGACCTATACTTGGCTGTTTCCAAGTTCCATGTTGCCATTATTTGGTATTTGGTATTATTTGGTAAGTCTTTTTCTGGAAAATGGCACAAGTGCAAAATTAGTGCTGTCAGCGTTAATCTCATTAAAATGACGTTAACGCCATAACCGGATTAACGTGGCAAATCTCCATTAGCGAGTTAGCGGGGATCGCCCCTTGTGTGCGGCACTAACGCGTTAAAGAGCTAACTGTGGAGCCCTCGCACGGGGCAATCCGTGCTAACTCGCTAATGGAGATTTGCCGCGTTAATGCATCGTCATTTTAACGAGATTAACACTGACAGTACCAGACAAAATCTAACAATAGTTCTGGTTTTATTTGCAATATTATTTTGGCATTTTGGGGAATATTTCTGCAAAGTCAATATTGACACAATCTCATGAGTGCCCTGACTGCATTCCTTGTAAATACAACAACAAAGGCTATGGCGATATTCAAATGGGAAAATATCAAAGAAAGCGAAAACAGAGACCTTTCTACTACCACTGGTATATTTTGACAGTTTATTTGTGGATTTTCAGGCTATGAAAGCTGGTAAAGAAATTAATCAGTAGACATCTTTTATGTGACCAGTGCCATGAACATCAACTTTGAGGTTATATCTTACTCCTATGCCCCAAATTTAGTTTTTGAGACCAGATCACCCTACCTCTAACTCATCACCGAGTCTTCACTTTGAATGGTTAAAGTTTAGCCCTGATATTTCTAGCCATAAAAAAACAACGGTATTTTGATGACACAGTGGATCTTTACTGAAATGTACTTAACATGTAGAATAGAGCTGCTAATCCTTCACATCAAAAGAGCCACTTGAGGAGGTTCTGGCATCTGACAAGAAGGACTCCTGGGCACCTACAAGGGGTGAGCAATGAATACTCTATAGCACCTCTGCTTATTTTCCTCAGCAGCGCATGTGTGCATGTCTCTGCTTTTACTTGTATTAAATCTGTTACATATATAGTAGAATGTAAAACTGAGGATAAGACCCTTGTGCAGCCCAAGGACAGATTACATGTCTTGGCTACATAAACATCTCTAGGTCTATGAAGTGCTTCCCACCTAACATTCACATGCATTCATACTTAAATGGATGCGTCAGTGTCCTGCCCAAAGAAGATACTTGGCATGCAGACTGGATCAGCCAGAGATCAAACCACCAAGCATCCAATTAGCAGATGACCGGGTCTTCCTCCAGAGCTATAGCCACCCCAATATATGTAGCTACAATCTATGCCATAGATACATTGTAACAGCAAACCCCTACAACGTGACCTACGGCATAACCTAATGTGCAACTCTCTATGAATGTAACATTATTCATTCAGCCTGAAACTATTGAGATTAGCCTATTCAATATAGCTGACTACACCTGTCAAAGTTTGGCTAGTTTTTCCCTGCAGTTTTTGAACTGCAGTCATTGTTTCAATTTAAGAAACGGTAATCATAGCATTAATATAACTCACAAATATCAGCAAATTCCTGGAAAGATGAGATAAAACCACGAGAATGGACATGTGGGAATATGCGAAGAAATTAAAAAACCTGAGGGGAAAATATGTTTGTCCCTGGAAAATAGAAAAATTAAAAAAAACTGAAAAATGTATGTGTTTCTATCATAAGGTTTATGTTAATTACAGAGACATGACCACAAGGTAATTCACATATAAGCATAAATAATGACAATGATGTCGACCACTCACACAGGTTACACTATAGGCTTTACAAAGTTTAAAATAAGCTTTACAGACTCTTTCAGGAATTTGTCATCGAAGAGGTGGATATATTATTAACACTTGCCTAACACTGTGTAGGTCTCTCTTATAAGCAAAACAGCACTGACCCATCGGGACCTCTGGGGGTGTGCTGCAGTTTCTGGTATCGGGCATTGGCAGTGGATCCTTTGGGTCTTGTGGGTTGCTGAGTGGGGCCTTCACGGATAAGGCTTGATCTAGTGCATTCCCCGGATGCTCAATTGGATTAGGATCTTGGGACTTTGGAGGCCAGGTAAATGCCTTAAGCCCTTCAGGTTTTTGCGGTGTCGGTGGGTGGCACTGATATTGGAAAAAAATGCCACTGTAGTGCGGGGGGTTGGATTTTCCTGGTGTGCAACATTCTCTTGAATGTTAAAGTAATGTCAGCTTGAATACAATTTTTTTGCAGAATTTTGAACTGTGCAGAAATGAGCCATGCCATTCGCCTCACCTGTTTTCATATTGTGGCCTGTCAGTGTACACGATAACAAGCTGAAAAGCCACTACAACTTATATATCAATAATTTTATACAGAAAATATAAATGACACAAGGTGGATGGAAAGAAAGTACCATCCTTAACATGAAAACTAAAAAGATTGCCACTTTTCTGTGTGTAAAGCAGGCAAAGCAGTGAGCTGTATTAATGGTTTAGCACAGCTGTGTTATTAAATCAATGAGTTTGATAGCAGAAATTTATTTGGTCTACAATGCTAATCCGTTGGTTTATTTCAAAAATCAGTTTGTGTAAACATAACCAGCACCCCAAAATGGAAAAACAAAAACATTAAGACATTTTTGATCGCATCTATTGTGTGCTTTCATGCATCAACATTTTTGTTACATCTACTAACAAGGCAGAGTTTCTTTTCCTTCAAAAATTAATTACAAAAGCTGGAGGATGTTATTTGAATTTAACCATTATATAGTTTAGCTTAATTACATAATGTTTTGGTAAACTTGTGGCATTTATAATTTCATAATAAATAACAATAAAAAATGACAGTTATATGTTTTGTTCTCATTTCACATGCAGACTGAGTGCTGACTCATTGACTTAAATTTTCTGAAATATAGAAAATATAGAATATGATATAAAAATATTAGACTGAATCAGTAAGTTTGTAAAGTAAATGAAACAGTTTTAAAAAAGGAGTTATGACTTGGATACAGATTATTACTCTTAAATGTTTTATAATACTTATTTTTGACTGTAGCTCTGGTATTCTTTTCCCTATACTAATTGGGCTCTCAGTGAGGCAGTGACTGCGCTTTAGAATCACGTTTAAAGAGAACTTGTCAAAATCTTTGATATGATAGCTCAAAGTCAGCAAACCATGGCTGAAGCATGGTTTAATAAGGTATCCTTGAAGACTATTACAAGAAGAGAAAAGTGTAACTCTTTCTCTGAGTTTGAAAAAAAAAACTATTAGTTTTATAACACTGTCAGTATATGACTCACAGCCATTTCAAATGATAATTGCAAATGTAAATTAGAGTTGTGTTAGATGATAAGTCATTTGTATGCATGTGTCAGCATCAAGTGTCAAAAAAGTTTGGGTATACAGGCAAGGAAGCAACAATCCAACACTGACATTAAAGGTGTGACATCACACCCCATATTTCATCAAGAGAAAATGCCTTACTAAATGCAAGCACCTTGAAGTACAGTTATCAAACATATCATGTGATATGATATTAAATCATTCATGTTAAATCATAAAAATCACTAAAGAAACTGTAAAGACATCATGTTTTAATGTAAAAATAATGGAAGAAATGAAGAAAATTTACTTTCCTTTGCTTTTTTTAAAAAACAGCTTTGCATGTGAAGACAACCACTAGCATTAAAATCCAACTAGAACTCTTCAGATAGCTTGAAAAGTTAAAAAACTGTGGTTCTTGCTGACATTTTAATGGCAAATCATTGCAACTATACCAACAACCACAGAGAAAATGACAAATTTGAAGGCTGCTTTGTTCACATGCAGCTGCTCTCATGGGTTTTACCGTGGACATGCGGTTGCTGCTTTTTTTTGTCTGCTGAATGCTCTGTGTGGGTCTCCATCATTATAACTGACATGTGATTCAAAACAAGTAAAATGATTCATAGTAGATTTTGTCCAGCATGGAAAGAATATGACTGTTGGTAGGGGACCTGGATTTATAATTGCTGTTTGCTGCGAGCAGTTTTTGTGCATACAAATGTGCACAAATCTTTATTGCCTGTTACTCTTTTGTGGTAGTTGTATCTCCAAGTTAAGCTAGAAAATTTCTCAACTAAATGCTTTACTGCCAATGTTTTGGAACTACAAATAACTAAGAAAAAATGTAATGTACATGTTTTTTTTCTTGGCTCATAGTAAACACCGGTGCCACTCCTGAGCTTAAAACGATTTCTTCGCTTACATTTTGAAATATAGATTAGACAGCAACATCAGAAACCACGGGAAATATGATCACTGGAACCAGTTATTCTTTTAATGCTCTGGATAAAATGTCAATGGGCATTAGCTAATTTCATCAGTGATGCTTTTTATTAAATTCTTCTAAAAGCCATTCCAGTTTCCTTGCCAAATATGTCATATTAATTTAAGGCTGGAGACCTTGAAAGAAGGATAACCCAATTTGTACATTAACATGGTAAGTCTATGATACATTTTGGGGGAATTAAAAGCACACACAGCAAAATATTGTCTTTGATAGTGAGATACTCAATTGCAGAGTAATGGCTTTTAAAGTTAGCATCATTCTAAAGCATTTTTGAACATTTACTAAAATGGTAATTGAAAAATATAGAATAAAAAAAGACATTGGTTTCTTTGTTAGTAATAAAATACTGTGTTACCTTAAGAAAGTCAAAGTTCCTATACAGGCTGTAGGCTGAATAACATGAAAAATATTGCATTGTATTCTTTCTCTTGTTGTAAGCTTTTGTTAGAAGCAGATTCAAGGTAAAAACATCTTAAATTAATTACCATAGCTCATAACACTCAAGACAGTCTTTAGTATCGGTTAAATGTCCTCAAACGTCTAAGCATCCCTTTCTGTCTTTTTATGCTGCTGTAACGTATTATATACAAGTAAGATAAGATCGAATACCAGGCTTTTTTTTTGTACCTACCCACTTTTGCGCTGCTTCTGTTTGCTTGATCTTTAATTATTTGCATGCATTAAAGAAAGTTTCTTCCTTTTAATTCAAAGCAGTTTGATATTTACTTACTATATAACCTTATAACCTCAAACATCACCATTCAACCTGACATATACATTGATAAAATCACTTACTGTGAAAGAGTAAAGCCAAAGAACAACAACTACTGCTGAGGAGACCTTATAGTGGCCTTCTACCTCATTTTCCAGATAACAGTTTTTCCTAAATCACTTTGATGCAGTTCTCACATCAGAAACATCATTTTCACTACTCTTAATGCAGTTCTCAAATCAGTCATTTCCTCACCAGTGTTAGCAATTTCTATTTGTGTTTGTGCATGGTTTCTGTGCACACTTCACTGCAAAAGATATTTCTTATTGTGCTGAAACACTTCTCACCTGAATGTCTCAGCTCATCAAAACAATTTGTACTTTTGCCAGCCAGTTTTGCCTGAATATTGTACAGCACTGCATTAATGTTTTCAATCAAATTACTTCGTTTTTTAAAAAATATATATATATGAAATAGCAAGGCCAGTAACACACCAATAATGGTAGCAGTGAAATTGTCCTTCGATAGAAACTGCATACAAACACATTTTTAGAAAAAAAGTTTAGTTGCAGCAAATAGAAATACATACTCTTGTGCCACGGGTGTGTTGATGGCATGACACTGCTAATTACACACAAGCATAAAGTAAAGTAAGTATGTTATAAGTATGTCTGTGCTTCAAATTTTCAGCAACATTGCTTACAAAATCTTCTTACCCAGAAGCTGCCCAGAAGGGATCCTTGTCAGATGCCAGAAACCACTCAACTGTCTCCTTTCAATGTGGAGGAGTAACAGCTCTACTCTGAGCTCCTCCTGCATGTCCAAACTCCTCATCCAATCTCTAAGCAAGAGGTCAGCCATTCTTCAGATGAAGCTCATTTCTGCCGCTCGTAATCGCGTTCTCATTCTTTCAGTCACTACCCAATGCTAGTGACCAAAGCTGAGGGTAGGGATGTAGGTCGAGCGGTAAATCGAGATCTTCTCTCTTCACCACAACAGACCAGTACAGCAACCACATCACTGCAGCCACAGCACCAATCTGTCTGTAAATCTCCAGATCCCCTCTCCTGTTACTCATGAACAAGATGCTGAGATATCTCCACTCGGAGCAGTAACTTGTCCCTGACCCAGAGTGGGTACTCCACCTTTTTCTGGCTGAGGACAATGGCATTCACACTCGGCTGCAAACCACTCCAGTACCAGCTGCAGGTTACCACCTGATGAACCAACAATTGTGGTTCAGCTGGGTTCATCAGTGAAAAGCATTGACGAGATACTGAAACCAACGAAGTGAAAGCCTCCCGCCACTTGGCTACACCCAGAAATCCTGTCCATAAAAATTATGAACAGAATCGGTGACAAAGGCCAGCCTGGCGGAGTCCAATACCCACCGGGAATGAGTCTGACTTATTGGCAGCTATGTGGACCAAGCTCTTGCAACCGTTGCACAAGGATCAAATGGCGCATAACAACGGGCCAGACACTCCATACTCCCGAAGCACCTCCCACAGAATACTCCGAGGGAAACGGTTGAATGCAGTCCACAAAATACATGTAGACAGGTTGGGCAAATTTGAATGCACCCTCAAGTATCCTCGAAAGGGTAAAGAACTGGTCCAGTGTTCCATGACTGGGATGAAAATCCACCATTACAGACACAATATTTTTTATTGAAGAAAATAAGACTTTAAAAACCCAAAGTTCTGCCAAAAGAACAGACAGTGGTTGTTTCCACTAAAAGATACCGGCATTTTATAGTGGGTGACTAAAAAAGTCCTTTCTACCTATGAACAAACATTTTATCCATGTGCTGAGTGAAGACAATGAATAGTAATATATATGAATATTCCTCTATGCTAGATTTCCAAGAAAACAGTCTACTTTTATTTTCAGATATTTCTGCTTTACTGTGAAGTCTGCCACCCTCCTTTACCGACATTGGCAAGTGTCGATATAGAGAAGGAAGAAACTGAGTTTAAGGGTTAATGTAATAAATATGTGAAAATACCTCTGTAATGTGCTCCGCAGCATCAGAATATTGTATGTTCTAACCTGTGAATGATGCAGGGAATGATACTCAGTTTGGAGTTGATCTTTTCACTCAGGAGTAGTGCTGCTTCCCACTGTCAGCCTTTCATGGCAGCTGCACCATTACTCGCAAAGCCAACAAACCATGCATGTAATTTCTTCACAGTTGCCCTTCATAACTGTAGGATGTCATAGATGGCAGACCTGAATGCTCTGCAAACCCATATGTTGAAAGAAGAAACTGAAAGAGTTCAGTTTTATAGAATTATGATGTGAAGGATCAGGTAATTCTAGGATTTTTTATTTATTTATTTTGTGAGTCTCCTGATAGTCCAAATGTGGTTGATGTATTTTTATTGAATTATTTGTATTTATTACTCTGAAACAGTAATGTTTAGTGGCTTAAAGTTACAATATGAAAATCTCACTACACAGCAAATCCAGCATGTCCAAATTAACACTGTCGGATTTGATTTCAACACTATTAAAGTGTCTATATGGGTCCACACCAGAGAGTGTTAATTTAACTCTTTTTGGAGAGTTGGTACGTTAACTCTGATTTAGTGTTAAACACCAAATCTGTCTGGAGTTGATAATTTAACACTTGGTGTTAAGAGTTTATATATTAACTCTCAAAGAGTATTTTAGTTTAACTACGTAAGAGTTATCTTCTAATTCATTCTAAAAAGCGGGAATTTTACTGTTCTGAACTTCTAGAAATTTCTTTTGGAAATAAACATTTACTAAAAAGATGCAATGGTTTTTGAAAAACATTTATTCTGAACTGTGCACCACAATTTCAAAACATTTTCTGAAAGATGTAACAGTATACATGTTCTCACTTTCATTAGAATTTTGTTTATCAAAAGGTCTGACATGGTAAATGCAAATAACAGCATTCTCATCACTTATTTCTTCAATACAATATGCATGTCCTTCATTCATCCCTTTGTGGAACTTCAACGCACTTCTGCTCTCCCCCATATTCCATCTTCACAAGCATATCCTGTGCGGAGATTGAATAAAAATTAGTTGATACTAATTAATGGCACAAACAAGTAAACAATTGCAGCACAGTAAAAAAAAAAAAAAAAAAAGGAATCCTCTTTGAGCCATTATTTGTGTAAAGTATTTTCCCAAAAGACAAGGACACAGGCAACAGGTAATACTGAACTAAATGTAAAACCTCAACCTTTTTAATTTTTACCTAAACCGTGTGCACAAAACTCTGGAGTTATCTATGCTAACGTAGAATCCAGTCAGGACGTCTGCTACTGCTGTTTGCTCGGGGTTTTTTTATTTTTATGGGCGATCGTTTTCAGGCTTCAAGTAGCACCATTATACCAACATTTCACATTCTAGACATTGTTTTAGGTGTATTTGACCAAAAGTTTGACTGAAAATTCACATGCAAGCTTTTTTTCAAGGCTGTGGTATTTGCCCGCAAACAATACCTTTCAGCTAGCTAAAACAGAATATTATGCTATCAGCGAGCAACATGGCTAATGCCTTTCACACAGCTTTGTCTCAACTCCAAAGAGCCACAGAAGTAAAAGCTAATAATAATTGAAACAATCTTTGAAAAAATGACTTACCAAGCATGGCAAACAACTCAAATATGTAGAGCAAAATGTTCTGAAACGGCTTCACTTCAGCTTCGATTGGAGCCGTGCTGGGGGCGGAGTCTGTGAATTCACTCTATTGGTGTCATAGCCCCTCTAGGAGTTCAGAGTTAAGAGGTCAAGAGTTAATGTTTCCATTATAACACCTCCAGAGTTGACAGAGAAACACTCATTTTTAACACTCGATTTTAACTACTATCATTTTACACCTCAGAGTTACATTAAAAGAATGTGACTCTACTTAGAGTAAAATTAACTCTACTTTTGCAAGAAGACTATTAACACCAAAACATTTAACACTTTTGAATTTGCTGTGTACTTGAAATCAGTAGAATTTGGTAGACTAAATTTTGTGTTATTACCCCTACCAATTTAAGTCTATAATCCTGGCTATGGTGACCACTGTAGAACAAACAACCCTTGCTGCTGTTCAGCTATAGTGACTGTAGGATGTCAGTCTTTTGTTGTTGTTTTTTACCTCAGCTGCCAGTGTGTCCACATTTGTTTACTCTGGAAGAGACTAAGGTGAGTTGTTGAAGATATCCTGAACTTTTCTATTGGTAAGTGCAGCATTATTTGCCACTGGTAGACTCTGTTAGCTGGTGTTAGTGAAACACTGTTCGAAGTGGATCTCATATTGGACTCTAGACGTGAGAATGTAATCAAAGTGTAGAAAAGTTTTTTTTTAGAAGGATTGTGTAACTATAGCATATACTCAGCAGTTTGTTTAGTAAGCTCCGTGTCAGCTGTCCAGAGTTGGAAGTGTCCCATGCCCAGTATGCCGACAAAAAGTAATTATGGCAATATAAGGAATCAGGAATAAATGAGCATGTTGATGCATGTTTTCATGTGTCAGGTCCCTGTCTTCACTTCAGGGCTCTAATATAATTAGGTGCAGATGAAGAGGATAACATTTTATCTAGATCCTGGTCTCTTTTATTTGCATTTTTGCTTTTTTGGAGAGGAGGGGGACTGCTTCTTATATAATAAGACATGTGTATAATATTTCATATCTTGAGTTTGAGTACAGTACTGTACATACTTTTCTCAAAAGAAGTACAGAACTTACTTGTCCTTCTCCTTTGGCATACTACATATGTGGCCAGTCTTCAGCTACATAGATAAATACAGTTAGGTGGAACAAAGATGTTTGTCTCAGTCACTGTATTCAAGATGTCAGGGCAATATAGCAATTTGTTGAAAGACGTAGTTACACACTAATGTATATTTATTAGTCCACTAAAGCTTTTTTCCCCCTGATAATTAAACTAAAAAAAAAGATTGTCTGTATCTTCAAAGACAATTTGGAATGGAAATTATCCAAATATGGTGCAATTATGGTGAGATAATGTGGATTTGTATGGATATGACTTGTATCCTGTAATGTAATGCCAAGACAATATCTCCCACACCATTACACTACAACCAGCAGCCTGAACGGCTGACACAAGGCAACATGTATTCATGCCTTTATCTTGTTTATGCCAAATTCGGACACTGTCATCAAAATGTTGCGGCAAAAATCAAGACTCATCAGACCGGACAATGTTTTGACAGTCTTCTGCTGTCCAGTTTTGGTGGGCTGGCATGAACTGTGGCCTCAGTTTCCTGTTCTTAATTGACAAGCACTATGGACTGCTCTTGTTGTAATAAATCTGCTTCAAGGTTTAAAGTTCTTTTCTACCAGCCTGAAGCAGTAGAGCCATATTCCTCTAATGCTTGGTATGAACTTAAGCAGTTATTCTTGACCATGACTACATGCTTAAATTCACTAAGTTACTGTCATGTGATTGGCTGTATAAATATCATCTGTTAATGAGCAATTTAAAAATGGGCAGTGAGTGCAGGTCATGTGACGCCACATGTTTCCAGCAGCTGTGAAGTACATGCTGACAGTAACGGTCATTCTGCTTAGCCACATAGTACCTAGATATGTTTAAATTTTACTGTAATGTAAATCTGTCCAAGTATACTGTTAGCTGTGCAGCAATGCTATTTTAAGGAGGCATTTGATTTTTATTTTCATTTTCACAGATTTTGCAAAACAAAAAACAAAACAAAAACCCTGAAACCAAATGAAGTCATGCACCATTACAGGATAAGTTTCACAGACAAAAGACTGATGATATGACTTGTCCCGCTGTGAAACACCAGCAATGTCAGTGTACTGTAGGTCACATGTGAAGATGGACATTGGCTTAAAGGGCATGCACAGATCACTGTCAAAACTTGTGAACTGTGACCCAACCTGAAGCCAGAAAAGCTTGTGTTTGACAGTGGTATACTACATAACAAAAAAATGAAAGAAAAATAGACTGGAAAGTACAGGAAGGAATTGAGCACCAATTTAAAGCCAATTTGCCCTCCAGTCTTGTTAATGCAAAAGGATATGAATTTACAATTGACAGTTATTCATGTAGAGAACCAACAGCGTGCATCTTCACTTAAATAGCTGATGACTTCATTGCTACGAGGCACAAACAATTGCTTGAAAGTCAGATTGTGACTTTTAATTTAAAAGAACTGCCAATAAAATGAGAAGTCTATGTGATACGCCACTGAAATCATGGACTTTACCGATGCTGTGGGGTATGAAGACAGCAACAAAAAGAGCAGACAGCAGAAAAAAAAAACTTTCCTCTTCATTTCCTTGGGTTGAAAAATTAAACAAGGAGGGCAATAAGGAAGCTGGTTTCAACAGAAAGTCTCTAAAGATTTCTTAAAATGCCTCTGAGCAATGAATGAATATGACTAGTAATATAAATGTTCTTTTATATTTTTAGCTGCTTTTTATTGTCTAAAGTTATAAAAAGAAGCATATTATATTGAAATACCAGCAGGTAACGGTGGTAAACTTTTAGATGAATTGTACCTTCAAATCACTTTAACGTCTCCTCAGATTTTGTAATTTTTGTGAATTATTGGTCAGAAACTGTGATTAACAAAGATCAAAGTCAAAAAGTAAAAACCCTGAAAATGGATTAATCTCAGACAAAAGTCAAACTAACATTATTAAATCATAGTGACTGAGTGAAATTCATCATGACCTGACCCAAAATCAAATAAGAGTTAACAAGCAATGGAAGAAAACCTGCAAATCATGACTTTGAGGGTACTAGAGCCTTTTGAGCAGTTCAGTGGTTAGCACAGTTACAACAATAAGGTTCTGGGTTCAAACCTGCCAGCTGGCAGGATTTCTAGTGGAATTTGAGAGTTCTCCCTGGGTGACTGAATATGATTGGTTATCTGTCTCTCTGTATTACAAATGCAATAGACTGCTGACCTATCCTGGGAATACCCATAGAACATATAAAAGATGGATGTAGCCACTGTGACATCAGCCATTGTGTCTGGACTCCATGTTTAAAGATTCAGCATCAGTTTTTTTGGCTGCCACCATGATGTTTTCATTGTTGTTTTAAGCTGAAGTATGGATAATTCAATTCAATTCAATTCAATTTTATTTATATAGCGCCAAATCACAACATAAGTCGCCTCAAGGCGCTTCATAGATACAGAGAAAAACCCAACAATCATATGACCCCCTATGAGCAAGCACTTTGGCAACAGTGGGAAGGAAAAACTCCCTTTTAACAGGAAGAAACCTCCGGCAGAACCAGGCCCAGGGAGGGGCGGCCATCTGCTGCGACCGGTTGGGCTGAGAGAAGGAAGACAGGATAAAAGACATGCTGTGGAAGAGAGACAGAGGTTAATAACAGATATGATTCAATGCAGAGAGGTCTGTTAATACATAGTGAGCGAGAAAGGTGACTGGAAAGGAAAAACTCAATGCATCATGGGAATCCCCCGGCAGCCTATGTCTATTGCAGCATAACTAAGGGAGGATTCAGGGTCACCTGGTCCAGCCCTAACTATATGCTTTAGCAAAAAGGAAAGTTTTAAGCCTAATCTTGAAAGTAGAGATAGTGTCTGTCTCCTGAATCCAAACTGGAAGCTGGTTCCACAGAAGAGGGGCCTGAAAACTGAAGGCTCTGCCTCCCATTCTACTTTTAAATACTCTAGGAACAACAAGTAGGCCTGCAGAGTGAGAGCGAAGTGCTCTAATAGGGTGATATGGTACTACAAGGTCATTAAGATAAGATGGGGCCTGATTATTTAAGACCTTGTGTGGATAAAAGGATGGTGTACTAAGTTAGGAGCTTAAGCTGAAAAGCTTGGTTAGCAACCTACATCTGCATGTTTACAATGCTGAGACACATATATCAGTACTAAGAAATGGACTAAAAAACCAAAAACCAAACCAAACCCTTTACTCTCCAAAACCAAAGGATGTTCCAAAAGCCTCCAACAGCATACACACAGTAAATAGCTTCTGTTTAATGACTTGAAAAAGTGGACAAGGCCAGCAAGAGCTGATTGGCTACAACTGTATTTATAAAGACACCATTCAATCAGTAGGTTATAAAAAAATCACCACACTCAGAGTTGCTATGAAGAAGAAAACCAACCATAGTGACCGAAAAGTTTTTGCCAGGCTAAAGGTAAAGTTGAGCATTATAATTTTAGACTTTATGGGTCTTTACTCCCTTTTGGAGTCAAGTGGGATGTAGAGGAACTACAGTTTTTTGGCACTTTCGCATTGCCTTCACTTTTCCACTCCAGTGGTTGCGCCTTGGGAGTACCCTGCTTCTCTCCAGATATCAGCTGGAATAGGCTCCAGCACCGTTATGAAAATGTCTTGTATAAGTGGATGGACATGAATTTTCAATAAAAATGTGAACATAACATGAGTTCAATTGTAAAAAAGAAAAGAAAACTTATTTTGAAAATGAACAATGACAGTAATATGTAGAGGAAGCATACCTTACATTGTTAGAGGCTTACAGTGAATCTCTGTCAGGATTATCATTATAACTAATATTCGTCCACAGCTTAAAAAGTTTTAGTCTACAAAGCTGAACTTTTCACTTTGATGCTATAAAAAAATACAGAATTTAGAGACCTTAAAGCCAAATATATTCTACTTACTGTATCTTTATCAAAACAGAATCCATGTAAGATGATTTTACAGTTTGGCATCTTAAAGTTAAGACACTCCTCGTTGAGCTGTTGCAAATACTGCCTACACACACCTGTATAATCTGTAAACGTCATATCCAACATGCTTACTTCCCTCGTTTAGCTGAGGGGAGGTGAAGGTGCTCTTAGCCTGCAATATTTTCCTAATTGTTTTTTAATTACACCTCAGACTGTGTCATCTGCAGTAATTTGAGACAGCAGGTCAGTTGCCTGATAGAGTAATAACACATTAATGAAATATTAGCTCTTTTAAGACTTCCAGTCCCATTAATTATAAGTTGTTTAAATTAAGGGAATAATTATTTTGTCGCATTAGTCTGATTATTCTTTGTTAGAGATATGAATATAACCTATAGCTGAAATTCTTCTCTTAATAGTGTACAATGAGTTAATGGATTGCAGTCCAAAATATCTGCCTTAAAGTTGATACACCTCACATATTCTATAGAAGACTGTTACATAAACTATATTGAAGGTTTAATCCTGCAGTCTGTACTGTACAGCATTCCTCTCTTGAATGCAGGGTATTTCTGTAAATTCAACCACTGCAGCAGTAGAAATATACTTTTTTAATAAGGCATAATAATGATGTAAAGCTCCCTGGATCTTTGCAAACTGTGCTTGTTGGCAACATCCAGCTGTCTCTCTAGTTTCTTTAGAAGATGATGACCTTGAAGTGGGTTTCAGGCAATTTGACTCTCCTCCACCCATTGAAAATGTAAGAACATCCTTATTTGGCTTAACGTCGCGCTTTACATCTGTGTGTATGGGACTTTGGGCAGTGTTTAGAAGAAAGATTTGTGACTTGAACATTGTAAGGTAAATATGAAAAACATACAAACATTCCACAGGTTTCTTTCTCAGGGTAGTGTGATAAAGACAATAATAGATTTCTAAATAATCTTATGCGCTTTACTGTTTTAGCCAGCAGCAAAGTGGGCTTTGATATGCTGATATAAGATTTGTATAGTGGGATGAACTATATTGCCTGTGCTTAGTCACTTCTCTTGCTTAATTATACCTGTCTTTGTACTCTTCTTGTTTATATTCATCAAGAATCTGCTAACTTTTTTTATGATTTCATAGTAGTAATCTACATACACGCTCTCATGAGTGCTGTTTCATTGCAATAACTTGGTTACATCTGCCTCATGTATACAAGCCATCCAAGAGCTGTAGCACCAACTGTACCATGTCCCATTTTGATAGGAGTGATAGAGGTGGCCATTTTTAGTGTAAGACTGTTGTCTCACACCTGCTTTAAAGTGAATGGATGCTAAAGACCCATTTTTTCCAAGTCAAATAAAAGCCTGTTTACGATCTTATGAGTCTGTGTAGGTGTTTCTTTGGGTACAAGATAACCTATTATTCATCAACAATCAGAAAGCAGAAATATTAATGAACTATTTATCAGCCGAAATGGGAGAAATGGATACTTCTGAAAGTACAATCATATGCTCTTTTTTTTAAATTTGCAGCTAATAGTAAAGAGAGACTGTTTGGAAGCATATATACTTTTCTCCTTGTTTTCGCTTCCCTGCTGTGCTTTCATTATGTGTCAATCTCAGATAACTCCAGTGAAGTGGAAGCAGTCAATATCACCCTGTTCTGTATCATGTGAAGAGTGAACTCTAATCGGAGGCTGCATTGGGTGCACTGGTCCTCTAAGGGATGGCTCATTTTCCAGATAAAAAGTGTTAAAGCAGAAAGAACGAGAATGCTGATTGCTTTTAAAATGCTTTAGAGTATCCACTGAACTAATACAGAATGTTTGGATTCTAAAGCATGGGGCAACGTTTAATCTCTCAGTGGCATTTGTAATATGAATAGTTTACTGTAAAAGGAAATTATGCCAACAACTAGAAATTGCTTACAACAATAAGAAAAATGTCAAATAACAAATAATTACATTTATATTAAGGGACCAAAATTCAATCAGGTGTTAAATGTTTGCTGAAGTTGTAGAACCAGTTGTAAGAACATTTCAGCCTATCAAATACAGCTACAGCCTGAAAAGAATGGATCCTAAAATTATGTGTTTATGTGTTGCATTGGATCATGTATGAGATTGCTTCCTAAACAGATTTCACAATCAGCAGATGGACTTATTAGTAGCTTAGCTTTTGAAATCACATATCTGCAGAAAATCCTAGCTTGCTTTCACACCACAAACAAACCACCCACCTTTTCAAGCTGTCTCAGTTGTTAGGTCTGCACTATAGTTTGAGTAAAAGCTTTCACACCAGCCTAAATGAACCCAACCAAACAGGTTAGGTGTGAAATCATAATGTAAGCTATAGATATACAGTTAAGTCTGTAATCTTTGGACAGTTACAGATTTTCTTTTGGTCATTTTAAGTCAAAACACTGAGATGTTATTCAAAGAGCAGAGTTTCAGCTTTAATTTAAGGGGTGGCACTAACTCTCTAGGAATTAAAGCCATTTTTATACAATGTGCCCCATTTTCAGAGGCTCAAAATTAATTGGAAAAACTAGCACATCTGGCATAGTTTTTAATATTTGGATCAAATTCTTTGCCGTCAAAGACTCCCTGAAGTGTAGAATCCAAGGACTACCAAATGCTATTTCCTCCCCTGAGAGGCTCTGCTGGGCCTTTACTGCAGCTTATACTTAAGGGAATTAGTAAAAAGGGAATTTTGGACTCTTTTGAAAAGACATTAATAAAATTCTTTTTCTTCAGTGACACAGTTAGGTCAATTTTGGACATTTTTGGAATTTAAATAAGTTAAATAAGTCAACATGACACTTAAATTTTTGATTCAAGGGGGCTAACAAAAGTATTGTATTAACTGTGAGATATTTATATACAAAAATAATTAAACAATTGACTGACAAGCAGTTTCATGGCCAGGTGAGGCTGGTTCCCTGATAAACTAAGCACGTGAAAGATCTGGGTTTGAATTTGCATTTGGCATCTTTTCACTGGAATTCTTAATATGAAGTTCAATAGAGATGTCAACGCAAATGAAAGACACCATCATTCGGCTGAAAAACCAAATTGCCCCTATTGGAACGACTGCAAAAATGTTACAAGTGGTCAAATCAACAATCTGCTACGTTTTTAAAAAGAAGAAATGCACTAGCCAACTTAACAACACTAAAAGACATGGAAGCACTTAGAGTAATCAGTATAATAGAAAATGTCCAACTGTATGCTGCAGTTGCAATACTGCAAAGTGGCTGATAATTAAAGACAAAATGTAAAACTCAGTGAACCAACAGAGTGTCGGTATTAGATTCTGTTGCATCATGATTACTTTAAGGAGGTCTTTGTTTTACACGTTTTGGCCAAAAACAGACCAGCATGGAATAAAAATAAAGAAATTAGTAAAAACAGTCACACCTTAGTGCATCTTTATCTGCCACCCACACCCACTTTAACAGACACTGTCCCATGTTGCATTTGGTCCTAGAGGTGTTACTGTTGATGAATTTGAGCCAGAATTTCAGAAATTGATTTTTTACAGGAAAAGTGATACTGTATTTTTTAAATGTTATATTTTAAATGAGCTGAGTTTTTTTTTTACATCTTATTTTTGTGTCTGAAAAACAGAGGAAGAACAACCGCTTCCTCTGCCACAAAAATATAAAAGACTACCAAACTGTTAATTGTCAGCAATTGCCAACCCTGGTGAGGAAGCATACTGTAGCACAGCTATGATGGCAAACCCATTAAACTAGATTGTTGAATGTAATAACCAAATGATGGTTGCTGCTGGTGGTAATAGTGCCTTAAGGTTATAGCTGTCAGTGATCATCTCCAGCAATGAGCATTACAGGCTGAGCCCTCCCCACACCCGTCGTCCAGGATCCATAAAGGCCACCCTGAGCTTTTGCACAGGCAATCAAGATATGCATGGACATTAGTTTTGAAAGCCAAATGGTGCAATTCAACCCTGACCTGCCTTCAGCATAAAATGAATTGAGACTGAATTATTCTCCCCCAGTTACTTTCCTATGCAGCACCATCATAAAGAGCAGTTGCTCTAATTTCCTTTGACAAATCGTTAAAGAGTCCCAGCACTAATGTGTCTATTCATCTCCACTCAGGCAATTTTAGCACGATATCTATGCAGAGTATTTACACAAAATCAGAACTGCAAGACACATATACAGTTGTTTGTGTACTACATCACGTCCACATTAATTTTGCAGTTAAAAACAAAAGAGCTTCTTTAAAAGTCATCAGTTGCAGTACCTGTAAAATGGCTGTACTAATTAAAATCAATTTGCTGCCCTGGTGACAATAAAAAACTGTTGATGTGATATGCTTATTAGAAAAATAATCACCTGGTAGCAATAGAAATGTAGATATTTACTGGGCTTAATGCTCGCCAGCAAACAAACTCAGTTCACTTTTCACTTAAAAAAAGAAAGAGTTAAAAGTTAAATTAAATATGAACATTGTTTTCCCTTTTATGTTTTTATCTGTTGTGTTTTTGACTTGTGAATTCATATTGATCATCGTGAGAGACTGTGCAGTTGAAAGCTGAAGAAAACTCAGTATTCTCAGACAGCACAGTTACATATATTGGCAGACTCCATACAGCAGTGCAATAACTAACACTGGCCTTTTGATGTATTCTTTAGTTAACTGTGGCCTCGATGAAGTTAGTGCATCTTTTAGTTATGCCGTACTTGCACAAATATATGAGAGAAAACCATTTTTATCTTTTACATTTGATGCCTACCTACAATTATTTGTGAACACTTGTGATAAAACTTACAGGAATGTCATCAAGATTTCTGTTTGCTAGGCTGTACACTTTTTTTTTTTTTTTACCTTTTCAAGTTTTTAAGTTTTTTGTTCGACTAACTCCAAATTGTCATTTTTAATGAAGTCAAAGATGCCAAATACATATCTCCATTCAATAAATCCATTTAATTGAAAGATAACTTGATTATGTTGAAGTCGCTTCAAACATTGCAATGTTTTAGGAAGTGTGTAAGAAGTAATGTTATGAAAGCATAATTTCAACCAAATGAAGTCCCTGCTGAGAGGGCTGATTAAGTTAAGGTTACCAGTTAGGAAGCCAAAGTAATGGCAAAGTGGAACTTTTTGAAGAATGGAAGCTGAGAAAGAATTAGTGTATCATTCAGCAACAATCAATGACATTGCATTGAAAAGGTCAATTGGTGTCAAGATCTCTGTCTAAATAAATAAATAAATCTGGGTAAATTCCCAGATGATTAAACATGCAACTATTTTGCTGCTAATGCCAGAAATGAGTAAAGAAAATCAACAGTCTATTTATGCAAGATAATTCATAACTTTATTGAAGGGGTTATATTGGTTGGGTCTGGAAATTATGCCCCTGACAGGTGGAGACCACTGGCATCTTTCCCCTTCTCTGTCCTGACAGTTTTTTCACTGGTTTTGAATTTGGTTAGGTTCAGTGTTACTACTGGTAAAATAAAATAAAATCCTGCTCTTATTCATATTCTTTTCCCTTTTTCAGCTTGCTGAAACTGCTGAAACTGCTTTGAATCAAATGCACTTGATTATGTGATTATAAGTGTCAGTGTCCCAGGAGTGGACATCTGAGCAAATTCATCCCTAGTTCAGACTGTGTAATGCAATACTCAGATATATTCTTCAGATTTTACAGGCTACAAAAAATTACATCCGAAAAAAAAATTCTGGAGCATTATCTTTAGGATAGACCTGACCAAAGTGGATATGTTTGGCCATAATGCATGGTATCATTTGGCAAAGTTAGCAAAAACTGACACCAGTAATTCAACTACTGTGTCAAGTACACTGGTGGAGGGGCAATGATTTAGGCTTGTTTTGCAGCCACAAAACCCAGGCACCTTGCAGTCCTTGAGTTAACCATGAACTCTTCTTAAAACTGAAGCTTTCTAGTGGCAAATATAAGGACATCTGTACAGCAGTAATTGCCCAAAATTGCATCAAAAACACAGCAGTGGTTTCACACACAGCAGCAAAAGCACAACAGTATGGCTGAAAAAGAAAGGAATTAAGTTGTTGTAGTGGCTCAGCCAAAGTCCAGACCCCAGCTTGACTGAAATGCTGTGTCAAAATCTAAATGAACTGGAACAATGTTTCAATGACAATGATATGAGAGCCTGATAAAGTCATACAGAAAACATTAAAGTTATTGCTGCTACACATGTTTCTAGAAACTACTGAATACTGCAGTTTGTTTTTTACAGAACTGCAAAAATCTCATAAAATAAAAAATTTGCCTTTGTCGTTTTGTTTCTTTTTTAAGCATATTTGAATGTTTTAAATAGGAGGACACACAAGCTTTTCATATTCAGAATGAGTGAAAAAACTCCCTTTCTTTCCTCTTATCTTGATCAAGAGGGTTGTCATCTGGCTCCTCATTCTCAAAGAATTTTTAATTGATGGATTATGCTACAAAGAAAAGTTCAGAATACTACTATGAATTCAAAAAGCTATATAGACTATATGAAGACATAAATTAGAGTTAAAGCAGCCTTAGAGCAGAACAGGCAAAGGTGTAGGTGGGGATGGATTTTCCCACTAAGCTCTTTCTTAAATGTCTCAAAAAAGATAAAAAAAAAATAAGTTTCTATTTCTGTTTTGTCATTTGTGGTAAAGTAATCAAATAATATTTTTACCATTAATACCTTTTTTTTTTTTAGAAAATCCAAAGAATACAAGATACTTGGCTGCTCAATCAACTCAGTCTTGGATTTTGCAGCCTGCTATATTTCTACTTAGTTCCTAAAGGAGCTAGTCCTAATTTCACCCCATCAACTAAAAACGTGAGTTTAAAATGTTATTCAAGGACAACTACAGCAATTTTTGAAGTGCTATCATGTTTTTCTTACAGATTCCTATAAGCACACTTATATTGCAAATGAAATGTGACAGGCTTAGTAACATTGCACTTGTTTATTGCATGATACACCACATACTGTAAAAATCAATGCCTCTCCGGTCTCTTTCACAGCGTTATGCATCTTTTCACCTGCCTTCCTTCACTATCAAGTCTCTATCTTTGAGCCTGCCACGTTTAAGGTTTTCTTACATCCTACACAATATTTATATAGCCTCTATTCATAATCAAAAGCACATATTTCTCAATGGATTTTTAACCTGTTTACCGAGCTGTTACTCCAACCACACAGTGGCAACACCTCTTTTTTATGTATTTATTCTCAAATAGGTTCACTACTCAGAAAATACACCAAGCAAGCTAAATGTTGTTTTCTCCAACAGAGTTGGGTACATTTGTTTTAGGTCATCACCTTCATCTGCAAACACTGCATACACCAGCTTGTAAGAACATTAAAGGAGCCTACTTTATTGTGCCAGGTCCCCTCCTGCATTTAAAACATCTCTCATCTGGGGCAAGTACATGGGAAGTCTGGACTAACTGGCAGTAGTGACAGTGGCTCATTTGGTTACTGTGACTTGCAGGGTGCGTGCGGACATTTGATCAGATTAGGACCTGGGATGTTTGGAGGATTATTCAAAACATAGAGCTCACATAAAGCTCTTTGTTGTGTTGATCATGCTGCTTCTGATAAGCTTTTGTGGTGTGCCAAGCATTGTTCTGCTGGCAGAGGCCTCTGTCATTTCTGTTTGGTCTTCAACAATTTTTAGTTGTCAGAAGTGCATGTCACAGTAACAATGAGTTCTAGGAGCCAAGGTTTTGCAGCAGAACATTACATGATGGTGATGATTATGATGATGACGAGGCAGATGCTATTTATTTGTCACTGGTTTAATACTGTGCCTGAATGATCAATAAATACATACTCATCCATAGATCTCATAATGCTGTAAAGTTTCATGGTGTGAAAACAAAAAGCTACTTTTCATACTATACATCAGCTACAGTTGTGTGACATGTAAATCATATAACATGTCTGATTTGTAAAATGGTGGAGAGGAATGATAGTATCTAAAAACAGTGCCTCTGTTTCTGCATCATTATTTGTTTAGGCAGTTTATGCAAAGCTTCAGCAACTGTAGCCAGGCTCCTTTTTCAGTTTTGTCGGGCTATGTCTTCAGTGTTGTGTAACGCAGCCATTCATCTGTTGCAAAAACTTTTCTTCCTTCTCAGTTATTTCATGTACTTTGTGTCTGCTTCTCTCTCTGTTTACTGGTGTATCCCTGGCAACAGTGCCCCTGATAAATACTAATACATTTTTAAAAAATCTTTTCACACTGGTTGGTTCTTAAGAAACAAAATGACACTAACGGAGCTCAGCTGAAACAGACCTAATCTTGTTGGTCCCAATTTTCAAAATGACATTTAGAAGTGGTCTGAGAGGGGATAATTGTGCGGCCAGCCTCAGGGAATAGACACAGAAAGACCTATTTTTTAAAAAAAAAAGAAAAAAAGATTTTTAAGGTTTTTGTTTTTTTATATTTCTCATACTTGTTCTTGAATGTATATATCTATATAAACAAGCATTTCAGTCTTTTGAACTGACTATTTGTCCAAGGCTACATTTCTTACATTGAATAACAATGGTATGGCCTCACCTTCCCTAACTTTAAAGATTTAACTTCTTTAATTTATGAACCAACTCTTGCAACTAAACTTTCAGGCAGCTGCTAGCTCACCATATTTCACAGATCTCTGTGATATTCAGTCTTTCTGTAGCTTACAAGACAAATTTCTACCAGATCAAAGTAAAACATATTGCAAAACTTGGTTAACTCTTTTTATTTCCTATTATCTTGTAACTCTTTTCCAAATCAATTTTCCTTTTCCAGATGTCATGAGGTCAAGCAAAAGTCTAAAGGGGACTTTCTGAGCACTGAGGAAAAGCTTGGTACTTGGATCCTCTATAGTAAAATTAATTAATGATAATCCTAAAGGTTGGCAACATAAAATAGATATATGTAAAGCAAGCTGAAGTATAGTGAACTTTAATAAAATGTAAACAAATGTTTACATAGTTAAAAGAACATATTATACAATAGCATTATTTTCATTGATCAGTTTTAGTTTCATCAGAATATTATTAAAAATTCTTAAACAGATCAGATGGCATTAAATGAAAAATTTGCATTACTTATAATTAATAATGACGTGATCTGTGCCACTTGTTAGTTATGTTCATGAACAATCAGATGGTACGACACTTTGAATTATGGGATGAAACTATCCATTTTATTTTCATAAAATATGCTTCAGTGTAACTTATGGTAAATGAAATATTAAAGGAAGCACAGAAGCATCTTATTATGGCTGCCTTGTAAGTACTTCACTCAGGAACCTTCCTAAACAAAACTATTTGACCGCAATTTTGAATGCATTGTGGTGAGTGGTGGACATAATGCATTCCAAAGTACTGTCTTACTATAATAACATTGCATTCTTCTGTAACACAGTAATGGAATGCATTAATGTTCTCAGTAATCACATTACACTTACAATTAAGTAATCCCTTGTGTTGAAACGGTTCTTCAGTTCTTTTCACAGAGAGTGGGCAGAAAGAAAAAAAACATCAAATATGCCGTTTTCTCTCCCCACTTGTGCTGCAATCAGCTGATTTCAGTTTGTGTGCAGGGGGTAAGGAAACTGAGGGAGAGGTCTCCTAATTTTGTGGAGTGGACATGCAGTCATTACTTTTATTTTTATAGCATGAATGGACAAGAGCACGATAGCAAAAAAAAAAAACTGCATGAAACTGCTAACACAGCATCAGGTCTTTGCAAACATCTGCACAGACAGCATGCTAACACAATACCAGAGAAGAACCTGGAGCGATGTTAAAGCTGAGCATATGGTGACCCCGGTCCAACAGCCAGAGCGTGATCTTCAACAGGTAAAAAGGCAGGGCTGATCAATCAAGTTATGGCCTCCGTTTATATTTCTGCAGTAGCGTCATAGTGGCGATTATTACCTTACTTAAGCACTAAAAGAAAGACTGTGTGTCTCTCGTCATTAGGATGGGGATTTATGTCACTGTGTGGGACTGTAACTTAAGGTCTGTACTGATAACTAATAATTATATGATAATGCATTCTGATTACAACAGAAGTAAAGTGACGAGTAGCGTCATTTACTTTCTTTTCATTACATTTGAAAAAAGTGACAAATAATGTGCAACGAATGTAAAATTGAATGCAGTTGACAGAATACATTCATACCAAATATTGTGCTCCAAACCAAAATGGTAACAGTTTACCCTCTAAAACTACAGAACCTAAAGAGAGTCACCCAGAACAAGTGTCAGAGTTATTTTTTTAACAACACCAGAATGTGCAAAATGGCAGAGGGGTGGAGGAGAGCATGCATGCAGGTGAGCTCCACCACAGGTTTCCTTCCAGAGAGGAATTTTGCACAGGGGATGTTTCATTCAGAAGCCTACAGAAAGGAGGCTGATACACTGATAATGACAGTGGAGGCAAGGGAAAAATGGATAAATACTTGAGGAATAGTCAAACTAGAAAACATAACTGAGTTTAGACTTGTTACCGCTTATAACGCTGTATTGATCTGGCAATGGCAGTGGATGAAAAGCCAGTCCTTTTATGTTCAGGTAATGAGTTGATGCAAGACAGATGTGCCAGTCTGAGATTCAGCAGGAACAGGTGAGGGGACAGGCCTCGTGCCAATCCCCACAAGGAAGGTGAGCTTGCAACTCACACACTGACATGAGAGACAGAGAAGGAGAGAGAGACAGAGAAAGAAAAAGAAGAGAGAAAGAAGGCCAGGGGCGAGGTACTGTGGGACTATTGTATAACATAAACATGAGAGATTGTAGTTAAATATATAAAGAAAATATAAAAATAGGAAAAACTGAGTGAACACGCAGCTACAATAAACTTTGTGAGATATAATGTGATGCACTAAATGACTCAGATGCATTTGAATTAAGGATAAAACACGTATCTCAACTTGTTTTGTCACGATGCCTAAAACGTCAGGAAAAGTAATTGAATAGACTAAATTGATTCTTTTGGTGTTTTTATTCATAAAAATAATCTGCTTTCAGATGAATAGCCAATAAAGATTGCCAACTGCATTTGAGAAAAGTCATATCATTAACTAAAATCTAATGGTACGTAGTCATCTACCAAGGAGGCCTATATAACCGTTTTAGGTTAGTGTATATTACTGCATTAGTGTTACTTGTGTAGTGCACAAAACCCAATAGGCTATTTTGTCAAATCGACATTCTGGAAAAAAGCACCATTTGACTATGAGTATGGTGCTAGCTGCTGCGCTTTGCAATTATTTACAATTTTTATGTTTTTCACTAAATATTTAATGTCAAACACTTTGACATTCACTCAACACTTTATTAACAGTACCATAGTATAATAAAATATCTAGTTGTAGCTTGCTAGCACCTGCATTATTGTCAGTAATGATGACATATGCTCCTAATTGCTCAAACTTGTTCATAGGCCCCATTCTTCCTACATGGCAACCTCTGAAAGCAAACTTTGAAAGAGTACAGAACACCGCATTCAACTTTATGAGTGGTGATTGTTGGCCTACATAAACGTGCATAAACATAAAAGTCATGTTATGAATCAGTGATGAAGGAAAGCACAAAAAACAATAAATAAATGCTGCTAATTTTAGACAGTGGCATAATATTTACAGTACTCAATGAGTAATACAGATAATAATATAGTATATATATATAGTACATTTATCTATTTTAATGTTAACGTATCCCATTCTATCTTTCCACTTTCTTTTTAATAATGTAGTGGATTGTCTACAAGAAAAAAAGATCTGGACTTTTTCATCTAGATTATCTGACTCTGTCAACACTTTCTATGTTTTCCTTTTCTGTCGCACTAGCTGTCTACATATCCTTCTTCACTGCATCCACAAATCTTCTCTGTGGTCTTCCTCTTTTCCTCCTGTCTGGCAGCTCCATAGTCAACATCCTTTGCCCAATATATCCACTATCTCTCCTCTGGATGTTCAAACCATCTCAGGCTTGCCTATCTAACCTTCTCTTTGCTTCTAGTGACTTTCATTCCTCTTTTCTCCAGTGCACATCTCCACTTCTCCAGGGTCTCTCCCACTTGCTCCCTATTCTCACTGCAGATTACAATGTTGTCATAGTCCACAGAGGCTCTTGTCTGACCTCATGTGACAACTTGCAAACAAGGAGCTCAGAGCTGAACCCTGATGTAATGCTATCCCCACCTCAAACCCATCTGTCGCTCCTGCACCTTACGACCAGCTTGCTGTCCGCATACATGTTCTGCAACACCCTTATGTGCTTCTTCGCCACCTCCGATTTCTTCGTGCAGTATTACAGCTTTTCTCTTGACACCCTAACATAAGCTTTCTAGATCTAGTGCAGCTCCTTCTGATCTGCTTTATAGTATATAGACTGATATAACTACTATCTTGGTCTAAGGGTCTCCTGTTCACTAAAGCAGGCACACTCAATATACCTCACCTGTTGTAAATATGCAGTGGATTTGTGGCATGCTGCTAATCTTTTTTTTAATTATGGAGGTGGGAAGAGTGATCTTCCTTTTGTTGCTGTTCTCAGTCTAAAGCTGCTAAGACTATTAGGATTGAACCATGGCAAAGGCTTTGGGGAAGTCTTTTGTTAAGTAGATGTTGGTGCATAAACGATAACAAGATTGAGTTGCTTTTATGTTCAACAGCAAAGTTTTGGATAATGCACTGACAACATAGGGGTAATGTGTTGTGGCATCAACAGGAAGGCCTCTAAGCTCATCTTATTGGTTGGTTCAGCAGATTGCAAAATCAAAATTCCACCCCAGTCTTGATTTAAACTGAGGGTATAAACTATAAGCAGGGACAGATGACTCAATTAACTCTAATCTCCTCATGACAACACTCTTCACTTTCAGGAATTCCAAACAAATACAGCCATCCGTAAAGTGGTTTCCCCTGATAAATAAACATAGTGATAGATGAGTGAAAGCAAAATAAATAAATAAATGCTTGCATGTCAAGTTGGCACTCAGACAAAACATTTATAATATGCATTGAGGTTTGCTCCAGATGTACTGTTAGAACAAGCTACTAAAGGATAAATTCTTCAGATTCCATGCCATAAACTTCTGTAGTCAGCACATGGTAATGTAACATGCCCCCTTGTTTAGTTTTTTTTTGTTAAATGATCTACACATAATTCTGTTTTCAGAACATGTAAAAATATTTATACAGAAATATACCATACTGTCATAATGTGATATTTTATTGGATAAAAACAATGAGATGATGGAGAAAATGTAGCATAAAAATGAGATCCTAATGTATGCTTTACTAAGAGCCATATTATTCAACTGTTTGACTGTGAGCAATACACACACACTCACACACACATATACAATTTAGCCGTCTATGTTGTTATACAGTGTTTTCTCTCGCAATCTCTCCTTTCCCCTCAATCCTTTCAGGAATTCTTTTCTATCTGCTGCCATACAGGAGGCAGCCTACCATTGTTCTTATTTTGCTCTCAGGTGTTAGGCTCAAGAAGCCAGGGGGGAATCCTGAAAAGAAAAAAAACCTGTGTAAGGATACAGGGGCAAAGATTAGGGATGACTGTGGCTTAGATGGCTGAATTGTTTGTCCACTAACCACAGGGTGGTAAAATTCCAGGCTCCTCCTGTCCACATGCTGAGGTATTCATGGACAAGTATTTAAACTTCAAGTCCCAGATGAGATCTTGATATAGCCTATAGGCAGACCCTAACTGAGGATTTGAAGAATGAAGGAAGCCTGGTACCAAGAGGTCACAACATTAAACATAAGATTTACACTTTTACCTTCAAACGAAGAACAATGTCTGACTTACTGTAGAATTAATTACAGCATTATAATATGATAATACCACAGACCATCATGTTATTACCAACGTATTACTAGTTTTGCATAACAGGCATATTTTTGTTTCCACAAATTTCTGTACTTACAGAATTTTTTTCACAAATTTCAATGTAATGCTGTTTAGCTATAACTAATCTTTATGCAAGATGATTATGGGGACATTACTTTGATAATTAAGTTGTAATAACTTGGGGCGATCGTGGCTCAAAGAGTTGGCAATTCGTCTTGTAACCCCGGCTCGAACCGTCTCGGTTGTTGTGTCCTTGGGCAAGACACTTCACCTGCTGCCTACTGGTGTTGGAATTGTAAAGCGCTTTGAGGGCCCTGAAAAGCACTATATAAATGCAATCCATTATTATTATTATTATTATTTACTCCTATTGTTTCCACCTTATTACTATGCTATTACCACATTATTACTAAGCTGTAATACTTGTTTTCTTTGTTATTTTAAGGTAAGTTATTGTAGCTCCTTTTTAAAGATCGAATTACTATATAACAGCATTTCATTTGCTTTTTAAACTTTCAGATTCAGGTTATGTATTGAACACAATAATCCTGTGAAAGTAACATAGTGGATTTTCATTTTTATAAAAAACAGAAAGAAAGAAATTAGTAGTCAGCATCAAATAAATCAACACTTTGCATCTACATAAGTTCAATTCAGACATCAATGATATGTTTAATCAACAAGTAAAAAGTCATGAAGAAACAACAATGACAAATCTATATACTTGATTTCTGGGCTATCTGTGCACATCTGTCTGTGTGACAACTTTGGACAGGTATTTATTTCACTGCGCATGCACTGTGCAGCTACACAGTTGCTCAGTTGTTACACACAAGAAGAAGGGGCTTTGGGGAATATGGGAAGAAGTGGCATACGACTGCCATCGTTTGTGTTACAGAATTCTCCCACTCTTCTTTGCAATGCCACTACACACATATAAAGATTTCTTTGGCTTAAGATGACTGCTCATTGTTTCAAAGCTCACAACTACGTTAGGTCAAGTTTGGTTTGCTTCAGTCAGGTATGATATCTGTCACATGTTAAGGTCTTCAGATGATAAAACTTGAAGGAGAATTATAGTTTTCTTTCAACTGGGCATATTTCCCATGTGTGAAGCTAAATTTCTCTGTGGTCATACTGTCAAAGTCCTTCTGATATCGTCTTCTGAGGAATATGAGCACCTAAATCTAATAGTGGATTATGCCATGAACTGTATATATATTATACACAGACCTTGAGGTTCATTTGCTCACAATAAGAGTCATTTATATATGTGTGTGTGTGTGTGTGTGTGTTAGGGATTTAGGCGCACAAAGATCTTCAAGAAATGTCAAAACCATTTAGGAAGAAAAGTTACTATCCTGAGAAAAATCTGAAAATACAACTGCTCCCTGATGATCATGTATCATCTGTGTGTGTGCTGACAACAAAGTTCAGAAAGTTTTCAAAACACAGCATAAAGTCTGGAAATGCTGCATTCATTCCATGAACACTGGACCAAGGGAAATCTGAGTCGACCCACACAGTGAGATTGATCCAGAGCTGAAATTTGCTTTCCTGCTGAAAACACTGAAATTCGTCTCCAGGTTATAGACCAGGGCCAAGGTTAGAAACTTTTCCCCCCCAAGCCTAGGAAGTGTTGTGTCCCTAAAGTGACACCTGAGTCCTAATTGACTTTTGTGATGGCTTGTTAGATAGCCCCGATTCTATTCTGAAATTCCCACTGAAGTCCTTCATTTTCACTGTGAGCCACTGAGTCTTAACAAGATGCCCATTCCTCTAGGCAGGCTGCTATGATTCTCCTGAGGGCAAACAGAACACTCTCTCTCCTCGTATTTCTTAGAAAGGGACTCCCTCGGGTGATGACAGGGGGGCCAGGGATCAAGAAAAGTGTCACTATAACACTCTCACTCTTAAACTCGAGTTCTTTCTTCACCTCCAGTAAATCCAGATAATTGAACCTGATGCCCAGAAAGAAGCCTGACTTCAGTAGTTATGTGAATCTCAGTGATATTCACGGCCAGTGCTGGAATGCCACACAGACTCCAGAAAGCCGAGTTTGCTAAAGTCTAAGTGTGCTTTTTAGGTTTTAGAATTCTGTTGGGGACATTTGGCGAAATGAGCATTTCAGTGCATCTGACAATATATCCATAGGTACACAATATTGACAGATCGGCATCTTATCTTGGTTAATATCCTGTTTAAAACATCGCCTCATTATTGATTGTGCAGTTGACTTTAAAATGCAATATTAGGAGTCTTCTCAAAGAAACCAAGTAAGAGTGACTTTTAGTGAAATAAAATTGATTCATCAAAATGCCATTTAGATCTTTAAAGATAATGTTATAGCTCGAGAACTTTATAAATGTAATAAATTTACTGGTCACATTGGTGCCAAAGATTCCTAAATGCTCTTTATAAAGTGGGAATCTTCTCTACCCTTCCACTCTGAAGGACGTCCCTTGTGTAACATAGTTCCCATGAAATATTGTTTACAGACGACTTGTTTATAATTAACTTCATTTTATAATAGGAACTTCTTCTGAGCAACGTGTGACAATGATGGCTGTTCAGTATACATATTTCTAAATGATGTTTTCTCTGAGGGTTTTGAACAAATTTGCTGTACAAGGATAGCCAGTGGCCCAAGACTATATATGGACTTTGTAGTTATGCATCAAATGTTTTGGAAAATTGTTCCTTCTTCATAACAATAGCAATTTGCTTTGTTTTTGTATTGGAAAACACTTTTGTTCTCGGACATAATTGCCTCAAATAGCAGCTTGTTCCAGATGAGAGAGAGATGACTAAACACAAGTGATTTGTGGCAAGACTGAGGTCAATTAAGATTAGGAGCCTGGACTGCTGCTGAATTTCTGTTTGTAATTCAAGGATTTGAATTGATTCACAACACAAGAAATAGCAATACAGACAGACACACACACAGACAAATAGATAGCTATAGATAACGGCAATTTCATAATTAAGTGTTAATAATTTCATGAATTAGGGCGACTCAGCCGTGTTTTACAGTTCCCTCTTCTTTTCCCGCTCCAGCTGTGTGTTTTAGAAGCGACTGTTGATCATTAGCACTTCTCCCACATTGTGCAGTCTCTGGCATCACTCCCTGCTCTGTCATTGGCACACTCTCCCATCTTGTGTTTTAAATTGTAGGAGGCAAAGAATGGAGCTATGTGGGGCTTGTTTGTTAACGACACAACACCCTCATGAGTTTGTGCTGGCAGCATGCCTAGCCACCAGAACTGTGGCGCACTACACTAGAAAACTGGAAGTGAACCCACTCTCATTTTTAAACGTGCATATTTATTTAGTCGTTTACGCAGCAGTCATTAGGGCTATGCGCGCAGCTTTTTTTGTTGTTTTTTTCCTGTGATCTACTCGGGCTAATTATATCAAACTTGCTCTTTGGGTTTAATTTGTTTACAATAGATGGTATAAATGAGGCCTTTACTCCCATGGATTCACAGATGATTGAAATGTTGCACTGAAATGCAGCTGCACCGTGTTTACAGCTTAACCACAGAGTCCCACACCACCAACTCAGTTATTGCCCTTTGATTGGACTTATGCAGCAGTTTTACAAAGTTTGGCACATACCTTGCAAACTAGTGCGGTAATATATGGGGGCACTGAGGCAGAGATAACAAACAAGCATATCGCACACATCAAAAAAGCAATTGCAAGTATCCATGAAGGCACAATATGTAAGTACATGACAACGATGACATCTAAAAAGTTATATTGTATAATGATGAAAGCAAACACCAGAGACCAATAAAAAAGACAGCCTACAGATTTTGCTTTCATTGTTAACTTGTTATTTGATAAAAAGTTTAAGTTTTTACCTCAAATGTACCTAAAAAGGAACATGGGACAATGTAAAAAGGAACATGGAGCAATGTTCCTTTTTATCAAGTGAATCCACTTCTTAAAAAGTGTCTATCAGACACGTCTCTGTCTGCTCTCAGACAGACACATGCTGTCTGCTCTCAGGTTTCACGGCACTCAAACAGAAAAAAATGAAGAGATTTTATCTGAGTGTTGCTGGGAACTTTCAGCAAGAAACTTCAGTTAAGTACTCACGTTCAACGGGCATTAGATGGTCACCATACACCTGTGTGAAGTGAAGCTGATATATATTGCTCTGTGGTATTATTTAAATAATCCATGAAAGCTCTTAAGGGGGCACCAGACAACTGTAACTGGCTTATAAACATTTTATAATAAGCAGAATGATAGTGTATTACTCTGATGGGATTCTGGAATCATACATTAATGAATAGAGCTCGGTCTTGTTCTAAAACCATTTCTGAGTGTGAGGCTTTAAGTGATGGAGCCCATACTTAGAGAGCAAGAGTGCTGAGAATCTGTGAGTCTTGTCATGCATACTCCACAACTGCATTGCACACAGGGCTTAAAGCAAGAAAAAATGTCTCTGCTTGAAACATATAATTCGTGAGAGTATGAAACAAGCAAGTCATTTACTCAAAACTGAGCATGTTTATTTAATTTTCTTCATACCAAGTGTATATGGCAGCTAGAAAATGTGACGGAACACCTTTTCATAAAACACGGACACGAATAGAAGACCCATCAAGGGGGAACTGTGGGATACTTAATTTTCTGCATTCTGTGAAATTCTGTGCACCAATTTGCACCTTTTTTCTGTATCAGTCGGTGCGACTGTTTTAGTTTGCAAAAGGAAAAGCAGTCCTAATGGAAAAGGTCCTGGTATTACTTTCCAATATATACTTTCCTGTATAATACATTTTCTCAATTAATATTGTCAGTGCTGAGTCAAAAAACAGACAGATTTTATATACTTTTATCAAACAACTCGGTGACTTCTTTTAGTTTAAGAGCAGCTTGGGTCTGACACTGACTTACCTGACTAAAGGTAGCTAACTAACTACTAATTACAACCAAGGGGAACAAAGTGTACAAGTGTGTAAGTTACAAGTTTAATGTGATGGGACACTGTTAAAATCCTTTACACTTTACAATGTACTATTCTTGAATAACTTTATTCATGTTTTCTTTTTTCTTAATATTTTTACATAAAAGACTAATCATTATAAAAATGAAAAGAACTTCTGCTTCCAGTTGGTCAAAATACCAAATTCAGCTTTTCCTATGAACACTGGCTCAGTCACAGGTTCTGTATTAATTTGACTATTAAACAAACCACAGGTAGGTTATATTTCATTCTTGGAATAAATATTTGCATGATCTGTATCAGTCATTTTCTGTCATGTCGAGGTACTGTAGGCATTTCAGTTTCATATGTAAATGCTCTGTAAGGCATAGGGAGCCCTCGTGTTACGTGCCTGCTTTCATAGATGTGCACAATAACAAAAGTATGTGGGTGCGGGTGTGCGGGGGTGGGTGCACGCGCTGCCGAGACGGACTTGTCCCTTCTTGTCCCCTTTTTTTGTAGTTTATGAGACTAAAAGCACAGCTTAGCGATCTGCAACAAGCCAGATGGATGATAGCTGTGGTGCATATCGCAACCTGTTTCACAAAGCAAGAACACAATGTAATTATTTCTAAATGTGAGTCTTCACGTTAACTTGAAAGGTTGGTTCACACCACTTTCTCTGTAGAAAATCGTACCTCGGAACCATAATCATGTCCAAACAGGACTTTCAAAGCCGTAAAGAATATCCATGGTGGCTATCTTCGAAATTTTTAACACTTCCACTTCCTCTTGGTCTCTCACTAGAACATGTGGCATAATGGATGTATTAATCCATAAGATTGAAACAAGGATGCGAAAACAAAGAGAACAACGTTGGTGCTCATGTTGAGGCAACACTTCATTGAGAAATACTGTAAATAGTTTGGGGGGGGGGTTAAGCAGGTCTACTTTACTCAGACAAAAAATAGAGATCATGGCTGTACACACACATGAACATCTATATACATTTTTCATGACAACTGCAAAATTGTCATGGAAAATATTCATCTTTGCACGAATATTTTCCATGAACATAAATATCTATTGTCGAATCTAAAACTGAAATGAAAAGCCAGAGACTTTTAAGCCCAGTACGCATTATGAGACACAAAAGAAAATTGCACTTCTCTTTTTATTAGTCCTGCCAGTATATACTAGTAGATTATGCGCGTTATCACTCTTATAAAGATGAATCAAGCCAAAGAGAGAATGCATCAAATTATCAAGATACTGCCAAGGGTATTCATGTTTGTACAAGGTTTAGCAGTGGGGGTGGAAAACAGTTGTAGGTTGTCAGAAACCTTTGAGGATGAATAAATATGATGAAGGGCCTTAATTATGTGATTGCTGGCTTGGAAACCATATCACTGAAAATAGACAAGAGCGCGGCAGGGGGGTAAAGAACTCCTACACTCTTCACAGAGGGAGAATGACAGGTATTTTCTGCCGGGTGTTTGAATGGTAGATTTCTACATTGTGCATCTTTGTGCACCTGTATGATATGATGATATGACACTGACTAGGTCTAAATATATGTGTATACACACCTCACTTGGCAGAGCTCAAGGAAGAGAATAATCTGAAGCAACATGTTAAGTAAATTCCAGTTAAAGTTGAGTCTGAGACATGAGTTCATTGTTGTACCTGTTATTATATGTTCACAAAGACACATACTGGGGTTCCTCAGTTACACAGACATGGATAACCTTATTTCTTCCACTTTGTCTCTTTTAAATCAAACTTCCACACCATTATGTGTGCAGTTTAATGTCAACAAAACACTGCGACAGCAGTTTTTACTTTTACTACTGGGATTATAAATATAACATTACATACTAAACTCCTACTCAGACTACTCCTACCTTTCAGCGAAACGTTTTCATACTTTTCTGCTGAAGTGTTCTTTACTAGAAGGGGGCACCTCAGGTAGAAGTGACTACTCTGTTAATTGGTTTATTCATAGCAACAGTGTACCCATCACCGGATATCAAAGGCACATGTGTGTCATTAAACTTGAATAAGACTCTAAAGCGTAACCAATAGCCAACTCTGTGCATGTGATGATATCCCCTGGCAATGTGAATGTTACATTTTAGTAATAACAATAGACACATCTCATCCAGTTGTGAAGTGTAAAACAGCTCCACAGCATAGCCATGCTAGAATCATAGGTAGCATTCCTGTATTGCAATGGCAAATATCACAAAGAGAAAAAAAAAAGAAACTTGGATGTTTACTCCCATGCAGCTAAGGCACAAAGATGATGTTATTATTTCCTCAGATCAATAATTTTCAGGACTACAACAATAAGATAATGGAAGAAAAAAAACACCTCTTGTGGGCCCATTTTGTTTTTTAGCACAACAAATATGCCATATCTAATGTTCACAATAAGTTGACTTAACACAGAGCTCTCTATTGATTCTATTTCCCTACAGCTCTTTCACACTCTAATCACACTAACAAAACAATGAGACAGGTGCTCCTTGAAGATACTGGCAGCACCATTAAGTATTTAACAACAATGGTGCACCACAGTAGATTCATAGTATTCTATTCTAGGGTAACCCACTTATCACAAGGGTGTAAATGTAAACGCAGATGTGTATAATAGTATTCCTACATGTTTATGCTAATGATGGGGGTAGGTATGATGTCTAAGGAAAGTTTTAAAAAATAGCCATTCAAATTTTTAACAATTGCCTGTGTATGCATACTAAAAACTGAAGAATTCAATGTTGTATTTGCACGTCATATAATTTCCTTGTTCTCTATATGCAAGTCTCCCTGTGTGATCCACTGCAGATGTAAAATTTTCTGCCATGGAGACTTTGTTTCAGATTCATAGATCATTCCATCTCTATGCACTACAAGAGATGAAAAATGTCTTTAAAGCGAGAGTGCACAGTTGTCACATTGTTCAGATGCGTAACCTTGCTCTCTGTAGTCCCACAGCAGCATGAGCTTTCCTCACATGGAGCAAGCTCTATTACCCTTTTTTGTTGAACCACAATACCTCAGGGTAAGAGTTTGGTCTGGCCCAGTTGACTGTCAACGAAGCAGTTTAGCATTTTTTTGTCTTTTCCAAGCCTGAGGAGGAAGTATAATTGAGAAATCAGTAGTGCCTTTTCCCTCTCCTCAAAGTCATTTGCTTACATAGTGTGTTCCCACACCAATCATCAGCTTAGCGGCTTAGCTGTATTTGTACTTGAAGATTGTATGGCTGTTGCCGTTAGCTGTCTTATCCAGATAGCGACTGTGAAGGAGAGTAGAAACTTTGGCTTTAACTTGCACATAACACTGATCCATTTGTTGTGTGATTGTCTTACTGAAAATCAGTGATTACAATCACTTCCAATGGATCAACATCTGTGGTTGAATTACCTCAGAAATGCACACACAGACACAACAAGCCAGAATAATCTTGCAGAAGTCAAACACTGAATAACAATGCTGTCACTTGAATAAGTCTTTTCAACAGAGCAGCAGATTTTGTTAATGCTTCTGAAAGATTTGTCAAACAAAAGAAGAAAATATAGTCTTTTGGTAAACCAGTCCAGCAGCGATTTCATTCCAATCATAGAAAGACAAATTCATTGTACTGGGCATAAGAGATTACCAATCATTTTTCAGAGAACTGCTATTGACTAGTGATGGGATTTCCGGCTCTTTTTAGAGAACCGGCTCTTTCGGCTCTGAATCGGCTCTTCAGATTGTTTTGTTGCTTTAATTAATTTATTATTAACAATAATATAAAATTATGCACCAAAGGAATTACTAATGTAAAAAAATGTGCTTTTATTTATATATGTTTATATATAAATATATGCGGTGGCCCCTAGAGACAAAGCACGTACAAACTCCAAAAAGCACGTACAAACTCCAAAACACATTTCTAGCGTTAACTGAACTTCCAAAACAGAGCTACCTAGATGACTTAAATTACACAATTGAAAGCATATGTGTATTGTTTGTGTATTTATACACAAGCACTCATATATATTCAAATAATTAAAAAAAATGTTCATTTACCTGTTACTACCACACACCAAATCAGGTCGTTGGTACTTGCTGGCTTTTGTAGCCACTGGGTAACAAAGCTCAACACTGCGCCTAGCATGCTGGAGCACTTCTGTGGTCTTTTGTACGTGCTTCAGAGTTCGTACGTGATTTGAAGTTTGTATGTGCTTTGTCTCTAGGGGCCACCATAAATAGACATTTATTTATTCACTCCACATAAAATGTAATAAATATATCATATAATACAAAAACCAACTATTCACATTTCAACTTTTAACTATTTAAATTTTCAGCTTTTTCCTTTTAAGTGAAACAACACAAAACACTGCAAACCACAACACAATTAAATATAAATTAAAATATGAAAACAAAAAGAACATGCACATTCTCTGTCATATGGACATGCATGAATAAACCTGAACCTTTATCGTCTGCAACTGAAAATAGTTGGGGATGATCACTATACCTTTCTAATGTGTTGTTGTTGTCCCTGGCTCTTTCTCTGTCTCTCCCTCCTGCTCTGTTCCTGTGCTACTGAGTGTAACTACTGCCCCTCCCCTCTCATCCCAGCGTAAAGCACAAGGCTCGCATGCGGAGTGAAGCGGAAAAAGAAGTGCGAGAGAGAGGGTGAGAGAAAGAAAAAAAACCCACGGCTCGCGATCCGGCTCTAAGAGCCATTTCGTTCGCGACCGACACATCACTACTATTGACCTGCTCTAGGGCAGAGGTGGGTCGAGTACCCAAAAATTGTACTCAAATAAGAGTAGCATTACTTTAAAATATTATTACTCAAGTAAAAGTGAAAAGTAGTCATCAAAAAAGTTACTCAAGTAAGAGTAAAAAAGTACTTGGAGAAAAGACTACTCAAGTAGCGAGTAACTGTTTGAAATGTCCAATTTATTTTTTAAATAAATGCTATCAGACAAAAATAAATAAATACACAAATTTTAGTATTTTCAAAAGGAATATATGTAAAAACAACAAAATAAGGCACAACAATTCTAATTTCCAGATTTCAGTTTTTCACAACAAAGCTTTTTTCATCAATGCCTACAGTAAATATATAAACAGTGCAAACAATTTCCAGTGACAAGTATGTGACCTTTATCTTTTTTTCTTTTGCCTGGGTGGCAGCTCTCCGCTTCCGTACTACGCTTCCGAGGCTTTTCAATGTGGCCTCACAAAATTATCACGACTACAACAACCATGAAAAGAGTTGGGTGGACATTGCTGCTCAATTGCAGCTGCCTTGTCAATGTTTTTCCTTAGTAATTTAGCAAAGTTGATGGTGTGTGTGTGTGAGTGAAAGACAGAGAGAGGGAGAGGGAGAGACAGATTTTGTATGATAAGCTTCATGTTATGGACGCACTCAGGTCGCATCAGAGCAGTTAAACAGTTAACAGTTAAAGCAGTAGAGACGAGCTGTTTACATGTGCGCTGAAAAATTGGTTTGTTTTGGCTCTCACTGAAGACACAGACACTGAAGACATAGCTGTTCTTTTTTACTGCTTTTAAGTGAAACATTCTTTGTATGTGAGGCCAAGGGTGTTCATCCTCTTCAGCTCTAGCGTAGATAATTGGCTCTGCTATGTTTTCATGTTTCTTCCTTCCGTGTGTCCGCTACTTTGAAACGCTTGGGCCGCTCTGCCCGCCACAGTTTTAAACTGGTCATGTGACTGCATGGCCACATCTGATAGGAAAAATGTTACCGGAAACTCCACTGGTTGCATGTTATCTAATGTGCTAAACTAATTATTTTTTAAAAAAGTAACGAGTCAAATTTTGCAAATATAGTGGAGTAAAAGTACCGTTTCTTCTTCACAAATGTACTCAAGTAAAAGTAAAAAGTATCGTGCAAAAAACGTACTTTAAAAGTTTTTTTTTTTTCAAAAACTTACTCAAGTAAATGTAATGGAGTAAATGTAACTCGTTACTACCCACCTCTGCTCTAGGGTGTAGGACACAGCTGAGAAGCAAGATGGGGGATAAATAGAAAAAATAAAAATTAAATAAAAGCAAAAAAAAGCCTTAAAGATTATGGAATATCTATTTCTAGCTACATACTGTACAATGGTTAAGAAAGCTTGCAAAAGTTCGTTGAAATAAATTAATTATTTGACAGTTCTTTACTGTTTAAATTCAAAAGTGTGTTGTTACCTATTTGAAAAGCCAAGGGGAAGGGGGAAAAGAACAGCAGAAAAGTATTCAACTTACTGAGAAAAATATGCTGAGAAGTGGCCTACTATAAATTAATATGTAATCAGTTGTGGGGAGGTTACAGCGACGAGTCAAACCCTTGGAGAGGTGGTCATTCTCTGCTTTTTAAGGTGAGAAAATTGTCTCCTGAATTGGCCATGCCTGGCTGCACCTGGTTTCTGAAATTGTTCTACAGTATCTTTAAGCCAAGTAACACAAGATAGTATGATAATGCATCTTGTATATTTTGTGTATTTCAGATTTTGAAAGAAATAAAAGCAAATATTTAGTCTCCAAGCACATCATTACCAAACTGCCCTAAATGAAAAACACAAGTCTCACATTATATACTAAATCCAGAATTACCAACTGTTTAACAATGCAAATGATATTCCTTTAACAATTATCTGACTTACTCCCAACTGAAGCATGACTCCCTTATCAAGACTATACGCTGACACTGGAAGAACCTATATAAATAAATCAAAGATGTAAAGTAATATCAGAGCTCATAATAAAAGAGATGACTAATTAAAATTAGGAAAGGGAATTAATTTTTCTTGTCAGCAGTTGATGTAAAAGTATTGACTGGCATATCTAATTGTTGTGTCTCACCTCTTATGCAAGCTTGCACAGGTGCAGCAATTGCAGAACTTGCTAATTTGAATATAATAAAGAACCTTAGGGAACAATACGTTACAGTGTTTCTGCATGGAGCCCACCAGCCATACTACTAGTCCCTTCCACAACAGAATCAATCTGCCAGGACATTTAAGGTACAACTCAAAAACTCTGCACGGAGTCATGATTGGAATGATCTTGCTTTCCAATCAGAATCATAATATTTTATTAATCCCACAGGAAATTATGTGATCATAGTTGCTTCAAGGCAGTTCGAACAGCAACTAACTAAACTAAAATAAATAATACAATATATTGCAAAGTTATAAAATTGCTTTGATAAATACAAATAGCTCTAATTATAAATATTCCAGTATATTACACAAAATCAAATACTTGAAATTAAGGTGCCCCTCTTATCATAGTGAAAATTGAAGCAAACAGCAACTTCCAAACAGAAGCTAAATTTCTCTTTAGTTAACCAACTGTGTATGTATTTGCACTCTTGTTAGGGAGTTCTTGTGTCAGCTTGCCTTTTCCACAATATACCAATAGGCCCCTGACAAGTTTGCTGATGAATGCAAGAAGATTCTTCATTGGCTAAATGTAATGTTTTGCATCGTTTTACTTGAGTCGCTATAAATTGAAATCGATTGCATATAGCTTTTTTCCTTGCTATGTAGCACCAGCTCACATTTCCTCTAGTCTTATCTCATTATTTCTTATGGAGGGTATTTTGAAAGAACCAGTTTACCTGTTTGATTGCACTTCAGTGAGTTTAATGTATTTTATTTAAGATTAAGTTATTTATTTTTAAAATGAATGCTTGTTTTATTTCTATCAAGTTTCCTCCCCCCTCCTTTAGTTGCATGTGGTGCATGAGCAGCAGACTATTAGTATTTGATATTACTTAATTCCTAGAAAGACTCTCCTATGCATCCATAATCATGTTCCATAAATGTGTACATTATGAAAATATGGTAATATTACAAATTTGCAATACTTGTAAGACACTTGTGAGGCATAAATTAGTCACAAGTGCTAGAGTTTACTTGTAAGGAGAATGTGAGGCTCATAGTTTTAAAGTATTTAAACAAACCAGTGCTGTTTTTGTGATGAAGCAATGGACCAGCTTCAAAGTTATTTGCATATATGATGTCTTACCATATTTAGAAGGCTTAAGTAGTTAGGCCAATTAGGTGATTGATCAAGCAAATTATTCTAGCAAGTAAAAAATATTTCTGTATACATCCATGTCTAAGGAATTACAGTTATATCTTTTTGAATTGTTTGTTTAGTCGCCATCATGCACTCCAAAGTGAGGTCTTTTTATATAATTAATTGAATTTATTTGTATTAAACTGAATTCTTTTTAATGGTTTTCCATCTAACTGAAAAACTGACTTAGTGAGATATACACAAAATCTTTTGCAAAAGTCCTTGGAACTGTTTCACTCAATAAAACTCTTAAATTGTTTGTCTTTTACCACAAGATTATTATTGCAAAATAAAGGACATATCTTAAATGTATTAAATTTTCTGGTTCGGAAATGTAAAAGTCTGTAACTGCATTGCATTTCACAATAAAAAATGTGCTACAGTTTTATTATAATACTGCATAGGCAAACTTTTTCAAGGATGTCTTGACTGAGCAGATTCAACAGTTAGCTATAGAAAATTTCCCTCTTATTCTCCCCTTTTCCTTCACCTGTCCTATTAATTGTTGTGTAACAACATAATACATATATGGAGTCAAGTCATCTGGTCCATATTCCCTTTAAACCAGTTGACTATAATGGCATTGCAAGTTTACTTGGCGAATAATTTCTACCTTCATTTATTTATTAATTTGAAATAACTGAAATTTCTGAAATGTTATTATGTCTTAAACAGGTCTTGACATTATTATTACTGACATCTGTGTTTTTTATATAAAGTATGCTTTAGTATATATGTTGAGTTAGTATGTTTAGTATGAGAAACTTAACTCTTCATGGAGCATACAACATATTTAATAAAATCGTTATATTTTTCACATCTACATGAGCATAGAAAATTAATTATGTATTTCATGGTTTTTATTTTGTATAGATTCTTTTGAAAAGGGGAAACAATTTAAATATGCAGGTAAAATGCCTATAGACCTGCTAGTGGAGCAATGCCTGTAATCCTTGGTACTAGCACACTAATCTTCCCATTTGAAAGGTTTAAAAAAATGGCAGCAGTGTTTCCTGAAGTTAAAACACAGTACCTTAAGGCACTGAGTGAACAACCAATGTGGTTGTACATAAAAAAGGCAACAGTAAAGGTGCTTTGCTTTACAGATTCATGGGGCAGATGACAATAGTAGCCTAAGGGTTTGGTGGCTATAAAGCTTTAGCTTGATGTTATCCACCTGCCAGTGTTTTATGTGCTTTGCTGTTCTTGATTTTATAGCTATCCAGGTTATTCTGGAGTATAACCTGAATAGATTTCAATATTAAAGTTATTGTGAAAAGCCCATCTTCAACAGGAACTGGGGTCTGGTTTAATGTTTTCCATTGTGAACAGTCTTCTCACTTAACGGCATCATACAAAAGCATGATCAATGATCATTACCAAAGTAATTTGTACACATTTACACATGAGAAGCAACAGTGGTCACTTAATTACTATCTGCTCTCTTGGAGACATGGTCTTTGGAGTTCTAAAGGTAAATGATATTTGTACTGTTGTTGAGAGTGACACAGACAATGTGTGATGTTGAAATACAGCTCTCGCTTGCCTCAAACTGAACGTGCAGGGTGTTTAATATTTGTTTTATTATTACAAGAACCTTTATTATGCCCAGGAGGCATCTTAGTCAGATGCCTGAACCACTCCAACTGGCTCTTTTGAGTATAGAGAAGTAGCATCTCTACTTTGAGTCTATCCAGAATGACCAAATGCCTTGCCCTATCTCTAGAGGAAGACATGGGTGTGTATGGCCCATGGGTCAAATGGAAGTTCATGAAAAGAAGTAATAAAACAAAACCAAGCCAAGGAGCAAACCAGATCAACTGACTGGAGGGTCTTACAGCATTGAGGTTTTGTTGTTGTTTCACGACCCCGGTTGAACCTCCAATCCAATGACTTGTTTCCCCAGCTGAATGATTTTATGCAAAGTTTACCATATGGTGACTTATCACTGAAAGGAGAACAACTTTGCCAAAAATGCAGCTTCGGACTGCTTCTTTCTCAGCTTCTTTCACACTCGCTGCTAGACTTAAGAAAGCAGATTATGGAACATTTCTATCTGAACATTTCTATCGTGCCAAATTCAGATGATCTAACTGGTTGACTGCAAGCAGGGTGTGGCAATAAGTTCAAATGGAAAATCATGTTTACAGTTAAAAACAATTATTTACCAATGTAAGAGGTAAAAACATGCGCTTAGTTTATTAAAAGCATATCTCTGTGTTTAAACTTGAGTCACGAATTACAGGAACTTGAATGGACATCTAAACATTTCCTAGAAGGGTCAAGGTTTACACATCCAGGAATGAAGCAGTCAAGACCAACTTTGTATTTTCACAAAGATCACAAAGAAAACCGCATATAAGAAGACCTATTTTGGTTTCTTTGAATATACCTTCATGAAAGAACATTTTTAGTGGTGAAGTTTAACAAACCATATGGATCCTCTCTCAGTGACACTCACCTGTTCAATAACCTTTGTATTTGCACCCCAAACATTGATCTTGATTTTAATGTATTGGTTGAAGGCAAAAAAACAGAATCAATTTCATACACTAAACAAGCAAAACAGAGACCCTGGAAATGCACCAAAATGGAAACCATTATCACTTAGCTAAGCCTAGGAATTTTGAACAACAAAGGGCAGCCCTGGCAGTGGCCAACAAAAGCTGTAAATGGGTCTAAATTGTTCCTGGGGATGAAGTGCAAGCTCTCACTGTGTTTGTACAGTGACTAAATGGCCTGTAACGGTGGACCAGATACAGATCTTCCACTGGAGACTGGGAATGATTCTAAGTGGAACTTAGAATCACTAGGTGGAGCACACACCCTCCAGGCAATTTCCTTATAAAGGGGAGCCAGCAATCTGCCAGTCCATAAAAACTGCCTCAGATCTCCATGCAATGTTTCCATGCAATGTCTGGTTCAGGGATTGCCACTATGACTTGCACCAACCACCTTGTGGCCACAGTTACCAAAGCAACGATAGGGTGAAACATGGTCCTTCAGTGTCCCAGCCCCATCTAAGAAGGCTAGCAAAGTGGGAATTTAAGATCTGGTGCCAAATGAGCTTACAGACACGAACACGCTGTTTGTTATGGACAATGCAGAAGTCCAATAACAGAACATTGCTCATCTTCGGATTGGGCTGGCCTAAACACACCCCTGTTTCACTGCTTGTATCCACCTGGATAATAAAGTCATCCAGTAAGACAAGGGAGTTTCCTGATGTAACACCCTCCAGCATCCCATTCAGTGACTCCAAGAAGGCTGCACTCTCTGAACTGTTGTTCATCAAAAAAGTGCAAATGACAATCAGGACCCATTCCCCGAAGAAACAAGAAGTTATACCTCTCGTCGACTGGACGAGAAGTATAGAAGTATACCCCTGGTATATGTACTTCTATTACGCTCAACTTGGGGAAACTCCAGGTTAGAACAGAATCCAAATTCCAAAAGACTCCAATTCAATTTAGTTCACTTCAATTTTATTTATACAGCACTAAGTCAGCCAGGAATTCCAAAACAAGAACCATCTTGCTGTCAGGTGACAACAGTAAATACTGTATCATTGTGCTGGCTTAATTTATGCACATTATATCCCTTCAAATTATGTCTTATGTCTATTTTTTGCACGTGTTTCCTTTAAACCACAACCTGAAAATATGAATTCAAATTTGCTTCTGTCAAAAGCATTTCAGAGAATCTTTGATATTGGATGGTTAAACAATACTTCATCAGTACATATTATACAAATGATACGTACTTCCAGCACCAGATGAACTACCTTCTAAATATTTGTGGCGTGTTAAATGGTTGATGTGTAGTAAAACCTTAGAGGAACTTTAAAAAGCCCACAAATATCTTTCCTGTTAATTTATCTCAACTGTTTTCCTTTGAGATAATACCTGTATTCAGTTTTCTGTTTATTTTGGCTGTGGACCAAACATGAGTCCTGCAGAGTAACTCAAGGATACTATTTAAATGAATCCCAAACTCAATTAGAACCAAAAGACCCAGCACACAGTCCTACAGTTCTCTAGTCATTCAACCATTCACTGGAAAATAATTGAAAAAATAGTAATACTAAAAAAAGAGAGAGAGAGAGAGCAGGAATAAACTTTTACCATGCATTATTTACTCCGGGTTCACCTTGGCAGCTTGCTGTATGAGATTAAAAGAATAATTTCAAAGTTGTAAATAATCTGTGCAGGCACACACCACATCCTCTGAAGGGCAGTGAATTATTTATTGTAATCTGGCAATGCAAGGTTGTTTATCACATATTAATGTGATACATCAGGGGAGTAATTCTCCTCTGGCACACCACAAGCAGTTTCACTCACTATGCGTCAGGGTACATACTCTATCTATGAGGATTCATGAGGCTGTAATCTGAGTGGGAGCTAATCTACACCTGCAGCACCCTGTCAGGAGCTGATGGTAATTATTTGCAAAGATTTGTGTGACTACATATAAATTGCTCAGGTATTATTTTCAGCATGGTCTATGAAGGTAAGTTGTATAGATGAGATTTGTTCCTTTTGTGCATCGTTCTAGTTCTTGTAAGCTGTAATAAAAGAATTTCCATAATAAAAAAAAAAACAACCAGGAACATGAAGATACTGCATTGAGCTTGTATATATTATTTCACGAGTTACATTACATTGGTGGTTTAAAGGGGCTCTGCACTCAGACTAGGAAGAGCTGATACACACACTGTAAACCAACACATCATTAAGACATGTCTTTTTTTTTTCTTTTGTAAGTGATTAATGTAAAACAACTAGTAAATTATTAATGTGTTGAATTGCTTTTTTATTTCTAGTCCACTGATAAGCTATAAACTTAATTCAAAAATTATAGAAATTCTAAAGGACTTGTTAAAAACTCTCAATTTGTTAACTTTTAATTTAAAATGTCCTACATTTAAATAAATCCACACTGCTTGTACTTTAAAGTTTGCTCATTCTAGCTCTTGCTTGCCTCTATAATACTAAAAAAAATTAGAGCAAAGTGGTGGTGACAACGAACTTCATTTTCTGGTGGCTGGTCCTCAGTCTGTGGGCAGACGATGTGTCACCAGTTGCACAAGAGACATGGCTATAAGTTGGAGAATGAGAGATTGCCTTTAGGCTCATTAGGAACAACAGCTGGTTGGGTAATGAAGAGGAAACAGCATGTCAAGAGGTTCCCTAAACTTCCCAAGAGATGCATTTGCCGAGTATGCGATTGAAAAGAAAGATTAATGTTGATGCATCATCACTTTACCGCACTTAAATGACTTTGACAATAGAGTAGTCACTGTCATTTGTTCTTATTGTTGTGAAAATTATTGCTAAGACAATGTACTAGTTTGGACAATATTATCCGTTAGCGAGGGAGCCGTGAGGCACTGCAAATTAATAGTTTCATGCAAATAAAGAAAACATCTTTACTGATTTGAGAACATATGCAAAAAAATTCTAACAATGCTGCAAATTAAAAGAACTGACTAGAAAGATAAGCTACAGATACACCAAATATGGAAACAGGCAGCAGAATTATCATATGCCAAAAATATATTATTGTTATTGTTAAATGCATTGTATTACATGTTTGCTTTTTAGCTCATTTTCCATTAATCACTGAAAAGTAGTGGACTTTAGTGACTTGATGAACCACCATGACAAGAGCCAGCTTGTCCCACCTTCACTTTTTAGTGGCCCCTGCAAACATTTTCATTGCACTTGCTCAGTATTTCATAGTATTCTCTTGTGTGATGTGTCTGTGTGTTTTCAAATTGGCAAAGATGTTTTCTCATTTTTCTTTTCTTAAAGGGCAATGCAGCAAGCACTCAGATACACTGTATCAAACACATAAAGACATTTGCTAATTAAGAAATAGTTACCTTGAGGTTACTTTATAAAAACTGATGCAGCTTTTTTGGCTGTGCAGAAACAGTCAGTTAGCATACCGTATCACAAAACTAGAGCAGGAGAAAACAGCCTGGCTTTGATAAAAATCTTCAAAAGCTCACTATCTATAGCACCCATGGTTTACAACAACAACAACAGTAACAAAAAGTGGTATTTCATGCCTTTGTTTTTTTTTTTTTTAACTGCATTATTTGTGAGCTTTGTTTTTCCCATAGTCTTTTCTTTAGTTTCAACCATTCATCCTCTGCTCGTATTATATATGTAAAATATATTTCCCCTCACTAGATGAATAGATGTAAAAACAGTAAATGGTGTTAATTTTGATTCGCATCCCATTTCCCTCCATCACAGTGTCAGCTTGTTAGGTAATAACCTTTACATCTTGTCAAAGGGTTTCACACAAAGATGCTTGCCAATGTTGACTTTGCTGCTTCCCACAGTGGCATCAAGTTGACTAGAAGTAGATCTCTACTCCAAATGTTCAATCTCATCTCGCAGATGCTCAATTGGACTGAAATCGTGTGACTGGGCATTACGCTGAATTTACTGTCATGTTCATGGAGCCTTTCCTGGACAATTCTGTTCATGCGGCATGGGGCATTACCCTGCTGGAAAAATTCTTCCGCAGCAGTGCCTCCATGCTGTTAGGGATGCACCTGATTGGCAATAACACTCTGCTATCCTGTGGCATTGAACCATTGCTTCTCTTTTATCAAGGGTCCAAATACGATATGTGCCACAGAGAAAAAAGACCGCACATCACTGTGCCATGGCCTGATGTGTGGCATGATTCATGCACTCATGTGGATTTCCCTCCATACTCTAGTCTTTTCATCAGTCTGGAACAGCAGGAACCAGGATTCATCTATATTTTCCAATTGTCTAGTGCAGTCTGCTGTTCCTTACTCCACTGAATCCACAGCAACTGTTTCAGCCGAAAGAAGAAGAACTCTGTAAGTTCACTCATGGCATGTTGTCTCTAGGTCATTGGCATTTGTCAAGAAAGAAGATTAATACTGGCGTAGTTTGCTCATTGATTACTTTTATCAAATGTTGTCCTTAAATATTTATGCCCTATTTATGCCATACATCCAGCTATCAATAAATTACATTTTTGTGCTATCTTTGATTCATGTGTCAGCTGGAATTTGCTTCCATCAAAATCATTGCCCATCATTTCACATGGATGAATTATAACTGCAGGATGACAAGGATGTCTGTCAGCAGGATATTTGGCAAAACCGACTTGTATCTTACTATTTGTGAAGCTGATGGCAACAGAAATTTTAGAGATCAACTCACATATTTTGACATATTAGCTGAAAAAATGCCCAAGTGAGGCACAAAGGAGTAATGATTAAGACTTGCAAAATAGCTCAGTATCATCCCCTAAGGTGAGAACAGCAAAAAGGATGATTAATGGCATGCTTTCCTACGTGGCTCTTGTTCGCTGTTGAAGAATATTTTGACTCATCATTCTTTGTTTTCTTCCATTATTTTCGATTTAGTCCCGATTGTAAATCTGATGTGTCAGTCAGCAAAGAGCAAAGTGGTTCCCACGTTGTAGGTCTTCAGGCTGACTTACCTTATGATCAGCAGGATACCATTAAGTGTGCTTTCCCCCATCTAAAAATACATTAATTTAACTGAAAACACCAAGCTATAAATTAGTGTAAATGATAAAATTTTGAATCTTATATATGTGGTATAAAAAAGTGCTTTTTGTGAGTGTTTGTCACTTTTGAAGATGACAAGCAGAAGCCGACATCCCCTCCTTTGTCGTATCAGCCTCACTGTAGATAAGAAAAAGGGTTGTGAAGGTTGAGATGTCTTATTTGATGGGATTTAAGAAGCATTCAGGCAACCCTGAAGTTTATATGTCAGGATGTATTACATTTTTTTCAGTAGATAAGAATGAAGTGCTTTTACAAAAATCATTTAGAATTGGACTTGCACTATGTTGATTATTGTTGTGCTACTCAACATAGTTCAAGGAGAGGCTTTAGGGTAAATGAAGGGCACATGTATATGAATCACAGGAAATTGGCACGTTTTCTTTAAGCTGACATATGGGCTGCCACTTTTGTATTGTCCCATAATGTGAGACTAAATCGCTTGATTACTTCATTCTCACTTTGGATAATGGTGCCTGTCCTTGCAGTCAGCATAGCTGTAGTATATGTTTACCTTGTGGTGCACAAATTCCTTAACAAGTTACATCCTCCTAGAATAATATAGTGTTTATGAACCAGAATTTAAAATTGTGACATTGCCATCTTAAGTAGCTTAAATGCACATGTGTTAATGGGTTCTCCATTCAGAATAAATTATGTGTTCATGTATGGGTGGCCTGGCAGGTACAAATGTCTATACTAACCTTTTTCAGTGGCAGTGGCCGTTGGGTCCACTATTGAATTTATAATTAACTTGTGAGGAAATGTGGGCATTTTTCTATTAAAAGAGACATCTTGTCAATTACAATCCTTGCAGAGATATTCACTGAGCTTCCTGTTGGAAGAAAGGTCAATAGCTGTGTGTAATGAGTAATTGACTCAAGGCAGAGAGCAGCTCAGGCTCAGGCTGTGGTTCTGATCAAGAAGCAAAATGTGATTTATTTCCATATCATTTTCTCTCTCATTTTCTAACGTGTTACAGAAAATCAGGCCTGATTGAAGTGCCACTGTTGGGGCCAATTCATCATCATAAATGACTTAGGAAAATGGCGCTTAAATGGGCTGAATGATGAAAAGAACATGGGTTTTTGAAAATGAACAATGGCACAGACAGGGACTAATGACCTGTTAGGCTGAATATCAGACTTAAACAATAGGCTAATGTTTGTAGTCCACTGATGATGGACCACAGAGCTAACAGGGAAACAGAAGTGAGCAGCATTCACACACAGGTTGACATTGCCCGGAAGATATTTATAAGCCTAACTGAATGACAGATGGGTGCTTTGTTAGCCTATATTTCCTGAAATATGCAGCTAAATTTATACGGAAAGCACAGATATAAATGCCAGTACTATGGGATATCTGATAAAGTTTTATTCTTCTTCAGTTTATGAACACTTTTTTTATAAGTCAAATTTCAAGACATTGTTTAACGTATCCCAGCAAAACAAATATCTCACCTTGTTTACCAGAAAGTTCATATAAACTTCTTGGGGCAGATTCCACATTCAAAGGGATGCAAGACATAAATTTATAAGTGAAATCATGAGCTGAAGCGTGCCTTAGATGTGGCTTTTGTTTTGCTGAGGTTTATATTCTGAAAAGCAAACATAAAAAATAAAGGCATGATATAAGAAAAAATAATTCATAAGAGGGCTTAGAAATAAATAATGTAAGGGGTGGTGAGATTGTATTTTGGAAACTTGGTGTTCTGCTGGTAGTCAAGCTGATTGAATATTTATAGAAATGTATGACTAATGACACAGACATTACAGTACACACAAGAGTTTGATGATGGCTTTTGGGCATATGAGGCATAAGAGAATTGTGTTTGTAGGGGATACATGCATACACAATCACACACAACCACACTTACAGCAAAACATGCACATTATCCACACACCCTGTTGACAGTTACGGTCTTTTATGTGTGTTAAAGTTTGATTACTGGGATATAAATCAACCTGTCCAAAACAAAATTATTACCTGGTGAAAAGTTTCAAACTACCATGCAAGACGTTGCCTTGAGGCAAGATCATTCACTTTGGCCACAAGTTCCCCAGAATATCATGAAAATTCAGCTCCATGCATTTCAGACAGAAAATGAAAGATTTGGCAGTTTTTCATCAACAGGCAAAGGAGTTCCCATGATACCGGGCAATATCACTCAGACATCACAGTCACACATTGAGACCTTAGCTTAGATGTTCCTCTCAGCGCTGAAGGCAAGATATGTAAACATATTTGGCAGTGTTAATCTTGACAGCTGTTTAACATGGATGTATTAGGTCTGTATGATGTTGAGCTTGCACTGTTGAAACCCCATGTATAATTCTCTGTGAAGTGTAACAGCTAAAACTCTAAATGCTTCTGACAGATCCCAGCAGGTAAAAGTTTGGAGAGCTTTTGGATGTGGATTTTAGCTGCCTTAGTGAAGGTGGTGGCACATTTCCAGACTGTATCATAATGCAAATATTTCCATAAAAGTCCTCCACATTCAGAACAAGCACAGCGCTCTGATATTTTAAAATTATCTTCACTGAAATACACGAGACCAAGCTTTTTACCCACAAAGACCAGCCATCTTTATTATTAAGGCTTGCTCACCTTTCTCTTGTACATTATAGCAATGAGAAAACTTATGAATATTAATTTAAATAAGAATATTAATGAATAAAAGCCCTGTAAAATTAATTAGGCACCTTATTTTAATCAGAACTAGTCACTTGTGACTCTTCATGATTTGCTACCCTAATGTCATAGATGCATTTTAGCAGCAGGTTTTTCAATAGGAAAGGCCATCCCTAATAGTTTTATCATGAATGAAGATGAATTTTCTTATTTTGTGGCATATTTATCCCACTTACATGTCATTTCCTCAACGCTTGTTAAATAAGACAAGAAAGGATAACCTTTATGAGCACCACAGTTTGGAAATTCACATTAGTACAGCAGAATAGTAGGAGCAAAACAGAATGCTTCATAGTACAGTGGTTGGATGTTTATTAGCAACAGGTATCAAATGCATCATGAATTAATGTGATTAACCTAATGTTTTTCAAATGCTGTGTTCAGTTTCACTAGCCACACCCAGCCCTGTCAGACCTGCTGAATCAAGGAACAACTAACATAGAACATGTCTGACAAAGTGATGAAAAGATCTAAAAGATCTCAAAAATCAACACATCGTGCCACGATCTAAAGAAACACAGGACCAGCTGAGAAACAGTCACTGACATCTACACGTTTGGAAGGGATACTAAGCCATTTCATAGGCTTTGGAACTCCAGCAAACCACACTGAGAGCCATTATCCACAAACGGAGGGAACTTAGAATATTGGTGAACCTTCACAAAAGTGACCAGCCAACCAAAATTACTGCAGGAGCGTATCAACAACTCATCCAGGAGGTTACAAAAGAACCCAGAACAACATCTAAAGAACTGCAGCGTTCACTTGCTTTGGTTAAGCTTAGCCTTCAAGATTCAAGAATGAGAAGAAGCTACTTTCGGCTGCTCCCGGAGCACAAAGGGACACCATAGTGGGTTGTTCTGTATGTCTGATTTGGCAGAGTTGCACCCTTCCTGACGCAACCCCAAAGGGGATTTGTGTCTCTGTCTGGAATTGAACCAGCAACCTTTTGCTTGCCAAGTGAATGTGGGAACCAAATGGCATCCATGGGAGAGTTCCAAAGAGAAAACCACTGCTGACCAAAAAGAACACAAAAGCTCTTCTCATCGCGATGATCCCCAAGACATTTTTGGAAACTATTCTGTGAAATGATCTGGAGACAAAAGTTGAACGTTTTAGAAGGTGTGAGCCCCATTACATCCGATGTAATATTAACACAGCATTTCATAACAAGAACATCATACCCACAGTCAAACATGGTGATGGTAGTGTGATGGTCTGGGGCTTATTTGGTGCTTGTTTTTTCATATAGGGCCAGTTAGGTGTGGACACGTTTTTTTTCCTGTGTGAGAAAAGTACCACTTAAGATCAGCAGATGGCCACGTTTAACACTATAAAAATATAAGATATAAAGAATGTAACTGGGAGACACTGGCATTCTTATGTCTTTCAACATACAGAGCATGTGTCCCTTGTTGCTTTAGAGAGAAATCTTAGCTGTCAAACAATATAAAGATAAGACCCCTGTTGTGCAATACTTAAACTGTACCATCCCAGAGAGAATTTCACCAGGAAATTTAGAGACATCCCTCTCCTCAAACTGATTTGATGAAAACCAAGTGAATAGAAAATCAAATCTCAAAGTCAATCAAAGAATGTGAGACACGATGGAGAATAATTCACTTTTGGAGAGGACTTCTTGACTGTGAACTTTTTTCTTTTATCACTGTTTTCCACCAACTTTATTCTAGTCGCTGTTCATTTGTAATATCAGTCAGCAGTCTCACAATCCTCACAGATTCAACACTTGTCAGCAGCAAATGTCAAGACAGTCCAGCTGACCTGAGCTGCCAAAGCACTGCTTTCCTCAAGGACTTTAAAATGCCATCACACAGTCAAATGGACCAACACTAAAACGGAAAAGGGGATGTATTTCCATAAACTATGACACTTTAAAGACTTTTTATGTACACTGTAAACCCCAACAGTCTACCTGACTTATAAAGTTTGTGGATATAACAATTAAAATTCCTCACAAAGTTGAAACAACTTAAAACTTTTCTGTTCGGTTAACGATTCAAACAGTTATAATTGTACATGGCTTAGAAGTTAAGAGTAAATACTGCTTTCTTAATTATGATTTTTGAGTAAATGTTTTTTTCCGAGCTCCGCATGTGGACGTCATGACGTCATGACGTCTTCTCTCTAACCTGAACGACGTTGACAGAAAATTCTGTTCAATATGGCTGCCCTTCTCGAGCGACTGGAGAACACATTTGGAGAAACTTGTAAGTAAAACGGAACCTTCGTTATGTTTATTTTTTCCGTAAAAAAGCAAGTATATTAATATGTTGCAGCCAATAACTTGTTTTCGAATGCGCTGTTGTGTTAAAAAGCACAGACCCAGGTGGTGAATAGTTGTTCGCGGTTGTTCGCGCGCTTTTTCAAACATAGATTATGTCGTCAGTTTTACAGTTTTAACCGATTAAAACACAGTTTTACGAAGAATCACACATAAAGAAAGGGTCTTAGTGATATTTTAACGACCCTTTGCCAACGCAAGAAAGTTGGCGTTTTTACAACAGCAGCCTCACTGTTCTGCAGGTTTTGTTTTTTTTTTCTTCTCATTAGCATCATTCAAAAGTGACTTAGCTAGCAGTGGCAACTTCTATCTAAAACAATTGAAATATAGCAAGGTGTTGTATATTTAGTGTGCTGATAAGGTTTTCATTATTTTTATTTTTTCTTCCAAGGCTGAAGGCCAAAGACAAAAAGACAGAAGAAAAAAAAATTCAGACTGCAATTAATTTCAGGTGGAGACAGTAAACACAGGTGAGTTGAAAGATCTATTGAAGAAACCATTCATTAAGTCCCTTAAGGTGAAGATTTCATATATTGATAATGATAAAATTAACACAAATTAAAAGTTTCACTGATAAACACACAATTTTTCCTTGCTTTGAACCCCATGTTCTATATAGATCACAGCTCTGATCTGGAGAACACTATTTTAAAATACTGTGTAGGGTTTTTGTCAAATGATTAAGAAACATACTCTCTGTCACAAGAGACAGAAAGGTTGTATCTTAAAAGAAAAGTCTCCAAAATTTAGTAGAGTCTGATGTCATGTAGTTTCATAAACATGTATTCTCCCCAAAGAATGACACCTGAAAACTTTGCGTTAAATGAACTTTTCTTTTCCCTTTTTAGGAGGCGCCTGATATCAACGTGAAACGCACTGCAGTACTTCATGCCCTTCCTGTATACCTGCGGGAGGAGGACCCAGAATTCTTTTAGACATGTAATGTAAGTGTATTTTTGCATTACTTAAATTCTGCCAGTAAGATAAAATGCTATGGATTTTTTTAAATACAATTTAATACCCTAGCAGCTACCAAATTGTACAAACAAAATACCCTCTCTGTAGAAAACCCACACACACACAGGTCAGGAGCAGGGCACAGGCGTATCACAGCACTATGGCTATGCTGCAGGTGGCCCAAAAACCAGGCTGAAGTCAAGATTTAGTTTCTTTTTGAGATAAAGTCATGAAATAAAAAATTACTTTTTTTTTTTTAGAAAAATAATAAAAATACAAATTATGTAATGCAAGAAGCTAACACGTTAATGTACATTTTTCAAAAAAAGTAGAGTACCCTAACTCGTTACAAAGTAACCCACTACACTGCTGAATGTTTTGCTAGATTACAGGTCATGCTTGTCACATTCTCTCAAACCAACCTTACTTATTTAATTGGGGCGATCGTGGCTCAAGAGTTGGGAGTTCGCCTTGTAATCAGAAGGTTGCCGGTTCGAGCCCTGGCTCCGACAGTCTCGGTCGTTGTGTCCTTGGGCAAGACACTTCACCCGTTGCCTACTGGTGGTGGTCAGAGGGCCCGCTGGTGCCAGTGTCCGGCAGCCTCGCCTCTGTCAGTGCGCCCCAGGGTGGCTGTGGCTACAATGTAGCTGCCATCACCAGTGTGTGAATGGGTGTGAATGTCTGGATGACTGAATGTGTAAAGCGCTATACAAATACAGGCCATTTACCATTGATACTGTGTCTATTCCAGGCGGACGCATTGGATGAGTCGACCCTCATTGACACTCCAGTTGCCCTTCTCACAGTGGTTACCGACGGCGCTTCCCAGTCCAGTCCATTTTACTTCCTCAAGCATGGCTGTTTTGGTGAAAGGCGACTAGGTGATGCGTGATATTCCCAGATTTGCAAATGCATTTGCTTTATTGTTTGGCTTGATCTATGCTCTGCATTTAGACTACCCCAGGAAGCTGGTTCACACATTTGCCTTAGTCCAAAATATCTTCATGGGGCTTGATGACGGCAAACCCCTGAAACCCCTGCCTACATGCTCTTAAGGAATATAAGGCAATGTTTGTTAGGACACGCACTCTGTTACTGAGCACTTTGTTTGAAGCACTTTAAGCACTTTAAGTTTACTACAGGCTTTGGGTGGATTTAACTCCATCAGTTTACCTAATTTTCCTATACTTGACTGCCTTATCTGGTTATTTGGAAGCTGATCGTCTTTGTACCCATTTTAAAAAATTGTTTTTCATTTCTATTTAAAAAAAAGTGATTAGTATTTGACTTTTTGTTTTGCATTTTTGTGTATTTTGAGAAAGATGCAATTAGGACTGATGTTGTCCTTTGTGAGTTTATAAAAAGATAAATGTTCTACACAGAATTTATAATGCTCACTTTATGGTGCCGATGTCCATGTTAGTTGTTTTATAAAAACATTTGTGATGTTTTTAAATTTTCATGAAAAAATGTTAAATAAACAAAATGTAAAGTAACTGAATTTCCGTACTTTTTTTTTTTTTTTTTAGTAGTCTACACTCACAACATAAATATCTTTTAATTAATAATCAGATAATTTGAGTTTAGGTTGTAATATAATTGCATTGTGTTGCATCAAAATAATAAACTACAAGAAACACAAAAATATTGAAATTAAAGTATACAGTCTTTGAGTAAAGCTCAATTAATAAAATATAAAATATAATTTAAAATTTTTAGGTTAACAATAAATACAAATTTTGAGTACCCCATACTTAGAAGATATGAGTTTTTGTACTTAAATCTTTTGAGGTAATCAGTTTCCACAAAAGTTTTAAGTTCAGTCAACTTGTTCGGGTTTACAGTGTAGGATTTTGCTGCCACATTAAAGAATATGCCACAAAACCAGGAAAACATCAACAGTAAATATAAAAGCAAGTAGTAGTTAGAAAACATGAAAATCACTTCACTTGGAATCCTTCCACTGCTACCAGGCTATTTCAAAAAAGCCTTTCATGGTATGTAATGCTGCTCTGCAAGTGACTCTGGATACTGAAATTACTTTCAAATGAATACATTTATGTGCACAAACATGCAAATACACTTACATGTACAAAGCGCACGGTGATTTTTCATGCACTTTTTTGCCCATTTCTGCTCTGCTGTTCAATGGAAATACCAAATGACCCTTATGATGGTGCACAAGAATATGCAGGTAGATGTTTGACATTCCTCCAGAAGCACCTGTCTCCTTTGCAGAACCATCAGTGCTGTATCAGTAAAGCCTCATTAGAGCTGGAATCTGACTGTAGAAAGGAAATTTTTGCAACATTAACTTTAACATTGCCAATCTAGTAAATAATATTCCAGTCATGGCCCTGATTACCTGCTAGTGACAGAAAGTGAAAGAGAGGCAGGAAGTATTCTGAAAAGGAAATGCATGTAAATGTGTAATTTGCTCAAGATTTTCTGGTTTTGTTTTGAGGGGTTTTTTTGTGACTTGAGAAGCAGTTTAAGAGAAGTGCAGGGATACTGAAATTGCCTTTGAGTGTGACTAGTGTATCAATTTTGGGTGTTAGAGAAAATTGTGATGTATTGCAAGACTGTGCACTAAAATACACCATGTTGCAATAGATAAATAATTATGGCTGTTATGTCCCATCTAGGGGTGGCAGAGACACAACATGCAAGAGATCCATCTTCCCCAGGTCCCAAGCAGTGACAGGAATATCTTGTTAAATCTGATATATGCTGTTTTCATTTGGCAGTGGGTTTACAACACTTTCTGTGCTCAAATTAGCATCAGGGTGACCAAAGGCCAAAATAAAAAAACAAGCAGAAAAATCCCTAAAAATAAAAGGAAAGCCAAGATAACCTAACCTACAGACCAATACCAAAGTACTACTTACCTCCCTGTCTAAAATAAGAGGAAAAAAATAGGCAGCTAACCCCAAGACTACTTTACAGGAACAAGCAAACCATGGCAAAACCTACAGAGAGAATCATGTGTAACTTGCAGAAATGAGGGAAAGACTAATTGATCATATCCCCTTTTTTCTTTTTCTTTTTTCTGCCTGGTATCAGGTGAATATTCCTTCAGGATTTGTGACTGGAAACCACTTTGCCAAGAATAAGCATTAGCAAAGATTATAAAATAACATAAAAATCGTATATGCTTACAATTGGAATTAGAGAACAAAGGAATATTCAGTTTTATATGTATGCAATTCTGAAACTTCTTCATCTTGTTTTGGTGATAAACACTAAGCCTTGATATTTCCAAGGCTTGGGCATACTGATAGCTAATGTCAAATGATATTAACTGGTCGCAACCAAATTTGACAAATGAGACGTTACTTTTGCAGGATTTATAAATCACACTAATCTAATACTCCAACTAAGACACTTTTCCTTAAATACAGATGAATTTGTAATAAGATTTCCACATGACTAATTTGGAAAAATCTTTATTTTTAACTGTGGCATCAATCTACTCAAAACTGATAACTTTAAAAAAAAAAAAAAGCTACTATTTAATGTTTAATGTGTTCACCTTTTCCTGTCTCCTTCTCTCTGTCAGCTTGCTAATGTTAGTGTGCCAGCACTCAGCAATGTGAGCAGAAAAATGAAAAATGCTACTGGAAGCATCACTGTTGAACCCATGACCCCTTTTTTTGTTGTCCACCATTTATCCACCAAAACAAAGGTAACTGCCCACCATATTTCCTTTCTTCTTGATTGTTTACCCTCTTTTACCTTTTGAACATCTTTGATGCTTCTGTGGAAGGTGAGAACAATTTATTGCTGTTGCAAACTTTTTTTCTCCTATTAGAGTTTTTCCGTTGTTTTGAAACTTATATTATTCTGTTATTCATTCTATTTTTTTTTAAAAAAAAACGCCCACAGCTTTATTTATTTATTTTTATACACCCTTAAATACCACTTTGCTATTAATACTACAGCGGTTGCCACGTCGACAGCAGCTGGTGTATTTGATTTTAAAAGGTGGCCAGGCTTCCCATAAAACTCAAGGTCAGTGCATGGGATTTCTAATGAGTTTTTAATTTCAGCAGTCAACAAATTCAAAGTACAAATGCTGTGATCTTATTTTATGCTTGTCTGAATCAATACTGTGGAGGGGCAATTATAGATATTATTTCAAGACATCCTGCTACCAGACAGCAAATCCATGGGTCAATTGTCAAAGAGTAGGAATTACTTCCTGGGACAAAATACAAGTGAGTCAGCCAGGATTGTAGCGAGCATGTCTGTCCCTAAAAGCTTAAAATAGAGCCAGAAGTTATTTGTTTTATCTTCCAAAGGTGCCTTCCTGTCTCTTGCTTCTTCTCTCCTTTTGTCTTTCCCTCTTTTCCTTTCTATCTATCCTTCGATCTATGTGCTGAGTTGGCTAAAGTGGAGTTAACGAGGATAAGTGGACCACACATAGGCGAAATACTTCAATAAAGAAAGCTAGAGCAGATGTTAATGATTAAGGATTTGCAAGGATGGGGAAGAATACATAATCGCTCCTCACCTGGATCTACAGCTTCACTATGTACATTTACTTTCAGCACAAAAGTTTAAAGAAGGAAACAATTTATTGCATTTTTTCAGCTGTTTTTAGGAAATAGATTCAGTGAATATCATTAACGGTTCAAGAGTTTAGAGTTTCTCTCATGGTGAACTTTATATCTTCTTCTGTTTTGCTATATGAAAATGTTCCAAACAATCCAGAAACCTTCATCACTTTATATTTAGTCTTTTTTTTTTCTTCCAATCTTGGTGCCAACACATTATAGAATACTATCAGTTCCACTACCTTCCCTCATATTAATTTTTCTCCTGGTTGGTTTTATATCCTTTCCCTCACCCCTAACTCTTAACTCTGCCACATTAAAGCTGCATACCAATCATTCCAGGTTTAATACCCCACTGAGATTAGCAGGTACAATATTATGGAAGACATCCACAGTACTGTAGTACAATAGCCAGCAAAGTATGCAAACTTGCACCTAGTAGTTTATAACAGAGCAAACTATTATCAGAACATGGAGGCCCGTGTAGTCATGTAAGCTAAGACTACAGTTTAATGTGCCTTGGAAGATTTGCAAAGGGTAAATATAGAGATATAAATAAAAACATAAATATTTGATGCCACATGGTGAAAGTTATATATTCAATGGCGCAGTATAGGAATCACAGCGGTTCAACCTTTCCACAGTTGAGCTACTCATTAAGTAACAAAACAGGTCATTGATTTTACAGCTTTGTCCAGGGATTTTATAGAACATAAGTGACTCTCATAAGATTTGACTATGCCTCATTAAATCAGAGATGTAGATGATCCCGCAAACATTTTCACCACTGATGACTATAAGCCGAAGCCCTCTAAGAAGGTGGTCGCGGATCTGAGAGGACAACTCAAGGTCACCTCATTATTGTGTGGATTATTCTTGATCTGTCACAACAAAAAATAAAGCCTAATAACTAATTAAACTAAAAAAAACAATTCCTTCTGGCATAAAACAAGTAAATGTCCTAATTCAGCTATAAATATATAAATATTGAAGAATAATATATGTGCACGTGCAATCCCATCTTTAAAATTGATTTCATAATACATGAAAAGGCTTTTAAAGCTTGCATAACTTAATGGATGACCTTCTTATGAGACAGTTGCATTGAAGTGCAAAAATGTTGCTTGATCACTAAGAGTACTGGTAGACATGCAAATGGTGCCATCTGTCCACTTTGGAATCCTAATATGAGAACTAAATTAGACTTCGAAATATTCATGCGGTCCCCTGCTCTACCTTTTTTTATTTTTATTTTTTTTATTTTACAAGACAAGATAACATTTAATATCATTTAAAGGTTTGTTTTAGTTTTTTTTTTTTAAAAACTGTTCCTTCCTTTAACCCTTTTGTCTCGTGGCTTTGTCCTTTTCTTAACATTTACAATTTGGACTTTTTCAGTTATAAAAAACATATTTGGGTCATATTGCTTTCCCTGAAAGAAAAAAAAACAGTGGAATTAAAAGGCTTTACTCTGTTTATTCTATTCCCCTCTGTCATTGATTTTAGACTATCAAGTAATACTTCTGAAACTAGGGCAGATGAGGTAACTATCACATGATCCTTTTTAAGGAAAACACTGGATCAGGACATGCAGAGAGACTGATATGGGTTGACTGCTGGGGTTTTCAGAGGTCATTTACAATGATGAGTTCTTTCCAGATGTCATTAAATCTGCAATCAATGACTATAGCGAACATAGTAAATGAACAATAATTCGATTTTTTTTACCCTTCCTTTATGTTGCACAGTATTATTTGCTTTATGTAACTATCTAGAAGAAAATAATTCACCACATACACTGTTATTCGTGGATATTTTAAACCTTTGTTGTGTAAGCTTCAATATACTTATTATGTTGTAGACTGCAATTAATGAAACCATTTTAAGGACTTTGCAAGATAATAGGATGATTTAATGTTTGACTCCTATTTGTTACTATAGGCATTGCTGTAATTAATGTCTAAGTATAGGTATGGACCATACCTTGTAACACAAATGCTTCTTAAAAAAAGAAAAGAAAAACAAGTTATAAATGTGTATTCTTATAAAATCAATGGTGATTGATGAACAGTCGTGCAAAATACTACTTGATATGATAGTTGTATTGTACTTTGGGTGTATTAAAGAAGCACACACTGTATGAGAATGCACATAAAAAGCAAATATCTAATTTTCTGAGTTCTATCTATAGTTTCTTTTTCTTCAATATTACAAATGAATGCACAATGTGACCATATGGTGCAAAACTTTTATAGAGGTGCCAAAAAGAATTAGGAGTTTCAAGTAACAAATGGCATACCAATTACCGAACCACCGGGCTACTGTGATGATTAGAACTTTGTGCACAAAATCAATTTTTCTGGTTATAATGGAATTATAATATGCAAATCTATTGTAAAATTGCAGTAAATTGGTTTTAAATGGTCAAAATGTCTCATGGGCAGGACCCCCAGAAACCCTTTCTAAGGCTATGCACTTTTTGACCTTATTAAAATTTCTTTTGAGCTTCTCTGACACACTTGGGTGTGGGGGTGGATGGGTGGGCAGGCAGACTTGCAAATGGGTATGGAAAAATGATCAGGAAAGCTACATGGAACTGTTGAATTACCTTTGCAACAGCTGGAATAAAACTGCATCTGTAAACAGGCTCTGAATGTGATAAATTATTTGCCAAAATAGTATTTGTAACCCAGAAGGGACATAAGTGAAATGAAGAAATTCTGTTTTGCTCACTGTGGTTTACAAGTACAAATGGACAACAAGCCAACTAAAAGTCAAGAATGCAGTAATAAAGTCATTCTAGTCTGACACACTGTATCCTTTATTGTTAATAATTGTGTTTTCTTTTAAAAAAAAAACCAAAAAAACATAAAAAGTACCCATAAAATCTAAGGATCTAAAATACACATGTTCAATTCACACGCTGTTTTTTGTGCATAAAAAATATTCAGGGTGATACCTGAATAAGTAAAAGAATAAAATATAATTTAACCTTTTAAATCATTGTCCTATTTGCTGTTCTTTTGAACAGCACAATATACTCAGCTAACGGTTTTATTGTGATATAAATGTTAGGTTATCCAGTCATTGTCATTTCATTGTTTCCGTGCTTTTGTCAATTATTTTGATTTGGGTCTTTGCTTGATGAGGTGCTCTGTTGTCCAAAGGGATTACATGTCTGGCTGGTGTTGCCAGTGGCTACACTGGTGTGTTAGGAGTGGCAGCACAGTTATTCAGTGTAACTTGAAGATAGCATCTAAATGTTTGTCAGATCCATTTCCTACTGTTTAGGGTTGCCATTACTTTTATTCTGTCAGGACTGTCACTTCAGATGGGGAACTGCATCAGCTCACTGTTGTCCCCCAAAGCAGAATGACTACAAGAGACTGTATTCCTCTAAAGATACAGCTTTCCAAATCTGAAGCAGCCAGGCCTTAGGCTGCAGACCCTGAAAAATGTGTCGCAGAGGAACATTTATTTGGAATATGTGATCATTAGAAGAAAATATGATCTGTAAATGAAATGCTTAGTAGCACTCTACAATTGTGCCTGCATTCAGACAAGGCAGTGCAAGTATTTTGATGGATGGGTCTTGGACCACAACCACATAGTTTCTTGCGTGTCACTTTCTGGTTTCTTGGGGGAATTTCCACTAAATGTGCAGCAACACAATGGAAAATGTACTTCTATATCTGTATAAATGACAATAGATCAAGATCTAGATCGAGATCTATCACCATATTTGGTGGCATGGTGGTGCAGTAAGTTAACACTGTAGCCTCACAGCAAGAGGGTCCTGGGCTGGAATCCACCAGTCATCTGGGACTTCTCTGTGCAGCTTTACCTTGTGGCTGTGTGGGTTGCCTCCAGTTACTCTGGCTTCCTCCTACAATCCAAAGACATGTATGTCAGTTTAATTGGTGATTCCATATTGACCATAGGTGTTAATGTAAGCATATATATATATATATATATATATATATATATATATATATATATATATATATATATATATATATACCAGAGGCGCAAAACACCAGCTACTGGTAGACAGAACAGTCAGCCGAGACTGCAAGACCAGACTGACCAACCTGTGCACTGCCTGGATTGATTACAAGAAGGCCTATGACTCAATGCCCCACAGCTGGATACTGGAATGCCTAGAATTGTACAAGATCAATGGGACCCTAAGAGCCTTCATCAGGAACTCAATGGGGATGTGGCGTACAACACTAGAGGCCAACTCCAAGCCCATAGCACAAGTCACCATCAAGTGCGGGATCTACCAAGGAGATGCTCTGTCCCCACTGCTGTTCTGCATAGGCCTGAACCCCCTCAGTGAGATCATTAACAAGACTGGCTACGGATACCGACTACGGAATGGAGCAGTTGTCAGCCACCTCCTGTACATGGATGACATCAAGCTGTATGCCAAGAGTGAACGAGACATCGATTCACTGATCCACACTACCAGGCTATACAGCAATGACATTGGAATGTCGTTCGGACTGGAGAAGTGTAGTCGGATGGTAACAAAGAGAGGGAAGGTAGTCAGAACTGAGGGGATTGAACTACCAGAAGGCAACATTGCAGACATAGAGGACAGTTACAAGTACCTGGGGATCCCGCAGGTGAATGGGAACCATGAAGAGGCTGCTAGAAAAGCTGCAACCACCAAGTACCTGCAGAGGGTCAGGCAAGTCCTGAGGAGTCAGCTGAATGGTAAGAACAAGATCCGGGCCATCAACACCTACGCCCTGCCCGTGATCAGGTACCCTGCTGGGGTAATAGGCTGGCCAAAGGAGGAGATAGAAGCCACTGACATAAAGACAAGAAAGCTCCTTACCATGCATGGAGGGTTTCACCCCAAGTCCAGCACCCTGAGGCTGTACGCTAAGCGGAAGGAAGGGGGCCGGGGACTGGTGAGTGTCAGCACCACAGTCCAGGATGAGACAACGAACATCCAAGAATACATTGGGAAGATAGCCCCAACTGACCGAGTGCTCAGTGAATACCTCAGGCAGCAGAAACCCAAGAAAGAGGAGGGAGACGAGGAACCATCATGGAAGGACAGGCCCCTGCACGGTATGTACCACCGGCAGATAGAGGAGGTGGCTGATATCCAGAAATCCTACCAGTGGCTGGACAAAGCTGGACTGAAAGACAGCACAGAGGCACTAATCATGGCAGCACAAGAACAAGCTCTGAGTACAAGATCCATAGAGGCTGGGGTCTATCACACCAGGGAAGACCCCAGGTGCAGGCTGTGTAAAGATGCCCCAGAGACAATCCAGCACATAACAGCAGGGTGCAAGATGCTAGCAGGCAAGGCATACATGGAACGCCATAACCAAGTGGCCGGCATAGTGTACAGGAACATCTGTGCCGAGTATAACCTGGAAGTCCCGAGGTCAAAATGGGAGATGCCCCCAAGGGTGGTGGAGAATGACCGAGCTAAGATCCTGTGGGACTTCCAGATACAGACGGACAAAATGGTGGTGGCTAACCAACCGGACATAGTGGTGGTAGACAAACAGAAGAAGACGGCCGTAGTGATCGATGTAGCGGTTCCGAATGACAGCAATATCAGGAAGAAGGAACACGAGAAGCTGGAGAAATACCAAGGGCTCAGAGAAGAGCTCGAGAGGATGTGGAGGGTGAAGGTAACGGTGGTCCCCGTGGTAATCGGAGCACTAGGTGCGGTGACTCCCAAGCTAGGCGAGTGGCTCCAGCAGATCCCGGGAATAACATCGGAGATCTCTGTCCAGAAGAGCGCAGTCCTGGGAACAGCTAAGATACTGCGCAGGACCCTCAAGCTCCCAGGCCTCTGGTAGAGGACCCGAGCTTGAAGGATAAACCGCCCGTAGGGGCGTGCTGGGTGTTTTTTTATATATATATATATATATATATATATATATATATATATAGCAGCTGGATAGCTTAGTGGTTAAATTACACGCCATTGGAACGGGAGTCGTAGGAGACAGAAAGAGACAGAAAACTGAAGCCTTACTCGGACGTCGCCTGGATTAACAAGGTTCGCATCAGGTGTTGAGGAACCAGGACACACTGATGACAAGTGGGCTACAGGAACAAGAAGGCATACGTGGGCACTGTTGGAATGCTACTTCACAAGTAACCCCAGCGGAAGGGGTTACATGAATAAGATGTGGGACCTATGAAACTTTGATACCCACCATCCAGACTGATGGTAAAACGACTAGTAGCAAACAGGGCATCCATTGAACTCCATACCTAAGTGGCCGGCATAGTATACAGAAACATATGTGCTGAGTATGGCCTGGAAGTCCTGAGGTCAAAATGGGAGACACCCCCTAGAATGGTCGACAATGATTGAGCTAAGATCCAGTGGGACTTCCAGATACAGATGGACAAAATCATGATTGTTAACCAACGTAACAGTAGTCCCAGTGGTAATCGGAGCACTCGGTGCAGTGACCGAATTAAGGAGTTGCTCATGGAGCTTTATAAGTGGGGTAAAACTTAAAGACACATCATAGTATTATGCAAATATTTGAAATAAATTGTATTTATCATTGTACCTATTTAACTAAATTGCATGCTTGTACAGTTTATAAAGTATATGAGGAGTTTCTGCCTAATGGAATGCAAATGGAGCAGAATTATTTATGTGTGAATGCACTGGCATATTTCTCTTTACATTTTTAAATCTGTTTGTTTTTTTGTTTTTTTTAGCATTTAGGCATTTATAACACCACCAAGTGTTTTGTGAGATAATAAAATATATACTAATAAAATAATAATAGTAAACAAAACATTGTTTCACACCAGTTTGCTGAAATAATTTCCAGCACACACAAACAATCTTTGTGCCTGAATGACTCTAATTGTGATATTTTAAAACTAATGATTCATAATTCAATTCAGTTCAGGTTTATTTACATAGTGCCAAATAGCAACAACAGCTGTCTCTGGGTGTTTTATATTGTAAGGTAAAGACCCTACATTCAAGCAACCATCTATAAGCAAGCATTTTTTGATGATGGGAAGGAAAAACTAGCATTTAAGAGGAAAAAACCTCCGGCAGAACCAGACTCAGGGAGGGGCAGCCATCTGCCTGAATTGGTTAAGGGGGGTGAGGGGAAAGAAAAAAGAAAAAAAGAGAAGAAAGAAGAGACCATAGTTATACAGAACAATAAACAGACTAAGAGAGAGAGAGGAGGCAAAAATGGCGCATGTGGGGGACATGTAAAGAATGAATAGTGGTGAATGGAGAAAAAGTGTTTAGTGCATTAGATGAAGATCTACAGCAAACTGAGCCTGTAACAGTATAAATAAGGCATGGTTTAGGGTCACCTTTTCCAGCTTTATCAAAATGGAATCCAAACTTGGAGCTGCTTCCAGAGGAGATGAACTTCATAGCTGAAGGGTCTGCCTCCCATTCTGCTTTTAGAAACTCTAAGAACAAGTGAGTCTGCAGTCTTAGTCCTGGTATAGTCTTGGGATAATACCCACATAGCAGACAAGTCTGGCCCAGATCTGGTGTCAAGCTGGCAGTGCTGGCTGACTGCTGGCATGGTAAATGATATGTCATACAGATATGGGCCAGGCCTGGCATAGATAGCACTGTTTATGTGATGGCATGCCACATCTGGCCCGATAATGTTTTGGTTTATGTGGCCCAGGCTCATAGAAAACAGGTCTGGCCCGGATCCGGCATCAAGCTGGCACTTGTGACTGACTAGTGTCATGGCAGGGTGTATGTCAACCAGATGTGGGCCAGGTCTGGCAATGATGGCACTATTTATGTTCCTATTTTCCTATTTTAGTTCGAAGACCCAAATGCAATACTATACTGCTTTGGTAGCCAACATTTCAAATGCAGGTTTGACAGGTTTGTGAGTGTACACTTTATTCCTAGTGAGGGTTTACTCATGCTTAACACTGGGTGCCTGTATCTCAGGAGGTAGAGCAGATCACCTACTGATTGGAAGGGTAGTGGTTCGATCGCTGGTTCCTCCAGTCTTTATGTCAAGAGTATGAATATAGTTAGGAAGCTCTCAGTTTAAGGGAAGTGTGTGAATGTCGCATGCTGTATAGAGCACTTTGAATAATCTGGGAGAGTAGAAAAGCGCTATATGAATCAGTCCATTCACTGTCTGAACAGAGTTTTGTCGTGTTACTTTTGCATTATTATGTTCCGGCACATGTTGTTATTACATGGCTTGATTAAGGTACACATTAGGCTGACATCTGGGGCCAGAGCTGAGACTGTTCTGGGCTAGCGCAGGCCAGCAGTGTGTCTGCAACTGGCCTTGTGCTGGCCCATGGGTGGGCCACCAGAGGGCCGTCATTCTTTGCGCTATGTGGGCCATGTGCATGCACATTGTGTGGGCCAGATCCGGGTCATACCAAGTTTGCTATGTGGGTATGGTAGTGTGAGGTCTTTAAGATATGATGGGGGCTAATCATTCAACAGAGAAGAGTTTTAAATCCTAAGAAAAAACACATCCCTGCCGGTATGCTCACTGCAGTCCTTTTTAAGGACCTTTTAGAACTCTGTGGCACTCTGACTAACTCTCATATGTAAACAAGACCCTTATTTTACATGAACAGATTGGAATCATTTCCTCTATTTCCTTCCTTCGTTCTATTCCTTTAATACCAACATTGCCTTGTCATAAGTACACCCTTACCCTTATTTAGCTTCTTAATTCCAGATGAATTATGGTCAGCTTCTGCTAATTCTACAGTGACAAAAATTATTTACAACAGTGTTGTTGAAATACAACACTGTTGCCAATACAACTGCCAATCTTCCCAGGAGTGGATGCCCTAGAAAACTGACCCCAAGGTCAGCCATGCAATGCTGAGAGAAATTCCAAAAACACCCCAGAGCTATGTCTCAGACTCTACAGGTCAAGGTCTGACCTTGGGGTGAATTTGGTGGTCTGTCCACTCCTGGCAAGACTGGCAAGTGGTTTGAAAGTTCTCTACTTGTGAATATTATTTCTTAATGTAGAATAATGGACTTTAATCCATCCATCCATTTTCTTCCACTTATCCGCAGCAGGGTTGCAGGGGCAGCAGCCCAAGCAGAGAAGCCCAGACCTCCCTCTCCCCAGCCACCTCCTCCAGCTTGTCCGGGAGAACACCAAGGTGTTCCCCGGCCAGCCGAGAGATATAATCTCTCCAGCGTGTCCTGGGTCTGCCCTGGGGCCTCCTCCCTGCCTCCTCTCCTCCGCTAATCGCTACCTCATCGTGGTGGAGGGGTTTGTGTGTCCCAGGGATCCCAGGGGCTATGTTGTCTGGGGGCTTTTGCCTCCCATGGAAAATTGGTCCTGGATGAGGGACCAGACAATGAGCGATTCAGAAGACCCGTATGAAAAGACCATCAAGGGAACAGTTCACCCTGCCCGGGATAGGGTTACCGGGGCCCGCCTTGGAGCCAGGCCCGGGGAGGGTGCCCGAGGGCGAGCGTCTGGTGGCCGGGCCTTAGTTCATGGGGCCCGGCCAGGCACAGCCCGAAAAAGGGACATGGGCCCATTTTCCTGCAGGCCCACCACTCGTAGGAGGCAACGTAGGGGTTGATTGCAATGTGAACCGGGCGGCGTCCAGGAGCGGAGGTCCTGGCGGACTGATCCCCGGCTACCAAGACATGTATAGTGGACATTAAACTGTTTGGAAATATCCTTAGAAGCCTTCCTGATACCATTCCTTCTTGACATTGTCCTAAAGCAGACGTGAATGTTGAGACCACTAAACAAATCTTGTAACTCTATAGAGGTGGTCACACTTGCTGAAGCTCAATTAATCAAGTACATCTGATGAAGTGCACCTGTCTGCTATTTACATTCTTAATGCCGATGGAAACACTAAGACTGTATGCAGTGTTTCACACACTGCTTCTGTATTTGGTCTGGTTTTTGTTAAATATTTGTTGGTTCCAAATCCATATGTAGCCAACAAATCTGACATGACTCAGATTTGTTGGCTACCCATCAGATGCTGCACATCTGCACATTTGATGTGACTCTCTTGTCACGTCAAAGTCTGATCCTACTATGAATGTTTATGAGGCCCATTATATTAGGCACTGCTTTTCAATCTTCTGCTGAAGCCCATGGCACTGAAGCTTCTATTTCTTCTTCTTAACAGATAGGAGTGGCAGCTGGTGTGGTCTTCTACTAGTGTAGCTCATCAGCTTCAAAATTAGATATGTCACAAGTTCAGAGATGTTCTTCTGCATACCTTGGTTGTTGCTGTATGAGTGGTTATTTGAGTTACTATTGCTTTTCTACCAGCTTCAAGCAGTGTTGTCATTCTCTTCTGACCTTTGACATCAAAACGGCACAAAGAACTGCCGCTCACTGGATGTTTTCTTTTTTTTTACTTGTGTTTTTGTTTTTCAAATATTCTCTGTATACCCTAGAGATGGTTGCACAGGAAAATCCCAGTAAATCACCAGTTTCTGAAATACTCAGACCTGGCACCAACAACCATGCCACATTCAAAGTTACAAAAATCACCTTTCTGATTTTGTAAAGATTCGTGATTATGTTTATGTTATTAATTTCTTTTAAGAAGTGAAGCACTGACTTAATGCATGGCATTAGCTTTGTTACCACACCGTGACCACATAACAAGAATGAAACATTATATGACTTTCACTTAATTGGCTGTAGTGCAGTATAGCAATGACCTATTAGCCATTGTTTCTGAAATTCCTTTTTTCAATTTGTTAACTAAAAATTACAACCTTATAGAGTTTTGGTGAACATGATTTGATAGTTTCACCAACTGGTGATTATTACAAGAATACAGTTTCACTGTCAACAACAATGCATCTTAAAATAGAGCAAATGCACAGTCCTTCTACATTACAGATGAGAGGCAATAGGTCTCAGACTGTTCCACCTCCACTTTGAGAAGTGTGACATCACATGTCTGCAGAGATAATCTACTAACACCGTAATGAAGCATCAGGACTTCCAGAAGAATAAATAATGCCTGATATCTGCCCTCTGTAACCAACAGATACTTCAGCGAGAAGGGAAGGAAGTTAGTCTGGCACCCAGTATACACAGATCATAGAGATTATATGAGCCACAGATGAGGTCAGCCTTGACTTGAGGTAAAAGGTCAATAATGTGTTGCTCTTTCATTTGCTGGATGAAAACTGCTTGGATGGTGAGATTGTGGTAAATCTGCTCAGGAAGAGACTCTGTGTAACTGATTGCCTAAAGAAGTGACCAGTTCAACAGATTATATAGCATCCATTGCTTGTTGCATGCAATATTATGTGCTGATAAACATTGCTGGCCAACAGCTGCATTGGTTTTGTGTTGTGTTTAGGTGAGAAATGCATTTCAATCACGGCAAATGAGAGGGAGATTAGAAGGTAACCCACAAATATTAAAACATGAATCTAATTATTGGATATTTACTAAAATTTTCAGAGTGGATTTCTTACATCAGTGTTTCTTTATTAGTCTGCAAGTATACAGTTGGACCATAGTGAGATAAATATCGTCATCGGCTGGTAAGCACTGGAGTACATTTCACAATGTCCACCCCACCAGTTTGTGGTAGTGATCCATACTATACTGCAGGGGCACAAACTATGCATTTTTGTTCTTCAGCTAACCTGGAGGAAAAGCCAAGAAGAACTGCTTGTTTCTAGTTGTCCAAGTGATGTACCCGCAAATGGGTACAAATGCTTCAAAATATCAGTGCATGCTTCCATATTTTATTGTCACTACTACAAATGCACATAGAAACAATGTTGAAAAAAAAAAGCTTTAGACGTCCTGACATATACCTCCAGTTTTAGTTGAGTCATACAATGCTCACTAGCAGATTATCTCTCTGGGAACAGAAGACACAAAGTACAAATGTGCACAACAAGGCATTGAAGGTTCTCTGTGTCCTCTTTGCTCTGCTGAGCTGAGTCCAATTTGCCCTCGTTTGAATATGTGCTGTGGGAACGGTGCTGCTAATGGTGGCCTCGCTCCACCTTTATAGTGAGATGAGTATACATCTGACAAGCAGCAGCGATGACTGGGATTGGAATGAAATATGCACCCCTATAACTCACTTGCTGGCATAGCTTTCCTGATAACACAGCGGTAATTGACACATCCCTTTGTTAATTATCAAGGTGATATGACACATGTACTCATAGAGATCAGTGAATCTGCTTTGTAGACACATTCTCTGCTCAGCATGTCAGCAAGGTGTCCTTTGGAAGCAAGCCTCTGTCTCTGGTGATTAAAGATCCTATCATGTTACATCTTCCAGGGCCAATAATTAAAACAGAAACGTAAAGCAGCATCTAATGAACTTCAGCTTGATGATTATTCATCAATAATAAATGCATAACATTCACATTTATTTTTGTCCCTGAGTTAATGCGCTGTTTGCACTTTAGGGATATGTCAATTATTGTTTGGGGACAATAAGACATAAACAGAAAGCATCTTACTCGGAATTAGGACCAGCGTCTGTATAGGTATACTTGTAATATCCTGGGTTATGACGTGAAATGCAATGTGTTTTACACTGGTTTAAACACAATGGTACCATGACTGAAACTTAACTGGGAAGATCAATATGAACAAATGTCGTGATATATGCAGTTCTCAGGGAGACCTCAAAATGTTCTTCAACATACATCTACATTTGCATCAATAATCCATTAGCCTTGTCCAGGTCATACGAGTGCTGGAGATTATTTCAGTTCACAGGATTCCCAATGACACAGAACTAGTCATGGTCACATTCACACCTACAGCTAATTTAGGTAACTAAGCAGCATATTTTTTGGCCTGCAGGAGGAAGAGTAAAACACGCATAATGGTCCGAGCCAGCCAGCAGATTGGGAAGTTCTTACTGAGATGTGACAGTGATATCCACTGTAGCGCTGTCGACACCCATTTCAATTAAATAAGCTGCAATTTCAAGTTTTAAAATGTAAGTGAACTGTAATATTAATCAAACCAAAACTATATTGACTGTTATAGGTTATGTGTTCATTATACTACTCACATCCTGAACATGAAACAACGATTAAAGTGTAATACAAACATAAGAATAATGAAGAAAATGTCCTAAAAAACCTTTATTATTAAGCTTTTTTATATAACACTGAGAACACTGTCATTGCAGGATATAGTGCAATTTCTCTGAAATTCAAAGTGCCAATACCAGGCTTTTTGAGTTTTCCTTTTTCTTTAATGTATTATATAAGCTTTAGTGCATGTGAGAGCTCTACACATTTACAAAACCCCAAAACCCTGCAAAAGGAAAATATTCTCCTTAACAAAGAAGACTGCTCCTGAAATATCTGAAATGCCCCTTTCTTTCTTTCTTTCTTTCTTTCTTTCTTTCTTTCTTTCTTTCTTTCTTTCTTTCTTTCTTTCTTTATTTATTTTCCCGTTACTTATCTATGTCACTAAGTACAAAATTTACATAATGCCTGCCAAGCAGCTACTTTGGCATACCCTTAAAGAGTGCAGAGCAACCTCATAGCCTGTCACTTTTAGTTACTCACTCCAGCCATTTCCTCTAACTCTAAAATATCTCAGCCATGGAAATCACAAAAAGGAAAAATAAGTTATTTTTTGGCTGCCAGAGCAAATACAAGAATGCTCTAACATTTCCAACATTTGAGTAACCAAAGATCCAGATCAATCTAATGTGGCTAACCTTGTCAATAATGTTGCGTCACAAATGTAATTTTGACAGTCATAAATCATTGAACACAAGACCAATCGGAGCACGCTAAACAAGGACTAGGTGCATTTAACAATATGTGCACCTTTTGTTAACATGACTAGTTTGGTAAACTCAAAGGCCAAACATCAGATGGTGCTGACCTGATACAGGAACCTGCTGGTAAATAGTTCTTACTACCAAACTACTGCCAGCCAGAACTTGACTTTAGCAAAGTTCTTCCTACTTTGCTGCCAGTATAAAGCATACAAAAACACAGATTCATGTGAATTTCTGATTTAAATGGGTCACTGATAAGCCATAATTGGCAAACATTAGATAGCAACATACTGTAGTTAGTTTCAGAGTTACTGTAATCACCATTTCAGAGCAATGGTGACAAAGTAGAAACATTTTGGCTAGGTCAACATCATATGGCATAAATCTATATAAAAGTATTTACAATGTCAGTGTAAATGAGCCACCATATTATCTGGGTTGTTATGGAGAGAGAAGGATTGTTGCACTTTGGCCATTTCACTTGTATGACACAATTACAGTATGAGAAGTGAACAGTGAGGTTACATTGCAGTTTCATACTATTCTTCTGTGTCCATAAGTATGCTATTTTATAGGCCTTTCCTTATTGTGATTTAAAGCTCCAATTGCAAACCAATTCAATACATTACAGCAGACACATTTTTTTAAAGCAGTAGAAACCCCATTGTAGTTATAGCTGGAATTCAAATATTTCAAAAGCAAGCTGCTTCACAATGTATCAGAAACATATTTACAGTTAAGGGTGAGCAATTTAATTCTCTTAAATATAGTTGAGGTAGTGGTTTTAATCATTTTTTTTTAAATCCCAGTGTTCAGGTAGAGAAGGAGATGAGCTACAGAATGGTTGTGATCTCTGAGGATTACTGTGCTCACCGGGCACTCTCAAAAGGTAAAAGGAAAATCACATTAGCTCATTATATTAAGGCTCTGTTTCTACTGGCAACAGATAGACAGGCTGCAATGCATGATGGTCTAATTGTCAATTAATGTAAGATACAGCTTCTATAAGTAACCTCGGTTGTTTCATAGGGCTACCTGATCAATCAAAGCACAATGACCTTTTCGGCATAAATAAGAAGGTTAAAACGAAGCTTTTAAAACTGGGGCAGGGTAGGGTGGGCACGGCTCCCCTTTAAAGTGTGAGAAAAACATCATCAGTAAATCAATGGTGTAATCACTGGTGATGACACCTACCCTACACCCCTACCCCTTTGTTGTCCTTTGATTGTCAAGACATGGAAAAATACATTTTATAAAACAATGCACATTCTGTTAACATAGGGTTAAGATTATAGTTAGGGACATTACTAATGATAACTTCATGGGGTAAAAAAAACTAGAATATTTTTTGGATAATTGCAAAAAATACATGAGCCTGTAAATAAGTGTATTTTGGACACTTTGTTCATTGTGTCCTCCATGTACTAGTCCAACAAAATTATTTACTTTGCAAAACAAGCTTACTGATCGGCAGCTTGCGGTGAATTTCATTTTCTGGATTATCATGAAGGCTGTTTAATCCCCTGCTCATGAGTCAAATATCAAAATAAAATTATATTCATTTTAATGTCAAGATGACTCTTTGCATTTATGACAGTGTCAAATGGATGCATGAGTGGCAGCCCTTCCCTGCTCAAAATATGAATTTTCATGTTTTGGTATATAAGAAATGATAATGATGCGGCCATAGATAAAGAAATGCAATTTTTTATGCTCGACACTTCACTCAGCGAGAGTGCATTATGCACAAAAATGCTCAAACTAATAATTTTCAATTCCCACTTCAGCACAAATAGAGTAGTCCCTACCAGTCTATTATATCCGGCATTGTCTCGCATTCTGCATTTAAATATAGGCTGACATGCTTAATTCATTGGAAGTCATTACGCTGTAATAAGGTGCTGGAGAGGGGACTGGTAGACTGGTGACTGAGCTGGTCTTAGACAGAATGAGTTCCTTTTCTAATTAAGATCATTTTGTTCCCATGTCCCATCATATTGTTCTGGAGTATTAACGCATCTGTATAAGAAGGTCAAAGCCTGCTCCACGCACACTGTGGCTCATATTTTAGGGCATCATCAAGCCCCAGGCACAAAGCTAAACGCCATGAGCTTGTCCGTTTCGCTAATGATGATATGTCACAAGAATTTTCATTTAAAGGCTCTCGTCTGTGTATATTTTCAGGACCTGTGTGTGTGGGTGTGTGCACATACCCCAAATGCATAACAAGCAAAAAATACAAAAATATTAATCTCATATTTCTAATGATAAATATTTATTAGCAAAGAGTCAGATATCTTTACTAAATGTAATCGATTCTAGAAATAAAAGTACTTCCTGATAATGTGCAATAATAATTATACGATCTCACTAAGATGTTAACCTATACACTGTCAGAACAATGTAACTGTTTGGAGTATTCAATTTACAAATTCTGCTGTAAATTTGTAAGGTATTAATGGTAATAGAGTGAGCGAAGATCTATTGTATTCATGGTGATATATCCACCAATTATAATAGCTCTGTATTCTGTTTGCACAGCTCAAACACTACAGAATGGAAGTCAAATGTAACCGGCAAATATGGTGTTGAAAAAAAGAAGAAACAGAAAAAAAGAAAAAGGGAGTCTGTATAGTTGGCTCAAGTGTGTATGCTCTACGGCTAACATGGTGCCGTGGTAAGGAGGGGAAAGATAAGGACTGTGGTGTTTTCACACAGCTGAGGGCTGTGAGAAGGCTCAGGAGTGATATGTGGTGACAGCACAGTGCCACGCTGTTGACACAGCCTGCATCTCTTGGGTAGTGAGGGCGGGATTGCCCCATGGCTTGATTATTTACCGGCCTGCGTGCCTTCAAAAATGTTCTCTGAGGACACTTTGAAAAACCCTCCTTTGCAAGGCCTTTTAATTGGATCAGAGCTATCATTTATTAATGGGACTGACTATATGCAAGTCTACTTTTTTTCACACCCCATCATTATTAATGGCTACTGGATCAAAAGGCTGATATGACCTGTATGATGTTCCATGTCAGCCTGAAAGAGAAATAGATTTCCATCATCAAATTGCAGAGGTTGGAAGAGAAAAACTGCCGTTCACACGGCCAGAGAAAGCCCAGGATTTTTGGAGTACGCTGACCCTGTAAGACATGCACAGTAATTTCAGTGAAATCCCTTAAAATATTGACTTGCATTGAATTGCATCATACAGTGAATTTGAATGGAGGGTTAGACGGATGCTGATCTATGCTGAGGGTTCAATACAGTCAGTCTACTCCCCAAAACACTGGGAAAAAGATTGTTTCAAAGAATGATTGTTTGATTTTCTTTCTGAACAAATTCACAGTGGAACATACAGTGGCCTCTGATGCTTTCAATATCATGTGTTTGACTGTTAAAATCCCCCAAGATAAAAACATAAACAGACTTTTAAAAAATTCTATGCAAAAAAAACTATGTTGAGTGTGTTTTCAACGCTAGTCTCAAAACTGAGACACAATCAACATTTGTTGCCAACCATTACCTACTTTGAGCTTCTTTTAGGAGTCTGTGTACATATTAGGCTATTCTCATTCTCATTCATCTCATGAAGATAAAGTGAAAATACAAATTTAGTATATTGTTAAACTGAGCTAAAAGAAATGATACAATAAACCCTCAATTTGAAAATCACTTTCCTAAAACAGTCCAATAGTTTCCTGTTTGTCACATGTTTCATGATTGCCTTTTTTCACTCATTGTAAACAAATGAGACATGACATTCTCAACTGCTTACTTCATCAGCGTAATTATTTACAACCTGGATGGAAAAGTGTGTCTGTCATTGTGCTAGAGGGAATGCTCTTGTCACTCAGTGGACTAACCTTTTTAAGCACCCTAACGGAAAGCTAGTTATTGTTTTCTGTGATAGTTTCCCACAATATTTTTTTTCTTTTTAACTATGTTCTTAAAATTGATTCATATATTCCATTGCACTATGACTGGCTATGGACCAGACATTTTCAGTTGGCATAGAAATGCATCAGTGTCAAATAGAGACCAACAAGGCGACAGCTTCCAGCCATGTGCTGTCCCTATTAGTTAAAAATGAAGAGTGCATTGAGACTGCCACTAGCCCTCTTTAGAATGCCACTGAAGATGATAACACCATACGTCAATCACTTTTATGAAAGATGCATTAGGGTGACAGTTACAACTTAAAAGGGAAAAAGCAAACACTCATCTTTTAAAAGCAAACCATTTTTGTAACCTGTGCTGTATCGAGGTATTAGCACCAACACTGCACGCTGAGGATGTATGAGTATATTTTTGCACATCTGTCTCAGAGCTAACCTTTTGTGACCAAATGCACAAACACATGTTTATATATGTCCCTGTTCCATACCCCTTTTTAGTGGCAAAGCTTGAAAGTTGTTTTTTTTACCCTAAAGTTCAACATGATCGTTTGATGTGACAGATGTGAGAATGGGAGTGGGTGGACTTGACTGATGCTGAGCTCTCAGCACTCTGCTATGATTGAAACTGGAATTACGGCTGCTGTGAAGAAATAACCCTCGCTGACTTTTGACTGAATGTGTATGTGCGTGTTTGTGCATGTTTATCTCGACATCAATCTATGCGTGATCAATACAATTGCAAATTTCAATCTATTGCAGTCTAAATGGTCTGTGTGGTAATGGTGCAAACTGAAATTTGTTTTTGTTCATAAATGTCTGCCCTAGATGTATCAATGGACAACAACCTTTTAAAAAAATGTGTTCAAATTCCCACAAGCTTATTGAATGACAAATTGAAATAATACAAGTGACTGGCATTCTTCCATGTACAAAGGCCTTAATGTGCTAATGAGTTCAAAAAGACATTTAACATGAGAATGTCAAGCAAGCCATTGGCATTTTGGCATCTGACAGTTGGGTCACATGTTCCTCTGAGGGACACTAACACTTTACCCATATTATACAGTACTTGGCTTGTTTTATTGAGCCACTGAAGAGAGAATTAGCAAAATTTACAGAAAAACATCGGTCGCTGAAATGTGTGTTAATGTAAATATGCTTTTTATAGTGGTTGTTTGTAATCATTTTACAACAGGACAGCATCACTGATATACTGAGTGTGCTGTGTTCAGCCGTTACTAGTACTATGTAAAGGGATTTGTTTACCTGGTTCTGATTTACAGCAACTGCTTTGACTCACAACAGCTTTGGGGATGATTTTTGTTGCTTTTTAGAAATAACATAAATATTAATTCCCATCTATATTTAGTTACCTGAATGAATAATTCACATATGTATTAAGAGTATTTTTCACAACAAAAAAAGATGAATTCACATTTCACAAAGGTTCTTAACTTATCTGCTAAAAAAATTGAAATTTGAAAACCTGAGCTTAAAAAGATCTAAAATGAAATGAGGAGCATTACTGAAACTTGTATATATGTAAGATTTAGCAAAGTATGTATCAGTCGTGAATTACTGGCAATGCAGCTACTTTCACTGTGGAGGGAAAAAAGTTAAAATTTTTTATTCTGTCTTTTGTTTTTGTTTTCAGAAAAAAATGGACAATAAAGGTCTTGTAGAATATATATATAGTTGGAAAATGACATACTGTAGGACAGGAGAGGACAGGAAGAGATTATCTCAAAAGTTAAGTCACTTAAAATTTACGTGTAATGTCTATTTATGGTCAGAACGGCACTCAAAGAATTCTGAATTGAGTTTTTGGACACTTTTCCAACAGCAAATGTAGTAGTAAAGGTATAAAGTTCAGGGGAAAAGCTTAACATTAAAACTTTTAAGCACTTTCTTGTTGAATCATATTTGACTGGATATACTGTGTACGCAGTGTTATATCCCCTTGGCCACTGGCTGGATAGTTTTGTTTCCCAAATAACTGCCCAAAGTAGTATAATCTGTTTCAGTATTGCTACCACACAAAACAACTTTCATTTAGAGAGACTAGTAGGAGTCATCAGTTTGAATTTAAGCCATATTCTTTAGCAGCACTTGCCAAATTCCACCTTTATACTAGCCAACAGTCAGAAAGCTGCAATGGTGGCTCATACAACATCCAGTTCTATATAATAGGACAAAGAGCAGTAAACCTTATAACGACCTGCAGCACTGGTCAGCTGATCATAGTCTGTCCAGAAAGAAACCAAATCTACTGAGGCGCATAATAGAAATATGACTTTAGTCATCCTGTGTACCTCACAAAAATGTATACAATCTTGTATAATAATAGATGCATTAGTAGTACAGAAATCAGAACAACTTAGGGAAAATTCTACTATTTCTAATATTATTATTTCATATTCTAATATTGTGTAATTAAAATACATTTACTCCAAGCTGTATGTGCTCTTTAACTATAAAAGTATATTTGTAAAAGTAGTTTACTTTGACTTTATCACTCACTTATCTGATTAAATTTAAAGCTTGGTAAATAAAGGGACCATGTAGATACCTCTGTAAAGAATAAATCTGTCCCATTTTGGCTTTACAGGCCTCGAAAATGCTACTAATGATCTCAAAACCATTGTATGAATATCACCTTTTTGTAGGTTGAAGTCCAGTTACTACAGGTTTGTATGACACGTGTTCACTGCTCTTTCATTTTGCTAGCATAGGCTGGTGATTCACTTTTTCTCCATGGGGGTCTGGTGCAGGTAAGGTCTTTCCAAATCCACAAGTGAATATTTCTTTGTGAGCAAAAGTGGGTCACATAGGTTTCTCCAGAAGCAACACAGGTAGACACACCAGGACAGAATCTGCAACAAAAGAGAACAGGTCAAGTAAGTAGAGAGCATATGTCAACAGGTAAGCAAGCAAACAAGGCCTCAAACTAAGTGGCCTCAATTACTCTACCACACTGACTAGCTAAACAGCCCAGCTACAGTAGGATCAGATGAGGATCAGGTGCACTGGTGGAAACTGGGACAGCCACACCTAGTTCTGGGAGAGGTAAGCAGAATTAATACTCACGCCCACACACACACACATGAACATGACAGTGTGAGGAGAAATAGAGCAGGTAAAGGAGAACAGAAAGAAGGCAGGTCAGAACCTAAGAGGACAGGAGAGGACCATGACGAAATGGTTATTGCACTGTGTCTGGTAAAACTCCTTCAGCCACACTTTCATTTCAAATCCACTGCAATAGTGAACAACTACAAAAAATATGTCACTCTGCAAATATTCACTCTGTATTACCCATAAATAACTTCTTTTGGCATTTTGGAACAGTTTATTAATACATTTTTGATTTCTGTTTGTTTTTACTGGTCTAGTGCCTTAAGTTTGACGATTGTGACGCCGAGTTTTGGTTTTGTGATTTTGTTTCATGTTCATCCTGGTATAATAAGCTTGTATTGTTTGAGGTTTGACTCTTATTTTACATTTTGAGTTCTTTATTTTCATTACTGTTTAAATGTTGCTGGAGCTTTAATTTGTGTTTTATTGGATTTCCTTCCTTGTTTTAAGTTGTCTGTTATGTCTTGTGTTTCTCCTCCTCTGTCTGGTAACTAGGGATGGGTATCGAAAACCGGTTCTTGTTGAGAACCGGTTCCCACTGTTTCAATTCCTTGGAATCGTTTGCCACTTTTAAAAACGATTCCCTTATCGATTCCAGTCGCCCCGAATGACGTCATCACGTTGAGTAGCGTCTTTTACCCAGTAGGAAACACGGCGCCTGAGCGGCACAAACGCTCAAAAGTTTGGTTACACTTTATGAGAAAGGATGACAACAGGGCAACGTGCAATACTTGCAAAGTAGAGATTTCATCAAAGGGAGGAAACACTACGAATATGCAAAAGCATTTGCTCAAAAAACACGCGATTGCTTTCAACGAATGTCGTGTTTTTGATCCGCTCCGGACTAGCGAAGCTCAACCCAGCAGCAGCGGTAGCGTTTCCACGTCCTCTCCCGTTAATACTGCAGGTAACTAATCAATTAGCATTGCATATTATGTTAGCGCGATTTACCTTATTACAAAACCTGCTATTACTGTGCGTTGCATTTAGATAACCATGATGAGAGAGACAGAGTCTGGCTGGCTCAGATGCTGGCAGTTCTCGCTGCAGTCTACCGGTAGCGTCTCCTTTCAGGCCAGGATAGACGAATGTCACCCAGCAGTGTCTAAGTTTGTGGTCAAAGGCTTGCACCCATTTGCCACAGCAGATGCCCCCGATTTCACTTTGGTAAGTGAATGTGTTTAATTGTAGGCAGGGACATTACTGGATATTCTTGTGTAATTGCTACAGAATAATTTATGTTAAACTTTGTTATTGCTACAGGAGAATATTTATTTTATTATTTTACATATACATTTTTTTCCTGGGGACCCTGTGACACCCCATTGAAGAGCCGTAGGCTGGATCTCTTAAGATCTCACTGTTGGGTTTGTAAGGCCATGTTACTCCTAAATTTCTATCTTGTTCAAAGAGAAGATATAAAACACAGTTCTAAGCTAATCGACTTTAGTGTTCTCCTTTTTAAAAAAAAAAGAATCGATAAGAGAATCGATAAGGAATCGAATCGTTAAACAGAATCGAAAATGGAATCGGAATCGTTAAAATCTTATCAATACCCATCCCTACTGGTAACGCCTGCTCCTACGCTTTTGTTTTTATGTTTCTGTGTGGTTTGTCCATTCATATCTTATTTATCTTCAGTAGATTCCAGATTGTTTGAAACTACCAACAGCTTTAATGTGTGACCTGTTCCCAACATTTTAGGCATCCTCAGTCAGTTTTTACTGTATTTTTAGTCTAATTTGTCCTCTGTCAGTATGTCATGTCTGTGATGTGCATCCCTGATTTCTCTAAAGATTCTTTGGCCTCTTGCGTTTCAGGAATTTTGCTTTTTACCTCACATTTTGGACTTAATTTAGACTTTATGTGATATTTCATTTCATTTCCTTTTTGATTCCATTTGCTTTTTCATCTTACATTTGGTTCCTCTCAATTTTATACACTGTGACATTTGATTCATTTCACCTTCCGTTTTGCAATTGCATACAAACAAAACAAAAGCTCACATAAAGCAAAACTTCAAGAACTGGAGAAGAGTCAAAACCAATTGTCATCTGGAAAAATGCTTCCACACTAATGTATTTGTTTTTCATAAATCACTGTACTGTAGTGACTATATTGTACTGACAATAAGATTCCATTCTACCAAGTCAATTTTCAACAACTGGCATTACTCCGTCTCTGTCATTTTTTCTCAGCTGAGGTGAGAAATGAGGAGAATCCATGGGAAAATTGGTCAGAAGGCTAGTTATCTTGAGCCTATGAAAAACAAAAAGGAGTGCAGCAGCACATCAATACTTGCCCTGTCACAAGGGTCTCAAGAAAGCGACTGAAATTTTATTTTTGGAGTCACTAACTTTTGACTTGTCAGATTCTTGCAACCTGTCATCACTTCAAATGTGTCAGTGGGCCTCCACTGCTACCTTAAAACTCTGACTCAAGTCCTGTATAATTTCCCCATCTTCCCAGCTACCTCTGTGCTAAATTGCATTGGAAGATGGATTTTTGGCATCTGAAGCTGTCAGGTCTTAGCCATGGAAGACTTTATGCACTGGTACACCGTGTATGAAAGTGAATTCTGGAGGGATGGAGGGGAATAACAGCGGTGAGTCAAGTACCGCCACTCCAGCTGGTCTTTGGGCATTTTTTCAGGCTGTGATTGTATGTATTTAATAATAATGTCGAAGCTGCATATCTATTTTTTCCCGTCCTCATCTTTCCTTTCTCATTTTCTCTGTCTCTCTAAATGTATTTCTCCTGTATTACCTAGATCTGAATCTCTGGTAGGTTTCCTAATGATGATAGGATGTGGTCCGGCAGCAATCTGAAGACCATCTTCATTCCAGAAAGAACTATTATCTTCATTTTCATTATAGTTATTACAGTGTCCATATGCATGAATTGTAGAACATATTTTACATTAAAACATAGCCTGGCGGAAAACGCTGTTCTGATTGGTGGAAAGGTGTTCGTTAATTTTTGATAAAAGATCCCTCAAACAAAACGTTGCTATCACCAGGGATGGTAATTATACTTTCCTTCTTGGCAAGGAAAAAACTCAAATGTCTGCCATGCTGAATTTAAGTCAGTGCTTAGTGTTCTCCATGTCCCAGTCGTAGCAGCACAACTATGTGCAGCTTTCAGGAGTCTGTGTTTACTTTTCCTATCAGTGTATGTTCAAATATGAGAGGATAAACCTCATCTGTAAGACAGCTGTATACATTTGAAAAGGCCCAGGCAAGTCCCAGTGAAAGAACAGCAAAGCAAGAGGCTATCAGAACAATTAAGTTGACAATATTTGCTGACAATTACTTGGAAACACACCCAAACGCCTGCTGTTTATTTCAAGGAGCCTAAAAATAGGTTCAAGCTATCTTTTAAAGGTCAGAGTGCAATTACTGTTTATTAAAAGAGAACATTTAAAGCATGAAATTTGTGGCCAAAACCAATTTGGTAAACCAATTATCTTTTCATTTAACTAATAGATTTGAGAATGTCTCAGTGTCTATTCTTTGCAAACTGTTCATCCAATCTACTTCAAATTTGATATATGTATTTCAGGAGACTCAAGCAACTGTGTGTTGAGACAGCCACTTTAGGAAATTGACTGTCTTAAAATTTCAAATTGTTGATTCACAGACTTAACCCCATAATTAATAACGGGACTGAATGAAGTTGTTATGCAGTATAATGAGTCATGTTGGTCTGAAGTCTGATCTGAAAATTCTAAGGTAAAAAAAATATTAATACTTTTTTTCTTTTGAGTTGTCTGCCTGGTTTCCTTGTTTCTGAAATAAAAAATGACAACACGTTGATTATGTTCCCAGATAATACACTAAATAAAACAGTTATATTTCTTTGTGCGTTAATTTAAAAAGATAAACGTTCATACAGTCTCTATAATAATTCAATGCAAAGTGAAATACAATTATGACATGTTTAGAGGGTGTATAAAAAACAAAAGAAAAACAACATAGTGCAATGATTTGAAAATCTCATAAACCCATATTTTATTTACAACAAAATACACAATACAAAATTCAAAATGAGACAAATTATTATTTTATGAACTATATTGGATTATTTTAAATTTCACGGCTTAGAGTTACATGCTGTTTACCCTAAATGAAACCCAGCCTATTTACATAAATGAAACAGAATGTTACATTGTCCAGCGATGTTTGCTAGTCATCAGTCATTGTTAAATTGTATCATGGATGGAAAACCATGAGAGCTCTGAAAGAGTCCAGTATTGAGTAAGGAACAGGCAAATCTCAAATGATCCCTATTATCCCCTAACAGAAAATTTAAAAAGCAAACAACTGATCATTCTCTAACCCAGGGGTTCCCAAACTTTTTTCGCTGGGCCCCCCTTTGTTTTACAAGAATAATTCACGCATGTACTAACACATCCTCCAACCACACACACCCATATTTTGCTCAATTGCGGTTTATTTCACACCTCAAACATTTGGTAAACAATTAAGCAAATACAAGTAATCTGCAGGTAGTAAGAAAATAAACTACTAACTCTTTTACGCTACGTCCACACCTACATAGGTATTTTTGAAAACGCAGCTGTTTCGTCCACACATAAACGGCGTTTCGAATCACCGAAAACTCATTTTTTTGCGTTTATCTTCAGCTTTTAAACTCTTACATATAAACACGCCGTTACTGTCCCTCTATTTAGAAAGGCAGAGGCGTCACGGTGTAATTATTTTACAAGTAGTTATTTTTTCCTGTGTAATAATATTCAACTGTGGCGGAGGTGTGGTCCGGGGCGCGGCTGCAGGGGAGGAGTGGTGCAGTGAGCTCAACGGGGCGGTGCTGGTAAGAACAGCTGATGGCGATTTTGGACTGATGGTGGTTTTCCTTTCCTTTATATAGTGAGGTGGAGAGGAGCGGAGGAGAGAGACGCCGGGGAAACCGACCGCTGTCAGACGGTGTTCTGTTGTAATTCAGTGCACACTCTTAATAAATGTGGGATCTGATGACAACGACCTGTGTGTGGGTGTATCTGTGCCTAGCGTGTGTCACAAGAACATTCATCAATAAATTTTTCAAAAAAATGCCTCTTTGTGCAAAATGGGTTTAAAAACATAAACAGCTGTGGGATACTGTTTGTCCATGATTTAGACAGGGGAACAAATCGTGGCAGGATCAGCCTGATATTATTTGTATCCTGCTGTAACTTTACTGTATAAAGAGCTAACATCTCAAAAATGTCAGGAGTAGGTAGTCATTACAACAAGTGTTTGTGAACTAAAAATCAAGATTGTGGGATACTGTTTGTCCATGATTTGAACAGCCCAGCGGTGCTCCCGACGAAGGGAAACCCACTTCTGCAGGGGAGACCTACCTTGGCACTTGTGCAGGTGAAACCAAAGGGAAAATATGTTTCACCATATTTTCTAGTCTTTGGCTTAGAATGAAGTTGGTTTGGAAACATATTCAGCAATGCTTCATCTCCTGCTTTGCGTTTGTCTAGGCGCCCCAAGCATTGTTCCCCCCCCCTCTTTTCATGCCCCCTGCAATGGCTCTGCCCCACACTTTGGGAAGGTCTGCTCTAACCTGTGCTCCTAACCAATAAACAACAAGAAGAAGATTTGAAAAAACAAACAAACAAAAAACAGCCTGTCACTCCTACTAAACAGCTACAAGGTCCTCAGTTTGTAATTGGAGGTAAGATTTTAATGTTTACAAAAACTATTTGCAGAACGTTCTCAGCTAACAAGACAAATGTCAGAAATGAAACTTAAGATTAAATTCTTGTAATGAGGCTACACACAGAAGCAGCCAAGGCTGTTTTAGTTCTGTCTGATAATTGAGTACTGCGTTTTTTCAGAATACAATATATTGCATGTAGCTTCTTCACTGAGTAGCCAGTCTGAATTCATTATATTACGAACTTATATATGTTTATCAGTCTGTCAGCCCTAAATCACCTTTTCAAGCAAACAACTACAAACCCCCGCCCCAAAATTAGAATACTTTGTACATGTAAATAAAAACAGAATGTAATAATTTGCACACCTCATAAAACCCATATTTCACTGAATTTATTTGTATTTCATGAAGAATATTAGCTTGTTTTGAATTTAATGGCAACAATGCATCTCCAAAAAGTTGGGCGGAGTAAATAAAAGGCTTGAAATGTAAGTGGTACTAAAAAGAAACAGCTGGAGGAATATTTTGCAAATTAGGTTCGTTGGCAACAGTTCAGTAACTTAATTGGGTATAAAAAAAAAGAGCATCTTAGAATGCTTGCTAAAGTAAAGATGGGCAGAGATTCACCGGTATGCAAAAGAATGTGTCAAAAATTGCATAATAATTATTCTCAAAATACCTTTTTAAGGAATATAAATGCCAGACTGGCGACCTGTCCAGGGTGTACCCTGCCTCTCGCCCTATGACAGCTGGGATAGGCTCCAGCGCCCCCCGCGACCCTGAAAAGGATAAGCGGAAGTGAATGGATGGATGGATGGAATATAAATGCCTCATCATCTACAGTGCATACAATCATTAAGATTCAGAGAATCTGGAGAAATCTCTGTATGCAAGGGACAAGGCTGAAAATCCCAACTTCTTCAGGCCCTCAGGCAGCACATGCATTATTTTATGATTCTGTCATGATAATCATGGCATGGCTCCAGGAACAATTCCAGTCTGTGAACTTCCAACAAAAACTATATGTGAACATGATCAGAAATGCCATGTTTTCTCTAGGCCAAAGCTTACTCACAATGGACTGAGGCAAAATGTGTCAGACAAACAGAGATTTTGAAGTTCTTTTTTAAAATCATTGATGTTGTATCAGTTCAAAAACCTGCATCTCTGATGGTATGGGGAGGTAGGGATATTAGATCCTGGACCGAGAACCATATACCAGACAACAATGGGACATGATTCCTCTCCCAAATATCCAAACACTGCTCTCAGTTCCTGAGACTACTTCCAGTCAAGATGCTGGTCCAGAATCTTTACTGTCTGTTCTGAAAATTAGACAATGATTAATATGGCCCTGTCCCAACTTCTGAGACAATTTGCTGCCATCAAATTCAAAAAGGGCTAATGTTTCTCTTTTTTTTTTTTTCTTTTGTGTGTCCCGTTTGGATCTTTAGCCATCAGAATTGTTGTCTTAAGGCCAAGAAAGATGCCAAGCAGATTTATTTTACCAAGTGGATCATCATGGCCTTGCCATATTGGTCCATTTGATTGACCTTTATTATAATTATGAATTTATTTTATTTTCAGTTGCTACAAACGGGACAGACATGACTGGGGGATAGGACAGGGAGAAAGAATGAAAGAAAGAGAGGGAGAGAAAGAAAACCAAAGGGGAGAAGAGACGGTGAGAAGGGGGGGAAGAAAGAAAAAAAACAAACAAAACACCTGGGTCACCTGTATGGAGAAAAAAAAACAGAAGAGAAAGCAAACAACAAAGAGCAGCATAATAAAAAAAAGCACCATCACAATAAACTAGCTAGCAGTAGATATCAGTAGATACTAAATAATAAACGATATTGTGCAGCACGCAAGATAGACAGCGCACAATGTGCTTTGAGGCAGCAGCCAAGAAAGCTGTAGTCCGCGTCTGTGAATACCCGTGTGTACACCTGTGTGCATACCTGTGTGGATCAGCATGCTTGCATTCCAAAGGTTTCTCCATGTAACGATCTGCTAGGGAGTGTGGGGAGCCACAGCCCCGTCCTCCAGGGTATGAAGCAGGTATGGAGGAGATCAAAACTCCAGACATCCAGAGGTCCCCAGAACACAAGAGACCAAGGAAGACCAACAGAGGGGCAGCCGCGCCACTGTCCCAGTAAGAGCTGAGGAGAGTCCCAGATGAGGGCTCACTCAGCAGCCGCGGAGCAGAAGCCAGGGGGAGTTGCAGTGACGCGCCCGTGAGCTCCGCCGGCAGCCAGCTGTGCCTGAGTGACCCCACCTCCGAAGTGGCCCGAGCGAGCCCCAGGCTCCAGGCCCCGATAAGCGGCCGCCAAGGAGTGAGCCGGTGTGTACCCGGACGCCCATCCCCAGACACAAAGAACCAGCAACGCACCGATACCTGAGGGAGTCCGCCACTGGCAGGGGAAGTGGTGGTGGGTGGAGATAGGCTTCCAAACCTTGGAGGGTCTGAGATGTCCCCAGAGAGGTGGTGTCTGATACCCAACCTGACATATAGACACATACATACAGGCACACACAGACACAAACATCCATTCCCACCCTCATGCTCTCATATGCACTTACTCCACACTCAACCAACGTGGAGACAGACATAAAGAGATGCTGTACACACGATCACACTCCCCAAGCGTACTCTACGAACCAGGTCTAGGTACCCTTGCCCCTGGAGGGGGGAACTGCACCCAGACCCAGGTGGTGTTACCCTTTTCCCTGCGGTGGGGAGAGGCAGACCGCCCCGGCTCCGTAGCAGCAGGGAGGCCCCACACTCCAGACCGCAGTCGGACGGCCAACTCCTCCTAGCCCCCCCGCTCCAGCAGGCCACAGAGAATGGGGGTGAGAGAAGACTCCAATGTTTCTCTTAAAGTTGAACACTTTCTCAGTTTAAACATTTGACGTGTTTTCCACATTGTATTGTGAATAAAATATGGGTTTATGAGAATTGCAAATTGTTACATTCTATTTTTATTTAAACATTTATACAGAATCTCAACTTTTTTTGGAATTGAGGGTTGTAGTATTTCATTTCTTCAAACTCAGTGTTTGTGTAAGTGATGGAGAAAGCTAACATGCTGGTCCAGAATCGTCCATAGAGATGAGGAGAGCTGGTGAATCCCAATAGCTGGAAGAGACCCTACACTGAGGATATTTATGTTTCATCATAAGGCAATGGTGATCACACTGACCAGCTCTTCATTCATTTAGACTAACCTCTTTCTGTAAAGGTCAGTATACATACAAGTGTGGAAGAACACTGACAGTATGTGTAGTTGTTTCTGTAAAATGAAAGTCCTACATTGCACTGTGAGAGAAGTAATGGTCTTGCACAGTCTTGCATAAAATGAAACTCTAAACTCTAAAACTCAGACTAAAGTGGTGTCACATCTGAATTTTTTAGACTTTTGTGCATCTTAAACAACTACTGAAATCTCACAGTTTTCAGTCACTGTATGTATGTGGGTTTATGTCTGTATACAGCTTTTACATAAGGGTGATATTTTAGTGATGAACAAATCCTCCTGTTCAGCTCTATGTGCGAGATGCAGAATGTTTATTTGTTAAATGAAAAAAACAAACAAACAACCTCCTACATAAATGTTTTACTGTCTTACTTCTTGATTAAAAGGCATAGCATATCGTATTCTATTAGTGTTTACTTGAGAATTAGATTTCTTTTTTTGACACTGTATGACAAACCATTCAGTAGAGCCCCCACAGTGATGGAGTACAACCAGCTTGATTCACACAAAAGTTAAATGTTGTTCAGTGTTAATTTGAAGCATTTCCTGTATCTAGGTAGAGATGCAAAACACTTCACTTTAATGGAAATAGCAGATATAATTGAGATTCAATGTCAAGTATTCCTTCCAACAACTTAAACTACTGATGTTAGGCTCTATAGGGAGAATACAAGTTATGTAGCTCTAATTTATCAGCACAGATTTGTTAGGTGGGCTACTGAATGAATAATTTGTGTGCATGAATAAATTAATTGCTTAATTTGTGCCATCTAATTAAGTTTCCCTTAAGAGTCCTCAGATAACTCCACTCATTCCCTAAAATTAAATCTTTAAGTTGGTATAGCTATTGCAGGCAGTTTGCAAAATGCACCCAGCGTGCTAGCTCCAAGCTAGCAGCTGTATTTTAGTTTAAATTACTGAATTAACTGCTCACATTAGTGGTATTAATTTAATATATTCCTTCCACTGATAATTATTCTCTATCTCATTCCCATACTATGTGTTTTCAGACACCGATTAACTGTTTCTGTACAGGAATACATGTGGACATGCATGTGGCACAAAACAATGACCTATTTAATATGATTTCTGGCAATTATTTCATGTGAATAATTGAAAAACAAATACTGTCACAAATGATCAAACCTTTTTACCTAACAGGTTGTGCAGGCTAAAGGGACATTGCTGCTGAGGTCAGACAGGGCAGAGAAGTCATAGGTTTTAACAGTATAACACACAAATCCTGTTAGTCCTGATTTTATAAGGAGAAAAGTATTGAGTCACACTTCTAGCTTACTTGAAAAACTTTTCTCTTTAAGCATTATGCGGATTCACTTGGTTGCCAGTTTCCATGTTCTTCCTGTGCCAGCATGTTTTCCCTATGAGCCAGTTTTATCCCGCAGTACAAAACGTAGCATTAAGTTAGTTGGCTGTAGGTGTGAGTGGCTGTTTGTGTCTCTGTGTTAAGACTGACATGTGCACCGTCCACCATACCTGACATGATGTTACTTTTCTGTCTTTTATATTAAACCATACAAAGAAAAGAATATGTCTCTAAGTACACTAAACTGAAAAGACAGTTATGTGGATGTCAAACAAATGATCCTGTACAGTTTAGCTGGTTTTAATCATAAACTTGGGAACTTTTCAAAATGTATTTCTCTGTTTGTGCATTCACAAAAAGATTTGGGGTATGAATAATTTTTCTCTGCATGTCAAAGAATTTGAATGGGGTGGGCGGGATCTATACTGAAGGATGACCGAAGAGACCACTGACTAAATGTAGTTAGTACGTAGCTTCACTATCTAGCACAGCTGTCTTGTCAATTTCACATTCACATGTGAAAAAACCCCCATCTAAAATCACATAATGAGGCAGTATTATGGTAGCTTTGGTTTATTATAAACAATTAAAGCCTTCCTAATCAGAGTTTTTCTTAATGACAGTATAGTTGGATCTTAGTTTACGGGGGTTATATATACACAGTTTCGTGTAGTTGAAGCTGAAATGCAAATGGTTTCTAAAGTGATTATTTTGTCTAATCAAATTTAGATTAAATGTCTTGCAATTGCATATTAGTGAGCAATAAAATTATCATAACTACAGACATTGCAGATATACTCACTAGCCTCTATCTAAATATATAAAATACTCACACACACACACACATACATATACATATATATATATATATATATATATATATATATATATATATATATATACTAATGAGGTAATACTGTCTAAATATTATCTAAAGGATCATATACATACAACTGTATAATTAAACACACTGTGAATAACCACCATAAGCAATTTCTGCTTATGGTGGTTTCTTTCTGTTACTGTGCCTGTGCTGTGTATTTTTAATTATTTTTCTTTAGCAGGCTGCAGGTATTCATACATATACATACATATGCATGTTCATACACATATCTAACACACTTTAGAGTTCTACAAATAGCTGCATTTTATGAAACATTTCAATATGCTGTGTAATGGCCAAAAAATTCGAAAGAAGTTTGAATACAAAAAAAAAAAAAAACATTTGAAAGATTTTCTGCGTATGCACTGTTGAGTAAAGAAGAATCTGCAGCACTACGAACTGCTCTGCTCTCAGTAAATGCAGTGATTATTACAGCAAATTGGCTGCCTCTTTACCAAGACACATCTCTGCCTCTTGTATTGGGATTCTCCTCCTCCCTCCTTCCATCAGACCACATTAAATTCAGTTTAACTAAATTCTGCTCTTTTTCATCAAAATATCAGTATTGTTGTTGACCAGAAATATGTGGGGTTAGGATGTAAACACTAAACGGGAGGGGCCTTTCAGGACAAAACCAAGGCTTAAGCACCACTCACAGTTTTGAGTCACCCTCCCAGCAAGATGTGTGATTCATAGCGACTCCTAGCTAATGCTTCCTAAATTTTTTTACACAGTGCGCCTCTCTAGTAAAGTCCACAGTTGCTTTTTAACCCCAAAAGAAAGTTGCCTGGGTCTAATTCTGTGTTATTTTACATCCGTGGTGGAGCTTTGGCATGTACATCTGTTTATTTCTCTTTATTATTGCCATTTTCAACATAGCATAATCAATATCCATGTTTCCAGACTTTGCCTGTGGACCAAAGTGTATCACCTGATCACAGTGATGCAGACAAAGCCAGGAGTGTGTCTTGTCTCTCATCCTTCAGTGAAGGAGGCCAACCATTTGCAGAAATTTAACTTGAATTCAAAACTTTTTAAATTACAAGCAAAACTCTATAATTTGCGAAGAAATCAGAAGGATTTACAAATGAAACCTTTTGTGATGGCAAAAAATGGAAAGCTTTACAATTCTCAAGTATTTCATGAAAACCAACTAACCTCTAAAGAGTGATTTATTTGCAGTACGTATATATATATATATATATATATATATATATATATATATTAGGGGTGCAACGATACACAAAATTCACGGTTCGGTTCGGTTCGATACTTTGGTGTCACGGTTCGATATTTTTTCGATACAAAAAAATGTTCATGCATTTTTAATTTGTCATTTATTAAAATTATAAATATATATTTTAACTCAAAAGTACAGTTTTTAAATTTAACCCTAACCCTTGTGCGTGTTTTTTATTTTGACAGCGAATGCGCACCTGCGGACCACTTATGTGCAGCCCTGGTTATTTAGCTCATCATATCGCAGCCACAGAAATTCTTTTGTCCATGAAACCATAAAGCTGCACTTTCTTTTTGCCTTATAGTCTGATTTGTCATAACTTCTCCGTTTTGTGGTAAGCTTTTCTTTGGCTGTCACTTCTTCACCCTGACCTGTCTTATTTGGCTCAGCAGAACTGAAATGCTTTTACACGCTCACTCACATAAGCTCAGCGATTCTCTGCGCGATCAACCTCTCACATGTTTAAGCTTGCTGCGGGAGATTTCACTTGTTATGTTTGCATAGTAAGCTAACGATTAATAAGACGATGTCAGAGGAATTGGTGCACAAATTATCATCACTCACAGATCAGTGCTGTCGCTCTCTATACACAGTTCGCACGATTGCAAAGTGAAAGCAAAAAAACAAGCGCAAATTCAAACGCGACTTCAATGTGTCACATATTGACAGTGGCTCACCGATGCCAATGACATAATTACCCAGCTACATTTCTGAAAGAATGCAAAAGCATTGACATATATTTTTCCTACAATAGCCCGACGGGCAGGGAAGAGAAAGATTTTGGTAGCCCGACTGAAAAAAATCGCTAGCTCCAGGACGTCGGGCTAGCGATATTGCAAGCCCTGTATCTGATTGAGGAATCACTCATCTTTGGAAAAGAGAGTTTATTACAGAGAAATGGCTCTTTCCAAAATAAAAGCTATACTATCCGCTTCTTCTGGGCTATATTCTCAGCAGCATAAGGAGAATCATGTGCTAACAGCTGTCTAAATGACTCGGCTAAAGTTAGTAGCATGCTTGCTTTTTTTTGTCTGCTTCCACTTGTCTTTGCACTACGATGATGTCGGCGTAAATGTGCAGTCATATTCGTTGTGTTCCCACTAGTGCTTTCAGGTTAATCTCGTTGAAATGACCTTAACGCCACAACACGGCAAATCTCCGTTAACGAGCTACCGCCGATCGCTCCGTGCATGGGGCTAGACGGCCAACACGTTAACGAGCTAACTGCGCTAACACACTAGTTCACACCAATGTAATTGAGCATTGCATGGCACATCCAACATACTGTTTTACTTTAGTCCATGACTCGCTTACCTTCAGGGTCATACGTCACATGAAAACCAAAATAATTCCAAACGCCAGATCTGAATGAGGTTCAATTTGCCTGTTGCAAGTAGAGCTTAACTTCTGTCTCGCTAGCTTGCCCTGCGCTCTTCCTTCTGACTATGCTGTCTGTGTTGAGCGCTCAGTGGATCTGCGCTCCACAGTGCAGCCTAGGCGGAGTAGTCGAACACAGATTCACTGAGCGCTCAACACAGACAGCATCGTCAGAAGGAAAATTGATAAAATAAATTACAAATGTTGTATTGTTTGATACATATGCGTACCGAACCGAAAGCACTGTATCGAACGGTTCAATATTGATACGAATATCGTTGCACCCCTAATATATATATATATATATTGTTTATTATCTTTTATTCAAAAATGTGATTTTTTAATGCAGTTAGAAAAATATGCCTACAGAACGTTTTTAAGATTGCATTAGAAAGCCTTCAAATGTATCAATGGTGACGATACTGAAATTATTATTTCAAGCTTGCTATAAAGTTATTGGAAATAACTTTGGAGATGCCCTATCTTAACTGTGACTGCAATTGCATGAGCAGTTAAGAAGATGGATGGATGCATGGATGGTTGCATGGATGGAGGAATGGAGGGATACCTCCGTGATGCAAATTATTTTAACCTTTGCGTAACACTAATTTAACAATGACCATAGGTTTTCACATAAAACAGACTTTATCCTAATTTGTTTTTAGCCTTCCAATCAATGGCATACCATGAATTGAAGATCCTACATTTCCATGAAGTGTCTTCTCGCTGATGCTGATATCTGACACTTCTAAATGAAAAAAGTAAATAAATAAAAAACTGACAATGTTTACAAACTCAAACATTCTTTTAAAAGTGGATTCTAACTGATTGCATTCTTCACTTTTCATTTCATAGTAACCCATGTCATACACATAACATGCAATATTCTAGTGATTTGTCACACATATCACAAAAGCATTATAGGCTTTTCAGACTATGTTTTTCATTAAAAAGTTACTAGAAGGAATTGCCATTTGCTCCTAGTCAACCATACAGAGAGCTGGCACTACTGGAATGACTATCAATAAACACGCTTTGAAGATATTAAATTCCTAAATGCAACATTCTGCATACTCGTCACTCTAGTATTTAACTACTTGAATCAGTTTTACTATCCTTTTATTCTTTGATGTTATAAAATATGAACAATTGGAAGATGTTATAGTTACACCTCACCTGCCGCTTGTTCATTTGCAGAGAAAAATATTGCAGTTTGATGCTGTTTATCAGCCTTGGCTTCATCATCAGCCTCATTCAGTAGTGCTGGATGTGCAGTCATATATATATATATACACACTACGCAAGTAACCCCGGCAGAAGGGGCTACATGAATAGGATGGGTTAGGATGGGTTATATATATATATATATATATATATATATATATATATATATATATATATATATACATATATATACATATATATACATATATATATATACATATATACACATATATACATATATATATATACACATATACACATATATACATATATATATATACACATATACATATATATATATATACACATATACACATATATATATATACACATATACATATATATATATATACACATATACATATATATATACATATATATACACATATACGCATATACATATACATATACACATATATATATATACACATATACATATACATACATATACATATATATATATATATATATATGTATATGTATATGTATATGCGTATATATATATATGTATATATATATGTATATGTGTATATATATATATATATATATATGTATATGTGTATATATATATATGTATATATATACATATATATACATATACATATATATATATATATATATATACATATATATATATATATATATATATATATATATACATATATATGAGCACATTATGGTGAGAGCATATCATCACGGGCTGTTACACCTTTGTCCATTCTTCATAATACACAAAAGAGTTTTCTCTGTATGATTGCATGACAGCAAGGAAAAAATTAAATCTTATCTTAAGAAAAATACTTAGCTGACCGGTAAAAACACATATTACTGGTAACAAAAAGCTTTGTTTGTGACTATGGCCTTTAAGCAACCATTAATTTGGTAAATTCCAATCTAGGTTCTGCTTTCAGTTAGCAAGAGAAACCCAGCAAAAAATAAGGGAAAAAAATGTTTTCACTTTTTTCTAACCTTAACCCTAGCCCGAAGTCATATGAGCAGAAATGTCAGGGATAGCTTGTTTTAGATTAAGAATGGGCACTAAAATATCTCACTAACATTTTGTTATAAAAAACAATTAGCAAATTAACTATTCAGTGCAGAGGCTTTGAACACGTCAGCTTTACTCCACATATGCCCTGTCTGCTTGTGAGTCACTGAGGACAGTAAAGCCTAGCTGTATTCACTGTCTGTCAGCTCTTAAATCAAGAGACTCCCCAGTATTGGTAGTCTTACAGGGCCACCAGGGTGATTTGAAAATCATCGGTCTCCACAGTGGTTATCTTGAACCAGTGAAGCATAGAAAGAGAGAAAGGTTTCAATTCTATCTCTTCTCACCTGGAACTCTATAGAATTAGGCAATTTTACTTACTTACTTACTTTAATTATTTATTTGATTGAATCGAATAATTTCATTATTTTACATGGCAAAATTATAATTCTGACAAAATATTCGAATATATTTTCAATTACATTGGCCATGTAGCAAAAGAAAACTGTCTTTTAAGGAAGCAAAACTGTGCTTTGAGACGATAGCAACTTTAATTATTTAAGTTCTCAGGGCATTACTTTATCAGTCATGAATGATGCACTTCTCACTCTGCACAACTACCTGTGAGAGCGCTGTCACATTTATATGTCAGGCTGTTCAGCTGTGCTCATGCAGAATATATTTTATAATTCATTGGAATATGTTAGATGGACAATATTTGCTTAGCCTCTGGCCTTGCCTGCTGCAAACCTCTGTGCTCAATGGAGAAGCCACCAGGAGCCAGTGATATTTGCCTAATAGCATGCTCATGGCACATAACTGGATAAGCACTATGCTAAAACAAAACATTATGCAGGTATTTTCTTTTTCTTTTGTATTCCCTTGTACAGCTGAGATGCATTCAGCACAGAATTCAACACAGACTATGTTCAAACAAAATTTGTTGTTTGTGAATGAAGAAGAAAATGGTAGTACTTTGAGCTTAATCTGCAGACTAAGATTTTTTAGATCACTGTTTCTGTAAATTTAATGAAAGAATTCCATATACTTTTAAGCAGGGAAGTAAGACTTTTAAGTGTTATATACATTAAGGAACAGTAAATGGGCACTAATAACCATGATATGAATACTCTGGTTTCTATAGCTTACATTTCTAACTGTCTTAAAAACTATATCTCACATACCTAATAATGACATAAATATCATGTTTGGTAATGAAGACTGCAGTAATTGTTGATAAGAAAAATGTGTTCTGTTGATTTGTCAAGAATTCAAAGTTGGGATTTGCAAATAGTTATGTTTTTGGATATCTGCTCTTCGGTTTTTCATAACAAGCATTTTTCTTCCAAATATAAAGTGTTGTTCGTCAGGCTTTAATCATGGATTGCATTAGTTTAAAAAACAGACTATTTGGGGAAACAATCCATATCACCGCCTTGATCGTCACACTGTTTGTCACTGTTTCTGCAGTTTAATAAATTAATTCTAATACTTTCAGTTTCTATGGTTACCGTAAAGCCTAAAAGATTGGCAACATTAACAACAGAAGTCAGCAGGAGGTTGCACAATTACAGTGGGATCTTATTTACCCAGTTGCAAAAGGAGTAGTTAACCTGTGTGAGCTGTGTATGTGTCACCTGTATGATCATCAATATTTCTATTTCAGGATTAAGCACGATGAGAGAAACTCACCTAAAACTGTCCCCAAGTTTTAATGAATATTGGTAAGCAGTTACCAGAATAACACATAGTTAAAGAAATCATTATTATTATTATTACTGTTGTTGTTAATGTTTAAACATTTTTTTCTCTTATCACTGATCAAAAACATACAAAACATTCAGTCAATTAAAAGGAGAAGATAAGCAAAAGTGAAGCATTCGATCTACCATGGTTTAGCTGCAGATACTTGCCGTGACAGGAGGGAATGTTAACTCGGAGCCTTTGTTTCACACATGACAGCCATCAAGATATGGGTGTTAGGATGTGTACTGACCAGGAGCACAGTGACAGTGGCTCAACCCAAGGAAAACTGGCTGAGCACAGAGAAACTGTGACAAATTAAATGGGCTATCGAAAGCTGTGCTCATGTTAGAGAAATAGGGTAAGCATTTATAGACAGATTTACAAAATGTTCACTTTATCTTTAACTGTCACCAAAACCACATTTCTCATTAGATAACTGCATAGTCATTGTTTATATGGTGGAATTAAGAAATGTTAAGAATGTTAAGAAAACACGATAACAGCATATATACGATATATAACAACAATAAAGATTTAGGGAAGGAAGTAAATTATGCAGTCAGACAAATAGAGTTATTAAGTAATAGTTGCTACTTATTTAATTGCTAAGTATTTTTTACACCACTCTTGCATTTCTTTTGCATTGCTTTGCAATACGGCCAATAGTCTTTGTCACATAATTACCATCTAATAATAAAAACATAAAACTACAAACTTAAATACTTAAACACTGATACAAATCCCAATCATACTGAAAACACACACTTTCTTTTGTTGTTTAAGTATTGCCACAAAGCCAACAGCAAACTTGGTGAAAACCAACCCAGAGGGCACCGCAAAGTTAAAAAAAAAATTGGCTTCAGCAACTCTGCTGTAGTAAGAGTTACAGGTAAAAATTGAAGGCTATGATGTGCCAAGCCTGACTGTTCATCACTGCTTTTGTTACCTATTGAAAATCAAGCTTAGGGCACTGGGCAGGGGTTTGCTGCTATCTCTGTGTAACCATGGTGTCTTTCCAGATGCTTTGAAAGAGTTGATGTAGTGTCAGAAGCTGTGCATAGTTGTTTCTGGCCTGAGTGCACTTTGCATGTTCTTGTCCTTTCTTACACTAAAATAAGCGATCTTCATAACTCCACTCCTGAAGTTACACATCACTGTAGTCTATTTCTTCTCCCTCCACAAGAAGTAAGTCAGCTGATTGTAGTGCATTGTAGAAAATGCCACGTTATATCATATTTTTCTACGGTATATAAGGAGTTTAGAAATTAGTAGTCTAATGCAATAACTATATTACAGTCAAATGTAATGTGACTAGAGTAATATGTTGCTCGGAATACCACATACCCAACAAATTAATTTGTTTGCACTCAAAATATTCTAAGAAGGCAGTTGTTCTTTACCTTGATCAAAAATGCACAACATACAAGAAAATTCAATCAAAAGTCTTCATTTAGCACCTTTTTGTCTTTTAAAAAGAACATCACATTTTGTGCTTCTCAATCACTTATTCACACTCATCCACCAGCGGCTGCCAAGCTGCAATACAAGATGCTTCCCTACCATTGTATGCCACTTGGATTCAGTGTCTTGCCAAAGAATACTTCAGCATGTATCACATGTAGACTGGGAAATTAAACCACTGACCTTGCAAGGAGTACTCTCACACTGAAGTGTGCCTTCATTCTCAGCAATTCAGTTTGGATATAATTACTACATTTGTGAGGTAGGGCTGTTCGATATAATGATATATATCGGATGACGATATAAAAACATCTATTGTTTCATTTTACGCTATCGTTTGTTTCGTGGTGTCGCAAAATAAATTGTTTACGCCAATATTTTTTCATCGTTTTGATGGTCACTGTAGTAGCTATATTAATTTCGTAAAGTTCTCTCTTTCTCTTATATTTTATATAACCACACTACTGACGGACAAGCGGCTGTTTTTATGCGTTGTGGTTAGCAACAACGACGGTAACAGCATCGCTTGTCCGCTTGTTTATGTTCCACATAAACCTTTCACAATAAAGCTCAAGATCCTGTTGAGACTTTTGCAAAATAAACTGAATCACGTGAAAGAGCAGATTATTTACAGATGAGAAGCAAAAAAAATAAATAAACCTTAAACTCAAACGTTAGAACAGGCTTTCCCCCGCAGCACGCCGTGTAATAAATACTCACAAAGAAAACAGCGGCCTATAAAACTTATGTCTAAAAATGTATAGTTTCATGCATCGGTTAAAACACTCGACTCCAGCTACATGACGCGCAGCTGGAAACACTTCCCGCAAGACGAGCTGCCCGAGATTTACAGAATTTACAGAAAATGTTACATTTTTGTGATTTATATCGTTATCGGACGATAGAATTCTTATAACGGGATATGAGATTTTGGTCATATCGCACAGCCCTATTGTAAGGTAACTGTTTCATTATTTTTGATTATATAAATGGTAAGATCACAGATAAACAGATTACTTATATATAATTTAAAAATGGGATAGCATATTGCAGGACCACATAACCCTGGCTTTAATAACTGTCTCCACTCCGGTCCATTTCTTCTTTTCAAGATGACATATTGTATAGCTGAACAGAGGAATGGATAGATGAGATGGATTAGTGGGTGGACTTGTGGGTGTGCACGTAGGTTAGAAGAGCAAACTTCAGCGGTGACACTTCTCTATTCTGCAGTGACGTTTTGAACAAGTGCAAAAAGAAAGTGACAGCATCAAATGACCAATATTCCGATTTATGTGTTTCTAAGAGATGAGTGAAACCAGAGCAGAGTGCTGCTGACAACCAAGAAAATGATTTCTCAAATAGAATTCAGGAATGCTGGTACATACTGCAAGCTGAGCATGAGCTAGTCGAGACTATCCTAAGATGCATAGTAATGCTTTAGTGAAAACCACAGATTCTGGAAAACCACATAAACAAAATAGGATAGAATCCTCAATTACAAAGAGGGCAATTTACATGATCAGTTAGATCCTAATGCAAAGCAGTGACAAAGGCTTAATCTGGAGATGTCACTGACAGCAGCTTTTAGCTTAATCAGGGAGCATAAGCGCCATAAAAATGGATTGCAAATGATTTGCCAGGTAATAAAGTATTGACGTTTGACATCACTTGATGTGTAAACAGGACAATTATTCATATGGTCCACGAGTGCTGGTGGTAGTCATAAATCCTTACTATTTGGCATCTAACTATCTTGCAGTTCACGGTCTGCTTAATGCTAATATTTTTCACATTTTCATTATTATAGCTGTTGAATTTATCACTTGGGATTTAATTTGTGTGCAATGCATTATCATTAAAATTAGACATGAAAACAAAATGCATCTTTTTGCATTATTATTTGTACCTGTTTCTTAAACCGATGAATGTTCCCAAGAATTAGGAGGGTTTTTTTTTTGTTTGTTATTGAATTACTCTTAACAATAAGACAAATCTAGACAGCCTTCCTTATGAATCACGTGTTGCTGACTCCACTTTAGTACTAATTGTTAACATTAAAACATAATTAAAAAGTGACGATCCAGCAGAGATGCAAACCAACTCTGGCCAGCTAATTTAAAAATTTGAGCAAGAATTTAATCCCTTAAGTAAAACAGTGTGTATATAACTGTTTTAGGGCAAAGTTACTAATGAGCACAGTAGCAGCACTCTTGTATGGCTTTGAATTATTGTGATATATTGTATGAAAACAAATTAGGAACAAGTTAAAGGTGGCAGAGAATATTAGGGGTTTAAAAAAAGGAGAACAGAATATGTCAGAATGCCACTTTAGTATATTTGCAACACTTAGTACATACAAACTCTCAATTTTTGCAAAAGCGCTTAAGGCTTTTTGTGTGTCATTTGCATGTCTGCACTACAGAGGACAAAATTTTCATTTGTGTCTCTGCCAAGGGTTTGTCTCTCGCCCGTCACTGAGGTCAGCTGGCCCCTGATGCATACAATCTTCTCTCTATCAATGCATATTTATCAGCATCAAAGAGTCATTCATTTACCAGATTGGAAAATGGGCAGTGAAGAGAGCTTGACATTCACTTTGTGCTGAATTGTTCTCACTTGACACCTAACTTGCTGATTGATGAGAAATATTATGGCCTGCAGGAAAAGCAAAGTCAAAGATGAATGAGCATCGTGCTGGAGCTCTCGTCACATCTCAGGACCAAAACTCTTTATTAATATTTTGTTTGGGCCCGCACCTATCCATCCCTATTTATGGTACACGAGTAGGATTGGATCTGTCATATCAAGTATTTACTTGCATTTGTCTCATGGCTCTCTGGTGTATGTAGTTTGTGTGTGTGCATGTGCGTGCATATGTGTGTTTGAGAGCCTTTCAGTGTACATGTCAGTTGTCGAAATTATTATTAACTCCCTGGAAGTTATACTTTAAATCTGGGTATTATTCTGTTAGTGCCTTGCAGGAGATGTAACACCAACTCGCATTTACATTTACACGTCAATGTATAATTAATTATGCCAAGGCATATGTCAATACTGTAATCTTGTCAACGTCTCACCCCTGTTTTCTCTCCTTCCCATTTTTTTTTAACGCACTTGATCATCACGCGCCGTAAGTGCATAGATATAAAGTAATTAAGACTTTATCCTTCAGCTCACGCTTGCAATGAGAGGATGAACATTGGTCTATATTTTGACTGTGGTGAAAGTAATAGCTTGTGTGTAGTTAAAGTAAGACACACTGATGCCACCCAGAGAAGTCACGTTGAAGCCATGTTGAAAATTTGCTCAGGCAATTTGTGAAAAATACAACAACTGAACAATTTTTAGGGGAATTATTCCCATGCCAAATTGTCTCTCCTTCTTCACATACACGTCAGTTATTGCAAATTTTAAAACATATTTCTCGAACTTGTTATCTTCATTCTGTTTGTTTATTTGTCTTTGATTTCTTTTACACTTAAAAAAATGAGAATCAATAAGGAGCTATTACCAAGATTCACTTCAACTACAATACCATGCAAAAAGTAAACCAGCAGAATATGATGATAGGCCCGTTGTTATTTGCACTGCACAATGTTAATTAAACATTCAATTTGCCATGCCGTGATCCTCATATTCTAAAATCCATCATATGCCAACGCATTAAAAAAAAAGCGAAAAAAGAAATCAAACATTTGCTGCAAGCCCACCATGTCCTTGGTAGTTTTCTTTCAAAAATAGCTCTATTATTCTTGCCCAAGATGCACTGGAGAGAGTCGTGTTATTATAGGTTGTTACAATCACTACAAACAACCCAGCTGGCACATTCACATGTGAGAATTTGACAGCACAATGAATATAATGTGAAAGGAGTGAAATACAAAAGAGGACATCCATTACTATCGGGGGACATGTTCTTTCCCTTCATTTTTAATTTCACGGGCATTTTCTGAACTTTCAAGGGTATTTTTTCCCCAGGCGCTCCTGTTAATTTCTGACCCTGCCAATAAAATCCAAATTGTGATGATTCCATCTTTTCTGAGCCACAGCGAGCTCCACACACCCTCTCACACCACCGTGCTGAGATTTAAGCCAGAGAAAAGGTCAAGTGTCTGGATCATTGTCAGTGTCGGCATATTGATGGACTTGCTCGGTTATGATTAATTGACAGATTGTCTACTGATCAATTTAAGTCAAGATTTTTAAAAAGTTGTCTTGTTTTATTTTTTACTTTTTAAACTGCACAGACAGTCTTTAGGTTTATATTTTTACTGCTTTTACTACTGTTTATTTTACTGTCCTCTCAGGGGAGGACTGTTTTGTGGTCATATTTTATTTTTTCAGGTTGGGATTTGTGACACTGCAGCCCATTATCTCACAGTGGTGCTGTTTGGGATATGACATTCCAAAAGGTCATTGTAAGCTTTAGAGTCAGTAGGGTGGCGTATTCGTAAGCAAGTGTCCTATAATCAACCCTTCCCTGCTTAAAGTGTCTCGAGTAAGACACCGAATCCTTCCCAAATACATAGCAAAGGCTTTATGTTTAACCCTGCACTCTGACATCTGCCCTCCCTGTGGAGAGGGACAAGAACAAATTACACATGAGAGGATCATAAAAAAAATAAGCAGAAAAGGAAGAGGTCACTTTCAAGAGCAACTGCATGCACTTTACTTGTTCCTCTCACTGTTAAATCAGGTCAAAGCAAAGTTTTACTGAAATATTTCCTCAGGGCACAACAGAAGCAAAGTTTCTGAAGTGGAACCTAACATGTCAGCCACATCTGCCATTATTTGCGCCATGGTGTTTTGTTACAGTTAGGTCCATAGGTTTCTGAGCCATGACACTTTTATTTTTCATTTATTTTTTGGGTTTTGACTCCACAGAGGATTAAAGCAATCACAATCAGGTTAGGGTTCAGACTCACCTTTAATTCAAGGGGTTTAACAAAAATTATTATGTTGAAATTACAGTCATTTTTACACATAATGCTTTTCATTTTAACAATTTGACAACTGAGTGGAGAATAGTTTTATAGCCAAATGATGGTAGTTCCCTCACTGTTCAAAGTCAAACTTATACACTATATTGCCAGAAGTATTCACCCATCTGCCTTCACACATATGAACTAAGGGACGTTCCATTCTAAATCCATAGGCTTTAATATGATGTTGCCCCGACTCGCTTCAGCTCCTATGGGAAAGCTTTCCACAAGGTTGAGGTGTGTATTTATGGGAATTTTTGGCCATCCTTCCAAAAGCTCATTTGTGAGGTCAGACACTGATGTGGAATGAGAATGCCTGGCTTACAGTCTCTGCTCTAATTAATTCAAAAGGTGCTCTATCAGGTTGAGGTCAGGAATCTGTGCAGGCCAGTCAGGTTCTTCCACATCAGACTCACTCATCCACGTCTTTATGCACCTTGCTTTGTGCAACCGTGCGTAGTCATGTTGGAACAGAAAGGAGCCATCCCCAAACTGCGCCTACAAGGTTAAGAGCATGAAATTTTCCAAAAGTCTTGTTACGGCAAAGCATTAAGAGCTCCTTTCACAGGAACTAGGGGACCGAGCCGAGCTACACTTAACAAGTACTATTTGGCAATCCTTTGGATTGCCAGACAGAGAACTGCGATTCATCATTCCAGAGACCACGTCTCTACCACTATAGAGTCCAGTAGAAGTCTCCTTTACACCTCTGCAGCTGACAATTTGTATTGCGTTTGCTGATGAAAGGTTTGGACGCAGCTGGTTGGCCATTCCATTCCAAACCCTTTCCGTGAATCTCTTGTTACGTCCCTCTGCAGCCTCTAATCTGCTCAGTGTGTTCAGCTGGTGCTAATTGGCCACACCTAGTCAGGTGTGGATACAAGCATACCTGAGGCAAGCTTCCCAGCGAGCTCACTTGTCTTTGCCTTGTCTTTTACCCAACCTGCGATTCCATTTTAAGATAAAATCTCTTCTCACCCATACTCTGGTATTCATCTCCTTTTTTATGTTGCAGCTTTTGAGCCGGGTCGTACCACTCTCTGCACACTGTTCTTGAGCTAATCTGAAGGCCACATAAAGTTTGGAGCTCTAACTAAAGAAGTAGAAGGGAAACTTCACAACAGGATTTGTTACACAGGCGGCATCAACTAAAAAAGCTTTTCAGTTGCTGAAGACAAAACTGAAAGCAGGAAGACCCACAAACACCTAAAGGTTGCTGTAATAAAGGCCTAGCAAAGCCTCACAAGGGAAATAGAGCATTTATTGATGTCCACGGGTTCTAGATTTCAGGGAGTCATTAATAGCAAGGGATTTCCATACAAGCATTAAAAATAATCCCTATAGTTAAAATTGTGTTAGTTTATCCAATTAATTATGAGCCTCTGAATTTGAGCAATATTTTTTTTAAATGACTATAATCCCTAACCAGTTAATGCAATTATTTTGTTAAAGCTGAAAGGCTTTCTTTCAATAACATCTTGATTGTTTTGTTTAACTGAGAGGCAAAAAAGTGCAAGTGTCCAAGAACGTATGGATAAAAATAAAACCCACAATGAGAGCTGATGAATATTATTTCCCCCTAAAGAATGTGCAGTACTTGTAAGTGTAATGTTCTAGATTAGTTTTTCCTTCAGCTCTAACTTTGTGAAGTTACTTTGAGGTACTGAGAGTTAAGAGTAATGAGAAAGCTGATGGGACTCATTTTTAGAATTATAGGGAAGGCAAACAATTCATCTTGATGAACAGAATGAACATCACACAGCCAGCCGTTGCATTAGAACATTCACCCACCAGTTACCCTGATATTAGGTTTCTTTATTATTTATTTTCCTTAAATGAAACTGACTGCCCAAGTCACCGTAACAAAAAATCCACCTTTCTGATTTCTTTAACAAGAAGCATGTTTCAAAGCAAGACTCCATGACATGCTGCAGTTTGAAGTTTGTAGAAAAAGTGTGTTAGGCAAATAGATGTGCCTTAATGGGTTGAGATAACAAAAGTGCAAGCACACTTCAGTGAGTTGCTGAATTGGTGTAAAGCAACTTGACTTGCTTAACAAACAACTGACATAGATCAGTGAAAAGCAATATGGCAATATGTTAACATCAACAGTGCTGAAACAAATAGCATTGCATGTTAGTTTTGGCTCCTGGTGGGATCTGCCAAGACACGCTCACAGATTGTATCATCATTGGCTAAACTACAAAAGCAAGCTAACACAATATCCAAATTCAGAGATTTATTTTCTAGGGTCTCAACAGGCGTTTTCCGTGAAAGTTCATTTTAAGAAAAACAAACCAAAACTAACAAAAAGCATTTGAACCTTAAAGAACTTGATTTTTAGCAGCACTCAAATTCAGAGATATGCTTCAGCTTTCTAGGTCTCTCTCTGTCTTATGATCATCACTTTACATGCTGAGGAAATTCTGTGATGGATATTAGATGTGGCAGGAGTTCCAAAATGAATGATTTCACCTACATTTTAAGATGTCGTTTATAAAAAAAAAAAAAAAAAAAAGGAAGACACCAGTGCCTCAATGCCTTTCTGTCCCAAACTTTGGCAACTTTGAGTCCTCAAGCTGAGCCAGACAAAATTGGAAAGAAACTGAAAAGCAAAACAATATTTCCAACTGTATGGAGGGTAACTGGAATCTTTATATATATATATATATATATATATATATATATATATATATATATATACACACACACTACGCAAGTAACCCCGGCGGAAGGGGCTACATGAATAGGATGAGGGACCTATGGATTCTTCGATACCCAACATCCACAATGACGGTGAAACAACTATTAGCTCAGTGGAACACGAGAAGCTGGAGAAATACCAAGGGCTCAGAGAAGAGCTCGAGAGGATGTGGAGGGTGAAGGTAACGGTGGTCCCCGTGGACCACCTTTAAAGAACATCACGAAGTTCATGGCAATATTACCAGAAGCATGGGACACTTGTTTTATGTCTTTCAGCCAAATGCGCATTTTCCCCGTGCCTGTAATTTTATTACCAATAATAAATTATTTATCAATGGATTGGCTAGTTATCTCAAAGGAATCATTATAGTGATGAATTGCTAACCATGTGGCTTCATGTTCCAGATTTAGCCTCAAGCTTTGACCTTGTTAAGGAAGTGTTAGGAGTATCACCTTGGAAAAGATGAAAGTATGCAAATAATTAATGTAATGATAAACTGAAATATTAGGATTTAACAGAAATGTTATGTTTCTTTCAAAACACTTTAAACAAGATTATGCCTGCTTATGTTGGGCAGAGAATTCCTCTGGGAATTAAGATAATTATTTCTCTTAAATGTTAACTGTTAAATTTTTAATTACTTCCAATAATTGGTATGACTTTGAAGAAAAAAAAAGTCTAAACTTTCTATGTCCAGGACTGCAACCGCTGCGTGTGTATAATTAAAGTCACTCAACTTTGAGCTCTGTGGATGTCCCTTTAGGTTATTTATGTCATTAAATAAAAGAATTCCAAGTCAAACATATCCAGCAAAGAGCAGTGACTAGACCTCTTTGAAGTAAAATAATTTATTTGGGTACTAAAGATGTATCTTGAGAATTCAAATTGATCATTGCAAGGCAGGATGTCAGCTCATGTTCAAAGCTTTCAATATAACCTTCATTGTGTAGTGTATAATAAAATACAAATTGATATAAAGAGGAGACAGGCTGTTGAAGCACTGTGAGGTCAGCCAGTGCAGTACCTCCTGGAATAAAACATTCTATTACGCTGCCAACATCATCACTTTATAATCTGGATATGAATGTTCACATGTTGTTAGAAATTACATGTTGCAATTATGTGGTTCATATCAAAAATGTATTTACTCTGAAACAATTCATACTAAAACACTAAGAAACAGAATATCTATTTAATCCATTGTTTTAGTTTAATTTAAAAAAAAACATCCAGCTGCTACCTTGTGAAACCCTAAATCATTTTCTCATATATATATATATATATATATATATATATATATATATATATATTATGAACAGCTTAACAGACTCTCATTCCTCTAGCATCTATTCTTTTCAAAGGGTAGATGAAGTTCAAAAACACACGCTCACTGAATGGTTGATTTGTACTAGATGAAGAGGATAGTGGAGAAATTCACAATGGCTCCCTGCACAGCAATCACGAATTGGCCTGAATGCGCAGGAAGCCATGCCACCATGAGTCTGGTCCAGGCAACTCTATTCAAATGACTACATCCATGTCTCCCTGTAGAAATGGCTCAGATGAGCCTGTTAGCCTTTGAACGAGTCGGAGAGCAAAACAAGACTTGTCAACCAGGGAGAGATCAACAGGGAAACAAGAGGAGCATTCGTTTCTGCCTCAGGGAGTTGTACTAGCAAGTATCCTCTGCTTCCCCCTGCACTGATTTGACATTCAATGCTGATCCCCAAAATCACTGTTACATTTAATGAATGAAAGGAAACATCACATAGTTTTATGTCAAATTTGTCTCTAGGAGTAGAACTTTTTTTAACTACTTTGTTTCTCTTCTTGCTGAATTTCTTTCAGGTTCTTTTTTCCTTAGTCATGAAGGATAACAGAGGAAAGCGTTTGCAGCATGAATATCAGTTATTATTAGAAGCAAAATCACAGCAAAAGAAGGTGTCATTGAAACAAAGTCAAAAACTTAACAGTTCATTTTTTCCATCTGTGTTTTCTGCAAAATATACCACTGTATGCATAATAAAACGCAGCACAAACTGAAAATAATTGCTGTGGTAGATTCAAAGCAAGAATAGAATAGAATTGTAGTCCAAAACCAGTTTCTTGGCAAATGTCTTGAAGAGATAGTTTGCTGGCTCCCCACTGCTCTTCTCTTGGCAGCAATGCTGTGTTTAACCACAAGCCTGACTGCTTTAAGCTCACTTGAATCAAGGTCTCCTAGCTTTGCTGTCACCTGGTCAACAACAAAATCTTGTACCTCATTAAGCTGATTTCCCTGTGCGTTACACTGCCTCAAAGCAAAGTCTTTATCTAATTCAGAAACGCTGTCTTACATTGTTTATGGGCAAAATCTTCTAACACTTGAGATTAAAACTAGATACAGTGCTACTTTGAGCAGTGGAGGTGAGCGTGTTGGTGTGAAGAAAGAGACGCCTTCGCCTCCCCAAGGGATCAACAACATTCACAGTTACCGTGGTGACCGATGAGAGACTGCGCTCCCCTTGCCACATAAACCTTATTTACTATTGCAGCTGTTCAATTTTGCAACACCAAGCCCACCTTTTTTTCTTATTTGGTGTTCATGCCTGAAGAACTCCACCTTGCTTCTTGTCTCAACCCCTAAGATAAATGCATCTGGAAATACTACTGCACGAACTCTCCACGTTCTTAGAAAACAGCCTCTAGTTTTGCATGAAATTCAAATTAGGCCATTTAAAGCCATAATTAAAATTCCGTAGGTCAGTCTTCTTTATTAGTGCATTGTTCTGGAACTTACCATTTAAAGGATTTTATAGTTTGTTTTGTTCTGTTCCTCACAGGCTATTATTTTGTGTCACCGTCTGTTTATTTTCTTAGACAATCATGTCCATCAGAGAATGGGCTGTGAAAATCACAGGGCTTGACACACAAACGCACATACACACTCCCTCAAAGAGACAAACTCTTGCCCACACACCCATGTTCTAGAATATGTGCATAACTGCATATTCTTGCACAGCAATATACATTCTTCAATAACAAACACAAGCAGACATAGGAGGAGAGAGGCCCACATGCCCATTTGCCCACACACACTTATGCACAGGCAAACAAAGCATTATTTCCCCTCCATCCTGCCATATACACACTCTCTTAGGAGAGATGTCTGGGGCACTAAACTAATAAAGCCAGCATGGTGGCCACTGCAGGGGCTGCTGCACTGTTGTTAGTAGCCCCTCAGCCCCCACCTCACTTCTCGCCTTTCTTTTTTTGTTTTGGTCCCAAGCATATCATGGAAGGATTATATCACACACGCGAGTCACCTCATGTGTAGTCAATATCCTTCCTTCAACATTAGTGCTATGACCTTAGAGGGACACTAAACTGGCTAAATGGTGTGATAATGAATCAGATGTTAATAGAGCAAATGAATGGAAAACAGGAGAGATGGCTTGAGTCATGACATCTTTTTTACAGATGCTTGCACAGCATGCATCTGGTTAGGGGACGAGTTGGAAGGAAGCAGTTTAAAATGTCAAAGTAATAATGCAATGAAGATTATGGTACATGGCATTATCTTTGAAACAATCCCAAGTAGCACAATCACATGAGACTTGGAGGTATATTTTAACAAATAAATGATGTGGTCACTGATGGACGAGTAACCCATAACGACAATATGACTGTTATTCTGAAATATTTTCAGTGCTCCAAAAAATCCGAGTGTTAATGTGGAATTTAGCCTTTGGCCAAAGGAACAATCTACCTTGCGGGTTCTGGCATCACCCACTAAACACGATGTGTGTTTCAGGCTTAAAAAAATCTCAGGCTCTTTGACAGTATGGGTATGAAGCTCTTGTTGTCGTTCAGTAACAAGCAAAATCATACTCAAATGCAAATCTCCATTATTAAAAGTGTATAAGTTTGGAGGAGTTAGAATGAAAAGTTTATATCAATCAACATCAATTATTTTTGTTTTGCAGCATGTGCAGTCAGACTGTGCCTTCTGCACTGCTTGCTATTTCTTAATGACCTGGATAACCATTGAGTTCAATGGCAAAATGGGCTCAAAGGAAAAACTTGATTTTTATTTTGCTTTTTGGGGACTTAATCATCAATTTATTTATTTTTCTTCAAATTCTGTTTAATAAAAGGCAAACGTGGACAGTTGGAGCTTTGGTGTCACCTTAAAAGCTAAAGATTTTTCACATCCAATTGAAAACTGCATGTCGACCAATTAGAGTTTGATGTCTTATAACCTGAGCAGATAAATAAGTTGAGAAATGTCAGGCTCATCAGACGGAAATGTCTCAGAAGAAGGACAATGAATGAAGAAATACTAGAAATATAAATAACTATATAAATATGTAAATATGAGACATGACATAAAAGCCACTACATTTAGAAAATTTGAAAGAGTGTTGTTGTTTTTTCTTTTTTATTTTGAAGCTAGGTGAGAGCTTAAATTTGATATATGCCATATTTTTGCCTGGGGGAAAATAAAATGCTACAAATGAATTAATAAGAATTGTTTTTTTCAGAATGAACACCTTAAAATAAGATTTCCACTTTGCAACTTTATACAAGCAGTCATTGCCAATGCAGAAAGTAGTGCAAGCTATAACGAGGGGGAGTAGAGGTTGGGGAAGTAGTTGAAAATGTTATTCAAAATGTTATTCAAGACACCAGAGTTTGTGACTGTATGAGCCGAATATGACCCTTTTCCTAACCTTTCCCCCCCTAACACCAGCAAAGTCATACACCCATATTCTAAACATGTGCAAGCTCAAACCATACCCAAAACATAATTTACCATTCATTTTTTAAAACAAATGTTAGGATATTGTGTAAAATATAACTTTTAGAGACTTTTAGAGACAATGTAAAAAGGTTAAAAACATTTTCAAAAGCAAAATGAATAGCAACACAACAGTCTTAATCTGAATGTGAAACAGGTCAATATCAACACTGGATACAGGGAGCATAGCAGTCTAAATATTTCTGATTAAAAGGTGTGTGTCCATTTAAAGCCTGATAGACTGAAACACAAGAACACATTCAGAACCAAAGCATCATTCATACCACTTTAGTAAAATTTTGCTACCTATATAGACTGAATAAACCTCTGGCATTTGCTGGGCTTTTTACTTTGGATCACTCAAGAATGTGCCATTACATCCAGACAACCACTATTTGACTTTCCTTTGTACTGCATTGCTGTCCTGACACCTTGATTTGTGGAATATTATATAAAAAAATTCTTCCAAATGGTCTCACCATATATTAATGTTATTTTGTTAAATGTACAGTTTTAATATTTGAAAGACAACACTGAATAGAAAACTCCAGAAATTAAGACCCTAAAAATGACAGCATAGTGGTCCGGTGGGTAGCTTTGTTAGCATATAGGAAAGATTCTGTGTATAAAATCCACTGGGTTGTTGATGTCTTTGGAATTTAGACTTTGCATTTTTGGGTATTTTTCTGTGTCTGCATGAGTTCTTTCTGAGTATTCTAGCTTCTTCTCCGAGTCTACAGAAATGCATGTTAGGTTTGTCTTCTTTATTCCTCCTGCAAGAGACTGACGACCCATCCTCAGTTTACTCCACATTTTGCCTTGGATAGGAAAAACTAAAGAAATGGATGGATGAATCGCTAATAGACTCTGTATCCTACCACTGTAACATCATTTTACCTTCTGCTTCATGGTGGAACATTCTAGATACTCACGCAAAAAAACAACTTCCCATTCTGAGAGAATTGCCTTGTGGTTGATGCAGACATTGGTTCACCTTGGTGATGGGTTGTTACATTGTGAGGCAAGGTGAAGGCACTCTGCTGTAATTTATTATTATGTTGTTAGCCATGTCTGATTAAATCATCACCCATTAACCAGACGGACAGAGCAAATCTTACCGAAGACGGTTGAAAAACACTCTCACTGCTTTAGAAGTACAAATCCTGTTGAAAATAAATGTATTCACTATGAGTTTCCCCTCTCTATGCATACAGGGCAGAGAGCTTGCTCTTAAATCCCAGCACAATAAGAACATGTTGTCCAAAACTATAATGATGTCTAGATGGTAGCTGCTTTTATATTTGTTGATTTTCATTTAATTAATTTTGATTATTTAAAGGGACTGTTTGGCAAAGCAGGTATTGAAATGGTCTCTCAGTCAATATTCATTTTAGATGGGCATAGAGACCTAATGGAACAATATGTGCTTTTTCAAAATGTGTTTCTGATTTATTTATTTTTTACTTGGAAGCAACAAGGCAGATTAAAAAAAAGAAAAAAGCAAAAAAACAGAACCAGGTTCACACAGATCAGTTTCTCTACCTTGTAAACTTTTGACATGGCCAGATCATCATAACAGGCCACCAACAGCCCATCACAATAGAATACTGTCCCTCCGCCTGATCCAGTACAGCAGTCTAGCAATTGCTATAATGTAACGTCCATGTGAAAAAAATGTGTTGTTATTATATATCACTATACTGCAGGCCCAAACATTTCAAGCTTAATTTCAAAGCTGCTAAATCTTTCCTATAGTGACCCAAACTACAAATAAACACTATGCTGTTGTATAGGTGCTACAAATTCTTCTGCATTGAGACTTTTTCAGGCCAAATATCATATTTATTGAGATACACAATATTTTTTTATACACAATATTGCTAAAAGTATTCGCTCGTCTGCCTGTATATGCATATGAACTCGAGTGCCATACGATTCCTAATCTATAGGGTTTAATATGTTAGCTTACCCTTTCCAGCTTCAACTCTTCTAGGAAGGTTTTCCAGAAGATTTAGGAGTGTGTTTAGGAATTTTTGACTGGAGTGTATTTGTTGGTCAGATACTGGTTTTGGACTAGAATGCCTGACTTGCAGTCTCCTCTAATTCATCCCAAAAGTGTTCTGTTAAGTTGAGGTCAGGCCAGTCAAGTTCTTCCACACCACACTAACCCATCCGTGTCTTTATGGACCTTGCTTTCTGCACTGGTGTGCAATCACCAGCCACCCAGTTTCTAGTAAAACTAGAAAAGTGATATATAAATGCAAGCACATTTTGTGCTTATCTGTTGTTGCTCATGCTTTGTGCATGCAAGTACAAGTACCCACAATGTAAGATAAATAATGAAACAATAAAAAAATAACAATCTATTTATTCTTGGGTTATTGAGATCAAACTAACCCAAACAGGTTGTAAAGATCATAAAATTATAAAAGCACCTGTGCTATTTCAGTGAGTGCGGGGAACATATAAATCTCACTTTACTCTTAAGTTAAATAATATTGAATTACTATTGATAATTATAAATGGTAATTACAAGGATTTTTTTATGACACAGAAAGAAGACCAGTGTTTGGCAGATATAATGGTTTTATATATATATATATATATATATATATATATATATATATATATATATAGTTCTAGAAGAAATTGTAGTCACTCCAGATTTTTCTTGCCATTTTTACTTTCTGTAAAATATATTTAAATAATTAAGGCTTCTGGTTTCATGTCGTTAATATTAGATTTTTTTTCTCCAAAATACAGTGTTTAAAAAAAGCCATTCTCCTGCTCTATAAAACATTAGTTAAATATTAATCATCCTTGTTTTATTGATGGAAAGGGTGTTTATATGTATTAAAAGGTATGTTTCTCTTAATTCATTTGTTCCTGGAGACACAATGTGCCAGTGTCTTTACATAGTTTTTTTTTAAAGCAATTTCCCTCCAATAATAAAACATTTTTGTTAAGAAAAGCTGATAATATTGTTCATTTTGTTCTGAAAGAGGCATGATGTTGCCAAGTAATCTTCAATTTAGATCTAAGACAAGCATTAGCACTTGCTCAATAAGTTGGGGTCACCTTTGCCGCTTCCCAACAAAAGACCATCCTTAAAATCTGGTCAGCCATTGAAGTTAGTTCAGGACTATAGTCCCACCAGTGCAATGAGAAATCCTTTTTATGTCAGGAAGCTCGGCCTGATTGAATTCCTTTGCGTATCAGTGAAAGGATCAAGTAAGAAAGGGGAACAGATTTGTGCTTGTGATAAACTATAGCTTCTGCTGAGCCAAGGATTTACAGCAGACCATGTTGATGAAATCCACTCCTGCAATGTGTACTGTGTAACTGCTGAGTTATTTTTAACAGTCATGCATAATCCAGATGTAGCAACACTTACAACTGCCATCTCAGGTGTTATGAATAATTATTATTTTCCATTGTGCCACCACTCAAGTCTTGTTAAGCAAATGAGTCATGTGAGTCACTTGAGATGCTCATTATACTCATTCTGAAGATTGATAGTTTATGTCATTTTATAAAGAGCCAGGTTTAGGCACAACAACCGCAGTTGCAGAAATTTTCAATTAGCTTTTAAGATTGGTTTATAATCTAATATTTCTAATATGATACATGAGATTATTTTGCTACATTACAACCGCGATTTTCAACCTCTGTATCACATAGATAGATAGATAGATAGATAGACAGATAGATAGATAGATAGATAGATAGATAGATAGATAGATAGATAGATAGATAGATAGATAGATAGATAGATAGATAGATAGATATTGTTATACACAGGCACTTTGTGTCTGATTACCACCTTGTGAGATCAAGTTTTAGCATTCACCAGAATTGGCTTTTTAATAGTGTTGGGGATGTTTCAGGGTATGTTTTGGGCCATTTGCTGTGCGAGCATGTCATAGGGACATAGCCTGCAGTGAGCTGTGGCTATCAAGATGGGACTGCAAAAAAAGTAATAGCAGACACAATGAAACCAATAAGAACAGAAAATACTGAGAAGGCTGATATGCACCAAAAAAGTCCATTTAAAACAGATTGAACACGAGAATCTGTTTTCAATCTGAAGCATAAGTAGCATTGACTGCCAATTTATACATATGTATGTATATATATATATATATATATATATATATATATACATACATATACACATATATATATACATATACACACATATATACATACATATACACACATATGTATGTATGTGTGTGTGTGTGTGTGTGTGTGTGTGTGTGTGTGTGTGTGTAGGTGTGTGTGTCTATGTGTATGTATGTATGTGTGTGTGTGTGTGTGTGTCTGTGTATATATATATACATATATATATACATATATATATATATATATGAATGATATTTATTACTAAACATTTTACACAAATTTTACTAGTATATTAAAATGGTTTCCACCGCCTCTTGTGAGCAGCATTTTTCAGGTCAGTCAATTTTCCCTGCTGCATAATCTACTAATGGTTCATAGTTTCTCAGCCTTCCAAATTCAGCTTAAACTTCTGGGGAAAATATTAGATATTGTAAAACATTTTCCACACACCAACTTACTAGCAGCATCTGATTATCCTGTAGAGTTCACCAGAAAATACATCAAAAAGTATTACTGTACTGTCATGAAAGGGCATGATATATAGTTCATTCGTAAGTACAGTTATTGTAATAGAGGCTTTATTGTGTCTTGTCAAAACCATAATAGCAGGAAAAGTTGTAAATGCCACCAAGCAAAATTATTAGTTGTAATCTTGGTAGAATTATTACTAAATTCCTACACTAAAAAAATGCCTGTTGTATATTTTTAGTATAGATGATGAGCTTTTGTTCTGAAGCCACTTGGTTGCCATAGACACAATCGTAAAAACCCTGTAACCTTTATTGGGACCATTTATACCTCCATTGACCCTGCTGATGCTATCACATACTAACTGTCCTGGATTTACAGTCTTTGCCCTGCACTCTTCTTGTGTTCTTCCCAGGAAAAATCCAGGAAATAGATTCACAAGACTTTGTTTAATCAGCACAGTTTGTTTTTTCTTAACACCTTAAGCTACTAAATCTGTAGCATATTATTGACATGAGGCTGGGAATATGTGTGCAAAGATCATCTGCATGTAACACATATTATCTTCCAATTATTATTAATTAATTAATCAGGTATTGACTTAGAATTAGAACTACCTAAACAAAGTATAGTAGACTTGAGTGAGAAACCAACAATAAACTTTCAGAGGTCAAAAACTGACTAATAGTGATTATATTTTTTCACTTTTGAACTACACTACTGGAGGAAACAGAAGCATCCTTGATCTACATTGCATTGCTATATCTATATATCTATGTTAATTCCTCATTAGCTTCTTATACTAACAATGATAAATGATAAATAAAGTAATTAATTAGATATCATATGCACATGCACTCTTAGTCAGGAAGCTAAAATAAAGACTGTTTTAAATTTTTGTCCAGCAGATTTCTGTTAATTTTAATTTGATTTAAAGCAGTACTTGTTTATTTATAAGATCATGAGAACATTGTACAAGAAAGTTTTTTAACTTTGGACTATTTTTAAAGTCATAAATTCATAATTTAAATTTGGAACATTCGAGGCAGTATGTCTGAATGTGCTTTGTTAAAGTCTCTGTTTTATTTTCTAATTATTTAATTCATTTGAAATGAAAACAGGGACTCCACAAAGAAAGTAGTCAGTGAGACACACAAGCAAAGATCAAGAATTTCTAAACAGAATAAATAATACTATCACATGCAGTTTTACAGAAGCTGTCCACAAAACAAGACAGAAAAAAATAGCAAAAGCTGAAACACAGTCATCAGTACTGACATGCTGGAGATGGCTGTCATGTTCATTTACAAATCAGTTAGAACTGGGCAGATACAGCATGACAAAAAGACAGATTTCTTATTTTATTTAATAGCGCATATAACAAATATAGGTTCAGCAACTCACACATTTATGATGAAAAAACATTAATGTTGTGGTGGTAAGAAAGCTGAATTGCCATCCTCATTTATTTGTGGTTAATGTTTAAAAGAAGACTCATTCAGGCATGTTTGGTGCAGTACATGTTAAATTCCTGGGGCTAAATAACATTACCTCTGTGGTGGAGATGCCTGAGAAAGTTTTTTTTTTTTAATAGATGCTCTGGTAGCAGCTCAGTTTTCTTTCATAACACCACAACTGGCTTCATGGACACTGAAACATCTGTATAGCCTTGAGATTCCTTAAAGGAATTTCAGATGGTCTCGGGGTAATACCAGGAAGCATAATCAAAAGCTGATGCTTTGTTCATACAGGGAAGTATGGAATATTGCCTCTGAGCTCATATGAAGTCATGTCATATCACAGTAGGCTTCTAGATCCTCCGGGCTTTAATTGGAACACAGGGAAATGAATTTTCCAGCTATGACCTGTCTTGGATTTGTAGCCCGGGCAAAGTGACAACACTTCTCATTACATGTAAAGAAAGATTTCATCTCTTTGTAATCAAAGAGAGACTTCATCACAATGAACCCATCCCCTTTCAGATTTAGCAATCTATAATTTAATTGCTATCATTTAATCTGACAGAATAACTGCAGTATTTTTCTGTTCAGTTGTCTTTTCACAATTCACTATACATTCTGTCTCATTAGAGAATATCAGCTGCAGAATGTGGGATGAATATAAGTATTGCAAATCAAATGCTATCCAAAACCTAGGATAACTGTAAAAACCTCCCAAATCACCGAATGAAACATCATTCAACATTTTCGGGAAAATTTACATGATGCCAACATGTCACTCACCCTTTTTGATGTTATGGTTTTTTGAAATTTAAGTTATGATAGTTCTCACATAACACCATCTTCCATATCTTGGAAAAGTAACACGGGCAAGAAACAAGACAGAAATGTATTAAATTTTAATTAGCTTTCTATATTCTTTCTTGCAGTTTTTGGTGTGATCCCTTTCTTTGCACATTACATCTGCCCCATGTAGTGGCTTAACTAAGTGATTATTTATGAAATGCAACCACACACTCTTTCCTGCAGCTGTGCAGGACACCCTGTCATGAAATTATCAGGAGCATGAGACAGTGAACTAAAAAATGCTTGCTGCCAGGGACTATCATAGTCACTGGCTGCAAATGCACCAGGCTCTGTCATGCAGATAATCATCCTTCTGCCACAGGGAATCAAGGGCCTACATGGTGGTGGGTGTCAGGGGGCCAACGGGCGATTGGACTCCCCTCTAAGTCCTCCCCATCCACCAGACCTGTCAGAGTAACAGTACAATCCTAGTTCTCCAGTGTGACAAGAGTGACCCAGAGCCTGTGATCCCTACACCCGTGCATTGGTGGCACTTGCAGGCCTAATCTGAAAGCAGCATCGCAATGGCAGAGTTAGGCGCCACTGGAGGCCACACAGAAAGGACAGGTCATTATTGCTGTGCCCTTCAAAGAAAGCTCCTCACAGTGCTGCTGCCTTTCTCCACTCGATCACACTTGCCATGGGGTTCTTCTCATGCCTGCTGAGCATTTTTACCAACACTTTACACTCCTATGGGGTGCCAAAGGCCTAGGTAGGGCTAGACATCTGCTCCCCAGAAACCTAGCCCTCCTGCTTTTAACATATGTGTATTCACATGTTAATTTCTGTACCTAAGAATACTTTGTCATACTCTACAGTGGGTGGTCCACTATACTGCCACTTTTGAAGAAAAGAAAAATGAGCTCGAGTTGTCCTTGCTTTTGCACTGGCATCCTTGAATGACACTGCTTTACATTCCCGATTTGTACCTAATAATATATTTCAAAGAGCATGGCAGCAAATGGAGAATTTATTTTTTTTTTAAATTCCCTCGACCACCCCACCCTTTCCACCCCCACCACTCGTGTCTTTTTGCATTTTAAGAGGCATGAAGTCGGCGGAGTTTGTCAGTAATGGTTGATAACTAATTCATTGGTCCTCTTTTTTTCAGAAGTCAATGGTTTTCATCTTATTTCCCACTTTAGAAGTTTCACTTTTAATCTTTTACTTAGCTGGTATGTCTGGATGCCGAGTCCCATGCGGGGCGCTTTATATATCCTGCCAACAATAAAACTGTCTTTATGAACTCCGCGCATTTCTTAACTTATCATTCCCCTGTGGCTAAATGCAAATACTCAACAACTCAAAAAAAACCAAACAAACCCAAAATAAGACGTTTTAATCCATGTGTTTGTGTTTAGATTAGTATCTAATTAGTATGTAATTTTAACACGAGAAAGGCAAGTCACTTCCTTATTTCTAAGCAAAGCAATGTCATGCATAATTTTTCATATCAGAGAACAATATCAGCTATAACTGGAGGCTAACTGACTGGAGAGCCTCCCCAGGCCAGTGTTTTTGAGACCGCAGGCAATATCTATCATAATCAAAGGCTTTTTTATGCAAATGTGTGCTGACTGACTCCTTTAGAAGTAGAAAGGCTTTTGTATTTTCTATTGAGAATCATTCTCATTAGGAAGTGGAAATTCCTCTTGTAAATGAGCTGCAAAAGCAACTTAAAACTGCCTGGCTATACACATAATCCGTGTGCTACATATGCAAATTTCAAACTTCATGATGGTCAATGGTATAAAAGAAGCTTGATATAATCATAGTTGTGCAAATAGGTAGGTAGTATCACAGTAGATCAGTGCAGATGTGAATTGATCTAGACAGTCAAAGTCACTGTTTCCGATGTCACCGTGTGGGTTTCTTTCAGTTGATCCAATAATCATTACTGTGATCAAGAAGTGTTAGAGCAACATTACAGAAGCTTTGCACACACCTCTGCAACAGCATGAGCATCTGTTAGCAATGGTTTAGAAAAAAGGTGTCCCTGCTTGTGTCACATTGCATTTATGTCTCTTAATATAGTGAAGTATCTTATCTTTCTTTATTCCAAAACAGACATCCTTCATGGACAGGTTTTTTGCACTGCAGCAGCAACCTTCTGTCAGTGGTTTAACATTAATCAAAGAGTTGGCTTACGCATTATGAAGAGTAGGAAATAATAACCATTGTGAACATTAGAATAAAAATTCTAAAATGTGCAAATCTGTGCTAAAATGTGAAATGCATTATGCAATAAACTATTGCCCTCTGTTGGACAATGGCATTATCTACATTGGCCTTGGTATGCAGTGAAGGTTATTATAGGAGAAAAGCTGTGGGAATCACACCTTTTAGTTAATGCCAGAACATTTAAAAATAAAAAAATAAGTAAAATTACACTGTCTACAAATATGTTTCTGTAATTTATCAACAAAAAAACACTTAACTTTTGCCATGATAACATGAGACTGTACTTTCTATCAGTATATTCTCTGTGTATTTTAAGTCTAGGACAACAATGTTGCCAGGACTCCACACCTTCAATTTTTTATGTAGTTTAGGTGGATAATTGGATAACACAGGTTTATCCTCAGCAAGCACTTTGTATGAGCAATCCAATTTCACATCCTCCTGAAGGGAAACCATTATTCTTAACCGGGGCTTGATACTCGAGTCACCCTTACGCAGAAATGCAGCACAAGGTTCTCTCCAAATCCTATCAGCTTCTAACCTTGTTACCAGCCAATCTGTATTATTGTGCTATAATTCCATATTTTCCTCTGTCCTCACCATGGCACCAGCATTTGAAAAGATAAAGCTTTTGCTGCCCGTTTGTTGACAACAATACCTTGGTGGAATGTTTGTTCTATCTGTGAACGTTTGCGTGTTTCAGAGCACTGATCCCACCAACATCTCATCTGAACATTTAACTTTTCACGCTTTGATTCAGAGACGCATTCTCTGCATAAGAAAAGTAAAGATGTGATTTTTTTTTATTTAAGTATTTTAAGACATAAAAAAAATCTTAATATCTGGCAATCTGGCAGTGTTTAAGGGACTCCTTTATTTATTTATTTTCTTTGATGAATATTTATCACATCTTTAAAACAACAGAAGCTAATTCAGAATTACTCAGAAATACTGAGTTATGTGGCTTTCAGCTCAATGTTTTGGCAAATGCTGCTCTGCTACATGCTGTTTGTAAGAAACTTGTAACTTGCACAGGTCTAAAATAAATGTTTTTGCAAACCAGAATACTGTGGGAAAGTTTGGATAAATCCCTAACTTTCTAAGCACATCTGTACCCTTAATGATATGTTTTGACATGTCGGTATATATAGGGTAGCTCTAGTACACTGTATAAGCGCAGATCTCTCGCACAAACTGCTGAAGCATCGCCCAGTCATTTTGCTCTAGCAGCAGGCTTGAAATATCACAGAAACTGCTCAATTTAGAAAAGAGAACCAAGAATCAACTGGAGTAGGCATCCAAAGTCAAGAAAGTTGTCTTCAAGAATAGTTTTTCAGGCTTCTTGAAGGACCTTCAAAGCTCCCTTTTGGATATAGAGTTTAATATTGGCTGGTTTTTGTTCCAATCTCTACCAACTGAAACTATTGTGTTCTGGTAACATTGAGATCCAGGCTCTGGGGAGGCCAGCCCATGCCTAATAGTGCTCCATTGTCTGTTTTTCTGTCCAGATATGATTTTGCTGCATTAGCAAGTTGTTTTGGTCATGCTGGAAAAATGAAGCCAATGCTAGTCAGCACCTTCACAGATGGTTTTGCATGATAGATCAAAATCTATACTTTTCAGCATCAGTTTTGACAAGAACAACTGGCTGAAATTCAGCTCCAAGCCATGACAGAGCATGCGCCATGTGTTACAGATGGCTAGAGAAACTCACTGTTTTACCTCCTGACCTCTACACAGTCTCACAATGATTTACCAAAAATGTGACTTTATCACTTCATAAGATTTGCTAGCAGTTCTTGTGAAGTTTGGCATACCTTAGGTTTTTCTCCTTGTTTCCCTTCCTTAAGATTGGCTTCTTGACAGCCACCCTTCCACTGATACCATTACTGACCATGGGACAGCTAAAGGGCGGTCAGTTGACATTGCATGCCTAAAGATCAAATTCTAAATTGGTTGTTTCTTAAGTTCTCTGTTATGTTATCTGGAGAACTATTGCTTAAAGACGACTTTACACAATACTATAACTGTTTAATGCCAAAACTTTTATTTTTACTTGTAAGTTTGGGGTTTTTTTCAGTTAAGTTTGGTTTGGCTTGTTTCTTTGTTTGCTTTTTTAAAAACATTTTCTTTATTTTTAACCAAGTGGTTTGGAATTCAGCCCTCTGCATTCAGGTCCTAAATATGATTTCATGGTCTCTTACCAATATTTTAAGAATTTAATATGTAACCATCAGCCGCTATAACTGTGAGTGTAGAATAGTTCTTGCAACTATCATAATACTAAATTGTTTGTCCTTCCTTTTTATTCATAGTGGAATAGGTTATGTTCTGTATGAAATGTGCTCATGTGGCAGAACTTGGTGAGAAAATAAATAGACTATTGTAATGTGAAAAGAAAGACAAGACAAGGTCTAGGCTGGGGATTCAGAGCGAACATATCTATATAAGCCAGATTATTTGCTGCATACTGGGCTCAATATTTCCATTCATGTCACCAAATTTAAAAAAAAAAAAGATATTAGTAGTGTCCACAGTACCCTGAAGTATAGAGAAAATATCACAACAGATACTGGAAAAGCAGGCAAACAGACTTGTTTAATCCAAGACCAGGAAGGCTGACAAGTCTTTGTAGTGTTCGAGTGTCAAAGATGCAATATTTAAATAACATTGAGGAGAGTAAGCTTATTCTCTTTCATTTCATGAGTGAGATGGAAAACAAATCCATATAAATCTCATGTTGTGTGTGAACTGCAGAAGGGGAGCTGCAATGTGGTCACAATAGCTTGTTGCAACATAAAGTCTGGAAGTATAGTGCTAGGGGGATGGATGAACTGTTTTTCATTGTGAAAGGTGTTACAGGTAATGAGAATTTAGGCTGTGACATAGTGAGGACTGGGAAGCATTGTGTCTTAACTATGGTTCTGAGCAGCCTCTTGTTTTCCTTCTTGAACTCCTATATTTGAGTGGTTATATCACAGAAGGTAAATTGTATATAGAACTGAGCAAACAAGCAGATGCTTTTGTACTGGTTCATGAGGTCCCCGAGGCCCCGTCTCACAATGTTTCAGGGACTTCAGGGATCACCTCTCAGACATGCCATACAATATCCTGAAAAACACAGAATAAATACACGAAACCACGGTTTGCATAAGTTAAGAGAAAGATGTAACAAGACCTGGTACGGTTCAAAAAAGACTCGAGACATCTGTGTTCCTCTGAGATTTAAATGTGTGTTGTTAGGCCTTTTATTTTTAGACCTAGAACTCCCAGTGGGGGTTGTAAGCGTGTAATGCTGTGTTTGTGTGCACATGCAACTAAATAACTCACTGTCAAGCACAACCAGTCAGACTCACACCTCTGCCTGAATAATCCAGACACCTAATTTTACATTTTTAAAGCACTTTTACCACTCCAGTCAGGCAAAGGCACGTTCTCATCACACTGTTGAATATGAACATGTCTTACAGACTAATATAATCTTATAGTAGAGCATCATTTGGAGAAATAATGTTTGTAATATTCAGTTTTGTTGTTCATTAGTCAGAAAACAAGACAAAGGGAGTTCTGACCATTTTTATCACAGTGTTCTTAAAGAATAAACGACATGTGCACTTAGTTATGCTCCATCTTAAAAACTTAATCTATATATTTACAGTACTGTGCAAAGGTTTTAGGCAATGGAGAAAAAATGCTGTAAACAAAGAGGTTGGTAGGTTGTTCCAAAGATCTTGGAGAACTAACTGCAGGTCTTCTGTGGATGTAGGCTTCCTCACATCCTTCTGTCTCTTCATGTACTCTGATACACACTCCATGATGTTGTGGGCTTTGTGGGGGCCATACCATCACTTTCAGTACTTCTTCTTGACGCTGAAGATAGCTCTTAATGACTTTGGCTGTATGTTTGGGATCGTTGTCCTGGTGCAGAATGCATTTGGGACCAATAAACAACCATTTGTATTTCTGAAAGCATTCTTTGTTTACAGCATTTTTTCTTACCTGCCTACAGCTTTTATATGTGCAAATTCTGATTATATTTCTGCATGTGAATAAGAGTTCCCATGGAACAATCATCAAATTTAGCCTGTTGAGGCTTTGGTAGTGTGCAAATACTAACCAGTTTTACACAAACTTTCTAGTGAATGGAGGCATCTTTCTTTGCAGACATGCCTTTCAGATGTTAAATCAGTGAAATTTCAAGGTTTAGCCTTATTTGTTTTTCATTATTTATTTATTCTTATCTATCACCCATTTTTACATCTATTAAAGACTGATGTTACTGTAGAAAAAATCATGCCATTACACAGTGCAAATTATCATTTCAACTTTTTGCAAAGGTGCACCACATAATGTATCCAGACACTGGAATAACAAACTGTATGTTTTTTTTATTGGTGTTTTTTTCATAGCATGTTATGTTGCGTTCTCAGTTCTTTGTGCTTTTGTATGAAACTGTGTATATTTTGTCCATAAAAGTTATAATAATAAAGCATACAGTGTTTATTACTTTCACTGGAATTAGTGTTAATGAGAAATGCAATATCGTGTGCTGTGTTGTACCTGTACCTGACATTCTAAGCATTTCTTTTTGAAATGTAAGAATAGATAATAAAGATCATAATACTTTTACTTGCACGGTCTTATTCGCTAATAGCACCATAGGGCATACTGTTGCTGTGAGCCTCTAACAATGCCATATTTCACTGCAGAATGAGAGCTTCTCAGCCATATAAATATCGCTTTTAATGTCCCACCTGAGACTGTTGTTCTGTGTCCCCTCACATGTATTTCTGCATATGTTGTTAAATAAAATGATAAATTGAAATGTTCTATTCATCAGGTCTTTAATGACCCATTAATACTGCAGGGGTGGGTATACTTTATCTGTCCTTTCAAGGCTTCAAAGGAAAAACCTCCTCTGTGCATTATCATCAAAAGTGCCATTATTTTATTTTATTTTATTTTTTTCATTTATTCAGTTTTAAGCTGCTTGCAACTCTGGTCTTCTTTGCTAGTACGTGTCAGATAAAACTAAAAATATTCAATTCACATTAATGGTGGAATATCCTGTATGATCTTGAACTTTTAATTCTAGTAAACAATGCAGTTTAAACAATACTTTGTCCAGTAACCTTTGCCTTTTATCTTGATACGTGATGACTATAAAGCACCAACTCATACTCATTCCCAGCCAATCACATAGGAATGCTTAGAGATGGCTGCTAGATACTCGTTGAATCTATTCCTCCATAAAGACATTTAATAACCTCTCCTGTACCCTTAATGACAGGTTTTGACTCATCAATACGTATCAATACAGATGTGATTTGATGACTGTTAGCATACGTTCTTCAAAGGGAAGCTGCTGACAGAAAGTGTTCAGCTCAGAAAAGAGAAACAAAGGTTATCCTTAGGTTAGAGTTAAGCATCTTTTGTCAGCGTGCACACTGTTCTTTAGCATCAAAAAATCTGCACTTTTACCAGGAGATTAGCATTTGGTTCCTATTTCAAACTTTTTTTTTGTGGTCAACTCTTTATTCTGCCAATTATCTTTTTCTCTTATCATTTAGTTGTTTTTTGTTTCTCCTTTTCTAAAAATAAAGAATATGCATGACATGCATATTCCCATGATGTCTTTCCTCCAAAAGTGTATACACGAAATTTTGCTACATATATAAATGTATATATTCATGTTTCATGTACAACAATAAAACCATTGACAAGGACGTCAATAACATTTATCGAGGGCAGAAAAAATGTGCAGCGTAAGGATCTCAACAACTTTGATGAACAAGCTGAGTAACCTATTCTCTTTCTCAGGGCATTAAGTACTACTATTTTTTTAGTGTTCAATCTCAAACATATGTACAATTTGTCCTTTGTCACAATGCACTAGCTGCAGCAATATTGGATGCTGAGTGCAAACACTCATGTTTAAAATGTCGGCCAAGTCTGCACAAGCGGGCGGGAGGGGCTTTGCGGTGTAAATCACAAGGCTGTCAAAGACGAGACTTCACTTTCCGTCCGCGGTGGCAGATTCTTTTTTCTTTTACTTTTGTTTTCAGGGACTATTTTGTTTCATCTCTTGAAGAAAAAAAAAGAAAACAACCTCAAACTTTGTTTAGTTTAGTTAAGCCATCCAAAACTAATTGATTAGAGTTAGGAAGAATTATGCTAATTTCAAATATTAACCCTGCACATCATGTATTAAATTGTGACACTAAGAGGACCTAACCAAGAGACTCTCGGTCATAAGAATGGAGTGAGACCAGGCTCGATTGCAATAGCTTAGTGAGTGGGTCTAAATCAGTAGTGAAAATCTACAAAGTTGAAATGAGAACTGGTGACAGGTGACAGGTCATTACTCTTTAAAGCTAACTAATGAGCAGCGAGTGTGAAGTCCTATATGATCTAATCCTAGAAAAGTGTTCCTGTATCTCAAATATAAAGACTATGGCAGAGGTACATGCATAATGCCTCACAACTTTCTGCATATTGGGTTGTTTAGCTATAGACTGGACAGAGTGCCATGTTGACCCTGGTCCAGTTCTGTAAGTCAAACAATCAGGATGTGATTGAAATGCAGAATCCAGTTTTAATTCAAAAACAACATTCAATAAAAGTATATCAGTATTACAGCCATTTTAAAGATAGTTCCCTATTTTCAGCAGCTCAACAGTAACTTGTAACGATCGTGGCTCAAGAGTTGGGAGTTTGCCTTGTAATCGGAAGGTTGCCGGTTCGAGCCCCGGCTTGGACAGTCTTGGTCGTTGTGTCCTTGGGCAAGACACTTCACCCGTTGCCTACTGGTGGTGGTCAGAGGGCCCAGTGGCACCAGTGTCCGGCAGCCTCGCCTCTGTCAGTGTGCCCCAGGGTGGCTGTGGTTACAATGTAGCTTGCCATCACCAGTGTGTGAATGGGTGGATGACTGGATATGTAAAGCGCTTTGGGGTCCTTAGGGACTAGTAAAGCGCTATATAAATACAGGCCATTTACCATTTGTAACAAATATGTACAACTGCCTTCTGAGCAGATTTTAGCTTTAAGAGTAACCCTGGATATGAACCACTGCCCAGTTCAAATGCAGATGTTCAAGCTATCAAAACATTTTTTTTTTGGCTTTTAATTTTCTCAGCTAATATGACATTCAATTATTCAGAATTATAAATCATTTATGATTTTAAATTTAAATATATATAACACAATTAAATGTGACTCCCACGCAGCCTTGCTTAAGGTTAATATATTTATCAAATTGCAGCGTTTTGGTCAGTCCAAACTCAATTCATTTTCCCTCCAACGCACCTGTCGCTCATTCCAGTCCACAAAGATTTTGCATCAGATAGATCAGAATTTAAATATGTGCAAATGCCCAATTTTTTGCACCCATCACTCTTGTGTTGCAACAGCAAATTGTGCTTCCTAATGCAAGTTTAAAATGTTAAAAGGCTGATTGATCATTAGAAAAACTCTTCTCCAGTTAGCACAGTTAAAAACTATTCTGCTAATTAGAGAAGCTATAATTTTGTCTAGTTGAGTGTCTGTGTGGGTTTGATTATATTCTCCAAGAGCAGAAAAAAAAAGAAAACTCCTCTGAAAATCATCAGAGTGTTCTTGTTCTAAGAATGAAGGCTATTCTATTCCAGAAATTGTCCCAAAATAAAGAATACTCCCTTCACAGAACAGTGGAAACTTCCTCTAACCAGAACAGAAAGTTTAAAGCCCTGTGTACATAACTGAGCAAATACATCAGTCAGTAGTTTAAGAAATTAACACCTCATAGGTTCTAGTCTGGGACCTTCATTAAATGGCATCTGTAGGAACTAGAATGTCTAGTTAGCAAAGTATCATGTATTGTTGAATAAATATGTCTGTGATATGTTTCTTTTTTCTCCTTTTCTTTTTCTTACTTATTTCTTCCATGCATTATCTTTCTTTTATTAGAAAAAACATGCTTTATTCAAGCTATATTATAACAAAATACATAAATGCGCACACACACACACACACACACACACACACACACACCTTGGACTCTTCTTGTTTCAGAGCCTTTCTCCCACTGTGATGGCTCCTGGAGCCTGTTCCAGGAGGTTGGTATGATCTGCTTTTAGCTCCACTGGCCACAGAGCATTGTTGTTATGTGTTGCATTCTTCTCCCACATGCTCTTCCAGTATTGCTCCATCTACAGACTTGGTGGGGCTGCTCATATGTTTTCCTGCCACTAACAGCACACCTTGGATGGTTCAGTGAAGAACATCTGGTTTATTCTCACAGCTTTTATGTCTCTGGTATACCTCTTCAAGCAGCTGGCCAAGGCGGTGAGTCTATGCTTGGCAGTTTCAAAGGCCTCAGGTATGGGTAGCTGTTCTACTTCTTCGACATTCCTTTCTTCATCACACCTTTCTGCAGCTCTGATAGCTGGCCAACTTCCCTTTGTGCTGCCTTCATGTCGACCTCTAGTCTCCATGATGGGGACTACGTCTTATGGCTGTTCAGCTTGTACCCAAGCATCTCAAGGATCACTGCTGCCATGGTGCAGATCAGCTGGCTGGCTTCAGTGATAATCACGGTAGGGATGGTTCGTAATGCTGCATCCACATCTTCTAAAGAGAAAATATCTGGTGAACCACAGTTTTGTTTGGTAAAAGGCCTTGTTGAGGTCAGAAGTTACAATAGCAGGAAGGCAAAAGTAATCAAATAGCCACATGCTATGGTCAATGTATATGGAGGGCATTTCTGAACACATGACACATTTAACCTTGAATTAGATGGGCTATAGCAGCTGAAGAACACACCAGGTGCCACTCTTGTCAACTAAGAAGAGGAAATTGAGACTATAAATTTACATGAGCTCACCAAAATTGGACAGAAGACTGGACAAACCTTGAATCTGATTTGGCTCATTTTCTGCTATGATATTTGGATGGTAGAGTTAAAATTTGGTATAAACAATATAAAAAACTTAATCTATCCTGCCTGGTGGTCTAACGGTGTGGCGGATATTTTGACAACAAGTCCCCTATACTCAAATGGCTTCCACAGCCACCAGATCCCAATCCAGTCAAGCATCTTTAGGATGTATGGAATGAGAGAAAGGCATCATCATGGATGTCCAGCCAACAAGTCTACAGCACCAACTGTCAGACCAAAATCTGATGAGGAATGCACCCAGCACTTTTTTAAATCTGCCTATGAACTTATTAAACTGTATAACATCGAGGCTTTTTCTGAAGGCACAAGGAGGGACAAGCCAATACTAGCATGAGGGCAGTCAACAGATTATATTCTGTCCTGAAGAGAACAGGCATACAGGCTGTCCAATGAGATGGACAACAAATAACATGTTTTCCACTCTGACTTCAGCCAACTCTGAAGACATGATCTGGCGCCATGCTAACCAGTTTATTTAAGGAGGAGGCACTCGACTTGTGGGGTAACTACAAAATCAGAAAATTCAAATTCTTATTGATAATAAACATATGCTATGTGTCACAAGTGTGGTAATAGCAGTGGACTAGTATAACTACGCCACCCAAAATGCCACATTTATTTCATTATGAAGCTGCTTAGTGGTTTCATTATGGCTTATTTTCATGAAAATATGTTTTTCACCTCATTTCTATTCATTCATTATTTCTGATAACTTTGCACTTTGCACTTGAGAGCTGATTGTGTCAAGCAATCTACTACAGAAAATGCCTCACCCAAAAATATTTTATGCACATTCTCCTCCAATTAATATCCAGAAAAACTCCAGTCTTTTTCATATCTGATGAAAACTCAGGGTGGTTACCAATTAGTCTGCTGTTAATTATCTTCTTCTCCTTTGATCTTGACTATGACTGTTGTGTCAGACGCACTCATTTATTCATCTCCTTTGCTTGGTGAGATGGACTTTTTGGGAGATTGCACAGATTGATGCACATTAAAAATGGCTTCAGAAGCAAGCCGGAGTCTTGTGAGAGTGCACACATGGCTGTTGCATTTTGATTTATTTATTTATTTATCTCAGTATGTCTGTAAATCCTCTTGCATCGTCGGCTTCCTGCTGTGTAAGCCTAGACTATTGGAGCATCGTGTATATTTTTTTCTATCTTTGGAAAAAAAACATAAAACGGAAAAAAAGAAAGAAAAAAGACATTACGCGTTTTAAACTACTACCTCAACTCTGACTATTATTATCCTCTGCCTGCAGTGAAAGTTTCCTCTGATACTCTGTTCATGACATGAAATCTCTACAGACATCAAACAAGCCTCCCCATGTGCTGAGAATGAACTGAATATTCAAGCAGGGATCATAGTGATGAACACCGTGGCACCTCCTTTCATGTCAAAATATAATATTCTTAGGTCTTCCTCTGTATAGTGGACACTAAGTTGAATTTATTTGACGCTTAAGATTAGCATTAGTGTCAACACAACAGACAACATCGACCACCTGCTACCAGACAACGAGAACTGGCATTAAAGGAGAAAAAGTAGGAGGGGTGAAAAGAAAGTCACCTGCTTTGTAGTACTGAAACACTGTGGCAAGTTATCAGGAGTTTCATGAAGTTTATTTTGAAATCCTCAAGCCTTTCTCACTGATCGCATTGATATCCTTGCTTTCACTTAAACCTTTGCTGACATTAAAACACATTTGTGCTTGCTGTAAATTGGCAGGCAGCCTGGATTTCTCAATGGCAATGACCCAAACGAGAATGTAAATGAGATCTGGCTCATACATTTAGAGCTCTTTGATTTAAGCTGAGCACTATATATACACTACATGTGTGCTGATTCAAATGAGGTGGACATTTTAATAATTAAAGGTGGGCCTTTTAAAATATATTCGCTTACAGTATGGATTGAATATAAATCACAGTTCAGGAAACATTAAGAGAAAGTCAGATAAATCTGGGAGAAAGCAGAGGAGAGATGGGGCTGAGGAGAGCGGAAAACTAGATGGAAATCTGTGTCCCTCAAGCTCCGTCTTTGAGTCCCTCCAGTGAAGAATGCCACTCAAGGGTAAAGGATAATCTCCAGCAGAGAGATGCTTCTCTAGCTCGGCCAAAGCCTCTGCTGTAAGAAAGAAACAGCCTCCTGATCACAGCACAACAGGTTAAACAGATTACAAATAGCTAAGCGAACGCTGACACACGATCACAAATGAAAGACCACGCCACTGAATTTCAAATAGATCACGATGGAAAAACATGCAGTTAACATAAACAAACGGGGAAATTTTTTTATTTTTATTTTTTTAGAAATGCTGATTGTCAAAGAAACCCAGTCATTTTAATTAAGCAGATAGTTTTATGAGAGAAAATTAATGAAAACATAATCATCGTTGCTGCCACGCTAATCTGCACTTCTGTTTTGTTATGTGTTCATGGAGTGGAACAATTAAGGTTTGATTGCTTTTACAATGAGCAGTATCTCTGAGGTAAGCTTGCTGTCAAACCTGTGGCAGTGATTTAATTTCAACCAGTTAATCAATCTGTTATGCTCTTCACATTTTTTTGGTGAAAGCCAGACATTATTATCCTATTTATGAAAAAAAAATCAAACAAAACCATACATATCAACTTTTTTCCAAATGCCTTTTTATTGCTCTAAGTAGTGCATTTCATGCAGATTTGTGCTAATTATTTTTATTTTTTCCCCACCCCGACTGTAAATGGATGTTCATTTTTATGCTGTCTACTTGGAGAAGGATGTCATTGCTAATGTATGGTCTAGAATAAGCAGACTCACTGCAGATCCTCATGGGACAGGGCTAATTACGTGTTCAGAATCTGCAGCATGCCTCTCTGGGCTTTTATGCCTCTGTCACTTCTCATCCACTCAATTGGATTGGATATATCCCAAGAACAACCTACAGCCTTGATTCCCTCTCCAAAAACAGGTCACAGTGAGTTCGTGGTGTGTGGAATGAGTATAATTATTGGGGTACAGGCATCCCCTCCACACACGTGTGCACACATACTCACTTGCACACCCAGAAGCACATGCACTACTATTTCTAAGAAGATTGGTGGTGTTAGAAGTCGGGTATTCTTGGGCTTATGGATTAGGATTTCTGGATCAACTTGGATCAGCTGCATAATGTAATCTTATTGACATGAGGAATCAGTAACCAGAAATACAATAATTTGAATTAGTCCAGGAATAGGAAGTACTTTAGTTATCTTGTTATAGTAGCGTAAGAAACTATGTTAAGGCATAATGAAGTTTTGATAGTTTCCGTCTCTGCCCGTCGTAGACATTAAAAGTCAGAGAAAGGGCGGATATTCTTTGAATGGCACTTTTAGTGTTAAACCAAAAGAAAAAGAAGAACTGACATAATAAACCCCAACTCAAAAACACAACTTTCTATTTCTATGTGCACCTTCTTTTCCCCCTCTCTAATCTTGAAAGTAAACAATAGTCCTGAAGGGTGGAAAACAAGCCCATTGACAACCTCCCAAGCCCAAGGGATGCAGTTGAACGCATGCTTGGTTTGTTGTATTCGCATGTAGACCCTCACAATTCCCTTGTCTGTGTGTGTCTCTGTCTTCTGTCTGAGGGGCAGTGGATCAGAACCCCCTATACATGCACTACACAGTTAGCAGGTCATTCTTCTGTAGCCCCAGATAGCTGTCAGAGAGCTGGGGCTGCCAGATTTATCATAGTCTCTGAATTTTGTATTTCAGGCTTGTGAGGGCCAAAGTTTATGCTGACGTTCTGAGTGACAAGCTGCTTTACCATACGGAAATTCCAACTGGACCGTTCCATATTCATGAACTGATTTAAATTCTGGCACTGTACATGGGTTCCTACAAGATATTGAGGAAGACAGTCAGTGTATCCTATTCAAATCTCGTACAGCTGTCTTTGTGGAACATTGCATGTAAAGGTGAAGAACACTGAGTGGCAAATATCTTAGTTTCTTTATGATCCGAAGGCTATTTCTACATCAGTAGCAAATTGGTTTCAGATATTGTTTCGAGGCTAACATCCGTGCCGCATACAGAGATTGCCAGGTAAAACATTTCAGTTTTTTTTTACATATTCCTTTGATAAAAAATGCATTATGTTAGAGTCAGATTTCAGTGATGCCTTTTAGCTCTATGTCAGAAGCCCAGTGTAGTTTTGAGACATTTGATTTTAAAAGACTTTTGAATAGCTTTACAGTTTTTGCCCGTTGCTTGAACACTATAAACCCATGCTCAGACTAAAGTAACACAACGTGAAGCTTTTGTTACCATACCTCAAACACATGTACCCATACCTTAAACAAAAGCGCTGCTTTGCACCCCAGTACCAATTATGCAACACTCCTACTCCTTTATGCAACACACATGGTCCTGCATGCTACACTCTATGTCATACATAAGACACTTCGCTCACAAAATGAAATGTCAAGGTGCCATTCGGAAAACACATGTATCCAAAATACAAAACACATGGAGTAATTGCAACCACGCAAATACACACCTGAAGGCACTTACTTGCAAAACCGAACACCAATTAGCCAACTACAAAAAGCCCTCAGCGTAGCCATTTCAAGAACTTCGCAAGCATGGATGGAGGGAGAGCAAGAGGAAGAGGAAGAGGAAGAGGTAGAGGAAGAGGTAGAGGAGGAGGAGGAAGAGGAGGAGGAGGCCGAAGAGGCCATGCACGGACCCATATTTCTGATGAAATAAGAGCAACTTTGGTGGACCATGTCATCAACCATGGCCTGACTATGAGGGAAGCTGGGCAGAGAGTCCACCCACATCCAAGCCGCTTCACAGTGGCATCTATAATACGAACATTCCGACTAGAAAACAGGTCTGTCTTCACCTCCATACCTTCTGCTCTACTCAGATGGTTCCATAGCACTGTTCTACAGTATATCACATTACCATATCAAGTGTACGGGGTGCTAATGCTCCTTTTGCAGCCAAAGTGGCTGATTCCTCATATTGAAGTACAGTGTTGTACAGTGGATGACACAGTACGTACAGTAAAGTACTGTATGAAAAATAAGCAAACCGATGACAATATGTGGTTGTATTCCTCCAGAATGACCCGAAGACCTTCTGGGGGTGGACGGCAATGCCTGTTCACACAACAGCAGGAACTTGCCGTTGTGGACCTAGTGAGGGCAGACAATGCCATCCGTCTCCACCAGCTACGACGGAAAATACTTGCAGACAGGCGAGTGTTCAGCAACATAGACCATGTGAGCATCACCACCATCAGACGCATCTTGGGTAAACACAGCATCACCATGAAGCAGCTCTACAGAGTCCCATTCGAGAGGAACAGTGACAGGGTCAAAGGACTTCGAGCTGAATATGTACGGGTACGTGTAACTGTCCCTTACATTTACAATAGAGTATTGGTGAAGTCCAGTAGCAGCTGAATATGTACCATATCAGTACCACATGGATCTATTCTGAGAGCTACACAGGTACCTGTGTGATGGGGTGAGGGTGCTGTATGTGTAGCACTGTAGTACAGTGACATGTTCCCCTTTTTTTCAGAGGATCATGGCCATGGATGGAGCTGCACAGCCTCATGAATACATTTTCATTGATGAAGCTGGATTCGACCTGAGCAAAACAAGACGACAGGGTCGTAATGTGATTGGCCAAAGGGCAATTGTGCACGTCCCAGGGCAGCGCGGGGGAAACATCACATTATGTGCCGCCATATGCCTTCGAGGACTTCTGCACCATCATGCAATGCTAGGTCCATACAATAGCCAACACATACTCACATTTCTAGATGCTCTCCATAACATAGTTGTACAGAACAGACCAGATCAGCCCAGGTTTGTGGTGATATGGGATAATGTCAGTTTCCATCGGGCTGCTCTGGTCCAGGCCTGGTTCACCGATCAATTTGAAGTGGTATACTTGCCCCCTTACTCACCATTTTTAAACCCTATTGAGGAATTTTTTTCGGCTTGGAGATGGCGAGTATATGACCGCCAACCACATGCCCGCATGCCTCTTCTGCAGGCAATGGAACAGGCCTGCGGCGACATTGAGGTGACAGCGATCCATGGATGGTTTCGACATGCAAGAGGGTATTTTCCCCGGTGCCTAGCGGGAGAGGACATAGCTTGCGATGTTGATGAGGTCCTGTGGCCAGACCCCAACAGACGGCGGGATCCATGAGCCCACTTATGCACACTTGTCATGGTTTTTTGTGTTTACAGTATAGTGTTTTTTCTATTGCAGTATTATTGTGTTGTGGTTTTTTTTTTTTTTTTGCTTCATCTGAATTCATGGTACTGCGATGTACACTATTGAGTAGGTCTATTTGCGTTTTTGGTTGTTTGGAAATGTGTCTCCTGTAAATGTGCCTTCTGAATACACAATGGAAATCAAGGACTGCAGTGTTTTATGTAAAGAAGACTAGTGTGTTCCCCCTGATCTGTAAGTGTTTGCATATGATGCAAGTATGTGTCATTTTGTCAACAGAGTTACATTTTGACAGAGGAATGTTAGGTTTTGACAGCAGAGTTTAGGTTTTGGGAGTGGAGTTTCATTTTGGCACAGATGAGTATGGTATATTTCCCAGTGTTGTGTCGTGTTTACTTGTGTTTAGAGTTTTGGCACAATGAGCGACGTTTTGCCAAATGTGTTCAAGCAACGGGCAAAAACTGTAATATTGCATTCTGAGCATACGTGCTTCTGTTTAATCAGGAGTTATTATGAGTACATTGGTGGACACAGAAAGAAAGAGTCACAAGAACATGTGTGCATTAAGCATGTCTAATTGTGTCTCAAACCCTCTTCAAGCCTGCGCAATGCTGAATGAAAACTGTTATTGCAATCAAAGTTGGTATTAGATTCTTTCAGTATACTTGTTAGGTAGTTTTGGGTAGTTCCTGAATGTTCATAGTCCACAAATATTTACCAAAACACACATTTATTTATGTTTTGCTGGTCAAATAATATCTATGTGTTTGCAGAATACAAACTGCTTTTGGATAACCAAAATTGTGAAATCCCCTTCCTAAAAATATTAAGGTCACGTCTGTACATGTTCTGTTGTACGTGACTGTGGCGGAGGCGTGGCCCCGGGCGCAGCTGCAGGGGAGGAGTGGAGCGGAAGGCTCATCAGGGCGGCGCTGCGAGGCCGGTAAGAACAGCTGATGTTGTTTATGGACTGATGATGGTCTCCCTCCGCTGTGTTTATAGTGAGACGAGGAGGAGCGGCCGGGAGAGAGATCAGCTGGGCTCGTGAGCTGTCAGACTGTGTGACTGAGTCAGCTGTCAAAACAACAACACTTGAATAAATGTGGAAGTTGGCTGTACCTACCTGTGTGTGCGTGTGTCTGTGCCTGGTGTATTCCACAAGTGGTGCCGAAACCCAGGAAAGTGCCGGTGGGGAAATGTCTGACCCACAGGCCGCGCCACCCGCCCAGCCTCTGCAATTCTTGGCGCAGATGCTGGCGGAGATGGCGACGATGAGCCGGGATCAGGCGGCCGACCAGCGTGCCCACCTGGCCGCGCTACGGGAGCAGACGGACCGGCAGACGCAAGTTCTGGAGCGGCTGGTCGGGGCCGCTGCCACGCCGAAGCCCTCGCCACTGTCGGTGGTGGTGCCCCGGATGGGGGACGGGGACGACCCACAGGTTTTTTTGGAGACCTTCCGTGCCACGGCGGAGGCTTGCCAATGGCCGCGGGAGGAGTGGGCTCCGCGGCTGCTCCCCCTGCTGTCCGGGGAGGCACAAACAGCGGCCCTGAGTCTGCCTCCGGCGTCGAGGAGCAGCTTCGCGGACGTGAGCCGGGCGGTGGTGGACAGGCTAGGGCTCACCGCCGAAGACCACCGCCGGCGGTTCCGGGCCTGTCGGCTGGCTACAACGGACCGACCATTCGCCTGGGCCCGGCAGCTGCGCGACGCGGCGGTACGCTGGCTGCAACCGGGAACATCGGAGGGGGAGACGAAGCTGGTGGACAAGGTGGTGCTGGAGCATTTCACGGAGGGATTGCCAGCGGAGACGGCGAGATGGGTCCGGTGCCACCGGCCCGCAAGCTTGGAGGTAGCGGTGACGCTGGCGGAGGACCACCTTGCCGCTGGAGCAGGGGAACCCGGGGACGCCGGACGGAGGCCGAACAAACAGGCCCCGGTGCCGGCCCCGAGGCGCCGTGTGCCGGCACCAGGGCAGGCAGAGCGGCTGCCGGTGCTGAGCCCCACTAACCCTTTCGCGGCGTTGGTGCCGTCCAGGGCAGCCGAGCCAAGTGGAGCCGCCCCCGAGCCACGGAGAGCAGCACAGACGCCGGGGCCGGAGTGTTGGAAGTGCGGGCAGCCGGGGCACCTGAGGAGGGATTGTCCGCTTATGGAAGTGGGGCAGGTGTTTCGTGTTGCTGGCGCCCCAGCACCCTCCCCCGGTCCAGGAGGGACATACAGTATTCCGGTAAGGACTCGAGGGGGTATATGCCAGGCGTTGGTGGACACGGGCTGCACGCAGACCCTCGTACACCAAAGCTTGGTTCGCCCCGGGGCATTGCTAGAGGCAGAATGGGTGGAGGTGAGGTGTGTGCATGGTGACGTTCACAGGTATCCCATAGTGCCGCTGTTATTAAAGTATAAGGGCAAAACGCATAGAGTAACGGCGGCGGTTAGCCCGCGCCTGTCGCACCCCCTGATTCTGGGTACCAATTGGCCGGGGTTTCATCAGCTACTGGGACAGTACGCGGGGGTGCGATCACGACCGGAAGCGGGGTGTAGCGTGTGCGCGGCGTTCAGCGGTGACGCGGGGTCGTCCGACACTGACTCCGGGGGGGAGGAGCCGGCGGGTCCCTCACGGGACGTCCCGCCGGCCCCGGAAGTGTCCCCCATGGGTGATTTCCCACTGGAGCAGTCTCGTGACGGCACCCTACGCTCAGCCTTTGACCAAGTGATGGCTATTGATGGTCACGTGGTGCGCCCTGAGGCCGCGCAGACCTACCCGCGTTTCGTCTTATTAAACGACCGATTATATCGAGTGAGTCGTGACACTCAGACAGAGGAAACACACACCCAGTTGTTGGTGCCGCAGGGCCGCCGGGAAACGCTTTTCCAGGCGGCCCACTATAACCCCATGGCAGGGCATATGGGCTATGAGAAAACTCTGGAGCGAATAACGGCCCGATTTTATTGGCCGGGCATCCGAGCGGATGTGCGCCGCTGGTGCGCGTCCTGCCCGGACTGCCAACTTGTTAACCAGCCGGCCATACCGAAGGCGCCGCTGCGCCCTCTCCCCCTCATTGAGGTCCCGTTTGAGCGCATCGGCATGGACCTCATCGGGCCGTTTCACCGGAGTGCACGCGGCTACCGCTTTGTGTTAGTCCTGGTGGATTACGCAACGCGGTACCCGGAAGCAGTTCCGCTGCGCACCATCTCTGCAAAGAGTGTGGCGCAGGCACTGTTTCAGGTCATCTCCCGAGTCGGAATCCCGAAAGAGATACTGACTGACCAGGGCACGTCGTTTATGTCTCGTACACTGCGGGAACTGTACGAATTGCTGGGCATTAAATCTATTCGGACCAGCGTCTACCACCCTCAGACTGACGGGCTGGTGGAGCGGCTGAATAAGACTTTAAAGTCCATGATTCGGAAGTTCATTAACGAGGATGAACGCAATTGGGATCACTGGCTAGACCCTCTGTTATTCGCAGTGCGGGAGGTGCCCCAGGCCTCCACGGGATTTTCTCCCTTTGAACTGCTGTTCGGCAGGAGGCCACGTGGGGTGCTCGACCTGATTAAAGAAAGCTGGGAGGACGGTCCGAGCCCCGCCAAAAATGAGATTCAGTACGTGTTGGACCTGAGAGCAAAACTCCACACTTTGGGGAGGTTGTCACGGGAGAATTTGCTCCAGGCTCAGCAGCGTCAGCAACGCCTGTATGACAGAGGGGCTAGGCTCAGGCAATTTTCACCGGGAGATAAAGTGCTTGTGTTACTCCCTACTTCCAGCTCGAAGTTGCTCGCCAAGTGGCAAGGACCCTTTGTGGTCACACGGCGAGTCGGGGACGTGGACTATGAGGTCGCTCGGTCGGACAGGGGAGGAGCCAGGCAGATTTATCACCTCAATCTCCTCAAACTGTGGCGAGAGGTTGAAACCGCTTCTCTGGTGAGCTTGGTGAAGGAGAGAGATGAGTTGGGGCCTGAGGTGCCAAATTCTATCATTCCCGCCTCCCTCCCTTTTGTTCTGCAGACTGACGCCTCGGACAGAGGGCTGGGAGCCGTTTTGTCCCAGCAGGTAAGGGGGGCCGACCGCCCTGTCCTATACATCAGCCGGAAGCTAGCAGAGCGCGAGCGCCGGTACAGCACCGTGGAGAAGGAGTGCCTGGCCATCCGGTGGGCGGTCGGCTCCCTGCGCTATTACCTCCTGGGACGCTCATTCACCCTCTGTTCGGACCACGCCCCGCTGCAGTGGCTCCACCGCATGAAGGATGCCAACGCCCGGATCACCCGGTGGTATCTGGCGTTGCAGCCCTTTAAGTTCAAGGTGATCCATAGGCCGGGGGCGCAGATGGCGGTGGCCGATTTCCTCTCTCGCTCGCGGGGGGGGGGGGGGGGGGGGAGTTGGCTCGGCCGGACGGCTCCCCGGCCTCGAACGGGCGGTGGGGGTGTGTGGCGGAGGCGTGGCCCCGGGCGCAGCTGCAGGGGAGGAGTGGAGCGGAAGGCTCATCAGGGCGGCGCTGCGAGGCCGGTAAGAACAGCTGATGTTGTTTATGGACTGATGATGGTCTCCCTCCGCTGTGTTTATAGTGAGACGAGGAGGAGCGGCCGGGAGAGAGATCAGCTGGGCTCGTGAGCTGTCAGACTGTGTGACTGAGTCAGCTGTCAAAACAACAACACTTGAATAAATGTGGAAGTTGGCTGTACCTACCTGTGTGTGCGTGTGTCTGTGCCTGGTGTATTCCACAGTGACATTGTGTGGCAGCGTTTCTGAGAGTTTGGCTGTGAATGTTTACCAAAACATTTGTTCAGCATGTTGTACTGTGTGGCCCTAAAGCCAAGGGAGCGATAATCAGAGTCCAGACCTGTTGTTTGTATGTTTTATTGACTTGCTCCAGGGTCTTCAGCGGGGTCTCAGCCTCCACCTGCAAGATCGCAGCCTGGTCCCGAGCTTGTGAGGCAGAAGCACACAAGGCAACATAATAAACAAGTTCAAAGCACAGCTCTCTTTGAAAGTCGTTCATGAGTCACTTCCTCGGGCCAGATATGATGTGTCTGCTGCAACATGTATTACATTACAGAAATCTATGGGAGAGAGGGACAGCCTGAGTGCTGGGTAAACGTCAACATTATGTTCCCAGTGAAAATCGCATTCTATTGAGGAGCTGTACTCTGAGAGCTCTCACTTCTCAGACGGCATACAATAGTTTTTCAGCCATCAGATTTGCTTATCGTTTACTGTGTTCTTTCCAAAACACAGCAGAAAAAAATCAGGTCTTTTTAATGTACTATTTCAGGGTCAGTGTGAATTCCAGTGTCCGTGAAAACACAGTTCATTAATACATTTTCAACGAGTCCTTATAAATGTTGTTTTTTTTTGTATGATGCAAAATAGAAAATACAATTATAATCCACTCAATAATAAGTGAAGCACCTTCACATATAAAGAGACTTAACAGAAATTGATTAAAGAGGGTAATAAGCAAGAAAATACAATGGAATCAGTCCAAAATAAACTTTTAACGAGAAAGACACGTTGTAAGTGCTCTGCTTGGTAGTCTTTTGCGCTAAAGCAAAAACAAAATCACACTGAAAATGTTCCTTCACCTGAAGTTTGCCTTGGCAGAGAAATGAACAGATCGCAAACGTTTCTCGTGACAAGTTGACTCACATTTCATTTGCTTCCCTTAATCAATGCATGGTTTGACTATCCAAATAAATCACCGAGGTGATGAAAAACACACAGTTGCAGTTTCTGCACTATTACATATCAAGCCGATGTAAACATTTTCAAAGAACACATTTATTATTTGCATAGTATTAAGCAAAAAAAGATGACGAGAAAGCGAATAAAGGAATTTGTGTCTTCTTTCTTTGACAAAACAATTGATTTTACTTTACTGTAATTAAGATAGATATAAGATGTACAATAGCCATTGCACAACTGAAATGCATTAACTTGAAACCAATACCCGTGATGTCACACTGACCTTAACTATATAGAGTGTGCATTAAAATCGACGATACTTTTCTGCCTTCACTGGGCCCTAATAATCCACAACACATTCGGAGCGGAGCTATTATACAGGTGTGACTTTCACTTCTTGAATAATGTGCAGTGAGAAAAAATCTCTCTTCACTTTATAACAGTTTTGCCAACACAAAGACGATCCTTTCCTAATAAAGCTACTAAAATTCCTCCAAAACGGTGGTTCTGTTTTAGGGTCACTGGGGACGAGCGCTTTATTTGTTTGGCACATCTTGCAAACGGCGTCCACGTATTTGCTGTTCTCTCCGCTTAGATGTTGTCTCCAGTCAGACTGACGGTTGACATATGCAGGGACAAACAGGTTAGAGCGCGGTAGGACGGCACGGCTAAATCATTCACTTTAACATATGTGTGTGAGCTTGCATAATATCCCTTTCAGAGACCATTTACAATCTGACAAGAAATAATGAATGCCGGTTGACTTATTGCCCTGAAAGATAAACTTTAATCAGGCTCCTTTGCCTTACTCCTGTTTGAGTATGCCTCTGCATATCCTGTGTTGTATGCGCCACGGTGAAGGCAAATAGCAAATCGGAAGTTATTTAAGATTTCATTTAAATATGAAGGCCTTCGCTAATATAATCACAATCATGAAATTGCCAGAAGTGACCTTCCAATCAGTCTCTGTTTGATTCATTTTAACCACAGGCTGTTGTTCCATTAACTGAAGCACACTGACTTCACTTTAAAACCTGCTGGATGTCTGGAGATTTGTATCTGTGAAAGTCAAAATTAATTCAAGTTGGGTTAGATATTTCAGTTTGACAAAGTAATATATGCAGTTAAATTAAGAAAAGAATTGCTTTCTTATTACTATCTTTCATTACATTTGCATTTGATCAGGCAATATATCCAAAACATTATATGTTAAGCAACTTTTTTTTTCTGCTTCCATAATCACAAGGGAGGTAACCAGAGCAGGTAGCGCCATGCGTGAATATGCAAAGCAAAGGTGAAAGCATCACTATGGTTCAAAAGCAATGTAAAATATCTGTGAATAATAAGTTAAAGAATTACAAGGTTTAAAAAAAAAAAAAAAAAAAAGAATTTCTTATCAATAATATAGGCATATACAATATGAAACCATATCATATGCAACACTTTAGCAGCACTGATAGGATACATATTGGTGCATTCTACCAATTAAGACATAACCATGAGTTAAATGCCTTTAAGATGCTACCACAGAGATTGCTAATCTCTCTGTCAGTCTGCAGGAAACATGATATGCATCTGCATGGTAATGATTATTTTTAAATTGATTCCACAAATTCTTTGGAGAACTCAATTCATTTGTCTTTTTAATAATGCAAAATTTAATAATGAATCCAATTTGCTTCTCCTCAGTGGCCCCCTGGATTATCCTAGGATGCAGAATACCATCCTGGCATCTAAATGTCTTCAATACAAGATTAACAATTGACAAAGGGTTGCGGGTTGCAGGGTGATTATTGGCTGCAGGCGGAGATTAAAGCAAAGCAGCAGCACAGCTGACAGTTTGGTTATCTCTTTTGGACTAAATGAAAATCATGGCCTGAATCCATCAAAGGAGATTAGGAAAATGTGAGCCCATTACTGATGTCCTCTCACAGGTTGGTGCGTCTATATATGTCTGTCTTTTTTCAGTCTTCGATTGGAAGGCAAATGTGTTGATTCACCTCTGCTGCTCAGTGAAGTAGACATCCCCTTCCACTGGTGTCAGCAAGCTCATTTGTGTTTGCACTTGAGAGTCGGTTCTTTAATTTTCTTCAGAGCGCAGCGGTGTTAGCGAAAAAGACAAATTTTGTTGCATCTCTGAAAGAATGTGTTAGGTAAAATTCTGCATAGCTGGCTGTATGAACTTATGAAACACATAATGAAAGCAACTACACTTAATAAATAACACAAATTAACAATTTGTTAACGTTGTTAAAGAGCTGATACCTCTCACTAGACTCTGGAGTTATCAAGAGGATAGAGTGCCCCCTCTAGTTATTAGCACCCAAGAGGTCTTCAACACCACAATGTTTTTCACCCACTGAGTGACAAAATCACAGCTGACACTGGGACTGTCAAGGGCACATTTCCCTCAACTAGAGGGGAGATCCGCAGGGAGAAGGGAGTGAGTGTATGTGTCAGGAAAAACGACAGTATTTTATGAATTTCTTGGCCACTCACATCTTTCAGCAGTAGTTAGGCTGCCATCATCCCCCTCGTCCCACCCCCCCCAAGTGCCCTCCACCACTCTCACCAAAGCAGGGGAGTCTGTGAGATGTGTGTTATATGTTAAATCTATGGTCTTAGGGCTGTGTGAATCTAAAAGCAGGCCTGTTGTCAAAACCAATTTTGTATATCACAGTGGGTTGCTGCGCATTATCATAACACCAGCTCAGCAACTAAGGCTTTGAATTCATAATCAAACAAAGGTGGGGAGGACAGTGTGTCCCATCTGATTCAAATGAATAGAAAGGAGAGCGGAGCATTACATTTATATCAAACTACAGTATATTCTACAGTATATTCTTTACCATGGAATGTCCACGTCCCAAGAAAAATAACTAACTGTAAGTAAGTTTAGATGCATGTAATTAGACACCTGACTGACAGCAAAATAACGTTCATACTGATAGCTAATCTGCCTTCTTTAAAAGCCAAAATGACAACACTTTCTGACTTAAACTTCTTTATCTTTGCTTTTCTCTCTTTCAGAAAAAGCTTTTTACTTTTAGCCTTTAAGACAAATATTGTTCAACATGCCGTTTTGTGTAAGAACATTTTGAAAAAAGCACTACTGCTGAGGGTCATAATCCCCAGCAGAATGGTGGCGCAGTAGTCCCAGGCTTAAATGCACTGGTTGGCTGTCCCTTTCTGTGTGGCGCCTGCATGTTACATGTGTGGGTTCTCTCCAGGTACTCAGGTTTCCAATTCAATTCTCAATTGGCCGTAGGTGTGTATGTGAGCATGAATCGTTGCCTGTCTCTCTGTGTTATCCCTGAGATGGACTGGCACCCTTGTCCAGGATATTCCCTGACCTTTGCCCCATGACAGCCCTCACATGAACCTGAACTGGATAAGTGGAAGAAAATTGATGGTTGGCTGGATGGATGGTTTATGACCCATGCATAAACAACTTGCCACAACTAAGATTACCAAAATAATTGTTTTGTGCTCTCGACAAAACAATAATTACTTTGGACTTTCAACATCACTTCTATCAAAACTATTTTTTATGCAGGCAGCAATTTTATGATTAGAAAAGGATTACTACACTACTAAAGTGAAAACAAAAGGAATTACTATGTGTTCAGTGTTCTCTATATGGGAGTGTTACGCCCCAGTCTAGGGGTACAGGAACGCAACACAAGTTTGAAAGAATTGCCCCGCCCTGGTCCCCAAAACCATACACAAAGGGAAACCAATTTCTTAGTGAATCGTGATTTATTTTTCTGCACTGCAAAAATGAAGCTCCGGGGTGAACAAAGGCCAAAATAACAAACAAAACAAGCTAAGTCAGGAGGAGGTGTTATCTACAACCCTATGTGAAATCAAATATCAAACAAAAGACAAGCGCTACACCTAACTCCCTAACTGAAATAAACAGGAGAAAACAGTGCAAGGAAAAACAATAAGGCAGCTCACCCCTTCTGTTGCAGTGCTATTTACAAGGCTATTTACAATGAAAACTAATGTACACACTATATACAAAACTCCAAAAAAGTCGCACAAAGTCACAGGCACAAAAGTCTCAGGTTTTGGAGGCCAGGGTCAGGTCTGCTGCTGCTGTCAGTGGCTGCCCCGGGACAACTGCTGGTGAGGGATTTGAATGAAGATCACATGGCCAGGGGACCAATCAGCAGCCGTCAGCTCATCCACTCCGGGACCTGCAAAGACTTAAAGGCACAGACAACAACAGCCCCCTTCCCAAGACCAAACATCTCCCCTAAAGATGTTTGGCGCTTAGGGGTTCCGAAAACCACGTGACAGCGCATCTGCCAGTACATTCTCTGTCCCTTTTTTGTGATGGATCTCCAGATTGAAATCTTGTACTAAGAGGGACCATCTCATGAGCCTTTGGTTAGAATTTTGCATTCGGGTCAAAAACACGAGGGGGTTGTGGTCTGTGTAAACAATGACAGGTGCTGAACTGGAACCGACATAGACCTCGAAATGCTGTAGAGCAAGCAATAGAGAGAGGGCTTCTTTTTCAATGGTGCTGTATTTCTGTTGGTGGGAGTTGAATTTTTTCGAAAAGTAACCAATTGGGTGATCAACACCCTGCCTATCCTCCTGCAACAGTACCGCACCTACACCGTTGGCGCTGGCATCCACCTCAAGTTTAAACGGATGTGAAAAAACAGGAGCGGCAAGTACTGGTGTGCTGCAGAGGAGAGCTTTGGCAGACTCAAAAGCATTCTGGCATGTGGGGGACCATACAAATGGTTTTGACACACTTGTGAGACTGGTGAGAGGTGCAACTACATCTGCAAAATTCTTACAGAAGCCACGATAATAGCCGGCCATACCAAGGAACCGGCGAAGCTCACGTCTAGTGCGAGGCACAGGGAAATCTAGGATAGCCTGGATTTTAGCCAGCAGGGGGCGCACCTGTCCCTGACCCACCTGCTTCCCTAGATAAGTCACAGTGTTCCAAGGTGATCTGACCAAGTCTCTGAATAGGCTACAATGTCGTCTAAGTACACTTCACAGTTTGTGACACCACCTAAGACAATGTGCATAAGGCGTTGGAATGTGGCAGGGGCATTTCGAAGGCCAAAAGGCATGACGGTGTATTGGAGGAAGTGGTCAGGAGTGACAAAAGCAGAAATTTCAGATGCACGCGGAGTGAGGGGAACTTGCCAATAACCCTTTAATAAGTCCAGTTTGGTGACAAACTTTGCGGAGCCAACCCTATCCACACAATCTTCCATGCGGGGAAGAGGGTAGGAGTCGGGTTTGGTCACACTGTTCACTTTTCGAAAATCACTACAAAAACGTGGAGTTTTGTCTTCCTTCGGCACAAGAAGGCATGGGGAACTCCAGGCACTCGAACTAGGGACAGCAAGACCATTTTCCAGCAAGTAGGAAACTTCTTGCTGAAAAAGTGCACGTTTGGTAGGGTTCACACGATAAGCGTGTTGTTTGATCGGAGGGTGGTCACCTACATCTATGTCATGTTCGAGGACAGTAGTGCGAGACGGAGTGTCAGCAAACAGAGATGGGTAAGTATTGATCAGAGAACACACATCGGTCTGGGCGGCCTCATCTAAATGTTTTAGGTGGGAATTCAACTTATCCAATACTTCAGAGTTTCTGAGTCGGGAGCAACCCTCAGCACAAACGAAAGCTAAGCCATCACTTTCTGGGCTATACTGAGACGGGGATGCTGGCACAACTACCGACACGGCAGACAGCGCAGCGGGGGATGAGGAGGAGTTTACACCTGCATCACGAACAAAATAAGGCTTCATCAGATTAACATGACACACACGATGCTTTCTCCTACGGTCTGGGGTACCTATAACATAATCTGTGTCACTCAGTTTCTCTTGGACAGTATAGGGCCCACAGAACTTTGCCTGGAGAGAGGATCCAGGAACGGGTAGGAGAGTCAACACTTTGTCACCCACTTCAAATTTTCTCTGCACGGACTTTTTGTCGAATTTCCTTTTCATTTTTTCCTGAGACGCGGAAAGAGCCTCGCGTGCAATTTCGCATGCTTTATGCAGACGCTCCCTAAAACAACTTACGTAATCTAATACGTTCTGCTCGGGGGTAGCTGTGTCGGACAGATATCTCTCTTTAAGCAGCCGCAGGGGACCACGCACTGTGTGTCCAAACACCAGCTCTGCGGGACTGAAACCCGTGGACTCCTGCACACTCTCCCTCACCGCTAGAAGGAGAAGTGGCAGACCTTCGTCCCACTCTCTTCCTGACTCGAGGCAGAACTTCCTCATCATGGCTTTTAAAGTCTGGTGGAAACGCTCAAGCGCACCCTGTGATTCGGGGTGATATGCACTGGATTTTTGATGCTTGATGGATAGCGATTTTAAGACCTGAGCGAATATCTTGGACATGAAGTTAGACCCTTGGTCTGTTTGAACTGATTTAGGCAAACCGAAAAGGGAGAAAAAGTTTACTAATGCTCTGACAATGGCTTTGACTTTGATAGTGCGTAACGGAATAGCCTCGGGGAAGCGTGTGGCGGCGCACATTAAAGTCAAGAGGTACTGATGTCCTGACTTGGTTTTTGGAAGCGGACCTACACAATCGATGATTATGTGCTCAAATGGTTCGCCTAAGGCTGGGATTGGATGCAATGGAGCAGGAGGAATAACCTGGTTGGGTTTTCCGCTGACCTGGCAAACGTGGCAAGAGCGGCAATATTTGGTCACATCAGTCTTCAAACCTGGCCAGAAAAAGTGACGCAGAATACGAAGGTAGGTCTTCCTAATTCCTAAATGTCCAGAGAAACTGTCATGTGCTAGGCTGAGTACTTGGTGTCGGAAATTTTGCGGTACAACTGCTTGTTGAAATACGTTCCAGCCAAGATCACTAGAGGAGGGAGGATGCCATTTGCGCATTAACACATCATTTTCAATGCTGTAGACACGGGGATTCTGATCGCTTGAATTTGCGGCAAGTAAACATTTGGCCAAAGTCGGGTCATTCTGTTGCGCATGAATAAAATCTGTTTTGTTTACCTCAAAAGACAGGTCAGGTGTAGCGGGTAGCAGTTTATCAGACACACATTTTTCAGCTTTTTCCACAGGCAGTTCAGCTTTCTCAGGAACAGCTTCAGAACATAGAAAAGAGTCAGACAAGTCAACATCACCATATTTACGCTTGTGGGCGCGTGTGACAACACAGGCAGGAAAAACAGAGGGCAGACTGTCAGCAGCAGACTCGGAAACAAAATCAAAATCATCGACGGGGTTTTCAATTACTTCAGGGATCGGGAAAACTTTCCCATTGGCTAGATCATTCCCCAGAATCATAGTAACCCCCTGCACGGGCAAGCGAGCGCGCACCCCAACTGTTACCGGGCCCGAAACGAGAGGCGACTGTAGGAAGACTCTGTGCAGCGGAGCTCGTAACACACTCATTTTCACTCCCCACACGAGAGCATCAGCACCACAAAACGAGTTACTTGAGAAAGGCAACGCTCTTTCCAAAATGAGAGACTGGGCAGCCCCAGTGTCGCGCAAAATTACAATCGGCACGCGATCCTCCTCTATTCCAGTCAGTGAGGCGAACCCTTGTGAAATGAATGGTCGGTAACTGCTGTCAAGACTGTCATTTCCTGGTTCATCACTGACGGGATTAGGAGTAGCAACCGATTGAACAAAACCAATGCTTTTTGGCTTTTTCCATGTGTGAGTTTGCTCTTTGCGACGGAGCGACGGACAACTGGCAATGAGATGGCCAGTATCATGGCAATAAAAGCATTCTCGGACAGTCATGGGGACCTGATCAGGGCGCGTTTGACGCTTAGGAGAAACCCTCAAACTCCTCGCAGGTTTCGACAACGGGGCACATTCACGGCGCACAGCTGAAAACGCAACGCGATGGGTCAACACAAACTCATCTGCGAGAACAGCAGCTTTAGACAACGAATCCACCTTTTGCTCATTGATATATACAACAACATTCTCTGGAAGACACGTTTTGAATTCCTCCAGCAGGACCAATTCTCTTAGCTGAGCAAAGTCCTTCACTTTACTTGCAGCTAACCACTTATCAAACAAGAGAGTCTTCTCCCTGGCAAACTCTACATGTGTTTGGTTGGCAGATTTTTCACACGACCGAAACCTCTGGCGATATGCCTCTGGAACTAGCTCATAAGCCCTTAAAATAGTGGATTTCACAATTTCATAATCCAGGCTGTCATCAATAGACAAGCTCGCACACACTTCCTGTGCTTTCCCCACCAATTTACACTGCAGCAACAAACTCCACACATCCTTGGGCCATTTCAAAGTGGTTGCGATGCGTTCAAAGGCATTAAAGTAAGAGTCAACCTCACTTTCTCTGAAAGGTGGCACTAAAGCAATTTGCCTGCTTGCATCAAATTGGTCAGAGGAGAGTGAATCAGAAGATTTACTCACAACTTTACTCACTGGGGTAGAGGTAACATTGCGCTGCCGGGAAGGATCCAGCTCCATAGCCCTTATGCGGAGATGCATAAGCTCAACTTCTTTGGACTTAGTCGCAAGCTCCACCTCTTTCAGGCGAAGGGCGAGCCCAAGATCCTCCGTAACCAATCCTGTTGATTGTCCGGCTGGGCTAACGTTTGGGATCTGAATGGCAGCAGGAGCCTCCGCCCCTGGCGACACCCGTCCACTGGGAGCTTTTGGGATGGTTGCAGCAGCTTCTGCTCCCGCATCCACCACCAAACCTCCAGTCGCCTCAACCGGCCGAGGTTTCGACTCCGCAAAAACCCCCTTATCCACCAGCTGAGCTGTCAGGCACTGCTTAATTTCTGCCTTTTTAGCATGTAAAGGCACACTAACATTAAACAAATCTGCCACCAACAACAAATCCGCCTTTGTGCATCGATCCAACTTATCCACGGTGGGTTGTAGTGCAAAATCATCCACATCAAAAGTCATTGTGACTAGATCACCCCCAACACTACAAGAAAACTGCCAACCAAAAACTGCAGACAACCCACAAAATACAATGAGCAAAAAGGATGGCAAAAGAAAAAAAAAAAAAGGACGAGCCCCCACTTTATGTTACGCCCCAGTCTAGGGGTACAGGAACGCAACACAAGTTTGAAAGAATTGCCCCGCCCTGGTCCCCAAAACCATACACAAAGGGAAACCAATTTCTTAGTGAATCGTGATTTATTTTTCTGCACTGCAAAAATGAAGCTCCGGGGTGAACAAAGGCCAAAATAACAAACAAAACAAGCTAAGTCAGGAGGAGGTGTTATCTACAACCCTATGTGAAATCAAATATTAAACAAAAGACAAGCGCTACACCTAACTCCCTAACTGAAATAAACAGGAGAAAACAGTGCAAGGAAAAACAATAAGGCAGCTCAACCCTTCTGTTGCAGTGCTATTTACAAGGCTATTTACAATGAAAACTAATGTACACACTATATACAAAACTCCAAAAAAGTCGCACAAAGTCACAGGCACAAAAGTCTCAGGTTTTGGAGGCCAGGGTCAGGTCTGCTGCTGCTGTCAGTGGCTGCCCCGGGACAACTGCTGGTGAGGGATTTGAATGAAGATCACATGGCCAGGGGACCAATCAGCAGCCGTCAGCTCATCCACTCCGGGACCTGCAAAGACTTAAAGGCACAGACAACAACAGCCACCAAAACAGATTATGGACAGGGCCATAACAGGGAGACAGCTGAATTACATAAAAAAGCTTTAGTAATATTCAGTTTATTACAATTTTTTGTATAAATTTCTCTCATTAAAAGCTAATTAAGTTGCATTTTATGATCTTAACGCCCAATTTAAATTGTTCACCATTGAAAACACTGCCATTTGCCACACTGTCTGGATGCTGTCTTTATAGCTTGTCGAGCCATGTGAGACCAAACAAAACATGCACCTGCAAAGTGCTTTTGACAATGATGAGTCAGACATGGTTACAGAAAGCATATGGGCTCGTAGAAGCACTTACCGGCCTCTTAGTAGCATGCTGAGATTCTCCATCAACCTCCACCAGGAAGTTGTATCTTCCAACCTGCAATGGCGACACTGCGATCAGTCTAATTAACAACAGTGAGAATTGGTTTGTGTAATTATTCTGTTCCTTGGAGCTTGCATTTTAGAGACATGCGTGTCTAATGATAAAACAGTGCCAAATGCCAGTTGTTGGTTAAGTACTCTCTCTTAGGCCAAGCCTGTCATTAGTAACATGGAGAGCTTACTGATCTGAGAAAAGGCGAGGTAAGGATCATGTACTGCAAGAGCATAAACAATAAGTGCGCGTTAAAGGCTCTAGAGCAATCAGAGAGAAGCAGTCATAACATACATTGTGCAGGAGAGCTGTAGATAGCTTGAAATGTGTTTATCTATTAGCACAGCCATTTTCATTTCATGTATCAGGCCTGATAACGTCTTTGTAACAAACACGGCACTTTGTCTCAATGAAAGCTGGGCAAAATCTAAAGGAATTGATGTTCCTGTGCACTATGACTTGTCTAAGAATAAGAAATACAACCAAGATTATGTCTAGGGTTGTCAGTAATATTACATCCGCACTCTATATCCACGGATAATGAAAAGAGATTTCACAATCCTTACTAAAAGTAGAATACGACACAAGAGTTGAAAGGCATTTGCTGCCCAAAAATAGATCAAGAGAGTTTGTGTGGTTATTATGAAACATAACAGGCATAGATTTTATTGGTTAATACCCACTGTTAATCTCAGAAAATATACAGTCATTTATCAAATGTATTTTATTGTATTGTGAAAATGAGTTCTATCAGATCAATCAACCAGATCGTTGCATTGTACAGCAAAAGACAGATTATCAGAGACCAGATAAATAAGGTGTGTGTATATATATATATATATATATAATTAGGTTTGTTTACATACCAGAACCATTTGGGTAAATGTGAATTAAAACACATATTCTGTGACAATACAGCAATGGAAAACGTGCAGAGATATGTAGAGACACCTTTGCAATTCCTTAAAACAGTGGGGGTCTGAAATAATGGGTCCTTTGCGGCACCTGCACTCCATCTCTGCACTCCAGCAGATCGACACATAAATGCCATTGGACAGCTAATACTTATTATGCTCAGATGGTTTTGGAAATGAGACCCTGGCTGTTTTCTCAATTTGGAGCCTTAAGGCAGTGATTTAAAGAGATAAAGGGGATAAATTCAGGCACAAAAGTGCCGTCCAATCTATCATTGACATGACCTTGACTCAGAAAGCAAACGGAAACATGAATTGAAATGGGGCTTTCCAAAGTTAACTGTGCTGCTGATACAAAGGCGAAGGGCTTGCTACCGCATCTCTTACAAGGCTGTCTTTCTGACAATACATTTGCACTGCTAATGAGGTCAGCTGAGTACACCAGTCAATGTGAAATTATACCAAAATATGGAGAAATGGATAGCCACATACTGCAAATGAAAAAGAATCAAAGCTATAGGCTGCGGCAGGAAAACCAGATAAAAAACTAAAAATCCTTTGAACTGCTTTGATAGATATAATTAAGATTAGCCCTTTCCTGGGGTTAATATCTAATAAACCTCATTGGTGATTTGACCACTTTTTTTTTTAAACACACACACCCACACACATACTTGGAGTTTAACCTCCAGAAGAAAGAACCGTGGACAGAGAAGCACACTGAATATTATACATCATTAATTTGGCTTAATGATTCAGATGATAGCGGTGCAGTCTGCTGATGGGATTGAACTGCACGATTCTGGAAGACATGCAACCCCTATTTCAAACAATAAACTGGTTTATCATCCCATCCTTCTCTTTGTTGAACATGAAAAAAGAATTTCTATTTAGAAATAGTTTATATCATTTCACATACATTTTTTATGCACGTTGAAGATTATAGGCATTTTATAGTCGATTTACTAGATTTAGAATTTTAACACATTACACACTCTCTTTTAATGGCTCATTTGATAATTAAACAAGAGCATTTATAAAAAACAATGCATGTCCTCTTTGCACAGATTTTATTTAAAGCACCTACGGTAATTAAAGTAAGGCCACTTAGTAGCAGTACATTGAATCAAAGTGCAATCTCTAATTTCTTTCAGTGCAAACTTTGCACGGCACAGTTGAGCATTTTCTAAATCATTTTTTCTTAAAAGGCTCTGCTATTTATTCAGTTCTTTGCTTGTTTATCAACCTTTGTATCCCTCCTGTATGCTGTCCTTTAGTTGACATCAGCAACAGCTATTTCACACAATGATCTGATTAGACAGTCTGTCCCAAATTAAAGAGCAACAACCTTGGGCAGACTTTTAGGCAGGCCTGTTGCAGGACATTAGGAAAATAAATCACGGCACTCCAGCTGACCCAAAATAATAATAACGCTGTAAGTGAGAAAATGCATTTGTGGAATATTGAAAAGATGATATTGTTGCTTGGACAAATTTCTATTTTGGACTTATGAGTACATTACAGTTGTATGAATTCAAAACTGAGTGGAATTTAGATTCTACGATTATAAAGTCTAATTATGAATATCTGAGTTATCAGGGTAATTTAAAAGGAAATTAAATGGTGCAGTAATTGGATTTAGAGAAGAATAAAGAACAGCAACAAAAAACAGAATGCTTTTAAGTGGGATACACCTAATGGATTTCAGAAAATAGCAAAATATCCGCTTCCATACTGAAATCAACTCACTGAGTGATAATGAGCACTTATTACTCCAATTAGAATAACAATTCAATTCTAATACAGTTGTAGATAACATTTTTTTCACTGATCTTAATGATAGAATGGTACAAGATCAGGTTAGCAGGAAAATGAAAATTCTGTATAAAAACATGTTTTATGTGTCATGTAACTATAGTGTTAACCCAAGGTCCAGCTGAGAGGTGATTAGGAAAATTACAGAATGTCCTTTTTCTTTTCTTTAAACAAATATATGAAACTATAAGATTGGCAGTCTATCTATTATAGTCATCAAAATACTTGATTATAGTTATAAGCTACATAACACATTTTGTTCTTTTATAGTGGTTACTTCATAGTTTGGGGGAGTATGCGTTCTCACCAAATCCCGTGTTTAATATGACTACTAGAATTGCTACTGAATGACTGATATTTCCATGCATCCATCCAGCCATCCGTTTTCTTCATCGCTTATCCAATTCAGTTTTTGGGATGTTGGAGCCTATCCCAGCTGCCATTTCCGAATGAAAAATTGATATCAAGTTAAAAATATGCCTGGAATTTGACTTTGATCAGAAATCCAGCAGCTGGATTCAATTTCCAGCTGTTGCAGCAATCTTCCTTTTAAGTAACTGACTTTTAGGAGCCTCAGTATATTGACACACTTCACTTTTTCTCAATAATAATGTGATCGTGATGTGACAGCCCCAGTCACAGTGCTCATTGTGCATACCTCTCACAGGCAAATTCTTCAAAAAAACAGACTTCTGCAAAAAGTGCGCATCCACTTGACAATTTTAAAATGCAACCTGCCTCGCAGTGTTAGTGCGAAAGCTCTTCAGAGTTCATGACTGTGGAGACTGCGATTGGGCCAATATCATTTAATTCTTCTTTTTAGTTCATTTGTTGTTGGCAAACCAGCTGTAATGTGAAGTATCATCACCTCTTGTGTGTGGAGTGTGGAGAAGCAAATTACTAGAAATTAGGTTGGCAACTATGTATTTCCCATGATGTTTCTCCAAAGAGGCTTCCTAATGTGATGCTACATTAATGCTGATTCCAGTTTCCTTCTTTCCTCCTCACAGACCCTAAACTACACTAGCACTGTCTCCAGGTAATGACAGCATGCACATCCCATGCACTCCTTTTGATTTCATTAGAAAGACTTAACTGTGCACCTCTACTTTATTGTACAAATAGTGTTTGTGGCAGAGCCCCGACAAATTTAATAATATTATCACTGATGATGATGCATGCTGATGCTATCATGAAGTTCTCGAGCTGTGCTGAGCTCACGAGAAAATGTGATCCACACTAATACAGATTAACTGACGTTGCCACAAAAAAACAAAAAGTTTTCCAGTGTGTCATGCTAACAGGATATAAAAGATAAGAATACGTCATGTGCTACAGGTAAGAAAACAACTAGCATACTGAAAAACACAGAATCTCTAAATACATCGGTTGTTAGTGTCTGTTAACCTAATGGCTTGTAATGCATCTGCTACTCTTAGAAGACCAGTGGTTCAAAGAGTGTACACAGAGGCAGTGATTTTTTTGTACCCTTTTTTTTAATTTCCATGTGAACCTGACACACAAGACATATGCTGTATTGTTGCAATAATGATGTTAATAAAATAAAAATGCATGTCAGACAGCTCCAGCAATGACAAGGCAAGCTGCAAACTTTAATTCGGCCCACAGCTCACTATTCTCTGATGTAGAATTAGCAGTATTAGAGTATTGTGCATATAATATATTGAACTATCTGAATAAAAAAATAATAATTATCATTTAAAAAACACTGTTCATGTGGGTAAAAATAACAGCTAAACTTGTAGTTGATAGTTGATCTGAAGCCAATGTCTTTATGAAATGTAAGTTGAACCTTAAATAAATATACACGGAGTATACAACATCTAGCTTATGTCAAGTGTGTTTAGCATTTGCCCTCATTGCAGAAATAAACATGAAGGTAATTAAGTTTGACACTGACAGATACAGCCAAATTATATTTAAATTATGAGTAATTATCATCCATACAGAAAAAAAAGAAGTAGAGAAGCAAATTAGATCAAAGTCTAATTAAAAGCAGTCTGAATCATGTACACAAAAAGCAGGAAACAACTACACATAAGACAATTACTTTTTGCTGGAACAACAGATGGTACCCAGTATTACCATGACTCCCAACATGACTCTTTTCACCTAAATACAAAAAAGAATTGAAAACAGCGCATACCAATGGTAAATGTAAAAGTTTAGATGACATTTTCCTCATGGTGTGAAAAATATATATAATAATATTAGTGGAAACCAAACCTTCTGCAAGTCTTTAACAGATGTAATATCATAAAAGTAAAAGTCAAACACATATTTGCAGCATAATCCATTATTTCTGTTTTTTTAAATATTTCAAATCAGTAGAATGATAAAGAAAATAAAACTGTACCATTGAATTATTATGTTTTCATAGGGCTTCATCATATTGTTTGTAGACATTTACTATTCCTACATTTATCACTAGAACTGCCGAGGGGGTCATTTTGACTCCTTGGCATTTAAAAAATTGTGTTTCTCTGTTAAATTAAAACTCCATCATCTCATATTTTCAGGCTTTTCCTTAAATGGGCATATTCATCAAATTCTGAATTTTTGGGTGTGTGGACTCAAAAGAGAAAAAAAATGACCACTTTTGCCTAGAACCACAGAGGACATGATTTTGACCCCATAGAAATCAATTGAAAACTGCTACTCCAACTCCCCAGATTGCCTAGCAACAATTTTTTTTTAATTTATTTTTTTTACAAACATATTGACATGAAGGGCACTTTAACATATATATAACATGAGCCAGAGCTACTTATATGTGATTGATAAACAGTGTTGGGTGTAATGAGTTACTGTAATCACATTACAGTTTTCAGTAATAAAGTAATGTAACACATTACTGTACTAAATTCAGTAATTATGCTACAGGTACAATTATGTTGTTACTTACGTTAAACATGTTCTTCAGTTAGTTTTTCTTCCTGCAAACTTGGGCTTTGGTCAGCTGATTATAGTTCAAGTGTGGGAGGAGTGGAGAGCTGCACATTACTGTTATTGCACAAAAGGACAACACCACAATGGTAAAATAGAAATTGCATCCAGGACAGAAACTACCACATTTTACTGCTAACACAACTTCTGCTATTTTCTAATATCCGCACAGCCAACATGCTAACGTAAAGCTAGCCAAGAAACAGAGTGATTCCATACGGTAAAAAAATACATTTTTCCTGGCCAAAATATATTTCAAATATATGGTAAATATATTTTGTATTTGTGATGCTCCAAAAAAATATATTTTTGAAATTGAAAATATATTTCTTTCAAACCAAAATACATTTCAAAACATATTTTAGGGTGAAGAAAATACATTTCCAACCTTACAGTAGAATGTATATCAAAGTATCCTTTATTTAAAATATATTTAGTGCAATAATGATGATAATGATAACAATACTAAAAGTAACATGTTTTATGCACATCTGCAAAAAACAGTTGGATTCAAACAAAACAGAGTCAAAGGTCTATCACGAATTAGGTTGTTTATTCATTTGCTTACAGTATTTCACATTACACAATATCTCACTATAATGTAGCGTTCATTGACTTTGAAATTATCTGTCAGTGATACAGTAAACAAGATACAACAACTGCTATGTACACTTTAGTTTTTGACAATATATACAATTTAGTACTTAAAGGAACACACTCCACTGTTTTGGAAATAGGCTCATTCTCCATCTCCCTCAGAGTTAAAAATGCAGCGTCTTCTTTCTAGATCCGTACGTTAATAGGGCTCTGGAGCGTGATCTTACGGGATGGGGCGTAGCCAGGATTTTTGGTCAAGGCGCCATATTAGCAGGCCAAACAAATGCTTGCTGTGTGGTCGGTTGTAATGTTAGATTGCACTACCGACAAAGGAATAAGCTTGAAAACAGGCTCTCTTTTCATTGTTTCCTCACCTGGAAACATCATGAGGGAGCTTATGTGTTGGATGTTACCAAAAGAAGGCGTCTAGCCTGGATAGCAGCTGCGAGACGAGCTGATATTCAGTTCTCTACCAGCCACAGATATCTGTTGGTGTGCTCCAGTATTTTCATTCAGGTAAGTTCTAAATAAGTTCATATTATTATTTATAGCCTGTTAATTTTATTTTCAATAGCACAAACTTAGAACAAACATGCAGAACTACCTTCTATTTATAGAGTTGCTAATTATTTGGCATTATTGCAACAAACCAGCCTATGAAATGAATGAAACAAATCCTGACTGGGTTCCAACACTACACATGGGGCACTACGAAATCCCTGCTTCAAACTACATGCTACATACCACCATGCCAATCAGATTACTTCTTCCATGTGAGGGTAAAAAGGTGACCTTCCTGGATAAGATGGCAAAGGTTTGCTGCGTTTTGGTGAACATGTGCCCCAGTGTGGTAGTAAAACCAGGGAAAAATGCTCTTGTTAAATACTTTTAAGTCTTGTGCTGTTTATGTAGTGATAAGTTTTCAAAAGAGACAGTAAATTACAGAATGCTAGTAGTGGGTGATATTATACAAATGCTGTCATGATTTTATGTGAACATTTTGTCATTTGTAAACTATACATAACATTTTTTTCTACATTGTAACTGATGTGATGTTCGACAAAGTGCTTTTAATTAAAAATAGGCAAACATTTCTTTGTTTCTTTATTCAACTTTTGAACAGTGGTATTTAGTAAGTACATATTCAGTAAATGCAAAGTATTTACATGGCCCCCTAAATTAAAACATTATGGGTTATTCAGAACAGAACTATGCTTGGAAAAATATTGTCCCATCAGTTGATCCAACTCCTCCACAGTAGCAGGTGGAACTTTTCTTTTTTGAGGATGGCTTCTTTTACCTGTCACAACGAATGGTCTGTTTATGTTTTGATCAAGAACCTTTTTTTTGGGCAGCTGAAGAGGAGAAGTCTATCTTATGGCCAACCTCTGACTGTATCTTGGTCATATTAAACAGCAAAACCCAGTATGCAGGTTCATCTGTAACAGTCCTTGTGCCACAGATCCTCACTGTTGCTTCTACATTAAACAGAAGAGCAGTGACATGGCTGCAAGTCTCCACGACTCTAGCCATACAGCTGCAGTGGGCGGCTTCAACCTTCCCTGTGATGCTCACAATGACCTGTGGCTGCAATGCTGCAATTCAGTCTTTAAGAGTGCAGGACCTAAAACACACACAGACAAAGTTCATTTAAAGACAAGAACTTTAATAAGCCAAGTCCGACACAAATGTGTTTTATTTACTTTCAAATCCATTTATCATAAATGTAACAAATAAAGTGTTTTTATGTATCCATCTATAGAACGCTGCATGTTATATTCTAAATCTGCATGTTTCTTTTTAGAAACCTATCAGCAAAAAATGAACCTAAAGTATGTAATGCAAGGATGTAATCACTTTCAAGAGGGAGAAAACATAAAGTTCGACTTTAAGTGACAACTATGGACACCTAATATGACAAGCAGATTCTGCAGGTCATTAATCAATGTATAAAACTAAAACAGAATGTATTTTTAGTGACACAGGACACAAACAAGGAAGCAAGATGTGTAATTAGGATTATTTATAATAAATATGAATTAATTAGGGCAATTTCTTTAACCATAAAGAATAACTAAATCCTTCAGGACAATGTCACATCAATGCACTGAACTCACTATGTTATCCCTCTAACAGAGCCTCTACATGTTCTCACTGTAATTTCCCCCTCACGAATGAATTTTTGCTAGCACTAATTTGAATGTTGGGGGGAATCAAACGCATTTTACTCGCAGTACTCAAGCTGACTTACCTTTGCTTGAATGACGGCGTACTCACAACGTGGAGGCTTAAAAATAGCCAAATCTTGTACCCAGAATTGGATGTGCGCCTCCAGAGATTTATAATTGCGAAATTGGTGCGCCGTGTATGCTCTGACTCCACAGACAAGGTATGAGAGTAGATCATGCTAAGTCAATAGCGGTTTGGTCTTCAGGGTTTCTACTCCACGGCTATATTTCATACGGGTCCACATTTCAACAATCAAGTACCGTCTCTTTGCATCTGGACAGAATCTGTCTCTATACCGTCATTTTCTTTTGAGCTACGTTTCAGAATGGTTCGTAGCAATCTTGTTTTGATTTGTGACCTGCCAAGATGGTGCTGCGCTCCCACAATGCATTGCGACATTACGTCAACTCCAAAGCCCTTTGCGTGCAGGAGTGTATGCGCATGCGCATTGCCACGGTGGTTTAAAAAATAAAGATATAATGAAAAGTAATTAATAAAAATTAAATATTTAAACATTCCCACAAATGTGCAATGAACGTGCAAAAACTCTCTTTAGTAGTTGTTGCTGTTTCTTTCTTTCTTTCTTCTTTTTTTTTTTTTTTTGAAAAATAACGACGTCTCTGAGGCGCGAAATCTGACAGCGAGAGGAACGGCCGGATACAGGAGACGGGAAGAAACAAGCCGATTATGTTCGCGTTAATTAAGTGGTTGGAAGATGTAAAATTCTCAATTCTGCCAACTGAACATATACGAGATTTTAATGAGGATGAATAATTAGCCGGCATGGAGGAAACGGACCTTTATTTCGTGGAGTGGCGACAAGAAGCCAAGGCGGGTGGCCAGTCTAAGAAGCCTCCATCATCAAGCTAGCAGGTGCCTTTTCCCATATAATATTACTTTATTCTCGTGTATTTGGAACGGAAGCGTAGAGCTGCCACCCAGGCAAAAGAGAAATATAAGTATATCACGTTATAACGTGAAAAGTTTATCGTTCTAACAATATACTATCATGTTTGAACAACATGTTTGAACAACATTGTACGAAAAATGTACATAATTATCACGTCCGTACAATATTGTGCGAACGTGACAATTATGTATATTATAATAACGTGATATTATATTATACAAACATGAAAAGCATAATGTTAGAACAATAAACATTTCACGTCATAACGTGATACAGCTCTATTTTTCTTTTGCCTGGGTGGCAGCTCCACGCTTCCATAATTTGGTAATCAAAATATGTAACTTAATTAATTATATTGTGACGTACTTTTGCCTTTTCTTATTATTCTGCCTTCTCAATAACTATCAAAGCCTATTCACATTTAATTTGGCTTTCACAGAAATCCTACCTCTCCTTCTGGCTACAGAGTACTTACCAAGGTTAGAAACAAAGAACAGTTATGCTTTATTAATGTTCGCTAATTACAATGTTCCACATTTCCTTGCTTTTTAAGTCATTTTTAGGCTTTTTAGAGTTTTTGTTTTTTATTTTTTTAGCAGTAATGTTTCTGCCTATTTATTTCAGCCCATGAAATCGAATGCAGATCTTCCTAATGTGAGATTTACATAAATGTAAGTAATTTTGTTTGTCATTGTCATTAATGTTGTTGCTGTTGTTGTTTTTGTGCAGTTTGCAATCATATAAACCTAGCAAGCATCAGTCAGCACAGTGACTAACCTAAACAGATTCTTGCTTTATTCACATATATTATATGTAATTATATATACCTGCACATTGTACCTAGGGTTGCAGCCACTTGGCCCCACCCCATTGTTGTGACAGCCCTGATTGTACTTATACACTGCATCTGAACAGGGAACAGTCTGCCACATTAATGTATTTTTAAGTGACTTGTTTGTAATACATGAATTTGTTTTTTACAGATGTCAAAGTCTCAACCTCATGCTGCCCTCCCCCATCCTCCTAAAGTAAGTATTTGTTGTTGTAGTTTTTTATGCGGTGTCTGTGTCACATGCTAATCATAATTATTGAAATAACTGTTTTCTAACAGATTTTCCAAAACACTAGTTATGTTTGTTGTCATTCAGACCAATACTACTGCTTAGACATTGTTTAGTGGTCATGCATGTTTGACAAGCTCGTTATGATACCAAAACAGTAGGCCTATCACAATAATCGATATATCGACTTAACACACAATACATGTACATGACCTCAATAATTGTTGATGATGTAATTTATCCGCCATTATATTTACAAAAATAAAATATAATGATAACAAAACAATAACATTAAATAACATTGTTTTCTATTTGTTAGAAAATTTACTATTTATTCAAGTTTTTAAGGTATCTAATATTTTGATTCCTAATTTCAATGATCTAAATACTTTAAGAATTAGATGTTGGTTTGTCAATTGAAAGTGTGTAGATCTTGCATTATTATGGTGTTATATTATGATTATACATTCAAAGACATAAAATGGTCTTAAAATGACAATGACATAACTTGTCGCAATTGTTTATGGGGCAAAAAAGTCGCTATCGTAACAGGCCTTCAAAACAGACGGTTTTATGATTGATAAATTCAAAAAATAAATACATTTAATTTCTCTGAGATTCTCTAATATTCAGTTACAGTTCACAACACAGTTACCCGTACATGCAGTATTATACTGTAAATATAAATCTCTGCATTTAGCATCCCACTAGAAGCGTCACAGTTACTGCCTCTTTTTTTTAATTTTTTTTACAAATACCTGTACTATCACTAACACATTTACTGTTTTACTTTTAGCCTGTGGATACAAATGCAGATTTCCTTAATGTAAGTTGTGCATTTTAATTACATCATGTTATTTTTATTATTATTTATTTATTTATTTATTTTACATTCAAATATTTCAAGCTTCTTGGTTAAAGAAGCTTGATTGCTAGTAGGTAAAGAATAGTTCACCTATAATTCATATTCCCAATTAATTTCTCACCTCTGATTGAATGCCTTTGTTTGTTTTCCTTTTGACTATAACAAAACATTTTTGCTGGATATATATGGTGAATTTATATGCATAGATACAGTCGTAGTGCTTGACACATGCAAACAGCAGTAGATGTACTAAAAAGGAAATAATTACAATCATGATGTTGATTGCTGATGTCAGTATATATATTTTAGAGGAATGTTTTGTTTTTCACCCAAAATGAACTATATTGCTTCAGAAGAGATTTATTACCCTACCGGACTCTTATATATTGTTCTGTTTTTTGTTTGTTTTTGTTATTTTCAGGTTCAATGGTGCGTGTTCTTCTAATGGCCACCTTCCCACTGGAGGTTTTGATCCACAGCAATTTAAAAGGTAATCAGCTTTGAAAGTCAGTTCAAATGGTTAGCTAATAGTACTTTAAAAAGCCTACAACTCTGTCACCAGTTTCTTTACCAAAAATTACCCATAAAAGTATCGCTCAATAGCATATATTGTAGTTCAAATGTTTAGTTGTACAAATATCAAATTTTTGGAAATCTAAAACTAGTCAAACACTCAAATGTTCATGCTTTTTATAGGAGGACAGAGCAAAACGGACATCGGCGCAGAGTGAAGAACTGCCCTTGATAAGGACACTATGACAGCCATATATAGTAAGTGAAGACTTTCTGTGTATCTAAAATTGCATACAGCACAAGTAACTTACTTTGCAACCATTAAAATAGGTTGTAAAGTAAGTTACCAATACAAATAGGTGATGATGCATTGTAGTGGTTGGTCTCAGACAAAGAAGGTCAACAGATTTATGAATGCTGGAAGGTAAGGAGAGACGACCAAAAGGGGTGTTAGCATTACTGTAATGTGAACTGGATAGACTTCCCATCTAGGAAAAAAAAGAGGTAAAATTATGCGTAAAATATATCTGTATTAATATCTGTATCTATATAAACAGAAATATCTGTTTGCTAAATGAAGCCAGCTAACATAAATCACATTTTTATTTTAACTCTGATAAAAGTAATAGAACTGTGACTTTTGTTTGTTACAGTGGCGGTAAGGAAGGGGTTTCCCAGCGTGTCCAGAAGGGCTTTGAGGATTGCCGTGAAAGCTGGGGGAACTGAGACTGCTGGAAAAGGAAAAGAAATTACATTTTAAGTATGCTGACTTATGTTCATACAATCACACACACATATACACATACACACACATATGTGTGTGTGTGTATATATATATATATATATATATATATATATATATATATATATATATATATATATATATATATATATATATATATATATATATACACACACACACACACATGTATGTATATGTGTGTGTGTTTCTTTTAGAATGTTTGAGTATGTAATGAGAATAAACTTATAAAATGAATATTCCTTGCTTGATTGATATGCTATATGTATGTTTTAAACATCAAATAAAGATTTCTTTCAGATGTTACATGTGAATGTGTTTTCTTAGAAATATATGAAGGGTTAAATTTATATTTTTTTGAATTATTTTAAATAAATTTAAATTGTATTTTGAAATATATTTTATTAATATATTTCAAAATATACAAAAAATGGCCAAAAAATATATGTGCTAAAAAACATTTCAAAATACATAAACATATTTCAAAATGTATTTTAAAATACATTTTGAAATACATTTCAAAATATACAAAAAATGGCCAAAAAATATATGTGCTAAAATACATTTTAAATATATAAATATATTTTAAAATGTATTTTAGCACATATATTTTTTGGCCATTTTTTGTATATTTTGAAATGTATTTCAAAATGTATTTTAAAATATATTTTTTTACCGTATGGGAAGGTGAGTGTTTGCAGACCCCAGGCCAGAAGCCAGACACTGACCTTCAACAAGTAACAAAAACAGTACAATAGAATCACTGTGGTGACCTTTTTTTGAAGTCTCTTTGGGCTTTGGGGTTTTATAATTAGGGTTATTTGTTTTTATTACAGTTATTTTGTTATATTTTGTAACTTTGTAATATATTGTATCATTTAATTTAGTTAGTTACTGTTCTCACCTTCTTTGAACAACCGCGACTAATAATACCAGGACAGTCTCCTGGTATTTTGCTACACAGCAAACCTTTGTATGATTGCACACTATAGAGGAGCTGGACTGCCTGTGCAACCTGAATGGGTGGCAGGTACCATCTGATGATACTAGTAGTGACAAGATCACTAGTAAAAAGGAAAAGTAGAGAAAAATCAGTCACAAGGTATAAGGAGAAAGTAATGATCTCTGGCCACCACCAGCAAGATCATTCCCTTTTTTGAAGTTATCTTAGTGTTGTCTCTCCAGTGTGCTCATTGCCATTTATTTGTAAGACTGTGAGTAAAACTGAGTACCAATCATTTAAGCTTTCTAACTGAACAGAATGACATTCCTCAAGTTTATTCTGATATACAATTTAATATCAATTTGGGTATGAGTTTTCATTTGTATACTTCTTGCTACGTCTAACATTTTGAATTACAGGATTAACTCACTTGATTTATACTGTGATGTTCAAGTGTTCCCCTAATTTTGAGCAATGTATAATCCACACAACCAATTTACCAGTAAAGCTGAACGTTTGTTTAAAACACTTTTTCAACTTAGAGATTCAGAATGACACCACCATCATAGACACCAGCTGGCAATGATACTCCTTATTCTGCTCTGCAGGAGCTCCACTGTGAGTTTGAGAGCCACTCCAAAAATAACTTGAAGCAGGTGGCAAAATACTTTACGTATTACATCAAGCTCACCAGAGCTGCAAAATAAGAAAAAGACTCAATAGCTGAGTTAACACTTACATCACCACGGACTGCCATTTGGCTTTTCTACCTTTAAAACCCGGAGAGCAGCCAAATGGCTGGTAGGCTTTTAGCTAAGCTTTAGCTTCAGGCAAGTGGAAGCTAAATTGGCTAGTCATTCATATGTAAATTGGGTTGTTACCTGGGAATTCTGGAGGGAGGGGAGTGGGGGTGTGTGGATGGATGAGGGGGTGGGGGAGCTGCTAAAAGCGGTGAGCTTCCTTTTGTGTTTCATCTTGATGCATTCTCAATCATCCAGGGAAACAAATCTCCAAAAGTCACCAACTTGGAGTGTTTCAGTTTGCCATCTTAGGGAGAAATCAACACACATGGGTGTATGTCCTTTGTTGCTGAGATTTATTGATAAAAACAGTACAAAAAATCAACCATTTGTACACATTTTTACAAATAATTATAAAAAGTGAGTGAGTACATTTCAACATTTTCAGCAATCACTCACAATCCTGGCACTGCCATGGTATCTGTAGTCTGCATTTACCACATGTGTATCTGTTGCAGTGAACACATCGCACAGTGGCATGATTGTTCTTGCAATTGTGTTTGACCTGACACATGGCTCTTTTTCCAGGGCTCGGTGTGGAGGGTTGTGTCAAAGGCAACTGTTCTTTTCTTGCCTTCTTCGCAGCTACATGAGAGTGAGCTAACTCCCTTGCAAGCTCCACCAGGAAGTCCACCCGTCTTTCCTTCGTCCCGGAGCATGCTTGATACAGCACATGTGCATTCAGTGCTGCCATGTCAATGAGTGTCATGAGAATGAGCTACAATATATCAATCTACATGCATTTACGAGGAGTGCAAGGGATGGGAGACTCATAATATTGCCCCACTGGCCTAAAGACCAGTCAGCAAAAATTAGGCAAGCACCAGTCACAAGGGAAACATGTGTAACAGGAGGTTGCTGGCAGTGATTAGTGTAAATTTGGTTTCAATGGTAGTCCACTGATTGTTTGGGTCACCAACTGAATAGTTGTGAAAAGTATCATGAAACAACTACTTAAAAAGGCATCACTTGATCCAGCCGTCTTTATTACAGGCTAACCCTCTTTTTATCTAAAAGATTCTTGAAAGCGTAGTTGTAAAACAAATAACTGGTTATCCGCAGAGAAACTGTTTATCTGAAGAGTTTCAGTCAGGTTTCAGAAGTCATTACAGTACAGAAATAGCATCAGTGAAGGTTACAAATGATTTTTTTGACAGTGGACTCCCTCTGTTTTTGTCCTGCTAGACCTCAGTGTTCAATACTGCTCACAATATTTTATTATATAGATTAGAGCATGCCGTAGAATGAAAGGTACTGGACTGCTGTGGTTTGAATATAATTATATAATACTAATTATGGAGTTCCACAGGGTTCCGTGCTAGGACCAATTCTGTTACATTATACAAGCTTGCCTTAGGCACCATCAGTAGAAGGCACAGTATACATGTTCACTGTTTTAAAGATGATGCCCAGCTTTATCTATCCTGAAATCAGATAACACACACCAGTTACTTAAACTGCAGGGATGTCCTTGTCCTTGCCTGCAAGGTCTTTAATAATCAAGCCCCATTTATCTTAAAGACCTCATAGTGCAATATCATATCAATATAGCACTTTGCTCTTAGACTGCTGGTTTAGATGTGGTTCCTAGGATGTGGTTCCAAGGATATTAAAAAAAAAACCCTTCAGGTTTCCAGGCCCCTCTACTGTGGAACCAGCACCCAGTTTGGATTTGGGAGATAAACACTTCTCTACTTTAAAGGTTAGGCTTAAAACTTTCCGTTTTTGTCATGGTCCGCGGTCCGGGGTGCTGATGGGATGCCCACGCCCACGGGCGTGGCTGCCAACCCCACACCTGCATCCCATCCCAGGCGATCACCAGGTGGACTATTTAATCCTGCCCTACCTGCTGCTCCACGCCATTCCGTAGTCGTCTCTCAGTGATCACAACTCGGCGTTTTTTGAGCCACCTGCCTGTCCACCTGCCCGCCTGAGATTTGGATCACGATCAGCCCCGCCGCCTCGACCCCTTTTGGACCCCCCCCCCCCTCGACTCAGCCCAGCTATCACCGTAAGACGCATACTCCACCTTCCCTCGTATGCTGCCATTTTTCCGCACCCCAGTAATCTGTTTCTCCATTTTTTTGCAGCCTCCCACAGCCCCGCTCTCGGCGTTCCCTGCGTGACTCACCTCCCCGGTCCTTCGTTTTTTTCTGGTTCCACACGTTGTTTTTTCCGGCTACCCTCACGGGACACCTTTAGTTATAATAAAATTTGGTTTCTTTATTCTCCCCTACCCTGGTGTGTGTGTTCTGCTTCTGGGTCCAGCTTGCGCATGGAACTTCGGTTCATGACAGTTTTGACAAAGCATATAGGCTTGGATCAGGTGACCCTGAATCCTCCCTTACTTATGCTGCAATAGGACTAGGTTGCAAGAGACCTGATGCACTGAATTTTCTTCTTCACTCAACTCTTTTCACTCTGTGTTTATGCAGCACTCTGCATTTAATCATACGTTATTATTAATCTCCAATTAATCTTCTCGTCTTCTTCCCCGCATCCCCAACAAGTCGCAGCAGATGGCCCCTCTCTGAGGCTGATTCTGCTGGAGGTTTCTTCCTTTTAAAAGGGGGTTTTTCCTTCCCACTGTTTTCTTTGTATTATTGTAAATTACAATATAAAGTGACTTGAGGAAACTGATTTTGTGATTTGGCACAATTTAAAAAAATAGGATTGAATTGAATCAAACCAGAAACCATTGACCTTCTCAGAGTAACCACTGCAACTGAAACATTTTAAAAGAAAGAGTGTGCCTTTAAAAGGCAAAAAGAGCCAAAGTTGTGTTTGTCTGTCTGAAATCACTCAGCTTTAAAATCACTTTGAGTTCTTGGCTGGCTTTACGTTAGCATGCTGGCTGCGCAGATATTTGCAAAGAGCAGAAGTTCTGTTAGAGGTATAATAAGGTTGTTTTTGTCCTGGATGCAATTTCCACTTTTGTCTTTTTATGAAATAAAAATAAAAATAATGTCCATATCTCCTCTCCTGAAAATCTATGTCGCTCTACTGTTCGACAATTTTTCTTATCCCTCAAATTAAGTCAAATCAGCTGATTGTAGCAAGTGCAAGAGCATCTTTATTTGATGTGTTCTTTGCCCCACCTTGCAGATTACTGGAGAACCTTTGTAATGCAAGTAACAATATGATTGTAACTGTAATGCAGTTACTGAATTTAGTAGAGCAACGTATTACATTACTGCATGACTGAAAAAATGTGATTACTGTATCTAATTAACATATTACACCCTTCACTGCTGGTGAAGAATGCAGGAATGGACTGGTCTTCAAATCCACTGCAGATAACGGAGATAAATCCAGTCTGAAATCTTAGTGGACTGCAACAGTTAATGCTAGAATCAAGATTTACCAGATTGTGTAATATTAACACAAACAAAGTAATGTAAGTAAATTTAATTATAAACTAAAACTGTGTTGTTAAACTCCACTGTCCACTATGTCCCTTTTGACCTTTTTGTTAGAAAAAAAAAATTACATGTACAAAATTGTTCACTGTTCATCCATCCATCTTCATCCGCTTTATCCGGGGCCGGGTCGCGGGGGCAGCAGCCTAAGCAGAGAAGCCCAGACCTCCCTCTCCCCAGCCACCTTCTCCAGCTTATCCGGGGGAACACCAAGGTGTTCCCAGGCCAGCCGAGAGATATAATCTCTCCAGCGTGTCCTGGGTCTGCCCCGGGGCCTCCTCCTGGTGGGACATGCCCGGAACACCAACCCCAGGAGGTGCCCAGGAGGCATCCTTGTCAGATGCCCGAACCACCTCAGCTGGCTCCTTTCGATGTGGAGGAGCAGCGGCTCTACTCTGAGCCCCTCCCGGATGGCCGAACTTCTCACCCTATCTCTAAGGGAGAGGCCAGCCACCCTTCGGAGGAAGCACATTTCCGCCGCTTGTATCCGCGATCTCGTTCTTTCGGTCACTACCCACAGCTCGTGGCCACAGGTGAGAGTAGGGACGAAGATCTACCGGTAAATTGAAAGCTTCGCTTTTACACTCAGCTCCCTCTTCACCACAACGGACCGGTGCAGTGTCCGCATCACTGCAGCCGCCACACCAATCCGTCGTTCGATCTCCGGCTCCCTTCTCCCATCACTCGCGAACAAGACCCCGAGGTACTTGAACTCCTCCACTTGGGGCAGGAACTCATCCCTGACTCTGTGCCGGTGCTGTTCACTGTTCAGCATTTGGGATTTTTTTCTTTCTTTTTTTTATGTGGGAAGATAGGTGATCCACATGTTCTGGTTTCAGAGTGCTCTTTTTCAGAGTTACCACAGCTCCCAGTCTCTCTACAGAAATGTGAGTATATATTTGACAGCCTGGAGAGGAAAGGAAAAGTGACCTCGTGGACACACCACCAGTTCAAAGAATCCTCAATGAGAGGGAAAGTTGGGGCTTTACAGTTTCAATCCATTTCCTTCCCTGCTCTGCCATAGGCATTCTTGGGTTGTGCTGTACTTTCATTGAAAGCGTATATCGGCAAACTCAAAAGTGGCATCATCCTCCACAGGCAACATTTCTTCCATAATTCCTGTTTGCTCTGGTGTGCCTTCGAAATCTAAATGAAAGAGTCAAACGAACAGTGACGACCTTCCTAGTAACAAGATTAGAATATTGTTTTTCACTCAGTCTCATGAAATTTTTATTTATGATTTCTTTTTCAAAATTTTAAATGGTGAAATCACACTTAAATTATTCAATGGGTAAAACAGTGAGTAAGTCATGCCCACCATGCCAATTTAGTGGCACAGTTACAGTAGCTTTTTGGTTGGTCTTATCTGGTTTTCTTATGGTAGCATTATTCACTAGTTTTAAAGCTGTAGTAAGCTGAAGAAGTTAAAAGAAGCAAATACAAAATAAATAACAAAAAAATAGCAGAAAAAAGAAAGTCCTCTTCCTGTTGTTTTATATTTTCTTACCCATTGGCCTAAAAAGATCTATGATTGGCTTAGGCGTCTCATCTTGAACTACATTTTCTAAAACTTGGAAACAGAGCTGCAGAAAAGCATAGGAGGTGGAGGAGGTGTGGGAGTCGACTTGTCTTTTAAAGATTTTACTTACAACATGTTAAAATGTTTTTATTATTTTATTTCGTCAAACTGTGGCAAAAACATTCCCCTACTCCAGCCTCAATACCTTCACATAAGCAAATTTTCCAATTTGAGTTGCAAATACCACATTAAATGCATTATTTCTGAGAACCCGTGCAAATCGTGTTGTGCAACGTGTAACACAATAACACGATGCCAGCTGACAGCTCTCCTTGCTAAATTATCCAACAGAATCAGATTATCCAACACAGACTCTGGAAAGATGAAGTCATGAAAGAGTTACACACTATTCCACCTGAGTTGGCATGACATGCTGGCTGTGGCGCTTTCACATACAAGACTGTTACTGGAAGTACAACAAAGAATATTTTTTCACATTATTTAATTAACACTTAGACTTACATTTCACTGGATGTTTATTATTGTTATTTAGTAAATTTTAGGCAAAAAATGTTAGAACAATAATAGTGGTATAATAGAAAAAACATGGCTTGGGTTGAAACCTTCATTTTCTCGGTTGCCTGACTCTGGTCAGAGAACAGCCTCAAAAATGGTGTCTGCATTATCTTTATCATTATCTTTCAGATTTACACTACATTAGTTTCAAAGTATGCTGACTGTCAGGAAAAGGCACAACAATAACATTAAATTTTGAAAACTGCAAAAGAGGAATCATTTATAATGACTGCTGGACTAGGTTTACTGGCTCCACACTGGGATTTGGTTTCACTGCAGAATTCAGGTATAGCCGTTTCAGTAAAGTGACTGTGATAGCAAATTATGCCCTCGCTCCAGAGTTCTCAGTAGAAAGAGAACACTTGGATTTTCTAAGACAGAATAAAAGGTATTTAGCTGTTAAAGCACCAAAGCTGAGGGATTCTCTTCCCACAGAGCTTGTTGGCAAAGTTGAAAGTTCCTGGTCCGTTCATGATTAAATGACCTCTTGGTATTCTTTGCAGTTGCAGATGTGACATGGCTAACCTCTTCCCCCGAAACTACTGAATTACCAACATAAATAATTTTTCCGAGCTAGATTTCATACACAACGTGCATCTTGTCCAATTCAGTCTCCTTTCAGCAACCTGGCAATGTAGTGATGTAACTTTACAAATGTATTGTCCAGCCAAAAAAAATCAGCAGTCATCTTCCATAGAGTGCAACTCCCTTTTTTCCCATGGTGTCAAAGTAGTAGGCTATATCTTTTCACACAAAGTAAGCTCCTTTTCTGTGCCTAGGCAATTGAAATATGAAGGTGATAAAATCTGTAAAATTTTGAGGGCTATATTGAAAAATGTTTAAACGGACTCTGACTATCTGACCACCTCCACACTACCCAACAATAGAAGCCGGCATTTAAACTCCATCTAAAAGTCCCTAAACACCTGTACTGAGGTCAATGACATTTTCGTTTTCTTTAAAGAAGCTGTCTGGAAAGGATGAAAGATTTGTGCTTATCAGAGTGCTTAAAATGAAATTCAGCAATTGACTAATACCCAGACTAAAGAGTAGAAATGCATTTCTGCTCAGCTTCAACTTTATTTACAACAATGCAGCATGATAGATGCATAACCATATTTATTAGTTAATTTAATTCATAATTTTTAGTTATCCAGAGTAACCAGTGATGAACAAAAAGTGATTCACTTATCTTAAAATGTGCCTGAGCACTGCCATATATATACCCCGCATCACTGGCATTGGTAGCTTCAGGCTAATGGTTTGTGCAATAGTCTCGATACCTGCTTGCAGTGGGGAAAAAATGGCTTGTTACTGAAGTTGATATTCACAACGCGGTTTTCAAGTGCCTTTCTTTTTGTAGGTTCAAGTCAAGTTACCACGGGGTAGTATGGCAGGTGAGTCTTCAGTGTTCTCTCGGGTTTCAGGTTGCTTGTGGTTACTTTCACAGGTGGACTTGTAGGTGAGGCTTCTCTGTTTTCTGCAGATGCATTTATTGGGACCGACTCTTTTCCTCCACAGGCTCTGGTGCAGTCAAGGTCTTTCGAGATCTGAGGTGAATATTTCTTTTAGGAGCGAGAGTGGGTCAAACAGGTTTCCCCAGAAGCAAGGCAAGCGGGCACACCAGGAGAGTATGATACTGAGCAGCTTAACAATCCAATGAGGAATGGAGAGGAGAACCAGGGTTATATACTGCTTGAGAGGATAGAGGTAGAGGAGGATCAGGTATACTGGTGGAAACTAGGGCAGCCATGCCTACGTTTGGGAGGGGTAAGCAGAGCTAATACTGACGCCCACACACACACATGCACATGACAGTGAGAGGAGAGGAGAACAGATAGAAGGCAGGTCAGAACCTGAGAGGGGAATGGGACCATGACATTTAGTGTTAATACTTTTTTTTTCCTGTCTGGCAACAGAACAAAGATTATGGCCACTCTAAGGTGTCCTTATTAAGCACTTTTCAGCAGTAAGTTACTGAAGAAAAAACAAAAGTGCTAGTTGCAGTGTAATTATTTACTAAGGCATTACCCATGAGTTGGGGATCATTATTTCTTTCTTTAATAATTTACAGAAGCATCCTTTCAGGTTCCGGTACTTTGATATTGTTGTACACAGTATTTACAGGTGCTTTCATCATAGTCTGAATATCCATAGATAATCCAAAACAGTTCAAATTAATGGATCTCAAAGTTAATAAAACTTTAGAAATCAAGACTAAATGTTGTAGCAATGTTGGCCAATTGCATTAAATATTATGTAACCTTCTTTAGGAAAAAATATTCTTTATATCAGATATACAGTGTTTTATTTTAACTAAGCTCTGAAAAATTTAGTCGAACTGTAATCACTCCTGTTCATTATACGTCCATTAAAAACATACTAAACTACAGTTCTACTATTGATTTGTCATCATGCTGCAGGCCTTACGGAATCTGCAAGCAACAGTAATCAGAATCCAAATTTAGATGTCAGAGGTGCAGTACAGAAGTACTTCAGTGAGCTTTCTTTGAAATTATGCTGCAGCTTGCGAGCATTGACGGAGAGTTTCTCGCATATGCACGGTCAGACAGTTAAGTGACCTCATGGGCAACAAGCTTTATTAAAACTGCTCCTAATTTCCCTTAAATGAACTTCAGATCAGACAGTCTGATGTGAGCCGATGGCTCAACACTCCAGTGTACAAAGGGTCAGACACTGTAAGCTGCACTACGCCATCACACTTTAAATCTATGGTAATGTTCTGCGACTGAAGTTAATGTATAAGTCAGTTAATTTTTAATGCCAGTTTAAGCTCAATTCTGAAGTTATCATCATCATCATCAAGCACTGACACTTTGCTTCATTAGGCTTTTTGCAAGAACACTCAGGGTCATTTGAGATTTGCTGGCATTAATAACGATCTCTTACTATGTGTTCCCTTTTGAAAGTTTTATAGTTCTCTACAGTCCCTTATAGTTTTACAGGGTGATAATGTTAAATTTATAAATACCTTCTATCTAATAAATCTGGAATAGCATTTTCTATTTGTAGATTCATTTGAAATACAAGTGCATGAAGCAAACATTGCATAAAAAAAAACATTTTAGTTGCAAAAAAGCCGCTTCACTGTGCAGCCTGACACCATGAATAAGGAGCATGAATAATGATGTTGCACTGCCCAAAAATAAGAGTCAACAAGTTCAACATTGGTGTCTTACTTGACACGAATCCCCTTGCAACTGAGCGTTTTATGTTCATGTGAGAAGAAAAAGTTGCCTAGTAAATGTGTACATCAAATGATGCATGAGTTTTATATGCAGTTTAGGGATATTTCTTTAGATTAAAAAAGGAACAGCGTGAGGAATTATCCTTCCGTCTCAAAGTTGCTCTCGCCTTATCATTCTCTTTTCTTTTTTTTTCCCTTGTCAAATCCCTATTTGAAGACTAAAAACGGGATGTTGCAAGCCTTTGTTGCTGTTTCCAGCATTTGATATGTGTGACTGAAAGCATAGCTTATCCTCTCCTACTGGAGCATTCAAAGCACAAGCATTGTCTTGTGTGCTTTTGTGTTGTGTGTGTCTGCATGATGAAAACAGCGAGAGATGAGGAAGTGACTGTGCCAAGCTAATGCCACATGGGGCGGCAATGTGTCTATCAAAACTAATACTCACCTCTACCAAACTGCTTTGCAAAATTCCAGTAATTTTCATTTAATCATGTAATGTACACTTTCAGGAGTTTGATGATGTACTGCACACAGTGAAAAATAGCTTATTTCTGGCACCGGGACACCATAACATTAATTTAATCTTCCCACTTTATTTGTAAATCTTCTGTAAGGTCTCAGGCTTTCCTCTGTGGCTACTTCCCCATTTCCAACCATATAATACATGCATCTAATTAACATGTTCATAAACTAAAGAGAAAAAACTATTTCAAGTGCATGACGTCTTGTTTTAACACACACTGTGTTCAAATAACTGCTACATTTTCATCAATTCAAGTGTGGCGAGTTGCACATTCATCACCAATTAAATGATTTCCAAAATGAATATGCAAAGCTTTAGCAGCACATTCATTTTCTATTCACTATCTGCTGTGCTATTAATTTACAGCATAAGTGATTTGTGATACCCAGAGAGGAAAAGGAAACATTTCTAATCATCCCTAAGGTGATAACTGTGCAGTATGAGCATACTGCAGTTAGAATTAGGCAAAATTCCAAGTCAGCTCTCCAGGGCAGGACTAATCATGTTTCTTTATTATTCCCCTAAAAGCAGTGGTGCAATATAAGTTACAATACACAATGATGCCTCTCTGTATGCATCCATGTAGCAGTCTGAATAATAATTTCATTTCGTGGATTAATGCCTATTTTCTGGTTCTTGGTGTTTTAGCTTAATGTCCAGAAGAAAATCAAGAGCTTCTTTCATAAAATATAAAGTGCATAAACATATAAGATACTTTAATTAATGCTGAAGGTATCTCGATGAACCTCATGTGGATTTATGCTCTGCAACTTTATTTCAATCAATGAATAATTCAGACTGATAAATTTGCACAATGTTGCATCAGAAATATAATAATAAAAAGGAATATTCCTTGAAGTAGAAATAACCCAGCATAAATGTTTCAGTGCATTCCGGGTGCTAGGTTTCCATATCCAGGCAAGGCCACTACTGACATAAGGGGTTGCTTGCTCCTCACACTAAAATCAGGCTCTAAAATATTTGAATAATGGAAGAAACAGAGTCTTCCTTTCACATCGTCAAAGAGAGTTTCTGTCAAGTGGGAGACAGAGAAATCCAGTCAGTGAGAGACAGAAGGAGAACTTTGGTCAGCATCCACCCTGACAGGAATGACATTTCTATTCTTGTTTGCTTGACAGAAACCTATTGTTACTGGCTTTTCACACTGGTTAATGCGCACCATTTCTATCAAAGAACATAAGCTTGATATTTATATCAGTCAAAACAATCGCCGACTGTGCTGAAGCAAAATGCTAAATAAGTTACTTTACGTGTCTTTCTTTCCCAAAATGACATTTGTGTTTGACAATATCCCATAAATAACTGGTAGGTTCTTTAGAGGTCATCGTTTCAAATTGATTTACTAGTGTTTTTCAGAAAATGCTATAAAAAAAACTTTTTTCCTGAAAGTTCAGTACAGTTTTCGTTTTTGAGATATGTTGACTTTGTGAACTCTTTAGAACAGCCACATACACTCCCACAGATTTGTGCATTCAGTGCTTTTGGGTGTGCTCAACACTTAGCTTGAGTGCATGAGGCTAGAGAACATGGAGGAATGGAAATGCAAAGGATAGCTAATGGAAGTACTGTTCTTTAACATATTCATTTTTAAAGAGATCGCTTGCCTATGAAGAGCAGCAGCAGCGGTATCAAAGCCAGGGTGCCTGAAAGCCATTACAATAACAGTACATTTTCACAGATTATTTATTAATCTGACAATGAAAGGTGCAAGAAGCTACCTTGGAGGAGACATTGTCCTACCTTTCTGTCTTCTGGAGGAAGATGGAGTGACGGTATACACCTGAAAAGCCTCTTTTCACCTTGCACCCTTTCTGGTTGGTTTTCATTGTTGCTGCTGTCAGATCTGACAGACCTAAAACACTCGAGACAACAGTATCCTCCACACATATGCCCTTACTGGTTTTCTGTGAGATCTTGGATGGACTGTTAGAGATGTTAAATAAACTTGTGTGTCCTTGATGGCTGACTTTGAAAGCTTCCGTGTTACTTCAATTCCTTTTGAACACATTTGATCTTCAGAAGGTTTTGTTTTTGGAGTGAGTAAGTAGGTTAGAATTGCCTTTGCTAAAACCAATTTAAAATCTGACACAGACAGTCCCCTTTATTCCCCTTACTTCAAATTTAAAAGAACATACTATTCCTAAAATAATACTCTTAAATGCACTTGAGGGCTAGAACCTGCAGTGCATGGAGCATCTGCATTAGGACACAACAAAAGGATCTTCAGTAAAACCTACTCATATCAAATACAGAAAGCTTGTGAGTTCACTAAGGTCACGTAACTAGTGGCCTCAGTGAACCACTGTAAAAAAAATTAAGTACAAAAGCAACCGAACAATTTTGAATTGTTTTTTAAATAAAGAAATATCACAGGTGGGTAGCACTGAATAAATCAGATGGTCCACAGATTAAGCATTTCAGAAAGACTTTTTTTTCTTAACCCTTTCATTAAAGCCAGGTTTTGGTTTTTAGACTGGCCCACAGTTACTGTCCATTCAAATATGAGGCCTATGGTATAGGTTAAGAGTTTACCACCATCGGGAAAGAAACTCCAGTTGTTGATATTCACAAGCATATTTCACACACTTTACATACTCTATTCTCCCTCCCAAGCTAAGGACAATATTATACAGGACCAGCAGCTATGGTGGTTGAGGAATTAATAGAGTTCTGGTGTTGTCAGTGCTGCTGTATTTTTACTGGACGTGCTGCTGTGGCTTGTGACTAAAACTGAGTCTGATTACATTTGATAGAGGGTGAAGAAAGAGAATATGTACACAGAGGCACGCGATCAAATTATCTGCAGGGGACTTGTCAGCACAGAGAATCACCGTATCTTGGTCAAAGTGATGTTGTTTAAAGTAATCTGAGAAATACAGAAAGGTCTTGGTAGCTAGGCTTTAACTTGCTCACATATATTCACTAGGTAGAGCAGGGTGAGGATTGTGATGCTATGAATTTTTATTTGATTGTATTTTTCAAAATAGAATGAGTGCAGAGCCTGCCCCGTAACCTTGCTTTCACCACATTATGTGTTTTGTCTATGTACACTGAATGCTTGATTTCATCCTAGCCCCATCCGTCAACAAATCAGGATCCACTGAGGGTGTCAATGAATAACAAAGGTCCATCTTCGAGCAGATTAGGTGTCAGCTAACTTCCGCTCCGCCCCACGTGCCATATAGAAGCCTCGGGGGGCTTGTGTCCCGAGAATGATGGGTAATAAAAATGAATCATAGATGAAGGCCAGAGACAGGGTGCTACAGGAGGAGTCTTGATGCATTAAACAGGAACAGTCGATAAGTCCTCTTGTGATAATAGAGCATACAGGAGCTGCCGCCAAGCCATTTAACGCTTGTCAATCCAAACCACAAAGGTGTTCCTGAAAATGTTTCATTTGGCAGGTTAGAAATTATTAACTTTCAAACTGTTTAAATCAGAACAAATCTGAAACTGTTTATTCATCTGATAAGAAATTTGTGAAACCTGGAACAAAATTAAGGTGCAAAATCTTCCTTTTTTGTTTTTTGCAAAGTACACCATTAGTGACAAACAACAACAACAAAAAGGGATGGAAAAAAAGCAGTTGTGATTTTCTTATGCTGGTCTGAGTTACTTTGGTAATTAACAACAACACAAACCAAGTGCTGTGTAGCAATAAGATTTAGAGCTCTGTGACTTTCCACTCCTAGTTAATTGCTTCTGATCTCACTTCCTTCGGTCATCATTCTGAGGAATGCTTTCTGCAAGCGTAAAAGCCACTTCCTAGTTCCACCTTTCAGGAATAATTACCTCCACTGCACACTGATGGATATATTAGGAACAGAGGCTAAGAAAAATCCACTAATCTTATGCTTTCTTAGAACCACACTGGATTTTTGCAGCACGTCACTTTATACATACTCCCCGACTGCAGAATTGGATGTGAATCAAATTGGCCCACAGCAATGAAATCTGTTGTGGAATGTGTCACTTCCTAGGAAGTAAGTACATCAGTTACATCAGTGTAGCCTCTAATTGAATGGAATATGTCACTTTTGGACAGCTTTTGGACCCGATGGTTTTGCATAATTATATTAATATGATGGCTATTTACATGACCTTATACAAAGAGCGTGAGGCTGCCATAGCAAGGTGACAGGGCGTACTAATTACTGTCAAACACAGTCAGCTGACCTGTAAACAAATGCACAATGTTACATATTTGAACTCTCGGTGATCTCTGCCCCAGGTCTACATGGTAAAATCTACACACTGGGTACTAGGACACGTAAAATTAGTTCAAGAGATCAATGAATGATGGAAAAATTATATAGAAGGAATGAGGGAATCAAAAAGAGTTTGGGCTTTATGTTCTGACAAAATGCAGATGAAATTACCTGGAGAGCTGGATACAATCAACTTTAATGGAAAACATTACAGAAACTCTTCACTCACTTTGCATTTCAGATTAAAAAAAAAATCAAGTTTTTGCAGGTTTTATTTTCCATTGAAATGAAGTGTTTCTCCCTGAATTACTTCTACTTTTGGCTTAGTTAGTGACAGAGGTTTGGGGGTTTTTTCAATAAAAGAGAACAGCATAGAAGAGAAAACAACAATGTTCAATGTAAGGGCCATTACATTGCAAAAAATAGCTTAAAAAGAAAGAAAAACAAACAAAGCAGCAGTCCGGGATTTCTGTACAACGTTTTCAATAGCAAGAGGCCAAATAATGTGGTAACAACAATACAGGCGATTGATTTGTTACGTTGCTGTTAATGCAAACTTTTAGTAATTAGCTGTAGAAATGGCTCAACATGATATTCCTCTCACACATTCCCACATTAAACATCTTTCTATTTCTGGCTTTGCCCATGTTGAGACAGGGAAAAAAATGTATTTATATCTGTGTGTAAGAGTATGTTCCCAATACAAAAGCAAGTCATTACCGCGCATTGTGGTAAATCAAAATTATGGTATTAGGGTTGTTGTTGTTTTTTTTTCTATTTATGTATTTTCGATTACTCATTTTATTGTCTTCCACTGTTGTGGGAGATTCTTTACTGTTGCTGCAAAATGACGGCTGTAAATAAAAAGTAAATGATCCATAGAGTCTCAGTTTATTTAGTGACATGTATAAACTGCAGTTTACAGGTCAGAAATGAAAGCTGATTTAATAAAAACTGAAAAATAAAACTTGCTGTTGGCAATGTTTGCTGTTGTGTTAAGCAATTATATATTAATAATTTACTATCAATTTGACATAAGGTTAGCGCAAACTTTTAAAAGAGTGATACGCACTACCTTGTTTTCCCCTTAGGAAGCTAAGGTAAACCCAGACAAGAGGTTTGAATGTAGAGTAAGTATTTCGTGAACTACTGTTGCTCATATTCATTCCTGTTGATTTATTTTTGAAGTCTTCTCACTGTTGTCAGTGAAAAGAAAAATCAATTTCTAAAGAAAAATCAATGCCAATTCCCTTCCCTCTGGGCTTGTCTCTAGCTTACAGTATATGGAACAAGTGCAATGGAAGTAATGATCTTGTTCTTCTGGCTACACTACCACAGTTTTTTGACCGTCTGAAAGTGCTCTTGAGGTCTCCTGTGGAATAGGCTCTGAGATTTGAGTTCGCTCAAATTAGTGTAAATTACCCAAACTCTTCCCTCTCTCGCCTCACAGAGAGTCCCTTCATTTTGCAGCCAGCATAAAGTGCTGCAGTGAGACAAGACAAGATCACACAGCCAATCAATTTAAACATTTCGGCTTCCTTGATTACATTTTATTTATTTTTTTCGTTTACAACGTTAAGATTGTAATCACATGTTTACCGGATGATTGGTCCCAGCTGCAGGTATCATATTTTTAACTTCACGTGACACGTAAAGCATCATTAAATTTTTAGCCTTTCATAGCTCCACTATGGAAATTAAGGGGAAAAGGTGATATAGTGTGTCTGAATTATATGAATTTTGCAAGACAGGGCTTATAGTAACAGCAGCTCCAATAAATATTAAAAGTATGGTGCTGTTTGTGCTCTGAGAGGCAGAAGCAGTTGTTGCCTGTGTGCGAATGACCCCTGATATGCATGTTTTCGAGACAATAGGAGAATAGGGGTCCCAATTTGAGCGGCAAAGTATTGATGTTGGCATATTTTGTTGTCTTGCTTTTGTTTATCCTTTTTTTCCAAAAACCCCAAATTAATATAGAATGTGCATATGTTTTTAATATGGACTCCTGGCTGTGTCAAGCAGTGTTGATAAAATGCAATCTTTCTGCAGAGGGCAGCTGTGAAAGCCACAGGGAGCAAATAAACAGATTCATGAATACAATGCATACTCAAACAAATAGCACCATCTTCTGAATACCAAAAATGGTAGCAACTACCCTCTGCTTTGATTTAGTACCACAACGTTTATTTTCATCCATTTATATTCCATTCTTGCTTTGTAATCACCGTCAAGATGCTTTTGTTTGTTCTCTTCTTAAATCTGACTGAACTATTATGCAATTTATAAACCCAAACACAGTCTTGTTTACAAAACTTGTTTGATTTTGTTCTTTTTCGAGCTATATATTTTTCCATCAAGCTCGCAGCCATGTTCCATACTTTTGATGTGATGACAGTTTACAGAAGGGGGAAGATAAGAAATAATCCTGGATTAATTGAGTTGAAGACCTATATGAATGTTAGCCCACACTTATCTGTCTTCTTTTGAAGCAACAGTTGATAATATCTTTAGCTCTCTCTCTTCCTCCTGTCTATATCCCTCCCATTCTCCATCTCTCCCTGTCCTTCTTTTGGCTTCTCACTGCTTTAATCACAAGGGGGCCACAGGCAACTTCTGATGGGCCGTGGCTGTATTGCTGTCACACTGTTTCTTCCCCCTCAGCTCACGCCATGCCTCAGCCAGAGCCAGAGCAAGGACACAACCCCTTCAGGCGACCACCACCCAAATCTGAAGGGATGAAGCACATGTTGCCACAGATAAACCACTGTGATCAATCTCATGGATGCGCAGCGAATCACTGGAGCGAAAGGCTTTGAAAATCAAGCCTTGTCCCTGATGTGCCCAGCAATGATTATGTGGTCAGTGGTGCCAAAGGCAACCAGCAAACATCAAGGAACTTAGAGCAGCGGGCCTGTCAGTTCTCAACACTAATTAAACATACACAAGTATCCCAGTGATATGATGCCAGCAGGGCAAAGGCTGACATCCTTTGGTGTTTAATAAGTTGAAAATCCCAATCGCCAATGAACTTATATTATTAAGAGGTTATAAATTGTTATCAAACATCAAGGTACGACTTTCGAGATGGACACTGTAAGACCTGTCAGTTGTACAGGTTTCTCACCAGAGGTGGGACCAAGTCATTGTTTTGCAAGTCACAAGTCAAGTCTCAAGTAATGTCAGGCAAGTCAGAGTCAAGTCTCAAGTCACTGGTGTAAAAGTCCGAGAGTAAAGTCACAAGTCTGAAACTTTGAATTTCAAGTCCTTTCGAGTCTTTAAAAAAAGAAACGAAAAAAGAATGTCGCAGTTATATGCTAAATGTAAATATTAGACCATGTGATTTTTAAATCTGTGTTTTTCTGAACACATGACAAAATAGTGAACTTAGAAAATATACACAAATTGTTAAAACTGCACCTCTATAAAATGCAGCTCAATTAAACTTAGCTCCAAGAATAATTGTCACCGACAGTTCTGAGATAATCTGCATGTTACTCTTGGATGCGCTTGTAGGACCGGCTTTAAAATCGCATGACAAAAATATCATACACATTTAAAAAAAACTGTATCACCAACGTAGCCTGGACAACGTTTGCTAGTTAGATGAAGTCAGCTATCTCATCGTAGCAAAAGAGAAGCACCATCTACCGTTCTTTATGCAATTTCAACTGTCCAAAGTTGGAAGTTGTTCCATCTCTGTCTGTGATTCTCTTCTTGCATGTTTTGCATATTGCATTTTGTTATTTTGTTGACTGCTTCATAGTTTATGTACCTGAAAAAAACAACTACTTGCAGCATTTTTGAGGTTTTTTTTTTTCTTTTTAAAAAAAATCTGGTTAATTTGATTGGCTGTGCTACAGCTCACGCACACATACGTACGGAGTGTGGTTTGAATAAACGAATGAATGAATTGAATTAATGGTGCACACTTTCTATATAATATGCGTGTTAAATTTTACATTTAGGGTGAAATATATCAAGCCTTTTCAAGGAAACCGGTTCAAGTCCAATTCAAGTCCCAGGTCATTGGTGTAAAAGTCCAAGTCAAGTCACAGTCTTAGAACATTTTTTCAAGTCAAGTCTAAAGTCATAAAAAGATTAATGACTCGAGTCTGACTCTTTTACGTCACTGACACAAGACAGATGCCAATTATCAGCGCCAGAGAAGACATCGCGAACGCTTCCTGGCCATCCAGTGTAGATGTCTGTGAAACTGTTGGGAAGGCAACGTGAACATTTTATTTGTACTGTATAATCTGCAGTTTCTGACAGAAATCAGCAACTATCCTTTGAAGCACCGCTCCTCTAAAACAGCAATAAGGATAATTATTAGGTTATTTACATTATTATGTAAATAACAAAATAACTTAAAGCAAAAATTGGGAAACGTGAAGTCCGAAGTCTTTATATTAAGGGCCATCAGTCAAACAATATTGTTTGCTCTGGGTCTAAACAGAGCGCGTTGTGTGTGAAGTCTTCTTTTGCGCATGCGGGCCGCTTTGAGCGTTCACACTAGAGCATGTTTGCTGTCGCATTTTATTTGTAGTTTGAACAAGCAGACAAAAAAATCGGATTTGATCAAAAAATCGGAATTGAGCATTAAGACCTGCAGTGTGAACGTAGGCTAAATGTTACTGACTTAACATATCTGATAACTTAAACAATAAAAAAAGAAGTTAGGAAAGTTAAGAAAGGGTCAGAATTTTGAATTTTATCAAATTCAGTGTTAGATAATATCCAATATGTTATCTGCCATTTGTTTTCACAGTCAAATTTGCACAGGCTAAATTCCATTGAACTCTAATTAGTTTAAATAAGAACTATTTTCTCAATTTTCTATTTTTCGTAGTTGAGATTCTGTTAAAAACAATCTGTTGTTAAAGCAAACAGATATAACACCTTCCAAAAACAATTCAAAAACCTTTTTTTTCCCTTCTTTCCAGTACAGTTGATGTCCTCAAGATCATATAGACCAAACAAATGCAACATGAATGAAATACTAAAAAATGCCTTTAGAATTTTCAGGATTTTGATGTAGATTCAGCAAATCCTAAATGTAGCAACATTTGGGACAACCTTGCATCCGACCTATTCTTTGGAGACCTTCCACATGTTTTACCACCACTGTGGTACCCCAGGAACCCCCCTGTTCAATCCAGTATTTTTCGTCAGGGACTGGAAGCCGCCATTTAAGCTGCAAAAAGGAAACAGTGTAATTTTTGCATTACAGAAGAGTTGAACAGCAGTTAAAGTTTCTTTCTGCATATTTATGAATTGTCCATTACAAAATGTGAAAGACATGGCAGCAACTGTTGTGTGACACAACTGAGCTCATGCTGATGATTTTATGGTGCGCCAATGCATCGACCGTATGGAAAGCTGTCAGCGCCAATGAGCTGGTTCTGACTCTGGATATACTTTATTGGCACTGTCAACAAGTTGATTAACACTGCTATTAGCTAACTACCACTCTCCAGCCATCATAAATATCATCTGTTAGGCTATAATTTGAAATGATATGAACCACATGTTGGTCATAAACCATGTATGGATACCAGCTTTGATGTTTGGGGTTTATATTAATACGAGTTTTTATTTAAATCATATAACTTCAAATCTAAATGTTCATTTTGAGTATTTTTGTCTGAACTGATTTCACTTTATCTTACAAAAATGCAGGTTAGTTGGAACATTTAACACATTATGTGTTGATCAACAGGGTAGTTTTGAAAGGTAGGAGATCATTTTCTCCTTTTCTGCTGTCTCCATCTACAATAATCACTTTCTGTCTTGTACTTAGCACAAACGCTCTTGCGACACTGAGCATATTCTTTCCCTATCCTATTTTTTACCACATTTCCTTTGAAAAACAACAGTGTGAGAACATTGTTGCATCTATACACTTCATGTTGCACTGAACGTCAAAAATTTAAGCTATGATATGATTCTCAGTCAGCATCGGTTATCATATGACATAGTCTAGGGAGTGTGCGAGGCTCTGAAAATACTTCAAAAATAATCCTTAACATAATCTTGGAACAGAAACAGAATCTGCAACTGATGTCTGCCAGACTCCCAAGACCTAAAGAAAGAATACAGATAGGTTTCTTGAGCTTTTGACATTTTGATATTTGTAAATTCGAGGTTGGTATATTTTACTTAATATCAAATGGCAGTTTTAGTATTGCAGTTCAATCAGACTGGACTTCCAGATAAGCTTTTGCACTTGCACTGCTCTTAAGCTTTATAGTAAGGGCTTCTTTCAGATATAATTTTCCTCTTCAAAACCTTCTAGAACTTTAGTTATTAGTCCAATATGCAAATCAGCCTTTGACTTGTCAAAACTGACATTTTGTATCGTTCTACCACCCTTTACATTCTATGACCATTTCAAGGATACAGAATAATAAATATTAATACTGCTAAATAATTATCGAAAAACTCAGCAGCAGTATTCGCAAAATCCCAGCTGGCCAGAGCTTCCCAGGAGGTGGAAGAAAATATTTTTTTAGTTATGTTGATTCCGTGAGAGTATCATTGTACCTTTGCACCTAAAATGTGTGTTATGTGAATGCAGGTAGCCAATTGCTTTATCAGGTTATTTGCAGCTATGACCTGTCACTCATGACCGTGTAGGCGGGCTGAGGACCTGTTGCGAGCTACAATCTGAAACAAAGTGCAGTAATGCCATCTATCATCCTCGTGCACACACTTTGCCAGATGCTCACCTGCACTGCGAACACGCTCTTGTTCTGTGATGCCTCTGACCCTGTAGTTAAGTAAGGCTAACATTGTGTGATGTGTTTTGGGATTTTTCTTCCCCTTGATCTGGTGATGCCGCCTGCATAAATTAGAGCTGTGTTCCTTGGCTTCCTAACAGAAACCCATACTGGCTGCCATCCAGCTCAATCACATTGATTTTCCATAACAATATGAAGAACACTGTTCACTGCTAAGGATTAATGAATTGTATCTTCAGAGTCACTTTGGCATTCCTAATGAAGGTGGATGAATATCCCTGCACAGACCAGCTGTGTTTGAATTGGTGCTGACTGTGCCAGGGCACATCCATGGTGAAGCTGAAGAAAAAATACAAATAATTCGCAGACTCATAAATCTTCCTTTGGTCTGTCAGATCATTTTAGTAAAAACATATGATTCAAAGTGTGACATTTATCATCATCAGAACCACGGCCCTTAATCCTGTTTCTCCCCTCCTCCTCGTTTCTTGATCTGAAATGAACACGGTTGCTGATGGTAGAATCAATTCAGAAACCAGTTCTGACATTTGTCTGTGGCTTAGCCGTCAGTTGCAATATATCTGATCTGGCAAGTAAATATTAACAAATAACAGTGGGATGATCTCATTGTGTTATTAATGTTATTGTTATCACTTTTTTTGGGGTTTTTTTTTACATGAAAAAGTAAGCCCAAAATATTTTAAAAGCAGGAGTGGAAAAGTAAAAGAGCTAAGTGCAAACATATGTCAAAACACAAAATATTATATAGTAAAACAGAAAAAATCTTGCTGTTGCTTTGTTGGGATCAGTTTGCTTTTTATCTTACACGGATTAAAGAAAATATGAGGTTGGTTTCAGCAAGCGATAGGGCAGCCAATGAGCAAGAGTGTACAGAGTACCACTAGCTAACAACAACAAGAAAGAAGCTACTGAAAACATTTTAGAATATTATAATCTACTTTGACAATTAATATCTTTATGTTTACTCCCAACTGTAAAAAGCATAGCCAAATTGCAAAGTCAGCCAGTCTGCCTTTATTGTCAAATAAATATGCTCATTTTGTCTTATCTGTGAATCAGCATCAGTCTCACTACATTTACAGGTAACTGCCCTGTCCCCTCACAGCAGGCCCTGGATTTGAATGCACCAGCCAGCTGGGGCCTTTCTGTGTGGAGTTTGCATGTTCTCAGTTTGCCTGCATGGCTTCTCTCTGGGAATGCAGGCTTCCTCCCACGGTCCAACACATGCTTGTTAGGATAATTAATGATTCTAAATTGGCTATAGGTGTGAATTTGAGCGTAAATGGTTTCCTGTCACTCTGTCAGCTCTGCAAGAGACTGGTGATCATCTCTGCTTTTGTCTTATGATAGCCAAGATGTGGGAGCAGCGAGTCTCTTTCAAAGGATGGAAGCACATTTACTCTGCTAGAAACAGACTAGCATTTACCCCCCGGGTTGTCAAAAATCTGCATTAGCAAACTACAGAACAACCTGCATCTATCACCTGCATCCATCGTTCTGCTATTAGGCTAAGATACAATTGACTGTTACAATCAATGTCTCCTTGCTGTGCCTGCAATCCATAGTCCTATTCTCAGTGCTGAAGTATCAGTGCTATTTAGAGTCTGTTCTTATACTCCTATATTATTCCTTCCTGATTCAGTAGCATCTGTGCAGCTAAAAATAAATACCAGACCCGTCCACTTCTAACAAGATACTTTAGAGGAGACGTGACTACAGATATGGGGGTTTTGCTATATATGTTTGGTGTGAGCCGTGAGTGGAGCAGATAATGTGAGTAAATTAACCTGCACTGACTGCACTGTGCACAGTTGATACACTGAAACACAATTCAAGGTTATGTAGGATTACCTAAAATGGCCCTGCTTCTGGTAAATCTTGTGAATTATTAGAAAACCCAGTCTAAATAAGCAAATAAGCAATAACAACAAAGAAATGCATAAAGTCATGAAAAGTGGGAGTAAGAGAAGGAAGGAACTGACAGCTGTAAGTCCAGGGAATGTTCCACAAAGCCCAAGAACAATATTCTACATACAGATTAATACTTTTACTCTGTCACACGTGTCTATGTTAGTGCTGTTAGGAGCTCCATGACCCTTGTGCTGGTGCTATGTCAATAGCAATCCTTTGAGTTTTTGCTTATGTAAAAAAACAACTCATTGGCACCGTCGCCCCCGGAGCCATGTTTCGATCACGGTTAAAAACTGGAAGTGACCATATCTACGTCACTGTGCAGACTTTATAATATCTCAGCGTAACATTGGTTTTTCAGGATGTATCTCTTGATTCCCACAGCAGCCATTTCAACACATTTAGCGGGACAACTTATTACGGAGAGGTTCATACATTTTTCTTTGTGATGAATAGATTAATGAAATGGAAATGAGAAAAACTTGCTACGACAAGTTGTCCCTGATAGACTGGGCAAGAAGTGGAAAGGAACAATTTTCTATCTTGACATCAAAGTACAAACTCAAGCAACATGTAAGATTGAACTGCTGCTGTGGGATATGCAATAAGAAGCAACAGTATACCTGATTTTTTTTTCTTTTTTTGGGGGGGGGGGGGGTTCCTCTAAAGAAATTGTTCACCTGACTTTTCTTTTAATTTAAAAGACTGTGTGTGTATAAATTGATTCGCCAATTTGCCTACATGGTGCAAATCATGAAGGGAATAGTCCCCACCGGTCTTTCATACCTCATCCTGATTACTTTTGTGTTGTCACATAAGAAGGGTCCTGTGGGGAGATTGCGGCAGCCCTGCTGACCTCCAGCTCCCACCCTCGCAGCTGATTCTGATAACAATTAATTCACTGAATCGGAATCTCTGCCTGACATCCATTCCCATTTCAGACCACCAGTTATGTGAACATTGACTCAGGAATAATCATTTGTTGAACTTTCACACTGGCTTTCTTGATAAGCAAACCTTTGAATTATTTTTCTGCTTGACTGTCCCTGTGAAATAGCTCTTGGCTAATGTAAGCCTGTTTTCAGATACAGTGAGCTGGATCTGTGGCTACAGAAGCGGCACTGCTATGCTCATAAACACTGATCTGGTGGGTGAAAAAGTGCTGTACAAGTTGCATTTTAATAGACATATACTGGTACAAAATTGTAAAGTGCAGAAAACTGTTGCCTGAACAGCAAGCAATGGGAAAGAGAGAACTTTTTTCTGGGGGGGGGGGTTCTGTTGTGAAATAACTCACTGCAGCAAGAGTGCGCTTCACTCAAGAGACTTGGAATAGGGAGACAACAACAACATCAATGTGCAGAGCATGGAGCTTGACCATGTCAGCTTCTCTGTGGGTTAAGAAGATGCACAGGACACTAATCCAAGTGGTACAGTAACACACATAACAGACACAGATAAACTCCTTTCTCAGAATATCCCTCCTAATCTCTGTACTCTGGTCCCAAGAGGAATCAGAGATGATACAAGCAATAGGCAGGTTGTATTTCACAGAAAATGACAAGTCTTTTTCTCTTCACTCATCTCTCCGTCTTCACACAAATATACACTCTTCCCTCACACTCTCCCGTTCTTCCAGTATTTTCAGTAAACATGATAAAAGTGTTAAAAAACACAGCTCTAAATCCAATTTAAGTAAAAAAATGTAAAAGAAAAACAAAACAACAAAAATAAGATGCTTTTTAAACAGAATTCACACAAAATGCAACGGGTGGCCTTTTCGAGTATGTATGTAATTTAATTTCTAACAAGCATGACATCACTTGCAAGAAGCTAAAATAAAAGGGAGAAAACATGGAGGAGACCTGCATGGAGGCTTCATCCCAAGTCGCCCCAAACTGGCTGGAACCAGCGTGAAACATTGCTCACAGGCAAACGAGATGAGGCACGGTTGGAACTGAAGGCAAACAAATCGACTCTCCACACTTGCATATGCTGTGTTTCTCTGCAACAGCCATGTACACTCCCGCATGCACAGAGACATACAACAAGAAAGGAAACAAGGGGCACAGCTCTGCCTCGGGCCACCTACATGATACCCTGAACCATGTGTGGCTTTGTGTGCCAAATTTGAAATGTCTAACATTCAGGTCAGAACAGGAAAGTACATCTATCTTCTCTCTGTCAGGGCCAAGCATTGATGGATGACCTGGCCTGTTGAGTTGTGGTGGCCAGGTGACAGATCTCCATTAATAAACAGATTGCAGGGCTTCACTCCTTTGTGTGCCATCAACAAGAGGTGCTCTTCTTTATTATTTCCGTGCCACAGATAATAAATACTCATAAACCTAATGACGCCTGATTACTGCTGCAATCTTTGGCTCATTAGGCTGATTAGCTGCAATTGTGCAAGTCTGTGGATGCTGGATATTTAAATATACTCTCCCGGTGCTTTGTATGTCTACAGTATTTAGGGTTAAATGACAGATATACTTTGGGCTCCTTTGACAGAACACTAAATACAACAGTTTACTGTTAACATCGCTATTACATCGCTGTCTTACTATATGTTTTTTAGCAACGCTGCATCTTCACTGACCTTCAACCCTGATAGGGTTGTGTGTTTTGCATCAACAAGGGTGTTCTGTAGTAAAACACTTCAATCATATTGCCTTCCATGCACAGCTCTGGTGCATGTCTCTTAATTTACAGTCCTTGGTGGTGGAAAAATGTCCTTCAATGTCAGTGTGAGCCTTCTGTGTCCACAGACAAATCAACAGAGCGGGTGGAGTCACTGACCTCAATAATTTAGTGCATTACTCTAGACATTTTCAGATGCTGCGGAAAGTGCCCATTTTCCTCAAATTGAGCCTTGGCCCCTCCTGTTTATTACCGGTTTGTGACCCACGCTGGGCCCTGCTGAGCAGGGGTGGAAGCAGGAGGTGGAGTTACAGCAAACAGGGGTCGTAGCAATGACATCATGAATCTCTACATCAAACAAAACTGCCTGAAAGCTGTTAGAGCAAGTAAAACTTTCTAAAGTCCCTAAGGTCCATTTTCAATACAAAACAACATTTTATTTTTGCCATTACTTGTTAAATATTAGTTTGGCTATCCAGTCTGTCCACAGACAGAACGAAAACATATTACATTTCCCAAATAAGGACCAGGAAAGGAAAGTTTAACAGTTTAACACTCATCATATCACGTTAATAAGAGTAATGACACTGCATACAACCTAGAGCATTATGCATTTTCCCTCACATTTACACAGGCACACCGTTTTATCATGTGTTACATCCTAATAACAGAAACCGCTAATTTATTCATCTCTTACCCTTTAATTTGTATCTGTGATATGACTTTTCAGGACACCTTTTTTTCATTACCTGTAGACCAAACTTTACAGTAAAGTCTTTGCAAGCGTCTTTCTTTGGGTGGTACCTTATGCGCTCTGATTTTGAGTGCCGTTTTGTGTATGTTAAAATTTGCAAGTCTGTCATCTGCCAAAAAGAAAAAAAATTAACAGACATTACTCGACGACGCCACGCTCCCAGTGGACCATACAAAGGCAGGTAGGTGTGTCATTCCACAAAAATACTTTTAAGTGCATAAAAATCCAAGATTTTTGTTTCCACTTAGAAGAAAAAAGTGTTCCAATCATACTAAACAACTTAAGACTTGTCAGATTATTGTCAACATCAAAATGCTCCATCTTTAAACATGAGAAAATGCACACTGGTAATTTAATGTAATGTATCTGAACCTCAAGCTGTCTGTGCATTTTATGTATATTCAAAATATCATTAAGTTCCCCATTTTGTAACATAGGAATGTATGATCTCCATTCACAACAACAAAAATTCTAACTTATTAGCGTTCTTGTTGTAAACACATCAACAGCTCAGAATGTGAAGAATCTATTCGAACGAATGTTAAATCATAATGCGTCTGTTCAGATATACCTTTTAGCTAACATGATGGCTGTCCTTTTTTGTAAATACAAAACGCATTCATATGTTAATGGTGTTTTGTATTTTTAAATCACAGCATATTTGTTATTGCATCGTAGTGCATTTGTAAAATGTGTTTTTCATTTGTTAACTGTTGGCAGGAAATTAGCTCCATAAATGACTTTTTATTGTGTATTTCAGTGAGGGAGGCTCTGGGCATTTTTATTTATACATGGCGGAGGAGGAGAGTGAATAAGGGGTGGCAACATTGATCTAGGACCCCAAGGCTTCATTTTCCCATGGAGACAGCATGGCTAATTAGGCTAGCATGTTGCCTGTTCCAGCACAGCTGCAGTGAGAGATTAGACAGACAGAAGCTGCCAGCTGTTACTCAGATGCAGTATCACTGACTAATTGAGACCGGCAAATGTTCATGGAGCAAGGCCCACGCCGGTCGTTCACATCCCGCCGTTCATAATGTGTCTAAAGTATATCATCCAATGATAAGGTTAATCAATGGGACTGCTGTGGAACAGAGGACCTGATTAAAATGTAAATACCCCAAATGTAAATGGCTCAATTGAATCATGCGAAATTACAAGCCTTCCTCTTGAGATCTAGACTTTGCAACTGTTTCGGGATTTTGCCAGAATCCTGATAGATTTCACTAAAAAAAAAAACGCATGATGACCACACAATAACTAACCTGCATCATTGAATCGCTGATAAACATAAGCTCAAGGTGCCCCGAGTGTGTATTATATTGTACCGGTAGTTAAGAAAGTGTGATGTTTAATAATCTAGTAGCATTTCAGACTCCACACATCTCGCGGGACTTGTTTCTTTTCATTGCAAGTTTTATTGTTTCATCGTTTTCAAATGTTGACAACTGAGTTTGCTAGATGTCCTGGGAAATTCCTGCATGCAGAGGAGCCCAAGTGCAATTTCTATAATGCATAGTACCTATGATTTTTAGTGAACATTATCTTAAAATTAAGAAATTATTAGTTTTACTTTAGTTTTGGGTGTGGGGTAGGTGAATATTCTGCAGATTGAGCCAAAGTGGGTATGGACTCAATTGCATCTAAATGTTGGGTCTTTATCATTCACTGACCTAAAAATAGCATGTTTCATTTGTTGAGGTATTTGTGCTGTGGTCCATGTGGAATATTGTGATCATCTTTATAGTTTACCAGCGCTTAGATTTTTTTAAGAGAAAAAAAAAAGAAAGAAAGAAAATGCAGTTCTGGTGCAGCTTTCATCCTCTATAACTATCTGCAGCTATCCTCTATATAGCCATATATACTGTCCAAAACAAAACAGAAGAGAAAGAGAAACATGTCTGCACCGACATACACGTCTAGCTCAAGCCACTTCTTGTGCACCTCTGTCTCTTGACAAACCATTATGTACAGTCCTGCCACTGTATAGTGCTGTCAGAAGCCTGCCAAAATAATCTCTTCTGCAGGAGAATTTAACTCCATACCTTCTGGCACAGAGCAGCGATGCAATTTTATGCCTCCTGTGATAACTAATGGAAAGAACTCTTAAAACTTCAGAGCTTATAATAAGCTTGTCAGCTTATCATATTAGGCATGTGAGCTTATAACATTAGCATTTAAATGTTCCTGGGTATACAGTAATGTGATTGGAAGGCTTTGCCATTTTGACTTTGCCATTGAGGAGAGAGGTAGGCTGCAAGACACAGAGAAAGTGTGTTAATACTGTCATGTGGAAATGTTGGGGACTCTTGGATCTAAGCTTACAATTGTTTGCAGCAATTGTGCAAAAGTTCTAATGCATACACAGAGAGTATACTGTAAACTATAAAAACTCTGTGCACCATTTTGTTCCTGTCATCTTCCTGTACATGACTACAGCTTTATACAACATTATTACCTTTTTTTTCCATCTTAATCCTGTCACTGATGTTTGGTGTCATGGTTTCATATGTAACTATGACTATAAATGTAACTTTTAATATTACAATTTTGTGTTTTTTGTCTTCTTTTCTCATAACACTTTCAAATAAGTCCCCATTTATTCTTAATACATTAATAATTTCCAACGATTTCGCAAGAAGAGAAAAAACGTAACAAATGTGGACTGGATGTTATTATAAATAATAAAGAGTGACAGTGTTATAAGTTATAAAGTTGAGCTTACAAGCTGCATAACTTCTCAATATATTTCTGAACCTTTTTCTCTTTAGGTCATGAACACGGTAACCTTTATCGTTTCAGTCAGCTGACTATTCATGCATGATAAAATGAGCAGATTCCAAAGAGCAAAAATAAAATGAGCAAATCCAAAAAGTTTGCTCTTCTTTTTCGGTCTGTGGCTTTTCCCCACTGAAGACTAACTGAATTGAGATATATAGATCACATACAGCAAAAGGAATTCAGACAACCCACTAACAGTAACTTTAGTCTTTTTGTTTGCTTTTCAGTTTCTTTTTCTTAATGCACAGACTTAAAAAAGGACAAATATACTGAACAGCCTGGCATTTAAGGATGCCAAGTATAATATGAAAAAAGTAATAAACAAGTAAAATGATGATGCAGCTAATATGTTTGCTCCATATTCAATGTCTAGAATATTACTTGAAGTTCAGCCTGTTACCTATTCATGGTCAACCTTTGTCTCCTTTTGCTATAAAGATTCCAAAATTAATGATCGTCCCAGCAAGATGTGGAACCAAGCAAGTGAGCAATTTCAGGATTGACAGAGATTATTAAACAAAACTAATTATAGTCATTGGTATAGAACAATAATATCCTGCATACTAAAGTATTAATATGGGAGATTAAAATAGGCCTATCTATTAAAAATGACAATTTTTCATTCTATCTAAAAGGAGGAAATAGGTTTAACAGGCTTTTTCATCTGTGAGGAAATGGGCACCAGCAGTGGTAGATCAGTTAATCACTGAATATGCGCTCCCATCAGATAGACCACTGGCTGTGTACTTAGCACTGGGCAAACACAACTGATAATACACCATGTTGGTTTGGCATCAGACTATTGTGAAAATGTATAAATAGTGTTTTGACCTGTTTTTCAAGCTGCTATGTAGTTCTTGCGTTGTATAAGAAGCCTATGTTGTGTTCAGCACTTAAAGATATTTTCAGCTTTTCTGTTTATCATCATTTTTTGTACTTTTTCATAATTTGTGAAATTGAATCTTCTTCAAAAAGTGAGTACACTAATAGTGCAACAGCATGTGCATACTAAAGTTACTATTGCAATATAGTTTGGTTTTGTTTAGGATAACAATATTGATTGATTTTTCTTCAAAATATAGCCACTAATGTTATTGAGAGCACTACACTCATTTTCTGAACCCCCCCCCCCCCCCCCCCCCCCAAAAAAAAAAGTGTTGCTCTCCACTCTATGTAGGTTACTCATTCCACTCATTAATATAACTGCACAATTAAGATGAAAAACCACTTCTTAATATAATTTTTAAGGCATTGTTTTTCAACTGCACTAATCCCCTTTGTCGTTCATTAAAGATTCCCATTAAATCAAGTTCAAGTAATTTTCTGGCACTATTGTTCAGTAAAACCAATTAGGTCACTAATTATTTGGACTTGATGAGTATTCAGTAGTAGGTCTTCTTAAAAAAAATTTTTTTGGGGGGGGAAAAAAATGTAAATAGTATTGTGTATTAATCGCCACATTATCCGATTATTTTAGACGCTAGAGTTATACAACAGCACCTGATTATTTCTTCCAGGGCAGCTGTGCTTAGCAAAGCGGAGGAATGTCTCATACTGTTTGTTTTTTTTTTTTCATCTTTGTATGTCTGACTGAATCTAATTGAGGCACACAGACTATGGTGGTTTTGACCATTCACTGTCTATTCTCTGTTCTACAGTCTTCATTTAAACTGCAATCCCTGGCTGCTCATAGCAAGCCACACAGCAGTGCTACAGCTGCTGTTAATAAAAGTCAAGCCAACAAGCACAAGATCAAACAGAGATGGAAAAGGATGACGAGAATTTTTATACCTTCAGATTTTCTCTACCAGCATAATGTCTTGTCCTAAAACATCTTACAAAATGAGGACTAAAAAAAAATCCTGTGAAAAACGATATCTTATTACTCCCCTTTTGCAAGCAACAAAAAACAGAAACTTTAATTCTCTCTCTCATTAGTTTGAGAAAAAAAAATGTCAAAAACTACCTATTATCTGCTACTTGTCACCTTTAAGATTTTCTTGTAAGGAACACTGGGAATAATTAATGTTTAAATATCAGAGGAGTCTTGATTGAATTATACATGGATCAATGGTGTTAGTGAGTGAGTCATCAATACTTAAAGATGGACTAAACATGCCTTTCCCTCTAGGATGTCTGTATCCTTTCTAAGTGGAGCCTCATATTATAATGAGCTACTTAACGGCTCTTGCATGTCTTATAATCTACTAACATTCGGTATGAAAACAATGAAAGTCTTATTAATTAGTAAGGATCCTCATTCACATGGTAGTGCCAACACCAGTACTTCTTGCATGTGGTTTACCAACACTAATCAGATCAAAAATCAGATCATATACTTTGCTTTATATACTCTATCTTCTCATGTATTAAGGTAGTTCAACCAACAGTGGTTCATAATATTAAAAAGAAGTTCATTTTTACCCTTTAAAATGCCAGCAATTTTAAATATTCTAATGGCACGTCAGCACACAAAACACCCTTCCATCCAATTCAGAAACAGAGCTCATGCAGGCTTAAGTGTCTTTACAATGCGAGCCCCGTGGCACTTTAATGCTTTATCAGCCTGGAGCAATCAGGTGTGTATTCAAATCAAAATGACAGACAAGGATATTAAAGCTCAATGACATTTTTGAAAACCTTTGATATTTATGCCTGTTATGCGTTTGTGCATTCAGGGATTTAAATTTAAACCTCTAAGGAATTTCACTGTTTTTGACGCAAGTCTGATTCTGAGGGTAGGAAAAACAGTTTCAATAACCATCATGTTTCAACTAAGATGATGAGAGGTAATGCAACTCTGTATAACAGAAATGAGGGAGTTCTGTCTGCAATCCATTGGTACAACTATTTTGTAAAAGCAAAGATAAAAATACAGGCGATTGACAGCTTTTGTTGACAGAAACTTTCTCTGTTTCTTAGTAAGCACTAACTGATTTGAAAGTTTTCATGTGCTAACAATTCTCATAGTGCACGAGCAGCTTTGACCTCTGGGGCTTTTAGCGAAGTCATTTCATGATTGATATAAGCATTCATGCATAGTGTGGGTTTAATTAAAAATAAATCCATAGGTATTAATACAGTAATTCCTGACCTGTTATATAATCTTAGACATAAGAGACAGGGGGAGGGGAGAAAGTAGGTGGGGCAAGAAGAGGAAAGATAAAGGGATGAGAGACACTTTTTTTAAGAATTAAGAAAAGCGTTCTTTTGTTTAGTCAGGTGTGGAGCCCTGTGGTGATTAGGCACTCATATGGCAGCCATGGCTGCTGGAAGCCATGCAGAACTAACAATAAGCCTGATCTCCGTGGGCCAATTAGCCTTTGGAGTTCCCATGTAAAACCTTTCATGAAGAGCCTGTGAATGGAGGCCATTACAGACAGAGCCGTGCCAGAAGAACTGCTGTGTCTCCAGTGGATATCGTCTTCCCTGTCCAGTCAAGCCTGCACTTGTGACAAGAAGCCATGTCCTGAAACTGTACACACAGGCTACTTGGGAATAGAAAACTGACATTGTGTCCTAGTGGAAACCAATTACAACTGTTAAATCAGAGACTTATTTGCCATTAGAGTGGGTATACAAGACTGACTGATCTCATTTCAAATGATCATTATAAACAAAATTTGGCTATGAGGCAAAGCTTGTAGCTATCATAAACTGTATCGTTGGATGTAAGGCTCATGGAAAGTCTTGAAAACATATTTTCTCTTTGTTAATTCTGAACTGTCGTGCACATGGTTCTTCAAGCTGAAGTAAGGCTTTTAACGTGCTTTTAACATGAATGGCATTTTCAGGAAGGGCCTTGAAACATTTCTCAGTGTACTGGGATAATCCTCACAGTCACTGTACCCTCAGCCTCTTAAGTACTCATACACTATGCAGGAAACCTCAAGTTTGTCACACAGAGAAAGTGCACTATTGTTCAAAAGTAGATAAGACTGTTGTGGAATGAATGCTGCATGCTTGCTTTTTTGGGAGAATGCATGTGAAAGGGCTTGTGCAAGTCTCTCCTCTACTGTTTGCCATTCTTGCGGCTGCTGTGCTTTGCCGATGTTCAGGAGTTGACATTTTTCTGTTTTGTCTTTTGGTGAGCGGATGTGTGAATGTGAGCGTATACATACCAGCTGTTTGTGTGTATGTGGTAGTATGAACATATGTGATGGCGACCCACTGGCGTGCTTACACTTTTCCCCTGACTGTGCAACTCCCCAGTCAACGGAGAGGGTGAAGGTCCTCCTCATTCTAGATTCTCCTCACACCCAGCTGTGGATGTGGGTGTGAGGTGCGAGGTGAGCAGAAGCCCCAGCTTCCAACTTTTGAGAAAACAAGAGCTGAACCCATAACAACAAGAAGGAAATAATTTCTAACACTTTGTTTTTCATATTTGCTCTGCTCTCCTGAGGCACTGAACTCTGAAGAACAGTTGGGGTAACATCCTCAAAGCTTGGCATTTCCAGCGAGGATTAAATACCTCGAATTTGAAGGCAGTAGAAAATGAAAAACTGTCTTGCCTGCATCAAAGAGCAACCTTGTCATTATTAGCTGTAGAGGGAGAAATATGCAACTTGACAGAAGTGAATATTGTCTTCAGCTTTTTTCTTTCAAGGTGTCCTTCTTTTTTCTGTCAAGATGTTACACAGTAACAGCAATGAAGTGTTTCTGTTTAATTGGGATTTTTGTAGATACAGTTTGCACAGTTAGCTAGTTTACCGTGATCAAAATTGTCACATCGTTCATATTACTTGAAAGGAACCCCCAAAATGATAACAGTAACTCTATTAATACTGACTCATCTTATCATCAGAAAACAAAATTGACTGACTCTCAGTAACCGTCATAATAATCAAATGCATGTAAATGAAAGTTTTGATGCACAAATATTGTGTTTATCAGTGTTGAATGGAGTCATGTGATTGATATAGTAGCATGTAACTCAAACGCGCCGTTCAGGTTTTCTTTCCTGCTAACAGAAAGTGAAAGCCAAGCAGCCACATATTAGCTTTTGACTGAAGCTGTTCCAATCATACAAATTTGAACGCAGAACTAGAATAGAAAATAGCATCATCTGGATTGTGACGGACAATTATATTGTTCCAAAAGTTAAGTCAAGCTAAAATGTAAATGCCCAGATTGCCACCTGGCATGCAGAGTACAAAGCAAGCTCTCCACCTCTGGCTCAAGCCAAAATATGTGCGGCTGAAGAAGCTGTTAATCACTGTTAAGCCTCATGTTGTTTACAGCTTTTCTTTCTTAAGACATTGTATTGTAAGGGTATGCAGTTGTGGCATGATAGATTATGACAGGAACACAGGTTTACTTTGTCCTCAGTCCTTGTTCTTGTAAAAATGGCACATTGAGACAAATGCTTCGTTCAGGCAGATTGGACTTCAAAAGGCGTGTGTGTGTGCATATGTGTGTGTGCATGTGTGTGTGTGTGTGTGCATGTGTGTGTGTGCATGTGCTGGCCATCTAACTGAAAATGAAGACAAGCAACCTGCACAGAGAAATACTTCCATTTTTCTGGGTGTGTGTGAGCCCCTTTCAGTCAAAAATTATCAAAATTTGTATGATAGAGCTCGGCGCAATAAATTTCATTTTACATGTCAATTGCAGTCACAAAGCTCACCCGATATCTGAGGACTATGATTTGCTGTGTGGATACACTGCCACCCCTGCAATTCCATCAGTCCCCAGTAGCTGACAGGAATGGATAGGCTCTATTAACGTAGATACAGGGGGCCTAAGGCTGTGTTGTAACTAGTGCTATTAATCCATATAGTTGGTCTATCAAGGTGCTACCCTGTATGGGATCAAAAGGAGTAGTTTGCTGTCATAGAAACACTTATGGAATTCCAAACGATTGTTTCTGTGCATGAAAATAGATTTTTTTCTGTTTCCGTCTGCAGCGTGTTCTGTTTGTTTCCAATATAATGCAAATAATTATTTGAATATTGTTGCTAAGGTACATTTTCTATATATTTTTTAATGATTTATTCAGATCCTGTTTATCGTTTCTCTATCCTTGATTTCTGGTGGGAGCACGAAGTGGCAGTTATTAAACAATATAAACATTCCACAAGAAAAGAATATGTTTCAATGCATCTAAATGTGTCCTCCATCTCTGGGGAGGCGAGTGACATAGCTGGGCCCTTTGATCAACACCAGCGCCATCAGATTCGTGTCTCCAAGATACTCAGTCTTGAAAGGGACACACAGGGCTTATATAGTGTGTACATTAGCAATTTAGATCCAACATGAAGAACATTGTTAGAGCATTTGCACCTCAAAGGCACAATTTTAATTTTTGAAATTGGTCTGGAGTTGAGGTGGGTTGAATCTTTTTTTTTTTTTTCTTTCTCTCTCTTTTGTGCCTTCTATTACTTTTATGTTCTGGGGAACTGGGTGAACATATTGTATTTTTACAAATGGAAATTAGATACAGAAAAAAATGAAAATGCAATCATCTGTCACTGAAAGTCCTGCACCTTTTACTATAATTTATTAAAAAGGTTACACTGACATTCCTATTGATGTAAAACAAAGGGATGGTAATTTAATTTTAATTTCATTGATGCTGCTGCTATTTGAATATAAATCTACTGGCTCTTGATTGTTCAGCGTATGAATTTCTAAATACTATAACTTTATAACAAACACAAACTCAGGATACTGTGACTTTGTCGATGTGTTTGCATAAAATGCCCTTCATCTACTGTTCTACATTGTATATGCTACCCCAAGTAATGAAAGCCTGATTTAAAAAACATGATAAGTCTACGGAAAGATCACATTCCCTTTAAAAGCTAACAAATCACAGTGATCTTTACAGCGTCCCTTAATGAATGACACCTCAGGCATCCTCGCAAGTTCTTCTATCAGCTTGCAAATGTCTCTCGTAAAATGTACAACTTATATTGATTGTTCTAAATGTTAATGCGTTTTGAGCCAGGACATCTGATGTTTCACCATTAAAGAAACAATAAAGCATGCACTATTATAATGATATTTACCAACAGCTGTTCCTCAGCTACTCCCTAAGGGGATTGGTTGGGGGTGGGGCGGTTAATGCTGCATGGGTAGAGTTTTCTTTATTGATCTATTAAAAAAAAAGTCAAAAGCCATTTATTAATATTGTATTCTTGAAGCAAGAGAGACCACAGAAGTAGCAAAAAAAGCTCAACTTCTTTCTATTTTGCCTCTATGGGTTGAGATATTTTCAGGTGATAAGCAGTATCTGAAAGTCATGTCCTTACGTAATAGTAAGAAAAAACAATCAAGACCTGATACATGACCTCAGAGCTCTGGATCTCGGCATCCAGCTGATCTATCTACTTTTCACTAAAACATTGATGTTTTCAGTGGAAGGGTGGCTGCCAAGAAACCCTTCTTAGGGAAGGGGCATGGGGAGAAAAGGCTGTGGTATGCCAAATGACATGAGAACTTCACTGAAAATCAGTGGCAACAGGTCTTATGGAGTAATGAATCTACTCTGTAAGAATCTAAATTGTCATCAATATGTGCAAAAGACGTGAAAAAAAAAAGAGGTACAGTAATGAGTGTTTATAGCTATCTGTAAAACACAGTGGAGAGTCTGTCATGGCTTGGGGCAGCATTTCAGTGCATGATGTTGTGATCAAATTATGAAAGCATAAAAGTGCCATCAGATTTTGATAAACTACGCAATACAATTTGGAAAACATCCGATTCATTTTGAACAATCCCAAACACTGCAAATGCAGTAAAATATTGACTTTCAAGCTTGTAAAAATTCTACAAAATGTTTTTCCTTTTTATACTTATAATGTATTCCTATGTATGTTTGCATTTCTACAAAGCTACGTTAGTTAGGAAAATATAATGAAATTAGGGGTGGTTTAAGCACAGTAATATATAGAAATTATATTAGTTATTTTATTAAGATTTTTTTTCAATATGTTCTGAAAATCGACAAATAATTTCAAAATGTAGCATACACCATAGGAAAGTTGAGGAAAGCTGGACACAGTGATAAATATGGTATTATTTATGAAACACTTATTAAATTACTTTATTCTGATAGAGAATTAGGCCATATTAAAATGATCTAAGGCCTCAAGAGCAAAGAAGGAAAAAAAAGGAAAAAAATTCCGGCATTGCTTAAAACATGAAAAGATTGATAACTTTGTGCCCAAAAACTAGGGCTTCATCAAGGAAGAAGCTGGTGGAGAATGGAAGCTGCAGTGCAATGTAGTGGAAGCTGTTCCCATAATTGCTTTGTTAAAAACCAGTTGCTTTGTGTGTCCTAGAGTAATTAAGCAGTTGGAATTTTACATTACACTAGTGAAAATTAACAAAGAGCACATCTGGGTGTCCCATAGGTTTAGTCATTAAAAAGCCCATTATTTTTCAAATTACTTTTTCAATCTTTCAGCCCCCCTAATCCGGAGGTATTTCCCAATAGACAAGTTCCTGTTCTTGTTTTGAATGACTCCTTTAGGAAAGTTAAACATTTAGCGGGTGGTGTGGCCTGCAATGGCTGCTCGTTGCTTCTGAACTCTATTTCCAATACAAATAGAGTTGGGGAGAAGACACAACAAAGATGTTAGAGCCAAATATCTTTTTGAGTCACGAGGCCTACTCATTACTGGCATTAGTGTGAGGGGGAGAAAAAAAAATCCCTTAATACTTTTTGGTTTGTTTTATGTGGTTTCTAGAGCCTCCCTTGTTGACCAAAGTATTTTCTGAAAAGCAGTTCAGTCATTAAAAAGCAATAGTGTCACTTGAATGGAATCCTTCATTCAAAACCATAATTGAAAGTATCTCATGGGGAAAGCAGAGACGATCATATAATTATTAAGACGTTTGATATTTTGATTTTGTCCGTAGAGAATTTTGTTCGTCCTACAAGAATATTTACCTTTTTTTAAGATGTACAGTAAGAAAGGCTGAACATTAATATTGTTTTAAATAGATTAGTTGTGGGAAAGCCTTTGGGCTTATCTCTCCATCACATATAAGTGAATAATGTAAACACACCTTATTGTGTCCAAGGTTATGATAAAGTCCAACAGCAAGTTGGAAGTAAGTTAACTATTTCTACTGTTTATCCAAAACAACAAAACTATTAAATTCCAAAGAAAAAGGAAGCACTCACTAATTCAACCTATTTCTACACTAAATAAAACGGCTGCCACCACAAGTAGTTTTGTGATCATATCTGTTGGTATATCAACTGTCAGGGCCACGGTTGCTACAACATGCATAGTTTGGAGTTTACAGTCCAATACTAAAATTGTAATTTCATAGTAATTGTAGGATGCTCAAAATTAAAAACAAATCATGTTTTATCCAGAAAATTGCATTTATGATGCCTCAAAAAGAAACAAATAAATAAATAAATTTCTATATATAATTCTGCAAATATTTCATATCAGTACATATTTGATATTAACTCAGTGCTTAAGGTCTCTTCCCATACTTTTTTAGGTCATGTTGTGATGTTAAATTAGGCTTTAAGATTAGAGTTCTTACTGTTAAGCATACATTTTTGTATCATAGTTCAGCTTTTTATTTTAATACATGAAGTCGATACAAACAGAACATATTTTCATATGTAAAACAGCAAATCTTTCAACGTGACCCTGATATAATCTCAACCCCCGGCTAACTTTTTATGTGCCACCTTTTTTGATTAGGGTCTCCAAGTGTAGGGAGCGTAGCATAATGTACTCGCACCTCCTCAAAAATTCTCAAAGGGTACAAAATATGGGGGATGAATTATTTACCAATGCTGGAATATTTCTGGAGGTTTGCAACAGTGATGGAGAGTAGCCAAGTCTTTCATCCATGTGAGACTCTTGACAGTGGTTGTTGCTGTAAAAGGCAGAGCCACAAGATAAGAGAACGCTTTGACCAGCCTTGCCTCCCCACAATAAATCTTTATCATTTTAGGTGATGGCATGACCTCTAAGACGAGTGCTGGCCAAGAGGGTCCTCATTAATACAACTTGAAATCCTCTTGGCTCATTCCTTCTATTTTCTTGATGCCTGTGACCTTTGCAGGATTGCCAGTGTAAAGCAAAAGCCCATTTTGAGGAGGAAAAAAAGCAAAGTAAACCAAGGAATCATTATTATTCAGTTTAATATTCTCATATATAGTATACATCATTGTTTGTGAAAGCCATGTGCTTAAAATTTATTGTTTAAAATTGTGTCTGTTATTTTCATTCAACCGAATGTAAAATGACTAAAAGTATCCAAGTATGAACCATATCCATGCTAACATAACTTCAAATCATAGTGCACATGGTGGAAACATGTGGGCTTAGTCTGTGAGGATGTTTTTGTTTTTTTGCTGTTATGATCACTTGTCAAATACACTGACATAAAACCACATCATGCTTACATTCTGTCCTATTCCTTCAACACCCCTCAGCAGCATAATTTCCCAAGACTATGCTTGTTGTTGTATACTTTTTGTTTGCCCTTTTATCATAGATGGTGAAAGTTCCCCTATTTGAAACCATGCCTTTTTCAGCAGTCCACCAGCAGACAGTATTCGAGCCCAGTTCCCAGAGAGTTATTGTCCCTATTCACACATTCATGCTTATTTTATTCTTGCAACTTCTTCTTCTTGAAGAGATGCTCACACAAAGGAAGAACATTGAGTAGCAAACAAACTGTTTCCAGATCACTGAAGCACTAGCAACAAAGTATATATGACATGCAAATATACATAGAGAGACGGAATCTACTGAATTATACAAAAGGAAAATGACCAGCGTCTAGGACCCTAGGAGTTTCACAGAGTACATTATTGAGATACTTCATCTACTATAAAATGACATTGATCTAATTCCTTTAGGAAATTGAGGTTTTGTGTTACAATTAAGCCACTGACTTTAATTATAGTTTGATTAATTGTATGGTAATTGCGACCCGTCCATAAGACAAGTAACCCCCGCCCTTACAACACACACTGACACAAAGAATTACATTAAAAAAAATAAAATAAAATACCAATTTAAAAATTAATTGTGTTTAAGGAATAAATGTCTACTGAAAGCTACCACTGATTTCCCACTGATGTCACTGAAGTCCCAATAGTATCCCGTAATATGTTGTTTTTTTTTTTTTTAATAAAGCAATTCCAGTTAGAAAGTAACCAGAGTAGTACTGATCTATTATTTAATACTTTTTAATATTTTCTAACATAAGTTGCTGTTAAAAATTGAACTTAATATCTTGGCTACTTTCCATGCATGTTATTTTGGAGACTTTGATAAAATAATAGCAAAGCCAAACAACATGTTTTTTTGGATCGCCCCCTTGAAAGGTTCTTTTAAAATAACTTTGAGCAGTTAGCAGAGGCTTTAAAGCTGGAATGTTTTGCTTTTATTCATGCACATACTGTAAAGTAGCTAGTCTAAGGGGGAAGAGCTGAGACAAATTGATCTTAAAAGACACAAACTAGTGTAGACTGCCCCATAGACATTTGTTTGGTTGTAGTGTTTATCCCGCCACACAGCACCTGTAATTTCTCCCATATGGTGTTTAACTGATATGGATTAAACAATTAAGACCATTTTCTCTGCATGACTTCTGGCTGCTCTCCCTGCCTTGAAGAACTGTGTTTCAAATTAAATTGCCCCAAAAGATGAGCCTGCTCTACTTCCCCTAAACAATTAAATATGGCAGGTCTTATTATCTATAATTCAAGCAAAATGGATACGTGATGACTTAAATTTAATTCAGACTTCCTTTTTTTTTTTTAGAGTGCTTATTTTTTTCTTGGGTTTTGTTTTATTTACATGTTGCCATTCACTCCAATGAATCTCCCAAGACAATTGCTTGCTGCTCCATTGTTAAGAATTTTCAGGTCAGGATAAAGGCCTTTCTTTCTTTAGCTTGTTAGCAGTAAAATTGAGCCTGCTCAGATTTAAGAATGAGGTCTGTTAAGGAATCATTTGCATGCTACATTTAAAAAACAAAACAAAAAGAAAAACATATCTGCACAGGACATCTGACCCAAACATAAACCTGAATTTCATTAACTTCACATTAGACAAGATGAGAATATAAACCGCTGCACATAATAAATCAACAGCACATCGTAATCTTGTTGTACATCACGGATAACGCTGATAAAATCTTTTATTTAAAATCGGCAAATAAAAATATAAACTTGAACCTGACCTCCTTGTACATCTCTGTGCAGATAAATGTGATTCAAATAACAGTGCTTCCTTGTTATAATATACCTTTACATTTTAATGCAGGCTTTCTGATGACAACACTGTGAAAAGATAGAATAGAAAAAAAAAACTGTCTGTTGTGACATGCACGCAGGGGAGGGTGGAGGTGCTGGGGGTCTTTAGACTGAGGAAGAGCTCAACCCAATTAAACTTTATAAAAACAGTAAGGACAGGTGTGGTTCTGTGTTGACTTAAAGATTTGTGACAATGCCCCAAAGCAAAGGCTTGAAATGCACAAAGGACAACCAAGTGTGTTAGGGTTAATTGGATGACCCAATCCATCTCAATTAAAGATTTTGAGGCACACAACCCCCCGTGTGTGCGTGTAGAAATTGAAATCAGCTACAGATGGTTCTTCCTGTGGGGTTTCTCTAAATAATTGCTGCAAATACCACCGATGCTGGTGATGCTGGGGTCGTGAAATACTTTAACGTATTTGGGTCAAATTCAGTGTTGACTAGTACCGTGATGACATAATAATTCTAACCCTGAGAACATACTGGTTGGGAATCTGTGAAGTTGTATTGTATATATGGTTTTGCGTTGTCCTTAGCAGGGGTTAAAGTGGGATTTGGGGCATCATGGGGAAATCCAATCAAATCTGTGAAAAACTGCCCAAAAATAAGGTTTTAAAAATTTTATTTCCTTTAGAATTTATACCTCAAGCACTACCTTTGCTGTTGCAAAATTTATAAAGGTGAAAAAGTATATCATATTTAAAACTAGACTTAACTTATAAACTTTAGATAACCTTTGAATAACACAAAACACTGATTTCATTTGTTGACGATTCATTTCACAAAATAAAATGACCCGAAAACACACCGTGTACAGACGTACTATTTGACTAACATGAATTACAAGAGAGAATTATAAGAGTCCTATTTCCAGTTTATCCAGCGTCATGGGCAGAGCAGTAATACCTTTCAATTCAATTCAATTTTATTTAGCACCAAATCACAAAAAGTCAAGGTGCTTTATATTGTAAGGTAAATTTCATTGTTCTTGACAATGACAATAAATAAATAAATACTAAAATACTAAAAAAACCCTACGATAATACAGAGAAAATAATCACCTTTGAATATAATCTCTCCTCTTCCTCGCCTGGCTCTTTTTTTCTTAAATCTTTTGTCCATATCATATTTTTCATTTTTCTCCCTGGGAAGTACAAAAACTGAGATAGTATTTGTAAAGTTCCCACTCTTTTTCATTTGCCACAGTTTATGTTCACTCCTCTTTGGTAGAACTAGTTAGATTGGTCTTGATGCATTCTCAATCATCCAGGTAAGTAAATCTCCAAAAGTTGATTTTGTTCATTTGGACGTAACGTTTTCTGGACAAACAGAATCAACTTTTGGAGAACTAGCTAGATGCTAAAGTACCACAATTGCAATTTTATTGATATTTGCAGCATGAACACATGAAAAGGATAAGAAGGAAAACAAATATCTTAACTGTCTCTGTGGCATCAGCTACAAGAAGTGCCAGGCTTGAGCATATAAAAAACTAACTTACTTGATATTATTTTGTATTAAACTGCCTTTCAGATTTATTTACTCATTGACTGAATGTACCCTCTGGCTCTTATCATGTCTTTAAATTAGCCAGATTTCGTGTGCTGTTCCTGTGTCTGACTATCTAATGCTATGACAGAGGCTCACTGAAAAATAGTTATAATGTTTTTATGCTTTTTGTGATGCTTCTGGGACAGTTAAAACACCCTCAGCATTTCTGGTGGAATAACCAGCATTATCGTGTGACTGCTTCAGCAGCTTCATCGGAACCAGAACGCAATGCAACTGAACCATGTGTGTGTGACACTACGGAAGGTTAAGTGTTCAAAAATATGTTGCTAAAGACTCTGCTACCTTAAGTTAACCTCAAGTAACTCAATGGCATTGACAGCAAGTAAAATGGACATTTTATGTTTGTGGAGAAAATGTTTTACTTCTTTTCATCATGTTATCCAGTGTCAGCAATACTCACTGTACCTCTTCAGTTTTACTAATGTACTTCAAGTAACAGTTTAAGTATTCAGAATTCAATAGTTTAGTGCTTCTGCAACCAGCAAGACTGATGAGGATGCTATGCAGATAGGCCTATGCAGACCAGAAGTATCCCTCATGTCTCTTAAACTAAAAATTGGTGATTCATTTTGTTTTGTTTTTTTCAAGAGAATACCAAAGGGACTTGAGCTAAATTCTGTCCTGTCAAAGTTGGTTGCCTGTCCAAGTCATATATCAAGTCATTTGATCATTGGTTGTTCTTGTTTTGCTCTGTCAAATTCTTTTTGGGGATGTTGGCTTTGACCAGGTTTTAGGTTATTTCACCATTTTATTACCTCTCATATTATAAGAGGTTACTTTCCCTTTTGCTCTTTTTATGTTTTTTGTTGACTTTAAACCTTTAAAGTGACTCACTACTGCCCCCTAGTAGTACAGACAGTATTATTAATAACAATCCAATTCACATTTAACAAATCAAATAACTACCCAACTCAAAAACAAACATAATATGAAGCCTTACTGTGAAACGATTGCCTTTTTTTCATCATTACCATTACTTTACTGTGTTGAGGACCTTTTGTACCCAATTGCTTACTAATATAGTATATATTATACAACACACACACACACACACACACACACACACACACACACACACATATATATATATATATACATATATATACATATATATATATATATACATACATATATATATATATATATATATATATATATATATATATATATATATATATATATATATATATATATATATATACATGCATTTCTGAACTATACAGAACTGTACTGAAAGAAAATGGGTTTTGCTCCATTCTGCAACATTTTTGCTAATGAATGAATGAATGAATATTCTTTATTGTCATTGTCACAGGTACAATGAAATTGAAAGATGTCTCTGGTCAGTGCAACATCACAAAAGATAAATACTTAAAAACTATAATTAAATACTTAAAAACTATAATGATAGGATATAAAAGATAGAAATACATATAAAATACAGTATTCTCATACCGTAGATACACCCAAGCAATCCAGGCCTAAGGCCCCATGCAGACACTCAACATACGACCTAGTTGATATATCACTCAAACAATCAATCACTCAATCAATTTGTTAGCGCATCCAACAAAACATGTCTGAAAGCATTCCAACATCAAGGGCACAAATGACAACAGGGGCAATGAAAGTCATCTACTTTTAGTAGCATTGAGACATGATATTGCAATTGGGTAGAAACTGTGTTTGAGTCTGTTAGTCCTTGTGTATGTTGTTCTATACCGTTTACCTGAAGGCAGCAGTTCGAACATGGAGTGTCCAGGGTGTGAGGTGTCCTTTATGATGTTATGGGCTCTTTTGAGGCAGCGGGAACTGTGTAGGTCTTTCAGTTTGAGGAGAGGGCAGCCGATTGTCCTTTGGGCAGCGTTGATTACTCCCTGGAGTGCTTTCCTCTGAGCCACTGTGCAGCTAGCGTACCATATGCCTATGCAGTACGTTAGTATGCTTTCGATGGAGGCTCTGTAGAAAGACACCAGCAGTCTCTGTGTGATGTTGTTCTTCCTAAGCACTCTCAGAAAGTACAGTCTCTGTTGTGTCTTTTTCAGTAGCTCAGAGGTATTCACACTCCAGGATAGGTTTCCCTCTATGCTGACTCCCAAGAAGCGGAAGTCTGCCACCCTCTCCACACAGTCGTCGCTGATGATTAGTGGTTGGATTTCTGTCTTGTGTCTTCTGTAGTCAATTATGAGTTCTTTGGTCTTTTTCGTGTTTAGGAGAAGGTTGTTATCCTTGCACCACGAAGACAGCCGCTCCACCTCATCTCTGTAGGCAGACTCATCTCCCCCAGATATGAGCCCCACCACAGTAGTGTCATCTGCAATGGTCTGCACTTTAAGCCTATATATAACTATAGACCTAACATAGCACTAAAACAACTGGGTAGATTACATTTTAATATATATTAATTCTAATGTAGGGAAAATTCAATCATTTTAATGTGTTTTCAATAGTTTTGTAACAAAATGGCATTTTGGGCCAGAGGACTGAAGACTTGTTGATAATAAGGAAATATAAAAGGTCAATGAAATTCTTTTAAAAAGCTATTACTTCTTCTATAACGTACCTACTCATATCAGTTATATCAGACTGTCATTATTAATTATTAATGCATTTAGCTTTTTAAAGTACATATCTCTAATATTCAAAGAACATTAAATATTCTTCAGCTTTATTTAATCATCTATTTGTATGCCTAAAGATGTCTACATAAGAACTAAATCAAAGGTCGTCAAAAGCTATCAAATAAAAATACAGACTGGTATTCAGAAAATGTCTCTTTCATTGAACGAACATCTGGTTCAGTCTTAGTAGCATTTTTGTGTGTTTTTGGGCTTTCATCTAAGCTGTTCATAAGATTATAATTGATTGCTTAGATTCATTTTTGCTACTTACTGCTGGTAATTATCATGATTATCACTATTAGAAATAAAATGCTATTCTTCTCTATGTGATTTATAATTAATAAAAGCACCTGTCAGGTTCAGCTGTGTGGCAGGCAAAGTAGGACCCAATGGCAGGACTCTGTAGCAGGATTGTAATGCTGATTCTCAAAAATACAAAAAACTCAGTGAGGAGAAAACTAGGGACAGTGAACACGAAACTAGGAAACTTGGAGATTACAAGGGAAACAAACAGGGGAGGACACATGAGGAAGACACGGCGATGGACATAGGGAGACTGAGGCTGTGTCCAAATTCAGAGTCTGCATCCTTTGAAGAGCCGGGTCTTTGACCAAAAGTGGCCTGTAAGCCAGAAGTGAATGGCTCTGAAATTAGACAGTCTCGCCTTCGATCTATTCCCGCCCTTACCACAGCTGTTTTGTACCTCAGACTCAGAGATAATCATATCCAGGTAAAACAATTTTGTTTAATCTACAAGCTATAAAGAATTACACGTTAACTTTAGCTAGTTTCATGGATAATTTCAGCGACCGAATGACTGGCGATCACCCGTACACATTTACTATAGTACATGAACTAGTATATAACATATATATATATATATATATATATATATATATATATATATATATATATATATATATATGTATATATGGCACAAATTGCATCTTGCCAATATCTGCTTTACCAGCTGATTGCACGACTCAGTACACCTGGCCTGCTGAGGAAAAGCTCTGGCTTGTTGGTCCAGTGGCCCTAATCCTCTTCCATACAAATGTGATCCCCTTAAACTGTTATCGATTCTGTAACTATTTAGCTAACATAAGCTAATCTAAGTCTATTATCCGCAACCAGCTAACCAACCAACCACATGATGTCACATTCCATACTGATAGAAGATGGCGCTAAACATGTTTTTTAAACTTTAACTTTAAGCACTCTTTTCTTAAGTCCAGTTTCATAGACAGAGTTACATCTATGTTAGTTTTTGAGAGCAGGGATCCATGATGTAAATTAGTGTTTATATATGTAGGTTTCATGTCCCCTTTAAGTAGTCTACTTGTGCTGTTTAGCTTAATTTGATATACATCTGTCTATGAAACAGTTTTTGATTTGTCGCTACCATGCTATTTGTTAGAAAAAAGGTAATATTTGGTGTCTGGCAAACCGTGAGCTCATTGCCTGTAGTTGCATGGTGAGGTTTTAAAAACTGAGCTGCACATGAATAGTGTTAATAAAAAGCCAGGGATGCTGACAAGGAGGGGGAACCAGTCTGTCACAGTGCTAACAATCACACCTTTGGGCAATTTAGAATAACCAATTAACCTACCCCCAATATCTGCATGTCTTTGGATTGTGGGAGGAAACCAAGTTACCCAGAGAGAACCCACACAAACATGGAAAAACGAACTCCACACAGAAACTCCTGGACAGGCTGTGGATTTTAACAAAGGACCTTGTTGAAGTGAGGTAACAGCGTTAACCACTGGACCACAAAGCTTGTTTATTGTGAAAAGCAAATAAAATCCAAAGCATTACAACACATTAAAAAAAAATACAGCCTTAATGAATGCAGTAGGAGTTATGTATCACTGTGTACCACTGGGAATTATTATTGAATAACCTATTATTAAAAGTCAGGGATTCTCATGGCAAGTCCCATAGTCGACCTGTCCAGGGTGTACCCTGCCTCTTGCCCTAAGACAGCTGGGATAGGCTCCAGCGCCCCCCGCAACCCTGAAAAAGGATAAGCGGAAGCAAATGGATGCATCGATCGTTGAATTTACTAACAACTCCAACTGGATTTCATGGTTAAAATGGAGTCTCACAGAGAAAAACATAGTGAAAGTCAATTAAATGCAGCAGCAACAAAATTTGATGTTACATTCTGGATTCTAGAGGTGGAAAAATCGATACAAATATCAATAGTATCGATACCAACACTGGTATCAGCATTGGATCGATACTAACGCAACCGGATAAGCCTAGTATGTATGGGTGTGCGGGGGGGGGGGGGGCTGGAGCCTATCCCAGCTGTCTTAGGGCGAGAGGCAGGGTACAACCTGGAGAGACAGCCAATCATTCACACTCACATTCACGTCTATGGGCACTTTAAATTTAGAATCACCAATAAGCCTAACCCCCACTGTATCCCACTGAAATGCGTTAGATACCTTTTTTTGTCTTTTTTTTGTTTTTGAAATGAAAAACGTATCGTCAGATGACGTATTTATAGCACATTTAAACAACAGAAGGTGACCCAAAGTCCTTTAAAGACAGGCAAATTTACATTTCAGGTCTCTAAAAAACACAGTATCAATATACAAGAAAGCTAAAGTGTCTTAACATATCATTGTGAGTAAAAAACACATTGTGGGTACAGTGTTCCCACCTTCATCACGGGAGTTACGTTCTAAAAGTAACCCGTGATAGGTAAAATCCGTGAAGTAGTCAGCTTTATTTTTTTTTACAATTATTATGGATGTTTTAATCAGAATCAGAATCAGAATACTTTATTGATCCCTGGGGGAAATTATTTTTTGTTACAGTGCTCCATTTTAAACCAACATTAAGACAAGACAGACAATACGCTAACTAAGAATAAGGCTGTAAAACACCCATAATACACACTTTATACACTCTTCTCAGACAGGCATGAATATTTTCTCACTTTTCTCTCTTGTTTAAGTCCAGTATTGTAGAATGAAACCAAAGATCAAACTCTGGTTTCAAGTCCAGAACATGAGCAGCTGCCAGAGAATTCAACATTATTGAATCAATGGCATGGAAGTAGAGGAAGCAAGAAGAATGAGTAAACTTTGACTTATCTGACTGTTTCGCTTAATGCGCCTTGTAATCCGATGTGCCTTATGGTCTGAAAAATACAGTAACTTCTACCTTCCTTTAGCCTGTCAGGAAGTCCAACTTTTTGTGCGATGGTTAGCATCCTCTGCCTTTTGTGTGCTACCACAGGTGCCTTTGATGGTGCAAAATGTTTCGTCTACATTGTTGTGTTTGTTGGGGAGAAAACTTACAAACATACAGTACAGCACTTCAGAGTCACACTGCGAGCGATTGAAGATTTATGTAAATTTGACAAGCTGAACGCATTCTGTACTGTACAGGAGACGTAGCACGAAGGAGATTGATTGACAATGGTCTACATTCGATCAGGATGCAGAACACAAAAGTAAGCATGCAAAATTGCACACACAAAAAAATAAGTGAAACAGCGAGGCTCCGAAAGGTGAACCGCGTTATAGCAAGGGACCATTGTAGTTGACCATATCACAACACTGTTGTGTTGGTGTTTATTAAAATGTGTTCAGAATATGGCAAATGTACGATGATTCAGCTAATAAATCATGACACACTGCTCTCCCCTACATAAGCTCCCTATATAGGTTAAAAGTGTTGGTATTGGTATCGGTAATACTGCTCTTAATCTACTTGGTATCGGATCGATACCAAAATTTGAAGTATCACACACCACCAGTGGATTCTACTTACGCAACAAGACAGCTGCTATGGGAGAGACACTGCTCTTTAAGATGTAGTGCTAAGTAATATATCCTATGTATCCTACTGTGTAGGTTTCGGAAAGACATATTAACTGACAGTAAGGTACGTATAAGCGAGTAATTTGTATATTAATTTCAAAACAATCATTAAATAAGTAGTAATACCACTTAAAGTTGCACGCTAAACAAACAAAGGACATTTAGATTAAAAAAAAAAAAAAACAAGTTCAATTAATCTTTTGTGTATACTGATCCCTGGAAACAGTGTTTTGTACAACCCCAAGTTGGCATTTTTAAAATCAAATTAACTCTGTTAAAATGAAAACCTGTCATTTCATTTTTCATTAGTTTTCCTGAAATAGCCTTAAATACAAAATTTTGGGGTGTGTGGGTTCAAAAGAAAAACATAAATTATGACCACTTATACCTAGATGTCATTTTGACCCCCATGGAAATGAATGCAAGAGCACTACTGCCAGATGCTGGTTTGCCTAGCAGATTGTTAACAATTGTTTGCATACATTTGACATTTAACATGACAGCTTTATATGACTGACAAAAAAAATATAGTAAGGACTGTAGTTATATAGAAGATGAATAATTACTGCAGAGATGAGTGGGTCATGGATGGGACCTTGAGCCAGGGCACCGTGTGTGACCAAACACGTGGAGAACCGGGTAGGGATCCATAGCTGGACGTCCAATAATGAGAAGTAATCTGAGCAAATAAGGAGTGAAATGGAGGCTCAAGGTGACCAAGCTAGGTAGCAATATCATTAGCTGATAACTCCAAAGTTTCAAATGTGCTGTCTACTGTATACAGTCATATCAAAATAGCAAATACTTCAAAATAGTAGTTCAGTAACCACTAATACTTCATACACAGTTTATAAATCTGAATTTATCTTTTGATCTTGCCTGCTTGACATGCACTTCTGTAAGTGTACTGCAAAATAATTACCCCAATTTGTTGTTTTGGTAGGGCATCTTAAATGGGTTTTCTATATATTTGCAGATTTTTTGTAATCATTCTAAAGATACACCACATCAATTCTAATGATCATCAGATAAGAAAGGAAAAGAGGTAGAAACATGTAAAGATACATTAAAGATCCAGACAGACACCCATGCACTTGCAGTCATTTCCACCATGCACAATCCTACCTCACAATAGCCATTTCAGTCGTCTGTGTTGACACTAATAGAGTTGATTTCCCATGGCAGCATGGTCCATCTATTGCCACAAACATTGGCAGGGCTGCAGTCACATCGTGTTGACACAGAATACAATCACTTCTGCTTGTCTGCATCGTTCCTGTAGCACAAAAAAGGACTAAAGCATGTCCACTGGGATGTAACGCATCATCTTTGAGATTCAACGTTAACCTCATTTTGTCATTAGTACCGAGAAAGATTCATCTGCACAGAAAACAGAGAAGAAAGCAGTTTTGTAATCAAAGACTTTGCCTTGCCAAATGCACACATGCTCTCACGTATATCAACAGATTGAAGAAGAGTAGGGGGTGCAATATCAATTCCCTCAGGGAAAGTTTTTAAAGACTTGGCTGGTGAATGTTCTTGAACCTGTGACACAACCCAAACAACAACCTAAAAATTATATTAAAAAATATCAGCAAGGCAAAAACAGATACATAGAAAACTATTCTAATGTAATGACTTTCTTCATTATTTCTATATATAAGAATATATCCTGAGTCCTGGGTTTAGTATGTATGCATTTAGATATCCTTTAACACCTGGACACCAGTGTTGATTTTGTAACATCCAGATTATAATTATACTTCAAACTTAAGTGTTTACATGCTTCTTTGTCTTTGCTGTACTGCACCACATGATTTGTGGCTGCATTTTTGTGTGAAAATGTGAGAAACAGAAATAATAATGACATTAAGACAAACACTTACTTTTTCATCTGTTACTATATAGCCATACACACTGATAGCTTTACAAGCTTGTGTTTTTCCAACACAGCAAAATATGTAAGTTTATATTGGTATTCTTTTAAATGAAGGTTTTTCTTGTAAACAGTTTTGGAAGACATGCTGGCTAGATAATTGAAACAAGAGTAGGCATAGTATTTCATTTTTACATTGAACCTATTTGTTCAACCAAAAATATACGAAACGATTTCTATAGTGGGTGACTGCTAACAGTATTAGATCAGAACATTGCTACTGCTGTAAATATCCATGGTACTAAAATTGTACCGAGAGATAAGATGAATGCTTTTTACTTACACGGCATGTAAATTAACTTGGTTGCATAAAGTCCATGAACGTGCATTGACAAATATAGATGTTTGCACTTATCTGAAAAACTGCATGAGCCGTAGTCACAATGATCTACAACCACTTACTTGTCTGCTACACATGCTAATGTGAATAAATGACAAAGCAGCACGTTTGGCTGCACACAATTGTCCAAGAGTCATGAGGCTAATCAACCACTGTATACCAGAGCCAGACGAGACTGAGTTTCTATCCATTTTCCAACACCAGGTAACATATCTAGTTAAAACAGTTCCAGTACATTCACATTTCACTTATGTTTTGTGTCGCAGTAAATCAGATATCTCTTATTAATTACGTTGTTTTAAAAAAGAATCTATTTCTTAAATCCAAGTTGTACATGTTTCTTAGAAATGAATGGAAGTCTTAAAAGTATTGTGTAGTATGGAGTTAGCAGAGCAAAAAGCACAAATATAAACACTTCAAATCATACCGATACATCATTGCAAACTCAAAGGCCAAACAACAAGACTTTTTTTAATTGTATAAAGTATGTCATTGAAATCTGGTCGCTTTACCTCAACTGGTGTTTTACTAGATATACATGTAATTCCTTTTATTTTCTTAGTTCTGTGCTCTTAGTTGCCTAGGTGTTATCGCTATATCAAGATAACTCAAGAATGAAGCAATGTGGTAGTATAAAATTAATACCATAGATGTATCTACCGAAAATCTCAGATGAGTTTGAATCTCACTGACCTCGACCTGAAGGTCAAGGTCAGAGGTCAAATTTTGTGAAACCCTTGTTAATGTGATAACTCAAGAAGGAAGTCACCTAGGATTTTGAAATTGATACCACAGGTGCATCTACTAAAAATCTTGGACAAGTTTAACTCTGAGTACCTTGACCTCAAGGTCAGAGATCAAATTTTATTAAAATGTGACAACTTGAGAAGACGGTGACATAGGATTTGACACCATAGGTGTGTCTACTAAGAGGATGAGGAGTACCACTGGCCACCGTGACTATTTTTAAGCAATCCAGTCATCCATCCATCCATCTTCATCCGCTTTTTCCGGGGCCGGGTCGCGGGGGCAGCAGCCTAAGCAAAGAGGCCCAGACCTCCCTCTCCCCAGCCACCTCCTCCAGCTTATCCGGGGGAATACCAAGGCGTTCCCAGGCCAGCCGAGAGATATAATCTCTCCAGCGTGTCCTGGGTCTGCCCCGGGGCCTCCTCCCGGTGGGACATGCCTGGAACACCTCACCCAGGAGGCGCCCAGGGGGCATCCTTGTCAGATGCCCGAACCACCTCAGCTGGCTCCTTTCGATGTGGAGGAGCAGCGGCTCTACTCTGAGCCCCTCCCGGATGGCCGAACTTCTCACCCTATCTCTAAGGGAGAGGCCAGCCACCCTTCGGAGGAAGCTCATTTCTGCCGCTTGTATCCGCGATCTCGTTCTTTCGGTCACTACCCACAGCTCGTGGCCATAGGTGAGGGTAGGGACGTAGGTCAACCGGTAAATTGAGAGCTTCGCTTTTACACTCAGCTCCCTCTTCACCACGACGGACCGGTGCAGCGTCCGCATTACTGCAGCTGCAGCCCCAATCCGTCTGTCGATCTCCGGCTCCCTTCTCCCATCACTCGCGAACAAGACCCCGAGATACTTGAACTCCTCCACTTGGGGCAGGAACTCATCCCCGACCCGGAGTGGGCACTCCACCCTTTTCCGGCTGAGAACCATGGCCTCAGATTTGGAGGTGCTGATCCTCATTCCCGCTGCTTCACACTCGGCTGCGAACCGTTCCAGTGCGAGCTGGAGGCCCTCACCCGATGAAGCCAACAGAACCACATCATCTGCAAAAATCAGAGATGAGATTCTGAGGCCACCAAAGGGAAAGCCCTCCGCCACTTGGCTGCGCCTAGAAATCCTGTCCATAAAAATTATGAACAGAACCGGAGACAAAGGGCAGCCCTGGCGGAGCCCATCACCCACCGGGAACGAGTCCGACTTATTGCCGGCAATGCGAACCAAGCTCTTGCAACGGTTGTATAGGGATCGAATGGCCCGTAGCAATGGGCCAGACACCCCATATTCCCGCAACACCTCCCACAGGACACCCCGAGGGACACGGTCGAATGCCTTCTCCAAGTCCACAAAACACATGTAGACTGGTTGGGCAAACTCCCATGCACCCTCAAGTATCCTGGAGAGGATAAAGAGCTGGTCCAGTGTTCCGCGACCAGGACGAAAACCGCATTGTTCCTCCTGTATCCGAGGTTCGACTAACGGACGAACTCTCCTTTCCAGCACCCTGGCATAGACTTTCCCAGGGAGGCTGAGGAGTGTGATCCCCCTGTAGTTGGAACACACCCTCCGGTCCCCTTTCTTAAAGATGGGGACCACCACCCCGGTCTGCCAGTCCACAGGTACTGCCCCTGATCTCCACGCAACATTGCAGAGGCGTGTCAACCAGGACAGCCCTACAACGTCCAGAGCCTTCAGAAACTCGGGGCGGACCTCATCAACACCAGGGGCTCTGCCACCAAGGAGTTGTTTAACTGCCTCAGTGACCTCGCCCCCGGAAATTGGCGGGTCATTCCCCTCATCCCCAGACTCTGCTTCCTCCTCGGAAGATGTGTCAGTGGGATTAAGGAGGTCCTCGAAGTATTCCTTCCACCGCCTGACAATTTTCTCAGTCGACGTCAGCAGTGCTCCGCCAGCACTATACACAGTGCAGGTAGAGCACCGCTTTCCCCTCCTGAGACGTCTGACGGTTTGCCAGAATCTCTTCGAGGCAGTCCGAAAGTCTTTTTCCATGGCCTCTCCGAACTCCTCCCACACCCGAGTTTTTGCTTCAGCCACTGCCCGAGCCGCATTCCGCTTGGCCTGTCGATACCTGTCGGCTGCCTCCGGAGTCCCACAGGCTAACCAAGCCCGATAGGACTCCTTCTTCAGCCTAGTGGCTCCCTTCACCTCTGGTGTCCACCATTTGGTTCGGGGATTACCACCACGGCAGGCACCAACCACCTTGCGGCCGCAGCTCAATGCAGCAGCTTCGGCAATGGAGACGCTGAACATGGTCCATTCGGACTCAATGTCCCCAGTCTCCCTCGGAATGCTGTTGAAGCTCTGCCGGAGGTGTGCGTTGAAGATCTCGCGGACTGGGGCCTCTGCTAGACGTTCCCAGCACACCCTCACTACACGTTTAGGTGCACCAGGCCTGTCCAGCGTCTTCCCCCGCCACCTGATCCAACTCACCACCAGGTGGTGATCAGTTGACAGCTCAGCCCCTCTCTTTACCCGAGTGTCCAGAACATATGGTCGCAGAACTGCTGATACGATTACAAAATCGATCATCGACCTACAGCCTAGAGCGTCCTGGTGCCACGTGCACTTATGGACACTCTTATGTTCGAACAGGGTGTTCGTTATGGCCAAACTGTGATTAGCACAGAAGTCCAATAACAGAGCACCGCTCGGGTTCAGATCAGGGAGGCCGTTCCTCCCAATCACGCCCCTCCAGGTCTCGCTGTCGTTACCCACGTGAGCATTGAAGTCTCCCAGCAGGACAACAGAGTCTCCAGGTGGAGCACCCTCCAGCACCCCCCCCAGGGACTCTAAGAAGGCTGGGTACTCTGAACTGCCACTCGGCGCATAAGCGCAGATGACAGTCAGGACCCGTTCTCCGACCCTAAGGCGCAGGGAACAAACCCTCTCGTCCACCGGGAAAAACCCCAACGTACCGGCAGCAAGCCGAGGGGATATTAGGATGCCCACCCCAGCCCGCCGCCTCTCACCAGGGGCAACTCCAGACTGAGACAGAGTCCAGCCCCTCTCCAGGAGACTGGTTCCAGAGCCCAAGCCATGTGTAGAGGTGAGCCCGACTATATCTAGCCGGTACCTCTCAACCTCCCGCACTAACTCAGGCTCCTTCCCCACCAGAGAGGTGACATTCCATGTCCCTATTGCCAGTCTTGGCAGCCGGGGGTCAGTCCGCCAGGGCCTCCGCTCCTGGCCGCCACCCGGCACACAATGCACCCGACCCCTATGGCGCCTCCTGCGGGTGGTGGGCCTGCGGGAGGATGGGCCCATGTCTCCTCTTCGGGCTGTGCCGGGCCGGGCCCCATGGACTAAGGCCCGGCCACCAGACGCTCGCCCTCGGGCACCCTCCCCGGGCCTGGCTCCAGGGCGAGGCCCCGGTGACCCTATCCCGGGCAGGGTAAACTGTTCCCTCGGTGTCCTTTTCATAAGGGTCTTATGAATCGCTCTTTGTCTGGTCCCTCACCCAGGGCCAATTTGCCATGGGAGACCCTACCAGGGGGCAAAAGCCCCCAGACAACATAGCCCCTCGGATCCCTGTGACACACAAACCCCTCCACCACGATAAGGTAGCGATTCAAGGAGGAGCAATCCAGTCATGCCTAAATAATTGTGTCAACTACACATGCATCCCAGGCAGAGCTCAAGTCGACTACAATAAATAGAAAAGGCATAACTACTCAGTTGTCAGATCTCCATTTGTTTGTCCATATCCGCAGTGGAATATGACACAGCCTTTACTGTACTTAAGTAAAAGTTTAACACATTCTATGTTTACTTCATACAATTTAACACATTTATCTCTATTTTCAAAATGTGCTTTAGGTTTAACGCATTTCTGGAAAAATGTTATTGGCTGTCACTGCACACCTTATAGACTTTCTTTGTCCATATAACTATAATTATATAATAATTATACAGACTGCACGAAAGGCTTGAAAGGCTCCTCCAAATCAGCTCTACAAGGACTGACAGCAGCCCATTCATTCATTTATATTACTTACACTGGAGGGGGGCATAGTGCAACTAAGGTTGAGGGGGGTGTAATTAATGTGGCAAGAAAATACACAGAGGGACAAAAGTAGGAAGGGAAAGATTCAAGTAAAATGAATATTTTACTAATAAATATCTACTTTGACTCTGAACCACTAATCGCTGAAAAGCATGATATTATATATCTATTTAATTCTTTTTCTTAATTATTACTATTCAATAATTTGAAATTAAAGCTGATGATGCTTAGATTCATTCACTGAATTCCACCTATGGTCTAATATATTGACGGCATAAACAGCATACTGTCAGGACAGATGATGGAAATCAGACAGGTAACTTAACAAGAAACATCTGCTTCTATCTTAATGAACTGACTTGTATAAATCCACAAAGAGCAGTAAACCTCAGAGCAGCAGCAGTATAGGTCAGTTGATCACATAGCATACAAAGAAAATCTACTGGAGTTCATAAAATAAATTATTGTGTGTTGTGCGATTCTGAAATGAGTCAACTTATCTCATGTATCAGTGTAGGTGTGCAAAGTCATACAGCTACAATGTAGGCAACAACAAACAGTAAAAGCAAAGTTTTTATTCTCATGTGAGCACAAGGCTTAGTTCCCTTTGCATAAAAATACAGAGTATAAATGTTCCCTAAAAACATACAATTGAAACAAATACCTGTACTTTTTTTTTTTTTTACTGTACCCAGTAAAAGTACAGACAACTTCTTTTCTTGAATAAATTAGTTGAATCAGCACTTCGACTTTTACCAGAGGAGTTTTTAACATGTGCATCTGTACTTCAACTTAAGTGAAGAATGTCGGTATTTTTACCACCTCTAAAAACTGCAGACTACTGTGCTGTCAACCAGCACATTCACCCCAAACATTCTGTTGAAGCTGGAAAGTATCTTTTTAGTGTCAGAATTTTATCCATATGCACCACTATAATTGGGAAAGAGTGGATGACTTTTTAAAGTTGATGTTTGGGGAGAGCCAACAGGTTATGTTGACAGAAATGTGGAAAGGACAATAGTGTGCATGCTACTGTGGGCCCATAACTACAGTACATGGGTCCATGGCAGGAGTGTGCAGAACATTTGTGTTTATCTGTTTTATTATCTATTTTTTATTTTCCAATTAGCTCCACTGTTCTCATTTCACTCACTCTTGCATGGCTCGCTGTCATGCTATACTACATCCCAGCCTACTCATTTATGTCCTCTGTAATGGACATTTGTCTTTGACTTATTGGAGCTACCTTACTGAATCCTGATGTGCACAATAGAGGACATTCTGGTGTTCCAATGATATCGCATGTGTTTGGGTGGCCTCTTTTAGGCAGCAAATCACAAAAAAATGAAACTGTAAGATACTTTTTTCCTCAGTTCTCAGCAGGATATGTGGCTCAGTAAAAGGACAAAAAACTGTATTATATTATATCTGTACTTTTAAGTTTAATCACAATACAAGACATATTACTGCATTTTCTGTCATTTATTTGTTTAGTTGTAAGTCAAAGCAACATTTAAGATTACCCTTTTATTAAAACTGTCTTTTAGCCAAAGGTTAGAACAATCTGGGTGAGTCTATTTATTTTATTTTATTTTTATTATATTACATTTAATTTTATTTTTAAAATCGGTTACTGTAAAGCAAAACCAGAAACCTTGCGGCTGTTGACTCATCTTGAAGTTTTTTACTAGGTGAGTCAGTATGTTGTGTGTCTGTGTCTTAACTATAATAACAAATGTTACAGGAGGGGGATGTAACAAATAAAGAAATAGTTCCCATGAAAGTTAAAAGTTCATTGCAGGTTCAGATCTGCTGAAAACAGCATGTGGTGGCTGCTTAATTCCATGGGCCTGACCTAGGCTTTCCTTTGATGACTGTAGAGTTTCTTTATATTGAGTGTTTATTACTTAATCATTCATTTTTGTGCCTTTGTTTTTAAAACCTCCTCAAAACCAGCTCTGACTTCTTGGTTTGTCAGGTGTAGTATACCACAAAAGATGATCCACGTCTCTATATCAGTTCCTTTTAATACTCAGCTAAACCCTAAAGAATTCTTGTGATGTGCAAACCACATGTCTGGTTTGTTTGCTACAAAAACATGAATATTTAATGCAGGTCTTCTAGAAATTTGTAAATGGTAGATGTCAGTAAATGTTGTGCCTAACAGCTTTCCCTGGTTGGATTTAGAGAAAGGATTGCTGTTGACACATTGCCTTTGCGTCCTAAGGCTTTTCAGTAATTTGGAAATTAAAACTTTAATTGTCCTATGATTTTTCACAAAAAATATTAAAGAACTTTTTCTTCTTTGGGTCCATGTTATGCAGGTTTTCTCATTTACCCTGTAACAGATGTTTGTGCAAGCTGTAGGTAGCTGCTGATTCTGGCATATGTAGCTGCATGCATGTTACACCTGCTGATAAAGGTAGTTGTGAATGGAGTTGTGAATGGATGTTGTTAAGAATCACTTCATCATCACAGCTATAATCTAACCTTGTTGTGTTAAGATTTTTCTGACAGTAAAGTGTGTAATCTGGTAGAAATATGTACAATAACGAGAACGAGAAGTATTTTGTAGCAAACAGAAAGTCTTCAACATATCAAATTGACAAAACCATTAAAAAAATGTGCTCATGTGTTACAGTGATGCATGTAGCTCTGTGAGTCTTTATGGCACCCAAAAAACATAGGCATGTCAGTATAGTAATTGGCAAAGTAAATGTGGTAATTAACGAAATAAATGAGATTTTGTTGACAAAGTGTCTCCATTCTCCTTTTCGTCTCCAAAAACCTTAACAGCATTTGTTTTTATCTCTGAATATGCATGTCTTATCAAACAAGAACAAGAAAATGTTGCCCATGTTGGATGTGAAATGCGCCGGTTAAATTAAAACCATCACACCTGCATTGACCTTAACAAGCCTTCATTTGCAATTAGCACAAACTTCAAAAATTGGAACTTGCCCAGCCACTATTAATAATATTGGCTTGAGTAATAAAAATGTACTAAAATTAGGCCAGCTTTTTTGACTCCAGGTTCAAGACAATGTTCTGATGTAGAAACGGTAAACATATAAATATGAACCCGTAAATAGACTCTTTTTTTGTCTTGGGTTAAAAATATCCCATGTTTCCTATTGCATGTCTATTTAAGTCATTTGTCATACCTGAATAACCTTACAGTTGACTTACTATTCATGAGAATTTTAATTATAGAAGATATCAGTAGGTGAGGTAGATTGGAAGCAGATAAAATTCTAGTGTTGGACTGCGAAAGTGTTTTTTTGGGGGGGGGTTTTGAACTTTGTAGAAGTTTTACTTCCAGGAATTGAATTTCAGAAATGGTTGGTGATTTTCATTATGTTCATGGCACTGATCAACCACTTTTTATGTCCCTGGAGATGTAAAACAGTCACTACGGGGGGTCAAAGTTTACTTGTTACAGTGTGTTAGCAAAGGTGAAGCCTTTCCTAATTATTTTGACGGCAAGATAACACTTTGGAATGTTTGAGTAATAAGCCTTCCACTTTAAGCAGAGGAGAGTATTGTACTGTCTTTCTTTGCTGCTCAGACACACATGCACACGCATACATGAGCACACACACACACACACACACACACACACACACACACACACTTCAACATGCCAGTTTCTCTAAGCCTACCACCTAATTAAGGCCAGTCCTTGCAGTTTCAGCTCCAGAGAGAACTGGATTTCCAATCTCCTTCAAGGCAGTCCAATACTTTAGTTGTATTTTCAAGGCATGCTGTTAGCTGTGGTGCCATATTTTTAGAGGTGAACACCTGCATGTTTGACATCTTGTACCATTTGATACCACTTCTCTAAAATGGCTCGAGAAGTCTGGTAGCTCATAACACGATGTAACATGGCACCAAATCAAACCCAGCGCAGAATGCATTTGAAAAAGTTATCGCATATGTACACAGAAATCGCATATGCCTCCTGTGTATACTTAATGTTTTAAAGCTGTAACCTAGTTTCATGATCAAACATCAGTTTTTTTCTAATGGCATAAAAAATGATATATGGCTACACTTACGCTCTTCTTCTAGGCTGCTCTAGTTTCCTATGAACATTTTATGCACATGTCTTCTATATGTTAGCTTCGCTGATCAGCCTAATTATCATATTACTTGTTTACTTGTGTCCTCACTCTGGTTTCCAAGGTGTTGCCTAGGAGATGAAGCATATTTTGGAGCACACATACACCACTTAATGTGTTTGAGTGGTGTGTGTGTGTGCATGGCAGAGGGTGTGTGAGTGCACATAGGGTTATGCGTGACATTATTGTTCCAGTCTGAGCTTGCCAGCACATGTGCGTGTGCACAAGGATGTGTAATCAGAGCCGCTTTGGAACTTACAAGAAGTCATTAACAGTCAAGACTATTGTGCAGACGCCATGATTTCAAAGGTGCTCCACAACAGCTTGTGCGGCAAGGGCTGATTGAACCAGAGCACTTGAAAGGGGGAGAGAGACGTCAGGTTCGCAGTATCCTGTCGCGGCCCATCTGCCTCTCTCTCTGCTCCTGCCGTCAGTCTCCTTTGTGAGGAGGAAGGGGTTTGAACATCAAAGAGCAGCCATGCTACCTTGGAGACAGAAACAATTAGTAAGGGATCTAGTGAAAGGTGGCATTGAGGAGAACCCCATTCCAAGATAGTCAAAAAAAATATACCTGAGCATTAGTAGGGAGGAAGGGTAACCCTGGATTCCAAATGCTTCACAGAGAGATACTATATGAACTTTTTTTTGCAGGATTACAAATTTTAGAGGATTACAGTATTTTTTCCAGCACTCTGTAAAGTATTGTTGCATAATATAATGTCATTTCTAATTTAGATAGCACAGTATAGTAATATAAACAGCTAAATGTTGAGCTACCTCCCCATGACCGACAGATAACACTTCTGGCTGTAAGGAGTATCATCTCATTAGCACTTGTATCCCACAATATCTCTGCAGCAGCCTGGCATGAGTCGGGAGCAAATCTCGGGAGTGGGGTGGGGGGAGTGCCTCATATAGAATACCCTTGAGTTGTTCCACAGCTATCGTCTCCTAGATGTCTTTGCTGGCTCGCTAAGCAGCTACACCTACATTCACCCCAGCTCCCATTTCATTCTGAATGTGAAGTTTGAGTTGGCTTAGCTGCTGTTTAATAATGCATTTGTCATCCGTGACCAGGCCAGCTGAAGGGGCTTGACCAAACAAACAAAAAATGAGGTCAATATCACCTGGTCCTGTGTATTGAGGTTGAGGAGTAAAACATGAAAGTAAGACTAAAGTAGAGCATTTGGTGTGTGGGTTTTTTTTTTTTTTTTTTGGTTTTTATGTGCTATTAGTAAAAGTCTTGCTTTCACTTTAGTGACAAGTGTAGTTGACAGTGCTTATACAAGATATATTCTTAGCAGTTTAAAAATATATAGTGCATTTATTGGCAAACCCACAATTCACAATACATATGTAAACTTTTCAAGCTAAGAATTATATTCATAATTTTACAACAGTGACTCAGAAAGAAGAAAAGATTGGAACGAATAATCAGTTTACCACAATATGATTAAAACATATTAGACAGGAATAGACCCAGAGTAATTAAATTCAATAATTAGCCAAATAAAAAAAAGAAGACGAGCTTATTGTTCCAGTTTTTATATAACAGCCATTGTTAGCTGCATTGTTAGAACAGTGTTAGAAGCATCGGTTGTGGTTAAATGTACGAGTTATTCAGGTGGCACCACTCTCTTCAGCCAAGGGCACACATCAGGTAATGAACAGATCTGTATATGAATAGACGACAGCATAGATGTACACGCAATATAAAGAAGTAACAACCTCAACTGACAAACACTTAATGAGAAAATTTATTTTATATTTGCAATGTGACCTGATTTTATGAAAGTGATATAACTAATTTAATTTCTTTTCTGTAGTCAACATGCCTCATTTGCAGGATGTGTAATGTCAATATGTTACTTCTCTTCATGAAGTAAAATGACTGCGTTTGTCTTCAAGGATGTGGGTGTACATCAGTGGGAGATTTTCATTTTGACATTTTGTGGCACTTGCAGAGTTTCTCGCTTTAGTTTTTGCTCAAACATAGTATGAAGACAGCGATCTTGTTTCAAGGTTATTGCACTTATAATTTCCCCCCATTTCAGTGCTGGAGTGAAGACGAGAGACACTGAGAGATTTTCAGACAGACACCAGCCGACCGCCGAGTTCTGCAGACTTGTAAGCATGTGAACAGCAGAGGCGGTATCAATCCCTGGAATGAGGCCGATGACCGATTCCAGTTCAGGGCCACATCAAAGAGTGTGAATGCAGCAGCAGTAACAGGAATGCTGGGGGTCAGGGACACTGGCTGAGGGATTTAGTCATTTCAGAGCTTATGTGAAGCACCATGGAGAGCAGCTATAAAAGCACAATGTCACTTTGTGACCTGCAGTTGGAGGGATACAAACCTGAAGCGATGTGAGCTGGATGGGAGCGTTGCACTGTTTTGACACACTCAAACATGCACAGGGATACTGAATTTGGCACATACACACAATCCCACACACAGACAGAAAGGTCAAGACATAAAGAAAGTGACTACACTCTTTCTAATATTTTTTCTTCTCTCTCACTTACTTTATCACTTCCATTGTTTTGCTTGTCACGCTCGTCCCAATCCTCGTCTTTCTATCTTATACACATAGAAACATGTAAGCTAAAACATATATCTTTCTTTATGCATAAATCCAGAGCAGTAATTTCCAAGGATGCTGGCAATAAATGACAATGGTAATTTTTCGACAGTCAGTATACCACTGCTGTCCAGTAAAATCACAGTGTTTTTTGCTTAATGCAGCTCTGCATGGCAGCCATATATTGTTAACTTCTGTGACATTTATGGGCTGCAACGACACTCATAGGAGACATTCAGATGTGTCTCATCTGCATGCAGCACACCAAACAGCCATCTGGGAATAGTCCTGCAGCTTTTAGGGGTGATAAAGCTAATCAGGTGCTGTTTTCATGTCAAGAGTAGACCCATTCCTTCCTAGATTTTTTTTTCTTTTGTGGTTAATCTTGGAAAACTTATATGTTTTAAATTTTGTCATAATAAAATAGATTTTAAAAAAAATAAGGAAAATGAAAACTGACTAATAGGATTTGCATTACAATGCCTGGGGAAGGGATGTAATGCAGGTCCCCTTCTGGGAGAGGTCCTTTTCTGGGATAGGGCCCCTTCTAGAGCCAGACCTAGAAGGGGAGCTCACTGGTGAGCATCTGGTGGATGGGCCGTTGGCCATAGACCTCAGCCAGGCACAGTTTGAATCAACAACATGGGACAGGAATTGAGGTTGGTTAGTGTGCAAGATGGGTGGAGGGCAAAGGCTGGGACATGGGCATCATGACCCCCAGCATTGTAGACTGAATCAAAGCCAGTGCAGGAGGGTAGCAGTACCAGCTAGATAAAGTTAAAATCACTGCTATGCATAACAAGTCATTTGAAACCACTCAGTGAGATCTAACCAAGCGAAGTGAGGGTGAGAGTTGTATCAGTGTCTTTGGCACAAGGACAAGCATGTTTGAAGGACTGAGTTACCTCTTCGTCTCCAAAACTCATAATTGCACCCCTGATCTTTTTTTTTTCTTTATAAAGATGATGTGGTTCTGCTGGCTTGATCAAAACCTGACCTTCAGCACATGCTAGAGTGGTTTGTAGCTGAGTGTGAAGCCAGTGAGATGAGAGTCAGCACTTCCAAGTCTGAGTCCATAATCCTATGCCTGGTTCCTCTGGTTTGGGGAAAGTTTTTGATGTACTCTGCCTTTTGTCTGATGTCAGCCCACTTTAGCTACTCGGGACACTGTGTCCATATGTGGAGACATTACATATAGTTTTTCTGCACCTTAAACTTCACTCTGATCAATAAAGTGTTTATACTTTGTTAAGCAATGTGGCTTGTGTTGTGGTGTAAAAAAAAAATCCACTGTCCCCATATGAGGACACACATTTTTTAGGGGACTAGATGTCTGGTTTTTATAGTTACCAGGTCAACTAATCCCAAATAGCTAAATTTAAAATGTACCCAAAATAAGAGCTCAGGTCTGAGAAGGATAGCGGGACATTGCTGTAATCACTTTTCACATTCACATGCTCCCAAGAGGATAAGCTTGTGAGATGTTCTGGCCCAAAACACAACTTAGTGTAGCAAGACAACTTCTTCATTTCTAGTACGTCGTTTTCCTTTTTTTCCAGGTCTGATTTGAAATGTCCCGAGTTGCAATATGCACATAAAAATAAATAAAACAAATATATATAATCCTTCTTATCAGTGACCTCGGGTACATCTCTACTGACAGAGCTCCAATATGAAAGTAAGCCCTTGATGCAGTGTCATTGTGTTCTTGTGGCAAGAAACTGAATAACTTTTGATAAGTGTAAGTCTTAAGTTATGGACCAACTGTGACCAGACATCACTGCATGCACTGAGGGCGGTGTCGACACACTATAGAGGCAAAACTATAGACATGACTATTATGAATGAGAGAGTGACTTAAAAGTCTAGAATAGTGTTTTTTCCACTGATTTTTTGTGGCCAAAAGAAACAACATTACTGGCTGCAAGGCGGGATCCAAGCTTAGAATAAACCGCTCTCTCCTTTGTTGTCATGCTGGCTGACACCAAGACCGCCTGCACTATAGCCTGCAGCCACAATGTGTCAGAGCTCTTTCAGAGCTGCCAGGGTCTAAAGTTTTTCTCTCAACTTAGCACATATGCCCATAGAATGAATTTATCAAAAGTTTTATTTATTTAATACTCACTTGAATGAACACTAAACGTGCCGCAACTGTCAGAAAAATTTTTATTTGATGTATGGAAGTGATGCAAAATGGAAAGCGTGGATATCTAGAAAATCGCTGTTCATGTCTGAAGCCTCTTCTTCTTTTTCCACAACACTGGTATGCGTATTAACGGATTGGAACATATAGTTCTGATGTGACTAAGTAACAACTCACAAATCTTTCTGTCTGCTTATTCTCTGTAAACACCACATGAGCACCTCGTTGGTCCACACCCAAAGTTGTCATATTTTAAAACATGTTGAACTTCTTTGAATCATTTTCCCACTTGCTGAGTATTTGTCCACCATACCATATGTTGTGGGTTTATAATAAATAACAGTAGCAGAATGCTATTTTTACTTTACTTTTGTTTTGTGTCTCTTCACCTGTTATCTGTTTTACCGAAACCTCTTTCTAAAGTTTTAGGCTTAGGAAAAGATCAGGATTTTGCTTCCAGTAGCACACCCTTTTAATTAAGAGAAAATTTGCTGTACTCTTTATCTTTACTAGCTTCTCCACCATTTCCTTGGTTTCATGGTAGGTTTACCTGAGTTCTAATGATGTCTATCATGTTAAGGGGACTTGTTAAGTCAAACCACCATGGATATTTAAAATTATACCACATGGGTGTCCTTTGTCAGTTTTACACTCCAGGGTCCTGAGCAGGCCTTGTTATGTTGGGGTGAGAACAGGTATTAAGCACCTCCTACTGTTGCTAGCAGCTCTCCCATTTTCATCCACATTAATACAGTAATAAATCAAACTGGCTTATGAGCGCACTGTAGCATGCTGAGGACAAACTAGCAAAGTTACTTAGAGGCACGTCTCACACAATTTATTTTTCAGTCTAAAATCTGCACATCTGTAGTCCTTACGCATTGTGACTGATCAATTGCGAATTTGGTTGACTTCTAATGATAAAAAAATAGCCTAAATCCACAACGCTAGATGCCCCCACATAACAATACTGCCCCCCAGTGCAAGATTCCACTGATATAAAATAAATTTGATCTGTGGTTTGCCCTTTAAAATGAAGCAACCCTTTTTCAGAAGGTTAAATTTGATTTCTAAGTGTAGTGGCATAATTTGTTTGTACTTCGTATATAATGCAACAAAGGCATTCAAGTCTTGCCTGCACTCTACAGACAAGTCCAGGGAGAAAGAAAGGAGTAAGAAGCATCATCGCCTGAGTCAGCGCAGCTGTGATTTTGAAGCTTTGGATGTGTAGCTGGAGTCTATCCAGAAGCATGCCAACCCCCTCATTCTTCAAAGTGCATTTATATTACTAGCACTCTTGGCAGGCAGGCCTCTCTAGCGGTTAAGGCTGAAGCGCCTCCCAGACTGACGATCATTACAATGGCTATAACATAAAAACTGTTATTGGCCTTGTTTGGTGATGGTTATTACAAGTGTATCAAAAACCCACACATACATCTCCATTTACCCCAGTTCTTCAGGGCTGTAGCACTATATAGGCACTAATGAATAGGTGATTTCAGTGATTCGACATGTGTCATAAATATTAAATGGCTCTCTGCCCTTGGTTACCTTTGCTGCCAGCCAGAGCCTTTGTCATGTATACTGTAGCTGTTTAGCTTTTACTTATTGACAGAGGTGACAGTAGGGGACATTTCAAAGAGAGATGCTTCTCAGGAGTTCAAATCTCTATGGTAAAATAGTCCTTTGTTGTGCATTAATGCTTATTCTATATGTCTGTTGAGGGCACAACCTTTGGAGTGAAGTCATGATTATTGTAATTTTGGTCATAGATAACAGTGACAAAGCAAATGGCAGTGTGCTCTATGTAACTATGTGTAAATGGGTACTTTAAATAATGTTTTAAATTGAGCCTTTATTGTATCCACAAAAGTAAAACTTTTAAAATATTTCACTCTTTTGCCAAAATACAAAACACAGGAACTACAAATTTCAGAAATTAAGAAAATCTATTCATGAGAATATTTTGTCTTGTCAAACTGCTAAAGTAATGGTCAGTCATAACATTTGCAGCCAGAGGTGCTTGCCTCCCAGTCATTTTAAATGACCTTCAATTAACTGAACCACACCAGTGCCTTAATATGTGGGTAATTCTACAGTAGAGGCAGCAAGATATTTCAACACCCCAACACCAATTTAGTATAAAATAGATAGAAATGGTATATACTCTGAAAGAAAAAAAAATGCAAGTTGCGTGGTTAAGTTTAACATTTGCAAATAAAAACAAAGTGTCCAAATACTGAGAATATTAAGCTGTTTATAATTAGCAAAAGCCTAGCAGTATGATGGAGGAACCCAGCAGTCAATATTCTAAAGGTTGCAAGTGGACAAATATGTGTTGTTTTCCCCTTTTTTTCCCTTTTGTTAAGCTGATATAATATTGGTGTTTAACCCTCAATTCCTGGCACCTGCAGAGATTTTCATTTAGTTGGAAGCTAAAGGTGTGAATCAGAGCAGCTGAATGAGTGTGAAGTAAACTGAGCAAAGATTACCACCTCAGAACTGTGGTTACAGATTTCGTTTCATGAGTTGAATGATTTTTACATAAAAAACCTCACTTCTTGCCTTTCTTTGTTTGTTTTGTTATTTTTACATTTTCCTGTACCATACACACACCATGAGATGAAATTTAATTTAATGCATTGCAATACACACCTCATTCAGCCGTGAACAATGTGTCTGCCTTCTTATGGCTGCTGGATAGACTCCCTATCCAATGGATGGGCCTCTGTCATACTAACTCTTCCCAAACCATACAAAGTGTTTGCTTTAGATCCCAGACAATAAGGAGCAGTATAAACACTCCCCCACATTTCTCACGGCTGGGAGGCCCGAGCTGTAAAATGCTCAGATTGATAGAGCAATGTTCAATTCCTCCCCTGAGTTAGAAGGGCAAACTCCTGTGGCGCTCCTGCATCAAGCATGCCCTCCCTGTGACTCGACACTGGAGATAAACTTTCCCAGACAACAATGCCTCATCAGTGGCAGCAGCAATGGGGCCTTTTTTTTACTGCCAGAGCTCCAATGCTGAACAATTAACAGCTCACCATGGTCCCTAGCACAAAATACTAGAATGGCCAAGTAAGTATGGCCTCTCTCCCTCTCTCTTTTACTTTCCTTTTACTGGTTCAATTCTCAGACTCTCACTCACTAAAACTACCCCTCCTGTCCCCATACCTCAGCCCCTTATATTTTGCTGCAATGCATCTCTTACAGCTCTCTGTTCTATAAATTGCCAACATTGCGAAAAGGCAGATACAAATAAAGGTGATTTAGCCCAAAGAGATGCTGAGTGATGGCTCTCATTAGTCCAAAGTGGAGACCAAAGTCGAGATTTAACTGAGAGGGATTCCTGGCCATTAGCGCACTGGCATTGGCTGTATTGATAGTTTTTTAATAAGACGCTACATTAATGGTTATCATGAGTGAGTGGGTTTATGGTAATGGGAAAAGGCAGAGGAGGGGAAGAGGAAGTCTCCAATGTGTTTTCTGTCAAATTCAGCCTTAGCCTGGCTACTGCTGCCAGCAGCTTGAGCGTGTACCTTTGCAGGTTGACAACTCGTGTAGCACAAACTCTCTCTTATGTCTGCATACAGCAAATATAGAAAGAGTAATTTTTTTTCTTTTTTTGCTGAATTATGGGTGACTCGAATGAAGGGAGGACGGTGTCAGTGATGAACGATGCCAGAGGGATGTCTCTAGTGTGCACAGAAGTCATTTCCTCCTATTAATCAGTTGGACTAATTCTTCCCATGTTCCATTTTTAACCCTAGAATGTCACTGCCTCCAGTTGCTCTAATTGAAATATTAGCAGCCAGTTAAGTAAATGAAGACAATTTAATCAGTACCCTTCTCGTGCCTTCCTTGTCTTTCTCTTCTGTTGTCTATTTCCCATGTGACAATGTGATCTTTCTATTAAAGAGAGAGTTGAGAGATCAATTTAGACTGTCTTTTTTTAAGTTAAGCTGACAGCTCTGGATCAATGCCATAAGAAGCCAAGAATAACCTTGTATGAATGTGAACTCTGACAAAAAGTGTCAGACTCTGCTAAGAATTTATTATTATTATTATTGTTCCTGTTGGTTTGACTATGCACCAGCATGAGTAGACCCTAAGCATCATAAATCCAACTTCCATTATTTCATCATGAATAATAATATCTAGCTTTGTTATCAGTTGGATTGCTGGAACTAGACAGCGTATCAGTAAATTTTCATTTATTTTATTTTTTGGTTCAATGTCTTTCATCGTTCTTCTTCCGTGTCCCTTCTTCTTCCCTTTAGGAGTTGGTCGCCTCAGAGGATCATCTGCCTCCATCTCATCCTATCCCTGGCATGCCCTTCTGTCACACCAACTCCCTGCATGTCCTCCTTCACTGCATTCGTGAACCTCCTTCATCGTCTTCCTCTTTTGCTTCTACCTGACAGCTCCATAATCAACGCCGCTTCAGATCATTCGACACATTAGGAATTAAATAACACTAAATCATAATTTAAAAACTGCATTTTGTTTTTACTCGGGTTGTTTTCAGAGCACCGTATCCACTATTCCTCATCTACACTTGCCCAAATCATTTCAGCCTCACCTTGTTGAATTTTCCCTCTGATATACTCATTTCTAATCCTGACCCTCCTGGTCACTGTGAAAATCTTAGCATCTTCAACTCTGTTACCTGCAGCTCCACCTCCTGTCTTCTTGACAGTGCCACCATTACGATGCCATCTGCACATTTCCACCTGCCTCTCTCTCATTCACACATGTATTCTGTCTTGCTTCTACTTCATCTCCACATACATTTCTATCTCTTCAGGCTTTCTTGCATCTCCTCTGACATCACAATGCCCACTGTGAGCATGATAGTCCATCACAAACCAGCACAGCAACAGTGTACTCTTAGTGCTGGTCCCAAGCCTGGAAAATGGGTTACATCAGCAGTGTAGTGTAAAATCTTTGCCAAATAAAACATGCAGACCTTCGAAGCTGAATCACCGAATCAGTTTGCAATGCTTAGTGCTCGCCTTGGTGCTAGGTGTCATAAGCACTAATGCAATTTATTTTACTATTATAATCCTAAAAGCAAATATTCTGCAGCTAATAACACAATGCATCTGCCAATCACAGGATTTGTTGTCAAGATGTACAGTCAGCATACAGCTCCAGATGCGTCTAAAATGTGAAAGAAGCAAAAGTGTGAAAGAGATGCATTTAGAAAAGTTCAGCCTTATAAGTTAGTTCACAACTTATTCCTGATGTTTATCTTATTCGTTTTATTCTCAATGCCAGATTTTTAAGATAGCAGGTCTTACAGATTAAATTGCAGACTGTGGAATGACTAACTTTTTTCCTTTTATCATATTTTGCTATCAGCTGTTCTCACCAAAATATTAACACATGATTAATATTTAAATCATGTGTTAATCGTTTCAGCAGCAGTGCTAATTCAGCAGCTACGTATGTAGATTTTTAATCAAATTGCACCATTCCCTCTCCAAAATGAATCATATTGCCCCATCTCTTGTTTTCAATTCTTCTAAAAAAAATCTCTTGTATTTTTTTTTGTACTCATTATGCCTTTTTAAAAATTCCTATGAAGATTTTGATGCTTTTATAGCCACAAGACTCTTTTCATGTACACATAATCATAACTCCCATTTTGCACAGAAGTAAAGCAGAGAATTCAGCTTCATTTTAACTCTGCACTTACTGTAAGTACTAAACAGTATCAGCTGTACACACTATACCAGAAAGCCAATCTTAAAGTACTAGTTAGTTGAAACACCATGAAATTAAGTTTGTCAGCTTCAGACTGTGATTGTACCATGTAATTTAATTAACATGTGTATCTGTGTTTTGCAATTACAGTACATGGAATATTGATGTGCCACATCAATAAGTATTCTAGATAGCGCCATCCACTTAAATGACCAAGTAATCCAGGGGCCTTTTTTTTAAATATATTTACTTTCAAAAAGTATGTGCCTTTTACTGTAAAGCACATGAAGAAAGTGGAACAAAAATTGAGGTGAAGCAATCAGCTGATAAATCTCTCTTTTTTCCTTTTTCTGTTTCCCTATCAGACGTGAAAGCCAGATAACCACTGCCACCCCACCACACCCCCCTTCTCTTGCCCTTCACATCTGTGTGTCTGCACAGCAGCGATAAGCAAATCAATATCCTGTCACTTCTTATTTTTACTAGCCCAATTCTACTCTCTGCACCTTTCACAAGGTGACAAACTCCTACCTCGTGGTCTGGGCTGGACAATCTCGGTTTCTCCTTTGTAGAATATTGTCTCTCCACCGATTCTGAAAGACACTCTCTATCAGTGAAATTATGCCAACGTGTTGGCGCTAATGCTGCCAAGGTAGGCACTCTGGGATGTTAAACTTTCTCCCTATTTTAAGTTCACACTCAGTTCATCAGATAAAATATACGAGGAGACTATGAGGAGTTTTCTTTTTCTTGTTGTTTGAACATTTTCAAGTTGTGTATCATGTCTTTGCTTTGGACTCCACTGAGGCCCTACTAAAGGTGAGGCCTCAGAGCTCTCATGTACTGAAAGTGGACATTTCAGCACACATAAAGAGAAAAAAAAATACACTACAGCAGCTCAGATCCAATTTACGACTTGAAATTAAGATAGTAAACAACAACATTTACATTTCATATTACATATTTCAGATAAATTTGCCTTAAATCTACATTTATCTAACCATCTGAATAATGTCTATGTGTAATATTTCACTGCCTTTACTTGCAGGTATGCATTTTTTTGTCTGTGTGTGTGTTAATTGTTCAACATCACATTGCATTTTGCTGCTGAAGGCTTGAAGGTGATAAAGTCTGAGACCATGCTTTACCTTGTGCATATTAAACTAAATAGCTATGCCCTGAGCAATACAACCAGTGCTGATGAGAAGTTTTATGTCTGAAATCACTCAAATGCTTAGCCATTCTCTGTGCTTTATCCTCCATGCTTCATTCAGATGTTAAAATGATCTTACATTTATAGGCAACAAGAGCAATTCGAAGCAGTAAGGGATTTTTTGGAAACATGATTTAAATTGTCAGAAGTTAAATCTCTGGAAGGTGAAAAGTGTCTCCAATCCCATCTATGCTGCGTTTCTGGGTAAAGGTCTCTGCCAACACATGTCATCATAACTACTGAGATACATCTGCTAAAACGGTTACTCGAAACTGTCAAAAATAATAAATAAAACAATCTTATTCACCCATTAATTTAAAATGTGGGAGTGGTCAATAGTCCTCATTATCACTTTTAACATTTCAACACGCTGTGTGCTAATTTTATTTTTCAACAGTGGCTGTAATAGACAGTATGCCACACTCAGTTGCAGGCAGTACAAAGATAATGGAAAGACAACTTTGGCCTGATATTTTCTGAGGACAGCTAACATTCAACAGGAGAGAAGATAAAAATTAATTTGGTTGGAGCCACTCATGCTTTTTATTCACACATTTCTTGTCTAAGGGCAGCAGGGAGAAGATTTGTTTAAATATTCAGTGCCCAAGGCCATGTCAAATAACAGCAGACCCTGATAAGATTTTCAAGGCTTGCCACTGAAATTAGCGCCTTAAACAATGATTTCTTGGAAATATTTCTTGGGGCTTTAGGTTGGGGGTTTAGAAAATTGTGGAACAGAAGGATGGTGTGCCACTCCGTGGAGTCTTTCATATACCCAACTTGAAAATGCCAGTCATGGAGTGGGCATAATGAAATATGAATTGAGCCATGGACCATCACTAGCACATTAATGATTTCTCCCAAATGTGTATCCACCAGATTACTCCTTATCACCACCAAGACACACACTGGTGTATTGGGTAAATAAACACCAGCATCTGAATGGACAGGGCAAAACATAAACTAGAAGGCATCATGTCCATTTTTGAAGTTTTTAACCGTAGGCTAAATAAAATTGACAGCCATGCATAATAACCTGCAGTTTTAGCTGGGGGTGCTTTGGCTGAGCTAGGAAACAGCCTTGTTGAGAGCACATTCGGCCCCAAAAGCCCCATTAAACTCTAATCCTAAATGGGGTTCCATGCCCTGACAGTTTAGGAGGAACACAGTATATTATATATTCCCTGCCAAATAGAAAGTCTGGAAACTTCTCTGTTTATAATGTTGGTGTCTGCGGTATGAATGTAATATGGATTGCATAGTTATTTTGTTATTTTTAAAGTTATCAAAGTAATAATGATGTACTTGCTTTAAGTTCTTAATGTATTTTAATGTTTGTGTGCTGTCTGCTCAGAAATACAATAATTCCCATTCTCATATATAATTCCTTTGATGAAACGGGGCCTGATGCACAGCTAATTGTTTCAACCTTTCAGGAGACTTGAATAATGCAGTTGTTCATTTTGTTCACACATATATGTCCCCATGGGGACCTGCATGATCAATTAACAGATGAGCAGTTGCTTTCAGTGGTGTTTTAGTCAACCAGTCTAACAGGGGCATCAACTAAGAGCCTTCAGGAGATGCTTGATTTCATCTGGTGCACATATCTGTTTTTTTATGCAGTCGTGTTTTGTGTGTATCTTCGGCTAGGCTTGTAGACTTAAATCCTGCATTAGTCTTTTGATTAGTTTGTAGATTCTGGGCCAAAGTAAAATGTTCCATCAATTCTACAATTAATTGTTAGAGAATTTGGAATAAATATTCATGGCGTCCAGAAGATGAAGAACACCGACTTTGTTAAGGATGTTTTTTTCATTTAGTGTCATCAGATTTGGATGAAATCATTTAGTGTCATTTCTCATCAGAGGGGGAAAAAGAAATAACTCTGACAAATTATAATATTTATGGCACCCCAGAATTGGCCCACGTAGGGTTTTCAAAAGCCAGATGTTGAAACTGAGCCAGGCCTGTGGGTTGCCTAAAATTGCACCACCAAAATAACCCACGCTCGAGTGAGTATTACTCTTGTCCCTTTAAGTAATTAACTTTAGTATGATCAGAGTAAAGCTCAATCCTAATTTGTGTTGTGAAGAAAGTAACGCTTATAATTTAGGATTTTGGGGGATTTGAAGCCCAAACTCACTCTCAATTTGTCACAAATGAACACTTTGGCAAAATCCCATTTTAATAGATGCTGTTTACCATTTTCCTAAACTACAGCCAGTAAATGAAAGTGAAAGTGAGTGAAAAAAATTAAACTATGCCAAAATAATACAGGACGTGAACTACGGTGTCCTGGTTGAGAGTCACTGCAATCCATCCTTATTTGGACTTTGTCTTTTACCCCCACTCGCCTCCTTATGCAATCTTTGTCCCTCTCTTTCAAACAGTATTTGATCTAGATGTTGAATTTGTGTGACTCCATTGATGCCAAAAAACTCAGTGGGATTATGTCCCAACAAGCCAGTGGCTATGACAAAATGATAACATAGGATGCCCTGGGAATGAGACAGAGTTTCGAATGTGTACGGCAAGGCTGATGTCTATGCTTAGGTGCAGGCAGTGCTTTCTTTGTGTGTCTGTGTCAGGTAGAATTCAAACAGAAGTGAAGTGTTAGTGGGTGTTCATAATCAAAGCCACGTGGAGTCACTCGGTGTGTCTTTTGTGTAACGTGAAGACACATCTTCTGCTTCTTTAGTTGCATAATGCCTCTAACCACGCAGAGTCAAGGTGGTCAAGTTATATTACATTTGTGTTAACTGCAGCTACTATGGTTACTGAAGCAGAGACATCAACTTTAATGGACTTTATTTGAAAAAGTTTAATTGCTTTAATTGTGTAGCACAACTTTCCTGATAACCTAAGAAAGAAGCTCAGTCTAACTCATAAACTACTGAGTGTTTACAATAAGATTTCACCTTTGCTGCTGTCTTTGAGTGTCTACAGATTCAAGATTAGCCTTGCTCTAGCTACAAATGTAAAATGACATATTGATTTGCAAAACCCCAAACATAACCTACCTACTCGCTCAAATGGATGGCTTCATGAGCTGATGCAAAAAGGTGACATTTTTGATGAGATACAATCTTTGACTTTAATTATTTTTTTAATAGACTTTTTTTTCTCTTTTGTATACCTTTCAGTAACATCAAACACATGTCCACGACAGACTGCGGTTGAACAAAGGCATTTAAGTCGTCGTGTCGCTTTGAGAAATATGACCTTGTATAGTTGGCGCAGCATAAAAACACACGCAGGAGACACAAACGCATGCAATTACACATAACTGAACTTGCACACAGGTGTATCCATGTTCCGACGATGACTGCAGTTACTCTAGTGCAAACATTTATTTACACCCCCATATATTCAGGTTTCCACCCACATATTAGTACCCACACAACAGCACATGCTACTTTTCTCACTTTACTTCATAAAGCAGTTGGTTGAACACCTATAAATAGGCTGTAGGGCACTGCACAACCTCAATTTGCCACCCCCATACACTCCTATAGCAATTATCCCAAGCTTTATTTCGGTTAAGCAGTCAAGCACGGGGAATAAACGACTCAGCCCATTCAGCAGTGGTTAATAGGAATGAGGATACTTAATACCAGCCAGCAATCAATCAGATAAAAACAGAGTGAGTAAAATGAGCTAATTTGTTCATACACATGATCTAGAGCGTATTTGTTAAATTAAGCCAAATTTAGCTAATCTTTTTGAGGCACTGATCTGATGGTAATGTGCCTCTTTTGGGATTCTGGGAGTTGCAGACTTTCAGGTTTGCATTACCCACCTTCTTGTATTAAATCACGCGGAACAGTCATATTCTAATTTTCTCTAGAGGGTTCTAAAGGCAATGCATGTATGATAATTAGCTTCTGTTGTTTTCTTTGCTAAAGCTTATTGTTAGGGCTGATATGTTATGTTGAAACAGACCTGCTGCTCAGGAGGGGGGGTTCTTTTTACTCAACTCTTTTTGTTCTGTTTTTATATGCTCTGCATTTAATCATTAGTTATTATTAATTTCTCCTCTCCTCTGCAGCATGCCTTTTGCTCCGTCTCCCTCCCGTAAACCCCAGCTGGTCGCCGCAGATGGCTGCCCCTGCCTGAGCCTGGTTCTGCCACAGGCTTCTTCCCATTAAAAGGGAGTTTTTCCTCCCCACTGTCACCAAGTGCTTGCTCAGAAAGCATTGTTGATTGTTGGGGTTTCTCTGTATTACAATATAAAATGCACTGAGGCAACTGTTGTTGTGATTTGGGACTATACAAATAAAATGGAACTGAATTGAAATGGCATAAAGGATATACAGGGAAAAAACGTGTATTTTACATCAAATGAGATCAAATGATTGTCATGCCAACACATAAGTTATTCCCAACTCAGCATTCTTAGAAAAAAATGTGAAAAACTTTCTGTAAATTGGAGGTGAAACCCATTTTCCAATCTTATAAAACATACCATACTCAGATAAATCCAACTGCTCTTGGTATTTTACTTTCATATGTTTTATACAGCATCAAAAATAAAATACAAGGAAAAAATTCTTGAAGTCTTCAAATATACATTGAATCACAGCGTATGGCAGAGGCTGGCTCGTGAATGGCTCCTATTGCAGCTCTCTGTGGCTTGGTGGTGGTTTACTTTTGTTCTCTGTGCAATGTCATTGAGCCATTTTCTGTAAGACAGTTCTCCAAGGACTGGTGCAACATATGTTTTCTCGTCCCATGCCCATTTAATCAGAGGTGCTGTTTGTGTGCTTGTGGCAATTATGGACCTCCCTCACAAGGACATCAGTTTTCTTTAGGGAAATGCTACTGTTCTGGACCTGCACAGTCCACACAACCAAAAACCAAGACCAAAATTCGCAGAAGGAAATATGGTAATTTGGTTCATCATTCTTAGTGCCAGGCTACACTCATTATTTATTTTACTTGCTGTGCCAACCGTGTCTGGGCACGCCTCTCACTGCAGTAGCTCGGGTTGTCAGGGAGATTCAGTTCACCTGGTCTGGCTCCACTATGTAAGGTGTTGGAAGTCAGCCAGTCCTTCTCTCTCCCTTGGCTTTCATGCTGGGTTTTTTTCTTGTCTTTGTAAAAATGTGTCCTTTCATGTAAAATAAATGTACTTTAAGTTACAACGCATGTACTCTAGCACTATGAGCCGGGATGCGATAGTATCTTTACGAATAAATCCTTGCCTGTTCTGCGCAACCTGGTCATTCTGCTTCAGTCTTAATGGGAACAAAAGTTCAGGCTCCAGATTGCTCTTACCATTTGGTTTCAGACATTTTCTTTCAACTCTTGGCTCTGTATGGTATCATCTCAGGCACACAGATTTGAATGTGAGCAGAGATACTCCACCCGTCTGTTGTTCAAATCTTTTGTTTCTGAGGGGCACCCAATCAGAAGAATGTTGGATTAAAGGGATAGAGAAGCTAGAACACAAGATAAATTTTGAACTGTTGCTAATAGAAAGCTACTAAAACTCATATTAAAGCTCACAGAACAAGAATATGGGCTTGGAACTGAGTATTATAGCTCGATTTTTGCATTGTTAACTAATGGTACTGATGTTCAGAGTGACATAAGAAACATTTGTCTCCTTTTGGGAAAAGAGCTTTAACTAAAATGCCTGCACTGACATTATACTCTAAGACGTATGGCTCATTACAGCAAAAAAGTATATATTTCAAGTTAAAATGCCCTAACTTTAAAGTTAGAGCAGTATAAGTTGTTAAACTGTGTGTTTTAATATACTGTACATGTGCAGGCCTGCTCGAATTCCCATCAAATCATAGCCAACTGCGTGTCTGAATGTGAATTTGTCATGATTTTGTGAAATCTTGTGACTAGCAGAGCGCTCAGCAGTCAAATCCCTAAAACTGCTGGGAAGAAAGTGCCCTTCAAAGCCCCATAAAATACTCTCCCAGAGCAAACCTCTAAACCCAAACTGCTGCAGTTGATATGCTCAGTGGCCAACAGTACAAACACATGGCTGTAAAGGCAGCTGCCAGGTGTGTATATTAGTGGAACTCTCTTTCCCTTGCGCTGCTGCCCTATGGTCATTGTATTAAACGAAAAGGTACACTTAGTGAACCTGGATGGCTGAAAAAATCTAAAAGTAATATTATGCAACAGTGATTCAACCTATAACCACTTTTGGATTTGCTTTGCCAGCGACCAGATCATTGAGAAACCTGACTCTGCTCTCACTGTAGTGTTCAAGAGCTTTAACGTATTACATCTAGTAAAATGAACAATAAAAAAAAAAAAATCAGTAATTGCAGATTAAAACTTTAAACAAATTCACAACCAAGTTATCCAAAGAGAATCCATTTACATGCCAGAAAGAAAAAAATCATATTACTGTTTGGCATAAAACTGCCTTTGGAGCACAGTCCCTCAACTAAATGCATGGCAGTAATCAAAATCCATCTAATATATGCCACATTCCCTAATTTCCTTTCATGATTTTTTGATGTACGTCTGTAGGATCAGTGCTCAGCGTCAAATATCAGTACTGATCATTTATGCTGGCGATAGCTTTGCCAATGAAAAATATCATTATTCCTCCCTTGGTACAGGTGGTGTGTGCTGCATAGTCAAGGCTTTGCAGATGTGCAGGCTGCATGAGACTCATTGAATCTTAGGATCTCGAGACAGCACTTCAACTGTCTGTGCCACAGGAAAATGAAAGTGACTTGAATTGAGGCTGCAGATGAACATTGGGGCATTGAGGTTACGTTGAATCAGAAAACACACAAATCGGAAGGAAGGGCTAAAAAAGATAGCGAGGAGGAAGTTGGCATACTGAGAGTAAGAAAGGCGCACAGAACGAGAGGAAGGGGTGAGGAGAGAGGATAGCTATGTCAAAATGAAAGCCTGGATATGAAGGAGGAGAGAGAGACTTCACTGAAAGAGAACATAAAGTGACAGAGGTCTAACAGACAGTGGCTTTGATATCCCTCAGCTTCAGACTGACCTTCACCTGCTCCACATGAACCAAGCAAAGGAGACACAAGGTGGATGGACTGTTCCCTGCGCGCTCCTTTAGCTCGCGCTCTAGTAACTGTAATAAAACAGCACTGTCTGGATGGCAAGAAGAGTGACAGAGGGGAAAGCTCCTGTGTGACCTGCACATGCAAGCTGTTTAATGACCGTAAAGAGATGCTGAGGTGAATCTTATATATAGCCATAAAAAAATCATGGGTGTACAGCACAGTACAGACAGGCTGAAATTGTTTGTCGCGTGTTAAATGTATTCTTATTGTGGAATTAGGCAAAACGTGTAAAGAATAAATTACAGCATATAGCATATCATTATTCCTGTGATAATTTTTTCTTTATTAACTATTAATATCCAGTCTCTATCACTTTCTGATTTCTTGTATTATTAATGAATGTAAAAATCACTTTGATATCATTTTCAAAGGAGAGTTAAAGCATTTTTGTTTCTAAAATTTTGGCACATTAGATTTACTTTATTAATTGTCCAACGTAATCTTTCTTCTTAAACCATAAATAGTTTCACCTCGGAGTTGTTTTTTCGCCCCCTTCGTCTTTATAATTTAAGTCGTAAAAAGCTCTTTACAGCTTTCAATATACTGATTGATTTCTCTTCCTGAAATATTTATCATCGGGTTGAAAAGGGGTTAGGGTTGTGCCACAGGGATCTGAGCCACCTGTGGGAGAAAAGATTATTCTGAAATATCAAGACTTCACACTGCCTTTATCTTTAGACCCAAATCCATAAAGTGCATGAATGACCTCACTTTCAGTTAAATAAATGAGCCTCTAGGAGAGTTTTTGGGGGTTTTAAAAAGTATTTTCTTGTTCCTCAAACAAAAGTTTTAAAGGGATTCTTTAAATGTCATTTCAAAAGATTTAATAATACTTTAATAAATATTATTTACAACTATGTGTGGACTGCATTTGGTCACCTATTGCCTAAACTGGGCTGTACTCTTGCATCTGCATTTCTATGTTGCACACGTTGAGACGATTTCCTGACAAAATCCTGATCAACTATCATAAATGATTTGACTGTCCAGAAAGTTAAGTTAGAAAAAATACAGTTTGGGAACATGTGGATTCATTTAAAGATGCATTTACACTGCACTATAAAAGCTGGAGCCGGCAAGGTGTCAGCTCTACATAAGAATCTTCACGCAAGAACAAGCAGGTCATCCGGTGGAGAAATCCTTTGTATCAGTACCAAATGTATGCAACATTTAGAATTTCATTTACAATTTTGAATTTTATATTAGAGAGAGGATTGTGACATTTAGCTTGAGTGTTAGAATAAATCATCCAAATTTGTGTTTTGAGATCATATTTAATTTTTAGCATTTAGATTAGGATTTGATCAAAAGTGACTATATTTTTTAATCATTTGAAGGCAAATGTGGTTAAAATGCATATTTTGAGTAATTGAGGAGCTTGGAGAGAAAAGTGATTGGACTTCTTAAAGTTTCATTTACTTCATTTATTTTGAGAATTTGCCACTGTATAATTAGTTTGGGGTAAATGTGCGTGCTAAATTAAACACGCTGGCATTATTTGGTGTCTGAGTGTTGTAACTCAGATACACAGTTATCAAGGATCAAGTTTTAATGAGGACCAACGTGTCATAGGTTCCTTGGGCCTGCACTGACCCATGTCACAAAGATAATGGGTGGGTATGCTGGTATTAAATTAAGCCAAACACAGATATAGGAGGATGGGAATTTTAGTGAAACGAGTTCTACAAAAGGGTTTAGTAGACTTTGGCTTTTAATGACATTCTCAGGTAAACACGTTGAGTAGAGCATGGCTTGTTTGCTTTTGCTATGGCTAATTAAGACCTGGAATGGGCAGGGTAAGTGAGAGAGTGGAAAAGAGGAACATGCAGAGAAAGAAAGAGAGAGAGATGTCTGTTTCCATTTTGAATTTATCTGCAGGAGAAAAATTACAGTTGACTCCTCCACTCTAGTGGGATACCAAACCGATATGAAGGAGAAAAAACAACAGCAGCAAAGCTTTGAAACTGTGATGCAGTTCTTTTCATTAATCGCATACAACACACTGACTCTGCGGCCCCTTTGAACTCTCACACTCTTTGAGCTTTCTCTGATTAACTCTGTTTCTCAGACAGATGACTGATCATACCTGACAGTTAGATTCATGACCCCCTATTATACGGCCACTGTTAATAGATCTGGTTTGTGTTTATTTTTGCGCGCATTTGTGTCTCTTCTTTCATGTTTACCAGCTCCACTGACGGTCCTCAGAGCTGTATGTTGTTTGTGTCGATGTTTTTACGCCATTTATTTTAGCAAATTCCAACTCGAAAATCCCTTATGATCATCAGTGTGAGTGAAAAGCTGTTTGAATAGTTATTTATCTTCCCAGAAACCCACTGTGGAAGAACAGTCACTGTTCCACTGAATCGACTGAATGAGGTAAAAAGTGTTTGCTGCCAGATGCCATGTTTACAGCCTAAACATAGAGAGCCAATGTGAATCAGTACTTAGGTAGTTAATAGGAATGGAAAAGGCAAATCTTGTGCTCTAGTGGAATATGTACAGTCAGGGGCAACGATTTAAGTGAATTATTCATTCCAGCAAATGATTGGCTTGGCCTTTGAACTCGCACAAAATAACATTACATCTTCTCTGAAATATAAATCCTCTGAGTTATCTTTAATCTCCTTGGCAGATATTGGTTAGGAGAAGTCACTTTTTCATATTTGCATGTCTTCTTAATAGCCTATTAATGAAGATACATGCAGAATCCTTTTGGTTAATAAGACACATGTCAGGTTTTTCGTGCCTAGAGAGGGAGCACTAAAACTTGGTAGCAAGCTGAGGGTAAGTCTTAAAACTGTGACAAGCCACACTAAAGAAGAGGGGTTGCCACAGGCAAAGGTAAAGTGGGAGAAAGATAAGAATGGAGGAAAGGGAGGAATGGGAGACGTAGGAGTGTCAAGACAGAATTACTCCTCATTATAGCGCAGTGAGAAACCAGTAAATCAAATGTCACTGCAGCCTTTCTTCAGCCTCCCCCAATCATCAGTCAAAACCCCTCCCGTAAAACATGCTTTGTGTTCTGGTGCATGACTACCACCGGACCTGTAATAATAGAAACACGTCCCAGTGCACTGCGCACGACAAGGTCGCCTTCTGTGTCTCCCATCTGAGTTGTGTTTTCCTGCGGGTATGTGGTCGAACAACGTGGAGAAGTGGAGGATGTGGTGTCTTTTTCATGGTCAGCAGAAGGTCGATTGATGGTATTGATGCCCGATTTCCAAAGGCATTCAAGTGTTGTTTGGAGGTCTGATGCCTGGCTGGTCCACACGCACCATCAGCTGAGCAGGTGATGTCCTGCCACCATCATTTCACAAATGGCAAGTCGCAGCACCTTGACATTGTCGTGGTCGTGGGGTGAAAAACGATGTCGCACTTCATTAGCTCTCTGCTGGCGGAAAGCTGCTCGTCCCATTAGACGCCGCGGCGTGTCGCACCATGTTACTGCAAGCCCCATTGCCATTTATTTCACAATCGGCCAGATGAAACGGCTGATATTAACAATCTGTTCCTTGATGTGTTTCTTTCTCTCTCATTCTCTCGCTTTCCCACACTTGCACTTTTATTCTCCCTCTCTTTTCCACTCTCTCCCCCTGACTCATTGTTCTGCCAACTGGGGATGCGGAGGAGGCGAAATTTTAAAAATCATTTGTTATGTTGGGTCACGTTTCAGGACACAATTAATGAGGGGAATCATGTGGACAGGTAATTTGAATCATCAGCTCCATTTGTTATTTACAATTGTCAATTAATGCCACCCCGAACAGCCCTTGTGTCAGCTCTATCCCTGCCAGTTGCCAATTATTCTTCAGCCCACCTTGCTGACCTCCTGGCAGAGAGAGAGAGGAGGGGGGGGGGAATCAGACAAGCACGATCCCTCTGAGACGTGAAACATCCCAGCCATCTGCCGCCTGCATTCATGCCTCCCCGACCAGGAGAGAAAGCAAGAAAAGTGTGAGGGAATAACAAAGAGAAAGAGTGAATGAGTGGAGGAAGAACAAATGAGAAAATCTGAAAAAAATACATGAAAGCAGACAGAGGATGAAAAGATAAGAAAAAGAAAGACAAGCCAAATGACCTGATTTTTAGGGGACAGATTTAACCTTTAGGCGGAATGAAGTTTCTGACCAGAACCATTCAAAATGATAATAGAATTCCATCCTGCTTTATCTTTGACTCTATTAATGTCTGATAAGGATGTACAAGCCTCTGCATAAATACGTTTGTGGTGAGTTTATATGTGTTATATGTTCTGACATGATGCTTCAGCAGATCATCTGGTTAATATATTCAGAAACACACACACGCACAAACACTTTTTTCCCCCTTTTCTTCTTTAAAATGTGAAAGAATGTACAAAAATGATTTTCCCTTTTCTCCTCTTTTAGGTCTTTTGAATTTTCTCTTCCTGTAAAGAGTGCTGAGACTCAAAACTAATCGTGTATCATCATGACCGGAACTTACAGAAGGGATTAAGGCCTTTCTCTTACATCGCACCAGTCTGCCCTTATTGAGTGTCATCCCCCCCCCAAAAAGAAAGAAAAACAAGGAGGAAATATGAGTACTGACCTTATGGGATGTGGAATTGCAATTTGCCACAGAGGGCACCTCGACACATACAAATGATGAAGGGAACTAAAATTCCAATCCCTTAGAGTCTCCTAGCTGGAGGGTATTGCTTTGTAAAAGGAACATGACATAACCTACCTTGCAAATGTGTCTGATGGCTTTGTTATGGTAAAACCAAGCAGGGAGCTCACGGAGGAGTTTGGCTTTTAGCCTTTGTTTGACCATCACACAAAGTCACCGGAGGCCTCAACAAGCATAAATGTTTTATGATCGTTTCATTCGGATCTCATGTTATGACAGCAAACACAAATGAAGTCGATAACCAGGCGCTGCATTTTGCATGTAGGCTTCAACAGATTTAGAGAGGACGGGAAAACTCTCAAAAACAGCAATAACTTTTGGTTTGTGAGCGTTCTTTATACATTACTTAACAAAACAGATATAATTACACAATTTAAAAACATGTTGGTGTTGTGTATCGATTAAACTCCTTTTCTACTTTATGTGCAGAGACATGCTCATAGTGGAACTTTTCATACTTCAAATGATATAGGTCACTTGTGTGACTTTGCCATGATATATGGCATTAAAGAACCTATTTCTGGATGATCAATGAATTATATTTGTACTGAAATTTCTATGTGGCTGTAGATGTCAGTGGGGGTGAGGTTGCCAGTATGCGTCTACTTGTCTGAAGTGTTGAATAACAACTGCTGCACTTCCTTTGATTCCTTTGACTAGCCACCATGGCCAAACATTACAGTGTCTAACCTGTCAATGACATACCACGGATTGCTATTGATTGGCACCGTTATTGCTCCTGGCTACATTCATTACAGGATCGACCAAGGTTGCCTAAGACAGGCACAGAGGTTGAAGCTTCTCAAAGCACCTGAAAGGTTAAAAAAAAAGGAAAGAAAGACAAAAACTCTTTCAAGGTTGGCACCATGAATGCAGGGAACTATGAAGGTAAGAAGCTGTAATGATATTTTATCAAAAAATATTTTGGCTACAACGATTTATATAAAAAAAGTTTCAGTTTCTGCAGGTCAAAGATGAAATAGGATTATTTGTCCAATGCGCATTCATTTTAGCAATGATTATATTTGCTGTTGGCTCCTCTAAATACAGCTTTTATAAAGTGAACCCAGTGAAAGTTTAAATTTTGTCAGGAACTAAATTATTTTTTACAGCAGCGTTTAACACTGTTTTGAGGTTATTAGACTTACAGGTCATTTTATTTGGTATACCTGTTCAACTGCTTGTTAACAGCCAATCACATGGAAGCGCTTCAATGCATGTAGGCATGTAAGAAAGCCTAAATCCATCTTTAGACATTTTCAGAAGGTTATGGCTAAAGATAAGCTGCTTAAACCAAGTATTCAAATGAGGAATAAAGGTGATCTAAGTGACTTTGATCGTGGCATGGTTGTTGGTATGGTATGAGGAGCTGTTGATCTACTGGGATTTTTTCCACACAACCATCTCTAGGGTTTATAGAAAAATATATGTAGAGAAAATATCCAGTGAGGAGCAGCTCTCTGTACCAAAACTTTTGAGTCCAGAGGTCAAACTGCTCCGAGTTGCAGAACAGCGTCTCTGAATGCTGACCACTTGAAGCAGATGGACTACATCAGCAGAAGACCACACTGGCCGCCACTCCTATCAGCTGAGACGAGGAAACCGAGGTTCATTTGGGTTCACCAAAATTGGGCAACATATTGCCTGTTCTGAATTTCGCAGTTTCTGCTGTGAGATTCAGATGGTAGGATCAGCATTTGGCATAAACAACATAAATAGATTATCTCGTATCAACAGTTCAAGCTGTTGGTGGCGGTGTCATGGTGTGTGGCAAATTTTCTTAGCGCACTTTGTACCCTTTGGTAGTAACTGAATTTTATTGAAACACCACAGCTGACCATGTCCATCCCCTTACTTAGATTTGCATCGTGGCTGTGCAGCCGACAAGTGTGTGATGCCATCGTGTCAATATGGACTGAAATCTCTGAGGAATGTTTCCAGCACCTTATTGAATCTATGCCTTGAAGAATTAGAGCAGCTCTGAAGGCAAAAAGAGGGCTCCAACTCAGTAATAGCTAAGTGTAACTAATAGTGGCCAATAAGTGTATATTTTCTGCCATCACACACCCAGGTCGAGGAGTTTTATGTACATTGGCTGGAAAACTAAATGACTAAAGTAAGCAAATTATTAATAAAATACAGGGTTTTTTTAAAATATTTTTATCTCACCCTCTTGAATGCAAATATTAGAAGCTATTTAAACTATAGTACAGTATTGACATAAACAAGGCCACTGCAACATCACATGGAGAGATACCTGATAAAACCCCTAAGCCACTAAGAAGCCATTGATCACAGTCAGTGCTTATTTCAAAATAGTAGCTGTACAAAGTGCACTGCTTCAGTTTTTTTATTATTATTTTGACTGTGGGAAAACTAAGGACTTTTAGAGGAAATTGTGTCATCTCTTTCTTTGTTGCCAGCTGTGACCATTCAGAGCAAACACCCTCTTATACAAGTGCTCAATGGCTTGGCTATCTTTCTTGCTTCAATTTTACTTTTAAATGATCATGATTGGCACAAAAAAATCTGTCATTAGTAGCCTTGGGTACATCTTCATTTAAAGAGCTATTGGCAGTTCTGAAAAAAGCTCCAGTATCAAAGAAAATACTTCTCTAAACAAAACTTGCAACACAGCTACAGCACGCTCATGTCACTGTGACAATTAACAGTCCTGTATTACTGTTTTTGGGCTTCGACACAGAGTAAAAGTCAGACAATAAAAGCTAAACGGGAAATTACACAATCGCCATCTAATTTTTTATCCAACTTACAAAATCAGTAAACCATTAGTTCTGGGCAGGTATAATTACAACAGGCATGCAATGGATACCATCCATGTAAAATGACAGTCAATGTGCAATTAATCATATATATGTGTGATTAATTGCACACTGATTGACTTTTTTAGAGCACAGTTTGAACATCTGCTTCACCTAATGTGTATACGCTACAATAAAAACAAAATAAAACATGCTGTTCTCCTCCTCCCCTGATGTCCAATGACGTAGCTGAAATGTCACCATTTTCAGTTGATTCGGTTAATGGAATAATATAGCCAAAGAGTGAAACAAATGAAAACAGAGACACAGCTATCTCTGTACCTAATCTGCTACTTTATATTGATAGATATAAAGCGTCTCTCAGACCTCATTTGTTCTTCTGCCCATTAATCCACAGCGAGGCATTCTCCATCCAGGGGCTTAGTAGCTTTCTATTCTTTCCTTCCTAGTTGGAGATTGGGAACACCATAGGGGGCCAAAGGATCCTGCAGAATACCAATTGGCCACACCGGGGGGGAGAAGGATGAGGGATCTCGATTATAGATTTCACTTGAAGTATTTTTTTTCACCTCCTTTTCTCATCCAAAGACCTAGAGACTGCTGAAGGAGAACAGGGACAAGTGGACTTGCAATATTTCAGCACGCAAGGGCGTCATCATGCTGGTGTTTACTGATCTTAAATAGCAGGTCTCTGGATGGGGGTTCTGAAGTTTTTCTCTGCGGTTTACAAATTACAATCCTGACACCAAAAGTGCAGGCACAGGAAGGAGTGAATTGCTTTTCTAAGATGATTTCACTGTGTTCTATACAGTGATTGGCTGTGTAGGTACAAGGTATATCAGCAGAGATGAGAGAAAAGCAAAAAGGTGGAGGTGAAGAGGGATTGGAATAGCTTCATTCATCATAAGGTTGCCTGCGATTTCTCCCGCCTCTGTGATTCCGCATGATCTAGGAGGATTTAGTTTGAGGTCTAAGACCCTTTGAGACAAAACTGTACAAATTGAGTTTTATAGTTACCGACTCTTATATTCCGCAATAAATCTAGCCTTTGCAATAGAAACTCATACATCTCAATTGACTTCACCGTATACAAACTGTACGGTTTTAAAACAGCAGACTTGTCTCTTTTTTTTTTTCCTTTGCAAAAGTAAATGAGAATTTGAATTTTACATCAGTTGAATGCAGATAAGCCATAGTCTCTCACACCTCCAGCATCACTGATATTAAGTGAATACATTAATATCAGCCTGAGGCATGTCTCACTTAAAATTGGACATCACAGAGGTGGATTTGTGCCTGATAAATTGCTTTAAAAACAGCAGCCTTGTACTTTTTTGCAGCTGTGCATTTCATATCCCCTCGTGAAAGATAAATCCCCTCCAGTGTTATTTTGAATGGGCCTTATTGTTGTTTTCATCTTGAAAATCTTAATTCCTTTGGAATGGTTTACAGTCCTCCAAGAATGTTTTTTATTATTTTTTAAATGCAGATTGTAAATGATGCAGTTGCCGTGTAGTTTTTATGGTTTGCCAATACATGTGAAGAAATCCTGACTTCAAACAAGGCCCTCGCTTCAAGGAAAGGAAAAGGCAGTCACTGTTCGCCATAAGTTGCTCAAATATTGTATGATAGCTCAAAAACCAACACGTTGCATTGTATCTGATAAAATATTTGCCCAGATATGCAATCATGCAGGCTGATAATCCAGCACCTGGCTGTGCCCCGGAGGCTAGTGGAGCAACCAAAGACTGAGACTTGGGGTCTGTGTGGCGGCGATCAATGCCGATTGCTGTAGCTTCCCTCTGTCAGTCAGTGAGCATGTTATCTGCCCTCACCCTTCACTCAATAACCGATTCACTCATTCACTCACTCATTCAGTTGCTTACTCCCTCACGCACTGCAGCAGCCAGACAGGCCATCAGTCCTATCTTTCTTTTAAAATAACAACACTGCCCCCTTTTGGTCAGATTCATCTGTCACCTGGACAGGCTGATGTCCCACTTGAAAAACGACTGCACTGAACAATTTCTGACACTCACCCTGTCTCTCTGATTTATAAATCTTCTTTGGGAGAAAAAAAAGAGACTTTTTATCGAGAAATGGCGAAAAAGGGTTGAAGGTTGATGTACTTTTGCTTGCCCTGACTTCAAGATCTCTGACTGAATCACGGCCACTCAGAGCTTGTTACTGAGACACAGCCATTTCACAAGTGGTGTGGATTCACAGTGAAATAGTGCTTGTGGGAGAGCTTGTGGCCGGACCGGAGTCTCGGGGGGAGGGTAATTATCCGTTATGATCACTGGGAGACGACATGAGTCTGTGTGACAGCTTTTGTTATTATGACCGCTGAGAAGAAGAGTAGAGGCAAGAAAAGATGATTAAAAGAGTGTCTGCCCTCCTTGTGTCTTTGGAGGAAGAAGTATGGTGACACCCGGGTGTTTTCCAAGTATGTGCCTTGACAGCAGCGTAGGAGAAAGAGCTGGCAGAGGGACGGACATGAAGAAAAGAGTGCCCAAAGAGGGTGTTGGCAAGATGTTTGAGGGCCTTCCAGCCCCTCCTTACTCACGTTGTTGCTTAGAGACATTTGGAGAAAATGCAAATGAGCAGGAGACAGAGGGACCGCATGATTGTATAAACAGTTACACAAACACAGCCACCAGAACAGCCACACAGAGCACTGCGGTTAAATGGCTGATTATGATAACAACTGATAAATTAATGGCAGCATTAATCTAATTTATACACAGCATGGAGTGACAGGGTTTTTTTTTTTCATATTAATTTGAATAATTAAAGTTCAGAGAAAAATGTAGCCACAGCTGTAATGTGAATAATGATATCAGACGACTCCTGCCTTTAGAATTTTCCTTCTTTTTTTTAATGGCAATTTCACAGGTCAAAAAAAATGCACAAAAGCTAAAGGCTAGCCAGTTTATATGGCCATGTCCCCAATGCAGGATCCCATGACAGATGTTAATTATCATCAACTATTCACCAATTCATTGCGGAACATTTTTAATTAGACCACAAAATATCAGCCATTTCCTCACAAAGGCTTAATGGGATTTGAGTGTTTCAGGGTTTCAGCGAGTTCTACTGACACTCGTGTAGTTCCATGACAAGCCACGGATTAGACTGAGGATGGTTTATTCATTTTTGGTGCACTTTATGGCCACTTGTTTATATCTTAGTGCTTAAAGCTTTTCTCTTGTTTATGCCCCTCTAAATATAAACATGAAACATTGGTTTCGAAGTGTGAAGAAACAGCTGAGATGCAATATAAGTCGCAGAGAGAGAATGAGCAAAAACTATATCTACCATGCCTTTTTTTCATAGTGATGAATTAGAAATGTGTGGGAGTCTCAATACACTGGTCTCACAATTCCCATGCTAAAAGCCCAAGAGGGTACGGAGAAAGCAGCTGAGTCCAGATTTCAGCATTTCATCTGAAATGTTTGTCTTTGTTTTTTTTATCTCTTGTTTTCTATATAGGCCATAAACTTTTGTAATGAATATACAGTGATAGAAAATTCTTATTTAGAAACTATCAAGAATACAAGCACAAAGATAAAAATCCAATAGTGGAAAATGCTGCGTGGGTGGAATTCACAAACAAATGATGTCCTATATTCAGAAGGTGCTCATAAGAAGACAAGTGTTATCAAAATAAGTTATAATAAACAACATTTAATCAGATAACGTCTGACTGATGTGAGACCTGGTCGCAGTATTTAAATTCTTTGAGACATATGGTGCAATTAAAGATTTAAAAGACTAAGTAAAACAATGCAAGTGAATTAACTCTTGTTTTTCTGCCATGAATAATTACTTAACAATGAAATTAAAAACAGGAAAAAAAACCAGTTTGCTTTGGAGTAGAGTCGTCCAAGATACCCAGTAAGAACAAGTAAAACGAGAAACATACGACTGTTTAATTTGTTTCAGTGTTACTCAAGAGGGTCTGTGGACAGTAGTTTTGGTTTTATGGCTAAACCTTCTTTTGTCAGCTTCATTATTGCGTCAGCATCATTATTAGGCACAGGCATAATTTCATCATCAAATACTGTGAAAGTTCTTTGATCTTTACTCACTGCTCTGGGTGCTGTGTATGGCAATTCTGCTATGAGTGCACCTGATCTCATCTGATCGTGGAAGTTGAGTAGAGTGAGGCCTGTTAGTATTTGGATGGGAGATACCACGTGCTTGTAGGATTGGGTGTGTGTGTGGCTCAGAAGGTAGAACAACAGTTCAGTCCCTGACTCCTCCAGTCCAAGAGTCCTAGGGCAAGGTACTGAGCCCCAAATTGCTTCTGTATGTGTGTGGGGGATTGTTAGAAAGTGCTTAAAGGCATACAAGAAAACACTGTGTGAATGTGGTTTGTAGCAAGAAGCACCATGGATATTTAGCCAGAAAGAAAGTACCAGTCCATTTAAGATTTTGGTAGCAAATGGCAAAAAAGCCAGTCAAGAAAGATGTGCATTTAGCACCTAGAACAGGGGTGGGCAATCTCAGGCCGGTGCCCCTTCAGGTTTTAGATCTCACCTTGGGCCAACACACCTGAATCACATGATTAGTTTGTTACCAGGCCTCTGGAGAACTTCAAGACATGTTGGCTGTATCCTAATTCAGGGTCTGCAGCCTTAAAGTACGCAGCCTCAACGGTCCACAAAGGCCGCGTACTCAAAGACCACTAAGGCCGGAAGTGCGAGGCTTGTGAAATGGGACGGTCTAGCCTCCGTTGCGCTGCCCAGGTTGCCTAGCAACCATGATACTAACAGCTGGAAACGTTTCATACAGCATTGTGTGACAGAAAGGAAGGAGAAAATCTTTTGTTCGTTTGTTTGTTTGTTTCTACATGAGCTTTGATCATTCTCTGTAAGATTAAGGTCAGCTATTGAACGGCGTATATTTCAAAGTAAAGGCTTTAAGTTAGTACAAACATCACTAATGTCACATAACTTTGCCGACATGTGGCCAACAGGAATGTTTTAATGTTCTTCGTTATTAAACATTTGCACATAAATAAGTGACATAATATTAAGTACTTACTTTTGCAAATTTACTCTTCAGCCGCCCCTCATCCACCGTTTTTTTTTTTTTGGCAAAATTATCCACACCCACCGCCGCGCTATGCATTCTGGGATATGTTGGGCCACGAAGTCTACACCGCCACATCCTTAAAATTCAGGGAAAAGAAGGATGCATTTGAAGGCCGCATTTCGAGCAGCCTTCGAAGTGGGACAGCCTTTGTCGCGTCGCTGTGACGTAATCGGCCTTAAAATGCGGCCTTTAAGGCTGCAGACCCTGAATTGGGATACAGCCGTTGAGGAGCTAATTTAGCCATTTAAATCAGCTGTGTTGGTTCGAGGACACATCTAAAACCTGCAGGGACACCGGCCCTCGTGGACTGAGATTGCCCACCCCTGACCTAGAAAGCCAACTCTTTGGGAGGTGGCCTGTATTCAGATTTGCAAATGGTAAATGGTAAATGGCCTGTATTTATATAGCGCTTTACTAGTCCCTAAGGACCCCAAAGCGCTTTACATATCCAGTCATCCACCCATTCACACACTGGTGATGGCAAGCTACATTGTAACCACAGCCACCCTGGGGCGCACTGACAGAGGCGAGGCTGCCGGACACTGGTGCCACCGGGCCCTCTGACCACCACCAGTAGGCAACGGGTGAAGTGTCTTGCCCAAGGACACAACGACCGAGACTGTCCAAGCCGGGGCTCGAACCGACAACCTTCCGATTACAAGGCGAACTCCCAACTGTTGAGCCACGATCGCCCCACGATCAAAATGATGATATGGAAATGAATACTGGACTTTCAGTTCATTTTTCTATGTCTACTGAATATCTAAATACTAAACAGCCCTCAAATGTTTGTATTAACAACTTAAGAATCTATAATAATGCGACGTGCCAAGTTTTTGTTTACAGCTTGCTGTATTTAAAATATAATGGGGTAATGGTGTCTTCAGCAGATAATGAAGTTGTACTCCTTCTGTGTATCCAAGCCTCTGTGTTTACTGTTTGGCTTGCAGGTCCAGTTCCACGTGTGTTTTTGTGCATAATAGTCTATCTTTTTGAAGCTAACAGCAGTACCCCCGTTTTACAAAGAGATGGAAATAAGTGATTCTTACTGTGAAGCAGAGAAGAGCAGCAGTAATAAAGTCTCCCCTCGCAACAGAGGGCTCAACATCAGTTGGCAGAATATGACGGCTGCTCAATGTACGCCACAATGCAAGCGTGGGCTGATTTTGCGTTTGTGTATGTGTGCACGCACAAGCGTTCGGGTCTAAATAATATGTAATAGGAGGGATGGTCTATTTTGGTTTCAGGTGCAGCAGCTCTAATAGATCATACATTATGATGTTTCATAAAATTTGAATTGAAGCCTCAATAGGCAAACATGTTTCTGCCTGTCCTTCAACACGAGCATCCTGCTGTAAGCCTAGCCACTGTAGCATCCGGTTCAGCAGTTAGCCAGGCCCAAAATCTGCCATGATTTCTGCATATATTGTCTGAACAGGAACTTTGTGGAATCAGTTGTGTCACAATCAGGGTCAAACAACTATATCAATGCACTATTCAACTGTTTTGTTTTTTTCTAAAATGTGCTATACAACAAGAATGGAAAAAGTTCTTTTTATTTCCTGTTTTGTCTTCTAAGTTGGACTGAACAGCGCAACGAAAATAGAAGAATAAGCAGCAGAATCGAAAATGTGTCACTGCATGCCCCAAGGGGTCCTGAGCAAACTTGTGCTGGGAGTCTCTCCCCCCCAAGGATTCGATAAAGAAGAAAATGCGTAATATGTTTCAGAATAATCCAAGAGAAATACCATACAATAAAATGGAGTCTGTTTTGTCTGCGCCTTTAAGATACATTATTTAACATATTTGTTTTTTTATCATATGGGATTACTGATAATGTCAAAGGAAAACCTTAAAATACCATTGTTATTTTGCTCTAAAACTGAATTCAAATTATGCTGCAGAACTGGAACTCCTCTTCTCCTCAACATTCACCCACACATGTTTCTGCATTATTCCCATATTTTGACACTATTTAAACCCATTCTTGTAAATCATCAATTGTCATGGCAATACTGCACTCTGGTCTTCCAGCACTGGAGGGATAGTAATATAGGATTTGACAATCCGCCATCTAGTTCTTAGTGCCTTTAATATCCTGTTTCACTATAACACCATTATTTAACTGTCCTGCCCAGGTTTTCGTCTTTCTGAAAACGTGCATCAGTATGACCCAAATGTACTGTTCGTTTAGTTCGAAATATAAAAGTAGCAGAGTTTTATATTTTTAGATTCACACGATCAACAAAATACACATCTGCAAGACCATTTTGTGTATATAGTTCTGACAAGATATGGGACAGAAAGGTGTGTTTGGTTGCAGTGAATAACAACATCTGATGCAGCAAGAGGTATTACCCGTGAGGTATTAGGAATATAAAATCACACAAGCAGTTTTGGTCGGCAGCTGTCCAAGAGCTCCCACTGCTGTTACTTTTTTATTTTGCCAAAAGCAAAAGACTCTACAACACGAACATGTGTAGAGGGAAAACAGAAATTTAACTAGTGTGCCGATTTACAAATCTGCCATGCAATAGTTTTTTTTTTTTTTTTTGTTTTACTTTATGCATTTATTCGTGCATTCCTTTGTCCTTAAGGATAATGCCACTTTGATGCCATTCTTTCATGGCCTTTGCAACATTTGCAATGTCATTTTGACATGGGTGGGCGGACCCTAGGGCAGTGTGCTGGCTCGAAGCATCTTGGCTAACCAGTTGGCTCTGTGTATGTGTGAGTGAGTGAGTGTGTGTGTGTGTGTCTAATTCGGCTATGCAGCCTCGAAGGCAGATAGAGGCAGAGAGAGAGAAACACCTTACTCTCTCATGGTTTGGCTTTACCTCTATAGTGTAGTTATTATCAGGCCATGGCAAAAGGGGTGAGGAAGGGGCCTCTGTAATAGTTTTTATAGGTTCACCACTGCCCTGTCTCTGCACCTGGCATTTATCATCCCCCGGAGGTGTAGCAAATGATTTTAAATTAATAAGCAGGTACAGGATGGGGTGACTGTGATGGGATAGGATGCCCTGAGCAGAGAGAGATGAATAACTATCTGCACAGTATACAGTAGAGCCTTCCATTCCGGTTGACTCCATACTTAAGTGTCCATATGGCTAAATCTTTTTCGCAGTGTAGCCGCAGCCATAGTCTTGGAGGGCCATTGGCACAGAGTTACTAGAATCCACAGAAAAACAAGTAGTACAATCTTTTGGTAAGGCTGGATCTAAAAACACATTTCTAAAACTCAGTCCCTGTTGTTATCTTGGTCCATTAGTTCACATACAAGTAAGACACTTCTAAAAACACAAAGACATGATCAACATTTCAGATGTCTGTTCCACACAGCTTCTGCCTGGCCCCCTGGGTCTCTCTTCTTTTTTCAAGTTGTGCCTTGGCTGGCAGCAACAGTGGCTGTGCTCTTGTCTTCACTTACATTCAGATTTTAACATTAATAGGTGCAGTAAAGCTCTGACATGCACCTTCTACACACCCATGGATAGTTTTTTTTTTTTTTTGTCCTTTTGTTTAGAGGCCTGTTCTTCATGACAGAGGTCACTGGAAACTCTTACTGTCAAGTCATCAGTGACATTTAATCAAAACTCTTTGAGTCACATTTTAGCGCAGAACTCTTTGCTAACACGAATTTAGGTATTTTAACCCAAAGAATTATCTTTTTTTTAGACACATGCAAGTAGTTTGGGTCTCTCAATTAAACCAGGCACTGTGCAAAAGTTAAAACAACTGAGTGAAAATAGAAGAAGGCAAACATGGATCCTGGATTAATGACTTCATTTTGCTAGGGAACTAGATATGTCTAAAAAAAAAAACAAGAGCGTATCTTTGATCATTTGATCATTTAAATAAAAATGGTATGTGAGCTGATCAAATTACTACCCAGCACCTCCAGTGATCTGTTCTTCTTTTTTACAGTGTGGAAGCAGCTTGTGAAGTGAACATGCAGTACTGCTGCGTTAGTGTTGTTTTATTAGTCAATGATAATAGGCCAAAAGGTAGGAGTACTCAGCGGGTAGCTATCTTTCATTATCGCCTTTTAGCAATGTTTGGCTTTTGACAACATAACTGATTTTTATCTTCTGATGGCTGTTGCCCACTGCTGTGAACAGGCCATTGTGGTTCCAGGTATTTAGATGTTTAAAGTCAGAGGAGAAGCATGGTGGGAGTTAGAAGTAAATAGCATGTGTGAATGAATTTTTATGCAGTGCCCCCAGCCCGCTCAGATTTCAGTTGGAAAGATGCCTTTGTACCAGAAGTATTACAGTTTTTGCATTTTACAATCCCACCCACACAAATGGGGTTGCACACGTATAAAGGTACATGAACTCGGAAAAAATAAAAATTGGGTATACATGAACACATTTTTCCTTGATGATTCTAAAGAGTATGTTTAAATATAATCCCATGAGGCACAGAGAGAGGAGACAGAGAAAGAGCGAGAACGAGTGCTCATAAAACAAGTAATATGAAATACACGATCTACAGGTTTTTTTTAAATGTTTTTAAAATACAAGCTTTTTTTGCAGATTTGTCCAAACAGAGTGACTTCAATTCTTTACTTAAAATTTGCCAGGAGACAAGAACAGTGTCATTAGATTGTTCATTATGCTTTTCAGCTACAGAGGAATATAAGCCAGAGAAGTTAATTCCCTCAAAATTAATTACTTTTCCAAACTTTGTTGGACTCTCAGTCATTTACATATTTTTAATCCATGTCAGAAAAAGTAAATGTCTAGTACATTACATGTCAGAAGAAGTAAATGTCTAGTTCATTACATTGCAAGCGGTGCTTTACTAGTAGAGGAACGACTTCTACGTTTGTTTTTCCAGGTTTCTTAACTGCAACAAGGCAAAAAATGCCACAAGGACATCAACCGTATGTATGCAAGGCTGCACTTAACACTGTTAAGCAGGTATAAAGGCTTACCATTTTCATTAGCATACATTAGTATGTAAGCTAGCTAAGATTAGCAAATTAGTCATTATAATATAGATGTTGAAATAGTCCACAAAATAGAAAAATCTTTTAGGACACATAACAATCTGAACCAGCTTTCACTGCCAGAAATGCAGTTGTCAGTGAGATTATTTTTCTTCTTTAAGACCACAATACACCAAACCAGTGATGACACTGCAGTCCAGACTGGGTTATCAAAGTCAAAAAATCTAATATCATAGCCCGGTCTGGACTACAGCAGCAGACTGACAAAATAACATTGCCCTTGTGTGACCCAACAGCATGGCAGAAAACGTCATGGTGATCAGCAGGGTGAAATACAGTGGAGTTTATGGTGTATTGATCTAAGTGATTGATATTCAACCAGATATTTCACTAAATTGACTAAACTTTCTATATGTACAGATAGCATGTTCCACTGTTGCAAAATGATAGAAATCTATACTGGTAGTTAGACCACATGCATTAAAAAAGCTTAATTTTATAGTGTCGCACTGGTAAATCCAATTCTTCCTCAAAGAAACAGACAAAGAAAATAAATTCCTTTTTCTCATGGATTCAAGGATTCAAGGAAGCTTTATTGTCATTGGCATCACATGTTTACATGAGGTGGAACGAAATTACGTGAAACAGGATTAAAAACAGGATTAAAAAAGTAAGTAAATTTAAAAAAAAACAGAATAACAAGTAAGAAAATAATACAAATAAATAGAGTGCAACAACCTGAGTACCAGTATAGAGTACGGATATATAGGTATAAATACTTTAGCAACAAAAGCGCATGATGACAAGCACTGATAAAGTGACGGTGTCAGTAAGTGTCGGTAGTGATTAAGGTGCTACAGTAAGTTTTTATTTAAGAATGGCTTATTTATATTTGGCATAAAATCTTTGCTCTGAAATAAAAGGTTTCATGATGTCCTCTCATTTCATGCAAGTGCGTGCAGTTATTGTCTCATGAGATTGTAAAAAATTGTAAAAATAAATGAAACATTAGTGATTTTCCATGCATACGTTTTTTAATTGTGACAGAAACAAGAATGCTGTAGGCTGGTCATGTATTAATGTGCACCTCCAAACACAGAAGATACATAATCAACTGTGTACTGCACTAAAGGGCTGACATTTTTTGATCAGAAATTAGGCTGTTACCTTACAAAGTGTTTACATTGCAAGTAAAACAAATTATGAAGTATAGTCATTAAAGAATAAGAGGTTTTTATGAAGTTCTGACTGCCTGGGCTTTTAGTTATGTGTCTTTTCTTGTTTTGAATGAACCATCCTTCATGTTTTGTAGCTCAGTAATAACTTGTTAAAGCTCTTTCTTTCTGCGTCCCTCTTGTAGCTTGTAACCTTGTTTTTGATGTTTGATAGCTGAAGCAAATTGGGGTTCTTTGGCTTTGTTTGCCTTCCACCCTTAGTAAGAATAAGTATAGCATGAATATTATGTTCTAGAGCTATTGTACAATTGAAAGAGTAACTGAAACACAGACTAACTCTCTGAGTTGGACGAATGATTTGGGTATATTCGCCCTGGCAGTTGTGTCCAGGCTTATTGCCACTGTTTTCACTGGCAACAAACCTGTGAAACTACCATGAAGTGTCCTCCTGTCTCAGAAAGCAACACATAGCCACTGTGCTGAAGCAAATTATTATTTTTTTAGTGTGTAGAGGAAGGAGTTAGAGCAGCAACCTAGAACTGTCTTTTTTGCCTATGCTGCTGAAAACATTATAGCAACATGATTCATTTTTTTCTCTTTGTTTTTCTATGCTTCATAACTCTATTATTATATCGCACCAATATAAGAATATGTGCAAGACACAAGCTGAAGGTATGCATACTGAGCTGGTGTGTTGGATGCATACATTGTATACTTTCCTCCTTGTCCAGTAGAAATTACATCGCTTGTAGCTCAGTATGATAAGAAGTGCCACATGAGTGATGCTGTGAAAAAATCAGAGGAAGTCAGAGAAGGAAAGAAAGGAGGAGTAGCGTGAAAAGGGAGCATGGTGATGAGGAAAAAGAAGAAGGTACAAAAAATGACGGGAAACACTAGAGAGATCAGTTTGACATCCAAACACAAACACTCAAATAACTCCAAAGGTTATTCAAAGGTAGTTATCACACATAAGCCCAGTACATCAGAAGGAAACTTTCTCGGGTTTGCAAAGCATTTCTGCAGAATAAAACAGGTCACATTGGACAGAAATCCATCTCCAGGGCTTGTCACATCCCTCTGTTTGTTATGTAGTCTTTCAGTGAGCCACAGCGCACCAGATTAAGGGGACCTCGCTGGTACATCTCATCCCGTGCACCAGTGACATGAGGCAAGCACACACACCTGCATAGTAGACAGATATTATGCAGCATAATGCTCACTTGCACATCTGTTGAGGAAGAGACTGGATGATTTATTTATTAGCACCCAATTAAAACTTCAGGAACAAGAACACTTCAATGGGAATATAAATATCAAATAGAGCAAGCTCTACACGACTATTTAGTCATGCAATCTGGCTTTTTCACCACGGCATGCTAGAGAAAGAAAGAGAAGCGGAAGATCAGGAAATGGAAATGGAAACACTCAGATCTTTTGCGCCGCAAAAGAATCCTTTATTTCACTCTTGTCATTTTCACCACCTCATCTACTCTTTCTTATGATTTCTTTTTCATGTTCCTTTTTCTTTTGTTCTTAAAGGAAACAGGGTTGGTATTTCGTTTTGACAGAAGCTCTGACCACAGTATAGGCCAATCGATTGGCCTCATGGTTTAGTGCAGGAATAAATGTTGTGGGCATAGCCAAAGGCTGGAGAGGACTGATTGTGTGGCATTTGTTAAGCTCACCAGGAGTCAAGAGCAGTATTGTCTGGGTGAATATGGATTTCAGCATAGCTGAAAATGGAATAACTGCTTCCATTGCAATCAGATGTGCGCATGAAGTCGCTGTAGCTGCAGGTAACATGCAAACATATTGTACACAGACATATATCTTATCTGTCACTGATGCTCTTTCTAGATATAATACTTCATCATACAGCAAAGGAGGTATTTTTTGATGTTCAGGACACGTGCCCTACTTCCTCTTGAATTAATCTGTCAAGACTAAGATACTTTTAAGGATAAGTGTCTTTTCTCACACAAGATCTGGGATTCATTTGAAAGTCATTACTTAATTAAAAAAGACTGGTATCAGGAGGTTAAAGAAGGGGGAAAATCCTCACAAGAGAATAGCTAATTTCCACAGAGATATGGACATCAATTATACTTGTAAAAATACACTCAGGGAAAAAAAAGTACAACTAAAATGTGCTATAGAGCTCTCTTTCAGTATGTATAGAAGGTAATACAACAAACCTTTTAAACAATAAAGTGAATGGCATCAGTAATGAAGAAATTCAGGGTGTTTTTTTATTGAAATGGTCAGATCACTTGTTCTACGGTGATTTGTAATGCACAACCACAACCCTCTTTTCCATATAAATGTCAGCATATAAATGAAGGACAGAGTTTCAGAGTGGCATAACAAGGATCTTGCTGTCATACCTGTATGTTGGTACCTCAGTAAAGGTATATGTCATTTACACTTGCAAAGATGGAAGAAAAGCTGCTCCAGATGGGGATATGTTGTATATTTTGTGCTCTTTTATATTGTATGCACATTTACTGAACCTTCTTCTTTGTATTAAGGCTTAATTGGTACTGACTTTACTGACTTTTTAAAGAGACCTCTCTTCTCTTTGCATATACTTGGTTTGCTGTACCCTTTGTTCTAGTCTTTTTAAATGATTGAGAGAGACCGAGGGAGACTGAAAATGAAGGAGGGTGGTGGGGGGTGTCTTGTTAAAGACAAGTTAAATCACTCAGAAAACAGCAGCACATCTGTAAAATTAATAGAAAAGCTTTTCATAACAGGGTGCTGTCTGACATGCTGGCAGTCTGCCACCTATCATCGGAGTGTCCTTATTACCTCTGACATATTAGATGTGATGTGTTCTGTGGCTCTGGTAATAAACTAGAACCACCCCCACTCTACTGACAGGTCCACATCATCAATATGTCCCATTTGATCCCGTCTTAGCCTCTTTCTCCTGCTGCCATTCATTTAGAAAGGACAGATGGTCAGATAGGTGAGGATTAGATGTAAGGAGAAGATGCTAATATTTGTTGATGATATGCACATATATTTTGACTCACTTTATGAGTGTGGGTTTTAAATATCTGTGAGCCATTTGAATGTACTATATGTGCCAACATGTGTATCTGTCTCACTTCTCCTTTCATCAGTCTTCAGCTGAACACTTCCCATCAACGAGCTGTCTATTTGACAGAGACCTTCTTTTGCCGCAACGTCAGAAGCAAGACAAGGCCTGAGCAGGGCAGTGGGACCTGGTAAAGATTTGTCAGACTGGTCGAAAAGGAAAACCTGCACACAGGCCAAGCTTAGGATGATTTATAGGGCTTATTTCTGAGAATGGTAAAGTGAAATTAATCATGTTCCCACCTGACATCGCTGCTCAGCAGTGATAAATGACAAGCTGCCAGGGATAGACAGTGAGCCATCCATGTAGCGCCTGCCGATGTGTTCTTTCCTCAGATAGCCTGACCTGGGGTGCTGCCTTGCCAGATGCCCCCCATGGATGGCCGGTACCAGGCGCACCGGGGCCAACCCTGTCCCCCCCCCCCCCCCCCCAGCTGAGTACCCATGCAGGGGCCTAATGACTTGGGGACAGGCTGCCAAACAGATGGAAAGTGGAACAGGGCTTACCTCATCAGGTATCAGTGTTGTCTGATGCCAGGTCCTGTTAAAAGGCCACAAAGCAAGTGTTGAATTCACTTCATTTCGGTTTTATTTATATAGCACCAAATCAAAGCACTCACTTCAAGGATCTTTATACTGTAAGATAAAGATTCTACAATAATACAGCATTACAATATACCACAATACAAAACAATACACATCCTGAGTGTGGGAAACTAAATCCGTACTGGAGATAGAAGCTGTATTTTCTAAATATACTGCTTTTTTCACAAGTGGGGAAGTAGAAAAATGTGTATATGTACATACTGACTGTACACCTGTCACCTCTTTTGACTGAAATGAAGTGTGAATGGATCTTTCTTCACAGCAAACATTTCAACAGGCAAAGAAATGAAAATGACAGGTGTATTTAGTGACAAATACGTTATGGCTGCTGTCCACTTAGAGGGTGTCCAAGTATTGTGTCTTATGGGACTATCTAAAAGCATTTGTGCCATTGCTGCTGTCGTTAATTAAAATCGTGATTTGGTCCCAAAAAAAAGTTACATCTGTGACGTAGTCAGATTTGACCTAGAAGTTATTCTACAACATTATGGAATATGTATGTTAGAAATACATAGTGATAAAAATCATACACTAATATATGAATGTTGAATATTATGAATAGAACTGTGATAATAACAGAGACACATACAGTGCAATCTTTCAGTTACACAGGCTTGTGTTTAACTTCTAACATCTTAGTGCATACCTTACACACCTGCTGTGTCACAATGAGAAAAAAGTTAAATAGTAATAAACTCATGTAGTATATGAATGTTTCATAATATTAATAAAACTATTTAAGCCAACAAAGTGCACTGAATCACATTTCAATGTATAGTGCATACATGCAAATATTTTCAGCTCACACAGACACACACACACACTCGCCCCTTGTCTCTCGGTTGTACAGCAGATATTGTGCTTGATTTCTTACATCTCACTGCACACCTGTCACATTCAACACCCACACAAGCATAAACACAGACACACATTTTACTGGGGATGACACTTGATGCGGGGCTGTTAAAACAAAGTGTTTTCTTTATTTTCTCCAATATTAGATGTAACGCTTTTTAAAGAAGACTTTATTGTAATCACATTATATTTTTCAGTAACACATGCTACCTTTTATTGTACTTAATTCAGTAATCACATTACAGTTACAATTATGTCATCACTTGTGTCACAGAGGTTTTTCACTTATCTGCAGAATGGACAAATCACGCCTCATTCTTAAGGCACATTTGCTCTACAATCAGCTCATTTTGATTCAGGGAAGAGGAAAATAGCAGAGCAGTCCACAGTTTCTGAGGAGTAAAGGTATGGACATTACTTTTATTTTTATTGGACCAAAGAACAATATTCCAATGGCCAAGAGCAAACTGAGCCTAAGATGAAAACAAATTCCCAGTTCTGCTAACGCAACTTTGTCACTTTGCAGAAATCTGCTGACCGGGTGTGCAAAGTCAGTGAAGAGTGACGTTATTCCTGAGGGTATGCCAACCCTAGCCCAGCAACCTAAAGTTTAACAGGAAGCAAAGGTAGTGACAAGCAGTCAGATGTCCAGCATCCCACATTTCGCTGCTCTGTTCTTCATAAGTAATACATTCTATAAACTGCGCATATTTTAAACCATAAAAGCTTTGCAAAAGCTAAAAGCTGTCTAAGGACCTTGAAATAATAATTCAAGTCTGTAGCTGACAAACAACTAAAATATGATAGTGTGTGTGTATATATATATATATTCCCCACTCACCCCCCTGTGGGCGGTAAATCAAGCTCAAGCTCGGGTCCTCTACCAGAGGCCTGGGAGCTTGAGGGTCCTGCGCAGTATCTTAGCTGTTCCCAGGACTGCGCTCTTCTGGACAGAGATCTCCGATGTTGTTCCCGGGATCTGCTGGAGCCACTCGCCTAGCTTGGGAGTCACCGCACCTAGTGCTCCGATTACCACGGGGACCACCGTTACCTTCACCCTCCACATCCTCTCGAGCTCTTCTCTGAGCCCTTGGTATTTCTCCAGCTTCTCGTGTTCCTTCTTCCTGATATTGCTGTCATTCTGAACCGCTACATCGATCACTACGGCCGTCTTCTTCTGTTTGTCTAGCACCACTATGTCCGGTTGGTTAGTCACCACCATTTTGTCCGTCTGTATCTGGAAGTCCCACAGGATCTTAGCTCGGTCATTCTCCACCACCCTTGGGGGCATCTCCCACTTTGACCTCGGGACTTCCAGGTTATACTCGGCACAGATGTTCCTGTACACTATGCCGGCCACTTGGTTATGGCGTTCCATGTATGCCTTGCCTGCTAGCATCTTGCACCCTGCTGGATTGTCTCTGGAGCATCTTTACACAGCCTGCACCTGGGGTCTTGCCTGGTGTGATAGACCCCAGCCTCTATGGATCTTGTGCACACAACTACAAAAGTGACAGAAGATAAAAATCTTTACTTTGATTTTTGAGACTGGGTTACATAATAGGAGATGCTCAGGACAAAGGAGCACTTTGTATAATGGGACGTGATGTCTGATTTCTTTGCCAAACGCAGCCCTTTGTGTACTTGTACTTTGCCTTGACCTTCATCACTTTTTTATTTTTTACTATTGAAATCCTGATGAGGACCATTTCTCCAAATACTTTCCTTTTTTCATATTATTTTCAGACAAAAGATTTACTTACACAATGTGTCCTTCAATAAAACATTAAAATATGTGAATACAGCGATGGCCCTTCTAAACAACCTGGCAGATTATTTAATTTTAAGATGTTTTATCTGGACCCTGTACTCTGAGTTATATGATGTCGCTCACTATTAGGGGCAACATTCATCCACCTGCTCACCTCACGTTTCTGTTTGGTATACAACATTTATCTGAGCATTCAGAGCATGGCAAACAATTCCTCCCTCATTAATGTCAGCAGTGACATTGCAACATTGGTTGTACTATTATTTCCCATAAGTCAGGTTAAGCTATTTATTGCCCTAAACAATAATGTAGACATTAGGGGCCTTTGATTGAATGTCCATGTTTCCCTGTTGTTCTGTTTAGACGTGCATGCGCACATGAAAAATGACTCCCCTGAAAACCCCAAAGCAGTCACCTATGGCCTGATTTCACTCTCTCCCATGAAAATAAATATTCTTTACCCTTGACAGCAACATAATTAATAGTGATGTTTAGCAGGTCCATTTCAACGGACCCACTTAATCTAATTTTGTTTCCACTCCACGATTTGTAAATTACGGCAAAACGACGCGCCATTTACCACTGTCTCTGTCTGCGACAATGGCAATTTTTCTTCCTGTGTAATTCTCTCTTTTTGTGGCTCTCTTAGCAGAGGATTTTAAAAAAAGAAACACTCATCTCTTCTTTTCTCCTCTTCCCCCCTGCCATTCTTTCTCCTCCTTTCTCCACTTTTCCTTCAGCTGCTTTCCAACTCCCTTACTCCCCTCACTGCTTTTCTGTCCAATTTAGCGGCATTCTAAGCCGCTGAGACCCTCCAACACATTAGCTGTTTTACAGCTTCCCCAGAACACATTATGAGCACTGATCTAAAATGTCAGCACTACAAATGCCTTGTCCACATTCCATTATTTGCCACTAAATGTTAAGCGTTTATATTCACACAGTGTTACATTGACATTTTAGAACAAGAAGTGAGAGTGTTGCCTGGTGATTTTGCGCCACCATTACACATCATTTGTGAACATGCTAACAAATGACAATCATCCAGGTGTCCAAAGACCTGTTTCATTTTGTTCACTGTCCAGAGAATTGTCAGAGGAAAAAAAAAAACTTGATATGATGGAGTTATCTATTCATAAAAAATCTCTCTTGAAGTACTGACGGGGAAAAGGTTACGCCAGCCTCCGAAAACTGGAGACATTTAGCTCCAAATGTCACAAAAGAATATTCTACTTAATAATAAGTCACGAAACGAAAAACCTGTGAAACATGACTATGGAAATGTTTGAGATTACTCAGCGTGAAGTAGCAAAAAATGTAAATCACTCAAGGTGGTTATTTTCCAACATGTTTGCTTGATATTCTGTGACACGGTAACACTCAAGTTTACTTGACGCTGACATTTTCACACCTGATATGTGCAGAGTGGGTTCTGTTTTTTAAGTCTTGGACATCATAGCATAGTTTAACGTGTAGAATCTAGCCAGAAAAAAAAAGAGGACTTTGAATTAATGAGTCGAGGCAAAATGTTTGAACAAACTTCTTAGCTCCGAAGGAGCGCAGGGGCTCGACCCAACAAGAATTCACAATGTCAGCTAGGTGGACTTTTAAACTTGTCATTTTAAACTTGCCACAGGACTGATGAAGCCTGACAAATACCACCCGGTAAGAAGAAAAGAAAGAGAAAAAAAGAAAATACAATTAGCAGGCTCATTGGACAGGGCAGAGGTACCCATTTATTTAAACTGCTGCTTGACAGCTACTAGCTGGTATCTCTGAATTTCTGTTTTGTGCTCTTCTGTTCTTTGTGTGTGCCTGAGTCTCTGCGTGTAACATATTTGGATCTCAGCTATTTAGTTGTGCTAGTGCCTCGTGTACTTTAGTTGATAACTGCTTTTATTCTCAGCCAGAAGTGGCCGGCAACATTCAATCCCCACATTAGGCTCCGTAATGAACAATTATCTAAGTGAGACATGCATGGGGGGGAAGCAGCTTCTGGGAGGGATAACTAGGGTTGTAGAGAACAGTGATTGATTGAGTATCTTGCGGCCAATTCCTCCGTGACATCCGTGTTATCAAGTGACAGCAAGACGAAAATCAGTTTATTTGAGAAGGCTATTCCCTGAGAGAGTGGGAAAGAGAGAAAATGAGAACAAAAAAAGACAAAAGACTTGAACTGAAGGAGGAGGTTAGACAAAGAGGGGAGAAGAAAGAGAGGCTGAGAGGGAGAGAACACTAAATATGTTTTCAGTACAGCCATGGCAGACAGAGATGATGAACACAGTGTATTGATTGGGTGGAGCAACCTGTAAAACAAGGTCCTTTTGAGCTATGTGGCTATGGTAAATGACTTCACGATGTTCGGCCTTTGTTTTGTTTCCAGTCAGTGTCAGAGCCAGTAGTACTTCCACAGAGCACTACTGTAGACAACTTGGAGAGACAGAGCTCTTTGGATGCTTGTGTGTGCGTGAGGTGTTCGAAGTGGGCATCCACTGTAGTCAAGCATTCGGGAGATGTCTCTGAGGGACTGCGAAGCGGCCAAGCAAAAGTCTGCTGAGGTGCAAACATAAAAGAACGGGGAAATTTGTCAGAGCTGAAGTGAAAAAGAGTGAATTACATCGTTATGCTCAACCCACTTGCCTTCCAGCTTTATGTTCCCACACACATTTCTTGTCAACTTCAACCTATTTTGAGCAATATAAAAAAATTATCTAAAAGATGGCAATAATCATATCTGTCACTGTATTTATAAGTGCTGTTTAGCTGCACATTGTGATAGAAATATAGCACTCGGGAGATATAAAAATAAAGTACACAGTTAGATGCATTTATTGTAAATACTTCACATCAAGGAGAAAGAGAAGCGCAAACTCACTACACCACCCACACTGTAAAAACAAATCGTGATATAAAAGTATTTTACAGTTTTGTACTGTTCTTCTAGAATATCATTAAATTCACATAAATAGACTGTGATTTTACATTTCAAATATAAATTAACGTAAAATCACTGTAATTGTAATAATTGTGTTTTTTGAATGTATCTGTCTGTTCATATGCATATTTAGATTGTTAAAATACTTTCACAAATGCATCATAATTTCACAAATATTTGTCCGTTATTTGAAAGATTGAACTGTTAAATTCAAATGTAATGCTATGGAAAAATATATAAAATGATTCGTATAAACTTTTTTTACATCAAATAATAATTATTATTATTATTATTGTTATTCAGGGCGATCGTGGCTCAAGAGTTGGCAGTTTGCCTTGTAATCAGAAGATTGCCGGTTCGAGCCCCGGCTCAGACACTCTCGGTCGTTGTGCCCTTGGGCAAGACACTTCACCTACCACCTACTGGTGATGGCCAGAGGGGAATTATAAAGTGGAATTGTAAAGCGCTTTGAGGGTCTCAAAAAGCGCTATATGAATGCAATCCATTATTATTTAAACCAACTGTTAACTGTGTATTTCTGTACATTTAAGTATTATTATTGATATTGCCGCATTCATTGACCTTTTCTATAGGTAATTTCATTGTTTAATCACATTAAATTGTTCCTAATTTAATGTTTAAAAGCACTTGAAAAAGGCTAAATTCCATGTAATATTAGGGCAACAAACTGTATTGTCATTACTGAAAATAACCGTATTTTCATGGGAAAGTTAATATTTTGGCGCCCCAGCTGCCGGAATATTACTGTTTTTTTAGGATATTTTTTTTATGGTGCAGTTTTAAAGGCTGTGCTCTCAGAGAGTATTTAAACAATACGACAACTTCTGTTTAACCGTCTTTCCAGATTTCGTCCATATAACTTTCAGCTCTTATAGCCTTCAGGCCTTTCCATTCATAAATACAAGATAGAAAGAAGCCAATTGTCCAAGTCACCCGCAATGTGACATGATCACAAAAAAAGAGCACTTCTGACCTCTTGACACGCGGCCAAGTAAGAGGTGTCCAAAACTGTCCTTCAGGCACAATGCTGAGCAGATCAATTAATAAATAAATGTGTTTTGCAGTGGACTGAAGTTTACCTAAAAACTTCATAGCAAATGACTCTGAAGAGTCTGAGAGACAGAAAGACATGTAGCACTGAGGATTAAAGCAAACAGAAAAGTGGTTGACTGGCTTACAGTAGTTGGGAATGGCTGGACCTTAGTAAGGAAAGAAGGGGCGATTTACTGGAAGCTTCAACATCTAGGAATGTAGGCAGATGAATAAATACAGTTTATCCTTATTAAACATATTGACCACAAAGAAATGAGTTAACTGTTACTGGGTGGACTACGAGAGTTTTCAACATCCTCATTCTTAAGCTACTCTTTGTGAGTAAAGTTTGATTTTTGTTTTTTTTGTTTTTTAATTCAGTCTTTTAAAGCAACAGAAAACCTTAACGAATTACGCTGGGTGATTGTGGTTTACAAACTGTTAGTTAATTTGATTAGAAATCCAATCCTCATGTCATGAATTTTGGTTGGAGGCTAACACTTTTACTTACAATTGGATTTGGTCTCTGGCTTTAAATAAATCACTTCTGTCTCATTTAAGCAGCTTGACTTAACTGGGGGGCGATTGTGGCTCAAGAGTTGGGAGTTCGCCTTGTAATCGGAAGGTTGCCGGTTCGAGCCCCGGCTTGGACAGCCTTGGTCGTTGTGTCCTTGGGCAAGACACTTCACCCGTTGCCTATTGGTGGTGGTCAGAGGGCCCGGTGGCGCCAGTGTCCGGCAGCCTCGCCTCTGTCAGTGCGCCCCAGGGTGGCTGTGGCTACAATGTAGCTTGCCATCACCAGTGTGTGAATGTGTGTGTGGATGACTGGATATGTAAAGCGCTTTGGGGTCCTTAGGGACTAGTAAAGCGCTATATAAATTCAGGCCATTTACCATTTACTTAATGTTCTACTACTATTCTCTCTCCCAAACATCCATAATGATTGACTCACACAGATTGAAGTTATATTAACAGACAGTTTTGCATGTCCCGTGGTGCTCTTCTTACAGTGGGGCTCTTAATCCAGCCCTTTAGGTGTCTACTTATGTGCTTTTATGGATGATGGAGCCAACACTGAGCCCACGTCTATGGCACCTACAGCCTTTGCATTTTTCCATTTGCACTTCCTTCTTGGGTACAGCAATACACAGTTTTTACACAAAAGCCTTATATAAGGAGAGTGAGAGAGGCTTCTATTATTTATTCAGGTGGAAATGGTTTTTCAAAAGCACCCGACGCCTCCTTGCATTTTGGTCTTCTCAGTTGTTATCTCTTCTGTTTTTCACCATCTCGTCCTCTATTTCTTGGCTAATGTGCATGTTGTGTGGCATGTATGCATGTGTACTGCCACAACAGTGCTCGGAACAAAACATAGAGCTCCTAGCATTTCAATTAGGCTAGGTCCCTCTCCTACCATGCAGTCGTCTCCTTAAATGAATATTTGCACAGTATCGATTAGCATTAAACCCACAGCGGTGTCTTTCATTTGCATGTAGCAGCCAAGGAGGATCATTGGGGGAAAATAATAAATGACATTAGCCATGAAAAAGGAGGAGAGAGGGAAAAAGCTATGGGATGCAAGAAAAGAGATGGAATCTAGGTTGTGTGGGTGGTGGCAAAGATATCAAAAAAATCTTTTCTCTCAACAGGGTTTTCCTTAATAATCCAACCATTATCTTGTGTTTCTCTGCTCACCATTGGGCCTCATACTACCATGCTTTGCAATCTGGCCCTCATCAGCGCAGACAGCCAGATAGAGAGAAGAAGCAGTGAGGCTGGCAGTAGTGTAAGGGGTTGCAATGAATGGTTGGCCGGGCACCTCACTGTAGGATACCAGAGAGATAATAATGTGTGGAGGCAAGCAGGAGCCGTGTATGTCTTGCAAAAGAATAATTGCTACCCTTTCAAGAGCCATTTCTTAATTGGCCTGGCTGTTGTTGAGGGGAACTTGGAGAGGAGACAAGTGAGAGAAAGACTGAGAGTAAGACAAAGAGAAAGAGTCAGAAGAGGACAGGGAGAGAGGAGAGCAGAGGAGAGGAAAAGTCTCCTACTCACAACTCATTGTGTGCCTGCATGTGTGTATGTCTATATGTCAGGGGGGCTGGTGTAGGTGTTGCTGAGACTTCTCTGCACCTCTGTTGCCCTGGGAGCAGTAGTCATGGAGTCACACGCACACACTGGCACTGTAGCACACATCGACTAAATGGATGCAGGCTGACAGCAACAGAAATGTAAAAAAAAAAAAAAAAAAAGCTGACCAAAACAACTAAATACACATGGCACGCAGTGTACTGTACTATAAATTTTTGACAGAGCTTGCAGTTTAAAAGAGACATTTATTTATTTACAGTACTGTGCAAACGTCTCGAGTCACCCCCTAGTTTCCGTCCAAGGAGCCAGACTTTCTTGTAATTTTTTAAAGTGTTCTTGAACAATAGTTCTCAAGGATTTCGGAAGGACATTCAAATGTTTTCTTTGCACATTGGCTGTGTTTTCATTCATTTTCAGTCCAGGCCTTGCACCTGAGCATTTTCAGAGGAATGTTTTGTTTGTTAAGACACTTAACACTGACATGTGAATCATTCAAGCATTAAAAAAGCACATCCTAGGGACGAAACAGTGTTGTGTCTACACATAACAGACAATTTACAGTAACAAAGACAACATTTTAAATTGTACCTGTAGGCACATATTATTTTGTATATATCCCTGTTGATTGTATACATTTATTCCTGCTGTCTACTATTTAAATTTTATTCCATCACAGTTGGTGTGGAGTGCCCAAAAATTTAGTTGTACATGCGCAATGACAATAAAGAGCTGTTCTATATTGGCAGCCTTTTGCAAAAACACATCATTTGTTCCTTTTTCTTTAGTTTAATTTATGAACCATGCTGAAAACAAGACAGTTCGACAGGCATAAAACAATATTTTTGGACCAAAAGGGTGATTTGCAGGAATGTATTATTTGAAAACTTGGCATGCTGTGCAATGTGTCCTAAAAACTGGACGAACCTGGACACGTGGAAGCTAAACAACTATAGCACATGAATAGTATCTGAAAGTCATGTCCTTAAGAAATAGGAGAAAATCTAGCAAAGACAAACGAACCTAAGAAATGCATCTGGCCATCGAGCTGATCTACTGTTCTCTGAAGCCTCGTAAGAAATTGTCTCAGTGGAAGGATGCATGTCAGGAAACAATTTATAGGAAGGGAAACAAGGAGAAAAAGGTTTATGGGCACTAAATTAGACAAGAGCTAGACTCTAAATCTTATGGTTTCATGGCGTGATGAATCCATTTAAAAATTTCCGGCTCCACTCATTCATTGTTAGTATGAACAGAAGAAGTCAGGAGTGAACAGTAAGTGTCTACAGTTATCGGCTCTGTCATGGTTTTGGTCTGTATTTCAGCCAATGGTCAAACCTGATGGAATTATGAAAACAGAGAAATACAGTGAAATTTTGATCCTCCTACCAATACCACTTGGAAAGTGCCTGATTGGTAACTTTTTCTCTATGACAATGATCCCAAACACACTACTAGTGCAGTAAAAGCATACCTGGATAGAAAAACACACAATGGAGGATGTGGTTATAGATCTATGATCTCAACATATTTCATGCAATGTGGGATCTTTTTGACGGAGAACAGGACAAAAGGCAGCCAAGAATATTGACTGTCCTTCATGGAGCCTGAGTAACTATTTCTCAAGACAATATTAATATAATATTCATATTACAAGAAGCCTGCCAAGGAGAGTTCAGGCTGTGTTGAAGAATAACACTGATTATGTCAAATTTTGACTTTCGGGCTTGTTAAAATTGTACAAACTCTGTTTTGTTTGTTTCAATAAATGCACTGCACTTTCCCATTTTCTATATAATAACAAGCAGAGATGGGCAGTAACGCGTAATCTGATTACTTTTTTCAAGTAACAAGTAATGTAAGGGATTACTATTGGAAAAAGTAATTAGATTACTGTTACTTTCCCATAAGAATGCTGTGTTACTGCGTTGCTAAACCGTGATTTTGTTTGTGTGAGTGTCTCGTGACAATGACAAGCGTGTGCGACGTCCGTGGCAGCAACAGACGTGTGTAGATCAACAGTGGACAATATGGAGTTTCCTTACTACGGTTCGGGGCCGCGGATCTGGCGCGGTAACAGCGGGTGAGAGTACGACCATGCAGCATTTAAAGCGTAGAAGTACTGACATTACTTTGAGTTTGATTCCATAAAAAGTGACAAAAACATTAGCGCCCACTGTACACTGTGTGAGAAAAACATTAGCGTCCACTGCGTGCGGGAAGAAAAGTTCTTTCTACAGCGAAAAATCTAACTTCAAATCTGAGCAAGCACCTAGCAAGCCACCACTTGAAAGTGAAATTCACAGAGAAACCCCCGGATCCTCCCACTGACATGACCACTGCGGCACCGGGCAAACCTCTGCCTGCTCCACTCCTCGTAAACAGGTGAAAATTAATTTAAGAGCAACAGGACTAACTGCCGCTGAAACTTTCATTTTATTTACGGTATCTTTTTGCTGTTTTTTACTTTCATCTACTTGAAAGAACGAATGAAAACACAAAACATTATTTTTTAAATGTCAAAGACAGTTGCATATAATTTAATTTTTGCTTAATGCAATGTGCATGAAATTAAAAGATAAAAAAAAACAAAAAACATTTTTTTAAAAGCAGCTTTCCATTTGATTCAATTTTATCTGATGGATTATGCAAAAAAAAAATAGAATTGGGCTGAAAGGTCTACTGCTTTATTACGTATTCAGGTCGTGTATCATGTTTTTAAAAATAACTTTTTTCTTTTTTTTTTCGCCTGTCCTGTTTGGTTCTTTTGCCATCAGAATTATTGTCTAAAGGCAAAGAAAGATGCCCAACGGATTTACTTTACCAAATGGACCATCCCGGCCTTGCCGTATTGGTCTATTTGATTCACCTTTGCTTTTATTGTTTATTTTATTTTATTATTTAAAAAGTAACTAACTAATTACTTTTTAAAATAAGTAATCAGTAATGTAACAGATTACTTTTTGGAGAAGTAACCAGTAATTAGTAACTAATTACTTTTTTCAAGTAATTTAACCAACACTGATAACAAGTGATTCTGTACTGTACAGCTTTTTAGGGGCAAATGTTTTGCTTTTTTTAAGTAACGCTTCTTTAAACAAGTGATGAGTCTCTTAAAGTCCAGAAAACAGAATAAACGGAATATTATTTGGGTTTTGAGGGAAACACGTGGTTATTGGAAAAGACAGACTATAATTTATAGATTATTTGGAGGTCAATTCAGTCCTCAAGGCAGCTGCATGTCAAAGCCTACCATAAGTGATGAACAAAGTTTGAAGCAGAAGTACTGTAAAATGCGTATGCCTCATAGCACTAACAGACCATGAAATATTTGCAGAAATGTAATAAGGTTAACAATCAATACTATTGATGTAACAATTACTTAGGAAGTGTGGATTTTCTGGCTTTCAACATAACCTTTCTAGTGTGCTTTCCTTTGTATTTTTTCTCCTTTAACTGCAAAAAATGCAGGACAGTACAGTAAGAGATATGTTTAATGTGATGTTATGTCGTCATCAACTGAAAGTGCAGAGAGACATTACGACTTTTTTCATTAGTGCTTAATTAATATGAAGAACTAATGAAAAAAATAACAAAAACACTGCCTTAATAAATAAATCAATTAATTAATATTAAGTGTACCAAAATGACAAGCTAAACGTGGTTAATTAATTTTAATATAACAAATGTGAGCAGATTGACAAGTTTAATTGTGTGTCTTTATATGAGTCCTCTTCTTATTCACTATTTTTTCTGGTTTTATTTTGTTTTAATTTCTTTATGCTTTATGCATCATTATGCAAATTAAGTTTGTTTGTCATTCAAAGTGTGCAGGTCAAAATTATGAATTTGTTCTGATAAACATCATGTCTTGCTCGTACGCCAGATGCCGGGCTTATTTTCAATACAAATAGCTTCCTTTAGATAGGAGATTGCTACAGAACTTGGGTTCTTAGCTAAGAAGTGTGATCTCAGAGGGTGGGATACAGTATAAGTATTTTATGTATTTATCCATAAAAATACAAAATTATACCAAGTGTTGTTATGTTGAAATTGCTCTTTAAATTCCTAGTCTACTCGCTTGATTCCATTCACTATCATACAACCGTGACTTCTTCTTTCTCTAACATGAAAAAGCCTTGTGATATTGGCAACAGACTTACCTGCAAGTGCTCAACTGCCCAACCTATTATCGTGTATTATACCTATAGAGTTAGGGTTAGGGTATTAAGCCACTGCTCCCACATTCTTCCAAACCAAAGGGTCAATCTCAATGTCCATATTTGCTGAACTGAGAACACATTCCATCAGAAAGAGTGTCCACGTGAAAAAAATAAACAGTCCTGAGTGATAGTATTATTTTCTGCTTCAGTTCACAAGTGATCTTCTTAGACAGCAATTTCTGTTCTTTTGGAGTAGGATTAAAGAATGATGACGCTCAATGGTTGATCCCATGATAGTCTTTGAATCAAGGTCAATGTTACTTCATTTATACCTGTAGGTATAGGTGAGAACAATGATAGCATTTGGTATCTCTTCACAAAACACACACCTGTTTAAACCTGACAGACACATATTTGGTAAATTGACATGATGAATCAAATCAGAAACAGTTCTTATTAAGTTTAGTATGGCAGCAAGGACAAAGCTGTTTTTAAAATGCTTTATCCTGCATCTTGGAACTAGAACCTCCATCCTGAGGGAAGAAGCTGAAATTCACTCCGTAGAGGATGGGAACCATTATTAAGAATTGCACCTGTTTAGAGTACAGGGAGGCTAAACAGGGCTGAGACTCACCTATCAGACGACTGGACCATCTCACTAGGGCAGGGCAATATGGCCAAAAATATTTGTCACGATATATATTTGAAAATTTGCGATAACAATATAACTGCCGATATAATAGATGCGAGACAAAATACTCTACAGCTCCACAACTTTATTAGTGCACCCCCCCCCCATCAATTCATTTTCAGTTAAACAAGCAGCTGTTGTTTTTTATTATTTTTATTATTGCTATACAAAAATGTAACAGTGCAAATGCAATTTCCTTGCTGACAATTTAACCAAAAGGCATTTTCTGTGGAAATGGCATATCCTGAACATAACCATGTATAACATCCACAAAAGTTAAAAAGAGGTGCTTTGCAAAATGAAACTGCAGTGTGCCAAATAAATAAGTCGAATACGTATTTTTCGAACCCTTATAAGACACATTATTAAGCGAAACAAAGCAGTCACATAAATCAAACTTTATTCAACTCATACTTCTTGCTTCCTCCACTTCTGTACCATTCACTAGTTAATGCTGAATTCTCTCGAAGTTGCTCTGTTCCTTTGTTCCACTGCACGACTGATAGCCTTGAGTTTAAAATGCGCTTCATACGCATGTCTCTTAACAGTTGCCAGTTTGGGGTCCTTATACATACACAATATGGTAATATTATGTTGAAGCACAGTATGTATCACTCCGCGAGGCTCCTGCCTATGATAGCCGTAATGCTCCGACAATCCATCAAGCGGTGCAGCTTCGCAGCTTACCAAAGTCGCATTAAAACATCTTTTAACAGATTTTTGAGCGCCGTGTACCACATAAAATGGGTTTGAGGTCAGTAAGCATGACCAGAATTCATAAGGTGCAACGGATTATAAGGTGCACTGTTGATTTTTTGAGAAAATTAAAGGCTTTTAAGAGTACCTTAAAGTCCGAAAAATACGGTAATAACGTATAAAATAGTGCTTTGTTGTGTATCTGATGGACGAAAGCTAAACCAGTTCCACATCACTGAAGTTGCACCATTTTTACAAACCAATTCTGGTTCATCTGTTTCATTCAACGAGCTGCTTTTGCCCTTCTTATTCTCCGTCACCGCCATGCTTTTTCCGCCGTGTGCGTATGAAAACAAAGGCACTGCGCATGCGCGTTTTACCCATAATCTATCGCGATATTTCATTTTCTTATCATTGCCTAACATTATACAGGTATACCGTGAACGGTTAATATGACCCAGCCCTACATCTCACTATGACTCAGTGAGTTTTTCTCTGTGACATCCCACTTCATTGTTTTATGTGTACACAGATACAGAAAGGCATAGAGAATTTAAGTTAAAAACTATAAGCTGAGATGTATTCTGGTACAATAACATATTAAACCCTGTAACTGGTTGGGGCATTCCAGAACCTTCATTTTGTTTCTTTGTTTTTTGAACTATTCAAAGGTGGACTTTCTGGTGTGTTTCAGATCATTGTCCTGCTGCATAATCCAAGCGCCCTTGACCTCTGGGCCACGATCGGATGGATGGGCATTCTCCTTCAAGATTTTCAGATAGAGAGAGCAGAATTCATGGTCCTATTAAATACAACCAGTTGTGAAGTAGAAAGAAGCCCCAGATCATCACACTACCACTACATTGGACTGTTGGAATGCATGTTCTCTTTATGAAATCCTGTGGTAGCTTTATGCCGGATGTAATACGATGCAAACCTTCCAAAAAGTTAAACTTGTCTTGTCTGTCCACAGATTATTTTCCCAAAATTCTTGGGGATCATCAAGATGTTTTGGGTTTTGCTTTTTTGACAAACGTGACCCAGTCTCTTTCTTATTGTTGAATCATGAATGCTGACCTTAAGTGAAGCAATCAAAGCCTGCAGTTCTTTAGATGTTGTTCTGGATTATTTGGTGACCTCCTGGATGAGACATGGATGTGCTCTTGGAGTAATGGTAAGGAGGGTACTCCTGGGTTGGTTCACCTGTGTTTTAAGTTTTCTACATTTGCAGATAATGGATCTCACTGTGATTCATCATAAAAAACAGCAAACATTTAGTATTTATTGGGGTTATTGTTGTCTAAAATTAAAATGTGTTTGATGAGTTGTAACATGTAAATGAAAAAAAAGAAAAAATATAGAACTCTCTGGAAAGGGGCAAATACTCTTTCATAGCACTGAAGCTTAAAGTGTATACATTTTATATATATATATACAACTATCCTTTAAAGGTAACCAAAAACAAGCGCACTTGTGATATGATACAAATAGCAAAAGAAGATTTCTATCAGCCACAGAATCTCACACAGATCTTCGGGTAAAAAGTGGTTTTAAAGCACTGTAAATATATGTGCTACCCATTATCTTTACTGATCTTTCTCTTTGTAAATGATTATGCAAAACTGCCACAAGAGCAATAGAACATACATTTATGCATGCAGTTCATACAGATGTGAATGTTTTATTCCCAGATAGAAATTATAGACATGTTGTGTTTGCCTTTGATTGTCTGAATATTAAATATAAGAAAGACCTTGTCAAGACCCTGCAGAGAGCAACTCTTATTATGCTGCCTTAGACCTGAAAATTGAAATAAAAATTCTTTCATTACAGTTTGCATTGACTTTTCTCCAACACATTTTCTCAGTAAAAGCATCTCTAAGTGCATCATTAACTCCGCAATGAGGTTCAATAATTCAAAACATTACAGTCCAAACTCTTCAATACAACGGTATTTGTAAATGCAGTACATACTGTGTACACAGGTGCAACTTTTCCACCTAAAGATCTTCCTTCAGCAGCATTGAAAAAGGCATTCCTGGTGAGCTGGAATTCAATTCAATTCAATTCTTTATTTATTTGTCACATGTAGTTATAGCTAGTACAACATACAGTGAAATGTTTTTTTCTGGCTAAAAAATACTCCCCCCGACTGTGAGAAACATACTAGAAAAACTTTTACCTAAACTAAGAGAAAAAAAAAAACAGGAGTAAGAATCATATATAAAAATGTAAAAGTGTATAATATCCTGTATAATATATATAAAAAAGTGTAACAGGTGTAACAGCCATGTGTTTGTGCTTATAAGTATATCCATAATCGTGCAAAGTATTGCACTGTAATGATTTGAAAAACTATAAAAATATACATATTTACATAAGTACAAATGTATATAATATGATAAGATAAGATAAGGTTCAGGAAAGAAGAAAGTAAAGTGCGAATTATGTACTATGTGTGAGATTGTCCAGCATATTATCCGGTTTGCGTTTTTGGTTGAGGAGTCTCACTGTTTGTGGGTAGAAACTCCTCCTGAACCTTTCTGTTCTTGTTTTCAGGCTACAGAGGCGTTTCCCTGACCTCAGCAGCCTGAAGTTTATGGGCGGGATGGCTGGAGTCCCTAGTGATCCTGATGGCCCGGGATCTGCACCTTTCAGCGTAGATGTCCTGCAGTGATGGATGGAAGTGAATGGATGTCAGCAGCTTACTATTACTATAATACCTCATCAGTCTGACAGCCCAGACAAACAAAAACCTCTATAGATACCAGCAACCGTGAAAATAATAAATGCAATGAAAAAGTTATCATAGAAACAACTCTACTACCTTGGCAAGCAAACCTTCAAAATTAAAACATAAGAAGATTTCAACAACTTGTTTTCATGGATTTATTTTACTAGTAAATAGAAAAATATTAAAGGCCAGATTTACTTGCACTACTGCAAAACCCTTAAATGGTGATACTGTCGGTATTTTTTTAAGAGGAGCAGTGTTCACGTTGCAATGTCTTTGTAGGAAGTTTCCTTTTAGATCACAAAATTTTATGAGGAATGAATCAGTGAATTTAACTTTGAAAAGAAATATACCTTAATTTGTGCCTGATGTGGCTGTGATAGATGCTAGGTGTGTGTCTAAGAAAAAGCGCTGTCAGAACGTGCAGTGGGTTCATGTCAGTTGCTAAAAGCTTTGACCACGGTGCCAAAATTCTCTTGATTTCAGTGAGTGCTCACACCGAAGGTTTGAGCACCGAAAGTTTGAGCACTCTTCCCAAAGAGTGATACTAGCATTTCATTAAGGACAGATAACTTGGAAGAACTGAACATGATTTATTAAGAGAAAGAATTTAATGTATTTGGTGATTAGACTCCCATGACCAATCATGGCAGAACGGAAACCCAGCGATGATAGGATTATGACAGGCTCCCATGGGTCTAGATGCTGGTGGTGGTGAAGATGAAGACCGAGGTGTGAGTGGAGCTCTGACTGAGGTGTTTGCAAGCTGGATTTAAATTACACAAAGTGGAGGCTGATTGGCTCAAAGAAGGCAGGCGAGAACATGATTGGACTAGATTAACGATGTCAGTACTGAGATTGGCAGCGTGGGAAAATGGTAGTGATCGAAAGAACAGAAAAGCAGCCTAACACCCAGGAAAGCAGGCAGATGAGTGATTACAGATCTTCCTTATTGAACTTACGCATAAGCTTCATTTTGATGAAACAGAGTAGAACTTCAATCGACCTTATTTATTAAGCCGGAATTTGATGACTTAAAGTATTTTTAAAGTATGTACTGGTTTATAGGTGCTACAGATTTTGACATTAAGACTGGCCCTGATCAAATCTGACCCGCATATATTAAAATGGCTTTTAGATCCACGTGTGTTGGTTAAATCAACAATAATTGGGTTTTTGGGGACACTTCAAATGTTGTGAATGATGTATACCAATATTGTAGGGTCTTCACACGATAAAGCACCTTGAGGCAACTGTTGCTGTGAAATGGTGCTGTATAAATAAAGCTGAGTTAAACTGGAGCCATGTGTGCCATATTTGTGTGTATTTTTCAAGGTCCACTTTGATCTGTGTCAATGGTGACCATGACACTGTCTCAAGAGCTATCTGTATTCCCTCCACATTTGCCCAGGTTCCCACATACACAGGTATGTGCTGATCTTTGAAACAGATATGATAAAATATCAAAGGAGTGATTATACATGGTGCACCTAAGGAAGAGAGGTCACACAAAGGTCAGTGGTGCCTTGACACAGATGTAAGATCTGCACCTGCAGGCATGAACATTCATCTCAAATTTATTCATCTATCCATTTATTCTTCAATTCATCCATTCATACCCAGGTTGTGGGGGCAGAAGTCTCCCTAGCGACCTCCTCCCTGTCTTATGTTGGGATAATCTCTACATCATGTCCTGGGCCTAATCCCAGTAGGTCGTGCCTCATCAAGGAAGCATCCAGGAGGTATTCTGGTCAGATACATGAACCACCACAATTGACTCCTTTCGATGTGGGGGAGTGATGGCTTTTCTTTAAGCCCCTGTTGAAGAACCGAGCTGTTCATCCTACCTCTAAGGAGGATCCCAGATACCCTGCTCATTTCTACTTGTTGCAGAAACCAGGTTACTGGGGCCTCATCCTGGAGCTGGGTTTGGGAAGAGTGCTCAAGGGAGAGCACCTAGTGGCCAGACCTCACCCCACAGTCTGAAAGCAGTACATGGGTCCTCACACCAGTGGCCTTGATGCTTTGTGTAATGGGCAGCGATCAGTGGTGGAGGTCCTGGTGGTCCAATCTCCAAATGACAAATCTGGCTATAGGGGCATTGTGTGTCAGTGTATTAATTAGAATCCATTTATTTCAAGCTAATCTGAAATATGAAATCTGTCAAAATGCTGCAATTGGTAAGCCTCAGACCAATCTGCAATGTGTTTGATTTCTGTCTAAATCAATACTGATAATACTGACTTTAATAAATGCCCGAAATCTCACATGGCATGTAGAAAAAAAAAAACTAGCAATATAGGCAGTTATGCATGTGGCACAGTAATAAAAACTTTATTACTATGCATATTGCTCAGAATCCAACAACAAATAATTGTTTCTCTTCTTCTGAATTTCCTAAAGGTCAACTGTTAGACGCATATTTCAGGTTTATGCAATGGAATACTTTGCAATAAAGCAGCCCTCATCTGGAGGAATCCTGCCTCCCACTGACCTGTCAGATTTATCTGATGAGGAGTTTAAAGAACGGTTCACCCATATAACAAAAAGCATATTGGCTCTTCTGCACTGCCTCTCTCTGATATGAGAGATGTATAAAATTTGCATTGCATTTATGTTGTGTTATATTTATTTGTGGTTTACTCCCTCTGTTATTATTATTATTAGAGCTGCTCTTTTTTTACCCTCTAATTTGCATTTCTCTCGGTAAAATAATGGTCATTACTGAAATTAACTGGCTGTGTTTTTGTTTATAAATTAGCACATTGTTAGTAGAGCACCTGCAGAACTTTCCACCTTCCCATCAACGCATTTTTTATCACAGCGGCTTCATGGTCATTTGGCCCACTTAGTAAATCTGTCTGTAAAAGTAAACTTGGGTGTGTTACATTTAAGCTGGTAAAAAAAAAAAGGTTTGCAGCAGGTGCTTGTTCAGTGGGAGCCAAAAGACATAATCACATTACTATAAAAAATATTAAAGCAAAACCATTCAACATGTAACAAGACAAGAGCAAGGCATGAACAGCTAAACCACAGATATTCATCAAAAACTGTTAGTACATCGGTTTGCAAAGTTATTTATCAGTGTAATATGTAATATCATTTCTTTCCAGACTGAAATGCATGTGTGGAAAATCTTTCTTTTTTTAAAGCACATAGTAAATCGATTCAGTGATGAGTCCAAGGGGGAAAGTTGTCAGGAATCCTATAAGTTTACAATTGTACCTTTGATTTTTCTTGTATGAAGGTATTAAATCTGGAAGACAATAGGAAAATATTGAAAGAATGATTGTATTAATATTTGTCTAAGACAATATGGGTGAATCTCACTGAGCCCAGTTTCTGGCAGAGCTTCTTTATTAAATTCGATTCAAATCAATTTTATTCATATAAGTAACGCCTCTTCACATCAACAGTCACTGGAAGGAACTTTATATTATAAGATACAGATCCTACAAAGTCAGATAGAGGGCCCCAGTGATCAAATAATCACCTATGATTAAGCACTTGGTGAACGTGGGGAAGAAGAACTGTCTTTAAGTACAAAGAGACTTGTGGCAGAGCCAGATTCAGATAGTGAAGCTCACAGAGAACTCACTCAGAGATCACAAACAACAAACAATAACCAATAGAAGATAAAAACTAAGGAGAGTAGATAAAAGCTAATAACATGCAAGGCTGGCATTTGGTCTACCAACTGGATGGTCGACAGATTGATTCTCCAACTACTCCAGTCCGTATGTTATTCTTGGGCAAGATGCTGAATCCTAAAATGTCCATCCATCCAAGTGTGTACATGGATGTAAGGAAAGGCTCTTATATTAAAAACCACATTTGTGTATGTGGTTGTAGCAAAAATAGCTTTGAGTGCTACATTGGAGCAGGAAAGCATCATATATGGGGGGCAAAAAGACAGGAATGGAGAAGTGTTCAGTCCATCATGAGAAGTTCCCGAGCAGTTTAAACCCATAGCACCATAAATGAGGGCTGATTTGGAGTCACCATATCCAACTCTAACTCTAAGTTTAAAATAAATAAATAAATAAAGTTTTAATCCGAATCTTAAAAATAGAGAGTGTCTGCCTGAACCAAAACTGGGAGCTGGTTCCATAAGACAATGGCGTGGTAGCTGAGGGATCTGCCTATGAACCAGTTTTTCAGCATCACTCTGAGACGAGATATCCTTAATTTTTATGGCAGTCCTAAAGATTTACGCTATTCGTTAGTGGTAACAATTTTGTAATACTGATTTTCTAATATTGTCATTCTATATGATGCCACAGGTATATGCATAAGGTATCATCTTGGCACTGGTGCAGCAGCTTCAATACTGGATGCCAACAGATATAAGTCTTCTGTTTTTGGAAAAAGAAAAAAAACCTTTTCAGGTTCAGAGTTTAAATACAAAGCTAATGCAGCATCTTCAAATCATCCAGACTTTTAATTTAAAAGAGAAGACAGAAAAAACAGGTATAGGAGAATGCCTAAAAACAATGCACGACAGAACAATTAAATATGTGGATACATGAAGACACAACATGTGGGTCACCGTTCTTTAAAAAAATCTTTAGGCACATAATGAAAAATGTAAAAGTATTGTTTCCTAACCTTAAAAGATAAACTTTACATGTCTTCATATAAAGAACAAGCACAATAAACTGTATTAAATGGCTGTGATCTTTGGAAATCACTTCACGGTTTCTGGAACATAACGAAATAATCCTTCCATCAAGGCATTTCCTTGTTGTTTCACAAATGCAACTTAAAACCCTTCCATGCTGTTGCAAAAAGGCTGAGGATATTTTATTTTGTTGAGAACTCTGCCTTGGTAAAGTTCCCAGGTGGGATTTAACCACCTAATGACACACACTATAAACCAGCAATGGCAAGAATGCACAGGCTATTTAACGGTCATTTGGGAAATTATGAAGAGAGTCAACACCTCATAAGCCATGCCAAACTGCCGACCTTGCCTCTAACACAGACACAGTACGAGAATGATATCATCACAGTGAGCTAGCTATCTAAATGACTGACATTGCCATTTGCCTTACAGCGAACTTGATAAATCATCAACAAAAACAAGAAAAAAAAATTCGACCGAAACAAATGCAAAACGTGCTGTACGAGGCACAGTAAACCTTATCTATTTTAGCATCAATACTCATGTCTAAGCCTTTTCAGTAGTCGCCAATCATTTGCTTTTGTGGCTGTTTTTCAGTAAAGCTTGACATCAGGTCAGCGTCCAGTGTTAAGCTACCGAATTATAGGTTGTAGGAACAAGGACAGCAGAGGGAAGCCGAGTGAAGGGGGAGGTGAAATCTATAGTATTTGTTATCACGGCCACACCTGAAGAAAAGTGATGACCATGCTGTTTGCAGAATGGGAAGTGCTTGTGTGTATGTGGTGTGTGTACGTGAAACGGAACTAAAGAGATACAGAAAGAGCAACAGTGGCAGTCATATTTATGTGTATAGCACTTCATCCTGCATCTATACTTTATTTTACTGTGCTGTTGGGGGGAGGGGGGTTCTTGGACGAATTTTCATGTCCAGTGAGACTTAAGGAGAAAGAGAGAGGTTTTGATTGAGTGCCCACCGAGGTCCCTTCAGATGTGGCTTACAGGAATAAAGGATTCATTTGAAGGAGGGTGCAAAAGATTACATACAGTCCTCACATCTATCCAAATCCTTTCCAAATCCCTCTACATCACACTTATCAAGCCATGTGCAGTGTGGTACACTAACTCTCATTGGTCTTATCACAATGCTACCATGTATCGTGGATGTCTAGAGGAGGTGTAACTTATTCCAAAGTACACTTAGGATCATGTAGGCATTTCTAAATAGGTTACTGGGCACACCTACTGTGCTCACATGTTTCAGATGATGCTAAATTTTGGTCAAACGAAACTATTTGAAGAAAATGGCAAGCACGCAGGAACTTTTAATGTAAAAAAGATTGTAAAAATTCTTACTAACAATGAAGGTTTATCTTGTTTCGAATTCCTGCAATATTTCCAAGGGACATTTGTAAGACATTGTATTGTTTGGGCATTGGTAAACACTGTAAAAACCTTAAGGCACAGCCTTAAGCATGTTCTTTTCTATCTTCGGGGCACTTCACTTGGGCCAGCAATAGGTGGTTCAGGAGCCTCATACTAATTCATGTGAGTACTGCACACAATATTGACTATTAAGTTTCCAGAGGAGTGCAGAAACAGCACCAGAGCTTTAGTGTAGCTACCAGCAAGAGTCAAATTACAAAATTATCAGATCGTAACATTTTAAGGCTCTAACACTGTGCGTACACAGCTGGTGCTAGTGTGATTTTCCTTTTAATGCCACATCTCTGTGTTATATTTAATAGGCTATTTTCATTATTAAAAAAACAAAAGTTATATCCACAGAAGTCTATTTTGCCATGAGCACTTTCTATCCAGTCACCCCCACTTCCTGGTCTCATTAATGCCATTTATCCCATATTACACACTGATAACCTGGCTCAAGAAAAATAGCTTAAATAATATGTACTATGAGGATCTTGAAGTTTCTAATGAGACATAGTTTTAAGTGAGAAACTTTTTAATTGGGTAAAATTACAAATCTACCAAAGAAACACATGATTTTCATAAAGATTTTCTAAACACCCAACAGCTGTGGTTGACCAAAAACAAAAGACAGAAAAAAACTGCATAAAAAATTTGCTTCATTGCTTCATTCATGTGCATACTTTGAAATCACTACAAGTATGAAAATTAAACATTTTGTTATTCTCTAGGCAGTCAAAACTGTAGATCATATACAGTACAAATAAAATAATGACATATTGTAATACTGAAACTGTTGTGAAAGAAAAGGAATTAGTCATTTAAAAATGCCATATGTTGAAAACAAAGCTCTTTTGTTTTCTTGAAGCACATAAACACTTAAATACATTTAATAATAAATTTAATGGAGGGGTACCAAGCTCACTTGGTAAACAGATGGTATCGTGGGCTGTCTATCATTATAAAACTTATATATAACTTACTAATAACTTCATACACCCTACTGGCCTATACTAGCAAGCAAGTTAACCCTCACGTCATACTGGGCTCTTTTTGTGCCACTTTTTTCATTCGTATGAACGCCATTTCCGCTGTGTTGGGTGTAGCATAGCCAAACTTGCCAGCCGGTTTCGTTTTTGTAAAATCTTCAAATTTTCAGTCTGATTTTCTTACATCAGCCTAACACGGCTTAGCAGCAAAAATACTCACACTCAACACCCTAGGGACCGTTTTGTGCCCCATTATAAACGCTATTTTTCACGGCAAAAAAATTACGGTCAAATCGATCGTGATCGGTTATGTTTCCGTTTCCGCTTGCAGTACTGGCCTTAGAGTTGTAATTTTTTTATTTGTCCACCGGGTGGCGCCCTTGCTCCACATGTGACGCCTGCTGGAACATACACACCTTCTCCAGCGGCCTGCTCGAGACAGATACCCGGAAAAGGCAGACTAATTTCCCGCGTGCAGCAGCAGCTTGGCCCGCTGCTCGTTCCGGACCATTTTCTGACCTTAGGATCGTTTGAGGGTGCATTAATTTTTTTTAATCAACAGGAAATGACGTATTTGTTTTCACGTGGTAGCGGAAGTGTGTGCTGCAGACACGGGAACCGAACCATATGCTCCGGCGCTGCGCGAAACACACCCGCGGCAGAGGCACTCCTCCCCGGGGGAGCAGGAGCAGCAGCGCCGCCTGGGGACATTTTCGGCTTCTGCAAAAAAAATTTAAAACGGATCGAAATTAATGTTGGTGCCAATCTTTTGTCCATCTAAAGGCCTAATTATAATAACAATAAAATATTACTTCAAATGTTTTTTTTGGAAAATATTTTATGTTTTATGTTTTTGGGGCAAAAAAAAGGGTTAAAATCCGCGAAATGTAATTAAAACTTGACATGAATATTTCAAGGAGAAGTAGGTCTAAAAGATTGGCTAATTTAAAGTGGAATAAAATATTAATATATAAATTTTTTATAGCACTTTTTGGGCGTGGTCGATAGTGTGCATTTTATGAAATGCGCTCCTGGAAAAAAAATAAAAGGCGATCGAAATGACTGTTGGTGCCAATCTTTAGTCCATCTAAAGGCCTAATTATAATAACAATTGAATATTACCTCAAATTTTTTTTTTGGAAAATATTCAAGTTTTTTGTTTTTTGGGGCAAAAAAAGCAGTGCGCTCATGTGACGAAACCGGGATATAAAGGGTTAAAATCCGCGAAATGTAATTAAAACTTGACATGAATATTTCAAGGAGAAGTAGGTCTAAAAGATTGGCTAATTTAAAGTGGAATAAAATATTAATATATAAATTTTTTATAGCACTTTTTCGGGCGTGGCAGAAAACGGTCCCTAGGGTGATGAACGTAAGTTTTTTAAAGTATGACGTGATATTATGAGGTTTTATTCCTCAGGTGGCTTTTCTTACTCTAACCTAACATTGGCAGCCTGTTAAGCTGTCCATCACATTAGAATGGTTATCAACTCTATAATTTAACCCACTTATTGCTAGGGTTGACTATAGCCAACATTAGAAAAATTAATGTGAATACTTTGAGAACCTTTATTGAAAGCCAGGGTGGAAAGCTTTAAAAATTATGACTACGTGAGTTGATAGCCTTATCAGCATCACAGATGTATGATTAAGAGACAGGAGGATCTGACTATAACTACAATTGTGTATTATGGGCAGTGTTGGGGAGTAACGGAATACATGTACCGCCGTTACGTATTTAAAATACAAAATATGAGTAACTGTATTCCGTTACAGTTACCGTTTAAAAAGGTGGTATTCAGAATACAGTTACTTTGTTGAAATAAATGGATTACACTGCGGTACTTTCCTGTTTCATTTTGTGCGGGTCAGGACTGTTTGGGTTTTGTTTGACAGCTACGTTCTGTTGTTCCAGGCGGCAGCATTACGGTTGCCATGGTTACAGGGCGACGCTCTCTCTCTCTGCGACTGTGTGCTTCCTGGGTGAGAGAGCGCCTTTTCGTTGTTGTTGTTGTTGTTGTGGTGGTGCTAAGCTAACAGGCTGAATGCTACAAGCATAGCTCTAAAGAATGTAGCATCATGGGCAGTGTAGTCCGTGTTGCAGGGAGAATGGACTGCCATACACGTTATGGGTCTGTGAGCGCGAGGAGGGAGAAAAAGGGGAGTGGAAAGGTACGAGTTGTCATCGAGCAAAAACGGGAGCTGGAAGCATGTAAATATAATAATAACCACTGCAGCCAAGAAGAGAGCCTGATGAGCCCAGTTGTAAGTAAGCTATTAAGACTCGACTGTACACCGTGTTCGTGTTTTCCTCCGAAAACAATAAGTTCCGTTGGAGCAGTCTTTCAATGCCTCTCTCTGTCTCTGGCAAGCAGAGTTGACCCACACAACAAAGCTATTAAAGCTATTTTTCGGCTACGAGCCGACAGGGACCCCGCCGTATTATGCTGGGCTTACACTGTGCGATTTTTTCAGTCGCGCGATTCAGCTCCTGCTCAAACTGTACGATTGACTCGCAGGGGTTAGAAGTTCATAGGTCACGATGCAGGGTCTCACACTATACGGCCCGATGCTCTGATGCGACCTGAGTGCTCACACTGTGCGTCCATAAAATGAAGGTTATGACAGAAATTCTGTCGCTCGCTCTCCCTCTCTGTCTTTCACTCACACAGACACGCCACCACCACCATCAACTTTGCTAAATTGCTAATGAAAAACACTGATCAGCCAGCTGTGATTGAGCAGCAGTGTAGATCCAACTATTTTCAAGGTTGTTGTGGTCGTGATAATTTTGTGAGGCCACATCGAAAAGGCTCGGATGAGCTTTCCAAAGTTCTACAAGTTGTGCCTCCATCGCTTGTGTCCAGATCACACGCTGCACTGCCATGCTGTGCCGTCTTTTTCGCTGACATTTGTGTTTGCGCGTGCGCAGTGTGACAAACTGCGGTGACACCCTCACGACGGTCGTGAGGATTTCAAACCTGTTTGAAATCCTCACGACCAAGCGATTGATGATCGGGAGCTCGTCGTGAGGTGTTAATCTCTTCTCGTTACCCCACGTATACTACACGATGCACGACGCACGATGAAGGCCAAAATCGGGCCGATCGCCAAAACGGTCGCACGACTCAAAAATCGGCTCAAAATGGGCCAAAAATCGCACAGTGTAAGCCCAGCATTAGTCAGAGGTCCCTTTACTACAGTTCGGAGTCGCGGACCTTCAGTAATAGTAATGAATCACACAGCAATCGTACATTCACGTTGTTGTAAAAAGCATGATAATATATTAAGTATTCCAAAGTATTCAGAATACGTTACTGTCATTGAGTAACGTAACGGAATACGTTACAGAATACATTTTGGGGCATGTATTCTGTATTCTGTAATGGAATACATTTTAAAAGTAACCTTCCCAACACTGATTATGGGTAACATGCTGCTTAAATCAAGGTATTGCTATGAGATGTAAGAAAATTGCAGCTGTATTCTTTCAGCTGCAGCTCCGCTGTGTTAGGCGGTATGAGAGCAAGAGAAGAAAAACGGTAAAAAGATCATTTAAGGCCTCAGTCACACAGAACTGGTTGGCAATCCCTTGGCAACATAAGATCGCTAGGGAAAAATTTCTATTCCCTGACTGGGACGATTGTCCAAATCGATCTCAGACAGAGTGGCAAAGAGGGTGCATGCACCAAAAACCTTCTTGTGATTGCTTTGATTGCTAGCATATTCCCTGGTCACAAAACATTCACCTTCCTTCATCAATACATTTGAAAAGGTGCTACTTTTACTCTGTGGCTGAACGGTCTCTGTTTCCTCTTAGCTTTCCACTGTTCACAGTTTGGTTCAGGAAGCAGTTGGCAAATGTGTGCAACTGTAAAACTGCTAGTAACCAAAGCGATCACAGGGAGGTTTTCAGTGCAGCACCTGTACCTACTTTCTGACCAGTTTCACCTAGCAACCTCCAGCAACCATTCACCAACCAGTCAGGGAATACACATTTCATCTATCAGCCTGTCATTGCCAGAGGGTAAGTTGAGTCTGTAGGACTGTGTGACTGGGGCCTAATGTGGTAAGTAGGTTTACTTGCATATTAAGTCAACGTGTATCCCAAGGCTTTTGCACCCTATTTTAGGATTATGTAGCTATGTTCAGGATTGTAAAACAACTTAATTGCCTGCAGCCATTAGAAGAAAAGGCATCACTAAAGTTTCTCATAAGTATCTAAGGATATATCTTATTGATGTTCCTCAGGGACAGAGAAAAATAAGTAACCAGTGTAGCTGCCCACTTGGAATTACCACTCGTGACGCAGAGAGCTTCGACTGATGCAACTTTATTCTCTCCTCTTTAAACCACCGACAATATGGCACCGTGAAAACTATAAAGATGCACAAACAAATACCATTAAACATTCAAGTAGAAAGTGCAGAAATGTTCGCATTTTACTATAGAAAATTATTTTGATTAACCCAAATAGTGATATTGACATAAATGAATAGTTTTTAAACTATTTATGTTACAGCATTTAATAAAATGAATTAACAACAACCTTTCTGTCTCTTAAATACATAAACAATCGTTTGCAATCATTAACCAACCTCTTTCTGCTTCCAAGGGTGCTAATCATGCTGAATCAGCTAGCCAACCTCCTCCATGCGCATCTTTTAGCCAGTTCTGAAGCAACGTGTTTGCGTCGCCTCACCGAGAACAGAACAGGAAGTCTGACACAATAAAAGAGGAAGTGCTAAGGTACTCTTCAAAATAAAAGCGCAAAGTAAAGTGGCTTTGCCGGCATTTACACTCCCACCAAATCCTGATACAATGAACGAACAAATTCCCAAAGCAAGTGAGTTGTACAGGATTTCTTATACTAATAGATGGATGACTGAATTGAACTATTAGAGGTATACAGGTAAGTGTACTTTATGCATTGAGGTAGTGTATAAACATAACTATTATTGTCTTAACATATTTTGTTTTATTTAATTCTCAAGGAGTAGTACTAGTTTTTGGATTGGTCTCTCAATAATTGAAGGTTTAGAAGGGGCATCTTGCTTTCTTTGAGGCTTTCTCTCTCCAACTCGCACTTTAACTCGACGGACTAAGCCATCATGGTCTTGAAAGGTCTCCACAACTCGACCTAGTTGCCAATGGTTTCGTGGGAGATTGTCGTCCTTGATAACAACGATATCATTGACTTTGAGGTTACGCCGAGGTAAGTGCCATTTTTGCCTTGTTGATATGTTGAGCAGATACTCCCTTTTCCAGCGGCCCCAGAACTGTTCAATAAGGTATTGGACTCTTCTCCATCTTTTTGTAGCATACAAATCTTCTTTCATGAACACTCCGGGGGGTGGAAGAGCAACCTTTGTTTTCATCGTGATGAGATGATTCGGCGTTAAAGGTTCCAGTGCATGAGGATCGTTGATTCCGTCAACTGATAATGGGCGACTGTTGACAATAGCCATGGCTTCATATAGCAGCGTTCTGAGGGAGGCATCATCAAGCCGACCTGGGCACTGTGCGAAGGTTGCATTCAACACATTCCTAACCGTTCTTATTTGCCTTTCCCAGACACCTCCTGCATGGCTGGCAGAAGGGGCGTTGAAGACAAATTCGCACTGTTTTTCAGATAAGAAGGTCTCCAATTGCTTGGCGTCGCATTGCTTAAGTGCTTCCTTGAATTCGTTCCTGGCACCAACAAAGTTAGAACCTTGGTCACAGTGTAATTGTTGGACAGCTCCTCTAAGACTGATGAAGCATCTCAATGCATTGATGAAAGAGTCTGTTGACAAATCTTCAAGCATCTCAATATGGACAGCTCTTGAATACAGACACGTGAAAATCAGACCATATCTTTTGTGTTCTTTGCGTGCTGTCTTCACAATGAACGGGCCAAAGCAGTCCATGCCGCTAAATGTGAAGGGTGCTGAGGCTTCAAGACGTTCTTTAGGGAGTTCAGCCATTCGCTGGCTCTCTGTAGGTCGTCGAAGTTTCCTGCAAAGCACACAGGTGTGTATCATTTTGGCCACCAGCTTGCTCCCACCAATGACCCAGAATCCATTTGCTCTAAGCTCCATTTGTGTCTGGCTTCGACCTTGATGGCATGTCTTAGCATGGTAGTGGGACACAATGAGCTTGGTTATATGACTGTTGCTTGGTACGATGAGTGGATGCTTCACTTTGTGGCAAAGAGACGACCACTTTAATCTCCCACCAACGCGCAAGAGTCCATCAGACCAGATGGGGTCAAGACTGAAGAGAGAGCTTGAGTTTGGAAGGTCACCTTTGGCTTGAAACGTTTTTATCACTGCTTCAGCAGCCTTCTCACGCTCCTCGATCGTCACATGTTCAGTATGCTTTTGTTGAGATCTCAGTCTTTTGATTCTTGCAACCACCTTTATGAGTTTTGTCCAAGATGAAAACTGATTCAGACGATCGAGAATATCATTGAAGGTACTGACGTCAGTTGCGAGCACCTGAATTGTCTTGACTTCGGGATCACCAACAAGTAACTCAGCTGGAGTGCTAGGTGTTAGACGTAACTCACGTTCCCAGAGAAACTTTGGTCCTTGCAGCCAGTTTGTAGAGTGGATGTCTGAAACATGAAGCCCTCTGGATGCATGATCCGCTGGGTTTTCTGAGGTGTCCACATAATACCATTGATTGGGATTGCTGTTGTCTCTAATGAGTTGAACACGGTTTGCGACAAATATGTGGAACCTGCAAGCGTCATTGTTGATGTAACCAAGTACCACTTGGGAATCGGTCCAGAAGAACTCATCATCAATTTTCATGTCAAGCTCAGCCTTTAACAGGACGCTTACTTTTGCAGAAACCACCGCTGCTGCGAGTTCAAGCCTCGGGATACTTGTGACCTTTGAGGGTGCCACCCTTGCCTTTCCCATCACAAGGCTGCAATGAACCTCGTCTTTGTCATTTTTATATCTCAGGTAAGAACATGCACCATATCCTAAGCAGCTGGCGTCCGAAAAATGGTGTAGCTCTACTCTGACAATGTTTTGGAAGTCGTGTGGGTGGTAACATCTTGGAATTGAGACCTCCTTCAACTTGAAAAGACCATTTATCCATTTCTCCCACCGTGGCTTCACATCTTCTGGGAGTGGGTCGTCCCATCCAATGCCTCTGTGACAAAGCTCTTGTAGGATAAGTTTTCCACTTAGGCTGAATGGAGCGATAAATCCAAGTGGATCGTAGAGTGAGGCAATGACGGACAAACAACCACGGCGAGTCGAAGACTGATCTTTCAGGCTGATGTTAAAACTGAAGGTGTCGTCCTCTATCGACCACTGAATGCCAAGAGCGCGTTCTGAAGGGGATGGGTCAAACCCACGAGGTTCAATGGTTGCTGCTCTTTCAGAAGGGTCTAAGTTGGAGAGAGCAGCTTCTTCATTTGAGTTGAATTTGTGAAGGCGCAGGCCTCCTTTTCTGCACAACTCTTGTGACTGAATGATCAGTTCTTTGGCTTCCTCAACTGATGAAACGCTGGCTAATCCATCATCAACGTAGAAGTTTTTCTCCACAAAGGCTGATGCTAGAGGATAGTCGGTTTGATGTTGTCGTGCAAGATGCTTTAAACCGAAATTGGCGCATCCTGGAGATGATGCAGCTCCAAACAGATGAACTGCCATTCTGTACTCCTGAGGTTCTTTCTCCAAATCACCTTCTTTCCACCAGAGGAATTTCAGATAGTTTCTGGATTCAGGGGTGACAGCGAATTGATAGAACATTCTTTCAATGTCACAGATTACGGCCACGGCTTCTTTCCGAAATCTGCAAAGCACTCCAACCAGAGGGTTGATAAGATCAGGTCCAGTTAATAGGGTATCATTCAGAGAGACACCATGGGATTTGGCCGAACAATCAAAAACAACTCTTAGTTTGTCCGGCTTCCTGGGGTGATAGATTCCATGATGTGGTAGGTACCACTCGGTCTGCCCCTGAGATGCTGTTGGAGCAGGCTCTGCATCACCCCTGTTGATGGTTTCTTCCATGAATGTTCGGTACTGATCGTAGTATTGTTTGTTGGCCTTTAGTTTTTTCTTGAGACACTGTAGACGTACCGTGGCTAACCTCTTGTTGTTTGGCAGGTTGGGTGGGCTGTTCCCTTTGAAAGGGAGAGGCATTTCGTAATGTCCATCTTTCCTTTGTGTGATGTGATTACTGAGGAACTGTATGAAATGGACATCTTCTTGGGACACATATTTGTTCTCATAGGTTCTCTCAGCAAAATCTGATTCCAGGGCTTTTAGAACATCTGTCGCTGATGGAACAGGCAACTCTTTTACTGTGAGCCGATGCACAAAGCTTTGGTTTCCTTGTCTGTCTAGGTGGGGGTTTGATGAGCCAATTATACTCCATCCTAGTTCTGACCTTTGTGCGAAGGGTTCATGCTTGTCACCTATGATGACTTCAAGAGGAGCCAGCGCAGATGGACAGTCATATCCAATCAGGAGCCCTACATCACAATCTTGGAGAGGCGGCAACTTTTCCGCCAAGCTTCTGAGATGAGGCCACAGTAATGCTGTTTCCTTTGTTGGGATGTACGACTTGTCCACTGGGATAAAGTCGCGGCTATAAGCCTGTTGTAGTTGGATACAACTCTCAGAGTGGAGTCCTCTAACTTGTAAACCATGAACACTCTTACTCGAGATGACTGTGTCAATAGCCATCATGGTACTGAGTTTCAGTTTTACTGGTTGGACATCCACATTCAGCTTATCAAGTATGTCCTCCAAGACAAATGTTGAGTCACTTTGTGTGTCTAGCAATGCATAGGTGAGTATTTCTCTCTGTGGTTCTTGTACAGAAGACACAAAGACTGGGACAATACTTGAGGTAGCCGAAACGCGTTGTGTTGATGTATGAGACATGACCTTGTGTGTTTCCTGGTTTACAGGTTCTTCCTTGGGAGTGGAGCTATTTGTTACTGCTTCTGCAGGGTTTCGCTTTCTGTTTTCGTGCAAGCAGGTTGGATGACGACGTTCACAAATGTTGCACGTGTGTCGCCTTTTGCAATCTTTGGTGATATGACCTTTTCTTAAACATCCAAAGCAGAGCCGGTTTTCATGGATGAATGCCCTTTTATCTTCAACACTCTTAGCTGTAAAGATGGGACACTTTGAGATTCCATGAGTTTCACTTTTACAAACAGAACAAGGTGATTTTGGTTTACTAATGTTTGTGTCTTGTTTCTCCTGAGCGGAACTCTTTGGTTGCATGTTTGTGTTGAAGATTTTGGCTCTCTTTGGGATTCGATCATCTACAGGTTTGAAATTCATCAACAGTGGAGAAGCTATCGGGTTGCAAGCTATCCGTACTTCTCTACTCAGGAAGTCTGTGAAGCATGCAAGATTTGGATAGGTGCCAGATTCGTCAAGTTCATCTACGACAATTCGACTCCACTTGCGCACGATCCATTCTGGCAGTTTTTTGAGCAATTTGTGATTTTCTTCACAATCGTTTAGGATAGCTAGTCCTTTGACGTGTGGGATTGCTTCAGAGCATCCTTTGAGGAAATCAGCAAACTCTCGTAGCGCTAGTGGGTCATTTGCGCTGATTTTCGGCCATCTCATGAGTTTATCACGAAATGCTTTCTGTATAATGAATGGGTTCCCATATCTGTCCTCTAAGACCTTCCATGCTCCCTTGTATGCATTTTCTGAATTTTGGTAAAAGAAACCTTCTACCGCTTTGCGTGCTTCTCCTGCAAGATAATTTTTCAGATAAAACATCTTCTCGCTTGCTGGAAGGGGTTTTCGGTCAATCAGATTAATGAATGACATTTTCCAATCGGTAAACTGGAAAGGGTCCCCACTGAATGTGGCAGGCTCAGGGACTGGCAAGCGATTCATACTTAATGAGCTAGCGATTGCTTGTGCTAAGCTGACAGACTCCTGGATCATTGTCATTTCTGGAATTGCTTGATGCGGCATTTGGATTCAGCTGAGGTTCAATTTGCCTTCTGTAGCAAGCAGAGCTAATTTTACTATCAATTTCCCCGTTGTGGTTCTCAAACCCTTCAAGGCTGTTGTACGCCTTCACGCGAGCTATTGCTATAGCAACTTTTTTGTCTGCTTGTAACTGCTGTAGTTTTGCTCTTTCTTGTTCCAACTGTTGTTGCATTTCCACCTCTTTTAGTTTAATTTCTGACAACATTTTTGCCTCTTTGAGTTTCCATTCACTTTCTAACTTGTGAAGATGTGTTTGCTGTGCTCGAATTTCTTCCATAGCCTTTGATTGCTCCAGCTTGGCAGCAAGCTCTGCTTCTGCATCTACTCTACTGTTGCGGGTACAGGATGAGCCAGAGTGACGGCTCAATTGCTCTGACAACTCTATAGAGCTTGCAGTTTCCGTTATGCTGTCGCCAAAAACAGACCTATATTCGTTCTTGCTTAACACTTCTCTTACTCTTTCTTTCTCAAGATGGTTATTATATTCCTCATGAACAGTCTTTAGACGATCACTTATGAGGTTACATACCTCCTTTGTTAGTGTAACACAGGCGTCCATTTTGTTGACAATGTCAGGTGTGGTGTTACTGTTACGCAGGATAGGTTCATACTGTGAACTTACAGCGTCGTGCTTTGCTTCAATGTTTTGCTGCAGTTTATTGAGGTCTTCTGCTGAGCAGAGGGATTTTAGTTTTGTTCTAGTTTCCCTTGCTACGAGCTTCCAAGAGTTATAAGTCTTGTTGAATGATTTTTCACGCTTTCTGATATCGTGCTTTTGCATCTCTAGGCCTTTCTCTGTTAATTTTCTCTCACGTGAGCTAGATTTGCATGGTGCGTTTATAGGGTTGTCTGTTTCTTCTTCTGATGAGCTGGATTCACATGGTGCGTTTGTGGGGTTGTCTGTTTGCTCTTCCGGTAGTGACATTTTGTTTCTGTAGCTGCCTTAAGTCGATTGTAGCTTTGATTGCCTTACTGCTTGACTATACTTTAAAGCTGTAGTTAATCTTTACCACAGAGTAACGCTATGTCAAACATTTACTGATTATGGACATTCAAAGGTATGTTTAGTGTAAGACAGCAACAACAAATGTTCATAAATTAGCTAATGAGCTTCACCTTTTAAACCTTTTCATAAACAGACATCCTGTGAATTATTATTCCACAAAAAACACATTTCGCTCACCAAGAAACATTAACCAGATTCAGGGATATTATGTGTTGGCAGTCCATGAATTATTTTGGCCTCGTAACATTATTTAAAGAGTTTCTAGTTATGCATTAAGCTTGTGCATGTGTGTAAGCAGTCCCGTGTTTCTTCTTGGCAGTCAATGTCTCTTTCAGTATCTGGAGTCTTGAGTTTTAGTATGCTGTTCTTTCTAACCTTGCGAGTGCAGTTTGTGGATGCGAGTGGAATCAGCTGGCTGGTAACAGGTTGGTAGCTGGATCTCTGATTAAATGGTGTCAGGTTCTCTGCAGGGATGGCAGGTCTCTTGCAGTCAGAAAGAGTTTTCACTGTAGCTGCCCACTTGGAATTACCACTCGTGACGCAGAGAGCTTCGACTGATGCAACTTTATTCTCTCCTCTTTAAACCACCGACAATATGGCACCGTGAAAACTATAAAGATGCACAAACAAATACCATTAAACATTCAAGTAGAAAGTGCAGAAATGTTCGCATTTTACTATAGAAAATTATTTTGATTAACCCAAATAGTGATATTGACATAAATGAATAGTTTTTAAACTATTTATGTTACAGCATTTAATAAAATGAATTAACAACAACCTTTCTGTCTCTTAAATACATAAACAATCGTTTGCAATCATTAACCAACCTCTTTCTGCTTCCAAGGGTGCTAATCATGCTGAATCAGCTAGCCAACCTCCTCCATGTGCATCTTTTAGCCAGTTCTGAAGCAACGTGTTTGCGTCGCCTCACCGAGAACAGAACAGGAAGTCTGACACAATAAAAGAGGAAGTGCTAAGGTACTCTTCAAAATAAAAGCGCAAAGTAAAGTGGCTTTGCCGGCATTTACAACCAGAGTTTATTTCTTAGGCACTTTTCACAGACAAACAGTCTATTGCCATATGCACTCATCTCCATGGGATCTTTGTGTTGCTCTATTCGAGAATCAATAGTTGCAATTTTGTAGTTGTTCAGGACCAGCTGTGTATTTAAATGAAACTATCCACCACTTTGCAGACAGCTATGGCTAAAACGGTTCCAGTATTGCTGTGCTTCATTTTTTTGTTGCATTTTGTTTTTTCAGCACTCTGGACATTTGTTTCATTTTATTCATTTTTTGTTGTCTGTTTGTCCATATTAGTCAATGTAAAGTTTGTTCTGTTAAAAATGATTTTATTTTGAAAGGGCAGGAGTGTTGAGGAAGAGGGAAGGAAAAAGGAGATGCATGGGGATAAAAAGGAAAAAAGAAAGAGATGGGAAAGTGAGTGATCAGGCAAGATTACTGTCAACTGAGATATTCATGGGGGATTGCGTGGGCAATACCTTCAGCATCCACAGCCAAGGAACTGGACACAGCCAGAACATCTAGCGTTCAACTCGAAGCAGATAAGGAAGATAAAAAAAAGGATATCTTTAAATAAACTTTGGGTTTGTCTCACCATTCTGGAGGGTGAAGGCAGGCTCACGTTTATAACAAACTCAGTAACATTAGTGTCTGCTAGCTGATTGCTAGATGGCTGCAATTTACTGTCTTCTTTACATTTTTTTTCTAATTCCAAAAATTCATTCAATTGTTGCTTATTCTTCCATTCCATATGGAATATACATAGACTAGTTTTTATGCATGAGACCAGCAAAACGTTGGTGTGCATGCAAAAATAGGTCAGTCTTCTATTTATATTTTTACATGGGGGGTAGTGTTTTATATAGAAATGGGTCATATATCCTAGTGTTTATATAGCATGCCTATCTGCTCGCCATTGCTTGGGAAATTTAGCAGATCAATTGTTCTACATTAATTTCATTTTTCTACTTTTTTTAATTTGAATTTTCCAGTGCCATACTGGGTCCACAAACTGAAGACACAGCACAATCACAACTTGAGATCTGACTCACACAGCCCCATGACATATGTCCGCTGCAGCTGTAGGCAATAAAAATAGATTTTCAGCACAAAATTCACTCTATAAATACTCCATATATAAAGTGTCACCAAAGCATAAGAACCAGGTTTACTTTCTTGTAAATAAAATGACTTTAGGTCTGTTTCACACTTGTTAGACTTTACAGTTTGAACAATCGATTGATCAATTGAAAACACAAATGACGCACAGTAAATTAATAGGCCTCCGGAGTGCAGGGTAAACTGCGGTATCAGCCGCACACTTTATGTCACATACTTGCTGTTGGGGTTACAGTTCATCACAGTCTTTATGTGACAACAGCAGCAGACAGATTCACAGTGACTTTTTATGACACTAATATAAACTTTAAAGTGATTAAGAGTAGAATTCAAACGCAGTGACAGATTGAAGGATTTCAAAAAAGAGGTTGAAAATCCTGTTGCCATGGCGAGCAGATAACATAATAGAATAGCTCCACTTATACAATGGACCCTTTGCTTTTTTAACCCACATGTATGAGTATTGTTGCCTGTTTCAATCGATGTCTCCTGCTTCTCAAGGCTGTATCACTGCAGATTTGAGCTGCCCATAGTCTTCTTTTTCAACAGTCTCTTCAGCTGTGCAGTATTTATGTATTATTCACCCAGTGCTTTGAAAGAGTATATGTATTGTTCACCCTCCAAGGCTAATCTAGTTCTTGTTTTTCATCAAGCATCATTGGCAACATGTTTTGCAATTCACATGACCAAATTGTGTTAAGAAGGATTTACCACAGGAGTGATAAACTACTGACCGGTGATGAAAATCAGTCACCGCCGTAATCCACCTAATTCTACGCTTTGCAAGAGGTGTGTGCTGCGGTTGTGTTTTGACAGCCATGGAAGAAGACAGGCAATCTGTGAGGAAAGGAAGCAAAAGGAAAAACTAACCTCCCCATGTAACCCAATAGAGCTTTGTGAAGAATGTGTCTGCTAAAAAAAAAAAAGAAGAAGAAGAAGAATAAATAAATAAGCTCCTCATGAGTAATAATCCAGACAGTGGGGGCTTGAATTGAAATATCAAGCATGAGGAATGGAGGAATATTTTGCGTGGGTTAGACTATGTATGGAGAAGAAACACCTACGTGCCATTGTCAAAATAAGGAAATCATTAGAGATGATGAGACTGAGCGTAGGCAAGGCAGGGTGCATTTTTTTAAAGGTCTGTAAAATTTACTGTTGTTTGAAAGGTCACTGTCTGGCGCTGGCAAGCAGCTGGGACTTGTAAACGGCCCTTCTTATCAAATGTTAATGCTGGCAGACCTCGTGTCACATGCGCCAGCGGAGGGAATATGTCTTTGAGGTCCTGCAGGTTCCATGGAAACAAGTCATTTCATTTACATGCGGAAATGCGACCAGCTAATTGCTTTTCGTGGAACATCAAATAGCAGGATGGGTTTTTGTGGTGGGGGTTAAATGGAAGACTCATAGGAGGGAAGGAAATATAAGACCTCCCTAGGGCCTGTTGAATCAGTATGTTTTTGTCACCACGTGTGTTGTGTAGGCAGCAGACTCAAGGCCGAGAAAGAAGGAAGAATATTTTGTGTCCCACAGGGATGTTTGTTGTTTAGAAAGAAGCATTCTTCCATTCTGGATCTTCACAGAACAAGCTCCTTGTATGTAATATAGCACATAACCACAAGTATAAGTGGTTTCAAAGAAAGTAGATGAAAAAGGAAACCTCTACATCTATTTCAAAACTTTAGAGTACAAATTTGGATTATTTCAGAGTTCCAAGTATACTTTTTTCCCCCTTCTACGAGCATGTGAATATATAGAAAATCAAATGGAGAGCATACCCGCTGTCATCAGATTAATTTTTATATCTAATATGAAAGAAGCTAACTGCCTAAATTTGTTTCATCAATAAATCCGACCCATGTGAATAGGCACGTCTCCGTTGTAAACACTATCACGTAGACTGAGGCCATTACGATGTGTGTTAGAATGCTTCTGGACCGCGAGGAAGATGGCACTTACTGTCTGTTTACCATCTCAAGGCTGATAACATGATGTGACGGAAGCAGAGAAATTGATTTAATCTTCAACTGTGCGGCAATGAATGTTAATTTTCCTAGAAGATGTAATCTTTGCCACGAATGGTTTGTTATACACATTAGTGTAAACCCTTCTGTGGGAAGGAATATGGCTGTTATCATTTCCCTTTTGTCCCAGCTGAAAGGGAGATCAAATGATTTGTGATTACAATGATAGGGTGTTATTTTCAATCCAAAACGCCGGAACCAGGAAATGTAGATGGCAAATCCCCCAGAATTATTCATAAATATAATGATATGCTCACCAGTTGGCAATTTTGCGAAAGAAGAAAATAAGACGTGCATGTGAATCCCCTTTTGTCCTTGAGAGCTATTAATAAGAGTAAGTTTGCATAAATGGGGACAGAGAGTAAAATGAAACAAAACAAATATAGGTCTAACAAGCTGAGGGCACTCGGTTTTTGTATTTACGAGTGCCCCGGAGACACAAAGCATACTAATCACCCAAGCAATGCCTGAACTTGTGTCTGGAAAAAGTAACAGTGTCAGTGGTAATTACACATGTAGAGTGGGGCTTGTCCAAACACAATTGAGATGTAAAACACGGGGAGAAGGCTGCAAACGTAAATCCACCAGCTTCCTTTTCAGCCTTTCAGTGCTCCTCTTGATGCACTGTTGTGATGTGCAATGCAGACTCTGCCCCTCCACCCCACCAAAAAAAAAAAATCTTTGTCTTTCCTTCTCCCACTCTCACTCTCTTGTTCTCTCTTATCCTTCCTCCAGACAAGACTGCAGCAGTCCCCATCAGTCTGAGAGGACAGAAAGTCACAGCTGAGACAGATACCTCATTTAACACTGCCCCCTGTTGTCCGGAATCAAGAACAGCCGCTCAGTCAAGGAGAGAAAAACAGAGATTGCAGCCGCGCACCTCGCTCGCCCCAACCAAACACCAACTTATTCATGAAAGACTTCATGAATACATACATTACATGCTTTTAAAATGCCAGTCATAGTTCATGAAAAATACAGGCTTTCAAAGTAGGCTGCATGTCAAGCTGCTAAATCCAAAAGCGACTGACAAAATATAAATTGTCACTCATGGGGAGGTTATAGATTGATGGTAAGAAAAAATTTCTTTCATATCTTCTTAACTGACTTTCGCATGTGGACTTCAGCGCCAGTGTTCACTTCAAGATTTGGCAAGGGGTTACTGTGGAGCCGAGAAAAGCGCGTGGAAAAAGACGGGGAATGGTGCGCAGATGTGAGAGAGACAAAGGCGGAAAGAAGCAACTAAATCATTAAGTCAGATAAATATAGATTTTCTGTCAGTGCTTCATTGTAATTGTTCAGACTTGGGTCATGTCTTTGGTGTATCGGATGTAAATGAGCTCAAAAGCAAGCAGCAGAATGTGTGTTCGGGCTGTGTTTGTGCCCAGTAAGACACAAACAGGCCGCCTCGAGCAACCTTTACAGGATGACTGATAAAACGTGAAGAGGTAAGAGTGGAAGAAGCTACGGAGCTGGAGAGTAAAAAGGAAGAAAAAACAAGTAAATTCGCTGGCACAACATGCTGAAATTGGTGCTCCTATCCCCATCCCCTCCCACCATCACCCCATCTTGCTGCTATTCTCACCTCGATCCTAATCCCAGCCCTTCTTCCCCTCCACTCCCTCAATTGGTACTGTCCAGGAAAATAAACGATCTGCAAGTGCAGGCACAGCATGGTGCCAGAGTTAACTTAGCCCGAGTCGGAGAGATGTTTTAAATTGTATTCTCCAAAGGTCATGCTCCCCTCTCTCACAGTCTCTGCCTGTCACCTCAGCTTTGTGTGTAGAATCCTTGCCTATTGATCCAGCCTCCGACAAGCACGTCCTCGGCAGCAAGCTGCTCAAATCACAGCATGCCGGCGTGGGGAGGCTCCCACACTGCGCCCAGATCACAAAGCATTTGATAACGGAAGGGAGGGTGAAAGAGCCCAGAGATAGAACGGCTGGATGGCAGAGAAAGAAGGATGACATGGGGTGGGATGAAAGAGAGGAAACGGGGAAGTGGGCATTATCTTCTGTATAAACTACAAATTGTTTGCAGACGAAGAGAGAAGCCTCCCCCGGATGTGTGAATCTTGTTTTTCTAGGCCTTTGAAAATCTGAATGCTCTATCCTACCCTCCCTTCTCTATTTTCCCTTGTTAAACCAAGGCCAAATCACAAGCCCCCATGTGTAATTTCTCAACAATGCTTCTGGCCGCCTGGCTTGATGGCTCACTGTTCCTTGTATGACATGTACTGCCTCAAAGGGAGGTCTGCGCTTTTATTCAGCTCAAACTTGATACCAAAGCTGTTCAAACACCAAGGATTTCTCTTTAAATACAGAATAAAGAGTGTGTATGTTATTCTCCGTGTGTGAGAGAAAGACCAACAGTTGGACTAGGTAAATATGTCGTGCTTGAAGCAACATTTTGACATTGGTTAGAACAGTTTTGCCCCTTTTCTGTTCTGTCTTCATTTTGTTGCTTTGCAGGCTTTGCTTTTTTAAAGTGCCCCTTGCATGAACTTGTAAGGGGCACCTTAAAATGTGCTATTGTTGGGAACAGATCCGTTTTACTTACCATCACAAATGAAACAATTTATTTAAACGTGTAAATTTCTTTCTTTGGCAGGTCCTGTCAATAAAGTTGCTATTGATCGTCATCTCTTTATCCAGAACTTGTCTCTTGTGTGTGTGGAAGAACATTAATCACAATTGCCATTATCTGTGTGGTCACTGTGGATCTTTACAAGCAGACTCTTGGGATACAAATAGGCCAAGTGGCTGTTGAATTAATGCCTTTGAGCTTCTGGCCTGACTGAAGATTCCCATCCACTTCTGTGTGAATTAGCAATTGATTACTGCCTCATGTTGAGCTTGCAGACAGTGCAAAGGATGGAATTCCTAAGCATGCAGGAAGTCTTCTCCTCCTATCACAAATACATCTTTGAAGTTTCTCTTTAACCCTCTGGCGGTGGATAGGTAAACTCATCATACTAAGGACACATTATCAGGCACATTATCCTCCCACACTCATCTCTTTAATGACTGTTTATTATCAGTAGTCATGAATGGAGTTTAGTGTGGATCACTAAATTGCCTAACCGATCTTCACATCTCCAGTATGAATAATATATACAAATACAAGCATTAAGTAGCTGGTTTTTCAAAACTACAGTTACAAGGACTTTATGATCATTTCAAGATAATTTTTTTCTACACTGAATTTCAGTTATTTAAAAAAAAATCACTTAAAACCAACTTTATTAATAATATTGCGTATAAATAGTTTTTTTTTTTTTATCTCCTTCGCATTTCCACCAACACAATTTCTGGGAAATAGGGCCAAATTCTCATTTTTGTGAATACAAAACTGAGATCTTTCATCATTCAAAAATGAATAAATGTAACAGCAGCAGTTGTTCCAAACTCAGTGCTATAATAGAGACTTTCTTTTCATCTGTTTTCCACAATGCTGGCTGAATTTGTTCCTATTCAAATGGTACAACTCCAGTAATTGCAGAAGATCGGCAACCAGCCCAACTGAGCAGAGTTCCGTTTGGTTTCTTGGAGGTCAGCATGGCTCTGATGAATGGAGAAATGAAATCACAAATACAGGCTTTAGCACTGCTCTCTACTGCCACCATGTGGCAATATCAAATCCAGCCTCTGATGTCTAATCACGGCATCAACAGTACAGAAGTGATTTATTCACTCAAGAGTCCTGTCTCTGTTCAGGCACATCAGAATCTGTTCTCCATCACTTACATTCATGTTATTGGATGCTCTACAACTCACACCCACCTTTACCTTTAAAATTGGTTCACATCTGTACTAATAAGAAAATAGCACGATCAGTACTCTCAGAAGTCCATGTGAACATTAGTTGCTTTAAACACTTCTGTTATTCATCCTTATGCTTAATGTGTGTTTAAATGATTCATTTAGATCTTAAAATATTCTCTTTTTATTAAATCAGCTGAAAATGTTTATAGATTTCTAACAATTTTCACTCATTTCATGCAATTAAAAATCAATTCTAACGTAATCCATCTGATCTGTGCAGTACATAACACTAAAGATTTATTTTTAAATTAAATTATAATTTTGTAATTCCATTATTTGCTATAACTTGTTCTAATCTAGCTCGCCCCAGTGTTAATACAATTGGATCATTGCTTCTGATCCTTACTCATGCAGAAGTATAATCTATATAAGCTTTGCAAGGCTATCGTGTGGAATCGTGAGTTAAGTCATATTCCTTTACTTACTGTTTATTGAGCAAATCCCTTCACATTGAACCAACATGAGGGATGATCTCTAAGCAGCCAAAAGAAAGAGATTTGTGCTCAAAAGGACACAGTTCTGCTAGGCTTATTTATTTACATATTACTGTATTTGCCCAATTTACAGATAATCTCTTGGCTGTACTGAACAGAAAATCACCTAAACAAATTATCCTATGCATTTCAAGGTATAGCCAGAGATGTCAGCACCCCACACCTTTACTATCTTTCTTATAAATAGTCACAGTGTATATTGAGATAATCACTCCTGTAATGAGTCACCAAATTAGGAGGGAATGGATTGTCAGATTAGAGCAGAGCACAGTGCCAACAAAGGGCTTTGGGAGAGGGGAAGTAGGGTTGATGGAGGAGCAGCTGTGGAGGCATAGAGAAGGAAAAGTCAGAGGGAGAAGGGAAGGGGAAAAAAAGTGTTGGCAGATAGTCTTATTCCCTAATTACTCCCCTTGTTAACCTCTCTCTAAAACTCTCCGTCTGGTTTGTGTGCAGGTCAGCACTACAAAGTGTCGGGATGAAGAGCAGGGACAGATTAATCCCACTTCTCTGTGTTGCTCTGCCTCTACAATAGATTCTTTCTGCTGTCAGTTTCTCCCCTTGCTGCCTATACCATCGATGAACTTTCCCTTAGAACCACTCACAGCTTCCTCTTTTAGACGGTAATAATCGTGTGAGATAGAAAACAGGTTACTTGAATAGCAGTTGCAGGCATCCCCACAGTGCAGCTAGGTGCCATGGGCTTTCAAATATTGTTGACATTGTGGACATTCTGCAATTCAGAGTATTACTTTCACCTTCTGATATGTGATGTAAAATAGCAATACTGAAGTGAAGTCTAAGGTTAAATACTTATCTTTTTCTTCAGAGATAAGTCCGTATTTTTACTCTATACATCATCGTACTTCAGATAGAGTCAAAGTAAATTTTCACTGCATTCTACTGAATCACCTGTCATCCAAATGTGACGATCTGCCACGCTATGTACGCCCCACAACTGCGTCATAGACACATTTTGTTGCGTTCAGTTTTTACTCCATGTTGAACGTTGAGTTCAAGTGGGAGCTTTCTCCCAAAGACGATTTTCTGGAACAAAAGTACACTGCGTCCAGGGTGTTTCTGTTGCAGGATGTGATCAGAGATAACAGTGTTATCAGCAAGACAGCACAAAAGGTGCACGCATATACACATATGCACAATGCCTCCCTACCTCCACCAGGACTTTTTCTCCACACACATCTAGCGCAAGGATGATAAAATCTTCTCCATTGTTTATATTGTTGTGTAAATAAAACTGTATTGGAAAGGTGCCCTTTCAGATATTACCGGACATATAATAAATTGTAAAGGTTACCGTTTTTACATAGCCTGTATCATGGAAGATTAATTTTCCTGTTGTTAAAGCACAGCAAATATTTGTATGTCCTGCTGTCCTGCTGATGTTGGGCTCAAACAAACAAAAAATGTCATTAATATATTCTCAATCACATACAGGCTCTAATTGCTATTAGGGTCCAGTGGTTCACTGATCTTAAAATCTGCAAGCTTAAGTGATCTAAGAGTGCTTAAATATGGTGTAATGGTTGCTACCAGGCATATCAGTTGCTGCATCTCACACAGAGCCACTCTACAGGGATTTTAACATCCATGGCACACATTTTAGCATTCAAAGCACTACACATCCACATCATGAGGAAATCAGCTCTCGGTGATGATGCAGGTCTATAGCAAAAATCTGACTCCAGCACACTTGGGCACAACAGTAATATGTAGAAAGGAATCCAGCAACTTGTCACATTCAAAAGTGCACGGACTAAAGCAGCAGTTGTACATCAAACATCCTGACATTTGATGGTAAAAACATCAGGACGTCTGCATCTTGAAGGCATTATTGAAACAGACTGCTGAGGCTGACAGCAGGAGACTTTCTCAGCATCACTTTGCACTCATCACCGCAGCACCACAAATTTAACTCTGCTCTCTTTGTTGGGAATAACAATACCTAACCACTGTATACTGAACAGCCTGCAAATATCCTTTGGATGTGTAGATGTGTTATGTGCGTGTTTTCCAGTATGGGTGTAGTGCACAAGTATTTGCTGATTTCTGTGCTTTCTATTTGCAGAGTATTATAATGACAAAATGCAACATATGGTATATTGTATGGATACCCATAAGCAATAGCTTATACAATAGCCCAGTTTGTCAGATTCTTTTTGAAGCTAATATAAGAGGAATTTTTACCAATAAACCCATTTGAGAAAATTAAAACCCAGAGCAGAAAACCATACAATGTCTTTCATAGAACAACCCCAGATATTGTTTTGCAATTTAATAACTTAAACCGGTGAGCAAAATCCAACTGATTATTGGTATCTTTTATGTTTGGTTTTGGGGTTTCCCTGCTCTTTGCAGTGGAAAAGTCATCTTCATCACAACAAATATGTCAGTTCTGGTTAGACACACAGTGAAAATCGAATGGCTATTTAGATCGTCTGCTGAATTGCTTTTGGTTTTTTATGCCATTGTACACCCAATAATGGCAACTTACAATACATATTGCAACCAGTAGGAGGAAGCATATGCTTTCCCTCCAAACTTTCTGACCTAGTTTCGAGTCTGAACATCTAGGACATTTTGTTCTAGTCTCATTCATCGTCCCCCCCCCCCCCCCCCTTTTTTTTTTTTTTTTTACATAAGGTCAACCGTTTCAAGTAGCTCAAAGGCCAACAACAACAACACCATATTTTGCATTCAAGTGCAAAGCATTTTGAAGGGAATGTTATTTCTCAGGTAAACTGTATTTAACCAGGACTGCATAAAATTTCCTAACAGATCTGGAGTCCTTCATTTTTTAAGTGGCTCATGCTAGTTCAGCAACAATAGCCTAAATTTTTTCTACTGGGTACTTTATATATGACTTTATGACAGAAGCGTGTATGTGGTGTGTGAGAGGAAGAACAACACACACACACACACACAATACAGGACTATTGTGGACACGTGTTGAAGCCACACTTTCATTATAATGCCACTGCAGAGCTCAGAGTGGGGAAAGTAAAACGAGTGAAAGTTTTTGCGAGTTCTGCAACAAACCGATTGTGTTATGTAAAAGCTTATTATTGTGTATGTGCAGGTATCCTTATCAGTGTCGCTGATCAAACAGTGATAAGAGCACAGCTGGATCATGTGGGTGTCTACGTGAAGAGGGGCTGGTGTGCATGTTTTTAAAACTGTCACTTTCTAAGATGTTTAGCTGTGCTTGCAAGTGAAGCCTCAAAAAGCTCAGTGTGAAACGAGACGTGGCCACGTAACTCATATCAAACTGTGCATCGCTTTGTTCAATTGCGTTTGATTCTTACTTAAAACTTTTGTGCATCGATTCACAAAGATATCCATAGAGAATCGCGCAACAATTTGCAAGCGGTTATAGAGTTCATTGTATTACATAATTAGCCAACTTTTTTTCAGGTTGTGGAATTTTTGCAATCCTCTACCTAAACCTAACTCAGTTTTCTTTAAAGAGAGAAATTAATCTCCAATGTAGCTTCTAACATGGAATACTAAAGGTCTGCCCGCGCTTTGTGTCCAGATCATTCCATGGTGGCTCATGACTAATTCCACAACAGCAAATGGTCATGAGGACAAAGCTTTCAACAGATGCCCATTTGCTAAATTCCCAGTTTAGGGAAGATATTTAGGCTTCACAAATCTCCAGCACTAAGAGAGGTTCTATGATACCTAACCCAAATGCAGCCAAAGCTGTCAGTAGACATATCCCATAGCTCAACATAATGTACACAACAGCCACCACTAAACCCATGAAAGGTGTTGACAGTCAGCCAAAACAGCAGCCTTTGTTCACTCTATCACTAATCTTCTGCAAACCGTTAGGATCAAGCACATTGTGCTTACTGCCCTTATGGTGGCAATGCAGATTAGAGCATGCAGGGAAATGAGCCATAGCACAAAATGTTGTGAAATTAACTAGTCTGTGTTAACAAAGCCAGCTGACAAACAACATTCAGCCAAGGAAGCCATTGTGTTTTTGTCAGTAACCCCATGGAGTGTGTGTGTTTATGCGTGTGTGTTTGTGCCGGCGCTTTCTTTCTGCGCAATTGCATAACCACAGTACCAACAGCAAAGGTTAGTGTGCAGTTTTCTTAGATCACAATGATGATTATTATTGAGTGTGCTTGTTTCTGTCTCTCTCACAGACAACATGTCACTGGTGCATTCGTCATCAGCCTTGCTCCGGCTGCTCTGCGAAGTGAAAGCAGTCACATTCAGAACATCATGTCCTTGGGTGTTTTTTTTTTACAAAAGGAAGTGGCTGAAAACCACCTACACACCAGCCTTCAAATTCAGAAAAACATTCTAATTGTGTGTCTGTTGACAGTGAAAGGTATCTAAGCTGAAAAGATTTTTTTTATGACAAATGTCTTAGTTGTTTTTTTTTAAACCTCGGGTTGATACAGTTAATACTGGCTGTATGAATACTTCTTCTGATAACTCATAAAAACTCCACTGATAATAAGTTTACCTTGAAAAGTAAACTTATGTTTGAATACACTACCAAGTGTAATGAAATATCAGCAGAAGTCTAAATTAGACACTGTATTAAACCTCTCACTGGATGAAAGCCATCCGGTGAAAAACATCTCAATTTTTGCAGCAGCATTCGCACGATAGGGTCAGACTTTGGCATAAACAGCATTTAAAGCATGGATCCACTCCTTCTTTTATCAGCAGTTCAAGTTTGTGAAGGTGTTGTAATAGTGTGAATTCACACTTTGGGATGCTGAGTGCATGAGACATTGTCTAAATGCCACAGACTAACTAAGTATCATTCCTGACCACTGCATACCTATCACACCTATCTTCTGGCAGGTAACGTGCCATGTTACGAAGCTCAAAATATCTCAAACTGGTTTCTTGAACATGACAGTGAGTTCACTGTACTCAAATTCCCTTCACAAACACCACATCTCAATCCAGTAGAGACATTCACATTGTGTACGGCCAACAAATGCTATCCTGTATCGATCAAATTGTCTGAGAAGTGTTTCCAGTACCTTCTTGAACCTAAAAACCTTACTTAATTCTTCTTGCTATGAAGAGTTAAAGAACATTTGATGGCAAAACGTGTCCAACCAGGTATTAGGAAGGTGCTAATTAGCCGCTCTGGTCCACCATTAAAGCTTTTTTTTACTCAGTTCAGTCGGTCTCTCCGATATCCATCCTATTAAGATCATACAGCCTCATATTTATATGTTTATATGCTGTGTCGTACCTATGTTGATGTGTTTTAGTAAGGGCTCCGTGTGTTTAAATTACTATAACTGGTAAATGTGGTAATCTTTTCCCCTTTAATACTCCCTTTTAATTTTAGTTCTCTTAAAATGACACATGAAGATCGGTATACTAAGAAATCCAGTGAGGAAGAGACGGACTTTCTGTGAAACAATGCACTCGTCTAAGGACACACACACACACACGTGCACGCACACACACAGACACACAAAAAGACTGGTGACTTATCCCAGTTGTCTCTCGAGCCCAGATGCAAATCTACCCAAACAGTAGTGGCACGCAAGCAGCAGCCGCCTGGGCATTGTGCCAGTCCGCGAAACGGAGACGCAGGGTGCCAGGGACAGGTGAGGTCACGCTGTTTTCCTACTCAGCAAGTTTAATAGCCGTGAATTAAAAAACGCTGCATGTGAGCTGTAAAAAATGGAAATAATACAAAGATGTAGAAGAATAGCTGATGACATTTAAATCAGTGCAGATGCATGGAACAAAAACAGGATTATAAAAGTGAGTCTTGCAGTGCACTTTCTTTATTATAAAAGCGCTTAATGTGCAGATGCCTTTGTTTACGTGTGAAAGCATTTTTCTTTCTTAAGGTATTATTCTTTATGTAAAAGAATTGCAAAAATTAGCAATTAAGAATCAAATCCCACAAAATGACACTTGCTGTAATATGTAGGAATCAGTGTAACAAAGGCTGCTGCAGGATACAACATTAGAATACCGAACTGGATGCATTTAGACTACAGGCACCAATACAATCAACTACTCCCTTGCTGAGAAATGCATTTAATTTTTTTCTGTGTCATATTTGTCATATTTAAGATCTCAGTCATGTTGATTCTTACTCTAACTCATTGCATGAGCATGCAATTCAAATGTTTACCTCTAGGCGGCTCACTACTACAAGATTCTTCATTCATTGCTTTGCAAGGGAGAACTGAGTATTTAATGAACTTTCTTTAATGATTATTTAACAAGCATTATTGATCATTAAGGATATGAATTTATAAATGTATTAAGATATGAGAAAGATTAAAACATTCATTAAAACATGAACATAAAAAACATAAAACATGCTACAATTAAGCAATTCATATCCATTCATGTTCTAGAGTATATAAATGAAAACTAAACAAGCCCAATTAAATGTGATTATATATTAAGATGGCAATAAGAACAGTTTGAAAGAGATTTCATGGTTGTGACATGGATGGCAGAAACCTCATTCCCATTGCTCATGATGGTAGTAGTGCAGTAGGTAGGAAAAAAGAGAGAGAGGATTCTTTAATTGACAGACAAATTCAATATAGGACACAAATACACTGTCAGCAAAAATCGCCCATAGGCAGTTACACTGAGATGGATATCATAGTGGGGTTAAAGTGTATATGCCCCTTATTAAAAAGAAGAATGCATATTTTATTTCAGAAGTGCAAAAACTATATCAGCGATAGTCTGCAGGGATATAGAATAATGTGGTATGATCAGATAGGTCATCCTTCTCCATATTCTTGACAAGAGGGTGAGTGCATGTTTAGCATACATTAAGAAAATGGTACAGGAACATTTGATCTTCTATGAGGGGATCTAGTGCCTCTGATCTACTATAGGAGGGTATTTTAATCTTTTTGGTCCACTTGCTCCCTTATTGGAAAGAGTCACTGCAAATCTATACAAAGCTCCATCTGTATCAGTGATCAGCCTCTGAAGACACAATTCTATGCGAATGGCAGTATTCCCACCCAAATAGTCCAGGAGGTCACTGGATGATTTGATAAGTACAACACTGATTTGGATCATATTGTATGGTATACACAATCAATAGATGTCAAGATCTGGAAAATTTTGTTCTAGCATGGTAGACAGTACTCCTCATTACCATCAACAAAACACCAGAGCTCCAGAGACTTGGAAAATCCACACCAAGTCATAGGTAAGTTGTTTAGGGGCCCAGATGCTAGGCCAACACCTTACTAAGATACTTTATGTTGATGTTTCTGATATTTCTGACTTGAAAAAAATATGAAAAACACCGGATCTCAGTACAGGTTCAAATGGCTCATTTCTCTAGTGATTCTTATTCTGCACACTTAATTTATTACAGCTGGGATGCTAAATAAATGCCGTCAGCTAGCTATAAAACAGGAAACTGGCACTAATCTGGGCTCAGGACTGGAGGATGAAAGTCAAAATTAAGTGGAGTCTTGAATAAATATTCATAACAGCTGTGCTGGAGCTCCTCAGTTTCCAACTGAAACCACAGGCCTCTAGAGGGCTCACTAATCCTACCTGGGCTACCTGTCACTTTGGTCATGTTGTGTCAGTGATTTAGAAGTAAAAAATCGTGCCTGTTTTGTGAGGGATTTGATTTAAATTCCTGTTAGATGCAATGCTGCACATTGTATTAAATCCTTAAATCTTCCCCTCCATACCCACAATGTATGCTTGACTTTGAAAAAGTTAGTTTTATACTGTACCAAAAGAAAAAAGAAAAAACTTCCACCAGTGCCAGTCACAAATATGTTTCATACACGTGGCCAAGGGCAGGACACTGGTCAGAGTCCAGGTGTGAATGTGTGAAAACGAATGAATATGAAGGAAGGTGTTGCTGGCAAAAGTATGCATCCTGAACGATGTTTTCCTGGTGGTATAAAAGTTTGAAAAAAAACTATGGGCCTGTTAATGAACTGAATGTTTGGTGTTGGAGACCTGTGACATTTAAATAACTTCAGTGGAGCAGCCAAACTGGGTTGTACCAGCTTGCCCTCTTCCTATATCCTGGCATGTGCCGTGTAAGCCATGTTTCTGCATCTGCTTTAGTTCTCTCACACACCTGTTATGGTCAAGCTGACTACTAAAGAGGTAGACATGCAAACTACAGAAAAACAGAGGAAGGGTCAAAGTGGACAGTGTGTACCTGCAGTTTTTCAGTCATTCAGGTTCAGCTTTTTCCACATTTACCTTTTTTTTTTCAACTCATCAGAAGTGTAAGAGCTCATGTTGCAACTTGACCAGTATCTTCACAACTTAACGCCAGCTTCCAAGGGCTTTTTAACTTGCACACAAACAAACACTGCTTGGCACGGATTTTACAGTTCCCATAAAAAAGCTGCTTTTTTAGAAGATGTTAATCTCCCCCAATCTCTTTTAATTTGTTTGGCTTTTAGTATACCCGTAGGAGACTCCTCTCCTTGGCAGACAAATAAGCCCCTGCTTGGACTTTGATGGTGCCAAACTGCTTGGGGGAAACAGTTTTTTGTTAAAGCTAAAAGGAGGACTATGATGCTAAACCGTTTCCCTGAAATCAGCAGACACAGAGAAGACCTCACTGGTTCGTGCACTGAATTGCCGGTGGAAAACCCCACGGATTCAGTTTCACTTTAGCAGTCTGTTGAGCTTGTCATGTGATTAATACCACATTGGCTAAGATTACACACAGTTCCAGTTACTGTAAGTGAAGATTGAAGAGTGGCTGGCTTGTTTATACTTTGCAAAGATGGTCTTCATGTGCAAGTCAAGGTTAAATTAACTTACACACACAAACACCAACTTTTTGTCTTACTATCAATTAATGTCAAATTCTACATTCATTGTTAGATCTTTGACACAGAAGACAACATGTTCGGATGAGAAAGCGTACATACTCGTGGATCACTGGCCAATCAGCGCTTGGTCACGCAAGAAAGAGTCTCTTGTAAACAACCATAAATACTAAATACATTGCACCTGTTTATTGAAAAACTTCATTATGTATCACACATATTGGCAGCCCTAGAATGGTTCCATATGATGTTTTTCAGTGAATTTTATCACTCAGCTTAAAAGGTGCTAATGGAGGTAGAATCACATAATATTTTCATCACAGGAAGCAGAGCCACCCTGGGCTGGGTCGTTCGGAGAGGGTCGTTTCACCACAGTTCTTGATTATTCTCACAGATAGGGGAAGTTTGTGGTCACAGAAAAGTTACCTCAGTGTCTCAGGGCCTCACAGCTACTGGGCGTGATAAGAAAACGCGTCTTTGAGTGTCACTTCACTGTCACATGGTACACTTCTGCATTTCAGGGAGGTATAAAGCCTGAAGAGGTTATTCTTGTGCTCACAGCATGCCAGTGCTGCAACGGAACAGCTGGTTGAGTAAGCGCGTTGTGTAGTATTGCTTAGCATTTTGTAAAATCAGTAATTCCCAACGTTTGTTTCATGGTGCTGCGTACTTTCAAAAATACACGTTTGAAGAAGAAGAACCGCATAAATTAAACTTCTTACAAATTTTTTTTTAATAAACTTTTGACTTTAAGTTATAAATCTGATTCATTATGGTTGATTTTTATTTAATCAAATACTATGAAAGAAGAGTAAAATTAGCATTTTATTTATTTATTTATTTTTTGAAAGAACAGATTTTGTTAGAAAAGGCATCCAGCTGAGAAGGAAAACGCAATAGCTGATGTGCTTGCATGGGTGTTTCTTTGTGCCTGTGAATGTGGTCTTGCTTACAGGAATCTATGCACCCCCCCCCCCCCCCCCCCCCCCCCCCGTGCGCGCGTATACATTAAGTTTGTTGCCTGTTTGTAAGTTCACCTATTTGCACATTTCTGTATCCACTAGTAAAACCTGCACTACACTACACTTTAACCTCTGGGACAAAAACAGCCCCAATAAACAAACTAATCAAATCAAAATTTCCCTCCTCTGTTTTTTATTCTCCACAGAGACTGCAGGGAATATAGGATCTTTTTTATCATTTACCACCCTGCTAAAAAAGCCTCTTTTAGACTTCTGCATAAAGAGAATGTAGTTGTATAACTTTTTTTAACTACTGCCTTTGTGCCAGAACAGCCACTGGAGAAGTGAAAGGGTGTAATTTGTCAGGCAGTGAGGCAGCTGGCATGCAGTTCAAAAAACACACTTCATGTTCCGTATAACAGTGTTTCATAAAGTAGTGCAGACCTCAAGCAAAAGGTCCTAGTGACATTAAAAAAAATCTCTTTCATTTTGTTACATGAATACTGCCAACATTTTTCCATAATCTACTGACACGTTAATGCAAAAATTGTTAAAACGCACACTATTCTATACGCTACACTTGTTTATTCCATGCACACTCACATACACATACACACACACAAATAAAACATGTTGCCCAGAAACAAGAATCAGCATGTGGTTCTGGTTATGTTGCTTTACAACAACACATCTCTCAAACCTGTGGTTAGGCAGTGCTCAATCGCCATACCTGTGAAGCCAGACTGAAATGTCATCACTTCAGGATTACCACCTGAACTGGGCGTCGGCTATGCCAGCTCAACCCTGCTCAGCCCTGCTGTGATCTCAGCTGGAATAGCAGGTGAGGCATGCTGTGCCATAATGTAGGCAGACACAGGGTCACATACAGCTCAAACATAAAAACACAAACAGGTTGTTTTTCTTTTTAAATAGTCACAACACAGCTCTCTCTGTCCCTTAAGTTTGGTAAGGACAGCCTACATTTTTTCCTAACTTGAACTTATTTATGAGTTAATTAAATTTTTGCTTCATTAGCTACATTTTTGTTTTTAAAAGTCAGAAGATTTGATTATGTAAGATAATCTTTTGTGCATCCATTATTTCTGGAACCTTTTCTTGCAGTAATTGTGTTGTGCAAACACACAAAAAAACATGTGGAGCTGAAGGTTCACACCTAAACGTGCATAGAAATTGGAACTCCAAAATGCACGCTTTTTGCAAACACACACACAAGCCGTGTTCTCACTTGCTGCTGCACTGGTCTTGACTGGCTGGAACAGTCCTAGCAGCGGTTGAGTAGTTCCCCTCCAGGGAGACACTAGTAATTGGTCATTTGTTTTTTCACCTGTCTGGGGACATTATGTAACTTCAGCAAACTGGCTGCAAGGTCACAAAATCTCATTTGGGGGCAAAGATTGGTCCCTAATGTACCCACTGTTAGTAAGACAGCTCTGCTGATGTGGTTACGCAACAGTTTCCTTGCTGTGTTTCGTTTTTTCAAATTATGATTTAAAAATGTAATAAAGCGTAAACACTCACATCGTAAAACACATGTGTGCAAGTTTGCTGAACGATAAACTCTGTAATCCAGTAAATGCAAACAGCGTGTCATAAAAAAGTCGATATATTGTATTGCTCAATGGCTTTAAGAGTGTTTCAAAAAGTAACCCTTATCAACGCAAATCCTAAATAATCCCAGTGATGATTGGATTGTACCAGTTCTAAGAAATGTAAGCTGATAAGTGAAGAATATCAACTCGTTTTTGTTTGTAGCCTCTAGTAAAATGTATTGCTTGAATTCATCTGTTACACTGTCTAGTAGGTCAGTGTTTTGGGATGTAGCAACAAGCGCTGGCCTACTTGATAAAGAACTTCATCATTGCTCATCAGTTAAAATAATGTAATATGCTATCTTGAGCCACCTCTCATTTCTTTAGATTTTGCTAGGAAAATGGGTGCAATGACTTATTGAGACACAAACAAACACAAATGGAAATGTATGAGACAAGAACAGTTTGTTCTATTTAAATAACCTTGTTACAATCATACCTTTGTTCTTCTCGAACTCTCCCATGCAAGCAAACTCTCGCATGTAATTTGTTTAAGTAAAATTCAGGAACAGTTCTCTAGACCTCTTTAAGAATTACAAGAATGTCTGTCTCTTTGCATTTATATATCAGGGTGGCTCGAGACTTTTGCACAGTACTGTATCTAAATTCTTAAAGTTTCTTAAAAAAGACTTACCTAATGCATTCATTCTGCAATGGCTGACTGGAATCTCAGCACACAGTTATGTAAGGCATTATGCTAACCATTTTCCCACACCTTCAAATATGTCGCAAAAAGCTTGATTAAGCTTTCATTCATCTTGCACACTGAGTAAACAGAACTATTGGTGCAAGAAAATGAAAAAAACAGACTTGCATTCTATTTCTGTCATGTTTGCATTTTTTTCTATCAGTATTGCACCAACAGCTGACATTCCAAGCATTGTGACATCTTATGCAATTTGTAATTTATGTTATCAAGGGTGAAATGTTATTTTCTTCTAACTGCACGGCTGCTCCAGGTGGAGTGGTGCCTGCCTCAGGGGCCCATGAAAAACAGTACAAAGTCAGAAATCTAATTTGCACCAATTTTGTTTTGCTATTTTTCCTCGTATTTATTTTTTGTTGCATCAGGTTTTTTCTTTTAGGCCACCTGTATAATAAATAATGTCAAAATTGTCTTTAATCCAAACCAACCTCCATATAAATGAGCCCTTCTGGATAAAACAATACATTCTCATACCAAAGCATTGTACTGTCAGAAGCCACTGGGCTGACAGACAAGTGGACAACACGTCCTTGTCCATGTTTTAATGTACTGACCACGGCAAAGAGTTATAGCTCCTGTTTATGGCTCTACTCAGTAAATTGAAGAAGGGCCAGTGGTATAAACCGACTAGAAGACCCTGTGTTTAATATCCTGGGAGTGAGAAAGGACTGGAGTAAGCTCTCTAAATCAGCTTTAAATCACCAGTGAAAGCCATCTTCTTACTCTCTTCTTAAATCTTCAGATGATTTTTTTTAACTGTGCCTCTGACCCCTTCTCTCTTCAGTTCTGTCCTCTCAAACTAAGCACTTGTTTTGCAAATTTTCCTCCATGGGAGGTTTTTGAACAAGGCTTATGAGTTCCTGTCAGTCATAAAGCATTGTGAATGGGTGAGCAGCTTTTACCAGACACATATACAGGGTTGTTAGCAGTCAGGATCCCAGGACTTAACCCAGGAGGAGTACGAGTTAATAAGGGCTTAGAGGTGGGACACAGTCGTTTGAGGTAGGGCTTGAATGTCCTAGTCGACTGTTGTCGTGCATGGATGTGCACAGAAAACACGTTTTACTAGTGCTGTGTATTAAAACTATATATATATATATATATATATATATATATATATATATATATATATATATATATATATGCCACATTATGTCAAACAGACCAGTGTCAGCAGGAAAAGCTTGGGCGGAGCATTGGAAACAACTCCTTCCTGAGTCAGGAGTACATAAATATTCCCACAAACATAAATGCACAAAGCTGTAGCATGGTGCTTCAGATGTGCAGGGCTCGCCCTACCTGTTCAGCTCACCAGGCTGGAAAATGCTTTGCGTCACACACAGTTTCCTCTCAAAAAGCTTGTTTTGCTCTAAACCCCGATATACAATACACAATTCATTTTGAGCTATTCTGTGCAGCGTGAATAGAATAGATTTAATTTAAGTTCAGCACCTTATTTTACGTTCTGCACTGTTTCGTGTGTATGCATTTTTGCGATACTTGGGATGTAATATGTTTATGTAATATGGAAATGTTTTTTTGAGATGTTACCCATGTCCCCCCATTTATGCAAAGGAAATTATGAATTGTCAGTGACAGACCTCTCTCCCTATTCTCATAACTTAATGTTCCAAGCCACAGATGCCAAAGGACACCTTGTGCATAAGTGAGCTACCCCAGTGACTTTCTCTGAACAGCCTTAATTAACACCAAGTAAGAGTGTGCTGGTTGAGCTGTTGCACACAGTGTGCAGAGGGGAAAGTACAGGAAATGAGATAAATATGCTTATGTTGAACAATGTGCTCAGTCCACTCACTGTCAGCGCTCCATATTGTTCAAGTCTTGTCACTGATAACAGTGTTGTTGATGCGTTTGGGGTTTTTGTTTGTTTTTGTTTTTTTATTGTATGGTACTTGTTCTTCTAGGGTTGGATATAAAAAAGCAAAACTGTACTATCTCTGTTTTATCGATTTCCCCTGTTGTTCCCCTATATGATCTGCTGTTTTTAAAGCAGCTGCCTGAGATGTGCAATGCTATAACGAAATCTGGTCTAGTGAAGGAAGTGAAAGGGCAGGGCTCACTTACTGTTTCCTTGTTGTGAGAACATTTACTTGTTTTTTTCCCTACAGATCAGTGCTACTTCTGTGATATCAGCACATAGTGCACTCATAAATTTTAAAGTATCAAAATATTGGCCTGTGTAAGTATATTTGGAGTTTTTTGCCTGTGTTTGCAATATGAAATATTTTCCTAAACTTGAACATAGATGCACTTTTATTGACATTAAGAACTTTTTTTAGATTTTCTATACATCCTATGCTCCTATGCATCCTATCAAATATATAATTGTGTAAATACATGCATCAGAATCCTCCATATCAAACCTTGAGAAGGAGAAAAATCTGTCTCTTTAAATGTTTGGTAAATTTATCAGGATTAGGTTAGGATGTGTTTTATAAAGCATATTTTATAAGCTCATCAAATACTTCACTAACAGTAAATGAGGACTAAACACAAGACACAACAAGTCTTTCACTATTGCAGTTTGTCAGTGTAAAAAATGTCAGCCTTGCTTTCCTGGAAGTCAATTATTAATCAAAATGCTTTCAACAGAAAGCCGGCCTCACCCCCTAAAAGAGCAATAACATCATGTCATAATTTATGGATTTATGGATTACGGTATGTTAAAACTGGCACTGGCCCCTTTTTTCCACACATCAACCAGCTATACTGAGAAAGAAGAACAAAACACAACATTGTATCAGAGATGACCTGTCAGACAGGTTCAAACAATAGCTGTAACAACACTGGCAAAGTCATGTTCACACTCCAGGAACAACTCTGTACTTATAAGGAAATCCTCCTCCTCTGTTTGTGTGTGTGTGTGTGTGAGCATGCGTGCGCACGTGTGTGTGTGTTCAATTCAGAATCTTATCCATCAATTAAACTGCTTTGTATGGTTAATTAACTTCCCTTTATGCTCACAACAACACCTGTTCTGGGATGTGTACAAGAGGTTAAAAGCAGAAAGCATATCATTCAAATGTAACAACATACTTAAATCACACACACATGCACACACACACACACATTAGACTGTTATAGTATATAGACTTTGTTCTAAATACACCTCAATTTCTCATTTGTGGTACTGTCACCTTGAAAGCATGGCAAGCAGCAAAAATGGATTTTAGTAATTCAAACACGCGTACTTCATTTAAATATATGAGAGGTGTTACAAAAATCTTAAAATACAGTTTAAGATCATCCTCTGGTGTCTAATAAATAAACCGAATCACAGATGTTGACCTAGCAAGCGGTGCAGAAGCTGGTGCTACCAAACATCTGCATGTTCAGTGCTCTGTGTGTCTGTGTGTTGCTCTTGTTGCTCCTCGTCCCAGTCCGGACCAGAAGTGCTGATTTCAGACTTGAAAATGTGAGATTCTTCAAATCAAAACTGTTTGGTCATATCCACAGGGGAAGTTGATGTTTGCTGTCTGTTTAGATTTGAGGTCCACACAATGCCAGTAGCTATCCAGGCATGCATGAGAAGATGGACATATAGGAGAAATCTGTTGCACTGCATTCATAGCATTTGCAAAAGTAACCATCACCATAATAATAAAATACTTTAGAAATAAGAAATGTGTTTAAACAATTGTATCCACCATGACCTTCACAAGTGTGCTAATTAAGTAGCAAATTAAATGCCAACTTTGGCATTTCACCCACTGGAAAAGAAAGAATTTCTCGTCTAATGTAACTCAGAGGTTCTGGTGGTTCTGAGATAAAAGTTATGAGACACTGAGGTTGAATCTCAGACTTTGATTCGTTCCAAAGACTTTCTGTTTCTTTTTGCTTCCCTCCTTATGTGAAGTGGCCGTGTGGGTGTTTTTCGCAGTCTTTTGGCTGGTTCCCTGCCAATGACCGTACTTTGAACCAGCAGCAGCTGGGGTGTGAGCACAGCCAAAGATAGATGATTAGCTATAGCAGGGAAGCAGAGACCAGCCTCTCTTTCTCTCTCTCTCTCTCCTTCACTCGGCCTCTCTGTTTGTTTCCGCCTGTCTATCACGCCTCACCCTTTCCCCCCGTGCCTTTCTTTCATCGTCTTCCCGTGTTACTTTAATAACAGGGAAACTCTTCCAAAGAAAAGGTGACTGCCTTCCTCCTTCCAGCACGTTTACGGCTCCCGGGATCCAAGACCTGTGATGCCGCTTTGCCAAGCACATTTACTTATGACCCAGTTTTTATTCGTTTTAACCCAAATCCGGCCCAGACTCTAGTGAGCTGCAAACATGAAACTTTGACCATGTCTCAGAATTTCCTTTGTACTTTGTGGTTTTACCCGATTGACTCACTGGTTCCCCAAAGACATGTTTTTCAGGAGACAGTGTGGCCACTATACAATATGTTTTGCTGGCCTTGGTAATATTTAGATATCCTTTGCTCCACCGCTTTTTTAAACTCTTTTCTCTTTCTTCATCTCTCTATTATTTATCGAAGGTGTTATGTCATGTTTCGCCTGTTTTTGTTTTTCATTTAAACATGCCATTGTTGTTGCTTCCCTGCATCTTGCTCTAATAATAGCTTTTGCTCTCCCCCCAAATAAAACGGTCACTAACTGACAACAGATTTCCTCTTTTCTTGCTTGTTTTCTGTTTTACATCTTGCTGAGTCAGGTAGGAGGGGAGTGGGTTGCAATTGTATAAAAGCTGCATTTGCCATTTGTTTAAGGAGCAGCGCTACACACACTCTACAGTGGTCAGTGTTTCATCTGAGATGTTACAGGGTTTCTGATCTAATTATACATACACAGGCTATGCAGGAAGAATAGAGGTCCCAACAGTGGATCAAAGCCCTTTTGATCTTAGTGATAAAGGGTGGAAGCAGTGGACTGCTTTGATACCGAGTGGCTTTTCCTCTCTGTTTTGAATCTGTAGTCCCTATAAGACGTGCTCTCCTTTCCTTTAATTTGACGACATCGTGTTCGTGCGTGTCTTTGTGAGTTGCTCAGCTCACCAAGCATGACAGTTTTGGATAATGGCCTAAGCTGAAATAAAAGTAAAACTAGAGGTTCTTCTAGTCTTACGGTCACACTTTTGGGCTTTTCGGGCTTTGTTTCACAGTCTCACACCCGGACAATTAACCCCACATCTCAAATCCACTCTCAGCAGAAAATTGCTAAGACTCAGTTTTCTGCACACACTGGACAATCTATACAAGCACGTTTGACCCCCAAAGTCCAGTTTGTTTGACCAGTGTGATTGCTGTTTGTTGTGCGAGGGCACGGTTAAGCAAAGCAGCCTTGGAAAGGTGATCCTGGGCACAGTTCAGCTGGACTAGGACATGGTACACATGCAGTATAATCACTGTCTGTGCTCCAGCATGAATCTCAGTGCTTTCTCTGTGACAGCTGGCTCCATGAAAATTATGCCATTAACAAATATGTAAGGCCAAAATTAAACTGCAGAATGGATGAAATCATGAAACTGAGAGAGCGCGAGTGCATGAGAGGAGTTGACGTGCTCATGTGTCCTCTGCTGCTGGATCGATAAGGGCAAAGTGAGTGCACGCCAGTGGGGGAGTGGGGAGGGGGGGACAGCTGTTCGTAAAGATGGTACAAGGCATCTGTGTCTAGTGCGAGTCTGCCCTGAACGTCAAATTTATTTCCATAATTCATCACAGGGCCATAAATTTCCTCTTATTCACTACATTTTCACATCTCACTGATTAAAATGTCACTTAAATGGCCCTCTAATCTTAAAGTCTTTACCACATTAGACACAGACATTATGACACGTCAGATCAGCAAGATTTCCTAGTGACTCAAGTGCAAAAACTTGAACTCTACTTTGACGTTTCTAGACGTTCATAGGCGCTTTCTGGGTTTTAACTCCAGGATCACACAGCAGCAGATTTCATCCACGAGTTATGTGGATTTATAGACATGGCCCAAAAGCTTCATGGCCCATGGAGATTATGATCAGTCAGGATATAAAAGTAAATGACACTGTCCACTTTTTTCCAGTTCACTTCAGTGTTCTTCAGCATGCTTTATTGGCATCAAAGTCATCTTGACTTGCCATTTCACAAAAAAATATTGTTAAAAATATTGTAATATTAAAATAGATATATCTATATCATTTGAGATTAAATAGATTTCTCCAAGGACAGAATGGTGGTGCAATGGTAAGAACTGTTGCTTCACAGCAAGAAGGTTCCGGGTTCCAATGCACCACCTGTGTGGAGTTTGCATTTGTGCGTGGGTTCTTACCAGGTACTCTGGCTTCCTCCTACTGTCTAATGGCATGAGCTTAGTGGATTTGGGTAATTGATGGTTGTAAATTGCCCGTAGGTGTGAATGTGAGCATGAATGAGTTTCTGTCTCTGTGTGTTGGCCCTGCGACAAACTAGCGACCTGTTCAGGTGTACCCTGCCTCTCGCCATATGGTAGCTGGTATAGATGCTATCCCCCCGCTACCCAAAACTGGTCTAGAGGATGGATAAATTTCTTCATTTTCTTTTTACATTTCATGATTAAAATGTAAAAACTAACCAGCGTCTGAATGACAGAATTGTGTCACTCTACCCTGATAAGACACACAGTTACTTAAAAGTCATGTTCTTAAAGGGCTTTTAGGACTATCACACAGGGACACTGATCCCCCTCGAAAAGCACAATAGTAGATATAACTAAAAGCTAGCACTGTATTTATTTTTTTGTTCTGAACAATTGGTAGTTTTTTCTTTAGGTGAGTTTGGTTCAAAAGTGATGCTTTAAAATAAACTTATATGAGCCAAACACAAAAAACATGACCTCATTAAGCTGAACTGAACAGCACAGCGTCGAGAAAGGCAAAATAACATAAACTACACGGGGCCCAGCCCTTACATTCTGCATGAGCCAACTTCAGGACTATATTTGTGTTTCTGGCACTGGTGTAATGCACTCTTTTCAGATCCATCTCATTTTCAGTGCTTTGAGTATCTGGGCGCGCCTCATCACAAATGTGCACCCGCCCCTCCTCACCCCTGGCAAAGGATGTGAATTACTGCGTTTGTTCTCGGTGTGGAACATCTCCACCTGTAGTGGAAAAAAACATTATTTATATATCCAGGCTTCCATTCATGACATTGTTAATGGGTTTGGGACTTTTCCAGCTCTTGTTTTGGCTGCTGGAAGCCACCTGTCAAGGGGCAGACATTTTACCGGTCAGGCTGTCAGGTCAAACTTTAAGTACCTGACCTGGGTTTTTAGTGTGTGAGAGAGAAAGCGAGACAGAGAAAGACTGGTTTTCTTGTTAAATGACTTTAAAAGACAGACACAACATTTGGTCTGATGTTTAACTCTCTGACGAAGAGGAATCAATAAGTCAGTCAGCCACTGTTTCCTTTTTTATATGAGATTTTTTTTTTTTTTAAATGGATTTACAGGGTGTTGTGCTTGACCCACATTTTCAGCCATGGCTTGTCTCGTAGACACCCTGGCAACTCCAGCAGGCAGCTAGAATCCAAGTTGCTGACCTTAGTTTTTGTGTGGTTAATCCAGGTGCTGCACCATTATAACATTTTTTAGGCTGACTTTGGGCTTTGGTTGAAACAGAGCACCACACACCCATGCTTTGGGTCCAGTCATGTTCATTTTCCATGTTAAAACCCACAAATATATAGGTCTGCCTACCAGCGAAATGATGGAAATTAGTGGCCAAAAATAGAAGCGCATGAATCTGGGAACAGGCAAGCTCAGATAATGGGGAAAAGTTGAGGCTGAGGGCCATGTTGTTGAGGTGAAGTCATAGCTGGAAAAAGAAACGATGCCCAACCCCCCATCCACCCCCTAGACACAAAATCTTATTCTATATTAATAATGGATACATCTCCCCCACCCTAAAGGAAAACAAACATTAGACCTGTTTGTTTTCCTTTTGAAATGAGAATGTGACACGTGTATCGTGTCAGATTCTCAATGACTTCGTCCCACAATGACACATTTCACTTTAGCGACATTACAATTTTTATATATGTTCTCCCGTGACATCACACATTTATTTAGGGCTTGAAAAGCAAACAAAAACATAAAGAAGCATTTTTTTAGTTTGATTTTGGAACAGTTGAGGACATTATCAAAAGATGAATTCTCCTGAGGGGCAGAGCAGCAAAGTTTAAGCAAACAGTTTATCAGCATGTTTAGCATGAATAGCTTCCCTTTAACACCTTCACCTCTGCTGAAATGAAATGAATAATGTTAGTAGTAAGAGGTAGAGTAAGATGATGAGTGGATGAATGGAACTCTTGTACCACCGCCTCTGCATCAACAGCGTCTTTGACAACCACTAGTGTTGGTTTTAAAGTCAAGTATAGATGGGGGCTGCGACGTAATGAGCTGCATTTAGAAAATGCAGGGCAAGCATGCCAGCGTGACGACAGAGTGGTATGACATCTTCAGCAGCCAATCATCTTCTAAGGACTTTTTTTTCTTACCCAATATAGCCAATGATGAAGAGCCAGTAAGGGGGGGGGGGGGGGGGGGGGGGGGAGTTTTAGTGGTTCTCACCAACAGAGTCAAGTGGTTAAAACAGGAACTTTGTCTAGGTCTTAGTGTGCCATTTCCTAAATAAATACGTCTATTAAAAGAAAAGCTGATGATGATGTGCCAACAAGAGAAACTCAGTATTAGCACAAACTGCAATCACTCTTTTTCCAAAAGCTGCAGTCTGGATTGATTGCAGTTACAGTGAAAAACGTCAAACCTTGCATCCAAAGTATTGTCATGTTCCACTTCCTCTTTTTCATATTATTGTATATAACGGCCATTGCCATAGTAACCATACAACAGTGACGTCAAGCAGAACAAACAAGCAGCACCGGTGCAATAGGGGGAAATAAGTCCATCACCACAGGACACGTAGAAAACAAAACAAAACAACTCTCAACTAATCACTCATACAACTGTTTGTGTCACCTCAAGAAACAAAGGATTGCTTTTTTTTTGTTTGCTTGCTTTTTCACCTTGATTTTTAGAAGCCAGACAGTTCTCACTATTTTAAGAGTAAAAGGGAAGGAGCTGTCTGGGGTTGGCTCGCTTCCTGATGATGACTCAGAATGGGGGGGGGGTCCAATGTGTTAATTAAGCTTCTCTTCTCGCATTCTAACTTTTTCACCATTGCCTCCTCTAGTCCGCTGTGTTCTTCCCCTCTGCTTTCACTCAGAGGTAGGAGCCGGCAGGAGTCTGTCCTTATAAGGTCTGTTAAGGTTCCTGGTGACAATAGGCCTGCTGTTGACATTTGCAAATGTGTCCTGGCTCTCCTAGGGAGCTGAGCTCTAGGTGTTTCCCGTTGCTCCAACTGACAGAAGCATGCACAAAAGGGGGTAAACAGGAAGCAGATAAAAATGCTGCAGAGGTCCCAGGGTTGACATCATAGTTTCTTTTCCAGCTCTTTTTTAAAAGCTTTGGTAATGTTTCGTCTGTTACAGCAGTCTGGAGGAAGACGGTTGTTAAACAAAAAAACAGTTGCCTCTCTCAGCAGGATGAGTCTGTGATTTTCAGCACAGGGTGATTTTACCCTTGCTTTCCGTAACTTCTCTTTCTGTTTTTTTTTTCCGTTTCTTTTTATAGCCCATGAGATTCTGGTCAAAACGTTTCTGCCAGTGTTTCAAAGTTTCTCACTCTGGATTGCAGGGGTGGGGGCGGTGGGGGTACCATTTTTATCCCACTTGCAAATTTATGATTCCTGTGATTTTCATTAGGTATAACAGAAAGTTTCTGTAACCCTGTTTGAGAAGCTGTAAAACAAGCCAAAGCACTGAAAACGAAACAGACACCGACTCACGGCATTTGTGACAACAACAACAAACTGAAACCCTCTCACAAAAGCTTTGCAGTAGCTTTTTCACTAATGCACATCTTCAGTTGCTGTTTGATTTGCTGAGCTTTGTCAAGGGTTTGAAAAATGAAAATGAAACATCACAAACAGTAATCCAGTGGAAGGATAAAGGTTGTACCATAACAAAATTTCAGGCAAGTTTGAGCAGAGGGGCTTTACAGTGATATTTTTTCGGTCAGGTCCTCAAGGTCAAACCTGTCTCATTTGAACCAGAATGATGTGCCTCCCATGTAATGAGCAGTTAAGTGTACAAGAGCCCCTGGGAAATCAGTTGATTCCCCTTAATTATCTTTCATCTTTTCCCTCAAGGTAGCATGGTGTGCGAAGTTTTAAGTGGAGAGGATGAAAGGAGGTTCTAATCTACTGTAATAAATAGAAAAACCACAGAGAGTATTTGACCTTCTCACAGCAGTGAGGATGACTTTATGTAAATTATGTTCTCAATTATGTTTCATTTTATCTCTCATTTATTTTGGATTATGTAAAATGATAGAGATATATGGATTCCGAGATGACGACAGGGGGCTCGGAGCAACAATGACTGCATCACTCAAGAACACAGTAGAAACCCAAACAAACAGGATAACTGGGAAAACAGGCTGGGTGGGGAACCTGAAGAGGGCGGAGCTGTGGGAGTGAGATAAGTGTGAGAACAAGAGGCATGAAAATTTTTGTCTTAGGATGTGGCAGTATATGATAAGAGGATGCTCAGGTCATGTTGAAAGTAAGGGAGCTGGTGTATTGGTGGCTGTCATTGAAATGCTTTCTCAGAAAAAAATGACACCTCCTCATATTTGCATTGTAAATTCATGCCACCCTGGGCACACGTAGTTGCCATGGTGTGGTATGGTTCTGTTGTTGTTAGTGTTAGCAACCAGACAAGGAGTGCGCAAGCAAGACAAGCCCCGTGACTCATTTAGAAAGTAACCCCCCCTCCACACACACTCCTTCCTGCCCACAGAATGTCAATAGAAGGCAGAGATGACATGATATGTCCCTCCTTATACAGCATTAGTCCTCACATCACAGTTTCTGCGATGACACCACAGCCATCGTTACCTAGTAACCGCTGTAATTCGTGACTGTGTATGTAAATTTTCCCGCGCTCACTGAACTATGATGCCTGAAGACTTGCTTAACAATTCTAAGATTTCATTATGCAATGGAGACATTTGCTTTAGTCTAGTGGGGAATTACTGACAGCGCACTGAGTGATTTGTGGCAGTAACCTTAACAATTACACAGGAATATACACTCAACAAAATATAACACAATAACCGGCATCCGGTTGTGTTGAACAGAGTAAACAGTGCCAGATGGCACTATCTTCAGTGGCAGCAACAAGCATAGAGAACACTTTAAATGGAATGAAACATTACTGGGAAACAAGCTCTTAAACACATAGGTCAGCTTGTCGCATTGCATTAGTACTGCTGCAAAGCTTTATCCAAAACACTTTGACACACTGTTAGCTCTGCCAGGATGGGTCCACTTTTTCACCAAGATGCTGTTCTGAATGTGTTTCCTGAGGATATGTCGGAGTGTCACCGTGCATCATGTTGAAGCTGAGGCCAAACAAGTATCACAACCATAACACTAGTGAGCTAGCCTCTTGGGGCTTAAGTTCATGTCCCTGTTATCCCTTACGCTGTTCCGCTTCAAGGAAGCTCAGTGGAGTGTTTGTAGACTACGGTCAGCCACAATGTGGGGCAATGTTCTAGCTTACATAAGCTGTTGCTAGGTGATAAATAAATAAATAAATCAAAATCACAGGTCATCTTGTTCAACAAACCGTGAAAGGGATGCTTTTTTTGTTGTTTTTGTATTTTTTAATTTCATCTTGGAGACCAAAGAAGGAAACGGTTTCTGTGATTATCTTCCAATATTCACTTGCCAGGACTGTTGCATCTGCTCTTTATGTATATTTGAATTTAAAAGTCATATTCAGCTTTAATTTTGAAACTCTCTTTCTGGGTCATTATGACTTGCATGCTGGGGTTTTTTTGGTCATTATAGCACTGGAATAAATATGTCTGGCCTTACATTGGTTCCCCGGTTACCCAATTACCCAGCCACTGCTGCAAAACTAAAAAGACTACAAACCCTATATTTTTCTGAAGCCAGGTTATCCTGTTGTGTGTTTAGTGCCAGATTTTATCCGTGTGTGTTTACATTCCCATCTGTCTGCAGTCAGACACACCACACACAGGCAAAGACTGACTCAAGGACGTGTACTTTGAAAACACTGTCTGTTGCATAACTAGCGGCAGCTTTAGCACACATATTCATGCTCATCTAAGTGGATCATTATTTAGTGCTGTTCTTCCTCATCTGTTCACACAATACTAATGTCAGGTAATGTAACAAGTTATGCAACAATATAAAAGCAAATTACAGTTGTCTATAATGACTGGCTAATCCCTTTCAAGGCCAAACACAGACTAGCTCCTGGCAACATGGGGGTTACTTGATAAAAGAAGAGATAAAAGAGATAAAGAGATAGATAATGCAAAAATGTTGATTCAATGATACAATTGTCTTCTTTAATACCTCTGCCAAGTCATGTTTGCCTGTTTATTTGCTAGTTTGACTGCACCACGTCCAATAATCAGAATGTAAAGTAACTTTTGGAGTGTCTCCCTTTATTTTAAAAATTGGGGAGTGGGGAGCGAAGCAACATTCAGAGTTTATGAGGTGCTGCTGAGAGGCAGCACCGCTTGGAGTCATCCTCCAAACAGCACTATATATAATTGAAGCCTTTGGTTCGGAAATGAGCATCATCGCTCTTCCTGTTGGGTAATCGGAAGCTTCTTATCTGTAGCACTTGTATCACTTATATATATCTGTCTGCACTTACGAGGAAAAGAGGTGGACCAAAATAGACCCCGTTGTTGATAAAACACATCGGGAGAAAAAAAAAGAATCATCCTGAGACAAACATATCCCAGTGTTTCTTTCCTTCATCCACACCTAGATTCAGTGTGTGGCATCAAAACATGCTGCATTCTTTGCAACCGGTTATTTTAAGACTACTGGCTCAAATGGGGATGACTCTTCATTTCCTTTCATTTCTCACATCTGACTGTCGCCAGCTGTGTCTGAGCTTGTCTTTATCTCCATGGAAATGATGGGAGAGGGAAACCCATAATCGCAAGACAAAATCTGACTAAGAGATTCCTCTGCTGCTTATGACAGCGGACCAACAGAATCCCAAAATAGGAGTTGTCAAGCCTTAAGGCTTGGTTTGTTTTCTCATGTCCTGAATCACAGAGTGGAGAGGGAGCAAGTGGAGCTGTGAGGTGTGTCACATGTAACAGTGCTAACTAAGCATGATTCGATGAAACACTTTTTCCCAGGCCTTCTGCAAAAGGGATATAAAAAGATGGGGAAGTGGGTCACACCCTGACCAATTGTGGAAATCCACCTCATCACAGATGTTTGTCGCCAAGAGTCCTGGCACAGCTTCTTTCAGTAGAAAAGCTGGACAAAGCTGATATCACCCAGTGCCTGGTGGCTATTGTCCAAAGTGTGTCAGTAAGGCCTGTGCAACCAGCCAGAAGCATTAATTCCACTTAGACTCATTGAAACAAGCAGATGGATTATCTCCACTACTGCAATGGACTCATGATAAATAAATCTCAGTTAAAAGTGTAGCTCTAATCACGTACCAGTTATGCAATAGGTTCTGCAAAAGCAGTGGATTTATTTGATCTGATATAACCCTTGAATGTAGTTAGGTTTAGCATGATGTCCGCAGCTGTTCAAATAGTCAGTGAGCCCTTGAAGCAGTGCGAGACGACAGTGTCCCTCTGTTTGCCACTTGGGGAATCTGCAAAGCTGCAGGCTACGTGGGAAAAGACACTCAAATGCATTTTTTTAATCTAAAATTGCACAATTTTGTTCTTATGAATACTTATAAGAATCTGTGCACTGACTGAATTGATTTCAACAATATTCTGCTATGAAGATCTTGTTTATCATAGAAAACATCTAATTAAGATGCTGGATTTTCATATTTTGTATAAACAAAGGTGTTACATGTGTAAGGCGGACACAAAGTTATGGATAGAGCAGCATTGCATGGTGGTTGTGTATATGATGATCAAAGACTGGCAGGGTGGTATAACTGAGTGTGTAATTTACTGCCCCGGTACATGATTTAGAGGGAGAAGACAGAAGGGGTGAGCGATTTGTTAAAACCTGAAATTTCAAATAATCAAACTGTAACTTCTGTTTTGGGCCACCAACACACAAAATACTTGTGGGGTTTTTAATTAAATTGCAGATTATTGCCTTTTCAAGACAGCATTAATCCATGCAAGTTCAACAGATCAAAGCTCCGGAGGAGCTGCTCCTCTGCTCTAAATGATAGGACTTCCCTCAGTACTGGGCAACCAGATGTGTCGCCTGAGCACACAGCACAATAAATATTGTTTTGACAAGACTGTTTTAGATAATATGAACCAAACACAGTGCCGCGTCCCACTGCTGTGGCTGTCTGAAAAGCGCAGCAGTGTCTTCTTTCCTTTTTATCGTGATTTATATTTTCTTCCCAATCTGATTCCTTAAACCACCCGATGGGAAATAATAAAGAGAACAGCAAGACCTTTGCATCGTACGTTGTGTTTATTTGGGTTTAAGTAATATTAGCTCAAGGAAATCTCTGAAGCTTGGAGCTCTGCATGCAACTCCAAGCTGAAGTGTTACCTAAGGTTTGTTTATACTCTGGTTGCAGAGATTCTGGTCTGGGAGTGAATAAGCAAAGCACACAGTTACATGATGATATGCTTTTTTTGCAGGTAATGAGTTTGACTTCTTTTTGTAAATCGACTATTGCAAAGTAAACTAAAAAGTGATGCTTTCTTTGACTTACCAAGTCAAGGTAAAGGTAAACTGTGCCAAGGAAGTTAAGCTTAGCCATAGCTGGCAATGATGACAGTCATACCTTTAATAGGTGTGAACCAGCGGATAAACACTAAAACGGCTACACCACCAGGCACTGACAAACACTCCACTATTACAGAAACCATTCCAAAAGATTTGCTCATTTTACTAATCCCAACAGCTTAAGCTGTAAAAGAGAGACTATTAAGTAATTGAGCAAGTTTATACCGAGCCACATTGCAGTAGCTTAACCATTACTTTATATTTCTTTCTGTTTTTATTCGATTTGTTTCATGCTACAGCAAAAGAAATTATAAAGACCGAAAGATGTGAACTTGTCATATTATCACCAATAACCAACGGTATACCTGAACTCACTGTTCAGGTTGTGGAATGTGGCTTGTTTGTCTCTGACTTTCTCTGACCACGACGTTAAATAATTGTAAATGTTACATCCATACATGTGCTTGTTTAGTTCGTTGCCTTTTTATTTGTTTAGTTGTTTGTAAAAAACAAAGCAGGAGTTCACACATAGACAGTGATTCATCCTAACCAGCATTTGACATTATCAGTGCCTACTGATGATGCAGTCCTAGCCAGTGTGAACAAGAGCCTCCACTGTTGTACTGTGAAAGCATCACTACGTGGTCAGAGTCCAATAAAATGCAATGCCATTTTCAACAAGGATGATATTGTCTGTCTGGGCACACTGGGAACACATTTGTTCTGTTGCATGGCAGTTTTGCATCAGATTTCAGAATCCACGTGGTAGTTCTCAGAGAGCGGTGGCTTTCATGGGTGTTTTCCTTCCCCCGCATCATTCTGAGAGTGTTAGATACTGCATCTTAATTTAGATTTAACTGTTTTTGTGTTTTTTACAGTGACTAATAAAAAATGTGGTAACTCTAATGACAAATTACATCTTCAACTACTTAGACTTTTGTACACAAAGCCCTCAACGTGCACATATTGGATCCAAGACTCATTAAAAAAGTTTTCTGTGAGTTCAGCAGCTGTTTCTATTGACTAGCTTTATAGGTATGTAAATAGGAAGCATGCCAGTGCAAGAAGGACTTGAAGGTTATTTGGGTTAAATCCAAAAATAATCTTTGTGTCGACTTTAAACATCTGTTGTTTTATTCCTGAAAAACCAATTAAAGCATTTAATAGGAGGTATAAAACATCTCATGCATCTAATGCCAAATTAAATCATGTTTATAGTGACATATGCTTTGCATATAACACAGGTGAACCAGTCAATTAAAACTTTAAAACAGTCTTTTTTATTTATTTTGATTTAAACAAACAGAAATGTTTACAGGGTCACGTGGTTGCTGTGATGTTTCGAGGTGTTTCAGTGTTGTGAGCTATAGTCTGGTTTGGACAGGTCTGGTCTTTAAGTGTCATGGGAAAGTGTCACAGTTATTTACAAATGAATTTATTTTCAGTGTTAAGAATGTTTGAGCGCCTTATGCTGGGTTTAATAGAGGTAAACTTTGCTCTGATCCACTTGGAAGTTTGGGATCAGATTATCCACAAAAGCACAAAATAGGCTCTTACGTACCAGCTTTGCAATTACTGGTCCCCAGAGGCAGTGAAGTTCAAATCCCTATCAGCTGCTTAACATCCCATGAAGCAGGCAGAATGCTTTATTTTCTTATGGAATTAAAATAACCAATTTTACAAAGCTATTAGTGGTTCCATAGTGTAGTGGTTAACATATTAGTCTAACACGCAAAAGATCCCTGCTTTGAGACCAGGAGGAGACACAAATAGCTGGGAGGGCTGTGTCAGGATGGCAATCTGGGGTAAAACTGTGCCAAATCAAATATGTGCATCCATCTGCTGTGGCAGGCCTTTCAAAATAAGGGAGTAGCTGAAAGAAGCATCCATTTAGTTGTATTTACAAGACATTCTTGTTTTAAATGCTGATTTTGATTTAAAAAAGTCATTTTTTATATTTTTTGTCATAGGTACTTTAACTGCCTGATCACAGTTTTGTCAGAAGTGTGGTTCCAGCAAACAGAGAGCATAAAAAAAGCTTTACTTTTTTTTGAGTTTCAATTTTCAGCAAACAGTTTCATTTCAAAGTGCACACTAGTATTAATGTTTATGAAACTGTTGTGTTGATTTCAGATATGCTAATAGTAATTTACTAAGTGGTAAAAAGATATGGAAGACTACCATATGTATTCAAGTAATAAAGCATGTGTTGTTTTATAATTACAATAAAGTATCTATCTATCTATCTATCTATCTATCTATCTATCTATCTATCTATCTATCTATCTATCTATCTATCTATCTATCTATCTATCTATCTATCTATCTATCTATCTATCTATCTATCTATCTATCTATCTATCTATCTATCTATCTATCTATCTATCTATCTATCTATCTAAATATATATAAACTTGTGTATTTTGTGATTCCTCATATTGTCTTAGAATTGTTAGAAGCAGTGATCTGATCTTCAAATATGAGAAACAGCTGGCTTTAAATCCTGTGCAGCTCTACCTTCATATTATAAGGGATTCAACCCACTTTTCAGTGGGTGACCGGTGCTGCGACAGCTGAGAGGAAATGATTGCGAAGCAGGCTGGTGATCCTTCCAATCCAAAATACAGACCCACAAGTCCCTGTGGCCACAGAAGAGAGAGGGAGAGCATGTTTGTCCTGTCAGTGAGCCAGAACAGCTTTCCCTCAGGAAACTCCTTGAAAAACGCAAAGTCAGACCTGAATAGCACTTTGTGAATCCCACACTGCAGCTGAAGCAGCAGCAGGAAAAAGGTCGAAGGATTTCAAGTCTTTCCTCAGTTTATTTTAGTATCTGTGACACCCAGAGACCCTATTGTTAATAGACAGCTCAGAGAGCATGGAACAACAAAAGTATAGAGCAACTGAAACTTGATCATCCGTGAGCCCTCAGTCATGGTTTTAATAAACACTGCAGAGAATAATGGCAAAAAAATGAAACATCATGTAAAACACCACATCAGACTGTTTATTCAAACTGCAACAAGCCTGCTAATTAAGCAACTAGCATCAACTCTTTGATCTTTGCAAAATCTCTCAAATCATTCTTTCTTTTCCCTCTTGGTAAAAAGGTTGCTGCTGTTATTCCATCCTCCACTGTATAAACCATCCAAATCCATCCAAAAACATCAACCTAAACCAGTGTGGTCCACTCAGGGAAAAACCAAACTGGGGGACCTAACATTTCCTTGACCTTGTTTGACTTCGGCTATGTAAACCTTGTTGCTCGGTAATTGTTCATTGTATTTTCCCATATGTTGTTTTTGGGTACACAGCCAAACACTTCCTCCCTCTGTCTTTAATGCCTGTTTTTTAACAAACACTGTGAGCTCCACTTTCCTCAGTTCTTTTTTTTTTTCTTATGTGACGCTCAGCTCAGACAGTGAGAGACCAGAAAAACTTGGAGCATGGTCAACTATAGTCAAGTCTGTATTCTGTTTAGCAGTTGTCCAGCAATTTCATACTCACTGACACCAGCCTTGGAAATGTCAGTGAAATAAATAAATGAATAGATTTCTTATTTGGGGATAAGTGGTGCAACATGTCTCTAATAACATGGCTTTCACCCCATGTAGGAATTCAGTTTTTTACTTACAAAGGGAGCAGCATTTTGTCTCAACATGGGCATATTGCTAAAGTGTTTTAGCAAATATTATATTAGAAATGTGCAGAGTGAGTGACTCTGTATCGTCACCAGCAGTAGAGTGCACCACATCCTGTGTATTTGTTGTAGATCACTTTAGTTGTATTCGTTGCTGCAACATGTGTCGTGGCAACATGTGTTTAGCTTAAAGAAACAGAACATGGTTGGCCAGGATTATTCTTGGAACTTTATCTTCAGAGCAGGGACTACATTACACTACGTGTTATATTGCATTTCATGCAGCACTCTCTAGGAAAGTATCAAAGGTCTAAAAAGTTAATATTTAAAGGTCAAGTGATGATCGTTGACTTATGATATAGAAATATGACCTGTTCACACGAATGCTCACAGTCAAAATAGTCTCCTGCAGAACTCAGAAATAATTATTATCTATAATAAGTATATATTAAGCTGGCAGCCTCATCAAAAAAGTTATACTTATGTGCTGTGACCCAGTTCTGTCAGGAAATAAAAGCAAACAAATCCATGCAAGCAAACCTAGTTATACACACCTAAACACACACATTGTGTATGTACACATAAACCTTCTTGGTTGGTCTGGGATGGGTTGCGTGTGAAGACTGTTGAGTCTGTAGAGCTAGACAGTCTCTGTTCTGCAGTCTGTCTGCACAAGGGTTATGCAACATGGGCTTGGCCTTACCACACGCTAGCTTTTCATTGGCTCCGTAGAACTTACTGATTTGAATACCCTTCCCCCGAAACTGTTTCTGTCTGGACTTCAACTGACTACGTAGGGCTTCTACGGTGTAGAAAAAAAATACCCTTCTAAAGGCATACTTTTTGGCAGCAGGAAATGGGAGGAGGAGACCTTAAGCACATCTGTATTTATCAGCTTTTCTGGGAGGGAAGAAACTGGGTGAACTGAAATAAGAAAACAGGAAAGGAAAGGCTCAATCAACAATTCCAGCCTCCCTTGGGTTCTGTTTCATCAGCTTAATCAAATATGGGAGGGAGCCTTACCAAAGATATCAATTGTATATAATCTCATTCCAATTACGGCATATAAACAACAAAAGAACAGGTTTGCACTAGTTAAACCTGAATTTATTTGATGAGAGAAAAGTCAAGACTAATACTCTTGGAAAGTTATATTTTGTGACACAGACTGAACTGGACCAGTGACCTTTTCAGGTTTACTTGTTAACTTATTGTTCTAATTCTGTTTTGCAGGATATGGTTTTAGTGCACAGAAGCAAGCCTAATACTATCTATTGGAAAGAAGGCTTATCTTAATGGCAATGAATATCATCTCACTTTCAAATGACTAGTTTTACACAAAGTGCTGACACATTCTCCCTATATCTGTTATGTTTCCTATTCAGAAACGTGTGAAGAAGTGTTTCATGCCAGCTTGCACTTTCTGCATGCGTGCGGTTACATGCTAACCATGAATCACATTATTGTTGTTTCTCTTGTGTTTCAACAGCAAACAGCAACTGTATCAGTTGATCACTGAGACATATTCTTTCATCGGTCTTTAATTAATTAATACAGCTTGCACATAGTTACCTTTGAAAAAACAGAGAAGAAAGATCAGCGGTGGCCCACTGGCCCATCTTTATTCATGCTCTATGAAAGTCTGCACTTTAAATCCTCAATAATAATCATTAACAAAGAATCGTGTCACTGTTCTGGAGGTAAGGCACTATTTTAAATAAATACAATGCCAGCCATTTGGAAATTTGCTGGTTGCCAGCTCTGTACAGGCTGTTTGTGTTCTTAGAAATTGCATCATTTATTGATTTGCTGTGCTCAAGAATGAATAGGGTCGTCTCATCACTTCACTCTGACTGCTGTTTATCTGCCTCTCTTTTCTTTTCTGGTCACAAGTCTGTCTTGGGATATCCTGACGTCAGTCGGGTGTCATAAATGCAATCGTACAGCTGTGGAGTGTTTGAAGTTTAGCTGTATATCTGTGGTGTTAATATTTGCTGTGATATATGTATTCTTATGTTTAATTGTAATTATACAGCAGTGGCATTTTTAAATTGGCAGTTTTGAGTGGGTAACCTACTATACTGGACATGTGAGGTTTTACATTTTAGGGGAGGCAGTTGGAAGTGTTGCTGGAAATGATAATTACATTAGTAAATATTGCAAACCTATTAATCATTCAGCATGCTGAGGTGATACTTTGGTACTATGTCTGCTGCACTCAACGCATCTATGCAGCCAACATGCTCGGTACAAACAGGGAGTGGAATACACTTACACATATCTTACACTGTGTTATCATAAGGACAAGGCATAAAGTCGATTACATCAAATGTCAGGGTCTGTTCTTTTGTGTGCATGCGCCTGACTGTCTGTGCAGATGTATGTCAGAAGTTTTGTTTGCTCTTAACTGCACATTTGTCTCACATGGAAATGTGCAACCTAAATATAGAGGGCAAAGTATGGCCTGCCACTGTTTGTCATGTACCTTTAGACTGTGGCAACAACTGACATGGCAAGTTTTAGAGTCACTCTATCGGAAAATGATAAATCCCACACAGCTAGCAATTTCAACAACTGTGCATATTCAACGAAAAATAGCAAAAGCTAAACTCGTAGTTTTTACAAATTCACTAGCATTTCCATACATCTCTAATGAATAAAATACAACACTGAAACACAATTGCAACTCTAAAACGATCATTTAAATGAGTATTTTTACAGCCATTTGGGAAATAATCCAAGTAGTACACAGCGTAAACTTGATTTAGCATGCAGGTCCCAGCATAAACCTGCATGCTCACAAAAACATCCTGATGGCAAGCACATAACAAAGGAAGGTATTTGCAAGATTCCTGAAATGCATAAACCCCACACACTGAAAATGTCTTTTGACAAAACAGATGGAGAATAAGGATTAGAGAAACACAAAACCCATCCTTTCAAACTAAATGTAGTGCCACCCCATGAGAGAAAATGACACTAGATTGCAGGTTTTAAATTAGTCAGCTATTTGAGATAACAAATCTAAAGAGGTTGTCTTGAATGAAGTTTAGAAACATACACCCTCCATCTGTTTTCGTCTAGTTATGTAATTCAATGTCTAATTTAGGGCAAGAGGTAGGGTGCAACCTGGACAGGTCACCAGTGTGTTGCAGGGCTAACACAAAGAGACAAACAATCATTTGCATTCAAATACAATCAATACAGTCAATTTAGAATAACCAGTTAACCTAACCCCGCTAACTGCATATCTGTGGATTTTTGGAGGAAGCCACAAACATACCCCTTGATGCAAACTGTGTTAACTAGTTACCTTGTCATTATAGTATCTTCATGTTATCAAAGGCTGTGAAGAATTTGCTGTGTTGGACAGTTTTACACATTATGTAACCACTGATTAACCCTAAAGCCTCAATATGTGTGTGTCAGAGTAATCAGGTTGTGCATTTACAAACAGACTTTTTTGTGTTTGCAACTAAAATATTTTTCTCCTCCAGCTCCAGCATAAAAAAAGCCCATGCATAAAACAAGAATGTGCCACAGGCAGAGTCATGTGCATCTGGCTGTGTTTGTTTGGGTGCCTTTTCAAGGACATTTGGATTGGAGGAAATGTATGCCCAAGAAAGCCCTTATAGTTTATTTTTCATGCTAGAAGGTTTTCTTTTTGACTGGTTCCTGGAATTTGTCTGGAAAGGCCAGAATAATTAGGCCAAATTAAGAACTAAAGTGAAGAAAACTTCATTCAGTTTGCTTGTTTGCAAACGCTAATAAAAAATGACAGTGTTCTACGTTTCTTCTCCAACTTGGAGAGACCACAGGAAAAAACAGGTGAGTATGATTTTGTCCTTTTGCTCATGCAGTTACCAAACAGCCCATCCAAAGCAGTTCAAGGTCTATTTACTTAAGTACTAAGTACAAGAAAAAAAAGGTTATATAAAACATTACACCTGGACATTTGGCTTTGCTTAATATTGCACCATCTGCACTATCTAATGCATGTTTTGATTTTGTATTAGGTATACTGCAGCACAGTGTGGTCACCTGATTAGATGATAGTTTATCGTTTTCATTTCGCTTATAAGGGCATCCAGCAACCGGTGAGTAAAATCATCATTGCTCTGCAGTAACATTTGAAACACCACATAAAGCATAAAATTTGTTCGCACAAACCTGTGCATTTGGGGCTGAGCAGCAGACATCATAACATTTTGTGTAATAACAGCGTCATTTTACAAATTGAAAGTGGGAACACGGAAACACACTAATCGTCATTCTTTAATCACTGTATTTCATTATATGAACTAACTGTAGTGTATCACTACTAGAGAAGGGTGCAGCTGTAGATGTGTGATGTTATGACAATTCATCACTCTCAACAAATGAAAACCTATTAATCTACAGAGTTGGCTTCTATTTGATCACCTATATACAAATCATTAATGTAAGTTCAGTCAAGGCCCCGATCACAAAGTACTAGAAGTTTGTTGGCACCATTTGGCCATTGCTGACTGCAAGGGAAAATGTGTATTCCCCAACTGGTTGTTAAGTGATCCATAAAGGTTGCTAGCAGCTAGTCAGTGAAATGAGTGACAAAGAGGGTCCTGTACCAAAAGCCTCCCTGTGATTCCTTTGGTCACCAGGCCTCATGTAGCCAACATGTTTCAAAAGGCACAACCTTTACTTTGAAGGTAAATCTGTTTCTGGCTTGTGCTATACTTTTTGCAGTTTTCACTACTGCTCGGAGAGAGTGAAGACATGTCGGCATCTGCCCTGCAAACTACGGGCAACTGCTACCAAACAAAGCAATCATAAGGAGGTTTTTGATGGTGGTGGTGTTCAGTTTCACCAAATGACTCAAGCAACCACTCACCAACTGGTTAGCCAATAAACATTTTTCCTTAGTGATCTGGTTAACCAGGGGCTCAATGGTCTCTAGGCCTGTGCGACTGGGTCTTTAGCAACTAATTTCACAACGACCGCCATCAACCTTCAGGCATCACTCACCAACACGTCATGCAATAAACATTCTTACCTCCCCACAGGTGGTTGTGCACTTGCCCCAACTGTGGGCACCAAAAGTAGCTCAAAGGCATTATGATACATTTACAGCTTGTCAGTCATAATCTGCACAAACACAAACATCTGTCGCAATATTCTGCTTTAACGACCGTTTATGAACCAGAACTGTGTGTGTGTGAGAGAGAAAGCAAGAGAGAGAATGAATGTATATTTCTAAGTATAGATTACAGCATATTTTACATGGCTGCTGTTATTTCCTTTTTGTGGAGAACAAGCATGGCTGCCTCCTGTTCCCTGTAATCAAGGAACCCTTTTATTTGGATTGTTTATAACAATCTTGAATTAAGGTTGAGCCTGAGAAGAAGCAGCATCTGTAGCGATTAGCTGTTGGAATTCAGTACAGCAGTAAAGCAAGCTAAAGGGTGGGCTGACTGGTAATTTAAGAAAAAACATAATTATGTATTACAGATGCCAATAGAAGAACATAAAGATCTGGCACACTAACAATCTTTTCTCATCCACGGCAGCTCTCCAAAGCTGGGGACAGGTTAGATGGCTGTAAAGTAATCCTCGTAAAGTTCACAACCCCAGAAAACCACAGGAAGGTAATAAACCATCAGAGAACACACTGTTCTGCAATCCAACAGAAGCTCGAGAGAGGTGCCCTCTCAGTACAGAAGCAGAACAGGACAAGTGTGATCTTTAAGACATTGCATACTCTATTGTGTCTGTAGCGCCCAACCTATCATTATACTATTACCACTAATAATTATATAGCAATTTTCAGCTGATTTGTTGCTGTTTTTTCATGCCACTACTCTCCAACATTGTGCAAGGTTTTGGCATCACTATGCAAATTACCTAACTTGTCAGACACACCTGGCTAAAAACTGTAAAGTTAAAACTTTTATTTCTGGTTACCCGCAGTCTGACGTTATTCTGCTGGGTCACTTTCTCTGTCTCACATAATAGTGTTCACACAAAAAATGGCAGGTCCCAATTTTTATTGTAGGAACTAATTTTAAAACATCTGAAAAAGACATGTTGATCTATGTGAGCCGGTTCTTCTTTCAACATTTCCCTTGAGAATTTCTAAGAAACCAGATGGAAACTGTAAGTGCTCACAGTCTTATAACCTGACAGGACAGCATAAAAACAACTGGGCTCTGAGCTAAATCTCATGTGAGCTTTGTGATACACACAGGATGTATTAAAGCAGTTTTTTTGAGTTCACTGATATTCCCCATTTTTTCTCACATTACCCGACTGATTCCTTTATTGTATCATGAAATTGTTTTTATGACCAACAGAGGAAATATGAGACGGTGACAAAGTGTAACAACGGTAAAGGTTTTTAAATTGCACCGAGGTTTATTGTCCAGAACACAAACATTTTCCCAGACTTCATGTAATCATTCACAAGACAGAATTACATTTTTTCCTACAACTGTAACTTCTACATTCACATTTAATTGCGCTGGTTTGAGGTAAAAAAAATGGGGTTTAATTGCAAGGAAGCTATTTATTGTTACCCAGCACACTATAAAATTTACTGTACTGTATTTAACAAACAGCTGCCATTAAGAGATTTCAAAATTGCTTCTCTGTTTGCCTGAAAATCCCACAGGAGACACTTGGTATGATTAAAAAACATGTTTAAGTATTTACATCACTTATGTGAACCGAATCCAAGTGCAGTTAATGGAGTGACGTTAACATTAGTTGTATTTGTCATACCTCTGCTTTTCCTGCCATTTCAAATGTCAAAAGGTTATTACTGAGTGCAACACATGACGGCCATGTCAGGAAAAAGCACCTCACTGACCCGGTGTCCTATTTATACTTTTCATTTTTTTTAGAACATTTTAAGTTCTGTTGTAAGCAGCAGATTGCTAATCCAAGCAGAGCAGACAAAGTTACAATGTGTCACAAAGTTACACATTGTTCAAGCCACTGTGGCGCAGTATGTACCAAACTGTTGAATAGACATATTGTATTTCAGCACTAATCTGTCACAATTTGGTTTATACAACCTAATGTTAGATGTTTCTATTGTTTTATTAATAGGTATTTACACAGATAATATTTGATTGTGTTAATTACAAATTCAGTTATGGCTGCTTTGGCTTTGATCCTGGTATTTTGGTACAATCAATGATGTTTTTCCTTGTATGGAATGTTATAATCCCTGCTGCTCAAAAAACTTAAGAGAACATTTAAATCTCACATCAGATCTTGAAGAATTAAATAGTCAACTTGAAAAGCTTTACTGAAATACAGTAAATGAAATAACATAACATTGTTCATCAGAAACCAAAATCCTGAGCCCCTTGAGGCCTGGATTTAAAATCACACCAAAACTCTAATTAAAAACTGTTCTAGTGTTCCTTTCATTTTCTGTGCAGTGTATAAATATATGTAAAATGTATTGGCTGAAACGTTTTTACAACATATTCCTCATGCAACTCCAAGGAACTCTTGAAGCAATGAAATTAACTGCAAATTCACTAGTGAAAAAACAACAACAGCTTGTTATTGTGCTTCTTTCTCTTTTTTAGAAAAAATAAAGGTTTTCCATTTCTTCTATGCGTGAACAGGGGTTTCAGTTTAATGGTTATTATTATGAACTGTGTCCCGTGTGTGTGTGTGTGTGTGTGTGTGTGTGTGTGCTGACATAACTTGTAACCATGGCCACCCAGCCAACACCAGCCCACAGTACACTAAACACATATTTTGAAGTTTATGTATTCATATCAAGGCTGAGTGGCTCGGAGATGTAGGAAGCGATCCCTAATAAACCTACACACTAAACTGTTCTAATCAAAGACTATATAAATAATTCACTCATTTTTGAGGTTAATAATTCAGTATTTTTATTATTTATGAATATTATTTCCAGCTCCTTATTCTACAAATCTACATATTTCCAGTACAGTCTGGAGTTGATTTTCCACACTGGCTCTCCCTCTTGCCATAGGCCAAAGCTTGAGCAGAGAAAGACAGATGTTTACAACACATACAAAATCTTAAAATCTTCTGAAGAACTTACCAAGCAATATTTGTGGTGTATACTAATAAGACTTGATGAAACTTAACAAAGAAAAACAACCATAGACATTTTCATCTACTGTATTTCCACATAAAGCCCATTTGCCGCTATGTTCATCTGTTTCTCTGTGCATGTCAGTGCACTTGATTACCACCTGCTGCACTGTGAAAAACCACAGTACACAGATTCACATTCACTAAATCCAGTGGACATTAACAAAATGGACTAAGAACCACTGGTTTTAAAATGTATTCAGAAGAAAAGAAACAAAAAAGTTCTGAATTTCTCCTTGTCTGTTTTATTTCATTCATTTAGATCAGTGATTATTATATCAATATTTTATTTCCAGCTAAGGCTTTTTATGATTAGCCACTAATTAACAAATCTTATGACTGGTGCATATAATTATAAAAGCACATGACCTGGTCAGTTTTACAGACTACCTTATCTGTATTGATCACATAATGCAAGCATTTTCTTTCTTTGCCACCAGACACATGTCACATATTAAAGCATGACTTTTTGGGGCTTCATGTGCTGGCTCCTGCTGTGCAGTGGTGCCCTGAACTGGGGTATGACCATGAATCAGATGAATGGTTCATGACCTCGGACCTTTATGAATAAGATGCCGTGACCTGTCTGCATTCCTAAAGTGGCTTTGATCAGGTAGAACAGCAGCTGATGCCCCCATGCAAAAAAACAAGAAGTTGCCAGAGCACTTCCACAGTCAAGATCTAAACAGCAGAAATGCATGTTTACAATGTGTTCATTTTCTTTTGTTATATAACAAAAACATTGAAAAAATGTAAACTTAAAAAAAATGATGAAAAGAAAAAACTTGAAAACAAACCAAGTGAATCACAGAATTTTAGTGAGCGTTTAATCCCATAATCAGGTCTGCAAATTGAAATATCCTCGTTCATTAAGGAATTCCCAGAAAAAAAAAGGAAATTTTTCAGAGGTTTGTGATCCAAATTTGGATTTGATAAATAAATAACATGTTTATCACATTTTCAAAGACCCACCATTGTCCACTCTGACCACATATTTAATATTGATAATTTAATATTGAAGATTTCTGTTGAGTCCACCCAGACACACGTCTCATGTCTGTATAATAATACAAATTAAGTGAGAGAGAACAAACATAGCTACATTCATTCACATGACTCAAAGCATAACCAACACTAGCCGGTGTCTCTGATCTGAAATACCTATGTCATGACCTGGATCCAAGGCCATGACAAAACAGAAACGGGCAATGGTGGACGATAAATTTAACCCTTAATCGTGATAATATAAAGCAAAGAAAAAAATAGCACATGTTTAGCAGAAGTATTACCTGCATGTGTAAATGTGGCCATTTAAACATGGTGAAATGTAGGGTGTTGTGGAGGATATATTACAAAACCCCAAAAAACAACAGAGGAACATACAGATGCATGTGGGTGAGGAAGGAGAGCTTAGTTGGATTGGTTTTAGTCTTCTTGAATCCTCAGACTAGGTGCACGAAATCAGATGATTATATCAGCCTAGCATTATTATGTACCTTCAGGAACACAAGGGGAGACTTATTAGCCACATCACCACACACTGGTAGTTAGGCAGGGGCTGTCGCAGCTTGTTTGTCTGCATGGTTGGACTTTGTACATTTGAGGTGGTTCAGTCTCCTGTGTCAATTTACCAATGTATGGGAGAACTTCATATGCTGACACAAAGTCATGATCAGAGAGCAGAGAAAGGATCAATCTAAGCAGTGGTATAATAACTGTGCAGACACACTGAATAATAGAAATGTCAAAATTAACTTGTACATTATTGTTTTTGTCCACCCTGCTTCAGACATGAACAGTTAAACCTGCTTTAAGAAGGTCAAAGGTCTATCAAACACACACACAAAAAAAGCTGAGATATAAATAAAGTCTTTCATCCTTCACGCTACAGTTTTCAGAAGTGCAGAAGCAAAACAGCATTTTTTTTTTCTCTTTTACATAACCATCTGTCGTCAACAATTTTCAACTCTTCTGAACTGCTTCTTCTGGAAAAAGCAGAGCGACTCTTTGTTTGTATTACAAAAATGTGCAGGGCATGAGACTGCATAGCAGTATGACACGGACTCCAAATCTGACATATTTTTCATTAAACTCTGACTTTAAAGTTGTCGTGCTAAATATGCTGACATTCAGGAGACGCACAAGTTGTATACGTTCGCATGAAAAGCAGTCCGTCTAAATTATCCCCTTGCATGCAACCCCGACCACACTGAGGCAGATCTGACATATCCCAACGCCACCCCCGAATTTCCATCTGGAACAGATGTTCTTTTTTTGTTGTATTGCATAACACTGGTAATCCAACACAAGCTCGTCTCTGGGCCGCCTGGGTTCAAGCAGTCTAAGGATTACTTCCACACCTAAGGTTATTCCCAGGCTTTTAATATTAAAATGAACTCCAAGGGAAGTAGTGTGGAATCACTGATGTTTTGATTTGGACTAGTTTTCTTCCTTTCGTTAGAAATTCCGTTGGAAGCCTAAAAAAGATTTTGAAATGTGGTCAATAAATAAAAGAACCAGAACATGTTCTACAAGTAGACTGGTAAGATTATTACCTTCAAGAGATTAATGTTTGACATACAGTATTTTTTTTATGACAAAATATGATTTATTATAAGGGTTAGGTCTTTATGGATTTGATGCAGTGAGGTATGAATACATAAATCTTCATGGTTAATTTGCCCTAATTTTCCTAAATGAACACATTATTCCCAGAACATAGTGTTTCTAAACTTTATGGTAAATGAAGCCAAAGGTGTAATCAACTTCAGGCTTTTTTCAGCTCCTGCACTCTTTGGTATGCTGACTCCGCCAAATATAATTTTTCCTCTACAGAGCACCAGCCATTAGCACAAGTGTGGTTAAATTATGGCACCACTTCCTGCTGTAGTGGATCCATCATGATGCCTCTTTTGGCTGAAATACACAGGGATTCATATTTGCATGGATCTGACTCTAATTTTCTTGTATAAAAGAAGTCAATAGACACCTGTCTCCAAACTCCTTTTTACATAGTATAAATGCCCTCCGAGTCAATAAACTGCACCTCCCTCCTGTTACCTATTAAATGAAGAATGCATGTCAGACATATTGATCAGGACCCTCCACCTCACATAAAATCGGTTGTTGTGACACAAAACACCTGGAAAGACCACAGTCTCTTGTTTATAAGGAAGCACTGGTAACAATGCCGTGTTCACAACAGTGAAATCTGATCCGTGATGATGGTTGTGGGCCAGAGACATGTCTCCTCATTTCAACTATGCAAGTCTAGTTTGCGTACCAGGGAAGCCACAACATGTGTAGCTGCACACAAGCTGCTGTGACTGGCTGCCAGTCCGTCTGAAGGAAAATGCTTCTTGGACAAACTGTTTTTTCACTCTGCCAGATTCCAATCTGCATGCAACCTAACTATTATTATTTCGCTGTCATTAGCGGTCGTGCTGGTTTTGACTTTGGAAAAATAAAGAGTGAGTAATAAGTTACTTTCTCAAATTGTCAAGGGGTAAAAAAACTCCAACTCTGCGCAGCCATGAATAGCAAACACAAACTTGTGCTGCAGTACCCCAGAGATCCATGCATTTCACAATTTCACAAATCACATGCTGTTTGTCAGACTTCATAAACACAAACAGGGCACGCAGAATTCAATAGAAAATCAATGTATTCAGATACTGAGATGAAGAGGCTACAACTTCCAGGAAAGCCATGCTAGTTTGAACAGAAGTTGAAGGGTTGTTTACTCTGAAACTCAGATGAATGGATTTCACAGCTGTTCAACTTTTGCCCCTGAAAATAAAGTCTACTGCTGCAGCTACTGAGTTTTTCCTCCCAGTTTCAGATTTCTCCATTACAGAGTATGCAACTTCACATCACGTACATTAAGGAAATCCATTTTAAAGATAGCCATTCTTGAATGTATCCCACTCTTATTACTAAAATTCAGCAACAAAAGCATGTGATGGTACCACATGACATTTTAGTGATGGGATGATATTCTTAGTACTAACACTACCAGCCCTACTTAAAAACTACAGACACTATATAGTATGAACCGAAGGACAGACTTAATTTAGAAAAAGAAAAAGAGAGAGAGCGACAATGTCAGCTTATTTTATAATGTAAACAAGGTTTATTGCAAATGTGCAGTTGTATCCAAACATCTAGTGAACAACTCTTGAGGATACATTACAGCAACAATACAGTCATCTTTTACAAAACAAATACAAAGGTCAGCTCTAGTTACGACGAAGACTTCTCCCTGTGAAGTTCTGCACATGGTCCTGGTTTGCTCAGCGTCTGCTGTTGTGTGGAAAACATAACGAGTCTTTGGTAGCTAGAAAACAACAACAATAACAACAGCAGCAACTGAGGACAGTGTGAGAATGCGTTCCTCTCTTTCTTTACAGGCACTGTTGTCATGCCATTGTTTTCGAGTTGGCATCTGAGCAGGTAAACAGGCCAGATGCTCGATGACGCTGCTACAGTCAGGAGTGCATCTGCAGCGAGAAATGCAGGTGTCTGCTTGCAAGCAAGCTATACTATGTTAATCTCAGGACTTTTAAACTCTATGTACATTGTAGTTATTCCGTCAAGAGTTAGGAAAACAGATATGCACCATATATTACAAAATAAGAAACGTTTGAAGAAAAAACACAATGTTCCTACTTTACAAACGACTGATTTTTGTTCCAAAATCAAAAACAAAAACAGAGCAGGATTAATTTTCCCCCATAAGCAGCAAGCCCCAACTGCAGGCAATACAAAATTACACTTTTTGAATCATTAACAGTATACTGATCGGTTCACCAGCTCTAAAAACATTAATCTGTACTGACCTCTACCTCTGTTGCCCAGCTTATTCTGTTAATTATTGGTGTTATGCTCGGATGTACACAAACACATCAGCAATACATTGTCGGTACAGGTAAAGTCTTTGTTATGAGGCTGAAATGTACTGCTGCAAGGCTTTTGAGACAAATCCACGCAATGGGGCACCTCTCACTGAGACCTGGAGGGCCGTCTCAGATGGGTTTCCTGTGAGTAATGGAAGAGCAAACTCTCCACACTTTTCCAAGTCAAGCACCTGCAGGGCCAGCCCGATCAACACCTTCTCACCTATTGGAAGGGTTAGGCTAGGCAGGGAAAGCCGCCCTCTGTCAGCAAGTTCTCGACTGTGTCTAGTCAGAACCTTCTCGCTACTCTTAACACTTTCGTCTACATTAGAGGGAACATGACAAAAAGCTGGACGGTATCAGAGGACGGGCCTGACATGGCACCGGTCAGAGCGTCTTCAGTTCTGGTCTGTGCTTATCAGTGTCAACAGTTCGTTTGTGTCCCATCGATCATTTAAAGCCCAGATGCTTCACCTTCATTGTTTTGAAGAGATCTCTGCGGCAGCGATTTAATGACGCTTTCATTCAAATGGAGGTCCATAATTGGAAAGAGACAGTGGCTCTGCCCGCCCCAAGGCAGAGCCACTTATACAGCAGAACCAGTGCTGTGGTTGCAGGTCTGCTGCTGCTGCTGCTGTTCCGGAGTGCCCTGGATGTTCTGATTGTCCAGGGGTAACAGCACATCCGTCGGGATGCGCGACTGGAACTTCTCCAGCTGCTCTGGACTGGCTAGGTTCTTCAGCAGGTAGTTCTCTCTCTCCAGCTGGTTGTTCTTCTCAGCCAGCTCCTTGATCTGTTCCTTGAGGATCTCCACCTCCTCACGCACTGCATACATCAGGTGGTTCTTGACAAGGTCCTGTCATAGCAAAAGAAGAGAGGTTAGTTTAGGTACATAAAACAGAGCAACTGTTACAGCCTGCAAGGCTGGTTTGATTGCTTGCACAGTCTAAAAGAAGGACTGGGTTTGCCAGCCAAGTTTTTCCATTAGAGGATATCTGCTACTATATTTTACTCCTAGTCTCACATGTACTTCTTGTGATCTAGCAGGCACAATAAAGTTCACATGTTACTTAACTCAAAGGTGCACATTCCTGCACGTTTACTACTTTGCACGTCAATAAAGCGTGCAGCAGCCTGTGCTACGGTCACATTGCAGGGACTTCCTAGACACTTCACAGAGCTGATTTTACATAACTGTATTTTGGGCGGTCGTTGATTATAACTGTTCTGATGTATGAATTAACCTTTAGTAAAGAAATCTAGCAAAATCTCACAGTTTTAAGGTCTGGGAGGGAAAATATCTACTGTGATACAGAATTAACATTTTAACTTTGTGGTTATTATCACTTTGAAGGAAACAGCTATGCTACTTGTACACTGCATGCATGTGTAATGCATCTCGGTGTAGTGGCTGGTGTGTTATTAGCTTACCATGGCCTGCTCGATTTTGTTGTCGATGGCCACAACGCTAGCACCAGAGGCACTGCAAAAGAGAAGAAATAGAGCCCATTAATTAACATTCTGCAACTTAAAACTCTTCAAGTCACCTCATATTCCACAAAAGAAAAACAAAGAAAACATGTCGCTCCAATTCTGGGAATTCCCAGGGTTACTAAGGTGAAACAGAAAGCATTCCAAACGGAAATGAAAACCGTTTGCTCCGCTGGTATCTTGGCTACTTTTGCCAAACATAAACTACACGTCAATTGCTTTTGGAGTCAGATTAAGGTTTTATTTAGGTTTCAGTGTAACCTTGTTACTGAGTATGCGGCAGCCAGCTAGCGATAAGGCAAATAGGGCAGAACAGATATCTGTTCAAAGTCCACAAAGGCAGCAGAGAGAAACACAGCTCAGCAGAAAGCATTTGGGAACTCTTAACATCAGAAATCGAGCACATAAATGTGTTTTGAACCACCAGCAAAGCATTCAGTATTGAAGCAGAATGAGGAAATAAAAGAAAAAGAACAAAACAGACGAACGTTTGGTAAAACCTCACACATAAATAAAAAAGAACCGTATTCAAGTATTTGATGACCATTTACCTGTTGTCAAGTTTGACCGAAACAACGTCTCCTCCGAGTAAAGAGGAGAAGAAAGAGATGGAGAAGTTATGCAACTGGTAGACGGCAACCTCCATTGGTGTTTTAGCGAACATCTCCGTGCTCATGTTGAGTACCAGACTCGTTTGGATAATATTTCTCGCCACGTTTGCGGCTGGTTGATCAGCTAAATAGGGATCCGGGTTTGTTTCGTCTTTAGCAACGATGCACTAACTCGCTTCGGGCTAAGCGCAGTGCTGTGTCAGGTTTGTCAGCTTCGCGGATTTTTACAAGCGACTGTCTGATGCTATTTCTGCCACCGGCCAGTATTTGAACGACTGCCGTTCTGACGTCACATGACGCGTGCATGAATTAGTCAAATAAGCTGAGAAGGAGGGGTGAAGGGAGGGGGGCAGTTTTTTTCTTTTTGGTGCCTTCCAGTGTCATGAGCAAAAAACAAGAACAGTGTGAGATTGATAAACAGCCACGACCTCAGCATTTTTGTTGTTTTTTTGACATAATAGTTAAACCATAGGTCACGTAGTGATCATTCAATACCTTGATCATAAGATTGGCTGTAGCATTGATTATGTGTTTGGTCTTCATTTAACTACTTTTTATGTTTTTTTTCCTCTGCAGGTTCAGTATAATCAGGATAAGCATGATGCAATGACGTTCAGAACTAATAAAAATCCCAAATACTAAAGTGATGCATTAATTTTGCATCCTTTCTTTTATCTGTTTTATCAGATCATTAACATGGCTATATGATAATTATTGCATATATATATATATATATATATATATATATATATATATATATATATATATATATATATATACCTTATATATATAAGGTATATAATACTTATCACTTATATAAGCAATCATAACCCTTTAAAATGAAAGAAATATAAGCTTGATGTGGGTCTTGAATCACTTCTCTTCAGTAAACCTTTTTGATAGTTTAGCCGTGCACCAGTTAAAGCAAAGCAGTCACGATAAACAATTAGGTTTCATTACCCTTTTAGTAAACAGTTACTACTCCAAATGCCGAGCTTAAACGTCAGCATTTGAAGGCAGCGTCAGCTCTGCCCCGCTGCTGAACTTCTCGTGAGTCTCTGCGAACCCACAGACCGAAATCCGCAAAGCTGCAACAAGTAGTAGAAAACAAACTATCTGAACACGTTAGCCTGCACTGTTACTCGTTCTTGCAGCAAATTAAAACCCTCGATTGATGTAAATAAAGCCAAAAAGTTTTTCCTTATACTGTCATATGGCTAATTTATTAAACGGGCTTATTTAACAAGTGATTTTTAATGTGACTTCTTAGGAAGATTGTTTTTTTTTTTATTTCTTTTTTTATCGAGTTACTTTACATGTCAGTACTGACAGTGTTACCGACATGTAAAAGAAAAAAACCCTCACATTTTGTTCACATGACTGGTTGATGATACTCTGGAGTTTTTCACAGTATATGCTCTAACGGAATGTCCTGCACCATCCACACGTACCATATGCACATGTATAGGTACTTTTCCGTCCTATCCACAGGTAAATTTCCAATCAGTCTATGTCTGAACTCTACCGGACTCTAGTGGTGAAAATGTAGACTACAGTGCACTTGGGCAACAAAATTAATTAGAGGGAACCTGGTGTTTCCTTGGGAATTTTCCGTACACCGTACATTTCCAGGTTGTTTTTCCAGTTCTGGAAATTCTCAAATGGCATTCTATATTTATAGTTAAGGACTTAGCTCCTACTTGTTCATATAGTATATGCCTACCACATCATTTCTTGTTCCTTTTAGTTTTTATCACACTACAGTCCATTGTCTCAGCCAATAAACAACATACTGCAGGATATTTAATGGGTGATCTGTACCTCTATAGCAGAGGTGGGCAATTAATTTTCCCAAGGGGCTCACTGGGAAACTGGGATTGTTGTGGAGGGCTGTACCAACAAGCTTTTAAAGTGATAAAATTAATATTGAGCAAAATTGAGTTCAGCTTATTAGTACTACCCTCCACAACAGTCCCAGTTTCTCATGTGGCCCCCTTGGGAAAGTTAATTGACCACCCCTGCGTAGTTACATCAAGCATCAACAACCTCTTACTGGAGTACATCAATTTGCAACGCTCTCTAAGCGAGACCTTTTCGAACGGGCATGTTACCACATGAAGCTCAAATGCATCCACACAAAGCATAAAATAATAAGTCATTTGTCACATAGGATAACTACAAAGGATACAGAGAGAGAACACCTGCTGTCATCCCATTTTTTCCATCGCATTACCCACTGCTATTATTGCGTAATAGACCTTGTTTTCGCTGCAGGTTTTAATAGCTTTAATGTAATTTCCCGGCACTTCTCAGCTGTCACATTATGTTCCATTTTGTTGTTGCAATTATCTGATTCAATACTGATAATAAGCCAATTACAATTTTATTAAAGAGTCTCTGCATAACAATTCTTCTACAGGCACATCAACTTGTGGAATATTCAACCATGGATAACTTTTATGCAGATTCCCTGCTGAGGGGATCAACGCTATTAAATTTTGCTCATTCATAATCCACATCCTTTCAGTCATATCTTTCAAAAGGATATTAGGTCTATTTAAATAAGGACAGAAAAAAAATTAGGATGTTATCTGAATAAAATAATTCAATTATGAGTCCAAAGATATTTTTTGCATGATCACACATGCCTAAAGACCGTGGACCTGCATTTAAAATATTAAATAATCCCAGACCTCTAACTTTTTATAACTTTAAAAACCAAATTCCTTTTTTTTCCTTCTGTTTTTTTGAAAGAGGAGAAGAAGGAGTTGTGTTACATAACAAAACAATTAAAGTGGAAGGGCTGACTTCTGGTTGGACTAACAAGGCTTAGCAGAAAGCACAGTGACTGGGTATTAGGGCCCATCGTGCCTGTCGTCTCAGATTTCGTGCTGCGACAGTTCAGCTGCCAGGTTTAATATCCAGCCTGCTTCGAGCAATGAGAGACAGGTGAATTACCCTGCCCAGCAGTGATAGTCCCATTTTGGAGGAAGGAGTCACAGCGAATGTCTTCAGCTGAGATGCACAGATAGGACCTACATAGTGGGGAGCCTTCCAGCACAGTATAACCAATGAACCGCATTAGGTAAGATGATCACAGTGTAAACTGAGTCTCCTGCTTTTCCTACTACAGAAGCTTTAGAATCGCTCTGATACAAATTTAAGTGATGGAAAATATTGATTAAATTCCTCCTTTCAAGAGGAATACAGATTTTTCCTGCCTTTTCAAAAAATAAATACCCTCGTGTTTCCGTGGAACACCTAATGCCTAACAATTTCGGCGTGTGCCCAATTCAGTGAGTCATTTTGGAGCTAGGCGATGGCCCACAGTTTCCATCAGATGTCTCCTGCGCAAGAGCCAACTCCATTATATAATACCATGATTCATCTGTACTGATGGCTTCAAAAGAATAAGGCCGTCACATAATACCAGCCTTCCAGCTTTTTGTTATGAACAGCATTTTAGGAGTTGTACTTTTTCCCCGTCAAATTGAAGCTATTCATAATACTGCAGAGAAAATATATACAGAAGAAAAATTCTTTTTGGGCCAATTAGGAATGCATAGCGTGGATAAGAGTGTGGCCCGACAATACTCGTGCATGCCAAAGGTTGCAGCCAGAGGCTATCTCAGAGGAAGCTGGCAGTGTGGTCAACAAGAACAGCTACAAACAATGAATACTGAATTCACACTGAACTCATTCATACACTAGGACACCCAGAGGCAGTCGTTATTATCTCATCACCTCAGACTCTTGAGCCATGAATAACAATAGGGCACATGGCCTTGGTCTCTCTCATGAGATGTTTCAATAAATTCATGCCCTGGTATTGAATGTAACATTTCTTTATGTGATATATTGTGCAGGCAGAGAGTGATGACAGGATTGACACTGCTATCCAAGGACTGGTAGTGATATCACTTTTCCCGCTTTCAGTGCCGCGGGCACAAAAATCCATTTTTCAAAGTCACCACGAGCAACAGTCCAAAATAACACCCCAAACGAACGTGTTACTCTAGTAATCCCCATAAGTACATCTGATAATGAGCCTGAAGCTGCAGCATTTTCTTCTAGTGCTGTTTCTCACCACATGAGCAGATTGAACATTATGAAAACTGTAACGGCAATCGTTTCATTTAAGGATTGTAACTGTTGAAAATACTGCAATGACAACTCTATATCATTTAGATGTTGACAAGCTGCCAGCCTCCAGAGCTCGTCTTCTCTTTAACCGCCTTTGGTGTGCGCATCTGTCACCGACACATGTTACTGTCGAGCTTGGCAAATGTCCCCACACCACAAGCAAGACAAATTCTCCTACTGTCCTCGGCCGCCCCCACTTACCGCCGATCTGGCCTCTTGAACAGACTCGGTGAGTAAGGGGGTGAGTAGCTCATAGGTCTCTCAGGAAAGTTGAAGTGCTGGTAGTGACAGCAGAATCTCTGGGATTGTTCGGCCAGCCGGAGGGCGCACACCGACCTAGGGGAGGGTGGCCGTGCCCCAAGAGGGGCAACTTCAGCAGGACGCGTCTTAGACTGTCCCATTCTGGCTTCCAAATGAAGAGGCTGTTCAAGAGTCGAAAGCCCTCTTAGTGTTAGCTCACTGTTCTGCTGTTGTTTGCTCTCAGCAGCTGTTTTCTCAGAGCACAAAGAGACAATTGAGGTCTGGCGAAACCTCTGGATATGCAGCCATAGCTGTGAGTGCCATGCTCAGGCTGACACTTGTATGATGCGTCTCCAATCTGGCTGAATACAATGGCCTCAGAGTTACAATGAAAATGCCAGTTTGCTGAAATGGCGCCAGCGGTTTCATCTCTAAATCACTGGAGTGCCTCTTTGAGGCAAACAAAGCAAAAGGTATTTCTCTGACTGCACCTAAAGGGAACAATCATCATGCCTGTCTCCTTACCTCATGTAATCGGCCATAATAAGTGCAATAAAAATATAATCGGGCCATTCTCCTATGATGTGAAACAATCTTGTTAATGTAATGAACCTTTACACCACAAAACAAGTTTTTTGGACACCTCATTACACAACTCCTTGTAATTTGCATATAACTTAGCTCAGCTGCCTCTTATGCAACATGCCTTATCATGTACTTGAGTTAAAAAATCCCAAAGTACTTTTAATTGCTGGGTTTGTCAACTGCAGTATGCTTTCATTGTAATCAAAGGGTGTAAATGTTTGAAGAGCTACTGCTGTTGTTAAAGGTGTAACACCAAAATGAACCCACGCTTTGCATAACTAGTTTCTTTTTAATTTGACAGCTCCATGTAAGTGTCTCGCATGTCTGTCTCCATTTAATCCAGTCTGTTGACAAGACATTTGATAGTCTGTAGACTGTGATACACAGACGAGTGTGGTTTTACACAACAGGACAGTATGTGAAACCAGTTCTTCAAGCAAATCTCCAGTGCATATGTAGGGCTATCAGACAGAAAGCTTCATCCATCTTCATCCAGAAATGGGAGTCTGTGGCATATTTTAAGGAAATAAAATATAAAGGCAATAAGCTTTTAGTCAGCACTGATAATTTGGTCGGTTAATTTTACCACACTGCTTGGAAATTAACAAATTGCCATCTATATTTCCTTGTAGCAGAGGAATTTCGGGTTAACTCAGTTCACAGTGTCAAACAATCACAGATCTCTATCAGCATTCAGGGTTGTTTTTCTTGGACAGCTTTCCTCCAGAAGAAATTACACACCTGGGATATAAATATCAGCCACCAGCTGCTGTATTAAGCAGGTTTACTAAATTACAGGCAAAAAAATAAATACCAACTTTGAGGGGATTACTTATCTACATTAAAGGCTTTAATTGTGATCTTCATAGTATAAAGAAGAAACATTTCTTCGCTTGTTTTTTAAAAGCCCAATCTCACTAAATCAGAAGCTACAACAAACAGGTGTGTGTGTGCGTTCGTGAACATGTGTAGTCCTCGCCATCTGTAGGGAACTGTACCTATCTGATTAGTCCCTTGATAGAGAACCTCCTTTGCTTTATAACAGCTGTCTGGGTGCTAACCTGTGTTCATTATCATTAAAAAGACAAGACAAGGACTACTGGCTTAATGCAGTTTCCCACGGCAACATAAAGGTCCGTTTGAATGGTTTGCTTACCAGAAATTGTTATTATATTTCATTTTAGCCAATACATAATTATATTCAGTTCATTTACAGTAGCTTTCACCGTAACTAATAGAAGAACAGGCACTATTGTAGAAATGGTGATGTGCAGTATATTGCAGTTAACAAGCGTGGGGACTTTGCAGCATCTGGCACCAGAATGCAACTCAGCAGAAGTCAGACAGCTTCAGGCCATAATGTAAAGATTTACCTTGTATTCTAACGAGCAACATGTTCCGGCTAAATTTACTGTGAAAATACTGAAGTAGAGCGGAGGCCCAGAGGACTGTGTTAAGGGAATATCACAGGTGAAACCCTGTCAGGCAACATTCATATCCCAGTCCCAAATCTTCCCCCCACAAACAGTATGTTCGAGTCAGTAGCCCTTAGGATTCCCATCTGTGTTTTACTGCGTTTACACTGACATTGGCAGAGGAGAACACGCGCACACACATGCAGACACACCATATTGTTCACTCTGAAAGATGGCAAACTCTCTGACTAGTATGGATGCAGTTTAGTGATCTCTCAAAACGCTACAGGGGTGCAAACTGGAAAGGAACTATGGGTCTACCCAATACTATATTCTGTTCAGTTGATAATGGAAACATTTAAAATAAAAAATATGTATCCAAGACAGATAAAAAAACATTCTGTGTTTACGTGAAAGTATGTATATATTTAAAGACTGGATCTAGTGGATGACACTTCGCATGGCTGGATCACATCCCAGAACAAAGGGTTGCAGAGTTCACTGCCATTAATCTGTCTAACTATGGAATGCTGACATCGGACTAGATATGGGCACAGGCTTCACTGAAATCCACTGCAGTCTGGTGGATCTGCAGCAAAGTTGACTGTTACACACATTCATCCGTTGATACTAAATGATAGTATCAGGTTTAACTTGTCAGGAGTTGGTTGGATTTACTGTCAACCCTATCAGCAACTAGAACATTAGTAAGCAATTAGAAATGTGATTTTAGCACAGGATGTTCATCATAATCATGGCTGTCACTGGCAAGCATACAGTATAAGTAAATACAGTTAGAGCTATAAATGTTTGGCTAATGTCACTTTTTAAATTATATCTCTGTACACTAGCATAGTGAATTTTAAATCAAAGCTAAGATCTGACTGAAGTGCAGACTTTCAGATTTAATTCATAGGTTTTGTGAAAAAGTAGTTTATTAACACTTTATTACTCCTAATAATTTCTATCAATAGTCCCCAATTCCCAGATGTTCAAAATTAGTTGACCAAAATAGAATCATGCTAAATTTAAGTACTGTGTTTAATACTTAGAACAAAATTATTGTAGTTAAAGACAGCCCGTGGGCTCTGTCAGGTCTTCAATAGAAACCACTTTCATCCACTCCTTGTTTGTCTGTCTTTCTGTTTTCACTTTTAACTTTAATAACTGAAAAGCATGATCTAATGGGCAGAGATCAGGTGACTGACCTGGCCACTGAAGAATATCACATTTCTTTGCCTTGAGAAACTCTCGGGCTGGTTTTGCAGTATGATTTGAGTCGTGCACTGTCTGATCAGTTATAGAGCAACTGAGTGAATGTGAGCAGAGAGAATACGCCCATACATTTCAGAATTCATCCTGCTGCCTTAGTGATCCAGTTCCACTGCCAGCCATACATGCCTATGCCACACAGATGATGCATTGATGTTTCACATCATGAGCTTGTTTCTCTCCTTCTCCATTGTTTTATATTCCCATTGAACTGATACAAGTTCATTTTGGTTTCATGTGTCCATCCTCTTTGCAGACCTGTGAAGACTCTCAGAGGTTTTCTGGAAAGGTTCTTCTGGCTTTCCTGTACTTGAGTGTAACTAGTGGTCATGAAATATCAAGGGAAGGGGCCTCACCTGGCCATGAAACTGTCTGTAATTCGTGAATGTTTTTGCTCTACCCTTTGAGTTAAAGCTGAAAATGCACTTCAGTCACATTTTGACTGGTTTGAAATTTACTGTGATGGTGTAAAGAGGCAAAATTACAAAAAATATTTTATTCTTTTTATAAGATAAGATAAGATAACCTTTATTAGTCCCACACGTGGGAAATTTGTTTATACTTTATGGACTAGAATAATGAGCAGTCTGCAGCTTTTTAACAATAAGGAAAAGATGAACATCTTTTTCTTTTTAGCTCACTTTCACATGCATGTTTTATAGTATCATTATTCTTTTCATCTTCTTCAAACTATTCCTCATATTCATGTTACGACCTTTCATTTTATGTATATTCTTTCTTGTGATTTCTTCATTTTTCCATCTTCGTCGCTTTCCAGCTGAGGCTGAGCTAGCTGAGCTTGCAGCTGTGTGACCCGAGTCACCAACAACTGGGACAACACTGGAGGGAGCTTAGGCCTCATTGAGCCATCCTCTGGTGTGTGTTTATGTGTTTGCTTGTGTTTTGCTTGCCTGTGTGTATGCTGATGAATCCAGTTGGTCACACGTTTGCATACGTGCATACTCGCGCGCGTATGACCTTGTCAGCATGATCTGGATTTAACTGGATGATGGACACCCTGCTAACTCTCACTGTCAGTGTCATCCAAACACTGAATCGTTCCCACAGACTCCAGCAGGCTTCTCCGCTGAGTATTAAAGCTAATCCTTTGTCACCTGCGACACGACGATGGAGCAATGACAAAGTTCCCACGGATAATTTGAAACAAGTCATTCCCGGTCATTATGACAGAAAAGCACATTTGCAGCTTTAACACAAACGAGCATCAAACAAACCGCCTTGCAACAAAATGGAAAACAGTTTCCAAAGAAATATGTCGTAAGTCTTTCAAAAGAATTCGAAAGAATTCTAAACCTTTTATGTTGCCTCAGTTACTTTATGTTCTGAGGGGTCTCTTACATCTGTTATTCAGCTATTATTCATTTTTTAGATTCTTTTAAACTACTAAATACAGACATTTGCTGTTTTTTGAAAGAAAATATCAGATAAATCATCACTCATTTCTTGGTAAAATTACTTTGAAGCTAAGACACGGGTGCTTTCTCCTAAGTTCCTACCATTAGCCTGAGGAGGTTCCATCGCAACCTGCTTCACCGATCTCTACAAGCCCAACGACCTATATTATTCTCCTTTAACAAGACCACATGAATGACTCAGATCATACAAAACGCTGTATATCAAAACAAAGATGATAGAATAATGTGTAATATATCTGCTGTGGGTGAGATGTGCAGTTTACCCAAGACTTTAAATCACCTTAAAGGCAAAATAGTTTTTTCAGTGTGTAAAAGAATATATCATTATTAAAGCTACTGCTTAAGCACACATACTGTTCCTGGAACAAACACCTACACATACACATGCAGGCTACTTCACACTACTGTAAGTGTTCCGACCAGAAATAGTAACGCAAACAGAAACAGGGCGAGGACCGCTTCTCATTTGTAATGAATGTAGGCCTTTAATGTTCCCTCCAGGGATCTTACCCGGTATTTGTGTTATAGCTTGAGGCAATGCTATTGAAAACTCTGACTGATTGCTACAGACTTGGAATCGGTGGAGCAGCTGCGTGAAATTAGGCTTGTTTATATGTAAATAAGTCCATAAATATACCCAATCTTTAAAGTTGCATTAAAGGCATTTACTGAGGAAAGCCACATTGACTTTTTTCTCAAAGGGAAAGCTGATACAAGTGCAGCTGTGAAGGGAACTCATGTATATTCAGCACCTAATTTGATTCCCCCCCATTCCAAATAGTATCACCAAACCATTTAACGTTGAAGCCAAGAAATCCACAGGGGTATTCAGTCTGTGCAGGCTCACAGAGGTATGGCGTGGATCAAATGCGGGAGAGAAGCGCTGAAGGGTGAGAGGACACTGTGTACACAATATTTCCTCAGCCTGTCTGCATGGTGAGAATCTCATGGACGGCCTGAGACAGACGAGGACAAGGCCAGATGTGCTGGCCACCGTTGTACTTCAAAGAAAATATTTTGCAGTTGAGTAGAAGCCTTATCTTCTTCAGAAGAAAAGCTGAAATATATATATATCCTGATGAAAGTTAATGGGAAGTCTGTTTAATCAACAGAGAGATCCTAATCTAAGTATTTAAACTAACACATGGATGAGTAACGGGGTACTATCATGTTAAAACACTCTGTTGATGTGTTACTGATAGTGTATCAATTCTAAAAGGAAGCATCTTTTTGGTAAGTGCTGGTGTGAGCATGCATGTATTTGTATGTATATTTACATGAAAAGTATTGAAAATGGATCATAGCTTTGAGCATGTTGGCATCTTTGCAAAAAACATATACGTTTTTTTTTTGTTATTCTAGGCTCCGTGAATATCCAATCATCACACCCTGTATTTATTGTATTTATAGTTTGTCATGGTGTATTTATTATATTTATGGTGTAAGTCTGCCTTAGCTATGGAGATGCCATTAGGACCACTCATTAAGACTGCAGTTGAACTTGTGCTTAAAGTTTTGTACAGCATTTGAAGCCTAAATCTTCAAATGTGGCACCAGTGAAAGGGAGGTTAGATAGGCCTTTGATAGATGTCAGCATCCCATCATTTAATTATTGTTTACATTTTGAAGGCAAATCAAATTCTGAGACAACCTCAAACACTTGTTTTTTTTTCTCAGTTCAGCAGAATTTATATTGTAGCACAAGAGCACTTATTTCAGGATGTGACTCAGCCAGGGGAAGGATCTACATCCACTCTGTTGTGTGATCCAGATTTAATGGGAACACAGTGATATGCTGGCACTGTGCTGCGATTGGCTGAAATGTTGTTTGTGAGTTTAAAGGAACCCCAGCCTATCCTGCCCTCAAAGAGCCAAAATGCCTGCCCCTTATACAGAGATGTAAGTCTTCTAAACTTCACTGTCAGCCTGTGCGAGTGTGTTTGTTTTATTATTTGGGTCGCAGTCCATTTGTAGACATGTAGGAGAGTAGGGAATAATGAAACAGATAAGAACTTGACTTGACAGGATATGTGGTGACATTGATTAATTAAAATAAACGCAACGTGATGTGATATCTTATCGCACATTAAAAACAAAATGATATGAACCAGAAAAACATAAACATCTACAGTGTTACAACATGTTGCATTGACAGAGTTTAGGGGTTTTTCCATCCGCGTGGAAATGAGGAAATTTGTCTTTTTACAGTTCTTATTAAAAGAAAACCCTCTTAGTAACTGCTCAGTTTGCATTCTGACAGCAGTTTTCTTTTATTTGTTGTCATCTTTTTATTGTATGTGGAAATGGTTGCCATAAAGAGCTTGAAACCAATCAATCATCGTCTTAGATTTTTACCCACACAAAGATTCTTTTTAAATAACCTTACAGCAGGTTCACGATGTCTTTAAAGAGAAAAAACAGGAAATATGTCCACTTAAGTGACTCTTGAACTTGAAGCCGGTCACAGTATGCAAGACAAATTGTCTATCTGCAGTGTCATTTTCCCCGTTTCCAAGCTGCATTCAAGAGCGTAAACATGATTTGCCATTCCAGTCATTGTATCAAGACGCAGGTAAACAATCTAGGACAAACTGGCCCGCCTCCAGCGTGTACCAAAGGGTTCCAAAGTTCACTTATGAAACTGGAGAACACTCTGTTCTGCACGCACACACCACACAGGTACTGCCACTGGTCATACTTCTGCGCATGTGAAGGTGTGCATTCAAGCATGGATGCCAATAACGCTAAAAGATCCCTACATATGTATGCATGCAAGAAGGACAAAAGTACATCAAGATAGAAAAGCAGACCTACGCAGAAATCAATGTGCACATGCATAAAAAACACAGGGTCACTAACGAATGCCAACAAAGCTAAGACACACACACAGACAGACAGAAAAGCATGCCTGCGTACTAGACACTCTGTCGCTGTCTGAACATGCAGATTTATAGAGTTTGGCATACAACTTCTTTCACTTTTAAGGCACCAGAAAGAAAAGATCTTTAATAATTGGGAACCTTTCATAAGACCGAGGGTTTTCACTGAATGTTGTTGGGTGATTAACAATTGGATTTTAAATGCTCAAAGTTCAGGTCTAGGAAAAGTGGCAGTCTAATCTGTGGTTTTATTCACTGCTATCAGTGACTTTAGAAAACTATTTTAATAGTGCACAACAACCGAACATGTAAGACAGTGATTGCTATGCTTGTGATCTTTTGCAATGAACCCTGACGCTGACGTAAAATCTTTAATCAGATCTGGCCTATCGACAAGGAGAAGTGCGTAAGAGTCCTTTATTGTTTTGAAGATGGACAGATTTGCAGACATAAGCAATGTTTGGGAGCCAGTAGAAGCTGTCACCTTATCTTGACAGCTCACATCACAGAGTTCAAGCGCTGATGTACGAGGCTTCCCACCAGAATGGCAGTGGCTCAACTTTGTGCAGATGCAGCAAGGTTGGGGGAAACACAAAGCAGAATAAAGCATGTGCATTGTAATTTAGGAATGCCATTTCTCTGTGCGGCAGAAGGTATTCAGAAAGAACTGAGGCAGATCATAGGGAAGACTGCTAGAGGTGAGTGAGGTCAAACACTCAGGTACCGCATTCCAGCAAAGCATAGTGTTCCAGGGCTGTCTTTAGCCTCGGTCCTGCAACAACTGAAAAGCATGCTGCTGGAACGATATGCAAACTCTGAGTTCAGCTTTGTTGTTGCAAACAATTACAGCGCACAAAGCCAGGTATGTCCTAAGATCTTTTCAAAAGACCTCTAGGTATCTCACAATATTTATTGACTACAGACATTCAGTACGTCCATCTAAATATGCTGAGCAATATTTAAAATATATAGTTAAAATTCAAAATGGCAAAATCAGATCGGGCTGACATTTGTTATTGGTTTAATAATCATAAAGAAGTAAAGAGTTGTGTTCCCTTTTTCAGCACCTGTCATTCTTTGTCTTTACAGTAAATCCACACTTTAGACAAACAGAAAACCAGTGTCAGTAAAAACCAAATATGATATTTTTGAGGAACTGTTTCAGGAATTTGCAGAAATGAAACAAAATCCTGTATTCCGCAGGTTCCCATGATAACTCCTGACCTACATACACGTGCACACACACAGTCACACCATTATCACCGGTTTCCAGCCTGTGTGACTGATTGTTTTCTTCACACTCCTTTAATGACTGTGGTGTTCTCACGAAGACTCTAATTACATTCTGAACACAAAGGCGGGAGCACGGCGTGGTGCCTGCAAGGTATCTGCGCACCTTTACGATGCAAAAACACCTGTCCAAGCCAAAAACGTTATTTCAGAGAGACGTACATGTAAAAGCAACTTGCCAGAATGTGATTAATTTAGTAGTGTAATTTTTGTGTCTTGTCTGCCACCTTGTGCACAGTCCTTTGTCCTGCCGTCTGTGTCTTTAGGCTCTTTGTGTCTGTCCCGCTCCTCCTCTTTTCTTCCTCTCTGCCTGCACTGCACACCTCCTCTAACAGCTATTGTTATTCCTGTCCTTTCATACAGTCTCAGAGCAGTAAATCCTATCTGACTGGTATGCTTTGGGACGGCCTAACCCTGACTCTGTCTTGAGATAATTATCCTGTCTCTGACCTGTCTAGTCATATTCGTGTTGTCTGGTACGCAGTCACCTTTTTTTGACACAGGTGTTGCCGTGAGAGGATAAGACAGCCCATTACATAAAGTATATGTAACTGTGACCTGCATATGGACAAACAATGGGAGGGGTTAGGGTGAAAGAGCATCCGCCCTGTGCTCAGTGAGCTTAGCTATTTGTGTTGACTTTGCAAGTGTACCATGTCTGGCCTGTGTTCTTGAATAAAGGTGAACACAAGTGATGCTGCCCAGTCACGTCCTTTCACGCTGTTGTTAAAAACATAAAGCAAATCTGTCGAAAGGGTGAAAGCATTCAGCAACCTATAGATGTTTTTTAGACTAGAACCCCCGAGAAATTAAACACAAAAATACATGAATGAGCATGTATCATAATTTACTTCAAAAATCCAAAATATAATTGAAGGACCGATTTACATTTGCAGGATTTGCTCAAAAAGGAAACTGAAGCTACAGAATCTTAGCTGTAATATGTTCTGCTGCTTTAATATTTTATACCCTTTCAGCTCAAAACAAATGCATAACAGACACAGGAACTGGTCTGATGACAAGAACTCAGGGTATCACCTTCCATCAGAGCGCAGTGCACCAGTTATTATTTGTCTGCACTCTGCCGTCTGGGGACAGGACTTTACTTTCTATTATAGGCAAAGCACAAAGCTACCAGACACCAAAACAGGAAAATGTAAAAATGAGGAAGAAAGGAGGAGAAAGAGGGAAAGGGCTAGGCAGTGTTTCCTCTGATAGGAGGCTTTGGCTGTACTCCCAGTTCTTTAGGTAATCTGTCAAATAACAGGGTTACCTTGAGAGGAGCGCACTAGTTTTGTTTGGAAGAGATGTCGTGAAAAGGTGCGTTAAAATGACAAAGGAATGACGTCTAGGCAGATAAAAAAATAAACTTTTAACTCAGTTGTTCAACCTAGGAAAACACTGTCACAAATGTAAACCTTAAATTGTAAATGTGCAAAATTATAGTCAATACCAAATATTAAGTAGATATACTAAACAAGACATGTATGGCCGTGTACAAATGATGATTCAGTAGGATGTGCAGGAGTAACAGTGCATACATTTGCAAAACTTGTTAGCCTCTTATCACGGGATCAAGACGATAAGAACAATCTAAGTCTTTAATCTGTCCTACTGCACGTCTCAATGTGTCTGTGAAAACAGGTGGCATGGACTGTTTAACCCATCACTCCAGGCTAACACTTTTTAGAGCCATTTTCCATCTAGTTAATACCACTGTGGCCTCAGATAATGTGGAGACTTGTTTAAAATATGAATCTGACTTCAACGGTGGCAGCGATGAAAAGAAAACAGAAGTGATGAAACTAAGATGTTAAGCCACTGGCATGAATACCGGTAAGAGTTTGCTTTCACACTGAAAGGACGAGTGTGGAGAAATATATAATTAAGTGAACTGCAAAATCAATTCAGTGGTGGCACTGGGGTTTGCTATTTTATTACACAAATTTTAAAACGAGGATTCCCAAAAGATGAACTTGGGAGGAATTCAAATTGCTTGTTCCCTGTTGACCATCCAATTTGAACCAATGGATTTGTTCCCAACTGTTTCACTGAAATGCAAATGCTTGTTAAGATGCCAACTTGAGAGGGAAATAAAAGACATGCCCCGGGAGAGGTGCTTACTAAGGCACTTTTCAGTGTGATGGTCTAGATATTATTGCCTCTTAATATTGCAAGAAAAACAAAACACTCGAGAGACAAGCACTGCCTGAGCTGAATCTGATATCTCCTCCTAGAGAGCACATTTGAATATGAATAGGTGGAAGTATCTTTCTTTTCTTTCAGTTGTGTTCTTGTTTTTATTATATATATGTTCTCCCCTTGCTGGCTGTCAAAGAATAACAGTGAGGGGCTTTGTGTTTTATCAGGGTGTTTCTCTGAATTTCTCAGTGATACATGCTACAATAACATCCTTTCCCTTCAGAGGGCTAGCACATTGGTTCATGAACAAAAAACCCCTGGAAGTACAGCAAAACCACTCACTAAAACTACTAAATGAATCTGGAAAAAATAGATCAATTACAAACTGATGATTCTTGTGACAAATTGATGGAAAATGCATGGGCTGGCCAACATTTTCACACTGTTGTTTGTTCTTTTATTGCAGAATTTCTGTCTGCAGTTCAGCATCTTACTTTGCTAGGTAACATGATGACATCATAATATATTATGCATAGCAAAGGTACTGTTATTAAATTAAAATTATATTTTTGTAGGTGCTGCAGGTGCATGAATGCTACAAATTGTAGGTGATTGCAAGGCAACATGATGGCATCATAATATATAATATAGATGTGAACTGCCAGGGGACTAAGAGACCTTTGTGCCAGTTTGGTAGCTCAACTACTAATCATGTAGGAGGACTTTGCAGGCAACACAATATATTTGCTGTATTATAGTAATATGCTCACACTAAATCTCACAGCTTCCATTTAACAGCTATTTTTAAAGGTATACTTAAACCAGGAGTTCTAAAAAAACATCCAACGGAAAAATGAAAGACTTGTAAGAGCTTCTTGTATGTATATGGTGTCCCTGCTATGAACTGGCATGTGAGTACCCAGCAGCAAAGTAAATGCTAGACTATGCTAAGCAAGCCAAGGATGATGGATCAATAAAAACATGAAGGTCAGAATGAGCAAACGTGTGGAAGTGAGAGATGGAAAAAGACACACGACACTATCATTTCTAACCAACTCCTGCAGTATATATTAGATATATATATATATAACAATTATTCAGGCAGGCCACTGAGTCACGCTCAGTTGAAATTGCTGATTTTCTTCATTTTAATGTCAGCTGATGTTTATTCTATGCAGTCAGTTGGAAAATACAACAAAGGATACACAAGATCCTTTAGTCTTTAGCCTCATCAGAGGTTATCAGAGGGTTGCTGGGATGTCTGTGTGCCTTTTTGGAGCACAGTTGCTGAACAGTCCTGGTGCCATTTCGGAACCCTGCATTTCATGCTATGCATCACTTAATGAGTGCATACATGTTGTAACTGATGCCTGCTAAGGTTTAGACAAGGGTTTTGCTGCTGCTGCTTTCAGTTCCTCTGGTTATCCACGTCTGCAAATGCAACTGGACTTGTAGACTTGTAGACCCTTTTAGACTTGCTTTGCTTAACACACAACTGTGACTTGACACGTGAGAAGGAAGATTGAGCAAACCGTCAGTTTTCCTGTTTGGCTCAAGCATTTTCACAGCAAAGAACATTGATTTTCACACAAGAAAACCTCCTGACCCTCACCAACTTCCACACCGTAGGCTCACAAGTAAGGTCATGACCTTAAGTATTTCTCTCTCCATCAAATACGGTGCAGGTTCCACTTCCCCTGACATGACACCTTGCATTCTGGATGGAAATAAATAAGTCTTTGTACACACTGCAGGCCCCTGAAAGACTTGCGTCAGGGATACGGATGGCAGTCTGGATGGAATCTGAGTGTGTGTGGCGTGCACTAGCACATGAAAATGAGAGATAATTGCAAGGGCGAGATGAAGAAAGGGTAGAGAGGACAAACTCTTTCATTCATTAACGTTCCTTCCAGTCCCACACTGTTTTTCTTAAGTCACAGTTCTATCGCTCTGCTTACGAGACAGCTACAGTACATGTTTTCCAGAAAACAGCTGAAAACATGTAACATGTGCTGTTTAGCCTAATCCCAGATTGTGTAAACAACACAGCATGCAAACATAATGATGAGTCTGTGACTCACTGGTCTCCATGACTCCATACTGGAAGGAATGCAGAAGGAGTTCATTTAATGTCACTGGTGCTAAATGCCCCTTGTGATGGCACAGTAATATGACAGGGGAAGGAGGAACAAGGCTAAGTTAGATACAACCGGTCTAAACTGCTCTTATGTTACAACTGCCTCATTTAAAACACCGTGGCACAAAGAAAAAGAAAAGAGGTCTTGGACAGGATGCATCTTGTTACTGTAGCTCATTTGGGACTCACTCTCAGTCTTTCTCTCTCTCGCTTCCTTCTCTTTCTCCCTCTGCTGGGGAGCAGCCAGCAACAATCACAGACTTACTGAAACTTGGCACATACGTTCATTTTTTTCTCTTTGCTCACTCACAGCCTCTTGACTGCCAGCAAGGCACATTGAGAGAGAGAGAAAGTGCTTGGCAGAACAGGTCCACCTTTTTTTTCTTTTTATTCCACCAATGTTGTCTTTCAGAAGGCCCAAACTAATCCTCAGTGCAGCATAACTTTCTTTTTTTCCCAGTCAAAGTTCTAGTGAGGAGAAGTGACTAGATTTCAAAAGCCACGGCTGGGTTGTACTTCATCAGCTTTGTTTTGTCATAGGCTGTGAGTCCCTGTGTGCTGTCACCACAGGAAAAAAAATGGTACTTTACAAAGTTTCCAGTGCATCATTTTTCTTTGCCAGTTTGGTTAATTCTATTTTTCACTTCAGGCTTCCTTGTTTCTTTTGCCCACTCGATTTTCCTTTTTCACAAAGCCCGTGTTCACTTATGTAAAAAGCCCTGAAGTCAAAGAGTCTTTGGGAATTTTGAGGCACCAGTACAAACAGGAAACCATATTTATTATATTACAGTCAGAGTTGATGTTTCATGTAAATTCACCAGCATTGTTTTAAGAATGTATGCTTTAAACTTTAATCAGTTTCAGTTACATTAAATTGAATTTTCTGCCACTGTATGCTTTTGTTTCTGGTTCATTTATAGAATTGAATTACTTGAATGTTATTTGTTGAAGAAAATGTATTGCACTACTTCAGGTGCATGTTGCCCACCATGTTCTCCATTCAGTTTCTATCTTGATAGCTGTAGACAGCTATATGAAGTGTCCAGGGCTTTTTTTGTTATCATCTCATTGCCATGCAAAGACTCAATTTCCATTTTTCTATTTTCTTCTCCTTATCAAATTCAGGGTCATGGAGGGCTGGCGCTAATATCAGCTAACACAGAGAGACAGCCAACCACTCACACACCTACAGCCAATTGGAGTCACTGGTTAACTTAATGTGGATGTGTTTGGACTGTGGGAGAAAGCCAGAGTACCTGGAGAATACCCAAATTGACTCAGGCCCCCAGCCAGCCAGTATAATCAAACCCAGGGCCTTCTTGGTGTGAGGTGATGTGCCAACCGCCATGCTGCCCAGGACTAAAATTAATGATGCAATTACAGTAAGACATGAGCTCCAACATATAAGGTAAAAGCCGTTGTGGTGATGTACTCAAAATTAGGGAAATACTTTATAAAGCATTAATTAAACTAAATGTTAAAGCACCACTTAGGTGTGATGGGTAGCAGATGTTGGAGATGCTCATATAAACCAATTTCACACATATATTCAATTAAAAAAAATTTTAATGTGCAAAACAACATAATAATTACTCAACTTTGTGTTGCATAACGGTTTGCTGTAAGTTCTTTGACCAAAATGAGTTTCTTTCATGCTTCTTCATAACACAGACGCTGCTGTTTTACCATTTGCATGGCAGGGGGAGAAATGCTGGGAAAATGCAGGGATTTTAAATTACACCTCCACCCCGAGGACTCCAAAATGTTTACTAGAGAGCACCAAAGTGTAGTCAGAAAAGGAAAACACCGTCTGTTGCCAAACTCCCAATGTCCAGTTACTTCAAAAATAGAACATGTGATTGGTCTTGGTGCTCTAACCTTTCCTGCGTCCTGGAAGGAAGGGCTTTACGACCTGCTGAGGTTCAGAGAAGAAACTGTTTTCCTAGAGTCTTTAAGAACAGTTCTCAGCATTGGGCTGTGGCAACACCCTTGTTTAACTTTGTTTGATGCTACCTCCATGCCTTGCAGGCTTAAAGACATTTTAAAAGGCTTGTGTAAGTGTGTGTCTAGGGGTGTGCATGTGTGTTTTTGTTAGGCTGTACACAGTTGTGTTTCCTTCAAGGTCAGAAAAGGTAAGGTCTTAGGTGATTCTTAATTTTACTGCTTTTCAGTCTTTTTCCTGTGCAATTGTGACTATATGTATCTGTGTGTGTGTGTGTGTGTGTGTGTGTGTGTGTGTGTGTGTGTGTGTGTGTGTGTGTGTGTGTGTGTGTGTGGAAGCAGTCAGGGAACATCATGTACTCAACCTGCATGTGAACAGTACCCAGAGAAAATAAGATAAGCACTGTTGGGCTGCATTGTGTAGCCAACTGTTGTGGTATCCCACACTGCGTCAGTGTTAGATACAAACATGTAAGATTATGGAACAGCTATGCATGGAGAAACCAATCGATGTAACATTTGAATGAATCCCAATTAAAGCCAGCGTATTACACACCTTCTAACTTTTCCAGACCAAAATGTGAAAAATGTGAAATTTCACGAGAACTTACAAAGGCCAATTTTTTTTTTCAATTTGGATGCATAAAGATGTTCTTTTGCCTTTTACACACACACACATAGACATATAATACAGAGGACAGCAAAACTGCAAGTTCCCCTTGAATTTCAGACACACCATTTGTTTCTACTGATCTTTCTTTCAAACTTGGCCCTCAGAAGCAGGGTGGGTTCTCACAGTCTCACTTTTCATGCAGAGATTAGAAAGAGACTGGGATTCCCATGCTAATGAAAATAGGGCAGAATGAAAATTTTACCACCCCCCCCCCAGCCAGCAGCTTGTTTCGCTCAGCCTGAATGGTGTGGAGAGCACAACTCTACCAACGCCTTCATTTCAGCTTCCCTTTATCTACATTACACTGCTAATATCTATATTCTGTTCCTTTACTAACTCGCTGTACCAAAAGATGTTTTTGAATCACAGTGCACCCTGGCTATCGATCATTATACAAGCTATATTACAGTTTAATGTCTACTTAAATTGTATAATTATTATATTGACTGTCTGCGATACTGTGACTCACACTTAAGTGCAGAACCTTGTGTGTGTGAGTGTGTGATGGCAAGTGTTGACAGGCTTCCTTATTATCTAATTAGGCGCCATAGTCATGGTCCAAGCAGATAAGGCACGGAGTGCAAGCCATGGTCACTCCACACACACCCCACCCATCTTCCGGCACACTTATGTAATTCCTATAACTGCTATCTGGAGTAACTAAGATGAGGAATGAAAGAATGAAGAAAATGACAAAGGGAATAAACAAGAATAAAGAGGGAAGAGACACATCAAATAAAACAGGCATCAACAAAGACAGCTGCACAAACTCAAGAATGATTGAAGAAACAACTTTAATGGATGGGTGGTACTGTTTTTAAATTCTTCCTGTTAATAGTCACTATGAAAGGGCATCGATTCCTGTGGTTGTTCTCTGTCTTCCCCAAAATACCTAGGAATATGTTTTTAAATCATATTAATGTGGCGATGCTAAGCTTCCAGGCATTAATTACACATATTTTTTTAAATGAAAACAAAACACTGTCTATATATTTGGTCCTTGGATATTGGATAGTTGGTGATTTATAACTGCAACATCACTGCGATCATGATCTAAGCAAGTCAAAGAACAATTCCAGTGGTTTTACGCAGTAAATCACATCTGGTGACAGCTTACATCACTGACAGGCATTTCATAACTAATGAAGCTTGTGCTGTCATTTTAAAATTGCTTTTTCATTCTTTTCATTTGTGTTACATCAGAATGCTCAGAGCCTGACACAGACTTGAAACTTGCTCAGTATAGTCACTGATCTTGATCTGATCTGTCTCAGATGACAGTAGGCGTTACTTATAGATTTCTAATCCAATATCTGGTACATGTTGTATCTACACTCGGTGACACACAGGACAAAGAAGCTTAGCTGGATTTTGCTGTGGTGATGTGTCACCCAGCAGCATAATGCTATGGGTCATCTCAGTGTGCTGCATTCTGCACGTGGATAATGCTATGGGTCACCTTTGCGCCCTCCATTGCCAGGGTGCTTATGTGTGGGTGTGTTTGTGTTGTTAGAGTGCCTTGTGTCTCAGTTCTCTGGAAAATCTGAAGCAATCAGTTAGACAGCAGCCTCAGGACACCTGTTTGCAAAATGTTAAAAAGTCTTCAGAAACCCTCACTGACAGGAAGCATATTTATTCACACAAAAACGAAACGCCTTTTATTTATTCCAATATCAGTCTCCAGGTTCTTTGCATTAAGAGAAGCTTTTGCAGCAAGCAAAAGTCAATGAACAGAAAGATATCATAACAAACATCTGATGCACATCCTATGTTTGTATTGTTGCTAAGGACAACTGAATGAAACCACAGCAGTGTTGGTAAAGAAAGGCCCGCGCAGCAGAGGTTGCATCAACCTGTGGTGCAGGGTTTGTCTGTGGATTTCTGAGTTAACAAACACTGATCTCTGTCTGCTGAAAGTGTTGGCAATGATGGAATTTATAGCGCGCGTGTGTGTATGCCTGCCTATTTTGGGAATTGCATGCACACTTCACTGTGTGCAGTCTTCACAAGGATTAGCAACTTGATTATCATTTTTAATACAACAGACAGATTAGTCCAGTAATAGAGCATTGTCATGTATTTTATATGGGCAGACACGCACAAACACTTGCAAACAAACCATTCAGTGATGGTTCCAGACGTTCTCTGGCAGAGTACCCAAGGCAGCCTATTCATGTAGTAACAACACAGTAAGGTAGTAGGTCGAGAAGTACATTATAAAGCCATTATTGTCCATTTCTCTCTAACCTGGTCCCTCAGTAAATAAATCACAGGTTTATACATGCCAAATCTATACCAATGTGTGTGAGAAAATCTGCTGGTTTCCAATATTCTATCTCCACCTTATGTTCCCAGAATTGCTTTTTTGCTTCCAAGACACAAGTGGTCAAAGTCTATGTTATAGAGGAAACCCATAAAACGATAGTAAAACAAAGACTGCTCATGTTTTTTTTAAAGTTCCCTATACTTCATTCAATTATTAATAACTTCCTGTAGCTATAGAAAAACAGTGTTACCTCTCCTACGACAGCTGCACTCTGCCTATATCTTATATCCACTAAATGTCAACAGCACTGCTATTCTTAGCTAACCATGTTTTGTCTTAGTCCCAGATCCCTGTCTGACAACCTACTTCAGACTCTTTCTTTTCCTTTAGCTCTCCCTGCCATCACTTCTGTAGCCTGCATTCGCTCGAGATTTGATTGGTGATTGATTTGGTTTGTTGCAAAAGTACAAAAAAAACCCCTAGATTTAGATTTTTTTCAAATGTCATTACCAAATCTTTAATGCGGGTAATACAGGGACAGTTATCTCCAGCAAATGAGCAATGAATCCTTACACACTTCATATCTATCTGTCTACTACACCTTGATGGAATTTCTCTGTAGCAGTGAAAGAAATGTAGAATTCGATTTTAAATACTGTTACAGCAGCTTGTTCCACTCTGATCATGAGGCCTGTTACAGCTTGTAAGTATTTATAAGACAAACATGTGTTCTAGGTTCTAAATTTCCCCCCATTTAATAGTGAACTGGTAAATGGCACTATCTACACCACCACAGAGAAAAGAGAAGAAACACTTTTTTTCTTTACCCCATTCTACATCCTCAACATTGCTAACTCAGCTACATCACCACAATATTATCTACAGAAAAAAATTAAACACACAGGGTTTAAAATAAGAAGGTATCCTTTTATTGTAAAGCCTGCAGATGAAAATCTATTAAATAATTTGACTTGTCCTGATGTTTAAATGTTATTCAGCACCTCATCCTCTCCTCCCACCTCCCTATGTTGTTTCTATACAGTTATTGTGTCATGTATGTGTATGTCATGGATCTGACATAAACATCACATTTCAATCGTGTCTTTAAAGAAGCACAATAAAAACAGAGCATGGTCCCAGTGCATATTGTTTTCCTTGCAAGACTAAACAACCGCTGAGAAGAAATGCAGTTATGGAGTTAAAATGAATGAAAATGTATTTTCATATTCTGCTGAAATGTATAAGAATCGATCCAGTGTTGTGTAGAAAAACAGCAATTTTACAGACTGTGATGGGACCCTTTATTTGGCTGCAGAAGCCTCTCCAGGCATGCCTTGGTTTTGAGGTTATTAAATCTTAGAAGTAAATATAGGCCTGAAATCAAAAAGAAAAAAGTTCTTGTAGCAAAGCTACTTTGTGGTTTGTATGTGAATCACAGACTGGAGCTTTCATGATCAGCAGGGTGTCAGACACAGCTGGATGCCGTCTCCACTCCACATTGTAGGAGGGCTAGGTTAGGTTCAGCAGTCAACTGGACTTAAGCCAACTGCCAGTGTCATCTTAAGCCAAAGTCAGAAACTTATAACAAGGTCAACAGGATGTCTCAAGGATAAACAGAAAAGCGAGAACAGAGAGTAAAACTTATCTTGTAATCTTATCTTCCTGCCTTTTTATGTACAAGCATAAAATCTGTGAACCTCACCTACAACTCTGTCATAAAGACTGATGGTCATTTCAGCCTGACAAAGCAATCACAGTGTTTTCCAACCAGACTGGAAAAGTCCTCTCTTTTTTTCAGTCAACAGGCATGAACAAGAAGATGAAGAATGTCCCATCCCTACACAGTCATGCACCTCCTTGATTCCAAGAAGTTTTTGCTCCTTAAAGCTAAAAGGCTTGAGAAAGTCAGCCTAACTTTGCTCTACCTAATAAAAGCACTTCATAGTCTGTGTCTTCAAATCCGGCCCCCCGTCAGCCCCGTACTTTGGCCACAATCAACTATCTGACACTCTGTGAGTCTTTTGTCCTGCTATTTTTTTCCCTGGACACATTTTTTTCCCTTTTCACCTCCCCCTCTTGTTTTGACGGCTTAACAGCTGACTAGTCACAGACCTGATGTCCTACGATAAACGTTTGTATCATCACTGCAGGCTCTTCACCCCCCTTCACCCTGGCAAGTGGTTTTTAATAGCTGCTAAATACTGACTGACTGGCAGTGCTGAAGGTGTGCGACAGTGCCTTTCTCGTTCCAGCCAACTGTAGCCCACTAAGCCTTAAAATAAATCAGCGCATTTCCTCTCATTTTATCCTGTGGATATCACAGATCCACCTCACCCCCCTTGGGGCTTTCTGGCTCTTCCTCAAACACCAAATAAGACTTGTGACTTAAAATTCTCCTCTCGGGACATTTCCGTAACCCTTAAATCATTTACATAACACGTCTTCTGTCACCTCCAAGAGATGTCCTGTCGTGCTTCCACGGGCCATGCTGAACATTTTATTCTGTTAACAAGTGACAAATGAGAATGATAGCTGCTGGGCAGAATGACCACCCAGTGTGAGGTCACCGTCTAAACTCGAGCCAGGCTTTAATCAGACACCAGTCCTTCCCAAAGCGAATACTTGAAAAATCCATGAACTTCTGCAAACCTCAGCTCAGCAAGTACATGTACGAATGAATCACTGCTTATTTCCTTTTGAATGAAAAAACCTGCAAAGGTTTGAAATCACTGTTTTAATCCTGCGAGGAAGTCTATGAAAGCCACATGATCCATGTCTGTGGTTCTCTCTTGAGAAGGGAAGGGTTTGGGAACAAAGTGTTCAGGCCAAAGAGGGTTCGTCAGACAAACAGTTCAGCTGGCACAGGCAGACATATGGTCGTTCTGGCAAATGGCACAGGTGAACAGTTTGTCTCACAGCCAAAATATGTCAAAAACGTTGGCACTTACATTTACCCCACACCAGGGAAAGTCAGTGCTGCCTGTAACTCAGTCATCTTCTCTTAAAAGAAATCGTTGATCTTTATCTGAAGTGTAGACAACTAAACAGATAAGCAGATTTCAATACTGCAATGCTATATAAATAACAGCACTTATGTTATGTTATTCTAATAAGTTGTATAACTGTGAAAGTGTTGCTTTTTGTATCAGTCTGTCACACAAAGCCAGAAAAAACTCGTGTGTAACACCTTTAACAAACCTCTGCCAGCAGGCATTATTCCAGGTGTGATTCATAAACAATGAATGCTTCAAATCATAATTCATCTGACCTATCAGTGTATTCTAAGGCAATGTTGAAAGTATAATATAGAATAAACACAAACTTCTTTAGAAATGCCGTCATGTGTGGCTGTACTCTTTAAACCAGTGTGTCTCCATCTATCATTATGGCACACCCTCGCTCTCATAAATAAAGAAGTCCCACAGAAAGAGAGCAGGAGCAGAGTCTCCTAAAAAGGTGTCAGAATTAATAAGCATTTACACAGTGGTTATTAAAAACAAAGCGGACGTAGTGGACATTTGCAAAATAGTTTATATTTGATACACATGCTAGTTCAGTCCAAAAGGCAGACACAGTTTGCACAATTCTAACAAACTTGAATATTTGGTGTGGCTACTTTTATTCTTCAATTTCTTTAAGTAATATTCAGGAATACTTTTAAAGGCCATTCAAAGCTTTCTGTTCTCTGTAAAGATGATCCCATATTTTTCATCACTTTAAAAAAAGGCCACAAATTGTCTGTTCTTGCAACAGGCCGACTGTAACGAAGTGCCTAAAGATACATTTTAAAAATAGTTCCTTTTCTAAGTTGTCTGTTATGTACAGACACAACACTGATTCATCCCTTGAGATCCCTTTTTTTATGCCCGAATGATTCATAGCTCATGATTCGCGCTAAATGGTTTAACAAACAAGATGGGGAAAAAATCGCTTAAAATGGCCACGTATAAGGACTTTACTGAAAATAAGCGAAAAAGAGAAACGTTTTGAAACACCTTCAGAAAGCCTCGAGAACTGTTACTCAAGACCAGTTTAAAAATATTATAACAAAGCCTGGCACCTTGGAAGCAAGATACAAAGAAATGAGGGTGACTGAAGACTTTCTGCTCTGCTGCATAATCACTTCATATTACATGACACAGCCTTACCGTTTCTATTTTTTTTAGAGCCAACACCTGCAAAATCTGTATATTTCTTGTAAATGTCTAATCGTCACTGCTATCAGATCAGCTGCAGTGTACAGTGAATGGTTTAACTTCTTTTGAACTCCCAGTCTGTACTGTAATCATCACTGGACAAGAACTGCCTTCCAGCATACAAGAAAGAAAAAAAAAAGACAGGCTTATTTTGATACTGTGTGCCAGTCCAGCTTCTGGATAAATTTGATAAAGTACTGATAATGCTTCTTGGCCAGAACACTTTATTGATAAGATAAAACCTACAAGTAATCGCATACGTAACAATAATTACCTTGAATGTGATCACTCCAGCCAACCTTAATTAGGACCGTCATATTACATATATAGTCAAAATGCCAGTTTTTGTGTTTCCCATTTAAATGAAACGAATTGGTTTATTTTCATTTAAAGTTCTACCTCACGTATTTAGTTTGAAAGTTGAAGCTGCAACATTTTCTGTCTTCTTTTCTTCTATTAAATTGCAAAAATTCCAGTTTTAATGGAACTTTGTTTGTTTTTGTTTTTGTTTTTTTAATATAATTGTTTAAAAACAAACAAACAAGAAAGCATTTTCGCAAGTTTTTAAAAAGTAAAAGTCTGCAAGAGTGACTTCAAGAAAGTACAGGAACTCTCACAAGTGGAACCAACCTTTATCAAGATTCCATCTGTGCACCGGTATGTCTCTGACATATACGCCACAAACACATAGCTCACATAACTTAGTGAACATCAATGGTGCCTCTTAAAGTGATAACATGTTCATATTCTTGTAGCTTTCACTGGTAATCCCCATAGATCTACACATTTTATGTATCAGACACCCAGATACACCGTATTTAATCGCATATGGCTGGCTCAGGTTCAGTATTTCCGCAACAGTAAAACTGTAGCTAACTGGAAAGATGGTAGCTGTTAATTTGAGGCTGAAGTCATTTGACAGTAGCTGCCAAACAAACCATCCAACTGGCAGCAACATTGTAGCAGGACATTCTCTTCCTTGCAAACAGTGCGGCGAGAGCTGCCAAATGCTGTTTTATAAACACTATTTGGCAGAGACAGTGTAGGAGCGAGGCCAGTTTTAATTGACCTCTAGCAATAAAAGATCATTTTAATTGAATCAATATGACAACAAACTGCTGTTTTAGAATAACCTTGTGTATTTGCGAGGCATTCTTTTTAGATTACATTTTGTTTACCTTTTTTCTCTGGCTTTTTTCCCCTCCACACAGTATTGAGTTGTTTTGAAGTTGAAAGCTTTTTTTCCATTGTGATGAATCTTGCAAGACTTCTTTATAAGAGTTATGTCCTATAAATAATAATTGTCCTCAGTCCTTAACATCACTGTGTTAAAGCTGAAGAGGACGTGCACATATTATTGTCCCAGTTCCAGTAAGTAATCTATTACTGTAAACATGCAGAAGACCCAAGAAACCTAATTACACTACATTTACCACCTCGTTTGATTACTCTAAATGTGTTTCATTTGATTCACTTGATTTAATATGCAGATCAACAGGTGAAATCGCGACTTTGTATTGAATACGCCTTAAGTGAGGTAAAGAAATGAAAATATTCTTAAGTTCAAAGGAAAGATCTTTGAAGTAACCAGATAAGAATGTACCTGTCTGACAGCCAAGCTTACCTGTGAAAGAAGAGCAATATAGACAGCATGGTCTGGTCAATGTTGCTGTTGCAGATCCCCTCATTGAGCAGGAAACAGGGGTCTCTCACAACCGACTCCAGGGAGTCCTGTCTCATGATGTTGTTCAGTTTGTCCGTGTTCAGGTTCTGGTACATCAGCTGGTTGCGGAGCTGGCGGAAGTGATTTACAGTGGGGCTTGTGGGGCTTGCTGGCAGGCCTCCTGTAGTAGAAAGGCCCTGAGCTGGGCTGCTGGATATGGATTCATCACAGCCATTGGCCAGGTCCAGACAGCAACTGCAACAGTCCAGGCCGATGGGCGAGAGGCAGTCGTCATCTGACATCTTGGAGTGCAGCTGGATGAAGAGGGAAGTCGCCCAGGGCAGGTGCAGAAATTTCAGCAGAAAATGACAGAGACTGAGCTTTATAAATAGTAGACAAAGTGAAAGACACAACAGGGGTGTGTTCCTTAGCTCTGACAGAGACACTGGCAGGTAGCCTGGGTCAGTCTAGTGTACCGTCCTGTCTCCACTGCAGGGCCAGGAGGGCTAAATGGCAGGTTGAGCTGCTCCCTGAGAAGTGCACTCACGCTGGGCCACTCTGCCTGCTTCTATCTCTGAGTTCCCCTCCTCTGGCTCTGCTGCATTTAGCCTTTTGTTCGGGGCCGACGCTGCTGCAATGTGTTGCTACTGTGGCAGGAAAAAGACTGAACGCACCACACACACATACACACTCACTCACACCAGTTCAGCAGGAGTCCGCTTGAAAGCAAAACCCAGAAGCTGCTTATCAGTTTTTTCTCTGGACTTTTTTTTCTGTGGTTGGCGTGCTTAGAGACAGAGGGAGGGAGTAAGAAGGAAGGGAGGGAGCGATGAAGGCAAACAGGGTGGGGAAAAGCCTGTGATTGGTAAAAAGCATTGCTGGTGATTTATTGGGCCCTCCTCTTTTCTCGTTCAGTTTAGCCATGCGTGCACCAACAGTAAGAAAGGGAAACAGAGAGGGGTGACACCGCAGAGCATGCTTGAGACATGTGCAGTTTCACCGGCTCCACCCTGCCATTATGACAGCCGAAGGACTGGCTGAGTGAGAGAGGCTGCAGGAAGACACACAGAGCAATGATAACATGTGAGAAGACATTGACATTGAATTGCTAAAACTGTGTTATACATGCGTCATTGATTGTGCTGTGTTTATTAGCTTTTATCCACTATACAAGTCTCTGTAAATTAGGTTTCTCAAGCAGTTTCACTAATTTCAGGACTTCCTTGTGGAGAACACACAAAAATAAGGCAGAGAGGACACAGTCCAAATAAAGACAGAGCAAAAATTAGAAACTGCAAATTACTCAGTAAAAGTGTGACTGCAAAATGTGTATATGTTGTCTATATGTTATTCATTGTACGTGTTGTTTGGATGTGACTCACTTCTGCCCTGTGTGAACTGCCTTATGCAACATCGGTCAGCGTGAAAACTAATGGCCAGAATATAAATGCACTATAAAAAAAAAAAAAATCACATGAAATACAAAATGCATGCTGCGTTGGAGTTTTTTCTTGCAAAGTGAACAAAAACATTATCTTATCGGGCCTCCCGATGTTTAAATAGCATTTTGTCATTTTCCAGTTCTGTTTCCCAAACAGCTTTGGATTGGGAAAGCGTGTGCTGTGTTCGTCCACGTGATTAATGTTTCACAAGTCCTGGTAAATACCAGGGCAATGTCGTTACAACCAAAACAGACGCTCTGGGAAGATGGTACTGCTGAGGCTCTGACCTCAGCTGCTGACCAACAAGTGCACTGCATGTTGTCTACAGATGGCTAGTCACACAAGAGCACAACAACAAAGATAATTATAAAAAATGCATTTACTCTGAGGCATGCAGACATTTCAGCTACACTAAAAAATGTCAGAGCACCTATTGTTGGGTAGCAGAGGGATCAATTAAGCAGAGAAAATGACTGACTATTGCTTTATTGAGTATGTAATGATGTCCTCAGGCAGAGGGGTTGCTACTGTTTGGGTGGAGGAAACGCCGGGTTTGAAAACTGATGTGGGTAGAGACTCCCATCTAGTGGAGATCTATAGTATAGTCAGTGATTGTTTTGGTCGGCAATGATTTTAACTGACATTAACTGGAATACCTTTCTGGAAGAATTTTATAAATTATACTATTCATGATACAATTACAGAATTACACCATTAGATTATATGATATAAACTAAACCTGGGTTTTGAGTTTATGACTTCAGCTGCAGCCATAGTTTATTATCCATTTATAGGCATGGTATCAAACTCTCATGTTAATCTTCTACACTAATTGTCCACATGTCCACTTTGTTCGATTGACCAGTTTTACTGCTCAATAAAATGGAATAATCAGCTGATCACATGGCAACAGCAACAGGTAGGTATATAGACATGGTCATGATCTGCTGAAGTTTAAATCAAGCATCAGAATGAGAAAGCAAGGTGATATGGCAGTTATAATGTGACATGGTTATTGGTTCAAAATGGGTTTTCTGCGTATTTCAGAAACTCCTGATTTAGAAACTATCCAACGTGTGGAACTTCTCTAGGCCTCGCTGGTGCGAGAGGTCAGAGGAAAGTGGCCATACTGTCCATCCCATGATAAAGTGTACCCATGTTCTGATGGGCGTATAAGCAGGATTATGAACTATGTCACAAAATTCAAATTATTTTCTTGAATAAAACAGTTAATACAGTGTAAAACTGTATTAACTTGGCCTCCACACGTTTCAGGCACCTTGTTGAATCTATATCATGAAGAGTTAAGCTCTGAAGGCAAAAGAGTCCAACCCAGTATTAGCAAGGTGCTAATATATATATATATATATATATATATATATATATATATATATTCTCGAGACTGCAAGACCAGACTGACCAACCTGTGCACTGCCTGGATTGATTACAAGAAGGCCTATATCTCAATGCCCCACAGCTGGATACTGGAATGCCTAGAATTGTATAAGATCAACGGGACCCTAAGAGCCTTCATCAGGAACTCAATGGGTATGTGGCGTACAACACTAGAGGCCAACTCCAAGCCCATAGCACAAGTCACCATCAAGTGCGGGATCTATCAAGGAGATGCTCTGTCCCCACTGCTGTTCTGCATAGGCCTGAACCCCCTCAGTGAGATCATTAACAAGACTGGCTACGGATACCGACTACGGAATGGAGCAGTTGTCAGCCACCTCCTGTACATGGATGACATCAAGCTGTATGCCAAGAGTGAACGAGACATCGATTCACTGATCCACACTACCAGGCTATACAGCAATGACATTGGAATGTCGTTCGGACTGGAGAAGTGTAGTCGGATGGTAACAAAGAGAGGGAAGGTAGTCAGAACTGAGGGGATTGAACTACCAGAAGGCAACATTGCAGACATAGAGGACAGTTACAAGTACCTGGGGATCCCGCAGGTGAATGGGAACCATGAAGAGGCCGCTAGAAAAGCTGCAACCACCAAGTACCTGCAGAGGGTCAGGCAAGTCCTGAGGAGTCAGCTGAACGGTAAGAACAAGATCCGGACTATCAACACCTACACCCTGCCCGTGATCAGGTACCCTGCTGAGGTAATAGGCTGGCCAAAGGAGGAGATAGAAGCCACTGACATAAAGACAAGAAAGCTCCTTACCATGCATGGAGGGTTTCACCCCAAGTCCAGCACCCTGAGGCTGAACGCTAAGTGGAAGGAAGTGGGCCGGGGACTGGTGAGTGTCAGCACCACAGTCCAGGATGAGACAACAAACATCCAAGAATACATTGGGAAGATAGCCCCAACTGACCGAGTGCTCAGTGAATACCTCAGGCAGCAGAAACCCAAGAAAGAGGAGGGAGACGAGGAACCATCATGGAAGGACAGGCCCCTGCACGGTATGTAGAGGAGGTGGACAAAGCTGGACTGAAAGACAGCACAGAGGCACTAATCATGGCAGCACAAGAACAAGCTCTGAGTACAAGATCCATAGAAGCTGGGGTCTATCACACCAGGCAAGACCCCAGGTGCAGGCTGTGTAAAGATGCCCCAGAGACAATCCAGCACATAACAGCAGGGTGCAAGATGCTAGCAGGCAAGGCATACATGGAACGCCATAACCAAGTGGCCGGCATAGTGTACAGGAACATCTGTGCCGAGTATAACCTGGAAGTCCCGAGGTCAAAATGGGAGAAGCCCCCAAGGGTGGTGGAGAATGACCGAGCTAAGATCCTGTGGGACTTCCAGATACAGACGGACAAAATGGTGGTGGCTAACCAACCGGACATAGTGGTGGTAGACAAACAGAAGAAGACGGCCGTAGTGATCGATGTAGCGGTTCCGAATGACAGCAATATCAGGAAGAAGGAACACGAGAAGCTGGAGAAATACCAAGGGCTCAGAGAAGAGCTCGAGAGGATGTGGAGGGTGAAGGTAACGGTGGTCCCTGTGGTAATCGGAGCACTAGGTGCGGTGACTCCCAAGCTAGGCGAGTGGCTCCAGCAGATCCTGGGAACAACATCGGAGATCTCTGTCCAGAAGAGCGGCGTCCTGGGAACAGCTAAGATACTGCGCAGGACCCTCAAGCTCCCAGGCCTCTGGTAGAGGACCTGAGCTTGAAGGATAAACCGCCCGCAGGGGCATGCTGGGTGTTTTTTCATATTAAAGCTACAATGGGAATTTAGAAACAAGAAAGGAAAATATATGAACATATTTAAAATAAAATGTAGGAAAAGTACATATTTCCTTCAAGAACCAAAATTCTGTTAGTTTAGCTTAGCATAAATGGAAATTGGGTAACCGTTAGCCTAGCCTTGTTCATAGGTAATAATAATACATACTTGCAGCTCTAAAGTTTATATGTTCAAATGTTGTGTGTTGTGTTTCAACAAATCTTGGTGTTAAGTAAGGTTATGGGTCAGACAACTGACCAGCAACCCATAATATATATTTTTTTCAGTTAACAGGTTGGCTGACTTTTGAGGTTAGCATAAATAAATTGTGAGAGAATCGTCTTACCTTATCAGCTTCCACATATGCACAAAGCCAGTGTGCTGGGAGTCTGATCAATTCCAACCCAGCATAGTGAAACTGGATGCAATTATTTTTTAAGTATGATCATTAGCTGGTCCACTTGAAACAGAAAAAAAAATGAGTAACAGGAAAGTGTGTAGCCAACATAATTTCAACTCTGTCCTTTTCTGTTTAATTTTTTAAAAAGCCATAAAAGTTAAGTTGAGCCATCTTACTGTTTACATTTTCAGATTAGATTAGAATTGCATTTGCAAATACATAATCGTTAAACCAACTCCAACAATAAAATATTAAAGTGAGAGAAAGTCACTCCCACACTCTGTCATTGAAACAGGTGTGTGGAAATTTTTTGCTATCAGTAGCACATTTGTGCAATCTGTTTATATACGTAAATAACAACAATAACTTTACCAGACACATGACCACATTTTGTTCTCATCTGTAGTTAGATAGCAAAAAAGTTTTAAGGTCAATAATTAAAGTCAATAATAAACAAAATTATTTTTTATCTTAATATTGCGATTTCTTTCAAGCAAATTTTTTAAGAAGTCTAAAAGGTCAGTTGTGCCATTTTAAAGGCGATATAGGAAGCTGTATTTCATTTAAACCTTTTTATTGTACATCATCTTTCTTGTTCTTCTGATATTTAAGTCTGTGGCAGTCCAAAGATTGAGACAGTAAGTGCAGTTTCGAAAAACATTACGTTTTTACCAACTTTTATGTCTGCACCGCAGCCACTTGAGTACAATCAGCTGAGGTTAAATGTTCAATGTGCATGTACAAAGATATTTTATCAGCAGTTAGTTCAACAGTATTTGTATCTGTTGCTCTTCTAGGGTTCCAAAAAAATTTACATGCAGTACTGTCATGTAAATTTCTACCAGATATTTGTGATTTACACACTAAAGTTGTTTTTAATCTTCACTAACATTAAAAAGATTTCTTATCTGCTTGTTTGTCTGGTTGGTTTTTTGGTTAATGTGTTTTGGGGGATTTTGAAAGTTTTTACAGTGAAATTGACAGAAATGCTAATAGAATCTCAATATTGATCAAAGTGGTGTTTTAATCAATTATAAAACACTAATTTGACACTGGGCTTTTCTCATTTCTCTCTTTTGCCTCCTACCTGTAATACCAAAATGAGTCTGTGTGTTGTCTTGAAGGAAGTCCCAATACCCAAAATGCATCTGGAGGAAAGAAGAGGTTGATCTGAGGAACTATGAGCAATGACTCACATCTCCGAGGCAAGCTTTCCCAGATGAATGTGCCTGATCCCATCTGCCGGTGGATCACTGACTTCCTGACGGACAGGAAGCAGCACGTGAGGCTGGGAAAGAATGTCTCGGACTCCCGGACCATCAGCACCGGCTCCCCTCAGGGCTGTGTTCTTTCTCCTCTGCTCTTCTCCCTGTACACCAACTGCTGCACCTCCACCCACCAGTCTGTCAAGCTAATCAAGTTCGCAGATGACACCACCGTCATTGGGCTCATCTCGGACGGGGACGAGTCTGCCTACAGGAGGGAGGTTGAACGTCTGATGTCTTGGTGCAGCCACAACAACCTGGTGCTGAATGCCCAGAAGACAGTGGAGATTATTGTGGACTTCAGGAAGCACACAGCCCCACTCCCCCCCATCATCCTGACTGACACCCCCATCACCTCTGTGGACTCATTCCGCTTCCTGGGTACCACCATCACCCAGGACCTGAAGTGGGAGCCCACCATCACCTCCGTCATCAAGAAAGCCCAGCAGAGGATGTACTTCCTGAGGCAGCTGAAGAAATTCAACCTGCCAACACGGACGATGATGCAATTCTACACTGCAATCATCGAGTCCATCCTCACCTCCTCCATCACCGTGTGGTACGCTGGAGCCACTATCAGGGACAAACAGAGACTGCAGCATGTTGTGCGCTCTGCTGAGAAGGTGATTGGCTGCAGACTCCCATCTCTGCAGGACCTGTACACCTCCAGGACACTGCGGCGGGCAGCCCAGATCTCAGCTGACCCTTCTCACCCTGGACACAGTCTGTTTGACCTGCTCCCCTCAGGCAGGAGGCTCCGGTCCATTCGCACCAGAACCTCTCGCCGTAAGAACAGTTTCTTCCCCTCTGCTGTTGGACACATGAACAATAACCACATGACTGTCCCCGCCACTAACACATGACCCTACGCTGTGTCACTGCATCATTTCATGTTTGGCACTGATCACCACCTGCACTCATGTATATATCTTTCTACGTAGCACTCATAATTCTTATTCTCATGTATATATCTCATGTATATCTCATGCACATATCTTTCTTTCTACATAGCACTTTAATTCTTATTGTTTGCACTGAAGCACCGCAGCAATTTCCTAATGTTATAAACCTCAACATCTGGCAATAAACCCATTCTGATTCTGATTCTGATTCTGATAAAACATGCCAAGTGTCATTAGAGGAGAGAACTCACACACTGCAGCGGTGTTGTCTTTGATTCATTTCCCAGTGCCCAGTAACTTATGAGAAATGAGATTCGTTATGGCTTGTTTACTGGAATATTTTTTTTAAAACCTGCCAAGATACATCAAAACAAATCAGGTTTTTTTTCCCCAGTCCCAAACTGTTAACATGGTGGAAGGCTCTGCATGCTTTAATAAATTCTTTTCACTCGTGTTCATGTATGTTGTATATGCACACAATAAGATACCATCTTTTATTTTCTAACCACTCTGGGACAAATGAGTTCTAAACTGCAACAGCATTTTTACAGGAAAAAAAAAAGTTGTGTCCTAGTTTATGCAAGCAGAGTCCCTCAGAAAACACCAAGGCCAGACTGAACTGGTTCAGACTGGCCTTGTCTACTACAGGGTACATTCAGTTGTTGATCCTTAGCCTAATGCCAGTCATCTCATACCTTGTCCTACTTTTCACTAGTCTCTATACAATTGGTAATTTGTTTTGATGTGTTTAAATGTCCGCTACATAACATCAGAACAAATATTTGGAAAATATTAGATTAAATTAATATCAAATATGACTTTATAATTTGCTGAGGGCCTGTTAGCTAAACAACTAAACAACAAAATGTGAATTATTCTGACATTTCCGACGAAAACAGTGGTTGTATCGACCAAATGTAAGCACAGCATTAAATACTCAGTTTGCATTTCATGCTTTCATCCTCTTTACATAATATGATGGACCAGAGATGGTAAATCTGGAAGATGACCAAAGGGTCTTTTTAAAAGATATATTTCTTCCATTATGTCTTTACCTATTAAAAGATCTAATTGTACTGGATTTGAGATGCTTTGCTTTTCATTGCATAATACTGATATCTTTGGGCAAGACTTCATTTCAGAGGACATTCTTTAAACGTCTTACTTTCTGCTGATAAAGATAATGTTCTACAAAAAATATACACTTTTCTTGCCGCTTACTCTGGGGAAGGTCTGGCTAACACGTGAGGACAAAGTTCACCTCAGTTCAGATGTACAAAACAGACTATCCTCAAACTCTGGATGAAATTAACTTTGGCTTGTTTGCATTACTTATCTTATCACAGGGATTACAAACAACTGATCCGATTATCTTTGTTATTTCAGGTTCAGTGTAATTATAATTGCACAGTTATCTAGGTTATACTTTGGTATGCCTGTGATACGGCATTAATGCATGCTATCATTTAATAACTGATAGTCAGCTATGCAGATCAAAGTGCACCATTCAGGGTGCATTTGAGGTGATACGTATAAAAAGATATATGAAATGGGATCATAATAATAAGTATGACATATACACATAAAAATATATGAATATACATATATTAACAGGAAAAATCTCTATAATGCACAATGAATACTATACAGTTACCGATTAATTGACACTAGAGGGCAGTGAAAGCAAAGACAACAAACGTCAATTTCTTTAAGGGTGAGAGTTGCCCTAACTGCAAAGATTTACAATATTTTTTTTAAATGTATTGCGCCAGCTTCAGTACAATTTCTGCTAAGTTTAAGAGTCGCAATGCATTGCAAATAAGATCCATGTAGGAACAGGGATCATAGTTAATAAACATGCATCGCATATTTTTAAATCCATTACAGATTCATGCCTGTGGCAGATCGTCACATGCTGGGCAAGTAATCCAGAAGAAAACAAGGGAAGAAAGAAAAGGCTCTCAATAAAATATAATTATTTTATTAAAATGTATGAGTTACATTCATTAAAGTCAACAAAACTCAACTTGGAAAAGTAGCAAAAAAAATAATTAACTAAATAAAATACTAATAGTAAAGACCCATTCCTTAAGACAATTGCTATCATAATGCATCACTTCTTTACTGCTGCTTTTTCCGTGTGTATTTGATGTTCTGTTCTACCTCAGGCTGTGATTGGCCAAGAATTCAGAACCAGACAGGCTCAAATCCTCATTGGTTGGTAAGATATCGACCATAATCCTAAGCTTCTCTCACCCTCTGAGGATTAAATTTGCTGTCCAGTCATCTTTAAGAAATGCGCCCCACTGGTTAGGCTTTGACTGTGGAGAAGTAAAGCACAAATTCTTTGCAGGGAATATCTCATCACAGAAACACACAGAACTTAACGCAATTGGGGAGCATTAGCCGGCTGTGAAGGGGATTCAGGCCATGAGTTAGGATAGGGAAGTAATTATTGTTGTCAGGAAAGTGAAGTCTGAACTTTCTTCTTCTCAACTGTTAAAGCTCAGTCTCATGCTTTCACTATTCAGCTTTAATTTGATGTTTTTGTTTTTTACTTTCTTTCTGTGAAATATTTCTGCTTCATCCTTTTTTCTGGTTAAATAAACTTGCATTGAATGACTGTCAGTATTTGACAGTGTTTCCTTTCTTTTAAATGCTTCTAAAACACTTTTGTCTCACGTGAGATAAAATTCATTTAGACGTGTTTTTAAAAATGAGGAACTGCTTTAAAAGAAGTTGTTCGGCTTTGTGTGCCAGTACATAATTAGACTTGCTTTTGTTTAAACAGACAAAAGCAGAAAAATAACTGGCACATTTTGACAAGTTCTACATGAGGAAAAAACAATCATCTATGTAGCTGACTGACAAACTGAAGAGACTTTTAAGCATATGAGTAGGTTTTGCATTTAAATTAGATGCAGCATATAAGAAGTTATTGAAAAACGCACTCTTGCTAATGTAGCTAAATGATTGTTATGGATGAGCCATGATTGCAAGCTTACGCAATCCATATAAAAACATATGAAATATATATCAGTATGTCCCTGTTCTCATGCATGAGTCACTCGCCCCTAGTGTTTGAAGAGCTGCTACTTAGATTTATACGCTTGATCTTCCCACTACATTTGTCTCCAGCTCATTTGAAGTTCAGACAGATTTGTGCTTAGCAGGCAATGTACTTTCAACTGCAGAGTTCAGATATCTATTCTAACAAAACCACTGTGCAATGAGGGTTTTTTTTTTTATTGTTTTGCTATCTCCTGGGAAACATTATGACTAAATATCAATTTAGGTTACTGCCTATGTAATGAGAATTGGTAATGTACTTGACTCTGAAAAATATGTTAGCTTTTCTTTTTACTTTTAAAGTTTCACCTCAGCAAATTTATGCTTTTTTTAGGATGGAAAAAAAGATAAGGATTCCACAAACTGCAACATGTGTGGAAAGAACAAATTTGCTATTGGTGCATCATTATTAATCCTGTTGCTAGTGCTGAACACACTCCAAGCATTTCTCTCGCTTTTATAGTAATGCCGTTGCTTAAAACTGCATGTAATTCCAAGGATGAAAGACATGTTAGGAATAGGAAAGCTGGAGAGGCAAAGCATGATTATAGGGCTTTAGGCAATTCTGAAAATAAAATCTGAAGCGTTAAAAAATATGAAAATGATTTTTACCACATTTCTATTGACATATGCATATAACATCACTGAGCCGTGCCTGTGCAGACAGTTACAGCTGCAAGTGGGATTACTGAAATGGACCAAAAATGTTAACAGCTATCAATAAAGTATTGATTATCTTTAATGGAGGTAAAATAAATTAAATAGCTGCAGATAAAAGCATTTACTGGAAGATCTGCCACATTTCAGATTTGTCTGATCTCACACAGTTTAGAGGCCAGACTTTTAATGTCCTTTATTATCTTCTGCTTATCCATGCACGGACACATCATTAGACACAATGCACATAGAACATATTCAATATTCATTCTCAAGGTGTCTTTTGAAATACAGATGTGGACATAAATTATTTATGTGTTATGGTGCCTTCCTCTGAACTGGATTATGTGACAACAGCATAAATTAAACACACCGTTTTGGTCAGTCAGACAAAGAGGTTAGAAGTCAAAGGGTGTTGTTTGGGCGAGGAAAAAGACAAGATTATGAGTCGGGACCAGTTTTATGTTGTGAACTATCCAGGTTATTTAGCTTTGTTCCCTTAGAAACCAAATAAAAAGCAGCCATTTACAGAAAAAATATATATTTTGATGATTTGTCAAATGTGTCTTCTAAGCTACTCCCACCTTTTTTTCTTAGGCTTTATTGAAATGAGAAATGGCATGAGCTGTCTCCTTGATGGACGTGCCTCGGGGGACCTGTGTTTGTGCTCACTGTCCTGCAAATCAGTATTGATTGGCCTTGACTGGCTTTTAAAGTCCACAACCTCTTGGTTAATTACAGCAAAGAGCTCACCAGGGCATTAGAACAATAGATCTGTTCATTTACAACTTTCATTTGTTTTCTGCATGAGTGAGAGGGAGATATGGGTCATAATTGATTTAAAAACAAAAATCTGGGCTGGGGTGTAAAGGCTGTTCATTCCTCTGAAAGCTGCCGTGTTGTGACAGTTCACAGACTGATTAACACTGCTGATGAATGCATGTGCATTTGTTCCCGAGGTTAGTTGTTGCAGTGAGTCTTTTTTTTTTAGGTCATTTGGAGAAAAATGTGTTCCCTCAGCGGCACGCCAAGGCTGAAATAACCCTCAATCCATGCGCTAATGCACAGTTACTATTTAGATCATTATGTTGGTGACACATTAACATTTAGGAGTAATTAAAGCATAAAGTATTTGGTGCCACTGACTCATCACCACATATAATCCAAGGTTAGCAGATATGTCTGCTTGGTCACATTCCTTGACTTAACAGTGCTTGATACTAGGCCATGTTTTCCATCAGCATACTTACTAAAGAAAACCAAAGACTGCCTTGAGTAATTCCCATAAGCCCACATCCACAAAACAATCTGCAGTATGCAGCAGAGTTGCATCTTCCATGAAAGGATTTTTTTTAAAAGAGGAGGGGGTAGCATCACAACTACTGGGCCCTGTCACTCACTGCTAATTAAATCCCATTGCTTATTCCGTTGAGAGGTCCTTTTTTTCCGGACAAACATAATTAGACAAAGCACACAGGCAGCTGCAGGTGGCCTGAAATCTATCCACTTGCACAGTCACAGGAATCTTCACAGTCAGATTATTTCTTATTTTTTCCTCGTGCGCTTTGTTGTCTAATGAATTCTCAGGTCATCCAAGAGAAGCGGCAACCTGCCTGCGGCTTGAAATAGTGCTTCATATAATTTTGCTGCATTTTAAACGGTAATCGGTGAACAACATTAATCACAATATGATTCTGAACTGTGTGGGTGACTTCTCATCCAGCAGAATGTGAAGGATCTGGAATAAAAAAGTTACATCATATAATTTCATCGTACTTTCTTCTTATTTATTTGTTTGTTTTAATTTTTAGGACACATCAGACACATGTTGCTTACAAGTAATTACCTACTCGAAAGACTCGTGCAATGAAATATATTAACTGAAAATTGTATCCTTTTAACAAAACAGTAAGTAAATCCAGAGGGAAAAGTAGAGTCTGTATAGTAGATAGAAATTAATTTATTAAAGCTTTTGATCAAAGTGACTGTGAGCATCTTAGTGCAGGTTTTTCGTGTTAGGCATTACAGTGAAGTACATTCTGCAGATTAGACAAACAACCCTTCAGGGCAGTTCAATAACAGCTGGTTATAAGCTAACATAATTCCAGCTAATGTTGAGCTCAAGTATCCTAAAAACAAATCAGACTTTCTTTTCCAACAAAGGTAGATCCACTTTCAAAGAAGGCTTCACTAATGCCAGCTAACAGCAGCTAACAGTGGCAAAAACAGAAGTGCTTACCAAAAGAAAAGTTCAGGATATCCTCACAACTCAACAGTATTCCTGTCCTTGGACAGAAATGAGCGTCGCTGGCTCATGAACTTATTCCAAACCCTTTTTACAATGTTTTACAGCCTTAATGAAAGTAAATAGACATGCATAGACTACAGATGAACAGCAGGCACCATAGCCAGGATCATGCACTTGATGTCATGGTCTGGTTGGGCACCTGCAGGTCTCAGACAGCGGCTCCTCCTCCTTTAGGCGGAGTCCGGTTGCCCCTCCCTGGCTGACCACCTGTGAGCAATCGTGCCAGCGGTATATCAGACCTGCGCTCTCAACCACTCATCGCCTGAGTATCTGCTATTCCCATGTTAGTTCAGTGGAGCATCCTAAACCTTGTCTCAACGCCGTGTGATGACTGACCTGTCTTTTCTTGTCCTCAGCGATAGCACCCGGAGTGGAGATCTTGTTCCCCTCGCTCCCGTCCTCCTGGACCTGGGCCGCCAGCTGCTTACACAACGTGGCCTGCCGGCCCACCGCTCACCTGCCTGCCTCCCCACGCCTCGACCGCTTCCGGGTTTTCCGCTCCACCTGTCCCCTCCATCTGAAACCAATGCCCCCGGCCCCTACCTAGTCCTGTTTCTACCTCCCCGCTGTCCCCGCTGTTCAGCCGTCTCCTAGAGGTGTCTAGGTCGCCCTCATTATCACCGACGAATCCTACGCGCCACTAGTGTGGTGGCGTCGCTTTGTGTTTCACCTTTGTTTACCTGTGGGCGGAAATAAATCATTTGTTTTCTGTCACCTCGCTTCCGGGTTGGTTTCTGCGCCTGTGTCCATCCCTGTTCCCTCGTGCCGTTGAGCCGTGACACTTGAATTATAAGGGGAAATAAAACAATTCAATTGACTGCAATCTACTCATATCGAGTGGTGACATTTTAAACACTGTACTTAAGCTACATCATATTATCAACCTCAGTCGTTTTAAATGATCCTGTCCAGCTGTTTATTTATTTGATTACTACTGGACTTTTTTGTCATTTCTATATGCTGTATTAAAATACATTAACAGTTTATCACAACATAAGATGCCATTTGAAAGGTAAGCCTAAAAGGTTATTCAGGTCTCAGTCACACAGCACAACAGTCTGCAAGCCCCTGACAACCTCCAGTTAAAGAGAATAATCTATTTCCTGACCACTTGGTGAGTGGTTTCTGCAGGTTGTTGGCTATCACTGGGTGAAATTGGTTGCAAAGAAGATGCTGCACCAACCTTCCAAACCTCCTTATGATTGCTTTGGTCATCAGCAGTAGTTTGCATGAAACACCAAATCCAAAGCAAACTCAAGGATGTTTTCAGTGCAGCACCTTATACCTCTTTTCAAACAATTTTACCCATTGACAGCCAGCAAACTCCATCAACAATTCACAAACTGGTTGCAGAAGAGCAACCAGTGTTTAACAGGTGCTCATTGACTGTCTGTGTAAATGGGACTTTAGCGATTGAGTTCACAACGACTATTAGTAACCACCTGCATCCAGCTGGGAAAACATATTTTTCCATTTGTCAGATATAGAACTGTCAGATGATCACTGCCTGTTCTGTGAGACAGAAGCCTAAAATTCTCACACTTCTTCTTGTGTGACTTGACTTGTACTCCATGCTAAACTAAGTTTAGAAACAAACGCACTGGTGTTCTTTTCACAGATGGCACGCATGCTTTGAATGGGGTTCATGGTGTGAGAGAGGGAGCAGGTTTCAAAGGCTTAGAGATCAAAGGTTAGGACAATTGTGACAAATTCTCGTTCCTTGTGGTACTGGGATAATGCATCTGTGCGCTACGTTAACTGACCACGGAACCAGCTAAAGGAGTTCTTAGAAAGCAGGATGACATCAGACTGTTCAGGTAGTGGATAAGGAAGAGTGACTGCAAAAACCACGCGTTTGTGCAAGAGCGTTTGCATATGAGTGTGCCTCGTTTTCATGGATATCAACTTGTCTGTGTACATATGGAGGAAGAGAAGTGCTGCTGGGTGACCCAGTGTGACAGAGAAACTATTTGAGGCCTTTGCCTTTGATGTCTGTCCAACAACACTGCATGATCTTTTTCTGTGAGCTGTCGGAGCGCTTATGATTTCATGGCAAAAGACATTTCAGTGCACCAGTCTGATTTTCCATCATACTCAAACTGAAGCTAAAAATGAATTTCTGCTCTTTTTGTTTTTGATACGTGCTGGCACTTGGAAAGGAGGCTTATTTAAGTCACCCTTCATTTATTGAAAACTGATGAGTAATCCGCTGAAGCTTCACATCTACCTCGATGTGCAAATGCCTCTTTTTTTCTATGGCTCATTTCCTTTCCTGAACTTTCCTTTGATGAACCTTCAAAAGATTAAAGGCATTTTTTAAGGCAGAAATTTAGTATGTCACCTTAACAAGTGTGTTATTTGCTAATGTAAACAGAGGGTTACAGTTCTTCTCTTCATTACTTTTTATGAAGGATATCTAAATGTTTCATCTTTTCATTTTCTCTTCCCTCTGTCCTCCCTTTCTCCCTCTGAGCCACGTCTTCCAGTCATAACCAAGGCCATCTGAATCTGTGGCCAAAGGCAGAGGACTAGCAGTTTGGGAAAGTGATTGGAAACTGTGACAACAACTGATCACGACTATTACACATTTGGCTTAGATAACATTTGCAGCAGCAGTGACGGTTTGAGTCATAAGCACACACTGCATCTTACTACTTCGATATTATGTTATGATATTATATTAATTACATTATTATATCATAATAACATCTTATAACTACTACTGTATCGTTCAGTGGAAATAAAAAGAACATGCACTTTTAGACTGAAAGCAGAAACATAAGATGTCTTAACTCTCCACCCTTTTCTTTCATTCTATTCATATACACATGAATAACAATATAAAGAACAAATCATAAACCATTTATTTTTCCTATAGTGTTGGTGAACCTTAATTGTTCAAAATAGTGCTCAAAAACCATGGCCATTCAACAGCAGCCTTTATTTTGTGGAAAATACAGAGACAGCAATCTCTTCGAGCAAAATTAGATTTTTTTTTTATGTTTACAGTTTTCAGAGAAATTACTAGGAAGTAGGAGAACCTATTCTCACTATTCTGCAGTTTAAATTTACTCCACTCCTCTTCCAGTCTCTTCCATAGCTCAGCAAAGTGTGTAAAGGGTTTATTAGCTATAATTTTGTCACCAGTGATTTTCCTGTGATTCTGACTTGGGTTCAGTTTATGACTCTGGGCTAACCATTTCATTATTTCAATGATCTGAGCTTCCGTGTTAATGCTTTACCCATTTTGCCGTGTGACGCATTCTACTCCAAACTGGGTGCAGCTTGATAGGAAACATAATGTCTCCCATGACACTCAACTAAACAGTGAACTTTTCACGCTTTTCACGAAGTAAGTCTTTGGCATATACATCAAGGTCAAATCACAGCACAAGAATGGTAAGAGGTGAGCCTGAGCATTACTGCCACACTAGCAGACGGTGTTTGGGGAAGAACAGGGAGATGAACCTGTTCGCATGTGGGAACAGGAAGCCATTCTTATGCTGTGTATTGACCTTGATGTGTGTATCAAAGACTTACCCTCAGAGGTGGGACCAAGTCATTGTTTTGCAAGTCTCAAGTAAGTCTCAAGTCTTTATCCTCAAGTCTCAAGTCAAGTCTCAAGTAATGTCAGGCAAGTCAGAGTCGAGTCTCAAGTCACTGGTGTAAAAGTCCAAGTAAAGTCACAAGTCTGAAATTTTGAATTTCAAGTCCTTTCGAGTCTTTAAAAAAAAAACGAAAAAAAGCATGTTGCAGTTATGCTAAATGTAAATATTAGACCATGTAATTTTTAAATGTGTGTTTTTCTCAACACATGACAAAATAGTGAACTTAGAAAATATACACAAATTGTGAAATTGCACCTCTTTAAAATGCAGCTCAATTAAACCTAGCTCCAAGAATAATTTTCACCGACAGTTCTGAGATAAGCTGCATGTTATTCTTGGATGCGCTTGTAGGACCGGCTTTAAAATCGCATGACAAAAATATCATACATAAATAAATGATATTTTAAAAAATATATAATTTAAAAAAAAACTGTATCACCAACGTAGCCTGGAAAACATTTGCTAGTTAGATGAAGTCAGCTATCTCATCGTAGCATATTTATATGCATATTTATAATTATACGCTTCTTGGAGTGAGTGCATACACTCATGAAGTTTAGTAACTTCCGGTCACTGCAACAAGCCCAGGTACAGTTTACCGACGGATGGGTACAGGACCTTGAAATGCACCGTGTAGAAAGTAAAGACCATCGTACGTATCATAAGTTTACCAGTCTCACAAATCGTCGTCATAAATACACATTCGTTAACCGTTTATTAATAGGACCTTTGAGCTCAACGATAATTAATTAGTAGTGGAAATAATTTCTGGTAGCATCACAGAAATGTAGCAGTGACAATAATATTGTATGCTGTAATCGCACTGGACAATTAGTGATACAAAACAACTGTTTTATCCTGTGAATAAAAGTATATGTTTTTGTCAATGTACCATAATAACAGAAGCGAAACACAATATTCTGTCAGGACAATTCACTATTTATGCACAATAAACAAAGGAGCATAGCGCGACAATTTCTGTTCAGCGCCAGACTTACTTGTAACCTATATCACCAATTATGTTAAGAAAAATGACGCATTAACTACAACAGCAGACTGACCTTTGTGGAAATGCTTGGAGCAGACTAACCTGTGAGCTGGAGGGTTCTGGGACGTTATAATTGGTCTTTGAATGGCTGCAATCCAGTCGCATCTTTGTTACTTCGGAAACATGGCTGAACAATTTCTCTTCAACGACGTAATCCGATAACAACCGATCTCTTTACCCGTCGGCTTCCCGTGGCTGTCATGCGACCGGCTATTGCAGTTAATAATACAACAGCTTCTTGACATTTTTGTGTTTCTTTTTATCGCTGTGTGACTGATTTCAATTGAAAGCCTGCGTGCGCTAGTACCGCTTGCCACGAGTTCCCAGAATCCTTCGCGGTTCTACCCGTGAATGACGTCACATTTTCAATCTCTATATAATATGCGTGTTAAATTTTATATTTGGGGTAAAATATCAAGTCTTTTCAAGTAAACCGGTTCAAGTCCAATTCAAGTCCCAAGTCATTGGTGTAAAAGTCCAAGTCAAGTCACAAGTCTTAGAACATTTTTTCAAGTCAAGTCTAAAGTCATAAAATTAATGACTCGAGTCTGACTCGAGTCCAAGTCATGTGACTCGAGTCCACACCTCTGCTTACCCTGTCCTTCCTCTCCTCCATCGCACAATTTTAGGGCAATAATATCTTTATTTGAGATTAGATAAAGACAACACAATGATACATACCTAATATCACCATTAGCTAATTAAGAAATGTATTTTTTCCCATCAGCTTACCTCAGCCATGCCCAATTTCTCTTTCCATATCACTCTCTCCAGTCAAACCTTCTGTCTTTCACAACTTTCTGGCATTTTCACCGCTATCTGATTCCATCACACTGAGAGCAAAAGCCTTTAAACCCATTAAATCCTTCCCAATTCAATTTCAGGATGGCAAAACTACCTTGTGGGCTGCTGCCAACCAGGATTCTGTCATAGACAAGGCCCCACGATAATAAGAAACCCCTCCAGGTTTTCTAATCTATCAGTGCTTCCTAGGCTGGCGGGAGCAGATGCTTGGATATTCTGTTCAACTCTGCTGTGACATGAGACCACTGCCGCAGGTTTCTGTCTGGTTCTATTCTGTGTCCACTTTACACCATTAACAGCTTTACCTATCATCAATACAAATTACTAAATTTAGTTGACATTGCATTGTCTGTGGTCATCACATCACTTGCCATGTGTACACCCCTTGAATCACTCAATCTGATCAGATATTATCATTGACACGGCTAATCTTTGTCATTAATAAACAAATATATAATTTTAAAAGGATATTTTCCTCAAGATAACAAAGAGTATTCTCTGGAAACATCACACGTTCACATTGCATCAATGCAAACTAGCATCCTGCCTCAGATCTCTGTCTCCACTGTTTTTCAACCATCCCTGCACTTGCATGGGCACTCAGAAAGTAGCAAGGCCATCTGGTGGGCTGATTAAAGCTGCAGCATTTTTCCATCCTGCAACAGAATATTAGCCACGGAACGTTCTGACTTTGGATTAAGAAGCTTTCTTTGTTTTTGAGAACATATTTAGAATTATAGCTTTTGCTGGCGCTGTTAGAGCGAAGTTTGTGGTTTATGCATGCATGTTTTCATTGAACATTTGAAAGGCTGTTTTTCCCCGTAATGTTAACATTGTTACTACATTCTTTCTGCACTCTGCAACTGTAACATCTTCTGATGCATGAGAGATACGGATTTATTCATTGCAAATAGCTGATTGATTGATTGAACCAAAGCATAACAAGTTGGATAAAGAAATCTTTAGTTGGGGGTTCATAGTGTTTGTGTTAACACATTGTGCAACATACAATCCTATCAAGATTTTAAATGAAAATGGACAAATATAAAATACTGTCTTCCTGGCAATCTGTGGTTTTATGGGCTCTTTAAAGGGTTTTTTAACCATAAACAAAGACATTCTTTGAAACTTTATCCATGGTTTCTTTTTTCATAATCTCTGGTTTTCCACTGCATATCCAAGCACAGTTATTTCAAGTGTTATCACATGACTATAATACCTTATACGGTATGTAAATATGTATTATTTTTCATTAATTTTTAAGCATGGTGAATTTCTTATTTGAATAATGTATTTATACACATTTTATCAGATTTTTATCAAACAGTTAGAGATGCACTGATGACCAAAGCATTTGTCATTTTCATTTTTTTTTTTACATTTTTCTTCTGCGAATCTACAGAGTAGCACAGCTGAGACATCATTACGGCTCAAGCAGACCTAGCAGAGTGAAAGCTCCGCCTGCAACCAGCTGCAAGCTGACATCTTGCTGTTAAGACCCTCATAATCCACTATGATTGCAGGATTTTATTTGTGGCTGCACCGCAGTGTGAGAGAACCAAGGGGTCAGTGAGCTGAAAGACAGCAGCTGGCAGCTACTTACATTTATATGGATCCTTAAAATCCCACACAGTCACACACCAAAACAGCCAAATCCTCAGAGCTCCTCAACGAAAGAAATGTTTTTTAAACTTTAACTACATGCACTACTGCAGAGCAAAGATTTAGTCACTGGCATAGTTACATAATGTATAAGCATTATGCAGTCCTTGGAAGTTCTTGTTACTTTCTTCTCGGGGCATGCAATACTGATTAGAAATTATAAATAATGTAGTTCATTTTGTTTTATTTTCAGCTAGTATTTAAAAAAACTTCAAGCTATTAATTACAACTTCCCACATTTAAAAAAAAAATCATAGAAACATAATTATTTTTTTTGTAATCTTCTTTGTTAGTTTGTAACTAACAAAAGCTGACTTTGAGTAGAGACTTTCATATGATTTGATTTCTTATGGTTGATTTTAAAGATACAATACATAAAAATATGAATATACAACATAGAAACCTTTATATCTGGTACTCACAGGTCTATAGGCTTCTACATGATTAGTGAATATGTATCCTCTTAATAGATCATCATGCAGGGTGGATGTTGAATGATCCCTGTTCTGTAGCAGTGTCCCCTGATGGCAGATTAAATACATCTAACCCTTGATTGTCTGTATGACACTTGTACTAAAGCACCATCTTTACTTGCAAGGCACTACTTACTCCTCTCACATTTGACACAATGCAAACTAGACACCTGCAATGACTCACTATCACCTCTTGAGATATGACGGTATAACAAGACAGGACAGAGCCAAGGTTATCCTGTTAGTATGCTCACGTCAATAGATATCCCTGCAACACAACACACAGATGCCTTTGACGTGATGTCAGAAGGGTTTCAAATTTTGATGGTAACGTTGTCTATTTTTATGGAACATTTAAACATGGAAATCTTACTTGCTATACCTTTAAACTCATGTGTAGAAAACTCATGACCAGAAAAATTGAAAAGTGGGTCAGTTTTTTAGTGCCAAAACATAATTAAGTATCCCAAACTGTCCCATCTGTACCCAGCCTCATTAATTATTACTTTTCCCCAGCCTCAGTTATCCCATTTTCAGTTAACTATTCATAATCCCTGTAATGATTAACAATATGTTTTGGGTTAATCTCTTTGTAAGGGAGGAGATTTTTTTAGAGATAATGCAAAATTCTTCAGCTGAGTGTGTTATTAAATACTTTTATTGACGTCCACAGTTTAGAATTGCTGAGGTCTGATGTTGTATTGACAGAATTTTTCTTTTTCATTTCAAACCGTGAAGCTCTAACGAAGGCCCAGATTCACCAATGAATCTCTCTACCTTTTTTGTTGTATATTTTATTATTTCTTTCTAACTCCTGTGGCAAATGATCAAGAAAATGTCAGTGTTCATCAAATAAAAGCAGACCATTTCAGTTAATGTAGCTCTTATTGCTAAAGCTAATTT